>NC_090443.1:253247699-255747699 GCF_031143425.1 Pleurodeles waltl | reverse complement strand
CCACACCATGGGGACACCAGAGTCTGGGGGACCCCATCCCAGGTAAGTAAGGAAAGTATAGGTAAGTATTGTTAAAAAATGTTTTAATGCCATTGGGGGCCCTGACATGGGCCCCCTGCATGACACTGGGTGCAATGGCCATGCCCAGGGGACACTGGTCCCCTGTGCTGGCCATTGGGGTGGTGGGCATGACTCTTGTCTTTTACAAGACAGGAGTCATGTGTTATGGATGGTTTGCTTAACTACATTTGTTTGCCTCTAACGAGCCTAGCGTCATTTTTTGAGGCAAAACCCCCTTCACCCGTACCGCCATCCCCATCTAGCTAACACCATTTTTGTTGACACTAGCCCAAGCTTATTGCCAGCTTGCGGCACTCCATAAATTTGGCACCTGGCTGGCGCTTTGGAATGAGGCAAGCCAGCACTATGCTTTTTGCCAAAAACTGCGTTTGCACAGTTTTGCAGCAAAAAGTATAAATCTGGGCCTCAGTATGCAAATGTTGATCTTAGATTTTCTTTCATTGTCTGTGCCCGAGTAGGGTTTCTCGATAAATGCACAATATCTATTACCTGAAGCACCGGAATGCTTGTATTTTCTCTAACTGCTTCTTTGTGACTAGTAATCCCTATCAACAATTTCATTATAGTCGTCAATCTCTTCAAGTCAAAGTAAACTGCTTTTTCAGAAATGTTTAACTCAAATTATTGCTTGAATTGTTAAGTGTGAATGATGTGTTTTATTTCCTTAAATGTGAAACGCAACTGCATCAACGTGCTCTAAGCAGCCACCACTTACCACATACTTACATACTGAGGTCTCTGGACTGTCCTAACCCCCTAGTCACTAGTGTTTCACTTCGGCTTATCTCTACCTTTTTGCAGTGGGGTGGCTGCAGTTATCTCCAGTTTAGACTCAATGGACCAACAACTTGAGTGGACATTGATTAATTACTGGGGAGATGAGACCCAAAATTACTGATTCCCCTGGTAAGTACTAACTTCTCAGGGAACCGTAGGTTTTCACCTGTAGCCCCCATTAACTAGGCCCCCAGTGTTACAGATACCAGAGTATTGGTAACTCCAAGGTCGGGTAGTCCTAACACGGCTGAATTCGAGTCAGTAATCATGCAAGCCATGGTGTTTAGTACACAACTACTATACAAGGATGAAATACCGCACTACTTAATAGGCAATCAGACACACTACAGAGAAGGGTCAGGTCACAGTGATTCTCGATAAGCATTAACGGCACAAACAGAATATTGAGGGATATATTTCACATTGCGTCGTAGCCAAATTATTTTCAAATCATTCGTTTATTAACTGTTCATCCTCAAGCTGAAATGTACAAAAACACTGCAAAACTGTCTTCATTTTGACATGTATGTCAGTTCGATTTCCTTCTTTCTGTTTTTGGACCGCAATATTAAATCACCAGCAAGGTCGATGTGTTTTTTAATCACTTGCACATCCAATATTCGTTGGTTTACAAGGTGAAAAATCATGGGCATATGTATACTTTTTGACGCAAAACTGCGCCAACGCAGTTTTGCGTCAAAAAAAATAGCGCCGGCTAACGCCATTCTGAAGCGCCATGCGGGCGCCGTATTTATTGAATGACGTTAGCCGGCGTTAGCCGCCGGCGCTGTCTGGTGTGCGTTAAAAAAAACGACGTACACCAGGCAGCGCCGGCGTAGGGGGAAAATGTCGTATGGGCGTCCAGAAATGGTGCAAGTCAGGCTGAGGCAAAAAAAAGCGCCACAACCCGATTTGCGCCATTTTTTAACGACGCCCATCCCCCATTGAAATGACTCCTGTCTTAGCAAAGACAGGAGTCATGCCCCCTTGCCCAATGGCCATGCCCAGGGGACTTATGTCCCCTGGGCATGGTCATTGGGCATAGTGGCATGTAGGGGGGCACAAATCAGGCCCCCCTATGCCACAAAAAAAAAAAAAGAAAAATTCTTACCTGGACTTACCTTAATGTCCCTGGGGTGGGTCCCTCCATCCTTGGGTGTCCTCCTGGGGTGGGCAAGGGTGGCAGGGGGTGTCCCTGGGGGCAGGGGAGGGCACCTCTGGGCTCATTCTGAGCCCACAGGTCCCTTAACGCCTGCCCTGACCCAGGCGCTAAAATCCGGCGCAAATGCGGGTTTTTTAGACCCTCCCACTCCCGGGCGTCATTTTTGCCCGGGAGTATAAATCCGACGCAATAGCATCGGAGTCATTTTTTAAGACGGGAACGCCTACCTTGCATATCATTAACGCAAGGAAGGTGTTCACGCAAAAAAATGACGCTAATTCCATGAACTTTGGCGCTAGACGCGTCTAACGCCAAAGTATAAATATGGAGTTAGTTTTGCGTCGAATTTGCGTCGAAAAAAACGACGCAAATTCGGCGCAAACGGAGTATAAATATGCCCCCATGTGCTGACGAAAGAATTACTTACTGGCGCGAAGTTCACGTTCTTGACGAGCATATCCTGCTGGGATGCACTTGGGTTGTCACGATGACAAATGAACATGTAAGGTAGGCCACACATTCATCTGTAGCATGCAAGTGTAGTTTTCCACCACTATTGGTCTATAAAATTAGGACTAGTGTAGGGTGAAATTTGGGAACAAGCTCCTTTGGGCAGTTTTAGAAATATGCAAAACTATAAAATTCGTTTCTGAAATCGGAATTTATTCATCAGGTGAGTCTTTATGAAAAACCCTCTGTCAGAATCGCAACTGTACCTCTCTTCAAGAAAACTCCTATGGTTTACCTCATCAATTCTTACATTTACTCCCTGTTATTCTCTCATAATAATTATGCGAAGTTATCTCAGGTTTTTACAACAGCAAATGTCTGATTTTGGAACTCCACAGAATATCAAGCATATATGATTCGACCTGATTATGGACTCCAGAGTATCATACTAACAAAACTATAGAAACGTTACTTATTAGTAAGGCTGTTTACTATGCAAGCATAACCTCTTGCAAACTCAGATTAATAATTTTGTGCATTCCACTGTACTTATTTTAATTCTGATTTTGTGGCAGTATGTGTAACTTTTGCTCGTGGGAGACTTGGTTCCAGAAGAAACTGAAACTGCATTTTGTCGTGGAAGCATATCATGCACTACCAATGCTCAGCGCACTTTAGAAACTACATTGATAATACAATGAGCTGGTATTCTGCATACTTTTTGTATTCTTGGGCAAACTTCACTTACAATTTTCGTGCAGGTGACGACCCAAGGAAAACTGCAATTCCCATAATTCTTGCTGATAAAAATGCAGTATCGCCCACACCTTCTTGCAAGACCAGTCATTGTCAATTACTTTGATACATGCAATAAGCTGTCTTCGTTAAATCCCCCTTTTCTGCGTTCTTATATCAAATGCCTCTCAAATAGAGAAAATGGTTGACCTTCCTTACTCCACTCTCTGCTGTGAGAATGCTTTGACTGGAGAGCTGGTGAAGTTGTTAGTGCGCTCAGGACCCCCGCTCTCCCGAGGGTAAGATTCCCTATAAAGGCTATAAGGCCACGTGAAAAAGGAAGGGTGGGGCTACCACTGTCCAGCACAGACTCATTCCCTACCTGGCCCAGCTGTCCTCTGTACACGTCGAACATAGCACAGCCCTAAATCTAGAAGCTGGACCACTGGGACGAGAGCATGGTTAGGAATCGGCAAGAAGAGCAGAGCAAGCTGGTGAACAACCAAGTCCCAGGATGTCCCATTGCATTAACGAACCAAGACCATGGGGGTCATTCTGACCGTGGCGGTAAAATCCGCCAGGGCCAACGACCGCGGGAGCACCACCAACAGGCTGGCGGTGCTCCCATGGGCATTCTGACCGCGGCGGTACAGCCGCGGTCAGAAACGGAAAACCGGCGGTGTACCGCCGGTTTCCCGCTGCCCTGGCGCCGCCATGGGGATTCCGACCCCCATACCGCCATCCTGTTGCTGGCGGTTTTGGCCGCCAGGAACAGGATAGCGGTAAGGGGTGTCGTGGGGCCCCTGGGGGCCCCTGCAGTGCCCATGCCAATGGCATGGGCACTGCAGGGGCCCCCGTAACAGGGTCCCACAAAGGTTTTCAGTGTCTGCCATGCAGACACTGAAAATCGCGACTGGTGCAACTGCACCCGTCGCACCCCTTCCACTCCGCCGGCTCCATTCGGAGCCGGCATCCTCATGGAAGGGTGTTTCCCGCTGGGCTGGCGGGCGGCCTTCTGGCGGTCGCATGCCAGCCCAGCGGGAAACCCAGAATACCCGCAGCGGTCTTTTGACCGCACAGCGGTATTCTGGCGGTTCCAGCCAGGCCGGCGGCTTCCGCCGCCGGCCGGGGTCAGAATGACCCCCCATATGTCCTTCATTGACCAATTATTGCACCTTTTTATTTCTCTAAAAAAACTCAGATTCATCAATAGCTAGTTCTGTCCCTCCATTACCATATTTTTTTCTTGAGTACCTGGCTTTAAAAAAATTCCCATACAAGAAAAATGCCCACCTGATATTTTCATAGAAGAGAATTCATACCCAAAATATAGTAATGTACGCTGCACAAGGGGACAATATTGCACCAAGAGGCCTGCTGGACAGTAAAACTTATTATTTAGGAAATTTATTATTTAGGAACCATAATATTTGTCCAAACAAGGCCATAAGCCAGTCCAAATGCAAGTCCCGGAAGGACAAATATAAGCCACACTTGACTCCTATGATGGAAAAATCCTCCACTGAGAAAGAGGCATCAGTGGGGCAGAGTAGGAAAGTACCATCTTGCCTGGCATGTTACCCCCATATTTCACTGTATATATGTTGTTTTAGTTGTATGTGTCACTGGGACCCTGCCAGCCAGGGCCCCAGTGCTCATAAGTGTGCCCTGTATGTGTTACCTGTGTAATGACTAACTGTCTCACTGAGGCTCTGCTAATCAGAACCTCAGTGGTTATGCTCTCTCATTTCTTTCAAATTGTCACTAACAGGCTAGTGACCAATTTTACCAATTTACATTGGCATACTGGAACACCCTTATAATTCCCTAGTATATGGTACTGAGGTACCCAGGGTATTGGGGTTCCAGGAGATCCCTATGGGCTGCAGCATTTCTTTTGCCACCCATAGGGAGCTCTGACAATTCTTACACAGGCCTGCCACTGCAGCCTGAGTGAAATAACGTCCACGTTATTTCACAGCCATTTTACACTGCACTTAAGTAACTTATAAGTCACATATATATGTCTAACCTTTACCTAGTAAAGGTTGGGTGCTAAGTTACTTAGTGTGTGGGCACCCTGGCACTAGCCAAGGTGCCCCCACATTGTTCAGGGCCAATTCCCCGGACTTTGTGAGTGTGGGGACACCATTACACGCGTGCACTACATATAGGTCACTACCTATGTGTAGCTTCACAATGGTAACTCCGAATATGGCCATGTAACATGTCTAAGATCATGGAATTGCCCCCTCTATGCCATCCTGGCATTGTTGGCACAATCCCATGATCTCACGGGTCTCTAGCACAGACCCTGGTACTGCCAAACTGCCTTTCCCGGGGTTTCACTGCAGCTGCTGCTGCCAACCCCTCAGACAGGTTTCTGCCCTCCTGGGGCCCAGCCAGGCCTGGCCCAGGAAGGCAGAACAAAGGACTTCCTCAGAGAGAGGGTGTTACACCATCTCCCTTTGGAAAATGGTGTTAGGGCTGGGGAGGAGTAGCCTCCCCCAGCCTCTGGAAATGCTTTCATGGGCACAGATGGTGCCCATTTCTGCATAAGCCAGTCTACACCGGTTCAGGGAACCCTCAGCCCTGCTCTGGCGTGAAACTGGACAAAGGAAAGGGGAGTGACCACTCCCCTGACCTGCACCTCCCCTGGGAGGTGCCCAGAGCTCCTCCAGTGTGCTCCAGACCTCTGCCATCTTGGAAACAGAGGTGCTGCTGGCACACTGGACTGCTCTGAGTGACCAGTTGCAGCAGGTGACGTCAGAGACTCCTTCAGGTGTTGCTAGCCTATCTTCTCTCCTAAGTAGCCAAACCCTCTTTTCTGGCTATTTAGGGTCTCTGCTTTGGGGAATTCCTTAGATAACGAATGCAAGAGCTCATCCGAGTTCCTCTGCATCTCTCTCTTCACCTTCTGCCAAGGAATCGACTGCTGACCGCGCTGGAAGCCTGCAAAACTGCAACAAAGTAGCGAAGACGACTACTGCAACTCTGTAACGCTGATCCTGCCGCCTTCTCGACTACTTTCCTGGTGGTGCATGCTGTGGGGGTAGTCTGCCTCCTCTCTGCACTAGAAGCTCTGAAGAAATCTCCTGTGGGTCGACGGAATTGTCCCCCTGCAACCGCAGGCACCAAAGAACTGCATCACCGGTCCCCTGGGTCTCTTCTCAGCACAACAAGCGAGGTCCCTTGAATCCAGCAACTCTGTCCAAGTGACTCCCACAGTCCAGTGACTCTTCAGTCCAAGTTTGGTGGAGGTAAGTCCTTGGCTCCCCACACCAGACTGCATTGCTGGGAACCGCGTCTTTTGCAGGTACTCCGGCCTCTGTGCACTTCTGGCGGAAATCCTTTGTGCACAGCCAAGCCTGGGTCCACGTCACTCTAACCTGCATTGCACGACCTCCTAAGTTGTCCTCCGGCGGCGTGGGACTTCTTTGTGCAACTTCGGGTGAGCACCATTTCACTCCACTTTGTAGTGCCTGTTCTGGCACTTCTGCGGGTGCGGCCTGCTTTTGAGAGAGCTCCTTGTCTTGCAGGGTGCCCCCTCTGTCCCCTGATGCAATTGGCGATATCCTGGTCCCTCCTGGGCCACAGCAGCATCCAAAAACCGTAACTGCACGACTTGCAGCTAGCAAGGCTTGTTTGTGGTCTTTCTTCAGGAAAATACTTCTGCACAACTCTCCATGGCGTGAGGGATCCATCCTCCAAAGGGGAAGTTTCTAGCCCTTGTCGTTCCTGCAGAATTCTCAGCTTTTACTGTCCAGTAGCAGCTTCTTTGCACCCACAGCTGGCATTTCCTGGGCATCTGCCCATCTCCGACTTGCTTGTGACTTTTGGACTTGGTCCCCTTGTTCCACAGGTACCCTCGACTGGAAATCCATCGTTGTTGCATTGCTGGTTTGTGTCTTTCCTGCAGAAATCCCCTATCACGACTTTTGTGCTCTTTGGGGAACTTTAGTGCACTTTGCACTCACTTTTCAGGGTCTTGGGGTGGGCTATTTTTCTAACCCTCACTGTTTTCTTACAGTCCCAGCGACCCTCTACAAGGTCACATAGGTTTGGGGTCCATTCGTGGTTCGCATTCCACTTTTGGAGTATATGGTTTGTGTTGCCCCTATCCCTATGTGTCCCCTTTGCATCCTATTGTAACGATACATTGTTTGCACTGTTTTCTAATACTATACTGCATATTTTTGGTATTGTGTACATATATCTTGTGTATATTTGCTTTCCTCATACTGAGGGTACTCACTGAGATACTTTTGGCATATTGTCATAAAAATAAAGTACCTTTATTTTTAGTATATCTGTGTATTGTGTTTTCTTATGATATTGTGCATATGACACTAGTGGTACTGTAGGAGCTTCACTCGTCTCCTAGTTCAGCCTAAACTGCTCTGCTAAGCTACCATTATCTATCAGCCTAAGCTGCTAGACACCCTATACACTAATAAGGGATAACTGGGCCTGGTGCAAGGTGTAAGTACCCCTTGGTACTCACTACAAGCCAGTCCAGACTCCTACATTGGTTGTGCAGTGGTGGGATAAGTATCTGTAACTACTTACCACTTTTGTCATTGTACTTTTCATAAGAGAAAAATATACAAAACAAGTTCAGTGTATGTACACCTAACCAAAAAGTTTAGCATTTCTTTTCTCACTTCTTTTCTAAAGTGCTGAAAAGTACCTCTAAACTTTCTAAAAAGTTCTTAAAAAGTTTTAAAAGTTTTTTCTCTGTCTTACAAAAGTTCTGAAAAACTTTTTCTTCCTTTTTCTATCTCTTAAACACTTTCTAAAATGTCTGGCACAGGCCAAACTGTTGATCTGTCCAAACAAATTTATGATCACCTTAGCTAACTTAGGAGTCTCTGTGTAGAAAGAGGTTTAAGTGTAAGGAAGAATCCCTCTAGAGAACTGTTGGTTAACATGCTTGTTGAACAAGATAAATCCAGAGGTGGCACTTCTGGCGAAAAATTAGCTGATGGTTCCCACTCTGATTCTGGGGCACCCCTAGCAAAAGATGTGGGAGGGAAACTTTCAAGCCTGCCCCCTAGCAAACCACCTAGAATAGCTGGTACTGATGTAGAGTCACACCATACTGATAGTGTTGTCTTACATCACAGTAAGAGTATCCCTTCTCATCATAGTAGAAGTGCTGTTTCTGTTAGTCAAGCTATTAGGGTGCCATCTGTTAGGGCCAGGTCTCCTTCTGTTCAATCTCAGCATACTTCTGTCTCTAGACATGCCTCACCCACCCACCCTGATGACAGAGTGTTAGAAAGGGAGCTCAATAGATTGAGAGTGGAACAAACCAGACTGAAGCTCAAGAAGCAACAGCTGAATTTGGATAGGCAGTCCTTAGAGGTGGAAAGAGAAAGACAGAAATTGGGTTTAGAAACCCATGGTGGCAGCAGCAGTATTCCCCATAGTCATCCTGCAAAAGAGCATTATTCTAGGAATCTGCATAAGATAGTTCCCCCTGATAAGGAGGGGGATGACATTAACAAGTGGTTTGCTGCACTTGAGAGGGCCTGTGTTGCACAGGATGTCCCTCAAAGGCAGTGGGCTGCTATCCTATGGCTATCATTTAGTGGAAAGGGTAGGGATAGGCTCCTTACTGTAAAAGAAAGTGTTGCCAATAATTTTGCAGTTCTTAAGAATGCACTCCTAGATGGTTATGGCTTAACCACTGAACAGTACAGGATGAAGTTCAGAGAAACCAAAAAGGAGTCTTCACAAGACTGGGTAGACTTTGTTGACCATTCAGTGAAGGCCTTGGAGGGGTGGTTACATGGCAGTAAAGTTACTGATTATGAAAGCCTGTATAACTTAATCCTGAGAGAGCATATACTTAATAACTGTGTGTCTGATTTGTTGCACCAGTACCTGGTGGACTCTGATCTGACCTCTCCCCAAGAATTGGGAAAGAAGGCAGACAAATGGGTCAGAACAAGGGTGAACAGAAAAGTTCATACAGGGGGTGACAAAGATGGCAAGAAGAAGGATGGTAAGTCTTCTGACAAGGGTGGGGACAAATCTAAAAATGAGTCTTCATCAGGCCCACAAAAACACTCTGGTGGGGGTGGTGGGTCCAAATCCTCTTCAAATCAAAACAAAGAAAAGAAACCATGGTGCTATTTATGTAAAATAAAAGGCCATTGGACAACAGATCCCAGTTGTCCAAAGAAAAGCACCAAGCCTCCTACCACTACAACCCCTGCTGCTACACCTAGTGCCCCTAGTAATAGCAGTGGTGGTGGGAGCAAATCTACTAATAGCCAATCCAAGGGAGTAGCTGGGCTCACTTTTGGTAACTTAGTTGGGGTTGGTCTTGTTTGGGAGACCACAGAGGCTGTGTTAGTCTCTGAGGGGGCTATTGATTTAGCCACCTTAGTTGCTTGTCCCCTTAACATGGATAAGTACAAGCAACTACCCCTAATAAATGGTGTTGAGGTTCAGGCCTACAGGGACACAGGTGTCAGTGTTACAATGGTAATAGAGAAACTGGTCCACCCTGAACAACACCTACTTGGTCACCAGTACCAAGTAACCGATGCTCACAACAACACATAGGGGGTCATTCTGACCCTGGCGGTCATCGACCGCCAGGGTCGACGACCACGGAAGCACCGCCAACAGGCTGGCGGTGCTTCCTTTGCAATTCCGACCGCGGATGTAAAGCCGCGGTCGCCCAGCCGGGTCCGGCGGTTTCCCAACTGCACCCGTCACACCCCTGCAACACCGCCGGCTCCATTCGGAGCCGGCTTCAATGTTGCAGGGCCTTTCCAGCTGAGCCGGCGGGCACTCTTTTGGCGGTCGCCCGCCGGCCCAGCGGGAAAGTCGAATTGGCCTCCGCGGTCTTCTGACCGCGGAGTGGCCATTTGGCGGTTCCCGCCAGACGGGGCGGCGTCCGCCGCTCGCCAGGGTCAGAATGACCCTCTTAGCCACCCCATGGCTGTTGTAAATCTCAACTGGGGGGGGGGTTACTGGTCCAAAGAAAGTTGTGGTTGCCTCAGATTTACCTGTAGACTGTCTACTTGGAAATGATTTAGAGACATCAGCTTGGTCAGATGTGGAGTTGGAGGCCCATGCAGCAATGCTGGGCATTCCAGGGCATATTTTTGCTTTAACCAGGGCTCAGGCCAAAAAGCAAAAAGGACAGGGTGACTTGGATCCTGGAACAATGGACCAAGTGCTCCCTAAAGCTAGGGCTAGTAGAAGTAAAACACTACCTACTATCCCTCCCTCTACAGTGGATTCTACTTCTGAGGAAGAAGAATTTCCACCCTGTGCAGAACCTACACCAGAGGAGCTGGAAGCAGACACTGCTGAGCTTTTGGGTGAAGGGGGACCTGCCAGGGAGGAGCTGAGTGTGGCACAGCATACCTGTCCCACACTAGAGGGTCTAAGTCAGCAAGCTGTCAAACAAGCAAATGGGGATGTCAGTGACTCTCACAGAGTTTACTGGGAGGACAACCTCTTGTACACTGAAGCAAGGGATCCTAAACCTGGAACTGCCAGGAGATTAGTGATTCCTCAGGAGTACAGAAAGTTCCTCCTAACTCTAGCCCACGACATTCCCTTAGCTGGACATTGGGGGCAAATGAAAACTTGGGACAGGCTTGTTCCCTTGTTTCATTGGCCTAGAATGTCAGAGGACACAAAGGAATTTTGTAAGTCCTGTGAAACCTGTCAAGCCAGTGGCAAGACAGGTGGCACTCCAAAGGCACCCCTTATTCTACTGCCTGTGGTTGGGGTTCCCTTTGAAAGGGTAGGGGTTGACATAGTTGGCCCCCTTGACCCTCCTACTGCTTCAGGCAATAGGTTTATCTTGGTGGTAGTGGACCATGCCACCAGATATCCTGAAGCTATTCCTCTAAGGACCACTACAGCCCCTGCAGTGGCAAAGGCCCTCCTGGGAATCTTTTCCAGGGTGGGCTTCCCAAAAGAGGTGGTATCAGACAGAGGAAGCAATTTCATGTCTGCTTACTTAAAGGCCATGTGGAAGGAGTGTGGTGTTACATACAAGTTCACTACACCCTATCATCCACAAACAAATGGACTGGTGGAGAGATTTAACAAAACTCTCAAAGGCATGATTATGGGACTCCCTGAAAAACTCAGCAGGAGATGGGATATCCTGTTACCATGCCTCCTTTTTGCTTACAGGCAGGTACCCCAAAAAGGAGTGGGCTTCAGCCCCTTTGAACTCCTATTTGGTCACCCTGTGAGAGGTCCTCTAACACTTGTTAAGGAGGGTTGGGAACAACCTTTAAAAGCTCCAAAGCAAGACATAGTGGACTATGTACTTGGCCTCAGATCAAGGATGGCTGAGTACATGAAAAAGGCCAGTAAAAACCTTCAGGCCAGCAAAGAGCTCCAAAAGCAATGGCATGACCAGAAGGCTGTTTTGGTTCAGTACCAACCAGGGCAGAAAGTGTGGGTCTTGGAGCCTGTGGCCCCAAGAGCACTCCAAGATAAATGGAGTGGACCCCACACAATTGTTGAGAAAAAGGGTGAAGTCACCTACTTAGTTGACTTAGGCACTGCCAGGAGTCCCCTTAGGGTGCTCCATGTTAATCGCCTGAAACCCTACTATGACAGGGCTGATCTCACCCTGCTCATGGCAACAGATGAGGGACAGGAAGAAGAGAGTGACCCTCTCCCTGATCTCTTCTCTTCCACAGAACAAGATGCTCTGGTGGAAGGGGTAGTACCGGCAGATTGTCTGACTGCTGAGCAGAAAGAACACTGCATAAATCTCCTAGGTCAATTTTCTGAACTCTTCTCTACTGTGCCAGGCACCACTTCTTGTTGTGAGCACACTATAGATACTGGAGACAGCTTGCCTGTCAAAAGTAAGATCTATAGGCAGCCTGACCATGTCAGAGACTTCATAAAACAAGAAGTGCAGAAAATGCTTGAACTAGGAGTGGTTGAGCACTCTGAAAGTCCATGGGCCTCTCCTTTGGTACTTGTACCAAAACCTCATTCCAAGGATGGAAAGAAGGAAATGCGGTTTTGTGTAGACTATAGAGGTCTCAACCAAGTAACCAAAACTGATGCTCACCCTATACCCAGGGCAGATGAGCTCATAGATACACTGGCATCTGCCAAGTATCTAAGCACTTTTGACCTGACTGCAGGGTATTGGCAGATCAAATTATCAGAAGATGCAAAAGCAAAAACTGCATTTTCAACCATTGGAGGCCATTACCAATTCACAGTAATGCCTTTTGGATTGAAAAATGCACCTGCCACTTTTCAGAGGTTGGTGAATACAGTCCTGCAAGGGCTGGAAGCTTTTAGTGCAGCATATCTGGACGATATAGCTGTCTTTAGCTCCAGCTGGGATGATCACCTGGTCCACCTATAGAAAGTTTTGGAGGCCCTGCAAAAGGCAGGACTCACTATCAAGGCTTCAAAGTGCCAGATAGGGCAGGGGAAGGTGGTTTATCTGGGACACCTGGTAGGTGGAGAACAGATTGCACCACTTCAGGGGAAAATCCAAACTATTATAGATTGGGTTCCCCCTACTACTCAGACTCAGATGAGAGCCTTCTTAGGCCTCACGGGGTATTACAGGAGGTTCATAAAGAACTATGGCTACATTGCAGCCCCTCTTAATGACCTCACCTCCAAGAAAATGCCTAAAAAGGTATTGTGGACAGCTAGCTGTCAGAAAGCTTTTGAGGAGCTGAAGCAGGCCATGTGCTCTGCACCTGTCCTGAAAAGCCCCTGT
Organism: Pleurodeles waltl; assembly: GCF_031143425.1. NCBI lineage: Eukaryota > Metazoa > Chordata > Amphibia > Caudata > Salamandridae > Pleurodeles > Pleurodeles waltl. The sequence continues at coordinate 255,734,749 of NC_090443.1, read as the reverse complement.
TACTCCAAGAAATTCATTGTCCAAACTGATGCATCTGAATTAGGGGTAGGGGCAATCCTTTCACAACTTAATTCTGAGGGCCAGGATCAACCTGTTGCTTTTATCAGCAGGAGGTTGACCCCTAGAGAAAAGCGTTGGTCTGCCATAGAGAGGGAGACCTTTGCTGTGGTCTGGGCACTGAAGAAGTTGAGGCCATACCTGTTTGGCACTCACTTCATTGTTCAGACAGACCACAAACCTCTACTTTGGCTAAAACAAATAAAAGGTGAAAATCCTAAATTGTTGAGGTGGTCTATATCCCTACAGGGAATGGACTATACAGTGGAACATAGACCTGGGAGTACCCACTCCAATGCAGATGGACTCTCCAGATATTTCCACTTAGACAATGAAGACTCATCAGGTCATGGCTAGTCTTATTGTCCTTCGTTTGGGGGGGGGGGGGTTGTGTAGGAAAGTACCATCTTGCCTGGCATGTTACCCCCATATTTCACTGTATATATGTTGTTTTAGTTGTATGTGTCACTGGGACCCTGCCAGCCCGGGCCCCAGTGCTCATAAGTGTGCCCTGTATGTGTTACCTGTGTTATGACTAACTGTCTCACTGAGGCTCTGCTAATCAGAAGCTCAGTGGTTATGCTCTCTCATTTCTTTCAAATTGTCACTAACAGGCTAGTGACCAATTTAACCAATTTACATTGGTATACTGGAACACCCTTATAATTCCCTAGTATATGGTACTGAGGTACCCAGGGTACTGGGGTTCCAGGAGATCCCTATGGGCTGCAGCATTTCTTTTGCCACCCATAGGGAGCTCTGTCAATTCTTACACAGGCCTGCCACTGCAGCCTGAGTGAAATAACGTCCACGTTATTTCACAGCCATTTTACACTGCACTTAAGTAACTTATAAGTCACCTATATGTCTAACCTTTACCTAGTAAAGGTTGGGTGCTAAGTTACTTAGTGTGTGGGCACCCTGGCACTAGCCAAGGTGCCCCCACATTGTTCCGGGCCAATTCCCTGGACTTTGTGAGTGCGGGGACACTATTACACGCGTGCACTACATATAGGTCACTACCTATGTGTAGCTTCACAATGGTAACTCCGAATATGGCCATGTAACATGTCTAAGATCATGGAATTGCCCCCTCTATGCCATCCTGGCATTGTTGGCACAAACCCATGATCCCACGGGTCTCTAGCACAGACCCTGGTACTGCCAAACTGCCTTTCCCGGGGTTTCACTGCAGCTGCTGCTGCTGCCAACCCCTCAGACAGGTTTCTGCCCTCCTGGGGTCCAGCCAGGCCTGGCCCAGGAAGGCAGAACAAAGGACTTCCTCAGAGAGATGGTGTTACACCCTCTCCCTTTGGAAAATGGTGTTAGGGCTGGGGAGGAGTAGCCTCCCCCAGCCCCTGGAAATGCTTTCATGGGCACAGATGGTGCCCATTTCTGCATAAGCCAGTCTACACCGGTTCAGGGACCCCTCAGCCCTGCTCTGGCGCGAAACTGGACAAAGGAAAGGGGAGTGACCACTCCCCTGACCTGCACCTCCCCTGGGAGGTGCCCAGAGCTCCTCCAGTGTGCTCCAGACTTCTGCCATCTTGGAAACAGAGGTGCTGCTGGCACACTGGACTGCTCTGAGTGGCCAGTGCCAGCAGGTGACGTCAGAGACTCCTTCTGATAGGCTCCTTCAGGTGTTGCTAGCCTATCTTCTCTCCTAAGTAGCCAAACCCTCTTTTCTGGCTATTTAGGGTCTCTGCTTTGGGGAATTCCTTAGATAACGAATGCAAGAGCTCATCCGAGTTCCTCTGCATCTCTCTCTTCACCTTCTGCCAAGGAATCGACTGCTGACCGCGCTGGAAGCATGCAAACCTGCAACAAAGTAGCGAAGACGACTACTGCAACTCTGTAATGCTGATCCTGCCGCCTTCTCGACTACTTTCCTGGTGGTGCATGCTGTGGGGGTAGTCTGCCTCCTCTCTGCACTAGAAGCTCCGAAGAAATCTCCCGTGGGTCGACGGAATTGTTCCCCTGCAACCACAGGCACCAAAGAACTGCATCACTGGTCCCCTGGGTCTCCTCTCAGCACGACGAGCGAGGTCCCTTGAATCCAGCAACTCTGTCCAAGTGACTCCCACAGTCCAGTGACTCTTCAGTCCAAGTTTGGTGGAGGTAAGTCCTTGCCTCCCCACACCAGACTGCATTGCTGGGAACCGCGTCTTTTGCAGGTACTCCGGCCTCTGTGCACTTCCGGCAGAAATCCTTTGTGCACAGCCAAGCCTGGGTCCACGGCACTCTAACCTGCATTGCACGACCTCCTAAGTTGTCCTCCGGCGGCGTGGGACTTCTTTGTGCAACTTCGGGTGAGCACCTTTTCACTCCAGTTTGTAGTGTCTGTTCTGGCACTTCTTCAGGTGCTGCCTGCTTCTGATAGGGCTCCTTGTCTTGCTGGGCGCCCCCTCTGTCCCCTGACGCAATTGGCGACATCCTGGTCTCTCCTGGGCCACAGCAGCATCCAAAAACCCTAACTGCACGACTTGCAGCTAGCAAGGCTTGTTTGCGGTCTTTCTTCAGGAAAATACTTCTGCACGACTTTCCATGGCGTGAGGGATCCATCCTCCAAAGGGGAAGTTTCTAGCCCTTGTCGTTCCTGCAGAATCCTCAGCTTCTACTGTTCAGTAGCTGCTTCTTTGCACCCACAGCTGGCATTTCCTTGGCATCTGCCCATCTCCGACTTGCTTGTGACTTTTGGACTTGGTCCCCTTGTTCCACAGGTACCCTTGACTGGAAATCCATCGTTGTTGCATTGCTGGTTTGTGTCTTTCCTGCAGAAATCCCCTATCACGACTTTTGTGCTCTTTGGGGAACTTTAGTGCACTTTGCACTCACTTTTCAGGGTCTTTGGGTGGGCTATTTTTCTAACCCTCACTGTTTTCTTACAGTCCCAGCGACCCTCTACAAGGTCACATAGGTTTGGGGTCCATTCATGGTTCGCATTCCACTTTTGGAGTATATGGTTTGTGTTGCCCCTATCCCTATGTGTCCCCATTGCATCCTATTGTAACTATACATTGTTTGCACTGTTTTCTAATACTATACTGCATATTTTTGGTATTGTGCACATATATCTTGTGTATATTTGCTATCCTCATACTGAGGGTACTCACTGAGATACTTTTGGCATATTGTCATAAAAATAAAGTACCTTTATTTTTAGTATATCTGTGTATTGTGTTTTCTTATGATATTGTGCATATGACACTAGTGGTACTGTAGGAGCTTCACTCGTCTCCTAGTTCAGCCTAAGCTGCTCTGCTAAGCTACCATTATCTATCAGCCCAAGCTGCTAGACACCCTATACACTAATAAGGGATAACTGGGCCTGGTGCAAGGTGTAAGTACCCCTTGGTACTCACTACAAGCCAGTCCAGCCTCCTACAGGCAGCCAGGCACCTCAGGGATCATGGGCAGTTGGTGGCTGGGGTGGGAACTCAGGTTTGGAAGGGGGTCTTGGGCTTAGCTTTAGGAGGTAGGGGTGGAGAGGGTTTGGGCTTGCCCTTGGAAGGAGGAGGAGTGGGCCTGGACTGCGGGTGGCAGAGGGACCAAGGGCAACACAGGCCTTCTTCCTCCCTGGGGAAGGGGCATGGGAATGGGAAGGGTGGACTGGGGAAGACTTTGAAGAGGAAGGAGTGGACTTGGTGAGAGCAAGGGAACATTTAGGGACAAGACGGGGTGGGCCAGTGGGTTCAAACAGGTCAACACAGGAGAGGAAAATCTTTTCAGGTGCAGTTGGAGGGGTTTAGGGGACAGGTTTGGGAGTGGAGGTAAAGGGAGTGGTGGTACGAGGTGTTGTTGTGCTGGACGTGGATGCAGGTGCTTGTTTAGTATGCTGATGTGTGGTGGAAGTATGTGGAGTGGATGAGTGTGAGCGTTTGCGTGTTTTGGGAGGAGGGGGTGGACACAGTGGGAGAAGACAGGGTGCTTGTCTGCAGGTGTGGTGAGTGGGGGCAGCAGCAGTGACTAAGGGTGCAGTGCATGTGGGTGTGCATGGTGAGGTGACAGACAGGAAGGAGGGGGAGGGAGACACAGTGAGTGTGATGGGTGTTGGTGTTTCTGCTTTGGTATGTTGGGTGTGTGCCTGCATGTGGTGGGCCGTCTGGTGCTTGTGTTTCTCTGTGTGCTTCTTGTGTGTTGATCTGTGTTCATGTCTATATGTATGTGTGCTTGGGATGGGTGAAGGGAGTGGGGTGATTGAAGGGGTAGAGGTGGTGGGAGGGGGGACGGAAAGACTAGGGACACTGGCTGCCATCAAAGAGGAGGCCAGAGCCTGAAAAGATCTCTGTAGACCAGACATGGCACCGTGAATTCATTCCAGGTATGCATTGCATTGCTGCATCTGGGATGCTAGCCCCTGGATGACATTCACAATGGTTGTCTGCCCTACAGAGATGGTTCTCAGGAGGTCAATAGCCTCCTCCGTGAGGGCAGCAGGGCTAACTAGGGTAGGAGATGAGGTGCCTGGGGCAAAGGAGATGCCCACCCTCCTAGGTGAGGGGGCATGGCAACTCGGTAGGGAGCTACTGGGAGGGCAGTGATGGTTTGGGCATTGCAGAAGATGGCAAAGAATGGGTATGCCCAATAGGGTCCGCCACCACCAGGGAGATGCCATCGGAGGAGGTGTCAGAGTCACTATCTCCAGTGGTAGTTGCCTCCCCCGTGGTACTCCCCTCGCCCTCCAACCCACTGGTCCCCTTGGCATCACTAGACTCTGCCTCAAGGGTCCCGTGGGCTGCAGCATCCCCTTTCGCCGGTGCCTCAGCTCCATCACCAGGTGATGCTGAAGTACACAAGGACACAAGAGCATGGGGGGACAAAACAAGAAAGAAGTATGTCAATTCCAGGATAAATGCACATGTTGGGACACATACACTCACACCCATCTCAGGCACTAACTCCCAGCAGACACAACATATTAAATGAATGTGCCCCTGACTGGTAGGCATGATCCCAGAGTGCAATACATTCCCATCCTGGCCCTCTACTCTGATACACTTTGCAATTTGAAACAATGAGAGATGATGCTAAGACAACATATCTGCAAGTTCAAGAGGCTTCAATGAAGACAATGGCCAAGACAGAGGTCCCTTCATAGGCCTACAGACCCTGCCATAACTACCAATGGCACTATTCCACGGACGTAGAGTGGGGCAGAACTGAAGGGACACACCTATCTATGTGCCTGGCACTACTATGCATGCACCCCTTAGAACCTAACTACACTCATCATAGTAGCATCACAACAGTGTTGGTACTCACCCCCTTGTGGCTGGGGGCTGCCTTCTATCTCCCATTCAAATCCGGATGGGCCACCTCCAGAATGCAGGCCATTGGGGGGTCAGGGTTCGACAGGCACCCCTCCCTCGTTTTGAGGACTTCCGTAGCTGGGCATCTCCGGTCTTCCTGGCCCAGCGCCTCAGATCCTCTCACTGCTTCCTTCCGTGGCTGCTCTGCCGGGTGTAGACCCCCAGGGACCGCACTTCCGTGGCGATGGCTTGCCACAGTCCCCTCTTCTGATGGGCACGGACCTGCATGGGACATACAGAGTAAAGAAACAGATGTCTGTGTGGGTGCCCCATACGCAAATGCAATGCCAGTTTAACCTGACATAGCCCATGGAGACATACATGTAGACAAAAGCCAAGCCAAAAAATGGTTAGGGGTGAGCATTCACACAGCCAACAAAAGCGCCTACAGGCATCCTCCACATTCACACACATTTAAGGAGGACAAATAGCAACTCACCTGCTCCTCTGGTCGCCCATACAGCTTTGCATACAGGGGTAGGACCCCGTCCACCAGCTTCTCCAGCTCCTCCGTGACAAGGGCCCGTTCCCCTGTTGCACGTGTCATCTCAGGGACCAGAGTCGGGACACAGCAGCACACACAGTGGAGTTCTTCCCTACTCGAGGTGCAGGAGTCAAGTGCCAAGGGCATGGCAAAATGACGGTAGATACCACAGCGGTGTGCACCGTCACCGCCAACGGTGATCATGATTGGCCTTGCTTCCCCATTGACAACCATGTTATCCAATGATCAAGTGCATGGCATTGAACACTGTCCATCGCCATGACGACTTACGCCAGCAGAATGAAGTCACTTCCACACTACACTACCTGTATGGCAGGGGGCTGTCATTTTGCATCCACCATGCCTTAATAGCCTGGCCGGGGGCCTAATCCATTGCTCCATTCCGTCTCCCTTTTTTCGAGTAATGTCATGATTAGAGGTCCTCCTCATGGAATCATGGTGGGAAGTGTGTCTACACTGTGATGCCATAAAAACTGAAACACCTCACCACACATCAGCCTGACAGTATTACCTCGTTCTTTATGTCTGTGTTAGGTACAATTGTGTTGCATGTAAAACATTAATTGTGTTAACCATGTTATTCAAGTGTAAATCCCACCTCAATGTATCTCTCTTCCTCCACCATAGGTACAGACCCATGTGGCAAGGGAGAGCTCCATCTGTTTACAGACCCCTGGTAGATCTGGCCACCATGGAGGAACGTCACATCATCATAAATTATCGCCTGAATAGAGCAACAATCTTTGAACTCTGCGCAGAAATGGAGCCTGTTCTGTGGCCACCTAATACGAATCCCCATGCCATAGCTACAACTGTGCAGGTACTATCTGTGCTACATGTTTTGGCCAGAGAATCATTCCAAGGGACAGTGGGCATGGCAGCCGGGGTATCTCATCCACTGTTGAGCCAAATCCTGTCTAATTTCCTTAATGCATCGGTGCAACATCTGCAAAGTTATGTCTAGTTTCCCCAACGGGCTGATCTCACCGCCATCAAATCTGGATTCTATGCTTCTGCAAATATCCCCCATGTGATAGGTGACATTGATGGTACCCACATAGCCCTCATACCCCCAAGAGTAAATGAACAGGTGTTCAGGAATCATAAAAACTTTCACTCCATGAACGCCCAATTGGTGTGTACTGCTGATCAATACATATCACGTCAATTCAAGGTTCCCAGGATCAGTCCCTGACTCCTTTGTCCTGAGAAACAGCAGTGTGCCACACTTGATGGGACAACTACAGGGTGTCAGAGCTTGTATCGTAGGTGAGTGTGTATGACACTGTATTAGTGACATACCTGCCAGGCAGGCTATATGCAGGTAGAAAGTGTGTCTTTTAACTCTCTTTCACACACTTTTTCAGGGGATTCTGGCTACTCAAACATGCAATGGCTCCTGACACCTTTGAGATATCCCAGGACAGATGCAGATAGGCATTAAAATGAATTATAATGAAGCACATGGTCGCACTAGGAGGGTGATAGAGCGGACCATAGGATTCCTGAAGGCAAGAGTTTGTTGCCTGCATCTCTCTGAGGGATGTCCCTGACAAGGTGTATCATATAGTGGTGGCCTGCTACATGCTGCACAATTTGGTTGTGAGGAAAGCTATCCCACTTCTGGAAGAGGAGGATACTGTCCAGCCACCCCTCCCACCTCATAGGATGGATGAGAATGATGGAAAAGAAGTCAGGGAAGACATCAACTCCAGAACCCAGCTATTCCGACTATACTCCCAGTGACTCTCAGGTACATTTGCTATTATGCTAATGGCTTTATTGCATTGTTTCAGGGTGACTTATGTACTAAGTGCTGTGGTGTCCCTTACCAATGATGTAGCAACTTTATGACTGAAGAAACAGATGTTTGCTAGATCAATGGAATATACAGTGTGACATACTTCAGACACTGCAGTCTGTTAGAGCCCCCTCCTGCAATTAAAGCTGCATTATGATGGTAACTGGTTAATGCATTCACATTCACAATCAATTGCTCATATTGATTAAGGACAGATATTTTCAGTGCAGAGGTGTATTTATTCAATGTCAAAACATTCATGAGTGATGGGACAGTGGAAGGGAGTGGGCACATGGTGAACAACCTACTCAGGTACATTTGCTCAGCTGTTGGTTGCACAGGGGTATAGTCCATGGGGCCATTGGAAGATGGTGAGATGGCAGTGGCATGTCAACAAGGTAGCTCAGTAGTGACAAAGGGAGACAGCTCAGGGCTGAGTCACTTCCTGGTGGTGGGCTTGGTCTTGGCTGGTGTTTTGTTGGGATGTCTGGATCTGAGGCCACATTTGTGAGGGGGAAGCTGGGAAGAGGTGCTGGTGTCCTGTGAGTCCTCTGGTAGTGCCACCAGTCCAGTAGCTGCTGCAGATGTAGATGGCAGGGCAGTGTCCTGGCTAGTCCAAGGGACCTTCAGGTGGGCAGAGGATTTAGGCTGGATGTTTGTCTGGCACTGAAGCACCCCTGCAATGGAGGCCATGGTAGCATTGAGCTGTTTCTATTGCTTCATGGCCTCCTGCTGGTGTGCTACCTGCAGCCTCTGATTGTGCTCCAACGTGGTCAGGATCTGGCCCATCCTGTCCTGGGAATGTTGGTGTGCTACCAGGACCTCAGCAATGACCTCCTGGACAGCAGCATCCCACCTTGGGCCACCCCCTTGGGCCAATGATACCCTCCCACTTGCCCTGGCCACCTGTACCTGTGTCCCCTGCACAGGTCTGGCAGTCCTACTTGCACTGGGCTGTTTATCATCTTGCCTGGTAGTGGGTGGAGACTCGGGCCTCTGTACATGTGGGCAGGCAGTCTGTGGCCTGGAGACACTGGTGAGGGGGCGTTGCACCAGAGCTGATGGTGGTGGCTGAGTGGTAGGGGCATCAGAGGTGTCATGGGCGGGGCTTCTGGTTGGTGACTATCCAGGGGTCTGGGATGGGCCAGGGATTTCCTCTGTGTCCTGAGTGGGGCCTTCGTCTTCAGGTGGAGGACTGGCACTCCTTGACTTCTCCATCTGGGTGGCATGGGTCGTGTGGCATGTGCGTGAAAGAATAGAAATGTGGGTGTCCTGCACTTTCTTGTCAATTGCAGCATTGGTCAGCAGTAATTGGCAGTTACATTCCCATGTAGTGGCATGCTGGATCCCTTCATGTTCATTTTGATGCATGTTTTGAGGGGAGGTCGTGCATTGTGGATGTTATGGTGCTCCGGACATTACATGCATGGGTTGGTGACTGTGCACAGGGGGCTTGATGATGATTTGTATGGGGGAATGTGGGCATGCAGGTGACATGGATATGAGTGTGTAGGTATTGTGGGCTGGGTAGGGATGGGGGCATGGTGGTAGTGTGAGAAATGGGGTGATACATGCATTACAGGTGTGGTGACTGTTAGGGTATTGTAGCTGACTTACCCGAGTCCAGTCCTCCAGTGAGTCCATTGAGGCCCCCCGGGTGCAGGATAGCCAAGACCTTCTTCTCCCAGTCAGTGTATTTTGAGGGAGGAGGTAGGGGACCACCACCAGTCTTCTGTACGACGATGTTGTGTCTGGATGCCATGGGACCAGCTTCCTGCGCAGCTTGTTTCATCTCTTTCTGATGTCATCCATCGTGCATGGATGGTTTCTTATGACATTGACCTTGTTGACTATCCTCTGCCATAGCTCCATCTTCCTGTCCAAGGGTTTCTACTGCACCCTTGCCCGGAATAGGTATAGTTCGTCCCTGAGTATTTTGTCCACCATGTCCTTAGCTACCTGTCAGTGAAGGGTGTGTGCTTAGGGGGTGTCACGATGTGTGTTGAGGTGATGTGTTGTAGGTGTGTTGGTGAGGGTGCTGTTGTGTGGTTGTGTGTGTGACTTGTATGATGGTTATTTCCATGTATGAGTGTTGAGGTGTCAATATCTGTCGTGCTATCGGTGTTGCAAAGGATTGTGGGGTGTGTATGTGTGTGTTTTATACTGGTGTGGATGTGTGTCAGATGTGTGCTTTTCAAATCGGTCAATGTGTGCATTTGTTGTTGGCGGTTCCCATTGCTGAGCTGATTTGTGCACCATTATTTGGTGTGCGGGGGTTTGTATGCGTGGCAGTGGTGGGGTTGGGTGTCCTGCATTTCTACCATTGTTAGCCCTGGCGGTAGATGGAGGTTGTGATTTCTGGCATCTTTATACAGCGGTATGCCATCCATGGCCACTGGTGGTGCTTTGTTGGCTGTCAGCATAGCGGTCAGCAATGTTTACCGCCATGTTGATAATGACACCAACGTGACTAACTAAAGGTTCTTTTTTGAGGAAGTCCTGTGCAATGATGTTTATGCGGTGCGCCAAACACAGCCCCCTGAAATAGCCACCATCTAACATGACCTTAACTATACTACTGCCATTGCCTGTGGCAACAAATCCAAAGTTGAGCCCTCTGGGGTGCAGCCTTTCAAAGACCTTGTTGTTAAAGTCATCCAAGATGTTTGCAACTGTGTGGGATTTCTCCATGGCGAATATAGCTACTGTTGCATGCTTCAAAGCACCATTAAACATTTTAGCTGTGTCAACACCTGCTGATATCATTTTCCTAACCCCCACAAAAGAGATCCAGTGTGCAGTGATGCACATTTAATCTGTGGCTTGGCTACTGGTCCACATGTCCTTGGTCAGGTGGATTGTCTGGACAGCACTCTGCTGTAAAGTATGTCCAACCAATTCCATCGCATCGTAGCAGTGAAGCAGCAGCTCTGGTGAAAAAGGTCCAGCTGGGACCTTCCATTTCAGGCAGATAGCTGCCACAAACACGAACAAAACCCACTCCTTCCACAAAAGAAAAAGGGTGGGGGTCCAACGCATATATTTTAGCCAGCTTCCCATTGTACAAATGTACTGTTGGGTGGTTGTGTTTATATTGCCCCTCCTGCCTAAACATTGCAGTAATAGTAGCCTGGATTTTTTTCTTTGCTGGTGCCACTGATACAGGCCACTTAGAAGGTGGTGGTAGGCTCAATGTGTGTCTCGGGAGGCAGCGACTGTAGGTTCTTGCCTTGGTGTTTTGATCTGACTCTGAGTCTTCCTGTGCCATTGTGATGTTGCTGATGTGAGTGATGATACTACTGCACTGCTGGGCACAGGGCTGATTTGTGTAACAAAAAGTCACCCTCTTCTTCACCTTCCACCATGATCGGATTAGATTCCCTGCTTTCAACAACTTCATTAACCCCATTTGCAGGCTTTTCCTTTTGGCCCCTAAGATGTGCCTCCCAGCAGATTGTGTGTTTTTCTCAAATGGGTTGTTTGGCCTTCTGTTCCATAGTTTGTGCCAAGCTTACCCTGACTAACACTTGCTCAGCAAATGGAGCGTATGGCAATGTTTGGCTCCTTTTAACTAACCGTAAAGAAATCCCAAACTGGGGAGGTCAACTTTTTAACAACAGTGCTACTGTCAATGTCTGAAGAAGTGGTGATAGGTGGATATTTGTTTTGATGACATCTGCCTCTCTGCAGTGCTTTCTTCTAGTGAGGTGAGTGGGGAGGACGTAGGTCACACACAGTCCTTTTAAGTATGGAAGCTGGTGGAGGTGGTAGTATTGCTGCCACATCTCTCAGATCAGGTTGAGAAGATGGGGTAATATTTGACTCCACTGGGGCTGGACTAACATCCATGATGACAGGCTTGTTGCTAAACTCATCATTCCACTCTTCTTCATCCATAACTCTACGGCTTTCAAAAACCTTCCTTTTCACTACTTGCCTCTTCTAGGGTGTCTCAGCCTGAGGTGGCATCCCAGTGGAGTCTTGATCATCAGAAGGGGGCTTGAGTAAGAAGATGGTGGAGATCTGGAAGACAGTGGATCTTGTGAAAGAAGGGCTTCCAATAGCCCTTCCTCAGCTTCCTCTGCATGAAGCTCAAAATCCTTAAGTGTTCCTACTTCAGGAAGAACTGCTATTGCTGGCTGCGGCTGTTGTTCACTTGCCTGAGTTTCTGGCAATAATTTGGTTCTACTTTGAGAAAGAGATAAGTCCAATTCAACGTCACTGCTCATCAGTGTTCCTGTGATTAGAGAGGCTGCCTCTTTGCCAGACATGTACTTGGGTGTACTTTGGAATAGGGCCACTAATATGGGAGTAGTGCTCCCAGCTTGCTCCCCGGAGGCTGGAGTAGCATCACATGTCTTTGCCCAAAAAAGGTCTGGGGCGACATACCAGAGGTGGGAAGCTCCTTCTTATCACTGGCTACTTTATTGGTAGCAGCTTTCTTTGGGGTCATCTTAAAGCTGTCAGTTATCAGTAGCACTTAGCTTCCCCAGCTGAAGAGATGTCCGTGTGGTTGTGAGTATAGTCATTTTTATTGTTAGGAGATATGAAAGATAATGTCCCACTTAATAATACACTGCCCCCTGCCTTAAGGCTCAACAGGCCTTCCTTTTACAACTGCTCTTCTGAGATGTAGTGTCAGGAGTGGGGACATTTTATACTTTGTCATTCTCAGGGTGGAACTATATGTGCTGCAGGACTGGGTAGACTTTCTTAACTGACATGCCCAGGGTACCCTTGTACTATTGACTTATAAGTAAGTCAGCTTATGCCAATTGGGGCAGCCAATTTAACCTACATTTTGTAAGGGGTTAGAACACTGGCACTAAGGTCTGGTTAGCAGGCATGTCTGAGACACATACAAAACTGCATGACCTTTGAAAGAGATCAGACAGGCCCAGATCACAATTCTTGTGTATCCCTTGCTAGGTTACTGGTTACTGAAGGACAAGCCTTTGTAATACTAGATTTCTCTCTCATTTTATTTTCTGGGTTCAGGGCTTGCTTCAAACTAAAATTTGGTGTTAGATGGTCACTAGCAATTTCCATTGTACATTCTCTCACACATCCTCAGTTCTCAGAGCCCGAGTTTAGTTTTACTGAAGATTTTGGACACCTTGTATTTGCCCTGACACATTGCATTTTGGGCCTGTTTGCAGAAAGGCAAACAGGAACTACTGAAAATGTAGGTAAGCCAGGGCCTGGGATCATGTATTCAATTGGTCAGAGAGTGACAAGTAAGGTAATAGGGTGTCCCCACCCAAAGGTTGGTGACCTTACAAAGCAGGATCCTCACCCAGTCTTCCTCAGAACACTGCTTGACTTCAGAATGGATGTGAGGTAGACAGAACCTGCAGCACTTGGCAACTGTGACCTGTGAGGTGGACCTGAAGAGGTTTGACCCACTTCCTCTTGAAATCCAAAGACGGAAAGGTTTCCAAGGACCCATAAGTTTTCTCCCCTGGGTGACTGTCGGAACATGAAAAAAAGCAGAAGAGGACATTCTGGTCAAGAGTTCTAGTGGACCAGTGTAAATTGGTCTCAGACTGGCCTTTACTGTTGGTCTCTGCCTGACACACTGAGAGTCTCTAAGTGCTTTTACCTGAGGTCCTGAGGGCCCAAGAAGTGTACTCATGTGTTTGTTTGGGTACCCAAAAAAACTATGAAGACTTTGAAAAACATTAACTCTAGAGCTCCAGCGCTTCGGAAGAAGAAGATGTAGCCTACTAAGAATTACACAGCATCAGTCTGGATTTCATCTTCAACCCATGCAGAGATGTCAACACCTCTGAAAAAACAACTAAGATCCATTCTAAGTTGAGACCAACTGGCTTCAGGTATCTGGCCTTTGGTTACACTGCAGCGGCTACAGTTTCAGCAGCATTTCAAGTGGAATGTTTGTTTCTTCTCAAACTGTGCCAAAGTCCAATTCGGCACTGAAATTTAAACATTATTCTTGAACAATAGTGACTGAATCTTTTGTTGAAATTGGACTTATATACCTTTTTGACTTCCACTTTCACTGGGAATAATCTACCTCATGTATACGGCCCAGGCTCCATAGCAGGAGGTCTGAAATTTCACCTTGGTCCGGGTCTGCCACAACTATTGACTTACATTGAATTCTTTAGTTTTCTTGACACCTTTTTATTTTAAATCTCTAAAATATCATACTGCTGGATCCTCTTGTAGGATTTTTCTTGGTTTCATCTTATTTTATTCATATTTTTTCTCTTCATTTTAAAATTGGTTGTGAAGCTTATTGTGCTTTGGTTGACCTTTTTCCTACACTGAGGGCCTCATTACAACCTCAGCGGTCTTTTGTAATGACCGCCGAGGCTGCGGGTGCCAGTATACCGCCCGTGCTGGCGGTAGATCTGGATCCCTATTTCGACTTATCCACTGGGCCAGCGGACGGTAACAGTGTTACCGTCCGCTGGCCCAGTGGAAAAGTCACATCAACATTGCAGCCGGCTCATAATAGAGCCGGTTGCAATGCTGATGTGCAGCGGGTGCAGTAGCACCCGCCGCGCATTTTACTGCCTGACATTCAGGAAATGAAATGGGCGGTTGGCTGTGCCTGGGGGCCCCTGCACTGCCCATGCCAAGTGCATGGGCAGTTCAGGGGCCCCCAGGGGCACCCGACTCCCCTTGCCGCCAGCCTTTCATGGCGGTGTCTACCGCCATGGACAGGCTGGCAGTAAGGGGAGTCAAAATCCCCAGGGGCGGATTACGACCGCCCGGACTACCATGGGGGTATACCACCAGTCCCGGCAGTATCACTGTGGCGGAAGCATGGCAGTACCGTCAGCCTGGTGGCGGTACTACTGCCACTATAGCCCTGGCGGTCACCGACCGCCAGGGTTATAATGAGGGCCTGAATGTACTGCTTAAATACTTTACACATTGCTTTTAATTTCAGCCTAAATGCTTTATGTAATGTTGTCAGGAATTGAGCATAAGTTTATTTTATTTAATTTGTGTAACATAATGAAAGTCACAGCCTTATCTATTGAGGTGCACATTTGTTCACCCCTCTAAAAAATGGGGCTATTGGCAGGGAGGGATGGAAGCCCCACTCAGGTAACAACCACAATCCTTGTCAAGGTGAACCAAAAAAGTCACAAAACTAATCTGTGCTAAACCCTCTGGTAGCTCGGTACAAAGCAATCAGGCTTAACTTAGAGACAAAGAGTAAAGTATTTAGGCAGAATACAAACAGTAATAAAGTAAAAACACAACACAAGAAAAATACAAACCAATTAAAAATATGGTAAATATAAATAAATAAAAAGATACCAGAATGACAGAAATTCAATCAGACTTACTGAAAATAGTGCTTAAAAGCACAAAGCATCACTCGTGGTAATCTGGTTGCACTAGACCGGGGGAAAGTCAGTAGATCAGGCCGCACAGGATGGAGTGCAGGTCTGATACAAGAACCAGATTAGTCCAGCTGAAAAGTTCAATTAGAGTCCGGTGCGAAGAATTACTTTCACATTGGAGGAGGCTGCAAGGAGGAGGCTGAGAGTCATGCACTGTTGTCGCTGCAGCATGAAGAGCAGGTCAGGTATTGTGGATGGTCAGCACTGTAAAGTGATGAGTCAGTCAAGTGCTACAAACAGTTGTTACTGGAGCTTCTCATTGAGATCACTGATGGCTGTCAGTGCTGTAGCGTAAACTTCAGGTTATTTGTTGCTAGTCACAGCAGACTCTCATTGTCAATGCGAAAAGCAGGTCTCAATGGAACTTTGCATTGATGGTAGTTCTGGGTGGCAAAGTCTTTGCACGATTGTGCCCATTTGCGGTTGCAGGAGGCCCAAACTTCAGGATTCTCACCTTTTTCTGAGAAGGGATACACACTGATGTCAGCCAAGGGTCCAGGGCCTGGGGAGGCACCTCTTGGGGCTCACAAACTCACTCCAGCAGAGGCTAGCAGGGTTCAGGCAGGTCCAGCTGCAGCGGATCAACTAGGCAGTTGCAGGGGACTTCTGAAGCTTGTTTTGTCCATGTAGCTCTCATGGGTCTAGCTGGGCGGGTTTGGAACAAGACTGGGATATAGGGTGTATCTGTAGCTCTGTAGGAATAAGGAATTTCCAGTGCCAGGGTAAAACATATACAAGTACGTACCTGGAGGCTGGGAAGAAAGGAATGGAGTGCAGAGGCTGTGGACTGGAGTAGGCAGGGACAGAGTTTGATTAGGAAAGTAAAACTATTAGATAACACAAGTTCTACAATGAAGGAAAAGAAGGCAGACAATGGAAAAACTACTGTATATGATAGTTTGTATGGTCCTTGGATAGTGATCTCTCTGTGAGGTGAAAAGACTTTATACAAAAGCAAGAAGTAGATTAATCTCACGTAGTTCAGAGAGACACCTAGTAGCTCCTATTGAGAAGGAGCCCTTGGTGGTTCTCTGTGGCAAAGGCACAAGCCTTGGAGTATAACTGGCACCCTTGGAAGCTATGACAATGAAAATTACATGGACAAGACAACTGGGAATAGAACAAGGAACACCAAAACAGAAACTGGGCTCAAAGAGAAACCGGATTCGAATGAAGGTCAGGAACAGAACTGGAATACAGGCCAAGTTCAGGACTGGAATACTAAGACATAAGACAAGGGGGACACAGACACAGGAACAGTACAGGCAAGTCACAGAAACAAGAAGACAGGAACACATGAGATTGAAACTAAATTAAAAGGCAAACCAGGTACCAGAACAGCAAGGGAGTGACAGAGAAAGAGTAGAACTGACCACCAAGTCAGTTGCAAGCCATTGCACTCTGTGTTCACAGGACTGAAATAGCTGGATGCTCAGGGGAGGAGCACATGTGTAAGGAAGAGAGCCAGGAATAAACCAGATGCAAGGAATCAGAGAATCAGCAATGAAGAAAATGCTGAACTGGACTTAGACAAGGGAATACCAGGGGAACCAGGGAAAACAAAAAAGAGTATAGAAAAGCCCAGAACAGGGAAAAGATTGGAGCCAAGAAAGAGAAAAGTCCATAATGCAGATACAAAGGTGTCAGCATAACCGTAGGCTCCAGGAATCAAGCTAGTGAGCAAGGAACCACCACCAGGACATGTTCTAGGAAGGGTCTGAAAAGAGACGACACTACAAGGATCATAATGCATCCGGAAAGTGTAACAGAAACCTGGACTAAAAGGTTAAGTTAAACTAAGTAGGGTTTGTGATGATGTCTATGTTGTTCTGTCTACTGTGATGTAAAGACAGACTTGTAAATGGCCCTTGTGAGTGCCATGTAGTGATAGCTCAAACAAGAAGTCAGCTAATTGATCCTTGGAGTCAGTTCATTTTAGTTCATTCAATGGTATTCAGCTGGAATAAAACATAACTGTACAAGCAAACATCAAAGATAATACATACTTCAAAATCATGTTAAAATTCATGTTAAAAAAGTTAAAATTGAATATTCGAAAACACAGTTAGAAGGCATTTTAAACTCAATGTTTAGCAAAAATAAAAATAGTAGATCCTACAGAAAGAGTACACTAGGCCATATCAATATTTCTTCCTAGTAGTTAACAAGCATTTTATAAAACTAATCCCTGCATAGCAATCCTCAGGATTCCCCAATTGTTGTAGAAAGAAGAGGGCATGTTTGATCTAATATTGATACTTGAAATTGGGACCAAAATGTTTCTGATATGTTGCATAAAGTTTGTGGAACAAAAAAAACTGCAATGTGTTTTGACTGGAACGCTCATCATAGGGACACGCAGAAAGATTTGTAAGCAAAGAGCCTTGGGTGGGAACGGCCACCAGGAAAAGAACAGGTCTATAGTGCAACCCTGTAAGGAGGAATCAATGCCATGTATTTGGGATAAAAGACAATTAAGTCACTGGAGTAGGTCTTACAATTACATTCCAGAGAAGCTCAAGAGACTGCCTGGTATGTACTTCCTCCCTGAGTAAATTATGACACCAGTTATAAAATGGTCTTTCATAATGGCCAATGCATAATGCATTCAGTTCTATGTTTTTTATGCTATTCGGTGCCCCAAAAAAGTTTACTTTACATATACCAGCCAATAAAGTCCAGATACGCGATCTTGGGCAAGACAGACTCTAGGTAAATGAGCTTCTGGGTTTCTTCAGGTTGTTAACCACACCAGTCGGGGTTGCAAATTAAGAAATCCCTCCGCAAAACCTAGGCCTGCCTCAGCATGACAAAAATAGGGGGGGTGGATCATAGCAGGGCCGAAAGTCTGTGTAGACATTTGGTTTCAACCTTTGGTAAATCGCCAGGATCTACATAATCCCATACTCCGGCGCCTTAGGTGAAGATCAAGAGACATTTATTCTTAAAAATGTGAATCAACTCCTTCATTAGGTTATGACTCAGCCTTCTAGCAAAGCGAAAGATTGAGTGAACTGAGCCCTGAAATTGGAGAGGCCTGATTTTCAACAGGAACTTCTAATTACTTGCATTATCTAATGGTCTTCCCAAATAAGTAGAAATGTGGATTTTGGCCACCTATTTCCCCTCCAGGAATTATTTTTGGGGATTGAGAATATTTTGGCTCACAATCCATTTTAAATTGTGAGAACTTGGGTTGTTGGTTGAGTGGGTTGTGAACTCTGATCAAGCTACAGCCACAATACCTTGCAGGGTGAACCAAGAAAAGTCACTATTATAACCTGTGGTTAACCCTGGCACAAAAAGTAGTTAGGCCAAACTTTGGGGCAATGTGTTAAGTACCAGACAAACAGCAATACTGTGAAAAGACAACACATGAAAAATCCTTCACCAATTTAGAAAAATAGAGTACATTTTTATAAATTATTTTACAGAAAAACTGCAGATCCAGTAGAGAGCTGAGGAGTAGTTCTGAGAGCCCTACTTTTATACCCTGGTGCCCTGCTCCTAGAAGTTGGGAAAGGTTTCCAGAAGGGTTCTTTGAAGCTCCAGGATTTTCCTGCCTTTCCTAGCTGGCTGTACTGATAACACAGGGTTGTTAAGCCTATTGTGTGGTGGCAGAGTCCAACCTACTCATGTGTAAGTGGGACTGTGGTTAGCTCTACTCCCCCATTCAAGTCAGTTAATTAAGACTCTTCCAATCCCACTATTGTGTGACTGTCTGGGGTAAATTCACAAAGTCTCAACTGTCAGTTACACCCAGTCATGTGACCTAAGGCAGGCTGCAGGCAAAGAGGGCTAAGTGCAGGAAAATACCAACTTTCTAAAAATGTGGTATTTTCAAACTTGTAATGATACATCTGACTTTACATTAAAGATGGTTTATAATTACAAGTCCATAAATGCCAAACATGGCATATCTACCACCTCTGGTGTAGGGATTACCACTTATTAAATCTGATAAGGAATCCCTATTGTTATCCCATGAGAGGGGTAGGCCTCACAGTATTCAAAAAACACATTTGGGAGTGTTTCACTACTGGGACATGTACAACTAAAAGGTATATGTTCCTCCTTTTAATTACACAGCACCCTGCTGTAGGAGGCTGGCCTGGCTTGTAGTGGGTACCAAGGGGTACTTACACTCTGTACCAGGTCCAGTTATCCCTTATTAGTGTAGAAGAGGTGTTTCTAGCAGCTTAGGCTGATAGAAGGTAGCTATAGCAGAGCATCTTAGGAGACATAAAGAGCTCCTACTATACCACTGGTGTCTTATGCACAATATCATAAGAAAACACAATACACAGATATACTAAAAATAAAGGTACTTTATTTTTATGACAATATGCCAAAAGTATCTCAGTGAGTACACTCAGTATGAGGATGCCAAATATACACAAGATATATGTACACAATACCAACAATATGCAGTAATAGCAAAAGGAAGTAATGCAAGCAATGTAAAGTTACAGTAGATTGTAATAGGAGCACATAGGTATAGGGGCAACACAAACCATGTACTCCAAAAGTGGAATGCGAACCACGAATGGACCCCAAACCTATGTGAGCTTGTAGAGGGTCGCTGGGACTGTAAGAAAACAGTGAGGGTTAGAGAAATAGCCCACCCCAAGACCGTGAAAAGTAGGTGTAAAGTGCACCTATAACCCCCAGAGAGCACAGAAGTTGTGATAGGGGGATTCTGCAAGGAAGACCAACACCAGCAATGCAACAACAGTGGATTTCTGGACCTGATTACCTGTAAGACAAGGGGACCAAGTCCAAGAGTCGCGACAGTGTCGAGAGTGGGCAGATGCCCAGGAAATGCCAGCTGAGGGTGCAAGGAAGCTGCCACCGGATGGAAGAAGCTTTGTGTTCTGCAAGAACGAAGAGGACTAGGAACTTCCCCTTTGGAGGATGGATGTCCCACGTCGTGAAGAAGCTTGCAGAGGTGTTACCACGCTGAAAGACAGCAAACAAGCATTGCTAGCTGCAAGGGTTGCAGTTAGGGTTTTTGGATGCTGCTGTGGCCCAGGAGGGACCAGGATATCGCCACTTGGATGAGGAGACAGAGGGGGCACCCAGCAAGTCAGGAAGCCCTCACAGAAGCAGGCAGCACCCGCAGAAGTACCGGATCAGGCACTTAGAAGAGGAGTGAACCGGAGTCCACCCGAAGTCAGAAAAGGGAGTCCCACGACGCCAGAGGACAACTCAGAAGGTTGTGCACTGCAGGTTAGAGTGTCGGGGACCCAGGCTTGGCTGTGCATGAAGGAAATCCTGGAAGAGTGCACAGGAGCCCGAGCAGCTGCAAATCACGCAGTACCCAGCAATGCAGTCTAGCGTGGGGAGGCAAGGCCTTACCTCCACCAAACTTGGACGGAAGAGTCACTGGACTGTGGGAGTCACTTGGACAGAGTTGCTAAGTTCCAGGGACCATGCTAGTTGTGCTGAGAGGGGACCCAGACGACCGGTGATGCAGTCTTTTGTTGCCTGCGGTTGCAGGGGGAAGATTCCATCGACCCGCGGGAGATTTCTTCAGAGCTCCTGGTGCAAGAAGGAGGCAGGCTACCCCCAGAGCATGCACCACCAGGAAACAGGTGAGAAAGCAGGCAGGCTGAAGCGATACAAGGTTGCAGTAGTCGTCTTTGCTACTTTGTTGCGGTTTTGCAGGCATCCTGAGCAGTGAGCAGTCGATCCTTTGGCAGAAGGTGAAGAGAGGAACTCTGATGAGCTCTTGCATTCAGTATCTCAAGAATTTCCCAAAGCAGAGACCCTAAATAGCCAGAAAAGGAGGTTTGGCTACCTAGGAAGGAGGATAGGCTAGTAACACAGGTAAGAGCCTATCAGAATCCAAGATGGCAGATGTCTGGGGCACGCTGGAGGAGCTCTGGGCACCTCCCCTGGGAGGTGCAGGTCAAGGGAGTGGTCAGTCACCTTTCCTTTGTCCAGTTTCACACTGGGGGATCCCTGAACCGGTGTAGACTGGCTTATGCAGATCTGTGCCCATCTGTGCTAGTGCCAGGGTGCCCACACAGTATGTAACTTTTCACCCAACCTTCACCAGGTGAAGGTTAGACATATAGGTGACTTATAAGTTACTTAAGTGCAGTGGTAAATGGCTGTGAAATAACGTGGACGTTGTTTCACTCAGGCTGCAGTGGCAGGCCTGTGCAAGAATTGTCAGAGCTCCCTATGGGTGGCAAAATAAATGCTGCAGCCCATAGGGATCTCCTGGAACCCTGGGTACCTCAGTACCATATACTAGGGAATTATAAGGGTGTTCCAGTATGCCAATGTGGATTGGTAAAATTGGTCACTAGCCTGTTAGAGACAATTTGTAAAGCAGAGAGAGCATAACCACTGAGGTTCTGGTTAGCAGAGCCTCAGTGAGACAGTTAGGCATCACACAGGGAACACATAGATATAGGCCACAAACGTATGAGCACTGGGGTCCTGGCTAGCAGGGTCCCAGTGACACATAACAATCATACTGAAAACATAGGGTTTTCACTATGAGCACTGGACCCTGGCTAGCAGGATCCCAGTGAGATAGTGAAAACACCCTGACATATACTCACAAACAGGCCAAAAGTGTGGGTAACAAGGCTAGAAAGAGGCTACTTTCTCACACCTGCCCCATGGTATGCCTAGAGCCTACCTTAGAGATGACTTATATGTAATAAAATGTGAGTTTAAGGTTTGGCAATGCGTCTTAAATGCCAAGTCAACATGGCAGTGTTACAATGCATTCAGGCTGCAATGAGACACGTTTTCAGGTGATATTTAAGTGAGGGGCACAATAAGTGCTGCAGGCCCACTGTAAGCATTTCATTTACAGGCCCTGGGTATGTCTCTACAAGGGACTTACATTTAAATGAACTATGCCAATCAGATACATGTCAATCAAATCTTGTTTTAGGAAAAGAGCATAAGCACTGTAGCAGTGGAGAGCAGTGGTGATGTGCACAGAGTCCAGAGGCCAACTTTCTAAATTCCAACAAAAAGTAAGAGAAAGAAGGCAAATTGTTGGGGGGGGGGCGTCCCTGTAGAGAGGGCCATTTCCAACATGAACCACCTCCTGCCTAAAGCCAGGGTAGACTAATCAATATCTTGATGCACTTTCCTGCTAAGGCGATAGAATGTGGACAATGGCCCTTTACTGCAGGTGCACTTGTCGTTTCTACACCTGTCAGTATCGAGAGCCAGGCCCCAGGCCATTCAGAGGGCTCTGACCTCTGTGGTTTCTCTGAGTGAAGGGCAGTAGCCCTTGTTGTTAGGCACCCTTTCTTTACTGTTCCTCCCACTGGTTCAGGGTGGTATCCTGAAACTGGATACTCAGCCCAGGGTCTATACTCTGAGACTGAACAGGAGTCAGAGGTGAGGCTTCCTCCCCCTACCTTCCAATCTGAGCTTCTGTACCCCATGTTTGTGAGTGGTTTGCCCAGAAGTCTGAGCCTTCAGGGCACCCTGGGCAGCCGCCCCTTCTGGCTCTTCTATCACATGTGGCAACTCATTCCCTGGAAGGCAGTCTATAGGTATCTGGTGATTAACTATGACCCTTCTCTGGGTCACTGCCCCAGCCCATTCCAAATATACCAGGGCCATGGGGCAGACAGAGACCTGCCCCTGGACCTTGGTTACCTTACCTGATCGGTGTACTGATCATTCCACTACCATGGTCCAGCTGGCTCTGGTGGCCTTCAGAGCAGTGACAGGGACTCCATTTACTTTCACCTGGTGGAAATGATGACCCCCACCCTCAGGGTTCACCAGTTCACCCTCTGAGTCTATCTGCCATCAAAGTGGGATTAAAGCATTTTCTATCTCTTGCCCCTGGGGACTACCGCCCCCTAAGGCCAAATGAGCCACTACTGTAGAGTTCCCACCAGTGGCTGAGAACAATCAAAGCAGCAGGGTTGGAAATGGGATGCCCTGGGTCACCGTCCACTAGAACCACCCTCTTTCTCAGAAGGGACAGGGGAGCCCTTTTCTTCTCCCTTACCCTGAGACATTTCTGGGTCTCCCTTGATATCCCTCTCCTTCTGCTGGTGGACCCTGATTGAAGTCACTCCCAGGTACCTTTTTGGTCACTCTGGTGCTGACCCAGAGGTCCACCTTCTCAGCAAGCTTCCTGGGGTCAGTAAGCTATTTATCTACAAGGTGTTGGCACAGCTCTCTATGACAGGAACGGAGCATGTGCTCCCTCAGATTCAGGCTTTACAGCCCATTAAAATCATCCACCTTGCTGCCCCTCTCCCATACTTTCAGTGCCTTGTTGGCATAATCATTGAAGCATACCCAAGACTGGTTTGGAAGTTTGTGGTTGTCCTTGAATCTTTGCCTGTATTTCGCAGGGGTCAACACAATTTTAGAAAGAAGAATGACATTCATAGGGGCATACTTGGTCTGGTTTTCTACCTCTAGCATCAGGAGTGTGTCCTTCCCCACTGTGGGCATATACACCCACAAACAACTCCCCAGTACTCCTCTGAAACCTTATGTACTCTCATGGCTATGTCAAAGGCTGAAAACCATGTATCTATATCTTCCCCCTCCCATAATTGGGCACCAGATCTTTGGGTATGCAGACACCCACCTCTCCAATAGACACTGCTGATTCGCTGCCACCATAACTGCTGGACTCCACTTGCTTGGCCTTAAGGTCCAGCTTCCTCATGTTTTTCTTGTTGCTCCAACAGTTGTTTCTTTTCAGCCAATGCCCTCTCAGCCTCAGCATTCTCCTTCTCCAACTTTAATTTGCTTTCATCCAAAGCCCTCTCAGCCTCAGCTTTCTCCTTCTCCAGATTCAGGTTGGCCAGTTGCAGCTTGAGCTTCCTTTCCTCCCCCTGTCCTACAACTCCATTTGAGACAGTCCTCTGGAAGACGTACTGCTCCCTGGAGGCAGGCGTGTTCCTCCTACAGCTCTGGGTTCCTCTCTGGGTCTAGGTTCTCTTCCTCATCTGGTCCCAGGCCCCCTTAAGAATCATTCTCCTCTGTCACTGCTTGCAGCCTCTTGACCTCCTCATAGGTGGGGGGGCTATCGGTACGTCACTTTTGGAAGCTTTCTTGCAATCAGCTCCCTCTTCTAGCAGAGCTTTTGCAGCTCAATCATGGTAAGGTTGCCAATAATTATCCTCTCCAATACCATGGTAGTAGAGGAAGGTAGGGTTACTTAAATTTAGGAAAAGCAAAAATGGCTAATGGAGACTAAGGAGAATTAAAAAGAAAACAGTTTTGATACCAAATTATCTATCTCGGATTTCTGTGTCACACAAATCACTATATGGCACCGCACATACACATGTCCAGATCCACAACGCTGAAAATCAGTGTGAGAAATTGGTTTGTTGATTGACTAGGGTGTGAGTCCTGGTCAAGCAACAGCCACAATTCCTTGCACCCTGAACCACAAAAAGTCAGTATTTTAAATTGTGCTTAACCTTGGGTAGCTGGGCACAAAATGCTGTCAAGCCAAACTTAGAGGCAATGTGCTAAGTATTTAAGTACTACACAAACAACAATGCAGTGAAAACACAGCACACAAAAATTCCCAAACCATTTAAAAAAAGAGTACATGTTAGTAACTTATTTCAAAACAAAACCATCAAAATCCAATTATAGAACCAGAGTTATGAACGTTTGAATTTTAAGGTTCAAAATATCGTCCCCAGTTTTAGAAAATGGCCACCTAGACACCTTTAGCACCACAACCAAGGGTCCAGGAGTGGACAGAAACCACTTGGTGGTTCTAAGCTTACTCAGGCAGGGTCTAGGTGCAGGTTCAAGATAGTGGGAGCCTGTTATGTTTCTGTGGCTCTGAACAAGGGCCAGCTAAACTAGCCCTTGCTGTCACTTTTGGGTGCAGGTGAAGATGCAGGGCTCCACAGCAGGCTGGCCTCTGAAGGTTCAATGCAAGGTCCAGGCAGTACTTCAATGTACAGCAGCAGTCTGGCAGAGTGCACAGCAGCAGACACTCCTCCGAGAGTCCTTCTGCAGGGTCAGTAGCAAACTGAGGAGTAGGTCTTAGAGCCCCAATTTTATACCCTGGTGCCCTGCTCCTAGAAGTTGGGAGAAGTTTCCAGAAGGGTTCTCTGAAGTTCCTGGATTTGTCTACCTTTCCTGCCCTGGCTCCCAGCTGGCTGTACTGACAATACAGGGTTGTGAAGCCTTTATATGTTGTGGCAAAGTCCAGCCTCTACATGTGTAAGTGGGACTGCGCTTAGCTCTGCCACCCCATTCAAGTCATGTAATGGCCATTCAGGCTCTGCCAATCCCTCTATTGTGTGAATGTCTGGGGTTGAAGTCACAAAGTCTCAGCTGTCAGTCACACCTAAGTCATTTGACCTAAGGCAGGCTGCAGACACAAAGGGCTAAGTGCAGGAAAATGCCAACTTTCTAAAAGTAGCATTTTAAAACTTGTAATGATAAATCTGACTTTGCCATTAAAGAGGGTCAGCATAACAAGTTCATAGATACAAAACATATCTTCCACCTCTGGTTTAGGGATTACATTTTATTAAATCTGAAAAGGAATCCCCAATGTTATACTATGGAAGGGGTAGGCCTCACAGTAGTGAAAGAACAAATTTGGAAGTGTTTAACTAGTAGTACATGTAAAATTCAAGAGTACATGTCCTAACTTTTAATTACATAGCATCCTGCCCTATGGACTACCTAGGGTGTACCTCAGGGGTGATGTATATGTAATTAAAGGGGAGTTTAAGGCTTGGCAAGAAGTTGTAAATACTACGGTGACATAACAGTGTGACACTGCATTCAGGCTGCAATAGCAGGCCGGGGACATGTTTTAAGGTGCTACTTAGGTTTGTGCATGTCCACTGATAGTATTTAATTTACTAACCCTGGCTACGTGGCATACCACCCTACAAGGGACTTAAATGTAAATTAAGTATGCCAATCAGGTATATGCCAATCAAGTCATGTTTTAGAGAGAGATAACAAGCACTTTAGCACTAGTTAACATTGGTAAAGTGTACAGAGTCCTAAGTCCAATCAGCAAAAATGCACTAAAACGTAGGAGGACAAAGGCAAAATGTATGGAGGTGACCTTGTAGAGAGGGCCATGTCCAACACAAATGATTTTGACTGATTTGTTTTCAGCCCTAAGCTCTTCATAGAGATGCAGAAAGCATTGAGAAGGACCTGAAGCCCATTTACCACTATAGCTAATAACACTGCATCATTCACGTACAATATTACTGGGATAAAGCAGAGACCTATCTTGGATACATCTTTCTCCACTGAGCACAAATATTCTTCTAAAACATTAATATAAAGCAAGAAAAGGAATGGGTCCATAGCACAACCTGTCGTATCCCAATAGTAGAATTTATTTTTGGGAGAGAGCTAAACCTCATTGCACCGTAAGTCTATCAATGTCTTGTCTGTGTCCTCCATTATGTGCTAGAGTTTAGGGCGTTGCACTACGTTGAAGGTACAGATAAGATCCAAAAAGGAAAAATGGATAGTTCCTTTGCTTTGCCTGACATATTTTGGGGTAATTAGACTGATCCACGATGCCCATCCCGGTACAAAACCTAAACTGCACGTCTGCCAGTGCCTTGTTCTCTAATGCCCATTCCTAAAATCTTGAGAGTATTTCCCTTCCCAAGATGTTAACAGTGCTAGCTGGCAACTAGATAGGGTGATAGTAGATAGGGAGGGCTTTGTCCCCATGCATAAAGAATTAAGACAACAACCTGCCACATTGGAACTAGTGGACCTGCAATGGCAATTATGGGGGCCCAATATGGAAGATGTGTTTTAATAGATCTATAGGGATTCCATCTGGGCTGGGCGCTTTGCCCAAGGTACTGTTAATTGCTAGAACTGATTCCTTTACATCAATCAATTGGCTACAACAAATGGCAGCCTCTAGATCATAGGCAATTGTGTCTTCTGCCATTTGACCCTGTTTACTTGGGTAAAATGCTCTACCCATATGTGAACTCGGATTTCGTTTTTTATCTGTGGCCTATGATGTCCCTTTTAAGATGGGAACATGATCTGATGAAATAACACATAATCTATGTCACTACTATTACCTGCCTCATTGAACGTCAGGAGTAGATTGATGTTGGTAAACTTAGGGGCATATTTATACTCTCTTTGCGCCGGAATTGCGTCATTTTTTTTTACGCAAATCCGACGCAAAGCTAACTCCATATTTATACTTTGGTGTTAGACCCGTCTAGCGCCAAAGATCTTGGTGTTTGCGTCACTTTTTAGCGTGGACGCCTACCTTGCGTTAATGATATGCAAGGTAGGCATTTCCGTCTAAAAAATGACTCCAAGGCATGTGCGCCTTATTTAAACTCCCGTGCAAAAATAACGCACAGGAGTGGGCGGGTAAAAAAAAATGACATCCAGCCGCTTTTGCGTCATTTTTTAACGCCTGGTCAGGGCAGGCGTTAAGGTACCTGTGGGCTCGGAAGGAGCCCAAAGGTGCCCTCCCATGCCCCCAGGTACACCCCCTGCCACCCTTGCCCACCCCAGGAGGACGCCCAAGGATGGAGGGACCCATCCCAGGGAACTTAAGGTAAGTTCAGGTAAGTAATTTTTTTTTTTTTGTGGCATTGGGGGGCCTGATTTGTGCCCCCCTACATGCCACTATGCCCAATGACCATGCCCAGGGGACATAAGTCCCCTGGGCATGGCCATTGGGCAAGGGGGCATGACTCCTGTCTGTGCTAAGACAGGAGTCATTTCAATGGGGGTTGGGAGTCAAAACAAATGGCGCAAATCGGGTTGAGGCCAATATTTTGCCTCAGCCCTGACTTGCCCCACTTTTTGACGCCCAAGCTCCATTTTCCCCTACGCCGGCGCTGCCTGGTGTGGGTAATTTTTTTTGACGCACACCAGTCAGCTGCGCCGGGTAACGTCATTCCATAAATAAGGCGCCCGCATGGCGCTTTGGAATGGCGTTAGCCGGCGTTAACTTTTTTGACGCACAACAGCGTTGGCGCAGTTGTGCGTCAAAAAGTATAAATATGGCCTTTAGAGTCTTGAACAAATAACAGACTGTTGGACAGTAATATCATGTTTAATGCATCCCCGTCTGTGCGGGGGGTGTCAACAATGCATCCTCTTTGAATCTGCAAAGTCCTGTAAATCACAGGTCACTTCAGATTTGGGATTATATGTAGAGATATTAAAATCCCCCACCGAAAGAATCAAGGCCTCTTTTTTTGTTTATCCTCAAAATGTAACAAGGTTGCTTCAAGGTCGTCAACAACCTTGGTAACTGAAGGGTCAAAGATTTTGTGGTAAAAATGTATCATTAAAAGGTTGCAAGTTTTTTGAGTTTAAAAAGTAATATCTGGTAATAAGAGCTTCAAAACAGTTCATTCACAACCGAATTAGCAAGGTTAACAGATATATACTGCCAAACCTCCCTTTGTAATATGATGAAAACCCCATATATATGACAATGTTCCAGATCCCAGGTCTCCTAGCAACAGATGACACCATAACAATGAAATAACTGCAGCAAGTCTGGGTTAGTCAATTTAGATCAAAGAACTGCCACAGTCCAATAGATGATCTTTAATTCTTGTAAAGCCATATGGACATTAGTGCTGCTAGAATTTACAGACACTTGCAGATTACAATCCTCTTACTTATGGGATACATTTGAAGGGAGGCTTGATAGTCAGTCCTGCTGGTCCAGTGTTGGGAGGGAATCTATTAGAAATGCATTTCTGGTGGGCAGACGTATGCACCCTGTCCAAGCAGGAGCAACAATCTTAGTCAGGGTAAATCACAAACACACCCTAGGTTAACCTGTGCTCACCTTCTGGTACCTTAGCTCAGAGCAATCAAGCTTAACTTAAGAGGGAATGTCTAAAGTATTTGTACAACACTTAAAACAGTACAAAAGTGAAAGCACCACACAAAAATAATCCTCACATTGTTAGAAAAAAATACTTTAATGTATAAAACCAAAATGACAAAAATCCAAAAAGTAGGAGTCGAAGTATGAAATTTTAAAGAATAAATGTGAAATAGTGCTTAAACACTTAGATGGGATATCTGAACACACTAGACCGGGGCAAAATCAAAAGTGCAGGCTGATCACGATGGATTATAGACCGGATTCAGGGGCTCTCTTGGGCCCACTGAAATAAATACCTTGATCCAGGGTGCGCCTCTGTCAATGAAGACGCGAGGTGCAACTGAAGTGCAGCAACGGTGTCGAGCCACACAGTAGATGAAATGAGTTGATCTTCTCCACGCAACTGTGGTGATGCATTTGTTCTAAGTGTGATGCATTGGTTCTGAAAGCGATGCATGGCTGCCGCTCCCACAGTCAGCGATGCAGCGATTCCAACGGTGATGTGCTGGTTCCATGCTAGTTCCATGCTGGTTCCGTAGGCAATATGCCAGGTCCACTCTGCAATGGCGAGAATGTGCTGGTTCTGACCCACGCAAAGGTGAAGATGCACTGGTTCTGTAGGGGATGTGTGGGTTCTGGTTGAAGTAGCACTTTATACCAACTTCCAAAGGTCCAGGACTGTGTTGGCACCACTTGGCAGGGCAAGACTAGCAGCAAGCAAAGTCCAGGTGCTGTTGTAGGGTGATTTGAAGTCATTTGTTTCCCCAAGACTTCAGTAAACAGGAGGCCAGTCGGCTGGCACCTGGAGTCACTCTTGGTTCTTGGTTGTAGAGATGCAGGTCCAGTTCCAACCTCAAAATCCTTCTCACTCCCAGGTATGAGGCAGCAGGTCAGCAGGTCAGCACAGCAAAGTGGGAGTCCAACAGAGTAGCAACTCAGTAGAGTGGCAGTCCTAGTAGCAGCATGGCAGTCCTTCCTGGCAGGGCATCCACAGGTCCAGTGTACTGAGTTAGTGGTGTCAGAGGTGCAGTACGTATACCCAGTTGTGCCTTTGAAGTTGTGGAGACTTCAAAGAAAGGTATTTGAAGTGGACAGAGATCCTCCCTTCCTGCCATGGCTCTAGACTCACTAGATGGAGGAATGGAGCCCTTTGTGTTGGGGATAGGACACTACCTATTAAGGCGTAAGTGTCAGCCTCTCCCTACCATCCTGAGAATGATTGCCCATCAGGGTGTGGATGGCCCATCAGTAACACCTAAGCTGCCTTTTTATGTGGCTATCTATAGGGAATGCACAAAGCCAGCTGTCACCCTACCCCAGACGTATATTGGAGACAGGCAACAGGAACCAAATAGCTAAAGTAAAAAAAATGCTAACTTTGTAAAAGTGGCATTTTCAGAACTGCAATTTAAAATCTGACTTCACCATAAGTTGGGATTTTAAATTGTGAATCCAGAGACACTAAACCTGACAAACTCATCTCTAGAAGCTTGTGAATTACACTTATAAATTGTAATAAGGTATTCCCAATGTTATCCTATGCGAGAGGTAGGCCTTGATGTAGTGAAAAATGCCTTCCAGAGTTTTTCATTACCAGGACAGGTAAAACTCAAAGGTACATGTCGTGCCTTTTAAATACATTGCACCCTGCCTTTTGGGTTGTCCAGGGCCTACCGCAGGGGTGAAATATATTTAAAAAGGGAAGGGTTGGGCCAGGCAAAAGGGTTATTTTGCCAGATCATGGCGACATGGCAGTACAAAACTGCCCACACAGGGTCTGCAGTAGCAGACATGGTTAGAGGACTTCTTAAGTGGGTGGCACAATCAGTGCTGTGATCCCACAAGTAGCTTTTAAATTTACAGGACGTGAGCACATGTAGTGCACTTTACTAGGGACTTATAAGTACATTAAATATGCCAATTGGGGTTAAACCAATGTTACCATGTTTTGGGAGAGAGAGCACAAGCACTTTAGTACTGATAAGCAGTAGTAGTGTGCACAGAGCCCTAAAGCCATCAAATGTGAGGTCAGAAAAAATAGGATAAGGAAGGCAAAAGATTTGTGGGTGACTCCACAGAAAGGGACATTTCTAACAGCTTCATATCTAATTGTAACTGGCAAATTACATATTGGATTCAAAGTAATGCCTTGTGGTTCAAGATTGGTGTTCTGATGGCTTTGAGGCCGAGCAGGTCTGCTGATTGAGCCATAGGAAAAGCCAAAGAGGTTGGATTAGATGTTTTCAATCTTAGGGAGTAACATGTGTAAACATTGCAACATCGCCCTGGTAACAGAAGGATTTTTAAAGCTGGCATTTATGCAGTCCCCTGGGATTCCTTTGTGGGCATACCAACCCAAGGATCTCTTCTAACAAGTAGAATTTCTGCATGCAGGTTATGTGTCCACTCGGATTCTGTCCTAAACTAGTGGACAACTTTGCTTTTGAGGGATACATGATAATCCCTTTGGGGATTCACTAAATTTGGAACGCTCTCTAGCACAACGATGTACAGAGTATATTCCGGGGGAATCTGAAGGTATTTGCTATGCGTTCTTGAATGGTTTAAACTATCATGACTAAAATTCACAATATGCTCAGATTGTGGAGCATCCCATTGGGTACCATGCTGGCTAAACACTGGCAAAGCCCTGTAGTGTCAATGTCCCCTTGATGGCCTACATCAGTAGGCACATGTTTTTGGTTACACTCACTGATGGGAGTGACTGAGGAAAGGAGTTCCTGGGTTGTTTCCAAGGTGCAGGATTTAAGTTGTTACCATGGCTTTACAAAAGGGTGGGAATCTGTTATCCAAGTCTTTTATTTTGCCCAATATTAACCTGTTCTGTGCCCAGGACGTAATGGTTACGTCCTGAGGCACAGTGCTGCTGTGACCAGGACGTAACCATTACGTCCTGTGCACAGAGCCCAGAGGGAGTGCTAGCGCTCCCTCTGTGGGGTTCCCCCCCGCCCCCCCCAAGTCAGGGATGGAAGGGGAAGCCCTTCCCCTTTCACCCCCGACCCCCCCCAATCCTCCCTGTGACGTGAGCGTGCTAATTAGTCACAGGGTCTCCCCCATCGCGCTGGAAGATTGAAAGAGAAATGCAAAGCATTTCTCTTTCAATCCCATGGGGGGAGGCCCGGAGGGGCTTCAAAGGGAAGGAAATGTATTTCCTTCCCTTTGAAGTCTCTCCCAGGGTTTCAAAAGCCGGATTGCTTGCAATCCGGCTTTTGAAACCCCACTAGACACCAGGGATTTTTTTTTTTTACTGAAACTGACAAAAGGGAGCGACCCCTTGGGCAAGGGTCGCTCCCAGGGGGGGCATTTTTTTGGGAAGGCCTTTTCTGCCCCCCCTGGGAGCAGAAACCTGTAGGCACCAGGGATATATATTTTTTTTTTTCTTTTTGTAATGTTTATTTTTTTTTTTTTTAGGTGGGGGGCGACCCCTTAGGCAAGGGTCGCTCCCCTAGGGGGCAAATTATATTTAGGCCATTTCTGCCCCCCTTGGGGGCAGATTGGCCTATTTTGATGAGGCCAATCTGCCCCCAAGGGAGGCAGAAACCATTGGACACCAGGGAGTTTTTTTTTTTTTTTTCGTGAATTTCACGCAAGGGGAGCGACCCCTTAGGCAAGGGTCGCTCCCTGGGGGGGGGGGAATTATTTTAGGCTATTTCTGCCCCCCTGGGGGGTAGATCAGCCTATTTTGATTAGGCTGATCTGCCCCCAAGGGGGGCAGAAACCACTAGGCACGAGGGATTTTTTAGTTTTTTTTGTTTTTGCAGATGGGGAGTGACCCCTTGGACAAGGGTTGCTCCGCTGGAGGGGCAAATTGTATTTAGGCAATTTCTGCCCGCTTTGGGGGCAGATCGGCCGATTTTTGGTCAATCTGCCCCCAAGGGGGGCAGAAACCATTAGGCACCAGGGATCTTTTTTTGCACCGTCACGCAAGGGGAGAGACCTTGTAGGCAAGGGTCGCTCCCCGCGGGGGGGGTGAGAAGGCAAATTTATTTTAGGCCCTTTCTGCCCCCCCTGGGGGCAGATCGGCCTATTGGTATTAGGCCGATCTGCCCCCAGGGGGGGCAGAAACCTCTAGGCGCCAGGGCAAATAGTTTTTTTGTGTTATTTTTTTGTTTGTTTGTTTTATTAGAGATGGGGAGCGACCCATTAGGCAAGGGTCGCTCCCCTGGGGGGCAAATTGCATTTAGACCATTTCTGCCCCCCTTGGGGGCAGATTGGCAGATTGTAGGTCAATCTGCCCCCAGTGGGTGCAGAAACCACTAGGCACCAGGGATCTTTTTTTTGCGCCGTCACGCAAGGGGAGCGACCTTGTAGGCAAGGGTCATTCCCTGGGCGGGGGGCAAATTTATTTTAGGCCATTTCTGCCCCCCCTGGGGGCAGATCGGCCTATTGGTATTAGGCTGATCTGCCCCCAGGGGGGGCAGAAACCTCTAGGCGCCAGGGCAAATCGTTTTTTTGTGTTTTTTTTTGTTTGTTTGTTTTATTAGAGATGGGGAGCGACCCATTAGGCAAGGGTCGCTCCCCTGGGGGGCAAATTGCATTTAGACCATTTCTGCCCCCCTTGGGGGCAGATTGGCAGATTGTAGGTCAATCTGCCCCCAGTGGGTGCAGAAACCACTAGGCACCAGGGATCTTTTTTTTGCGCTGTCACGCAAGGGGAGCGACCTTGTAGGCAAGGGTCGCTCCCTGGGGGGGTGGGGGTGGGGCACATTTATTTTAGGCCATTTCTGCCCCCCCTGGGGGCAGATCGGCCTATTGGTATTAGGCCGATCTGCCCCCAGGGGGGGCAGAAACCTCTAGGCGCCAGGGCAAATAGTTTTTTTGTGTTTTTTTTTTTGTTTGTTTGTTTTTTTAGAGATGGGGAGCGACCCATCAGTCAAGGGTCGCTCCCCTGGGAGGCAATTTGTATTTAGACCGTTTCTGCCCCCCTTGGGGGCAGATTGGCCGATTGTAGGTCAATCTGCCCCCAAGGGGGGCAGAAACCACTAGGCACCAGGGATCTTTTTTTTGCGCCGTCACGCAAGGGGAGCGACGTTGTAGGCAAGGGTCGCTCCCGGGGGGGCGGGGGGGTTGGGTGGTTGGGGGGTGGGGCACAAATTTATTTTAGGCCCTTTCTGCCCCCCCTGGGGCCGGCTGAGCTAGAGGCCAAAATCCACAGGTAGGCACTGTTTTCTATGAAAAAATTTGATGTGTCCACATTGTGTTTTGGGCCATTTCCTGTCGCGGGCGCTAGGCCTACCCACACAAGTGAGGTATCATTTTTATCGGGAGACTTGGGGGAACGCTAGGTGGAAGGAAATTTGTGGCTCCTCTCAGATTCCAGAACTTTCTGTCACCGAAATGTGAGGAAAATGTGTTTTTTAGCCAAATTTTGAGGTTTGCAAAGGATTCTGGGTAACAGAACCTGGTCAGAGCCCCACAATTCACCCCATCTTTGATTCCCCTGGGATTTTAGTTTTCAAAAATGCGCTGGTTTGCTAGGTTTCCCCATGTGCCGGCTCAGCTAGAGGCCAAAATCGACAGGTAAGCACTGTTTTCTATGAACAAATGTGATGTGTCCACGTTGTGTTTTGGGCCATTTCTTGTCGCGGGCGCTAGGCCTACCCACACAAGTGAGGTATCATTTTTATCGGGAGACTTGGGGGAACGCTGGGTGGAAGGAAATTTGTGGCTCCTCTCAGATTCCAGAACTTTCTGTCACCGAAATGTGAGGAGAATGTGTTTTTTTAGCTCAATTTTGAGGTTTGCAAAGGATTCTGGGTAACAGAACCTGGTCAGAACCCCACAAGTCACCCCATCTTGGATTCCCCTAGGTCTCTAGTTTTAAAAAATGCACAGGTTTGGTAGGTTTCCCTAGGTGCCAGCTGAGCTAGAGGCCAAAATCTACAGGTAGGCACTTTGCAAAAAACAGCTTTGTTTTCTTCCAAAAAATGGGATGTGTCCACGTTGTGTTTTAGGCCATTTCCTGTCGCGGGCACTAGGCCTACCCACTCAATTGAGGTATCATTTTTATCGGGAGACTTGGGGGAACGCTAGGTGGAAGGAAATTTGTGGCTCCTCTCAGATTCCAGAACTTTCTGTCACCGAAATGTGAGGAAAATGAGTTTATTTTGCCAAATTTTGAGGTTTGCAAAGGATTCTGGGTAACAGAACCTGGTCAGAGCCCCACTAGTCACCCCATCTTGGATTCCCCTCGGTCTCTAGTTTTAAAAAATGCACAGGTTTGGTAGGTTTCCCTAGGTGTCGGCTGAGCTAAAGGCCAAAATCTACAGGTAGGCACTTTGCAAAAAACAGCTCTGTTTTCTGTGATGTGTCCACGTTGTGTTTTGGGGCATATCCTGTCGCAGGCGCTAGGCCTACCCACACAAGTGAGGTACCATTTTTATCTGGAGACTTCGGAGAACGCTGGGTGGAAGGAAATTAGTGGCTCCTCTCAGATTCCAGAACTTTCTGTCACCGAAATGTGAGGAAAATATGTTTTTTTAGCCAAATTTTTAGGTTTGCAAAGGATTCTGGGTAACAGAACCTGGTCAGAGCCCCACAAGTCACCCCATCTTGGATTCCCCTAGGTCTCTAGTTTTCAAAATGGCACAGGTGTGGTAGGTTTCCCTAGGTGCCGGCTGAGCTAGAGGCCAAAATCTACAGGTAGGCACTTTACAAAAAACAGCTCTGTTTTCTGTCAAAAAATGGGATGTGCCCACTTTGTGTTTTGGGACATTTCCTGTTGCGGGCGCTAGGACTGCCCACACAAGTGAGGTATCATTTTTATCGGGAGACATGGGGTAATGCTGGGTGGAAGGAAATTTGTGGCTCCTCTCAGATTCCAGAACTTTCTGTTACCGAAATGTGAGGAAAATGTGTTTTTTTAGCCAAATTTTGAGGTTTGCAAAGGATTCTGGGTAACAGAACCTGGTCAGAGCCCCACAAGTCATCCCATCTTGGATTCCCCTAGATCTGTAGGTTTAAAAAATGCACAGGTTTGGTAGGTTTCCCTAGGTGCCGGCTCAGCTAGAGGCCAAAATCTACTCTTAGGCACTTTGCAAAAAACAGCTCTGTTTTCTGTGATGTGTCCACGTTGCGTTTTGGGGCATATCCTGTTGCGGGCTCTAGGCCTACCCACACAAGTGAGGTACCATTTTTATCGGGAGACTTGGGGGAACGCTGGGTGGGAGGAAATTTGTGGCTCCTCTCAGCTTCCAGAACTTTCTGTCACCGAAATGTGAGGAAAATGAGTTTATTTTGCCAAATTTTGAGGTTTGCAAAGGATTCTGGGTAACAGAACCTGGTCAGAGCCCCACTAGTCACCCCATCTTGGATTCCCCTCGGTCTCTAGTTTTAAAAAATGCACAGGTTTGGTAGGTTTCCCTAGGTGTCGGCTGAGCTAAAGGCCAAAATCTACAGGTAGGCACTTTGCAAAAAACAGCTCTGTTTTCTGTGATGTGTCCACGTTGTGTTTTGGGGCATATCCTGTCGCAGGCGCTAGGCCTACCCACACAAGTGAGGTACCATTTTTATCGGGAGACTTCGGAGAACGCTGGGTGGAAGGAAATTAGTGGCTCCTCTCAGATTCCAGAACTTTCTGTCACCGAAATGTGAGGAAAATATGTTTTTTTAGCCAAATTTTTAGGTTTGCAAAGGATTCTGGGTAACAGAACCTGGTCAGAGCCCCACAAGTCACCCCATCTTGGATTCCCCTAGGTCTCTAGTTTTCAAAATGGCACAGGTGTGGTAGGTTTCCCTAGGTGCCGGCTGAGCTAGAGGCCAAAATCTACAGGTAGGCACTTTACAAAAAACAGCTCTGTTTTCTGTCAAAAAATGGGATGTGCCCACTTTGTGTTTTGGGACATTTCCTGTTGCGGGCGCTAGGACTGCCCACACAAGTGAGGTATCATTTTTATCGGGAGACATGGGGTAATGCTGGGTGGAAGGAAATTTGTGGCTCCTCTCAGATTCCAGAACTTTCTGTTACCGAAATGTGAGGAAAATGTGTTTTTTTAGCCAAATTTTGAGGTTTGCAAAGGATTCTGGGTAACAGAACCTGGTCAGAGCCCCACAAGTCACCCCATCTTGGATTCCCCTAGATCTGTAGGTTTAAAAAATGCACAGGTTTGGTAGGTTTCCCTAGGTGCCGGCTCAGCTAGAGGCCAAAATCTACTCTTAGGCACTTTGCAAAAAACAGCTCTGTTTTCTGTGATGTGTCCACGTTGCGTTTTGGGGCATATCCTGTTGCGGGCGCTAGGCCTACCCACACAAGTGAGGTACCATTTTTATCGGGAGACTTGGGGGAACGCTGGGTGGGAGGAAATTTGTGGCTCCTCTCAGCTTCCAGAACTTTCTGTCACCGAAATGTGAGGAAAATATGTTTTTTTAGCCCAATTTTGAGGTTTGCAATGGATTCTGGGTAACAGAACCTGGTCAGAGCCCCACAAGTCACCCCATCTTGGATTCCCCTAGGTGACTAGTTTTCAAAAATGCACAGGTTTGGTAGGTTTCCCTAGGTGCCGGCTGAGCTAGAGGCCAAAGTCTACAGGTAGGCACTTTGCAAAAAACAGCTCTGTTTTCTGTGATGTGTCCACGTTGTGTTTTGGGGCATATCCTGTCGCGGGCGCTAGGCCTACCCACACAAGTGAGGTACCATTTTTATCGGGAGACTTGGGGGAACGCTGGGTGGAAGGAAATTTGTGGCTCCTCTCAGATTCCAGAACTTTCTGTCACCGAAATGTGAGGAAAATATGTTGTTTTAGCAAAATTTTGAGGTTTGCAAAGGATTCTGGGTAACAGAACCTGGTCAGAGCCCCACAAGTCACCCCATCTTGGATTCCCCTAGATCTCTAGGTTTCAAAAATGCACAGGTTTGGTAGGTTTCCCTAGGTGCCGGCTGAGCTAGAGGCCAAAATCTACAGGTAGGCACTTTGCAAAAAACAGTTCTGTTTTCTGTGATGTGTTCACGTTGTGTTTTGGGGCATATCCTGTCGCGGGTGCTAGGTCTACCCACACAAGTGAGGTATCATTTTTATCGGGAGACTAGGGGGAACATAGAATAGCAAAACAAGTGTTATTGCCCCTTGTCTTTCTCTACATTTTTCCCTTCCAAATGTAAGACAGTGTGTAAAAAAGACATCTATTTGAGAAATGCCCTGTAATTCACATGCTAGTATGGGCACCCCACAATTCAGAGATGTGCAAATAACCACTGCTTCTCGACACCTTATCTTGTGCCAATTTTGGAAATACAAAGGTTTTCTTGATAGCTATTTTTTACTCTTTATATTTCAGCAAATGAATTGCTGTATACTCGGTATAGAATGAAAACCCACTGCAGGGTGCATGTCATTTATTGGCTCTGGGTACCTAGAGTTCTTGATGAACCTACAAGGCCTATATATCCCCGCAACGAGAAGAGTCCAGCAGACGTAACATTATATTGCTTTTGAGAATCTGACATTGCAGGAAAAAGTTACAGAGTAAAACGTAGAGAAAAATTTATGTTTTTTTCACCTCAATTTCAATATTTTTCTTTTTCAGTTGTTATTTTCTGTAGGAAACCCTTGTAGGATCTACACAAATTACCCCTTGCTGAATTCAGAATTTTGTCTACTCTTCAGAAATGTTGTTGGTTCTGGGATCCAGCGTTGGTTTCATGCCCATTTCTGTCACTGATTGGAAGGAGGCTGAAAGCACAAAAAATCTTAAAAATGGGGTATGTCCCAGTAAAATGCCAAAATTGTGTTGAAAAATTGGGTTGATGCCCTTTTCAGGGAAAAAACCACAAGCCTTCTTCTGCAGTCCCTTTTTCCCATTTTAAAAAAAAACAACTAATTTTTCACTGTATTTTGGCTAATTTCTTGGCCTCCTTCTGGGGAACCC
Organism: Pleurodeles waltl; assembly: GCF_031143425.1. Classification (NCBI taxonomy): domain Eukaryota; kingdom Metazoa; phylum Chordata; class Amphibia; order Caudata; family Salamandridae; genus Pleurodeles; species Pleurodeles waltl. The sequence goes on along the minus strand of NC_090443.1, from coordinate 255,695,955 downwards.
ACAAAGCCTGGGTACTTCTAGAATCCCTAGGATGTTGGAAAAAAAGGACGCAAATTTGGCTTGGCTAGCATATGTGGACAAAAAGTTATGAGGGCCTAAGCGCGAACTGCCCCAAATAGCCAAAAAAAGGCTTGCCACAGGAGGGGGAAAAGGCCTGGCAGCGAAGGGGTTAAAGAGCAAAAGCCATTAAGCAAGTCATCCAGTTTGTCCAAATTTTCTAAGCATTTGCCACACTGACCCTTCAATCAGACTTCGGAATCAGTCAAGGCCAGCTGAACCTCTTTGCCAACCATGCAGCCACGCTTTTTGCATGTGTGCAGGAAGCAGTTTTCAAAGGTTCAGAATAAGATCTTAGAATGGCCTCCATCCCCTTAGATCCTGAGTTATCCTTTCTTGTCCTTTTCATAGGCGGGCGATTGTGGGGGTAGGGCCCTGTCAGCACTTTCAGGTCTTGGCATGGTTTCCCCAGTCTTTTTGTCTTCTGATCTCTTGTTTTGATCCTGTGCTGAATTTCGTTTTTGCTGCCTTTAGGACTGCTGACCAGTGCTAAAGAGCAAGCACTCTCTGTCTAAATTGTATTGTAATTGGTTTAACCATGATTGCCATATATGATGTACCAGTGACTTCCTAGTGAAGTGCACCAGGGTTGCACAGGGCCTGGAAATCAAATGCCACTAGTGAGCCTGCAGCACTGGTTGTGACAGCTACATGGGAAGCCCTGTAAACATGTCTCAGACCTACCACTGCAGTGTCTGTGTCTGCAGTTTTAAACTGCCAGTTCGACCTGGCAAGAGCACCCACTTCCCAGGCCCCAAACTTTGCTTTTAGTATGGTAGGCCCAAGGCAGCCCCATGGGCAGGGTGCAGTGTATTTAGAAGGTAGGATATGTGCTGGTGTGTCATACATGTCCTGATAGTGAAATACTGCTAAATTCAGTTTTCACTATTGCAGGGCCTATCTATTCCGTAGGTTAACATGGGAATTGCCTTGAAATACCTTTCTAGTGTAAGTTACCATTGTGAGCAGATAGAGATGTGGAGTTTGGGGTCTCTGAACTCACAATTTAAAAATACATCTTCTGGTGAAGTTGTATTTTTAAATTGTGAGTTTGAAAATGTCACTTTTAGGAAGTGGGCATGTTCTTGCTTAACCATTCTTGTGCCTCTGCTTGTCTGTGGACTATCAGTCTGGGTCAGGATGACAGTTGGGCTGTTTGTATATTCACTTTAGACAGGCACACAAAGGAAAGTTGAGGTGTGCCCTGCATATCCTGATGGGTGCTCCTGTGCTAGAGTGGTGGAAGGAGCTGACACCTGCACCTAAATAGGGCTGTGTCTGCCTTACACAAAGCAGCCTCTAACCCCTCTTGGAGTGTGTCTGGAGTCAGGGCAGGAAAGGCAGGGTCTTGTGCACTACAAAGACGTTCCTTTGAAATGTGCCTACTTCAAAGGCAGAATTGGGTATAAGTACTGGACCTCTAACCCCACAAAGTTAGAACAGTTCTTGATTGAGGACATTTTGCCAGCGAAGAGATAGATGCTGTAGGATGGACCGCCACTCCGCCTGTTACTTTGTTGTGCTGGCCTGCTGCTTTTGTCCTGGGAGTGAAAAGGTTGGTATTTGCTTTCTACATCCTACTTTACAAGCTTCTCCAAGGGCTTGAATGAGCTTGCTTCCTGTTAAAAGTCTCAGGGACATCAAAGACTTCATCTCTCAGTGCCTTGGCTCTTCTGCTGGGAGTCTTGACTTGTCAATTGGTGCCAACACCTGTCCCTGGGCCCTTGGAAGTGTAAACTGGTGACCTGAAGAAGGAAATCCAGGCACTGATGCACCATGGCAATAAATTGTCTGCAGCGCAGGAAAGGCAGGGTCTTGTGCACTACAAAGACGTTCCTTTGAAATGTGCCTACTTCAAAGGCAGAATTGGGTATAAGTACTGGACCTCTAACCCCACAAAGTTAGAACAGTTCTTAATTGAGGACATTTTGCCAGCAAAGAGATAGATGCTGTAGGATGGACCGCCACTCCGCCTGTTACTTTGTTGTGCTGGCCTGCTGCTTTTGTCCTGGGAGTGAAAAGGTTGGTATTTGCTTTCTACATCCTACTTTACAAGCTTCTCCAAGGGCTTGAATGAGCTTGCTTCCTGTTAAAAGTCTCAGGGACATCAAAGACTTCATCTCTCAGTGCCTTGGCTCTTCTGCTGGGAGTCTTGACTTGTCAATTGGTGACAACACCTGTCCCTGGTCCCTTGGAAGTGTAAACTGGTGACCTGAAGAAGGAAATCCAGGCACTGATGCACCATGGCAATAAATTGTCTGCAGCGCCTGTCTAGCAGCTGCAGTATCATCATAGCGCCTGTTTCACCACAGCTCAATTGACACAGCGCAACTCGATTTTTCTCACATTATACCCAGTGTGTCAATTTATCACTGATCCCGTACCACAGTAAGAACCCAAGGCTGTGTGTCTGGAAATCAACGCATTGGGTTTCCTGTTAGGAAAGAATCGACACATCACCTCCCCTGCCAGTAAGGAACCAACGCATTGCCTCTCCTGCGAGGAAGGAATTGATGTATCACCTCCTCAGTGCAGTAAGGAACTGGCGCATTGCTTTGCTTTTTGATGCTTCACCTTCCCTGTGGCCTGCATCATCTTTGTTTTCTATGCATCCCAGGTACTTTGTGCTATAAAGATACAATAATTTATTCCTAATGATAAAGACTCATTTCAACCTTTAAAAAGTGATATCTTTACTTGTGTATGGTAGGTTTTTGTTGTTTTGGTCTTGTTATACTCAGATAATTTTGGCTATTTTTTAAAACTGGTGTGGATTACTTTTGTGTTTTTTTCACTGTGTTAGTGTGTGTGTGTGTGTGTGTGTGTGTGACAAGCAGTATCTATTGCAAATCTTCACAGGAGCAGAATAACACCTTGAACCCAATGCCTCTCTAAAGTGCTCAGCCCCCAACTATATTCTTATCTGGAGACTAAAAAAACTCTTAGAGGAGGAAGGGGTTAGGGATTGAAGAAGAGACTGCCTCATCCTCTACTCTGTGCTTGTCTGTTTTTTTTGCCTGTTGTTTTTGAGGACTCAGTGGTTATGTTACTCGAGCTGTAAGATAAAGCAAAACATTAATACACTCTCTCACTAGGTCCTAGCTTCTCTATTCCTTTTATCTAGGATTAATCTCTTCTTTATAAAAGGTAACTTTTAGTGTGACCTACCCCAGCCTAGAGGTGTTAGCTTCTCTTCTGTGTTTGCAATTAATTGTAAAACTTACAGTGACATTTTACTTGTGGAGTTTTTTGGTATGAGATTATACAACTTCCGTTTTCATACTCTTTTCCTCCTCTTCAGCACACTGGATTTGGGTGAAAACAAGTATTGTAGGAGATAACCTGATCTTCACACTTTATCACATGACAGAAAACAAATGTTCTTAAAATAACTGCTCCTCCTGCTCTTCACAGTTTTTTCTCATGACTAAAACAAATGTTCTTGAAAATACTGCTCTTCCTATTCTTTACAGTTTTCTCATGACTAAAAGGAATGTTCTTGACATAACTGCTATTCCTGTTCTTTACATCACTTCACTTTTTTTATATAACAGGAAATTATTGTTCTTGAAATGACTGTTCTTCCTGCTCTGTACTTTTTTCTCAGGACTAGATGAATGCTCTAGGAATAACTGTTCTTCACTACCTTTAATATGACAGAAAATGAATGTTCGTGAAAATACTGTTCTTCCTGCTCTTTACTATTTTTCCATGATTAAAATGAATGTTCTAGGAAGTAGAGGTTTCCATGGCTTGAAAATGGAACTGTTAAGAATTAATTCTCTATCTCTCAGAATACTTACGTGACTGCAACAATTGACTCAGGAAAACAATGCACGACTTCTCTAGAAATTCTCTGTCTCTCAAAATCTTCTCAGTCAAGTGTGCTGCTTCAGAGGCTATGCAAGCACTTCACATCACTCAGCTGTTCACAAAAGCTCCTCAAACCGCAGGACTAGAGCGGCAACCTTGACTCTCAACGGCCGGCATTTTGAGAGCCCTCCGCTTCCAGGAAAGTCTCCATAACAAAGTCTGCAGATTGTGTGGGTGTCACCAACTTCGAAGAACCCCCAAAACCTGGAGAGCGGATGCCGAAGAAACAGAGGATTTCCTGACAGTGTGTGCACAAATACTTTACAAATTGCCTCTGAGATAAGCCTGACTGCTTGAGCCAAGCTACTAAGGGGGTGAGCATGGATAATCTTAGTTGTGTGACTCCCTTACCCTGACTAGATTGGAGATCCCTATTTGGACATGGTTTAAACTACTGACAACTAGAGACCTCATTTCTAACAGGGCCACTGAAATAGTGTCAGTCATTGGGTCTGGCACCACACACGGTCCCATGATGCCAGATAGATGGGAGGCGACCTTGACCCACAAATTCCATTCCATCTTCAGCTAAAGGAGAGTGCCAAGAATTCATTGAAAACTACCCATTTCCCTGCCAGCTAGAGGCCAATGTCACATACAATTGTGTTATTGGGGTCAGAGTTAAATCTCTTATTGTAGTCTCAGGCCACATCTCACCCAATTTCAAAATCAAGAACACTCATGACTTACAACAGGTAATTTTTAAAAGAATTAGTGGTTGAGCTGTTCTTTCCACAGGTGAATTACACTTCCATTTCCCTATGTTGGGGCAGACAATATGTGAGTAGAAAGAAGAATGAAAGTACCTCAGCAAATCTCAGAAAACATTTGGGGCCAGATGTAGCAAAAATAAAAATTGTGACTCGCATTTTGCGAGTTGATGCGACTCGCAAAATGCGAGTCGCAAATTGGAATGCCAGAAAAAAAAGCGATCCGATTTTGCGACTCGCAGCCGGACTCGCAATGCTGTGTGCGAGTCCGCAGTTTGCGAGGTCGCTGTTTGCGAGTGTGCAAAAACGAACTCGCAATTAGCGAGTGGGTGTCGCAAATTGCGAAAACCTTCAAAATTGCTTGCAGATGCAGCAGAACACTCCAGAAAGCATACCAGAACACTCTGGAAACACTTCCTGGCACATGATGATGGCATCACAGCCAGGAAGTTAACAAATACACCTGGGAGGAGGGCTCAACAGTGAGCAGTATCTCTGCCACTCACAGTAGGGTGCTGAGGAGTGGTAGGCACAGCACCATGGACGCAGCAGGGACCAGCCAGGCTGGCAGGAGGGGCAGGAGATCATAGATAACAGCCAGGACAGATTAATGTGGCACGTGGCGTTAATGTGCCACATGACTGGTTGGCATTTTCCTGCCCATGGACAATTTCAACTTGTATATAGTTTCTTCATGACATTAATAAAACAGTTATTTTTGTTCCACTTAACAAATGGTTAATAGGTGAGTATGGTGGGAGTTGACACGTACCGTCCAAAATATTGCGTTGCAATGTGGTCCCGTCTCAGTCTGCCTTGATTAGCTAGACTCCTATCCCCATGATGGCGATGTGGTTGTTCTTGCTCTTCATCATCAGGATCTGGATCTGCAGGGGTAAGAGGTAGCCCACGTCGGGTGGCTATGTTGTGGAGGATGGCGCATGCGACTACAATTTTGAAAGCGGTAATGGGGGTGTATTGGAGGGCGCCTCCACTGCGGTGGAGGCATCTAAATCTTGCCTTCAGCAGTCCGAAGGTGCGCTCGATCAGGTTCCTGGTCCTCTTATGCGCACTGTTGTATTGCCTCTCTGATTCAGTTCTGGGTGTTAAAAACTGAGTCATGATCCAAGGCCTGAGAGCATATGCACTGTCACCTGTTGGGCACAAAAGTACACGGTTAGGAAGTCCAGATTGTCGTGCACAGTGACCTGTGTGTATGTCTGCAAGTGTCTGTGGCTCTACCTAGGAGGTAACCGTCTCCAAATTCCCCACGTTCCAGGCGTTGATGTATCCCACTATGCCTAAAAATGTATGAGTCATGGGTACTGCCAGGAAACTTAGCTACGATGTCCGTGATGACATAATGGGCATCACAAACAACCTGTATGTTGAGTGAGTGGGTACACTTCCTGTTGCGGAAAATGTGTTCCAGATTAGCAGGGGGGCATATTTGAATGTGTGTCCCATCTACACACCCTATGACATGAGGAAAGTGGGCAATGCGGTAAAAGTTCAGCTTGGTGCTGTTAATTTCTGCCTCATTCCTTGGTAAGTATATGAAGTGAGACATGTGCGTGACTAAGGCATCTAGGAATGCCCTGAGGAACCTTGACACTGCACTTTGGGATACCCCACCTGCCACGGCAATGACCCCCTGATAGCTCCCTGAGGCCAAGAGGTGCAGTGCGCATAGTACTTGCACATGCGTAGGGATGGCGCAGCCACGCAGAGTCTTGTGTTCTAGCTGTGGTTTCAGTAAATCTATTAATTCTAGAATGGCTGTCATAGATCTCCGCTTCAGTTTGCTGAAAAAGAGTCTGCCTGGTTCTATATATCTTCTCCTGTCTCTGGCCCCTCCTCCTCCTCTGCTGGGCTGCGTAGACTCTCCTCCTCACTGCTATCAGGTATATCTCCGCCATCTAGAGTTACCCAGATGCCTTCTGGGTCCCCTTTTATACTTTGGTAATGGTTACCACCTGCTCTGAGTTAGTGGTAAATGGGACATGCAAACTGGGCTTTTTGCGACTAGTCGCAATTTGCGAGTTGCAATTGCATAAGGTTTGCGACTCGCAAATTGCGACTTGCAATTTGCGGGTCGCAAAATGGGGTCGCACCGGATGCGACTCGCAAACGGGTCCCATCGCTTTTTGCGAGTCGGAAATGGGCTTTTTGCATCCCATTTCCGATTTTGCACTGTCGCAAATTGCAAATCGGCCCGTTTGCGAGTCGCAATCGTTTGCTACATCTGGCCCTCTGGCCCGGGAAATTAGGGTCAAGTGATGAGGCCCAGCCTTGTCTGGCTGCAGACCAGTGCAGATTCTGGCATGAAATGTGCCCAACTGCCACACTGTTTACTGCCCGTGCCTCCAGGTACAGCAGGGCTTTCAAGGGCTTTGGAGTTCTGGTCCTGTTTCCACCTGGATTTTGCATGCCCAGGCTAGTTTCTGGCATTAAATGCGCCTGACTGGTGGGCTGTTGACTGCTCCAGGCCTCTACGGATAGCAGGGCTTTACAGGCTTTGGATTTATGGCCCTGTCTCAACGTCGATAGCAAAGGATGCCCCGCTAGGTGTTTCCAGATGGCATCCAGTGTTTTGATAGGTGGGTAGGTACCTGCCCAGTGCCCTTCCTGGCCTCCATCACACTCACACTTGTTCACTTGGTCACCTTGAATCTTGATGGCTCTGTTTTCCCATGTGTCTAAACTCAGGAAAATCAAGGGGTCTCAGATCACATAGTTCAAATCTCCGGAAGCAGTACCCAGGTTCTTTATTGTCCAAGATTGTGCCTCATGCTGAGAATCTAGTACTGGTCTGCTGTCCCTTTTCATGTGATTTCTAGGCCCTCCTGCTCTCTGACTTTTTCTGCTTTATAGAGATGGTTGCCACACCACTGACAGAAAAATGGTTTCAAATTCAGCAATAATTGGTGCATTGGTTTTAAGGCAAGCAGATACAGGTGAATGATGCCTTACTTTGTACACTTGATGGGCCGAACTGAGTTCACTGTCTTAACTATGTGTCGATCTGTAAGTGTCTCTCCTTTCAACGTGTGTGACAAGAGCTACATGCCTACAACAAAGCTTCCAATCAGCTCACTACCAAGTAGCCTTGGAGTCACTCTGGTTAGTTTGGTATGAAGGCGAGCTGGTCCAGACTTGATTTTCAGACAGCAGGGCAGTCCTCTAAGCAGCAGGGCAGTCCTCTGGCAGTTGGGCTGCACTTCTTTTCTAACTTCCTTAGACCAGGGGTGTTCTGATGAGTGGCTCTTGAGAACCAATATATATGACTGGTCCCTTTGTGTGGTGGTCCTACCCCCACATATGGTTCAGAAACATCTTCTGCTTCCTCTATCAAGGAACCAAAATGTTTAGGGGTGACAAAAGGCAGGGCTGGCATGGGCAGTGCAGGGGCCCCCTGACAGGGCCCCATGCGGCTTTTCACTGTCTGCTCTGCACCCGTCGCATGGCCGCAACACCGCCGGCTCCATTTGGAGCCGACTACCATGTTGTGGCCCACATCCCCGCTGGGCCGGCGGGCAGAAACTCTGTTTCTGCCCGCCGGCCCAGCGGGGATGTCATAATGGGCACTGCGGGAGTGCGGCCGCATTGGCGGCCCCACGGCGGTTACCGCCGCCCGCCAATGTTGTAATGACCCACAAAATCATTTTTGGTATACCATTCATTAGAGAGAAACACAACACCCTACACCTCAGAAACACAAACTATAATTGCTGAACAAAGAACATGTGCATTACAACTTGTGTATTTGAATATTGCAATATGTGCATAGGGCAATTTTCAAGGTCCTACACCAAAGGTGGGAGGTAGCAATTTTGAATGTAATGTTTGGAATTAAAGCAAATATGGACAATGACTGGGTTCAACAGCTCAATTTTTTCCTACATTGTGCTAGGTAAAAATCACTGATAATAACAAACTGAGTTAGTGCTCACCCACCAATAGGATTAGACTATGGGGCAGATTTATGGAAAGTGGCGCTGCACCGAGTGCAGCACTATTTTCCCTGCACCCCTTGGAACCCCCTTACAGCCACCATGCGTTGTCGTATTTAAGATACGGCGCACCATGGCGCAGGATAGTGAGCAATAGCATCATTTCTTTTAATGCCTGCTCTTGAGCAGGCGTTAAAAGTGCCATAAAAAATTACACAAGGAAATCTCATAGATTTCCTTATACTATTTTTCTGATTCCCTTAACGGGGCAACTCCCTCTTTGCATACATTATGCCTGGCGCAGGCATAATGTAGCGCAAAGGGTTACAGAGTGGCGCAATGCATGCATTGCGCCAATCTGTAAATACAGTGCAGGGATTTCAGCCTCGGTGGGCCACATTAACATAAAAAATAATTACGTTAATGTGGCGCAAGATGCCGCTAAGGCATTATAAATATGCCCCTAGGTTTGGGTGAAATTAGGATCATTTCCATAACAGAAATTATATGAAATCTATTTGTCGTGGGAAGATGCTTTTTGCGCTAAAGGAATAGTGCAAAAACACACTGGATATGAACAACTTCTTGTGTTCAGTTCTTTCACGTTCTTTCCTTACTCCCGCACCAGGACCTTTACCCAAAGTATCAATTATGCAACATGGCATAATCTCGGTTATTTGGCCTAACAATCGTAACACGAAATGCCTGAAATTACGCTCTAAATTAAATGTAACTCAGGCACAGAAGGCCCCCTTTGAATGCTAGAAAGAGTGATAAATCTGAATCGGGAAGCTACTGCATTGACAGAAGCCAGGATGTTAGTTGAGTGTCCTAGGCGCTTCAGTGCATAGTTGTTTCACTGTTTTTGGAAAGGTTTGTTTATCTGATGCTGAACTTTAATGAGAGACGAACTACTTAGCGCTGGCTTCGGCCAATTAGTCGACAAACTTTTTGGTGCTCTGCCAAATGTTAGGGTAAATGATCACATATAGGCAGCTAATCCTTTTCAAAGAGCAAAACTCCTGTTTGCACTGAAATGGGATTACTAATCGAGAGTAATTTGCGGCCGACAAAGGATTTTACTTTAGATATTTTATATTATCTGATAAAACCTGTGGCAAATCATGAGTTCCAATTGAGCTCCTTTCCGAATGAGCTGAGTAAAATCATATGCGAAATGTTCATATTATTTTGCAAAGGGAAACATTGGAATGAAGTGCAAACGGTGCGCGCGCCGTTGCTGTAATTAACTGAAGCTAGGGGCCATATTTACAAGAAAGTGGTGCATCAGCTGTGATGCACCACTTTTTGAGTGCCCCCCTGCACCCCACTAATGACACCATGTGCTCCGTATTTACAATACAGCACACCATGGTGCACGTTAGGACAATAGCGTCAGAAATTATGAAGCTTTTGTGGTATTTTGCAGGATTAGCACTATCACTTGTGGCTCTAATCCTGTAAAGTACAGGGACAGCCTTTTAAAGTAATAGGTGCATTATTTTAACGTCTGCTTTGAGCAGGCATTATAATTGATGCTAAAAATGGCACTGTGAAATGTCGTAAATTTCACTGTGCCATTTTTACAAGCCTCCTTGCGGGGAAACACACCCCTTTCATACATTATGCCTGGAGCAGGCAAAATGTGGAACAAGGGTTTGTAATTATAGTAAAGGAGTATGGCCTCCTTAATGCCACATTAGCGTTAAAAAAATGACCGTAGTGTGGCACTAAGAGGTGCTAGGGACTTGTGAATCTGGCCCTAAACTTGCAGCTGACCTTGGTATGGGAATTGTAAATAGGGCAGGAATATATTTTTTGTCATATTACTATATTTGAGAAAAACACTAATTAAAGCAGAAACACAAACACATGCATATCTAAATTGATTAATGTGGGCCACTCTCTTAGCTATTTGATTTGCTAGTGGGGGGCTCTTTTATATTGGTTCTCTGGTCTATTTTCTGCCCCAGTCTGACCCTGATTAGAATAGCGAGCAAAGATCATTAAATGAGACCTTTACTGAAAAAAAAAGGAGTCTGCACCAGCCCTCCCTTGTGCACTATGGACACCCTGTACCAAATTTGGGGTACTGTGGACTGTAATGGTTTGTCTCAGTCTTTCATGCCGCATGCTCAAGATCCTAGGGGGCATATTTATACTCCGTTTGCGCCGAATGTGCGTTGTTTTTTTCGACGCAAATTCGGCGCAAAACTAACGCCATATTTATACTTTGGCGTTAGACGCGTCTAGCGCCAAAGTATGGGCAAATAGCGTCATTATTTTGCGTGAACGCCTTCCTTGCGTTAATGAGATGCAAGGAAGGCATTCCCGTCTAAAAAAATGACGGCGACGCAAATGCGTCGTATTTATACTCCCGGGCAAAAATCACGCCCGGGAGTGGTCGGGTCAAAAAACCCCGCATTTGCGCCACTTTTTAACGCCTGGGTCAGGGTAGGCGTTAAGGGACCTGTGGGCTCAAAATGAGCCCACAGCTGCCCTCCCATGCCCCCAGGGACCCCCCCTGCCACCCTTGCCCACCCCAGGAGGACACCCAAGGATGGAGGGACCCATCCCAGGGACATTCAGGTAAGTTCAGGTAAGTATACATTTTTTTTTTTTTTTTTTTTTGGGTGGCATAGGGGGGACTTATTTGTGCCCCCCTACATGCCACTATGCCCAATGACCATGCCCAGGGGACACAAGTCCCCTGGGCATGACCATTGGGCAAGGGGGCATGACTCCTGTCTTTACTAAGACAGGAGTCATGTAAATGGCGTGTGGGCGTCGTTAAAAATGGCGCAAATAGGGTGGAGGCGTTTTTTAGCGTCAACCTGACTTGCAACATTTTTAAGACGCCCTAGCGCCACTTTTCCCAACGCCGGCGCTGCCTGGTGTACGTGGTTTTTTTCCACGCACACCAGGCAGCGCCGGTCTGCTTGCGCCGGCTAACGCCATTCAATAAATACGGCGCCCGCACGGCGCTTCAGAATGACGTTAGCCGCCGCAACATTTTTTGCCGCTAAACTGCGTTAGCGCAGTTTAGCGTCAAAAAGTATAAATACGGGCCTAGGTACTCATTACGAGTGTGGTGGTCTCAAGACAGGGCAGTCCGACCGCCCTATCATGAGCATGGCAGATGGGCCACAGTCTGGCTGCCGGCACTGCCAGGTTGCTGCCTGTTGAGAGCCTGGGGGCCTCGGCGGTCGCAATCCGTCACAGCATCGCTGGGGATTACGAGTCCCCTGCCAGCCTTTGCATGGTAAATTCCAGGTATTTACCCCAAGGTGGGAGGTCGGAATTTTGAATATAATATTTGGAGGTAATATAACAATTGGCAAATAAATGTATAAAGGAGAGCCCTCATTTTCTACATGGTCTGGGTTGTGAAATCATTGGTAACAACTAGGTCAGTGCTAAACATCCAATAGAAATCAACTGGGTTTGAAAACTAGAAAGAACGAACTAGCTGGTCTAGTAAAAGGAAGTGGTAGAACCAAAGGAAAAATAAATTATGAGGAATAATAGACATGAAGCAGGTATTAAAAATCTATGCTGCAATATTAACAAGACAGATACATTCATAAACGTACATTCTGATAAAATAGGCTGCACAATGGTAGGATAAAAAGAATTGTGAAGCGTATACTTAGATTAATCACAGTATGATCATGGATAATTATTTCTGCAACAAGAAATTAACAACGATAATATGTGAGCAAAAAATGTGATTGAAAAAACAAAGAGAAAAGGTACGTTATAGCTTTGTGGCGGATTTGTTTCTTCTTCTAAACTGATGTGCTTATCATGAATTTTAATATGGAATAGAATATCCCTTATGGGATAGAAACAGCTGAACACAAAACATTCCCCTCTGTAACGTATACAAGATCTCCCACAAAGCCCTGACAGTAATTACATTATCAATTCACTTTTCTAATAAAAAATAATAGTTTCTCTTCATGCAAATATTAGTATGTAAAACAGGCTGAAACCTTAGTTTCAACATGGCCTCAGTGAAATGCACAGAATTGTACGAGATATTGGGCCCAATTCACAAAGGTAACCTTAGACTTTAGGTCTAAGTTTATACCAAAAGTGTACGTTTATGACTTTTCGGTATTCACAAAGGTATGCTACTGGTAGTATCTTTATGTCCGCAATTTGGCTGGATTATGTGCACTCCGCGCAGATCATCCATATTCGGGCAGATTATTCGACCTTGAGTCAGAGGAGGTAATCATTCACACTGATACTCCTGTCTCGGTGCCTATCATCCCTCCCCTGCTGAAACTCCTTAGCCCAACAGCCAATCCCAGCCTTGCTGTACACATAAAAGCAGAGCTGCCATAAACAAATCCTTTCAGATCTTTCAGCATGTTGGTGAATGTGTTTGTCAGTTTGCCCTTTGACATGCAACAGCAGGATTTGAGGAGAAGGAGGAGGCGGAGATAAGTATAGAGGATTTTCAGACAAAGGATAAACCTCTTTGGGATGTTTAGCCAAGATGTCATGCCCAGATACAATTTTCTCCCTGGTGTCATTTTGCAGATGGTTTGTGAAGGGGACCAGGATCTTGAATCTAACCTGCTGCTCTCACGCCATCCCAGCCTATGTCAAGATCCTAGCAGCTCTTCATTTGTTTGCTCTGGGGTAATTCCAGAGGTTCTCAAGTGACCTTGTGGGCATCTCTCAAGCAACCCAGTTCCAATGCTTGCATCAGATACTGCGCTGCATCAATAGGAGAGCCCATCTCCACTTCAAATGCCCCATACACTGGCCAGAAGGCAAGGGGTAGCTAGGGATTTCTACCTCATGTCCTGCTTCCCACGTGTGCTGGGTGCTACTGATTACTCTCTTGTGGCTTTTCAGCTACTCTGCACAATGTACACATCGTCTGCAACAGACACCACTGGCAACATGCAGGGTGTCTGTGATGCAAATAGTAGCTTCATTGATGTGCCTGAGTGTTCCCAGGCAGTACCCATTACAGCTATGTTTTCATCAGGTCACCCTAATGCCCGGCGGATGGCAGCAGGAGAATTTGGCAACATGTGGCTACTTGGGGCCATATTTATACTTTTTGACGCAAAACTGCGCCAACGCAGTTTTGCGTCAAAAAAATTAGCGCCGGCTAACGCCATTCTGAAGCACCATGCCGGTGCCGTATTTAATCAATGACGTTAGCCGGCGTTAGCCGCCGGCGCTGCCTGGTGTACGTGGAAAAAAACGACGTACACCAGGCAGCGCCGGCGTAGGGGGATATGGGGCTTGGGCGTCAAGAAATGGGGCAAGTCAGGTTGAGGCAATTTTTTCGCCTCAACCCGATTTGCGCCATGTTTTTCGACTCCAACCCCCATAGAAATGACTCCTGTCTTAGCAAAGACAGGAGTCATGCCCCCTTGCCCAATGGCCATGCCCAGGGGACTTCTGTCCCCTGGGCATGGTCATTGGGCATAGTGGCATGTAGGGGGGCACAAATCAGGCCCCCCTATGCCACAAAAAAAAAAAAAAAACACTTACCTGAACTTACCTTAATGTCCCTGGGATGGGTCCCTCCATCCTTGGGTGTCCTCCTGGGGTGGGCAAGGGTGACAGGGGGTGTCCCTGGGGGCATGGGAGGGCACCTCTGGGCTCCTTCAGAGCCCACAGGTCCCTTAACGCCTGCCTTTTGCAGGCGGTAAAAAATGGCGCAAAAGCGGCCGTATGTCATTTTTTTTGACCCGCCCACTCCCGGGCGTGAATTTTGCCCGGGAGTATAAATCCGACGCACATGCCTCGGAGTCGATTTTTTAGACGTGAACGCCTACCTTGCATCTCATTAACGCAAAGTAGGTGTCCACGCTAAAAAATGACGCAAACTCCATGGACTTTGGCACTAGACACGTCTAACGCCAAAGTATAAATATGGAGTTAGTTTTGCGTCGGAATTGCGTCAAAAAAAACGACGCAATTCCGGCGCAAACGGAGTATAAATATGCCCCTTGGTAAGTACCAAGCACCACACAAGTATGATATGCATAATTGCTTTGTATTATACACAACCATTATACAACACTATACCTCTTTCCACATACATAAACCCCAACAGACACACCATGTACCATTTCATAAATCATGTACTGAACAGATGCAAGAGAGACATGTACAAATGTTACTCCATTTCCCTCCTCAGGTGATGCTGCATATTCACTCTTTCCTCATCTCCTTACACCATACAGACGTTCATACACTGTACCTCAACAGAGGTACAATAGGGCACACAGAGGTACACAAGCCATCACTGAGTGCAGTTTTGGTCTCCTGAAGTCAAGATTCAGATGTCTTGGCTGTATGGGATGGGGGCGGGGGTGTACTGCTCGTCCTCCTCACGTTGTGTGCAAGATTATAGTAGAATGTTGTGTTTTGAACAACATAGCATCAAATCATGGCTTACACTAACCTCTGGACCCCCATCTAGGTCTGAATCTGGGCAACCAGGCCATTTTACAAAACAGAGGGCAGGGTATGCAGGTATGTGACCAGCTGGTTGACACTTTTTTCACCTCAGCAACCTGTTGTGTCATGGCCATCATGTGGTTTGCAGTCTGTTGTCTATGGTGATACTTGGACTTTTAAAACTATGGCCCTCATTACGACCCTGGTGGTCAGTGGAGAAGTGGTGGTAATACCGCCAACAGGCCGTCGGACAAAAAAATTGAATTATGTCCATGGCGGTTACCGCCATGGACACCCGCCACTTCTCCACTCCTCCTGCCAGGGTGGTGACGACCGCTGGACTGGAGACTTCGGTCTCCAGTCTGGCGGCCATCACCAGACCACTGGATGTTTCAGGACCCTGCATACCACTATAGATTTCCTGGGGTTTGAAACCGCCACAAAATCCATGGCAGTAGGCACTATCAGTGCCAGGGAATTCGTTCCCTGGCACTGATAGGGGTCTCCCCCACCCCTCCCCTCCCCTCCCCAGAGTCCTCCCCCACACCCACGACCCCCCTAACACCCCCCAAAGGTGGCAGGACCCCACCCCCAACATCAACACACACCCACCTTCATGCACACAGACACTACCACCACACATTCGTGTTGAGTGTTATTGCACTATACAAGATAAAAACTGAGGTTAAATATGCATCTTGAGATCTTGAGAGATCCTTAGTTATGATAAAAACATTTGACCATTAGCAGTTTTAGGAAAAACACAATAGTCCTTCCATAGGATCATCCTGTAATATACCTGTGCAACATAGTGTCTAGGGGAGATTTTGATAGTTAATAGGGACAACATCAAAATGTCTTTCCCACCCTAGTACTGCCCTTTCTATAACCTTTTTGCTATCCCAGGAACGTAGTTTATTCATATTTCGCCTATAATACAAATCCTTCCATGTTAACACATGGCACCATCCATATTTTTGCTAGGCACTCACTCTTTTGATCTAACTCTAGTTTCTCTACTATCATGATATATTGAAAACTATGTGCTTTTCAAATTCATATCATGACAATTCCCATGCCTTGAGATACTGTCGCCACTCTCTTGTACATGCCATTTCTACCCTGACACTTCTCTCAATTTTCTGTTGATATATTAATTCTTTTGTCACTAATTTCCTTTCCCTTTATGAGTCAAATCTGCTTGCTGTATGCTCTAATTCTCTCTTCACTGTCTCAGTTCTTCTCTGAACCTGAAGCCCTGTTCTCCTTGATATTTTTTCTCATATAATACCTTGCTTCTCATGGTCCCATATAACAATAGCATTTATCCCCTCTGCCCACCCTTGAGGTCCAATCTCACTCCACTCAACATATTATTCATTGCTTACTTCATTGCTTACTTTGTGCACGTGGATCCTTGTGGTGGGCTGTAGGAGGCTGGCCTGGCTTGTAGTGGGTACCAAGGGGTACTTACACTCTGTACCAGGTCCAGTTATCCCTTATTAGTGTAGAAGAGGTGTTTCTACCAGCTTAGGTTGATAGAAGGTAGCTATAGCAGAGCAGCTTAGGCTGAACTAGGAGACATGCAAAGCTCCTACTATACCACTGGTGTCATATGCACAATATCATAAGAAAACACAATACACAGATATACTAAAAATAAAGGTACTTTATTTTTATGACAATATGCCAAAAGTATCTCAGTGAGTACCCTCAGTATGAGGATGCCAAATATACACAAGATATATGTACACAATAACAAACTATGCAGTAATAGCAAAAGGAAGTAATGCAAGCAATGTAAAGTTACAGTAGATTGCAATAGGAGCACATAGGTATAGGGGCAACACAAACCATATACTCCAAAAGTGGAATGTGAACCACGAATGGACCCCAAACCTATGTGAGCTTGTAGAGGGTCGCTGGGACTGTAAGAAAACAGTGAGGGTTAGCAAAATAGCCCACCCCAAGACCCTGAAAAGTAGGTGTAAAGTGCACCTATAACCCCCAGAGAGCACAGAAGTCGTGATATGGGGTTTCTGCAAGGAAGACCAACACCAGCAAAGCAACAACAGTGGATTTACGGACCTGAGTACCTGTGAAACAAGGGGACCAAGTCCAAGAGTCGCGACAATGTCGAGAGTGGGCAGATGCCCAGGAAATGCCAGCTGAGGGTGCAAAGAAGCTGCCACTGGATGGTAGAAGCTATGGATTCTGCAAGAACGAAGAGGGTTAGAAACTTCCCCTTTGGAGGATGGATTTCGCACGTTGTGAAGAAGCTTGCAGAGGTGTTCCAACGCAGAAAGACCGCAAACAAGCCTTGCTAGCTGCAAGGGTTGCAGTTAGGGTTTTCGGATGCTGCTGTGGCCCAGGAGGGACCAGGATGTCGCCACTTGGATGAGGAGACAGAGGGGGCTCCCAGCAAGTCAGGGAGCCCTCACAGAAGCAGGCAGCACCCGCAGAAGCACAGGAACAGGCACTTGGAAGAGGAGTGAACCGGAGTCCACCTGAAGACACAAAAGGGAGTCCCACGATGCTGGAGGACAACTCAGAAGGTTGTGCACTACAGGTTAGAGTGTCGGGGACCCAGGTTTGGCTGTGCACGAAGGAAATCCTGGAAGAGTGCACAGGAGCCGGAGCAGCTGCCAATCACGTGTTACCCAGCAATGCAGTCTAGCATGGGGAGGCAAGGACTTACCTCCACCAAACTTGGACTGAAGAGTCACTGGACTGTGGGAGTCACTTGGACAGAGTTGCTGAGTTCCAGGGACCACGCTCGTTGTGCTGAGAGGGGACCCAGAGGACCGGTGATGCAGTCTTTTTGTTGCCTGCGGTTGCAGGGGGAAGATTCTGTCGTTCCACAGGAGATTTCTTCAGAGCTCCTGGTGCAGAAAGGAGGCAGGCCACCCCCAAAGCATGCACCACCAGGAAACAGGCGAGAAAGCGGCAGGATCAGCAATACAAGGTTGCAGTAGTCGTCTTTGCTACTTTGTTGCAGTTTTGCAGGCGTCCTGAGCAGTCAGCGGTCGATCCTTTGGCAGAAGGTGAAGAGAGAGATGCAGAGGAACTCTGATGAGCTCTTGCATTCGGTATCTGAAGAATTCCCCAAAGCAGAGACCCTAAATAGCCAGAAAAGGAGGTTTGGCTACCTAGGAAGGAGTATAGGCTAGTAACACAGGTAAGAGCCTATCAGAAGGAGTCTTTGACGTCACCTGATGGCACTGGCCACTCAGAGCAGTCCAGTGTGCCAGCAACACCTCTGTTTCCAAGATGGCAGAGGTCTGGAGCACACTGGAGGAGCTCTGGGCACCTCCCCTGGGAGGTGCAGGTCAGGGGAGTGGCCACTCCCCTTTCCTTTGTCCAGTTTCGCGCCAGAGCAGGGCTGGGGGATCCCTGAACTGGTGTAGACTGGCTTATGCAGAGATGGGCACCATCTGTGCCCATCAAAGCATTTCCAGAGGCTGGGGGAGGCTACTCCTCCCCAGCCCTGACACCTTTTTCCAAAGGGAGAGGGTGTAACACCCTCTCTCTGAGGAAGTCCTTTGTTCTGCTTTCCTGGGCCAGGCCTGGCTGGACCCCAGGAGGGCAGAAACCTGTCTGAGGGGTTGGCAGCAGCAGCAGCTGCAGTGAAACCCCGGGAAAGGCAGTTTGGCAGTACCCGTGTCTGTGCTAGAGACTCGGGGGATCATGGAATTGTCTCCCCAATGCCAGAATGGCATTGGGGTGACAATTCCATGATCTTAGACATGTTACATGGCCATGTTCGGAGTTACCATTGTGACGCTATACATAGGTAGTGACCTATGTATTGTGCACGCATGTAATGGTCTCTCCGCACTCACAAAGTCCGGGGAATTCGCCCTGAACAATGTGGGGGCATCTTGGCTAGTGCCAGGGTGCCCACACACTAAGTAACTTTGCACCCAACCTTCACCAGGTGAAGGTTAGACATATAGGTGACTTATAAGTTACTTAAGTGCAGTGGTAAATGGCTGTGTAATAACGTGGACGTTATTTCACTCAGGCTGCAGTGGCAGGCCTGCGTAAGAATTGTCAGAGCTCCCTATGGGTGGCAAAAGAAATGCTGCAGACCATAGGGATCTCCTGGAACCCCAAAACCCTGGGTACCTCAGTGCCATATACTAGGGAATTATAAGGGTGTTCCAGTGTGCCAATGTGAATTGTTGAAATTGCCACTAGCCTGTTAGTGACAATTTAGAAAGCAGAGAGAGCATAACCACTGAGGTTCTGGTTAGCAGAGCCTCAGTGAGACAGTTAGTCATCACACAGGGAACACATACAGGGCACACTTATGAGCACTGGGGCCCTGGCTGGCAGGGTCCCAGTGACACATACACTAAAACAACATATATACAGGGAAATATGGGGGTAACATGCCAGGCAAGATGGTACTTTCCTACATGGGCATCGTTACAAAGTCTTACTTTCATCATCAGACATTGGCTCAGGATCTAGAATGATATGTCTTAATCCATAAGCACTGCCCAATACTTCCCCAACCTAGCAAATAGCTGGTGTCACCTCTCTTTAAAAAACACTCCACTGTGACACAGTACCTGTCCACCTCCACTCTCAAAACCTAACTACCCCTCAAATCACTCAGACAATTTCTTTGCCTGGGACCCAGCAGAGCACTGTGCTGCCCTTTGGCGAGGTTTGTGAGACACAAATTGTTGTCTCTCTCACCTTTTGCTTCCTTTCATCACTGTGAGATCAGAGGATCTCTTTCCTACCAATTAATTACACCAACTAATATGTAGTCCCTTGCAATTATATCTATCTCACCTTTTGATGTCCAGAATCAATTAAACACTTCCACCACTCTTACATCTCCATGAATTACATTTTTTCCTCACTTTTTATTGGTGTGTTTTAGCACTTGCATACGCACAATCTTCCATTATAGCATCACAGCTGTCCTCTCATCCTTCCTACCATTCCATTCTACCCATTTAGCAGCAGAGCTGGGTAATACACACCTTCGTAAACGCTGAGTAGTCTCTCTATTTCAATCCATCAATGTATTTATGTCCTGCCTTGGTATTCTCAGTTCACTTTACTAACTCTTGCAATAACACATTGCTAAGTGTAGGATTGCTAGCAAGAAAAAGCTGTTAAAAGGGGCCTAGAAGCAGGTTAGGAGGTTACATTTCGGAGTATATTTTCACAGGTTACTGTCCTTGTAGACCTGTGCAGTGGTTTTCTTGGGTGCTGTTGATGGTATGAAATAGTGAGTAGGGATTATCACACTACCAGAGTTTTATAGCCAAGATTTCGAAAACTAAAATATCGACAAGTAGGTGTACATAGGCAAGCATAGGATTAATATACTTATTTCCTCACCTACATACCTTGACAATATAAATATTATCAAGGTACATAGATGCAGAGTTAGGAATAGTAAATCTATTATTAGCTATATGTATTTACCTCCTAATAATTTGGTTCCTCAATATTTTGGCTATGATATTCAGGTAATTCGATATCCTCTACTGCAAATGCCAGAGTATAACCATTTTTGGAGATGCATGTCTGTGTGCGCTGTCTGTGTTGAATGATTGGTGAGTTTGCAGGGTGTTTGCATTCAGTTTGTGCTTTGGGAAGAAATGATAACCCACACTGTGTGCACCAGACCAGTTCTCAATGTGTTAGTAAAGACAAAGTCAGACATACGCCATTGGTGCGAGGACGAAATTGCTATTAGGCCTGATCACTCTAGTGTGTTTAAGTATTTTAGAGCGAGTGTTTGAAAAAGAATTAAAAATTGTAGAAACATACATCTTGGTTTGCTGCATAATTTACCCTTGTATTAAGAAACACACTGAGTGTGCTCGCAGCAAATGCTTGAGGAAGAAGAACAAGCCCTGGCCCTCAAAAATAAGTGCAGGTGCTCTGCACCGGAAACAACAAGCATAAATTAAGCACAGTGCCTACACAACTTTTAAATCCTTTCCTACATTGTATGTCTGCCGTACAGTGCAGCGCACATGCGAAATTTGAAACATTTCTCCTTTTAATGTCTGCTTTCTAGTTGCCTTAATCCCTGGTAGTAGAAAGGATTTTGCCTTAAAAAGCATGGGTGGCTGCATGGGAACGGACATGTACCAGCCATAGATCGCTCCCTTGAAGCTTGTTAACGGTTTGCGCTGTTTTGTGTTACATTTAGGCAACTGTTTTGCTCTGGCAAGTAAATTCAAAAAACAAATTGCGACACAACCGCAGTGCATAATGTTTGTAAATGTGGGCCCTAGGTGTAAACGCAGACTGTGAATTATGACGCTTCTTTTCCTTTCAGTTGTTGTTGAATGAAGTTTCGAAAAACAACCGTCATTAGATATCGTATTCAATGTAGAGCACCAAAATCTCAACCCGTTCTGTGTAATCGCGTGAAGCTAATCATTAGGGAAAGGAGGGAGAAATGTAATTACAGATGCTCATATTGTGGCACTGAATCTCCTCTTCTGAAGAACTTTGTACTCGCTTCCAGCTGTGCAGCTGCACAATGTGCTCCCGGGAGCTAATTATACAAAGACGCTAACCTTCCTGGTGGGCGCTCAATGAGCGCGCGGCCTCTTTCAGAGCTCCCCCCAAGTGAGTCAAAGGCATATGACTGCGCGAGGCTGCTGCTGGGGGCACACGGTGCATACTTTATTTATACCAGTGCACTATACACTGATCTCATTAATATGGCGCCGCTGGAGTCGGCACCTCAGACATTCATGAGAAGTAATGGCTTCATTAATGCTGATCTGAGGGGGTCAGAGTGATAATGGAGGGGGCCAAGGGCTAATGATCCTACCTGCGTGGGACTCCGTTGTCGAACAGATGCTGCGTACCTGATGCATTTGTGTTAATCATTCCTTAGTTGTGCTGCTTGCTTCCAGTAAGTTGTCTGGGAGGTGGTCTGCTAGCCTTACAGCACAATTAGGCATACAACCTGAACAAACTAAACAAAGGCTTTCATGAATATTTGTTACTTAGAAGTTAGGTCTCTGACATCATCGGAGCATGCTATTTACATTGATAGATATAATCTCTGTGTCGTTTTTTCGATCAAATTTACCACCACCAACAGGCAATCACTAATCTCATTTTGATGGCAGTTGCTATAACCGTGCCCCGTTAATACGGGTTTAATGAGGGTTGGACAATGCCCCTTGGCCCTCAATATAAGTTGGCAATTATCGCTTGTGACAATTATCGCACCCGTTAAAGCCGAACCCAGGTGTTCACTATTTCGTGGCGGCGAAAATTATCGCCTGTCACAAGTTTCTGCTGAATAACATACGGATTTTGGATTTTTGTTGTGCGACTCTGGGTCTTGCTGTCGAGTACCGCATCATAGCATGGTTTTGTGTCTTCAATTGTGATGTGCAGGAGTGTTCCATACCGATGAGGGTGCGATCTGGGGGCACTTTGGTTGCACCCATTGGAAGTTCTATGGACGAAGGTGTTTCTCTGTTGTATGTTAAGGGTTATGGTAGGTACACATGTGTTGCAAGCCACGTGAGAGCGGTCATTATCTAGTCGTTATGCTCAAAATGCTAGAGACGCCCTAGTGTTAGTGCATCCTTCTCTGGTATTATGCCCTAATTAGCTCCAAACTTTGCGGTGGAAAAGAAATGGGGAAACTTGAAGGATCGGGTCTGTCCCAAAAAAATCGCAGTTTATGGAGTATTTATAAAGAAAATGAGGTTAGAAAGGCTTAAGACTTCCTTCATCCCACACTTGCACGTCAGGTCACGATAGACTGACAGAATTTGCCTAGCACTGGTGTAACCTGAATACTGTAAAAAAGTAGCCTGGCATATTTCAAAGGTGGAACAAACGTATGTTTACGGTTGATAAGAAATTGGAAAGTGTAAACATAGAGTGCATTCTCTTATTTTCTGACAGATGCTTTGGTGTGAGCAAAACAGCCGAGGGTTTGTGAGAAAAAAACGAATAGTGCATAATAGGAGAACCCTTTTGTGGCGTGCACCTTCGTTATGTACTGCCGTGACTGATCTGCTCAATGTGGACACCCTACTCCAAATAGTTTTTCCACGGGAGTTTTAGCAGAGGTCGGAGAAGGTCATCTGCCACTGCTCATGGGACAAGGAGAAGTGCTGATACTGTTGCAGCTGTCTCAGCTCTGGAAAGGTTTGTAATTAGGATAAACAATAGGTTGTGGCTGCTGCCACCACTGCTCTTCCCACCAGTAATACCACCATAGGCCAGTGTAACCCTGAGCAGAAACATTGCACTACAAATATATGTTTCAAGTTGCTGCAAAACCCTTTGCAGATGGGTACGAGCAGATACTGTAACAACATAAAGAATTGTCATAGAAGTGAAGAAAGTGATCCAGAAACCATGTCCTGTGCCCTCCAAATGTCACCAGTATCAAGATTCTTTCCCATTTCACTAAAAACATCAAGCACCGAATTTCTTCAGATCACCTGAAGGCTGTGGTGCAAGATTTAGCTATCACTAGGCTAGATTTCAAGATAATATTTTAGCAGAGTCCCACAAGCATAACTTGCCCTGCTCTATTCAGCTTTACAATGTGTAGTTTGACTTGTCAAAGAAAAGAAGACATTTTAACATCATTACATCAGTTCTTCAAAACCTGCATTGGTGACCTACTCGACATGCATTATGTGAAATTGTATTGCCTTACCCATAAAGCTTTTGTCTAGAAGAAACACGCATTCCTCACTATTTCTGCAGATCACAGACACCTTCAAATTAGCAATTCTTTGCCGCTGGAAGTTCGCTGCTACAAGCACCTTATATATATGAATACCCATTCTCTGGTGCTTCATCTGCTACTTGGACTTCACTGCCCTTCGACATTAGAGCTAAAACTATACTTTTAGTTTCAAGAAACACACCCTAGGGACGCTGGGTGTTTCATGTAAGGCCCAACATATTTGAACTGCATTTCCTTTGCCTATATGACCTTTTGGCTTTCTCAGTACACTACAGGGGCCAGAGTGTAATAACAAAGCAAGGGATCTGTGACCATTGGGGTCGGACAAAAAATGGGGTAAATTCTGCCCAAAGAGGTGGATGAACATGTTTTCTTGTCAGATTAGGATGGAGGAAGCGGGTGGTGAAGCAAATGGAGTAGGCTGGAGCAGGCAGGACGGTGGGCCCTTTTAGGTTGCTTTTGTTCTCTTTGTCGAACAAGAGTATGGCAGCTTCTTAGCTAAAGGGCACCACTGAAACTTTGTCTGCCTGTTATATCAATTTCTAATTTTCATCTACATGTGCATTTTCAATATATTCTATTTTAGTTTTCAATCAGGCTGTCTTGGGTGTCATCTTCTGCTTTGAGTGTCTACTATATTGGGCCGCACTGAACTTGCTTCTCTCTACACTTTCAAGAGAAGCCTCGACCTTGGCCAGAACTACATAGGGATGCATATTGATTGGAAACTCAGATAAAAAATGGTCCCAAGCAGAGGTTTATCTAAATAATTCTTCCTACTAGAACTTGGTTGAAATTGACTTTCATTTGTTTCTTGGTTGGTTGGTTTTCAGAAAGGGTGAGAAACTCCATGTCATGAGATTTGACAAATGCGGTATATCACGTTTACAGTCCAGGCCAAAGTTTTCCATGCATGCATCTTATGGTTGATGGGGGAAGTTGATTGCTCTTATACTTATCCATCCTGGTTACAGTTAGAGCCTTACTGCAAATCTGACTCTTTTCTTTTTTTTACACATTTTGGCCCTCATTAGGAGAAGGCCATGTTGTTAGAAATGGGGTCTCTAGTTGGCAGAGGTATACGCCCTTGTCCATGTAGGGACCACAATCCTAGTCAGGGTAAGTCACACACAATCCAATTCATGCTGCGCCCACTCTCTGGTAGCTTGGCACTGAGCGATCAAGCTTATCTTAGAAGGCAATGTGTAAAGTATTTGTGCAATATATCATGTAGTAACACAGTAAAAACACCACAAACATAAACCACCCAGTTTTAGAAAACTATAGGATATTTATCTGATGAAATTAAGGTCAAAACAATCAAGATTTGACAATCACAAGTTGAAATATCACTTTTGTAATGATAATAAGAGTCCTTAGTTCTTAAAAGCAACAATTGTCTCTTGCAAGCACAAAGTACCTGGTTTGCGTCAAAATTACATGCACGAGGACCGGTGAGAAGGAGGTACGTGGAAAAATGGAGGTGTGCGTCGGATTCCTGGGTGCACACAGGCGATGCATCGATTTTTTTTCCACGCAGCAATGGCTTTGCTCCGAATTCCGACATGCAGGCTTGAATCCTCTTTTGTGATGCGGGGTCTTTTGACGCCCAGGGATAATGCGTATAAATCCTGGGCATCCTGGGTGGTTACAGGTGCTGCGTCGATCAGGCAGACGAAGCATCAGAGTTTCTGTTGCACGGCAGGCACTGCATTGATTCTTCACACAGGAAGTCAGGCTGCATCGCTGGCTCGGCGATGCGCGATCCGGTGGGCTGCACGTCAAATTTCCAATTGCAACACTGGTGCAGCGTCGATCTCCTCTCGAGGAGCCGGGCTGTGTCATTCTGATTCTGCAATGCAGTGATTTTCCCACCGCTGGGCAGGCTGTGCATTGATTCCGGCAGACTGCGCCTATTTTTGCCGGACAAGGAGTTTTTTTGTAGAGATTACGTTTTTTTGGCACTGAAACTTCAGGAAACAGGAGGCAAGCTCAATCCAAGCCCTTGGAGAGCACTTCTTAGCAGAGCCAGAGGCCAGCAAGGCTGCAAGGCAACAGCAAGGCAGCAGGTCTTTACAACAAAGCAGTCCAGGTGAGTCCTTTGTGCAGCCAGGCAGCTTCTCTTGGCAGGCTGAAGGTTCTGGTGCAGAGTGTCTGTCCCAAGAAGTGTATAAGTTGGTATAGTGAGGGACCCAGTTTATATACCTAAAAGTGCCTTTGAAGTTAGGGAGACTTCAAAGAGTGGTTTTGAAGTACACAAGATCCCCTTTCAGTACAACCCTGTCTGCCAGGGTCCCAGTAGGGGGTTTGGCAGTCCATTGTGTGAGGGCAGGCCACTGTCCTTTGAAATGTAAGTGTCAGGCCTTCCACCCTTCCAGCCCAGGAAGACCCATTCAGTATGCAGATGTGTGCAGGTGTGACTGAACATCCTTTGTTTGTGGTTGTCTGGGTGATATGCACAAGGGAGCTGTCAACCAACCCAGCCCAGACGTGGATGGGAGATAGTCTGTAAGGCACAGAAGGATTTTAAGTGAAGAGAAATGCTAATTTTCTAAAAGTGGCATTCCTAAAATAGTAATATAAAATTCAACCTCACCAGTCAGCAGGATTTTGTATTACCATTCTGGCCATACTAAATATGACCTGTCTTCTCCTTTCTGATCAGAATCTGCCACTCAAACAGTATATGAGGGTAGCCCTAATGTTAGCCTATGAAAGGAGCAGGCCTCACAGCAGTGGAACATGAATTCAGGAATTTTCCACTACCAGAACATATAAAACACATAGGTATATGCCCTGCATTTTATCTACACAGATGTAGAAAAAGGGGAGGTTAAGGCTTGGCAAGTACTTTTAAATGTCAAGTCGAATTGGCAGTGAAACTGCACACACAGACCTTGCATTGACAGGCTTAAGACATGGTTAAGGGGCTACTTATGTGAGTGGCACAATCAGTGCTGCAGGCCCAATAGTAGTATTTAATTTACAGGCCCTGGGCACATGCAGTGCACTTTATTAGAGACTTATTAGTAAATTAAATATGTCAGTTGGGTAGGAGCCAATGTCACTATGTGTTAAGGGTGATAGCATATGCACTTTAGCACTGGTTAGCAGTGGTAAAGTGCGCAGAGTCCTAAAACCAGCAAAAACACTGTCAAAACATGGAGAGAGGCAGGCGAAACGTTGGGGGTGTCCACCCTAAAGCTGTCAGGTCTAACACATGTGTTCTCAGATTCTGTGAAGAGCAAATGTACCATGCTCCAGTGTCTTCATAGGCTCAAATTCCAACACGGACCTGGAAGAATTTGCAAAGGGGAAATAGGTTAATAGTTGGGCAAAGTACAATTTTCAGGCGTGGTAAAAACACACCTGCATGTTACTCTCATTTTCAACACCTTTAAGGGGGCAGTAAAATCAGCCACTGGGTAATTCCATAAGATGTGATGAATGAATTACCCCAGGATGATTTCACCATAATTTTACATTAATTCTGTGCATCTGGTACTGCTTCTCTCACTCTCTGCTTCCTGTTCTTTGTTTTTTATTTTTATTTTTGTTGCTACTATCTCACTTTCTCAGAATTTCTATCTACTCTCTGTTACTACCTCTTTCTGTCTCCCTTTCCCTATTTTCTCCCTATAAGCCTACTCTGTGTCTCTTTCTGCTCCTCTTTATTGCTCACCCCCCTCCATCCTTGGCTTCCACCTGTTATTTTTGCTCTCTGGAGTTTAGCCCTTGTTCCATCTTGCAACCAAGTAGTCCTGAATATCCCAAGCAGGGTTATTTCTTTGGATGTGCTGTTCGTCCTTAACATAATATATATTTGCAAATAAGTGCCTAATTTAGATGTTGGTACTTTTACCACTAATACATGGCAGACCCTAAAACACCGTCAAGGTAACTGTTTTCCACCCGCTGTATTTAGATGGATTAATGCTCTGTCGCTGATCGCCACAACAGAGTTCTCTTCCTAGCTGTCAGGCTGGTGGGTTCCGGACACACATATTTAGATGTTACAGTCCTGCAGGCGATGTACTGGAGACGATTTGCTGATGGAAGGATGACATTGTTGGACCTAATGGACATCGGACAATGGCACTGGCCGTGAATTAGAGGTAAGTCTCACACACACACACACACACTCAACCCTTGCCATATGTGACCCCCTGCATCACACACAACACAACACACCACTTTCACACCAATATCAATTGGTATCCAACACAACACATACATGCCGCAAACACAACAACACGTACATCTATCACACAACATACACACACTACTGACACTGCACCCACACACAAAACAACCAGCACAACTACACACTCATCTACACAAACAAGCACTGCTACACACATCACAACAGCAACCACCACAAAACATGCACCTGAATTTTCCATACTGCAACACAACAGACAACACAACATACACAACAACATCCACGCCATATGCAAGTGGTACACATACTGACACAACCACATCACCCACTACACCTCCCTCCACCTCACACTGCCAGTTGCTTCGCACACACGCACACATACACATACTGACCAACCCACACAACTCAAAGCAGAACATGTCAGGTACAGGTCCCCTTGCAATGTGTACACATCGCCACAGTTGACAAGTGTGAATATAACGTCACTGTGGTGCCAGCATTCATTGGGCAATGAATACTAATAGCCACACAAAAGGATGATGGACAGAGTGCTGAAACTTTCCAAATGCTCACCGATATGTGTGTGTACCACTGTGTCCCCACCCATGTCTGACCCACCCTTGTCTGTGACTTATGCATGTCACAGTAATGTAATAACATTACTGTAAGGTGTATATGTCTGCCTTGGTCCCATGCCCATGTGCAGGGACCCCCCAATGTACACAGTCATTGCAGGGTCCCTACCTTCGTGTCCTGTGATGGGAGGTCTTGTTTTCTTTGTGGTCCCATGGCAGCAGCAATGGAGGACCCTGTCCAGTCGTGTCTGCGGAAAATGAAGTAGAATCAGGAGAAAAGGTGACTTTTCACACCCTTTACTCCACAATCCGCCAAGTCAGATGTAAAGGTCGACTATTTGCTTGGTGGTTTGGAACATCCAAAACTGCTCCGTGGTAAGTATGGCTAGTATCCCGCTGTCTGCCATACTTTCCAATTTCTCTGCCGTGGCAGATGGTAATCCTTGGAAGAGTCCGTGGGACTCGGGAGTGTTAAAGCCTATGGGATCACCATCAACTAAATCGGACGGGTGGACCATCAAGGCAGCAGGCAAGTTTTCCGTTGGAAAACCGGTGGTGGGACAGTCAGTGGCAACATGGAAATCAGCCCCTAAGTCCTCAAATGTCAGTTATTGTAGGCACGGAAGATAAAATGCACAGAAATATATTGAGTATTGTGACTGTTGCAATGACTAGGTACATGGACAGCCATTTTAAAAAGAATACTGCTGTAAGATCTCATTGACAGGTGACACATCACCTGAGTCTCTATCAAACTCTCTCTTGGAAGTGTTTTTTGTGTGATTATTTTTAATATGTATAACCTCTTCTCTGTGAATACTCTGAGTGTGCCTGCTTTACCTCAGTGATGGCCTCTTCCCTTGCTTGTCAGTGCAATATTTGCATGTCCTATTTGCATACCCAAGTCCCAAAATCACTATGCTATTCAAGCCTAATTAGAAAGCCAAAAAAGCTGGGTTTGAAGAAGTTTGAAGCTGTAATTCAATTCTTTAATGACTCCTGTTTAGTTGCTTGGAGGAAAAGTGGTGGGGAGTGCCCAGTGGACGTCTGTCCAGTGGGAACAGAGATGGCAACTTCCTCTAGAAGGATGTGTATATTTGCATAGTACAGGAACAAGGCGAAGAAGAAATTAGGACACAGAACAATATATTAGCAAAATGATGCTGGTAAGGCTCTGGGCATATGGCCAGGGAGTTGCCAATGACCCAGTGCTACCTACCCCTCCCCACCAAACCATCAATGTCCAGTGACACAGCCCGAGTCAAGCTACTTCTGCGTTAGGGGGCCGTAAGACGCCTGGATGTATTTATTTCATACACACACACAAACCATTTTGAAATATCCACATTATTTACATGCAGTTTACAAGTGAGACACAGCCTTAACAGAGACTCTGGTACATGGGACTGACCTAACCATAACTAGTTCTTTCCTGTTCAACCCACAAACATTGCTGGTCTAAGTGAAATTATGACTGGTTCAGTGTCTCTTCCTCTTAATCCCCCTGTTCAAAGGATGGGTCCCTCCCTATGTGAGGACCCCTCTTTCCTTCTCTGGTACCCCTACCATACCAAGAGCTCTCCCACCTCAGGAGCTGTTGTGGAGGGGACCCAGCTGCCCTTAGGATACCTACTTCGGGCACCCCCTACACCCAGTTCCCTTTTCACCAAAGTGTCTGTGCTCGTTTGCACCAACTGCACTTGTGCAGGTGGTTGTCAGATAAGGGTTGTGTGTCAACAACCTCCTTCTGCACCATTGCAACCCCTTTTCGACTTGCTGCCAGCAACCCTTGGAGAGTCCAGTGATGACAGTATTTTTTTGGTATAGGAGGATGCCTTAAAGAGACCCTAATTGCTCCCCCAATCATGACCTCACCCACCATGGGTCAGTGTAGTTCACATACTATCAGCCCCCACCAACGTACCATGTTTGTTGGCCTAGGCCGGTTCACCAGCTCTCCGGAAAACATTCCCTTACCTTCTTCCTGTAATGGTACATGATCCTTTACAAAAGAACAGCACCCCTTGCGGCATTCACGAAGTATGATTCTAACCCAGCGGGTTTCAAACTTACCAATCATCAGGCTCAATCATTTCATAAACTGATTTATTTATGTATTTATTTATTTAAGACATTTATAGAGCGTATCTGTCACCTAAAAGGTATCCTGGTGCTAAAGTCAAATAACTGAACATCCAATAGCAACGCTGAAACCACGACAAAGAATCAGTGGAGGAAGAGCCAGGTTTTCAAAATTCTTCTGAAACACAAAAGATCTGTTGAGTGTCTAATAAAAGCATGGAGCTGGTTCAAATGTTGGACATGCCTTAACCAGGAAGGCATGTCTGCCCTGTCTAGCCTTCTGAAAGTTGGCAATACAGACGAGGTTGGCTGATAACGAACAAAAACATCTCCCCGGTACGTATTTCTGGAAACTGTTCTGGAAGCACACATGGCCACAACCCTGAAGTGCTTTGAATACTAAGCAAAGGGCTTTAAAGACCATCTTTTTCCTAATCTGAAGCCAATGAAGCTGCCTCAGTGCTTCAGAAGCAGATGATTTACCGGGCCTATCCATAGCCAACTTGGCTACTGAAACCTGGAAATCGATGTAATCTCTGCACAATTAGATCAGGGGCTCCTAAGAGAAGTGCATTACAGTAGTTCAACCTGCTCAAGATCGTACGACCAGAGATTTGGCAGATGGAGATAGTAAGGGGAGGATTTTTCACAAGCCCCATAACGTTGAAAAACAAGTCCCAGCTAGTTTAGTGACATGGGCATCCAAGGGTAATTTAATGTCAAAAGTCACCCCTAGATTACAGAAAGATTCTGAGGGGAGAGCTCTGCCTGTGTAGGGAAAGGCCAAGTCTTATTTGGTAGACTAAGAGGAACTTTGTTGGCTGAGCAACAATGAAGCTCAGTTTTGTTTCTGTTAAATTTCAAGGAGTTGACGTTCAGCCAAGTGACAATTAATGGGCCATATGTACAAACACATTTTCACATAGACATAGTATGGGGAAAACCCTTTGATACATCTGGCCCAATGTCTTTAATACAATTATTAAAGGCCATGGTCTCTGTCTGATAGTCACTGTCCAGCGACAGAATTAGTTAAGGGTACTAACTAATTAACACCTTCTACGTCAATGTGGGACCAAGCAATTATGCTCTCTAGTATTTCCTTGCCCACCAACACATTACCGAGACCCCAGACTCAATTAAACCTTTTCCACTGGGTTGGACAAGTTCTTACCTCCCAAATGCACGATTAACCTACATGGAAGTGGAAACCGCTGGGACATCATCAGAGCAATGTCATTTCTATGTTGGCTACAAGCAGCCCCACTTGACCACAGAAAGTCAGCTGCGGTCCAGTCTTCCGGAGTTGGAGCTATGATGCGCAATCACCTGCAGAATAAAAAAACATTGCACGCTCAGGAAAGAGGGGCCTAACACCAGCGCAATTGTAACACCTCTTGCTCCCATTTTGACAGAAGGCAATAAGTAACCCAGCCGCCGCATCACCTTATTCTGTCCTCCACCTGAATGCACAGGAGAATACCATAAGGATGGGAACATTAATGACAGAGCATGCTCCATCTCAAATCTCCATGCCCTTATACAGCCAGGCTTCCACCTGCCTCTCCTTTGCCTGCGTGTCTCACCAACCCTATGCCCCTGCCACAGTGTCTGTGTCAACCAGAAATGGATGCAAAACTATGGCCCATATTTAAGAAAAGTTTGTGCCACCTTTGCACCATTTGTTTTACACAAAAGAGGCGCTAACCTAGTGCCATATTTATATTTTGTCGCTAGACCCATCTAGCGACAACATTTCAGAGTTAGCGTCATGTTTCGGGAGCGCCACCCCACCTTGCTTTGTTTTGTGACAATGATTTGCAAGGTCCCTTCCAAAAAATGATGCCAGCCCTTGAACGTCATAATTACAGCCCAGCACTAAAATACCTCACATTAAGGAACCATTCCCAAAAAGTGACACAAAGCCCAATTAGTGTCAAATCTTAACACCTGGTCAGATCAGGCATTAAAATGAGGCCCACACACTACTACTTAAGGAAAACAAACAGAAGGAGCATTGGCAACCTCATGGACATCATGGAACTGTCCAGCTTGGCATACGCCACAGACAAAAGCAAAAACAGGTCCCTCTAGCACCACTGCAGCAACCCTAAACAACACCAAAGCAGCCACAAAGGCAGGGCAGAAGGTGGAAGAGGACATTTTGACAGAGCACAACCATCCTTGAGCTCAGGGAACAACATGTCATTAGAACCTTCTGTCTGGAGCGGGAGTCAATTCTATGCCTGCTGCACAACATTGCACCAGACATCACTGCAAAGGTGGAAACTCGCACAGCTATTCTACCCATGACCAAACTCCTGGCTGTCTTCCATATGCTGGCATCAGGATCATTGCAGACAACGGGTGCCCAAAGTGGCTGGTATTTCCCAGCCATCCTTCTCGGCTGTGGGAGGCTGGATTGGTTTATAGTAGGTACCTAGGGTACTTACACCTTATACCAGGTCCAGTTATCCCTTATTAGTGAAATGTAGGCCGTGTTCTAGCAGCTTAGGCTGTCTAGGGGTAGCTGTAGCAGAGCAGCCAAGGCTGAACTAGGAGACATGCAAAGCTCCTGCAATACCACTATAGTTACACAGTACTCATACACAATAAAATACAATACTCGGTGTTACCAAAACTTTATTTTAGTGACACAAGACCAAAAGTCTCTTAGAGGCAATAATCCTTCTGGAGGTAAGTATTATACAAGATATACACACCGTAACTAAAATCAGGTAAGAAAAAACAGTCATAGAATAGTGCAAACAGTAGAAAATACAATAGATTGCAATAGGCCTAGGGGCAACACAAACCATATACTAAAATAGCGAAATGTGAATGTCGAATTCCCCCCTAGTCAAGTGTAGTGTGTAGAGGGGCACTGGGAGTGTAAGAAAACATCAAAGATAAGTAAAGTACCCCACCCCAGAGCCCAGGAAATCAGGAGTAAAGTACAGCAAGTTTCCTCAGAACACACTACAAGGCGTGATGAAGAATTATGCAAGAACTAAGCAAGACTGCAAGCAACAACTATGGATTCCTGGACCTAAAGGCCAGAGGAGGGAGGAGACCAATTCCACAAGTCGAAGAAGAGTTCAGGAAGAACAGGAGCCCCTGCTAACCTGAAAGAAGGTGCAAAAGTGGATTCTCCGGTTAAAAGAAAAGTACAGAAATGAACCAAAGAAGATAGCTGCAGGTTCCTGCTTGGTGCATGAGATGTCCCACGCTGAGTTGTTGGATACAGGATGTTTACATCACTGGATTTCACCAACAAGCCTTGGTTCAAGCAAGTACGCGGTTTGCAACAAAGCGGAGCTGGTGGGATCAAGGGGTAAACTGGGGGTCTCAACTTGGACTAAGGAGACAGTGGGGGCCCTCAGCACTTTAGAGAGCCCTCAGAAGACCAGGCAGCACCCAAGGGAGTCCCAGGCCATGGAGACAAAGAAGATGCAAAGTGCGGTCATCTCAGCACTACACTGGAGGGTCCCATGCTGCCGGAGAACAATTCAGAGAGCTGTGCGTCGCAGGATGGAGTGCTGGGGACCTGGGCTATGCTGTGCATGAAGAACTTTTGGAGGAAGTGCACAGAAGCCCAAGGAGCTGCAGGAGACGTGGTGCACAGGGATACTGCTGATGTGCGGGGAGGCAAGCTCTTACCTCCACCAAATTTGGACATCTGGACCTTTGGACAGTCTGGGTCACTTTGGTCCACCACCTGTGTTCCAGGGAGCATGCTAGTCACCAGGAAGGGACTCCAAGAGTACCGGTTGTCATCGCAGAATGGTGCCTGCTGAAGCAGGGAGGTGAATCCGTCACTCCATGGGAGATTCCTTTGGTTCTTCTGGCGCAGGGTGAAGACAGGCAGTCCTCAGAACATGCACACCTTGTAAATTGTTGCAAATGCTGGCTGAAGCTGAAGTTGCAGGTCACAGGAGTCATCCTGGATACTTTGTTGCAGTTACAGCGGTTCCTGTAGCAGTCTGCTGTTGATCCAATGGTCAGAAGCTGAAGCAGAGGATGCAGAGGAGTCCTGGAGGAATCTTGCATACTGAATCTGAGGAAACACCCATAGGAGAGACCCAAAATAGCCCTGAGAGGGGTTCTGCTACCTACCCAGGTATGCACCTATCAGGTGGGGTCCCTGATGTCACCTGCTGGCACTGGCCACTCAGAAGTCTCCAGAGGGTCCCCACACCTTGGAATCCAAGATGGCTAATGCCAGAGACACTCTGGAGGAGCTCTGAGCACAACCCCTAGGGTGGTGATGGACAGGGGAGTAGTCACTCCCTTTTCCTTTTCCAGCTTCGCGCCAGAGCAGGGACTGGGGTTCCCTGAACAAGTGTAGACTGGATTATGCAAGGAGGGCACTGTGCCCTTCAAAGCATTTCAGGAGGCTCTGGGAAGATACCCCTCCCATGCCTGTAACTCCTATTTCCAATGGGAGAGGGTGTAACACCCCTCTACTAAAGGAAATGCATTGTTCTGCCTTCCTGGGATTAAGCTACTCAATCCCCAGGAGGGCAGAAACCTGTCTGTAAGGTGGCAGCAGCTGGGGCTGCAGTGGCAACCTCAGAGAGCTGGTTTGGCAGTACTGGGGGTCCATGGTGGAGCCCCAGGGTGCATGGGATTTGCCCCCATACCAGATTTGGATTGGGGGGCCAATTCCATGATTTTAGACACATCACATGGCCATATTCAGAGTTACCATTGTGAAGTTTCATATATGTATTGACATTTATGTAGTGCAGGCTTATAATGGTATCCCCGCACTCACGAAGTCTTGGGAATAGGCCCTGGACAACGTGGGGGCACCTTTGCTAGTGCAAGGGTGTCCTCACACACAGTAACTTTGCACCTAGCCTTCAGTTAATGAAGGTTAGACATATAGGTGACTTATAAGTTACTTTGTGCAGTGAAAAATGCCTGTGAAATAGTGTGTGCACTATTTCACTCAGGCTGCAGTGGCAGTCCTGAAGAAAGGTTTAAATGAGATCCTTATGGGTGGCAAAAGAAATGCAGCCCATAAGGATCTCCTGGAACCCCAATGCCCTGGGTACCTGGGTACCATATACTAGGAACTTATAAGGGGGGGTCCAGTGTGCCAATCAGAATTGGATAAACTATAGTGACAAATTTGGTAGTGGAGAGAGCATAAGCACTGGAGTTCTGGTTAGCAGAACTTCAGTGACACAGTCAAGCATCCTGCAACACACAGGCCACAAACTATGAGCACTGGGGTCCTGGCTAGCAGCATCCCAGTGAGACAGGCACAGCACACTGACCAATAGGTTTTAAACTATGAGCACCGGGGTCCTGACTAGCAGGATCCCAGTGAGACAGTAAAAACACACTGACAACTATTAACAAGCAGGCCAAAATGGGGAGTACCCATGCTAGAAAGAGGCTAATTTCACGCATCAGCCTTCCTCCCAAAGATTCTGGATGCATGTGGGACACGACACCCCACCACATCTGCTTCCCCTACACCCAGCAACTGCAGCAGGAGACCAAGCAAGGTTTCTATCTAATTGCTGGGTTCCCACTTGTGGTGGGTGCAATGGACAGCACCCATGTCCAATTTGTGCCACCTGCTACAGTGGCACACCTCTACAGGAACCACAAACACACCAACTTGATAAATGTGCAGGCCATTGTGGACCTTCATGGGCTCTTCACAAACATCCTAGCCAAATATCCCACCAGCATCCCTGATGCCTACATATTCCAGCATTCCATCATCATCGAACAGTTCCAGGATGGGCAATATGGCATTGGGCTACTTGTAGGAAAGCCACCATACCAATCATCACATAGACCACACACCAACCTTGTAGGACAAATAATACATACACCACACTAAACACACATGGAAAGTAGGTACACAGATGTACAGACAACAACCCACATGTCACATGCCACAATACACTGCATTCATTGCACATCACACACACACCCAAATGTACATAATACAGCCACAAGCTGACTGGCATCCCACGTGAAGGACAGGTGGAGCATACAGAAGCTGGGCCAAAACCACTACAAGTGCCCACTGGTTGACAACTAAATAGAGATCCCACACACCAACACCTAACAATGAATAACTCAGCTTTGTGAATTGCATTGGCCATGTTAATGTAAAGAAGGTCACATATAGGCACAGCCCCACATTTGTCATG
This sequence comes from Pleurodeles waltl, assembly GCF_031143425.1. Taxonomy (NCBI): domain Eukaryota; kingdom Metazoa; phylum Chordata; class Amphibia; order Caudata; family Salamandridae; genus Pleurodeles; species Pleurodeles waltl. The sequence continues at coordinate 255,659,210 of NC_090443.1, read as the reverse complement.
GTGTCGAAGCCTCTGGCAGCACCAATATCAAATGCCATCCAAGTGTTGAATTACCAACTATATTTCATCTAAACATATCAGATGTACCCGTTGTGTGCACCTTAACCTGTTTGGTGCATTGTGCCGCACACATAGGAATGCAACATCACCAGCCATGAAACATCATGGGGCAAATTAATGAAAAGTGCTGCAGCACCTAGTCCAGCGCCACTTTGCTTGCAGTCCTTAGTGCCCCCTAACTCCAACATGTGTGGGCCATATACACGAAATGGAGCACCATGGTGCAGAGTAGGTGCAATACTGTCAAGATGATGGATGCCATAGTAGGACTCTGTAGGAGTGCTGAGAACATACCTGATCCTTCATGCACTGTTCATAGGGACCTGTCCAAAAGTATGGTGTACCCCCACCTAACTCCTGCTCAGTGTATGTGTTGAAAGTTTCTGTGATAAATCATGTCTAAGAACCTTGGAGGTTCCTCTGCACCAGTTTCGCAATTCCTCCAATTATGTAAATCTCAACCTTGTACACATTATGGCTGGCACAAGCATAATCTGCCACAAAGGGTCACTACCTGTCGCACTGCAGGCCTAGTGCCACATGGGAACATGTAGGCCTGAGTTTGGCCTTGTAGGGCTACCATGGTGTCTATTCAAATGACACCATTGTGGTGCAAGGAGGTGGTAGGTTCCACTAACATTAGGACACAGCCTCAAATCTGGACAACACAGCACATATTTGGCATGGTAGAACTGTCCATCCAGATTTAATTAGACAATCACCAGGTCCCTGAGCCACTACTCATGATAGTTCTATCCATCACCACACACCAATGCAACCATTTCACTAAACAGGAACACACGCGATATCAGAAGCAAGTCTGAGTCATTACTCCACCTAAAACTAACATCTGCCATGGCACATACGAAACCACAAATATGTATGACTGACAAATGTTCTCTCATTCCTTTGTAGCCGACTAAGGTAATGGCATCCAGCCATGTGTGATGACTCATTTTGGCAACCCAACAATGGTTGAAGAGCAGGCATAAAATCAAGGTCACAGATGGACACTAAGGCCCTCATTCCGACCTTGGCCATGCGGCCATGCGGCCACTTTACCGCCGCCCACATTCCGACATTCACGCTGGGCCGGCGGGCGCTAACCATGTTAGCGCCCGCCGGCCCAGCGGGAATGAGGCCGCAACACAGGAGCCGGCTCCTAATGGAGCCAACGGTGTTGCGGCTGTGCGACGGGTGCAGTTGCACCCGTCGCGCTTTTCACTGTCTGCTATGCAGACAGTGAAAAGCAGGCCGGGGCCCTGTTAAGGGGCCCCTGGACACCCGTTACCGCCAGCCTCTTCCTGGCGGTGTTCACCGCCAGAAACAGGCTGGCGGTAAGGGGGTCATAATCCCCAGGGCAGCGCTGCCCTGGCGGATTATCACCGCCGGGGGAAAATCGGCGGGACACCGCCGTCCCCGGTGGTGCGACCGCGGCTTTACCGCCACGGTCGGAATGGGGTTTGAAGCACCGCCAGCCTGTTGGCGGTGCTTCCGTCATTCTTGCCCTGGCGGTCGAAGACCGCCAGGGTCAGAATGACCCCCTAAATGTGGTGGAGAGGACATTTAGGCTCCTGAAGTCAAGGTTCAGGTGCCCTGACAGGAGGAAACCTATTGTAAGCACCACCCCTGGTATACAAGATAATCCTTGCATGTGCTATCTTTCATAACATATGTATTCAGACTAATGTCCCCTGGGATGAACAGGTAAATGTCCCCAATGAGGAGGAGGATGGCAATGGTGCAGTACAGGTGGAGGGGGAACAACAGAACACTGCAGCTGGAGTTTTCAGGAGAAAACAAATTATACAGAACTTCTACACCTAGACACTGTACAACTAATATCACCTTGTAAATATCACCAATAAATCACTTTGCACCAGAATGGCCATGGTGTACTCATTCTCCACTACATATACCATTAGAATGTTGCTCATACTTCAGGGAGCAGGAAAGAAACACAATAGTTACAGAGATGGTTGGAACATAGGTTGTGTTATAAGAAGGTCTAGCACCTCCATGCCACACATCAGCGTCTCATAACGCATGCTCATGTAGCTCTTGAAGGCCTAGATGCGTGTCAGAAAAATTAAGGGCCTCATTACGACCCTGGCGGCTGGCGGTAAGCTGGCGGTAACACCCCCAACAGGCTGGCAGTGTACCGTCAGTGGATTATGACCGTGGCACATTATCCACGGCCATACTGCGGCCCCTCCAACATACCACCAGGCTTCTGCCTGGCGGTCATAATCCCCAGGGCAGCCGTTATCAGTCCCCAACCACCAGCCTGTCCATGGTGGTAAACACTGCCATGGAAAGGCTGGTGGTAAGGGGGACTCGGGGTGCCCCTGAGGGCCTCTGCACTGCCCATGCACTTGGCATGGGCAGTGCAGGGGCCCCCAGGCACAGCTCCATCGCGCATTTCACAGCCTAAATTTCGGGCAGTGAAACGTGCAACGGGTTCTGCTGCACCCACTGCACATCAACATTGCCCCCGGCTCTATCATGAGCCGGCTGCAATGTTGATGTGACTTTCCCGCAGGGCCAGCGGACGGAAACACTGTTTCCGTCCGCTGGCCCAATGGAAAAATCATAATAGGGTGCCACACATACCGCCAGCACTGGCAGTATCGTGGCACCCATGGCTTCGGCAGTCTTCTAGTAAGACCGCCAAAGTCGTAATGAGGGCCTAAGTGTTGTTAAGTAGGCTTACTGCAAAATCCTACCCTATTCACCACATCATGCCCACGCGAGGCAAGCTGTATGGTAGGGGCTGTTTCCAAATGGTGTATTTGAAAATAAGGGACTAAAGTGTGTCACATCTCAGGCTGGTAGCTGTAATATCAGCACTGATCATGTGTGACAAGGGGGAACACCATTGGGATCAATGGGCCTTCATGGACTGTTCAGGGTTAGGAACAAAGGTTTGAGCTTAACCCTGTACCATATATCAATGATGTTACATAACGTCGCCCCTATTGGCCCCAACCCTGCCTCACGGTGTGCTGTACCTCAAATATAGAACACACATGCTGGCTGTGGAATGTGCTAAGGGTTGCTAGACAAGTAAAGCAGCAATTGGTGCTGATCCACTCTCCACACATATGTCCCATAGCCAGGAATTAACAATAAAATGGGAGAATGCACCATGTGTGGGTGGAATGTAGGCGAAGTCTGTAGCACATGTCACACAATACTGCTGTCTTGACACATGCCTGCAGCTAATCCGGATATACATGTGAAAACTGATGTACTGGTGTATGGCCAAGGCAGGAAAGGGTTTGCAATTACCTACAATGGTTGATATATGTCAGCAAGGTAACCGAGTATAGTCGGTGTAATACCATCGCACATCAAATATGAAAACACACCTCTCATTGGCACTCAGATGCCTGAACAAGAGAAAGTTGCCTACTGGGACAAAATCCCTAAAATGTCTACGTCTCCAACATGCCTATCCATCCTAAATTGTACGAGTGAAGGAGGAGACAGATATGTTGCATCCGGCAAATCAAAGATTAAGAGTGGAGATGATTTCACACACTAACAAGATACACTCATGGTGACATAGGTTGTGGAATGCAGATGTGAGTGCCTCCTCATGTATAGCAAAAGATGTGGATGAACAGCTGAGAGACTCCCACAAGCACTTGAAGATACAACATGGGGAGGTCAATTGGACACTACACAAGTGCTATGGCTGGTGTACTGTTATGTGTGTGTGGAAGTCATGTAATCTCGCAAAGCCTGGAAATGGGAGGGAAAATATTGCGTTGCTATTAGTAGAATATGTGTACATCTTCACATTACACAAATCACATGTAGCATCCTGTCCACGCATGACCGGACAATGTTGCAATATAAGATGTGTACAAAGGGTAAGCAGCCTAAATAATGCCAACAATGTAGGACCAAATCTATTCCAAACAAGATATGCTGTTAATATTGGAGAAGGTACACACACAGACCAACACTGACTGTGCAACACAACAATGTTACCATGTGATTACCCGACATATGATCACAGAGGATGTCTAGGTCAGTACATAACCCATTCATGTTTCCTTCAACGGAGTTGTAGTTGCCCATCGCATACTATTCTGACAGAAGGCAGAGACAGATGTAATCATCTGTCCCCTGGGTCATAAAGCATAAACAAGTTACACTAGAGATGCCCCAACCAAGCTGCATATGGAAAATACTAACAATGTGCAACCATTTCTGTCAGAATGTGCCAAATGATGAGACATGTCCTACACCTACAAGCAGCCAGTCCCCTGTTCATGATAGGGCAAGCCTGACATCAAGTACCCCAAAGGAAATTGAAAATCCCAGGCCATATGATCACATTTGTGCAGGTGTCTGTCTGCAGGGGACTGCGCATTGCTCTGCTGAAGAGCTATCATGATGAGGGTAGATCCCTTCTTAACACCCCCTAACTTCCATGCAGAGGCAACATTTACTCTTGACACAGTCAGGGGCCTGATGTATGTGCACAGTGGACTGAGCTGAGTGGAGCACTGTCAACCTGCGTAAAAACATACAACCATGGATCTGTGTGGGCACAAAAAGTCCCACAGTAGCAATTATGACTAGGGTGCCATCATTGCCTGACTACAACCCTGCTATACAGTTCTATGCCATTGTATGTGACAGTCATAACAAACATGTTGTGGATGATTGTATGTACCTAGTTTGTGCCTTGCACACATATGTCTGATTTCTCAGCACACATGTACCACTTCAATGGTAGAGGCCTGGTATTATGTTTTGGAGTCTGCACAAAAGCCAACATTCCACAAATGAAAATGCATGATCATTGATAGACTGAAATGACCTTCAGATGTGTTCCCACATACTGAAACTTAGGTGGCACTGATATGACTACACAGCCATTTAACAATGTCCAACATATGTCCATGCAGGAATATATATTTGTGAGGTTTCATATCCCATAAACACACTGATATGGCATTATTTACACATGACACTACACATGTCTTTCCACACACACATCACATACCAACCTTCATTGACACATGTGAGTACATCATCTTCTGCATCATTGGTGTATGGGGAACCATATGTTACACGTTTAACATAGCATCATGAAACCAGAATCATACAACACACCACAGTGAGGACACACATGCACTCACATTGCCATGGGTTAAGTGAAATCGACCCAGCCACAGTCCACGGCATCCTTTGAGTTCGATTTGCCAAGGGTATCACATGCATCACCATGTATTGGACGTAGCCAATCATATCTATTGTGCTGTTGTCAAACGTACATTTGGAAATCAGACATGACAATGTGGTAGACCCACAAATATGTGTTTCTTCACATATGTACACTCTTAGTACACATGTCGTAACATGTATGTGGACAAAGTCTACCAATACATGCACATACTCAAATGGTATTGGTCATCATGTGCATCACACACACATACAAACATATGGTACCACATTTCAATGTTACAGTTACAATAAGAATGCACATGCATACACAGGTAGCCACACCATACCGACTACATACATGCATAGCCCCTGGGACATGATATGTGAATCTGAGTACACTGTCAGTTTTTAAAACAAAGTCCACACATTCCCGTTATACATCAAAATATTTGACAGAAGAGGCAATATTCCATACTACGCTATTCCAAAAAAGTACGCTTGTCCTCTGCGCGTCAATCACAAGTTCAATGGCCTTGTCAGCCTTCATGGAAAGGCATGCAATGCATGACCGTCACAGGTCATATTTTTAATGCAAATGACAATACTTCATACTTAGCTAATCAAAAAAATGACACCTGGCCCATGCGCGTCAATCGCAAGTCGACAGGCCTTGTCAGCCTCAATGGGAACAAATAGACACATGACCGTCATGTGTAAAAAAAAACGACGCATATCAAAAAACGTGATGCACACTCCCAGGAAGTGATGAAAGAGGACTTTCTTGCTGCATTCATGGTACAGTGATTTCACTTTCACTTTACAGTCTTTTTGGCTGTGTGTAGCTGGTGCTGGCTTAGGATTGGTGGTTTTGGAGAGTTTTGTGTCCTGTTGCTGTTCTGTGCTTTTTGTCTTTTTCCTTAGTCTTGTGTAGTGTGTAGTGTTTCTGTCCTGTTATTATTATTGTATTGTGGGGCGTTTGCCTTGCGGTAGCGTAGTCTGTTGGTGTATTTGGGGTTAGGTGGGGTAGTTTATTATAGTTTTTGGGGCTTTTTCATTTGCAGTTAAGTGAAACTGCAAAATGTCTGGGAAAGGGAGAGCAACTAGGATGAGTAGAGATGAACTGGGAGGGTTAATCTGGCTGGTGAAACATCACCTCCCCATGATGTTAACATTTGGGTGGCCTTGTTATACAGGGCAACCCACCAGAGGCATGGAAGCTGCGATGGGCCAAGGTGCTCTACCACTTATGCAGGATTTAGGAAAGTGCCACTGTTGGCATGGTTACCCCCTACTTTTTGCCTAGTGTTGATGCCAACTTTGATTGTAAGTGTACAGTGTTATTTCCCTAAAACTGTACCTTGCATACAGTTAAGTCCCTTATAAAAGGTACCCATGGTACCAAAGGCCCTGTGGCCAGGGAAGGTGTATTATGCCACCCTAGGGGACCTCTCTCTCAGCACATGCACACTGCCTTGCAGCTTGTGTGTGCTGGTGGGGAGAAAAGGATAAAGTCGACATGGCACCCCTCTCAGGGTGCCATGCCCACAAACCACTGCCTGTGGCATTGGTAAGTCAGCCCTCTAGCAGGCCATAAAGTCCTAAGGCAAGGTGCACTATACCACAGGTGAGGGCATAGTTGCATGAGCAAAATGCCCATACAGTGTCTAAGTCCATTCTTAGACATTGTAAGTGCAGTTTAGCCATATTGAGTAAATGGTCTGGGAGTTTGTCATTATGAACTCTACAGCTCCATATTGGCTTTAATGAATACTGGGAAGTTTGGTATGAAACATCTCAGCAGAATAAACCCATGCTGAGGCCAGTGTGGAATTTATTGAAAAATGCACACAGAGGGCATCTTGGAGATGCCCGCTGTATGTTAGCCAAATTGCTATTGTAGGACTGACTGGTCTGTGCCAGCCTGACACTTTCTGACAAGTTTCTGAGCACATGGGGTGAGTGTCTTTGTGCACTCTGTGGTCAGAAACAAAGCATGTCCTGGGTGGAGGTGCTTCACATCTCCCCCCAAGAGGAACTGTAGCACCTGGTGGTGAGCCTCAGAGGATTAAGCTTCGAGTTACAGTGCCCCTGGGCACTCTAGCTAGTGGAGGTGCCCACTCCCGGACACAACCCCATATTTGGCGGCAAGTCTGTTGGGAAAATTTGGGAAAACAGGGAAGAGTGACCCCCCCAGCCAGGACCCCTTAAGGTGTCCAGAGCTGAGGTGAATCCCCCCCTGCAGAATCCTTCATCTTGGTTTGGAGGACAGGGACCAATAGAAATAGGAATGTGCCCCCCTCCCGGAGGGAGAGGTCACAAGGAGGGTGTGGCCACCGTCAGGGAGAGTAGCCATTGACTACTGACCCATATAAAGCCCCTAAATCTAGGATTTAAGGGCCTCCCTGAACCCAGCTCACCAGATTTCTGGTGACCTACAAGAAGAAGAAGGACTGCTAGCTGAAACCTTCACCAGAGAAGAAGGAAGACGACAACTGCTCTGGCCCCAGCCCTACTGGCCTGTTTCCTGATTCAAAAACCTGCAAACTACCAGCGACGTGTCCAGCGGGACCAGTGACCTCTGTCCAATTCCAGAGGACTGCCCTGCACCCAAAAGGACCAGGAACTCCTGAGGACAGCAACTCTGTCTAAAGAAACTAACAAAGGACTCCCTCCTCACTCCGGATGCGTGAGTCTTGACCCCTGTGCACCTGACGCCCACGGCCTATGTCCAGGTGGTCCACCCAGCAAGAGAGGGTCCCCAGGTGATTGGGAGCAAGTGCCCTCCCTGGATTGACCTCTCCACCCCTCCACGATGACACCTACAGAGGGAATCCCAAGGAACCCCCTCACCGTGAAGCTCCGTTAGAAGATATCCAATGCCTGCAGGACCCAGGCCTTCGAGAAACCTACCCCCGGTCTCTCAACGTTCATCAGGTGGATCTCCTCCCTGTCCCACTGGTGGTGTGCCCGGGACACCCCCCTGGACCTCGCCTGCAGCCTTTGAATGACCCCCGGGGCCTCATGATAGACCAGCATTGGAAACCCAATGTCCTGTTAGCACCCTGCATCCGACCGCCCCTATGCCGCTGAGAGTGTGTGTTTGGTGCCTACTTGTGGCCACTCCAGTGCTCTTCTCATCCCCCCTTGGTCTTCCCTCTGAGTCGTGGGTACTTACCTGCAGGCAGGCCTGATTCCAAGTAACCCCATCTCCATAGGAACCCACGTTAAATTTGCTCAACTTTGACGTCTGCACCTGGCTGGTCCCGTGTTGCTGGTGGTGGGTGTTTGGGGTTAACTTGAACCCCAACCGGTGAACATCCTAAAAACCAGAGACTGAAACTGTAAGTGTTGAACTTACTTGTAAACCGACCCAACATTTCTTCCCCCCAGGAACTGTTTCTGAAGCTTGTACTGTCCATTTCTAAAACAGATTATTGCCAATGTTTGAAAAACTGTATTACTTACCTATTTCAAACAAAGTACTGTTGATACCTGTGTGAAATACAAAACTTTTAAGGTACTTATCTGCAACTTGAATCTTGTGGGTCTAAAAATAAATTAAGAAAATTTATTTTTTGCTGTATAAAAACCATTGGTCTGGAGTTATGTCATTGAGTGTGTGCTTCTTCTATTGTCTGTGTGTGTGCAACTAATGCCTTGCACTACCCTCTGATATGCCTAACTGTCTAACCACACTACCACAAAAGAGAGCATTAGTATTAGCTACATTGGCCTCTGTTAAGCCTCTGGGGAACCCCTGGACTCTCTGCAAGCTATATCTCACTTTGATACAGTAAAGACAGAGCCAGCTTCCTACACAGGATTTTTGAAGTTGTGCGCACAGACCACAAGATTAAACACTGTTGGGCAAACCTCATTGCACAGGAGCAAGATCTACTTGATCACCTGGGGATTCAAATTGGTGGACAAGTTGGTAAGTACCCCATTACATTGCAACATCCTCATTTGCATGTGCAGGACAGGCGGACATGAGGTTGACTGTAGCATGTTTTGTGAAGGGTCAGGACAGTACGTTTTGGGGCTGATATAAGGGCCCCTAGCGCCACCTAAGTCCCTCCCCACCGACCTTCGCAAAACCAAAGACCTTCTGGTTTTCAGAAAGAACCTCAAGACATGGTTGTTCGATCAGTGACCCTCCCTGCCCCCCCTGAGTCCCCCCCAGCGCCTTGAGACCCTCACGGGTGAGTAGCACACTCTACAAATTTTTTGATTGATTGATTGATTGACCTAAGTGAAATAATTTTTTCTGCAAAGGCAGCGCTAAATTGGCAATTTCCCCACGCCAAATTTACAAAATGGCACAATGCATGCATAGCGCCACTTTGTTAACCCTTGCACAACATTATGCTTGCCCCAGGGATAATATGTGCAAGGGGGACGTTCCCCAGTTAGGGGGGGGCAAAATAAATTTGGCACTGAGAACGCCTAAAGATTTCCTTGCACTATTTTTTTCAGCACTTTTAATGCCTGCTCTGCGCAGGCATTAAAGGGGGCATACCTTTATATATAATTGGCCCCTATGTGATCTGCAGGAGTAGCGCCAAATTTGTGGTGCTACTCCTGCACAGTACATCCATAGTGTCAAAATAAAATTATGCTATTGCCCCCTACCCTGCTCCATGGAGTGCTGTATTTAAAATATGGCGCACAAATGGTAGGGGTGGAGGGGGTGCTAAGGGCCGCCAGCAAAGTAGCGCTGCACTAGGTGCAGTGCCACTTTTCATAAATCTGCCCCTTTGTGTCTTTAGACAATGGCAGTTAAGGGAGCTTAGCTATGCACCCGATCCAGACTCCTTACACATTCCTCTTTGTGTACATTGTGTATCACATACACCCCATAAGGTGTCAAATATCAGACACAAATGTGCTGATTTTGTAAAACAGGCCTGCCCTGTATTACCAAGAGTATGGGGCAGGCCTGCATCTGTGCAAGCACTGGCACTCAGCAGCGCTAAATTGGCAATTTCCCCACGCCAAATTTACAAAATGGCACAATGCATGCATAGCGCCACTTTGTTAACCCTTGCACAACATTATGCTTGCCCCAGGGATAATATATGCAAGGGGGGCGTTCCCCAGTTAGGGGGGGGGGCAAAAGAAATTTGGCACTGAGAACGCCTAAAGATTTCCTTGCACTATTTTTTTCAGCACTTTTAATGCCTGCTCTGTGCAGGCATTAAAGGGGGCATACCTTTATATATAATTGGCCCCTATGTGATCTGCAGGAGTAGCGCCACATTTGTGGTGCTACTCCTGTACAGTACATCAATAGTGTCAAAATAAAATTATGCTATTGCCCCCTACCCTGCTCCATGGAATGCTGTATTTAAAATATGGCGCACAAATGGTAGGGGTGGATGGGGTGCTAAGGACCGCCAGCAAAGTAGCGCTGCACTAGGTGCAGTGCCACTTTTCATAAATCTGCCCCTTTGTGTCTTTAGACAATGGCAGTTAAGGGAGCTTAGCTATGCACCCGATCCAGACTCCTTACACATTCCTCTTTGTGTACATTGTGTATCACATACACCCCATAAGGTGTCAAATATCAGACACAAATGTGCTGATTTTGTAAAACAGGCCTGCCCTGTATTACCAAGAGTATGGGGCAGGCCTGCATCTGTGCAAGCACTGGCACTCAGCAGCCTGCGCCAACGGAGGCATACATGGGCCACAGTGCAAATGTGTCTGTGTTGATGGGAGTGTCTAGTTGCAGATTGGTATCACTTCCTGAACATAAACAGTCTACAAAGGTGACAATGGCTGCCCAAATAGTAGTGGCAAGACATCTGTAATGTTATTCTGTTATTGTGCAGGACTGGACAACCAAGTGCACATAAGGAAACATCCATGGCATTTTAGCTCTACTGTGTGCCTCCAAATGGCACACTATTATATAAGAAGCAAGAAACAAGAATGTATCAATGCATTCCTCAAAACTTTGCTATACTCACACCAACCATGGGCAGTTGTTAGTCTTTTGGCACTAGTACTGAGTAAGAAGTCATCAATATCTGGGGCAGCGTCAAAAGCAATGGGTGTTACAATGGGACCGCCACTGCAAAACCATTGCATGCCCTTTGATGCAGAATACTGTGTCATGCCGCCCCATTTGTACATAGAGGTATAACGCTACAAAAAGCTGCATAACAAATCCATGTACATATCGTGCAATGAAATACACCACAGGAGCATCAGGGAAAGTGATGCTTTGGTGATGCCCGGGCCTCTTTTATCTGGCCCTTTGTCTTACAGACAGAATTTGAATGCTTGGCAGTTGTTCTGTCTTACACTAAGTTGACTTGGTTACTCAGCTTAGCAAGTTGAATGTGTAACAGTTGTCCATGCACAGACATGCTCAAAAATCACTAAGCTATGTGTTGCTGTTACTGTTATGTGTCTTGGAGGTGGAACTCCACCCTACACTATTTTGAGAAGTGTCCCTATTTGAAAACCCAGATGCAGCCACTCTGTGTCACCTTGTATGTCACATGTGTCATTCCAGGATTTTGTGTGAGAGGGTATGATGTGTGCAATGCAATGATGAAATGTCTGACCAATGAGATGTTGTCATCTGAGTTAGGATATGGACATCATGTCTGATGCTATGTTGAGGATGGAGAATGAGTTGACTTTTGCACAAATGCCAATGTGTGCTGCTATGGAACTGTGGGTGTTACGCAAGTCAAGATATGTGTCAGAGATGCAATTTATCTGAATAGCATGCCTGTTGCCAACACATTTGTCACAACTGTTAACCCAGTGACATGTACATGATACAGTAGATGGCTGGTAGGAAGTTTAGTCTTGAATTGGAGAGTGACATTGTTGTGGAATGTGTAGTTGACAACGTGTGTCATCTGAGTATGCCGTGTACATTGCATGTTTGTTCTACCTCTAACCAATGCTGTATTTGATGCCATATATGAATTACAGGGCATTTCTCAAATAGATGTCTTTTTACACACTCTCCTAAATTTGGAAGGAAAAAATGTAGAGAAAGACAAAGAGCAATAACACTTGTTTTGCTAATCTATGTTCCCCCAAGTCTCCCGATAAAAATGATACCTCACTTGTGTGGGTAGGCCTAGCGCCCGCGACAGGAAACGCCCCAAAACGCAACGTGGACACATCCCATTTTTTTGAAAGAAAACAGAGGTGTTTTTTGCGAAGTGCCTACCTGCAGATTTTGGCCTCTAGGTCAGCCGGCACCTAGGGAAACCTACCAAACCTATGCATTTCTGAAAACTAGAGACCTAGGGGAATCCAAGGAGGGGTGACTTGCGGGGCTCGGACCAGGTTCTGTTACCCAGAATCCTTTGCAAACCTCAAAATGTGGCCAAAAAAACACATGTTCCTCACATTTCTGTGGCAGAAAGTTCTGGAATCTGAGAGGAGCCACAAATTTCCTTCCACCCAGCGTTCCCCCAAGTCTCCCGATAAAAATGATACCTCACTTGCGTGGGTAGGCCTAGCGCCGGCGACAGGAAACACCCCAAAGCGCAACGTGGACACGTCCAAAATTTTGGAAGAAAACAGAGGTGTTTTTTGCGAAGTGCCTACCTGTAGATTTTGGCCTCTAGGTCAGCCGGCACCTAGGGAAACCTACCAAACCTATGCATTTCTGAAAACTAGATACCTAGGGGAATCCAAGGAGGGGTGACTTGCGGGGCTCGGACCAGGTTCTGTTACCCAGAATCCTTTGCAAACCTCAAAATGTGGCTAAAAAAACACATGTTCCTCACATTTCTGTGGCAGAAAGTTCTGGAATCTGAGAGGAGCCACAAATTTCCTTCCACCCAGCGTTCCCCCAAGTCTCCCGATAAAAATGATACCTCACTTGCGTGGGTAGGCCTAGCGCCGGCGACAGGAAACACCCCAAAGCGCAACGGGGACACGTCCAAAATTTTGGAAGAAAACAGAGGTGTTTTTTGTGAAGTGCCTACCTGTAGATTTTGGCCTCTAGCTCAGCCGGCACCTAGGGAAACCTACCAAACCTGTGTATTTCTGAAAACTAGAGACCTAGGGGAATCCAAGATGCGGTGACTTGCGGGGCTCGGACCAGGTTCTGTTACCCAGAATCCTTTGCAAACCTCAATATTTGGCTAAAAAAACACATGTTCCTCACATTTCTGTGGCAGAAAGTTCTGGAATCTGAGGGGAGCCACAAATTTCCTTCCACCCAGCGTTCCCCCAAGTCTCCCGATAAAAATGATACCTCACTTGCGTGGGTAGGCCTAGCGCCGGCGACAGGAAACACCCCAAAGCACAACGTGGACACGTCCAAAATTTTGGATGAAAACAGAGGTGTTTTTTGCGAAGTGCCTACCTGTAGATTTTGGCCTCTAGCTCAGCCGGCACCTAGGGAAACCTACCAAACCTGTGCATTTCTGAAAACTAGAGACCTAGGGGAATCCAAGGAGGGGTGACTTGCGGGGCTCGGACCAGGTTCTGTTACCCAGAATCCTTTGCAAACCTCAAAATTTGGCTAAAAAAACACATGTTCCTCACATTTCTGTGGCAGAAAGTTCTGGAATCTGAGAGGAGCCACAAATTTCCTTCCACCCAGCGTTCCCCCAAGTCTCCCGATAAAAATGATACCTCACTTGCGTGGGTAGGCCTAGCGCCGGCGACAGGAAACACCCCAAAGCGCAACGTGGACACGTCCAAAATTTTGGAAGAAAACAGAGGTGTTTTTTGCGAAGTGCCTACCTGTAGATTTTGGCCTCTAGCTCAGCCGGCACCTAGGGACACCTACCAAACCTGTGCATTTCTGAAAACTAGAGACCTAGGGGAATCCAAGATGGGGTGACTTGCGGGGCTCGGACCAGGTTCTGTTACCCAGAATCCTTTGCAAACCTCAAAATTTGGCTAAAAAAACACATGTTCCTCACATTTCTGTGGCAGAAAGTTCTGGAATCTGAGAGGAGCCACAAATTTCCTTCCACCCAGCGTTCCTCCAAGTCTCCTGATAAAAATGATACCTCACTTGCGTGGGTTGGCCTAGCGCCGGCGACAGGAAACACCCCAAAGCGCAACATGGACACGTCCAAAATTTTGGATGAAAACAGAGGTGTTTTTTGCGAAGTGCCTACCTGTAGATTTTGGCCTCTAGCTCAGCCGGAACCTAGGGAAACCTACCAAACCTGTGCATTTCTGAAAACTAGAGACCTAGCGGAATCCAAGGAGGGGTGACTTGCGGGGCTTGGACCAGGTTCTGATACCCAGAATCCTTTGCAAACCTCAAAATTTGGCTAAAAAAACACATGTTCCTCACATTTCTGTGGCAGAAAGTTCTGGAATCTGAGAGGAGCCACAAATTTCCTTCCACCCAGCGTTCCCCCAAGTCTCCCGATAAAAATGATACCTCACTTGCGTGGGTAGGCCTAGCGACAGGAAACACCCCAAAGCGCAACGTGGACACATCCAAAAGTTTGGAAGAAAACAGAGGTGTTTTTTGTGAAGTGCCTACCTGTAGATTTTGGCCTCTAGCTTAGCCGGCACCTAGGGAAACCTACCAAACCTGTGTATTTCTGAAAACTAGAGACCTAAGGGAATCCAAGATGGGGTGAGTTGCGGGGCTCGGACCAGGTTCTGTTACCCAGAATCCTTTGCAAACCTCAAAATTTGGCTAAAAAAAACACATGTTCCTCACATTTCTGTGGCAGAAAGTTCTGGAATCTGAGAGGAGCCACAAATTTCCTTCCACCCAGCGTTCCCCCAAGTCTCCCGATAAAAATGATACCTCACTTGCGTGGGTAGGCCTAGCGCCGGCGACAGGAAACACCCCAAAACACAACGTGGACACGTCCAAAATTTTGGAAGAAAACAGAGGTGTTTTTTGCGAAGTGCCTACCTGTAGATTTTGGCCTCTAGCTCAGCCGGCACCTAGGGAAACCTACCAAACCTGTGCATTTCTGAAAACTAGAGACCTAGGGGAATCCAAGATGGGGTGACTTGCGGGGCTCGGACCAGGTTCTGTTACCCAGAATCCTTTGCAAACCTCAAAATTTGGCTAACAAAACACATGTTCCTCACATTTCTGTGGCGGAAAGCTCTGGAATCTGAGAGGAGCCACAAATTTCCTTCCACCCAGCGTTCCCCCAAGTCTCCCGATAAAAATGATACCTCACTTGCGTGGGTAGGCCTAGCGCCGGCGACAGGAAACACCCCAAAGCGCAACGTGGACACGTCCAAAATTTTGGAAGAAAACAGAGGTGTTTTTTTGCGAAGTGCCTACCTGTAGATTTTGGCCTCTAGCTCAGCCGGCACCTAGGGAAACCTACCAAACCCGTGCATTTCTGAAAGCTAGAGACCTAGGGGAATCCAAGATGGGGTGACTTACGGGGCTCGGACCAGGTTCTGTTACCCAGAATCCTTTGCAAACCTCAAAATTTGGCTAAAAAAACACATGTTCCTCACATTTCTGTGGCAGAAAGTTCTGGAATCTGAGAGGAGCCACAAATTTCCTTCCACCCAGCGTTCCCCCAAGTCTCCCGATAAAAATGATACCTCACTTGCGTGGGTAGGCCTAGCGCCGGCGACAGGAAGCACCCCAAAGCGCAACGTGGACACGTCCAAAATTTTGGAAGAAAACAGAGGTGTTTTTTGCAAAGTGCCTACCTGTAGATTTTGGCCTCTAGCTCAGCCGGCACCTAGGGAAACCTACCAAACCTGTGCATTTCTGAAAACTAGAGAACTAGGGGAATCCAAGGAGGGGTGACTTGCGTGGCTCGGACCAGGTTCTGTTACCCAGAATCCTTTGCAAACCTCAAAATTTGGCTAAAAAAACACATGTTCCTCACATTTCTGTGGCGGAAAGCTCTGGAATCAGAGAGGAGCCACAAATTTCCTTCCACCCAGCGTTCCCCCAAGTCTGTCGATAAAAATGATACCTCACTTGCGTGGGTAGGCCTAGCGCCGGCGACAGGAAACACCCCAAAGCGCAACGTGGACACATCCAAAATTTTGGAAGAAAACAGAGGTGTTTTTTGCGAAGTGCCTACCTGTAGATTTTGGCCTCTAGCTCAGCCGGCACCTAGGGAAACCTACCAAACCCATGCATTTCTGAAAGCTAGAGACCTAGGGGAATCCAAGATGGGGTGACTTGCGGGGCTCGGACCAGGTTCTGTTACCCAGAATCCTTTGCAAACCTCAAAATTTGGCTAAAAAAACACATGTTCCTCACATTTCTGTGGCAGAAAGTTCTGGAATCTGAGAGGAGCCACAAATTTCCTTCCACCCAGCGTTCCCCCAAGTCTCCCGATAAAAATGATACCTCACTTGCGTGGGTAGGCCTAGCGCCGGCGACAGGAAACACCCCAAAGCGCAACGTGGACACGTCCAAAATTTTGGAAGAAAACAGAGGTGTTTTTTGCGAAGTGCCTACCTGTAGATTTTGGCCTCTAGCTCAGCCGGCACCTAGGGAAACCTACCAAACCTGTGCATTTCTGAAAACTAGAGACCTAGGGGAATCCAAGGAGGGGTGACTTGCGGGGCTCAGACCAGGTTCTGTTACCCAGAATCCTTTGCAAACCTCAAAATTTGGCTAAAAAAACACATGTTCCTCACATTTCTGTGGCAAAAAGTTCTGGAATCAGAGAGGAGCCACAAATTTCCTTCCACCCAGCGTTCCCCCAAGTCTCCCGATAAAAATGATACCTCACTTGCGTGGATAGGCCTAGCGCCGGCGACAGGAAACACCCCAAAGCGCAACGTGGACACATCCAAAATTTTGGAAGAAAACAGAGGTGTTTTTTGCAAAGTGCCTACCTGTAGATTTTGGCCTCTAGCTCAGCCGACACCTAGGGAAACCTACCAAACCCGTGCATTTCTGAAAACTAAAGACCTAGGGGAATCCAAGATGGGGTGACTTGCGGGGCTCGGAGCAGGTTCTGTTACCCAGAATCCTTTGCAAACCTCAAAATTTGGCTTAAAAAACACATGTTCCTCACATTTCTGTGGCAGAAAGTTCTGGAATCTGAGAGGAGCCACAAATTTCCTTCCACCCAGCGTTCCCCCAAGTCTCCCGATAAAAATGATACCTCACTTGCGTGGGTAGGCCTAGCGCCGGCGACAGGAAACACCCCAAAGCGCAACGTGGACACGTCCAAAATTTTGGAAGAAAACAGAGGTGTTTTTTGCGAAGTGCCTACCTGTAGATTTTGGCCTCTAGCTCAGCCGGCACCTAGGGAAACCTACCAAACCTGTGCATTTCTGAAAACTAGAGACCTAGGGGAATCCAAGGAGGGGTGACTTGCGGGGCTCGGACCAGGTTCTGTTACCCAGAATCCTTTGAAAACCTCAAAATTTGGCTAAAAAAACACATGTTCCTCACATTTCTGTGGCAAAAAGTTCTGGAATCAGAGAGGAGCCACAAATTTCCTTCCACCCAGCGTTCCCCCAAGTCTCCCAATAAAAATGATACCTCACTTGCGTGGGTAGGCCTAGCGCCGGCGACAGGAAACACCCCAAAGCGCAACGTGGACACATCCAAAATTTTGGAAGAAAACAGAGGTGTTTTTTGCGAAGTGCCTACCTGTAGATTTTGGCCTCTAGCTCAGCCGGAACCTAGGGAAACCTACTAAACCTGTGCATTTATGAAAACTAGAGACCTAGGGGAATCCAAGGAGGGGTGACTTGCGGGGCTCGGACCAGGTTCTGTTACCCAGAATCCTTTGCAAACCTCAAAATTTGGTTAAAAAAACACATGTTCCTCACATTTCTGTGGCAGAAAGTTCTGGAATCTGAGAGGAGCCACAAATTTCCTTCCACCCAGCGTTTCCCCAAGTCTCCCGATAAAAATTATACCTCACTTGTGTGGGTAGGCCTAGCGCCGGCGACAGGAAACACCCCAAAGCGCAACGTGGACACGTCCAAAATTTTGGAAGAAAACAGAGGTGTTTTTTGCGAAGTGCCTACCTGTAGATTTTGGCCTCTATCTCAGCCGGCACCTAGGGAAACCTACCAAACCTGCACATTTCTGAAAACTAGAGACCTAGGGGAATCCAAGGAGGGGTGACTTGCGGGGCTCGGACCAGGTTCTGTTACCCAGAATCCATTGCAAACCTCAAAATTTGGCTAAAAAAACACATGTTCCTCACATTTCTGTGGCAGAAAGTTCTGGAATCTGAGAGGAGCCACAAATTTCCTTCCACCCAGCGTTCCCCCAAGTCTCCCGATAAAAATGATACCTCACTTGCGTGGGTAGGCCTAGCGCCGGCGACAGGAAACACCCCAAAGCGCAACGTGGACACGTCCAAAATTTTGGAAGAAAACAGAGGTGTTTTTTGCGAAGTGCCTACCTGTAGATTTTGGCCTCTAGCTCAGCCGGCACCTAGGGAAACCTACCAAACCTGTGCATTTCTGAAAACTAGAGACCTAGGGGAATCCAAGATGGGGTGACTTGCGGGGCTCGGACCAGGTTCTGTTACCCAGAATCCTTTGCAAACCTCAAAATTTGGCTAAAAAAACACATGTTCCGCACATTTCTGTGGCAGAAAGTTCTGGAATCTGAGAGGAGCCACAAATTTCCTTCCACCCAGCGTTCCCCCAAGTCTCCCGATAAAAATGATACCTCACTTGCGTGGGTAGGCCTAGCGCCGGCGACAGGAAACCCCCCAAAGCGCAACGTGGACACGTCCAAAATTTTGGAAGAAAACAGAGGTGTTTTTTGCGAAGTGCCTACCTGTAGATTTTGGCCTCTAGCTCAGCCGGCACCTAGGTAAACCTACCAAACCTGTGCATTTCTGAAAACTAGAGACCTAGGGGAATCCAAGGAGGGGTGACTTGCGGGGCTCGGACCAGGTTCTGTTACCCAGAATCCTTTGCAAACCTCAAAATTTGGCTAAAAAAACACATGTTCCTCACATTTCTGTGGCAGAAAGTTCTGGAATCTGAGAGGAGCCACAAATTTCCTTCCACCCAGCGTTCCCCCAAATCTCCCGATAAAAATGATACCTCACTTGTGTGGGTAGGCCTAAGCCCCGCGACAGTAAACACCCCAAAGCGCAACGTGGACACATCCAAAATTTTGGAAGAAAACAGAGGTGTTTTTTGCGAAGTGCCTACCTGTAGATTTTGGCCTCTAGCTCAGCCGGCACCTAGGGAAACCTACCAAACCTGTGCATTTCTGAAAACTAGAGACCTAGGGGAATCCAAGGAGGGGTGACTTGCGGGGCTCGGACCAGGTTCTGTTACCCAGAATCCTTTGCAAACCTCAAAATTTGGCTAAAAAAACACATGTTCCTCACATTTCTGTGGCAGAAAGTTCTGGAATCTGAGAGGAGCCACAAATTTCCTTCCACCCAGCGTTCCCCCAAGTCTCCCGATAAAAATGATACCTCACTTGCGTGGGTAGGCCTAGCGCCCGCGACAGGAAACGCCCCAAAACGCAACGTGGATACATCCCATTTTTTGAAAGAAAACAGTGCCTACCTGTGGATTTTGGCCTGTAGCTCAGCCGGCACCTAGGGAAACCTACCAAACCTGTGCATTACTGAAAACTAGAGACCTAGGGAAATCCAAGGAGGGGTGACTTGCGGGGCTCGGACCAGGTTCTGTTACCCAGAATCCTTTGCAAACCTCAAAATGTGGCTAAAAAAACACATGTTCCTCACATTTCTGTGGCAGAAAGTTCTGGAATCTGAGAGGAGCCACAAATTTCCTTCCACCCAGCGTTCCCCCAAGTCTCCCGATAAAAATGATACCTCACTTGTGTGGGTGGGCCAGGTGCCTGCAACAGAATAAGGCCCAAAACCTGAAGGGATAGAAGGGATAGCACAGCAAGTTTATAAGGGCATATTCTTTTATACATCTTTAGACGGACTCTGCTTTGGGGACCCACATAAGTGAGGTGTCATTTTACTTGGGAGACTGAGGGGAAAACTGGGGAGTAGGAATTTTGTGCTGGAGCGGTGATCCTACTAAGAAAAATCAGGAAAATATGCTTTTTTATGCAAATTTTGAGGTTTACAGAGGAGTCTGGGTAAGAAAATGTTGGGGGAGCCACGCAAGCCACACCTCCCTGGACTCCTTGGGGTGCCTAGTTTTAAAAAGTTTCTGGGTTTTGTAGGTTTCCCTACATGAAGGCCGCACCCAGGACCAAAAACATAGGTGGGCCCTCCCCCCCAAACACAGGTATTTTTGGAATATATCACTTTGATGTGTGCACATACGTCCGTGATGTGCCAAACACTAAAATTGTGAAAAGAAACACACTTAGGTTATGTGAAGAAGACCCCTCACCCACCAACCAAGTTGGTGGCATGCTTCATCATCGGGGTCCCACCCGAGGCACCTAGCATGTCACAGGTGTGCTGCGACGCCTGATTACAGCGGAGCAGGTTTTGTCATTTTTTACAACACATACTGGTTGGATTTGGCACGAGGGTGAGTGATGGTTCAGTGTATCAAATTTTATTAACAAGAGATTTCACAAAAATGAAATGCACTGCTAATAACTGAAAGGCAAAAAAGTGAACCAATGACTCACAGCTCGTGAGCTGTAAAGCCGCGACAAGGCACCAACCGCTTTACAGTCCATTCACACACCTTTCATACATGACACGCACAAGACCATTCACACCGCCAGCCACGGGCCCAGCACATTACAACACTCACATCGACAGACCGCGCCACTCAAGGGCCCATCACTTACATACGCCCACATGCCTGATACAAGAATCACACCAGCTGATGGGAGTGTGGACTGCCGTTTGGCTGGCACCGCCAGCCAAGCGCCACCCCACGCACACCACCAGCCAAGCGCCACCCCAAGCACACCGCCAGCCAAGCGCCACCCCACGCACACAGCCAGCCAAGCGCCACCCCAAGCACACCGCCAGCCAAGCGCCACCCCACGCACACCGCCAGCCAAGCGCCACCCCAAGCACACCGCCAGCCAAGCGCCACCCCACGCACACAGCCAGCCAAGCGCCACCCCAAGCACACCGCCAGCCAAGCGCCACCCCACGCACACCGCCAGCCAAGCGCCACCCCAAGCACACCGCCAGCCAAGCGCCACCCCACGCACACCGCCAGCCAAGCGCCACCCCACGCACACCGCGAGCCAAGCGCCACCCCAAGCACACCACCATCACTTTTTTTGTTTATAAACAACAAAGAAACCACTAATTATAAAATAAGCACAAAACTACAAACACAAAAGCTCTAACTAAATACATGACAGAGATGCCAACCGTGAAACATATGAAAATATAAAACAGACAGCTTACGCTCAAGGTATTTCCCAGAATTTTTTTTGGGTATGGTAACTTCTGTAACAGCCGGGAACACACAGCCCAGGCTTTGAAGGGCATTCGGGGCAGTACATCCGGCTCTCCCTCCGGATTAATCTCCGGGCACATACTCTACATTTCTTTGTGGGCATGTCTTTTTTGGGAGTGGGAGGAATGTGATCTGGAAAGTGCCGATCTTTCAATCTAGCCACATCCTCCACCACTTCTACTCTAGGAACTCTTGCCGGTTCCACCATAATAAGGCTTTCTATCACCGACTCCTGAAATTTAACAAATGTCATCCTTGACTCGGGTGAACAATCCTTGTATACAATAAAGGCATTAAAAGTTGCCAAATGAAATAAATGTAGGGCCAACTTTTTATACCACACATATGACTTACGAAGAGCAGTGTAAGGTTCTAACCTCTGATCTACTCTATCAACACCACCCATGTGCCTATTGTAGTCCAAAATGCACGCAGGTTTGCGCACTTCCGCAACCTGACCCCAAACAGCCACAGGGGAAGCACTCTCATCATGGATGGTCGATAGCATGTACACATCCCTCCTGTCTGAAAATTTCAGAGCTAGCAGCTCATTATTCCGCAAGGCACTGCACTGTCCCCTCTCAAGTTTTTTACAGACAAGCTCCCTTGGATAGCCTTTCCGGTTAGAACGGATTGTGCCACAAGCAACAGTGTCCACCCTAAACAACTCCTTGAACAACTGCACTCCAGTGTAGAAATTATCTACGTACAAATGGTGACCTTTGTTAAACAGCCGTCTAGCAAGTTCCCACACAATTTTTTCGCTAACTCCAAAAGTGGCCGGACAACCAGGAGGGTCAATACTGGAATCCCTACCAGTGTAGACCCGGAAATTATACACATATCCTGTACTGCTTTCTGACAGCAGATACAATGTAATCCCATACCGTGCCCTCTTACTAGGAATGTACTGCTTAAAAACTAAATGCCCCTTGAAAAGGACCAAAGACTCGTCCACACTTATCTCTTTGCCTGGAACATAGACCTCTGAAAAACGATCCACAAAATGATCAAGGACAGGCCTAATCTTAAAAAGGTGGTCACAATCAGGGTGATCTCGTGGCAAGGCTAAAGCATTGTCTACAAAATGCAGCATACGAAGAAGAAGCAAATACCGATTACGTGTCATAGTTGCAGGAAATATAGCAGTTGCCATCAAGGGACTAGTAGACCAATAAGAAGCCAGTGACGGCTTCCTGATCAACCCCATCAAAAAAGACAAACCTAAAAACCTTTTCATCTCTTCCAGATATGTGGGAACCCAATGAGTAGCTCTAGACTGAGGCTTAAGTCTGGCAGCGTTGTCCCGCAAATATTGCTCTGCATACACATTTGTCTGCTCCACAATCTCTTCCAAAAATACATCGTCCATAAACAAGTGAAAGAAATGGACAGGCAGAAAGTTTTCCGTATTAACTCTACACCCTGGGAGACCAGTAAATGCAGGTAACTGTGGCTGCTCCATGTTTGGGGCAATCCAGGTATCAGGTCTTCCAATGGGAAACCCTGCAGCCCCAGGCTGCTGCACTCTTGGCACATCAATGTCCTCCTCTAACACAGGCCCTTCATCTGCACTGAGAGTAGCTTCCTCATCAGAAGAATACTCTCGGACAGAAAACTCACTTCCAGAATCTCCTGCTTCCTCCTCTGCCTCAGATGCAGAGTCAGTGTCGTAATCATGGTCTGAAGACGACTCAAAGAGCATGCGAACAACCTGCTGAGCGGTCACTTTGCGGCTAGCCATGATCCTAACAACAAATGGATTCCCAACAACAACTAGCACTCAAATAAGTAATAAACAAAGTGTAGCTTTATCACAAAGAGTTATGTACTACAAAAAACTATACCACTCAGTTGCCTGAAATAGCTACTCACCAAGCAACTACTCTGCACAGACAGCAATCACCAATGATATCCCACTAAAAAGAAAAAAGAAAAAAGCAAATTAGACATATGACAACACAAACATCACTGTGCTCAAATCTAAGGACAATGTCAAACACACAATACTGCATTTAGTACACCACCTACAAACATGTCAACAATACTCCTTTGGAGTAAATTGCTTTCACTTACCTAAAACATGTAACTATGCAAACCACAGGACAACTACTGCCAAAACCGCAAAGATCCACAGCAAAGGAAGCAAAAGCGTTGAACTAGAAGAAAAAGAAGAAATAAATTGTTATAATCACAAATACAAATACTTTGCCAGTTGACAAACACCCCACCACCAAGAACTTAGAAGTCGTCCCTGGTACCTAAGTGGATCCTGCCCCCCTCGGGGGTAGATGGGCGTAAAAAAATTGGCCAATCTGCCCCCAACACAAAACAAAACAAAAAAAATCCCTGCCGTATTGGTGGTTTCTGCCATCCTTTGGGGCAGATGGGCCTACAAAATTACGGGCAGAGATGGCCAATACAAATTTTCCCCACCTTAGGGGGGCGACCGTTGCCCAAGGGGTGCCCCCAAACACACACCACACACACAACACAATCCCTGGCGCCTAGTGTGCTTCCACCCCCCCCCCCGGGCCAGATCGTCCAAAAAATGGCTGTCTGCCATCGGGGGGGCCGAAACAGAAAAAAAAAGCTCCCCAGGGGAGCGACCCTTGCCCAAGGAGGTGCCCCCAAAATAAACAATAAAAACAAAACCCCTGGTGTCTAGTGGTTTTCGCCCCCCCCCCCGGGGGCAGATCCGCCGAAAAATCCGCAAATCTGCCCCCAGGGGGGGCGAAATACAAACAAAAATGGCCCCCGGAGGGGGGGTGACCCTTGCCCAAGGGGTCGCCCCCAAAATACTTATAAATAACAATATCCCTGGTGTCTAGTGGTTTTCGCCCCCCCCCCTGGGGGCAGATCCACCGAAAAATCGGCGGATCTGCCCCCAGGGGGGGGCGAAATAAAAAAATCAATTGCCCCCGGGGGGTGCGACCCTTGCCCAAGGGGTCGCCCCCAAAACACACATAAATAAACCTATCCCTGGTGTCTTGTGGTTTTTGCCCCCCCCCGGGGGCAGATCCGCCAAAAAATCAGCGGATCTGCCCCCAGGGGGGGACGAAATACAAAAATAAATTGCCCCCGGGGGGGGACCCTTGCCCAAGGGGTCGCCCCCAAAACACACATAAATAAACATATCCCTGGTGTCTAGTGGTTTTCGCCCCCCCCCCCCCCTGGGGGCAGATCCGCCGAAAAATCGGCAGATCTGCCCCCAGGGGGGGTGAAATACAAATAAAAATTGCCCCCGGGGGGGGCGACTCTTGCCCAAGGGGTCGCCCCCAAAATTACCCAAAAAGAAAATCCCTGGTGGCTAGTGGAGATTCCTGCCCGCGATCGTGGAGCAGGAATCTTGTGAAAACAGACACAGGGGGAAAGGAAAAACCCTTTCCTTTCCCACCGTGTCTGTTTTCACCACCCCGCCCCCCAAAAACGGAGAGGACTTACCTTTAGGGTCCTTCTCCTAAGACGCGCTGGAAGCAAATGGCTTCCAGCGCGCCCAGCAACACTAGATGACGTCAGCGCGCTGTGCGCGCGCTGATGTCATCGGATTGCCGTGGGGGGGGCGGGGGTGGAAGGGGAAGGTCTTCCCCTTCCATCCCCGCCTGGGAGGGGGAAGGGGGTGCATTAGGGCGCGCTAGCGCTCCCCCAAGTTCCCCTGTGCCTAGGACGAGATGATCTCGTCTAAGGCACAGGGGAACTGTAGCCTTGGACGAGATCATCTCGTCCAAGGCACAGAACCGGTTAAGATACGTTTAGATTAGGATAGATAGCTGAAGGGGTAAGTTAAGTTAGTATAGGTTAGTATAATGTGGGCTAGTGTATAAGTGAGATTTGAATAAGGTGTTCTTTTAATGTTTAAATAAATGCAGTTAGTTTTAGACAATTATGTCTCCAAGTTGATTGAGTGCCTGGGTGTTCTCATGTGTGCTGTGGCTGAGTTAGAGGAATGTCTTAGGGTATGCTTTCTGTATTGATTTATAATTACATGTATGACAATGTGTATCCCCTATGAGCAAAGAGCTGTCAGATCGGCTGCAATATGACATCAGCTACTCAAAACATTGAGGTCTGTCAGAAATAATGTTGTAAAGTATGGCACATATTACGTCAACTAATTTAGGGTATGTATCCTGGCACACTGACAGCTGCCCGTCACTGATGAAATTTACCTCTTCTTTTCCACACATATTAGTCTTATTGGTGCTCTCATCTGGGACACTTCCTGACACATGGTTCTGACCCATACATGCCATATGCCAACTTGCATGGATTTTGGATATCTGTTCAATACATGTTTTTAAGGCTTTGTAATTTGGTTGTTGCCCACAACACCATCAGTCACATTTTTCTTGTTACAGTCCTAGTGTGTGGCTTTCTGTCTGACAATTGGCAAAGCATGTAAATAGGTTCTGTTCTCATTGACATAACTTCGCACAATGCATACATTTAAATGATTTAATGGATCACAGTAAATGTTGACATGATACATGTGATTATGCTGATTTATTTACATGTGCAAGTGTATTTTCCAATGCAATACAATGTCCAGTTTACAGACCCCATCAGAGATCCTGAACCATTTGCTGTACATTCAGAGTCCAAGGGTGAAGAACATGCCATGAGACATGGGTAGGAGAAGTGTGCATTAGTGAGGAGGTGTCCAAATTGGCAATAGGTAGGAATTGAGACAATGGCAGTCCATAGCAGAAAGGTCAACAGTGGTTCAGTGAAGAGGGCACATTGTCAGCTGTCCCAACACTGGCATGATCTTAAGCACAGAACTAAGAAGATACTGTCCATGTGGCACAGACTGGCCTACCAGGTGGTTTTCCGTGTGAATATTGTTCCTTCTACATCTTCATCTTCTGATTTGTGTGGTGCTTCCTGTGCCATGGGTGGTGCTGTTTTTGAGGTTGAGGGGGCCACACACACATCAGGGCATAGAGCTATGGAGTCAATGGTGCCGGAGGCCGACATTTGTGGAAACACATAAGGCATTAGTTGAGCAAGGAGGAACTGCTGATTTATCAGCACCACAGCAACATCACAGTGGTAGGCAGCCCTGTTTTCCCTGAGGGAGGCCACTTCCTGCTGTATGGACTCCAGGGTATTCTCTATAGCCCCCAGCCTGTTGTCTACCATGCTGCTGCCACTTTGGGAGGGCAATTGTTGAAGCCTATGCCTCATGATAGCAGCTATGCGGGCCAGGGACTGCTGGAGTCATTGTAGCGGGGAGTGGGTGCCTCTAATGGCAGCTGTGTTGTCCTTATTTGAACTAAGGCACCTCTGCACTCCATCTAGGCTGCTTGCCATGGTTTCCATCCCCACCTGCACCTGCTTTTCCAGCTGCCGCTGGATTCCAACTACTGTCCTTTGAAAGGTGATGTCTGGATCCTCAGAGGCCAGGGCTGTGGCAGGACTGGTTGGTGTTCTGTGTTGGTAGATGGATGGTTCATGTGGAGACCCCTGCAATGCTGTGTTTCTTCCTTGAGACTGGAGTTTGTGTCTGGAGAGGACCTAGAGATATCCTGGAGAGTCTCTTTATTTATGGTCGGCAGCTGGTCATCCATGTCATCTGTTAAATTCAGAACAGGCAGGTCGGCAGGAGGTATGGCATCATCCTCTGCAATGAGGTAGTGAATTGTCAATCTTTGACTCTGGTGGGTGTTGACATTGCTCATCATTTACTTGCTACAGGAGGCTCAGTGACATATTAGAGACCCCAGGTTGTAGTTGTAAATTATGTGTTGCATTGTGCATCACACATGGGGGAACTTTTCAAGGTATTTTCTGCATTGATCCCACACCACCAACTTTCTTGCAGGCTCCTTGCTCCTGCCACTGACACCATGTTGGCACATTATTTACCTTCCTGTTCACCGTGGTGGACATTCCCACAGTAGAGTAGTCACTCTTTTGGTGGTATAATGTATAGGCACCATGAATGATGGCACTAGTGCAGAAAAGCACAGGTAGGTCCATTGCTTACATTGCTTGTGTTTCTTTGTCATCTACCTTTAGCAGGCCCCACACGTGTTAATTGGATTAGACAGTGTAACCATTACGGATTGTCTGCCTCATTAGTTTGTTCCTCCCTACGTTTGGGACATTTCCTTACATACTGCATATCTGCCACAGGCATATGTTGGTGTAAGGTTGTAAAATGTGGATCAATGCATGCATTTTGAGACTTTGTTAATGTGGCACAAGGGGAATGTGCAGCTTGGAACCACATGGGTAACTATTTGTATGATGGTACAATTGCATGAAGGGCTAGTGATACTGTGCCGGTAGTGTAACTTTGATGTCACTTATACCAGTTCTTACACATGTAGATGTCACATTTTGCAGAATACCAACCATTCACACAACACAGACAACCTTGTTACATAGTGAGATTGAAGCTACTTGTACAGCAGCACAAAGGATGGTCACAGACATGCCACATGTGTTGTATGAGTTCACTTTTGTACCCATTCCAAAATGGCGCATGGAGAGTTGTTGTTGGTCCACCCTGTGCAGTTTGCGTTCCATAGGTTGCACCACTTTTGAAACGCAGGGATGCGCCATGTTTACAGGAATACAGCACACTCCAGCGTTTCCCCCAGTGCCTGTGCAGATTTGTTCTCCTTGCACCAAAGCAGGCATCCTTGCACATTAGTGAACGGGTGCCTGCGTTGAGGGGATAGATCATTTATATGCAGGAAGGTGTCCCTTCCTGCACATAAACAATCTATTATAGCAAGGTGGCATTTCTATGTGTGCTGCAGGATGAGAAGGGCAATGAAACAAGGAGGAAGGAAAACATTTTCCCTTGTTGCGCCATCCTGACCACCACTGGGGTGGTGTTGGCTTCAGTCACAGTCTCTGATGAACATGTTGTGTTGGATCTGAGTCAACAACAATATGCAATGAGTGTTGTTGTGGCACAGCAAAACTAATTGCACGTCCCTTCCAGGCAATGTGCTGCATATTTACAAGGTGGTGTAAAGCCACAGTAAGTGGCTTAAGACCACGTGTGTGTTTATGTCTCAGTGCACTGTGCCACCAGAGTATCATGACAAGACTGGCTTGGGTGGCGATGGGCTGTTTTGATTCAGGGCCTATGTGTCCAGATGCGACCCTTTAGCATGCATTAAGTATGTCCTATGTGCCTCCCCTTCTGCCATTTGTGAGATTCCAGATAGTGCCGCCCTGCAACTTACCCTGCATCTGTGGTAGTTCTTGCAATTCCAGTGACCAGCTTCTCCGGGATGACCGCTGCCACCATCTCCTCCAGTTAATCCAGGTCCTCCTAGGGTGCGGGACTTCCACCTCCAGTCTGCAGTGCTGCCTTTCGGTTCCTGGACAGATTCTCCTTAGTTCTGCGCTTGCAATGGTGCCAGTGCTTCTTGTATTCGGTGACAGTCTTCTTTACCTCTGCCACGCTGTTAACTTTATCTACTAATGCCTGCCATATGGCCTCTCTCCTACCTATTGGCTATTTGGAGGTGACGAAGAGCTGGTGTTGGTGCTCCATCACCTCTCTGACCAAGATGTCATGCTCCTCCTCATTAAAGCAACACTTCTGCTTCCTCTTCTTTTCCTGGGACTTTTCTGGACCCTCCTGGCTGGTACTTGGCTGATTGGGATCTTCCTGGGGTCTCTCCAGGCCTGCATTCTCCGTCTTGTCTTTCCAAAAGCTTTTTTCTTGCTCACGTGTTTTTTTTAACGCTAATGCGGTTAAATATGACGCTAACCTGTTTTGCATTAAAAAAAACATGCCACGAAATGGTCTTACACCACTTTTGCAGCATTAGTGGAATTTTTTCTTGCGGTATGTCACAGTGGTTAGCATAATTTATTTTTTACTCTAACCGTTCCTTGGCGCCATTATGTGTCATATTTTATATATGGCGATGGGGCACACATGGCGCTAGAGAATGATATTAGCTTGGGGTAAATGTTTTGACACACAACTGCTCTAGCGCAGTTGTGCATCATTTTTGTTAAATCTGGGTCTATATTTCTTAGGATCTATACTTGTTGCCACCAGGGTTGACTGAGCACCCTGGCAAATGGGGACCTTGTTAATGACATCCAACCTCATGAAACCACATTGTGACTGGTGAGCCATAAAAAGGCTGATAGATTCCCCAGCAGGTGGCACTCATTCCTGGGGGTCCTATGAGACACTATGAGCCCCTCTGATAAGTCCCAGAACAGGGAAATAGCAACTGCCAAAGAGCAATGCGTACGTTGCATAACTGCCAGCTGCCAACCACCACTTCTGAGAGAAAACTGCCTTAAACAAGACAAAACTTAGCTGGAAGCCTGCACACACCTTTAATACTGGTAGTTATCAATGCCAGATCAAATGTGTTATGGATCACTGCCTGCATCCCTTCAAACCCCTATAGCCCCTCGTGCCCAAAGCACTAGGAAAACTCTTGCCCATCTGTGCAACCTAGCATCTTAGTAATGGAAGAAATAGCTGCATTCTAGTGTTTAGAGCCAGCCGTGTAGTCCCTCACCTCTCAAGGCCGTAAAGAGATGCTATTCTAAATTTAGGAAAAAAAACCTTCACCAACCTTTTCACTAGATCTTTCGCTTTCCTGTATCCTGTGATACATGTACTCCCAAGAAACATAGCTGTAGTGTGCAGAGATACACGAATCCGGCCACCACAGGGAGAATATGCCTTATCCCCATGATAGCGTTAAGACCCTCCCTATTAAGCATCTTCCACTGTGACCCCACTGGACTAGAGCATCACCCGGCAAAGAAACACTTACCTCACCGCTCCACCTAGAGGAGTATCAGGCCTTGCAGGAAGAATACATGCTAAGATATGGTGTAACACCCCAACTCAATTGTTTGACTTACTAAATGGAATATTATGGAGCGATAGGAAGAGCATTTGACATTCTGACTAGCCTAGTCAGTGATCCCGTGCTTTAAACATGATAAACAGTGATAGCACAAAGGTTGATGGATTGACATCATGTGGGGTGAAAAGCTGTGTCCACCGTTTGCAACTCATATCATCAGCAGTTACTCAAATTGTAATCTCACATTTGT
This sequence comes from Pleurodeles waltl, assembly GCF_031143425.1. Lineage (NCBI taxonomy): Eukaryota > Metazoa > Chordata > Amphibia > Caudata > Salamandridae > Pleurodeles > Pleurodeles waltl. Next base: position 255,628,601 of record NC_090443.1, on the reverse strand, counting down.
GGCCTAATTCACACATGTAAGGTGCAACATTCTACTATGGGGAGTAGCTACCATTGGTGCAGAAGGTATGAAAACATACTGGACCCAAAACTCCACAGCCCTCAACAGAGTATAGGGCTATCCTTCACCGACATAAAAAACCCATGGCACCCTTGCTCAGCAACTGGGCATTCTGCCCGTGTAGGCCCCAATTAGGTAGAATTCTACCAGAATGCACAGCCCCCATGTACTGCTGCCCTCAATGGATCTTGTTAAAAAATTACTAGACCGTCAGCAGAAAAAAACGTGTACCTGCATCTATTTCCCATCCAAGGGCGGAGCCAGAGAAACCCCTGAGTCACTGTTCCCAGGAAGCTCTGTTCAGTATGTTTACAGCCTGACTAGCACATTTGTTCCTTCTAAGATCATTTCCATGTTGTAATGTTTGAATGTTAGTATCCCTCAGAAAAATTGCTGCAACTGACTTAGAACAGTTTTGTTTGTTTACATTGGGATGCGGCAGGGTATGTATTCCCACTTGCACCAATGTGGAGGCAGCAACACCACTGGGACCTTAACTCTACTCATATGCTGCTGCGAGACACCAGATACTGGGAAAGACCATGCACTGCTGCAAGCCAAAGGGGAACATCATTAAGCAATAAAGCCACCCATGAAAAAATCCAGGGCACCATGCCCAGAGGCACCAGACTACTTCTACAAACTCCAATCCCTGTACTAGTAAGACAGTAAGGAGCCGCTGCAAATATGTCAGATGACCACTCAGTGCGCCCGCATTGTCCTTACTTTGCTGTGATGCACAGTGGTGAGATATATAGTGAACACCCTAAAAGGCCTGAGCAAACCTTCACACGATCTAATTTGTAAGGGTGTGCCGATACCGGTTCCCAACCTTCACGGTAGACAGAACTTGCCACATGGGGCTGGGCCAAATGCAAAGTTTAAATTCGACAATCGTGTGTATGAAACATACAAGGGCACACTACAAACAAAACAAATCTGCAAATACTTTGTGCTATCATATTAGAAATCAATCAATCAAAAAATTTTGTAGCGTGCGCTACTCACCCGTGAGAAAGAAAAAGGTACGAGCTATCGATAGCTGCAAACATTAAAAAACAGACCCTTGTTTGATAGTAGTGGTGGGTTTCAAACCCCTGTCCTGGGGTGCCTGTGCCAACATGGCACAAGGTCTAACTGTTGAGCTACAGCTCCCTGCTGCCCCCATCACTTAAATAAAACCTTCACAATCACGCCGAAAAATCTGTGAACCTGCCAGAGTCCACACTGATGTCCACCCAGAGGTTCAATCAATCAATCAATCATTGCATTTGTAGAGCGCGCTACTCACCCATGAGGGTATCAAGGCACTTGAGGAGGGGGGGAAGCTGCTACTGCTCGAACAGCCAGGTCTTGAGGAGTCACCTGAAGGTCAGTAGGTCCTTGGTCTGCCGTTGGTGGATGGGGAGGGTGTTCCAGGTCTTGGCCACGAGGTAGGAGAAAGATCTGCTGCCGGTTGTTGTCCTGTGGATGCATTGGACAGTGGCGAGTGCGAGGTAGGCAGAGCTGAGCTGATGGTTCGCGGTGTAGAAGGTGAGATGATCATTGAGGTATGCTGGTCTGGCGTTGTGGAGTGCTTTGTGGACGTGGGTTAGGAGTTTAAATGTGATCCTTTTGTTGACGGGAAGCCAGTGTAGGTCTCTCAGGTTGGCTGTGATGTGGCTGTGGTGGGGGATGTTGAGGATGAGGCGTGCAGAGGCGTTCAGTATCCGTTTCAGTCTTTTCTGGAGAGCTGCCGTGGTTCCCACGTAGAAAGCGGTGCCGTAGTCCAGTCTGCTGGTGAAGAGGGCCTGGGTAACCGCCCTTCTGGTTTCGGTAGGGATCCACCTGTGGATTTTGCGGAGCATGCAGAGGGTGTAGAAGCAGGAGGATGAGACAGCATTGACTTGTTGGGTCATGGAGAGCGATGAGTCAAGGATGAAACCCAGGTTGCGGGAGTGGTTGGTGGGCGTTGGTGCTGCTCCTAGCATGGGCGGCCACCAGGAGGCATACCAAGCGGAGGGAGTGGGGCCGAGGATGAGGACCTCTGTCTTATCTGAGTTTAGTTTTAGTCGACTGTTCTTCATCCAGTTGGCGATGGCCTTTATACCCTCGTGGAGGTTGGTTTTGGCGGTGTCGGGGTCCTTGGTGAGGGAGAGGATCAGCTGGGTGTCGTCAGCGTAAGAGACGATGTTGAGGTTGGGAGATTGGACGCCTTTGGCGAGTTGTGCCATGTAGACGTTGAACAGTGTCGGGCTGAGGGAGGAGCCCTGTGGTATGCCACAGATAATCTTGGTGGCTTCAGACAGGAATAAAGAGAGGCGGACTCTCTGTGTTCTGTCGGAGAGGAAGGAAGTGATCCATCGAGGGCCTTGTAATGGATCCCTGCGTCATGGAGGCGTGTGTGCAGGGTGTGGTGGCAGACGGTGTCAAAGGCAGCCGAGAGGTCCAGGAGGATGAGGGCTGCAGTTTCGCCTTTGTCCAGGACGGTCCAAATGTCATCAGTGGCAGCGATGAAGGTGGTCTCGGTGCTGTGATTGCTGTGAAAGCCGGATTGGGACGGACTCAGAGTGTAGTTTTCTTCCAGGTGGTGCGTCAGTTTCCTGTTGGCAATCTTCTCGAGAACCTTTGCCGGGAATGGAAACAGGGAGTGGCTGGTAGTTTTTGTGATCCTTAGGGTCCGTCTGGGGTTTCTTGAGTAAGGCGTTTATCTTGGCATGCTTCCAGCTTTCCGGGATGGTGGCTGTCTCCAAGGAGCTATTGATGATCATTCGGAGTTAGGGGGCAATGATGGAGCTCGCTCTGTTGTAGACGTGGTGCGGGCAGGGGTCAGATGGAGAGCCGGAATGAATGGTGTTCATTACTTTTGTGGTGTCAGCTCCGTTGACGTGTGTCCAGGAGAGGAGGAGGTTGGTGTGGTTGGGGGACGATGAGTCGGAGGTGTTGGTGGCTGCTGGTGGGGTCTTGTTGTTGAAGCTGTTGTGGATGTCTGTGATCTTGCGGTGAAAGAAGGTGGCGAGGGAGTCGCAGAGGTCTTGCGAAGGTGGGATGTGATTGGTGCTGGAGCCGGGGTTGGAGAGTTCCTTCACTATGTTGAAGAGCTCTTTGCTGTTGTGCACGTTGTTGTCTATACGTTCCTTGAAGGAGGATCTCTTGGTGGTCCAGATGAGCAGGTGGTGTATGTTTCTGGCGCCACTTTCTCTCGAGTTTGCAGCAGGCCTGTTTGGAGGTCCGGAGGTTGGTTGTGAACCAGCTGGCCTTTCTGTGAAGTCATTGAAAAGGAGCTCTGCTTTCCCCTGCCTTGCCCTGCTTCTCTGTAACTGGGTGAAGCGTTCAAACATGGCCTCTGGATGCTGCCTTTCATAAATTAAATAGGCCGCAACAAGCAAAATCTAAATTGAGAAATTAATGTACCTTTCAATAGAGGCCAATACATACTTGAGCTGCACAAATAATGTCAGACAGCCCTGGGTGGTACTCGAGATAGACATCCACCGCACCCAGTAGACAGGTCAGCATGGGAAAAAACATTTACTCGGCTGTGTTAAGATGGCCACACACTCCAGCAGGTCTAATGACCATTGAAGAAATTATATTCCTCGCTTCGGGGTGAGAAGCCCCCTCCCCAACCCCCACCTACCAGGATACGAGAACACCTAGAAGCTGTCACTGGATCCTGAAATGGTGATGCAACTTACCCAAACTAATATTGAACCCAAATGGACCTCTGGCAGACAACAGCCCCAGATACTGTAGCATGCCCACCATCTTGCCTATGTCTTGGTAGGCTTATGAGGATCCTCTATTGTCCACAGAAAAATTATAGAGTAGCTGTAGCCAATAAAATGTCATCCACAAGACCTTGCCAGCTCCTATCCCTTATAATAATGTTGCACAGCGCTAAACCAATACCCTTACCATTATATGGTGCTAGCTTGAAAGCTGCAATGTGAAAATAATGAAACAATTCTTGTGGCAATTGATGAATCTGACCACTGACAACCTTTCAAGGTTTCTCATAATGCTCATGACACCAAATATTGACTGTGAAGCCCCTAAATGACATGAGGCATCCTTGTTGGGGGTGGGGGTGTCTGTGCTTTGGGGATGTGGGGAAAAGTGAAGACAGGAGCACAGCGACTTTTGCGGCAAGCTATAACCAAGACACCTTCCTACCACGTTGTGGTTCCTTTTAAAGGGCTTGTCACATGACCTCATGATCCCAGAAGCACTTTTATGCTTCCAGGGCAGCGCCCAGATGGCCCAACCATTGCTCCTGCCCAACCCAGCCCCGAGGCGAGTGGGGCAACCTCCACCTATCCCCTGGCTCCCTGCCATATCGCTGGCTCTCCCGAGTTGGGAGAACCTTGGTAATTTTATTTGCAGAACAAAAGATTGACTCCATCCAATTATCTTTAGGTGTTATTGGGTTTTGATACAAGATATGATGATGTGTAAGCTTATATATGCCAAGAATCCACATTGCATTAAATCGGAAATCATAGGTTAGTGGATAGGCTGAGTGACTCTGTTGAGAGTCTTCAAGTGAAATGAGTTTGAGGACTCCAAGCAATTGGGGAGGCAGACAATATGTGGATTTGGACAGTGCTTACTTTGAAAAGAACATGTTGGGGGATCAAGGTTTTTCTCGTAGTCCTGTTGCCGGCACTGCTGAATATCAGGATTGATGAATATCAAGGCTGCCCAGTCTTTAATCTACCTCTTGCCTCTTTTATCCACCACTTGACACACCGTACATTTTTATCTCACTCCTACAGGTTCCTTTTCATCCCTGCTTTCTCCCTTTATCACTGTTTTCCTGTCTTTACTCTTTGCCCTTCTTTACCCGTTTACTTCCTTTCACCCTCTGGATCTGGGCCAATATCAAATAATGAAAAATAACTCCCTGGTGTCCAAATTTGAGTGTTGGTAGGCTGACCAGCAACCACCAGCACAAATTAAGCATTGGATTTGGAATTTTGTAGGATTACGTACAAAGGTCTGGGTATATAATAGTAAATGGTATGTGTAAATCATATGTAGCATGCTCAGCACTGGTGTTGTACTGGCCCAACATAACACAGGTAAAGGAACTTTTGAATCAACTTCTGGGTTGAAAATAATACAAATTGCCATGCGAAGTCTAGAGGCAACTGGATGAGTACACATATCAGTATAATGTACTTCCACCCTCCACCACGACTATAGGGGCATATTTAAGAAAAGCGGCGCTGCACACAGTGCACCATTTTTCTTGCCCCCTACCGCTACCATGTGTGAGCCATATTTAAAATATAGTGCACCATGGTGCAGGGTAGGGAGCAATAGCGTCATTTTGTTTGACGCTATTGATGTACTCGGCAGGGGCAGTGCCAAAATGTGGGCGCTACTCCTGCAGAGTACATAGGGGCCCATTGTATTCAATGGCATCCCCCCTTTTAAGGCCTGTTCTGAGCAGGCGTTAAAAGTCCCCAAAAAAATGACACAAGAAAATCTGTTAGATTTCCTTGCACCATTTATTTGCCCCCCACCCTAACAGGGGAACTCCCCCTTTGCATACATTATGCCTGGGGAAGGCATAATGTAGCACAAAGGGTTACAAAGTGGTGCAATGCATGCATTGCGCCACTTTGTAAATATGGTGCATCGTTTTTGGCCTAACGCCACAATAGCGTAAAAAAATGACGCTAATGTGGTGTTAGGATGGCACTAGGGACTCTTAAATATGCCCCGTAGTCTCTTAAAAGAGGGATACACCTCTATGAGCTCTTCTCCCTCCCTGTAGTTTTGAGTGAAGGTCCTGCCTTCCTTTGTCAATACCATCTACTGTGTCAAAGTCACAGTTAGGGCACCACTTTAAAAATCCCGGCATTGGAGGTCAATAAAAATATTTTCCTGTCCACCCTTAAGAAGACTAAGAGAAGGTAAATCACTAATGGCTCACAGCCATTTCACTTATCATCCTTGTTGAGCCTTTTCAAATTGTGTATATACATTTTCACGTAAGTCAAAGGCTCAGTAGACCACTCCATTCTCTCCAGAAAGAAATTATCATTCAAACTCTGTTCTCTCTTTTGTGGAAGGCTTCTGATAAGGGAGATTGCACTGGGTTTCAATTCTCTTGAATTCAGAGAGAAACACAGCTCATTCAGTATTGATCAGTCCAATTCCATTCAATGAGACAAGTGTACTGCCCTTTGCCGCTAAATAATGTTTCCTATTTATGGTAAGTGGCAACTTATCTCCCTGCTCATCACGTATATGCTATTAACCTTTTTCCAGAGTGACATGTGAGTACAAGTTGTCACTGTTATTTGGATCTCTCATTTCCTAGGGACTGGATGTAGGAGGCTGGCCTGGTTTGCAGTGGGTACCTTGGGTACTTACACCTTACAACAGGTCCAGTTATTCCTTATTAGTGAAATGTGGTAGTGTTCTAGCAGCTTAGGCTGATAGAGGTAGCTATAGCACAGCAGCTTAGGCTGAACTAGGAGACATGTAAAGCTCCTGCGATACCACTTATAGTCACACAGTACTTATACACAAGTAAGGAAAATAGTGTTACCAAAAATAAAGGTAGTTTATTTGGGTGACACAGTTCCAAAAATATCTTAGAGGCAATACTCCTTCTGGAGGTAAGTATTATACGCAATATATACACTAGACACCAAATAAGGTAAGTAATTAGACATAGGATAGTGCAAACAATAGGAAATGCTATAGAATGCAATGGGGAAAGATAGGTCTAGGGGCAACACAAACCATATACTAAGAAAGTGGAATGCGAATCACAAATTCCCCCCTAGACAACTGTACTGTGTGCAGAATCGCTAGGAGAGTATGAATACAGTAAAGGTAAGAAAATTACCCCACCCCAGAGCCTAGAAAAGCAGGAGTAAAGTACTGCAAGTTTCCGTTGGACACACTACTCGGGTTTAGAGTTCTTGCAAGAACCAAGCAAGACTGCAAACAACAAATGGTGGATTCCTGGACCTGAAGACCTGCAAAGGAAGGAGACCAAGTCCAGAAGTCGAAAGAAGTTCCAGGAAGGACAGGAGCCCCTGCCAACTCAGAAGAGGGTGCAAAAGAAGAGTCCCTGGTTGGACGAAGACTGCAGAAATGCACCCAAGGAAGATGTCAGCAGGTGCCTGCATGATGCATTGGATGTCCCACGACGTGAAGTTGGAGGCAGGCAAGTTTTGGTGCTGGATTCCTCCAACAAGCCTTGGTTCCAGCAAAGTTGGGTTCTGCGTCCAGTTGGCGCTATCTGGACCCAGGAGGGACCTGGGGGCCTCAACTCTGTGTGAGGAGGAAGAGGGGGCTCTCAGCACTTCAAAGAGCCTTCAGGACACAAGATATCACCCACGGGAGTCCCAGGACATGGGGACAAGGGAGGTGCAAAATGCAGTTGGTGCAGCACTACAAAGGAAGGTCCCACGCCACCCGAGAACAACTCAGCTAGTTGAGCGTCACAGGATAGAGTGCTGGGGACCTAGGCCTGGCTGTGCATGAAGGAATTTTGCAAATAGTGCACAGAGGTACTGTCGTTTTGTGGGAAGGCAAGGACTTACCGCCCCCAAATTGGGCCAACAGGACCTCAGGACAGTCTGATGGGGTCCACCCTCTGTGTTCCAAGGAGCACGCTCATCACCAGGAGGGAGTCCAAGAGAACCGGTCGTCGACTTAGAAGGTGCCTGCAGAAGCAGGGAAGTGACTCTGTCACTTCACGGAGATTTCTTCTGTCCTTCTGATGCAGGGTGAAGACAGGGAGTCCCCAGAGCGTGCACACCATGGAAACTGTTGCAGTTGCTGGCTGGAGCTGAAGTTGCAGAGGAAAAGCAGCCTTTCTGGATACTTTGTTGCTGTTACAGTGGTTCCTGGAGCAGTCTGCAGTTGATCCGAGGTCAGAGGATGAAGAAGTAGTTGCAGAGGATTCCTGCTGGAAATTTGGAAGTAGAATCTGAAGAGAACCCACAGGAGAGACCTTAAATAGCCCAGAGAGGGGAATTAGCTACTTTATCAGGTAAGGACCTATCAAGAGGGACACAATGGAGGAGCTCAGGGCACCACTCCTGGGGTGGTGATGGACAGGGGAGTGGCCACTCCCCTTTCTTTTGTCCAGTTTCATGCCAGAGTAGGGACAAGGGGTCCCTGAACCGGTGTAGACTGGCTTTTGCAAGGAGGGCACCATCTGTGCCCTTCAAAGCATTTCCAGAGGCTGGTGGAGGCTACCCCTCCTCAGCCAGTTACACCTATTTCCAAAGGGAGAGGGTGTAACACCCTCCATCTAAAGGAAATGCTTTGTTCTGCCTTCCTGGGACTGAGCTGCTTAGACCCCAGGAGGGCAGAACCCTGTCTGTGAGGTGGCAGCAGCTGTAGCTGCATTGCAAGCCTCAGAGAGCTGGTTTGGAAGTACTGGGGTTCCATAGTGGAGCCCCCAGGAGACATGGAATTGGCTCCCCAACACCAGATTTGGAATGGGGGACAATTCCATGACCTTAGACACCTTACATTGCCATATTTAGAGTTACCATTGTGAAGCTACATATAGGTATTGACCTATTTGTAGTGCACGCGCGTAATGGCGACCCCGCACTCACAAAGACCCGGGAAATGGCTCTGAACTATGTGGGGGCACCTTTGCTAGTGCAAAGGTGCCCTCACACTTAGTAACTTTGCAACTAACCTTCAGCAAGTGAAGGTTACACAAATAGATGACTTATAAGTTACTTAAGTGCAATGAAAATGGCTGTGAAATAGTGTGTTCACTATTTCACGCAGGCTGCAGTGGCAGTCCTGAAGAAAGGTTTGTCTGAGCTCCTTATGGGTGGCAAAAGAAATGCTGCAGCCCATAAGGATCTCCTGGAACACCAATGCCCTGTGTACCTAAGTACCATATACCAGGGACTTATAAGGGGGGGGGAAGTGTGTCAATTGGAATTGAAATATGGAGTCACTAAACTATAGTGTCAAATTTGGTAAGTAGAGAGAGCATAAGGACTGGAGTGCTGGTTAGCAGAACTTCAGTGACACAGTTAAGCATACTGACAACACACACATAGGCCACAAACTGTGAGCACTGGGGTCCTGGCTAGCAGGATCCCAGTGAGACAGGCAAAACACACTGACAAATAGGGTTTTAACTATGAGCATTGGGATCCTGGCTAGCAGGATCCCAGTGATACAGTAAAAACACACAGACAAACATTCACAAACAGGCCAAAAGTGGGGGTAGGCATGCTAGAAAGAGGCTACTTTCTCACAGTAACCATCGCAAGCATGTGTCAATGCTAGCAATTCTATATTGACCCAGTAAAAACAGAAGAAAATGCTAACGAGGTCAATCTCACATATCTTTCTTTCCACTGCTTCCCTTAATATTTAGTAATATTATTGCTAAATTTGTGTTATGCAGTTAATATGAAGACCATAAAAGCATCACAATCAAAAACATAATATGTGGACATGCACAACTAATCCTTAAACAAATATAAAACATTAAAAAACGGCCTGACTATCAGGTACCTCTCTGTACCTGCCTATGTTGCATCGATGCCTTCAGTTTCCCATTGTATTCCTGAACTGCAAGTCGGCTTTGAAAAGCTGGTAACATAAGGGATTATGTCAACAGTGAGCAATTGTAAAAGCAACAAGGTGGGGCACACTTGGGTAAATTGGTTAGCTTTTAAAAGAGGTACAATATAAAATGTCCTAGGTACTTTAAAATATATACAGAACATAACGAAATGCATTGTGTCCTGCAGAGATATCTGGTCACAGTCGCAGGTAGTAGTAAGAACGCTGCCACCCCGAGAGAATGCAAGAAGCTGGAGTAGCAAATTTAACCTGAACCGCATAAGCAAAAAACAGTCATGATTAGGAGAAACCATGGTGAGGTATGGCTCCTTGTATAAAGAGGTTTTCAACAGCATGAAACCTCACAGTGAGGGCCTCTGTAGGGAGGCCTGCTCTCTGTCAAGGACCTCAGCTTCAAAAACGTTTCCCTAACCCAATTAGGTCAGGCTTTACAATCACAGCTGGGTTTGTAAAGAGATCTATCCTGCTAGGACCTGATATGTAGTCTTTGTTTATTTAAGCCACGAGATGCAATAAGCGCATCAAGAGACAGACAATCCATCAAGATTACTTTACTTAAAGTTAGCCCTCTGTTAGCACATTTGTCTATCCAACATAATAAAGGACGCAGAGGTATAATGTCAGAGAGATGCTTGGCCCCTAGGTCTTCATTGACTATGTATGATGGTGTGCATAAATGGACACCGAGAAGTCACCTCTTAAATTTATTTTCTACTACCTGAAGAGCGTCATTCTCAGCGTAACCCCACATGTCACTCCCATAAGTGGATTTTGACCCATACATCTGCATTAGGACACTGATCAGCTTTTTACCAAGTAAACCTCATGACTGCTGCGTTGGTTCATACCAAACCAGCCCTTTTCCCATTAAGCAAAGGAGTTCAGCGCAACTCAGAGTCAAACGTGATGCCCAGAAATGAAATAGTGTCGACCCAAGATAAAACCTGCATCCCCTCATATACGCTTGTGCTTTAGAAGAAGTGGGGCCCACCACCATCACATGGGATTACCAGTGTTGATGCTTAGATCGAGTTCCTTCATAAACCCCTCAAAACAGTTCAGGAGTACTTGGAGCCCCCTCGCTGTTCTTGTCATTAACACAGCATTGTCCACGTATAGCTGAACAGGGAGGGAACTATCGCCACACTGCAGGCAGTCTGCTTTAGCATTCACTAGGGCCTGTTCAAGATGGTTTATATATAAAGTAAACAGGACAGGAGCAAGAATGCACCCCTGTCTGACACCCCTATTGATGTTAAATTTGTGTGTACAGGTAGATTCATTGGTATACCTAACAGACTCTACTACATGAGCGTTAAGGTCCCTCAAGAAAAAAACTATATTGTGGTTGACCCTGTGTTTAAAATGATCTTCCATAGTTTGTCTCTGTTCACACAGTCAAAGGTCGAGGTGAGGTCTATGAATGCAAGATGAATAGATCACTGCTTCATTTGTAAATAAAAACATGCCTGTCCTCAAAGCTATCCTCTTAAACATGGGGCTGCTGCAATAAAATGTGCGAGCATGGAATACTGAGGCAGCCTTATCCTGAAGCCATTTCGGGCCTTATAAATCCATTTACAGCCACTACCTGTCCCTTCAGCTCACTCTTGCAGCTTCCTGCTTTTCCCCTTTCTGACGATGTTTCGTTTTTCTCTTCCTCCTTCTTTCTTATATGTGTCTTTTGCTTGCAGTAAATGCTTGAGGCAGAAAAACAAGCGCTGGCCCTCAAAAATAAGTGCTGGTGCTCCACACCGGAAAAAACAAGCACAAATTAAGCACTGGAATATATCCTTTGTGAGCCACAGTGTATTTATTCAATATCAAGTATAGGTTGAGACACAGATCAATGTTTGCTGTACCAGGCCTGAACCCAAACTAAAGGTCCGAGGTGATGTTGTGTTCCTCAGCCGAAGTCAAAAGTCTATCTAGGAGGACATGACTAGCAACCTTAACTATAGAGTCTATCAAGGAGATAGTTCTGTAGCAGTGAGGGTTGTCCCTGTAACCTTTTTACAAAATTGGGACAAAGATAGAGCTGGCCCATGAATTGAGAGACCCAGCTTGACAGCTGCGTTTAAAGTATGAGTCAAAATCGGGGTCCACAAGACGGAGTCACTCAGGTACTGGTCGAGAAGAATCCCACCCGGTCCTGGGGCTTTATTTCTGGTCAATTAGCAATGCCTTTCCTGGCTTTATTTCAGGAAAACACCAGGATCCATATTTATACTTTTTTTGCACTGCATTTGCGTAAATTTTTTTAATGCAAATTCAGCGCAAACCTAACTCCATATTTATATTTTGAGGTTAGACACTTCTAACGTCAAAATATAGGAGTTTGTACAATTTTTTGGATGATTGAACCTACCTTGCGTCAATGAGATGCAAGTTAGGCATTCCCATCCAAAAAATAGTGTTATCCCCATAGCGCCATTTTATCCCCAATGCTAAAATGACGCACGGGTGGGAGGAGGGGCAAATAACGGTGCTAAGCTTGCTTAGCACCATTATTTAACGCCTGGGTCAGACTAGGCATTGGGGACCTGTGTCCCCAGTTCCGTGGTTAAACACTATGCAATGGGCCCACAGGTGCCCTCCCCAAGCCCCAGAAACACCACCACCTCCACCCCCACCAGAGGGACACCAGAGGATTGGGGACCCCATCCCAGGTAAGTCCAGGGAAGTATTTTATTTCCATATCTTTTTTGCCATCAGGCACACTAACTTGGGGTCCCCTGCATGGCACAGGGTGGTGGTCATGACTCCTGTCTTTTCTAAGACAGGAGTCATGTTTTTGGTGGTTGTGCGGCAGAAAATGGCGCTAGTCTGGTCAGAGGCATTTTTTTGCCTCTAACCAGACTAGCACCATTTTCTGATGCACAACCCCCTCCTTCCCTACTGCCACCCCCACCTAGCTAGCATCTTTTTTTAAGACGCAAGCCCAAGTTTAGTACCGGCTTGCACCATTCAATAAATATGGCGCCCGGGTGGCGTTGTGAAATGACGCAGACATTAGTGCAGTTTTGCTGCATAAAGTTTAAATATGGGCCCAGATTCAATGACCCATCCAGTGGCAGCATATCCTCAGATTATCCAGATCCCAACTCACCATTGTATACCCCTTCAAATTGGGAAACCCAATCCTCTGCTGCTATGTGGAGTGAGAGAGAGGGGGCATCATCCGGAGCAAGACCTGGTTGATTAATAATGCCCCAGAATTTTGTGCTCTTCTTGTGACATTGAGGGTCCAACAGATTAGCCCCATGTGGCATCCCTTAGAGCATTTTTCTCCCTTTATACTTCAAATTTATATCTCTTCTGACAGATCAAAACAAGGATGGGATCTCTAGGATTGGCTTCAAGAGCCTTTCTTATATTTCTGGAGGCTTGTGAACAGCATTTGTCAACGCATTTAGGACTAGAAGGAGGCTTCACGCATGTCTGAAAGGTGAGGGTCTCTGAGATTCCACTGTCAGTAGAAACAAAGGCATCCAGGACCTCTTTTGGGCATGAAGCATTATTAAGATAGATCAAGAACTCACTCACACACCTAGATGACAGATTTTGACTGAAACCACTACTTGATTCCACTAGAGCCTCCTACTGCGGCTTGTAGGTTTCCAAACACCACCCATCCCCAGGGAATGTTCCCTCCTCGTCATGCCCCAACCAAGTGATATACAGATTGGATTGTGATCACCAAAATTACAATATTCTATACAAGCATCTGAGATCATAGAATAGAGGAATTACAAATTAACAAAATCAGTGAATGAGGCCCAACCCCTGCCTATAAATGTCGGGTTGACCCTTGGCAAATCAGAATTGACCATTTCTTTAAATGAGGAGGCCAAGGCGTGCTTATTTAAAATCGAGGTTAAAAGATTTCTTCTGGGGTATGTTCCATATTTGCCGCCTGTTTCCAACATCAACAGTGGTCTCACACAGCCAAAAGAACATAAATTGAGGCCCATTTGGAACCCTCAAAATTATTAAAGGAAGAATTCAAGGTATACAGGTTGTTCCACTCTTAAGAGGATTGCTTACCATTATAAAAAAAAAATTGGAACGTCCACACAAGTAAATAAGATTGCTTGTAGCATGGGGACCCCCCTAACCAAAACCCTAGACAATAGGTGTAAAAACAGGGACACAAAAATAGCCAAACCATCTTTAGACCAAACTGAACTGGTTTCAACTGCAGGAATGTAGAATGTTTTATAACCTTCTAGAAAACAACTAGTAGTAGCCCATGTCTCCGGCATTGTGTAGATGTTGGGGCTCAGGTGTACACATTGAGCAAAAGAAACTGGCTGCAATTGAAACCATAGAATTATTGTGTAATTATTGAGGGAGTAACAATGTCTGGGAGTATTTAAAAGACTAGGGAGCATATTTAAGAGCCCCTGGTGCCATTCCAATGCCACATTAGTGTAATTTGTTTTTGCTAATGTGGCTTTAAAAGGCCAAAAATGTCATGCCATATTTACGAAAGTGGCGCAATGCATGCATATGTGCCCTTTGTTCTACATTATGCCTGGTGCAGGCATAATGTATGCAAAGGGGACTTTCCCCCATTGGGGGGGTCAAAAAAATGGTGCAAGGAAATCTAAGAGATTTCCTTGTGACATGTTTTTGCCACTTTAAATGCCTGCTCAGAGCAGGCATTAAAAGGAGGCTTCCACTTCTTACAATGGGCCTCTGAGTGCTTTGCAGGATTAGCGTCAGAATTGTTGACGTTAATACTGCAAAGCGCCGGACCAGCATCAAAAATTCAGACGATAGTCCCCTAACCAATGCCATGGTGCACTGTATTTTAAGCACTAGCGGAAGCTAAGGAGCGCAAGAAAAGTGGCGCTGCACTGTGTGCAGCACCACTTTTCTTAAATATGCCCCTATATTCAGATGAGGCACCGCCATCTTTTTGTCAACCACTTACTCTGTCAAAGAGGCACAACACACTGTAGCTGACATCTTACGTTAACACTTGGGAATTTCGACGAATTGCAGTGTAGGAACATATTCTTTTACAAGCAGAACTATTTCTCCTTACAGGAAGAACGAGTCCGCCTATATTTAGCATTGAAATCTGTAGCCCGCAGAGAAACCGGCTAGTTGATTGCGATGAAAGACCTTATTTGACATCTGACAAATATAGAAAAAGAGGATTTCCTTAACGGTGAAAAGTGCAGGCATTTCAGTGACTGTTCCACAACTCGAAAGAAATAATGGACAGTGCATTCCGTTAAATCAACAATAGATCGACAGCGGGTGCTTCAACATAACCAGACTAACTTCTAGGTCACAAGCCAGGTCTGGATGCTGAACGAGGAGGGAATATTTCTCTCACATCTGAAGGGACCAGAGTCATTAGTGGTTTGCACGAGGCATCTTGCTTTTGGCCTAATAATCATACCTTGATGAATGACAAATTTGAAAAAATTGGCTTTAATTAACGTATTAGCTAAATATTTACCGTTAAGAAGGACCATCCAATCATTAATCTCCATTTTAAAATGTGAACTATTTTTATCTTGTTTATGAATTACTCGAGTACAAACTGTTGTCTTGACAGTGTTTAACTTTCAGTGTAGACAGCCTTAAATGAATACAACACTAATGTTCATAATGACCTACTGTGCAGCTCCACCCTCAACCCAGTGCACCTGTCCATGCGATTTAAATTACAAATCTGATGTATACCTAAGGGCAGTGCCCACTCTTACACTGTAGTGCCTGCTGCGACTTTTTGACAGTGCTCAACCAACAGTATGCGAATTTGCCAAGCGCATTTCCCTCCCTCTTCCAGTGCTACCTAATCCTCCCTGCTCCACTACTATCAGTTGTTTAATTTATTTACTTTTTATGCGGGCTCGGCAGCCGCAAAGGGCTGCTTTCTCCACTAGCCATGTTAGAATGGACATTTCTGGGGAGGCTATGTTCGAATGGTAAATGTAGTTACCAATCTAAAATGGGAATCCACCATGTTGGAAGAATAAATAAAATTGGTGGAGGTGCATTATCATGCATGTGCACGCATGCGTCAAGATGCAAGCACATACGCCATGACACACCTATGTGCATGCAGAATACTGCACTTGTCACAAGCTATATGAAGCATGCATACACATTTATTGACACCTTGGAATAGATTTTCGTTAATGAAAACTGGTGCAACATTGCCAGCCATGTGTAAGCGTGAAAATTGAAAAAAACATTTGCAAGGCAAATGGGTCAGCCATATAGAGCTAAGACCTATTAATTTTGCTAATACTTTTTGTTTTACTGCAGAATTCATTTTGAATAATTTTGTCATGGCTCCAGCTGACACTGCCATAGATTCCCAATTAGGGTTTTTCATCACATTAGATAGCCATCTTGAGGTCAGGCAGCCCCAATTTGACAAGCAAAGTAAATTAGAAATTAAGGGCTATACAAGATACCACTTCTAAACCAGTAACTCTACCAATCCATCATCAATATTAATACCACCACTGCCCCTAATATCACTCCTCAAGTAACAATACCATCATTAATACTTCCAGTATCACCTTTAATAAGCAAGTTTAATGCCAATGCCACCAGAAATACTACACCAATACTACAATGAACAATAATACCACAATTTCACCCCATTTCACTATAATTTTCACCATCACCAATATCACCACCACTAATACCACACAATCACCACTGCCAACACCACTAATAATAATACTACATATCCCAGCCGTACTACAACAATATTAATACCCTTCACAACCTCTACTGTAATCCCTCCAATAACTATCCCCACCAATACAAATACCAACACCAATACCATTCATAACATCAACTATACCATCACAAGCAAACCACCGATACCATTATCACCACCAGTAGTATCAATAACATCAACTTTACCACTAGACCAAAAAACACACTGCCAATACCTTGCCACCACAACCAAAATTAATGTCAAAGTGCCACCACCAAAACCACAACATTGCCACAATACCACCACTAATACTAATACGGTCTGCCCTCAGTGTGCCATCACGTGGAAACGTAGGGGCAGATTTATGAAA
Source organism: Pleurodeles waltl (assembly GCF_031143425.1). Taxonomy (NCBI): domain Eukaryota; kingdom Metazoa; phylum Chordata; class Amphibia; order Caudata; family Salamandridae; genus Pleurodeles; species Pleurodeles waltl. The sequence continues at coordinate 255,611,898 of NC_090443.1, read as the reverse complement.
AGTGGTGCTGCACCTAGTGCAGCGCCACTTTTCTTGCACCCCTTAGCACCCCCTCTAATGCCACCATATGTGCTCCATATTTAAAATACGGTGCACCATGGCATTAGTCAGCGGCATTAGGGTCATAATTTTTTACGCTAGTCCGACGCTTTGCAGGATTAGTGTAAAAAACGTTGATGCTAATCCTGCAAATCACCCACAGGCCCATTGAAAACAATGGGAGCCTCCATTTAACGCCTGTTCTTAGCAGGTGATAAAAATGCCAATAAAAATAATGCAAAGAAATCGCTTAGATTTTTTAGCGCCCTTATTTGGCTCCCCTAGCACCAGAATGCCCGACTTGCACACATTATGCCCGGTGCAGGCATAAAGTGGTGCAAGGGGTTACAAAGTGACACAACGCGAACATTACACCACTTTATAAATATAGCGCTGCGGTTTTGGCCTTCCAATGCCACATTAGCATAAAAAAATTATGCTAATGTGGCATTGGAATGTGTTTACATATATTGTCACATTCAAGCAGGCTTGTTGGTTTTGTGCATATTTGTTCTTTTGTTGCTGTTTGTGCCTTCTATGAAGGGAAAATTAAAGCTTTTCGTCTACCACTTCTTGTTTCTGCTCCTTTACTACACTGCGTAAACCAGCACAATGGCTTTTCATCAGAGTGCAATATCGAAAGACCTCACTCTCAGATTTTAAGAATTGACCGTAAAATCCTCTCAATGCAAAATTATACACTGGCTGGATCAAATACAGCTGCTGCCTGTCCTCAAGAACAGCGGTGCTCCGCCCCCAGGTTTTTTGCAAACATGAAGAGTGCCTGTGAGGCTAAGCAAAAGTCAGCCCGACAGACACTACTTATGTTGTGGTCAGGCAGCCAGGCACTGGACATGCTCTAAATGCACTGGCGTTTGGCTGCCTGAGCTGAATTTCTGCAGGCAGAGAACGTCACAACTCCTGTGGGTATGACTTATTCAGCCCGGTATGGCGCTTGGAGGACCTCACTCTCATGACAAGGGGGAATGTAAATCACAGCCTTGGACCAGTGTACTTCAGTTTTAAGCCTACAGGTGCCCAAGGCCGAGTGTCTATCACTGACACCTTGTCACAGATTGAGGTGGGGTCAGCCGCTCTCACTGACCATCCCTCATGGAACCTCCATGGGTTACCTTCAGAGACACTGAAGCTGGTAAGTTTTATATTTGTTAATGTTTGGTTCACATTTGTATGTATGAATGCATGTGTATTTGTGAGTCGTTGTTGTGAATGGGTGTGTGTGTGTGCATGTTTGAAGGCATGGATGTGAGTGAGTGTGGATGTGAGCATATGTAGCCCATCTGCCTGCCTCTCTGCTCAAACTACCATCCGCTACTAGTCAAATACAAAAATCACTGAAATATAACTACATCACTTTGGAAAAAATTGACGTATAATAATATCTATTCATGAAACTGACAGCATTACCAGAAGTTGCTTCACAATCTTTTCATCTCCTCCCATGAAGTCCAACTATGTGACATTATGGCCATTGACATTGAATGACATGACAGGAACGTGCTACAGCATAACCCTTGATGCAGATTACTTCACATTACAGGATTTTGAATATCAAAATGAGGTGTTAGGGTGGATTATTTTCCTGGGATAGGAACACTCCACTTATAAACACAATGTTTAAATTAATGTTTCCTACAAATAGGTGGAGAAAGGTTGTGCGTAATAAAGGCAGCTAAATTCCCCTCTTCGAATAGCTCATGTCTTTCTTTTATTTTTTTCTCTCATTTAGATGTCCAGGAATGAGGCAGAGAAATAAAGATTGAGTGCATTTTAATGCAATAAAATTATTACAGTATTTGGGACAGTGAGCACATTATGCAACAAGTTATAAGAGTTTGGGTTGCTGATTAAGGGGGTGGAACCCATACTCAGGCAGGGACCACAAACCTTCTCAGGGTGAAGTCACAAGCAAATACTAAATTAGCTGTGAAAACCCTTGGTTAGGTTGCCAAAGAGCAACCCGGTTTAACTTTGAGGCAATGTGCAAAGTATTTGTGTAACACTTCAACAGTACCAAAGTGAAAACACACCACAAAACAAATCCCACACTACATTAGGAAAATAGAAAGGATTTTAATAAAAAAAAACAAGACCAAAACAACATGAATCCAATCAGTAGAACCAGAGATACACAGTTTTAAAGATTTAAGTGGAAATAGCGTCAAAAAGCACAATATGTCAACTGTGGATATCTGGCCCCGCTGGACAGGGACAAATTAACAAGTTCTGGTGTGCAAATGTACCCCTCTTGCCTTAGTAACCAGTTTTTTAGTGTGTTTTTTTGCTTGCTTTCTGCCAACTGTTGCCTTTGTTTTCCCTTTTTTTGTTAACTTCTCATCCTCTTTAGTTCCTTGTATATTGTGGTCGTATATTTAGGCCCATATTTATACTTTTTGACAACGCTGCGTTTGTGCAGTTTTGAGGCACATAGTATACCGCCGGCTTGCACAATTCCAGGATGCCAGCAGGAAGCCAAATTTATGAAATGGTGCAATCTGGCCCAAAGGGTGGGCTAACGTCATGGAAAATGACGTTAGCGGGTTGAGGGTGGCGGTATGGGGGAAGGGAGTTTTCCACCAAAAAATGACATTAGGCTGGTTGAGGCAAAAAATGCCTCTAACCAGCCTAGCATCATTTCCTGACGCAAAACCATCCATACCACATGACTCCTGTCTTAGAAAAGACAGGAGTCATGCCCACCACCCGAATGGCCAGCACAGGTGACAAGGGTACCATGGGCATGGCCATTGCATCCAGTGCCACCTAGGGGGGACAATTTCAGGGCCCCATATGGCATTTTAAAAAAACTTTAAAAAATACTCACCTCTACTTAGCTGGGATGAGGTCCCCCATCCTCCGGTGTCCCTCTGGTGGGGGTGTTCCTGGGGCTTGGGGATGGCACCTGTGGACCCATTCCATGGTGTCTGACCATGGAAATGGCCCCAATGGTTCCCTAATAGCTGCCCTGAGTAGGCTTATCGCCATTATTTAGGTACGGCTCACCATGCACCATTTTTGCACGGGAGGATAAATAAGGTGCTAGGGCCTTAGAATAATTTTTTGGATGGGAACGCCCACTTTGCATCTCATTCATGCAAGGTGGTTTCATTTATCGAAAAAAGGACTTAAACTCCAATATTTTGGTGGTAGACGGTTCTAGCGTCAAAATATAAATATGGAGTTAAGTTTGCACTGAATTAACGTAAAAAAATTACGCTATTTCAGCGCAAACTGAGTATAGATATGGGCCTTAGTTCTTGCCCCTTACTGTCATAACCTAGTTGTCCTGTGCAGTCATCAAGATTCATGGGCACAGCTGATAATATAGCTTGTGTTTCCAGTCCACTGTGAGTATTGTCTTTTTGTTATTTTTATTGCATCACCAAAGTTATAACTCAGAGACCCTGCGATTGCATCTATATCCTACATGTGGATAATTACAGTCAGTATCTGTAGCAACAATTGTGGCTGAGGACCTCAGTGAGCCTCAGTCTCAGTGTGTGAAATTTCCAAGAGCTTTTTCATACATTCTCCTATTATTAATGTTGGTTAGTGTACGACTTGCATGCTGTGGGTGTTATTTATTCTGAATGCTGAATTGCCTTTTTAGTCCCGTTCTTTCTGAGCTCTGACTGTCTTGATACTCTTTGCAGAGCTTACCCTCTGAAACACGTTTATCCTCTGACTCCTTGTGGGATCTTAGGCTTCTCTGTTACCAATAGTCTCTTCACTCTCTGTACAGTACCCTGTCAGCACTCCTTGCCAGACCCCTGACACAGTAGGAGGCACAAACACCCAGAGGTGTACACTTGATCCAAGAGACATTTCCCTGTTTGACCTTTGCTGGTCTGTAAGAATTAACAGCATACACCAGAAAAAAACACTGCACTACAAATCTTTACTGATATATGAAGCAATATACCATAATATGTGACTGTTGCAGAACTAGAACATGTTTCTGATGACTCTCCAATAAATAGGCTTAAGAAATATGTGCATACGTCAGAGGTGATGGAGATCACAAAATCTGAAATGATTGGAGTGTAAATTCTGGTAGATGGCATTGAAAGCATTTATGAACATTCCTGTGAAGAGTGTGTGCCATGAATTGGGCTCCAGATCCATAACAATAAAGTATTGTGCAGCTATTTGCCTCATGGTGTAAAGCCCATGACACCAGATTGTGTCTATTACTTAGGTGATGCTATGCAAGGTCTGTGGATCCCTTTTCTTTTTTTGAAAAAGGTTTTTATTAGAATGTTTCTTTCATGGCAAACAAAGTGCTTCACAGTACGACAGTCTTAAAAAGTATATGTAAAAATGTCTGCAATTCCCAATCAAACAAGCATTTGCAATGCAATGGGTCTCACGTTTACTCATGTTAAAGCTATTAGCGTTGTAAACTCCTAACCCCAATAGGGGTCCACCAGCCAACGAAGCCCCCGTTGGGGCCCCCTGCTTTGCTTGGAAAACCTATGGCCAATCGTACAAGTCCCCAAGGGGACTAGCAGAGGACAAAATCAAAAACCAATATGCTCGGACAATTCAGACAGCCATCACAGGCAAATTCGAGCGGCGGGAGGAATGCCCACGACACAAGGGTGTGTGAAGTGGCCTGCATGGAACATATCGACCATGCAAAGCAAATCCAGGCCCCTGATGCAAGTACCCAAAACGACGAACTAAACCTCCAGCTACTATGGGTTCCGGAGTTCACCTCAAGATCTTCCACTGGTGTTCTCAATCGCTGCACTATTATGAGACTCATAAAGGCACTACCGGATCTACACCATGTGGCCTCGGATGACATTGCTGCAATTAAATTTATCAAAGCCAGCAGTAGCCAGCACACAGACCCAACGCTTGGTATCTTTGTAGAGCCGGTCCTACCCATGCAGATTATGGAAAGAAGGGACCTACTGAAAGCCTGAGGTATTGAGGTAGTGATCTACAAAGGTGAACGAGATCCACCCCCACTATTAGACTCTCGATATCTGGAAACGCCAAAAGGCACGCGGTCTGTCTTGCATGGAGCATGCGCAGCCACGACTGACAGCAGAGCTCCTGCAGAAACCATTATTGAGAAAAGGCTTCCCAAATCCCCGTTGCAGGTTCAATTTTGGAAGGAAGAAGGCAGGAAAAGACTGGTTCGAGTTCAGAGACCCCTCCACGGAAGGGAATGGGTAGCACCGGCTCCTCCCCCAGGACCGATGGGTAACAGCTGAACAGCTGGAGAATCATCCCCAGAAGGAGTATTGAACATCTGCTCTGCTCGTGGAACATAGGTGGCCTGCGGGCAAAAATAGAGGACCCAGAGGTAACAAAGTTTTTGAACAGCTTTGATATCATACTCCTACAGGAATCCTGGGCGATGGAATCAATACTGTTAATAGAATTCACAGAATATCTCACTCTCGCCACAAAAATGAATAGGCATGGCCGGCCAAAGGGAGGCCTATTGACATATATTAGCACGAGCATCCTAGCAAAGATCTCAGAGCACAAGGAGGAAGACCTACCCTTTCAACTTATCAGGCTTGATGGATGGGGAAAGAACATACAGGAGCCAATGATCTTAGTCAATACATACATCAACCCAAAAACCAAAACAATTGAAGCAAATAAGTTATTACCCGAACTGATAAGGATGAAAAGTACAGTACAATCAGCAGATTGGCTAATATTGGGTGATTTCAATCTCAATCTATGCCACATTCCTGGCGAAAATCACATCCAAACAGTGGCAACAGTGCCCATCCAAACCCTCCCAACTAAAAACAGGAAGGACAAATTAGGTGAGAGTTTCATATGCACCTGTGAAGGTGTATGCCTTTTCGCATTAAATGGTTGAAAGCTGCCTGACATCCCACCAGCATGGACAAGATCCTCTGGGAAATCAGTCTCGCATCTAGACTATACACTAGTAACCCCCGCCCTGTATACATTAGTGAGTAATTTCAGCATCCTGGACCGAGTGGAAAGTGATCACAAGCCTCAGGTAATCGGGATCTGCTCATCACCACACAAGCAGGAAAAAGTGGTAGCCCTGGAAGGGGCCTTTGGTACCGAAAACCTAAATCGACTTAAATGGTCATCCGATACCATTGTAAGCCAAGCAGAAGGGGCTCTATTAAGGCTAGAATCAATGGCCACGGGCAGGGAGAATTTGACAACGGTCTGGGAGAACTTTGCCACCGACCTTACTAACAAAGTCAACGTAGGAAGCACGAGAAAGGGAGCGCAATTGATCCACCAAAAGCGTTTACATCGACCACAGCCTGTAAGGAGAAGGAAAGCAATTGTGGCTAAACTACTAAGGCAAATGCAAAAATTCCCAGACAATAGACCTCTATTGGCTGCCCTGCGAGAGCAAAGGAAACTTTTAAAAAGCGAAGTATGGTCCTTTAAAAAACTGCAGCAGGAGATGCTTTGGGCCAAACTACACTATGCATCTAAATCATCTGACCCCAAAAGATTCTGGAAAATCATCAATACGATGGACAAGGGTCCAATGGCAGCTCATAACGCAAACATTTCCTAGGAAGTATGGGTGTGCCATCTAAAGTCGCATCTAAAGGAATTGGAAACCAAAATTGTGCCGCAAACCCAGGGGTTTTCAGGAATGCCAAGAACCCGAGGTTGTAGAAAGCCTAAAGATCACAGCATCGGAATTAATAAACATTATTGGGAAGTTGTGAACTGATTGCGCTCCAGGCCCTAACAGTTTACCACAGGCACTGTTTAAACAGGAAACAAAAAGATGGGCCAAATTCCTGGCAACGATGTTCAACTGTGTGCTCACAACGGGAATTGTCCCGGCAACTTGGAGAGGCTCAATAATTCACCCCATCTACAAAGGAGGGAATGCGGCTCCAAGTAATTACAGACTCATAGCTCTCCTAGATGTCGACCTTAAGTAGATTTCATCTTGTGTGTTAAACCACCTAGAGACTTGGATTACAGACAACAATATTCTGCTGTTCAACCAAAGTGGTTTTACCAAACATCAAGGAACGCTTACAAACCTCATGGCACTGGGACTCACTACCAACAGAGCAAAAGCTACCAGGACTCCCACCTATCTGTGTTTTGTTGACTTTAAAGCTGCCTTTGATTGTGTACCCCGGGGTAAACTGTAGGTTAAACTACAGCTTTGGGGACTTCCTGCTACTATTTTAAAAGCCATCCAAATGATTTATTCTGACACATGGGTGAAGGTAATTCTAGGGGGGGCACATATCTATCCAGGGTGGTTAAAACAACAGCTGGTGTTAAACAAGGCTGCGTATTGGCCCCAACACTCTTTAACCTGTATATAGCGGATCTGTCTGCAAAGTTAAATGTGGAATCATCCCATTCTCTCTCACTGGGCGGTCAGCAACTATCTAATATGTTATATGCAGATGACCTATTACTAATTAGCAACACCAGAATAGCCATGTAGAAACTGCTAAACAAATTAGAAGAGTTTGCAAGGATAAACGAGTTAGAAATCAACCACAACAAATTGAAAATGATTACCATAAATCGCAGACCCACCGGACAGCGTAAATGGTTCCTAAATGAAAAGACCCTGGAGGAAGTAAGCTCCTACAGATACCTAGGAGTCATGGTCGACGCCAGGTGCAACTTCGCGTCACAAAAAGAAGCAATAAAAAACAAGGCACAGACTCTTGTTTATGCCTTCTTCAAGCTCGCTAATTCAATCTGTGGCCACGCCTTGAATCCCCTAACAGCCATAATGAGAGCAAAATTATTACCAAGCCTCTCATATGGGGCAGAAATTATGAGGGGTATGGAGGTAGCTCTTTTGGAGAAGCTTTTGCTAAAAACGTACAAGCGTGTCTTTCAGCTACCAAGGCACGCCTCCACAGCCGCGGTCAGACTAGAATTCATGTTGGTTAAACAGTCGCTGGCTGGCCCAGCAGCTTTCATCAAATGTTGTTACAAACTGAGCCACGCCCAAAAAGGGTCTCTAGCCAACCTAGTCTGGCAGGAAATCAACCTAGAAAGAGGGAATGGAAACTACAAAAGAGTATAAGCCTCTTGAATCCAGGTGGGGTATGGGATCAGTCGCTTGCCACGACAGCGTTTAACAAAGCAGTCAATAAGTCAAGTAAACTTCTTAGCTGGTTAAAAGACAGAGAGGCTCTGACCAAAAGGTTGCATGGCGGGCTGACCCTTAATTCGTATAAAATTCTTAAGGAATCCACACTTATGGCCGCCCCCTACTCCCGGAAAATTAAGCAACGCTTTCTAAGACTCATGCTGGGTGATGTCCCAACGCCAGACCTTCTGCCAATTTGGAAGAAGGGGCCACTAGTGGGCATACATGAGTGCCACCTTTGTCATCTGGTGGTAGAAAACTTGGTTCATGTGGACTGAATTTGCCCAGCACTGGCTGCAAAAAGAAAACGCTTACTGAAAAAATAACTATGGGCCAGATGTAGCAAGGTCCGAATTTGCGATTCGGAAATTGTGAGTCGGTGCGACTCGCAATTTCCGAATCGCAAATTCAGATGCAGAACGGTGTCTCAGACACCGTCTGCGACTCGCTATGGGGTTGCAAAGACCCACCTCATTAATATTAATGAGCTGGGTCGCATTTTGCGACCCCATAGCGAGTCCCTGCACTCACAGGGATGGTGGCCTACTGAAGTCAGCAGATCTCCTTGTCTGTGACTGCTTTTTCAATAAAGCAGTTTTTTTTTTTTGCAGCCCGTTTTCCTTAAAGGAAAATGAGTTGCAAAATAAAAAAAATTACGAAACACTTCTTTTATACAGGTCAAGCCATAAGCCTCAGTAGGCATACTTCAGGTATTGCAGAGTGATCTATTTTTGTGCTTCCTCAAGCAAACCTACTACTCTCCCAAAAAGGCTGACATTTTGGGCATGCCCCCACTATATGGAAGACATTGTCCTCAGTCTCTCCACCAAGTTTGACTGGTGCATTCTTGATAGTCTCTTGGGTGTTGCATACGTTTGGTGTAAGATGTTATATTTTAGGAGCTTGGATCCAACATTCCTAGTGGTCTTGGATGCATCTCTAAGGATCAATGTCCAATCTCCATTAGTCATCTGAAACCCATATACATAGACCATTTAGCTCATAATTTGAAAAGAATGATTTTGGTTTAGTCGATAAGGAATCATTAATGCTGAACTACAATGTGCCTTTTATTCCATACAGTTAATAATAAATATAACCTGCCATTCTGGGGGGATTCTGAGATAGTACTCCCCCCCCTTCCATTTCAGTTCAAGGTCTGGACAAACCTATTTATGCCAAAACCTTTCCTCTATGAAGCTAATTGTCCTGCATTAACTCTCAACATGTTTTTAGGACTCTGGGCCCGATTTTAAGTTTGGCAGACAGGTTACTCAGTCACAAATGTGACGGATATCTCATCCACCATATTACAATTTTCATAGGATATTATGGAATTGTAATACGGTGGAGAGGCTATCCATCACGTTTGTGATGAAGTAACCCCATAAACCAAACTCTAAATCAAGTCCTTTTTTATATAGCTCACCTACCATCAAGATCTTTTGTGTAACCCAGTTTCTATTGTCATATTGGTGCAATGCGAACAAGGTCAATATCTGTATCTCAGGACTGTTGATCGCTGCCACCTACAACTTCTTGGCATACCATGTCCAGCAATTCTTAGCAATGTTGAGCAGTTTAGGAAGTCCTTTTCAGATGCCTACAGGGCTAAATAGGAGTTACGCAGTAAGATAGTTTATAGTAGGGGACAATCACCTTCCTTTTCCAAACAGGGTTCTTGATTTTATGCAGTGATACCGTCTGCCTTCCATCTTTCTATAGCAGTAATATTAACATGAGATCATAAGGCATATTTATACTCTGTTTCCACCGGCTTTCTGTCATTTTTGTTTTAATGCAAATCCAGTGCAAACTTAACTCCATATTTATATTTTGGCGCTTGACATGTCTAGTGCCAAAATATTGGAGTTAAAGTCATTTTCTGCCTGCGGAAACCTACCTTGCGTCAATGAGATGCAAGGTAGGAATTCCCAGGTGAAATAAACTCAAAGGCCCTAGTGCCTTATTTATCCTCCATTGCAAAAATCACGCACGGGAGGAGGAGATCCTTAAATAATGGCACTAAGCCACCTTAGCACCATTATTTAACGCCTGTGTCAGGGCAGGCGTTAGGGGACCTGTGGGCCATTTTCCCCTGGTCAGAGACCATGGAATTAGCCCACAGGCACCCTTCTCTGTCCCCAGGGACACCCCCACCCGCCCCCACCCACACCAGGAGGACACCTAAGGGTGGGGGGACCCATCCCAGGTAAGTCCAGGTAAGTTATTTTTAATTATTTTTTCAGAGTGCCATATGGGGGCCTAACCTGGGCCCCCCTACATGGCCATTGGACTGGGGGGCATGACTCCTGTCTTTACTAAGACAGGAGTCATGTCAATGGGGGTTGTGCGTCAAACAAATGACGCTAGTCAGGTTCGAATCATTTTTTTTACTCTAACCTGACTAGCGCCATTCTTTCCCGCACAACCTCCAGTCTTCCCTACTCCTCCCCTACCTGGTTAGTGTCATGTATTTTGACGCTATCCAGGCCTTAGCGCCGGCTTGCGCCATTCCTTAAAAATGGCACCCAGCTGGCATCCTGGAATGGCTCTAGCCGGTGCTATACTTTTTAACGCAAACCTGCGCTGACATAGGTTTGCATCAAAAAGTATACATATGGACCCACGTTCCTTGTGCCCTATCCAGGCAATATAAATAGAATGTTAGCAAAATATTATAGCACCTTCAGTAAAATCACCATCATTGAGAGCACCTCTGTCTCCACGGCGGCAGTGGGTTGGAGCTTTCGAAAATGCAGCACATTTTTAATCAAGGAGATCACTGTATCTGCATTACCCACTATCATAAACAGCACTGGTAATTTAGATATAGAGAACACAATAAAATGGCTAGCATGATATCACCTAAACGGACAATGGTTTCACAAGGTCGAGAGCTGCAGGTCATGGGGTCTAACCTCAGATCCTCTTCTGACTTTACCTACCCTGATACTAGAACTATTTTTTGAGGGGTGTGTCTTTAGCACTGGAGTATTGCGATCTCATCCAGGCAATGAATGTCATGTGAGTCTGAATAAAACTCACAGTCTTCCTGTGACTTGACTTGTAACTATGTGAACTGTATGCGCAATGCATTATTATCTGCAATGTGTTGTCAGTGCCCGCTCATGTTCATCATCAAGCCCCTCCACCCCCTCAGTGCACCCATTTGGCTGCCTATTGACTTAAAATACTACCATCTTGCTACGTTCAGTTTTTCCGGTAGAAACTCACCTTCTTCTCCTCAACCTTTATTTGTTAATTGTGTCCGAAGTCTGAGGGTTGCGAGCCTTTTGATGACTACAAATTAAACTTTTTCCAATGAGGAGAGACGTCATAAGTGTCTTCGATCTTTTTTTTTTTTTTTTTTACGTTTTAAGAAGAAAGTTTATTGAAAAATCATACAGTATACATAAAAATATATATAAATACACTTGATAATAGAAATGAAATTAATACAACAACAGTTCAATTTCTGAGAAAACACGTAGTAGAAGAAAACACTTTAAATATATTAATACTCTGAAACCAAAGTATATATGCATATATCAAAAATATTATAAGAGATAGTTTAATATAAGTATGTAAATTAAGATAGGAAGAAAAAACAACAATTCATGGTGGTTTAGAGACCTCCTCATTTCTAGGAAAATGATTACATGCAGAATAAGTCAAAGAGTTTAAGTAATTGGTAATAGGTAACCATAGCATGTGTCTCTTAATAGCAAGGGATACGGGAGAAACATAACCTCTATCCAGCCTGTGATTGTAGCACACACCACACCACCAAGCTTGAAAGGATAATTGAGACGAATCCTTCCAATTTTCCGTAAGTTACTGAAAAGCAACAGCCAGCAATAAATCAAATATTACAATAGAAGTTTTTAGAAAACGAGACCAGTCAGTTGCAAGGCTACCTAGAAATATGTTGGCAAACCTCATGGGAATTTGAGTTTTAAAAATAGTATTAATTTGACTCCATACTTTAACCCAAAATGTAAATGTATTGGGACATTCAAAAAGCATATTTTTAAGTTTGGAGATCGGCGTATTACATGACCAACAGGAGGAAGGGAGGTTAGAATTCATTTTATGTAAAAAAGAAGGTGTAATTAATAACATATTATATATAAAGAACAAAGTTTGAATTGAATTGGCTGCTCTAGAAGACTTCCGTATTTTAATTCACACTCTATTCCACAAAGAAGGTGAAAGTGAAATATCCAGATCCGTTTCCCACTGCATTTCTATTACCGACTTTTGTCTATCTTTAGTAAGAGCTGTAAGAGTTTGATAAAGACAAGATGCTGATGCAGATTTTAATAACAAATTCTTAATCGGAAGAGGACGGACTGAACAAGTTTGCTGAACTGGAAAAGATTGATATAAAGTATTTATAACGTGTATTAGAGCATCATATTTTTTATGAAAAGAGGATGGAAATTAAAAAAAGAGATTGTGCCTGTACAAAAGAAAGCGGGGAATCATTTTCAAATAATTAATATACCCATCTTAGCCCCTTCAAATGCCACTATTTCCAATAGATGGTTCTATTATTCAACTTAATGAGCTTATTGTACCAAATTGACAAATTAAGAAACCTCGCATTATCATCATTGTGTGAAGCAAAAACAGGCTGTAAAATTCAACAAGTATTATTCAAAATCGGAAGGGAGATAGAAGCTGGTTTATTTGACAGAGTCAATATCGCCAGAAATGTAAAGGAACAACAAAAGACTTTTCAACGTCAACCCATAAGGGTAAAAAAATAGAGTCATCATCCTTCAATAAACAAGAAGCTTGCTTAAGAAAAAAAGCCATGTGATAAGAGCAGAGATTCGGAAAATTAACCCTCTATTGCATTTAGGTCTCATTAACATTTGGAGAGACATTCTGGGTTTCTTATTATTCCACAAGAATGTCATTAAAAGGGAAATCAACTTCTTAAAATAAAGATTTGGAATATTAATTGGAATGTTTGATAAATGAAAGAGGATAGCAGGGAGTAACATCATTTTGAGAGAATCCAATCTACCCCACCAGGATAAAAATAAAGGGTTCCATTTAGAAACAAGAGAATCAACATCAGAAAATAATTGCAAAAAGTTACAAGAAATTGTATCTTTAAAAGAGGGTTTAAACCACAAACCTAGATATTTAATTTAATCATTATTCCAATGAAAATTTGAGGATTGAAAATCTTCAGGAAAACTATTTCTTTTTAGCAGGAGTATTTCACACTTGTCTTCGTTTGACTTATACTCTGAAATAGAAGCAAAAAGCTGTACTTCGGACAGAAAAGAAGGAACTAAAGATTTTGGACTTGATATAAAAAGTAATATGCTGTCTGCATAAGCCAAACATTTTATCTGTCTTACCTCATAATGGAAACCATGCAAATTTGGATTAGTTCTAAGTTTCAATAGAAAAGGTTCCAAGGCAAGAACAAACAAAAGTTGTGACAATGGACAACCCTGACAAACTCCTCTATGGAATGAGAACAAGGGAGAAATAAGACCATTTAGAAAAATAGCTGCTTTAGGAGAGGAATAAAATAACAAATTGAATTTATGAATTTAGCTCCAAAGCTAAACCAGGAAAGTGTTGAAAAGATAAAAGACCAATTAACCTGATCAAAAGCTTTTTCAGCATCTAGAGCTATTGCAGCTAGAGAGTCTTTATATGCCACGGACTTACTTGAGATATTAGAAAATAGGCGCGTGCTGTCCAATAATAGGTGTCCTTTAATAAAACCAGACTGCTCTTTACAAATTAAGTTAGGTAGGAGCAATTCCAAACACATAGCAATAAGTTTAGCAAACATTTTGTAGTCCAAATATAGGCAATTCTTACAAAGCTTTGGATATTTATTATCTTTTGGTACAAGAACTATGAAAGCTACCTGGAAAACCCCTCCAGAAGATTTTGCTTCAACAAAATGGGTAAAAAGCTCAATTAATCTTGGAACCAATAATTTAGAAAACTTAATTAGAATTCAATAGTAAAGCCATCAGGGCCTGGGGCTTTACCTTTTTTAATGTGTTAGTGCACTATGTATGTCATCAATAGAAATATAATTATCAAGCTCAGAAAAATCAGAAGAGTGAAGTACAGGTGGGTTAATGGTAAGCAAGTATTGATCAATAAGATCCTAAACTGTGACAGAATCCGGAGTATACAATTGTGTGTAGAAATGAACAAATTCATCCAAAATTTCTTCATTCTTATGTAATAAAAGATTGTAGGAGTTATAAATAGATTCTATCTTTGTTCTATCTTTTTTGATTTTAAGATAATTTGCTGAAAGTTTTCCTAATTTATTTTGGCCCCCATAATACTTAGCACTAGACTTAAGAAGATAAGAATTAGCGATATCAGTCGAATTTTTATTGAAAGTGAATTTAGCTTGAAGTAAGTCATTAAGACAACTTGTAGATTTGGAGGAGTAATAAAGATTCTCTAATTGTTTGATGCGATTCATTAAATTAAGCAATTTTTTATTAGCCGTTTTCTTTTTGTTGGCAACATAAGATACAATAAAATCCCTAGAGGCCGCTTTGAATGTAGCCCAGATAATTTGAACCGATATCTGAGGGGTATCATTATCTATAAAGAACTGTGTGACAAATTTCTCAAACAGCTGAGTAAAATTATTATCGAGAAGTAGTGAATTATTAAATCTCCATCTGTTACTTGGCTGATTGTGTGTGATAAGATCAAGGTCCATGCTCACAGGAGCATGATCTGAGATTAATATGGAGCCAATCTCCAAACCCAAAACATGTTGTACAAAAGGTTGTGAGACAAACAGATAATCAATCCTTGATTGGGAAAAATGTACAGGGGAAAAAAAGGATAATTTCTGTAATGGGGGATTCCACAATCTCCAAACATCCGTTAATGCTCTTTGTTGAATCATGGAGGTAAACTGTGAAAAGATGGTGGATGGAACAAATCGAGAATTGGATTTGTGATCAACAAAGGGGTCCATAACCATGTTACAATCACCTCCAAAAATCAAATATTCATCTGAAAGAATCATTAACTTAGCTAATATTTCATTCCAAAAGGATTTATCAGGTTGGGTTGGCGCATAAACATTAAATATAGTGAGAGGTACTTAATTAATATTCATTGAAAGTATAACCCATCTTCCCTGCTCATCAGAATCTTGAGAAATATCAGTAATGTTTAAAGCCTTATGACACAGTATAGTAACCCCATTTCTTTTCCCAGTACCCGGAGTTGCAAAAACATAACCTACCCATTGTCTTTTAAGTTTAGCTATCTCATCACCTGTTAGGTGAGTCTCTTGCAACAGATCAATATCAGCTTTCAATTTTAAAATATGTGTCAAAACTCTCTGACGCTTTATTGGGGATCCCAAACCTTTAACATTCCATGAAATAAATCTAATTGCCATTTACTATATAGAAAATGTAATATGACTATGAAATTAATGCCTATAAACCACTTATCAATATGAAGAAATTGAACCAAAAAAAAACATTTGTTACGCAGAAAAAGAAAAATATAATTATGAGCATGAGAAAATAAAAAGAAGAACAGAAAAGGAGGAAAAATTAAGAGCAGAAGAGGTGAAGTGGGAGAGAGAACAAACAGAACAAAATAAGGAAGAAAACATGAAAACTATAGAAAAAACACACAACGAGTAATAAAAACATACCTATAAGACAAAAAGCCAACGTGAGGGTGGTGAAACCACAAAGGAAGACAACGTAACTTTCACTCCACGACCTCAGACATGAAGGGAAGAGGGACCCGATCACATAGGTTGCTACCACAAAAGACGGGTATGTAAATGCATGAAAATCTAAAAAGAGAGAAACATATGAAACAATGAAAACCGTGGATAATTGAACAAATATAAGATTTCAAAAAACAAAAATGGGCATATTCATTAAGCAAGAGCATAATAGTAAAACAAAGAAACAAAATAATACAGTATTCAAGTCTCTGATATTTTGGAAGTGTCCATTGTGTCGCCCCTACAAGACTCAATAAATCGCTGAAGCAATACTGGATCTTCATATGTTGTGGTCTTATTATTGTAGGTCACCTTGAACAAAAATGGATGAAAGAGACCATACCGAGCATTAAGTAACTTCAATGCCGGACACATATCCAGAAATGTATTTTATTTGTCCGCTGTTGACTTAGCATAGTCCTGAACGAGCACAAGATTAGAACCTGACCACATGATCCAACCTTTAGCTTTTGCTGCTCTGAGAACCTTTAGCAGGTCTACATACCCCAAAAAATAAAGTATTATTCCTCTTGGTTTCTTTGACGTCGAAGCCAAATGTGAGGGATGACCAAGTCTGTGCACTCTTTGTATATTCAAAACAGACGAAGTAGGGAGGTCCAGAATCTTGGGCATAAATGTTTGAAAGAAAGATAGAGAATCTGAGCCTTCAATTCCTTCAGGTAGACCATAGATACGTAGATTATTCCTACAATTTCGATTTTCTATATTCTCTGCATGCTTTTTTAACATAGTAACTTCAGACTGCAGAGATTGAATAACCGTCACTGAAACCTCAAGCACTTCCACTCTTCGTTCCACACGAGAGACTCTGTTTTCCACAATAGACAATTTGTCGTCCAATAATTGTAATTGTTTGTTTGTATCCTCCATATAGGGTTTAAGCGCTCTTATTTCTTCAAGGAATAACTCCATAGAAATGGTTTTGACAACTTTAAGAGGAGATGGAGGATCCTTTTTAGCTCTCTTATTCGAGGACGTCATAACCGTCACAGGAAGCTTGGACGATACTTTATTAATAACAGTAGGAGGAGAAATAGGCATTGAGAGTGTAGCATCAAGAGTAGTAGACCTGATGCTCTCCATATTTGATAAAGGAGCAAATGAGTGACAAAGAAATATTTTCAGAACCTTTATTGCTTTGTACTTTGTTACTAGTCAATTGAAGGTTCCTAGGTCTCCCCATAAGCAAAAATGTATAATTCTGCCCAAGCTATACTAAAGCATGTATTTTATGAAGGGAGGTTCACCTCAAAAAGGAGAGCAGCCCAAAATTCGCTGTACCAAATTGTCCAAAAAGGAAAATACGGTGAATAAAGAACCAAAATACACATCCATAAACCAAAAAAGTGCAAAAAGAAACTCTCAGAGCACGATGAATAGAGTAAAAACGAAGTCATGAGGTGACAAGTGAAAAACAAAATGGCGGTCGCAATAATTTCCTCAGAGAAATGTAAGTCATTGATAAAAGGCGCAAAAAATGCCTTTTACTTCATTTCAAGGGGAATAATGCTGTCCAGGCATATTCCCCTAACTTTTCCTCTCTTTAGCAGCATTGAAATTCTCAAAAAGAAACAAGCTGGCTCCCTGTATCTCCGTCGCGATCACAGAGCTCCGGTGAAGGCGGCCATCTTCCTACGGCGCCAAGCCACGTCCCCCGTCTTAGATCTTTTCTAACAGAAGCGGATTAAATGATCCAAGTGCCTAAAATTAATCTAACAGTTTACACAAGAGTGGGCTTCTATGGGCTCTTAACAATGATGATTTTTATTTTCGATAATTTTTCCTACCTAAAAACAATGAGGCCCCAGAGTTAAACCTGGTGTTTTTTCCACAATATCATCAAACTGTTGATGTTCTGTAGGACTTTCAACAATGTCATCACAGGATCATCACCATCTCTGAATGCTGACGCGTCAAGTAAAACTGTTGCAGTCCTACATTAGCCTCTAATATCTTGGGCCCAGATTAAATGAGGGCCTAGCGCCATTCCAACACCGCATTAGCGTAATTTTTATGCTAATGTGGCATTGGAAGGCCAAAAATGCTGTGCCATATTTACAAAGGGGAGCAATGTGTGCATTGGATGTCTGATGGAACAACGCATGCGAATATCACTCATGCCTTTACAAAGCGGTGTCTACAACAAACGTGTCTTTACCATGCATAAATGCAAAATTCTTTGTAAAAGCATGTTTGATAAAGGAACATGCGTGTTAAATTCTCCCCTGCACCCTACACCTGACACCATACTCCACCCGCCCACACCCTTAAAACTGCCCTTTCCACCCCCTACACTGAGCTCTAACCCCCTGCCCTACCCTGTCCTAAAACCTACCCCACCCTGCCCTAAAAACTACTTGACTCCCCATCCCACCCTGTCCTGAAACCTAAAACCTACCCGCCCTGTCCGAAAAACTACCTGGACCCCTGCCCTAAAATCTACCCTACCCTGTCCTAAAAACTAATCCACCCTGCCTTAAAAACTACCCTGACCCACTGCCCTAACCCCTAAAACCTACCTTGCCCTAAAAAATACCCCACCCGCCCCCACCCTAAACCCTACCCTGTCCTAGAACCTATTCTGCCCTATCCTACAAACTGCCCCAATCCCCCTCCCTAAACCCTAAAACGTACCCTGTCCTAAAAATTACACCACCTTGTCCTAAAAACTACCCTGACTCCCCTGCCCCACCCTCAGCCCTAAAACCTACCCCGCCCTGTCCCAAAAATTACCCCGATCCTCCACCTTTTCCATAAACCCTAAAAGCTACCCTGCTCTGTTCTAAAACCTACCCCGCCCTGTTATAAAAACTACCCTGACCCCCACCCTATACCAGAAAACCTACACTGTCCTGAAAACTACCTCTCCCTGTCCCAAAATCTACCCGGACCCCTGCCCTGAAACTTAAAAACTAACCCACCCTGTCCTAAAAACTACCCCGACCCTAAACTCTAAAAGCGACCCTGTCCTACCCTAAAACCTACCCCGCTCTGTTCTAAAAACTACCCAACCCCCCACTCTGAACCCTAAAAGCTACCCTGTCCTGTCCTAAGACCTACCCCGCCCTGTCCTAAAAGTTACCCTGACCCCCCGCCCTCAACCCTAATACTTAGCCTGCCCTAACCACCCATGCTAAACCCTAAAATCTACCCTGTCCTAAAAGCCTACCCAACCCTATCTTAAAAACTACCCTGAGCACCCGCCCTAAAAGCTACTCTGCCCTGTCCTTAAACTACCCCTCCCCCACCCTAAACCTAAAAAGCTACCCTGCCCTGTGCTAAAACCTACCCCACCCTGTCCTAAAACCTACCCTGCCCTAATAACTACCCCACCTCACGCCCCACCCTAAACCCTAAAAGCTACCCTGCCCTGTCCTAAACACTACCCTGCCCTGTCCTAAAAACTACCCAAGCCCTAAACCATAAAACTTACCCTGTCCTAAAATGTAACTCACCCTGTCCTAACAACTACTCCACCCCCCTGCCCCCACCCTGAACCCCAAAAGCTCCCCACCCTGTCCTAAAAACTACCCTGACCCACGCCTTTGCCTTAAACCCTAAAAGCTACTCTGATCTGTCTGAAAACTACCCATCCCTGCCCTAAATACTAAAAGCTACCCTGCCCTATCCTAAAACCTACCCCACCGTGTCCTAAAAACTACCCCGCCCCCACCCCAAACCCTAAAACCTTCAGTGTCCTAAAAAATACCCCACCCTGTCCTAAAAACTACCCCAACCCCCTAAACCCAACCTTGCCCTGTCCTAAAAACTACCCCAGCTCTAAACCCTAAACCTTACCCTGTCCTAATAATGAACCCACCCTGTCCTAAAAACTGCTTCGCCCTCCCGTCCCCACCCTAAAATCTACCCCACTCTGTTCTAAAAACTAGCCAACCCAACCTTCGCCTTAAACCCTAAAAGTTACTCTGCTCTGTCCTAAAACCTACCCTGCCCTGTCCTAAATACTACCCTGCCCCCACGCTAAACCCTAAAACCTACCCTGTCCTAAAACCTACCCCACCCTGCCCTAAAAATACTCCACCCTAAACCCTAAAATCTACCCGGTCCTAAAACTTCCCCTCCCCGCCCTAAACCTTAAAAGCTACCCTGTCCTAAAACCTACAAATCATACCTGTCCTAAAAACAACCTCACCCTGTCCTAAAAACTACCCCGATCCCCCGCCCTGAACCCTGAACCCTGAACCCTGCCCTGTCCTAAAAACAACCCCGACCCTGCCCCCACCCTAAAAGATACCCTACCCTGTCCTAAAACCTACCCCGCCCTGTCCTAAAAAATACCCTACCCCTCGCCCTAAACCCTAAAACTTACCCTGTCCTAAAAACCTACCCCGCCCTGTTCTAAAAACAACCCAACCCGCCTTTGCCCCACATCCTAAAGCTGGCCTATCCTAAAACCCACCCCTCCCTGTCCTAAAAACAACCCCACCCTAAACCCTAAAACCTACCCTGTCCTAAAAACTACCCCACCCTAAACCCTAAAAGCTGTCCTGTCCTAAAAACCTACCCCATCCTGTCCTACAAACTTTCCCATCTCCCGACCCCGCCCTAAATCCTAAAAGCTACCCTGTCCTAAAACATCCCGAACCCTAAAACCTTCCCCACCCTATCCTGAAAACTACCCCTACCCTCTGACACTGTCCTAAAAATGACCCCAACCCAGCCCCACTTACCTTTCTCTGCTCTGGTCACTAATCCTTCCTGTTATGCCCAGACTGCTCTCTCTGCCGTTACCAAGCATGTGCCTGGTAAATGCATGAATAGTAAACACATGAGTAGTAAACGCATATGCATGGTAATGGCAGCGTGGTCAATGCATAATGTTTTATTGACCGCGTTGCTAGTGATGTTTCCCGCTTGCATTGTGCCACATTGTAATATATATGCAAGGGGACATTACGGCGCTATGAGGGCCAAAACAATGGCGCAAAGAAATCTACGAGATTTCTTTGCATTATTTGTATCAGCATCTTTAACACCTGCTAGAGGCAGGCATTAAAAAGAAGCTCCCACTGTTTTCAATGGACCTCTTGGTGCTTTGCACGATTAACTCCAAAATTTTGGACGGTAATCCTGCAAAGCACCAGACTAGCTTAAAAAATTATGATGCTCGTCCCCCTGACTACCACCATGGTGTGCCGCATTTTAGATACAGCGCACACATGGTGGCGTTAGGTGGGCAATTAGGGGTGCAAGAAAAGTGCACTGCACTAAGTGCAGCACCACTTTTCAGAAATCTGCCGTATGGTCTCCAATTTTGGTAGAATAAGATGTTGATGACATAACCCTTGGTTATTGGCGAAATGGATCATCATGACCTGAATCCCCATTCTTTGAGAAGATGGGAAAGCAAACGTTTCTATCCTCTTGCATGCATTAATCCGTAATTGGGATTGGTTGCGTAGGCTCTCATTATTCTAATGAGAACACTGGATTTTGAGCAGCAAGATCGTCCACGGTGTGGGAGCCTGAGTCTGACCCACTATGGGTTACACCTGTCGCTCTAAATCCGGGTTTTGCTCCGGCTAACTAGCAGTGCCTCATCTCTCCCAAGAGGTACAGATGATTGGGCAGCCGAGCGCATGACATATCATACTTCTCAGGTAAGTCGTGGTCACTCAGGTCGCATCCGGTTCTCTCATTCACACTTCAGTCTCATACATAAATGACAATAAGAAGCAATATGAGTTTTAAAGACTGGTTTAATAAAATGACTGCATTTTAGATAGCAAAGCGTGAGCTGCAATAACCAGGACGACACAACATAACAATATTATAATGGTGATGAGGAGAGTGAAGCATAAGAATAATGCTATCATATTGTCACTAGGATTTATGGACTATTTCCTATCTAAGTCATAATCTGAGCACAGCATGTTAAACTCTAATTCTGCCTTTTAGGTTCCCCCGGGAGGACATCAACCCTCATATCTGAGCAAAGGCCTGTTGTCTGCGTTAGCATCTGCAGCAAAGCATTCAGCAATCAGCATACAGTCGTGGTTCCCTGGCTGAAATCTCCCACTTAACGTGTAATGGGACTAAGAAGTATTTTTATAAAAACACAGCTGATGTTCTAAGAAAATGTCCCTAAGTAAGGATGTGTATTTTCTACGAATGTCGGAGACTAAACTTCTACCACGTTCACCGGCAATGTACCAAACTGTAGCCTTGACTGAAGCACAAAGTGATCAAGAATATCTTGTTTGAGAACACAGTGCTGGGCTAAGCAAAAACAGTTAGACAGATGAAATGAAAACAAGACCGTAAAACTGTTTTTTGTAAAAATAACAATGCAAAACTGAATAAAATATATCTAGGTCAAAGTGCACAGCGGCCTAGTGTGTTAAGCTAACGTGCATGGAGCTATAATTAAAATGGCTACACAACACCCTCCCCTTGTCGGTTGAAAGTGGTTCAAGCCAAACTAAAATTTAATTTCTAAAAGCTCAACCTAAGATATATATAAAGCCTTAGTCAATTTTGACAAGCTAAAGGGACACACAAGCATTCTACTGGGCAATTTAAACATGAGAGTGTGCCTTATAACCAAATTCCAAGACATGTCAATTTAGAAAAGTTCCAAACTAAGTACGAGTCATGGAGAACAGGAGATCTTCCACTTCAGCAGGTGTCAGGACCGGAAAGTCTGCGCCAAAAATTATCAAGGAGCAAGTGTGTTCCATAGCCCCAGTGTTAACCAAGGTGGCATCCCTTGGAGTGCCTAATGATGAGTTGTCAGCAACTTCCTCCAGGAAGGGTGACTCATAATCAGCTTCAGGTAGCAAACGCTGCCTCAGTGCGCATGTCTGGTAATGAACCCTCAACGAGAACATCAACAGATCAGCATCTATTGCTGAAGGGCGCTGCTGTGAAAGACAAACTTCCAGTGCATGTCCGAAAACGCACCAGAAGCACCAAAACACGGGCTGCACACAATGCAAAACTGGTTTGAATTACAAAGACCAATCACACTCCAATTGCTCCAGGAGTGTTTCTCCAAAATGCTGCATCATATGTTCACGACAGAGCTGCGCTGATGGAAGCACCGTCATTTCTTCTTGTTGCGGCGGGACAGCTATTGTGCATAAACAACAGCAACAGCAGGATGCCAGCTAATAAAGCCAAAGTTATCGAAAATCCCCCAGAAATACTACCGAAAATTGAGTGGATAGCTGAAGGTATCAAACCGAATATGGAGGAGAAGGTGTGAACCAACAGCTTTTAAAAAATGTGCGATTCCAGTCGTATTCGTCCCAAGAGTTCACCAAAGTGTCTCAGAAAGTTCGTATTTAACAGGGACTGTATTTCTGCTGATGACCTTGCCACTTGAAGTGCGTAGGTCTCGCGTCAGATGTAAGGGCCACATGCTTTTGAAACAGTAAAGCTTTGAGTCTATATAACTTGTCAAAATTCACGTTTGAAGTAGCAATGTAAGGCCAAATGTCAGCTACCTCCTTAAATTTAGTGGGGGGAAACAGTACTTTAATACAGCATATAACATTCTTAGAGACCAAAACAACGTAGACTATTCTGGCCCGCATGCCACAACAGCCTTCACTATTGAGAAGGACTGGAACTCCCTTAAGATAACAAGCCAAGTTTGCAGCCGAGGCGTTACACGCCCAATGCAAGGACAGCTGTTTACAAATCATTGAATGGCTGACTGAAGTCTCGCATTCACTACTGCTAAGAAAGACCTCTTTCATGCCATTGAAACATTTGTACGAGAAGGGAAGCTCCCACACCTCATGAATGTAAGTATCTCCCAGTTTTTCATATCTGCCTACCGGAATGTGTTTCAAACAGGAGGTGAATTGTAGTGTGGAAATAGGCATATTAATAACCCCATGTATTAACCATTCAGCTGATGGTATTTCGGCCACTGTACAAATCAGTTTTTCTAATTTCTCAATGTTAAGCATGACATACGCTGCTTCCTTCTTAGCCATTTGTCGCGTTAAGTTAAAGGAAGAAAATATCTCCCTTGCACTGACGTGCTGCCATGGAACATGACCCGCCTTCAATGTTTGAAGCGTCCAACCGAACTGCATAATGGGCCTGCTCTGACTCTGTCCATGGTGTAAGGAAGACATATCAGATTGTATAATGTTTATAGCAGAAGAGACAATGTTATTAATGGTATATATTCAGTCGGACAAAGTGTTAATCCCATTATCCATAACAGCCAATGCCTTTTTTTTACATTTTCCTGATCTATTTGCCTTAACCGGGCAGCAGCATCTTGTTGGGAAAGTTTCCAAATCTTATTGCATACTGCATATAAAAAATGCTTCTTACGTGGTGTTCTAGGGCCTAACAAGAAATATTGTAAGTCAGTGGGGTTAGACAGGAGATTGAGGTGCTCTCTAACCACGTTTAGTGAGGATGATTTTAGCCACTGTTGGCATAATTTTCCCACACTATATGTTGTAATTATGTATGCATGCTCTGGTGATATATAGCAAGGGTCTGGTCTACTCGTCCTAAAACCCTGAGGAGTTAATAAAACGTTGATGACACCCACTGGTATCTATTGGCCACAATAACCACCCGCCAGGACGTGTCAGTGAAGCAATAAACACACCATTCTGGACCCACTCATCGAGCTCATCTTCAGTTGCATTCGTATATTTTTGCCATTTTTAAAATTTTGCCGGGGCAGGTATACTGGGCATGTTTAATTCCCTCATTGTTGCTAAGCTTAAACAACTCGTTTGTTGCACTGTTTCATTTAAATAGATCATTTGAACAGGAATAAGAGCTCTAAACAATGTTTCTTTTCCCTTAATTTCCCAATTTTCTGTTCCCCGGAAGCTTTTCAGATCAATTGATTTGGACCAATATTCATAGCCTTCTATCGCCAGCTGGGAAACAAAGGATTCCGAGTATATACATTTCATATTGGTCAATAACATGTGTATATCCTTAGTAGGTGGTACCTTAAAATAATATGACTCAGCATTCTTTTGATTATGCCCAGAAAAATATGCAAACTTGTCAGAAAATGTTTTTGCGCTCCCTTGCGGTGGGGTTGGGCAATTTTCCCATTGCTTGTAATTAAATACAGTTTTGGGACTGCTCGCTCTACAATATGTATGAAATGGTACCCATAGTAATTATAGCAAAACATATCACCATAATTTTATTTAAATTGGTAAACATCTTCGTTTTCAAAGACAGTATAATACTGCAATTCAATCATCATAAAATCAACTGTTTTCACATCCCAATCATCAGATACAATGCCTGGTATCATGATATCATTCATTGATAATTTGAACACATACAGTATTTGAATAATTTCCGTGGGACCATATATTTCAAACATTACTTTGTCCCAAACAATCCCATGAGGAACTGGCACTGCGGAAATGTTCACAAAGGATAAGTCTCTATGGACTTTGTGTGATGAAAAATGTGGTTTCAAAACCTCCTCCACCAGTTCAACTGTTGATCTTTCAGGAAGAAAATGACCATGTATTAATAAGAAAAAGGTAATGACAAAACCAATCCATAGTAGAAATGCTAGGAAAGTCAAAGACAGCCATAGATAGTTCCATGGAAAAATAAAATAAGTTTCTTTAAGCCAGTTTGTTAGCTTACATGCACTTGACAAATCAGCTGTCGAAGAGGCGAATGAGTCTGAGAAATCATCGTTGAAGTCGGCAAAATAACCAGAGGCAGTTCTTGCAAATGGCGGAGCCGTTGTCAGTGGTGGAGTTGGTGTTCCCTGCGGTGTCACACTACAGTATAGACAGCACAATCTATTTGGCTTGAAGTCGAGTTGACTTGTTCAAATGTTTCTAAGTTAGTTGACGTTAGTGGAACTAATGCAAAATCATCTTCTAGCCTCCCCAAGCTCAGAGAGGTGTCGGTGTTGGTGTAAACAACTTGTAGAGGAAATTCTTCACGAGTAGTGAGAGGGATTCGGGAACTACTGGATGTTCCTCTTGGTCGGCTGTGCAGGATCGACCACATGGTGTAGTTTGACATTGTCAATAGATACAAAATGATTTACTTAGGCACCTGCCAACGGTGGTAGAATAACAGTTCTGTTACTGTGTATCCCTAGTACAGGGACTGGTGCTCGATAAGAAGAGCCAAATTCCTTTTTTGCTGTGACTTTTTCACGTACAAGATCCCCAACTCTGGGAATCCAGCCGGTAGATGTTACAGGCACATCCTTAATTCCTGTGGAGGCGGCACTTTTGGAAGAATTACCATCACGGAACTGTTGCAATTCCTTTAAGACAGTGACACGTTCATTTATGTCAAAAGGTGTTTCTGCTGCCTCCACGCCAGGACCATCAAGATCTGGAACATACATTTGAGTTACAAACAGGCACTCATATGAAGCACAAACCCCAGGGACCTTCTAGGCAGATTATTTAGTGCTCTCCGGACTCCATACAGGTTATTAAGCCAACTATGACCTGTCCATAAGACTCTGGCTGTTAAGGATTGCTTTAAGTCATGGTTTAATCGTTCCACGACAATATTTCCCTTGGTATGAAATGGAGACGAGTACTGGAGGTGGACCCCCAATGAAGCCATGGAGTCCCTGAATGTCCTTGAGGCAAAAGCAGGGCCCTGGTCCGAATGGAAAGCCACAAAGCATATGTACCAATAAAGATTTGCAAATCTTTAATAACAGTCCGAGCGTCAGCCGAGCATTGTGGCCACACCCATACAAATCTGGGCATGAATCCACAGCAACTAAGATATATTTGTATGCACTATCAGGTGTTAAGGGACCACAATGGTCCAAGTACACACATTGTAACAGTTTGTTTGAAATTAAGAGGGGTGTCTGCGGCGGGCGCTTGGCATTGGAAACCTTGATTTGTTGACAGATGTTACAACAAAGGACATACTGCTTAGTCTCTTTGTAGAGAACTGGCCACCAATAACGGGCCTGCAAGATCGAAATTGTAGCTGTCACAGCAGCATGTGCAGATGCCACCCCCTCATGCGCTGCTTTAATCAATTGTGATCGTATGTCTTTGTTAGGGATGTCTCGTACATCTACGCCTGGTATCTTAACTTTAGGGTTCAGCATTCTTCCCATATGATATTTGTTAGGAAATCCTTTAGGATGGGGCTTACCATCAGCCATAGCTTTCACTGCAGCCCAAATGTCTGCTTCCGGTTTGGAACTCGAGCGAGTCACTGCAGCTACAGTGGCTACTGCCACTGCTGACTTTGCAGCTTCATCAGCCAGTATATTTCCAGCAACGTTTATTCCAATGCGCTGGTGCCCAAGTGTGTGTACAACATGGACATTTGGTAGCATCTCTTTTAGGGCAGCTACTTTCCCCCACAGTAGTCTGTGTTTAATGGTGTTGCCTTTGGAATCTCTGAAC
The DNA here is from genome assembly GCF_031143425.1 of Pleurodeles waltl. Taxonomy (NCBI): domain Eukaryota; kingdom Metazoa; phylum Chordata; class Amphibia; order Caudata; family Salamandridae; genus Pleurodeles; species Pleurodeles waltl. Next base: position 255,584,558 of record NC_090443.1, on the reverse strand, counting down.
CCATTCTGGCACCAATAATGCAGGTATACATTAAAGGACTGGACACAGTAATATGAATCACAAACAATCAGCGTAGGTGCACTTTTCTAAGAATTGTGGTGCTAGGCTCTTCCCTTCACTTGACAGCTCATATCCTAGAAACAGGACACTGAGGAAGGCTATTTTTGTTTTTTTTTAACTTAATTTTGTAGCCAAATTCGCCAAACTCTATGACAATGCGGGCTACCCGCCTTAAATGTTGTAGTAGTTCATCATCTGTGAGATATATATCATCTACACAGGACAATGCTTCAGGGTCAATCTCGTGCAATATAGCAGTGACATGAGCTGCAAACAGTCCTGGGCTGTTCTTATACCCTTGAGGTAAACAACAGAATTTTTTATGGGCTCCTAGTGTGCTGAAACTTGTTAAGTCTCTACTCTCAGGCGCTATATTCTGGCAGAAGAACCCATTGGAAATGTCTAGTGTTGTTTTGTATTTTTTATGCACTATGTTGCTCAATAATGCTGTGCTATGCGAATTTTGGATAGCATAGGTGGGTGTATGACTGCTTAAATGTCTGTAGTCTAAGACTATTCTGTATGAATGGTCTGGTTTGGCTACTGTGAACAAATGGTTATTCATTGGTGAGACACAGGGTTCAATCACACCCTGGTACTCTAATTGCGTGAGTATTTCTCTCACTGGTGCTTTTGCTTCATGTTTTTATAGGATACTGCGGTTATGGCTGAGGTTCACTTTTAATTGGAATTACATGGTAGGGGGATTCTTTATCCCATCCTACGTGATTTCTGTATAAAGCGGGTGCTTGTGCTAGAGCCCATTCAATGGAATAAGATTTAGCAAGTTCCTCTGGAACAAGGGGCGAGAAAGAAGGCTTAATGACATCTTCTCCATATGGGCAGGTACGGACAAAGTCAGGGGGACAATCTTGTTTGGCCAACAGGACATCATATACTTTTACTATGCGATACCAAAAGATTGCCTCTATTGTGCATTCAATGTCTCCTTCTAACTGTAGCATTACTTTGTACACCCTATCAGGCTTGGAGACGTGCATGTCCGCAGTTTCTACTTGTATAAAGTCATCAGTTGCTTTCACCTCCAGATGCTCTAGAAGATTCTGGTGAACTATTGTGACTTCTGCCGCGCTGTCTAGCAAGGCTAGAGCCCAATTCTTGTTCTTCAAGAGGACCCTCTTTCTGTGTGGCATGTCAGACTGCGACTGCTGCCACTTTTTTCTTTTTAAATTGTTGTTTTTGTTGGGTGGGTTTCTCTTCCTTTTTAACAGAAACCTCTGAAGAGCATTGTGATTCATGTCTCGGTTTCACGTACTCTGTTCTTCGCTCTGATTGCCCACCTCTCTCATTTCTTTTTTCCGATGAGTCCTGAAAGGAACGAGATTGGCGTGTATCAGTATATTGATGTCTATCAGGCGTTTTTATATGAGTTCTGTTTCTGAGATTATACCTATTTTGTGGGGTCTCCATACGTGGAGATTCTCCCCTTTCTTTCTTAGGAGTTTTTTGTTTTTTATCCCAGCGTTTCTTATTAGCCTCAGGTGCTTGCTTGGGGGTATCTTTGTTTGATTTACCCTGAAATTGAGGTTTTTGTGGTCTGGCCCCTAGGCTATCTCGACCGATACTTGAATAGGTCTCTGCTATTATTTTAGGCCGCTCTCATTCTTGATCTTGTTGTGGAACGTCTCGAAGCCGCATGCGCACTGCAAGTGCGACTGCTTCCCCTTTAAGGTTACTTAAAATGATTGAGGACACTGTGGCAAAATTGCCCATCAGCTGCATCCCCAAATCTAGGGCTGGGGCAGCCCCATATTCATCTTGAATTTGTTTCAGCACATCTGGTAAATTGGCAAGTGTCGGTGTACCTTGTGCGTTGTGTAGAGCGCAGCAAATACCGTGCCCCAGGTATTACAGTTTTCTATTGTAGGGACCATCACGAAGGGCAAGCACATTGTTAATATTCTATGTTTATCCTGAGTTCCCATGTGGGGAAATCCTCCCTCCAATGTATTCATTTTCTGTGCTAACCACAACGGAGTTTCCTCTTGTTTGGTGGGTACTTTACCCATAAGCGAATGTACAGTCGCAGGATTTATACCTGGCGTTACTGCCTGTGGGTGTGCTGGAGCAGCACGTGCCGGGGTTGTATTTAGTGTTTGCATCACAAATTGTACTAATCGTCTATTGCTATTAATTCAATATATAAGTGACAAACCTCAGCTACTGCTAAATTTGCTACAGCCGGATGTGGTGTATAGGTGGTCAATAAAGGCCAGGTAGGACCGTCATTACTTAGTGGACCTAACCTTTCTGGTAATATTGTGTGGCGTAAGGCGCCATCAAGCCAATTATTATGTTCTTGATAAGATAGAAGTACGCTCTGTATTGTCGAGGCGTATGCGCAGGTGTACACTTATTAAATGTATTTGGGTTCCCATCAACTGCTGGAAATGTGACCCAAGAGTAAAAGAGTTCTGTTCTATAAGCTGCATGGGCGTCCACCACATATGTGACTCGGCCTCCCTGGGCCATTAGGCCATTTGCTAGTAAATGTGCTGTTAGAGGTTGTCTCATATTAACAGCTATTTGTACCTGTTGGGGATTCGCCATGTTAGTAACGCTATGAGTTCAGAGAGGGCACACCAAAATTGTTTTTTTCCCTTTGAAAGTTCAAGCTTGAACAACCACCAGTTGTAGTAGGATTACCTACACAGCTGTGGTGGGAATCCTCAGCACCACAGACGTCTCCGCATACAGCATTGAGGTGTCATTATTTATTATGAGACAGAGATATTCCAGAGGACCCGAAAATTAGAGTCTGACCCACTATGGATGACACCTGTCGCTCTAAATCTGGGTTTTGCTCCGGCTAACTAGCAGTGCCTCGTCTCTCCCAAGAGATAGATGATTGGGCAGCCGAGTGCATGACATATCATACTTCTCAGGGAAGTCGTGGTCACTCAGGTCGCATCTGGTTCTCTCATTCACACTTCGGTCTCATATATAAATGACAATAAGAAGCAGTATGAGTTTTAAAGACTGATTTAATAAAACAACTGCATTTTAGATAGCAAAGTGTGAAAGCAATAACCAGGACGACACAACATAACAATATTAAAATGGTGACGAGGAGAGTGAAGCATAAGAATAATGATATCATATTGTCACCAGGATTTATGGACTATTTTCTATCTAAGTCATAATCTGAGCACAGCATGTTAAGCTCTAATTCTGCCTTTCGGGTTCTTCCGGGAGGACATCAAACCTCATACCTGAGCAACGGCCTGTTGTCTCCGTTAGCATCTGCAGCAAAGCATTCAGCAATCAGCATACAGTCGTGGTTCCCTGGCTGGAATCACCCGCTTAACGTGTAATGGGACTAAGAGGTGTTTTAATAATAACACAGCTGATGTTCTAAGAAAATGTCCCTACGTAAGGATGTGTATTTTCTATGAATGTCGGAGACTAAACTTCTACCACATTCACCGGCAATGTACCAAACTGTAGCCTTGACTGAAGCACAAAGTGATCAAGAATGTCTTGTTTGAGAACACAGTGCTGGGCAAATGCAAAAACAGTTAGATAGATGAAATTAAAACAAGACCGTAAAACTGGTTATTGTAAAAATAACAATGTGAAGCTGAATAAAATATATCTAGGTCAAAATGCACAGCGGCCTAGTGTGTTAAGCTAACGTGCATGGAGCTATAATTAAAATGGCTACACAACAGATTCAAACCACCATATTTGGGATGCAATCGGCACCTTGCAGTCGTAGGTCCCAAGGACACTGCACATGCTGCGCCATTTATAACTACACAGCTGAATACATCCATTTAGAAAACAAAACATTTAAAAGGCCTGATATGTTATTTTCATGAAAAAAGTGTAAAATGTGGTTTTGCTTTTTCCGATCTTGGCTACATGAGCTGATAGTGATGTCTAGTTAATATGTTGTTATTATTTCTATATCTTCTTTTTTTCTGAAACTCACGTTCTTTATCTCTTGAGTGTATGGCATTGTATTTGTTCATTATGGAAAGATTAAAGGGCATATTTATGTATTTTGTGGTGCAGAGCCACCTTGCTGTGCTGCCCTGTGCCACAGGGAAAGAGGAGGAATGTGCTGTATTTCTCCAATATGGCACATTCCTGTACTTTTTCCTTAAGAGGTGCCATTTTGGCAGCCTAGCACCAACACAGGCAGCCTTGCATGATTGCCTGTATTGTAGGCAAGATTATTTTTGTGCAGAAAGGGGCAGCGTCCTGCACAAAAACAATCCTGAGATGCTTTTCCCTGTTTCTATGTGTGCTGCATCCTGCAGAAAATGGAAACAATGTGTAGAAATATATTTCTTCTTAGTACACCTCTCCTGGGGAGGCCTCTCTTTTTGGTGCATTCCCAGGTTTATGCATAAAAAAACATAGGAGTTGCATAGAAACACCTATGCAACGCCCATTGAATGCATCCCTTGCTTAGAGTATTACAACTCAGCGATTTGTGCTGGGTTGCATTTTTCTAGATTTTTTAAGCCATTCATAAATTTGACCTAAGGTTTGCATTGCTCTTGCACCATGGTGTGAGGTGCAAGAGCATCACAAACCGGGTCATAAATACAGCCCTAAGGACCAGATTTATGCTGGATGTAGGAGTCTGGCCTGGTTGGTAGTGGGTACCAAACGTACTTATATCTTACACCAGGACCAGTTATCCTTTATCAGTGAAATGTAGTCAGTGTCTAGAATCCAGGCTGTCTAGAGGTAGCTGCAGGCAGAGCATCCAAGGCTGAACTAGGAGAGGTGCAAAGCCCTTGCAATACCACTGTAGTCATGCAGTACTTACACACAAGAAAGACAATACTCAGTGTTACCAAAGAATAAAGGTACTTTATATAAGTGACACAAGGCCAAATATATCTTAGAGGCTATACTTGCTTAGGAGGTAAGTATTATACATAAAATATACAATAGTAACCAAAATCAGGTAAGTAACGAGTCATAAAGGAGTGCAAAACACCATAGGTTACAATGATCCTAGGGGGAACACAAAGCATATAATGAAATAGTGGAATGTGAATGTTGGTTTACCACCTAGGCAAGAGTAGTGTGTATAGGGACACTGGGAGTGTAAGAAAACACCAAAGGTAAGTAAAGTACCCCACCCCAGAGCCCAGGAAAGCAGGAGTAAAGTACAGCAAGTTTCCTCAGAACACACTACAAGTCGTGATAAAGAATACGCGTTTGGCGGGAAAAAGCAATACCCGGCCCAGGAGGGACCAGGAGGTCTCAACTCAGACTGAGGAGATAGAGGGGGCTCTCAACACTTCAGAGAGCTCTCAGAAGACCAGGCAGAACCCACAGGAGTCCCAGGACATGGGGACAAAGGAATTGGAAATCACGGTTGTCGCAGCAAAACACAGAGGGATTTCATGCCCCCGGAGAACAACTCAGGGAGCTGAGCATTGGTGGATAGAATACTGGGAACCTGGTCTAGAGTATGCCTGAAGGATTCCATGGAGAAGTGCACAGAAACCCTAAGAGCTGCAAAACATGTGGTGCACAGGGGTACTGATGGGCACAGGAAGGCCAGCTCTTACCTCCACCAAATTTAGACAGTTGGACCTTTGGACAGTCTGGGTCACTTTGGTTCAGCACCTGTGTTCCAGAATCCACGCTCATCGCCAGGAGAGGGGACCCAGAGTACCGGTAGTCACTGCGAGGTCCTTGGATTGTGCACGACCTGGAAACTGTTGCAGTTGCTGGCAGGAGCTGGAGTCACAGAGTTGCAGTGGCCATCTTGGATACTTTGTTGCAAGTCGTGGAGTCCCTGGAGCAGTTCTGCAGTTTTTGTGCTAATTTGGCATTTCAAAGAGAAAACACTGTGCCAATTTACAAAGTGGTACAATGCTTGCATTGCACCACTTTGTAACCCCTTGCACCACATTATGCCTGCGCCAGGCATAATGTATTCAAGGGGGGCGTTCCAGCGCTGGGGGGGCGTAAATATGGCACAAAGGAATCTATGAGATTCCTTTGTGCCATTTTTATTGCACTTTTTAAAGCCTGCTAAGTGCAGGCTTTAAAAAGAGGCTCCAGTTGGGGCCTCTGAGTGCTTTGCAGGATTAGCGTCATTATCGTCATAATTTTTTAAGCTAGTCCTGCAAAGCGCCGGACTAGCGTAAAAAATTATGACTCTAATCACCATTAGCTACCGCCATGGTGCACCGTATTTTAAATAGGGGGCTATCATGGTGGCGTTAGGGGGGCGCTAAGGGGCGCAGGAAAAGTGGTGTTGCAGTAGGTGCAGTGCCACTTTTCATAAAGCTGCCCCTAAGTGTTTAGCGGTGTCATGTTGTCAACAGCAAAAGCTTTCACTCACTCTTCCAGCTCAGTGCTAACTGTGACTTCTTGATGGACGAGTGTGAGAAAGTAGCCTCTTTCTAGCATGATTACCCCCACTTTTGGCCTGTTTGTGAGTGTGTGTCAGGGTGTTTTTACTGTGTCACTGGGATCCTGCTCGCCAGGTAGATAAAAACCTATATGTCAGTATGTTCTGCCAGGACCCCAGTGCTCATAGTTCGTGGCCTAATGTGTATGCCTGTGTAGTGACTAAATGTGTAACTGAGGCTCTGCTAACCAGAACCGCAGTGCTTATGCTCTCTCTGTTTTTAAATTTGTCACTGTAGGCCAGTGACTTCATTTACCAATTTCAATTGGCATACTGAACCCCCCTTATAAGTCCTTAGTATATGGTACCTAGGCACCCAGGGCATTGGGGTTCCAGGAGATCCTTATGGGATGCAGCATTTCTTTTGCCAACCATAGGGAGCTCAGACAAACCCTTACACGGGACTGCCATTGCAGCCTGCATGAAATAGTGCACACACTATTTCACAGCCATTTTCACTGCACTTAAGTAACTTATAAGTCACCTTTAGGTCTAGCCTTCACTTGCTGAAGGTTAGGTGCAAAGTTACAAAGTGTGAGGGCACCCTTGCACTAGCAAAGGTGCCCCCATATAGTTCAGGGCCATTTCCCTGGACTTTATGAGTGTGGGAACACCATTACACGCGTGCACTACATATAGGTCAATACCTATCTGTAGCCCCCCCAGTACTGCCAAACCAGCTCTCTGAGGCTTGCACTGCAGCTACAGCTGCTGCCACCTCACAGACAGGGTTCTGCCCTCCTGGGGTCTGGGCAGCCCATTCCCAGGAAGGCAGAACAAAGCATTTCCTCTGAAATAAGGGTGTTACACCTTGACCTTTGGAAATAGGGGTTACAGGCTGAGGAGGGGTAGCCTCCATCAGCCTCTGGGAATGCTTTGAAGGACACAGATGGTGCCTTCTTTGCATAAACCAGTCTACACTGGTTCAGGGACCCCTTCTGCCCTGCTCTGGCGGGAAACTGGACAAAGGATAGGGGAGTGACCACTCCCCTGTCCATCACCACCACAGGGGTGGTGCCCAGAGCTCCTCCAGTGTGTCCCAGACTTCAGCCATCTTGCTTTGCAAGGTGTGGGGGCACTCTGGAGGGATCATCGTGGCCAGTGTCAGCAGGTGACGTCAGAGACCCCTCCCTGAGAGGTTCATACTTGATAAGGTGGCCAATCCCTCTCTCAGGGCTATTTAGGGTCTCTCCTGTGAGTTCTCTTCAGATTCTGCTTGCAAGTTTCCTTCAGGAATCCTCTGCAACAACTTCAGACTCTTCTGACCTCGGATCAACTGCAGCCTGCTCCAAGAAATGCTGTAACTGCAACAAAGTGTCTACAAGAGACACTTTTTTCAGCAACCTAAGCTCCAATTCAGCAACTGCAACAGTTTCCACAGTGTGCACGCTCTGCGGACTCCCTGTCTTCATCCTTCACCAGAAGAACCAAAGAAATCTCCTGTGGAGTGACGGAATCACTCCCCTGCTCCAAGCAGGTACCTTCCAAGATGACGACCAGTACCCTGGGACTCCTCTCACAATGACGAGCATGCTCCTAAGGACAGAGAGGGTGGACATCATCAACATAGACTGTCCTGAGGTCCTGCTGACACAATTTGGAGGAGGTAAGGCCTTCCCTGAGAATGACAGTACGCCTGTGTACTGTGTCTTCTTCTCTTCCTGAAGCCTCTCTGCAATCTATTCAAAATTCCTTTGTGCACAGCCTGGCCCAGGTCCCCAGCACTCCGTCTTGTGATGCTCAACTCGCTGAGTTGTTCTCTGGTGGCGTGGGACCTACATTTGTTGTGCTGCATCAACAGCATTTTGCACCTCCTTTGAACCCAGACCCTGCCACTCCTGGGGGTGCTGGCTGGCATCCTGTGGGCTCTCTAAAGTGCTGTTAGTCCCCTCTTTCTCCTCACACAGTGTTGAGGCCCCCAAGTCCCTCCTGGGTCCATCCAGTGCCATTTTGATGAAAAATGCACTTTTGTCATAGCCAAGGCTTGTTGGTGCCTTCCAACATGAAATCTCATCTGCAACAATCTTCTCGCCGTGGGACATCTTTTGCATTATGCAGGAACCCACTGGAATCTTCCTAGGGTGCATTTTTGCAGTCTTCGACTAACGAGGGACTCTTCTTTTGCACCCTCTTCTGGGTTGGCAGGGGCTCCTGTCCTTCCTGAAACTTCCTTTGACTTCTGGACTTGGTCCCCTTCCTTTGCAGGTCTTCAGGTCCTATAATACAGCAGTTGTTCTTTGCAGACTTGGTTGGCTGCTGCAAAAACTCAACAACTAGGTGTAGTGTGCCCTAATGAAACTTGCAGTACTTTACTCCTGCTTTTCTGGGCTCTGGGGTGGGGTAATTTACTTACCTTTACTGTATTGTTACTCTCCCAGCTATTCTGCACACACTACACTTTTATAGGGGGGAATTTGTGATTCACATTCCACTTTTTTAGTATATGGTTTGTGTTGCCCCTTTGCATTCTATAGGATTTCCTACTGTTTGCAGTGTTCTATGACTATTTGCCTGTCTAGTTTTGGTGTCTAGTGCACATATTGTGAATAATGCTTACCTCCAGAAGGAGTATTGTCTCTAAGCTATTTTTGGTACTGTGTCACCCAAATAAATATCTTTATTTTTGGTAACACTGAGTATTGTCTTTGCTTGTGTATGAGTACTGTGTAACTATAAGTGGTATTGCATGAGATTTGCATATCTCCTAGTTCAGCCTAAGCTGCTCTGCTATAGCTACCTCTATCAGCCTAAGATGCTAGAACACTACTACTTCACTAACAAGGGATAAATGGACCTAGTATAAGGTGTAAGTATCCAAGGTACCCACTACAAACCAGGCCAGCCTCCTAGAACAAGCTCTTTTTTTAAGATATAATCCACATCCAACAGTTTGAAAAGGTATTAATAGGTTATTCATTGGTCTTGACCCTATTGGTATGTTCTCTTGAACGCAGAGAGCTTTTTTATTTATTTATGCACAGATTTATAAACTATGAATAGGTCCAAGGAGGGCATAAGAGTCCTCAACATACATTTTATGTTCAAGCAAAAAAAATAAAAAACAAGCATCTGCAGTGCAATGGGTCTTGCATATGTTTGAGTTAGAGCTATTGATGTTGTACATTTATAACCAGACTTATCAAGCCACATAAATTGGCCAACTCTGCCTCATAATTCGATTTTTTCATGCCACATAATTCCAGTGACCCTGCAAATAACTAAAACACTTCCATTTACCTTGTTCCTCTAGCTGTAGCCCAAAATGAAAATGTTGGCATTTAGCATCCTAATTTAAAATCTGCCATGCTAATTCCAAAAGAATATCACTTTCACCACCTCACCATCAGAGTTGCTGGCCGGCTAACACAGTTCCCAAAAAGAGACACAAGATAGCCAGTGGGAGTAAAGAGAAAAATAAATTTAGAAGGGTCATCTAAACATATTAAGAGTGTTCAAACCGTCATGGTGTAATAAGGATGTTAAGTTGGCCTGAATCAGGGTCATAATTGAAATAAGGAGATATTCATAAAACATATACAATTATCATAGAAACTCAATAAAAACCTTTATCAGAAATACACTTTTGGCATTAGACTGTAGTGCCCATAACAGCCTCTAGAGAACACCACAAGGAAAATAGCATTTGTAATAAACATCGTAACAGAACCATATAGTTAGCCCCTAAATTACATCATGACTTGAAAAGAAAATGACAGAAAATAATGCAGTCTTACCATATATTTAACCACTAAATAGCATAGTTTATTAGACGTTTTCAGAGCTAGCACATCTACTGCAATGATATTATAAACAAAACCCTTAAAACACAAACTTCTGCCAATTGTAGAACAAAAATTCCCACAATGAGAGAAATTAAAAAGACATTGAATGGTGGGAGGGGCTTTTATTTTGGGGTCCCCACTAACCTAGTGTGGGGCCCAAGACATGATCTAGACAGAAAGAGCATGTTGTGGTGAACGACGGTGGCCCCATTGCCCCTTGACAACAACAGGATGAGCTGTGAGCAAAAATGTTTTGTAAAAGAATGTCCTGCAAAGCATTATGGGACGACTAAGTGCAGTGAATATTCTAGTAGGTTGACTATACTTCTCAGAACAGCCCTTAAAGAACACCATAATAAAAATGGCATTTAAAGAAACATGGTTATATAATCATATTGTTAGCTCCTAAAAGCCTTAACCACATGAAAACAGAATGGCAGAATGTAATACAATGCAATCATATATTTAAGTTCTGGAAACCATAATGTCTTCCACAAGTCAGGACTAACAAATCTACTACAATGCCACAACCCTGAAAACAGAAATGACTCCCAACTACAAAACAAAACCTTCAGCTACAAAAAACTTAAACAAACACTGACTGGTGGGAGGGGTTATTATTTTGGGGTCCCTACTAACTTAGTGTGGGGACCCAAAGATGGCCTAACCAGAAAGAGTGTGTTGTGCTGAACGTTTTAGTGGAGGCCTCACTGTGTTTAGACCACCACAGCCTGAGTTATGGGCACAAATGTTGTGAAAAAGACTGCTTGCAAAGCATTATGGGTTTAGTTTTCCTGAGTGCAGTGGATATTGTAGTATCAGCTCTCATGTTGTGCCGGGAGAGCCGCTTTGCGATTGCTATGTGTTTCAGTAAAGCATTTTCAATTACAAGTGTTTTATGGGAAAGCTATGACGTGTGAAGGGGAGAGCCAAAACAAATGACTCTGATTATGTAACAGTGTGAACAATGTGACCGGTGCTCCAATACCACCGATGGAGTTTGCTCTGTTGGCGCTGTTCTGCACTGTTCACGCTGTGAGTGCCATGGCTGCCATGGAGCAGGAAGGGGAGGGACAAAAGAAAAAAATAGATTGCCCTCACTGAAATATATTGGCAATCTTGCAATTATCCATGTAACAGGGTCAGTCAACAAAACTGCCCCAAGGCAGGACAACTGTAAAGCACTTATCAATTACATCACAGGATTTTTGAAAGGCAAGCCCACGAATGAGTGAAAGTGATGGCTGTGAGATGGGCGTGGTTAAAAGCCTACACAAAGATAACAAGGGGTTGGAAAGTGTTTGCGCGCTCGACCTAAAAATCACAGCAGTATGGTATGGTATAGAAATCCCACGACCTTTGGGGTCTGTAAAGGAGGTTACCTTGCCCTATCTACGTTTGCACATGCTGCTCTTTATCAGAGTATAGAATACTTTGAGCATGTGCAGTCATCAGGTTCTTTTCTGGATCGTAGCACTTAATCTGGGTCTCAAATACTACCAGCAGGGAAGGACTTTACAGATGCTAATGAGAAGAGTGCAAGTAGGACTGTGTAGATGAATAAGTAGCTGGGGTGCGCAGTGTATCTGGCATAGGATCGGAGATCATTTATTACCTCTGGGGAGAAAGTCAGTTGAAATCACTTTTAATGGAAAAAGGCCACCCACAGGGGTCCATGCTTTCCAGTAACTGGAGTTCACTGAAGTCATATGGTGCATACATTATTTTATGAAACATCATCTGACCGATAGGTATTCAAAACTTTCATAATAAGGGTGATGGTTTGTCTCAGTGAACTGTTGATGTACCACGATCTAGCATGTCACATCACAAGTGATGAAAGTGAGTTTCTAGTCAAACAGGGATCTTAAATTCAAAACGCGTCTATGAAAAAATGGTAAAATATGTAGAGTTGATGGCTGAAGGAGAAGTCTGTGAGTTTCTCAAGAGGCTCAAAGATATATTTTGTTCAAAGATACCATTTTGAAGTAGGGTCAATTTGGAATGATGTTCTTAACATTAATAGTAAACAATTGAGCTCTCTCTCATAAGCAGGATCCCTCCCAGGAGTATGAACACTGAAGTTTCCATATTTCCAATTACTACTTTAATTTATTTTCTTAGGCCCGTAAGGTTATATCATCTTCTCAGTTGTAGCCTGTGCTTCTAAGTTATAAACAGCACGTAATGTGAGAGGTTATAAATTCATATGCAAACAGATCTGTAGTTGAGATGACATCCATAAATCAATTCATAAATATTCCTTATAGAGATAGAATGCATTCAATGGCAGTTAAAAGCTCTTTATGGATTCTGTTACCAAAATACGCATACTTTATTGGTCAGTGCAATTAAGAGATATAACGTTATACACCTGGGGGCATATTTATACTCCGTTTGCGCCGAATTTGCGTCGTTTTTTTCGACGCAAATTCGGCGCAAAACTAACGCCATATTTATACTTTGGCGTTAGACGCGTCTAGCGCCAAAGTATGAGGAAAGAGCATCATTTTTCTGCGTGAACGCCTTCCTTGTGTTAATGAGATGCAAGGTAGGCGTTCCCGTCTAAAAAAATGACTGCGACGCAGATGCGTCGTATTTATACTCCCGGGCAAAAATCACGCCCGGGAGTGGGCGGGGCAAAAAACCCCGCATTTGCGCCGGATTTTAGCGCCTGGGTCAGGGCAGGCGTTAAGGGACCTGTGGGCTCAAAATGAGCCCACAGCTGCCCTCCCATGCCCCCAGGGACCCCCCCTGCCACCCTTGCCCACCCCAGTAGGACACCCAAGGATGGAGGGACCCATCCCAGGGACATTCAGGTAAGTTCAGGTAAGTATAATTTTTTATTTTTTTAATATTTTTTTTTGGCATAGGGGGCCTGATTTGTGCCCCCCTACATGCCTCAATGCCCAATGACCATGCCCAGGGGACATAAGTCCCCTGGGCATGGCCATTGGGCAAGGGGGCATGACTCCTGTCTTTACTAAGACAGGAGTCATGTAAATGGCGTCTGGGCGTCGTTAAAAATGGCGCAAATCGGGTGGAGGCGATTTTTGGGCGTCAACCTGACTTGCACCATTTTAAGACGCCCTAATGCCATTTTCCCCATCGCCGGCGCTGCCTGGTGTACGTGTTTTTTTTCCACGCACACAAGGCAGCGCCGGTCTGCTAGCGCCGGCTAACGGCATTCAATAAATACGGCGCCCGCATGGCGCTTCAGAATGGCGTTAGCCGGCGCAAAACTTTTTGACGCTAAACTGCGTTAGCGCAGTTTAGCGTCAAAAAGTATAAATACGGGCCCTAATTTGGGATGGACAGGATATGATTTTGACTGATGGCTATCTTCTAACTACTTTGCATATAGCTGGGTCTAAAATGAGGTGGCACGGTACGCAAAATAACAATGGATTGTGATGCTTCCCTGAGCGATTACCAGTGGCTAAGATTAATTCAAGCATTCCATCCATCACGTGGTGTATAATACAGCATGTGCGAACTACAACTGCTAGAATGTCTTCATCCATCTTTAATTCATACATTAGTTGAATAGTTCAATAGGCAAGGTGAAGGAGCTATGTTGAAAGAGGAATGTTTACTTAAAAATCATTAGTTAACGTATGCGTTCGAAAATATTGTCAAAGGGCTCGGCAAACTGAGGTTGATCCCGTTCTCCTGTCTACACCATACAATCTGCATCTTTTAAATTGAAAACTGGGCACCTTTTAAACAACAACCAGAACAGCTTGAACTCATAACAATGTGAATGGGGAGGGCTGGTGTGTGCAGACAAGAGCCCTTTGCACTCAAACAAGAATGCAAATCTAATTATTTGACCCCCAGGCATACAAGTAGTGGAAAGTGCAGCAGTTGCTGCACCGTCGTCCGGTGACGTACAATGGAGCAGCAGAAGAGGCAGCCCTGTACAGCTAGAATGTGAGCAGCCAGGTATCTTGCAGTCCACCGCCTGCTTTACGATGCTGGCAAGGGAGGCGTGGAACTAGGAAGGGGTGCAGAGAGGGACAAGAAAGAGAAAGCAGAGAGGACAGGGGACCCTGAAAGGGGTCAGGGAGCTAAAAAGCCCTTCTCAAACGTGTAAAGCAGAGCAGGCTTCTAAAACATGAACGTGTGCACATTGCCTCACTGTGTGCAGCAAATACCGGCGATAGTTCCAGGAAACCCTACTTACAACCATACTACAAACCTGCCCTATTACTTCAGCAGCATGTGACATATTCAGTTCTGTCTCCCTAAACTCTGAGGTGAAAGAGGGTAAGTCAACACGTCCCTTTGAATGCATCAGTCCTCCTATGTAATACTTACCGTCTAGTGCCATTTAAACATTCCCTCCGGAAAAAACAAAGCCACTTACAACCTATCGCAAAAAATTCCAAACTGGACTTTTTTTGCCACATGAATTGAAAATGAAAATTAAAGCAGTTGACATAAGCGAGCCGATTCAAAGCTCCACGGCCGCCATGAGCATGCGCTCGAAGGAGAGATACAAAAGGGAAAGAAGTTAGCTCGCAGTCAAACGTATCTACAATCTTACAATTATCAATGTAACAGGGGCAGTCTGCAAGGCGGTAACAAAACTGCCCCAAGGCGGTACAAATGGAAAGCATTTTCCAATGATAACAAAGAATTTTTAAAAAGGCAAGCCCACAAACGAGTGAAAGTGCTGGCCGTGCGGTGAGCGTGTTTAAAATCTCACAAGACTTACAACAGGTCAAAGTGCTTGTAAGCTCAACCTAAAAAGGCATGTTAGAAAATATTGAGCAGTTCAGAAATACTCCAAAAAATAAATTAAATTAGTTAGGAATATTTTACACACAAAGAAAATTGCAAAGAAAAAGGTTATCCTTAAATGTTTTTTCAGTAGGTAAGATGATTGTGCAGTTTGTTTTTAAGCATGGTTTATCAGTTAGGAAGGCAACCCTGTAGTAGATTTGCTTGATTCATCCAAAGCACAGAGATCCAGAAGCCGCTTACTTGTTACTCTCTGTCACTGTAAAGCACTTGCCCAAATCCCTCAAGCAGGCTGGTCACCAGGTGCCTGAATCCACAGTAGACAAAACTAAAGTAGCCCCTTTGGTGCTGCTAAGGTTTTCCATTTTAAGCATTACCAAACTGCCTACTTAATTTAAAGGCAAATGTGAGAAGGTAACCACATCAAGCATTGCCAAGGTTTCACTGTATCTTTTTGCCTAAATACTGTGGGGTATATTTAACAAAAGTGGTGTTGCACAGAGTGCAGCACCACTTTTCTTGTGCCCTTTAGTGCCCCCCTAACACCACCATGTGTGCGCCTTATTTAAAATACGGCGCACCATGGTGGTAGTTATGGGACTAATGTCAGAATCGTTTATGCTAGTCAGGCGCTTTGCAGGATAAGCGTCAAAAATTCTGGTGCTAATCCTGCAAAGCACCCAGAGGCCCATTGTAAGCAACAAAAGCCTCCTTTTAACGTCTGCTCTGAGCAGCCGCTAAAAGTGCTGAAAAAAAATGGCGCAAGGAAATCTCCTAGATGTCTTGGATTCCATTTTTTGGGCCCCCTAACGGGGGAATGCACCCTATGCATACATTATGTTTGGTACAGGCATACTGTAGCACAAAGGGTTACAAAGTGGAGCAATGCATGGATTGTGCCACCTTGTAAATATGGTGCAGCATTTTTGGCCGTCTAATGCCACATTAGCGTAAATAAAATGACACTAATGTGGCATTAGAATGGAGCTAGGGGCTCTTGAATATACCCCTATATTTTTTACATTTTAGTGTTTTTTAGAATTAAATATTTTTACTCTTACATTTATAAGCAGTCTTTTTCTGTAATTTCTAGTACCTGCAGTTCAGTTAGGATGAAGGGGAAACCAAAACTAGAAGTGCAAGACAAGTACAAAACAAACATTGGCAATGCAAGTAGTTCTAGCCTTTTGCATATCTACAGTACCTCAAGTCATTACTTGATAACCTTCTCAAATCAGAAGCAACAGCTTGAAGTCGTTAACTCCTTAACT
The DNA here is from genome assembly GCF_031143425.1 of Pleurodeles waltl. Lineage (NCBI taxonomy): Eukaryota > Metazoa > Chordata > Amphibia > Caudata > Salamandridae > Pleurodeles > Pleurodeles waltl. The sequence goes on along the minus strand of NC_090443.1, from coordinate 255,568,290 downwards.
GCTGAGGCTACACCCCATTACACCCCCTCCATGATAAGCACTTTTTTGGCTATTTAGGGTAGTTTGCGCTTAGACTTCCATAACTTTTTTCAGCATAAGATAATCCTTGTGATTCCAAAGGTACCTAGGGATTGGTGGATTTCTCTAGAGGGGACTGAGCAAATAGGCAAACTATAGCTAAAATGTGATTTTTTTAGGGAAAAATAGGAAAATGTGTTCCTCAAAAAAGGGTTTGCTTTTTTTTTAATAAAGATGGCATCAAAAAAAGGTTTGCTGTGCTAAAAACAACATCTACCCAGCTTTGAGGAACATGCAGAGTTAAATCACAAAACCTCATTTTTATAAAAGTTTTGGCATTTTTCAAAGGGGTTGCCCATTTATGCTATTTGTTATGTTTTTAACCCACGTTCAGTTTGTGATGAAAAAACAGAGTGAAACCCATGGCTGAGCTAGAAAAGCTATATGTTTGACCTTACAGCCTTGGGGTGGTCACCCCTAACCTTTGGCCTGCCTCCCTCCACTTTTTGGACACTGTTTCTGCTGGTGTTAGTACTATGCACACTTTACCATGGCTAACCAGTGCTAAAGTGCATATGCTCTCTCCCTTAAACCATGGTGACATTGGTTCATACCCAATTGGCTTATTTAATCTACTTGTAAGACCCCAGTAAAGTGCACTACATGTGGGCCTGCAGCACTGATTGTGCCACCCACATAAGTGGCCTCTTAAGCATGTCTTAGGCCTGATGTGCAAGGCCTGTGTGTGCAGTTCCCTGCCACTTTGACTTGGCATTTAAAAGTACTTGCCAAGCCTTAAACTTCCCTATTTCTACATATAAGTCACCCCTAAGTTAGGCCCTAGGGAACCCATAGGGCAGGGTGCTATGTAGATAAAAGGCAGGAAATGAACCTGTGCAGTTTATATGTCCTGGTAGTGTAAAACTCCTAAATTCGTTTTTACACTTCTGTGAGGCCAGCTCCTTTCATAGGCTAAAATTAGGTCTACCCTCATATACTGTTTGAGTGGTAGATTCTGATCTGAAAAGAGAACCAAGGTCATATTTTGTATGGCCAGAATGATAATACAAGATCCTGCTGACTGGTGAAGTTGGATTAAATATTACTATTTTAGAAATGCCACTTTTATAAAGTGAGTATTTCTCTGCACTTAAATCCTTCTGTGCCTTACAATCCTCATCTGTCTAGGTTACTTGACAGCTCCCTTGTGCACTTCACTCAGACAACCCCAAACACTGGATGTTCAGTCACACCTGCACACATCTGCATACTGAATGTGTCTTTCTGGGCTGGGAGGGAGGAGGGCCTGACACTTACATTTGAAAGGACAGTGGCCTGCCCTCACACAATGGACTGCCAAACCCCCTACTGGGACCCAGTCAGACAGGATGGAACTGAAAGGGAACCTGGTGCACTTCTAAGCCACTCTATAAAATCTCCCCCACTTCAAAGGCACATTTGGGTATTTAAACAGGGCCTCCGATCCTACCAACTCAGACACTTCTGGACAAGATACCACTGGAGAAGAAACCCTAAACCAGAACCTGCAACCTGCCAAGAGGAACTGCCTGGCTGCCCAAAGGACTCACCTGACTGCTTTTCTGCAAAGGACTGCTGCCCTGCTGTTGCCCTGCTGCCTTGCTGCACTCTGGTTCTGCTGAGAAGTGCTCTTCAAGGGCCTGGATAGAACTTGCCTTCTGTTCCTTGAAGTCTCAGGACCAAAAATAATTAATCCTGTGAAGAACTCCTTGTGCGGCGTCAATTCGAAGCACAGCCTGCAAGAAGCGACGCGCAGCCTGCATCGCGGTGAGAAAATCACTGCACGCCGAACCAGAACGACGCAGCCCGGCTCCCCAAGATAAGAATGACGAAGCACCAGCGTTGTGACCGAAACTTTGACGCACAGCCCACTGCATCAACGCAGAGCCGAAACGACGCAGCCCAACTTCCTGCAAGAAGAATCGATACAGCGCCTGCCGTGCAACAGAAATTTCCATGCATCGCCCACCAGATCGATTCAGCCCCTGTGATTTCATCCTGCACGCCCAGGATTTCTCTGCATCATCCCTGGGGTGTCTGAAAACCCCGCAACACGAAGAGGATCCCAGTCTTTGCACCGGAAATCGAAGCTAAGCCTGCCATGAGTGAAAACATATTGACTCATCGTCTGTTTGCGCCGGAAAAATCGATGCACACCTCCCTGTTTTCCACGCATCTCCTCTTCTACAGTCCATTGCAGAGAATTTGAATGCAAACCAGGTACGTTGTGCTTGCAAGAGACACTTGTTGCTTTTTAAGAACTAAAAACTCCTTTTATCATTTTCTACAGTTATAATTCAAAGTGTACTTATCAAATCTTGATCGTTTTGACCTGCATTTAAACAGATAAATATTATAAATTTTTCTAACCACTGTGTGTGGTGTATTTTTGTGGTATTATACGTGTTATTGCATGATTTATTGCACAAATACTTTACACATTGCCTTTTAAGTTAAGCCTGACTGCTCAGTGCCAAGCTACCAGAGAGTGGGCACAGGATAATTTGGATTGTGTGTGACCTACCCTGACTAGAGTGAGGATCCTTGCTTGGACAGGGGGTAACCTGACTGCCAACCAAAGACCCCATTTCTAACACTACAGATCTCTGAAAGGTAGGCAACATTCTGAATTCAACAAGGGGTCATACGTGTGTCTAGACCTCTTAAGGTTTTCACAAAGAAACTAGCTATTGAAATAAAGAAATATTGAAAGTGATTAGGAACTAAGGGCCATCAAACTGTGGCTCAATCACATATTTACCCTACATTTCTTTGATGGAAACGTCGGGACTCAGAAGGAACCCACAATATTCCTATCACCCAGTGTTCCCCCACTTGTCTTAATAAAACCGTTGCCTCACTTGTAGAGCTGGACCTAGTGCCCCACCACAGTAACAGATCAAACCCAGGTCAATGACCCTATTTTGGTGCTTTTCAGTGGCAGTCATTTGGCCTAGCCGCAAAAGTAGGGTAGCGTGTTTGTTTTTCAGGGCAAGTAGTCGAACACTAGGTGGTAGGAACTTTGAGAATTCCTTCTTGTTCCTGAAGTTTCCATCACAGAAATGCAACGAAAAGTTGTGATTTTAGTCAAAGTATTTGGGGGCATATTTATAATACTCTAGTGCCACCTTGCGCCACATTAACATAATTATTTTTTACGTTATTGTGGCCCAACGAGGCTGAAATCCCAGTGCTGTATTTACGGAGTGGCGCAATGCATGCATTGTGCCACTCTGTAACACTTTGCGGTACATTATGCCTGCGCCAGGCATAATGTATGCAAAGGGGGAGTTCCCCCATTAGGGGAGCCAGAAAAAATGGCGTAAGGAAATCTATGAGATTTCCTTACGTCATTTTGTATGCCACTTTTAATGCCTGCTCAAGAGCAGGCGTTAAAAGGAGGCTTCCATTCTTTAGAATGGGGCCCTATGCATTCTGCAGGAGTAGCATAAGTATTGTGGTGCTACTCCTGCAAAGTACATCAATAGCATCATGAGATTATGCTATTGCCCCCTACCCTGAGCCATGGTGCACTGTATTTAATTATTTTAAATACAGCGCACATATGGTGGCGGTAGAGGGGTGCTAAGTGGCACACGGAAAGTGGTGCAGTGCCACTTTCCATAAATCTGCCCCTTGGTTTGTAGGGCCTTGTGGGTAAGGAAATGTCAAGGGATCACTACACAACTCCCTCTATGCCACTTTACGCATCTCTATGTCTCTCTCTTCTACTCTACTACACTGCTGAACTCTATTCCACTCTACACCACTCCATGGCACACCACGCCATGCCACTCAACTGTTTGACACTCTATGCCAGTCCACTTTATGACGTTACTCCATTCTACGACACTCCACTTTATGACACTCTACTCCACTCTACACCCCTCCACTCCACTCTACTCCATTCTACTCCATGATACTCCATCCACAAAAATCCACTCCATCACACTCCACAACACTTCACTCTACTCCACTTTTCGCCACACCACTACATGACACTCCACTCCACACCACTCTTCTCCCTGCTCCTAACTTTTAGCCATGATGAACAGCACTTTTGCATGTGTAGAACTTGGCTAAAACACACTGGCAATGCCAGTAGCGCTGGCATTGATGAGACCTATTGGCTTTGCCAATGCTTGTAATGCTTTGAGGTCGAGTAAGCTGGACCAAATTATCTTCTGATACCACAGACGTTTCCAATAACACAGACATCCCTCTAGAAAGTCAAGGTCACATTGAAAAAAACTAACCTTAACCATGTACATGAGAGGCTTGGACTTGAAGTTTTTTTGTGACTTTTGCTGACCCCTGCCAAATCACTAGAGATCAAATCCATGCCTCAGCGTAAGAGATCCCCATCTCATTGGATGTGAGTGCACCTGTGTTCGGTTTTGTAGAGCAGTTTGCTGACTATTCATAATCTTGAAAAATGAAACAAAAATGTGTTTTGCTCTCAGTCCCTTTAGATTTGGAGCTTGTCAGGCTGCTGCTAGCAGTGTAGCGAGGCGTAGTGCTTGATTTTATACACGGATAACCTTCCAAGATGCAAATGTTGAAACATATGGGCTAAAGGAGAGCTCATACTGCTGATTAGATATGCCACCGTGCCCAAGCGTTGTTTTGCAAATACCTTTTAGACAGACAAGGGCAGAACATACAAGACAAAGATCTTGTAAAAAACATTCGCTGCTGTCTTTAAAAGCTTCACTCTGTTTTAAGGGAATGCATTTGCTTGACCTCTTACTTATATAGCAATACAAACAGATCAGAAGCAGCAGCCCTTCTAGGTTATAACTTGCACAAGGTGCAGTAAATCTACTTACTGAACTATCCACAAAGTGGTATATAAACAGATGTACACTGTGCATATTAGATTACCTGCCCGTTTTTATGTAGTGTTAGTCTTAATTTTAAATTTCTAGCAAAATTTGGTTTGCCGAGCAGGTTCGCAGCAGGGCTGAAGCCTAAACTGCTGAAGTGGGAACGTGGGCCATTTATGGAAAATGTGTGGTTGTTGCAGCCCCATTCACTGTGTAGACTGCGTGTCTTATTGCATGGTCATGATCTAAGCATGCACAAGCCTCGCATTTCTAGTTTGGGGCAAACGTAGTGAAAGACGCAATACTTTTTAAGCCCATTACATTGGTCAATGTTTTGTTATGAAAAACTTTACAAAGAGTTGTGCATCCCTGTCAGACTAAACAGCGGGTTCTTTGGGGCCCCTGGCCAGCTCTGGGTCTCCGACAGCTGGCCCTATAACACCGGACTCTGCCCTTAGCGAACAACAGTGATGCCGCAACTTGCCCTCAGCCATCTCCTCATTGCCATCAGAGAGCATCATTTTCCCTGCTAAGGCCCTCACTTATCTATCACATACTCCAACTAGTCCTTCAACCTCCCGTTAATGTACCCAATTAACCTCGGCGGCCATCTGACAAAAGCAACAAGTTGCTAGAGACTCTTAACAAAACATTAAAAACATTTGGCTCAACATCAAATCTCTTTAGCCACTGTAACACATCTACACCTCATTCTCAGCCCACAGAGATCGTCAGCAAGCTCCCAATGAGGTAAATACTTAGGCAGCCTTCCGACACCTTGGCCCATTGTCAGATGCCCTTATGGTCATTAGGTCCCATTAAAAATATTCCAAATGCCTTTTTAGGTCTTTATTATACCTCAGGACCCTATTTTCTGGCTCTCCAAGGTCCTCAGCGGTCCATGGAGCCTGCAACACTTCCTTTAGACGTTCTAAACATATTCTGAGAAAACTGATAGCACCCTCAGAGCTGCAGCAGCAAACGATCAGAGGACCTCAGCATCCTTTTAATGCCTCCCAGTAAAACACTCTGTCACAACCATCTGGCCTCAGAGGATATCAGTCAGCCTTCAGGCACCCTTGGTTGGTCATGACACAACACAGCTGGCACACCTTAGCGATCCATACCTCAACAGATTTTAAGACACTAGGGCCCATATTTCTACTTTTTTGTGCCGCTTTTGCGTCACTTTTTTACACAAAAGCGCCGCAAACGTACAAAATACATATGTATTTTGTATGTTTGCGCCACTTTTGCATCAAAAAATGACGCAAATGCAGTGCTAAAAAAGTATAAATACAGGCCTAGGGCCTATATTTATACCTTTTTTGTGCCACATTTGCGTCATTTTTTTACGCAAAAGCAGGGCAAACTTCCAAAATATAATTGTATTTTGTAAGTTTGAGCTGCTTCTGCATCAAAAAATGACGCAAATGCAGTGCAAAAAAAGTATAAATATGGGCCTAGAAATGGTTGTCTGACATCCACACATGCGCCCTCCATTTTTGTGTCCATAGTCTTCCTTTTCATTTCTTTCTATCACTGACACTAACTCATATCGGGATATGAAAAGAAGAAAACCACGGCACATCACAGGATCAAGGTGAAGACAATTTAGTGGTGCAAAACTAACTCAATATTTATTCTTTGGCTCTAGACCCGTCTAGCGCAAAAGTTATGGAGTTAAAGTCATTTTTTGGATGTGGAAACCTACCTTGCGCCAATGAGATGCAAGGTAGGCATTCCCATGCAAAAAATGACTCTATGGCCTTAGCACCATATTTATCCCCCATGCTAAAATTATGCACGGGGAGGAGGGGTCAAATAATGGTGCAAAGCTTGCTTTGCACCATTACTTAATGCCTGGGTCAGGGCAGGCATTAGGGGACCTGGGGGGCTATTTCCATGGTGGAACACCATGGAATAAGCCCACATGTGCCCTCCCCAGGCCCCAGGGACACCATCCCACACCAGAGGGACAGCGGAGGATGTGGGACCCCATGCCATGTAATTATAGGTAAGTACAGGTAAGTATTTTTTCCCTACATGGCACTGGGTGCAATGGCCATACCCAGGACTCTAGTCCCCTGTGCTGGCCATTGGGGTGGTGGGCATGACTCCTGTCTTTTCTAAGACAAGAGTCATGTGGTTTGGATGGTTTTGCATCAGAAAATGACTCTAGGCTGGTTAGAGTCATTTTTTTAAACTGTAACCTGCCTAACGTCATTTTTTGGTGCAAAATCCCCTTCTCCCATACTGCCACCGATTCCATAAATATGGTGCCCGGCTAGTGCTCAAGAATGGTGCAAGCCGGTGCAAAGATTTTGATGCAAAACTGCATTAGTGCAGTTTTGCACCCAAAAGTATAAATATGCCCCATAATGTCACTAATCAGGAAGGGGAGATAACTAGAAAAGACTCTGGACCTGACTGCGATGTGTTGTCTCATGATAATCATGTCCTCTCCACGTCATGTTGGCCTGATTGGTCTTGGTCCTGCATACAGGACCCAGACTTCATAACGTTAGCACTGCTTACTGTTCTGTCTCTATGTCAGCACAAAAACAATCAGCACAGTTTCAAGAACACCTTATAGATACTTATTAACACGTGGACTAAGACTGTCCACAATCTCAGCTTACATCTGAAATTTGACTGATTCTGTCCCAGTCACACCAGTCTATTAGAGACAGAAGCCTGATTTGAAAAAGTTGCAGGCATGCATACCTAGAGGCAAAAAGACCACCACATAGACAGATTGAAAGCTAGGCATATGCATGACATAAAATGCTCTTACAACCAAGCTTTCTTCTAAATGCTTTTAGTCATATCCCAAAGCCCAATTTTCTTCTGATGATAACCGTCTGTGTCTGTGAATACCTATCTTAAATACTTGATGATGTCTTCCACAAAATATTACAAATTGTTTTTGCGACTTTGCTGGGGCCAGCAGTGGTCATTCCCAGGCTTATTTAGAGAAGTACACTAACTATCTGTCCAAAAATTGTAGAAGTTCCATCCTACCTCCTTTTTTCTCTGTTGTTCTAATTTTAGAGTGGAGCAAGGAGGGCGTTCGAAGAGCAGAACTTCTTTCAGCACTGCCGCTGTAAGCATCCATTTGGTGTTCTGCTTAACACCACTGGAAATGGAGCTTGATGGGCAACCTAACTTAGGGTGGCCTGTCACACACCACTTCTGATGGTACCACGTCTATGTGGGAAATCTAATGAAACCGTTGCAGTTCCTTACAGAAATATTTTGAAATGCTGCCACATCATCTGAGAAAACTTCCAGAATGTCAAAGACAATCTGGAGGTGGTTACTAGACCTGTACTCCACTTCGGGGTTAGTTTACAGGTTCCACATTTGTGACGCCTGCTCTCTCATTTCATGGTGGGACTACTGCCACAGACATTCGTCCACAGAAGCCGATGCCTTCGTTCTTCATACAATTCAAAAGCACCTCGAAGAGGCATAAGGTAAAATTTTAAACGTAAGATCAGAGCTTAAGACAGATGATCATTTACGTTTTGGAGGATCACTTGCCAAACTGCCAGTGTCTTGAAGGATCTGTCTCTCCTACACAAGCCCCAGTCTTCCCCATATCTGGTGTTCTAAGGGGAAATATGCCTGACATACTGGGTGTGAAGCCTATGTCATCTAAGTCTTACGGTTTGTTCTTACATTTAGATTGTTTCCCCATAGCTTTTGAGGTACTTTTGAATTATGTTGTTCATAGTTCCCCTACTCTGTTTAATACCCAATTTGGGAACATCTTTCAGCTGGGATTTGGCCTATGTTGCTGTACATTTTAATGTGCAGTCCATCCTAACACAGGTGCTTGCCGTCACCTGTGACTGCTTTATTGCTGAATTACTTGCTGTTGGCCAATGGTCATTATTTTTTTTCTGTGTGAACTCTCACTTTTGATAACATAAGGATTGCTCTCCATTTCTATGCTGCTTCTGGATTTTTTCGAGTCTGGGGTAAAAATATTTTCTGTAATTCTATGTCATGGCATGCATTTTGCAGGTTTTAGATGGACCTATCATCATGTGGTCAATCTCGCACCATGTCTTGTGCCTCAGGATTCCACTAACACTGAAACAATGTAGGCATTTTGGATTCGGACCACCAGCAGGTGGATGCAACGTCAGTTCCCACCTATCATAAGGGAAGTGTTCAGTAGTTGTAGAAGGGGAGGCTGAGAAGTATGAAGATGGTAGATTCCAATCCATCACTGGTGAAAGAAAGGAGAGATGCCTGCAGGAGAACAATGGAGGAGGAGCCCTACTGGAAGCACAGGAGAGACATCTGTATCGCCAGATGCCCTGTCCCAAGAGCAGTTTGCAACTTCAGGCATTTGATCTCTGGCTAGCAAAATAAGTGAATAGCCTCTTGGGTGAGAAAAGGGAAACCTGGTATAGCACCACTGAAGTGGCGCTGAGTGTATCCTATTGTTTTCTACAGGCACTTTTTTCCTTAATCTTTGTCCGTTCAATATTCACACAATGCTACCTTCTTGAACCAAAACGTCCGATATAGTTCAAGTATTATTTTCTTTTTGTTGTGTTGTCAACGCAGATTATTTTTTTTTTTTTTTCTTGCTTGGGGGATTCTAATACTCTCCCCTGGCAGTGTGGGTTTTCAGGAAAGAAGTATCATACAAGGTTCTGTGAAGAAGAAAATAAGTGTTACTTTTGGATTCTCCTTCTTGCCTTGTGTGCTGTAATTAGAATAAATCCCAGGACATACATATAGAGGGCCAAATTTATGAAAAATGTTAATGCCACATAACAACTTGCCTTAGTGCCAAGTGTGCACTATATTTATAAAACAGCACACCATGGCACTAAGAAAAGACCAGCGTAGTAAAGTAAAGTGAAAAAAAAATGATGCTAACTTTTGCAGCATAGCATAGCGTAATGAAATTACGCTAATGCTTCAAAAGTGGCGCTAGCATGCTTAGCGGCACGTTACTTAACACAAATTGTGCTAGCACCATTTTTGCTTTAAAAGCGTAAAAAGAAAGCCCACAAAAACGCCAAACAGAAGCCGCAAGGAGCCAGGATAGAGAATGCAGGACAGGAGAGACCCCAGAGAGATCCTAATCAACGCAGTTCAAAACCAGGATGTCCAGACAGACTCCCAGGAGAAGGGGAAAAGGAAAAGGAAGTGTAGGTTCAGTGAGGAGGAAAATAACATCTTGGTCAAAGAGGTGACAGAGCACCAACACCAGCTCTTTGTCACCTCTTAATTGCCAATAGGTAGGAAGGAGACCAAGACCCTCATTATGACTTTGGCGGGCTTTTCACTAGACCACCGAAACCACAGGTGCCAGAAGACCACAATTGCTGGCAGTCTTCCGACCACCATATTACGAGTTCTGAAGGATTTACATTTGGGCAGTAATCCTTCAGTAGTCGTGAAGGTGATCAGAGGTGCAGGGGCAGTTCCACTACCAGCCCGCCCTGCCAAAAGGACTCCACCAGCCGTATTATGACCTGTAATACAGCCTGGTGGTTTCCTGATGGTGTGGCACTGCTGGCAGTGGAAGCGCCTGTTCCCGTTCCCTGCCGGATGACCTCCTCGCCAGACAAGGTAAGTCGATCGTCCGACAGGGGAGGGGGGTGGGAGAGTGGGGGGTTTTGTGTGTGCGTGGATGTTGTCTGCATGTGTGAATGTAAGTGTGTATGCATCTGTGTATGGGTGTTTGAATACGTGCATAATTGTTGAAGTGAGTGCGTGTTGAAATGTTTGTGTGAATGTGTGTATGGATGCATGTGAGTGAATGTGTGTGTAGATGTGTGTGAGTGAATGTGTGTATGGATGCGTGTGAGTGAATGCATGTATGTAAGTGTTGGTGAATGAGTGTATGCAGGGTGCATGTGGGTGTGTGTGCGTGTGCATGTATGCAGGGAGGGGGTTGCTGTACTGGAAGGGGGGAGGGTGGTACCGTTCTGGAAGGAGTGGGGGCATTCTGGTATGGACGTGGTGTGGGGGCTTTGGGATTGTAGTGGGGTTGGGGGAGTCGTCTGCTGGTGACAGGAAAGAAATGTCAGGGTTTTCGTAGCGGTGATACTGCTCTGGAAACCCTGGTGGGAAGCCGACTCTTGATACTGCCAGTGATCTTCATTGGACCGCCGGGTCAGAGATGCTAATCACCGGCCTGGCTGTCCAACCGCCGTGGGATTACAGGCAGAAATGTGGCAGGTTGGCAGAGGACAACCTGCCACACTTGTAATGTAGCTGTCTTCACCGCCGGCCCGTCTGCAGTGAGACCACACCATGGCCTGGCAGTCCGACCACCAGGGTCATAATGAGGGCCCATCTGGCTGTCAATAGTCCTTAAAGTCAACAGTGTGGCAGAGGTGAAGAGGACTGTGACTGATAGCAAAAAGAGCTGGCATGATTGCAAGCACAGAACCAAAGAGAAACTGGCTAGAAACCGAAAGGTAGCACTGCAGACCGGAGGTGGAATTCCGGCACCCCAGGGGGAGCTGGATGAGCTGAAGGAGATGGTGGCAGAGGTCATCCCGGAATAGGTGGTCACCGGAGTCCCAGGACAGGACAGGGCAAGGTTTCAAGAACTACCACAAATGCAGGGTAAGCTGCAGTGGGGTCAATCTGGTAACTAACAAAGGGCAGAAGCGGAAGGCACATAGGATCCTCTGTATGCATGCAAAAGGGTTGCATTGGGGCACAATAATGGCTAAACACATGTAATGGGCACTCACCCGGCCCATATGCACAAACAATTTCACTAACCTCACATTACTCCCTTTACTGTGGCAACTGTACCATCTGCTCATGTGTAACTCTCATTAGGCAACATGTACAAGGTCTATTGCACAGGGTGGGCAAGCAAGAACTTTGGTATGCCTCCCAGCACCATTGGGAATGGGCACAAATGTGATCATACACCATAAATGGGGCATGTCTGTGATCATCATCTGTGCTGCTGTATAGGTAGCTGCCATGTCCCCATGCTGCAAGGGTGCCTGTGTAGTGGGGATAGTGGGATTGTGCACTAAGGGACACCTTCCTGCATAAAATCAGCTGGAAGTGGTCTTATCGTCTCACCTGGGGCCATATGTACAAGACCTTGGTGAAACACCATCTTTATTTAGAATGTGCCAATCTGGCCTGAAGGTACCAATTCCCCTTTTGCCAAAGTAGCACAATGCATGTTTAACACCACTTTCTGAATCATTGCACCACATTATGCCTCTGCCAGAGATGATGTCTGCAAGGGGGACATTCATACACAGGAAGGGGGCAGAAAAAATGGGGTAGTTGATTGCTATATATTTTACTGGGCCATCTCTTGATGTCAATTGTAAGGGCTGCCAAAAGCTGGCATTCTAATGACACACCCATTGTAATCAAAGCATCTCCCTGTCCTTTGCTGCACTAGTTCCATAATATATGGTGCTAATGCAGTAAAGCACCACAATAGAGCCATAACTCATGAGGCTACTGTGGAAATGTCCGCCATGGTGCACTGTATTGTAAGCATGGTGCTACCATGGTGTTGTTAGGTCAGGCAAGGGGGGGGGTTAAGAAAAGTGTTGCATAAGAATTGATGCACAATTGTCGAGTACATTGTGCCCTATGTGTGAGGCGCAAAGCAACACACATTGAACAACTACATTCATGGGACATACAGAGATCTCAGACACCCTCTTGTCACTCCTACAGCACCATTGAGTTGTTGGACAAAACAGAAGCAAACCCAGAAGTAACAAATATGAAAGGCATCAGAAGCTGGGTGGGTTAGGCATGAGTTGCATAGGAATACCCCCTGCAATACACATGGAATGCTAACTACATGCAGTGTCAAGTGTGAGAGGGGCATATAATTACCAGGCCAGGAGGCATGCAAGGTGGGTGTAACAGCCTCAGAATGGTAGACTGGAAGATTGTGCCGATGGAGCGTTACTAAAAATGACGTTCTAGTGGCACAGTGTACCACTAGGGGCTAATAAAGGAGGGCCCTGATGTGTGGCTCTGCACCATGTTACTAAGGCACCAGGATCTAGAACCTGATGACTTATGTCAACAGCTATTACAGACCCAAGATTGACATTTCACTATCCCACTGCAGAGGATTATGTCTTACCTCCTGCTGAGCTGCCTGTCCCGGAGTTCTCAGATGATTTGAATGACCAGCTGCAGACCATCAATGCCGACACTCTCCAGGACATCCTGGGTGCCATCCAGACAACATTTTCAGTCACAGGGAGGAGACACAGCATTGCTGGGTCTCCACATGCCACTCCTAACACCCATCACACACCACCGACCAGCTCACCCACAGCCCGGACTCCCAGGACCCAGACATTATCTTCCAAAAAACAGCAAAAGGAGTCCAGCGGGAACTGGCACAGCAGGTGTGGGTGGGGATGGAGGCCATGGTGGGCAACCTAGAGGGAGTCCAGAGGTGCCTCAGTCTGAATAAGGACAACTCAGCTGCCATAGGAGGCACTCACTCTCCGCTACGTGGACTCCAGCAGTCCCTGGCTGACGTAGCTGTTGTCCTGAGGCAGAGGGTCAAACAAATCACCTCCCAAAGTTGTACCACTGTGATTGACAACAGGGTGGGGGCTATTCAAACTGTCCTGGAGTCCACGCAGCTAAGGCTGGACTCCCTCATGGACGATCTGGCTGCCTACCACCATGATGTTACTGCTGTGTTGCGAAACCACAGATGACAGCTGCTAAAAATCTGCATCACAACCATCTTTAAGAAATTGTTCATGTCCCAGGTATGAAGGCTGACCAATTTTGCACACTATCTGTGCACAAGCTTGTAACATCTCCTAAGTACCAGGTAAACATTCACCATGCACATCCCATAGACCTGTAAAGTGACCATGCTCTTTCACACTCCTCCGGCTGGATAGCTCATGTATGTCCTTCAGAATACATCATTTAGCATAGGTCCATAGACATGTACCACACTAATCAGAACAAGGCCTACAATTTCAATGTGGACTCAACTAACTATGGTGCTTCTCTACAAGCCCCTTGCATCAACAGAGCATCACTTTTTTACCAATAAGAAGTGAAGCACTGGCAGCGCAAGTGGTTCATTGATAAGCCCCTTAATGACATCCTCACGGGGTCCTTAATCCTAACATGGCCAGGGGTACTGTGTGCCATGTGTGGCACACAGTGCAGTAACATGTTCTGTGACCAATAAAACTCACAAGGTCCTTGCAGCACACATTGCCACCAGTGCATCAATGTGTTTTACTCCACATCCTCAACATCGCTTCCGACATATTGTCAATATCCAAGGATGGATAATGGTGTCCAAATTGCCGCACATGCTATTTTAACATGGCATTGCACACATTATACAACCTCACACAACCCTTGAACTGCCAATTAGACATGCAATGCAACATTTACTGGCAGCATCGGGTCTGCAAATCTTGCAACCTCACCAATCTAATGGGCAGGTCCACCTGCAAAACATAGCATGAAACATAGCTCTGTGAATATTGAAGAAAGAACACCATGGACAAATGTTACACATTCCATATGTTTAGCTGATTAACCTAGATGAGTAGGGTTAAGGGAATAACCAAATGAGCCCTACGACATGTCAGTTTGACAAACATTGTTAGGCCACACAAACACGTAAAGTATATGGGCCTGACCAGCACGTACATGTCACTGCTACATAGTTCACTTTTTGAAGAGGACATTCCACTGACAATTTTAATACTTTGTTGTGTCACTCTGTACATACATGACTCAAGGAACACATGCATTTATGACTCCCTATACTCCTTTGTCAGGTTTGTCTTCACATGTACATTACCATGTAACATACCACAGTGGGCAAGACTCTTGTTATAATTAGCTGTTATATTTAACAATTGTTATGTGGTGTTAGATGACATCTTTAGGGCATTCAAGGTAACAAGGTGGTACAGCCCTTCCACCCCCTCTCACACGTGGGAATGGAATGGCCCTGTACCAAGAGAGGCTGCTTTAGAACGTTGAGTGTGAGGGGAGACGAGTGAACGACATGGTGATGGAAGCAGCAGTGAGAACCAATAAATCTACTTGGTATGTACTTTGTGTTGCTGGTCCTGATTACAACATATTTTGGCAACAAGTTATCTACGTAAGGGGCAGCTTCATCCTCACCCCTTCTGTGTGCCGCCGCTTCCAGCCTTTAAATGGTCATTTCCCTTGTGGCATCCTTGAAGGGGTTTCATGCGTACAACCGGGATAAGGTACTGTGACGGATTTTTCATCATTCAAGTTAACGCTTAATAGGGGGTGTACTACGGAGCATCGTCCCCTGCAACGTCAAATTTGATGTTGAAGCTAAAAGTGAAGCCTTTCCTCACAGATGCTGAACTGCCAGCCACTTAGGCGCTCAGCAATAAGACCCACGCTTCACCCTAACTCCCTTCAGTATTGCGCTTTCATTTACCCGGCCAGCTAACATTGGCACACCTTCGGTGAACCGCACACCAGAGGACTTCATTTTGAAGTATTTTTTATGCGTGTCATTGCGCTGCAATTCCCCTCACGAATAGCTTCCGGTGACACGCACACCATATTACTTTCTCTATGAAGTTTTCAGCTGCGTGTTGAGGTGGACTGCCAGTGACACGCACACCGTATCTTGTGTAATTAAACATTTGGTTAATGTGCAGACCATTTACTCGCATTGTGAGGTAATTCTCTGTGTTTTGTAGAGGTTCACTGGTGACACGCACACCGTATCTTTCGTGATTAAACAACCAGCTTTTCATATAATCTCTTCCTTGACATACATTGAAGTGTTGGTGATAATGATATTTTCTTCAAGGAATGAACATAAGACAATTGTAAAATGTGGCTATCTATTTCTAAAATGTAAGATATGGGGATGTTCACATAAAGATTGCTTTGAATACATTTTAAGCCCAGGGCACCATCTCCTGGCTACTTTAAGGGAAAAGAAAGTATTTCAAATCCCTTACATTACCGTAGTACAAATATATTGTATGTGAATAACAAATGTGAGTTGATAATGTACTATTAGGTTTGACACAAAGCATTAGCAATTGTCAACTTCAAATTATTTGGGGCCCATCCTGAGTTTGGGTAATTTTCTCAAAAGTCCCTATTCCACCTATATGACCTAGTGGTTATCTTGAACACTCATGCATTACAAACTAAGATTAAGAAACATTTAAGGTGTACTTACCAACAGTCCCGCCAACCTCAAATCCAAGGTGATCCAGGAGGTCCTGTTCCTGGGAGATCAGGTCTGCTCGCCGGTGCTTCAGCTGGTGGTCAGTCAGCTATACTGCAAAGGTATGTGTCAGCTGGAACAGCAACTTGCCCCACCACAGCTTCTGTGCCTTAAAATTGTAGCCCATGTTGACACATCCACCCATGGCCAACATGTTGTGGAGGGAGTGGCAGACCAGCCATATAAACCCTCCCAGCTCATCAGCTGTCATTCTCCTGACCCTTCCCTTCTCAGACATGTTGCACACCAAATCCAGTGCAAACCTAAAATCCAGAAAACAAAATATCTCCAACTAACCCCAACTACCCTAACAAACTTATTGAACCCAGAGACAAATACCCAACAATACTCAGACAAGAACAGCACAAAATGACAAATGCACAACAAAATATTCTTTTGTGACACAACACAGACAGCACAAAAGACTCAAAACTAACCACCCCTCGCAACAGCACAAGTACCATACACCACACAACCTCTTCCAAGCACAGACAAAAGATTGTAAAGCGAAAGTGAAAGTACGTTAACTCTTCCATGTGTGCAAAAAGGAAGTTCAATTGCATCACTTCCTGGGCATATGAGTCATGTTTTTATGACATGCGTCATTTTTTTTACGCTGACAGCCATGCATGTATTTTTGAAGGATGGCTGACAGAGCATAATGTTTTAGTTTAGACACGCAGGTGAGACGAGTCAATTGTTGTATATGAGATAGTGTAAAATGACCATATGCGTCATTTTTTTGATGCATTATGGGCATGTGTTATTTTAGAGGGATGACTGACAGGGCACTCAGTATCAAATGTAATGCACAGTTGCAATTTGTCATCCATATTGAACTCTATGGTTAAATATGTATAAATGTGTTGCAATCTTATTACTGCAAACACAGAAGTGTGCTGTTTAATATATATGTTTGTCTGTGGGATGCATGAGAGGACTGATATTGCTTGCAAATGTGCCTGTGTATGATACAGTTTCCCACATTCATGTCTTCACATATGTACAATGTGTGCACTGTGAGTGTACATATGTGAGGGAACTTCTATTGTTGGTCTGACACAATGTCATTTCTGTATTTCCGCTGTTTGTTTCACCACACAGCTTCTGATAATTGGCCCATGTGTGAAACATGTCCATGCAGATGATACCCTTGACAAATTTTAACCTACGGATGCTGGTGACATGGCCTGGTTTATGATCCGCTAACCCAGACCTATGTAAGTGCAAGTGTGTGACAATCTATGGTGTGTCCGAAGGACCAGACATCATGATGTGGTCCAACACATGTAACATACAGTTCCCCATGTGTGCAATTTCTTGGATATGGTGTATTGACATCTGTCATGGTTGTAATGTATGTGATATGGTAGTGAGTGAAAAGTGATTTTATGTGTAATCGGTAATGCATACTACAGTGCTGTGTTTAGGGCTGTAACTCCTACAAATTTAGAAATCTATCATAGATAATTGTGCACCATTGTAGCAAAGCTGTGTGCTCACATCAGTGTTTAACATGTTCCCCCATAGATACATGTGTACTGTAATTAAATGTTCAGAGTTAATTTTTTAACAGACACCATGCCATATGTTGAATTTTTTCATATGTCCATGCAAAAAGTTACAGACCACACCAAGGCTAGGCCACCTAGGTGGGATTTATCTTAGTGATATATTTGTTAGCACATACACTTTGGCTGCAAAATTATTCATCCTTTTGTTTTGCAAGACTTCTTTTTATCACACAATCTGCATGGCAGGGTTGCTCTCAGACAGTGATGGCAGGCTATTCATCAGTGCTCTAGTGGAATTTTATACGCCCACATAGCCCCATTGTTGCTGGTGAGCACACAAGATAATTATGGCACCCTCAGCACAGTTCACTGTGCATGAGCGGCAGGCCCCTGAAAGTGTACAGAGTGGATGTAGTCCCCTCTGGGAATAGGGGGAGGGGGTTGGCATCCTCAAGTTTAAATTGAGCACAGCAGTGCACTGTGAACTTCAGAGATCTAACTGCGCAATTGAAGTCCTATGCCCAATTATGTATTGTTGGCTTGCAGGTTGTTGATGTCTGCCTTGCCCTATTCTGCACTAGGGACTTACAGGTTGGTGGGTGATGTCTGCCTAGCCCTATTATGCAGTAGGGACTTAAAGGTTGTTTGTGTTAAACTTGTCTCATAATTTACTAAGGATTGACATGACTATGGTGGTCATTACAACCCTGGCGGTCGGTGTTAAAGCGGCGGTAAAACCGGAAATAGGCTGGCGGTAAAAAAAATTGAATTACGACCGTGTGGGGATACCGACCAACATAGACAGCCACTTTAACCCTCCGACCACCACGGTGGTACAAACAAACACCGTGGTGGTGACCGCCAACAGACAGGCTGAAGACAAGGTTCCGCCCACTGTATTACAACAGTCCAATCCGCCACCTTTTCCGGTGGAAACAGGACTTGGAAGGGAAAACGCTCACCTCTACACACCCCACGAGGAATCAGGACGCCATGGAACCCGAGCTCCAGATACTCCCAGCCTTTGTCTTCCTGCTCCTCTACCGGGAACATCAAAGACGGCGGCGAAGACCACGGTGAGTACTGCACCTACGACACAGGGGAGAGGGGGAGGGGAAAAAAGAGTGACACACACATGCAACACGCAACACTCCTACCCCCACCCTCACCCACTACAACACACACACAAGTACATGTTCATACATTACATTTACAACCCCCAACCCTCCTGGAAGAATGCAAGGACAAAAGGAAATGAGTTGAACATTTGTAATCTATTAAAATACATATATATGTATTTACACTATAAACAAATATATACACCAAGAATACAAGTCCAAGGTATTCCACCATTAAAGTCCGTGGATCACTGGGCCCAAAATGCATGGGCGAGGCCCACACTCAATACCCGATCAAAACGGAGAGAGAACACTGGAGGGGCATCAGATAGAAATACAAAAGGCACCTCAGGGGGAAGGGAAGGGGGGGGCACCTCAGCTGGATCCTGGGGAGTGCAAAGCCACAGTCTCACAAGTCTTTACAGTGGGTGGTTTGCCCACTGCTGCATCCTGGGGAGTGCAAAGCCACAGTCTCTCAAGTCTCTCCAGTGGGTGGTTTGCCCACTGCTGCATCCTGGGGAGTGCAAAGCCACAGTCTCACAAGTCTTTACAGTGGGTGGTTTGCCCACTGCTGCATCCTGGGGAGTGCAAAGCCACAGTCTCACAAGTCTTTACAGTGGGTGGTTTGCCCACTGCTGCATCCTGGGGAGTGTAAAGCCACAGTCTCACAAGTCTTTACAGTGGGTGGTTTGCCCACTGCTTTATCCTGGGGAGTGCAAAGCCACAGTCTCTCAAGTGGATAACAGTCTCCACTGGTTCTGGAGGGGGCTTGGTGCCCAAAGTGCTTCATCCTGCCAAGGACTGAGGTTGTGGATGTCAATCTCTACTGGTTCTGGAGGGGGCTTGGTGCCCAGAGTGCTTCATCCTGCCGAGGGCTGAGGTAGTGGATGTCAATCTCCACTGGTTCTGGAGGGGGCTTGGTGCCCAGAGTGCTTCATCCTGCTCGTGGCGGCTGTGAGAAGGTAGCCTCTTTCTAGCCTTGTTACCCCCACTTTTGGCCTGTTTGTGAGTGTATGTCAGGGTGTTTGTCACTGTTTTCACTGTCTCACTGGGATCCTGATAGCCAGGCCTCAGTGCTCATAGTGAAAACACCATGTTTTCAGTATGGTTGTTATGTGTCACTGGGATCCTGCTGGTCAGGACCCCAGTGCTCATAGGTTTGTGGCCTATATGTAAGTGTCACTGGGACCCTATCACACAGGGCCCCAGTGCTCATAAGTGTGCCTGAATGTGTTACCTGTGTAGTGACTAACTGTCTCACTGAGGCTCTGCTAACCAGAACCTCAGTGGTTATGCTCTCTCATTACTTTCAAATTTTCACTAACAGGCTAGTGACCAATTTTACCAATTTACATTGGCTTACTGGAACACCCTTATAATTCCCTAGTATATGGTACTGAGGTACCCAGGGTATTGGGGTTCCAGGAGATCCCTATGGGCTGCAGCATTTCTTTTGCCACCCATAGGAAGCTCTGACAATTCTTACACAGGCCTGCCACTGCAGCCTGGGTGAAATAACGTCCACGTTATTTCACAGCCATTTTACACTGCACTTAAGTAACTTATAAGTCACCTATATGTCTAACCTTTACCTGGTAAAGATTAGGTGCAAAGTTACTTAGTGTGAGGGCACCCTGGCACTAGCCAAGGTGCCCCCACATTGTTCAGAGCCAATTCACTGAACTTTGTGAGTGCGGGGACACCATTACACGCGTGCACTACATATAGGTCACTACCTATATGTAGCTTCACCATGGTAACTCCGAATATGGCCATGTAACATGTCTATGATCATGGAATTGCCCCCTCTATGCCATCCTGGCATTGTTGGTACAATTCCATGATCCCAGTGGTCTGTAGCACAGACCCTGGTACTGCCAGACTGCCCTTCCTGGGGTTTCACTGCAGCTGCTGCTGCTGCCAACCCCTCAGACAGGCAGCTGCCCTCCTGGGGTCCAGCCAGGCCTGGCCCAGGATGGCAGAACAAAGAACTTCCTCTGAGAGAGGGTGTGACACCCTCTCCCTTTGGAAAATGGTGTGAAGGCAGGGGAGGAGTAGCCTCCCCCAGCCTCTGGAAATGCTTTGTTGGGCACAGATGTGCCCAATTCTGCATAAGCCAGTCTACACCGGTTCAGGGACCCCTTAGCCCCTGCTCTGGCGCGAAACTGGACAAAGGAAAGGGGAGTGACCACTCCCCTGACCTGCACCTCCCCTGGGAGGTGTCCAGAGCTCCTCCAGTGTGCTCCAGACCTCTGCCATCTTGGAAACAGAGGTGCTGCTGGCACACTGGACTGCTCTGAGTGGCCAGTGCCACCAGGTGACGTCAGAGACTCCTGCTGATAGGCTCCTTCAGGTGTTAGTAGCCTTTCCTCTCTCCTAGGTAGCCAAACCCTCTTTTCTGGCTATTTAGGGTCTCTGTCTCTGGGGAAACTTTAGATAACGAATGCATGAGCTCAGCCGAGTTCCTCTGCATCTCCCTCTTCACCTTCTGATAAGGAATCGACTGCTGACCGCGCTGGAAGCCTGCAAACCTGCAACATAGTAGCAAAGACGACTACTGCAACTCTGTAACGCTGATCCTGCCGCCTTCTCGACTGTTTTCCTGCTTGTGCATGCTGTGGGGGTAGTCTGCCTCCTCTCTGCACCAGAAGCTCCGAAGAAATCTCCCGTGGGTCGACGGAATCTTCCCCCTGCAACCGCAGGCACCAAAAAGCTGCATTACCGGTCCCTTGGGTCTCCTCTCAGCACGACGAGCGAGGTCCCTCGAATCCAGCGACGCTGTCCAAGTGACCCCCACAGTCCAGTGACTCTTCAGCCCAAGTTTGGTGGAGGTAAGTCCTTGCCTCACCTCGCTGGGCTGCATTGCTGGGAACCGCGACTTTGCAGCTACTCCGGCCCCTGTGCACTTCCGGTGGAAATCCTTCGTGCACAGCCAAGCCTGGGTCCACGGCACTCTAACCTGCATTGCACGACTTTCTAAGTTGGTCTCCGGCGACGTGGGACTCCTTTGTGCAACTTCAGCAAGCACCATTTCATGCATCCTTGTAGTGCCTTTTTCTGGCACTTCTGTGGGTGCTACCTGCTTCAGTGAGGGCTCTTTGTCTTGCTCGACGTCCCCTCTCTCTGCAGGTCCAACTTGCGACCTCCTGGTCCCTCCTGGGCCCCAGCAGCGTCCAAAAACGCCAAACGCACAATTTGCGTGTAGCAAGGCTTGTTGGCGTCCTTCCGGCGGGAAAACACTTCTGCACGACTCTCCAAGGCGAGAGGGATCCATCCTCCAAAGGGAAAGTCTCTAGCCCTTTTCGTTCCTGCAGAAACCTCAGCTTCTTCTGTCCAGTCGAAGCTTCTTTGCACCCGCAGCTGGCATTTCCTGGGCATCTGCCCATCTCCGACTTGCTTGTGACTTTTGGACTTGGTCCCCTTGTTCCACAGGTACCCTAGATTGGAAATCCACAGTTGTTGCATTGCTGGTTTGTGTCTTTCCTGCATTATTCCTCTAACACGACTCTTTTGTCCTTAGGGGAACTTTGGTGCACTTTGCACTCACTTTTCAGGGTCTTGGGGAGGGTTATTTTTCTAACTCTCACTATTTTCTAATAGTCCCAGCGACCCTCTACAAGGTCACATAGGTTTGGGGTCCATTCGTGGTTCGCATTCCACTTTTGGAGTATATGGTTTGTGTTGCCCCTATCCCTATGTTTCCCCATTGCATCCTATTGTAACTATACATTGTTTGCACTGTTTTCTAAGACTATACTGCATATTTTTGCTATTGTGTATATATATCTTGTGTATATTTCCTATCCTCTCACTGAGGGTACACTCTAAGATACTTTGGCATATTGTCATAAAAATAAAGTACCTTTATTTTTAGTATAACTGTGTATTGTGTTTTCTTATGATATTGTGCATATGACACTAAGTGGTACTGTAGTAGCTTCACACGTCTCCTAGTTCAGCCTGAGCTGCTCTGCTAAGCTACCATTATCTATCAGCCTAAGCTGCTAGACACCCTATACACTAATAAGGGATAACTGGGCCTGGTGCAAGGTGCAAGTACCCCTTGGTACTCACTACAAGCCAGTCCAGCCTCCTACATTGGTTGTGCAGTGGTGGGATAAGTGCTTGAGACTACTTACCACTCTTGTCATTGTTCTTTTCATAAGAGAAAAATATACAAAACAAGGTCAGTGTATATACACATAGCCAAAAAGTTTTGCATTTCTTCTTTTCACTCTTTTCTAAGTGCTGAAAAGTACTCCTAAACTTTCAAAAAGTTCTTAAAAGTTTAAAAAGTTTTTTTTCTGTCTTTCCAAAAAGTTCTGAAAACTTTTTTCTCTTTTTCTATCACTTTAACTCTCTCTAAAAAATGTCTGGCACAGGAAAAGATGTTGAACTGTCCAAACTTGCATATGATCACCTTAGCTGGAAAGGAGCAAGGAGTCTCTGCATAGAGAGAGGTTTGAGTGTAGGGAAGAATCCTTCCTTAGAACTGTTAATTAACATGCTTAGAGTACAGGATAAGGCCATAAATGCCCAATCTGTAGAAAAAGTAGCTAATGGTTCTCAATCTGATCCAGGGACTCCCCCAGGAAAAGATTCAGGAAAGAAACTTCTCAGCCTGCCCATTACTAGACAGTCTAGCATAGTTGGTACAGAGGTTGAATCACACCATACTGATGGTGTGCTCTCACATTATACTGGTAGCCAAGCTGTTAGGGTGCCCTCTGTAAGGGACAGGTCTCCTTCTGTTCATTCCCATCATACCTCTGTATCTAGAAATGTCCCTCCCACCCACCCTGATGACAGATTGTTAGAAAGGGAGCTCAATAGATTGAGAGTGGAACAAACCAGACTGAAGCTCAAGAAGCAACAGCTGGATTTGGATAGACAGTCTTTAGAATTAGAGAAGGAAAGACAGAAGTTGGGTTTAGATACCCATGGTGGCAGCAGCAGTATTCCCCATAGTCATCCTGCAAAAGAGCATGATTCCAGGAATCTGCACAAGATAGTTCCCCCTTATAAGGAGGGGGATGACATTAACAAGTGGTTTGCTGCACTTGAGAGGGCCTGTGCTGTACAGGATGTCCCTCAAAAGCAGTGGGCTGCTATCCTATGGCTATCATTTACTGGAAAAGGTAGGGATAGGCTCCTTACTGTAAAAGAAAATGATGCTTATAATTTCCAAGTTCTTAAGAATGCACTCCTGGATGGTTATGGCTTAACCACTGAACAGTACAGGATAAAGTTCAGAGAGACCAAAAAGGAGTCTTCACAAGACTGGGTTGATTTCATTGACCAGGCAGTGAAGGCCTTGGAGGGGTGGTTACATGGCAGTAAAGTTACTGATTATGGAAGCCTGTATAACACAATCCTGAGAGAGCATATACTTAATAATTGTGTGTCTGATTTGTTGCACCAGTACCTGGTAGACTCTGATCTGACCTCTCCCCAAGAATTGGGAAAGAAGGCAGACAAATGGGTCAGAACAAGGGTGAACAGAAAAGTTCATACAGGGGGTGACAAAGATGGCAATAAGAAGAAAGATGGTGAAAAATCTCAAGATAAGCATGGGGATAAGGGTAAAACCAAAGATCCCACTTCAAATCTTAAACACTCTTCAGAGGGTGGGGATAAAACAAATTCTTCCTCTTCTTCCCAACCTGCACACATTAAAAAGCCTTGGTGCTTTGTGTGTAAAAATAGAGGCCATAGGCCAGGGGATAAGTCCTGTCCAGGTAAACCCCCTGAGCCTACCACCACTAATACATCAAGCTCTAGTGCCCCTAGCAGTAGTGGTACTAGTGGTGGGACTGCTGGCAACAGTCAAGCAAAGGGTGTAGTTGGGTTCACTTATGGGTCCATAGTGGAAACTGATGTAATCAGTCCCAAGACAGTTTCTGTCACACCTAGTGGCATTGGCCTTGCCACACTGGCTGCTTGTCCCCTTACAATGGATAAGTACAGGCAGACAGTTTCAATAAATGGTGTTGAGGCCTTGGCCTACAGGGACACAGGTGCCAGTTTCACTTTGGTGACTGAAAACCTAGTGCCTCCTGAACAACACATCATTGGACAACAGTATAAGATTATTGATGTCCATAACTCCACTAAGTTTCTTCCCTTAGCTATAATTCAGTTTAGTTGGGGTGGAGTTACTGGCCCTAAGCAGGTGGTGGTATCACCTAGCTTACCTGTAGACTGTCTCTTAGGTAATGACCTAGAGGCCTCTGGTTGGGCTGATGTAGAGTTTTATGCCCATGCAGCCATGCTGGGCATCCCTGAGGAATTGTTCCCTCTCATTTCTACTGAAATGAAAAAGCAAAGGAGAGAAGGCCTGAAAACTCAGGATCCCTCTCCATCAACAGGTAAAAAGGGTATCACAGTATCCCCTAACCACCCTACCATTCAGGATACCATTCCTGTGGTGGGAGAAACCTCTCCTGTGGTGGCACCTGTTCCAAGGGAATCATCAGCTGGCATAGCTGGACTCCCTGAGGTAGAAGTACCTCTCTGTGGGATAACTAACATTGTTGACAAAAAGAGCACCATTTTAGTTAACATGGAGCATCCCTCCAACCCTCCCAGAGAAACTTTAGTGCAGAAACCCTGTACTGCCTCACAACACTTAGGACAGCATCCCTGCCCTAGTGTGGAGCTCATAGGACAGCATCCCTGCCCTGCTCCAACTCAAGAGAAACAGCATCCCTGTTCCCTCTTCCAGCCAGATGGACAAAGTTTTTGCCCAGCTATGGCTTTATTGAGACAGCATCCCTGTCTGGCATTTCCATCATTACAAATAGGTTCAGTGGACAATTCCCACTGCTCTAAACTAAAACTTACTGATAGAAACTCTGAAAATACATCTTCACATTGTTGCTTAGCTAAAAAACTTCAAACAGGGTGGTTTACATCCCCACAGGGAAGTAACCATATAGTGGATGATAAAGGGAGTAACCAGTCTATTGCAGAGCTACTCTCTACTTATCACCACTTAGACAATAAAGTCTCAACTGGCCAAGGTTAGCCTTATTGTCCTTCGTTTGGGGGGGGGGTTGTGTGAGAAGGTAGCCTCTTTCTAGTCTTGTTACCCCCACTTTTGGCCTGTTTGTGAGTGTATGTCAGGGTGTTTGTCACTGTTTTCACTGTCTCACTGGGATCCTGATAGCCAGGCCTCAGTGCTCATAGTGAAAACACCATGTTTTCAGTATGGTTGTTATGTGTCACTGGGATCCTGCTGGTCAGGACCCCAGTGCTCATAGGTTTGTGGCCTATATGTATGTGTCACTGGGACCCTGTCACACAGGGCCCCAGTGCTCATAAGTGTGCCTGAATGTGTTACCTGTGTAGTGACTAACTGTCTCACTGAGGCTCTGCTAACCAGAACCTCAGTGGTTATGCTCTCTCATTACTTTCAAATTGTCACTAACAGGCTAGTGACCAATTTTACCAATTTACATTGGCTTACTGGAACACCCTTATAATTCCCTAGTATATGGTACTGAGGTACCCAGGGTATTGGGGTTCCAGGAGATCCCTATGGGCTGCAGCATTTCTTTTGCCACCCATAGGGAGCTCTGACAATTCTTACACAGGCCTGCCACTGCAGCCTGAGTGAAATAACGTCCACGTTATTTCACAGCCATTTTACACTGCACTTAAGTAACTTATAAGTCACCTATATGTCTAACCTTTACCTGGTAAAGGTTAGGTGCAAAGTTACTTAGTGTGAGGGCACCCTGGCACTAGCCAAGGTGCCCCCACATTGTTCAGAGCCAATTCACTGAACTTTGTGAGTGCGGGGACACCATTACACGCGTGCACTACATATAGGTCACTACCTATATGTAGCTTCACCATGGTAACTCCGAATATGGCCATGTAACATGTCTATGATCATGGAATTGCCCCCTCTATGCCATCCTGGCATTGTTGGTACAATTCCATGATCCCAGTGGTCTGTAGCACAGACCCTGGTACTGCCAGACTGCCCTTCCTGGGGTTTCACTGCAGCTGCTGCTGCTGCCAACCCCTCAGACAGGCAGCTGCCCTCCTGGGGTCCAGCCAGGCCTGGCCCAGGATGGCAGAACAAAGAACTTCCTCTGAGAGAGGGTGTGACACCCTCTCCCTTTGGAAAATGGTGTGAAGGCAGGGGAGGAGTAGCCTCCCCCAGCCTCTGGAAATGCTTTGTTGGGCACAGATGTGCCCAATTCTGCATAAGCCAGTCTACACCGGTTCAGGGACCCCTTAGCCCCTGCTCTGGTGCGAAACTGGACAAAGGAAAGGGGAGTGACCACTCCCCTGACCTGCACCTCCCCTGGGAGGTGTCCAGAGCTCCTCCAGTGTGCTCCAGACCTCTGCCATCTTGGAAACAGAGGTGCTGCTGGCACACTGGACTGCTCTGAGTGGCCAGTGCCACCAGGTGACGTCAGAGACTCCTGCTGATAGGCTCCTTCAGGTGTTAGTAGCCTTTCCTCTCTCCTAGGTAGCCAAACCCTCTTTTCTGGCTATTTAGGGTCTCTGTCTCTGGGGAAACTTTAGATAACGAATGCATGAGCTCAGCCGAGTTCCTCTGCATCTCCCTCTTCACCTTCTGATAAGGAATCGACTGCTGACCGCGCTGGAAGCCTGCAAACCTGCAACATAGAAGCAAAGACGACTACTGCAACTCTGTAACGCTGATCCTGCCGCCTTCTCAACTGTTTTCCTGCTTGTGCATGCTGTGGGGGTAGTCTGCCTCCTCTCTGCACCAGAAGCTCCGAAGAAATCTCCCGTGGGTCGACGGAATCTTCCCCCTGCAACCGCAGGCACCAAAAAGCTGCATTACCGGTCCCTTGGGTCTCCTCTCAGCACAACGAGCGAGGTCCCTCGAATCCAGCGACACTGTCCAAGTGACCCCCATAGTCCAGTGACTCTTCAGCCCAAGTTTGGTGGAGGTAAGTCCTTGCCTCACCTCGCTGGGCTGCATTGCTGGGAACCGCGACTTTGCAGCTACTCCGGCCCCTGTGCACTTCCGGCGGAAATCCTTCGTGCACAGCCAAGCCTGGGTCCACGGCACTCTAACCTGCATTGCACGACTTTCTAAGTTGGTCTCCGGCGACGTGGGACTCCTTTGTGCAACTTCGGCGAGCACCGTTTCACGCATCCTCGTAGTGCCTGTTTCTGGCACTTCTCCGGGGGCTACCTGCTTCAGTGAGGGCTCTTTGTCTTGCTCGACGTCCCCTCTCTCTGCAGGTCCAACTTGCGACCTCCTGGTCCCTCCTGTGCCCCAGCAGCGTCCAAAAACGCCAAACGCACGATTTGCATGTAGCAAGGCTTGTTGGCGTCCTTCTGGCGGGAAAACACTTCTGCACGACTCTCCAAGGCGAGAGGGATCCGTCCACCAAAGGGGAAGTCTCTAGCCCTTTTCGTTCCTGCAGAAACCTCAGCTTCTTCTGTCCAGTCGAAGCTTCTTTGCACCCGCAGCTGGCATTTCCTGGGCATCTGCCCATCTCCGACTTGCTTGTGACTTTTGGACTTGGTCCCCTTGTTCCACAGGTACCCTAGATTGGAAATCCACAGTTGTTGCATTGCTGGTTTGTGTCTTTCCTGCATTATTCCTCTAACACGACTCTTTTGTCCTTAGGGGAACTTTGGTGCACTTTGCACTCACTTTTCAGGGTCTTGGGGAGGGTTATTTTTCTAACTCTCACTATTTTCTAATAGTCCCAGCGACCCTCTACAAGGTCACATAGGTTTGGGGTCCATTCGTGGTTCGCATTCCACTTTTGGAGTATATGGTTTGTGTTGCCCCTATCCCTATGTTTCCCCATTGCATCCTATTGTAACTATACATTGTTTGCACTGTTTTCTAAGACTATACTGCATATTTTTGCTATTGTGTATATATATCTTGTGTATATTTCCTATCCTCTCACTGAGGGTACACTCTAAGATACTTTGGCATATTGTCATAAAAATAAAGTACCTTTATTTTTAGTATAACTGTGTATTGTGTTTTCTTATGATATTGTGCATATGACACTAAGTGGTACTGTAGTAGCTTCACACGTCTCCTAGTTCAGCCTGAGCTGCTCTGCTAAGCTACCATTATCTATCAGCCTAAGCTGCTAGACACCCTATACACTAATAAGGGATAACTGGGCCTGGTGCAAGGTGCAAGTACCCCTTGGTACTCACTACAAGCCAGTCCAGCCTCCTACAGCGGCCTCCGTAGCGTGAGAGCTTTTGGCGCTCATTGGCCTGCGGTGCTGGTGGCGGCGGTGTCCTGTTTAGCGGGCCTGGTGGCGGCGGGGTCCTTGGCAGCGGTGCTTGTGGCGGTGGTGTCCTGTTCAGCAGGGTTGGTGGCGGCGGTGTCCTTGGCAGCAGTGCTGGTGGCGGCGGTGTCCTTGGCAGCGGTGCTTGTGGCGGCGGCGTCCTGTTCAGCGGGGCTGGTGGCGGCGGTGTCCTGTTCAGCAGTGCTGATGGTGGCGGTGTCCTTGGCAGCGGTGCTTGTGGTGGCGTTGTCCTGTTCAGCGGTGCTGCTGGCGGCGGTGTCCTGTTCAGTGGGACTGGTGGCGGCAGTGTCCTTGGCAGCGGTGCTGGTGGCGGCGGTGTCCTTGGCAGCGGTGCTGGTGGCGGCGGTGTCCTTGGCAGCGGTGCTTGTGGCGGCAGTGTCCTGTTCAGCGGTGCTGGTGGCGGCAGTGTCCTGTTCAGCGGTGCTGGTGGCGGCGGTGTCGTTGGCAGTGGTGCTTGTGGCGGCGGTGTCCTATTCAGCGGTGCTTGTGGCGGTGGTGTCCTGTTCAGCAGTGCTTGTGGCGGCGGTGTCCTGTTCAGCGGTGCTGGTGGCGGTCTTGTCTGCTGTGCAGGTTTTCGGCGACTTGCCTGTTTTTCTGTGCCCCTTCCCCACCTTGGATGGTGGCACAGTATCTTCCCACTCCCAACTGTACTCCTGGGAGAGGCTTTGGTAGTAGATGTTTTGCCTCTCCCCCTCTGTGCAGTGGCCAACTTTGTGCTTTTGAGGTGGGGGACTGTCCGTGGTCTGGCTCCTTGGCACACTGGCTGCCCTGCTGCCTGGCGCACTCCAGAAGCCGGTTACTACTGGCACCACTGTTTCCGCAGATGTTGTGGCTGAGGTGCTGGGTTGGGACCTGGAAAGGTGGGCCCTAGGGGACTGAAGGGGTGGGGGAGGTGAGGGGAAGCGGTCAAGGTTGGATAGGAAACGTTTTTTGGACACACTGGGACGGGTAGATGGAGGGGGTTTGGGAGTGGAGGAAGAGGTAGTGGTTGTAGGAGGTGTCCGTTTGCTGAGTTTGGGTGAAGGTGCATGGGCTGGAAGCTTTCGTGAGGTGGATGGCTGTTGGGTGGGTGTGTAGCTGCGTTTGTGTACTTTGGGGGGTGGGCTCACAGACACACTGGGAGAGGACACAGGGGATGTGTGAATGGTAGTAGGGCTGGTGAGTGCAAGTGAGCAGGGTGTGGTGGTGGGTGTGCTGGTGATGGAGGTAGTGGCTGAAGATGTAGTGCATGCAGGTGTGAGTGGAGACGAGACTGGGAGGGAGGAGGGAGACGTGGAGTAGGGGGACACAGTGGAGGCAGTGGATGTTCGTATGTCTGCATGGGTATGATGCTTGCGTGAGTGCCTGTCGGATGTGTGGTGCTTATGTTTGCCTGAGCATCCCTTGTGTGTTGAGGTGTGTGCATGCTGGTCTGAGGGTGTGCTTGGGATAGGCTGAGGTACAGGTGTTTGGGTCTGGGTGGAGGAAGTTGGAGGGGGGAGGCTGGACACAGGGACAATGGCTGCCATCAGTGCTGAGGCCAGAGTCTGAAAAGCTCGCTGTTGGGCTGCCTGACCAGAATGAATGCACTCCAGGTATGCATTTGTCTGTTGCAACTGCCTCTCTGCACCCTGGAATGCATTCAAAATGGTAGACTGGCCAACAGTGAGGGACCTGAGGAGGTCAATGGACTCCTCACTGGGGGCAGCAGGACTGACAGGGGCAGGGGCTGAGGTGCGTGGGGCGAAGGAGATGCCCACCCTCCTGGGTGAGCGGCCACAGGGCACACGCTGAGGGGCTGCTGAGGGGGCGGTGCTGGTAGGGGGGTGGCGGCTGTACCTGTAGATGTTGGGGGCACAGAGGGGCCTGCCACCGCAAGGGAGCTCCCATCAGAGGAGGAGTCTGTGTCACTGATTTCAGCTCCTGTCCCCGTCGTGGAGCTCCCCTTGCCCTCCGTCCCTCCGGTGGCTTCTGACTCAGTTGTGTCGCCCTCCAGGTCCATGTAGGATGCAGCTCCCTCCTGCTCCGGTGCCACTGCTCCTCCGCCTGATGATGCTCATGCACACAAGAACAGGGAGACCACAAAAAGGGGGGGAAGACAGAAGAAAGACATGTTCAGTGCATGCAATACCGCTACTGTTGGCGGACACTACAGACACATAAGCCCCCTGCACTACGCCGTGCACTTAGAGTTCACTAATTAATCACAGGGACATGGGGTACAAGGCCTATGCCCGATTGCTGCACACATGGAAGTCACAGGAGCCTGACTAGGTGTAGTTGCCTCTGAGCACAGGTGGGGTGGGGTGCCACATGGCCTGCCTTAAGAAGGGACTTTGCCTAATAAACTCGCCCTGGCCTATGGGAACCCACAGGCCACCTCCCCCACCCAGACACCTACAATGCGTGCAGAATCAGCAGAATGAGAGTGTACTCACCCCCTTGTGGCTGCTGTGATGCCCTCAAGCGCCCATCCAACTCCGGATACGCCACCACCAGGATCAGGAACATCAGGGGGTCATGCTGCGACGGGCACCCCTCCCACGTTGGGAGGACATCCCCAGCTGGGCCTCCACCGTCTTCTTGCTCCAGCGGCGAATGTCCTCCCATCTTTTCCGGCAGTGGGTGCTCCGTCTGTGGTGGACCCCAAGGGTCCGGACTTCCTTGGCGATGGCACGCCAAATATCCTTCTTGTGGTGGGCGCTGACCTACACGAATAGTACAGGGGAAAAGGAGAAGATATAACCGTCTGCACCGTCACAGTCATTGGCCCACATCCCTACCCTTGCCATGACGCACATGCACTCACCGTCGTTTCATGCACGCCTCAGTCCGCCCCCCCCCATCTTTCATCCACACCATTCCACACAGGCATTGCCCATTCGGCATGGTCACAGTGTACTTACCTGTTTGTCTGGAGGACTGTAGAGTAGCGTGTACTGGGGGAGGACCCCATCCACTAGTTTCTCCAACTCCTCCGTACTGAAGGCAGGGGCCCTTTCCCCAGACACATGAGCCATTGTCTCTTCCATACTGAGGTCACAGCAGCACTTGCAGTGTAGATCCTCTCCTGTCAAAGATCAGGTATCAAGTGAGTGAACAGAGATAAAATGGCGGTGACGTCCACGGTGGTGCGTACCGTCACCGCCGGCGTACATCGTCATTGTCTCCTGAAACCCATAGGGTCCAATGTTAACCAATGCAGGATTGCGCCACGGTCTTCGACCGCCTACCGCGATGGTGTACAACGCCAGCGCAGTTACATCATATCCCCTTGATCCACCTTACAGGTCAGGCAGCTGCCATTTCAGGGTGCCACATGGCATTAATTTTGACTGTGTCAAACATATCTAGGCCTTGCATAAACACTAATACAGGCATATATCGATTTACTAACATTATGGAATAAAGTTGTGTATACGTACCTCAGTGTTGGTTGACTCTCTGCTCGCTGTTCTCCTCCATAGAGCACGTCCGCTGGGGCAGGTGAGGAGATGGTGGCATCCTCCGGTGTACAGACCAATGGTGGACCTGTCGACAATGGAAGAGCGACATGTAATTGTCAAATACAGACTTGATCGTACCACAATCCTGGAACTGTGTGCCCAGTTGGAGCCAGACCTGATGTCAGCTATCTGCCATCCCACAGGAATCCCCCATCTAGTGCAGGTCCTGTCAGTACTCCATTTCCTGGCAAGTGGGTATTTTCAAACAACAGTGGGCATTGTATCAGGGATGTCCCAGCCTATTTTCTCAAACATGTTGTCTAGAGTGTTGTCTGCCCTGCTGAAACACATGCACAGCTACATCGTGTTCCCTCAGGTGGAGGATTTGCCTGCAGTGAAAGGTGACTTCTATGCGCTGGGACATATCCCCAACATCATAGGTGCCATTGATGGGACACATGTGGCATTGGTCCCCCCGCAGGAGTGAACAGGTGTACAGAAACTGGAATAGTTACCGTTCTATGAATGTGCAGATGGTGTGTTTGGCCGACCAGTACATCTCCCATGTGAACGCCAAGTTTCCTGGCTCAGTGCATGATGCTTACATTCTGCGGAATAGCAGCATCCCTTTTGTGATGGGGCAACTCCAGAGGCACTGTGTGAGGACATGGACCAAATACAGAGTGACTAGCTGTCTGGGTCTGGGGTTGTCCCTAAGAGTTAGTGTGTGTCTAACAGTTGTCCCTCGACATTTTCAGGTGACTCTGGCTACCCCAACCTGTCATGGCTACTGAACCCAGTGAGGAATCCCAGGACAAGGGCAGAGGAACTCTACAATGAGGCCCATGGGCAAACTAGGAGGAATATAGAAAGGACCTTTGGCCTTCTGAAGGCGAGGTTCAGGTGCCTCCACATGACAGGTGGTTCCCTATTCTATTCACCAAAGAAGGTGTGCCAGATCACCGTGGCCTGCTGTATGCTTCACAACTTGGCTTTGCGACAACAGGTGCCTTTTCTGCAGGAGGATGGTCCAGATGGAGGTGTTGTGGCAGCTGTGGAGCCTGTGGAGCCTGTGGACAGTGAAGACAAGGAAGCAGAAGAAGAGGACATAGACAACAGGAACACGGTGATTCATCAATACTTCCAGTGAGACACATGTAAGAAGACAACACTGCCTGCTATATCTGATTTAATTCTTCTACCTCTCATCTGTCTGTCACTTTCACCCAGTGTATGGACCCTGATTTGTCACTTTCCCTTTCAATTTCACAGATGTGGGTCTCACTGTGTGACATCTTCTTTGTTTCCGCATGGAATAGAGCTGTGTGACATAGGCATGTTGGCAATACATTGGATATGGCATTTTTCCACAGTTATTGCAAATACACATTTTCGAAAGCACATACTGACTCCAGATTGTTTTGTAATTTAAGGGTGTTTATTTAAGTGCAAAATAGTGGAAAGGATTGTAAATTGGTCCAGTCCAGTCTATTAGTCTCACAGGTGCATTGTCCAAAGGGGCATAGGAAGAGGAGCTAGGGTAGTTTGAGTATGGACAGGGTGACAACGTGACAAAGTGGGACAGAAGGATGACATTCAGGGTGGTCTCATTTCCTGGCGGGGGTCTTGGCATTGTTCTCTGTCTTTGTCCTGGATCTCAGGGACTGTATGTGGGGTGGTTCTCCATCTGCAGGGGGTGGGGTGCTGGTGTTCTGGTCCAGTGTCCCTCCTGGTGTTGACGAGTTCCTTCAGCACCCCTACAATGGTGCCCAGGGTGGTGTTGATGGATTTGAGTTCCTCCCTCAACCCCAAATACTGTTCCTCCTGCAGCCACTGGGGCTCCTGAAACTTGGCCAGTACCGTTGCCATCGTCTCCTGGGAATGGTGGTAGGCTCCCATGATGTTGGAGAGGGCTTTGTGGAGAGTGGGTTCCCTGGGCCTGTCCTCCCCCTGTCGCACAGCAGCCCTCCCAGTTCCCCTGTGTTCCTGGGCCTCTGTCCCCTGAACCGTGTGCCCTCTACCACTGCCCCCAGGTCCCTGCTGTTCTTGGGTTTGTGGGTTTGCCTGGGTTCCCTGTAGCAGTGGACACACTGCTGCTTGACGTGTCCTGGGGACAAAGGTATGGGCCCGCTGGGTGGGTGCTGTGGTGGTGTTTCCAGTGGGGGGAAGCTCTGTAGTGGCCTGTGCCAGTGTGAGGGGAACCGACTGTCCTGAGGTCCCAGATGGTCCGGGCTGGTCATCTAGATCCAGTTGGACAGAGCTGCTGATATCACTGTGGGCCTCTTCTGTGGGTGGAGTGGACATGTCTGGACCCTCCTGTCTGGTGACGTCGGGCAGGGGTCCTGCAGGGGTGTAAAGGCATGATTATTGCATCTGTATGTGCCATGGTGTGCAATGGGTGGGTGATCCTGCACCCCAGTGCTTGCATTCTTGTGTGGGACCTTGTGTGATAATGGTTTAGGGGGGTGTATGGGTATGTGCAGTGGCCATGCTTTGGTGATGGGTGTCCATGCTTTGGTGTTGCATGCAGGGCTTGGGTTTGGGATGGGTGGTTTGTGATAGTGGGACATGTGTAAGGAGTTGGAGTGATGGGGATGAGGGCGAGGGTGGGGGTGTGTGATAGCATGCAGGTAGGGTGGGGGATGAAGTAGTTAAGATTTGACTTACCAGAGTCCATTCCTCCAGCTACTCCTGCGAGGCCCTCAGGATGCAGTATAGCCAAGACCTGTTCCTCCCATGTTGTTAGTTGTGGGGGAGGAGGTGGAGGTCCGCCGCCAGTCCTCTGGCCTGCAATATGGTGTCTTGAGACCACGGAACGCACCTTCCCCCGTAGGTCGTCCCACCTCTTCCTGATGTCATCCCGTGTTCTTGGGTGCTGTCCCACAGCGTTGACCATGTCCACGATTCTGCGCCATAGCTCCATCTTCCTAGCTATGGTGGTGTGCTGCACCTGTGATCCGAATAGCTGTGGCTCTACCAGGATGATTTCCTCCACCATGACCCTAAGCTCCTCCTCAGAAAACCTGGGGTGTCTTTGCGTTGCCATGGGGTGGTGTGGGTGATGTGTGGGGTGGTGTGTGTTGTGATGTGTGGGGTGATATTTAGGGGTGTGTTGTGTGAGGTGCGTGGATGTTGTGTGAGTGATGGTGTTGAGTGCCTGTGGATGCTAGTTTTTCTTCTGGTGGTGTCTCTCTCTGGCCTTCTTTCTCAATTTTTGTCGTAGGGGTTTGTGGGTGATGTGGGTGTGTGTTTTATATTGTATTGGATGTGTGGGAGTGGTGTGTGTATGTGTATCAGGTGTGTGTATTTCTATTTGTCCAATGTGGATGTGTTTTGTAAGAGTGTGTGCATTTTGAGCGTGGTGGTGTGTTACGCCAATGGAATACCGCGGTTGAAAGACCGCCACGTGGATTCGTGGGTCGTGATAGTATAGGCGTATTCCTGTTGGCGTGACGGTGGAGGTTTTGTTATCAGCAGTTTATCACTGACCTTTGGTGTGGTGTGGGTGTCTTAATTTCGGCGGATTCCGAGCTGTGGGTCATAATAGCTGTGGTGGAATTCTACGGCCGCGGCGGTGTGTTGGTAAGCGGCATTTACTGCCAATGTTGTAATGACTCCCTATGTCTATATATGTGAGATTTGTTTGTCTGATGAATTTTTAGGTTATTAGTAGATAGACAAACTGGGTCATATCTGCAGACCCAGGGTTCAGATAGTGTCAGTTGCCACTAGCTTCTGTCACACTTGTTTGTGCTGTCCAAGCACAAAGTTGTAGTTGTTGGCAAAGTGACTGGGAAACTTACTGTCTTACACAATGTGTGTGAATATGTATTTGGTTTTACAGGGCTACAATGATGCTTTGTCCAGTGAGTATTTGACAAAATGTGATCATTCACACACATTGAAGCCGGATTGTGTGATATATAGTTCTAGGTCAACATTGCTGGCACACTCTCTTCAGATTTCCCTTGGTACTCATCTTCCTTATCCTCACTGTCCTTTCATTCATGCATCTCATAGTAAGTTATACTTGTCAACTTTACTATTTGAGATTGCTTTTTCTATAGGCTAAGAAATATTTGTCATGCCATTGCCATTGTTTGCAAGATGAGATGACTGACCTCCACACATCACTGAACACCAGCCATAGCACTAGTAGAGTGTTTGAGTCACCTCCACTTATTAGATGTCAAAGTAAAGGAGTGTCTCAGCTGTCCTTTCTCATTTGTTTGATATGAGCACTCACACACAGCTGCATTACCCAACCTTTGTTGCATGACTATGAGTGCATATACATTGTGTGAATACACCTGTCAGCTATGAGTAGAACATGCATGTTTCAACATGTATGTGTCTTTATTGACACTTACAGTTTGCCAAAGCACTTGTTTTGACAGTGCTTGACATGCATGCAAAATACTAACTGGTTAGAGTCTGACAGACCAAGACATTGTCCTGTGTATTTGACTCTCTATTAGTCATACATGTGAGTGCCACTGAGGAGTATGTTGTAAATTGTCACCTGGGATTGTGAAATGTAGACGTTGTTTTACATAGCAGACACAGACCTACTGTTGTTTGTACTGACTACTCTTGTCCTACCTAGGCCACACATCTGAACAGCAGTCTTCACATGTTTTCCTGTGTTACTGCTGTCAAATGTCAACCAAACACACTTGTGTGATATGTGTGTTGCAATGTACCTTTTTTGCACAACAAGCTCTGTCTACGTTTCACTTACACTTTCATGTAGTAGTGCATTGTGTGCAGTTGTTTGTTGTTCCAGAGTGTGTTTCTAATGTATGTATAACTTTTGTGGCCTAGCCATGCTTTCCAAGATATGAGTGAGTTGATAAGGTATGTGAAGGTGAAAAGAAGTACCCCAGGACAAATCTGTGTCAAAGTGATTTATTTACAAAAGTGTTTCAATGATGATTTGGGTACAATCTCTAACTGAAGAAGTTGTGCACAATATTGTCCCTTCTGCGTGTTCTAGCAGCTTAGTTTTGTTGTTCCCCATCCTCCAGTCATGCATCATTATCCTCATCCTCCTCCCTGGGGACCTCTACCTGTTCATCCCAGGGGGACATTGGTGCGTACACAGATGTTGTGCTAAGTTGCACAGACTAGTATAATTTTGCACACCAGCGGTGGGTCATATAATAGACTTCCTCCAGTTAGAACCTAGACACCTGAACCTGAATTTCAGCATGCTAAATGTCCTCTCCATCACATTTCTGGTCCTTTAGTGTGCTTCATTGTAAACCTTCTCAGCATCTGTATGTGGGTTTCCAGATGGTGTCATGACCCATGGCTGAATGTCGTAGCCTTGGCCCGCTGAAATGGAAGGGGAGAAACAATATCAGACATGCATTAGTGTTTCTTGCTAACTGGCCAGGCACTGTTTTATATTAGAGTGGTGATTCTGACATGCATCTGCCATTGTATATGTTCCTGTTTGCATGCATGATTGTATTGGTGTGTGGTGGTATGCTTTCCAGTCATGGGTTGAGCCTCAAGGACATGGTGATTGTGGATTTTTTTTCTGGCATGACAGTTCACCCATGCAGAATATGTGTGGCATTGTATATATTTGTCTCTTAGTCCCATCACTTAAGACCTCCAGAAGTGTCATGTTGGCTAAGTCTGTCCCTATTTTGTGTGGTGTGTGCCTTGAGACGGGTGTTGTGCCCTGTGTGTTGCATGTGAATCCCACAACTTGGACAGGGAAGGCCTCCCTTGCACAAAGAGTTGTTGCAATTTCCTGGCTAGCCTGCATATATGTATGTAGGGATTATGCACATTGTGGCATAGTTGTTTAAGATGTATTGCCATGTATGTTACAAGTTTACCAGCACCTGTGGGACAGGACAAGTCATGAGGAGCTTTTCTGCACTGCCCTGCATCACCAGTATAGGCCACAAATGTGCCATGTCTCCTTGATATTGTGTGTTCTTGACCTCTACCAGTGTGCTGGCAGTAGTTCAGCTGCCAAAGTCCACTGTAGGCATCCTTGTAGCATGGTAGAGATGACAACTTTGCGGGTTTGATTGTTACTGTGCTGTGAGGTGTCCCTTCCTGCACATGATCTAACAATGATGGCAATGTCCTATTTCAATGTGTGCTGCACTATGCACCACACATGGGAAAAGTATACACAATGCGAGTATCATGTATTTTTTTAATAGGTAAATGGTGATACCACCACTAGGGTGGCATTATTTGTTGCTACAGTCTCAGGTTTCAAAATTGTGTTAAATGTAGGGCAGTGCCAATATGCAAGTTGTTTAACAGTGGAATAGCTAATGCAAAACCCATTGCTGACCGATTCCACACTACGGGCCAGATGTAGCAAAACTAGATTTTGCGACCCGGAAATTGTGACTTGTGTGACTCGCAATTTCCGAGTCGCAAAACCATATGCAGAATGGTGTCTCAGACACCTTCTGCGAGTCGCTATGGGGTCACAAAGACCCACCTCATTAATATTAATGAGGTGGGTTGCATTTTGCGACCCCATAGCGAGTCCCTGCACTCACAGGGATGGTGGCCTGCTGAAGACAGCAGACCTCCATGTCTGTGACTGCTTTTTAAATAAAGCAGTGTTTTTTTTTATTTTGCAGACGTTTTCCTTAAAGGAAAACGAGTTGCATAATAAAAAACATAACAAAACCATTTGGTTTCGGTTTTTCAGAGTAGGCAGTGGTCCATTGGACCACTGCCTGCTCTGAAAAACCCTTTTTGGCAACATTCACAAAGGGGAAGGGGTCCCATGGGGACCCCTTACCTTTTGCGAATGGGTTACCACCAGTGTGACACTGGTGGTAACTGCGAATTGCTTTTTTAGCATAGCGATGCGAGTCGCAAATAGGAAGGGAACACCCCTTCCTATTTGCGAGTCGTATTCACAATTTGCGGGTCAGTACTGACTCGCAAATTGTGAATGAGCATCGCAAATGGCATATTGCATGGCGCAAACTGGGATTTTCGCAGTTTGCACCATGCAAAATGCTTGCTACATCTGGCCCTACGTGATATGTGTGAAGGGGCTGTATTTTCCATGCAACATGTGAACACAGGTAGTGGCTTGACACCACCTTTTGAATGCAGAGAGGGAATTGCTCTACCAGAGCATCATTAAAAGTGAAAGGATGGTGGTTCTAGGGACTTATACATGTGGCCATATGTGAGGGTGATGTGCATTGAATGCGGTGCAGTGATGCATGTAGCATATGTGTTGTTCTACGGACATCTGTGCTTCCCTGTCTATGTGTGTGTAGTGTGGTATATGTATTGTTTGCCCTATATGTTAAGTGTTTGTCTGTGTTATGTAGGGTATGCTTGCTTACCTATGAGTAGGCCATTGCCATATTGTCCATCCTAGAAGCATTGGTTTATTAGTGAGTGTCAAAAGATGTAGGCATCATGCACACTGCCTGGATATTTAGCGAGGATGTTGGTGATTATCGTGCGATCGTCTACAATGGCCTGCACGCTCATTGAGTGTGTGTGTTTCCTGCTCCTAAATTGGTATTCCCTAGCAGAAGGGGGACGAGTTGGACATGTGTGCATTCCATTGCACCGAGCACATGTGGGAACCCAGCAATTTGGTAGAATCCTTGTTTTGTCTTCCGCTGCAGTTGCTGGGTGTTGGGGAACAGTATATGGTGGGGGGTGAGGAGGATGATGGCATCCAGTACCACAGGAAGGAAAACAGAAAAGGATGGTTGTGAGATACCACTCACTTGTGCTGCAGTAGTCTGAAGTGATCTTGAGGCCAGCATCTGAAGCACAGCAAGGGGCTTGGTCATGTCAGGAGTAATGTGGTGGAGCAACTGTACAATGGACTCCTACTCGAGACAGTAGAGCCCGATGGCTTCTACTTCGCTGAGGCCAAAAATGGATGTGCGCTGGAAAAATATTCTCTTCCTCCTTCTGCGCTGCCTTTGTGGATGCAGTGGTGGTGGTTGAGGGTGCTGCAATGGTGCTGGTGGCACTTGGCATCATCACAGCCATTGTCCCTGGGTGCCAGAGCTGTGGCAGTAACAGATCCATGTTATCCAGTTGTTTGCTAGAGTTCCTTTTGTGTGTTTTCTTTATGTACTTGTAGTGCATCACTTTAACGACTGATCTGACCAGGCATTAAAATGTTGACGCTAATCTGAGTTACCACCATTTTTTCTGGGCAGTCCTAGGCATGAGTCACTCTTCCATTGGCTTTTTAAATATGGTGAAAGCGGGCTAGTATAATTTTTTAGGAGGGAACGCCTACCTTGCATATCATTGTCTGTAAATGATGCAAGGAGAGGTGGTGCTCCTGAAAAGTGACAAAAATACTGGAAAGTGGCACTAACCTGCTCTACCGCTACTTCATAAATATGGTGCTGGGTTTTTGCCTCTTTTGTGTAATTAAAAATGGAGCAAAGGCAGCACAAACATTTCTTAAATATGGGCCATAGTCTTATGGTAGCATTTCTCTGAATGTCAACGTGCGGCTGTTTCTCTGTTACCCCTGCCATGCCTTGGCGCCTGGCTCGCAGCCTCCCTCCCACCAGTCTTTGGTCCTCTGTCTTTAGCTATAAAACCATAGCTGTGTTCTGTTGCCATGCCTCACTCCACAGTAGTGGCCCCTCCCATGCTGACAATCATCTACCATGCATACTGTTCGTCTGTGATGCATCCCTCTCTCACCAGCCAGCTACACCCACCAAATATGCAGAATTACTCTTACTGATGAGTTTATAGCACCTCCCATTCAGTTCAACAAATTTCAGTATATAATTTATCTATAAAGTGCAAATGGCATATTCGGGTGAGCCAGCAAAACTCAACCGTATAGCCCACCGAGGTTCACATTTAAGAAAGGCTGGCATGGAATTTCTAATATAGTAAATTTATTATTTTGCTTTAATACAGTCTAATAAAATGTATCTCTTCTAATGTATGCATTTTTGTATCATTCAACATTCCTGTTTCTGTGACTTTCTATGGAATATATTTTAGTTGGGGGAAGACACATGCGTATCTTCAATTCCAACAATGCTTATATGTTTCCAGTGGGGTCATTATACAAAATCCAATACTTTGTTTTATCTTTTTTGCGGTTAGTAACACAGTTTTTTCAAGAGGGATGTAGCCCTGATATAAAAAGCAGTAACCTGACATGTTGTATGACCAGTGGATAACAATGAATATGTATTACCAGACGTACACACAGACCTGTCCTGCCCACTTCAATCAAAATCACAGGAAAGAATGCTCACCAGGGCAAACCTTTACATTATGAAGCAGCAGGTATGATGGCTCAGTGAGTTGCTAGCTCGCTGTTAGAAAATGCAGATTACAAGTTAAAATCCCAGCATGGGTGACTCATCCGTCCATATTTCTGAGGTTGATAAATTGAGTACCATTAAATTGGGTAATTGTAACACCTGATACATTTACAACTTAGAAAATGTGAAACAGCATGCCTTTGATTCACATTTTTGCAAAACAATTTCTAACATCTTAATGCTCTGATCATGATTTTTGGTGCAAGAATTGTTTCTCTCATCCTTCTTCGGAACTACGGGTTTGCTTTATGCTGCCCTCCAAGTAAATGCTAACCCTAGGCGTGCAGCTCCTATGTGTTATAAATATCAAGTGATAGTTTTCATTTTATCAAACTTGAAAGAATGAAAGACTGAAAGAAGAAGCCAGGTTTCTAATTAGTGTCTTGCAGGTTGCACAAATGCCTGAAGAAGGCGCATTGACCAATGGGCCATCATGCTAGTTGTATAATTAACCAGGTATTTAGGATAAGGTGGAACGCCAGCATAAAGACAAAATTACTGCTTCATATAGGATTGTAGGCAATGAAATGTATGCCTCAGCAGTTGGCAAAAATTAGACTATTCCAGCCTGCCCGTGGTAATTCGAAGTTTTCCTATTTTTACTCATGCCTCAACTCAGGGGCATAAATTATGCGGGGGAATTGTTTTACGACAGGGAAATGGGATTTTCCTTGTCATTGAGAGGGCGTCCCCATTCAGCCCATGGTGAATGAATATCTGTGATATATGCAAGACTGAGGGGCCCCTCTTCATATTCTACAGACGGGTTGAGGGTTCATCATTTTGCGATACATCACTGTTATACCTCTGACCACAATTTCCTTGCTAGGACATCCTAGAGTAGAACATGGCAATGTACAAGACTACAGTCTCTGATTAAAAACTGGTAAGTATAAGGGGGAGCACTGTAAGAGTGCAGTCACCCCCAAATATTTTATCATCACCTTGTTTTCTAAACCCATTTTATTGGCTTTTAGGACTCTTCACACTTGACCGCTGCTTGCCAGTGCTTGCACTCTCTTCTTAAAACATTGGTAGAATTGACATATACCCAATTGGCATATTTAGTTTAAAGTAAAGTAGCACTTCCTGTGCCCGGGGCCTGTAATTTAAATGCCGCAACCTGCCTGCAGCACAGATTGTGCCACCCACTTGAGTAGCCCTTTAAACATGTCTCAGGCCCGCCATTGCAGCCTGTGTGTGCAGTTTGAAACTGCCATTTCGACCAGGCAAAATAAAACTTTTGCTAGGCTAAAATGCTCCTTTTTTATCCATGCACGTTACCATTAGGGTGACCCAGAAACAACCCAAAGGGTGAGGTGTAGTGTATTTAAAACGTTGTACATGTACTTTTAAGTTTTATATATCCTAGTAGTCAAAAACTCTAACATTCTTTTCAGTACTGCAAGGCCTACCGCTCCCATCCTGCCTTGATGGTAAGGTGGAGCTGTAACCTACTGCACTTGCACTTCAAAGAAAGCTGCCTCAGCACACACACACAAATAACTTTACACTAGCATTTTGTGACTCCTGACATCCTGTGACTGGGGCAGGGAGGAAGGAAATTCTGAACCAGATGTGGAGTGAAGTCTAGAAGTTTCTGCCACTTCAAAGCTGCCACTAGGTACAAATATTGGACCCTCAAACCCACTCTTTAGTACAATCCTTGACTTTTGGATACTACAGGAGGAGTGTCCTGCTGCCAGATACCTGCCCTGCTGCTGGAGGCCTGCTGTGCTGCCTGAGAAGGAAGACTGGACCTACTCGCTTCATCAATTGCTACCTGAAGTGACTCCAAGGGTCAGATGACAGACCTCCTGTTCAGAAATACAGTGAGATAACAAGCTCCAAAAGCTTCCATGCAACTGCCCAGCTGATC
The DNA here is from genome assembly GCF_031143425.1 of Pleurodeles waltl. Taxonomy (NCBI): domain Eukaryota; kingdom Metazoa; phylum Chordata; class Amphibia; order Caudata; family Salamandridae; genus Pleurodeles; species Pleurodeles waltl. Next base: position 255,524,596 of record NC_090443.1, on the reverse strand, counting down.
TGCTACAAATGGACCTGCCTGGACCTGCACCTAGACATGCCTGAACCCTGTTAGCCTTTGCTGGGGGGAGTTCCTAATCCGAAAGCGGTGCCTCCCGAGGTGCTAGATCCTTGGCTGTCATAAATTGAGCTCCTCCTATGAAAAAAAGAGGGAATCCTGATGTTTTGGGCTTTTCACGAATGGGCCCATTCGCGCTGAGATCTTACCCCCCCGAAGAACAGCAATGCATGATATGCAATTCGCCTTACAACATCAACATCCCACAGTGACCGGCAGCGTGAAGATCCAGAACAATCTGCCACAGTCAATAGGATCTTTGCACTTCAGCGACGATCACCCATGACGCCCGACCTTCTCCTTGTGCTACACCGATGATGATCCACGATGCTCTCCCTGCTCCTCGTAGCGTCCTCCACAGCAAACTAAACTCCTCATGCTGGACTTTGAGAAAGTAACTTTTTGAGTGGGACTAAACTGGCCCATGTATGCAGCTTGCGCACCATCACAGTCAGCCTGAACACATCACTTTAACATGGCCTAGCATGAACAGGTGACCACAAGTGGCATTTTGTGGTTATAGGCTGTATACTTACGTAAATCTTTGAAATCTCATATCTTGGGCTCTACTGAATAGATTGTTGTTGTTTTGGTGTATAATAATTTATTTCATTTTACTCTATTTTTCTGAATCTGTGTGGGATTTTTCTAGTGTTGTGTTTTCCCTTCGTTACTACTTGGGTTCTGCACACATCCTCTACACATTGTCTCCGAATTAAGCCTGACTGCTATTGTTCGAAGCTACCAGAGGGTCAAGTAAAGAATAATTTAGTGGCTTTTGTGGTTCATCCTGACTAGGATTGTGGCTGATGTTAGAGAAGGGCTCATACTCCCCTCTCAACCAACAACCCAATTTCTAACACCATTACTCTTCAGAGGCCATGCAATTTAATTTATTGTGTTCTCCTTTGATACCAGATTAAACCAATCTCCAAGAATTCCTGGAATCTTTTGACCATATTACAGACATCATTATTTCCCAAATATTCTTGAAATGTTCTTTCATTTTAACAAGGATTTGAATTCTAAGTACCTTATCATTTCTTCTATATTACCTTTACCCAACCTATTTCTCTCCTTCTTCAGCTTCCTTAAGTTACGTTTTATTGCCTGACAATGAATGTCAAACCATCCTGTGGGTTTCCACTTCCCTTTTTCTATGAACATTTTGTTTTTACTCCCATATTCATCCTCTATACAATTAAAAGCATTCTGTACTGTTTCATTATATGAAGCGTTTAGGTCTGTTAAGATTTTGACAGCAACATTTGTAGGAGGCTTGCCCTCTATGTAGTATGCAAAGCTAAGCACACTGTGCAGGTGGTACAGGCAACCACACGTTGGTTTCCAGAGGTAAAAATCAGATCACCTAAAGCTCCAATTTTTGAGGTAGCTGGTCAAGCAGTTAGGCTAATCCAGGAAATGTGCTAAGCATTTGTTGTACTCACAATATCAATCATGCACCACACACACTCAATGAATAACTCGAAACCAGAATTTCAGGCTTTTATAAACTTTTTAACACCAAAATGGTTAAGATATGTTAAGTACTTTTTGAGTTATGATTTTTAAGTTTTAATAAAGTTAAGGCCATATTTATGGGCCAATGACTGAGCGCGACGCTGCGCCAAAATTTTCACAAGGCAGGGATGTGCCATATTTAATTGAATTCAGCGCACCCCTGTGTTGTCCCCTGTGCTGGTGCTAAAGTTAGCTGCCAGCGCCAATGCAGGCACCCTTGCACCATCGTGCAAGGATGTCTGCGTTGAGGAGTGTGATTGTTTATGTGCAGGAAGGTGTCCCTTCATGCACATAAACAATCACTAATGGTGCTTTGGTAGAAGTGCCAAAGTGTCATTTTCAAATGATTGTTTATGTGCAGGAAAGGACACCTTCCCAAACATAAACAATCATTTCTGGCGTTTTGCTCTTTCTATGCATGCTGCAGAACGCACGCATTTCTCTGATGCAGAAAACTGTGTTGGAGGGGACCATATTTACAAGGAGGCATAGTGCCACAAAATGTGGCATTACACCTCCTTGTAAATATGGAACAGAGGTTAACGCCACTGGAGCATCATGTAAAGTGATGATCCAGTGGCGCTAAGGGCTCTTAAACATGCCCCTCAGTCTTTCTGTGCGTAATTACGCTCCACAGGAATCAATGGAAGGCCACCTTTAAAAATGCATACAAAATCCCACATGTGAGTTACAAGTCTCTTCTTTTGCAGGATGGTCGATGAGGATGGTGGGCACATGGTGCCAGCTGGAGAGTCTTGGGCAGCTCCTGGTTCCACCGGGGAGCAGAGCTGGAAAGTCTCTATGCACAGGCACGGGGCCACCTCAAAAAAGGAGCTAGTTTGCAGAATTAAAAGTGGTGCTTCAGGGTTCCGTTGGGCTGTTGAGGTCGCAAGGGGTTAGGGACCCATGGCACATAGCTGGTTCTGCGATGCAGGGCTCAAGGCAGCCGGATACAGGGCGAATTGGAGGTCTTGGAGGCTTTGTGCATTGTAAGCCTTTGGAGCTGGGGGTAAGTCTTCTTCCGGGGGCCTTGCAGGAAGACGAGGGTGCTCTGGTGGGAGGTCCATGGTGTTCCTGAAGTCCCTTGACTTGGGCTTCCTCCTGGTCCAGCTGCAGCTCTGGGTGAGCTGTTTTTGCAGTTGTCCTATGTGTACTGACCAGTACCTGGAGTATTGGTGCAACTCAGCCACGGTAGGTCACAGTGCCACCAGAGCTTGCACAGTTGTAGGTCTCATCTGGGCTATTTTTGGTGTGTCGTTGGGTCCGGCTGCCACTTCCAGTTGCAGAAATGTCATCCGGTTGGTCAAGTGACCCTCACCGGTTTACTGGTTCTTATTGGTTGTTCTTGGTTCTAGAGTGGTGCCTCCACTCAGGAGGGAGGTATTGGGCTATTTGCAAAGCCTGGAGGTCCTCTGGGGCTTTTGAGGTCAGTCCAGTGGTCAGCGTGGACCCTCTTCTGATGCAGCAGGTCCTCTATTCTCATACTGCAGGTTTTTTGATGCTGTCTTCTTTTCTTCCTGATGAATCTAGTTTCTTGGTCTAGGGGAGCCCACTGAATACTGAATTTAGGGGGTGTTTTAGAAGGAGCCAGGTAGAGTCCAATGGGACACCTACCCTTGGGTGGCTATACCCACTATAGTGACCACTTCCTGTGGGAAAGGTTACTACACTACACCTCATTGGCTATTTTCCTGCCATCCAACATGGAGAAAATGAAATGGCGGGTCCACTTTGCCTGCAAGCCCCTAGGGGTGATACATGCTCAGTGAGACCCCTCCTCCTACCCTTTGTGTGGTTTCCCACCTTTGCTCCTGCCAAAAGTGTGGGTTGACTAATGGGGAAGCCATCTGCTGCTAGCAGCAGGCCTGGGGGCTTGAGTTTCAAAGGCAGTAGCCCTTTGAAGATCTCCGTCAGAGGAAGGCACATTCCTGAGGGAGAAGGTGTTAGCTGCTCGACCCAGGAAGGGCATTGTCTTACAAACTGGAGAGACAGGGCTCTACCCCAAGGTTTGTGTATTGGCTGTCTGGAGGTGGCATGCTGGATGGAACCAGTCAGCAACCATGCCACTTAGGTTAGCTTTTGCAGGGGGCACCTCTAAGGTGAGCCATAGGTACATTTAGGGATAAATCCAATACTGGTACCAGTTTGGATTTATCATCCTGAGTTGTTTGATACCAAACAACCCAGAGTGCAGAGTGGCCATCATGTAGCTGGGGAACTCGTGTTTGACCAGTGTCCAGTACATGTACTTAAAATTGCTGCTCTGTTCACTCACTATGGGCCAGATGTAGCAAAGTTTTGCGAGTCGCAAATGTCCCGAATCGCTATTTGCGACCCCACAAGATCCAAAATGGGATGCAAAAATTCAATTTCCGAATAGGAAATAGCGATGCGACCCAGCACTGACTCGCAAAAGTTGTGACGTGATTTTACGACTCGCAATGAGGAAGTCGCAAATTGCGAGTCGCAAACCATATGCAAAAGCCAGTCGCAATTTGCGACTTTTAGCAAAAAGCCTGTTTTGCACACCCAGATTACCACTGATTCAGAGCAGGTAGTAACCAGAACCAAAGTATAAAAGGAGACCCAGAAGGCATCTGGGTGACTCAAAATGGCTGAACTGTATGTGATTGCATGGAGGAGGAAAGTCCAGGCTGCTCAGCAGAGGAGGAGGCAGAGACAGGAGAGGATATACCGAACCAGGCAGACACTATTCCGACAAACTGAGGGAGGGATTTATGACAAATATAGACTGAGCAGTGCTATTATCTTAGAAATAATTGAACTGCTGAAATCTCAGCTTGAACGACATATAATGTGCAGCAGCACCATCCCCACACATGTGCAAGTGCTATGCTCACTGCACCTCTTGGCCTCGGGTAGCTATCAGGGGGTGATTGCAGTGGCAGGTGGGGTATCCCAAAGTGCACTTTCACGATTCTTCAGACATTTCCTAGATGCCATACTCGCACACATGTCCAGATATATATGCCTACCCAGGAATGAGGCAGAAATCAACAGCACCAAGTTGGACTTCTACAGAATTGCCAACTTCCCCCATGTAATAGGATGTGTGGACGGGACACATATACAAATTTGCCCACCTGCAAATCTGGAATATGTGTTCCGCAATAGGAAATGTAGCCACTCACTAAACATCCAGGGGGTATGTGATGCCCATAATGTCATTACTGACATTGTAGCTAAATATCCAGGGAGTACACATGACTCATACATTTTGAGGCACAGTGGGATACACCAACGCCTAGAACGTGGAGAGTTTGGAGACGGATATCTATTAGGTATTGGTGACTACACTCTGAAGCCATACATACAGGTCACTGTGTAACCCTGTGATGCCCTGCTAAATTTGCCTTTTTTGTCAAACAGCTGACAGTGCATATGCCCTGAGACCATGGATACTCACCCCATACCTAACACCTGGCAATCAGAACGAGAGGCGATATAACATTGCACATCTGCGGACCAGAACTGTTGTGGAGAGGACCTTTGGCTTGTTAAAGACAAGATTCCGATGTCTCCACACAAGTGGAGGCGCACTCCAGTATGCCCCAGAAACAGCATGCAAGATAGTTGCCGCCTGTGCCATCCTACACAACATTGCCACCAGAAGTGGGCTACATCTCACCCCTGAAGACGCAGACACGGATGATGAGGAGCAAGAGCCACCACACCGACAGCCTGGGGATAGAAGCATCGCAAATGAGAGCAGATAGAGACGGAACCACATTGCAACCCAATACTTTGGCAGGTACGTGGCAACCGTGACTACACTCACTAATGTCAGACACACATAGCCCAGTTATGTAGTGAAACAAAGAAAACATTTTTATTGCTAAGCTATGATATCATTAGAAATGTGCAGTATGCCACAGTCTGGAATTGTAAACAGTCAAATCAGACACATGAATTGCATGTGCCCCAGTAATAGAACATGTTGGTGGCTCACAGCCTCCTCCTACTGCGGCCACCATGGCTCACTCCTGGTGGGTCCCCTGAGCCCTGCTGTGCACTGCTACTCCGCGGCACACGCGCATCAGTAGCAGACACACTGCTTATTGTAGAATCCTCCTTGCTGTCCTACAGGGTAGCCCCTGTGCCCCTTGCAGCCTGTATGGTCTCCATTATGTCAACCGCATGGCTGATGCGGCCAAGTCCCCGTGCCACATCACAAGCGAAATTACCCAGTTCGACCTGCAGGCTGACAATGCGCCTTGACAGGCAGGTGGTGTTTGTAGCCAGGCGCCCAATGGATGCTGCAAGTCTGTCAAACCGGGCTGCAGTGCTGTGCTCCCTGCGCCGTGCCTGTGCCCTGTCAGCCACTAGTTCCTTGACCAAAAGTTCGATGGCCTGTGTCAGGTTTCCCAGATGTGTGTTCATATGTTGGAACTGATTGTCCACATTAGCCAGCCCATGGGTCATAGTGGTCTGCAGTCTTGTAAGGTTCCTGTTTATTGACCTTAACTGTCTGTTTTGCAGGTGCTGACCCTGTACCAGTGATGCCTCAAGTCCCGCAAACTCAACGTCTGCAACATCCTCCCTGTGCACAGACTGCACTCTGCGCCGGCGTCTGCGCACTGCCCCTGCTGCTGGCTGTGTGTGCGCCTCTCTGTAGGCCTGGGCCTTGGTGCTACTACTGCTGCCTCCATGTCCAGCGCAGGATCTTCCATGGACTCCGGTGGCATTTCCATGGGTGGTGGTGTCCTGCTGTGCCCTGCTGTGTTACTGGCAGCCTCCTCCTGTGGGTCTGGCCCATGTTCCTCGCCCTGCACGTGTTCACTGATGGGGTGCCTTGTGGGAGACCTGTGGGACATAAGGGATACACTGTCAGTCTCGCACATCTGTTTTTTGCCTCATAATAAACATTTACAAATATTTGGACTACTGTACTACATTGCCCATAATGCACTATTCTAGAGGTTGCTAGACTGGAATGGAGCTGGTCTGGTGGTGCCTGCTGCTGTGTACTGGGATTGTGTGTATAGTGCATTTGCGGGTGTCAAAGCATATATCATGGTACTCACTTTTTGATGTTCCAGGCACTGAACTGTCCACATCTCCTATGCCCAGTACAGCCTCCGGCTCCAGTTTTGTCTCCCCAATTGTTTCCAGGGCTTGAGGTGGTGGAATGGTGGTTGGGTCTCCTCCAGTGCCCTTCATCTCCCTCATGCACTCCGCAACCCTCTCCTTGGTCCTGGAGCGAAGGTCATACCACCTTTTCCTGATTTCATCTGGGGTGCGGTGGCTTACCCCAATGGCATTTATTTTTTCTTGGATGTCTTGCCAAATTTTTTTCTTCTGTGTGTCAAGGACACTCATTGCTGCCTTGTCAAAGAGTTGGTCATGGTGCAGACAGCACTCCTCCGTTAGAACCTCCAGCTCCTTGTCAGAGAATTTTAGTTTTCTCTTCCTGCCAGCACTGGCTGTCTCCTTCTCGATTGTTGCTGCAGCTCCTCTCACCTGGGTGTGGCTCTGCAGTTTGGGCTGGGTGTGCTCCTCTCTCCTCCCAGTTCTATTTGGTGACTTCCTGGTTCTGATGTCATCACCGAGAGCCAGGAAGTGGGTTTCCCAACTGTCATGTTGCACCTGCAGGCAATTTGCAAGGCAGTCACAATTTGCAACACCGGACCACACCCTTCACGCAAATTGCGACCTCACTAAAAACAGAGTCACAAAATGCAGTTCGACACCTCTGCGACTCGCAATTTGGTATGGCGGGTCTTTATGGCATTTGGTTTTGCGAGTCGGAAATAGCGATTCGCATGGAGTCGCTATTTCCGATTCACAAATTTTCACCTACCTAACTCTGGCCCCAAGTCCCAGGGCTGGCAAGGACACAGTGGAGGCATACTGCTCAAGCAGCTATACCCTTACATATAGTATAATGCACCCTGCCCTAGGGCTGGAAGGCCTGCTTGGGAGTGTTCCATATTGAATTTGTCTTTGCAGGTTTGCCTTAGAACGCTCAGCCTGCAATGGCAGTGCTGGGTGCATATGGGTGCTGGGCCCTAGAGGGTGGCACAATCAGTGCTGCTGCCCTTGGGGCTTACCACTAATATCCCATGCCTTGCCAGGTGCACCCATTAACAAGGGACTTACAGTGATATTTAAGAGTGTATTTAGGGAACAACATTGAAGTTACTCATCAAAAGAAAATGGACAAAAGTATTATCTGTTTTTCACCAATGCAAGTTACATGCCTTTTTGAGCATTCAATATGTAATGAGAAAGGTACTCTTTTACGATTTATTATCTCTAATTTGAGTTTCATATTTATAATTAAATGATTGCTTTCCTTTCTTTTAGTACCATAAACACTTCGGCAAGTGTGAAGTATCAGAATGGAAGGAACATGTAATCAATGGGGCAGTGGTGAATTCCATTAAAAGACTGGGAGGCTGGGGAATCGATTGCAAAGTGACGATTCTACCATGTAAATTCTAAATTCCTGGACACGACAGTGAAATTCCCTATCAAAGTTCTGTCATTATACAGTTAGGGAAACCAGCTTCAGGAATATTATATGATAACATGATTTCTACCTGACAACCATCTTAGTTTTGTATTACGATCCCCCAGTATTGTAACCCACCTGTTGAGTGAGTAATACATTAGGTTCCTCAGCTCCTCCTCAAAACACTTCGGGCTTCATTTACAAGAAACTGACGCATCGATGTATCAGATTTCTTGCGCCTGCTGCACATCCCTTAGTGATGGCATGAATGCACTGTATTTACAATACAGAGATCAATGGCGCACGTTTTCCCAGATGCTTCAGAAAATCTGATGCATCTGTTGCCACTAAAGTGACGCATTGCTGAAATTGTGTCATTAAACTCCAGCAATGCGATGAGAATCCCATTGGAAAAAAGCCATGTGTCAATTTTATGCCTGGTCTGAGCAGGCGATAAAAGTCTGATGCAGTGAAGTTGTAGAGTGACACATTGAAAATCAGTTCTTTGTGGCTTTTTCCACGGGATCACCTACCCTGCATACATTATACCTGGCGAAGGTATAATGTGATGCTAAGCTTTACAAAGTGACCCATTGTAAATATGGAGCAGTGTAATGTACTGCAAGCACTGCTGCTTCTGTAAAAAAGATGTTGTAGCGGTGGCACAAGGGGCTTGTAAATGAGGCCCTTTGTTAGACTTGGCATCATTGGCATGGTCTCCCATAACTGTTTGCCTCTACTTCCCAGGTTGTTTCTGTGTGCTGGACTCTGTTTTTGCTGTTTTGTTTGCTTTGGACACTTTGCTACTGCTGACCTTTCTAAAGTGTGAGTGTTCCCTGTATAAATTGTATGTGTACATTGGCTTACCCATGATTGGCATATCTGATTTACTAGTAAGTCCCTAGTAAAGTGCACTAGAGGTTCCCAAGGCCTGTAAATCAAATGTTACTAGTGAGCCTGCAGCATTGTTTGTGCCACCCACATTAGTAGCCCTGTAAACATGGTTCAGACTTGCCACTGCAGTGTCTGTGTGTGTGCAGTTTTAAACTGCCAATTCGACTTGGCATGTGTACCCACTTGCCAGGCCTAAACCTTCCCTTTTTATACATATAAGGCATCCCTAAGTTAGGCCTTAGGTAGCCCCATGGGCAGGGTGCAGTGTTAAAGGTGGGACATGTACTTACATGTTTTACATGTCCTGACAGTGAAATACTGCAGAATTCCGTTGCAAGGCCTATCTCTCTCATAGGTTAACATGGGGGCTGCCTGTAAATATTTTTAAAGTTCAGATTCCCTTTGGGAGCAGGTAGACATGTGGAGTTTGGTGTCTTGGAACTCACAATTTAAAAATACATCTTTTAGTGAAGTTGGTTTTTAGATTGTGTGTTTGAAAACGCCACTTTTAGAAAGTAGGCATTTTCTTGCTGAAACCATTCTGTGACACTGCTTGTTTGTGAATTTCCTGTCTGGGTCATTTTGACAGTTGGGCTGTTTGCACCTCTCTCTAGACAGTGACACAAAGGGAGCTGGGGTGTAGCCTGCATCTCCTGATGAGCCATCTGGGCTGAGGGGAGGGGAGGAGTGGTCACTTACACCTGAAGGGGCTGTGGCTGCCCTCACACAATGCAGTCTCCAACCCCCTGGTGTGTGTATGGGGCTTGGCCTGGGAAAGGCAGGATCTTGTGAACAACAGAAACTTTCCTTTGAAGTAGGCCCACTTCAAAGGCAGAAAGGGGTACAAGAAGAGCACCCAAAACCCCTGAAAATCAGATTACTTCTGGAACCAAGAGGAACCTCTGCCAATGAGAAGAGCTGAAAGCTGGAGGAGGAGCACTGCCCCTTTGCCTGTGACTGTGCTTTGCTGGGTTGGCCTGCAGTAGCTGCTTCTACCTGGGAGAGGACAAAGACTGACTTTTGTGTGACTTCCCACTGGTGAAGAATTTCCAAGGGCTTGAACTGAGCTTGCCTTGCGCTGTTGAATTCTCAGAGACATCAAAGACTTCTCTCTGCCAGCACTTGGGCTTTCTTCTGAGAGTCCTGCCTGCCAAGTGGTGGCCTAAGCTGTCTCTGGGCCCTTGGAAGGTGCACCTGGTGGAAAAGGACAGAAATCCATGTAAAGACCACCGTGTGGGGAAACTTTCAACACACCACCCGCATCGCAACTGAAAAACGACATGCCACCAGCCTCGCCGCTAACCTCGACACTGCACCTGCAGTGCGGCTGGAAGGTCGATGCAACGCGCCTGGAGAAACAACACGTAACACCCGCAGCAGCTGTTGTTAAACGAAGCAAACCCCCACGCAGCGCGGTTTCTTGACACTGTGCGACCAGTTTTGATGCAACATTGCTGAGCGTGGAAAATCAACGCAAAGCCTGCCTGGACCATAGGTGCCCGTCTCGATCGACGCATCTCTTTCTTGCGGGAGAGACAAAACAATGCCTGCCGACCCGACCAGAGGAAGAACGATGCACATTCTTGCTTGCGGGTGAGATATTGATGCCTCATCGGCCTTTTGCGATGCACACTCACCAATGCAGCTTTATTTTGACGCCACCCATATACTTTTGTACAATAACAATGTTATCACTGTTTTCTAAAGGATTTAAGACTCTTTTGTGTATGTTGGATTTGTGTCGTTTTAGTCTTGTTTTGTTTAGATTAATATTACCTATTTTTCTAAACCTGTGTTGTGTCATTTTGTAGTACCTTGTGTGTTGGTGCAAATACTTTACACCTTGCTTCTGAAGTTAAGCCTGCCTGCTCGTGCCAAGCTACCAAGGAGGTGAGTGGAGGTTAACTGAGGGTGATTCTCCTTTACACTGACTAGAGTGAGGGTCCTTGCTTGGACAGGGAGGTAACCTGACTGCCAATCAAGGACCCCATTTCTAACACCCTTGATCTGTTGCTCATTATACACTTTGTCAAATATTGTCACATAAATGTTCACTAAAAGTACTGAGCCTCATTGTACCCTGTTCATGTAATGTTTATTTTGAGTAATTTGAATCCATTCACATTTTGCACCCCAAATTAAAACACCACTTATAAATATGTTTGAGATTAGGCTCATTAGTCCTCCTGAAGCTTGCCCAACTACATTCAGGGAAGATCATTTTGGATACTTGATTGAACTCATCACAGTTTGTCTCTTGAAAACACATTACATCATATACTTTTAATCCGTCACATTTACTCCTCACCTTTTGTGATCTTTTTAAACCTTGCGCATTCAAATGTAGTAACCTCTGATTATGTAGGATACTCCTATCCTAATCAACATCACTTAAACAAAATGTATCATCTCCTGCACAAATTAGGATTTACTAATTATTGTTTAACTTCAAGGGATAACCGGAGAAGGTGGACTGCCACGCCTCTGTGTTGCTAGCCCTCTGTACTTGTCAGAAAGGAGGCAAATGGTGGTGGGGGGGGGGCTCCTGAGTGCCTGCAGGAAGCACTGATGAAGGAAATAAGTCTGGCCGTGCTTTTGTGTGCTCTGCTTGGCCGGGCAGTGGAGGAGTAAACAAGTGGCGAAGGAGCTGTTGATCACGGGCAGGGGATGCCAATATGAGTGCCTATAAAAGTGAAAGCTGCAGGGGGGCCAATGGATGATTTTTGTAAAACTGCTATGTAAGGGATTGTGGTCTAACAATGAGGGTGACAGACAGACTCTTGAGCTTGGTCGATTTAGGCCTCATGGTTAAAGAGATTAAGAAATTATTTGTGCCCTAAGATTAACATTTTATACACTCACTCAAAGGATTAAGGGTTTGATTCAGGTGACTTAATGATCATGTGTCTGATCTGTGGTAAGGAAATGGCAATTGTTAGGAATGTATGAATTGATTAATTGGGATCTGGTATTTAAATTCTTAGACTTTCTTCTTAGACTCTTGCTCTGTAGATTAAGGGTCCAGGCCTTGTGCTTCTATGATCATGTTTTTGTCTACAAGCAATTACAGAAACATTTGTTACAAGAACTTGTAGGCTTCAGCTAATAATCAATTATTTAAGTACAGGTGTGAAGATGTAAGTTGCTACTTAAATCAATGATCTACTATGATAGGTGTGTGTTGCTATGATGGAAAGCAGAGACAGCTCTCAGAAGAGGCAGTTGGATCTCATCTTCTTCTGACTCAAAGGGGAGTTTCCATGGGAGTCAGAAACCTAAGAAGCACAGGGAGCAAGTAATTTTGACTGGATCAAAGGTTCAGTCAATGATTGAGAAGGCGGTGGTGAAGGCTTTGACAGCCAAGCCCAAGGCTAAGACCAAGAATGCCAAGTCCACCAAGGGCAAGGATGATTTCCATGACACACTGTCAAGTTCAGTGTCTGTGGGTCTGAGTTCTTCATCATCTGGAAAGTATATCTTCAGAGAGTCTCTGCAACACATTTTGGACCATACTAGAAGCAATATGGGATTTGAGATGCTGTCAGACCAGCCAGAGGAGGAAAGGCTCTTCCTGCAGTATGCCAAACCACATATGCTGGCTTTGCCCCTTCATAGGAGTACTGAGGAGCTGATCTCCAGAAATGGAAGGAGGTAGCTCAGACCAATGTTCCATGTTCCTGTAAAAATGTATGCCCTGATTGAAATGGAAGATGTCTTTCTTTCAAACATTGTGGTGGATCCTATCCTGGCACCTTTGATTTGCAGGACAGCAATAAAAACCCAAAGTACTGTATGTCTTGTGATGCAGTGGATCACAAGGTGGACAGTGTGATCAAGATATCCTTCGGTGCCAGCTCTGTTGTCATCAAGTCGACAACCTATGCTGAATGTATGGCACAATTGCTGGTTAAGGACTCAAGTGTGTCCTCTGCCATCCGAGAGAATGCAGATAATTTGGATCTTCTTCTACAGATGGAATAGGAGGCAATGCTGCTTGCAGATTTGTCATTGGATGTTACAAGATCTGGCCGAAGCATAGGGATGCTGGATTGGAGGAAAGATTATTTAGAGAAGGTTTCTCTCCTCAAGATATCCTTCGATAGGAAGAAACCTTTTGGTGACCAGTTAGAAGTATCCAAAAGCCAGAACCCTCAGTAATAGGAGAGAAGGGATTGGAGGGATCAGGTCATCTGGTATTGTACCCTCCAACACATAACAAGAAATATTAAAAAGCAAAACCTGAAGTGATTTAATTTTACTTTCACTTGCATGGATGCTTGGGGACATATCTCAGCCCCCCCAGCACAGGTTTCAATGTGAGAGATATTATTAGAAAAGGGAGAACCTTCTCTTTCCAATGGTTTTTTTTGGTTACAGTCCCTGCTTGAGGATCGCCACAGGTGTGATATCCGCAAGGAGAGAACCACCCCTTAGACACCAGAGATGTTTTTAAGAGCAATGAAGTCCCCCAGCCATGGGCTAGTGCTCCCTGCTCTCCCAGGCACAACAGTCTATCTTACCCTTTGCAGGCATATAGGAAGTCTTTAACCTTAGTATACCACCAAGGGAGGGGGTCAAAACTCCCATTAGACACCAGGGAAATATTTAGGTGCCACTATATTAAGGGGTAGTCGAGGTCTACCTAGGTATCAGGCCGAGTCACTACCCTAAAATGGACCTTTCAGTCTTTCTGCCTCCCATTGGGGCACGTGAGGCGGTTTTACCTCAGTTTGTTCCCCGGTGGGCAGAAAATGGCTCGACAGTAAGTAAAGCATATATAAATTTACAAAGGGTGTGACATAGCAGATCTAGGCATCTGGCCAAGCCTTCACAATAGATCAAGCCAAACAGTTTTTGTGTCCCCATGGAGAGCAGAGTCAGGGTTTTACTCACAATGTGCACCTGGGAGGGGCAGAAAACATGTCAACACTAGGGAGTGACACCCTGAACATGGGCTAGTGCTTCCCATGACCAACTGGGAAAAACAGGTTTTCCCCCACGCTGTCCATTGGGGAACCAGAAAAAATAGGACTGGGGCAGCTCACCTAGGCATCAGGCCATGTCCCACCTCAGGATGGCTGCAACTGTCTTTCTGCCCCACCTAGGTGCAGTTGTGGGGCTTACTAGACCACCCCATGGCTTGGTTTATGGTGCACCCCTCATGCGCTAAGGTGCTGATGACAATCATAAGGAAATAAATTGCACACATTTGTATTGGATTGCAATATTTATGTATTGCATACTACCCCAATGTGGGGCGCTGAAGTGCTTACCTATATGGGTAGTATGCTACATCGTGTAGGATGTGGTTACTGCACTGGGTTGTCCATTCTGAGATATTTTGTTTAAAGTACATGGACCTGAGGAGGCATAGATTGGAGGAAGACATGGATCAGAGATCTTTTGAAATGGACTCTGCTACAATAATACCTTAACTCACTGCAATTGTGAGATTTCAAAACTCCATCATAGTAGATAACTATTTTGGACACACAGTGGCAAACTAAATTAAAGATCAGATTCTTTATGTTGTTGGGTATCACTGCCACAAATTTTCACAGACATTTAATAAGCCTAAATCTAATATGAGTGTATTACAAAAAAAGTCCCCCCTCCCTCACTTCTACAACAGTCAAGGCCCTAACAAGACACGATGCTAAGGAAAAAAAAATTCAATGCAAGTGATTTTTTCCCCTAAGAGGGTCAAATCCTCATACTGAAGAGTTCAATTTTGCAAATGAATTGCTCATTTTTTAATGTAAATACTGTGAAACTTGTTTTATTTATAGTCAGAGAAGGTCATAATTTTTGAGTGGGTGAAGATGGGGGTGCAGTCCAGTAGAAGACTAGAGTGTACTGGGTACAGTATCTCTTTGGTATGATTACTGCTTTACTGTAAAAAGAGAATCTCAACAAAGAAATCTAGTAAATATCATCATAATATGCGCCCAGGCCTGATTTGTGATGCAATGGGGAGAGGTGGCGGTCCAGGATGTCCAAAACATTAATAACCTCTAGGTCAGAGGGGTGATGGAGGAAGTACTTGGTGCTGGTTGGTCAAATAGGTGTGTGGGAGTTGAAAGGGAAATGTTTTTGGTTTCTTTGGGTCCAAGGCAGCACAGCCAGGAGGAAGAGTGCTGCACACTGTGTTTGGAAAGGGGCAGGGGTTGATTCTTTCACTTTGGTATTTCATCATTGTAGAGCAAACAGATTATAGCTTGTGTGGGGCCAGGAGTGTAAGAAGCATGTGTGGTGGGGTTATAGCTATCCTGAGGATGCTGATGTGGATGTGCAGAAGGGGAGTGCTGCAGTGGAGCTAGTAATGTATGTCGGGGAAGGGGTATGGACTCAGATGGGTAACTGAGGGGGGCAGGGGTTTAAGAGTTAGGTGATAACAGGTAACCCAGACAAGTAATGACTGAAGTAGAGCTAGACATGCTAGGAGCAGATGGTTAGTGAATGAGGTATCAGCAGAGTTGCAGTGTGGGTTGATGGTGTTTGGGATGAGGGCAGGGTGTTGTGGTCAGAGAGGATTTGATGGGTTGGGCAGGAGTGTGTTCCTGGGGAGGATGGTAGTGTCAGTCATGAGAGAAGGTAAGGAGCTGCCAAAACTGGGGCAGGATTAGGAAGCAGGTGAGTAGAAGTTAGGGTGGGATGATAGAAACTGTGATAGGAGCAGTGGAGGGGGTACAGGTGGGTAGTTGTTGAGTTGGGGACTGGTGCATAGGAGGCCATTGAAAAGTAAATGAAGTGGGAAAATAGTGTAGTGGTAGGTGCTGTTCCTCCTTTAAACCTGTGGCACCTTTCCTGTCCATCACAATTGTGAATCATGTCATACACCTCACAGTGGTCACACTGCACATCACTACCACTATCATCACTACCCTACTGACTGCCCATACCCATCACCCTCTTTCTCCCTCTCCCATTGCCAGTCCCGGCCACATGCCCTGTCATCCTCCATGCCCCACCAATGTCCACGTCGCTGCTATCCCCAAATCCCTGTCACATTCACCCTTCTAAAAACTATCACCCACCCTACCCCATCTGTCTCTATCGTCCTTATCATTCATGTCACCCGCATGATCCCTGTCAGACTCCTAGTCCATTTCTCACTCCCAATCCCTGTCACATGCCCAGTCCCTAGCACACTCCTAGCGCCTGTCATACTTCCAGCACTTGTCACCCACCCCATATGTGTCACCCCTCCTTCTGTTTCACCCTCACCATCCCTCTTACCCATCCCACCTTTTCCCATTACTTTGGTGAGGGTCAGGCTTGCCTGGAAAACAATGAAGGCATTTGATTAGGAATTTGATTATGTAGTAAGCAAAACGTCAGCAGATGCTGTCTTTTTAGCAATTTTAGGTACAAATTATACTCTAAATTGCCCTATTTGGGCCTACATTATTTTTCTGGAAGAAAGAATATCACTTCCCATGCTGCGAGTACCATTGAAGCAATTATGGCTTGCATGCTCCCCTCTCTTGCTGCATGCATTTTGTACAAGTTATCTATGCCACAACACAATTAGGCTTCTCCAGCCACCAATGCACACTGCTGCCTTAAAAAGTTCAACAGTCTTGTTTGCCCACAGTGTTCCTCCATGAGAATTTGATCCCTTCTTTCACAAAAACCTGACCCTGCCAATGATAAAGCAGATTTTTTAGAGTGCATTTCGGAAAAACAGTTAATAATTTTGAAAAGGGTTTACCCATACCTAGTTAATAAACACACCCTGGTCTGGTCACAATCAGTTGTAAGAGAAGATCTGCTCTGCTCCTTGCAGCTGAGCAGAAAGAGCAGGTTATTCCTTACTAAAATGGTGTGATAAGTTTAAACAGTGTCAACAATTTTGAAGAGAAGAAAACAACATCTTAAAATGTCCAAACCAGTGTAAAAAGAGATACAAAAATAATGAGCAAAAAGCCTCCAAAATTATTAAAATCAGTTAAGAGCAGCTAGAGAAGCTAACTTAGAATATTTTGATCCAACGTCTTCAAAAAGCAACAAGAAAACACAAAGTGCCATTTTAAATGTTCAGATCGATACTGACTGGGACCTAGGCTTTACTTCAGGCTAGCAATGATGAAATAGAGGTTGTTAGGCCAAGAGGATAACACCAGACAAAGGTGGTCATTATGACATTGACGGTCTCTTCTGAAGACCGCCATTGTGACAGCTGCCAACAGACCGCTGCGGATGCAGAAATTCACCCACCAGATTATGATACACAAACACAAAACCAACAGAAACCAGCCACAACAACTATTTCCCCAGACCCAATGGAGGCGAAAAATTGTTCAACCCACCACCCTCCCTGCTATGCCAGCAATACACTGCCCTCCAAATTATGGACCACGAATCACCACACTGGACACTCAATGGCAGTCACGGTAGAATTGTGCCCCCAACACCAACAGAAGCCAACATTTACCAGATTGAAAAACCCACACCTGACACATATACACACACCGTACACACCCACCCCCAGCACTATAAAACACATCCCCACACAACCCACAATCCTTTGCAAACACAAAAAACTAACTACACCTTACCAGCACAAGATAATACAAGAACTGCACAGTCAAACCACAGCCACCTATTTACCTTATATGCATCACACACCACACACCACATCCCAACACCTATCACACTCTGCAAAACCCACACACTACACCCACCACGCAATAGGTATGTTCCCACAGAAGAATCTCCATTTCACAGATGAGGAGTTGCGAGTCATGGTGGAGGAAATCGTCAGGGTAGAGCCACAGCTGTTCGGTGCACAGGTCCAGCAGATATCCATTGCCAGGAAAATGGAGCTATGTCAGAGGATCGTGAACAGGGTGAACTCCATGGGCACATATCCAAGCACAAGGGATAGCAATCACAAGAGATAGAATAACCTACAGGGGAAGGTGCGTGCAGTGGCCTCCAGGCACCAAGTTGCCATCATGAAGACTAGCATTGGACCCCTACTTTCTCCCCCACAGTTGACAGCATGGAAGGAGAAAGTCTTGGCTATCCTGAAGCCTGAGAGAATCACTGGACTCACTGGAGGGCTGGACACAGGTAAGTCACCATTACTACCCTACCACCATTGACACCTGAATGGCATGTCACACCCTCACCTTGACTTCACTCACCCCACTCCATCTCATACAGTGAACCACTCCCATAACCACTCTCAATTGTGTACCCCTGCATGCCCAACAGACTGCAAGCACACCCCTCCCAGCTCTGCATGCACATACAACAGTAATGCATGGGCAGCATGTAGCACTACCAATTCCACAATCCACCAGCATACACTAATCAAAGGTGGAAGGATAACACCCAACCTACAGGGAAAGCCAGAAATGCTGAATATGTGACAGACAGTGAGTGTAGAACAAATCTTTCACATGGCCACAGGTACCCCAGCCAATGTCAGCGGCGAGCATGTGCCACGGCAACCCAGTTCCCCACCAGAAGATGCCCTCGGTGATGACAGCAACTCTGGATGTCCCGATTTGGATGATCTCCCTGACCCTCTGGCACCACTGGTCATTTGGCTACCATATCCCACACCCAGTCCACTATAGGGCCCCCCATCTGACTCCAACACCACAGCAGCCACCCAATGTCCCCAAACCTCTGTCCCCAGAACATGTTGATCACTTATGTGCCCACCTGTACAGGGATCGAGTCAACATCACACAGGCAAGACGATGAAGGTCCTGGTGTAAGTGGCACACCATTCAGGGGATAACAGGCACAGGGGGCCAGGGAAGTGCTGGGGGCATAACAGAAATCTCATGGCAGGATGGGCCAGGTGATCACCACCATGCAGGATAACCAGCGGCTGCATGGTGTACACCACCAGGAGGTCATGCAGCAGTTGCAGGGCTTAAATGCCAACATGGCCACCACTGCAGGGGTTATGGGTGGCATGGCCAACACGATGCATGAGTACACAGAACACCAGCGGGCCCCATCCACTAACCAGTCTACTCACCAGCCAACAACATCTGCTGCAGCTAGTTGACAGGAGGACCTGCCACATCACTCACAGGCACTAGCACCCCTCTCCTTGCAAAAGGTGAGCCCCCCTACAAATGTTTCCTGCGACCCAGACAGACACCAGAGACTGTTGCCAAGACGCAAACCACCGCCAGGAAATAAACCCCTCCTGAATGTCTCCCTTGTGTGGCACTGAGACACCTTGTTCACTTGGGACTACCATTTCTCCTTTTTCCTATGGTCCCATGGATACTGAGCCTGTGTAACAAACCAAATGGGCCACTACACTGAAATTCTTGTCCACCATCACCCCACTCTATTGCACTATCCCATCCTTTTTGCCACTTCAATAAACATCCTTGAACACAACTGAAGTATTTGTGTTTTATCATACAACAATATGCAATGTCTTTAACTGTATTATCCTGTGCAAATGTCCTGTAATGTGTGACTCCATCCAACAAATGTGTGTAAGCTGTCTATAGTCATCACATCAGTATACAGTTGTGACCACACCAACATCTGCAAAAAGGGAAAGCATAAGTGACAGTCAATTGAGAAGTAAAAGTGGTGTTTGGCACAACACAGCAGCCACAGAGCACTTAACTGTAATGGACATATGAACAGAAGTACAGTCTTACTTGAGTGTCAGTGTAAGTACTGCTGTATCATATGTGTCCTTCTCCTCATCCTCATCACTGTCTTCAGTATCCTCTGCTGCCACAGGTGCATTGTCTCCCCCCTCCTACTGGAGGTAGGGCACATGGCGTCTGAGTGCCAAATTGTGCAGCATGCAGCAAGCCACCACTATCTGGCAGACCTTCTTAGGGGCATAGAATAGGGGTTCACCAGTTACATGGAGGCACCAGAACCTGGCTTGCAGCAGCCCAAATGTACATTCAATAACTCTCCTGGTACGCCCATGTGCTTCATTGTACCAAATTTCTGCCCCTGTCCTCAGATTCCTCACTGGTGTCAACAACCAGGACAGGTTTGGGTAGCCGGAGTCACCTGGAAGTAGTGAGGGACACACATTACTCATGTACAATAGCACAGAGTACAACTTCAGGTGCCATACAGTGACATACATTGGGTGAAGACTCAAGCTCACCTATGAGCCACACTCTCTACCTTTGTAGTCGTTCCATCACCTGTGGGATGCTGCTATTCCTCAACACATAGGCATCATGCACAGATCCAGGAAACTTGGCAGTGACGTGGGAAATGTATTGAACAGCAAGGCACACCATCTGGACATTTATAGAGGGGTAACTCTTCCTATTCCTGTAGACCTGCTCATTTGTTCTGGGAGGGACCAAGGCAATATGGGTCCGTCAAAGGCCCCAATCACATGTGGTATGTGTCCCATAACATAGAATCCGGCCTTCTCACTGGGCAAATCTTCACTGAAGGGGATTGAGATATAGCTGCTCACATGTTTTAGCAAGGCAGCTAAAACTCTTCCAAGCACATTCAAAAACCATTGCTGTGACATTCCTGCAGCCAAGGACACAGTCACCTGGAAGGAACCACATGCCAGGAAGTGGAGCACTGACAGTACCTTTCCTGCACGGGGTATTGCTGTAATGCTATGGATAGCAGGAATCAGATCTGGCCCCAATTGTTGACACAGCTCAGTAATTGTGGCCCTGTCCAGACAATAGGTGATAATGAAGTGCCATTCCTTCCGTGTAGCCAAGTCCACTAGGGGTCTGTAGACGGGTGCTTGCCTCCTCCTCCGCAGTGGCATTTATCTAAGTAAATCAGACATGAGATGTATGTGACGGACACACAATATCACAGTACACAGAGCATGTATCTCTGTAGCAGACTAGAATTGTCTTGGTGTGTACCATCGTTACCTATGATGCACATTACATTGTCTGCCATGAGTACCAGCATTAGGAATTGACAACCCCCTGTCCTGTATGCAAGGACAGGTGGAAGTGACCTCACTCCTCCGGTGTTTGGCATCATGGCGGAAGGCGATCTTCACCGCTGTGCAATGCCTCATTGGTTAACATGGAGGTCTATGGACCACAGGAACCAATGATGATCAAAGCCGGCGGTGACGGTGTTCTCCGCCGCGGACGTGACCACTATTTTCTCTGTCCCACTTCCCTTGGTTCCTGACTCTCTACAGATCAACACCTCTACTGCATGTGCTGCTGTGCTGTGTGTATGGAACCCATGATGGTTCATCCTACAGGGAAAAGAGTCCCAGCCTTCACATAGGAGGTGTTTGTGGATGGGGTCCTACACTTGTATGGGCAGTTATATGGGCCTCTAGACCTTATCAGTATGTTGGATGCAACATGGCTGTATGGAGATGTATGTGTGTGCTGGCAATGTGTCATTTGGGGAGTGTATTTCTGCTGCATGCAATGCGTGTGCATAGGTATGGGTCATGTGTGGGCTTAATGTGGGATCTATGTAGTATGTAAGCCAGTTCTGTTACAGAATGGAGTGTTGAGTTCATGGTGTTAACTCATCTGTGTTTCCCATGCAGGTCAGAGCCCATCAGAAGAAAGGGTTGTTGCATGCCATCGCCAAGGACGTGCAGACTCTGAGGGTCCATAGCCGGCGGAGCACCCACTACTTGGTCTCCCAACAAGGGAGGGGGGCCCGTCAGACCCTGACTCCTCTAATAGCCCACATTCTGGTGGTGGAACATCCTGAGTTGGATGAGCACTTGAGGGCAACACAGCAGCCATAAGAGGGTGAGTACACAGTGTGTGGTATACTATTTTTGTTGCCTGCAATGGTGTTTGGGTGCAAGTCTCTGGTCAGTGGATGCTCCAATATGCCGGTTTAGCTAATCTTGTGGAGTTCTGCTTAGCAATGTAGGGTGGTATGTCTATTTGGTATTGTCAAGTAGCTGGCATACCATGGCAGGCATGGCTTAGTAAGTAACAGTGGGTGTGCAGATGGTAGTGTTTGGGTTCATTTCTGCTGTTGTTCCCAGGTAATGATTTGGCATTGTGGTTCATACTGCACAGTGTTAGTCCCAGTGAGCGATTATGATGTGTATGCCATATGTGCTGTGACTGACCCTGTGCTCCCCTTCTTTCTCCACACCCTCTCTCCTTTTCTCATCCTGTTCTTGTGTGCATCATCTGGCAAAGGAGCAGGGGCACCGGCAAGTGGGGGAGCTGTAGCCCACAGTACTCAGGAGGCAGAGTCCACCAAGGCTGAGGGGACCAGTGGGTTGTATGGTGAGGAGAGCACCACAAAGGAGACAGGAGCTACAACATCTGACTCTGATTCCTCCTCAGATGGAAGCTCCCTAATGGTGGCAGACACTTCTGGCACCACCCTAGCTACAACATCTTCTGCCACCCTCATACCAGCACTGTCCTCCCAGTAATCCCCCACCCAGTTGCCTGTGCCCGCTCACCCTGGAGGGTGGGCATCTCCTTTGCCCCAGGTACCTCAGGCCCTGCCCCAGTCAGCCCTGCTGCCCCCACTGAGGAGGCTATTGAACTCCTGAGATCCACCTCTGTAGGGCAGTCAACCATAGTGAATGCCATCCAGGAGCTGGCATCCCAGATGCAGCAATGCAATGCCTACCCGGAGGGCATTCACGGTTCTTGACTGCCCTATAGAGATCATTTCAGGCTCTGGCCTCCTTTTTGATAGCAGCAAGTGTCCCTGGTTCTTCTGTCTCCACTAAAAATACAGGCACTGCCTCCACTGCCTTCCCGTCCTTCTCCTCCCTCACAGTCACATCAACACTCACACCTGCAAGCACTGCATCTTCAGTCTTAGATCTTGCCACCTGTACAGCCTTGTCCACAGTCACCACAACAACAGATACACATTCTAGCACCCCATTCACCACATGCGCAGTCACCACCATCACAACCTCATGCAGCACACCCACCTCACTTGCAGACATCACCACAACATACATACACATCCTGTTTGTGCTCTCCCACCCTGCCTGCCCAGCCCCTTGAAAGACACATAAAAGCTCCCTCTCAGACACTCAACAGCCATCCACCTCACACAGGCACACTGCACATGCACCTGCAACCCAGTCCAGCACCCCTACTCCTCCTATAACCACTCCCCCTACCTCCACTCTCAAAACTCCTCTCACAACCCATCCCATTGGACCTAAGAAGCTTTTCCTTGCTAGCCTTGACCTCTTTCCTCCTCCTCCCCCTGTCCTGCCCTTAAGAGGAAGGTCCCTCTCCCCCAGCCTAGTACCTCCAGCTCCAAGTCCACTCATGTCCCTCCCCCTGCAGCTACGCCTGCCACTAAGGGGCACAAGAATGGCACTCTGGCCCCCGCTCCAAGACAACACCTCCGTCCCTAAACAACAGAGCATGGACCTGCCGCTCCCAAACCCAAGTCCAAGGATCCCCCTCTCAAGAAACCCCCCCACATCCCACCACCCCCCTGCCTCTGAGGTGCCTGCATAACATCAGCATGATGCCCCTGACCAGTGGAGTGACTTCGGCTGTCAGGAGTCAAGTTGGGCCTTGGAAGTTGCCCTGTGGGTGTTCCCAAACATTGAACTGGCCAATGGCCCTTTCTGTATATATTTCTTTTATTTTATTGTGGTTGCTGTTCCCACAGCATTACAGTTGTTGGACCAAAGGTATGTGTCCTGGCTTTCTTTGCTCCTGGCTTATGTTGTTGTTGAATTTCTCTGTAGATAGTTCTCGGTGTGTGGTATGTGTGTATGGTGTGTGTTGTGTAATTGGGTGTGTCACTCTCCCCTCCCTCCCTTTTATGCTAGGTGGCTGAACTCACCGTCAGTGGCAGCGTTGCTACTCCCAGACTGCCATCACGTGGTACAGCATTGGCAGGACTTCCAGTTCGGGTTCAATGGTGGCTGCAGACTCCTCTTTCTCCATGGAGGTGTGTCACCTTTATATGATACATTTCCGGCAGGCTTTTAGTGGCAGTGGTCCCACCCGGAAACCCTTGTGGTCTGCTACATCATAATATGATGGGTGGAGTGTGGTGTTCGGCTAGCCTAAAGATGGCAACCACTGTGGCCAACTGACGGACCGCACTCGCAGTTTGGGTGGTACTTTGGCTGTCTACGGGAGGGATCACTGCCATGGTCATAATTTGGCGGTATTCACCACCAGCCTGGTGACAGATCTACCACCATTGCCGGCGTGCATGTCAGCTGACCACCAATGTCATAGTGACTTCCAAAGTTTTTACCTTAGGACCTATTTTCGGGAGGTCCATGTTTTCCAACAGGTCAAGGCAAGAAGGTGAGGCCATTGCGGATCCTTCAAGGCAGATACACTGTTATTGAGCTCCCTTTGAAATTGTTGGTTTTGGTACAAGAAATTGTGAGCAGGGTAAAGCTGGATTCTGCAGCCACCAAGGTTGCATCCTTGCTAGGATTTGCAGGGTTACTAGCAAGCTAGTCTTGTGGGCTCACAAGGCACCCTTTAGGGGGGTACTTTAGATGTAACTTGCCACTGCAGAGCTCTTAAACTGCAGCTCAGCCGAAGCATACTGGGGCCATCTGAAGTCACATGCTTTTGTCATATTTGTGAGAGGCATTAGCACACACAGCAGCCCCCATATAGCATTTAACATCCATGCCACAGGTGCAGATTCTGTGACAACTTACAATGACCTTACTGTAAAGTTTTAAAAAAAACAGTTTTAGGGGAGAGCACAAGCATTGTGGTACTGAATGGCAAAGTTCCTGTTAGAAATGGTGTTTCTAGTTGGCTAGGGTATGAACCTAAGCCAGGCAGAACCAACCCACTCAAGACAGGGCAAGGGAGTTACATGTCCAAGTAATCCCCTGCTTACCCCGTTGGTAGCTTTACATGAGCAGTCAAGCCTATCCCAGAGGCAATGTGTAAAGCGATTGCACAACACACACAATACACGTGACCCACTATCCCCACCACAAAGGAACACAACACAAGGTTATATAAAAATAAACTGTTTTGTACACATCATTAGACCAAACACAACATGTCAGTATTACCCTGCTACCCAAGCAGTTGTCAGAACGTTACACCATAGTTACTCTGCAGAAACCAGCATTAGTCGCACATAACATACAGGTTACTTATTATTCTGCAACATAAGCAGTATTCAGGATGAACATTGCTATAGAAATGCACTTGTCATGAAAGCAACATAAATGCCCTCCTAGGAACATTAGGACACATATGGCAAGTCGTGAAAACACATCAGCATATCATGCCCTATAAAAGGAATATCAGCACATATATGGCACATCATCAAAAGAGACAGGTGAACATATCAGTCTCAGCATGCCCATAAAATGAACAGCGGCAAAACATATGTCCATTAAAAGTACCTGTTTTTGATAAAAAGGCACTTCTAGTGCCACGAAGCACACATGGGGGCCCCAGAGCTCCTCTGTGCACAACTGGGGCCTTGTGGTGATGTTGGGGGCATGACTCAGCCCCTCCGGTTTTTATATCTGGGCCCCTCCTAGGGCCCGCGATCTCTGTGGGCCTTCCCTGCGAGGCCACGACTGGCCCTCCAAAAGGGGGGGGGCAAAGGCACAACACACAATCAGGGGTTCTGCCCTGCCCGCGGTCTCTCAAAACACAAATCAGGGGTTCCGGTGGGGTGGGGGCCTTGGATGAGGCTTCCTTCCCCGCCTGATCTCTACAACACAAATGAGGGGCTCTGGTGAGGCAGGCAGCCTCTGATGAGGCTTCTTTCCCTGCCGGATCTCTCCCACGAAGAGAGAAGCTCGCCCAGGCTGCAGCAGTGAGCAGGCATCAAAGTGGGTGCCTGCTTGTGTCCCGGGGCACCTCTCTCGGGGTGCTTCACCCCAGGGGCACTATGAGGAACACACCAGCTTCAGCCGTCGCTTCTTCATGCCCTGGGGGCACCATATGCAGTGCATCTCCGACGCGCTTAGATTTTTCAGAGAGCCCGGTTCGTGGTGTTGAACTTGAAACATCAATTCATTTTTTAAAGCGCTGGGAGCAGTTTTGCAGAGCTGCGTCGCAGCGGTGAATTCCTCACTGCGGCAAAGCACTTTCAAGCGCACAGCAAGGAGAACAAAAATTGCTTTCGGGACGCTCGCTTTCAGACAATTAAGTAGAGTGCTCTCAAAGCTCTTAATGGGGGCATAAAGTGAAGCGCTCTCACAGCGCTCTAACAAATGATGGCAGGTGTCAGGGGCCACAGCACCCAGCCCCTGGGAGACACAACAAGGTGGAGCACGGGGCTTCAGGGCCCAGAAGCAGGCCAGTACAACATGGATGCAGGCAGTTGACAGTTCCTCCTAGTGACCCAGCAGGTCACAAGTTAGCACAGCAGCAGCAGTCCACAGCAGTTCCTGGTGAGTCCCTCCTGCAGCATTCTGTGTCCAGTTACAGGTAAGTTCCAGTTTCAAAATGTCTCTAAATTGTGGGGAAAAATCACCTGTACTTATACTCTGTTTTGCAGTGTGGTAACAAAGAAGAGGAGAGAAGGTTCCAATCAGTTACAACTGGTTCTAAGAGTGCCCCCTCGCTCCTCCAGTACAGACTCCAAACATCAGTTGGGGGTAAATTACCCTTTTGTGTGAGGCCAGGGCACAGCTAATACAGATGTGTGTGCCCCTCCTCCCCTTCTCTCAGCCCAAGAAAACTATTCAAAATGCTGAAGCACCTCTGTGACACCTCCACCCTACCTGTGTACAGGCTGTATGAAAAGTGTGCACAAATCCCAACTGTCACTCTGCCCAGACGTGGATTGGAGTCATGCTGCAAAACAACAGAGTCATAACCACAGAGAAATGCTCACTTTCTAGAAGGGGCATTTCCGTAAAAGCAATATAAAATTCACTTACACCAGTAAGCAGCATTTGTCACTACCATTACAACATACCAAAAATGCCTATGCTGCCCCTCATAAATCAGACATTACCCCTTACATATAAAGCAGGACATTTTCAATGCAATCCTATTAGAACACAATACTCACAGCAGTGAGAAACCAAATAGGCTGATTGGCACTACCAGGACAGGCCACGCAACCAGGCACATGTCCTGCCATCTACATACATAGCACCCTGCCCATAGGGTAGCTATGGTCTACCTTAGGGATGACTTACATGGGGTAAAAGGGGATTTCTGGGCCTGGCAAGTAAATTCAGATGCCAGGTCCCTGTAGTAGCAAACTGTGCACACAGGCCCTGCGCTAGCACGCCTGAGGCAGGTTTGAGTGGATACTTCTGTGGGTGGCACAAGCAGTGCTGCAGGCCCACTAATAGCATTTAATTTACAGGCCCTGTGTATAGAGATACCACTGTACAAAGGACTTACTGGTAAATTGATTATGTCAATTAGGTATAAGCCAATCATACCAACTTTAGAAGAGAGAGCACCTGCACTTTAGCACTGATCAGCAATGATAATGTGCTCAGAGTCCTAGAGCCAACAGGGAGAAGTCAGAAACAAATAGGAGGAAGTCAGGGGATGAACCTGCCAAAAGAGCCAGGTTCAACAGTTCCCATTGACAGAGTTAAGAAACTGCCAAAAAATAGGGTCCATAAAAATTAGGACAAAGGTGGATTTACTATGTTTCTCTCTTCTGTCCTTTATTTTCAGTCTAATCCCCTTACAACATTGATAATGATTATTAGGTTATGACACATTTGTGTGTAGGCCTGGGCAGATTTCACAGAGTTTCACTCTGTGGATATCTGTGGAGTCACATAAAAACTCAGCGAAATTCTGCTGAGTTCCGCGAGTGGGCAGCATTCAGTCACGTCACGCTGAGTTTTATCACCGGTAGCTTGTGCCACACTGTCAAATCTGAATAAACTGCACCATGCCACACCACAGAGGGTGCTGCTTCTTTCTGCCACTCAAGTAGAATTCCTACAGAAGCGGCAGCTTTCTGAACACAAACATTTGCGACCTGCTGTGATCGCCCTTATTGAGAAATCTCACTGGGAGGCATTCTAACTTCCAAAAATCACACTAGGGGGCACAAATTCTTGCTCACCAATTTATGTTGGTGAACCACATATGAGAAAAAAACTCCAACACATGGCAGTTGGTTCAGTTTCCTGGAACTCCAAGTGGAATACGGAGTGGGCAAAACTTTCTGAACTCCAACGGCAGAGCAGACTTTTTCACCCACCCCTATTTGTGTCATAAAGTGTCTCCTTGCTTAAACTTGCTAATGTTGGCAAAAATCTGCCACTAATACAGAAGTTAAAGATCTCCTCTTCTGCATCTCATATTTTTCTGTGCACATATCTATGCCCCAGTGGTATAGACTTCCACATATGCACATATATATTTAGGAGCAAATGTGGGAGGGATAAGGGGGGATGTTGTGAACATGGGCAGTAATTACTTCAAAAAGGGTTGGAGTTTGGGAAATTAAAGAAGGGATTAGAGTGTTACATCCACTCAGTCCTAACAGGGACTTGAAAATATACCAGTCCAGCCTTGGAGTAAATCAAGCACCACACATGACTCTCAACTGATACTGCAACACACTTAGATAGAAAACAATACAGGAAGGCTATAAAGCCCCAAAATAAATAATGTAAAATAAATTAACTGAACTCTACATTATATATATTCATCCTTTTTTTAAGTTAAAAAACCCTAAATAGGCACAATCCTAAATTGTATTATTTTTAATTAAATAATACACTTACATCTTAAATACATTCCATTGTATCATTGACTTAGTTTATAAAGTCTAAGAATTATTAAAATTAATTAAAAACATATAACCAAGTTTGTTACAAATTAAATACAAAAATCTAAATATATGTGAGGGTGGGTGATGTTAATTGCAAAATATTGTTAACAAATATTTTTTAAATCAATTGAGAAAAGTAAATGGGTTTGCAAATAATACAACGTTAATTTGGTTGATTTCATTGGTTTGAAATTATTTAGCATATTTACTTACACTAATTATTTTTCAAAAAGTGACATAATAAACTTCATTAAACTTCCTTATATTTTCCTACAGGGAGGTCCATGTCCTGGTGTCGGAAATCTCCATGATGAGGCAGAAAGGTAGTACTAGTAAAGTTACAGTTGTAAATTCTGGATGCAAGCGAATCTATTTGTGACATCTATTATTCTCCCACTGATTGATAGTTTACATTTGGCAGAGCTGGTAAAGTGTTTTGGGGGGCCCTATCCTTCCTCTCTATGTCAATCTCTGCTGCAGCTATGAGCTCAGGTGCAGGAGATTTGTAAAGTCAAATGGACAAGATCTCCATTCCCCCATTTGACAGGTGGGAACTCATACGTCTACATCTAGGTGTATATTTTGACTCAGAAATGATGATTAGCAGTTTAGATCTATGCCTAGATGCATATCTACAGGTGTGTAGCTCTACACATGAAAACGTATATTTGCGAATGAGTCTCTATATTTTATGCTATGAAGCTTGGCTCTTGAGATAAACAGTTACTACTGCCTCTACTTTTCCTATTTATTGAACTGACATGATAAGTTGAGGAGTTCTGACATTCATTTAATTTTTTATACTGTTTTTGTGCAAAACTATGATCATTATTTTGTATGTTATTATTTACTGTATGCATAGTTTTGTTATTATTTTCAGAATTTGAAATAAATCTAAATTGAAATGGAAAATAATTAAATTTACTTTGAGCAGCAGTAGCATGACATTCACCATATATAGTTGTTTAAAATGTTCACCAGTAGGCAGAGAATGTCACGATTACCAACGATCTACTGTCATCTGCCATGACAGTAGTCCCCCCTCAAAGCACTGGGTTTGTCAGGCTAAAGGCAGAAAAAATGACGAATCAGAAGAGGAGCATGAACAGAAGAGGCATCTTCCCAAGAACATTCGCTAAGAGGATAACCCTTTCAGTGAATGAGATATTGGAGACGTTTTCAGAAAATACAAGAGTCACATATTCCCTGAATCTCATATTCAGGTATATCATCCACCAACAGAGGAGGGGGACAGGCAAATTGTCTATGAAAAGGATCAGACATATAGGGCTTCATCTTAGACACATGAAACACAGGATGTATCTTCCAAGTTCAAGGTAAACGAAGATGAAATGATACCGGATAGATTTTTGAAGAATTCTTTTATTATAGCAGGAATGAATTTGTAATGAAAACCATAAGAGCAAAATAAAGGAATGACTTTTGAGGCACTATGTACTGTGTTGTTATATGAGAACTTGGCAAGTGGTAAATACATAGACCAATTACTTTGAGTAGCATTGCAAAAACAGCGTAAATATTGTTCAAGTCCTTGGTTCAAGCGTTCCGTTTGTCCATTTGTTTGTGTATGTTAACCAGATGATATGGCCACATCGATGTGTAGGATTTTGCAAATATGTTCCAAAAGCCTGAAATATATTGGGGGCCACGGTCTGAAATAATGACTTGAGGGAGACCATGAAGGCGAAAGATCACATGTATAAATATTTGACTCAGTTCTTTTGCAGTGGGTAGTTTCTTTAATGCAGTAAAATGAGCCATCTTGGTAAATGAATCAACGGTCACCATTATAACTCGATTTCCTTCTGAGGGGGGTAGGGAACACATGATACTGTCTGCTAAGGGGCTGGTGGAACGGGTAAAGGTTGAAGCAATCCTACTGGTTCGGTATGGGCAATTTTAGTTTGAGCACAGATGGGACAAGAATCCTCATAACTTTTGGTGTCTTTCTTTATCGTAGGCCACCAAAAAGAGCGAAGGAGTAGTTCTTGTGTGGCTTTGATACTGCGATGACTGGCACCAGGAGAATCGTGACACATTTGTAGTGCTTCCGTTTGCACTACATTTGAAGGGAGGAACAAAGCATCCTTATAATAGTAATACCCCTTTACCTTGCGTAAATTTGGACGTAAGTTTTTCATTTCAAGTTCAGAGAGGGTTGAATACTTAGACCGTACTTTATCAAGAAAAGACTGTACTAATCCAATAATTCCATATGGTTCAATGAGATTTTGCGTAGGAGGATCAATACTTTCAGGATAGCATTGTGACAAGGTGTCTGCCAGAATATTTTGAGAACCCGCTATATAGGTTACATAGAAGTCAAATTGACTAAAAAAGAAAGCCCATCGGGTTTGGCAACTGTTCTGACATTGAAAGTTTCGTAGACACTAAATTTCAATGGTCTGTTCTTATGTTTCCCTTGAACCCATAAGGAATTGTCTCCACTCATTACAGGCTGCATTTAAAGCAAATAGTTTGTGTTCTAATCCATCATCACTTTGTGTTTATCGTAATGCGTCCCCTATTGCTCTCTCTGAAGCATCAGTGACTACTATAAATTGCTTGGTGGTATCAGGGTACCGTAATACAGGAGCTTGTGTGAAGGCACGTTTTAGGCTTTGAAATGCAGTTTCAGCAACTTCTGTCCAAACAAACCCATTCTGTAAATTCTCTTTTTTAAGAGTTCCTGCGATTTGACTGGTTTGTTGGGCGAAATCTGAGATGTATTGTCGATAGAAATTGGCCAATCCTAAAAAAAACTGGGTTTCTTTGATAGAAGAGGGGGATGGCCAGTCTAGGATGGCTTGAACCTTGTCTGGGTCCACAGAAATACCAATTTGACTTATATGATACCCTAAATATTTTACCTCAGTCTTGTCGAATTCACATTTTTTGGGTTTACAAAATAGTAGGCATTGCAGGAGTCTTTCTAGAACTTGAAATATATGCATAGTATGATGTTCTGGATGACTGGAATATGTTAGGATATCATCTTGGTATATAACTACTGTTTGACTTAAAAGGTCGGAAAACGCTGAATCAATAAACCTTTGGAAAACAAGGGAGCGTTGGTCAGATCAAAGGGCATTACACGATATTCATAATGACCAAAAGGGGTGCAAAAAGCAGTTTTCCATTCATCACCTTCCTTTATTCCTAGAAGAGGGTAGGCTCCCCTAAGATCTAACTTAGTAAATTTATTTGCCCCTCTTACTACTTCCAGAAAATCTTTTTTTTATAAGGGGCGGAGGATACCAATGTTTTTTGGTGATCTTGTTGAGTCCACAAAAGTCTATTCAGGGGGGTAGATCCATCATCTCCTTAGGCACGAAAAAGAGGGGAGGCCCAGCGGGTGCAGAAGAGGGTGCAATCAGGCCGCTCTGTAAATTGTCTTGTAGATATTCCTTGAGTATCTTCTTCTTGGGCTCAGTAAGTGAGTACATTTTCCCAAAAGGTACAACAGTACCAGATTCCAAGGGAATGGCACAGTCATATTCTCTATGTGGAGGTAACACTGTTTTTTGGGGTTTCTGAAACACATCTGCATATTCCAGATAACGACTGGGTACCCCTTGGGTAGAGTTGATGGAACAACCTACTTCTTGTGGTGTCAATAGCATTCTCTTTGCTGTTCCTGATGAAAAGCTGTGGTGTTGACAAAATTGGGAAGAGAGTGAAATAGTTCTGGTTTCCCAATTGATATAAGGATTATGCTGTGTTAACCAGGGTATACCTAGGAGGATTACATGATTTGGTGAGGAAATCAGATCGAAGGAAACATATTCCTGATGTTTTCCGAAACTTAAACATAAGGTAGGAGTAGTGTTGATGACAGAACCAGAAGCTAAAAGGGGTCCATCAACTGTATGAACCTGTTCTGGAATGTTTTGGAATGTCGTTAGGTATGCAAGGATTTTTTTCCATAGACCATGTCTCATCAAGATATATTCCACTGGCTCCACAGTCTAACAATGCCAACGCCCTCTCTTCCTGACCGTCAGTTAACTGCAATGTAATAGATAAAAGAAAGAGGGACGTTGTTTCTTTGTTGGAAGAGCAAATAGAAGATATCTCAGAGAATCCCGTCCCCACCCTTCTCACAGAGGACAGGAGTTGGTGTTTCCCGTAGACTTTGCAGGACAAATCGGGCATGTACAAATCAAAGGGACAAACGCACACACAGTCTTTTTTGTCGTCTGGTTTCATGCTCACTAGCAGTTAAGGGACCACGACCTGTGTCTATTGCATAGGCTCCTCCTCTGTAGCTCCTCTAGACTCAGGTCGAGTCTCTTTGGTCCGGTGAATGGTGGTACTTGAGGTCCCTGAATGAGGTGGTCCATGACTCTTTCTCTTCTCCATCCTACGTTCATTAAGGCGATATTCTATGGAGAGTGCTGAGTCCATTAAACTCTTTAAAACTTCCATTCTAGTGGAATGTACTAGTTCGTCCTTTATTTTATCCCGAAGACATCTTGAAAAATGGGTAACAAGAGTACGTTCTACCCAAGTAGTTTCTGCTGCCAGTTGTCTGAAGCATGTGATATATTGTAAGACGTCCTGGTTACCCTGCTGGATGTCACATAAGGCTTCGTCAGCGGAGGACCTGAGTCCAGGACGTTCAAACATTTGCTTAAAGGCTGCAAGAAAGGCTGAATAGTCAGATAATCGGGAATAATTTATAGCCACCAAAGGAGTCACCCAAGCTAAGGCCAGACCAGACAGGGCACTGAATAAATATCCTACTTTAGTCTTATCTTGCACAAATTGTGAAGGTTGAAACACCAAATATACTGTCAGGGCATCAAGAAATTCATGTAATTTGTTGGGATCCCCTGAAAAGCATGTTGTGGTAGCAGAAACGGTGGGAACGTCTGTTGTTCGGGAGACCAAGGCTTGTCGGAAAGCCGCATTTTCAGTTTGTAACTGTTGCAGTTCCTGGATTTGCTGTTGGACGGTCAGGAGTAACAATTGGTTTGTTTCTTCAACAGCCGTCGGAGTGTCCTCCATAATGCTTGACAAAAACTGGGTTTTAGGGGGCTGCAATCTGTCACAATCTACCCTTTGCTTAGGGCCTTTGTCAGCTGGAACTAGAGGACGCCCTCGATTCTTGCAGGTCCTGCTCTGGCCAAGGTAAGGGCGGCCCTTTCCGGTAGCCACAGTGCTGCTGACAATGGTACGTCAAGAACAGTCCGTGCCTTCCAGAAGGAGTCTCTGAGGAAGAACCCCAAAGGAAAAAAAAACTCTATGACAGGAACTCCCTCGAACAGAAGGAAAGACACATGAAAAAATATCAGACTTCCAAAGTCAAGAAAAATAATCCGGAAGAAAGCTAGAACAAACAGGAATAAAGACTGAAATCAGAATAAAGCAGCCGGAGCGTGATAACCACCAGAGGAAATGTTGCAGTGCAAGGAGAACAAGAATCTAACCCCTTAAGTACCCCTGAGCAGGAAGTGACATGCAAGAAAAAGCAGGAACGCCATTTTAGATTGGGAAAAGACTATAGAACTAAATAGAAGAGAACCCCATATTAAAAAGGGAACCAGATGAATGTAGGGAAAAAGACAAGAAGAAAGGCATGCTGGGAGAAAAGAGAAAATGGCCCAACTAAAAAAAAGAAGAAAAGGAAAAGAAAGAAAAAGGAAGAAGAAGGAAGAAGAAAATAGCCCAAGAACAAGGCACCATGTAAGTGAGGGGTGGGAGGGCTCATACACCTAATGCCGATGACCGCGCTGTGCTCCAAACACGGTGAGGCCCGATGCCCAATCCTTGGCCCGGGCCTCGCCGCAGGCAACGAAGTGAGCTTCGGCTGGGAAAAGGGGCCGCACCAAGCCCAGCATCCAGGAAAATGGACCACAGCTCCAAGCGCGGCCCAGACCGATTCCCCTGCTTGGGCTGCGGAGGCCCCCGGCAAGACAGAGAATAGGAAATGTGTGGCAGTTCTCACTGTTTAAGGTGCTTGTTATAATCTAAGTGTCCTGGCATCATTGGTCTGGTCTCCCATGTCCTTTGTGCCTCTGCTTCCTATGTTTTGACTGTGTGCTGGACTCTGTATTTGCTGTTTTTGGTACTCTGGGCACTTTACTACTGACCAGTGCTAATGTGCAAGTTCTCCCTGTTTAAATTGTATGTTTAATTGGCTATTCCATGATTGGCACATTTGATTTACTAGTAAATCCCTAGTAACATCTACAAGAGGTGCCCAGGGCCTGTAAATCAAAAGCTACTAGTGGCCACCCACTTGAGTAGCCCTGTAAGCATGGCTCAGACCTGCCACTGCAGTGTCTGTGTGTGCAGTTTTAAACTGCCAATTCAACCTGAAATGTGTACCCACTTGCCAGGCCCAAACCTTCGCTTTTTATACATGTAAGGCGCAATCAAAGTTAGGCCATACGTTGCCCCATGGGCAGGGTGCAATGTGTGTTAAAGGTGGGATATCTACTGATGTGTTTTACATGTCCTAAAAGTGAATTAAACTGCCAAATTTGGTTTTCACTGTTGTAAGGCCTATCTTGCTCATAGGTTAACGTGGGGGCTTCCTTTAAATATCTTTTAAGTGCAGTTTCACTTTGGCAGCAGATAGAAAAATGGAGTTTGGTGTCTCTGAACTCACAATTTAAAAATATATCTTTGGAAAAAGTTGTTTTTTAAATGGTCAGTTTGAAAATACCACTCTTGCTTAAACCATTCTGCCTGCTTGTGTATTCCCTGTCTGGGTCAGACTTACAGTTGGGCTGATTGTGAATCTCTACTATATAGTGACACAAAGGGAGCTGGGGTGTAGCCTGCATATCCTAATGAGCCATCTGGGCCAGAGTGGAGGGAGGAGTGGTCACGTACACCCAAATGAGCTGTGCTTGCCCTCACACAATGCAGTCTCCAACCCCCTGGTATGTGTCTGGGGCCAGGCCTGGACAAGGCAGGATATTGTGAACAAGAGATACTTTCCTTTGACGTTTGCCTACTTCAAAGGCAGGAAGGGGTATAAGTAGTGTACCGAAACCCGCAGATTTTCAGATTACTTTTGGAAACAAGAGAAAGCTCTACCAAAGTGAAGAGCGGAAGAGATGGAGGAGGATTACTGCCCTGTTGCCTGTGACTGTGCTTTGCTGGGTTGGCCTGCAGTTGCTGCTTTTGCCAAAAGAAGACAAAGGCTGGACTTTGTGGTATATTCCTGATTGTGAAGTACCTCCAAGGCTTGGATTGAGCTTGACTCCTGTTTTGAAGTCATCGAAGACCTGCCCTGCCAATCGGTGCTTATCAAGTCCCAGGTTCTTTGAAAAGTGAAGCTGGTAAAACAAGGACTGAAATCCACGAACAGGAAGCCATGTGGGGAAAATTTCTATGCAACACCTCCAAGGTGGCTGTAAAAACGACACACCACCCGCCTCATGGCTGAAGTCGAACCACTACCTGCATCGCTACTGGGAAATCGAAGCATCGCCAGTATCGCAGCTGGAGAAATGATGCAACACATTCTTGCCGCTGCTGATAACGATGCAAACTCCACGCAGCATGGTTTTCCTTCACCATGTAGCCGGATCTCACACTCATCATCGCTGGGCGTCAAAATCATTGTGAACCTGCGCGGACCCAAGCTGCCTCTCTGGAAGTGATTGCATCGTTCTTTGACGGGAGAGAAAAACAACGCATCTCCTACCCGACCAGAAAAGAAACAACGCATGGCCTCACTTGCAAGTACAGAATCAACGTATCACTGACTTTTGCGGCATAAGCTCAACTGTGCAGCTTTATTTTTTATGTAAACCAGGTACTTTGTGAAAAAACAAAGTTTCCATTGTTTTCTATGGAGTAAGATTTTAATATTTTGAAAATTCATAACTTTACTTGTGTATGTTGGATTTTTGTTGCTTTGGTCTTGTTGATTTAGGTAAATATTGCCTATTTTTCTAAACTGGTGTGGTGTCAATTTTGTAGTGTTTTCACTGTATTACTGTGTGTGTTGGTACAAATACATTACACATTGCCTTTGAGATAAGCCTGACTGCTTGTGCCAAGCTACCAAGGGGTGAGCAGGGGTTGTCTTAAGAGTGTAACTCCCTTACCCTGACTACAGTGAGGGCCCCTGCTTGGACACAGTACAAAATGACTGCCAACCAGAGACCCCATTTCTAACACTGAGAAATGCATTTTTCAACTTTATTGATAGCGCTGATGCTGATTTAAGATCCTATGCTTAGGCTATAGGTATCATTGCTGATAAATTGGTTCAGCATATAATGCAAAGAACAAATGTAATCTAGCCGTACACCACACATTCATCTCTAGCCCAGTTTTACATATACATGCTGCTATGTTATCTTGTACTATTATTTTCTGTTATGTGTTAATGTATTATGTTATGTTGTTATTTAATGTTATGGGATGTTACTTTATAATAAAAGTATCCAAAGGTTTACAGACTAGGGTTTTATCTATCCACCCTAGAGCCAGTTCCGCTCCCTGTCCTGTGGACCCAGTGCTTATCCCCATCCTCCATATCCTATGAAACTTTCCTCCCCTGGCATTCCTCATTCCACTTTTAATCTTGTGATTTCCTCTAACAATTTGGACCCTTCTCTGTCCCCTTCCCCTTTGAACCCTTCTCTCCCACCACTAGACCCTATGCTGCTGGTTTGAAATTTTATATCTCATATGTATTGTAAGATGGTGGTATCTTTTAAATTCACAACACTCATCTTCACAATTCTGCTTCTATTACTGTTCATTATCCTAAACATTGCAGCACATGCATTTTATAACAGATTGCAATCTTTTCTATCAATCTATTGAAAACTCTCCTGCATGTCTCTCATTGCCTTTGTGTATACTGTATAAGACTTATTGTTAACAAGAGAAAAAGGTAACTTTTGTTTCATCACGACTTCCCTGACAGGTCTTATCTAGAGTCCATGCGTAAAGCTGCCAAAAATCACCTTTTCTGTCTAGGTTTTCGTGAGGTACTGCTAGTGATCTGGGGGGGTTGGGTTGACAGTTGCTACTTGTTGAAGGAGCGACTCAGTCGCCTACAAACAAAAGTGCTTTCACCCCTAAACCAGCAGTCTTGCTAAGGAGCAAGAGTCCAACTACCACACTGTGCCACCAACTATGGAGTTTTGGCACTAATTCACATATATCCTGAGTATATCTGTATCACACATAGCAGTAGCATTATATGGAGATGTCTGTGGTCTTAGGGACAATCCACCTCAGATGAATAGGGAGCACCTAAATAGGCCGTAGGTTGTTCAAGCCGGGACCCTTAAAAGGATTTTGCTCATTTGGTGCTCCTCCTCTGGACCCATTACTCAACACTGCTAACGCCATATACATTTCAGAAAATATCAAACACGTATTAACACAACATCTAGCAGCCCATAGCTTAACAAATGAGGGCGAGGAAGTGACATTTATCATGGAAGCTTACCAAACAGAAACATTCTATTTCTGGGTCACCTCTCCTGAAGAAGATGACACAACACATAAATTTCACATAGATAGAATAGTGAATGTACCACAACGGTACCAGACTTACCGGTATCTAAAGGTACTGCTTTCTTCGCAAGAACATCAAAATTGGTTCAATGGCCACTGCCACATGTAATACAACCCGTGAGATTAGGTCCCTTAAGTAATGACGGACCAGCGTGGTCCACCTTTGCCAAATATACAGCACATCCTGCCGTACAGGCAATGCAAATAACTTACGTATGTGCACTTTATAATGAGCTAGTACAACTTCACAGATGACTGGTATTTAATTCACTATGCACTCCTTGAATACTGCCCCAGCACAGGTAGCACCAGCTGGTCTCCAATTGGCTGTTACTGGGATTAACCACAAACAGTATATTCTATCATGGGCAAGGCACCCCAGTAACGTCAGAAGATTATGATCTGGTTAGCATAAAAAACTAACCAGCTGGAATCAGTGTTTCCCCATACAGGACGCCAAGATAAGCATAGAAGACTCACAATGTGCTTGCCATTCGGAATGGTTCCCTCAGTGGACGACTGCGCCCAATGGGGTACAGTGTTCGCTTCAATTTACACTACCACGCATGGTACCCTGACACTTGCCAAAATACTGGAAGAGTTAAAACAAATTCAAAATGAGCACATGGCTGGTCCATCCTTGGATTTGGTGATTAACTGATGTGTAACTTCCACACAGTCTCCTCAATAATACTCAGTAACATTAAAGGGGAAGTGGTAGCTCTGAGACACTCCACAATTTGAACAGAAGCATCAACTACCGGAAATTATTTCCTAAACCTATACTAATGTAGGATGGGATAGTTTGGGAGTCAAGCTGAAGAAGCCTGAAATTCAGAGTGCCGCCCCTAAGGAAGGTACTAAACAAGCACAAGAGGGTTCTAAAAAAAGCTGGGATAAAAAATAAAAAAAAATACAGAAAAAGTCAGTGAGCAGATTCTTCACATCTAGAGAGCTCCCAAAGGAGATATATTCTCAGAAATAGAGAAATTTA
This sequence comes from Pleurodeles waltl, assembly GCF_031143425.1. Lineage (NCBI taxonomy): Eukaryota > Metazoa > Chordata > Amphibia > Caudata > Salamandridae > Pleurodeles > Pleurodeles waltl. Next base: position 255,485,447 of record NC_090443.1, on the reverse strand, counting down.
AAGGCTCCTGACAAATATACTGATACACGACCCTCTTGTTCCTATCAGGACACACAAGATAGACAGAGTGATAGAGTGGGCCAGTCAGAGCAATGCACTGATTACGTGAAACAGAAGAAAGACTCATAGCGTTCCACAGACAAGAAAGAGGACAAATCACCCACCAAAAGCCACAATTCAAAAACAAGAAGTTCACAGTTATTTCAATAAAACATGCCAGCTAACTTGAGAACATTGCAGAAGTCCCAATATGTCACCAGAGTCTGAAAGGTCATCTGTATCTGACAGCAACTAACAATTGTATTGTAGTCGAGACAGAGGATGGGCGCTACCTCCCACCAGACAGGGTTTATGATCTGAATATCAAAATTGAGGGAGACATAGAGTGCACTATTAGTGTAATTGTTTAGGAAGAACTTAATTCTGATATCCTATTGGCAGAAAGAGACTGGCCATCTGAGTATGTCCACAAGCTCCCACATGGGGAAGATGTTATTTTACCTTCTTTCTCAGATCTTGTTCCAGATGTGGTGAAAGAAGCCTACTCTGTTGACTGGGCTTTGATGCAGGCACCCACACTATACTGCAACCATACAGTGTGGGATGGGCATTCCCCCTACCATGTAATGCCTATTAGGTCTACATCCCAGCTTCAGCCCCAATATGCAGTTAAACATGAGGCTAAAGCTCTAGTGGGGGGAGATCCTCACTCAACTTGAGTACCAGGGAGTAATAGAGCCCTGTGTCTCTGCAATGAATAACCAGTTATTCCCAGTTGCAAAACCAGACCATTCATACAGAATAGTCTTTGATTACAGACACTTAAGCAATTATGCACAAACACGTGCAATACAAAACGCACAGAGCACCGCACTCATTAAAAACTCGAGAACCAAGGAGTAATAGAGCCCTGTGTCTCCGCAATGAATAACCCGTTATTCCCCATTACAAAACCAGACACTTCATAGAGAATAGCCTTTGATTACAGACACTTAAACAATTATGCACAAACATGTGCAATACAAAACGCACAGAGCACCACACTAATTAAATACATAGTGCATAAAAAATACAAAACAACCTTGGATGTTCCCAACTTTTTTTTGTTGTCATAACTTAGTGCATGAAAGTGGGGACCTGAGTGCATTCCCATTTGGCTCACAAAAACATTTTTGTTGTTTGTCCCAGGGCTATAAGAACAGACCAGGTTTGTTTTATGCCTGTGTAACATCAATATTGCATGATATTGATCCTGAGACATTGTCCTATGTGGATGACATCTATCTCACAGATGACTACCTCAACATTAATCTTACCAGAGTTGATCAGATCATCTTAGGATTCACCACCTTGGGCTACAAATTAAATTTAAGGAAAACTAAAATAACCTTTCTCAGGATACGAGCTATAAGATGAGGGCAGGAGCCTCACCCCGCACTTTTTTAGAAAAATGCGCTCAACTTCAACTACCAAATACCATTAAGAAAGTGCAGTCATTACTTGGTTTCTTAAACTTTGGCAGAACTTACATTCCATATTATGGACAATGCATGAAATACCTCAATGATTTAATTCACCCACATTTCTCAAGCAGACTCTGGGCAGATGAACACACATGCATCCGTAAAGGATTGCAGCAAGACATGCTAGAAGCAAAATACTGACACAGAAGTGACAACAAGACAAATTTGGTCATCAGAATAATAGATGGTGGCATTGGGTTCACATATGTCACCTTTAACCCCTTCGCTGCCAGGCCTTTTCCCCCTCCTGTGCCGAGCCTTTTTTTGGCTATTTGGAGCAGTTCGCGCTTAGGCCCTCATAACTTTTTGTTCACATAAGCTACCCATGCCAAATTTGCGTCCTTTTTTTCCAACATCCTAGGGATTCTAGAGGTACCCAGACTTTGTGGGTTCCCCAGAGGGAGGCCAAGAAATTAGCCAAAAAACAGTGAAAATTTCATTTTTTTAAAAAAATTTGGAAAAATGGGCTGCAGAAGAAGGCTTGTGGTTTTTTCCCTGAAAAGGGCATCAACAAAGGGTTTGCGGTGATAAAATCACCAGCTTCCCAGCTTTCAGGAACAGGCAGACTTGAATCAGAAAACCCAATTTTTCAACCCAATTTTGGCATTTTACTGGGACATACCCCATTTTTACGATTTTTTGTGCTTTCAGCCTCCTTCCAGTCAGTGACAGAAATGGGCATGAAACCAACGCTGGATCCCATAAACCGCAACATTTCTGAAAAGTAGACAAAATTCTGAATTCAGCAAGGGGTAATTTGTGTAGATCCTACAAGGGTTTCCTACAGAAAATAGCAACTGAAAAAGAAAAATATTGAAATTGAGGTGAAAAAAACATAAATTTTTCTCTAAGTTTTACTCTGTAACTTTTTCCTGCAATGTCAGATTTTCGAAAGCAATATACCGTTACGTCTGCTGGACTCTTCTGGTTGCGGGGATATATAGGGCTTGTAGGTTCATCAAGAACTCTAGGTACCCAGAGCCAATAAATGACCTGCACCCTGCAGTGGGTTTTCATTCTATGCCGGGTATACAGCAATTCATTTGCTGAAATATAAAGAGTAAAAAATAGCTATCAAGAAAACCTTTGTATTTCCAAAATGGGCACAAGATAAGGTGTTGAGAAGCAGTGGTTATTTGCACATCTCTGAATTCCGGGCTGCCCATACTAGCATGTGAATTACCGGGCATTTATCAAATAGACGTCTTTTTTACACACTGTCTTACATTTGGAAGGGAAAAATGTAGAGAAAGACAAGGGGCAATAACACTTGTTTTGCTATTCTATGTTCCCCCAAGTCTCCCGATAAAAATGATACCTCACTTGTGTGGGTAGGCCTAGCGCCCGCGACAGGAAACGCACCAAAGCGCAACGTGGACACATCACAGAAAACAGACCTGTTTTTAGCAAAGTGCCTACCTGTAGATTTTGGCCTCTAGCTCAGCCGCCACCTAGGGAAACCTACCAAACCTGTGCATTTCTGAAAACTAGAGACCTAGGGGAATCCAAGATGGGATGATTTGTGTGGCTCGGACCAGGTTCTGTTACCCAGAATCCTTTGCAAACCTCAAAATTTGGCTAAAAAAACACATGTTCCTCACATTTCTGTGGCAGAAAGTTCTGGAATCTGAGAGGAGCCACAAATTTCCTTCCACCCAGCGTTCCCCCACGTCACCCGATAAAAATGATACCTCACTTGTGTGGGTAGGCCTAGCGCCCGCGACAGGAAACACCCCAAAGCGCAATGTGGACACATCACAGAAAACAGACCTGTTTTTAGCAAAGTGCCTACCTGTAGATTTTGGCCTCTAGCTCAGCCGCCACCTAGGGAAACCTACCAAACCTGTGCATTTCTGAAAACTAGAGACCTAGGGGAATCCAAGATGGGGTGATTTGTGTGGCTCGGACCAGGTTCTGTTACCCAGAATCCTTTGCAAAGCTCAAAAATTGGCTAAAAAAACACATGTTCCTCACATTTCTGTGGCAGAAAGTGCTGGAATCTGAGAGGAGCCACAAATGTCCTTCCACCCAGCGTTCCCCCACGTCTCCCGATAAAAATGATACCTCACATGTGTGGGTAGGCCTAGCGCCCGCGACAGGAAACGCCCCAAAGCGCAACGTGGACACATCACAGAAAACAGACCTGTTTTTAGCAAAGTGCCTACCTGTAGATTTTGGCCTGTAGCTCAGCCGCCACCTAGGGAAACCTACCAAACCTGTGCATTTCTGAAAACTAGAGACCTAGGGGAATCCAAGGAGGGGTGACTGGCGGGGCTCGGACCAGGTTCTGTTACCCAGAATCCTTTGCAAAGCTCAAAAATTGGCTAAAAAAACACATGTTCCTCACATTTCTGTGGCAGAAAGTTCTGGAATCTGGGAGGAGCCACAAATTTCCTTCCACCCAGCGTTCCCCCACGTCTCCCGATAAAAATGATACCTCACTTGTGTGGGTAGGCCTAGCGCCCGCGACAGGAAACGCCCCAAAGCGCAACGTGGACACATCACAGAAAACAGACCTGTTTTTAGCAAAGTGCCTACCTGTAGATTTTGGCCTCTAGCTCAGCCGCCACCTAGGGAAACCTACCAAACCTGTGCATTTCTGAAAACTAGAGACCTAGGGGAATCCAAGGAGGGGTGACTGGCGGGGCTCGGACCAGGTTCTGTTACCCAGAATCCTTTGCAAACCTCATATTTTGGCTAAAAAAACGCATTTTCCTCACATTTGAGTGACAGAAAGTTCTGGAATCTGAGAGGAGCCACAAATTTCCTTCCACCCAGCGTTCCCCCAAGTCTCCCGATAAAAATGATACCTCACTTGAGTGGGTAGGCCTAGCGCCCGCGACAGGAAACGCCCCAAAGCGCAACGTGGACACCACCAAAATTTTGGAAGAAAACAGAGGTGTTTTTTGCGAAGTGACTACCTGCAGATTTTGGCCTCTAGCTCAGCCGGCACCTAGGGAAACCTACCAAACCTGTACATTTCTGAAAACTAGAGACCTAGGGGAATCCAAGGAGGGGTGACTGGCGGGGCTCGGACCAGGTTCTGTTACCCAGAATCCTTAGCAAAGCTCCAAAATTGGCTAAAAAAACACATGTTCCTCACATTTCTGTGGCAGAAAGTTCTGGAATCTGAGAGGAGCCACAAATTTCCTTCCACCCAGCGTTCCCCCACGTCTCCCGATAAAAATGATACCTCACTTGTGTGGGTAGGCCTAGCGCCCGCGACAGGAAACGCCCCAAAGCGCAACGTGGACACATCACAGAAAACAGACCTGTTTTTAGCAAAGTGCCTACCTGTAGATTTTGGCCTCTAGCTCAGCCGCCACCTAGGGAAACCTACCAAACCTGTGTATTTCTGAAAACTAGAGTCCTAGGGGAATCCAAGGAGGGGTGACTGGCGGGGCTCGGACCAGGTTCTGTTACCCAGAATCCTTTGCAAAGCTCAAAAATTGGCTAAAAAAACACATGTTCCTCACATTTCTGTGGCAGAAAGTTCTGGAATCTGGGAGGAGCCACAAATTTCCTTCCACCCAGCGTTCCCCCAAGTCTCCCGATAAAAATGATACCTCACTTGCGTGGGTAGGCCTAGCGCCCGCGACAGGAAACGCCCCAAAGCGCAACGTGGACACCACCAAAATTTTGGAAGAAAACAGACCTGTTTTTAGCGAAGTGCCTACCTGTAGATTTTGGCCTGTAGCTCAGCCGCCACCTAGGGAAACCTACCAAACCTGTGCATTTCTGAAAACTAGAGACATAGGGGAATCCAAGGAGGGGTGACTGGCGGGGCTCGGACCAGGTTCTGTTACCCAGAATCCTTTGCAAAGCTCAAACATTGGCTAAAAAAACACATGTTCCTCACATTTCTGTGGCAGAAAGTTCTGGAATCTGAGAGGAGCCACAAATTTCCTTCTACCCAGCGTTCCCCCACGTCTCCCGATAAAAATGATACCTCACTTGTGTGGGTAGGCCTAGCGCCCGCGACAGGAAACGCCCCAAAGCGCAACGTGGACACATCACAGAAAACAGACCTGTTTTTAGCAAAGTGCCTACCTGTAGATTTTGGCCTGTAGCTCAGCCGCCACCTAGGGAAACCTACCAAACCTGTGCATTTCTGAAAACTAGAGACCTAGGGGAATCCAAGGAGGGGTGACTGGCGGGGCTCGGACCAGGTTCTGTTACCCAGAATCCTTTGCAAAGCTCAAAAATTGGCTAAAAAAACACATGTTCCTCACATTTCTGTGGCAGAAAGTTCTGGAATCTGGGAGGAGCCACAAATTTCCTTCCACCCAGCGTTCCCCCAAGTCTCCCGATAAAAATGATACCTCACTTGCGTGGGTAGGCCTAGCGCCCGCGACAGGAAACGCCCCAAAGCGCAACGTGGACACCACCAAAATTTTGGAAGAAAACAGACCTGTTTTTAGCGAAGTGCCTACCTGTAGATTTTGGCCTGTAGCTCAGCCGCCACCTAGGGAAACCTACCAAACCTGTGCATTTCTGAAAACTAGAGACCTAGGGGAATCCAAGGAGGGGTGACTGGCGGGGCTCGGACCAGGTTCTGTTACCCAGAATCCTTTGCAAAGCTCAAAAATTGGCTAAAAAAACACATGTTCCTCACATTTCTGTGGCAGAAAGTTCTGGAATCTGAGAGGAGCCACAAATTTCCTTCCACCCAGCGTTCCCCCACGTCTCCCGATAAAAATGATACCTCACTTGTGTGGGTAGGCCTAGCGCCCGCGACAGGAAACGCCCCAAAGCGCAACGTGGACACATCACAGAAAACAGACCTGTTTTTAGCAAAGTGCCTAACTGTAGATTTTGGCCTGTAGCTCAGCCGCCACCTAGGGAAACCTACCAAACCTGTGCATTTCTGAAAACTAGAGACCTAGGGGAATCCAAGGAGGGGTGACTGGCGGGGCTCGGACCAGGTTCTGTTACCCAGAATCCTTTGCAAAGCTCAAAAATTGGCTAAAAAAACACATGTTCCTCACATTTCTGTGGCAGAAAGTTCTGGAATCTGGGAGGAGCCACAAATTTCCTTCCACCCAGCGTTCCCCCAAGTCTCCCGATAAAAATGATACCTCACTTGCGTGGGTAGGCCTAGCGCCCGCGACAGGAAACGCCCCAAAGCGCAACGTGGACACCACCAAAATTTTGGAAGAAAACAGACCTGTTTTTAGCGAAGTGCCTACCTGTAGATTTTGGCCTGTAGCTCAGCCACCACCTAGGGAAACCTACCAAACCTGTGCATTTCTGAAAACTAGAGACCTAGGGGAATCCAAGGAGGGGTGACTGGCGGGGCTCGGACCAGGTTCTGTTACCCAGAATCCTTTGCAAAGCTCAAAAATTGGCTAAAAAAACACATGTTCCTCACATTTCTGTGGCAGAAAGTTCTGGAATCTGAGAGGAGCCACAAATTTCCTTCCACCCAGCGTTCCCCCACGTCTCCCGATAAAAATGATACCTCACTTGTGTGGGTAGGCCTAGCGCCCGCGACAGGAAACGCGCCAAAGCGCAACGTGGACACATCACAGAAAACAGACCTGTTTTTAGCAAAGTGCCTACCTGTAGATTTTGGCCTGTAGCTCAGCCGCCACCTAGGGAAACCTACCAAACCTGTGCATTTCTGAAAACTAGAGACCTAGGGGAATCCAAGGAGGGGTGACTGGCGGGGCTCGGACCAGGTTCTGTTACCCAGAATCCTTTGCAAAGCTCAAAAATTGGCTAAAAAAACACATGTTCCTCACATTTCTGTGGCAGAAAGTTCTGGAATCTGGGAGGAGCCACAAATTTCCTTCCACCCAGCGTTCCCCCAAGTCTCCCGATAAAAATGATACCTCACTTGCGTGGGTAGGCCTAGCGCCCGCGACAGGAAACGCCCCAAAGCGCAACGTGGACACCACCAAAATTTTGGAAGAAAACAGACCTGTTTTTAGCGAAGTGCCTACCTGTAGATTTTGGCCTGTAGCTCAGCCACCACCTAGGGAAACCTACCAAACCTGTGCATTTCTGAAAACTAGAGACCTAGGGGAATCCAAGGAGGGGTGACTGGCGGGGCTCGGACCAGGTTCTGTTACCCAGAATCCTTTGCAAATCTCAAAAATTGGCTAAAAAAAACACATGTTCCTCACATTTCTGTGGCAGAAAGTTCTGGAATCTGAGAGGAGCCACAAATTTCCTTCCACCCAGCGTTCCCCCACGTCTCCCGATAAAAATGATACCTCACTTGTGTGGGTAGGCCTAGCGCCCGCGACAGGAAACGCCCCAAAGCGCAACGTGGACACATCACAGAAAACAGACCTGTTTTTAGCAAAGTGCCTACCTGTAGATTTTGGCCTGTAGCTCAGCCGCCACCTAGGGAAACCTACCAAACCTGTGCATTTCTGAAAACTAGAGAACTAGGGGAATCCAAGGAGGGGTGACTGGCGGGGCTCGGACCAGGTTCTGTTACCCAGAATCCTTTGCAAAGCTCAAAAATTGGCTAAAAAAACACATGTTCCTCACATTTCTGTGGCAGAAAGTTCTGGAATCTGGGAGGAGCCACAAATTTCCTTCCACCCAGCGTTCCCCCAAGTCTCCCGATAAAAATGATACCTCACTTGCGTGGGTAGGCCTAGCGCCCGCGACAGGAAACGCCCCAAAGCGCAACGTGGACACCACCAACATTTTGGAAGAAAACAGACCTGTTTTTAGCGAAGTGTCTACCTGTAGATTTTGGCCTGTAGCTCAGCCGCCACCTAGGGAAACCTACCAAACCTGTGCATTTCTGAAAACTAGAGACCTAGGGGAATCCAAGGAGGGGTGACTGGCGGGGCTCGGACCAGGTTCCGTTACCCAGAATCCTTTGCAAAGCTCAAAAATTGGCTAAAAAAACACATGTTCCTCACATTTCTGTGGCAGAAAGTTCTGGAATCTGAGAGGAGCCACAAATTTCCTTCCACCCAGCGTTCCCCCACGTCTCCCGATAAAAATGATACCTCACTTGTGTGGGTAGGCCTAGCGCCCGCGACAGGAAACGCCCCAAAGCGCAACATGGACACATCACAGAAAACAGACCTGTTTTTAGCAAAGTGCCTACCTGTAGATTTTGGCCTGTAGCTCAGCCGCCACCTAGGGAAACCTACCAAACCTGTGCATTTCTGAAAACTAGAGACCTAGGGGAATCCAAGGAGGGGTGACTGGCGGGGCTCGGACCAGGTTCTGTTACCCAGAATCCTTTGCAAAGCTCAAAAATTGGCTAAAAAAACACATGTTCCTCACATTTCTGTGGCAGAAAGTTCTGGAATCTGGGAGGAGCCACAAATTTCCTTCCACCCAGCGTTCCCCCAAGTCTCCCGATAAAAATGATACCTCACTTGCGTGGGTAGGCCTAGCGCCCGCGACAGGAAACGCCCCAAAGCGCAACGTGGACACCACCAAAATTTTGGAAGAAAACAGACCTGTTTTTAGCGAAGTGCCTACCTGTAGATTTTGGCCTGTAGCTCAGCCGCCACCTAGGGAAACCTACCAAACCTGTGCATTTCTGAAAACTAGAGACCTAGGGGAATCCAAGGAGGGGTGACTGGCGGGGCTCGGACCAGGTTCTGTTACCCAGAATCCTTTGCAAAGCTCAAAAATTGGCTAAAAAAACACATGTTCCTCACATTTCTGTGGCAGAAAGTTCTGGAATCTGAGAGGAGCCACAAATTTCCTTCTACCCAGCGTTCCCCCACGTCTCCCGATAAAAATGATACCTCACTTGTGTGGGTAGGCCTAGCGCCCGCGACAGGAAACGCCCCAAAGCGCAACGTGGACACATCACAGAAAACAGACCTGTTTTTAGCAAAGTGCCTACCTGTAGATTTTGGCCTGTAGCTCAGCCGCCACCTAGGGAAACCTACCAAACCTGTGCATTTCTGAAAACTAGAGACCTAGGGGAATCCAAGGAGGGGTGACTGGCGGGGCTCGGACCAGGTTCTGTTACCCAGAATCCTTTGCAAAGCTCAAAAATTGGCTAAAAAAACACATGTTCCTCACATTTCTGTGGCAGAAAGTTCTGGAATCTGGGAGGAGCCACAAATTTCCTTCCACCCAGCGTTCCCCCAAGTCTCCCGATAAAAATGATACCTCACTTGCGTGGGTAGGCCTAGCGCCCGCGACAGGAAACGCCCCAAAGCGCAACGTGGACACCACCAAAATTTTGGAAGAAAACAGACCTGTTTTTAGCGAAGTGCCTACCTGTAGATTTTGGCCTGTAGCTCAGCCGCCACCTAGGGAAACCTACCAAACCTGTGCATTTCTGAAAACTAGAGACCTAGGGGAATCCAAGGAGGGGTGACTGGCGGGGCTCGGACCAGGTTCTGTTACCCAGAATCCTTTGCAAAGCTCAAAAATTGGCTAAAAAAACACATGTTCCTCACATTTCTGTGGCAGAAAGTTCTGGAATCTGAGAGGAGCCACAAATTTCCTTCCACCCAGCGTTCCCCCACGTCTCCCGATAAAAATGATACCTCACTTGTGTGGGTAGGCCTAGCGCCCGCGACAGGAAACGCCCCAAAGCGCAACGTGGACACATCACAGAAAACAGACCTGTTTTTAGCAAAGTGCCTACCTGTAGATTTTGGCCTGTAGCTCAGCCGCCACCTAGGGAAACCTACCAAACCTGTGCATTTCTGAAAACTAGAGACCTAGGGGAATCCAAGGAGGGGTGACTGGCGGGGCTCGGACCAGGTTCTGTTACCCAGAATCCTTTGCAAAGCTCAAAAATTGGCTAAAAAAACACATGTTCCTCACATTTCTGTGGCAGAAAGTTCTGGAATCTGGGAGGAGCCACAAATTTCCTTCCACCCAGCGTTCCCCCAAGTCTCCCGATAAAAATGATACCTCACTTGCGTGGGTAGGCCTAGCGCCCGCGACAGGAAACGCCCCAAAGCGCAACGTGGACACCACCAAAATTTTGGAAGAAAACAGACCTGTTTTTAGCGAAGTGTCTACCTGTAGATTTTGGCCTGTAGCTCAGCCGCCACCTAGGGAAACCTACCAAACCTGTGCATTTCTGAAAACTAGAGACCTAGGGGAATCCAAGGAGGGGTGACTGGCGGGGCTCGGACCAGGTTCTGTTACCCAGAAGCCTTTGCAAAGCTCAAAAATTGGCTAAAAAAACACATGTTCCTCACATTTCTGTGGCAGAAAGTTCTGGAATCTGAGAGGAGCCACAAATTTCCTTCCACCCAGCGTTCCCCCACGTCTCCCGATAAAAATGATACCTCACTTGTGTGGGTAGACCTAGCGCCCGCGACAGGAAACGCCCCAAAGCGCAACGTGGACACATCACAGAAAACAGACCTGTTTTTAGCAAAGTGCCTACCTGTAGATTTTGGCCTGTAGCTCAGCCGCCACCTAGGGAAACCTACCAAACCTGTGCATTTCTGAAAACTAGAGACCTAGGGGAATCCAAGGAGGGGTGACTGGCGGGGCTCGGACCAGGTTCTGTTACCCAGAATCCTTTGCAAAGCTAAAAAATTGGCTAAAAAAACACATGTTCCTCACATTTCTGTGGCAGAAAGTTCTGGAATCTGGGAGGAGCCACAAATTTCCTTCCACCCAGCGTTCCCCCAAGTCTCCCGATAAAAATGATACCTCACTTGCGTGGGTAGGCCTAGCGCCCGCGACAGGAAACGCCCCAAAGCGCAACGTGGACACCACCAAAATTTTGGAAGAAAACAGACCTGTTTTTAGCGAAGTGCCTACCTGTAGATTTTGGCCTGTAGCTCAGCCACCACCTAGGGAAACCTACCAAACCTGTGCATTTCTGAAAACTAGAGACCTAGGGGAATCCAAGGAGGGGTGACTGGCGGGGCTCGGACCAGGTTCTGTTACCCAGAATCCTTTGCAAAGCTCAAAAATTGGCTAAAAAAACACATGTTCCTCACATTTCTGTGGCAGAAAGTTCTGGAATCTGAGAGGAGCCACAAATTTCCTTCCACCCAGCGTTCCCCCACGTCTCCCGATAAAAATGATACCTCACTTGTGTGGGTAGGCCTAGCGCCCGCGACAGGAAACGCCCCAAAGCGCAACGTGGACACATCACAGAAAACAGACCTGTTTTTAGCAAAGTGCCTACCTGTAGATTTTGGCCTGTAGCTCAGCCGCCACCTAGGGAAACCTACCAAACCTGTGCATTTCTGAAAACTAGAGACCTAGGGGAATCCAAGGAGGGGTGACTGGCGGGGCTCGGACCAGGTTCTGTTACCCAGAATCCTTTGCAAAGCTCAAAAATTGGCTAAAAAAACACATGTTCCTCACATTTCTGTGGCAGAAAGTTCTGGAATCTGGGAGGAGCCACAAATTTCCTTCCACCCAGCGTTCCCCCAAGTCTCCCGATAAAAATGATACCTCACTTGCGTGGGTAGGCCTAGCGCCCGCGACAGGAAACGCCCCAAAGCGCAACGTGGACACCACCAAAATTTTGGAAGAAAACAGACCTGTTTTTAGCGAAGTGCCTACCTGTAGATTTTGGCCTGTAGCTCAGCCGCCACCTAGGGAAACCTACCAAACCTGTGCATTTCTGAAAACTAGAGACCTAGGGGAATCCAAGGAGGGGTGACTGGCGGGGCTCGGACCAGGTTCTGTTACCCAGAATCCTTTGCAAAGCTCAAAAATTGGCTAAAAAAACACATGTTCCTCACATTTCTGTGGCAGAAAGTTCTGGAATCTGAGAGGAGCCACAAATTTGATTCCACCCAGCGTTCCCCCACGTCTCCCGATAAAAATGATACCTCACTTGTGTGGGTAGGCCTAGCGCCCGCGACAGGAAACGCCCCAAAGCGCAACGTGGACACATCACATTTTTTCATTGAAAACAGTGCCTACCTGTAGTTTTTGGCCTGTAGCTCAGCCAGCACCTAGGGAAACCTACCAAACCTGTGCATTTCTGAAAACTAGAGACCTAGGGGAATCCAAGATGGGGTGACTTGAGGGGCTCTGACCAGGTTCTGTTACCCAGAATCCTTTCCAAACCTCAAATATTGGCTAAAACAACGCATTTTTCACACATTTCGGTGACAGAAAGTTCTGGAATCTGAGTGGAGCCACAAATTTCCTTCCACCCAGCGTTCCCCCAAGTCTCCCGATAAAAATGATACCTCAGTTGTGTGGGTGGGCCAGGTGCCTCCAACAGAATAAGGCCCAAAACTTGTAGAGATACAGGGGATAGTACTGCGAGTTTATAAGGACATATTCTTTTATACATCTTTAGACTGACTCTGCTTTGGGGACCCACATACGTGAGGTGTCATTTTATTTGGGAGACTGAGGGGAACACTGGGGAGTAGGAATTTTGTGCTGGAGTGGTGATCGTACGAAGAAAAGTCAGGAAAATATGTTTTTTTTAAGCACATTTTGAGGTTTACAGAGGAGTCTGGGTAAGAAAATGTTGGGGGATCCACGCAAGCCACTCCTCCCTAGACTCCTTGGGGTGTCTAGTTTTAAAAAATGTCTGGGTTTGGTAGGTTTCCCTAGATGAAGGCCGCACACAGGACCAAAAACATAGGTGCCCTCTCCCCCCCCAAACACAGGTAGTTTTGTAATATATCGTTTTGATGTGCCCACATACGTCCGTGATGTGCCAAACACTAAAATTTTGAAAAGAAACACACTTAGGTTATGTGAAAAAGACCCCTCACCCACCAACCAAGTTGGTGGCATGCTTCATCATCGGGGTCCCACCTGAGGCACCTAGCGTGTCAGAGGTGTGCTGCGACGCCTGATTACAGCGGAGCAGGTTTGGTCAATTTTACCACACATACTGGTTGGATTTGGCACGAGGGTGAGTGATGGTTCAGTGGATCAAATTTTACTAACAAGAGCTTTCACAAAAATGAAAAGCACTGTTAGTAACTGAAAGGCAAAAAACTGAACCAATGACTCACAGCTCGTGAGCTGTAAAGCCGCGACAAGGCACCAACCGCTTTACAGTCCATTCACACAACTTTCATACATGACACACACAAGGCCATTCACACCGCCAGCCACGGGCCCAGCACATTACAACACTCACATCGACAGACAGCGCCACTCAAGGGCCCATCACTTACATACGCCCACATGCCTGATACAACAATCACACCAGCTGATGGGAGTGTGTGGACTGGTGTTTGGCTTGCAGTGTGTTGCAGTAGCCAACATCAAGTCAATATGTACAGTCTCAGCCAAGCCCCACTCCACACACAATGGCATCATATTTTTTTTTTTTTTAACAGAGGAACCCCTAACTAAGTAGAAAGAATTACAAAACAACAAACACAAAAGCTCTAACTAACAACATGACAGAAATGCTAACCATGAAACTAAACACATGAAAATACAAAACAGACATGAGTTTACACTCATGGTTGTTCCCAGAAATTCTTCTGGGTGTGGTAATTCTTAAAACAAGCACCGACACACAGCCCAGGCTTTGAAGGACAATCTGGGCAGTACATTCGAGACTCCCTCCGGATACCTCTTCGAAAACACACTCTACATTTCTTAGCTGGAAAGTCTTTTTTGGGTGTGGGAGGAATGTGCTCAGCAAAGTGGCGATCTTTCAATCTAGCCACATCCTCCACCACTGCTTCTCTAGGAACTCTGGCCTGTTCCACCACAATAAGGCTCTCTATCACTGACTCCTGAAATTTCACAAATGTCATCTTTGAGTCTGGAGACCTATCCCTAAACACAATAAAAGCATTGAAGGTTGCTAAGTGGAAGAGGTGAAGTGCTAACTTCTTATACCAAACATAAGACTTACGAATAGCAGTATAAGGTTCCAACCTCTGGTCAACTCTATCTACACCTCCCATGTGCTTATTATAATCTAAAATGCACACAGGTTTGCGCACTTCAGCAACCTGGCCCCAAACAGTCACAGGGGAAGTACTCTCATCATGGATGGTACTTAGCATGTAGACATCCCTCTTGTCTGAAAATTTCAAAGCTAGCAGCTCCTCGTTCCGCAAGGCACAGCACTGTCCCCTCTCAAGTTTTTTACAGACAAGCTCCCTTGGATAGCCTTTCCGGTTAGAACGGATTGTGCCACAAGCAACTGTGTCCACTCTAAACAATTCCTTGAACAACTGCACACCAGTGTAGAAGTTATCTACATACAAATGGTGACCTTTGTTGAACAGTCGTCTACCAAGATCCCACACTATTTTCTCAGTAACTCCAAAAGTGGGAGGACAACCAGGGGGGTCAATATTGGAATCCCTACCAGTGTACACACGGAAACTATACACATATCCTGTCCTACTTTCAGACAGCATATACAATTTAATTCCATATTGTGCCCTTTTGCTAGGAATGTACTGCCTAAAAACCAAACGACCCTTGAAGAGGACCAAAGACTCGTCCACACTTATCTCTTTGCCTGGAACATAGACCTCCGAAAACCGATCTACAAAATGATCAAGGACAGGCCTAATCTTAAAAAGACGGTCAGAATCTGGGTGATCTCGTGGCAAGGCTAATGCATTGTCAACAAAATGCAGCATCCTAAGAAGAAGCAAATACCGATTACGACTCATGGTAGCTGGAAATATAGCTGTTGCCATCAAGGGACTAGTAGACCAATAAGAAGCCAGTGACGGCTTCCTTATCAACCCCATCAAAAAAGTCAAACCCAAAAATTTTTTTAGCTCCTCCAAATTTGTGGGAATCCACTGGGCAGCTCTAGAGTGTGGCCTAAGTCTAGCAGCGTTGTCCCTCAAATGCTGCTCCGCATACAAATTAGTCTGCTCAACAATCTCTTCCAAAAACACATCATCCATGAATAACTCAAAGAAATTGATAGGCATAAAGTTCTCTGTATTGGCGTTACACCCCGGGAGACCAGTAAAGGCAGGCAACTCTGGCTGCTCCATGTTTGGGGCAACCCAGACATCAGGTCTTCTAACGGGAAACCTTTCAGCCCCAGGTTGCTGCACTATTGGCACATCAATGTCCTCCTCTAAAACAGAACCTTCATCTGCACTGAGTGTGGCTTCATCATCAGAAGATTCCCCTCCAACAGAAACATCACTGCCAGAATCTCTGACTTCCTCCTCTGCCTCAGATGCAGAGTCCGTCTCATAGTCATGATCAGACTGTGACTCAAAAAGCATACCAACCACCTGCTGAGCGGTCATCCTGCGGCTAGCCATGATCTCTCCTGCTAAAATTAACTGGACAAATTCACCACCAACAACCAGCACTGTGTAAGACAAGTAACAAAGTGTAGCTTTGTTAGTAAGAGTTACAAACTCAAAAACTATACCGCTCACTTGCCTGAAAAAGCTTGATTCACCAGCAACTACACAGCAATCACCAATGATATCCCACTAAAAAGAAAGAAAGAAAGGCAAATTAGAAATAAGACACAACAAATATCATTGTGCACAAACCTAAGGACAATTTCACACACAATCCTGCATTTAGTACACCCCCTACAAACATGTCATTCATGCATGGCAACAATACTCCTTTGGAGTAAATTGTTTTTACTTACCTAAAACATGCAACTGTGCAAACTGCAGGTCAACCACCGCCAAAACCGCAAGGAGCCACAGCAAATAAAGCAAAAGCTTTGAACTAGAACAAAAAGGAGGATTTTTTTTTTTATCACAAATGCAAAGACTTCTTCAGTTGACAAACACCCCACCATCAAACATTTTAGAAATTGGTGCCTAAGTGGATTCTGTCATAGGGGCAGATGGGCCTACTAAAAAAATAGGCCTGTCTGCCCCAAGGAAGCCAGAAAATACCTTTAGTACTGTGTCCCCATGGAGAGCGACCCTTGCCAAAGGGGACAGCCCTCAAACAAAAAAAAACAAAAAAAACACACACAACACTATCCCTGGTGCCTAAGTGGCTTCTGCCCCGTTGGGGGCAGGTGGGCCTAAGAAAATAGGCCCATCTGCCCCCAGGGGGTGTAGAAATGGCCAACAGGTCAATGCCCCCCTTGGGGGGGCGCCCCGTGACCAAGGGGACGCCCCCCCACAAAAATAAACACATAAAAAAAAATCCCTGGCGTTCTAGTGGTTTCTGCCCCCCTTGGGGGCAGATCAGCCTAAAAATAATAGGCTGATCTGTCTCCAAGGGGTGCAGAAATGGCCTGGGTACATGTGCCCCCAAAGTGGGGGGCGACCCTTGCCCAAGCCCCCCCCCATCCACTAACACACACACACACACACTCTATCCCTGGTGTCTACGTGGCTTCTGCCCCCCTTGGGGGCAGGTGGGTCTAGAAAAATAGGCCCATCTGCCCCCAGGGGGGGCAGAAATGGCCAACAGGTCAATGCCCCCCTTGGGGGGGCGCCCCGTGCCCGAGGGGACGCCCCCCCACAAATATAAACACATAAAAAAAAATCCCTGGCGTTCTAGTGGTTTCTGCCCCCCTTGGGGGCAGATCAGCCTAAAAATAATAGGCTGATCTGTCTCCAAGGGGTGCAGAAATGGCCTGGGTACATGTGCCCCCAAAGTGGGGGGCGACCCTTGCCCAAACCCCCCCCCCCATCCACTAACACACACACACACACACACTATCCCTGGTGTCTACGTGGCTTCTGCCCCCCTTGGGGGCAGGTGGGTCTAGAAAAATAGGCCCATCTGCCCCCAGGGGGGGCAGAAATGGCCAACAGGTCAATGCCCCCCTTGGGGGGGCGCCCCGTGCCCGAGGGGACGCCCCCCCACAAAAATAAACACATAAAAAAAAATCCCTGGCGTTCTAGTGGTTTCTGCCCCCCTTGGGGGCAGATCAGCCTAAAAATAATAGGCTGATCTGTCTCCAAGGGGTGCAGAAATGGCCTGGGTACATGTGCCCCCAAAGTGGGGGGCGACCCTTGCCCAAGTCCCCCCCCATCCACTAACACACACACACACACACACTATCCCTGGTGTCTACGTGGCTTCTGCCCCCCTTGGGGGCAGGTGGGTCTAGAAAAATAGGCCCATCTGCCCCCAGGGGGGGCAGAAATGGCCAACAGGTCAATGCCCCCCTTGGGGGGGCGCCCCGTGCCCGAGGGGACGCCCCCCCACAAAAATAAACACATTAAAAAAAATCCCTGGCGTTCTAGTGGTTTCTGCCCCCCTTGGGGGCAGATCAGCCTAAAAATAATAGGCTGATCTGTCTCCAAGGGGTGCAGAAATGGCCTGGGTACATGTGCCCCCAAAGTGGGGGGCGACCCTTGCCCAAGCCCCCCCCCATCCACTAACACACACACACACACACACTATCCCTGGTGTCTACGTGGCTTCTGCCCCCCTTGGGGGCAGGTGGGTCTAGAAAAATAGGCCCATCTGCCCCCAGGGGGGGCAGAAATGGCCAACAGGTCAATGCCCCCCTTGGGGGGGCGCCCCGTGCCCGAGGGGACGCCCCCCCCACAAAAATAAACACATTAAAAAAAATCCCTGGCGTTCTAGTGGTTTCTGCCCCCCTTGGGGGCAGATCAGCCTAAAAATAATAGGCTGATCTGTCTCCAAGGGGTGCAGAAATGGCCTGGGTACATGTGCCCCCAAAGTGGGGGGCGACCCTTGCCCAAGCCCCCCCCCATCCACTAACACACACACACACACACACACTATCCCTGGTGTCTACGTGGCTTCTGCCCCCCTTGGGGGCAGGTGGGTCTAGAAAAATAGGCCCATCTGCCCCCAGGGGGGGCAGAAATGGCCAACAGGTCAATGCCCCCCTTGGGGGGGCGCCCCGTGCCCAAGGGGACGCCCCCCCACAAAAATAAACACATAAAAAAAAAACCCTGGCGTTCTAGTGGTTTTTGCCCCCCTTGGGGGCAGATCAGCCTAAAAATAATAGGCTGATCTGTCTCCAAGGGGTGCAGAAATGGCCTGGGTACATGTGCCCCCAAAGTGGGGGGCGACCCTTGCCCAAGCCCCCCCCATCCACTAACACACACACACACACACACTATCCCTGGTGTCTACGTGGCTTCTGCCCCCCTTGGGGGCAGGTGGGTCTAGAAAAATAGGCCCATCTGCCCCCAGGGGGGGCAGAAATGGCCAACAGGTCAATGCCCCCCTTGGGGGGGCGCCCCGTGCCCGAGCGGACGCCCCCCCACAAAAATAAACACATAAAAAAAAATCCCTGGTGTTCTAGTGGTTTCTGCCCCCCTTGGGGGCAGATCAGCCTAAAAATAATAGGCTGATCTGTCTCCAAGGGGTGCAGAAATGGCCTGGGTACATGTGCCCCCAAAGTGGGGGGCGACCCTTGCCCAAGCCCCCCCCCATCCACTAACACACACACACACACACACTATCCCTGGTGTCTACGTGGCTTCTGCCCCCCTTGGGGGCAGGTGGGTCTAGAAAAATAGGCCCATCTGCCCCCAGGGGGGGCAGAAATGGCCAACAGGTCAATGCCCCCCTTGGGGGGGCGCCCCGTGCCCAAGGGGACGCCCCCCCACAAAAATAAACACATAAAAAAAAAAA
This sequence comes from Pleurodeles waltl, assembly GCF_031143425.1. Lineage (NCBI taxonomy): Eukaryota > Metazoa > Chordata > Amphibia > Caudata > Salamandridae > Pleurodeles > Pleurodeles waltl. The sequence continues at coordinate 255,466,488 of NC_090443.1, read as the reverse complement.
CCTGGCGTTCTAGTGGTTTCTGCCCCCCTTGGGGGCAGATCAGCCTAAAAATAATAGGCTGATCTGTCTCCAAGGGGTGCAGAAATGGCCTGGGTACATGTGCCCCCAAAGTGGGGGGCGACCCTTGCCCAAGCCCCCCCCCATCCACTAACACACACACACACACACACTATCCCTGGTGTCTACGTGGCTTCTGCCCCCCTTGGGGGCAGGTGGGTCTAGAAAAATAGGCCCATCTGCCCCCAGGGGGGGCAGAAATGGCCAACAGGTCAATGCCCCCCTTGGGGGGGCGCCCCGTGCCCAAGGGGACACCCCCCACAAAAATAAACACATAAAAAAAAATCCCTGGCGTTCTAGTGGTTTCTGCCCCCCTTGGGGCAGATCAACCTAAAAATAATAGGCTGATCTGCCCTCAAGGGGGGCAGAAATGGCCCTAAAAGACATGCCCCCCAAAGGGGAGCGACCCTTGCCCAAGGGGGCGCCCCCCCATCCACTACACACACAATCCCTGGTGCCTAAGTGGCTTCTGCCCCCCTTGGGGGCAGATGGACGTAAAAAAAATAGGCCGATCTGCCCCCAAGGGGGGCAGAAATGGCCAACAGTTCTCTGCCCCCTTGGGGGGGGCGCCCCTTGCCCAAGGGGGCACCCCCTCCCAACATACCTGCACAGAAAATATAATTCCCTGGTGATCCAGTGGTTTCTGCCCCCCTTGGGGGCAGATCCGCCTAAAAAGTAGGCCAATCTGCCCCCAAGGGGGGCAGAAATGGCCGTAACAAATTGCCCCCACAAGGGGAGCGACCCTTGCCCAAGGGGCCGCTCCCCGCAAACAAGAAACAGTAAAGAACAAAAAAAAAAAAAAATCCCTGGTGTCTAGTGGGCATTCCTGCTGCCCGATCGCAATGCGATCGGGCAGCAGGAATGCTCAAAGAGACACCGGGGGAAAGGAAAAGCCTTTCCTTTCCCCCGGTGCCTCTTTAGCCCAAACCCCCCACCCACCGGGAAGAGGAACTCACCTCTTTCCTCGTCGCCGCACAGGAAGCAAATGGCTTCCTGTGCGGCGAAATCCCCATAATGAAGTCAGCGCGCGATCGCGCGCTGACGTCATTATGGGGGGGGTGGGGGGGTCGGGGGTGGAAGGGGAAGGGCTTCCCCTTCCATCCCTGACTTTGGGGGGGTGGGGGGAAGCACACAGAGGGAGCGAGAGCGCTCCCTCTGGGCTGTGTGCCGAGGACGTAGTGGTTACGTCCTCGGCACAGCAGCACTGTGCCGCGGGACGTAACCACTACGTCCGCGGCACAGAAGGGGTTAAAGAGGGCAACAAGGTGCCCATAGAATACAAATCACATCTCTACTCAAATGCAGAACAGCACTTTGCTCCCTCAGAAAAAATTCGGACTCCTGTACAGATGGCTGTCATTAAGGCGAAGCCACTTGCCCAAGGGAAACACATTATTCTTTTTACCCCGGTGCCGGCCTTAGAGGCTGTCACCAAAGCAAACATTCCTAATGCTAAAGAATTATATCCACATTGCACTTAATGGGCAACCCCCGTAACTGCCACTCATGTTGACTACTTCTTTGACCCAAAACTTCAAATGCAAGAATTTCTCCAATAGGAACAGGAGTACCCAGCACCTAGCAACATCTTGCCACTTGACAGATACCAAAACTGGCATTTAGACTGATGATTCAGCATAACCAGCTCTACATCAATACTCAGCTGCTTGCTCAGCTATGAGGGGAGTGCTGAAAGATGCTGTATTCCATCCTCAACATACCTACACACAGACCCAGGGGGACTGCACCACTCAGTCGGCTGAGCTTAAAGCTCTCATCCTGTCACTGAAATATACAGATCCAGATCTGCTCACATTGATTGTGTGTGATTGTACTATTGTGTCTAGTCCCACAGTGATTATCTCAATCATGATTGAACGGGTTCAGAGACTCAAAGGGGAACACCATAAACCACAGAACTCTCTGGGGGAGGGTGGATGATCTAAAGGATAGCTACCAGATGCTCATGTAATGCATACATTGTGCCATCAACGTGTAGGAGTACATGTTGTAGGAAACACTTTGGCTGATGAAGAGGCCAAATCAGCAGTAGCTACGGCTTCTGCTGCTGCAGTGACGTGTTCCCACATGTAACTGGATCATGAGATTCAGGCTGCCGTGAAAGCTTCGGCTGAAGGCAAGCCTCTTCCAAAAGCATACCCTATAAAATATTCCTACCGTATCTGTGCACAGAATGTTGCGTTTGCAACAAATCCTGGGGTGGGAGATTGAGTGATCCCCAACAAAGATATTAGATCTTATCAATGCAGTGCTTGAGGGTGTCGCATCTGCTCATGCTGGTGTGGTGGCTACAATTTCACTTTTACACAAATGCTTCTGGTGGCTGGGTCTATACAAACAGACAACAGACCTTACTTTGCTGTGACATGTGCCAGCAAATAAAAGGTTCCAATATCGAACACACACTACAGACATCCCTCTTAGTGTCCAATAGGCCACTACAATCTGTGTACCTTCAATCCCAATGCCAAGCCCTGCATGCACCACCATTGCATGGACACCACTCATAGACCTGCATGGACACCTATCAGGAAAGCGTGCACACTAGAGAAAATCAGCTAGCCCACCACATAACAACTCACACAAGGTAAAGCTGCCAGGGCAATAACAACCATAGAGGGCAATCCACCCATGCACAATATGTCACACATAGAAATAATAACACTGCATTTACATCCCCACAGGTATCCCAGCCAATGTCACCGGAGAAGAGGTGCCAGCAACATCCAGTCCCCCCACAGAACAGGCCCACAGTGATGACAGCAACCATGCTCGCCTGGATGTCCAACCTGGCCCATCACTCCAGACAGTCGGTTACTCAGGCACAGTCCCACACCACCACAGAGCCTCCCCCCTCAGGAAACACCACCACAGCAACCACCCAGTGTGCCCATACCTCTGTCCCCAAGACACGTCAATCAGCAGTGTGCCCACCACTACAGGGACCCCAGGCCACACCACAAACCCAAGATAATCAGGGACCTGGGGTCAGTGGTAGTGGGCACACGGTTCAGGGGACAGAGGCACAGGACAACTTAGAAGCTGGGAGGACTGCTATGCGACAGGGGGAGGACAGGCCCAGGGAACCGACTCTCCAGGAGGCACTCACCGAGATCCTGGGAGCATACCATAATTCCCAGGATACGATGGGCCAGATCCTGGACAAGTTGCAGGAGAACATGCGGCTGCAGGAGAGAAGGTACCAAGGGATCAGGGAGAACTTGAAGTCCATTGACATCACCCTGGTCTCCATTGCAGGGGTGCTGTCAGACATGGCCAACATTATGAAGGAGGCAGTGTCACACCAGCGGGACCCTGCCACTAGCCAGACTACTGAACAGCCCTCCACCTTCGCTGCCGCTAGTGGACAGGAGGCCCCGCCACAGGACCAACAGGCCACCAGCTCCCCTCCCCCTGCAGAAGGAGAACCACCCCGCAAACGATCCCTGTGATCCAGGCAGAAGCCAGGGACTATTGCCAGGACCCCCGCCAAGAAATGAGACTCTCATGATTGTCACCCTTGTGTCCCACTTTGTCACCCTGTCCACCTTGAACTGCCATTGCTCCCCTTCCTATGCCCCCCTGGAAAATGCACCTGTGCCACAAATAGACTGGACTCCACCCTGGACTTTCCTCCATCATCACCCCAGCCCATTGCACTTTTCCCTTTTCTTCAGAGCACTGCAATAAACACACTTTGGAAAAAAACAAGTATGGAGTATGTCAAATGATTTAAGTATGTATTTGTATAACAAGGTTTAAACATTGCAAATCAAATGTACAGTAATTTATACATAGGAAAGACCTATAGTTGGCTGCAGTGAACACACCAGGAGCGATATTTGGGCACCAACATCTGCAAAAAGAGTTGCCAAAGGGTACAGTGAGTGGGCATAGAAGTGCGAAATAACAGCCTGCCAGTGACTATGTGAAACAAAGAAATGACAATGAAATGTGAAGTTACACTGTCTTACCTATGTGTCATTGGAAGCATTGTCTAATTACTGCAGTTCTGTTGTCCTCATCCTCAGCCTCCTTTTCTTCACTGTCCACAGGGTCCATTGCTGCCACACGGCCATCTCCAGCCTCCTCCTCCTGCAGAAAAGGCACATGGCATCTCAAGGCAAGGTTATGCAACATGCAGGATGCCATGATTATCTGGCAGACCTTCTTAGGTGAGTAGCACATGGATCCACCTGTTAGATGGAGGCACTGAAACCTGGCCGTCAAGAGGCCAAATGTACGTTCAATCATCCTTCTTCTTCACCCATGTGCCTCATTGTAACGTTCCTCTGCCCTTGTCCTGGGATTCCTCACAGGGGTCAGTAGCCATTAGAGGTTGGGGTAACGAGAGTCGCCTGCAAATATCGAGGAACAACTGTTAGCCACATACTAACCCTTATGGTTCATACCATACCATACACCAACATCCACTGGGTGTGAACCAGGGCTCACCTATTAGCCACACCCTGTGCCTCTGTAGTTGGGCCATCACATTTGGGATGCTGCTATTCCTCAGGATAAAAACATCATGCCCCAAGCCTGGATACTTAGGTTTGAGATGGGAAATGTACTAGTCAGCCAAACACATCATCTGCACATTCATTGAGTGAAAACATTTTTGATTTCTGAAGACCTGCTCATTTTGCCGGTGGGTGGGGGAGCCAACACTCTCGTCAGCACTATTGAGAACATTGGCTGTGACATCCCTGCTGCCAAGCCCACTGTCACTTGGAAAGAGCCAGTTGCCAGGAAATGGAGCACTGTTAACACTTGCACAAGAGGGGGGATCCCAGTGGGGTGACGGATAGCAGATATCAGGTCAGGCTCCAGTTGGGCACACAGCTCCGTGATTGTGGCCCTGTCAAGTCTGTAGGTGAGGAAAATGTGCCTGTCCTCCATTGTTGCCAAGTCCACCAGCAGTCTGTACATGGGGGATGTCTCCATCTCCTATTCATCCGCAGCGGTTGCAATCTATGGGGCAAAAGAGTGAGGAGCCGGTCATAATTTGTACATTGTAGCCACTTCAGTTCTATGCATGATGTGATTTTTTTTAGTGGCATATGTCCTGTATGTACAATTGTGATCTGTGACGCAGTTATGATCCATGGCCTGTCCCCCCCTGAAATTGCGTCCACCTGTCCTGTATGGAGGGAGAGGTGGAAGTGAGGTAATTCTGCTGCCGTTGTGCGCCGTAGTGGGAGGTGTTCGGGAACTGCAGTGCAACTCCTCATTGGTTAATATTGGGCCCTATGGGGTACAGTGGCCAATGGTGATGTACGCCAGTGGTGACGGTATGCACTACCGCGGACGTGACCACCATTTTCTAAGTGTTCACTCACTTGCTGCCTGACCTTCTACAGGAGAGGACCTACACTGCATGTGTAGCTGTGACCTGTTTCTGTGTCTGGAAACTACCATGGCCTGTGTGACTGGGGAAAGGGCCCCTGCCTTCAGCTCGGCGGAGTTGAAGAGACTAGTGGATGGGGTCTTACCCCAGTATGAACTGCTGTATGGGCCTCCAGACCAACAGGTGAGTATGGTGCATGGGGCATTAATACATGGAGTGCTGTGTGTGAAGGCCTTATGTAGGGGGGGGTTGGTGGATGGGCTCTGGGCAGCGTGCAGCATGTATGCTGGGCCATGTCTGTGCATAAGGGGTTTGGAAGAACTATGGTGGGCCATGAGTGTAACAGGCAGGATGGTCTAACTAATACCTTTCCCTGTGTATATTCCTTTGCAGGTCAGTGCCCATCAAAAGAAGGGTTTATGGCGTGCCATCGCCAAAGACGTGCGGACCCTGAGGGTCTACGGCAGGTGGAGCACCCACTGTCAGAAATGGTGGGAGAACCTGAGACGTTGGGCACGGAAGACGGCGGAGGCCCAGCTGGGGATGGCCTCTGAACAAGGAAAGGGCGCCCGTTGAACCGTGATCTCCCTGATTGCCCGCATACTGGCTGTGGCCGATCAGGAGCTGGATCGGCACTTGGGGGCATCACAGCAGCCACAAGGGGGTGAGTACAGTGCGCATCATTACTACGTACACCTGGTGAGGTGGTATCCGGGTGGGGGATGTGTGCCTGTGGGTGCCCCTAGGCCAGGCCTGACATTGCAGAGTAGTTCCCAAGTTGGACAGGGTCCTGATGTGAAATTGCTCCAACCTAGCTAGTAGGCATCCACTACTGGACAGGGCTGTGTGAGTCCCAGGTATGCTGCAGCTGGTGGTATGTGTCCCTCCCGTGGCCTGGTGACTAGCATTGTTACTGGCAGTGCATTGCATAGTACGTAGGGCTGTTCCCTGTGTGTGAGGGTTCTGTGTATGCAAATGGTGGTGTTGGTGCAGCCATTGACCAAGTGTATGCTTTGTCTCTCCTCCCCCTTTTTGTTTTGTCATCCTGTCCTTATGTGCATTAGCATCATCTAGCGGAGGAGCAGAGGCACCGGTGATGGAGGGAGCTGCATCCCAGGAGGCAGAGTCTACCGACGGGGAGGGCACCAGTGGGATGGAGGGCGATGGGAGCACCACGGCAGAGACTGGAGGGGACTGTTCGGATACGGATACCTCCTCCAATGTAAGCTACCTGGTGGTGGCAGATACCTCTGTGCTCACCCCAGCTACAGGTACATCCGCCACCGCCGTACCAGCACCGCCCTACCAACAGCCCCTCATCTAGTTGCCACGCCTGCTCACCCAGGAGGGTGGGCATCTCTTTCGCACCAGGCACCTCAGGCCCTGCCCCAGCTAGCCCTGCTGCCCTGAGTGAGGAGGCCATTGACCTCCTGAGATCCATCTCTGTTGGGCAGTCAACCATTGAGAATGACATCCAGGGGCTGACAGCCCAAATGCAACAGACCAATGCATTTCTGGAGGGCATTCACACTGGTGTGGCGGCTCAACAGAGATCAATCCAGGCTCTGGCCTCCTCTCTAATGGCAGCCATTGTCCCTGTTTCTACCCTCCCACCTCCAACTTCTTCTGCCCAATCCCATTCCCCTCAACCCCAACCTATCCCAAGCACACAGGCAGACGATCATGTACACAGGACAACACACTAGAGTGGCACAGGCAAACACAGGCACCACACTTCATCCCACAGGCACTCACACAAACACCATCCAGAAGTAGACATACCAACATCTACAGCCTCCACTGTGGCCCCCTCCTCCTCATCCTCCATCTCCCTCCCAGTTGTGTCTACACACACACCTGCATGCACTACATCCTCATCCACTACCTCCTTCACCAGCACACCTATCAGAACACACACCTCACTGGCAGTCACCACCCCAATATCCATGCACACATCCCCTGTGTCCTCTCCCACTGTGTCTGTCCCCCCTCCCAAGGCTCACAAACTCAAACACTCAGACACCCAACAGCCATCAACCTCACAAGAGCATCCAGCCCATGCACCTGAACCCAAACACAGCAGACAAACACCTCCTACAACCACTCCTTCTTCCTCCAGTCCCAAACTTTCTCCTTCTTCCTGCCCCAATGTTCCTAAACAGCTTTTCCTGTCCACCATTTACCTCTTCCCTCCCCCTCCCCCCGCCCTTCACATCTGGCCAGGGTGTGCAAAACCCAGGCAAGCACCTCAGCCACCCAGTCCACGGGCCCAGTAGTGTTCACAGCAACTTGTGGCAGGAAAGGATTCCGGGCACCAGGCAGCCACACGGAAAGGGTGCCTGCCCCAAGTGCTGCCAGGAAGGTCAAGGTGCCACCCCCAGCTGCTACCGTGAAGGTCATGGTGCCACCCCATCTGCTACGGTGAAGGTCAAGGAGCAAGCCCTAGCTGTTGCCAGGAAGGGCAAGATGCCAGCCCCAGCTGCTGCCAGGAAGGGCAAGGAACCAGCACTAGCTGCTGCCAGGAGGGGCAAGGAGCCAGCCCCAGCTGTTGCCAGGAAGGGCAAGGGGCCTGGTGCTGGGACTCAGTCGGAGCCCACACCACCAACCATGGTGGCACAGCCATCCGAGGCTGCAGGGGATAGGCTGGCGCCTCCCCCACCACCACCAGCAGCAGCACCACCATCCCCAGCACCACCACCAGCAGCACCAGTGGGCAGCTGTCCGAGGCTGCAGGGGATGGGCAGGAGATTCCCCCCACAACCAGCAGCAGCATCAGCACCACCACCACCACCACTAAGCAGCCATCACCGCCGGCGGACGGAGTGTAGTCCTGCGTGAGGCCTGCCCCCTGCAAAATCCTGTGGGTATGACACCCAGCTGAGTGACTGTGACCTTGCACTCCCCAAGATCTGCATCACAGGACATGATGCCCCCTCCAGAACCGGTGGGGAACACACCCACTCACCCCATCCCCTCCAGGATAAAGATCACAGGGCATAATGCCCCCTCCAGAACCAGTGGGGAACACACCCACTCACCCATTCCCCTCCAGGATGGATATCACAGGGCACAATGCCCCCTCCAGAGCATGTGGGCAAAACACCCACTTGAGAGACAGTGGTCTTGCACTCCCCAGGACCAAGCAGTGGGCAAATCATCCACTTGAGAGACTGTGGCCTTGCACTCCCCAGCACCAAGCAGTAGACAAATCACCCACTTGAGAGACTGTGGCCTTGCACTCCCCAGGACCAGGCACAGGGCATGTTGCCCCCTCCAGGACAGTGGTTTTGTTCCATCTGCCAGCTGGGTGCCCCATCCGTTCCCCGCCCCCCTTAGATGCCTGGCTATTTTCTAACTGATGCCCCTGCAGTGTTCTCTCTGTGTTGTTGCAGGAGTCAAGTGGGGCCTTGGACTTTGTAAGGTGGCCCTGTGGCCCACAGACATTGAGGACTGGGCAGTGTCCCTTAATTTGTAAATATGTATATACTTTTCTACTTTATTTATTTTATTACACTCACTTTCATCTATTCGTTTTGTCCTTGCATTATTCCTGAGGGGTATGGTGGTAAATATGTTATGTTACTGCATCTGCTTGTGTGTATGATGTTGGGGTGGGGGTGTTGCGTGTATGAGTCACTCTCTTCCCCCCCTCCTCTGTGTGCTAGGTGGCGGTACTCACTGTGGTCGTCTTCGCTGTCGTTGCTGTTCGTGGTGGAGCAGGACGTAGAAATTCATTGGGAACATGTGCAGTTAAGGCTCCATGGCGGCGTGGTTCTTCCATGAGTCTCCACAGGTGAGTCGTTTCTCTTCTGTGCATTGTTTGCGCCAAGCTTTTGATGTTGTTGGTACCGCCCCGGAAAAGGTGGCATATTGGGCTGTCATAATACAGTGGGTGGAACATTGTCTTCCTCCTGGCTGTAGGTGGCTACCGTCATGGTGCCTGTTGATTCCGCCCTGGCGGTCGGTGTAGTAAAGTGGCTGTCTGTCTGAGCTCTTTCCACCATGGTCATAATTTTGCTGTATTTACCGCCAGCCTGTTGATAGTATTACCGCCACTTTATCACCGACCACCAGGGTTGTAATGCGGGCCATAGTAAATTACATATGTAATAATCAGCAAAAAAAAAAAAAAACAGTATCAGGATAAACACGTACTACAAAAATGAATAATACTTGCGAATTCGAATAGCATCAAGCATCAAATTTAGCACGGCATATATTGTCCCTTCACTTCCCAAGTCATGTAGATATGAATAGGCAAAATAGCTAGACCTACTGCCTAAAGACAAAAGCACAGGATGTAAAAACCTTCTCCTAGGTACAATATGTAGATTATAAAAGAGAACAAATTTCAAAGTGCTTTGGGGAGAATTACCGTCACATACACATGGAAAAAGTTTTTTAAACCAAGGCCCATATTTAAACTTTTTCACGCAAAACTGAGCTAATGCAGTTTTGCGCCAAAAAGGTTACCGCTGGCTAGCGCCATTCCAGCGCACTAGCTGGCTGCCATATTTAAGGAATGGCACAAGACAGCACTAAGGGTGGGCTAACATCAAGGAAAATTATCATAGCTGGGTGGGGATGGCGGTATGGTGGAAGGGGGTACTGCACTGAAAAATGACATTAGGCTGGTTAGGGTACGAAACAATTACTCTAACCAGCCTAGCGTAATTTCTCAATGTAAAACCAACCATACCACATGACTCTTGTCTTAGAAAGGACAGGATTCATTCCCACAATGCCAGTGTCCAGCACAGGGACAAGGGTCCCCTGAGCATGGTCACTGTACCCGGTGCAATGTAGGGGGGGCCATTTCATGGCCCCCAATGGCACTTTCAAAAATTAAACCATATATTTTTCTCTACTTACCTATACTTACCTGGGACATGGTCCCCAATACTCTGATTTCCCTCTGATGTGGGTGGGGGCATCCCTGGGGTCTGGGAGGGCACCTGTGGGCTTATTCCATGGTGTTCCACCATGGAAATAGGCCCAAAGGTCTCCTAACGCCTGCCCTGACCCAGGTGTTAAATAATGAGGCTAATCAAGCTTCACGCCATTCTTTAGGCACGCCTCCCTACCATCCACCATTTTTGTACGGCAGGATAAATCAGGTGCTAGGGCCTTAGGGTAATTTTTTCGCCCGGGAACCCCTACCTTGCATCTCATTGACACAAGGTAGTTTCCCACTAGCAACAAATGACTTTAACTCCAATATTTTGATGTTAGACTAATCTAGTGTCAAAATATAAATATGGAGTTAGGTTTGTGCTGATTTAGCGTAGAATAAAATGACGCTAATTCAGCGCAAACAGAGTATAAATCTGAGCCCAAATGCCTTGAATGGGAAATGCTACTAAACATTGTGTAGACTTCAAACGAAATCTAGTCAATAAAAACATGTGCTGCTCTAAAGGAGTGATAGTAAGATACAGCTTAGGGTGTTGCTGCTGTGGCAACAAGCTATCCAAATCCACTGATGTTTTACCAGTCAAATTCAAATCTGAAAAAAAATGCCAATAGAGCACATTAGACCTATTTTTTGGCCTTGCCTGGTAAAGACTCAGGGGCACAAAAATATTCCCCAAACCCAAGATGGGAGAGTAAGGAATTAACATATATGAGCCAGGGAACATCCATAGACCAAGTCAGTGACAAACAGTCCGAAATCACTTATCTACAGAATTGAGATTCTGGACTTAACCAGATTCTTAACCAGAGCAATAAGGGTTGCAATCTTACATAGTCAGTTATGCCCTTCAGACCAACTTCATCATGACAGAAAGCGGTCAGATTGGATTGCGGAACCCCTAATAACCTCCCCAGAAACGTATTCTCCACTACCTGAAGGCTCGTGCAGCCGTCATAGGCCCAGACCCCAGCTCCGAACGACGCAATAGAGAAACATTTACTTTTAAAAACAGCCACTATTCCCCCCACTAGTTTATGGCTCAGCTTCTTTTAGAACCTAAAAACAGAATCTACGGCTCTTTGAAATTGCAAAACACAGACACTAGTTAAAAGTTTCCAGTTAAAACCAACAAACCAAGATAAGTAAAATTCAAAACTTTTAATATTTCTGAATCTTCAAGAACAAATTTCTTAGCTTTTGATAGCTTTGGACTGCTCTTCATTACATAGGACTTTGTTCTATTTGTTCTTAGGCCAAGGCTTCCCATAAAAGTATTGAAAGCATCCAACAAAGATTGAAGGCAGTTTGTTGAACCATTAGAAATAAGGACAACAAAGTCTGCATAGAGAAAGACTGGGAATAGCTGGGAATTAAAGAGTGGCAAATCCTTTCCCATCTTACCCAAAAAATCTTCCAGACCATTTATATAGAGAAGGAAAAGGAAAGGTGTCAGCCCACATCCCTCTCTAACCACCTTTAATGAGGGAACTTCCTCTGTCAGATCACCCTCCTGACAGAAACAGACCCTAGCAGAGGTACAGGAGTGGAGTCTGCTGAGAAGAGAAATTATAAACGTATAAAAAAAGGAGTACACTGTTCCAATATATATATATATTTTTTTTTATATATATAAAAATATATATGCAGGGTGGACAGATTCAGTAATTTCAGGAGAGCCCTCAACCATCCATTAGGATGCCAAGTTTCATCACTGGGAAATCTCCTCGTCAGACCGGTGCTGCAATGTCTGGCAGACCACCCCGAAGTCGGTGGTGGTGCTCAACCGAAATTTAGTGTTAGCAAAGTGGGGTCTGCAATGGAAACTGACTGTGAAAAAACAAAAGGAGAGGAAAGTGGGTTAAAATTGGCTTTGAACCTCTAGCATCACAATTTTAATAGATCAGGAAAAAGGTTCAAGTCAAGATTGAAAAATAGAGGGAGTGAGATACGGGGGATGATGTCCCACTACACTCCGTACAAGGGAAAAGGTAGTGTACCAAGTCCTAACGTATTCTGGTCAACATGTTTCGCGTCTTAACGGTCATAAATTGTTCCAATGACGCTTCATCAGGACTCTAAAACTACTTCTCCTATTTAATAGTACGTTATAAGTGCTGGGAGGTCACTTACTGCATGAAGACTAGTCGTCAACGTCGATTTGGTCAATCAGTCACCCTGCATAAAGACGAAAACACAGACAAAACATCAAAGTTTGAGTAGTGCAAACAATGAAATATTTATTAAAACCCCGGTCCAAAAGTGTGGTACAGACGGACATAATACTCAGAAAGGCTTACCATCCCATAGTGAAGGATAGACATCATAGGAACACGCAAGCCTCAAAACCGCAGAAGAATTACTAGGTATGAAAAAATTAAGATGCAATGCATGGATTAAATAAACACAAATGGGTGAGTCTGTAATCAAAAGAACAAAGTGTGCCCTGTTGTAGCCCAGTATGTCAGGTGGTCGTAGCCTATACACATTTATATTTATAAAAGTGGCAATTGTTTTAGACATAGAGTCATACTACTGTACGTAGAGAGCAAAAAAGCAGAAACAAAAGTGAACATTCCAAAACGAATTGGTCTCATTGAGACTAACCTGTACACCAACTGTTGAATCTTAATGTGCAACGCGGAAAAAGATGATGGCACTTCAAAGTGGGTAATTATGCACATCGGTACCCCGAGGGAAAATAAAGCGTTTAAGCGGGATCGCATGCAGACTTACTTTGGTCTCCTGCCGGTCCTGCGTATAAACCTGCCCCAAGGTGCAGGCCTGAAAGACGCCACAATGCGCATCTGCAGGCTAAAAATAATCGGGGCTCAAAGCGCGAAAAGACGCACTTTAGCCGGAAGCACTCTGTGCCGGAAGCTGCCCAGTCCAAGGCCATAAAGATAGAAGATGGACAAAAGTCCAAAATAGCGGCGGCCATCTTGCTAGTATTCCCGACCATTGGGAAAATTATCTACAGGGAAATACAGCAGCCATATTAGTAGTAGGGACACTGGAGGGTGCATCCTCATAAGGTAGAATATAAAAAGTGATAATGAACGTCTGAAATTGAAATAAACCCCTACACAGTAATCGGGGTCATCGTATATAAACAAACAAAAGAGAGACACACTCTGTCCTCATATGTAAAACTTTTAAGTCCCCAGAGTAAATTAAGGGAACAGATATTAAGTCAACCATGTTACTTTGATTGAAATTAATAATATACAGATGACAATCAATGTAGGAGTGGTACAAATTGAAGGAATGTCAAGTCAGTGGAGGGATAGAATGTCATAACTCAATTACGAGGACAGGGAGCACCAAGGGATATCATCATTTAACCCCTCGCTGGATGTCTTAAGTCGAAAGACCCAACGTTGTTCTGTCTTAAACAAATACTGAGGGTCGTTGTTACTAGATTTGGGGACCTGTAAAATGACCCACCACATATCATTGGGACCATGATTGGCTTCCAAGAAATGTGAGCTTAATTTTGTAGTAATCCAAGAGCACCTTATGTTACTCCGATGTTCGTGGTTTCTCTGCTTCACAGGTCTGGTAGTCATCCCAATATACTGTAACCCGCAAGGACAAGTGATCATGTAGATACACTGTCGTGTGTTGCAATTAGTGTGTTTATTGAGATACCAAGTTCCGACATGTTTTAAGTCCAAATAGTCAACTCGTTTGGTCGAAGGGCAGACGTTACAGGAATCACAAGGAAAATGCCAGGTAACTGGAGGCAGATGCCATAAGGTGGTCTGTTTTTGCACATCCGCTTGTTGGCGGGGCTGTGTATGGACGACCAGATCTTTAATATTGGGTGACCGATTGAAAGCAAACAGGGGCTGGGGAATAAGGGTTCCCCCACTCTGTAGGATGTTCCAACGTTTGTTAATAAGTTTCTTCACTGAGTTGGACAGAGGGGTGTATGTAGATACACAAGTCATACGGGCCTCTGTTTCCTTCACCATAGGTGCCAGTAGTGCCTCACTGTGGTTGTTCCGAGCTCTCTTATAGGCCGGGTTAATGATATTACGAGGATAGTGACGATTGCGTAATTTACGTTTCAAATCGAGGGCCTGGATGTCAAATAATTCGACCATACTGCAATTACGCCGTAGCCTCAGAAATGGGCCTACAGGAAGATTGTCACGTAGAGCCTTTGGATGATGGCTGTTGTATAATAACAAACTGTTACGGTTGGTGCTCTTGTGATATGTGTCGGTTACCAGTTTGCCATTAACAATACTGATCACCAAGTCTAAAAAGGAGACTTGCATGGCTGAAGTGTGAGCCGTGAATCTCAAAAAGGGATCCAAGATATTGACCCAATTCTTGAAAAGTTCAACGTCCTGAAGCGGGCCTTGCCAGATAATAAGGATATCATCTATATATCTCCGCCACAGCCTGATGTTATCAAAGAATGGGTTAGATGTAGGCAAGATGAACAGTTTCTCAAAATGTTACAAAGGCAGGCCAGGCTAGGCACGAATATGCTGCCCATGGAAGTGCCTCGAATCTGGTGAAAAAGTGATTCCTCATGCTGAAAGAAATTCTTTGTCATAGCTAATTCAGCACATTGCATCACAAATTGAACTGGAGTGGGTGAAGACCAGGAACTCTGGAGTAGGGCAATCTCCACAACCTGTAGAGTGGCCTCCTGGGGAATATTAGTATAGAGGGCCTCTACATCCAGGGTAATTAAGGCCTGGACGTGCAAAGTGGAGTTGACAGTCTCAATCAGATTAAGTACATCCTTGGTATCTTTGAGGTAAGTACTCAAATTTCTCACTAAAGGTTGGAGAAAGAAGTCACAAAAGGTGGACAAGGGTTCTAAAATGGAGCCAATGCCCGATACAAAAGGGCAGCCTGGTGGAGGTAAGATACCCTTGTGAATTTTAGGTAGACAATAGAAGTATGGGATACGAGGATGAGTAGTATCAAGGAATTCCGCATCTTTAGGGGAAATCCAAGAATTGTTACGGGCCTCTTCAATCATACTTCTCATCTGGGTCTGTAACTCATTAGTTGTATCACGAGTTAACGGTGCATAATATGTTGTGTCACTTAGAAGGCGGAGACACTCATGCCTGTAATCAGAAGTATCCATGATGACAATAGCCCGCAGAGAAATTATACATTTATCCACCCCCATATCTGACATAACAGTCCACAGTTTGTGTCTGTCATCTGTGTCAAAAGCACAGGACAGATCCATAAATACTAGATGGACACAGCCCTTTTTGGCCATAGTATATTTTTGTACTATTAGAGTCACGTTGAGAGTCTGTTTAATTGTGCTCAGCTTCAATTGAGTTACTAAAGGCTATGGCTAGAGACACATCTGTCCCATCAATAGGGCCGGTCACTACTTCCTGGAAGGTATTATCCCTAGTTTTAAATGTTTTAGAGAAATAGTCCACCCATACTTGGGCGACAGTATCTATTACAGCACTATCCTTGCCAGCCAATGGGGTGGAATTAACCGCTCATCAAAAAGCCTTCATATCTTCATTATTGTTTGCTTCGATTAATTTGTTCCATGCCTTCCCCCTCAGTTCTTCCTGGCAACAAGGGTGGCCTTGTATGCCTTTCTTGCCAATCTGATAGCTGTCTGATTATGTGGGGAAGTTCCAATAGCTTTCTTTAGGCTTTAAGGGCAGACGTAAATGCATGTTGAACCAACGAGGGCTCCTATCTTTATTGACACTTACTCGCTGTAACTTATCTGCCATATAGCTTGTTAAGGCAGAAAATGGCTCAATAATTTTACGCACAGGGGTATTTTCCCCCGGAGCAGCCATAACCTCTTCCTTCTTATTTGTCATCAGGTCTCTATAAAAGGTATATTTATCAATATTTTCCCACTTTATGTTCAAGCCTTTCTGTCCATTAAGCCTCAACTCCAGTTGTTGGACTTCAACGCCAGAACCCTTATCCAAACCCATCCTAGTTTCCAGAATTAAGGGGTTATGATTACTCATACAAGTTAGCATCACACTAAACTTCCCTACAGAGGGGGATAAATATGTTTAATAAACTATAAAATCAATTGTGGATTGTGCACTTCCACTCAAAAACATAGGGACCCCCTTGACTTCCAGGGATGGGAAGCTCACAAAGTTGGCATCCAGCATTCTGTTGAGTGCGTTCCCATAGGGGAATGTTTAAAGTGCCATGTGGGACAGTCATGCTCATCAGTCTAAAAATGTTGGTTCACACAAATGGGACATAGAGCAGTATTTAATTGTTCAACTCCTTCTGTGGAGAACCCCAAAACATATTTAGACAAATTTGCATACTTTTCTGGGCATGACACTACAAATGCTATCTTAGTATTTTAAGTTACCACCTGTTAAAATGCAGAAGAATTTGCAAATTTTTCAGATTCCTTTGTTTCCCGGCTTGCTGTTGAAGGTTATGAATACTAGAAGAGTACTATTGATGTGAAAAGTGTATGGGGAACACAAGAGTGTCAAATTCAGAGTAGGAAAGCTTTGCTTAGACAATGCCTTACTCCTGCCCAAATGATATGTTTAAATGACACAGTTAAACAAACATCCTGCTTAGGGTTAGCAAAAATAAAAGAAAAGAATGCACCCAGTGCCCCCCACCAGCCAAATTCACCAATGTGTAAACACTCCTAAATGTCACCAAGTAAGAACTAAGGGCCAGGTGTAGTAAACTTTTTGCACGTCGCAAACAGCGAATTGTGGTGTTTGCGATGTACAAAAAGCACATCGTGATGCCCAAACCCTGTTTTGCGATGCGGTAACCTGGTTACCGAATCGAAAAACGGGACTGCAAGTTGCAATTAGGAAAGGGTGTTCCTTTCCTAATTGCGAGTCGCAGCACGATGTTGTATTGTTTTGTGACCACGAACGCGGTCGCAAAACAATCGCAGTTGGCACCCTTTTCAAATGGGTGCTAACCCATTCGCAAAAGGGAAGGGGTCCACATGGGACCCCTTCCCCTTTGTGAATGGCATTAAAAAAAAAATCCAGACCAGGCAGTGGTCCTATGGACCACTGCCTGCTCTGAAAAAATGAAACGAAAACGTTTCATTTTTTAGTTTTGTAATGCATCTCATTTTCCTTTAAGGAAAACGGGCTGCATTACAAAAAAAAAAATGCTTTATTTAAAAGGAGTCACAGACATGGTGGTCTGCTGACTCCAGCAGATCACCATCCCTGTGAGTGCTGCGATTCTCAAGGGGGTTGCAAATTGCGACCCACCTCATGAATATTCATGAGGTGGGCCTTTGTGACCCCCCTGCGAATCGCAGATGGTGTCAGGGACACCATCCAACATTCTGAATTTCGACTCGCAATTTACGGGTCGCAATTCAGAATGTACCTACATCTGGCCCTAAATGTTTGGGTTTACAATGGTGCCTATAATTCTACACTTTCGAGACCCGACAGGTGGTTATTGTGGCCTTTGGACACAAATGGGTATCAGGCATGTTTTTTTAATTCCTCAGGGGGTTTTAAGGTTAGCCGGCCAGACCCTCGCTATGTCTCGGGTAAACACTCTGGTATAATTACTACGTACAGTGTGGGAAAACTGTGCCAACAATGGTTAAGCACTAACACCTTAGTAGCAGTTAAAGAACATCTTAGTCACATTTCAGAGGAAGTAGACTTGCAGGATTTCTTGCTAGGTCCAAGAAAACCCCAATCTAAATGACTCTTGTATGCCACTTAGAATGAAATCTGGAAGCTTTCTCAAATGGAAGCAGCTGCACATTTAAGGCAGATAGATAAGGAAAATATGGAAAAGGCATTAGCTGTTGTCAATAATGTTATGAATACTCTGTTCAACAGAATATACACACTTAATAATATTGTGTCATCTGCGATTGACATAATTCAGAATGACATGTCCCTTTCACAACATGGGCAAAGTCAGCTGTATTCCATCATGCATTTGGGTTGGATATTGCAGATTCTGAAAAATGTCCATGTCCTTTGGAAACACATAAGCAGTAGTGACTTGTTGCTGCTTTTAATTTATCCAAAGAGCTACAGATAATGGCTGAAAAGGAAGCAAGTTACACCATGCTTAATACTGAAAATGTAGAAAAGCAGCCTTTCACCATAGCAGAGACTACATCAACATTATGGTTAGTACACAAGGTTAAAAATCTGCCTATTTCCACCTTTCTTTTCTCAAAATGCTTGAAACATTTAGCTATGGCCAGATATGAGTGGCTAGGGCATAGCTATATAAAAGAAGAGCCTTTCAAGTTCAAATGATGGAACTGCAAAGCAGAGGTCTTTCAGAGCAGAAGCAAATGTGAGACTACAGTTAGTCATTCAATGATTTGCAAACAGGTCTCCCATCAGTGCTTCTGCAAAGGGAAAGATACAAACATGGCATGCTTTCTGAATGGTACACCGATCCCTTTGATTTATCCAGCAATTCTTATACTTCCAAATTGAAGTTGTATGGTTCTGAATGATCAGAGTTGCTGCGGAGTGAGACCAGGAATTGCCTACGCAATTTCATTTTCTCAAATTGTAACTTCTTGCGGACATGTTTTATTCCCCCCAAACAAGAGATAAGTGTAGCAGAAATGTCGCCTCACATTGATACTACTAATGTAAATTTTGACAAGCTGAGCAGATTAAAGGTGCTACTGTTCCAAACACAAGTGGAAGTGACATCGACCAAGGAGACGGACACTCTCCAGATAGCGAGATCATCAGCCAAGATATAGGCCCTGATTCTAAGCTTGGCGGGCGGCTCCGGAACCGCCAGAAGACCGTACCACGGTCAAAAGACTGCGGCGGTCATTCTGGGTTTCCCACTGGGCTGGCGGGCGACCGCCAAAAGGCCGCCCGCCAGCCCAGCGGGAAACACCCTTTCCACGAGGAAGCCGGCTCAGAATGGAGCCGGCGGAGTGGGAAGGTGCGACGGGTGCAGTTGCACCCGTCGCAAATTTCAGTGTCTGCAAAGCAGACACTGAAATTCTTTATGGGGCCCTCTTACGGGGGCCCCTGCAGTGCCCATGCCATTGGCATGGGCACTGCAGGGGCCCCCAGGGGCCCCACGACACCCCATACCGCCATCCTGTTCCTGGCGGGTGAACCGCCAGGAACTGGATGGCGGTATGGGGTGCCAGAATCCCCATGGCGGCGCAGCAAGCTGCGCCGCCATGGCGGATTCCCATGGGCAGCGGAAAGTCGGCGGTACACCGCCGGCTTTCCGCTTCTGGCCGCGGCTGTACCACCGCGGTCAGAATGCCCGGCGGTGAACCGCCAGCCTGTTGGCGGTGCTACCGCCGACCCCGGCCCTGACGGTATTTACCGCCAGGGTCAAAATGACCCCCATAATCCTTATTAAATACCAACTTACCCAGGCAATTTGGAGAGCTGGTCTGCAGAACTTTCAACACCTCAAGCGCTGCAGGAATTGTACACTTTTTTAAGGCTGTTGGGTCTGGATTTGTTTCCATCTTCTAGACTCTATTTGGAGTGATTCCTTCTGCTATCCATTCACTCTTTTCGATTGTGTCTGGCAGATTTCCTATAACTTTGGTGCTGGATGGCAGAATACTGCTATTCCTGATATGCAGTAGTTGTGCTTTCTTAGCTAAGAGGAGTGATGGTGCTACCTCCAGCCCAGCTGTATTGTGATCGCATGATGCAATTCTTTGGTGCTCTGTTGCTTGGAGAATTGGTGAATGTTTGGTCATTGTAATTCCAACCATTCCTGTGGTGCATGCAACCAGTCCTTCATTACACCTGGTGCCTCTTCAAGTGTCTACAGTCATTGTGTCTCGCTATACAGCCTGTGCCTTCTGTGGACAAGGAACTATTAATGTTCCTGATGAGGGTTCATTCACGGTCATGTCCCATGAGACTGAGTTTGATTCACAAGGCTACCTATGAGCCACCACTTGTGAACTACTTGGCTCCAACAACATTCGGCACCATGGATGGTGTTGCCTGCATGGGTGATCCTGCATCTGAGGCAGCTGCACACTTCTGCTCTGTGGATCCATCTGCCAATCCTGTGATCGATCTGACATCTGCTGAAGTGAAGTCCTTCCTGGACACAATCCCATTTGATGATGTTGTGTAGCCATTTTAGATACAGCTCCATGCACGTTATTTTAACACACTAGGGCGCTGTGCACTTTAACCTAGATATATTTTATTCAGCTTCACTTTATTATTATTACAAAAACAATTTTTACGGTCTTGTTTTATTTTCATCCATCTAACTGTTTTTGCCTAGGCCAGCACTCTGTTCTTAAACAAGACATTCTTGATCACTCTGTGCTTCATTCAAGGCTGCAGCTCGGTACATTGCCAGTGAACATGGTAGAAGTTTAGTCTCCAATATTCGTAGAAAATACACATCCTTATGTGCGGACATTTTCTAAGAACATCAGCTGTGTTTTTATATAAACACTTCCTTG
The DNA here is from genome assembly GCF_031143425.1 of Pleurodeles waltl. NCBI lineage: Eukaryota > Metazoa > Chordata > Amphibia > Caudata > Salamandridae > Pleurodeles > Pleurodeles waltl. The sequence continues at coordinate 255,445,713 of NC_090443.1, read as the reverse complement.
TCCCTTACACGTTAGAGGGAGATTCCAGCCAGGGAACCACGACTGTATGCTGATTGCTGAATGCTTCGCTACAGATGCTAACGCAGACCACAGGCCTTTGCTCAGGTATGGGGGTTGATGTCTTCCCAGGGGAACCTGAAAGGCAGAATTAGAGCTTAACATGCTGTGCTCAATTATAACCTAGATAGGAAATAGCCAATCGATCATAGTGACAATATGATAGCATTGTTTTTATGCTTCACTCTTCTCGTCACAATTTTAATACTGTCATGTAGTGTCGTCCTGGTTATTGCAGCTCACGCTTTGCTATCTAAGATGCAGTTGTTTTATTAAACTCATTATTGAAACATATACTGCCTCTGTATGTCATTTATATATGAGACTGAATTGTAACTGAGAAAACCGGATGCGACCTAAGTGATCACGACTTCCCTGAGAAGCCCAATATGTCATGCGCTCGGCTACCCAATCATCACTATCCTTTGGTAGAGATGAGGCACTGCTAGTTAGCTGAAGCAAAACCCAGATTTGAGCGACAGGTGTCACCCGCAGTGGCGATTCTGCCGCTCAAAATCCAGTAGTCTCATTAGAATAATGAGAGCCTACACGACAATGACTTCGGAGATGTTCTACACGATCATACCTAGTGTTGAATGAATTTGACCACTGTCTTTTTTGTAAAGTATAAAAGTGATACAAAATCGCCTTATTAATTTGATTCGCATTTGGCCTGCCTTGCTTGTCATGTTTGACATTATGGCCCCAATTATGATCCTGGCGGTCAAAGTGGCCAAAGTGGCAGTCTAGCTGTGACATTAAGCCTGCGGGAGAGCCACCACGGTCAGTCCGCCGTCACTGCCAGGTTTCTGCCAGCAGACAGCCTGACTTTCTTGGTGGTTGTAATCCTCCAGGGCAGCGCTGCTTGCAGCACTGCCCTGGGGATTTTGAGTCTCCATTCTGCCTGCCTTTGCATAGCAGTAGCCCCGCCATGCAAAGGCTGATGGAGTGCATGGGCAGTGCAGGAGCCCCCATGAAGAGCTCCATTGTGCTTTCCACTGTCCGAATCACAGGCACTAGAAGTTGCGACAGGTGCCGCTGCACCCGCCGCACCGCCACATTGGCGCTGGCTCCATTAGGAGCTGGTGTCAATGTTAAGGCCCTGTTCAGTGCTGGGCCAGCGGTGAACTCTTTATAGGGCCGGCAATGATCAGGCTTCACAGGCGGCCTGATGGTGGAAGAGGTTTGGCAGGCGGCCTCTGCCACCCGCCAAACTCGTAATGAGGCCCTATATCTCTTTTTATGTTTTTAACTTGGTTTTTAATTAGATTTTAGATTTTAGCTCAGAGCCTTTTAGTTCTGGACTCATGCACCTTCGCTAGTGAGTTAGCCTCATTGCTACGACAATGGGAAGGGTGTGGTGAATTCCTTTTAGTTTCCCTTTGGGAGACAGGAATCAGCTTAGCCTTTGACTTGCAGGTCTGTGCCCTCTCACCTAGTAACCCTTTACTTACTTAGCATGCTCTGTTTCATTTATTTTATTTTATTGTTTCTCTTAGCTTCTATGTGCTTACATTTTATAAGAATTTTTTTGATTTTCATTATCAGTTACATTCTGAAAAGGCGTCATTATCAGCGTCACTATCAGTGATACACGTAGGTATTGTCATCATGTCCCTTTCCTACTTACATGTAAAAGGAGCATCATACACACTTAATAGAGATTGTTAATGAAATTGGAGACAACTCTTCCACAAAATCAGTTGTATAGGAACATACCAGTGTCAGAGATCCAACATGATCTGTATAAATATATTTCACACAAACAAGGTCTTTAGAGAGGTTCCTTCCAGATGCCATCTATACCACACATTGCCTCGCTGCAGAACTCAGCCTTTGTGTCACCACAGAGTTTGGCCTAGCGACCTTATTCCAGGTAACAAGGTTTGGGGGGCACTTCTCATGGACCTGGTAGTGGCAGATTAGGTTTATAATACCTAGCTCTCAGTAGGGTAAAGAATTAGGCTTTCTTGGCTAGGAATTTTATATCTCATGTTTATTGTAAGACGGTGGGGGAATTTTATGTTCACAACAATGATCTTCACAATTCTGCTTCTATTACTATTCTTTATCCTAATCATTGCATCACAAGCATTTTATCGTAGACTCCAGTCTTTTTAAGAAATCTATTGAAATTTCTCCTGCATCTCCTTCATTGTATTCATATGTATGAAACTTATCACCCACAATAGAAAAGGGTAACTTCTGTTCCACCACGACATCCCTGAAAGGTCTTATCTAGAGTCCATGCGTAAGGCTGACAGAAATCACCTTTGCTGTCTAAGTTTTTGTGAGATACTGCTTGTGAGTCGGGAGAGTTTGGTTGACAGTTGCGACTTGTTGTAGGAGAGACTCAGTCACCTACAAACAAAAGTGCTGTCACCCCTAAACCAGCAGTCTCACTAAGAAGCGAGAGTCCAACTATGACACAGGATATCCTCATAACATAAATTTATATATAAATATATAATAAATGCAATTCATTCACATAAAGTGGTAGGGATGATATGTTGGCATGGATCTGGGTCCCCTGCACATCTCTGCTCTAAAGAGAAAGGCAAGATTATGGGCATCGCCAATGCCCGTTTCCTTTGTATTCCCTTTATAATTTATGAAGGATTACACCTCGTAAGAAATACAATACAAACACTTTCCCTTAGCTCTTACATTTTCCATGAGGGAGGATCTTACAAAAGGTCAAATTTCTATTAAGACTTCTACCTTGAGATCCCACTTTTCAACCCCACAGTCCACACTAGGTAGACTATCAAGGCCCTCATCCTGACCCATAGTCCTTATTATAGATTCGGACTTCAAACATATATTGCCTTGATTTCTGTCATGTTGGAAATGTTTCAGGAATCCTTGCCAATCTATTGTTTCAGAGATCCTAACCCCATGGCATTCTGGGACTAGGATAATTCAGTTCAAGACATACATATGCAATACAAGAAAATTGTTAATCAAAAGAGAGCTTCTTTAAGGCTTACAATTTCAGCATTTCCTGCTTCAAAACAGTATCAGATACATTTGTCTTAATTACTTTCAAAATAAAATGTGATGGCCTAGATTTACTAAGGGTTGTGCGAGTACTCGTGCAGCATTGCACTATTTTGTTCTCAGCTCTTGGGCCTTTTGGAAATAAACCAAGTCTATTCTTTCCACCATTTGTACCATTTTAGGCCCTTTCCAAAATATTAACAAATAACCTTCTTAGGGCCTCATTACGAGTTTGTTGGTCCATTGACTGCCATGGTGGCGGTTCAATTGGCTTCGGCCTGCTAGATTACAAGTCATGTGGGCCTAAGAAGCAAAGAACACTGCGGTCCCGCCGGCCCTGCCAGGCAGCACAGACCACCATGGTCCAGAGGCAGCACAAACAGGTCAGCAGAGACTGTGTTGTCTTCGGACACATTACGAGGTTTCACACCATCAACATGACCATTGCGGTTCAACCACCACGTACTAGCAGGTGGAAATGGGGACTATGAAGGGAGACATTCACCTGCAGACCGCCTCACACATCCGGTGCCACCATAGAGCCTACATCGCACGTCCTGCAGCTGCTCATCGAATGTGCAGAAAGTCCACACTACTGTTGGTGCAACCAACCGTAAGAACACACACCTGTCTCATCAACCGTTACATAATATGGGGGTCAAGCTATGGGCACCAAATACATGTGTCATTTTGTACACGGTCAGAATCATACATAAAGATGGTCACATTCACAGTTACAATACACCCCTTTTGGGCAGGTCACTCACACTGCACCGCAACACTACACAAAAACACATGTCTGACTATCTCAGGCACAGGGACAGTGAAGGGTACACAACATTGTCTCTCACAACACCAACAACACACCAACATCACATCTACAAATACAATTCACACACTCACATTCCTCACAGGCCATGGACTGTTGTCACATTTAGCACACATATGTATGGATGAGACATGGAACACCAACAAAACTCCCAGTAAACATCCCTGCAATGGACACACACATCGCACAGATTACAGCATAATGGAAGGACAATGGCTTGCACAGTAGACAGAGCGAAAATATAAAAACCTTAGTATGCAAACAGTACCTGCACAATAGGGATAAGCCCATCAGGAGCACTCAGGGAAGGACACATATCGCTTTGCACATGCCCATAAAACAACATTTGCATAGGAAATAGCCCCACATGTATCTCAGGGACAAACAATACTTGACCCAAATGACATGCCTATCAGCACAATGTAGAAGTGCAAGTCAACAAACGACATACAACTACAACTGCATGGGACGTACTTCTACATGAACTAGCTGCAAGGTACACACACAGCTAAATGGACACATGCACAGTCAATTGCAAACAAGGTAGCACAACTGAACACACCCTGGGCCTCATTACAACCGCCTGGGCTGTTTTGGCGATTGTACCGGCAACAGGCTGGCGGTACAATCTTGCGAATTACGACCGCCGCGGAAGCGCCGCGGTCGCACCGCCGGGACCGGCGGTTTACCGCCATGGTTGTCCCGGCGGTTTTAATCCTCCAGGGCAACGCTGCTTGCAGCACTGCCCAGGGGATTACGAGTCCCCTTCCCGCCAGCCTGTCGATGGCAGTAGAGACCAGGGGCCCCCAGACACAGCCCCACACTGCTTTTCACTGTCTGCACAGCGGACAGTGAAAAGCGCGACGGGTGCAGCTGCACCCGTCACACACCCGCAACACCGCCGGCTCCATTAGGAGCCGGCTCCCATGTTGCGCCCGACATCCCCGCTGGGCCGGTGGGCGTGAAACACCGGCCCAGCAGGGATGTCAAAATGGGGCCGGCGGGAGTGCGGCCGCCCACCAAGGTTGTAATGGGGTCCTCTATGTCTTTACAAACAAAACTCAAGCTGACACACATCAGATGAATACATGATCCATACAGGGGAACAAGTCTAACACCATACATGCTCAGATTGGACAACAAAAGGTTAAGGGCCTGATTACAACTTTGGAGGAGGTGTTAATCCGTCCCAAATGTGACGGATATACCACCAGCCGTATTAAGAGTTCCATAGGATATAATGGACTCGTAATACGGCTGGTAGTATATCCGTCATATTTGGGACGGATTAACACCTTCCTCCAAAGTTGTATTCAGGCCCTAAATACTTATCATAACAAACAGTTCACAATGCCTTTCACCACTATTGTATTTAAACCCACATATCCATTCAGTCAACATCCGATCCAGAAATCAGGTATTTCAATTCACTATTTTTAATTCCATTCCATCAATCTTCAGATATACAGCTCAATTCCACCAGCCAACACATGTTTCATCTTTGGGATGTGTCCCCATGACTTCCTCAGGGCTGTGAATATTATGTAAACTGCATGTCATAACACACTTTGATAACACAGTCTTAGACACATCACCGATACCTACCTATCTCAAACCCTGTAGAAACCCCACATAGTTACACCATAATTCTGTGTTTCATGCATTATTATCTGTCATTATATAACATGACTTGAATTAACTTTCAACACACCTCTTGAGACAAAATATTCTCCTTGAAATACATTATATACACATTAGTTGTAATATCCTAGTTCATACCAACATGTAACTTATATGATTATTCATGCACACACATGTGGAGTCCCCATCGATCCTAGATAACCAAATGGGCACTAGTCCTTCATGCTCCATGAAAACCCGCACACCCTGTATACAATGGAAAGTACATGTTAGTAACGGAGTATGGGTCGTTAACTCACTCCCTCTCATTAGTGCCTCTCCCGAGACATGCATAGTCATTACCAATGTAAGTGAATATATTCCATCTCTTATTATTATTTAGGTGAGTACCCTCAAATGTAAAACAAAAACTTCAAAACTCACCACCAATTCAATATTTTCAAAATTGTATCTAGTGTGATATTGTGTTCACACTCCCTGTGATGACCCGTAAGTATAATAGTAAACATAAACCTGAATCATAAGTAATATAAATGTAAACTACACTACAGCCATTGATATGAATCCCTCACTACACATGCTGCAAATATCTGTACCATCAATATGCTACGCACTATGTGCCAATATATGACAACTCGGCTATCCTTACCATTACCCTGTCTACGGGAATAGTCCATCTATAATGACATCCTTAATAAATGATAAAAAGTGCTAGAACAAATCATCCCAGTATCAATGTTATCTCCAAGACATTCTACCCTACCTCATTACTCAAAACCACTTTATAGGCATTTGTGCTTACCCGTAACTCCGTATTTTTCTGAAGAACCGCTAATGGTAAAACGTGCTATAGCCGTATTGTGTGTAACACCAAGCTAAACAGTAGTCCATCACCCATTCGGTTTAATTCGGACTTGTAAAACATAGAAAAGGGACTGGCACACTGAAGCTCTCCCATTTGAAATCATCACCATGTTCTTCTAACAGTATACCACAGACCAGATCAGTAAAGAAATAACTCCAATCTCTCATTCGGTCTAAACCGGACTATTCATATTTACAGAAGGACTATCAAGTTGAAACAAAAATAATAATAAAATAAAGTATATTAAAACTGACAAATTTAGGCATACTCTCTTACTTTCCCAGCTCATTAATTCTAAGTAGGAATATCGAAACATAGAGAAGAGACTTCAAACTCAAGTATTCAACTCTGTCATGTATGTCAGTGTAACCATATTTTACTATTTTATAGACACCGCCAAAAGCTGGGCAAAGATATAACTACATTCCATTTCTTTCCCTGTGTACGATACCATCTCATAAAAATCCATTATCAAGTAATTACTCTCATGTGTCTATGTGGACCTGAAGTCCCCACTAGTTCGACGCCATTATCGTCAACACTAATGACCATTCCTATTATTCTCTATTGTACTTCAAAATTCATGGTACCTGTGGGTATGCTTGATGTGGTGTGTGTAATGCTGTGGGTGGTGGGGGTATCTGGGGAAGTGGTGACTGTTGTTTTGTTGGTGCGTGGCTGTTATTTGCTTGCATGCTAGTGTGTTTTGTGGTGCTTTTGTTTGTGTGTGCTTCTCTTGTATGTTGATGTGATGGGTGCGTATCTGTCTGTGTGCTTTGGTTCGGTGGGGGAATGGGGAATTTGGATTGGGAAAAGGGATGTGGAAGGGGGATGCAAGGTGGGGGGTGACTGGCTGCCATCAGTGAGGAGGCCAGAGCCTGAAAATATCTCTGAAGGCCAGCTATTGCACCATGAATGCCTTCCAGGAATGCATTAGTTTTTAGGAGTTGAGTGGCCAATCCCTGGATGGCATTCACAATGGCTGACTGACCCACAGAGATACTTCTCAGGAGGTCAGTCACCTCCTCACTGAGGGCAGCAGGGGTAACAGGTGCAGGGGTGGAGGTGTCTCCGACAAAGGAGATGCCAACACTCTTGGGTGAGCAGGCACAGCTAACTGGGTGTAGAGCAACAGGGAGGGAAGTGATAGAATGGGGTGGCAGACAAAGATGGTACAGAGGGATGACCTGATGTGTCCGCCACCACTAGGAAGTGTCCACTGGAGGAAGAATCCGATGATGAAGACAATGTTCCTGTCTTCCCTGTGCACTCTCCTTTCCCTCCAGGACACTGGGTCCCTCTGTGCCAGTCACTTCTTGGCCCGGGGTCCCATGGCCAGATGCTTCCCCACTCTGCTGTGCCCAGTCTCCTTCGCTTGCCATTGCTGATGCTGCAAATACAAAGAAAAATAGGGTCACCACCTATCCATGATCACACTTGTACAACAGCTCTTAACAAATATTACCATGATATCATGTAGGACCCAGCAACAAAATCCACCTAAGAGGCCCATACATGTACCATATCATATGCATCTATGCCATATGAACTGTCAACAGTTGTCCACAGGAAAATCAGGATCTCAGACAACTACAATAGCATGGCTGAAGTCACGCAATAACAATAATCATCCAACTAGTGGGAGACCCCATCACCCTCAAAGCTTTGCCCCATGAAGCAGACCTCAGTTAGTTGTTGGCATGCAAAGGTAGGGCAATGCCAAATGCATTCCAACAGATCCCACACAAAGCTATGCACAGATCTATTTGTTATATATATGATGACCCAACAATTAAATGATACTCCAAAACCCTGCCACATTGATGAGAAAGGTACATCGCCAGGAGAATGTGTCATGGAAATACTCATGTCCCACTGGAAGCAGTGGTGACATGGAAATACTCATGTCACACTGGAAGCCGTTCCACTATGCACACGTCACCAAGTTACATTTGTCCCAGTAGAGTCATGGAGGTAGTATTAATGTTTCTCAGATAGGCCACACATGTGGCATGGAAATGGACACTGTAGATAGCATGTGCAATATGTCAGAGAAAGATGTCTCTAAGATACACAATTCAATGAACCAGCAAGCCCCTGGGAAATCACCAATAATGTCTGTCACCCCTTACAATGACATACTCTGAGTGCATCAGTAGATGCCATTAGCCCCTTGGATGTTGGAGAGGCCGAGTGATTTGCAAGTACTTGTTGAAGGCCCTCAACATGTTGTCCAATTAGAAGCTACATCATTGTCTTCATTATGATCATGCAGACCCAGATGACTGTCTGTGGATCAATGCTTGTCCCCAAACATAAGTGACTCCAACATAACTGCAAGTCACTCCATGATGCTGGCCAACTGTTGGTTCACAACCCTTACCCATTTCACATGTGCAAAGCACTTTGCTACACGATTCTACACCAATGGGAGAGAAATGCACACTGTGGCTCAAAACGTTAGGCCTACATGTCATGTCCCTGGTTGCTACTTCAGTTGCACATGCCAATTGACATGCTATGACAGGACAGGTGAGGGTACGTGTTTTTAATAAACAATGGTGACATACTCCTGTATGTGGCACAACATGAAACGTACCCCCATTGTAAATGTCCTATTCCACACACAGTTTGCCATGCAGATATATGTGAGGGAATACAAACATCATCCCGTCAACATAGGTAGACCATGCATGAAACAGTTACTTACAAAGATTTTTCCCAAAAAAAAGGGACACATGCTGACATGTAGGCACAATGAATGTTGGCAACAGTGATGGCACATAAATCATGTCAATGTACATTCCCCACTTCCCAAGGGAATTTATTGACCTATAGTTCCACCCAAAGTACAATGTAAGCTCTGCCACATGTCCATCTTCACATTACAGGCTGAAGTGATGCACCAGCACCCGTCATACACTGAGGACAACTGGCCTCTGGATGGCAGATGCCTACATAAACATTTACCCGGACACATGGCTGAGGACAGTGATCCACCACCTACTTACCTTTGGCCTGTAACATTTAGGGGTAATGATCTGTTGCATAGAAATTACACACATTACAACAACAAACAGTATTTGTTTGAACAATGTACCCAGCCATATGTCAATCCTACAGAGTGGTTAGTGGATTGTATCCAGTTGTGCCCTACATCCCTGGGCCAATAGGCAAGGCACTTCAATATGCACCACATGACTTGTCTACACAAACAACCACTCATCTACTGTGTGACACATGGCTCACCCCTAATTGTTAGGGGGAGCTGTCAAACCTAACTCATTCACTTGGCAATGTGACAGTCAGGAATATGCCCTGTACTCACCCCATTATGGCTGCTGTGCTGCCTTCAAATAGCCACCAAACTCTGGATAGGCCACCATCAGAATGCAAATCATTAGGTGGGGCTATGACTATGTCTGACAGGCAACCCGCGCATGTTGAGAGGTCATTCCCCGCTGGACCTCAGCAATCTTCTGGGCCTAGCCTATCAGGTCATCCCACCTATTCCTGCAGTGGGCGCTCTGTCGGCTGTGGACCCTCAGAGTCCGTACCTTCTTGGCAATGGCTCTACATAGTCCCTTCTTTTGATGAGCCTGGACCTGCCTGGATGCAAAAGACAAATCAAGAAATTATGATCACAAGTTTCATCACAAATGCTTGAGTCACATACATGTCTGTAACATCAAGCTAGGACTTTCCTATTTGCCAATACTCCACAAGTATAATACATGCAAGCCAATTAAGTACAGGGAGTTGGCTACAGACATATATGTATCCATATGCGAGCTAACACACTACCATGCTCTGGCCCTACAATGATTAAGCAAGCTTCCTGACATAATGTAGCCCATGCTCTAGCAACCTGACTGTGATGTGAGCTACTATGAAATATATCACACCTATGTGGCTTCTGAAGGATAAACACCTTAGGCATGAATGGACCAACACATTCCCACTCTGTGAGAATGACTCTCTGCATACAGTCCCTGCAGGCCACTGTCAGAGTATAAACTCAAACATTACACACAGGTAACAATGAAGGGAGTGGTATGGTGGGTACAGGAAGTGTCTTCTTTGTCCATGTGTGGACATTCGCCATAACACATGCAGACTCATGCCACTTCAGGGGATGGGGTTCTGTGCAATGTACCTGTATCACAGAACACTCCTTTGGATATATGTGTCCACCCTACAAAGATGGCATCCAACAAACAAAGGCATGCTTTGTACAGTCTCTGCTATGTGACCAAGCTACTGAGTCACACATCATGGCCTCCCAGGAACCAACACATTGTCTGCACTGTGGGACTGTCAATTATGCAATATGCCTGTCCTGGTCAAGTATGACCTGTGGGAATGTGACAACAGAGCTGTGGGAGTAAGGGACCTGTCATGAGTCAAAGACACACATTAACAATTATGCTAAGTGCACATATGGCTTAGATTAATAATTTACCTCTGTACCCATTCCTAATCTAATAAAAGAATTAGGCATTCTGTGCAGGAATTGCCACCAGAGTGGGCACATTGCCTCAGTTGCATAGCCACAGTGATTCAAGCCCAGCCTAGTCTAGGAACCAAACTGTGGTTACTTGGAAGAAGATTTTGATAATGGAACTGCAACCAGCACCCCTATCGTCGTAGTCCTGATGAAGACCCGTATGTGAGCTCAGATTTAGCCCGAAAATTGGATGGGTTGAAACGTCGACGATAATATTTTGAGCCTGGATGTAGTCTTTCTTTTAGGATGAAGGGAGGACTTGAATGAGGATTTATTATCCATGCTTTTATCTTAATGATTCAATGATTTAATAGTTGAAACAGCAAGCTCCTTCTTTGTGAATTTATGTTTCTACTGGATGGACTTTTCTGTCCTTTTCTCCTAGAATCATGTGCACTTTATTTCTGAGCACTTTCTTCTGCCCCCTGGATTTTAAGGCTTTGATAGTGGGGTTGTGTAATTTTGTATGTGATTAACAATTTTTGTATAACAATAAATGATGTGTTTTCTAAATTGTTTTTATTATGCTGCATATTTACAATAAGATATGTGTTCCCGAGTGGGCATTGTAGTCTTTTGTTAATCCAACAAACAAAGGCATGCTTTGTACAGTCTCTGCTATGTGACCAAGCTACTGAGTCACATATCATGGCCTCCCAGGAACCAATACATTGTCTGCACTGTGGGACTGTCAATTATGCAATATGCCTCTACTGGTCAAGTATGACCAGTGGGAATGTGACAACAGGGCTGTGGGAGTAAGGGACCTGTCATGAGTCAAAGACACACATTAACAAGTATACCAAGTGCACATATGGCTTAGATTAATAATTTACCTCTGTGCCCATTCCTAATCTAATAAAATAATTAGGCATTCTGTGCAGGAATTGCCACAAGAGTGGGCACAGTGCCTCAGTTGCATAGCCCCAGTGATTCAAGCCCAGCCTAGGCTAGGAACCAAACTGTGGGATACCTTTGACAACCCTTGGTCTCTACAGGCTGAGCTGAGAGAACCTACATAATATTCTATTTCCATCACTTCCATGCATGACAGTACATAATGTAGCCAATAGCAATTTGCTATGTGGTGTGCGTGTGGCAACATGAAGGACACATGATAAGTCTTCCAAACAACAGCTTTGCAAGGACAGATGTGTTAGTAAAATCTCTGTGGCACCATGTACAGTGCTCACATCACTCTCATCTGACTCATACATGCATACTCAGCTCATGCTGTCATGCACATACATGTTGTCTGACATTTACAACAATCCTGAGGAAAGAGATGTCTGTGGATGGGATTAATGTCTCCTCACCTAGTTATGTGCATCAAACACAAGGAGGATCTAGGAACCCCCAAACCTCACAGAACACAATGTGACTGAACTTTACATATGGCACTGGACACCAATACCAGCACATTGTATATCTCATGACTACTACACAGACTGAAACAACAGGCACATGAGTAGTCAACCTGGCACACATGACCACATTCTAGCCTGTGAGGAGGGACAGGATGATGAAGGACATTGGAAACAGTGCACATACATACTTACCTGGTCCTCTTCTGCACCATAGAAGTGTTCATACAGGGGTAGGACTTCATCCACTAGCCTCCCCAGCTCCTCTGGAGATTAGGCAGGGACCGAAAGCAGCGGCAGGGATCAAGTGAATGAATCTGCAGAACATGGCAGTCATGTCCACTATGTACGCAGTCGTCACCACTGGCAGACACAGCCATCGGCCTGTCACTGCCACTGGCAACAACTTTAGCCTATGGATGTGTCTGCCACAGTTGTAATCGTCTACCGCCATGACGACTTCCCTCGGTGGTCACAGGCGGTTCCTAATGTCCAGTGAAGTAGATCAGGCAGCGTCATTTTGGAGGACTGAAATGCTGTATTGGGCTTCACAAACTGTGTCACACCTCCAAAAATGTTGTTTTGAGCTCACAAACATTCTAATCCTGTCTTGTCATGTGTAGGTCCTACTACTCAAACACCATTGTAATATGTTGAAGGGCACAAATTGCGTATAACAGTGGGGCACAGTCTTTCCCCGCAGACTATTATTTTTCGCGGTCAGTATATCTAGTTACATTGCGAGGGACAAATGTGTTGCACATCTTTGAGTTTGTTCCAGATACATGTTGTGTACACATGTGTGGAAAACCATGAGGATCACATGAGGCCCTTGTGTTATTTGCAGTTGTGATGTGTCCAGGTTGCCTTGACTATCCCTTCTGAAATGCCTTGTCACATGATATCATTAACATGCATTATGTATGTTGCTGTGGACACAATGACTAATATTGGAAAGCATGTCTTCTCATACATAGGTATCCAGGGAGAGGAAGGATACGAGAACCTCCTGTCTACCGTCCACTGCCAGACCTTCAGACCATGGAAGAATGCCACATAACTCTCCTTTACCATCTGAATAGGGAAACAGTTGTGGACTTATGGAATATATGTGATTTGGAAGTGGTAGGTAAACATCAGGTCCCAATTTTTGTAGGTAGAGGGGCTGGAACAACAATCGATTACATCTTTGTGTCTCCATTTTTTAAAAATCTGGTCTTGTATGGTGAGGTGGTAGAGCAGCATTTTAGTGATCATAATCCCCTTACAATTTTCTTTCACTTCCCTGTGATTTTACACAAACCAGTGTTGGGAGGGCCAGTCTCAGTGAGAATAAAAGATCAGGGAAGGAGACTTTGATGGAGACAGGTAAATATCCAGCAAATAGTAGAGAGGGTGGTGGGTCAAAATCTAAATTTGATAGTAGGGACTCTCCTGGCTGAATCCCCCAGGCCAGGGGAAGTTATATATGCCATGCTCAGAGTAAATTAAGCTATTAAAGAATGTATGACTACAGCTGTTGAGCCATTTTGTAAGTGAAAGGGAGGGTGTTTTAGCAAGCCTTGTTATGAGGCAAAGAAATCTCTGAAGAAGGCACTAAAGGGACATCCAAGAGATAAGGCCCATGTAAGAGATGCAAGGGCTCACTACAAAACCGTTCTGAGGGCTAGGAGGCAGCAGCTCAAGGAACAGGCATGGGAGGACTTGTAACGTGCATCACGCAACAGGAACCCGGGCCTGTTCTGGAAGATTGTAAAAAGGGGTTCCTTCAAGACGGAAACATCGAAGGGTTTGGGCTGTAATACCGCCCGAGGTTTGGGTGAGCCATTTTAGTAGGATCTTTTTGGGGGGTCCTCAAGAGGAGGAAATGGGTAAACAGTATGGCCATCCCCCAAATGTTGCTATAAAGTTCACACTCAAAGAGGTGAGGGAGGCCCTGCAGGGCAGTGCTAGCCATAAAGCCCGGGCCCTGATACCATCCCAATGGATCTATATAAATACTGTCCTCAGTTGTGAGCACCTATTCTGCTCAATATTCTCAATGTAGCAGTTAGTGCAGGAATTCCCACTACCGGGAAATCGGCTTGCATTGTACCCATCTACAAAAAGGGCAATCAAAATGGTCCAAAGTCGTACCACCCAATCTCACTCCTTGATTCCTCATCAAAAATTTTGGAACAAATTGTCTTAAGGCATGTTGAGGATTGGATGCTTGAAAATTAGATTCAGAGCAAGGTGAAATATGGTTTCAGGGAAAGGCTTTGCACGAAAGAGCAATGTTTGAATCTGCTCATGCTGATTGGCAAATATACGCAAGCAAAGAGGGGTACACTGTGTCTTGCTTTTATGGATCTCAGCTGTGCCTTTGATAAGGTAAATCGAAGCAAGTTATGGGAAAGGCTATCCCGGTGGGGTATGGCTCCCCAAATTGTGGAGCTGCTTCATTAACTCCACCTAGGAACAAATGCAACTGTGAGGTGTGGGCCAAATGAGGAATGCACGGACTCCTTTGAGCTCAACAGGTGTGTAAGACAGGGGGTGTTCTGGCTCCTACCCTTTTTCTTCTATATACAAATGGGCTGTATGATTTTTTAGTAGAAAGATGTAAGGCTGATCCTAAACTTAATGGTGAGAGTGTCCCAATATTGATCTATGCAGACGATGAAGTTCTTATGGCCCGTACTATGAATAGACTCCGTGAGGCGGTTAAAGCGTATGGAACCTTCATGTCTACCTTAGATCTAGAGTTCAATTGTAGTAAATCACATTCTATGGTGTATGGCAAACCCCTGAGTAAGGTGGGAGGGCTGAAGATAAATGATCAAGTAACTAGCAAGGTACAGGAATTCCCCTCTTTAAGGGTACATTTTGATGAAAATGATACCTGGAAATCCTCTATCTCCAGGAGATGCGTTTTAATGCTAAAGTGGGTGCTACCTTTGCGTTTGCTGCAAGGGTGGGAAATAAACCTATTAGGCCCCTGCTTGAAGTATACAGGTGTAAATGACTGCCAGTCTTAATATATGGTGCATCACTCTGGGGCTATATGGAAAATAGGGCCCCTGTGATAGAGGAAAACCGTTTTTGTAGAAGGTTGATAGGAGTAGGCCAAAATACCTCTGGTTTTTGTTTGCATATTGAACTGGATTTGGATTTTATAGAGGATGCCATTAAGGTTGCTCCTTTTTTGCTATGGATTTCCATTTGGACAAATGAGTTTGCTTCTCTAAACAGGGAAATCCTGCGTGATTGTATGTTATGTGATCATGCGAGGGATATTCCCTGGCTGGCATACATAAGAGAAGTAGCTACTGCACTTGGGAGGCCAGATATTTTTGATGCACCAGAGGGCTTAACATGTTCCGATAAATGTTGGGCAAAGGAGAATTTCATTAAAATCTCAGGGGCCAAGAGAGAGGCGGAGGAATTAAGGAAAAAATAAGTGAGGGATTTTATAATGTTAAAAATGGGAGCGGGCCCAGAGGCGTACCTTTTGGAAATAAGGAATGTATGGGAAAGGACCCTCATTTCGCGATTTCAATTAGGGGTAATTAGAAGCAATTTGTGCTTTCCGTTAGGCCAGTTTGATACAATTGTGCCCTTGTGATGGTATGTCTTTACAGACTATAATTAATTTTACTTTGTTCTGTGATTTTTATGCACCCTTTAGGTGTCGTTTTTTACTCCCCCCTGTTGGGGGAAAGGGGTTTTGTGCAGTATCGCCCAGTTGTGCATGGTTTCCCATGTGTTGGTGTGTTGGGGGTAGGATCTTTTCTAAAGGGAGCCATAACCTGGCGGAATACTGTTAATCTTTTTTAAGTCTGTTTATAAGTTTTTATTCACTATTGAAATTTTAACTGAGAAATTAAATTTTTTATGTAATTTTTAAAAGTCTTAAAATTGGTTGTGTATGGTCTTGGTTGGGTCAAATTTTTTGGAATATTGCAATTCTCTTTTAATATTACTTAAAAGTTTTTACTTGGAAGAGAAGATGACTTATTGTAATTTTGTATGGGAAATTAGTGACTTTTTAAAAATGTTTTATTGTGATTGTTATGTGATGTGACATATATATTATTTATTTTTATGGTTGAAAATGTTTATACTGAATAAAGTGTTTGATGATAGTGGACTTATGTCATCAGTTGGAGCCAGATCTGATGCCAGCTATTAGTTATCCAACCAGCATACCACCCATTGCACAAGTCATGTCAGTATTGCACTTCCTAGCCACAGGATCCTTCTAACATACACTGGCCCTGTCAGCTAGCATGTCCTAACCTATGTTTAGCCTGGTGTTGAAGCAATGTTAAAACACCTGGACATCTACATCCAATTTCTCGGACATCAGGATTTAGTCCATATGAATGCTGACTTTTATGATTTTGCTCTCCTCCCTCATGTGGTGGGGGTCATTGATGCAAGTTGTCTGTGCGACAGATCTTTACATTTTACAGGTCTGTGCCCATTTTCCTGGTTCAGCCCATGATTCCTTCATAATGCAGAACAGCACCATACCCCAGCTGATGTCACAACTGTACCCATCTGTCCTGTTTGTGTGTGTGACGTCAGGTGCTACAATCATGAAGTGAGAGACTCATTGTTGCACGTATGTCCCATTGCTTAACATAAGAGTCTGCAAATCTAAACCATCCTTGGTTGTTGAAGCTAATAAGGATTCCAACTACATCAGGGGAAGTCTGCTTCAATGAGCCCAATGGAAGAGCAAGCCACGGAGAGGAGCAGGATTTTGGGCTCCTGAAGGCCAGATTTAGGTGTCTGAACCGGACTGATGCAGCCCTCCTCTAATCACCCAGGAATGTGTGTCAGATCACTGTGGCATGCTCCACAACATTGCCCTGTGGAGGAACATCCCGTACATCCTAAAGAAGTGGAGGCTTGTAGTGCCACCGGGTGAGACCTATGAAATGCCAAGTGAGGATGAGAGTGTCAAAGAAGGAAGGAGCTTATTTTCAGGAAGATGTAATCAATAGCTACTTTTCATAAGTGTGAGTATGTCATGAGATGTGATGAATGTCACTGTACAAAGAACTGTAGTTGTGAGAATGTGCAGAGTTGAGTGTTTTGGAAACAACTAGGGAGCAGATACTCTGAAAATTCAGCCAAAATGTGCTAGAAGAGTTAGCCATTGACATATCCCCACCTCGATGTAGCTACTTTGTTTGTGTTTGTTGTTTGTGAAATGGAAGGTGATTGAAGAACAGTCAACAGAGTGAATGTGTGGCACATAAAGGAGGTCATTTTGGAAGAGGTTGCTTGCTGGCAGTAGTGGGTGTCTTGCATCTGCACCTTCTGCAGTCTTCACCGGATGTCCCTGCTTGTGTGGTGGGGGAGGATATGCTGCTACAGAGGTAGGGGTGTCTGGGGCAGGTTCTTCCCCTGACAGGGCCTACCTTTCAGTGGCTGGCACTGATGAAAGGCCTGGTGTAGATGTGCCAAGGGAAGAGGTAGTGTGTTATTGTCAATTCCTGATCAGGGTGGTGCTAATGTTCCTTGGCACCCCTGTAAGGAGGCCATGTTGGTATTGTGATCCTCCTATGTTCACACATATCCCTATGAATGTCCCTCTGCAGCTGCTTGATTTAAATTTCCTTCTAAATTTGGCATGACTGGCTTACACCTAATTGGCACATTTAATGTACCTGTATTTCCCTTGTACAGTGGTATCGCCCTACTGAGGGACTGTTTATTAAATGCTACTAGTGGGCCTGCTGTGCTTCTTGAGGTACCCACAGAAGTAGCCTTTCAAACCTGTCTCAGGCCTCCCAGCTCAGAGTCTGCATGCACACTTTACTGCCACAGGGACCTGGCATCTAAATTTACTTGCCAGGCATAGAACTCCCCTTTTACTACATGTAAGTCACCCCTAAGGTAGACCCTAGCTAGCCTTATTGAAAGGGTGCTATGTATGTAAAAGGCAGGACATGTGCCTGGTTGTGTGGCCTGTCCTGGTAGTGACAAACGACCTATTTGGATTCTCACTGATGGAAGTGCTGCCTTGCTCTTAGGATTGCATTGCAAATGCCCTACCTTATGTCTAGGTGTATTGTCTGATCTATGAGGGGTATTGTAGGCATGTTTGGTTTGGTTGTAATGGTAGTGAGAAATGTTTTTTTCTGTTGTAGGTGGATCTTTTATTACCATTATAGAAATGCCACTTCTAGAAAGTGAGCATTTTCTCTGTGATTATGACTCAGGTGATTTGAACCTTGATTCCAATCCATGTCAGGGCAGAGTTACAGCTGGGCTTTGTGCATACTTTTCAGACAGCCTGTTACACAGGGAGAGTGGAGGTGTCACAGAGGTGCATCTATATATTGAGTGGTCTGTAGTGAATCCTAGTTTGTTTTAATGGGATGATGGGAGTTAGCTTAGCTTTCGCTTGCAGACTCGTGCCCCCGTCACCTAGTGCCTTTTAACCTACTTAGCTTGCTCTGTCTTAGACCATTTATTTAATTAAATCTTTTAAGATGACTGCTGTGTTTGTAGTTAGTCACTTTTGTTTAGAGTTATGTTATCAGTGTCACCTCGCTAAGGCGTCAAATTATACAACAAAGACAAACAAACTATAGGGGCTCACATTAGAAATTACCGTCCCAAGCATGCAGCGTTATCTATTGTTTTGGAACAACCTACGTCAGGGGTCCAAGTAGATCTGTATAAATACATCACACTTTAGACAGATAATCAGAGGGATTCCGACCAGATACCATCACTGCTTTCGATGCTGCACCTCGCCTTGACGCTGACCCGGACTTCGTATTCTGCCGCAGTCTGAGCTCGAGACCTCATTCAAGATAACAAGGGTTGGGGGCTCCTTCCAGGGACATGGCATTGGCAGATTAGGTTTCACATACCCAGCTCTCCTCTAGGTAGAAGGTTAGGCCTATTATGATAGGGTACACGGACATATGATATGTTTCATGTCTTCCTATGCTATTACAAGATGGTGGGGGTCTTCATAATCATGACCCTCATCTTTACAATTTTATCTCTTGTACCGTTAATTATCCTAATCAATGCAGCCAACATGATTTACAGTGTTATGTTGAATAAAAACTATTGAAACATTACTGCATCTTTGTTATTGCCTGTGTTTGGTTGAGATCTAATATATCTGTGAGAAAGGGGTCATCTTTGTTTAACCATGACATTCCCTGAGATGTCATGCTTCTGAGTCCATGTGTAAAGGCTGCCAAAAATCACATTTGACTGTTTGGGTTGTTGGTGAGGTACTGCTAGTGAGCCGTAAGGGTTGGGACTACAGTTGTGACTTGTTGTAGGACAGGCATAGTCACCTACAAGCATAAGTACTGTCATCCCCAAACCAGCAGTCTTGCCCAGGGAAAGAGTCCAAACTACAACAGGTCTTCCTAGGCCGAAAGAACGAGAGGTGGGGCATGCCTGCATTTGTAAAGGCTCTGCCGTGGCCTCACACAAAGTGTTTGTTTACACCCACTGATGTCTGGAGCCTGTGCTTGATGAGAGCGGGGACACTTCTAGAACCAGTTAGGACTGGTCAGAACCTCTTCTCTCCCTTTTGTCAAAGTTGTGAAGAACTGAGTATAAGTACAGTCCTAAGTACACTAATGGACTACTGAACTGGACACAGGATGCTGCTGGAGGGACCTGCCAGGAACCGCCTTGGGACTGCTGCTATTGTGCTGACCTGTGACCTGCTGAGTCACTAGGAGGAACTGGCACTGACTGCATCCCTTTGTGCTGGCCTGTTTTCTTGGGCCCCAACGGCCTGGGCCCTCTCTTGCTGTCTCCAGGGGCTGGGTACTGTATCCCCTTTTCCCCTGACATTGTGTTTCTCAAAGCGCTGGAAGAGCGAATTGTCCCCTTATGTGCGAGGGGAGTGTTACAATTTTATGGGACTGGTTGTGAGCGCAGCACAGGGGGACCCCTACGTATTGCTTTTAGAAAAACACCTGTAGAGTGCTAGATATTACTTTTTCTAAGCATGTAAAGGTCACTTTTTCTTTGTCCCCCTGGGCGCACCGAAGCACCCCCTTGTCTGTGTGGCTGTACCCCCGTCTCCTTTTTCCAGACGTGGAGAGGATGCAAGGGCTGGGGAATCGACACGGACGAGTGTGCTTTCTACAAGTACCCCCGGGGCAGGGAAGTACTTCGAGGAGCACCACCAGGGCACAAACAGGCATCCATTTTGGAGCCTGTGACGTTGCAGCCGAGCCGCAGAGAAAGCTGGTTCCCCCTTGCAGAAGATGGAGGACTGCCTGGGCTAGGCCACCTCAACAAGGAGGATGGTGGCGGTGCAAGAGACCCTGGAGGGCTACATACGCATGACATGCCACCGTCAACCACCGGAGGCCCGCAGGGGTCAGCAGTTGTGCAGCAAGAATGTGGGTGACTGCCGGTTGGGCTCCTACCACAGAAGGGGAACCCTAGAGGTCTCCTCATCTGGTATAAAGATGTGTGGGCTTCTTTCCCCCCACCACTGCAGTAACATCCCTTGGGACCATGGGGGGCTTTTTTTCCTCTTGGGGCAATGTTTCACGGGATGGACAGCAGCCTCAACGGAGGCCCCGCCCCGGTGGGAGTCACTTTGTGCCTTAAGGAATCAGAGCACAGGAGCTCCGTCTTGGTGGATCGGGGGTGAAGTGCCACTATTATCGTATATTTCATGAAAGGGGCACCAAGGAGCTATCAACCCAGAGAAGGAGAAATCATGGAGGAATTATATCCCTGTCTTCCTACAATACACCTACCTGCCAGGTTGGGGTTATGGTATGTGCTAATTGGTGATGTTTCACTTTATGGGCTTCATGATGTTGGTTTGGCATTTATGATGATGAGTTTACTGCTTCATGTGCATTTTTGGTGAAATGTGTTTTACCATGACATGTGCAGTTTAGCAACAATGACAGCCTGAATACTGCTTCTGTTGCAGGATGATCAGTATAAATAGAAATATTACACTGTTCCAAAAAATAATAAGAACATGCAGGGTCGGAAGGAGTCAGTGGTTTTAGGAGAGCCCTCAAACACCCAATAGGATGCCAAGCTTCATCACTGGGCAATCTCCTCGTCAGACCGGTGCTGCAATGTCTGGCAGACCACCCCTGTTATGGGGGTGGTACTATACCGAAGATTGTATGCCAAATTTAGATTGGGTCTGAAACGAATACTGACTATTGAGAAAATGTAGGAGAGTCTGAAAGAATTAAAATTGGCTCTGAGCCTTAAACATCACTTTTAATGAATCAGGGAAAGGTTCAGGCCAAGATTAAAAGAAAACAAAGGGAGTGAATACGGGGAGAATGTCCCACTACACTCTACATGGAGGAAAAAAGTAGTGTACCTAATCCTAGAACAATATGTTCAACATGTTCTGCATCTTGATGGTCAAAAAGTGATCCCATGATGCTTCATCAGGACCGTAACTACTACTTCTCCTATTCTAATATACAACAACAAGTGCTAGATAGTCACTTACTGAGTGAAGACTATTCGTCAACGTCGATTGGTCAATCAGTCGCCCTGCATGAGAGTGAGAACATAAAAGTTTGTTAGTGAGAAGGTATTAAGGGACGCAAAAGGGTGGTACAATCACAAGAAACCAGGTCCTCAGTGTGGCACAAACGGAAGTAACAAAATAGGCTTACCATCCCTTAGTCGAGAATAGGCATCTTAGGAACGCGCAAGCCTCAACCAAAGGAGAATTACTAGGTATGAAAACAACATAGTAATACACAAATTGAATATACACTGACATATTTATAGTTGGAAGTGCTGAGAAGAAAAACGACATACATAATTGCTAGCTTGGTCATGTAGCCCATCACAAAGAGTCCAAACTGTCACAAAATGCATTAAAGACAAAGTCCCAGTATAGCCTCTAACAAAGGGGCTAGTCATTGCCAAGTCCCAATCACAAAAATAAAGTGAGCAATAGTGTTCTCAAGGGAATTCAGTATTATGTCAAAAAACCATGTGCACAAAGGAGGACTTACTTCGTTCTGTCCTTGGTCCTGCGTACAACCTGCCCTCAGCTGCGCGCCTGGAGACACTAAACCAGCGCGTGAGGGCTCTTAATATACAAGAATGTAGAGGCACGATCGATCGCGTCGGTACCCGGAAGTGATAATCAGGTAGGCCCGGCTTGGAGGAGCAATAAAAATAAAAGATGGACTTGCATTAAAAAAAACGGTGCCCATCTTGCTGGTAGATATGCTCCCGGTAAAACACTGTGTGGCAAAATAAATAGCGGCCATCTTGAGTGTAGAAAGAACACACCCGATGGTGAGCAACTATGTTGGGCATAGATGGCGGCCATCTTACTAGTCAAAATACAAAAGTACACCACTATGCTCGATAATTACTCAGTCTAAGGTAGCCTAAAAGAGGATATTAGGACCAGCATGAAGTTAATGTACATGTAAGGGACCACAGGAAATGTGGTTGATGTGGACACATGCAGATAAACACGGAACCAACGTACACTGGTTGTTCAAGTGAAACTTCAAGCAAAAAAACTGTCGTATTGGCTGAGATCAATGGGCTGCAATCCAGTTAGGGTATCAAAGTGCTCCAAGGGATCTCATCATTCAGCCCATCACTGGATGTCTTAAGTCTAAACACCCACCGTTGTTCTATTCTAAATAGGTATTTTGAATCATTGCTATTGTATCTCCGCACCTGCAGGACGATCCACCACAAGTCATCAGGACCATGGTTGGCTTCCAGAAAATGTGAGCTTAATTTAGTGGTGATGCGAGAGCACCTGATGTTGCTCCGATGTTCATTGATCCTCTGTTTCACGGGTCTGTTCGTCATACCAATGTACTGTAAATTACAAGGACAGGAGATCATATAGATACATTGTCGTGTATTGCAACTGGTATGTCTATTCAAGTGCCAAGTACCAACATATTTCAAGTCCAATCGGTCAATTTGTTTTGTGAGGGGGCAGACGTTTCAGGAACCACATAGTTAGTGTCCAGTAACCGGGGGTAGATTCCATAGAGTGGTCTGTCTCACTGGATCCTGTTGCTGGCGAGGACATGTATGGACAACCAGATCTTTTATATTAGGAGACCTTTTAAATGCAAAAAGGGGCCTAGGGATCTGGGTACCACCGCTCTGTAAAATGTTCCAATGTTTGCTGATGAGTTTTTTCACAGTGTTGGACAAGGGGGTGTACGTAGATACACATGTCAAACGAATTTCTGGTTCCTTGACCACAGGTGCCAACAGCGCCTCCCTGTGGTTATAACGAGCCCTCTTGTAGGCTGGATTGATGATGTTCTTGGGGTAATGTCTATTAGATAATTTACATTTGAGTTCAAGAGCCTGAGTGTCAAAGGACTGGACCGAACTGCAATTGCGACATAGCCTAAGAAACTGGCCAAAAGGAAGATTATCACGCAGAGCCTTAGGGTGATGGCTATCGTACAAAGCAAGCTATTGCGGTCGGTACTTTTTTGGTAAGTATCGGTTACAAGCTTACCATTATCAATCTTGATCACTAAATCCAAAAAGGAAACTTGTGTGGATGAAGTGTGAGCGGTGAATCTCAAGAAACGGTCCAAGGTATTGAGCCAGCTGGTAAAGAGATCAACATCCTAGAGAGGACCCTGCCAAATGATGAGAATATCATCTATATATCTCTGCCACAGTTTGATGTTATCATGAAAGGGATTAGATGTAGGTAAAATTAACATTCTCTCGAAGTGGTACATATACAGACAGGCCAGACTCAGTGCGAATGCACTGCCCATAGTAGTGCCCCGAATTTGGTGGAACAAAGAATTCTCAAATTGAAATATTTTTTTCGTTGTGGCTAATGTTGCACATTGCACCACAAAATGCACCGGGGTTGGGGAGGACCAAGGACTTCAGAGAAGGGCAGACTCCACAACTCGTAGGGTGGCTTCCTGAGGAATATTAGTATAGAGGGCCTCTACATCCAAAGTGATCAGGGCCTGGACTTGGGTAGTGGAATCGATAGTTTCGATCAAATTGAGGACATGCTTGGTGTCCTTCAAAAAGGTACTGGAATCTTTCACCAAGGGTTGGAGAAAAAAGTCACAAAAAACAGACAAAGGTTCTAGAACCGAGCCAATCCCTGATATAATTGGGCGACCAGGAGGGGAAAAGGTGCCCTTATGTAACTTGGGATGGCAATAAAAATACGGAGTGGGAGGGTAGGCTGTATCAAGGAACTCAGCTTCTTTGGGGGAGATCCAAGAATTGTTACGGGCCTCTTCGATCATACTCCTAATCTGTGTTTGTAAGTTGTTAGTGGGGTCACAAGCTAATGGTGCATAGTATGTAGTGTCACTCAGGAGGCAGAAGCATTCGTGCCTATAGTCAAAGGTATTCATGATAACTATAGCGCCTCCTTTGACGGCTGGTTTTATCACTATTGATTGATCTGTAGACAGGGTTTTCAGGGCCTCCCTTTCTAGTGTAGGTATGTTGATGAATGGTTGTTTAGGACGGACCTTGTCGAGGTCTGACAGAACAGCTTTCTCAAATGCCAGAACCTCGCATCGGAGAGACTGGAATGGAGGAACAAAAGTAGAGGGATTCTTTAAACCAGTGTCCTCAACTGCGGAAGCCAATGGCCGGTCCTTAAAGAAAAAATGAAGGCAGACTTTCCTAAAAAACTAGGAAAGCTCACAGTTTAAACGGGAAAAGATCCTCAGGTGGTGTGGGTACAAAGCCCAAGCCTCTATTGAGGACTCTCGATTAGTGTACCGAAAGTTGTCTACAGGATAAATTGATGTAGGAAAGTACCATCTTGCCTGGCATGTTACCCCCATATTTCACTGTATATATGTTGTTTTAGTTGTATGTGTCACTGGGACCCTGCCAGCCAGGGCCCCAGTGCTCATAAGTGTGCCCTGTATGTGTTCCCTGTGTGATGACTAACTGTCTCACTGAGGCTCTGCTAACCAGAACCTCAGTGGTTATGCTCTCTCTCTGCTTTCCAAATTGTCAGTAACAGGCTAGTGACCAATTTCACCAATTCACATTGGCATACTGGAACACCCTTATAATTCCCTAGTATATGGTACTGAGGTACCCAGGGTATTGGGGTTCCAGGAGATCCCTATGGGCTGCAGCATTTCTTTTGCCACCCATAGGGAGCTCTGACAATTCTTACACAGGCCTGCCACTGCAGCCTGAGTGAAATAACGTCCACGTTATTTCACAGCCATTTACCACTGCACTTAAGTAACTTATAAGTCACCTATATGTCTAACCTTTACCTGGTAAAGGCTGGGTGCTAAGTTACTTAGTGTGTGGGCACCCTGACACTAGCCAAGGTGCCCCCACATTTTTCAGGGAAAATTTCCCGGACTTTGTGAGTGCGGGGACACCATTACACATGTGTACTATACATAGGTCACTACCTATGTATAGCGTCACAATGGTAACTCCGAACATGGCCATGTAACATGTCTAAGATCATGGAATTGTCACCCCAATGCCATTCTGGCATTGGGGAGACAATTCCATGATCCCCCGAGTCTCTACTGCCAAACTACCTTTCCCGGGGTTTCACTGCAGCTGCTGCTGCTGCCAACCCCTCAGACAGGTTTCTGCCCTCCTGGGGTCCAGCCAGGCTTGGCCTAGGAAGGCAGAACAAAGGACTTCCTCAGAGAGAGGGTGTTACACTCTCTCCCTTTGGAAAAAGGTGTCAGGGCTGGGGAGGAGTAGCCTCCCCGAGCCTCTGCAAATGCTTTGATGGGCACAAATGGTGCCCATCTCTGCATAAGCCAGTCTACACCGGTTCAGGGATCCCCCAGCCCTGCTTTGGCGCGAAACTGGACAAAGGAAAGGGGAGTGACCACTCCCCTGACCTGCACCTCCCAGGGGGGGTGCCCAGAGCTCCTCCAGTGTGCTCCAGACCTCTGCCATCTTGGAAACAGAGGTGCTGCTGGCACACTGGACTGCTCTGAGTGGCCAGTGCCAGCAGGTGACGCCAGAGACTCCTTCTGATAGGCTCTTACCTATGTTGCTACCCTATCCTCCTTCCTAGGTAGCCAAACCTCCTTTTCTGGCTATTTAGGGTCTCTGCTTTGGGGAATTCTTTAGATAACGAATGCAAGAGCTCATCAGAGTTCCTCTGCATCTCTCTCTTCACCTTCTGCCAAGGAATCGACCGCTGACTGCTCTGGAAGCCTGAAAAACCGCAACAAAGTTGCAAAGACGACTAAAGCAACCTTGTATCGCTGATCCGGCCGCCTTCTCGACTGTTTTCCTGGTGGTGCATGCTGTGGGGGTAGTCTGCCTCCTCTCTGCACTAGAAGCTCTGAAGAAATCTCCCGTGGGTCGACGGAATCTTCCCCCTGCAACCGCAGGCACCAAAAGACTGCATCACCGGTCCCTGGAACTCAGCAACTCTGTCCAAGTGACTCCCACAGTCCAGTGACTCTTCAGTCCAAGTTTGGTGGAGGTAAGTCCTTGCCTCCCCACGCTAGACTGCATTGCTGGGGACCGCGTGATTTGCAGCTGCTCCGGCGCACTCTTCCAGGATTTCCTTTGTGCACAGCCAAGCCTGGGTCCCTGACACTCTAAAAACAACAAGTGATGGACGGAATGCTGAACATTGTCAAACACTCACCCCCAGTCATACATCTGGGTTTAATCCATCGTTCTTTTGCTCACCATGCCACCCCAGTTTGGACCCAGCCATATGCAAATCAGTATTGACCCTGTTCCTCATGGGAACAGTCCAGACCGAACTGCCAAGCCAGGTCCTCACTGGACCGGAAACAAGCATCCTGGGACCGGTTTCGGGGTTTCACCCCTCATCAGCCAGGCTAGCTTGAATCCAGTGGCATGGGAAGCACGGGACCCACGTCTGGGCATACCCTTCCCACTTAGGGTGACAAAGCAAAAACAACAAGTGATGGACGGAATGCTGAACATTGTCAAACACTCACTTCTTGTTTTTCCATTTGTCGCCCTAAGTGGGAAGGGTATGCCCAGACGTGTGTCCCGTGCTTCCCATGCCACTGGATTCAAGCTAGCCTGGCTGATGAGGGGTGAAACCCCGAAACCGGTCCCAGGATGCTTGTTTCCAGTCCAGGGAAGACCTGGCCTAGCAGTTCGGGCTGGACTGTTCCCATGGGGAACAGGGTCAAGACTGATTTGCACATGGCTGGGTCCAAACTGGAATGGCATGGGCAGCAAAAAAACGATGGATTAAACCCAGATCTGTGACTGGGGGTGAATGTTTGACAATGTTCAGCATTCCGTCCATCACTTCTTGTTTTTGCATTTGTCGCCCTAAGTGGGAAGGGTATGCCCAGACGTGGGTCCCGTGCTTCCCATGCCACTGGATTCAAGCTAGCCTGGCTGATGAGGGGTGAAACCCCGAAACCGGTCCCAGGATGCTTGTTTCCAGTCCAGGGAAGACCTGGCCTAGCAGTTCGGGCTGGACTGTTCCCATGGGGAACAGGGTCAAGACTGATTTGCATATGGCTGGGTCCAAACTGGAATGGCATGGGCAGCAAAAAAACGATGGATTAAACCCAGATCTGTGACTGGGGGTGAATGTTTGACAATGTTCAGCATTCCGTCCATCACTTCTTGTTTTTGCATTTGTCGCCCTAAGTGGGAAGGGTATGCCCAGACGTGGGTCCCGTGCTTCCCATGCCACTGGATTCAAGCTAGCCTGGCTGATGAGGGGTGAAACCCCGAAACCGGTCCCAGGATGCTTTTTTTCAGTCCAGGGAAGACCTGGCCTAGCAGTTCGGGCTGGACTGTTCCCATGGGGAACAGGGTCAAGACTGATTTGCATATGGCTGGGTCCAAACTGGAATGGCATGGGCAGCAAAAAAACGATGGATTAAACCCAGATCTGTGACTGGGGGTGAATGCTTGACAATGTTCAGCATTCCGTCCATCACTTCTTGTTTTTGCATTTGTTGCCCTAAGTGGGAAGGGTATGCCCAGACGTGGGTCCCGTTCTTCCCATGCCACTGGATTCAAGCTAGCCTGGCTGATGAGGGGTGAAACCCCGAAACCGGTCCCAGGATGCTTGTTTCCAGTCCAGGGAAGACCTGGCCTAGCAGTTCGGGCTGGACTGTTCCCATGGGGAACAGGGTCAAGACTGATTTGCATATGGCTGGGTCCAAACTGGAATGGCATGGGCAGCAAAAAAACGATGGATTAAACCCAGATCTGTGACTGGGGGTGAATGTTTGACAATGTTCAGCATTCCGTCCATCACTTCTTGTTTTTGCATTTGTCGCCCTAAGTGGGAAGGGTATGCCCAGACGTGGGTCCCGTGCTTCCCATGCCACTGGATTCAAGCTAGCCTGGCTGATGAGGGGTGAAACCCCGAAACCGGTCCCAGGATGCTTGTTTCCAGTCCAGGGAAGACCTGGCCTAGCAGTTCGGGCTGGACTGTTCCCATGGGGAACAGGGTCAAGACTTATTTGCATATGGCTGGGTCCAAACTGGAATGGCATGGGCAGCAAAAAAACGATGGATTAAACCCAGATCTGTGACTGGGGGTGAATGTTTGACAATGTTCAGCATTCCGTCAATCACTTCTTGTTTTTGTCCCTTACACTCTAACCTGCAGTGCACAACCTCCTGAGTTGTCCTCTGGCGTTGTGGGATCTTCTTTTGTGTCTTCGGGTGAGCTCTGGTTCACTCTTCTTCATAGTGCCTGTTCTGGCACTTCTGCGGCTGCTGCCTGCTTCTGTGAGGGCTCCCTATCTTGCTGGGCGCCCCCTCTGTCTCCTCATGCAATTGGCGACATCCTGGCCCCTCCTGGGCCACAGCAGCATCCAAAAACCGTAACTGCGACCCTTGCAGCTAGCAAGGCTTGTTTGTGGTCTTTCTGCGTGGGAACACCTCTGCAAGCTTCTTCACGACGTGGGACATCCATCCTCCAAAGGGGAAGTTCCTAGTCCTCTTCGTACTTGCAGAATCCACAGCTTCTACCCTCCGGTGGCAGCTTCTTTGCATCCTCAGCTGGTATTTCCTGGGTATCTGCCCAATCTCGACTTTGTCGCAACACTTGGACTTGGTCCCCTTGTTCCACAGGTACTCTCGCCCGGAAATCCACCTTTGTTGCATTGCTGGTGTTGGTCTTCCTTGCAGAATTCCCCTATCACGACTTCTGTGCTCTTTGGGGAACTTAGGTGCACTTTACACCTACTTTTCAGGGTCTTGGGGTGGGCTATTTTTCTAACCCTCACTGTTGTCTTACAGTCCCAGCGACCCTCTACAAGCTCACATAGGTTTGGGGTCCATTTGTGGTTTGCATTCCACTTTTGGAGTATATGGTTTGTGTTGCAGCTATACCTATGTGCTCTCATTGCAATCTATTGTGACTGTACATTGCTTGCATTTGCTTTCTATTGCTATTACTGCATATTTTTGGTATTGTGTACATAAATCTTGTGTATATTTGCTATCCTCATACTGAGGGTACTCACTGAGATACTTTTGGCATATTGTCATAAAAATAAAGTACCTTTATTTTTAGTATATCTGTGTATTGTGTTTTCTTATGATATTGTGCATATGACACCAATGGTATAGTGGGAGCTTTGCATGTCTCCTAGTTCAGCCTAAGCTGCTCTGCTAAGCTACCTTTTCTATCAGCCTAAGCTGCTAGACACCTCTTCTACACTAATAAGGGATAACTGGACCTGGTGCAGAGTGTAAGTACCTCTTGGTACTCACTACAATCCAGGCCAGCCTCCTACAATTGACCACTAGGTCCTCGGTGGAGGGGTCTTGCCCTGACTCCGGGTGACCATTTGTGGTTCCTCTCTGCCCCAATGGACTCATCTGCCTCTGCCTCTCCTTCTGCCTCTTCCTCTGCCCTTTCTGCAGCCTAAAAATGGCACATAGGGTAACATTGGGTGAGGTTGAAAGAACGGGTACGGAGGTTGCCAGAAGAAGGGTTGATTAGTCGGGTATTGTGGATGGTTGAAAAGGGGTTGTGGCATACTGTCATCAGTACTCCATCCATCAGATGAGGAACTGCTGTAGTTTTGTGTTTTTTTATTGGACACAGTGTACTCCTCTGATGAACGGGATTTGTCATCAGCCTCAAAGTCTTCTTTGATGTAAGGATAGACTTTCTCCCGATCAAACCTCCTGATATCCTTTTGCAGTTTGGAGATTTTCTACTGGGTCAAAAACTCCTTGGTCTAGTTGAGTTCGGAATTGATCTCAAGGAGACGGCTTTTGAATGCTGATAAGGTGACTGTTGTTTTTATAGTGCTCTCAACACAATTTATTTGTATAGTAATGGACTCAGCTAGACGTTTGGAGGTGTTAATAATGAGAACTAGCCAATCCCTGGTACACATCCAAGCAATCTGAGCCCGGTCTTTCCTAAATGCCAGGTCCTGTAGGAAGATCCTGGGCATATTGGAAACCAGTAGACCGTTCGGGCCAATATTTCCTATGAGATATTCCGTCATTATTGTGCCATGCATAATTCTCTTGATCAACTCGCGCTTCAAAGAGGATAGTTTGTTCCAATCCTCCTTAAGGCTACCCGTAGGACCAGAACCGTCATTGTTGAGAATGGAGGTGGCCTGTAATATTGCAGACACAACCTCGTCATCATAACTCAGACCTTGGAAATTATCTATGATCAAAGTAGAGAAAAGAAGGAACAAAGAAAACGTTCAAACTTGGAAACGGGGCAAGTCCCACAGCAAAACTGCTGTCCCAACCTATCAAAAAAGTTACTGATTATCCTGGCAAAAAAGAAAGAGGGACTGGGAGGATGATGGTCCAGTGTACAGTCTCCCAAGACTCAATATAAATAGAAATAGTACACTGTTCCAAAAAATAATAAGAACATGCAGGGTCGGAAGGAGTCAGTGGTTTCAGGAGAGCCCTCAAACACCCAATAGGATGCCAAGCTTCATCACTGGGCAATCTCCTTGTCAGACCGGTGCTGCAATGTCTGGCGGGCCACCCCTATTATACCGAAGATTGTATGCCAAATTTAGATTGGGGCTGAAACTAATACTGACTATTGAGAAAATGTAGGAGAGTCTGAAAGAATTAAAATTGGCTCTGAGCCTTAAACATCACTTTTAATGAATCAGGGAAAGGTTCAGGGCAAGATTAAAAGAAAACAAAGGGAGTGAATACGGGAATAATGTCCCACTACACTCTACACGGCGGAAAAAGGTAGTGTACCTAATCCTAGACCAATATGGTCAACATGTTTCGCGTATTGATGGTCAAAAAATGATCCCATGACGCTTCATCAGGACCGTAACTACTACTTCTCCTATTCTAATATACAACAAGTGCTAGATAGTCACTTACTGAGTGAAGACTATTCGTCAAAGTCGATTGGTCAATCAGTCGCCCTGAGCCAAATGGATCTTCCCGTTTTTGTATTGTCTTTAGAGAAGTTAATAAAATCTCAAAATGTTATGCTTATTTCCTTTCTTGAGTGGATGAGATGATAGAAAAACTGGGGGAAGCAAAATACATCAGTACATTAGATCTCTGTGAAGGTTACTGGCAGGTGCCATTGAGAAAAGATGACAAAGAGAAAACAGCTTTCTCATTTTTTTGCTTTTTGTCCTTCATGGAGCCTCAGCGACGCTCCAAGGAAAGATGAATTGCATTCTAAAACCCCATGGACTGCACGCAGCTACCTACACAGACAACATACTCATTTATAGCTTTTCAAGGGAACAACACCTAAGGAGCTATGGACTAAAAATTTACCTAGTGAAGTGCTGCCTAACGGCTAAGATTGTGAAATATTTCGGGTTCCTCTTGGGTGAAGGCCACATTAGACCACAGTCTGAAAAAGTTGCAGCCATTGCAGTGGTCCCTCTGACAGTGACTAAATGGGATTTAAGAGCATTTCATTGTCTCCTTGGATATTTCCATAGATTCATTCCTAGGTTTTCACAGCAAGCAGCCCCCTTAACTGATCTTTTAAAAGAAACAGAACAAGAGTTAAAAAAAATCCTTGCATGAAGTCTTTGTTGGCTTTCAAACCCTAAAACAGTCCCTCACCTCAGAACCTGTACTTATAAGCCCTGACTATGGCCATCCATTCATTCTCCAAAACGATGCCTCAAGGGTGGATTTAGGAGCTGTCTTATTACAGATAGATAGTAAGGGAGAGGAATGTCCAGTTGTTTCTGTGAGCAGAAAGCTGTTTTGCCGTAAACAGAACTACAAAGTAGTGGAGAAAGAAGCTCTTGCAATCCAATGGGCCATAGAAACCCTCAGGTACTACTTGGAAGCACAGGAGTTTTCCCTTTATACCGATCATGCGCCCCATGAACGGATGGCCCGCAACATGGGGAATAATGACCGGGTCATGTGATGGTTTTTGGCTTTACAGCCCTTCCGCTTCAAGATTTTCCATAGGAAAGGAATTGAACATATCAATGATGATTTACTTTCATGGCGTCCCTTAGAAGAGTTTCTTACAAATAAGAAAGTAAGGGGGGAGACATGAGGAAGAGCCCTGGGAGTCCCCATACGCATCACAACAGGATCCCAAAGTTTGCTCTGCCATCCCCACTGCGATGCCTGCAGGAAAAAAGAGAGCTGCAGAGTTAGATCCCGCTTGACCTGGAGAGGGTCGTCAACAGTAGCAAAGGACAAATGTGTTTTCCAGTCGGAGCAAAATTATCCTGGACCAAACAACCAATCGAAGCAGCGCAGCGAAATGAACAAGAGCATCTAAGATGGTGGAAGGAGGAGTGTGAGAAGAATCGAGTGAGACGAGAACAAGAAGGAATCAGAACATGGGGCAGCAGGGGACAATGAAAGTGGAACCAGAGCAGAGAGAGTTGACATCATCAACCTCAAGGAGGCTCAGTAGATGTGGTCCGAAGAGTTGTGGTTGCCGCTGGAGGATGCTGGAAAGCTTGCTGCAACCCTAGAGAATTGCAGTGTAATTGGAGAATAATCAGAGGGAGAGCGTAGAAGGCATTGTGGGGTGGAGGCGTTTGGGGCTGCATGCTTGGGGTTTGCTGCCAGACTGTGCCTATTTATTTATTTTATGTTTGTTCACAGGTCCAGAATGATTCTCTTTGTATCTATATATTCTTTTGTTGGTGTCAAATCCGCATGATGGGAACTACAGGGGACACCTACCAGTTTGAAGCAACGTTAGCAAAACACAAGAACCTGCTCCGAAGGGAAACAATTGGTGATCTCACAAGGCTAAAAGGTGGGCTGGGGGAAGGTGACTACTAAAACCCATAGCACTATTAACCCGGACTGCAATGTGGAATTAAAGGTGACTTGGTCTAGAACACAGAGAAGACCAGGGGTTATCTTCCTGTTTATAAATCACTGAGTCTGTCACAGGTATGGTGACAGTGTAGACGTGAAGGTGAAGAAAAACCATCAATCACAGAAGGATGAAGAGGAGAGATATGTTGCAAGAAACACTGCTTAAACACAGGATCAGTTCTCTGACTTTGTTATGAATATATATTAAATTCAATCGTTCAGAAAACTATGCAGCCTTCTCGTCTATTTATCTGCCCTAGCCTCCTACACAGAATAAATCAGTTGATTAAATTTTGAGATGTGCTAAGTGCTGCTGTGATGAAATAGAGATGAAACATAAGAAACTGAAGGAAAAGGTCATGGTTGTGCAGATGAAGGCAGCGCAGAGAAGTAGTCAGACCCTGCTTTTTGTAGGGAATATTGGTGCTATGCAAGGAGTGAATCAGCAGGGAACTACTGCAATACAAGGTAGATGGGAGGTGTTCCAGTTGATCCCAGTACTGGAATGGATGTGTTTAGTCTGAATGAGAGAAACCCTTGCCATTTTAGCAAACAGTTGGGGGCCTTGAAAGAGGGAATGTTCTCTTAACCCAGGCGATCAACTCCAGAATGCAGGGGTTGTACGGCCCCAGAGTGACAACCCTGTACAGATGCAAAATGTGCAAAGACAAGATTGTAGAATTTTGATGTACCACAAGCTCCAATAATGCAAGTTCCACAGCCCCATTGCAACAACGTAATGCAAATGGCTCCAGATCGAATTGTATTAAAGTTTCAAACATGAATTTGAATGCAGTGCAAGATGATAATTGGTTCCACCATTATCCTATGTTTGAGACCTCAGAAAACTATGGCTCCGATCAGTCAGCCTGACAGTGCTTAAGAGGGGAGGAAGACTGCGCCCTTCAAGTAGTCTTGGAGGTAGACCAGAAAGGTCCATTCATAAAGGGTGAAGTGAATGGCTCCCCTGTGTCATTCTTGGTTGACACTGGTGCTACCCATTCTACTCTGAGAACACTATCAGGAAAAATAATCCAAGTTAAAGGAGTTGCCAATGAACAAATGACAACACCAGAAGAAACAGAAGTGCCTGTGAAAATAAGGTATTTTGAGGAGAAACACCAATTTTTGGTGTGTGATTACAGACCAATAAGTCTCTTGGGGAGAGACCTCCTTTGCAAGCTCAACTGTGTCATCTATTGTACACCAAAAGGTGTAGGAAGGCAGACTCATGATAAAGATGTCATCTTCAAATTTCTTACCATAATGACCATTGATGACCTGCTGCCAGACCTTAAAGACGCAGTCAGGTTTAAGGTATGCAATTTTACAGCAAAGGATATTGGTTTGATTAAAGGTGTTGGACCGTTTCGACTCACAGTGAAACCAAACACTAAATATCCAAGAACACCCCAATATAGTTTGACACCTGAAATGATTGCTGGGATTACCCCAGTAACTGAATCTATGACTCAACAAGATATTCTGAAAGAGATTATGGGGAGCCCATGCAATTCACCCATTATCAATTTACAGAAGCTGTGTGGTAAATATCGCATTGTTCAGGATTTGAGGAAAGTGAACAACATCGTTTCTCCCTGTTGTCCAATTGTACCAAATCCAGCTGTGATTTTGTTTCAGGTTCCATGTGGGGCCAAGTGGTTCACATTAATGATTTTTGCCAGGCTTTCTTTTCTATACTGTTGCATGAGGACAGTCAGTTCCTCTTTGCATTTTGGTTTAGTGCTGAGTCCCACAATGGTATTCCGAGAATCCCTCCATCTTCAACCAGATTCTCAAGAAGAATCTGAAGTCCCTGGTCATGCCTTGCAATTCAGTCCTAGTCCAATATGTTGTCGACCGAGAGCTGGCATTGAATACTGAGGAAGCATGTAAGCAAGATACTATTGCTTTGTTAAACCAGCTGGCTCAGAATAGACATTAATTATCCGCAGGCAAGTTGCAATGTTGTCAGAAAGAAGTCCAGTATCTCGGATATCACATTGAGAGAGGCATAAGGAAAGTATCACAAGAGAGAATTTCAGCAATTCTGAAAACAAATCTGCCAATTACCCAGAGAAGGTCAGGATGTTTTTGGGAATGGTGGGCTACTGTCACCAGTGGATACCCAACATTTCCCTAGTAGCCAAGCCTTTACAGCGGCTGACACACAAGGATATGTCTGATGCGTTACCCTGGGATAATGATTGCTTGATTGCCTTCCTAGGGCTGAGAGAAAGTCTCTGTTGTGCCACAGCACTGGGAGTGGCTGATCACAATAAGTCATTTGCACCTTTCTACAGTGTGAAGGAGAGCTGTGCTCTCTAAAAGCTTACACAGTTGCATGGAAATGCCAGAAGGCCCGTGGCCTAATTCTCTGCTAGTTTTGATCCTGCATCTTCTGTGTGGCCTGGTTGTTTTATGCTGTCAAGTTGGTTATGCTGTAAGTGTTAGCATAGAGAGGTGTGAAAACATAGTCATAGGCCACCCACTAACTGCTTATGTTCCCCATTCTGTTGAGTTTTTGGTGACAAGGACTAGAACCTAGCATTCGACATGTTACCACCACACTAAGTATGAACAAACCATACTTGCGGCCAAAAATGTGATTGTCAACCCCTGTGCTGTTCTAAATCCTGCTACAATGTTGCGGTACCAGACAATGAAAATTATAATTGTGAAGTAGAGCATGACCCTGAACTACACAGTAAGCCAAGACCAGAGATACAATAGCCGCTACATGAGTCTGAGTTTGTGCTACATGTAGATGGCTCGTGTTTACAAGACAATGGAGGAAGTTTGAGAGCTGCCTATGCAGTCTGCACAATTTCAGGATTAGTGAAGCTTACTGG
This sequence comes from Pleurodeles waltl, assembly GCF_031143425.1. Taxonomy (NCBI): domain Eukaryota; kingdom Metazoa; phylum Chordata; class Amphibia; order Caudata; family Salamandridae; genus Pleurodeles; species Pleurodeles waltl. The sequence goes on along the minus strand of NC_090443.1, from coordinate 255,409,337 downwards.
CTTCAAGAAATATTTTCTGCACAAGTGGCTGAAATGATTGTTCTTACTAGAGCCTGCTGTGTCTCAGATCAGCTGAAGGTCACGATTTTCACTGATAGTACAGCTTTGGGGTTGTGCATGACTTTGGACAGTTGTGGTCTCAAGGAGGGTTTATGACATCTTCTGGATATCCTATCTGGAATGGTGAACAAACGAGGAATCTCCTTGGGGAATTACAGATGCCTGCCTAAGTTTCAGTGGTCAAGTGCCCTGCACACCGTAGTGGAGATGAACATGTAACTTTGGGGCAACAGTTATGCTGGTGAGGTTGCAAAGTACTGTACTAACAATGTCTGTACCTTTAATGGAGAATACAATAATGAGGGAATGGATGAGACCAGTTCCATCCGTTTGTTAATAACTGCAGGCACATGGGACGAGGTAAAGAGGCTGCAGGAAGAGTTGTCAAAGGAAGAACAGTAGGGTTAGCTCAGAGTAGGATGTGTCAAGAGAGAGAATGACATTTGGGTTTCAATTGATGGAATACCTATTTTGCCACGAAGTTTTTTTCCTCTAATAGCTAGTCATTTCCATGGTTCAGCTCCTGTTGGTAGAGATGCCATGGTGCGATTGTTTAGACAAACATGGCTTATTCCCAAATTCAGATTGATGGGTGAAGTGTTGTGTCACAGATGTGTTGTGTGCCAGCAGAACAATGTTGGAAAGAAAACTGCAATAATATTAAGTAACATAGGAAGATCAGGAGGTCTCTTTAGCAGGATACAGCTGGACTTTATCGCAATGCCTGTATGTAATTGGATGAGATATGTCCTGTGCATCCCGCGCTGGGATAAGGCTTATCCAGCCAGAAGAAATGACAGTCTCATAGCAGCAAAATTGTTGCTAAGAAAACTCATTCCTAGGTTTGGCTTCTCATCCTCTCTAGAATCAGATTGAGGGACTCATTTTAATAATGAGGTCCTGAGATTGTTGTGAGCAGTATTGCACGTTGAAGAGAGACTACATTACAGCTATAGACCAGAGGCTTTGGGTCTTGTTGAACAGATTAATGGGACACTGAATCCAGATCTAAAAAAGTGTGCACTTTGACATCATTGAAATGGTCTGATGCTTTGCTCCTTGTGTTAATGAGTCTTCACAGTGTACCTGATCAGAAGACGGGCCTGTCTCCTCATGATATAATCATGGCCAGAGCAATGAGATTGCCAGCTATACCTGCAAATGCACCCGTGAACATTTCAGAAGATCTGAGCCTGGCAAAGGGCTAGCTGACGTGGTATGCTCTGTGTCTCATTGGGTTGGAGCAGCCACAGCCCTGCCACATCAGGAACAGTGGTGTGACATCGGTTTTGGTAAAGAAACACGTAAGGAAGACATATTTGGAGCCTGGTTGGTGTGGGCAGTACCAAGTCATCTTGGTGACAACAGCTGTAGGAGTTCTCCCTAACTAGATACGTGCTTCCCATACTCGCAGAGCTGAGTGTCCCCTTGATGTGACAGCACATCTTCCAGAAGTACCAGTGATGACAAAGAGACAACAGAAGCAGGTTAGTGAAGCTGTTGGGGACCAAAGAGCACCTGAAATAGCACATGCTCGGTTTGAGGAGAGTCTGGAGAGATCGACAGTTTAAGTTGAGACCGAAAAGTCTGGTCCTGTAGTGGCGAATGAGTCAAATTCAGATTCAGCCCCTGATGAAGGACCTAGTGATGTGAGAAAGCAAGTGGACGCTGGAGACCATTGTCCCAGAAGGCAAGAAAGAGGAAAACTGAATCTACCCAAAGAGCATGTGCCTCAAACAATTTCAAAGGATACTGAGATCTCTGATCTTAGTGAAAGTGAAAATGAAGGATTGACACTGAGAAGATCTAAAAGAACTAGAGTGCTCTGTTGGAGGTACTCTTCACCCTAATGGACATATTTTGCTGCAAATGATGGAGAGAGAAAATGTCATGAATTTTTGGATAACGCTACAGATCCAACTGAACCTCCTTGAACTGAACATTGTGCTTGAATTTTATTTTGAGTTTTCTGTACTGTTGGATAGAGTGAGACATTTCATTCTGGAATTGATTATTAGTGAATATGATCTGTGCCTCATTTAGAGACTATGACGGTCATTCTGACCGCGGCGGGCGGCGGTAGCCGCCCGCCATGCGGTCACCGCCATTTGGCCGCGAGGCCATTCTGGCTTTCCCGCTGGGCCGGCGGGCACCCGCCAAAGGAGCGCCCGCCGGCCCAGCGGGAAAGGCCCTGCAACACAGAGGCCGGCTCCGAATGGAGCCGGCGGTGTTGCGGGGGTGCGACGGGTGCAGTTGCACCCGTCACAATTTTCACTGTCTGCCATGCAGACAGTGAAAATCATGCTGGGGCCCTGTTAGGGGGCCCCTGCACTGCCCATGCCAGTGGCATGGGCCGTGCAGGGGCCCCCAGGGGCCCCACGACACCCGTTCCCGCCATCCTGTTCCTGGTGGTCAAAACCGCCAGAAACAGGCTGGCGGGAAGGGGGTCGGAATCCCCATGGCGGCGCTGCTTGCAGCGCCGCCATGGAGGTTCAGCCCTGCCAGGGGTATTCCGGCGGGAAACTGCTGGATCCCCTTTTCTGACGGCGGCTTTACCGCCGCGGTCAGAATGGGCAATGAAGCACCGCCAGCCTGTTGGCGGTGCTTCCGTTGCCCGCGGCCCTGGCGGTTTAGGACCGCCAGGGTCAGAATGAGGGCCTATTTATTGACTTTGTTAGGGAATTAGGAATGGTAGCGAGGCTGAGGCGGCAGAAGAAGAGAGGGATGCCCCTTAGAGGAATATAGAGAAGGGCTAAAGAAGACTAACAAAAACCTTGTAAATAAATCTGTTGCCAATCATTACTTGAACTTTTTTTTTGCTACTTAGTTTTGGCAGGTGGAATTTGATAGAGGATACTCTGCTGCTGCACTTCACCCTATTACCTGATTTTAGAACAGTTATGGAAACTAACAAAATCTGTAGATGCAAATATGTATTAGGTGCAGTGTTGATTGCTTTCCTTGTAGTGTTAAATGTTTTATTGGTATTATTGTTTTCTCCTACAGCCTCTGTAGTAAATGAGCTTCAGTCTAGTGATCCCCTGCAAACACTGAGGCCTAAAGATAGTGACTTACACACATTAGATGATAAGGCTTCGCACATAGACACTTCTAGAGGATGTCTTTAATCAAATGTGTATTTTAAATTGCTTTATGAGAAAATACATACCATGGATGCAAGGAAATGCTGTTGAAAAATGGGTTATTGGTAAAGCCAGGTAAGTACCTACACTTAGCAAAAGGCCACTAACCTCTACTTAGGACCAGTTAGGTCTCAATAAATGAAACCCAGCTCAATCTTGTGTAGCTTGGCAACGAGCGACAAGGCTTAATTTAGGAGACAAAGCATAAAGTATTCAAATATCACAAAACACAGTAAACGGTTTAAAAATCCAAAACCAATTCATAAAAATATGAAATATGTTTCACTTTAACATGACACCAAAACGAATAAAATCGGATGAAGGGAACCTGAGATATACATTTTTAAAGAATTAATGCTTTTTAGCGCTTAGAAATTAATAGTGCCATTCTGGTCATCTGGTCGCACCTCGACCGGGGCTAAGTCAAAGTTTGAAGCAGACAGTGATGGAGCCCTGCTCGGCTACAGCCCACAGGAGGCCTCGGTCAAAAGTTTACCTTAGGACTTAGTCGTTTTTCTGGAGATTTTCTTCAGCGGGACCAAGTCACCAGTCCAATCCGACCTCCTGGAACTTTTCCTTGGATACGCATCGCGGGAGCCCTTGGTGGAGATTTTTACCTTCGGACTTAGTAATTTTTTCAAGATGAAAATCATTCGACCGGGGCAAACCTGAATCTTGATCCGACGACCATGGATCCCTCTTCGGATACACTGCCTGAGAGGTCCCAGTCAACTTCCTATGTTTGCACTTTTTTTTAGATTTTCTTCACCGGGACGAACCTGCAAGTCAGGCCGGGTCGCGGTTGAGGCACGCTGGTTAGAGTTTCTCCAAACTTCAGGATCTTCTTCCAGGTGTTCCTTCAAGGTTCTTTTGAGGTCTACAGCTCACCCCAAGGCTCCAGAAGCTCTGAGATGCTCCTTGAGGGTACGGATTTCAACTCCCAGAGTGCACCTGACACAAACTCCTTTTTGGCCACTGGACAGTGGTCAGCTGGTCAGTTTCTTCAGGAGTTGGTGCAGGGGACTCTGGTTAGAAAGTTTTCACTTGTAGCAAACAGGGAGTCCCTCCTTGAACCAGTTGAAGCCAGGCAAAGTCCTTCTTGTGGTGAAGCCCAAGTGTGCAGCTGCTGCAGTCCTCCAGAGTGAAGTGTCCAGGTGCAGGTCATGTGTCCAGCAGGGCAGTCCTTCTTCTACTGTAGCTCTTCCTGGTAGGGATCTGAGGTGTAGGTGCAGGTCTGCCAGTTGTATCCTTGCTCCTGGGTGAAAAACAGGGGGGTCCTGGTTCTCAATCAGATGCAGGGTCCTTCCCCCTATGATGACCACTTCCTGGGAAGAGTGGCAAAAATCAATCCAAGGAAGCGAAATTCCTCAAAAATCCATCATGGCTGAAAATGATTTTTGGAGGTTACATCTGGCTGAGCCACCCACTGTTGTGGCTAAAAATCCTAAATACACCCCTCTCATGCCCTCTCCTAATCTAATCAAGGGGGCACCTGATTGTGTGGGTTTGCAGGATGTGAGGGAGGTGCTGTGTTGCTCCAAATGTCCTTCCCTGCCTTAGAAGACCAGTTTGGCAGCCCTCCCCCTCCTGCTTCCTCATCTGCTGAGGGAAGATCTCCTCCCCCAGGCACATCTCTTTGTGTTGAGACAGGACACTTCACACCTCATCAAGGCAGCCTGTCTGGCCAATCAGAGCAAAACAGCAAGAAACTGCAAGGCTGAAGTTGGCAACTTTTTAGGTGAAGTTTAAAGCTCTTTACCCAAACAAGTTTGATTAAATCAAACAATTGGACGTTGTGTGATTTATTATAACAATTAATTTGATACCAAACTTAAGACATCTGTTACTTAAGGGGACTTTATAAATTATAAGTCTCCCCATTATAGCCTATATACACCATCCACTACAATGAGGGAAAAACAAATTTGGCTGTTTTTCCTCAAAGTCCCTGCTTATAGGTGCATGGCAACCAGGCCTAGGGGCACATAGGGCATGCCTTAGGGGTGACTAATATGTACAAATTAGTTAGCTTAAGGCTTTGGAAATATTTGTAATTTCAGAATTGAATTTGCATGTAACTTTAATTTAAAAGCAGCCAGCAAGGCAGACCAGACTTCAAAATGACACTGGGCACCTCAGCATTGCACCTATGGGTGTACTACCTATGCTGGGGTCCCTAAACCTACATTCCCCACCATATACTAGAGACCTATAGGTAGGTTAATATTGCCAATTATAATTAGCATAGTTTGCATATCCACTTTACACAGAGCACTGTCCCTGGGACTGGTTAGCAGTACCCAGGGCACAGCTAAGAGTCAGTAACCACCAGTATATGTCCAAAAAGTTTGGGGGTGACCAGGGCAAAAAGGAGGACATTACTACAAATGCTATGTCTGTATACAATTACCTGCTTCAGTTTTAGAGGACGTCACATACCATCACTTCCCTTTGACCCATGGAGTTTCCTGTAGTTTTCTATTGAGTATATTTTGTAGACAGGGTAGCTTTCAATATTACTTCTGAAATTCTGAATTACTTTCTCCCAGAATTTCTTTTGTTTAAACATTTGAATACAAAATCCTTATCTTAAAGGTGCAGAAATAGCAGGTAAATATTTCTTATTTGTCATGACACTAGACACTGCATATGCACATAGACATAATTTGACTTGTGAAATGACAGCAGTAGAGAAGATTGTCTTAGAAATAGTGGAAGAAAGAAGGAAGGATCTAGAATATAAGGGCCTGATTTAGAGTTTGGCGAGGAGTCACTCCGTCACAAATGTGACAGATGTCCCATCCGCCATATTACAAGTTCCCTAGGCTATAACGGAAGTGTAATATGGTGGATGGGATATCCGTCATGTTAGTGGTGGAGTAACCCCCTCAGCCAAACTCAAAATCAGGCCCTAAGTCTGAAACAGATAAAGACCTTAAGAAACAGCACAAGTGGAATAAAGAAGTAATTAAACATATAATAAAGGGAGACTAACCAGTATTAGCTATAGATTGGCGGCATAAGGGAAAGTCGTGCATACAAATTGACAAAAGTTATTTTGATCCATTATTTATAGGTAAGAACACACCTTTGAGGTTATAGGAAAGGGAGAATTAGTTTTCAGATGGAAAGGATTCTGTGATTCTTGGAGTATACTTTATGTGTGGAATTAATGCTTATTTCAAATTGCCCAATGCATGGTATGGTACATGTTATTTAGGTGTAGCATTCCTGAATATGTATCATGTGGAACATTCTAATGATCCTGTATGGGAAACAAAGCCTTGAGCTAAGAGAGATGTTAGTGCTGGACAAGATAGTGGGAGATATTTTTGGCGTGATTCTAAATGATTTAAACATTAGAAAGCTGTCTATGATAGTGGGTAAACTGGCAACGAGTACAGCAAATTCCTTATTGGTTGTAAATACTGAGTTGGTAGCAATAAGATGTATGGTTTTGCAGAACAGACTTACGTTAGACTTTCTTCTCACAAGGGAGTGTGGAGTCTGCCAGATGCTAAAAGTTCAGCAATGCTGTACTTACATCGCAGACAAAGGTAAGGATTTAGAGAAATACATTCAGAACATTACTGGCTTGAAGAAGGGAATTAGAAGGGTTGGAAGAGACAGGTGAATGTGAAGCTGTTAGATATGGGTTTGCTGTTGTAGGCAGATAGTTTGGAAATTTAGGAAGTGGGTTTGTGGATTTTGTTCTGAAGGCGTTGTTGGTTATTGCCATTTGTGCACTAGTTAGAGTTGTGGGATTTAGAATTTATCAGATGATGAAAGCTAAACAGGCAATTAAGAGAAAGAGAGTGGATGTGTAGCTGGAAGAAAATCAGTATAAATATTATGATGACAGGCATTTGGAGGAGTCTAGATGGATATTGATGAAAACTACAAGGTTTTTGTCGGTCTCATTAAAAGATTATATCATGATTGTGATGACTTAATTCATCATCGGGGACTGGGGATGCATAATTTTGGTTGCCATCATGTGTTATAGGAGTGACATAATAATGAAATCAACAATGCTTATATCATGTGCCTTAACATTACTAATGTGAAATAAAACATCTAAGTTATTTATTGAAGGTGCATTCACAGTAGAAAACTACAGTTCATATATATGTGTGTTCGGTAATGCTTGATATTAACATGATGAATTGTAGTATTTATGCACATTTATATCCATGTATTCTGATTATTGTATCATGATGTTACAGCATATTTAATAATACTGCATTTATAATAGTTTTTTCCATTTCTAATTGCAAGATGCTCTTGTAATCATGTAGTTTGTATATGCATATGCATTGAATGTTTTATTAAGTTAGTTTAATGGAAGGCCTTTGTGGGCAGATTTGAGAGCCCCTAGCGCCTCCTTGCACCACATTAGCGTTTTTTTGTATGTTAATGTGGTGCAACAAGGCCAAAATCGTCACGCCAAATTTACAAAGTAACCTTTTGCGTTACATTATGTCTGTGCCAGGCACAATGAATGCAAAGGGGGCATTCCCCTGTTAGGGGGGACGAAAACTCTAAGGGCCAGATGTATGAAAAAAGCCTTTTGCGATTCGGAAATAGCGACTTTCAGGAAATCGCTATTTCTGATTCGCAAAATGCAATTTATCATATTTGCGATTCGGTAATAGCGATTTCTTAAAAATCGCAAATGCTATTACCGAATTGCAAATTGCGATACTGCCCCCATTCGCATCTATGGGCCTGACTGCCCATATTTGTGGATATTTTGCATGTCCCAAATGGCGAATTCCTAACTGGAATTCGCAATTTTGGGAAATGCAAAGTCCAGGGTGCTGGGGGCCTAAGGCCTCATCTGCTGCACCCCAAAACATTGTTTAACAACATGTAAGGTGCACACATGCAAAAAAGGGCATGTGTAGTTTACATGTAAATTTGAAAAATGCATTTTAAATGCATTTTTAAAATTAGCACATGGTTACCACCAAGTTCAACTTGGTGGTAATAGCGATTCCTTAATGCCCAATTTGCACTAAGGAATTGCTTCATACATGTGCTTTAGAAATCGCAAATAAGGATTCCTTATTTGCGATTTCTTATTTAGAGAGTCGCAATTTGCGACTCTCTAAATAGGGTCGCAATTTTAAGGAATTGCTATTTTAGCGATTCCTTAAAATGACATTCAGAATGCCTTTGATACGTTCTGAAAGGGCTTTTTGCATTCGCAAACGGGCATTCGCACCGTTTGCGAATGCAAAAAGCTTTGATACATCTGGCCCTAAGAGATTTCTTTGCATCATTTTTATCAGCACTTTTAACTTAGAGCAGGTGTCAAAAGGAGGCACACCATTGATTACAATGAGCCTCAATGGGCTTTAGAGGATTAGCATCAACATTTTTTGAGGCCAGTTCCCTAACTACCTCCATGGTACACCGTATCTTAGATACTGCACACACTTGGTGGCATTAGGGGGCGCTAAGGGGTGCAAGAAAAGTGGAGCTGAACTGGGTATAGCGACACTTTTCTTAAATTTGGCCCCTGGTTTCTTGTGTTTAACGTTCAGCATGGAGTTTTGCTCGCGTTGTAATTTTACTTTTTTGCAGGTGAGTGTGACCCTACCTAAAATGTTTAGCATTGTAGTACCATCACCTGTGTAGTCTTCATAAAGAGACCTCATCAAATTCCATTGCTGTTACTGAACCATCCTTTTACTGATCTATATTGTGCTGCCTGGATCTCAGAGTACAATTCTTGTAAATTTTCAGCCAGTGCAGTGTGCAAGTGGCCTAATCACAACCACACTCCCGTTATTCAACAGTTGTCAGTGAGCGCTCAGATCTGTCAACCATCACTTAGGAACCTTCAGGACATTTTCAGATTTGCCAGCAATGACTTGGTAATCCCTGATGGCGTAAGATAGTTTGTAGTGAGCAACACCTGTCAAAGACCAGGTAATGGATATTCTAACATCAGTCAGTGCCTCATTCACAAGTCCACCTGACTTTTTGTTTTTGCTCAGAGTTCTCTTACAGTGAGTTTTTAAACTCCCAGTACTGAATAGGAATGGGGATTGAAATATTCAATCATCCAAGAAGAGACATCAGATCCAATGGATCCAATCTATCCCTCCACCATATTTCATTTACTCTCCAGAATACTAAGGGGCATATTTATACTCTGTTTGCACCGGAATTGCTTCGTTTTTTTTTACGCAATTCCGACGCAAAACTAACTCCATATTTATACTTTGGCATTAGACGCGTCTAGCGCCAAAGTCCATGGAGTTTGCGTAATTTTTTAGCGTGGATACCTACTTTGCGTTAATGATATGCAAGGTAGGCGTTCCCGTCTAAAAATTGGACTCCGAGGCATGTGCGCCGTATTTACACTCCCGGGCAAAATTCACGCCCGGGAGTGGGCGGGTCAAAAAAAATGACGTACGGCCGCTTTTGCGCCGTTTTTTAGAGCCTGGTCAGGGCAGGCGTTAAGGGACCTGTGGGCTCGGAAAGAGCCCAGAGGTGCCCTCCCATGCCCTCAGGGACCCCCCCTGTCACCCTAGCCCACCCCAGGAGGACTCCTAAGGATGGAGGGACCCATCCCAGGGACATTAAGGTAAGTTCAGGTAAGTGTTTTTTTTAAAAAAAAATTGTGGCATAGGGGGGCCTGATTTGTGCCCCCCTACATGCCACTATGCCCAATGACCATGCCCTGGGGACAGAAGTCCCCTGGGCATGGCCATTGGGCAAGGGGGCATGACTCATGTCTTTGCTAAGACAGGAGTCATTTCTATGGGGGTTGGGAGTCGAACAAAATGGCGCAAATCGGGTTGAGGCGAAACATTTGCCTCAGCCTGACTTGCCCCATTTTTTGGCGCCCAAGCTCCATATCCCCCTACGCCGGCGCTGCCTGGTGTACGTCGTTTTTTTTCACGCACACCAGGCAGCGCCGGCGGCTAACGCCGGCTAACGTCATTGAATAAATACGGCGCCCCCATGGCGCTTCAGAATGGCGTTAGCCGGCGCTAATTTTTTTGACACAAAACTGCGTTAGCGCAGTTTTGCATCAAAAAGTATAAATATGGCCCTAAAGGTTTAGGGGAATGTTCCACGTTAGCACCACCATAGCGTCATTTTTTTCGATGCTAAGGTGGCACTAAAGTGTCATTTCACCCGCGCCATATTTACAAAGTGGAGCAATGCATGCATTACGCCACTTTGTAGACCATTGCTCCACATTATGCCTGCTCAGAGCAGGAGCTAAAAAGGGAAGATACCATTATTTATAATGGACCCCTATGTACTCCGCAGGAGTAGTGCTTTTGGCACTACTCCTGCAGAGTACATCAATAGCATCAGAAAAAGTTATGCTATTGCTCCCTACCCTGCACCGTGGTGCACCATATGCAGAGTACATCAATAGCATCAGAAAAAGTGACGCTATTGCTCCCTACCCTGCGCCATGGTGCACCATATTTTAAATACGGAGCCCACAAGGTGGTGGAGGGGGGTCACTAAGGGGCACAAGAAAAGTGGCACTGCAATGGGTGCAGCACCACTTTCCTTAAATCTGCCCTTAAGTGCCCAGGAAGCCTCTATCATTGACATATATACTCTTCTATCTATATGCCTGTCTGTAACCCTGGCCACCTTGGTAACCTGCCTGTATGTGGAGAGAGTTCTTATGCGTTGCACGGACCTCAATGTATGTTTGAACAGCCAGTGATATTGTGAATCACTGTGTGTTGGTCTGTGTGTATGAGTATCTGTAAAATTGAGAGTCTTTGTAAATTGGTGACAGCATGTCTGGTGGTAGGTATGCAAGAATTTCTATAGGTCTCTGAGCATGAGTTCTCTGGGTGCGTTTGTGTCTGGTAGCGTGCTGTTCTTTTTGTGCGTGGGTGTCTGTATATGATTATCCTGCCTGTGTAGCTGCATGCACGTTAGATCTATGTAAATGTGTGTCCCTGTGTTTAAACGTTAGATAAACTTTAAACCTATGAGCTTGGTCAAAGCTATTTTTAATGTCAGCTCTCTTATTTTATCCTCTATATTTTATTTTATGTTTGAATGGTGTTACATGAGACCTTGCCTGAGATAGCTTTCGATTGTTTCCCATAAGACGCAAAGTATAATCCTCTTTTCATCAATACCCTCACTTCATAGTCACTACCATCATCTCTCTTTTCTTCCCTTTTCTGTGTTGGCCACTGCTTCTCTCATCTCTCCCATAAACTTACAAATATTTCCTCATTTAATTGTTTATCATTTATTTCAATATTTTATACCATCCATCAACATCATATTGCTTTGAACATCGTATCCGTTGCTTGTCTTTTCTCTCCAGTCTTATCAACCCTCTATAAACTCTTGCTTTTAATTTGGTGAGAAAGAAATTGGGCTTTACTTATCCTAATAAGCACTGCTATAGGAAGTATGCGCAATAGTGTACAATGGGAAAAAATAAAATGTAAAGATCACCAAAAAGGCCAAGTTCTAAAAAGGCCGGAAGAAAGCAATCATGCACTAATGAGCTTTCTCAGTGAAAGCCAGGTCACAAAAATGCAACTTTTAATGCGATTTAATGGCGGTCTCCAGAGACAATGTTTAGCTTGACTTGTCAGGATGGCGGCAGACTTGAAGGCCTAATTGTGTGTTGTGTTCTGTAATCACGGCCTCCTTTCAAAGCACCCTGGACACTGCATCTGAGAGAATGACAGGGTGTTCTACTTAGCCATCACCACAAAGCTTCTGTTAATCAGAAGGAAAGAAGCTAACAATCAGTGAGGTTTCTTCTCAAATTAAAAAGGACTAGAGGGAAAGCAATGAAGTGTGTTACAGCCTCCAACTGTAAGCACAACCAAACCGCAGGGACACGTTATGATATTGTAATTAGATGGCCAAATTGCAATGCTACAACAACATAGATACATTTTGATGTCAATGTCATTATAAACATTTAGTTAATCAGCAGAGTCAACATACACACTCTCCTATATCCATTACTCCTGAATTGAAAAGGGCTACTCTGGCTACTCACTTTTTAATGACAACGCTCCCGTTCATGTGCACAACCCTGACTGTTAGATCTGCACTGCTGCTGCAGAATCGAGCAGGGACGTAGCTTGGTCAGTATAACTGGGGGGTGGATTCAGATTTCCCAACAATCAGGCTGGGTCATGTTGACACAACACATTATATGAGAAGCAAGACATGAGGGGGGCTTAAGGGGTGGTGGAAAGAGAGAGGAGTGTGGATTGTTAGGGTTTAACTTAAAACACAATATTTTTCAAAGTAATCAATGTTTTTAGGGCCTCCAAAACGTAGAGGAGAGAGATTGTGTGTATTCTTGTTAGTGTGGGTATGTAAAAAACCCAGGTGAAATTCAACGGACAATTCACATTACCCCACTGAAACCACCTGTACCCGACTATTTGTTACAGAATACATTTTAGGGGGTGTAACACCCCAAAATGCCTCACTCCCTATCCTCCTCCACCCCAGAGCTGAGCCCCTGGGATCTAGGACCAAGTTCTGAGTCACAAAGCACTATTTCATGTGACATTTTGTTGTATTGTTGATGTGTTCTGTTGTTTTTGTGCTGCTGTCTTTTCGTTTGCTGCATTATTGCAGTGTGATTTTGTTTTGCTGTACTCCTGTTTTGGTATTTCCTTCTGTTTTGGCTGTTTTGTTGTCATGTGGCAGGTTATGTTTTAATTGTGAAATTTTTGTGTGTATTTTAATGTTTTATGATTAGTTGTTTACTTTAGATGTTAATGCACCTGGCCCTTTTTGCAAAGTTATCCCAAAACTTTTTGCCTTCTTCCTCCTATTGTTTCTGACCTGTTTTTGTTGGCTTTAGGACTCTGGGCCCTTTACCGCTGCTAACCAGTGCTAAAGTGCATACGCTCTCAGTCTAAAATGTATTTGTGATTGGTTTTGCCATGATTGGCATATTTAATTTACTAGTCTACCCCTTGTACAGTGTGTGATGTGTGGCCAGGGCCTGTAAATCAAATGCTACTGGTGGGCATGCAGCACGGATTGTGCCATCCACGAGGAGCTCTGAAAATATGGCTCAGGCCTGCCAATGCAACATCTCTGAGTGCAGTGTTAAACTGCCATTTCGACCTGGCAAGTTCACCCACTTGCTAGGCCCAACCATTCCTTTTTATTACCTGTAAGTCACCCATATGGTAGGCCTAAGGCAGCCCCATGGGCAGGATGCAGTGTATTTAAGAGGTATGACATGTACTGGTGTGTTTTACAAGTCCTGTTAGTGAAATACTGCTAGTTTTGTTTTTCCCTATTGCAAGACCTATCTCTCCCATAGGGTAACTTTGAGATTGCCTTGAAATATATTTTAAGTGTAATTTCCAAATGGGAGCAGAGCGAAAACTGGGGTTTGGAATCTCAACTCACAATTTAAAAATACATCTTTTGGTCAAGATGGATTTTGAATTGTAAGTTTGAAAATGCCACTTTTAGAAAGTGGGAATGTTCTTGCTTATTCATTCTGTGCCTCTACTTGTCTGCTGAATACATGTCTGGGTCCGGATGATAGCTGGGCTGTTTATGCATTTACTCTAGACAGTCACACAAAGGGAGCTGAGGTGTGCCCTGCATATCCTGATGGCCCATCACCAGGCTGATGGGTCTTTCTAAGCTAGAGACACTCATATCTGAATAGGGCTGTGCCTGCACTCACACAAAGCAGTCTCTAACCTTCTGGAGTGTGTCTGGGGCAAAGGTCTGGGAAAGGCAGTGTTAGTGAACTACAAAGACTTCTCTTTGAAGTTATCCTACTTCAAAGACAGAAATGGGTATACTCTTTGGACCTCAGACACCACATAATTAGAATCCTTCTGAACTTAGGAAATTCTAACAGGAAGAAACGCTGGGTGCTGTAGGAGGGACTGCTACTCTGTCTATTGCTTTGTTGTGCTGGCCTGCTGCTTGCTGCTTGCTGCTTGCTGCTTGCTGCTGCTGTCCTGGGAGTGAAAGGACTGGTCTTAGCTTTCTACATCCTGCTTCCAAAGGTTCTCCAAGGGCTTGGACTGAGCTTGCCTCCTGATAAGAAGTCTCAGGGACATCAAAGACTTCATATGCCAGTGCCTGGGCTCTTCTGCTGAGAGTCCTAACTTGCCAAGTGGTGCCAATCCCAGTCCCTGGGCCCTTGGAAGTGTAAGCTGGTGATCTGAAGAAGAAAATCCAGTCTGGAAGAACTGACCCAGCGCCTGTCTCCTGGCTGAAAAATTGATGCAATGCCTGTCTCCCAGCTGAAGAATTGATGCAGTGCCTACGTCACCACAATCCCATCAACACAGCACATCAGGATTTTCCATGCATAATCCTTGTGCACCCATTTTTTATTTATCCTTCAGTAAGGAACCGAGGCAATGTGTCCAGAAATCGATGCATTGCCTTTCTTGCAAGATAAAAAACGACTCTTCATCTTCCCTCCCAGTAAGGAACTGATGCATTATCTCACCTGCGAGGAAAGCATTGATGCATCACCCCCCTTTGTAGTAAGGAACCAAAGCATCACTTTGCTTTTCCGGGACTTCACCTTCCCTGTGGCCAACATCGCCTTTATTTTTGACACAACCCCACTTTGTGCTAAAGAGATTGATTCCTATGTATTAAGACTTGCTTAAACTTTTAAAAAGAGATATTTTGACTGGTGTATCTTGGTATTGTTTTACTCAGATGAATATTGGTTATTTTCCTAAAATGGTGTTGTAGGAAAGTGCCACTGTTGGCATGGGTACCCCCATGTTTTCCCTGATATTGATGCCAACTTTGAGTAAAAGTGTGCTGGGATACTGCTAACCAGGCCCCACCACCAGTGTTCTTTCCCAAAAGCGGTAACTTTGTTTTCACAATTGGCACCACCATGGCACCCATGGTACCAAGGGCCCTATGACCAGGGCAGTTTCCCAAAGGCTGCGGCATGTATTATGCCACCCAGGGGGACCCCTCACCAAGCACATGCACACTGCCTTTTCAGCTTGTCTGTGCTGGTGGGGAGAAAAAAGGCAAAGTCGACATGGCATCCCCCTCACGATGCCATGCACAACAAATACTGCCTGTGGCATGGGTAAGTCACCCCTCTAGCAGGCCTTACAGCCCTAAGGCAGGGTGTACTATTCCACAGGTGAGGGCATAGCTGCATTAGCAATATGCCTCTACAGTGTCTAAGTCCATTCTTAGACTTTATAAGTGCAGTATAGCCATATTGAGCATGGTATGGGACTGTGTCATTACGAACTCCACAGCTCCAAAATGGCTTCACTGCAAACTGGTAAGTTTGGTATCAAACTTCTCAACACAATAAACTCACACACTGATGCCAGTGTGGGATTTATTGAGAAATGCACCCTGAGGGCATCTTAGAGTTGCCCCTATATGTTAGCCAAACTGCTAGTGCACGACTGACCGGTCTGTGCCAGCCTGCCACTTTCAGATGAGTTTCTGACTCACACCTACCCCCTGCAGGAACTGTAACACCTAGCAGTAAGCCTCAAAGACTCAAGCCTCTTGTTACAGTGACCCAGGGCACCCCAGCTAGTAGAGGTACATGCCCCCCAAACAAAGCCCCACTTTTGGCTGCAAGTCCGGAGGGAAAATTAGGGAAAATAGGGAGGAGTGACCACCCCAGCTAGGACCACCCCTGAGGTGTCCAAAGCTGAGGTGACCCCCTCCCTGCTGAATCTTCCATCTTGGTTTGGAGGGTAGGTACCAATAGGGTTAGGTGTTTGCCCCCTCCCCAAAGGGAGTGGACACAAGAAGGGTGTAGCCACCCTCACGGACAGTAGCCATTGGCTACTACCCTCTGACCCTGAAATGCCCCTAAATCCAGGATATAAGGGCCTTCCGGAACCCAGCTCACCAGATTCCTGGTGACCTGACAAGAAAGAAGAAGGACTGCTAAGCTGAACCCACAGCAGAGCAGAAGGAAGATGCAAACTGACTTGTCCCCAGCCCTACCGGCCTGTCTCCTGCTTTGAAGAACCTGCAACAAAAAAGTGACGCATCCTGTGGGACCAGCGACCTCTGCCAAGCTCCAGAGGACTGCCTTGCACTCCAAAGGATCAATAACTCCTGTGGACAGCAGCCCTGTCAAAGAAGAAACTACAACCAAGGGACTCCAGAGCCTCCCCGGATCCGTGAGTACTGACTACCCTGCACCCGACGCAGTTGACCAGTGACCAGGTGGCCCAACCAGCTAGAGAGAGTCCCCAGGCGATTGTGAGCAAATGCCCACCCTGGGTTGACCTCTCCACCCCTCCATGACACCGCCTGCAGAGGGAATCCTGAGGACCCCCTTAACAGTGAAAGCTTCGGACGAAGATATCCAATGCCTAAAAGACCACTGCACCTACAGCCCCCAAGCCTTAGAGAACCAGACATCTGGTGCAGCTACATTCAGCAGGCAGCCCTCCTCCCTGTCCAGACTGTGATTTGCCCAAGTCGACCTCCGGACGTCACCTGCAGCATTTGAGTGCCCCCATTCTCCATAGGAGGCCATGTTAAATTTGCCTCATCTTTGACCTCTGCACCCGGCCCCCCCATGTTGCTCGTGGTGAGTGTTTGGGGTTAACTTTAACCCCAGCCTGTGGACTTCCTAACCCCAGAGACTGGAACTGTAAGTCAAGTACTTACCTGTAAATCGTACTAACTTTTCTTCCCCCAGGAACCGTTTCTGAAAATTTCACTGTCAACTTTTAAAACAGATGATTGACAACATTTTAAAAACTGTATAGCTTATCGATTTCAAACAAAATACTGTTGATATATGAGTGAAATATAAATCTATTGAAGTATTTACTTGCAACTTGAATCTTGTTGTTCTAGAAATAAATTAAGAAAATATATTTTTGCTTTATAAAAACCATTGGTCTGGAGTTAAGTCATTGAGTGTGTGCTTCTTCTATTGTCTGTGTGTGTACAACAAATGCTTTGCACTACCGTCTGATAAGCCTAACTGCTCAACCACACTACCACAAAAGAGACCATTAGTATCATCTACTTTAGCCTCTTTTAAGCCTTTGGGAACCCCCTGGACTCTGTGCACACCATATCTCATTTTGATATAGTATACATAAAGCCAACTTCCTACAGGTGTGGAGTACTTTTGTTGTGTTTACACTGTGGTACTGTGTGTGTGTGTGTGTGTACACATACTTTACACATTGCCTCCGAGATAAGCCTGACTGCTTGAGCCAAGCTACCAAGTGGGTGAGCAGAGGTTATCTTAGCTGTGTGACTCCCTTACCCTGACTAGAATGAGGGTCCAAACTTGGAAAGGGTGCAAACCCCTGCCAACAAGGGCCCTATTTCTAACAGACATCAACAAACACTGCTATACTTTCAGCTAAAAGCAGCAAATGCTTTAAAGATTCCTGTGACAAGCAATGATTGACCACTATATAAGGTGATAGACAAGTCTTGCTCCAGCTCTTCCACCACTTAGTAAACCAATAGCCCAAAAACTGAGGACCCTACCTGTGCTCTCTTTACGCAATAGACCCTAGCTATCCTAAATGATTGTTTTAAGTTAAGCTACGGAGCAAGACTAGAGTGAAGGTGTAGGTGATGTATTTATATATGAGATTTGTGGAAGCCTACATATTAGTTTTCAATGACTAGTGGAAGGCAACAATGCACAGTAAGATAAATGAGAAAGAGGAAGGTAAAGTCCAATGAAAATGGCGAGACCTTGTTTGTTATTTCTGAATCGCATCCCTGATATTTCCAGAATTATTCAGAATATGTAAATGAATAGTTCAGTACTGAAAATGTATGTGTATTTTAACTCGAGTCAAATTCTTGAATTCTAATGAGCAAACAGGAAGTGGATTTATTTGTGTTTTAGGGGGGCACCTCAACCTCCTTCTATTACACATACAAAAGAGACTACGGGGCACTCTCAGTTCCCTCCAGACATCCTCCGAGGTCTGCTTATTAGAGCAAGGATGCCAAGGAGCTATCTGACTAGCATCAATCTCGTACATTTTTTTTGTTTTTAAAGTATATTACCGACTGAGGCTTCTAAATATTTAATTAATTGATGCCTTGCTCCAGAAGAACAAATGTGCATATTTTGTTTATCTAACTTAAATAGGTAGTAAGTTCCTATTGCTCCTAGCTGGCAGTATCTATTCCAAAAGCACTGAAGCTGAAAAGGAGCGCCCATTTTTTGTTTCCCAAAGGAAATCCATTTCCTTGCCACATAGAGTTCATCAGAACTGCGCTGTATGTTTCCTCCTGTTTGTTTTCTCCTTAGACTAATTTTTTAGAACTCTGCTGTGGGTTGAAACCTGCCATACTGGACCCAGCCACTGTAAAAATAGTATACCTCAAATTCAATGTTACAGCTCCTCTTAGTGTGGTCTATCCTGACTCCGTCAGGGCACTAATTTGTCAATGATTCTTTCAAAATATATCACACCCTCGCAAGTCAGTGGTATTAGCAGGGCTTGACCGGCCTAAAGGGCAATCAGTCAGGACGATGGGCTGGTCTGACAGATCAGTGTATCAGCTGTTTTTTGGGCTGTTGTGGGCCTGTTCCATGGTCTGATTGGCTGTTTTTTTTACTGTTGATTTCCCTGATATTACCACAAACATTGACTTCACCATGCTTACCTCTATGCAGTCTTCCATATCTTGTGAAATATTTATACAACGTGTATTTACAAGTTCAAACGTGCCCAGTTAGCAAACTTGGGTAACTTTTTTAGCTATCTAATTACTTATAGGGACCACTTTTATTTTGGGTCCCAGGCCTATTATTTGTCTCTTTCCGACCCTGGTTAATGCACTACTGACAAGTAGTCAGATATGAAAAATGAGGTCCTGGATAATTTATCCCACAATATCTCGAACAGCACTGAAGATCTGGCTGCTTTTGCTGCAGACTATAACTCATTTAACAATATATTACTTCAGTATTAGTTTGATCTTGGATGCAGTAAAGAGCAATATTATATCCAAAATCTAATTTGGACAAAAACACTCCAGTATCAGACTAGACATTTGCAACCTATTTACGTTTTGCAACTTTTAACAAATGGAGCATTATGTACACAAGCTGATTGTAATTGTTTTTTTCACACATTTTTCTACCTCTGGCTTGAGGGTCCTGATAATTTCATTCCTCCTGTAGCTTTGCTATAGGCTCTTGTGTGCCAAAGGTTCAAGGCGAACATACAGAAAAGTCAGTTAAAGGAGTTAGTTGACATCGGTACCCACTAAGACTACTGTGGTTGAGTAAACTTGATATCACCTACCAGGCAGATCCACTGCTTGTCATGATATGCTTGGATTGTGTTGGGTGAAGGTGATGCAATCCCTCTGATGCAGACTGTGCTGAACTAATAGGAAGTGGGTGGTGTTGGAAAGTGGGCAAAAATACTTCTTGGCGTTAAAGCTATACTCAGCATTGTTCATACAGTACTATGGGAGACCACTTGTGCTGTGCACAACTGGAACTACTTCACACTGTAGTAAAGTTGTAGTGGAATCTGGAGAAAATGTCCAACAAGCTTGGAACACAGGAGAGCAGAAAGACTTCATTGTTGCTTGATGGAAACTATCTGCTACTAGCGTGTGGACCAATAGTAGTGTTTCTTCCTTCTGACTTGAATCGTTTTGCTCAGGACATTGTTTTTTACATGCAGGAGCCAGTTTCAGCACTCTCTCCACATACACTCACTTTTCAGAGTCTATCTTGAAGATCTGCAGTGAAATTGGATTCTGGTAAATCTGCCTTTACCCTTTTCACTCTTTAGATCAGCACCAAGAATTATATAAAGTCAGGAATCAATTTAAAATGCCTTTCACGGTATTGAGCTCTGGCCTCATGATGGCTCCATTAGCAAAAACCTTCTCCCTGCCCTCACGACAATGCAATTGCCTCAATGGACAGCACATCATGATGATAAGGAGGATCCATAGTATATGGAAAACATTCCATCAGATTGTAGGACATCTTTGGGATGTCGCTTCAAAAATTACAAGCTGGAGCTGCAACCATCTGCCAGCCTGAATCATGACTAAGAACCATCAATGTGCACCATTCCAGTCACTCCATCAGGTGTCACCTCTTGTCTCAACTCACTATGGGGCTTATTTATACTCTGTTTGCACCAAATTAGCGTCATTTTTGTTTTACTCTAATTCGGTGCAAAACTAACTCCATATTTATACTTTGGCGCTAGACGCGTCTGGTGCCAAATTTATTGAGGTAAAGTCATTTCTGTAAGTGGAAACCTATCTTGCCTTAATGCCTTAATGAGATGCAAGGTAGGCGTTCCCATGCAAAACATGACTATATGGCCTTAACGCCATATTTATACTCCTGTGCAAAAATGGTGCACAGGAGGGAGGAGGGGTCAAAAAATGGTGCAAAGCTTGCTGGGTCAGGGCAGGCATTAATGAACCTGTAGGCCTATTTCCATGGTGGAACACCATGGAATAAGCCCACAGGAGCCCTCCCCAGGCCCCAGGGACCCCACCCCCCAACACCAGAGGGACTGCAGAGGATGGTGGACCCCATCTCAGGTAAGTACAGGTAAGTATTGCATTCTATTTTTTAAAGTGGCATAGGGCCCCCTGAAATGGGCCTCCATACATGACACAGGGTGCAATGGCCATGCACAGGGGACCATTGTCCCCTGTGCTGGCCATTTGGGTGGTAGGCATGATGGTTTTGCATCAGAAAATGACTCTATCATTTTTTTTTTTTTTTTTTACTCTATCCTGCCTTACGTCATTTTTTGGTGCAAAACCCCCTTCATCTATACCGTCAGCCCAACCCGACTGAGGTCGTTTTTTTTACACTAGCCTACCCTTTGCACCGGCTTACACCATTCGATAAATATGGTGCCAGGCTGGTGCACCGAAATGGTGCAAGCCGGTGGTAAACTTTTTGGTGCAAAACTGAGTTAGTGCAGTTTTGCATCAAAAAGTGAAAATCTTGCTATTAAGAAGGCACCACCTTCTATTTAGGTCCTACAGATTTACACCCAGAGACTGTGCTGTTTTGAGTGTTTCTATGACTTTCCCCCTTTTTAAGAGTCTTTTGTAAAGTTCGTAGCTTTTCTTTTGAATTTGATGCGAATCTTCCGATCCTAAATTTATAAACAGTATTTTTGTTTGTTTTGTTAGACATAATATCTCAGTTAACACCTCAGATGTTTTCTCTGGGGCTGCTCCAACTTAGCTATTAACACTTAGGCCCTCATTATGAACACGGCGGTCCCTACCACGCCACCGGGGTGGCGGTAAAAACCGCCAACAGAGGAGCGGTCCGGACCGCCAAATAATGAACCAATCGAAACACAGGCATCGAGAAAATCACCCACGACCAGTAGAGGACTGCAGACGACGACGGTAGAGTCCACCCACGGGCCGAAGGAAAGGCTCAACCCACCCGTCAAATTATGAACCACTAGTCCGCCGCCAGTTCCAGGGCGGGAACCACCGCCAGGCAAGTCCAGGTGGAAATGAACCAAATCCAATGAAACACTCACTGGAGGACGACACAACGCGCTGAAGCAGACATGGGTAGAGAGCTGCAGATCATGCCAGCCCTGCTCCTTGCCATATACCTCCATGACCGAGACCGCCAATGAAGACGATGACGGTAAGTACCACAACCTACGAAACAAGGGAGGAAAGGGCACAGTTACATACCCACCCAGCAACGCCCCCTGAACCCTTCACAGCAGCACAACCCATACACCCCACCACAAGAGGTACTTACCCAACATAAGGCAAATCCAACTTGACCATAGTACATACAAATGCCCCACACCCACAAACAATGAAACGAAAGACCAGGGTTCAACAGTGTGCCGCCAAAACACAGGCCACACAAAAATATTTATTCCAGCTCACAGAGCCAACTATTTCCAATAAGGCCAATGGCCAGTCCGTATTGCAAGAAGTCCCATGGGCCACAACGGCCCTAACCTGACTCCCAAAAGTGCACGGTACTCCACCTAATGGGGCAACAAAAGGGCATCCAGGCACGTCACGGAACGGGGGCAGAGGTGGTGGGGTGGGGATTTGTGACAGGGTGGGGCTTGGACTTGCCCTTGGAAGGTGGAGGGGGTTCTGGTTTGTTTTTTGAAGGTAGGGGGGTGTTTCGAGTGGGTGGAGCCAGATGGACTTGGCTCTGCACGGGGGCTTCTTCTTCTCTGGGGAAGGGGCACGGGAATGTGAAGGGTGGACAGGGGTGGGCTGTAAAGTGTAAGGAGTGGAAAGGGCAAGGAGGTGTGCATGCTTAGGGACAAGACGGGTGGGCCAGTGGGTTGGAAGAGGTCAGCATGGGAGAGGAAAAGTTTTTTCGGAGCAATTGCGGTTGTCCTAGATGAGGGCGTGGGAGTGGAGGCAGAGGGTGTGGACGTATGTGGTGTAGGGGTGCATGTAGTGGGTGCATGTGACTGGACAGTATGCTAAGGTGTGGTGGATGTGGAATGGGTGGGTGTCTTGGTGCGTTTGTATGTTTTTGGAGGAGGGGGTGGACACAGTGGGAGAAGACAGGCTGCCAGTGTGGATGTATGTTGTGTGGGTGTCTGCAAGTCTGGTGAGTGTGCTGCATGTGTCAACTACAGTAGTTGTGGTGAGTGCAGGTGTGGTGTCTGGGGTGCATGTATGGATGTCTGCTATTGTGGTGACTGCAGTAAGAGGAGCAGCAACAGTGACTGAAGGTGCAGTTCATGAGGGTGTGCATGTAGAGGGGACACACAGGGAGGCGGAAGAGGTGGGCACATTGGGGGAAGTGAATGTTGCTGTGTGTGCATGTGTATGTTGGCTGTGAGAATGCTTGTGGTGGAAGGTGTTGTGCTTGTGTTTAGAAGTGTGCTTCTTGTGTGTTGAGGTGCTTGACTGCATGTCTGATTGTGTGCTTTGGACGGGTGAAGGGAGTGGGGTGCTGGAAGGGGTAGAAGAGCTTGGAGGGGAGACGGAATGACCAGGGAAACTGGCTGCTGTCCAAGAGGAGGCCAGAGCCTGTAGAGATCTCTGTAGGCCAGACACAGCACCGTGAATGCCGTCCAGATAGGCATTGGTCTGCTGCATCTCTGATGCTAGCCCCCGGATGGAATTGACGATGGTTGTCTGCCCTACAGAGATGGTTCTCAGGAGGTCAATAGCCTCCTCTGTGAGAGCAGCAGAACTGACTGGGGCATGGGAGGAGGTGCCTGGGGAGAAGGAGATGCCCACCTTTCTGGGTGAGCGGGCACAGGCAACTCGGTGGGGAGCAAAAGGGAGGGCGGTGATGGAATGGGGGGAGGCAGAGAATGACCACTAGGGTCCCCCACTGCCGGGGAGCCCCCATCGGAGGAGGTATCGGAGTCACTACGTCCAGTGGTAGTTACCTCCCACGTGGTACTCCCCTCGCCCTTCCACCCACTGGGCACCTTGGCGTCGGATGACTCTGCCTCCGAGGATCCATGGGCCGCTGATTCCCCACTTGCCGGTGCCTCAGATCCCTCACCAGATGTTGCTGATGTACAAAAACAACACAAGAGAACAGGGATGGGGAGACAAAACAATAGAGATGTGTAAATAGCTGAATGGAGGTACATAGTGGCCAGACATACACCCACCCAGAAGACACCCCCAACAGGCATCACCGTTCACTATGCCCATGGCCATGCCCCTGACTACTGACCAGAACCCTGCTCTACACCCATCCCCTGAACTACCTATTGACCCGACATGTGGGAGACCTGACCAAGACACCCCTACACCCTATGGGGGCCATCATGTAGATTGACAACCGTCAGAATCCCTGCCTCTAAACAGCATGAACCCTAATGCACACACATCCATCCAGGCTTAAGATTGTGACATGAATACTCACCCCCTTGTGACTGCTGTGCAGCCTTCAAGTGCCCATCCAGGTCTGGGTACGCCACCGCAGGATGCGTTGCATGAGGGGGGTCAATGCCCGACGAGCACCCCTTCCACGTTGGGAGGACTTCCCCAGCTGGGCCTCACTGATTTTTCACACCTAGCGTTGCAGGTCCTCCCACCTCTTCCTGCAGGGTGCTCTGCCGGTTGTAGACCCCCAGTATCCACACGTCCTTGGCGATGGTATGCCAAAGTGCCCTATTCTGGTGGGTGCTGACCTAAAAGGGTGACACAGAAATGGAACACTGAGGACAGGCACTTGCAAAAAAGGTACAGCTGGCTATTCGTCCACTATGAGACGGACAATACTGTCAGACTTACAAGACATACGCATGCAGCATGCCATGAACCATGGCCTATGCAGGCTCAGAGGTGCACACATATGTCCTTACAATACCATCCATTACACCCAAACAGTGCACCCCAAACCCCAACTCACCTGTACCTCTGGCTGTCCGTAGAGCTTGGCATTCAGGGGCATTACCCCGTCCACTAGCCTCTCCAGTTCCTCCTGAGTTAAGGCTGGGCCCTTTCCCCTGCAACACAAGACACATCCATGACCAGAGGCAGGACACAGCAGTACACACAGTGGAGTACCTGTTTGCACAAGATCAGGGAGTCAAGTAAAGTATAGATGGCGAAGTTGCAGATGTACTACGGCGGTGTGCACCATCACCGCTGGCTGCGATCATGATATGCCAGGATTCTCCATTGGCATCCATGTTAACCAATGACGGTGCGAACGGCGGTAAACACCGCCTTACGCTGTTACGTCAACCACTAGCGGTATGAGGTCACTTCCACAACGACAGGCCTGGATTACAGGGGGCAGACATTTTGGCATTAACTACGCATCTATAAAAAATAATTGTGCACAATGCAGGCCCTATTTTCCACATAAAGCACCTATGCATGTGACCATTTAAAAAAAAAAATCACATGAAAAACACTGTTCTCTCATTGAGGTGTAGATGAAGATCTGTCAAGAACATGTTACTGTTGAGTCCCTACAATCAAGTATGCAGTGTACAATTAATGACAATGTGTGCCTATGTATGTGTGTTCCTCACACTTGTTTGATATCCCTTGTAGGTACCGACCCTTGTGGCGAGGAAGGGCACCATCCGTGACCACTTGTGGATATGCGGACCATGTTGGAGCGTCAGATCATAATCAGTTCTGAAAGACTCACCCATGCAACAGTTCTTGCACTTTGTGCATTACTGGATCCTGCACTAACTCTGGGAAATCGTAATCAGCATGCCATCCCTACTGAAGTGCAGGTGCTCTCCGCACTCCATTTCCTGGCCACAGGCTCCCTTCAAGTGACAGTGGGCATGGGTGTTGGAATTTCACAGCCAATGTTCAGCATGGTACTGATCAGATTTCTAAATGCATTTGTACAACACCTGCAGTCCTATGTGAGGTTTCCCCAAAGTACTGACCTCCCTGCCATCAAGTCAGACTTCTATGCCTTTGCCAACAGACCCCATGTGATAGGTGCCATCAATGGCACCCACATATCGATCGTACCCCCAAGAGTCAGTGAGCAGGTGTACAGAAACAAAAAGAACTTTCATTCCATGAACATCCAATTGGTCTGTACTTCAGACCAGTACATCTCACATGTGAATGCCATGTTTCCAGGTTCAGTCCATGATTCCTTTATGCTGAGGAACAGAAGTGTGCCACAGAAGATGGAACAACTCCAAGAGGACCGAGGGTGGATCATAGGTAAGTTTGCCTGTCACTAACTGACACATAGCAGACAGCCAGGCTGTTTGAGTAAGGGCCATAACAATGATGACTCTGTATTGCACCTTTTTCTAGGTGATTCTGGCTATCCAAACTTGCGTTGGCTCCTGACACCAGTGAGGAATCCGAGGACGGATGCAGAGAGGAATTACAATGAGGCCCATGGACGTACTAGGAGAGTGATAGAGCGAACTACAGGTCTCCTGAAGGCTAGATTTCGTTGCCTACATATCTCTGGGGATTCCCTGGCCTCGGGGCCTGAAAAGGTGTGTAGAATAGTGTTGGCATACTGCATGCTGCACAACGTGGCAGTGAAGAATTCTATTCCCTCTTGGAGGTGGAGGGTGCTGTTTGTCCTGGCCAGCTACCTCCGAGAGGTGAGGAGAGTGATGGTGATGATGAGGAAGGGGAAGATGTCAATTCCAGGACCCAACTGATACAACTCTGCTTCCAGTAACTATGTAGGACTAAGGGCTGACATTGGGGTTTGTGACACATACTGTCAGTGTGGTATGTCAACTAGGGGGGGTTTGAATCTTCTATGTGAAACTGGGTCCAGGTCTGCATGGTACAGAATACAATTTAGTGCATTTAGTTTGGGGCCACATTTAGGCACACAGGAGTCCTTTCATGCAACGCATTGACAATAAAGTGGTTTTCAGCTAGTTGCATCTATACTTCACTTTGTTCACATTTTATGACAGGGGACAGTGTTACAGGTGTGATGTGTGTTTTATTGGTGGCAGGGAGTGAATAGTGCAATTTACAGTGATGGCAAATGGTCATGGGTGGTTGTCCTCAATGTCAACATGGGGGCATCGTTGTTGGTAGTATTGATGGGTCCATCAATTCTTACATTAGTTCATATTGCTTTTTAGCACTGTGTGGTGGTTGATTGAGTGGGATGGTTGCTGTACAGATTGTTGCTGAGTTACTTCTTGAAGGGGGCCTTGTTTTTTGCTGGGGTTCCAGTGCCATATCTTGGCCTGAGGGTACGTTTGGGCCCCTTCTGTTGACCTTGAGGGGATTACATGGTTGGCCCTTCGGTTTCCTCTGAGAGTAGTTCCTGGGATATTGCTAATGATGGTGTAATTGTCCGGGTTGTGTCCGGTGCTGTAGTGGGGGCCTCCTGTCCCGTGTGGGTCTCAGACTGGGTTTGTACCAGCTGCAGCAGTACTCCTGCTAGGCTGGCCATTGTGGCATTGTGCTGTTTCCACTGCTCCATGGCCTGTTGGTAGTGTTCCTGCTGCATCCTCTGACTGTGCTCAAGGGTGGATACTATCTGTGCCAAACTGTCATGGTTATGCTGGTAGGCCCTCAATATCTCAGATATCACGTCATGGGCTGCTGCATCCATCCTGTGGCCTCCCCCCTAGCCCCCTGTGCCTGCGTCCCCTGCACAGGTCTGGCGGTACTGGGGCCCTCGCCTTCTTTCATGTTGGGAGGGGGAGACTGTGG
Source organism: Pleurodeles waltl (assembly GCF_031143425.1). Lineage (NCBI taxonomy): Eukaryota > Metazoa > Chordata > Amphibia > Caudata > Salamandridae > Pleurodeles > Pleurodeles waltl. Next base: position 255,382,014 of record NC_090443.1, on the reverse strand, counting down.
CCTCTGTACCTGTGTTCCACCAGTCGGTGGCCTGGATACACTGGTGTGGGGACGCTTGCACTGGGTTGCTGTTCTTGACTGGGTGGAGGGGTGTCAGTGGTATCCTGGGTGGGGCTGCTGCATGGTGACAGTCCAGGACTGTGTGAGGGGCCTGCCTGCTCATCAGTGTCCAGGGATCATTCCCCAGTGTCATGTGAGGTGCCTTTGTCCCCATGGGGGGCACTGTCACTCCTTGTCCCGTCCGTGAGGGTGGCATGGGCGGTAGTGCCTGTTGGGGGACATTGACATGTCTGTTACAAATGCATGAACAGTTGGGGTGCACAGAACTGGGCTATTTTGTGCTGGTGTAACCTTTAGTGGCCACCCAGGGTGCCTTTATGAGATTTTCACTGCATTTTGCTTAGGGTGTGGGGGTTGCATGGGGGGTGTAGTTCCATTGTGAATCCTTGAAGGGGTCGGTGGCTGTGCACAGGGGGAGGGGTGTGGGCCTGTTAGTGGGTTTGTGGCCATGCAGAGGGGGTGGATTCAGTGGCTGTTGCCTGGGTGGGGTATTGGTCCTGGTGGGTGTGGGTGGAGTGGGGTGGGGTGGTGCATGCATTACAGGTATGGTGTATATGGGGTAAATGTAGATGACTTACCCGAATCCATTCCTCCAGTGAGTCCAGTGAGTCCCTCAGGGTGCAAGATGGCCAGCACCTTTTCCTCCCAGTCAGTGTATTCGGTGGTGTTGGTGGCAGTCCTCCCCCAGTCTTCTGGACTGCAATGTGGTGCCTGGATGCCATGGCCCTGACCTTCCCCCGCAGGTCGTTCCATCTCTTCCGGATGTCGTCCCTCTTGCGTGGATGGTGTCCCACTGCATTGAACCTGTTGACAATGGTCTGCCACAGCTCCATCTTCCTTGCGAGGGGTGTTTGCTGCACCTGAGTCCCGAATATTTGTGGCTCCACCTTCAGGATCTCATCCACCATGGTCCTTAGATCCCTTTCTGTTAAGCGTGGGTGTTTGGGGGGTGACATGGTGAGTGTGGTGAATGGTGTTGGGCTGGAAACGCGGTGAGGGTGCTCTTCTGTGGGTCGGTGTGCGTCTCGTGTATTGTGGCTTTCGGTGTCTGCTTCTGGTGCTCTCCGTCTTCTTTGGCCTGGTTTCATTGCAAAGGATTGTGGGGTGTGTCTATGAGTGTTTTACGGGATTATGGATGTGTGTCATGTGTGTGGTGTCAAGCTTATCCAATGTGTGCACTTTTTGCTGTTAAGTCCACTTGCCGCCCAGTTGGGTCGGCTCCGCCAATGGTCGGTCGGCCTCCACTGTCCGCCAAGGTGATCTGTGTATCATTATTTGGAAGGTGGGATGTGGGTGTGCTCAGCGGTGTCGGGGTGGAAGGGCCAGCATTTCCACCGACAAGGTCATGGCGGTGACTGGTGGTCTGGTGATATTTGGCGGGGTTGGGATTTCGGTTCATTATATGGCAGGTTTCTATTCACCAGCAACGGCGGTCTTCTGTTCACCACCGCCACAGCGGTCAGCGGAGTTTACCGCCGTGTTCAAAATGACCGCCTTAGTCAAGGATTCTTCATGGCACCTTCTTACCTCTTTGTACTTGATAGTGGAACATAGTGCAACAGGCCAGTTTTCCCACATACATAGTACGTAAGCAATAATATACAAGACTATACTTAATGAGCTTTAAAGTTTATGACAAGGCAAGTAGGCATAATAATGCAGCATTTTCTCGTTACTTGCTTTCCCAAAAGCAATCAACATCATTATAGGCTCCATGATGTAACGAACATCATCACGTTTGGTGTGCCTTTTCCTCTCGGATGTTTCGTTATTTCTAGTTGTGTATTTAGACCCTATTTATTTTGCAGCTTATTGCCTTCAAAAGTCTCCCTTTGGAGTTTTATAATGACACCATCTTTGAGGCATTGTCACTATGTGCTCCTCTTCTCTTTGTTTTTCTTTTACCATTTATTCCTGCCCTCTGATTTCTTTTAGGTCTGTATTTCAGGTTCTAAATCCTCCTTTTCCAGATTAACGTCATGGTATTTTTGGTATCCTTGGCTCCAGCTCAGTGGCACCACCCTCACTTGACTGGAGAGCATTTGGCCCAGTCTTTCCATGAGCACCATTCCCGAGGTCGTGTGACGTTCCTCTGCACATTATGTACCACGTTTTTGGTAGGAACCTCACCTCTGCTGATATGACCAGCCATCACAGCAGCCTTGTTTCTAGATTGCCTTTGAAGTCTAGGTTTCTTCTTCTGGTTTGAGGTCTAGGTTTCTTCTTCCGCTCACTGGGGCAACCGCTCAACCAATGTGCATCTCTCAGCTGATCATTAATCCACCCATTTTGATTTCTACAATGTGTATGGCATTCTGCCTTCTTTAAAGTAGTCCCACTTCAGACATTCTCCACTGCAGCCATAGCAACAGTCAAATAAAAGGACCAACAACAATTTAGATGAATAATGCCCTAGTAAGATATCAACTCCTCGGAGTATTTGTCTTCACAATTTTCTTTCTCGCTCCATCTCTCGGCTCATATTTCCCTTCGAGCTGCGTTTCACTCGTCGCATTATTTCCAGCCTCACTGTAATTCATTCTTTGCTCCATCTATCTCTTGACTACATCTCCCACCTCAATGAATTTTCCTCCTCGTTGTATTTTCCTACTCTTTTTATTTCCCTCGCCGATGTATCTCTCTCTCTGGCTCCTGCCACAGCTTCTTTGCTTCCTATTCATCAGCTCCTTCTGTGGCGGCTCTACCCAGGCTGACGCCCTCTGCTTAAGGCCTAAATCTCTTCATCATGAAATCGGAATACTTTCAACTGCTTTATTGTGGTTCTGAGGGTCTGCAGCGCACACAGAAAGCGCCCTTTATCAGCTCCGGCAAGGTGACTGCTCCGGGAAATGATAGATTTCCTGCACGCTCCGGCAGTTTATCACCAGTTTATTTAAGCGTCACCTTGTGCTGACTTGGAGCATCTGCGCGAACAGAGAAGGCGTCTGCAGGGCGCATTCGCGTATCTACATCACCGTCCGTGCCTCTCCGGTTTCATTCTTTCCTCAAAACCTGAGCTTCAAAAGACTTATCAGGTTGTGCATTTTTATTCCCATTGGGAAAAAAATGAAAGCCGTCCCTTTTTATTCCAGTTGGGAAAAAAAATTAAGAGTGTTTAAGAGATTTAAGTGGGTCGAGCGCCTCCTTGGGCTACATTAGCGTCATTTTTTATGATTCTAATATGGCCCAACGAGGCCAAATTTGCCACGCCAATTCATGCATTGCACCACTTTGTAACCCCTTGTGCCACATTATGCCTGTGCCAGGCATTATGTATGGAAAAGGGGGCTTCCCCCATTAGGAGGACTGCAAAAATGGCACAGTAGGATCGAAGACATTCCACTGCACCATTTTTAGCGACTATTTTCAATGCCTGCACAGAGCAGGCGTTAAAAAGGGACATACCATTGGTTTCAATGAGCCCATATGTACTCTGCAGGATGAGCACCAAAATGTTGGCACTAATCCAGCACAGTAGAACAATAGCATCAAAAATGTTGATGCTTTTGCCCCTACCCTGAGCTTTTGTGCACTGTATATTAAATACGGCGCACACATGGTGGCAGTAGGGGGACGCTAAGGGGCACAAGAAAAGCGGTGCTGCATTGGATGCAGTGCATTCTGCAGGACACATAGAAGGAGCAAAATGCCATGGATGTTGTCTATGTGCAGGAAGAGATATCTTCCTGTACATAAACAGTCACTCCCCTCAATGCAGACACTTTTGCATTATGGTGCAAGGATGCCTACGTTAGCGCAGGCAGCTTAATTTAGTGCCGGTGCAGGGGGAAATGCAGGGCTGTGGCGTATTCTTGTGAATACGGCACAGCCCTGCATTTCAAACCTGGTGCTGCGCGGTGCTGCTGATTTTGGTGCAGCACCACGCTGTGCCATTTTCTAGTAAATCTGGCCCTCTGACTATAGGACAAAATTGTTTAAGAATATATACACAATCCATCGCCCACAGCCCACCCCCTTATGAAGGGTCACTTTAACATTGGTGTTCTTTGTCAATTTAGCTGGCTGGTTTTTGCAACCTTTTTATTTGGGAACTTATTTGTTTTCACTTGGTCTACAGTTTTTGTTAGAAGTGATCAAGTGGGCCATTTTCCAAATCCATGCAATCCACTCTTAAACTTGCAGCCACAAGGATGAGGGAGAATGAGTGTCGAAGAGCCAACAACAGGATTCCCCATTGTTAACGCAGATGATCCCATACAGATTTCACGGTCCTGTAACCCAATAATATTACACTTGTATATCCTTCTCATCCAAGTTCTATAATCAGGTGCAGGTGTTTTTTTTTCTCGTTTTTTTCCTATCTTTTTTGCAAGTCTTGTAAGTAAGTGTGAAATCTGCTAAAGATTAATCTTGACCTCAGTGCCTTTTCGATGTGCTACACTATTCCTTTCACTATTGGCCTCCTAAATGCCAAGGGATGGCGTGGAAACAAAATCCACAAGCATCTGTACACAGACCCTTTTTGGCTGCCCTCTTACAGATATGTAACTCCTTAATTTGCTACTTACATAGCTACTTATATTCCTGCTAAATTATGGTCGAGGTGGTCCTGCAATAAACCCTTTTCAAAAACATGGATTTGTACTAAAGCGTTTTATAGCGTTCCAGGGTTTTGTGGGAAGTAAATAAGGAATGTGTGTAAAGACAGAGTTTTGTGCCCCCCTCAAAATTAAAAAGGGTACATACTGGACTATAGTTTAAGAAAGCAGTTGCCTTTTAGGTACCCTAAAGTAAAAAAAAAACAGCACTTAGTGGTCTACAATCCCTAGAAACTGATAAGTTCATGTTAGAATTTACAAAAAAGGGACAATATACAATATATATTAATAATACTATTTTGCTATTTAGTAGCACTGCAAATACAAAGTTTTACTATTAATCATTTTAAAGGTCCGCAAAAATATGAAATAAATGATGTTCGAGATGATCAACCTTGGAAGAATGAAGGGCAAATACTTCATTTATTGAATCATCTTGACATTTTTTGAATAAAATATGCATGCTAGATTATATTGCAAGACACCTAGGAGCTCATAGACTTTGCAGAAGAATGAGGATATAGGTTAAGCAACTCTCTAAGAGTAGGAAACTTCGCTGTGACTTGCTATATTATTAATAGCTTACAGGACCACTTAATGTATTCTTTACCTTTTCCTCCGCCCAACCTTTGGTAGTATCCCTACCTTCAACAAATTCCTTATTTTATTTTCCATACTAACATATTGTAGCTTGCTTCTTGCCACCTACCAACTACTTCATTAGCTTCTTTCCACCATTTGGACTGATGCTAATCTCCCCAACCAATGACGTCAGGTTGCCTTGTAGCAGCAACTGTCAAATTTCACTATCCTCTCCTATTCTCTTTGTTATTTAAACTTTAAGGCACATATTTATACTTTTTGACGCAAACCAGCGCCAGCGCTGGTTTGCATCAAAAATTTTACCGCTGGCTAACGCCATTCCTACGCACCATGCGGGCACCTTATTTAAGGAATGACATTAGCGCCGTCATAGGGGAAAATGGGGGTTGTGCGTCAAAAAATGGTGCACGCCAGGTTTGAGGCAAAAATCATGCCTCAAACCGGACTTGCACCATTTTTTGACGCACAACCCCCATTGAAATGACTCCTGTCTTAGCAAAGACAGGAGTCATGCCCCCTTGCCCAATGGCCATGCCCAGGGGACATAAGCCTGGGCATGGCCATTGGGCACAGTGGTATGTAGATGGGCCAAAATTAGGCCCCCCATGCCACTTAAAAAAAATACTTACCTCAACTTACCTGTACTTACCCTGGATGGGTCCCCCCATCCATGGGTGTCCTCCAGGGGTGGGCGAGGGTGGCAGGAGGTGTCCCTGGGGGCAGGGAAGGGCACCTCTGGACTCCTTCCATGCTCAGAGACCATGGACATGAGCCCACAGGTCCCTTAACGCCTGCCCTGACCCAGGCATTAAAAAACGGCGCACATCAGGCTGTGCACCGTTTTTTAAGGCCCGCCCCCTCCTGTGCGTCAAAATGACGCTGGTGTATAAATAAGGCGCACAGGCCTTAAAGTCATTTTTTGGGCGGGAACGCCTACCTTGCATGTCATTAATGCAAGGCAGTTTCCTGCATCCAATAAATGACGCACACAGAGGAATTTTGACGTCCGCGGGCTCGGGCGTCAAAGTTTAAATATGATGCACGGTTTGTGCCGAATGTGTGTCAACATTTTTGACACACATTTGGCGCAAACAGAGTATAAATATGCCCCTAAGACTCTTTCTCAGGAGGGACATAACACCATTCTGTCACCACTTTCTACTTGGATTTAGGACCCATGATAAAATTGCAAGTGGTTAGGATTTATACACGTCATATCTATCACAATCACAAGAGATTTTTCGAGAACTACAATGCTTTAATGTCTGCCATGTGCTAAAGTATAATGAGAAAGCTGGCCTCAGGGTGGCAATTGTGTGTGGCCTATTGACTTAGGTGCCAACTGGGAGTCAGAAATCACAATTTGAAGTCCTTAAGGCAAATTTTAAAAAATTTAAGGACCTGAGCACAGCAATCAAAATAACTTGGCAGTGGTTTGTCAATGCGAGAGAGCAGGACAGTACCATATCTACAAGGAACTCACCCCAAGTGCTGGCGTACTTTCTGATTGCTCAGCACCATCCATACACATTTACAGCACTCTGAGTCTAACCTAGATGTTGTTCTGGAAAGGTAACCTTATAGTACAAAGTACTATGCTTTGTCCTCCTTTAAATCTTTTACTGCTTTACATATGGGCTGTGCAGTACAGCACACGTGCAATGTTAGAAAAACTTGGAAGAAAGAAAACGTTTCTCATTTTTTTGCACCTACTCAAAGAGGTGTAGTTTTTTGGTTCAACAGCCTGTCCACGAAAGCTAGTAGATAAGACTTTGCATTGAAAACCATGAGTGGTTGCATGAGAATGCCCAGGTACCACCCATAGGACGCCCCATTGGCCGAAAGTAGTACAAAGTAGCGGATTACTTTAGGTAACTTTTTAATTAAAAAAGTTTGTACTGAAAATGCATTTTCGATCAAAACTTTGCTCAGGTTTGTGTGGCATGTGGTAACTTTGAACTAGTGGAGAGTTTTGATAAATTTGACACTGTTTTCAACTGACACATTGTATTTTCTTCAAAACATCAAAGTGACAACTGACGGTCTAAATGTGAAGACAAATGCAGACTCCATTTTGTTTGTGTGGGGAGTTTCCCCCCCAGGACAAATCAACCATGCTTTTTGAATGACAGTCCGATCTCAGGGATTCATGAGTGAGGCAAATGCAATGCTATGTAAGGATCACAAAAGCACCTGACATTCCCTCCCTGTGCATGATTTCGTACTGCGTGTTCCACACTGGCACTTTCTGAATCTACCTGCCTGGTACTCCAACAGCTGCCAGTCTTGAGGCCTTTGCGTGCCCGACTTTTCTTGCTCTCTGCGCTGGACTGCCTTCATGAGTGACAGGATGATTGATTTTCTATTTCTGACAGGAACACAACCCCCAGAGATGGCGACTGCATCACCAAACAATTAAACGGGGAATTTGACTGTGAAATTAAATGCTTTAGTGAAGGGCGATGTCACCTTTCTCTCAACAGAAGGTAGCAGAGATGAAGTCAAGGAGGCAGGGGCATTAACAGCCGGTTTTAGAAGACATCAAAAATCAAGTTGGTGCAAAAGAAAATTACTTAGTTTCTAATTTTTAAACCGTGCATAGATACACTAGTGCTATGTTACAAAGAGGGCAATTGTGAAGGAGGAAGAGAAAAGGCTGGAAGCAAGTAGATCAATTTGAGGAACAAAGGCCATGGAATAAAGGGGCAGAAGTGCAAATAGGTAGAGACGAAGAAGAAGAAGGAGAGAGGTGATTTACTTACAGGGTGAGATTAAAACCTCATCTTTCTGCTACATTTTACAGACACAGTGACATCAGCACGTCTTTGCTATCAAGATTCCACTTCCAGTCTGCTTGCATAAAGTTACTTTTAGAGTTTGAACCACTGCGTTTTCACTGTTTTCTTTCTCATTAGCATTCACTGTATAAGCAACGAACCTTCTCTCTTGGCGATGGCTGCTTTTGCATGGGTTTTCCTCGCTCCGCGTTCACTCTTGGCCAACAATAACTGTTTTTTACTTATAAAACAATAGCCTCTGACACACTACTATAATATTGTATTATTAATATTAGCTGTGAGAACGTTGATAAACCTTTTAAATCTCATTCCTGGCCTCTTTATCCCAACCAATCACGAGCTCCTTTCTTTCACAATATTTTTCTATTAAAGTGCTTCTTATTCTTTATAGGAAAACAGGCTTTTTGCAGGTTTAACACACATTTAACCCCATTTGGACTACTAGCTGCTGTTATTTGATTCTGAAGGTGCACTGGAGCCTGGTAACCAGGCTCCAGTTTCCTCTCTCCCTAAATTTGATATGTATATATCGGTATCCCCAGTTGGCAATTAACTTACCCACTTTATAAGTCCCTAGTATATGGTACCAATGGTAACCAGAGCATTGGTATTATAGGGGTCACAAAGGCCTGACGCACTGATTGTGCCACCCTGAGTGACCCAAGAAAACAGCTGACAGCAGCCCTGCTATTGAATACTGAAAGAGCAGAGTAAACTGCTCAACCTCAACTTTGCCCTCACCATGTATGGCAAGGTCAAATCACTACTTTTAATGTATGCCAGTCACCCCTAAGGTAGACCTCCCGAGCTCAGGAGGCAGGGTGCACTATATTAAATGGGTGGACATGTAAGTGTAAGTGTATATGTGCTCATAGTGGCCTTTTCAATTAAAGACTACTATAAGTGGTCAGCGGTCATAGGATAACATGGGCTTCCAATCTGGCACCCCAAGACTGCCAACACCATTATAGTCCAGCTGAAGTATGTCATGTTTAGTATCAAACAATTTGTCTCATTAAACCTGATTAGAATCCAAAGTCAGATTTAGTGTGACATGCACCCAGGTGGCTACCTTAGAGGTTGCCCACTTGGTTGACCCAATATTTCTTGTGCCCCGGCTGACAGCCTGCAGCTGCTGCCACCAAGACAGGATTATGACCCCCTTCAAGCAAGTGTGAACCCTCCCAAGAGACAGAAACAAAGGCCAGTCTGCACAGGGGGTATCGGCTACCTTCCTGGCAGGAAGGCTAGTGAAGTGGCCCATCAAGGCGGTGCGATTCAAAGAGCACATCACTTATGATATGTAAGTAGACTCTCCCCCAGAGGAGCACAAAGCCACCCCCTGCCCCCAGGCATAATTTCTCCCAGGCAGGTGGGAAAATTAGGTAGTCAGGAGGTGTACATCCGTACAAGGCTAGCCACACCTCTAGGGTGGGCTACCTGGTCTGTACAGCCAAGGATGGGTTCTGCCATTTAAAAATGTTGCAGAATAGAGGCTTCTAGGTAGGAAAGCTGACACCCCCCGGATGTGGTCATCTCAGGGGCATATTAGTCTCTGGGGAATGTAGCCCATTTGCCAATTGTCCTCGCACCAATAACACCCTTACATCTAGGATTTAAGGGGCACCGCTGGCACAAGAACCTCAGATTCTCTCTGAACTGTAACCAAGGACAAAGAAGAGACGCATGCCTGTGACTCAAAGACTTCACAAAGAAAAGGGTACAAAACTTAGCATGCACCTGAGGCAGACACCCTGCATGAATACGACAGGTTCTGGACCAGACAGGTTCGAAAAGGAAGGAGAACCCATCTGCAACTGAAAGGCATCTTCAGAACTCCCTTTGGCTAGAGGTAAAAGTCCCCTGCAGCCTGCAGATAGAAACCACACTCCCAGAACCAAGTTGTTACTGATCATTGAGCCCGCCAAGGGATTTCCAAACTTAAATGGTTTAATGGCTTCTGGGAAATGTAGTTCTGTACTCCAGCAAGTTTCAGGCAGCTACTGCCTTCCTCCAGGATGTCGAATCATCCAAATGCTGTGTTTGCCACTCCCAAGGTTTGTTGGTAGCCGGCCCGGCTACTGACCCCTTTGTTCGACACTGCACCACAAGGGAACAACACAGAAACTTTAACCATCCATGTCAGTGGCTCTGTTGTTGAGCTTTGCACCAGTTTTCTCTCGAGCACTGTCTCAGTGGTAAAACCAGCACCTGCAGCTCCCGTTCAGCACCAAAGATGGCCAAGCACACCTCTGCACCCAAGCCACCAGGGCTAGATAGAGTTATTCTGCCTTGTGAATCTTGGTCCAGGCGCCACACTAGCTTAACCTCCAGTGGGTTCCCCAATCTCCACCTGCAAGTGACCGAGTGTCACTAGTGTGGTTTTTCAGCACCCATGGCTCCCTCATTCAGCACCAAGAACAGCCAGGGCACCTCTGAATTTAGGCCTCATGAGTCAGATAAAATTGGTCTGACTGTTGAAGCTTGGTTTTTTTGGAACCTCACCTTAACTTCCAGTGGATTTCAATGAACTCACCATGCAAGTGACCAATTGTCACTAGCTGATTTCTCCATTCACCACAATGGTAGCGTTTGACAGCTTTGTACAGTACTGATTTGTCAGTCATTCTAAAATCCATTTCTCCGATTATATGTATCTGATTGACTTTGTTTGGTGTCTACATTAATATAAAAATCTGCTTTATTTTTTTAAATGTCTGTAGGGTTTCTTTCAAATCGTGTCATTTACTTATTGCTTATGTTGGTACACTGAAATGCTTAACACATGTTCCTCTAAGAAAGCCTGAGGGCTCTTTTCCACACTACCAGGACTGAGCTAAGGATTTATTAGTGTGTATCCAAAGGACCCAGTTTGGAGTATTGTGAGCATATTACATAGTGAGCCTTACCCACCCTCACTGCATAATACTTCACTTTCCTACATTCTCAAACTGTGCTTCCTTCCTTTTATCTTCATTTTAGTAACGATGACAGTGCAAAATACAGAACTTTCACACCTCGTTTGCAATCATCATGGAGACAACTTATTCTCTCTCCTGCCCCCGCCCCTGCAATAACAGAGACAACCCTGCAGACATCTGTGGTAAATACTGATAGGCTTTTAGCATATCCTCAATAGCAATCCACATTGGAGACATGGGCGAAGCACACTTTGTGTCAGCCCTCCCGTGGCCAAATTAAGCTTTTTCATGTATTTTTCGCCTGTGTGACATTGATTCTGAGTGGAAGTGTGAAACCGATGTGTGCTTTGGCTCTAAGACATTTCTGATTGAACCAGTCCCTTCCACTAGTGTTTCATGTGGCTTTTGATGTACTCATTTGCAGGTTTCACAATGGGCAAGTGTTTTGCACGTAATAAGCATGTTTACTACATTTTTGTGCATTAGGCAATTAAAACATTTTGCAGTGTTGCCCACCCGTAATTATAATAGCACTAATAAGTTCACACTCCTCGTCACTCTTTTACATTTACACCTGTCCACTTGACTATTGCTTTTTGGGTGACGGAATGGAATGGATTTCTATTTAATACAATGTTCTCTCCGGACATTCTTGATTCCCATTGAAAAAAATGGACACTATTGTCAGTAACTATTTGTGCAGCAACTACTTATTTGTAAACCGTTCGTTGAGGATCAGTGGTTGGGACATCAATAGATTTGAGATCAGTGAACTCTGTAAAAGACCACAGTACTTTCCTATAGGCAATGCTTCTAAAGGCCCAATTATGTCTGACTTCAAACTGCACCAGGGACCATCTGCTAATTATTTTGTGTTCATGTACACTACTGTTGTCCTGAGTGACTTATCTCTGTAACTGCACACTCTCGCGTGCTTCTACTGAAGTTGTGTTCAATTTTCAACAGAGTCATATGTACTAAATGGTAGAACTTTCTTTCTACATGGTAAAATAAACAACCTTGCAAGGATAGTTCATTTGCCACATGTCTAAATGACAATGAATCTATGCTTGTTTGTTCCCACTTAACCCCGGATCTCTCAAAAAATCTCTCAAACATTTCAATGATATGTCTTTCTTGATACCCTGTTGCCATCCTTTTCATCGAACTGAACAAACATATAAAACTGCACTTGATCTTTCAAAAGTTATTTGACATTTTTCTTAAGGTAATATTGAAACACAATCTACAATTACATTGTTTTTTCTGAGCACTTTAGGTAATATGGGCGTACTCATTAAATCTTGATGGTAATGTGATAAACTAAAGTGAAATCTTTTCGGGCATGTTAATTCAAAACATAGGGCCCTATTTAGAGGGTGGCAGTGTGCACACACTGTCATTGGACAGGAATATCACCCCATCAAACTCACAATGTCCCTGCCTCATTTAGAAGTAAGTGAATCACTATAATACAAAAGTGGAGTCTCAAATAGCTCTGCCATTGGAAACATGTGATCCATTGATCCAGCCAACAAGGGGCCTTTGGGTCAAAATGTCAGAAAATTGGCAATTTTTAGGCACAATGAGATTATAAAGCATGTTCACAATTCAACAGAAGGACTTCTTCTCTTAAAAAGTACTTCAAAAATCATACTCAGTTATTGATGATAGCCTGCTTTTAGACCAGACATCCTTGGTGTGGTTTTGTCCAACTTTAGCCTTCAATCCTCCTATTTATGATGGCCGTAGGCCTCTGCACACGTTACCAATGCTAACCCGTGCTTGTGCTCTCTCCCTTAAACATGGTGAAATTGGCTTACACCCAATCAACATGCCTAATTCACATGTATGTTCCTAGTAAAATGGGGTTACATGCACCCAGGGCCTGTAAAATAAATGCTACTAGTGGGCCTGCATCACTCATTGTGCCACCAATCGAATAGCCCTTTTAAATACATCTCTAGCCTGCCATTGTAGCCTGTGTGTGCAGTTTTAAGTTGCCATTTTGATCTGGAAAAATAAACCAATACATTTTGCCAGGCCCAACACTTCCTTTTTAATACATTTAAGTCACCCCTAGGGTAGGCTCTAAACAGCCCATAGGACAGGGTGCAATGTATTTAAATATTGGGCATGTAATTTTAAGTTGTACATGTCCGGTAGTGAACAACTCTTAAATTAGTTTCACACCTCTGCAAGGCCTACCTCTCTCACAGAATATCATTAGGTTACTTTTTTACGCGCATTGGAGGAGCCGGGAGGAGGTGTCACTGCTGCAGGGCAAGGAGCCCTTTAAATTCACGTTGCGCTCCCGCCGTCGCGGGACGCGCGCGGGCGGCGCCCGGGCAAAGCCCGGGCCAAGGGCGGGCCCGTCCTTAGCCCGTCAGAGACCGGAGGAGGCTGGGCTGGGCCCCCCCTCTTTCATCCGCATTACAACAACAGTAGGCCTCTTCCATGAGCTTCTACTGGCATCCGGAGGATTTCATCCAGAGGGCTGTTCCCAAACAAATCCAAAACAAGCACCCAGCTAACGAGTGAGACGCTGCCACCCCCGGAAGAGGGTTGTTAGGCAGGGCCAGTTACTCCAGTGACAGGACATTCAACTCATAAGAAAGGGAGCTGTCTTCCTTTTCTTTCTTTTCTTTTACCACTGTATTTTGTGTTTATTTTATCTTACGGGCATCTTCTTAACATGGGGAAAAGAAAGGCTACAGATTTACCAGCGCAATCCAAGGGTACTAAAATCGCAAAAAAACGACCAAGTAGACCTTTGAATCTGGGTACACCCAACGGGTCTAACCCATTGGATGAAATAGACCTCCTAGTTAAAGAAGTTGAGTCTATGTTAGGTACACAAACAACTATAGGGGCAAATAATCCAAAGAGAGGCCCCCCTAAGATTAGGAAAATCCCAGAGATATTTAATAAGAAGGGGTCAAGGGATTCTATAGATACTATAACAGGGGCTGATGGAGATGGGGGCCCGCATAACTGTAGGGGCCCCTTCCCAAAACCCACTCATAACATAGCGAGTCCTCCAGTATCCCAGTGGGGTCTCCCACATGTACCACACACACCAACTCTCCTACCACTGACCCCGGTGATCAAGGTGGTCCCTAGCTTATTCTGTACTAATCGCTTTGAACCTCTATTAGCAATAGAGGATTCGCCCGTGCCCACGAGTGTGCCCAAGTGCAAGCCAGTAGTTGGAACACCCAACCCTAGTGTTATCTCACTGATCCCCCAGTTCGAGTCGGAAGGCAAAGAACCTGCAGCTAGTAGAGACAACCTGGCTACAGTCCTTCAGAGAGTCGATGAAGTTAAGGGATTGGTTTTAGTATTAATAGATCTTATGAAGAGCAACCGTGCGCACCAGCATGGAAATAACCATGCTTGTGCAGGGATTTGTAAAGTTTGTGGGGAGGTCAGGGGGGAAGAAGCTTTCCCATCATCTGCCCCAACAAAGGGGACGGAGTTAAGGGATAATTCTTGTCTCCCCATTAGAGGGGGGACAGCTCTTCAAGGGAGGGAAGATTACCGCTGTGATCCCAACATAGATAATATGAGGCCCAGAAGGAGGTCTACAAATGTACCTAGACACGGAGACCGTCAAGGTAACTGGTCAAGTAATTTAACCAGTGACAGAGCTAGAGGTAGGACCAGTAGACCCGACCCACCGGAAACTGTCAAAGAGTCCAGTTTTACACAAACCCCTAACAGGTTACACAAGAATATTGAGAGTACAGTTACTAAAGAACAGGACCTGCCTACAAGTCAGGGAACAAACAAAATCTATTTGACTAATGTTCCAAAACTATCTTCAGGGTTATCTGAGAATCAAGCTTCCTTGATTAACAAAGTCATTCACTGGATACGCTCCCGACGAAGTTGTCTCTCTGTTATTCATTCTGACATAATATCGGCCAAGAGAAGCAGCATCACAGGGACCAATTTTGACACAATAACTATTTATTTTGAAGACAAGTATATGGTGACACAATTAATGGATTTTGATTCTCGTACCCACTTGGATAACGCAACAACCAGGGGGGGAATAAGACTCATGTTACACCCACATAATTATGGACCAGCCATGGGACCGGCAGGATTCGATGGTTTAATTTATTCCCGTGGAGGTGCTGTACGAAAGGAAGCTACTAATCTCAGGCCGCTGCCTAATCCTGTATGACTGACTACTGAATTAGTAACTAATGTGACGGCCCGCTCCAAGGCCTTACACTTGACGGGGGATGATAAAGCACCATCATTAGACATTTGTAGTAATGACCCGAGCGCAGTAGATGCTGGATGCACAACCGTGGTGACAAACCAAGATAAATGTACATTAGAACTTATGTCATGGAACGTTGCCGGCCTGGAAATTAGATGATGGTGAATGGGCCTCTTTTATTAAAAAAATAGACAGATGTAGGAAACTTGGGCGGAGGATGCTACTAATATAGATGGATTTCTCTCATTTAGCGCACCTGCTATACCTCCAGAGAAGGGGAGGGGCCGGGCAAAAGGTGGGCTCTTATTACTTGTTAACAAGAATCTGCAGTGTGACTTTAAGCTTTTGGAAATTGATTCTGTAGATCTAAAAGGCATGTGTATTACGTTCAACAGAAGATTATCAATTGTTATTGTTAATGCTTATATACGATCGGTCCCATATGTCTCTGAGTCCCATACCCTGGCTATTCTGTCCGAATTTGTAGGAAGCCTCCACCTCTCAACTATTCTAATCATAGCTGGAGATTTTAACTGTACCTTCGAGCCTTCTATTCTCATAAGTGGTTTAACTGATGAAGAAGATGAGCAGTGGGGGATCCCACAATTATCCACTGCCCGGCCTTGCAAAAAATCTCGGGTGGCCATGCAATTAGCCACATTATGTTTAAACCATGGCCTTAGGGCCTGTAATGGTATAACTCCATCTGATATGAACAGCGCACCAACTTTTAAAAGGGGCATGTCTATAAGCACTATTGATTACTTCTTGGTCGATGTTAGGTTCTGGCCCCATTTGGTAGATATGAAAGTAGAAGTGAGATGTGATAGTGACCATTTTCCCTTGCTCCTTACCCTTTCTGGAGAAATGTTCAGGAGAACACTTAACAACTATGCTACAATAATTCCGCCACCTTGCTGGAACAACAAATTCACTAAGATTACTTGGCCAAAAGTGATGTCCAACCCTCACCATATTAGAGCAATATATCAAATTTTCTTAAATAGTTTGGCTGAGTACGAAGATCAGGCTGTGGGGAATATTCAGATTCTCAAAATACATGACAGCATGACTACTCAGCTACGGGGGTTCTTTTATAAAACAAGGCGGTCAAAGCCATATGAAGGGAAAGGGGCACGCAAGGGATGGTTTGATGAGAGGTGCTCAAAGGGTAAGTCTGGGTTAAGAGTAGCAGTAATGTCTGGTTCCCAGGGGGAAATGAAACAAGCTAGGTCCTTATACAAAATAACTTTGACTAATGCAAAAAAGCGGTGGGAGGATTCCCTGTGGCAGGAATTATTAGACGCTTCCAGAATAACAAGCGTTTTTGGGAACTTCTGTCTAAAAGAGAAAATGGAGGTAGGAGTTGTCCCAGCAACCATATTCAACCAGAAAGCTGGGTAGAGCATTTTACTACTCTTTATGCCCTACCAGAGGGCCCAATGGACACCAATGTGGTCCACTCTCCAACAAAACTGTTGGAATCAAATTCCAGCATGGCCCTCCAAGTGGAGGCCCAGTGTGTCCCTGAGGAAGTAAAAGAGACCCTTGAGGCTATAAATAGCCTAAAACCTGGCAAAGCACCTGGACCAGACAAGCTTCCTGGAGATCTTTATAGATCGGAACCATATATCTGGTCCTGGTATATTAATGCCATCTCAAATAGCATAGCTGCAGGGGGGCAATTTCAAGGTACATGGAAGGGGGCAGAGATCATACCCATTTATAAAAAAGGAAATGCTAATCTTCCAGCTAACTATAGGCCAATTAGCCTTATAGACAACCTACAAAAGATCTTTGCTAAACAAATTTTGCAGAGGCTAATCAATTGGGTTGAGGAGTACCAAATCCTTTCCCATTTACAGGCAGGGTTTCGTGCAAAAACTAGCACGATAGACCAGGTCTTTCGATTGGCCATATTGCATTGGAAATATGTTCTTGTTGCCAAGCAGTGCCTGTATGTGGTATTTATAGACCTGCGATCGGCTTTTGATCTGGTCCCAAGAGCCAAACTGTGGGAAGTGCTGGGTAGATTGGGAGTCCCAGAGGATCTATTACTCCTGTTAAAACGACTACATGAGAACACTTTTGCCCAAGTGAGGTGGGGTGAACAAGGCGAACTGACAGAACAGATCCCAATTAGAAGGGGAGTTCGCCAAGGTTGTGTGCTAGCCCCCCTACTGTTTACCATATTTATCAACGAAGTAGTAAAGGCTGTGTCCATAGGCCAGAATGATGCCCCTTCCCTGAATACACAAAAAATCCCCATCCTGCTCTTTGCCGATGATTCACTTCTCATTTCTAAGACACCAATGGGGTTGCAAACCCTTGTTGACCGGTTTAACCAATTTTGTAGCGATCATGGGTTGGAGGTTAATATTAACAAAACAAAACTGATGGTGTTATCCAAGGGACCTAGGAAAAAATGTTCCATTCATATTGAGGGAGTACCGTTGAAGGAAGTAAGCTCTATAGATTACCTGGGAGTTAGGCTAACTAGTAAACTATTATGGGAAGAGCAGATTACAAAAAGTGCAGGGCTCCTACAACACAGAGCCTCATCTATATTGCGTTTCTATCAAAGCACCTCTACAAAAGTTGTTTCCCCAGCAATAAAAATGTATACAGCTAAGGCTCAAAGTGCAGCCCTGTACGGAGCGGAGATATGGGATTACGCTAACTGTAACAAGATCAGTGTGGGGGAAAACAATTTTGCAAGGGCTTTAACTTCATGTCCACGCACCACACCCCTGCTTCCATTATTTCTAGATCTGGGGTTAAGCCGAGTAGCAGATCTAGCTACTCTAAGACATCTCCTTTATTGGATCAGGTTATGGATAACCCCCGAACTAGATATATATAAGACCTCATTACTCGATCTATTGAAATGCCAAAACGCTATTACTCTTCCCTGGATTCGCCATGTGGCCCATTGGCTTCGGCTATTGGGTCTGGGTGATTATTGGGAAAATCCCCATAAATTAGAGAGACGGCATAAAAACGTTTTAAAGTTAACCTATTGGTCTTATGTTAAGGATAACTACATAACCCACAAATCCCATGGTCGCTTAACTAATTCCTTCATTGATATTAAATGGTCCCCAAAGTTTGAATCCTATCTGGATGTTATACCGGATTTGCAGGGCAAGAGCTTATATGCAAGGTTTTGTTTTGGCTCTTTGCCCTTGATGTCATTGATCCATAGGTGGGGGTCGATTAATCTTCCCGATATATGCCCTGCCTGTGGCAGTACTTTCGAAACCATTGAGCATTTCATGTTCTTCTGCCCAGCCTATGCGATTCCGCGATTAAAATGGATTCGCAATATTTGCAGGGACATGGGATTCAAGAACTGCTCTTTGGCTCTACGGGTTCTAAAAAGCCATAATTCAGCCGACGTAATTCAGTAAGCAAGTATTTAGCAACAGCTTGGCGCATACGATGCCATCTTCAAAAAGTAATTTAAGGTCTCATTTCTTTTATAGATAAGTTTTAGAGTCATATGTGTAATTCAAGTTATTGTTTTAATGTTTTTACACCAATTTATAGATGTGTATTTATTTATTGACTTAAGAATGATTTATTATCTTGTTTTTATGTGCTTTTATGGTCATTGATCGAATAAAGCTGATGATGATAATGATGATGAAGTGATAATTTTTATTTGGGAGCAGGTGGACTGGTCAAGTTTGGCACTCTAAAGAATTGTAAGTTAATACTCTCTTTAATGGTAATTGTTTTTAAGTCACAATTCTGAAAAGGCCACATTTAGAAAGTTGGCATTTTCATGTCCCAACCATTTGGTGCCTGCAGCCTGTATCCTGAGTCACATGACTAGGTGTAACTGGCAGTTGACTTTGTAAATTGCTCCCAGACAGTGAGACAAATAGGGACACCATATTGGTAGGATGGGCCATCTCTAGCTTGATATGGAGGCAGAGCTGCCAGCTCCTACACTTGCACATCACAAAGAATTTGCCTCAGAACAGTAACTAAAGATTTCTCACTAGTCTTTTGTCCACCCAGACAAGCTGGGGCCAGGGCAGGGAGGAATGAAACTCCAAACACCTCTAGAGATGGAACCCTTAAGAAACCTCTCCTACTTCACAGCTGGAACCAAGTATAAATATTGAATGCTCAGACCCAACACTTCAGTACACCTCTGGACCTGTGGAAAACTCAGAAACTGCTGCTGTCTTGCCCTGCTGCAAGAAGGACTGCCACTCTGCCACTGTGCTACACTACACTGCTACACTGCTGACCTGCGGCCTGACTGATAAGGACTGGACCTGCATCTTGAACCCAGAACCACCAGTGTAACTACAAGGTCTAGTTGACTGGCCTCATGTTCAGAGCCTCAGGGATAGAAAAGGCACCAAATCTCTTGAACCCTGCACTCTGCCTGATGTGAGTCCAACCCCTCAAGTGATGCCACCCAAGTCCTGGAACATTAGAGAGTGGGCTTAAAGGTGCTCTGCCAACCCAGCTGTGATCCTAGTAGAACTGATGCACAATGGTGCATCTTCTCGCAGTACTATATCGGAACAGCTGATGCACTGCACATCCCAGATGCAGGATGTTTCAGCTCCTCAGAACTGCCTCTGCGTAGTGCATCCTCGATGCAGGACCTCCCATGACAACTCCGCACCTTATCTGAACCACTGCTGTGTGATGCATCCTCGATGCATCCTCAGCGCAGGCCTTGCATCACAGCTTCACAGCTCTGCAACTCCTTTGAACTATAGCTGCTTGACACATCCTTGAAGGACCTCACATCATAGCCCTGCACCTCCTCGGAATCGCTGCTGCCTGACACATCCCCAATGCAGGTCCTCCCATCCACCACTGCATGATGCATCCTTAACGCAGGATCTTGTAATTCTCTGCAACCAGGATTTAAGGTACTTTCTTCAGCAGTCCTATCTTGATCACTGTGTCCAGCCCATGCTCCATTGGGTCGGCCTGAACTTGTGGATTTGTCCCGGTCTGACATGTCCAGGTAACTACAGTTGGTGCTTTGTGCTTTTAAGTACTATTTTTATTTAAAGTTGACAATTCTATATCTCGGGTGCTACTGATTGCATTTTTGTTATTTGGCTGTCAAATAATTAACTAAAATGTACTCTGTCTAAATTAGTGTGGGATGTTTCCAGTGTGTTGTGTTTTCACTTTATTATGGTTTGTGTGCTGCATAAATACTTTACACATTGTCTCTAAACTAACCCTAACTGCTTTGTGCCAAACTACCACAGGGACTTGCTTGTGTTTTAACCTGACAAGAATTGTGGTTGCTGCCTGAGTAGCATTTCACTCCCTCAACCAGTAACCCAATTTCCTTCACCTGTTACATGGGAACACCTTTCTAATAGGATTACCCAAACTCCCCTACCACTTTTAGATAATTTTCACTCTACAACCAGGATGAACACTGAGAAAAGAACATTTGAAAGAATCACACCTGCTGTAAGAAAACCAGACATACATAGATCCTCCAGCCATCACTGCCTATAGGACCAGTCAGCACTAACAGCTGAGTGCTGAGTTTTCAGTCACCATGACATTAAGACAAGGTATTGGTGTCAAGCAAGACATTGTATCTTGATGGGAGAGAGTGAAATGCCACTGATAAAGTTTCAGGTTGTGGGAGATTGGTGCATGTAGCAGAAGAAGAGTTGATAAAGTGGGAGCATTAATGTCAGACTCCTTTCAGGGGTTAAGCGACCGCAGCCATGGAGGCTGAGTTCATTTGGTGTTGATGTCCCAGGGTTCATGCTACTACAGCGCTGCAAAACTGGGCCACATAAGCCCCCCCAGCACTTGATTCACAGTGGTATTGATGGCACGCAATCACAGGTTTCTCAGGGAGAAAGGGAGAATGTGTGGGAGTGTGCTAACCCAGAACACAATATGTATAAGTCAAAGGTCACAGTCAGCCTCAACATAGTCCATGTAGTGGCGTAACCCCATTTTAGTAACACAAAAGAGTGCTGAAACTTTCCAAACACTCACCCCCAGTCCCTGATGTGGGTTTAATCCATCGTTTTTTTGCTCACCATGCTACCCTAGTTTGCTTGTGTTTTACCCTGACATTTGTGTTTGTTTGCTTTTGTAACCCCATTTTAGGTGCAGTCTTCGGATTGAAATGGCACGGTCTGCTTGGTCACAGTTTTCTTGTCATATGGGCACAGTCTGCTCTGCACACTTCTCTGGTGTAGTGGCACAATTTGTTTTGGTATGCTTCTATGGTGTAGCATCTCAGTCTGCTAAGGCATGCTTGTCTAGTGTAGCAACTTAGTACATTTCTATAGTGTAGTTTCTCAGTCCAGGACATGTCCCTTGTAGAGAGGCTTAGTTCTCTTAGGCACACTTAGGCGCACTTTTCTGGTGCTGTGGCACCATCTGTTCAGCTAATTTCTTTATGTGTTTCTGCCTGGAACTGTTTGGCTTGAGCGACTGCATTTTACACTTCTCTGTTCCCACAGATTGCTCTTCTCAGTCTTCCTTGCGCTGGGGGACTTACACCACTGGGAGTCAAGATGCAATATCACTTTAGTTCGGTCACCATTGCAGGGTTGGTAGACTCCTTCCCTTTCTCTGCAGCAGGTTGGCTTCAAAGTGTTTTTTTACCAAGACAAAACTCCAGGTGATGTCTCATCACATCTGCAAAGCTGGTTGTAAGGCAGATACCCGTTCTAATTGCACAGTAGTCCTCTGCGTGACCTGTGGGTCAATGGTAACCTTGGTGAAAAGTTACTTGGAACTGGAACTACAAGTTGCTCTATGACTCCCACTTTTATGCAATAAAAGCAGATAGGAATTGTGAATTTTCTGTCTGCAGTATTAGAATTGGTTTGGGTTGGTTCTGTTTTCATTTGTTCTCTCTAGGCTGATATCTAGACACAGCCTTTATGTATAGTGATACCATACAGGCCACATACAAACACACACCTTAAATGCACTCCGAATGTTAGCACAGGGATCTGTGTTTACAGATTGCAGCTGACCTTCACATGTGTGTCAGTAGGCCTCTTTCCCACTGATGCAGATAAAAGAGTCTCTTAACAAACAAGGACTGCTGCTGCCACAGCTCTTCATGTTAAACCTACGATGGAGATGGTAGTCGACTGTCAGGCAAATAAAGACATGCTTAATGCACCCCTACAGGTTACAGGATATTCATGTCTAAGAACAGGCCTAGGCCTCTGCACACACACTAGATTGAAGTTAGGGCCAAAATCAAATATCAGGATACAAGATAATTGCGATTAGGCACTCACAGAAGGGGAACATTACTGTACACTATGCAGGAAGCCTTCCCTTTCCTTCAACCACTCCATTCATAGTGCAATCATTTTGAATTTTGCATAGCTAAAAGGGGCTCAAAGACCTTGACTAACGAACAGCATATTCACAACATAGACAGTAGTAGTGCAACCTTCCCTAGCACAAAGACTAAGGCCCTCATTCCAACCCTGGCAGTCTCTGACCGCCAGGGCGGAGGGCAGCGGAAGCACCGCCAACATGCTGGCGGTGCTTCCTGGGCTATTCTGACCGCGGCGGTAAAGCCACGGTCAGAAAAGGGGAACCTGCTTGCAGCGCCGCCATGAGGATTCCGACCCCCTTCCCGCCAGCCTGTTTCTGGTGGTTTTCACCGCCAGAACCAGGATGGCGGGAACGGGTGTCGTGGGGCCCCTGGGGGCCCCTGCACTACCCCCTAACAGGGCCCTATACAGATTTTCACTGTCTGCTTTGCAGACAGTGAAAATCGCGACAGGTGCCACTGCACCCGTCGCACCCCTGCAACTCCGCCGGCTCCATTCGGAGCCGGCTTCCTCGTTGCAGGGGCTTTCCCGCTGGGCCGGCGGGCAGCCTTTTGGCAGTCGCCCGCAGGCCCAGCGGGAAAGTTGGAATGGCCGCTGCGGTCTTTTGACCGCGGGGCGGTCATTCGCCGGTAACCGCATGGCGGGCGGTGACCGCCGCCCGCCGCGGTCAGAATGACCACCTAAGTGTAAAATAGAAACTAACCCTGAAGGGTTTCCCACACTCACTGAAAATGCACACTATGTGCATCAGCAGTGAGAAATTGCCTTGTGTTGAAAATAACTATTTACTACTGCTGCCCATGTGTTGACTTGTCTGTGTATTGCTCTTTTAACAAAAGCTCTTACAATTGTACATTTTACTATACAACAAATAAAATGAAAACAAATTCAATGTATGACACTGCAGTGCCCACTTAACATTTTTTAATTGTTAATTTTGTTCAATCTATATGAAAATCTGATACTTTTCCCATGTATTTTATCACAAATACCAATATATATATTTTACAGCAGGTTCTGCTCTTCTGTTTACACAAATGTCAACATGTGTCACTTCATAGCGAAATGGGTCCTTCTCCATTAAATACTTTGTGCCTCATTTACTAGAGCAGCGCTGCGCTGTACCACTTCATAAACACAGTGATCTGGCCTATTGAAGACAATACAGTACACCCCTGTGTTTTCCCTAGTGCTAGCGCTAAATTCAGCTTCCTAGCGCCAACGCAGGCACCCTTGTGCCAAAGTGCAAGGGTGCCTGTGTTGCAGGGAATGATTGTTCATGTGCAGGAAGGTGTCCCTTCCTGCACATAAACAACCAATAATGGAGATTTGTTACAGAATGCAGCACACATAGACGTAGCAAATCGTCATTATTTATTTAATGATTGTTTACATGCAGGAAGGCCACCTTACACAAAAAGAGAGAAATGAGGTAAAACCTCCACACGTCCTCCCAACATCATACAGTATACATAAATGGTGTGGAGGAGATGAGATCACTCTATGGGTCATAAACACTTTGGATGTGATCCTGTCAAAGTTTTGGGTCTCTATTTCGGACTGTTGTGTTGGAACCTATACAGGGGATTCCTCCTTGTGGAATAGTGGTCGCACACACATAATAGTGTCATGCTTTATCATAGACCACTCTAGTAGTACAATGCCACCGGGACGGACTCAACCTGAAGGTGAACTAAACCAGAGGGAGTTCTTACATAAGGTTTTCTGGCTAATAATGGGATCCAGTTGATTTAAAAATACCTAGCAGACAACAAGTGTTAGTACACCTTTAAAAGTGGTGTCCGTTGGTAAGGTTAAAAAGATAAGTTAACGGTATGTATGAGTGCAATGGCTTACCCTGATCTTAAGACAAAGCCATTATGTTTCTGCCCTCACAATGAGCCTGACCTAGTCTGGGGCATTCTTCAGGGCCAAGAATCCCTAACCATGCACCAGTGAGTTGACTTCCATTCTACCCCACTACTTGAAAGGAATACTTAAAAACCATATTCTCAAGGCCTACCCGAGGGGCAGTAATAGATTAAGGATATTTATTTAAATAAAGGGACAAGAAAATGAAACAAGAAAATTAATGAGAAATGCTATGTTCATAACAAGCACTGCAAACCAAATAGGTGAACATGCATCATGGTAAAACACTGCACACCACTGCAAACACAGCTGCCAAGGTACATGCTACTACAAGACAATATGCACGTCCTTATTCATCTAATTATAGTGACGAACTTTATTACTCACTAAATTCATTCTTAACCTAAATTATAGGGATTTGTCTCATGGAGAACTTCCTACTTACTATTTACTAGCCAAATCAGCAGTCCGGCCTCCTCCACATTATGACCGTGGCGGAACCGCCACAGTCGGACAGCTGACACGGCCAGGTTGCCGCCAGCCACCAGCCTGGTGGTCTCAACAGTCTCAAGCAGCGATGCCCTGGGGATTACGAGTCCTCTAAGGCCCTGTTCACTGCAGGGCCAGTAGGCGGAAACAGCTGGAAACACTGTTTCGCCCCACCGGCTCTGTTGTGAACTCGTAATAGGGCTGGTGGTGTTCTGGCTGCACTGGCGGTCAGGTAGCGGTACGAGTTTGCTGGGTGTCCTCCACCGCCTGCCAAACTCGTAATGAGGGCCTAAGTCTTTTCCCCTATGCATGATCTTCAGGTAGGCTCGGTACAGCATTACATAGGGATATTTGCTTGTCTCATTTTCTGTTTAACCGTGGCAGATTTTTTCCAAGCTTCCTGCATTGCCAACGTGAAATCTGGAGAGATCGAGAGCTCATTACCTTCAAATTTCAGGAGGTGTTTTTCACAAGCCAGCCATAGTGCAGTGTCCCTGACCCTGTACTTCAGCAAGCGTGCGAATATCGGACGGGGTGGTGCTCCCGGCAGCGGCTTCATCATCAGGGCTCTCTGTGTGCTGTGTTCTCTCCACCATCAAGATATTGGGAAAAACCTCTGCTCCAAACAGTGTGGTAAGTAAGCATTCTACTTACTGCTCCATGCGCCCGGTATCTGTGTACTCACGAATGCCCACTATTTGTAAGTAATTCCTCCTGGACCTTTCTTCCACGTCTTCAGTTTTGGTCACAGTGATTTTTAATCTTTGTCCATTTGCAATAGTTGTTCACTTTTAGCGTGTACTGTGTCTTCGACATTTGAGATACGCTGTTCAGCCTCAGACAAGTGCCGCAGCAGCGCTGGTCGGTGTTTGCCATTTTGCAGAGCTTTTGGCCAGCCATATTCCTCGCTGTTATCCACCAGTACTGAGGAGAAAGTTGCATGGTATTTCGTTTCCCTGGGGGGGATTATGACGGATAGCATGTCTGGGCCGCGAGAGCATGGCACTAAGTTAGCTAAGACTGCAAAGCTTGTTGCCTTCAGTATTTCCAGATGAGTAATGCAAAGCAGAGGCACACTGATTTGACTTATGTTACCTCACATTTCAAGTATGTGACTGAGCAAATGACAAAGCCTGTTGTGTGATGCTACACCACCACCAAATTGTCTGTATCTTAACCATGTGTCCTGTTCCATATGGAAACATCATCATGCTTGTGACTCTGTGACAGGAATGATATGGTTATGAGTGAATGTGTGAATCCATTTCCATATCATATGAATACACTGCCAGCACTTAAATTGTTTATCCTTGTTTGCTTTGGAGATGTCTTTGTAGAGAAGGTATATTGTTCATATCTCTTTCCCAATCTTTTGTCCTGGCTTGACCTGCCACAGCCTGATGATGTTACTGTATTCCTCCTCCAATGGATGCTCCCTGGTGGTGGCGGACCCCTCTGGGACCACCCCAGCTACAAGCTACCCCCGTACCAGCACCGTCCTCTCAGTCGCACCCTACCCGGTTGCCTGTGCCCGCTCACCCAGAAGGGTGGGCATCTCCTTCACCCCAGGCAACTCAGGCCTTGCCCTAGTCAGCCCTGCTGCCCTCACTGATGAGGTTATTGACCTCCTGAGATCCATCTCTGTAGGGCAGTCAACCATAGTGAATGCATCCGAAATGCAGCAATGCAATGGCTACCTGGAGGGCATCCACAGTGGCTTGGTTGCCCCACAGAGATCATTTCAGGCTCTGGCCTCCTCTTTGACGGCAGTCAGTGTCCCTGGTCTATCCGTCCCCCCACTAACTACCTGTTTCCAGTTCCAAAGCCCTCTCCCCCCACCCATCCCATGCACACAATCTGACAAGCATGCACCTAAAACAACAGACAGGACTCACATAGACAAACACAGACTCCACACTTCACTCCACATACACACAGCCAACACACAGCTGCACATGCAACAACAGCCACTGCCTTCACTGTCTTCCCATCCTCCTCCTCCCTCACAGTCACATCAACGCTCACACCTGCATGCACTGCATCATCAGTCCCAGATCCTGCCACCGGTACAGCCTTGCCCACAGTCACCACAACAGCAGACACACAGACTAGCACCCTACACACCACATGCACAGTCACCACCACCACCATCACAACCTCATGCAGCACACCCACCTCACTTGCAGACACCACCACAACATACGTACACACGTCCTATTTATCCTCTCCCACCCTGTCTGCCCCCCTCCAGTAACACATAAACGCTCCAACTCAGACACTCAACAGCAATCCACCTCACACATGCACACTGTGCCTACACCCAAATCTAGCACACCTACTCCTCCTGCAACCACTCCCTCTGCCTCCACTCCAAAGCCTCCTCCCACAACCCACCCCATTGGTCCTAAGAAATGTTTCCTTTCCCGCCTTGACCACTTTCCTCCTCCCGTCCTGCCCATAAGAGTAAGAGCCCTCTCCCCAGACCAGTACCTCCAGCTTCCAGTCTTCCCATGTCCCTCTCCCTGCAGCTAAACCTAGCAGTAAGGGACACAAGGGTACCACTCTGACCCCCGCTCTAAACACACTCCTCCACCCCCTAAACAAGAGTAAGAACCCAACCCTGCCCAAACCCAAGCCCAAGGACCCAAGAAGGAACCCTCCCCAACACCCCTCCCTCTAAGGTGCCTGCCTACCATCACTGTGATGCCCCTACCCAGTGGATTGACGTGGGCTGTCAGGAGTCAAGTTGGGCCTTGGACATTGCCCTTTGTCCATTAATTGACTATGGACTGGCCAATGACCCTTCTGTACATAGATAGATAGATAGATAGATAGATAGATAGATAGATAGATAGATAGATAGATAGATAGATAGATAGATAGATATGAAATTGAGGTCGCTGTTCCCACATAATTACAGTGGTTGGACCAGAGGTATGTCTCCTGGCTTTCTTTGCTCCTGGGTTATGTTGATGTTGATTAACTCTACAGATGGTTCTTGGTGTGTGGTATGTGTGTTTGGGGTGTGTTGTGCATGTGGGTGTGTCATTCTCCTCTCCTCCCATGTGTGCTAGGAAACTGTACTTAATTGACATTGGTACTCCTGGACTGCCATTATGGGGTACAGCATTGGCAGGACTTCAAGTTCGGGCTGCATGGCGGCTGCGGACTTCTCTGTGTCCCTGGAGGTGAGTGTCTCCTTTTTATATGATTTGTTTCCGCCAGACTTTTGGGGGCCGTGGGCCACCGCAGAAATCCTGGTGGTATGCTATGTCATAATATGGTGGGCGGGTTGTTGTCTTCCACCAGCCTGAAGAGGCCTACCGCCGTGGTCAGTGGACGGACTGCACTGTTGGTTCGGGTGGTAACATTGGCTGTCTATTGGAGGGATCAACGCCATGGTCATAATTTGGTGATCTTCACTGCCAGCCTGACGATGGTACTACTGCCATAGCCGACGTGGCAGTCAGCTGAGTGCCAATGTCAAATGAGGGCCATTGTGTCCTCCAAACACTACATCTGTACCAGTCACTGACCTAGAAAAAGAATGGCTGGGAATTAGTGCCCCTCTCATGGGTAGAAGTTCTGGGGTGCAGCCTACAACTTCCATAGAGCCTACAGACAGCGCTGTTGACTCGCATCAGCTAAAATCAACACCAGCAACAACAACAGGAACAGGAGCAGCAGCCCCCAAATCTGCATTTGATTGGTTTCTAAAGGCACAGCTTAAGTCCAGTGCAGAGGCGAAGGCAAAAGAGGCCGAGCAAGGTGGAGCACCAATGAATACTGCAAGGATGGTCCAAGCCTATCTGGATCACCCAAAGGTGTTCTATCTGGATCAAAACCCATGGATAAATTGGTATTGGAAGTTTGGGATGTGTGTTTTGTTTTGTGAATCAAAGAGGATCAGCAATGTACTATCATGCTTGATTTGAACTTGCAAGTAATGCTATATGCCCCAACAAGTGATCTGAGGGATTCTTGTGTCAATGTTGAGATGGTTCATGTGACTCATGTCTAGTGGTGGCAGATAGTGAGAGTGGGTGTTCATTGTTTGACTATAATTAATACAGTTAATTGTCTTTGTGTCATGATTGATTTACAATGTTGCTGGCCTAATTATGGATCATCATTGTTTTCCTGAAGGTGATTTTTTTCCTTCCCCTTTGACACTTAGTGATATTTGTTTGCCGGCAGTTTCGCATTGCTTTTCTTTCTGGGGCTTTGTTTTCTGGTTCACAGTCGTTAAAGATCCAACCAGTCCAATTAGCTAGCAAACACAAATCTATTCTACATAAAAACAAATACTCAATGTTTCTCTTGTTGGTAAGCACAACTATGAGCTACAAGTTGCTGTATCTCAATTGGGTCGGGAGACTGTGACTCTCGAGAGCAGTTGGTATGGAGTTGGGCATAATCTTTAATCAGAGTCTGCAAGATGATGGAAGGAATCAGAGCATGAATTGAGAACTTAAATAATTGCCAAAAGAAAGAAGCTATCAAATTCATGGAAATCAACAGGGATGATGATGAATTTAAGAGGCCTGCTCCAATCTGTGGACTGGTGGTGAGAGGCACGCCAATTACTTGACTTGGGAACAGCAATGCTGCTTTGTGTGTGTGCTGGCTGGCTCAAATTTGAAACTATGTGTTTGAGTGGGGGACCTGTTGTATGTAAGTGGAGGAGACAGACATGTGATGGATAATGTCACATTATGCACGTGTTCTAAGCTAATTGTTATGATGATCATGACAGTTTCGAGTTTGATCATCCCGATACATGTATTGTTGGTTTTGTAATTGATCTCACGTAATTGATCGCTCATCTGTCATAAAAGGAAAGATTGCAAAGGACTTTGCTCTTGCTCTGCCACCTCTGAAACTTCTTGGTATACTACTCGTCATGAAGCTTACCTTCCATTCTATCCTTCTTGGTCCTACAATATCATGATAATCATTTCTGTTTTACAATCCGCAGGCCTTCTCTTTTCCTACACCATAACACTCATACTTACCTTATTGGACCGCTTCAGGCAGGCACTCAAGGAGATTGACAGGGCAATCCAAGAGCAATGCAGATAAACCACACAATTTGGCAATACAGACTAGTATCTTTTTTTTCAATAATCTTTTTTTTTAGACCTGTGTGTGTTAGCTTCACTGTAACTTTAATTATATTTACGATTTTGCAAACGTGGATGATAGAACATTTTTAGATATATAAGACCTTCGGTCTCTCTGGGGCTGACGGAATGTAAAGTTAACTGTGTCATACATACTCATTTATTTTTTCATACCCCTCCCACATAAGGCTGTTGATCATTGTCCAGATGAATATTGTATTTGTGTATTGTCTGTCTTTTTGTCACACCTTTTCTTAAATCCCTTTCCCATCCATTCATCAAATCCCTAGCCATCTTCCCCGGGGCTGTGTGATTTACTGAGGTGTTACTTAATAATTTACACCATTATATAATCACACACTTGGTGGGGTGAATGTAGTGGAAGCAACGCCAACTCAGTGTGCAGGATCTTTATTTGAGTTCATCTAGGTGAAGTTGGACACCGCTTCCGTTGCCTTCACCATTAGTGTGCTAGCATGCTACTAGAACACTACCATGGCACCTTGAAAAACCATGCAGCTCTCACTTCATCTATTTAGGTAAGAGAACTATGGAGCATTGTTGTACTTTTAGTTTAGGCAATATAATGGCAAATCCCCCCTCCCACTCCTTATGGGTCAAATATAGTTGCAGAACGCAGTGCAGAGACTAGGAGTGTAGTAGGACAAGGTTGTCTAACCGCATAATTCATTGTTAAACACTATTAGCAGATTTTAAAACATGTTGCAGTAAAAGTAATACACTCTCTGCAGATTTTAAAAACATGCTGTGCCAAAAGGCAGCAGTGTGAAGTAAAACACCACAAAAAAGATATTAGGCATAAATAACAATACATAAATATTTATTAACCATGTCCCTAACAACAAGAATTGAAACCCACCCCTTCCAACCAAAAAGGGCCCATCCTATCCCCAAACAAATCTCCCCTTCCTAGCCATTGTCCAAATAAACTGTATGTCCAATTGTCCATGAATAAAAGAAAACAAAGTGCAAAAGTCCCAGTCCCAAAAAAACATTCCCATCCTCTCCACCTACAACAAGTCCCACCCACCAAAATAAAAGGCTAAAAAAGAGGCAGAAGAGGGCACTAACAGTGGTCCAAGTGTTGTTTGAGGAGCCCCACTATGTGTGCCTGCCTGGCTTCTATGTGAGCCAGCCTTTTAAGGTGTTGAGGGGAGCAGCAATGATGGTATGGTGGCTGCCCTGGAACTGCGGCGCTCATGTTGAGCTTGGGCTGGAGGCGCTGGGGGCTGGCTGAGGCCCTGAGCATTTGCAGAGGCTGCTGCTGCCACCTCCTCCTCCTCTAGGACCACCAGTTGTCAATATTCTGTCCTGTCGCACCCAAGCTGCTATTTTCTGCCATGATGGTGGACCAGTAGGAATAGCATTATCAAGAAAGAAAAAACAGAAACTATAAACAATGCTGTGAGCAAAACACTTGTTTAAAATAATTAGTGGCACAGTAGCAGTACATTTTCTAACCACCTCAGGCCATTCAATTTAGAGGTGATTAGAGACACAGCCACTATGCACTATGTGGTTCATGTTTTCTTCTCTCTCCTGTTGTGCTACGTCAAGGAGGCATTCTAGCTCAGCTGGCGCCCTTGTCATAGTTGTTACTGTCTGCATCTGGGGCAGCTGTATTAGAAAATTGTCTTATTGAACTGTCCCTGCTCTTCTCTTAAATAAATGTCTCTCAATTGTACCCAGATTGCAAGGCAGATAACTACTAAGAATGATACACACCATGTACTATAGTAACATCAATCATGCAGACATCCTGTGTTTGCATTGCCATGCATTGAAAACTGTTTGACACATTAACTTAACTTAAGCAGATGTACATTGCACAGCCAACATTGCAGTGCTGATTCTGTCGAATTGAACCATGCAGTTGTCAGGTCATCATGGGTGGCTGTGGTGAAAGGTAGGGAGAGAGAGGTGATGATTAGTGGATGCTGGGATACACATTATCTGCCTCGCTTTCAAAAATACTGTGAGTCAAGGGAATAGTAAAAAAAAACACCCAACCCTTTGAATCACACCTTTGATTAAAACTATTCCGAGAAAGTAAAGTAGGTGAGAAGAATGCTAAGCATTTATCGATTGCAATTTTGTAATTTTGTTCTTCTAATACTCTTAGGGCCAGATGTATCAAGCGAATTTGCATTCGCAAATGGTTTGAATGGCCATTTGCGAATGCAAAAATGCCTTTCATTATGTATGAAAGGCATTTGCTATGCAATTTTAAGGAATCGCTAAAATAGCGATTCCTTGAAATTGCGAGGCCATTTAGAGAATTGCAAATTGCCATTCTCTAAATAAGAAATCGCAAATAATGAATCCTTATTTGTGATTTCTTAAGCACATGTATAAAGCATTTCCTTAATGCGTATTGGGCATTAAGGAATCGCAATTACCACCAAGTAAAACTTGGTGGTAACCATGTGCAAATTTTAAAAATGCATTAAAAATGCATTTTTTAAATTGACATGTAACGCACACATGCCCCTTTGGCATGTGTATGCCATACATGTCCTCAAATATTTTTGGGGGGGCAGCACCCTGGGGTTTTGCATTTCCGAAATTGCGAATTCCAGTTAGGAATTCGCAATTTGGGAAATGCAAAAAATTCGCAAATATGGGCTATTTGCAATTCGGTAATAAATCAATATTATTGAATTGCAAATATGATACATACCATTTTGCGAATCAGAAATACTGATTTCTTAATAATCGCTATTTGAGATTTGCAAAGTGGTTTCTTCATACATCTGGCCCTTATTCTCTAATACTCTTATCAAAACCCTTGGATTTGATACACACCATTTAAGCTTTACAGTCTCTTAAAGTGAGAAAGTATCCTCTTTATAGCATGGTTACTCCCAATTTTTACCTGCTTTTCATTGTTTGTCAGTGTGTTTTTACTGTCTCTCTGTGATCCTGCTAGTCAGGACCCCAGTGCTCATAGTCTTTGGCCTACTTGTCAGTTTCTTTTACCACCCATAAGGAGGTCATACAAACACTTCTTCAGGACTCCCATTGCAGCCTCAGTGAAATAGTGTAAGCACTATTTCACAGCCATTTTCACTGCATCATGTCACTTATAAGTCACCTATATGTCTAACCTTCAGACCCTAAAGGCTAGGTGCATAGTACCTGTGAGTCATGTCATCCAGGCCCATTTCCCCTATTTTGTGAGTGTGGGGGCGCCATTATGAGTGTGCACTACACATAGGTCAATGCATATATGTAGCTTCACAATGGTAACTCTGCATATGGCCATGTAAGGTGTCTAACAACTGGGAATTGTACCCCAATACTGATTCTGGTATTGGAGGGGCAATCCCATGCACCCTGGGGGCTCCACCATGGACCCCCAGTACTGTCATGCCAGTCTTCTGAGGTTTCCACTGCAGCCCCAGCTGCTGCCACCTCACAGACAGGCTTCTGCCCTCCTGGGGCTTGGGCAGCCCAATCCCAGAAAGTCAGAACAAAGCGTTTCCTTTGGAACAGGGGTGTTACACCCTCTCTCTCTTTGGAAGTAGGTGTTACAGGCATGGGAGGGGTTTCTTCCCAGAGCCTCTGGAAGTGCTTGGAAGGGCACAGATTGTGCCCTCCTTGCATAATCCAGTCTACACTGGTTCAGGGACCCCCAGTCCTTGATCTGATGTGAAACTGGACCAAGAAAAGGGGAGTGACCACTCCCCTGTCCATCACCACCCCCGGGGTGTTGCCGAGAGCTCCTCTAGAGTGTCCCTCGGTTTTGCCATTTTGGATTCCGAGGAGGTGAGATACTCTGGGAGCATCTGAGTTTCAAGTGCCAGCTGGTGACGTCAGAGACCGCTCCTGATAGCTCCATACCTGGTTAAGTGACCAATCCCCCTCTGAGGGCTATTTAGGGTCTGTCCTATGGGTGTTTCATCAGATTCAGATTGCAAGACTCCAGCAGGGCTCCTCTGCATCCTTTGCTTCACCTTCTGCAGTCGGATCAACTGCAGAACTGCTCCAGGAACATTACAACTTGCAACAAAGTATCCAAGGTGACTAATGCAACTCTGTAACTTCAGATCCTGACAGAAATTGCAACAGGTTCCAAGTTGTACACACTCCGAGGACTGCCTGTCTTCCTCCTGCATCAGAAGAACTGAAGGAATCTCCTGTGGAGTGACGGAGTCACTTCCCTGCTTCAGCAGGCACCTCTTTGCAGCGACAACCAGTACTCTGAGTCCCCTCGCCTGATGATAAGCGTGGGTCCTGGAACACAGGTGGTGGACTAACATGACCTTGACTGTCCAAAGGTCTACATGTCCACATTTGGTGGAGGTAAGAGCTTGCCTCACTGTGCCAGACAGCACACCACACCTGTGCACCGTGTGTTTTGCAGCTCCTAGGGCTTCTGTGCAGTCTTCCACGAATTCATTTGTGCACAGCCTAGCCCAGGTCTCCAGCAAGCTATCTTGCAATGCTGAGCTCCCTGAGTTGTTCTCCCGCGGTGTGGGATCCCTTTGTGTAGTGCTGTGACAACCACCATTTGAATCTCCTTGGTCCCTTTGTCCTGGGACTCCTGTGGGTGCTGCCTGGCTCTCTGAGGGCTCTCTGAAGTGCTAAGAGACCCCTCTGTCTCCTCATCCTGAGTTGAGACCCCAGGTCCCTCCTAAGCCTGGATAGCACCTTTTCCCTCCAAACACATCTCTTGCGTGTGCCAAGGCTTGTTGGGGGAATCCAACAATGAAAACATGCCTGCATTCATATACTCGACGTGGGACAACTCCTGCACCAAGAAGAACCCCACAGCTGTATTCTTTGGTGCATTTCTGACTTTTTCTTCCAACCGGATGTTTCACTCTTGTACCTTCATCAGGATTAGCAGGGGCTCCTGTTCTCCCTTAACTATTCAGCAGTTCTTGGACTTGGTCTCCTCTCTCCGCAGATCTTCAGGTTCAGGAATCCCTTGTTGGTGTCTTGCAGTCTTGCTTGTTTTTTGCATTATTCTTTATCACAACTTCTAGTGTATTTTCAGGAAACTTGCTGTGCTTTACTCCTGCTTTCCTGGGCTCTGGGGTGAGGTGGTTTACTTACCTATGGTGTTTTCTTACACTCCCAGTACCCCTCTACACACTACACTTGCCTAGGTGGAAAACCAACATTCGCATGCCCTTTGTAACCTATGGTAATTTTCACTGTTGTTACTATTTTATGACTGTTTACTTACCTGATTTTGGTCACCAGTGTTTATTTTGTGTGTAATACTTACCTCCTAAGGGAGTATAGCCTCTAAGATATATTTGGAATTGTGTCACTAAAATAAAGTACCTTTATTTTTGGTAACACTGAGTATTGTCTATCATGTGTGTGAGTACTGTGTGACTACAGTGGTATTGCAAGGGCTTTGCATGTCTTCTAGTTTAGTTCAGCCTTGGCTGCTCTGCCTACAGCTACCTCTAGACAACCTGGCTTCTAGACACTGACTACATTTCACTAACAAGGAGTAACTGGACCTGGTATAATGTGTAAGTACCTTAGGTGCCTCCTACACTTATCCAGTCCTTTGCCATTTAAAATCATCCAAATTCCAAACATGGCTCTCAACGAACCTTTCACCAACATCCGTCTACCCACTCCCCTCCCATGCATCCT
This sequence comes from Pleurodeles waltl, assembly GCF_031143425.1. Classification (NCBI taxonomy): domain Eukaryota; kingdom Metazoa; phylum Chordata; class Amphibia; order Caudata; family Salamandridae; genus Pleurodeles; species Pleurodeles waltl. The sequence goes on along the minus strand of NC_090443.1, from coordinate 255,346,393 downwards.
TTGACCCATTCACCCATCCAAGAGATCCAATCCACCCAAAGATTCTGTTCACCCATCCAGGCAGGCATTCTTTCACCCATACCCTTTCACCGATCTGGGCAGGCATCTTTTCACCCGTATACCGTTTCATCCATCCTTCACCCACCCATGCATCCTCTCATCATCACCCATCTATATGATTATTATGCACCCTTTTGCCCACACATCCTTTCACTCCTATTATATTTTACCCATCCTTTTCTATCCTTCTTTCAATTTTCCAAAACACATCATAGTTAAAGTTTATTTTATGAACTTTAATCTGCTGAGTTGCAGATAAAAGAGGTCATTAATACTTAACTCCTGCTGTAACTGCTAAAGCAGGTGTTGACGAGTGAGTCAACAACACTAGTATACCCTTGCAGTGATTATATTATTAATTGTTAATATGCAAGCAATATGACTTGCCACCAAGACTCCCATTTCATCCGCTGCTGCTGTCGTATCTGTGCTGGCGCTGGCGCTGCTGGTCTCGTCATTGGTGGTCCATATGGCTAGAAAAAAATTACACATTTCAGATGCCAGATACACCTCCCCCTATTGTTTTTTAATAGCAAAATACATCTGCAATACTTTACTATATTTCAGTTACAGACTTATCTTCTATCAAAATATCATGTGGGCATTTTGTTGGTTGGCAGTTTTCTAAAAGTCAGGTAGCCCAGCCAAACAAAGCATTTTGTAATGGAGTGGCAGATCTAGCTAATGATGAATCTGAGTTTTTCAAGAGAAATACAAGGGTGCAAGAATTGGTCAATGAAGGACATATGGTCTTGGTTGGCTAATGCAATAGGGCCATCTTCCTCATACTTCCAACCGTGGTGCATGGTCATCAACTGCTGGTATGCTATAATAATACATGCACAACATTGGAGGGTCCAAACAATTACATGACAATGTTCAAAAACACTTTTTTTATTTTTTCAGTGATTGAGCTGGAGCAAAAAAAAAGAAAGCCTTCTCAAGAAACATCAAAGAATCAAAACAAAAGCACATAGGAAGAAAGTCATAGGATTTGGGCGCTCACAGTGAGTCCATATAATAGCATTAACATTCCAATTGTGGCATGGTGCTCCTGGCAAGAGGATCTTCCTTATTCCTCAAATGTTTCAAGGGAAACTAACAGTGAAAAAGACAACTGTCAGGGCACTCATGATCATATGATTAGAAGTTAGTGATGTATAGAATCTTCAGTGTGGAATGGCAATAACACCATAGAGAATTCAAACTCAATTTATTCTTGAAGCAAAAGGTTCATCATAACAATAGAAGATCGTCCTTGAGTTCAATATTCATGTAGCAACCACAGCCAACACGTGTTTCGTCCTATGAGAAAACACTCTCACAGACTTCATCAGGGCTGCAAAAAATGAGAACAATGACTACAACTGTAGTATATATTCAAAAACTGTTCAGAGCAGAACACAAACCACTCTTATCGTGATATTTGTAAGAGCTTAAACATGCCATTCGTGAGTTAATGTGCCAAACAATCTAATAGAAACTGATCTATTATCTATTAGCCGAACAGAAAGTTACCTACAAAAAGGATAACCACATTTTCTAGACAGTAAAACACTAAACTGGAACCACAATGTGACATCTCCATGTGTAAAGGATATCATAACATGAGTGTGCACGTCTCCATTTTAGAGAAAACAGTCACCCAATAACCAAGTAATAAAAGAGTGCCAGAAAACCGAAGATAAGTGAAAACAGTCAAGAGGTACTTAAACCCACGCCCAAATATCATTGAGAAAACCTTCTAAATAATCAACACTAAGGGGCATATTTAAACTCCGTTAGCGCCGGAATTGCGTCGGTTTTTTTGACGCAATTCCGACGCAAAACTAACTCCATATTTATACTTTGGCGTTAGACGCGTCTAGCGCCAAAGTCCATGGAGTTTGCGTCATTTTTTAGCGTGGACACCTACTTTGCGTTAATTATATGCAAGGTAGGCGTTCCCGTCTAAAAAATCGACTCCGAGGCATGTGCGTCGGATTTATACTCCCGGGCAAAATTCACGCCCAGGAGTGGGCGGGTCAAAAAAAATGACGTACGGCCGCTTTTGCGCCGTTTTTTAGCGTCTGCAAAAGGCAGGCGTTAAGGGACCTGTGGGCTCTGAAGGAGCCCAGAGGTGCCCTCCCATGCCCCCAGGGACACCCCCTGTCACCCTTGCCCACCCCAGGAGGACACCCAAGGCTGGAGGGACCCATCCCAGGGACATTAAGGTAAGTTCAGGTAAGTCTTTTAAAAAAAAATATTTTGTGGCATGGGGGGGCCTGATTTGTGCCCCCCTACATGCCACTATGCCCAATGACCATGCCCAGGGGACAGAAGTCCCCTGGGCATGGCCATTGGGCAAGGGGGCATGACTCCTGTCTTTGCTAAGACAGGAGTCATTTCTATGGGGGTTGGGAGTGAAAAAAAATGGCGCAAATCGGGTTGAGGCGAAAAAATTGCCTTAACCTGACTTGCCCCATTTCTTGACGCCCAAGCCCCATATCCCCCTACGCCGGCGCTGCCTGGTGTACGTCGTTTTTTTTAACGCACACCAGACGGTGACGGCGGCTAACGCCGGCTAACGTCATTCAATAAATACGGCGCCCGCATGGTGCTTCAGAATGGCGTTAGCCGGCGCTAATTTTTTTGACGCAAAACTGCGTTATTTGCAGATGTGGCCTATATTATATAGGTAGCACTATTATACCACTCAGAATTAGGGCGAGTGAACACTTCAGAGCCCTGAGACAGGAAGATGAGAGATACCCTATAGTAAACCATATGCGGCATTGCCCTAAACAAAATAACATTTGTGGCTTCAAATTTTTTGGTTTTGATCATATCAATAGAGATCCTAGGGGAGGTAACAGAGAGTTAGCCCTCAGGAAAAGAGAATGCTACTGGATTCTAAAACTCAGAGCGGTAGAAGATGGTCTTAACACCAATTTCGAAATGGAATACTCTTTGGGAGAATAATGAAATTTTGTTAATTAGCATGTTAATACATATTGTTTGTGTAATGTGTTCTCTACTTGTATTAACTTACTATGTTCAGTAATACTGCATTGATCATTAGCCCATTTCTAATTAGCCTCTATATTATATTGTGACTTAGCTACATTAGGATGCTTGATATACTGAGAAATGTGCTGTTTTATTGAATGATGCTTAACCTAAGGTTGTACATTTCTACATATTTAGTAGGCATAAACATTTCTCTATATGTATTATTTGGTATTCATTGTAATATATCATTAGTAACAATACTATAATGGAATATTAGTAATTTATATTTCATACATCTGCTTTTCTTTGTTTTATATATAGACCTGCCATTGTGGGGTTTATACATGATATGATTGTGGCACGTCACATTTACTCACTTTATATCCTCTCTCTCTTTATTCCACTACAGTGTTACTCAATCACCTTTGTGTTAGTTTTTGATATTTCTCTCCTTTTGGTATGTGTAGTTGACATTCTAATAATATACATATATGTTTTGACCTAATGTCAGATGCTGTCATTATCAGCTATGGTTAGATTTATGGAGCCCGGATGTTTGTTGTTATCCCCAGTGGTCAATACCCCGCCTTAAATTAGGGAGATGCTTATTTAAACTTTCCCCGTTAGGTAATTGATGTTTGTCTGATAATAAGAAGGATAAGATTATGGGGGCATTATTGTCCGCTCGTTGTTCGTACCGTTTTTTAGTTTTTAGTTCTTTACTTCGGGACTAGGTGTTCACACAGTTATGATATCCTTTACACATGGAGATGTCACATTGTGGTTCCAGTTTAGTGTTTTACTGTCTAGAAAATGTGGTTATCCTTTTTGTAGGTAACTTTCTGTTCGGCTAATAGATAATAGATCAGTTTCTATTAGATTGTTTGGCACATTAACTCACAAATGGCATGTTTAGGCTCTTACAAATATCACAATAAGAGTGGTTTGTGTTCTGCTCTGAACAGTTTTTGAATATATACTACAGTTGTAGTCATTGTTCTCATTTTTTCCAGCCCTGATGAAGTCTGTGAGAGTGATTTCTCATAGGACGAAACACGTGTTGGCTGTGGTTGCTACATGAATATTGAACTCAAGGACGATCTTCTATTGTTATGATGAACCTTTTGCTTCAAGAATAAATTGAGTTTGAACTCTCTATGGTGTTATTGCCATTCCACTCTGAAGATTCTATACATCACTAACTTCTAATCATATGATCATGAGTGCCCTGACAGTTGTCTTTTTCTTCTCAAGAAACATGCGTCTAATAACCTATGTGGGCATGCAATCTTCAGTATATGGGTTCTCTGAGCTTTACCACCTGTCCACAAGAAATATAAGGGGAGAGGGAAAGCTCACTGACAAAGAAGAAGAAAGGAAGCTACAGACAGACTAGTGCAGCCAGCCAATTTGAAGTAAAGAAACCTGAAATGTAGAAAATAAGTAAATATGAAAATGCAGGGATAAGATGATTTTATTAAACAGATAAATCAAGGAGGAGTTAGAAAAAATCAGGAGTCAGGCACATTAAAAAGGTAAAAAATATTTCTAAATGTGAAGTGGTAAAAGTTAAGGAAATAAATATTAATAATAACAACAGCAGGAGGACTTACTAGGGCAAGCAGAGCCATCTGCCCCAGTACTTTTGGAGGGGGAACCATCAGCTCCCTCACCCGCCTGACCAGCCCTCTTCTTGCCCCTGGGTGCTGGATGATGTAAGGAAAAAAATAGAAAACATTAGTGGTACAGTTAATAAATAATCTCTCCAAGAATTTTAATTTTTTGAAAGGAAAACTAAAAGGCAAACACAGTAACATTTCTACATCAGAGAACCCGTATTTCATGGACCATCCTATTCCAAATTTCCTAACCCTACTCCAAATTTCCTAAACTACATTTTGGAATTACTAATAAATTGCAATGAATTAATTCTGCAGTTCTCAACTCATGCTCAATCTCTCAATGCATAGATGGATGCATGCATGCATGCATAACTACACATCACTGGGAAATTGCTTGGCAGTTGGCACTGTACAAGCACAGTACGAGCTATAAGCAAGAAACTCTGCCTGCTAGCAGAACCTGGCGAAGCGTGACAATGTTTTTTTGCAACTTCACGAAGATCCACGTAGCGTGACTACGCGAACTCCGCCCAGGCCTATTGAGTACATGATGTGGATATAGGCCTGCATGCTTTGTAGGTAATTGTTGCTTTGTCAGTAGCCTTGGATGGAGTTGACAGTTGAGACAATTGAGTCAATTTTGGAGCCTTATCAAAATGTAGCCAATGAAAGTGTACCTCTGTTTGAAATTTTACTCACTTACACCACAGGCAGCATACTACTTTTGCACCCTGTGTGAAGGGGATAATGCAAGTATTGTAGTAAATTCTTTTTACAATGTATTACACATCGCAGGTAGTGCTGGGAGAAACTGGCTGCCAGCTAGTACCACACACACCCTTGCACCATTATGCATGTGTGTAATGGATGTTAGCTGAAAATAAATTAAGATTGTATCCACACTTGGCTGGAATACCTCCATCATTATTGACAACTTCGAAGTGTGGCACTAAATGGATTTCACATAGTTTGCCTACTTTCTAAATTTCAATCACACAAGTCTCCCATATCCTCTTCCCATGGGGAAGTGTTGGTATGTACCTGGTACTGTGGTCTGGACCCTATGCAGTAATATGTGTGTACATTGTACAATAAATGTATTGTGTGATTACTCTTACACACCAAGCATTTTATGTTTGTCAGATTCAGAGGTACTCTTTTGATCAACATATCCTAGTGTAGCTTTGCTTTCTATTCATTATTTGCCATGGTACCACAACATTGATCCCTTTCATTCCATGCATGATGGCATTCAATGTATGTGCCTGCCCTTGTAGATTCTTGTATGGTATGGTTATGAATCAAATTCGAGAGGTGTCTTGTCATAAGTATGTGCCTAATGTCATTGCAATCATGTTTATTTTTGTATCTTAGGATTGCTTCAGGATGGGGCCGTGGCTGGCCATCGAAGATGGAAGCAACGTAATCCAGAGTGCTGGGACCCAGACCCAGCAATGCACCCTACAAATCACTAATCCCCTGCAGTGTTGATGCCCAGTGCTGCTCTCGTTGTGTGTTGCCTGCTGCTGGAGGCTGTACTGTGGGGCCGTACAGTCAGGGCCTCTGATGACCAAATGAAGGCCTAAGGACTGGTGGATACAAGGTGGTGCGAGGAGTGTGGCAGGAGCCGTAACCCGGCCTTGGGAGGCCCCAGGGACGTGGAGTCGGTTGTTGCCCCTGGGGTGTTCGGCGTTGATCCTGGAGGCAGCACAGTGGCAATGGAGGGCTTCGGTGGTGACCAGCACCCCAGGTGATGGGGCGTGGCCCGTCTGGGCTAGCCATAAGGTTATTCCTTGGCATCTACTGGGGAGGGCCCCATCCCCCCTGAGGACTGGAGAAAATCCATTGTGGCCTGCATGACAGGTCTGTGAAAAGGGCCTCTGTGGTCCGCTGGCCGCTCCACTCTAGGGCATATGAGCTGCAGGGAACCGGGATCCAAGCGGGAGCCTGAGGAGGGATGCGTCGCAACAGGGACCTGCTGTGACACAGGTGTGGCCTCATCCGCTGAGAGGTACCATGACTCTCAGGTGACACAAGCACCACCAACAGAGTTGCAATGTGCATTTTCACAACATGCCCACCAGTATGGGTGAACTATGTCTGATGCTGTACCTCACAAGATGTTATTGATGCCATACAGTACCATGTATACTACCTGGTTTGTCCACACAACTAGGCACAAACACCTTATACTCCAAACATCTTCAAAGCCTGCTCATCATCTTGGATACCTGACTCACCCTGTCACATCACATTTCCTGTTTCCCGTTCTCCTGCTTTGACATTTGTGGCATTGTTGGACTTCTCTTCTCAAGGCTTCCTCCTGACACCTGTTACACCATCACCCAGGACCACATAACATGTAGACGGTAGAACAGCAATATCCTCTACTACAGTATCCCATCACAGCTGCTACATAAGTGCGAAAGCATTATACACAGCATTGCATGACTATCATTCAGGCAACCATGCAGCACACACATTACTCCTCACCTCCTTGAGCTTCAATGGCTCCACTGTTATGCACACTGCCAGTTCAATGTGCTCTGCCACACCTACTGGCACTACACCTCCAGGGGCACACCAAGCTCACACCCCATCTTTGCTTCCAACACACACCCATGGACCTCTGGTGTGTTTCACTTGCATTCAGACCCACCCCCAGTGATCATTTGTCCAAGACAGGAGGTAGTGTGGTCTCTAAAATGGCAGGCAACACCTGTGACATCTCACCCAGCATTTCAGGGGTGCTGTGTGAAATACATTGTTTACACTAGTGACTGTACACATGTCTATTCACATGGTCCTACTTTGTGATCCTTCACATACTCAGCATCTGTATCCCCTATAGGGTTAGAATGGATCCTCTGGCACGCCCCATCCATTCCGTTACTTTCTACTCCACTTTTGGCTGTGGAGGCCAAAGGCAGGTAAATATGTGTCACGGTACCAAGGTGGCATGCATTGTCACAGTCAGGCTGGGAAGGTTTCTAATGTTCATGCCTGAAGTGCTGCTCCTGTCCAGGTTGTCTGCTTTGTATTGTGGGACTTGTAGTCCTGGTCACTCATGTTAACATTATACTGCAAGTCTCAGTCTTCAAGGAACAACCATGACTGGGATCGCACATCACACATGGACATAGCAAACCTGGCAGAATGAAATAGGGCTGGACAAATTGTCACTGGGCAAGACTCTTACATTTATGTGCTATATAAGTTCACATGTGAGGCATTCCTGCCCTTTCCCTTATGCACAGCACAGCAGAGAACAGTGTGTTACTGCACAGCATTACATAGTATGCCTTATTGTTCCTTGTTGTCACTTACCCTCTAGATGTTCCTGCTCCTCATCTGCAGCAGCACTGTCATGTCCTTCCACTCCTTCCACCCAACACTGTTGGGATGAGTGATGCCACTTGCTCCTTCAATGGCACCAGAGCCACTGGTCCCCCTCCAGTCCACATGGCTGCCCAAGGTTCCTGGCCAGTTTCTCTTTGATCCTGCACCTATAATCATGCCAGCACTTCATCAACTCTGGCACTGTCCTTTTTGTTTGACCTTCCCTGTTAATCTTATCCACTTTGGACAACTAAATGGCTTCCTTCTTCCCTAATGGCAATTTGGAGGTGACAAAGAGGAGGTGTTCATTTCTTCTCACATTTGCTATTAATATTTGGTTCTCCTCCTCACTGAAATTTCTCTTCCCCTAGACGTCTACCTGGAAATCATGGCTGGTGTTGGGGTTCTTGCCCTCATTGCTGGTGGTACCTGCTCACTCCATTTACTGGTTTGTTTGTGCTGCCATAATTTTTTTTAACAATGCATCATTTTTACGGGCCGTTTGACACATGATGCACTCCAATGTGTCACACTGCTACATTGCGGCATTTTTGTGTGCTTTACGTACCTCAATACAGCAGTGCACCACATGGGGATCATATGCCCTATGACACTTTTCTCCAATCTTCCCACTGATGCATGATTTTTTTGACACACCTTGGGACCTTACGGCATGGTGCACTATACCGTAAATATGGTGCATTCATGCTGCAGCTAAGTGTCGCAGCAAAGCACAACTTTTTCTGATGCATCATCCCCTTGCTACAGTGATGCATCAGTTCTCATAAATCTGTCCCTAAGTGTTAGAAGCTGCCCTATTGAGCTTGCTTAGCTACCTGACTGACTCTGCTGTACCCCTACTGTGTTTCTACTGCATTGTTACTGTAGTTGTGCTGCTGCCTTACCAGGTCTCTGCTGCAATCCTACTATGCGCCGACTGCTGCCTTACTTGCGGCCTCATTACCACATTGGAGGTTGGACCAGCCTCTGGGAGGACTCCACAGTCTGGCTGATCCATGGGAACATTACAAAAAGTGTTCCCGCAGGTCAGTCCAGTACGATATAGGACTCAGTTCCCTTAAGGGAGCCAAATCCTATGCTGTAGCACAGAGAGGGCCGACCAGCACCCTCAGAATATGCACTGACTGTAAATCAAACAGTGCACATTCTGAGGGTGCTGGGCAGGGGGCCCATGCCATGGTATGGGCAGTGCAGGGGGCCCCTGTGGCCCCCAGCACACCCTTACTGCCAGCCTTTCCATGGCGGTCAGACCACCATGGAAAGGCTGGCGGTAAGGGGAGTTGTAATTAGCCAGGCGGCACTGAGTACATGCTGCTCTGGCTCAGTCCAATTCAGATCGCCGTCATGCCGTCAGGGAACCATGTTCCCGGTGGGGACGTCAGTCCCCTGGTGGTCCCACCACCAGGGTCATAATGTGGCGGTCGGACTGCCAAAACTGCAGAGGTCTGACCCTCACTGCAACTGTGGCGGTCCTTGGACCACTCCACTCATAATAAGGCCCTTACCAAGCCTCTGCTCCCTCTTTCAGTGTCTCTGATGCTCCCTTACATAAACCTGTTGTTCCCTTTACCAAACCTCTCTTGTTCCCTTTCTGTGTCTGATGTCCTTTCAAGTTTCTTTGAAGCTCTTTTATTGTGACTGTGCTGCTCCCTTAGGTCCTGTTGCTCCTTTTCCACATGTCTGCTAATTCCTTTTTAATTTTGCTGCTCCTCTATGTTGCCTCCCCTTTTCAGTTACTGATTCTACTGCTCCCTTAGTGTGCCACTGCTTCTCCATTATCAGCACATGCTGTTCTATTAGTTATTCTCTGTTGTTCCCATAATGACACTGCTTGTCCCTTGTTCAGTTTCTACTACTCTCTTCGCTATCTCTTCTCACCTACTCTGTCTCATTTGATCATTCAGGGGCATATTTACAACAGAAGTGTCACACTGCCCTATGCCAATGTGAAAGGACAGGAATGTACCATGGGCCAGATGTAGGAAAGCATTTTGCATTCGCAAACGGTGCGAATGCCCGTTTTCGAATGCAAAATGCAATTTCAGAATGTATGAAATACATTCTGAACGCAATTTTAAGGAATCGCTAAAATAGCGATTCTTTAAAATTGCGACCCTGTTTAGAGAGTCACAAATTACGACTCTCTAAATTAGAAATCGCAAATAAGGATTCTTTATTTGCGATTCCTTAGCACATGTATGAAGCAATTCCTAAATGCAATTTGGGCATTTAGGAATCGCTAATTACCACCAAGTTGAACTTGGTGGTAACCATGTGCAAAATTTAAAAATGCATTTAAAATGCATTTTTAAATTGTACATGTAAAGCACACATGCCCTTTTGGCATGTGTGCACCTTACATGTCCCATAAAACAATTCTGGGGTGCAGCAGAGGGGTGTTAGGCCCCCAGCACCCTAGGGTTTTGCATTTCCAAATTTTGGAAATGCCAAAAATTCACAGATATGGGCAAACAGGCCCATAGGTTTGAATGGGGCCGGTATGGCAATTTGCGATTCAGTAATAGCATTTGCGATTTTTAAGAAATCCCTATTACCGATTCGCAAATGTGATATATGGCACTTTGCGAGTTGGAAATAGCGATTTCTTAAAAATCACTATTTCCGAATCGCAAAGGGCCTTGATGATACATCTGGCCCCATATTTATAAAATATGGTGCATTTCTGTCCTTTCACCCAGCGCACCTTTTGTGTCTAGCACAAACACAGGCACACTTGCACGATAGTGCAAGGGTGTCTCCGTTGCATGCGGGATTATTTTTGTGCAGGAAGGGGCATATTCCTGCACAAAAGCAATCTGGAAAGCCATTGTTATCTTTCCATGTGTGCTGCAGAATGCAGAACACATGAAAAGAGGTAGAAATGAGGAGAAATAAAAATATTTCTCGTCGTTACGCAACCGCTGGGGAGATGTAAGATTTTCGCGCTGCCCCAGGTTTGCGTCATTTAGTAAATCTGGGGCAATGTCAAAATCCATGGGTGTTGCATGGCAAAACCCACTGCAATGTCCATGGAAAGCCCCCCTGACAAAGATAAGACACTCATCAACTTGTGCTGCCTTGTCTCACTCCATATCTATGAGGCCATGAAAAGCCACACAAATTGGCTTTGCGTGGCCTCACAGATATGGGTCTGTAGTCTGCATTGTGGAAGCACCGAAAAAAGTGACGTTGCAACGCCCACAGGGCTTGTAAACATGCACCTTACTGTTTCTGTCTTGCTGTGTCTCTCAATCCTCCCTTACTGAGTCGCTGAGGCATGCTGCTCACTTGCCTCTCTCTCTGCATCTACAGAAACCTCACTCACTCTGACGAATCCAACCCTTCTCTTCCTCAAGAAAGGAGTGGCGCCCTCTGGATAATAAGGTCAATAAATAAAGTAGGCGGGGGTGAAATTTCAATTATGCTAGTGTAATTTGCTCAATTCCCTACTTTCGCATTGCGTTTTATACATGAAATGTTGCCATTACACCACTTGACATAATTGGGGGTCGCTCAGGTACAAGTTCTACTGCGGGAGAACAAAAGGCACTCTTGTTTGCAGCACTTGTGTTTTTGTGGTATTTTTTTCGAATGCAAAGGTTGTTTCTCATGTTCAAAATTGATGTAAGGATGAATTTCACAAAAAATAGGGCATAATGCCAAATTTGCATTTTGTGTAATTTCATTATTTTTTTGTTCTTTTAAAAAAAACGTTTTTTGATTAATTACACAAAGCAAAATTAAACAAATTCCTCACACCCTCAAAACAAACCTATTTGCTGGCATGACTTTTGAGAGAAGTGCATTAGGAATCTTCCAGCCTCTCAGTGCTGAATCTTTCTGGGAGACTTGATGTGACTGCGGATTTTCAAAATAAAGAAACAGCTTTTACTTAAGCATCCTCAGATGTATTCTCACAAATGAATTCTTTATGAACTCTGTCTGGCATTCTCCAGCACACAGGCCCTGAAGGCTGGCGGCAGCCTATACTAATATTGGGGTAAAGAAAAAGCAAGATGAAATAAAAAAAGGAGAAAAAAAACTCACTGCAAACCGTGAGCGAACTCGATGAATGTGACTGCACATAATTTAATGTGAGACAGATTCAAACCGACAGTGGTAAAAAATGGATTTCCAGTTTGTACTTCACAGCCTGTGTGTATGTCACACAACAACGATCTTTTTCAAGTTTATTTCAGGTGAGTGAAAACAAGTAGTTGCAGATACTGTGTCCTTGGGGTGATGGAACTATGGGACTCATTTACAAGGCCTGTGGAGCAGAGTGCGGCAGCAAGTGGCTTGCTGCGCCGCCCTGTGCCACTAGGAAAGGGCAGAAATGCACTGTATCTACAAGATAAGGTGCATTTCTGTGCTCTCCCCCTGCACTGGCACACAAATTGCTGCCTGGGGCCAATGCAGCAACCCTTGCACCATGGTGCAAGGGTGCCTGCGTTGTGGGGATGATTGTTATTGTGCTGGAAGGGATATCTTTGTACACAAAATCAATCACAAGGGGTGTTTTCCTCTTTCTATGCATGCTGCTGAATGCAGTAAACATAAAAAAAGGAAAAAAACAGGTATAAATAAAGACATTTCACTCCATTGCGTCACTCTTAAGCCACCCCTGATGTGTTGTAGGAATCTGATGCATTCCCAGACTTGTAAATCTGGGAATGCATCAGATTCCCTTGGGGTTCCATGGGTGTTGCATGTAAACATTCCAAGCAACACCCATGGAATGCCCCTTTCACACGGTGTTATGTGTGAAAGGTGTCCATATTTACAAGGCCCTGAAAAGCCACACAAGGTGACTTTGAGTGGTCTTGTATGTAAGTGCTGACACAGTGAGCTGCCAGAGGAAAAAAATAAATGATGCTCAGGTGTGCCGGGCTTTGTAAATGGCGCCCTGTGTGCCACATTTTAGAGTAGGCACACGGGCCCAAGGTGTCACGCAATTCAGTGGAGCAGCCAAAGAAGTCGCGCTGCGTTGCACGGGAGGGAGGGAGCAGGAAGTGCTATATTCACATAGATACGACACTCTCCTCTTCTCACCCTAGTGTCGGCACTAATTTCAGCTGTTGAGCACCACGCGCACACATTAGAGCATTGTGCAAGCGTGTATGCGTGAGTCTAGCATAGGTTTTGTACGGGAAAGGGACCCTTCCTGTTTAAAATAGTGTGCCTAGACAAGTGGAAATGCTTTTCTTACTTAGTAGGTGTTCTGTACTGTGCAGCACACAAGCAAAGTCGGAAAGGCACGGAGAAATAAAAACATTTCTCCATTTAACGCCTGCTTTTCAGAAGCATTCATTTTTGGTGCTAAACCATTTCTTCTGATGTTTTAGAATAGGGTTTAGCTCCATAAAGCATGGGTGGTAGTATGGGTACGCCCATGTACCACCCATGTAATGCTCCCTTGGTGCAAAGTAATGCAAAGTAGCGTTTCACGCGGCTTTGTTTTACTTTGCCAATCAAACCAATGCAAATACCAAATAGTGTTGGTTTGTAAATCCCAAAAGATTTAGCGTTGGCTTACTGTTACAAAAGTAGTGCTAATCCATTTCTAAACCTTTGAGAATCTTGGCCACAGTGCCTCCACTTACGGGTATAAATATTTGGGGCATATTTACAGGTGGCTTGCACTGCTGGTGCATCACTTTTTTTGACGCACCAATGGCACAGGCTGCAGGCCCATATCTACAAGGCCACACAAAGCCGCTTTGCATTTGCTTACATGGCTTTGTAGATATAGAGTAAGGCAAAGCAGCGCAAGTTTCTGGGTTGCCTTACTCTGCATCAAAGAGGTGTTCCATTTGTACTGCGTGGGTGTTCCCAAGCAACTCCCATAGATTTTGACACATTTCCAGATTTACAAGGATTTGTAAACCTGGGAATGTGTCAAAAGCCTTTACCGCCCCATGTGAGGCATAAGGGAGGCGCAACAAAGAGAAATACTTTTATTTCTCCTAGTTGTTTTCCTTTTTCTTTGTGTGCTGCAAGAGAAAAAAAACACCTCTCGTGATTGTTTTTGTGCAGGAAAGTTTCCCTTCCTACACAAAAACAATCATCCCCGCAATGCAGACAACCATGTACCATGGTGAAATGATGCCTGCGTTGGTGCTAGGCACCACATTGTGCTCCAGCAATGAGTGAAAGGACAGGGATGCACCGTAGTTCATTAATGCAGTGCATTCCTGCCTTTTCACATTGGTATAAAGCAGCACAGCAAAATGATTTGCAGTGTTGCTCTACGCAACACTGTTGTAAGTATGCCCCTAATTTGAAGACTTTCTGCAAATGTGTAGAAAATACTTCTAATTCTGCAGCACACACAGAAAGAGGAAAATGTCTATTGTGATTGTTTTTGTGCAGGAAGGTGTCCCTTCCTGCATAAAAACAATAATCTCCACAATGCAGACACCCTTGCACCATGGTGCGAGAGTGCCTGCATTGGCGTATGGTATATGGCACTTTATTGTGCGCAGGCACAGGGAAAAAGGACAAGAATGGACTGTATCTTGTAGATACAGTGCATTCCTGTCCTTTTCTTTTGACGGAGGGCAGTGCAGCAAGAAGGCTTGCAGCGCTGCCCTGCATCAGAAGATTGTAAATATATACCTGAGTGACTTAGGGCCTTACTTACAAGAGGCCTATGCCGCCGGAGAGTCACTTTATATGATACTCTGTTGGTGCAGGCCTCTCAATCATATATAAAAAGCAACACAAAGCCATCCTGCCAGGTTTTGCATGGCCTCGTAGATATGGAGTAAGGCAAGGCAGCGCAAAGTGCTGCCTTGCCTTACTGTACATCAAGGAGGCATTCCATGGGCATTACATTGGGTTTCCCGTGCTATATCCATGGTTTATGGCACATTCCCAGATTTACAAGAATCCGTAAACCTGGGAATGAATCAAAACTGTGCGCCTCCCCAGTGGAGGCATAACAAGGAGAAATAAATTCATTTCTCCTCATTTGTTCCTCTTTCTATATGTTCTGTATTCTGCAGCACACATACAAAGAGTAAAATGCCTCTCTGGATTGTTTTTGTGTAGGAAGGTGTCCTTCCTGTACAAAACCAATCCTGCATGCAACGCAGTCACCCTTGCACCATGGTACAAGTATGCCTGCTTTAGTGTAGGGCACCAAGTTGTGCGCCAGCAGTGGGTAAAAGGACTGCAATGCACCGTATTTCATAAATACAGTGCATTCCTGCCCTTTCACTTTGCAGCGCTGTACCTACGCCAATTCGTTGTAAATATGCCCCCAAGTTGAACACTTTCTGCAAATGTGTAGGAAATAATGCTAATTTGCAATTTAGTACTGCATTTTGAACAATATTTGGGGCCAGTTTACAAATTAACATGCCTCAAAAAGTGACCTTAAATGGCACATCAATATTTTGTGACTGGTCTGTGATTTTCTAGTGCTACCTATGTAGTTATAGATTGTGGCATAAAAGTTCCAGTCACAGAGGGGGTAACAGAACAAACTCTCTAATGAATATTAACTGAGCAGGTTGCTATTTGTGCCCCTCTGAAAATGGGTGCAAAAAGATGGGTCGTGGCCTCCAAGGAACAGCAGACCACCATGCCTTTGTTTGCATCGACAATTGGATTTTATTATTTAAAGTAGCTTGTATTCTCTAAAGTAAGTGATGTTGCATTAACAAATTGTTTGATCCCACACCAGATCAGAACAATAGAGTGATTTTCATAAATAAAACATGACCAAAAACACAATAACAATAATCAGTAGAACCAGAAACATACAGTTTTAATTTTTTGGGTGAAAATAGTGCCAAAAAGCACAAAGCACCAACTGTGGATATCTGGTCTCCACAGACCAGCACAAAGTCTCAAGTTCAGGTCGACCCCGATGGAGCGTGGGCTGGATACAGGGACCCAGGTAGGTCCACTCTACAAGAGTACCTTACACTCTGGTTGCGGAGCATTGAGAGGTCTTGGCTCGAGGGTGCGTTACACAGCTGAAGCAATGCCTTGGTTCAGAGCAGCTGCGAGGCTGCAATAGGAGGTCCTGTGCCATCTTTGAGGATCCAGTTGACTATGGCTTGCAATGTGAAGTCTGACATCAAGGTTGCACCACACAGCCAAGGCAATGAGTTGGTTCTGAGGAACTGCATGGCTGCTATGCAAGATCCTGCATTGGTGTTAAGGATCCAATCAACAACGGCTTGCGATGTGGAGTCTGGAGTCAAGGATGTACCGAGCTGCAGAAAAGATACATCAGTTTAGAGGAGCTGTGAGGCTGCGATGAGGAGTACTGGTGCCAGGAAAAGTCAGCATAGGAGAGGCAAATTTGCACAGCAGATGTGAGGCGTGGGTTCTGCTAGATCCACCGATGAGCTGGCAGAGAACCTTCAGGCCCAGTTCTATGGGTCCAGGAGTTGGATGGCACCACTTGGCAGAGTAGGACTCACAGTTGCAGAGTACAGGTGCTGGTTACAAGATTCTTGGCCCTTGGAGTCAGTCTGAGGGTCCTGCGTTCAGGTTGAAGGTCAAGTCTTTTTCACCCAGGCAGGAGGGCAGCAGGTCAGCACAGCAAGGCAGACTGTCCCAAGCAGCAGTCCAGCAGAATGTCAGTCTTGCAGTAGCACAACAGTCCCTCTGCCTGGCATAGTCTTCCAAAAGCAAAAAGAACAAGGTGATAGATGAAATGCTTTAATTAACTTCAGCCACTGGCAATTGCTTGGGCCACATCCCAATCCATCATATTTTTACCCACCATGCCACCTCAGTCTGGACCTAGCCATATTTAAGTCAGTCTTGACCCTGCTCGGCATGGGAACAGTTTAGCCTGTACAGCCAGGCCAGGTCCTCCCTGAACCAGAACACAAGCAACCTAGGACCAGTTTAACATTAGTTGGGGCTCTTCAAGGAGGTATAGCTTAGTTCCAGTGCTAGAGTGATCCAGGGATCCAAGTCTGGGCATCCCCCGCGCACTTAGAGCAGGAAATTAAAAAAAGAACAAGGCAGTGAATGGAATGCTTGAAATAATCTCAGCCACTGACAATGCTCAGGGCCCCACCCCAAACCATCATTTTTTTGTCCACTATGCCACCCCAATTTGGACCCAGCTATAATCAAATCAGTCTTGACCATATTCGAACTGCCAGGCCAGGTCCTCCCTCAACCAGTACACAAGCCCTTTTCCAGGGGGGCACTGAAATGTTGGTGTATGAAGTCCAATATTTGTACCTAGTGCCTCCTTTGAAGTGGGAGAAGCTTCAAGAGATTTCCCCTTTGAAGTGAACAGGTTTCCTGCCTCCCCTGGCTCCAGAATAGTAGGAGGTATGCAATATTTTGTGTCAAGGCAGGATGCATTCCATTCAGGGTTAAGTGGGGCTGTGCCTAAATCTGCCATCCCAGCCTATGAGTGATTTCTCATTCAGGCACACTCAAGCTCGCTACTGTGTTTGAATGTTTAGGAGGAATACACAACGGCCAACTGACAACTACACCCAGTCACACGATCCAGAGACAGTCTGCAGGCACTAAGGGGCATATTTACAAGAAAGTGGAGCATCAGCTATGATGTGCCACTTTTCTTGCGTCCCCTAATGTCACCATGGTGGCGTTGTATTTACAATACAGAGCACCATGTCCCATGTTAGCACAGTAGCATCATTTTTTTTTATGTTATTGTGGCGCATTGGTCAACTAGCACCAAAAATGACGGCGCTAATCCAGCAATGCATGAGGAGGCCCATTGGATACAATGGGAGTGTCACTTTAGTGCCTGTCTTGGGCAGGCATTAAAAATGATGGGAAAGATGATGCAGGGAAATCTTGTAAATTGCACTGTGCCATTTTTATGGGCCTCCTAACGGGGGAACACCCCGCTTGCATACATTATGCCTGGTGCAGGCATAATGTGTTGCAAGGGGTTACAAAGTGGTGCAATACTTTCCTTGCACCACTTTGCAAATCTGGCTCGGGAAAGGCCTCCTTGACACTGCCTTACCATACAAAAAAGGATGTTATAGAGGTAAAAGAAGGCTCTCGGGGCTTCTATAGATGGCATATTCAAAATTGTTATAAAAAAATCAGACTTCACCGTTTAAGTTACAGTCTGTGAGTACAGGTAGTACCACTTTGCTAGAGACTTATAAGTAAAGTAAATATGCTAATCAGGAGTAAACCAATGTTACCATGTTTTAAGAGTGAACACACATACGTTAACAATGGTTCACCTTAGTAAAGTACACAGGGTTCTGAGGCCAACTAAAATGAGATCAGAAAAGTATAGAGGCGAGAAAGTTGGGGGCTGACAGGTGTAGCAGGTACAAATTGGGGTAGTGAGCACTACTCTACCGTACTACTATCTTATCCTCTCTCCGAAGTCACCTAACACATTTCCCAAACCATTGCGGATCCATTGCAAATATCAGTATTCGGAAAACAATACCAAGTAGCCAAAAAGGACCTTGTATTGTTGGCAGAAAGAGGAGTTTTGGTTATAGTCCTAAGGAGACGCATGATTCCACTCAGTAAAGTGGAATACAATTACAGAAAATTACCATTTATGAGATAACTGATTGCAGGGGAGCCTGTTCTAAGGACGGGGGTGCAAGTCAGTATATATACCACTGTGTGACCACTGCCTGACCTTTGACCAGGATGAAATGCCTAAAAAAACAACTTAAAAGCTGTTCAAAGTACTTTAAGGATATGTAATGACAAAAAAACAGTCTTAGTGATTTGAGACTGTAGGCGTTAATACTGTGACATGGAATAAAGAGATGCTGACATTCTAGTATCCAAAGCAAGAAATCTTAATTAACTAATTGTTATGCGTAACAATTGAAGAGTGGGATATCGGCTAAAATAAGGGAAGAAATGTGATAAAGAGATTGCTTCTCTCCATTGGGACAAATAGCAAATTGGCTAGCATGGTTAGGTAGGTAAACCATACCTTACACCCTGCCATATACTGCTCATGACCTCACATGGCATCACTCATGACATCTCAAATGATATCACTGATGAAATCACTGCCAAGATTAAATGTCACAGGATATGTAACAAACCCATGCTGTATTGAAGGAACACTGTGCAGTGTCATTCACAGCAGCAGTTAGCCACAGGGCCTGGTCTACGACTCGATCTTTGCCCATGCTCTTGTGCAATCAATCTATCCACCATGCAGCCAATCTTTTCTGCACACACAAACTGTGCAGTCTTAAGACTTGTTTAGGTGATTAGACTTCTATAATCCTTTCAGCATACTCATTGTGCATTGAGGCAAGCACTGTGCCTCTTGACATGGTGCACTTTTCCTTTATACATTCTTAGCATACACAGAGATCAGGACATGGCCTACAGCTAGCAACACAAAAGAATGATGGGCGGAGTGATGAACACTCACCCGTTACATATCTGTGTTAAATCCATACTTCTTTTGCTCACTGTGCCACCCCAGGTTGGACCCAGCAATGTGCAAATCAGTCCTGACCCTGCTTCCCATGGGAACAGTCCAACCTGAGTTGCAAGGTTAGGTCCTCTGTGAACCTGAAACAAGCATCCTGGAACCGGTTTCATGGTATCCTCTCTCATCAGTCAGGGTAGCTTGCATCCAGTGACACAGCAAGAAAGGAACTTATGTCTGGGCATACCCTGGCCATTTATGGCACCTTAGGAACACAAAAGGATGTTGGACGGAGTGCTGAAACTTTTCAAACACTCACCCCCTGTCACAGACCTGAGTTAAATTAATCGATCTTTTGATCAACGTGCCACCCCAGTTTGGACCCAGACATATGCAAAGCAGTCCTGACTCAGCTCCCCATGGGGCCAGTCCAACCTGAACTGCCAGGCCAAGCCCTCCCTGGAGTGGAAGCAAACATCCTGGGACTGGTTTTGAGGTATCACCCCTCATCAGCCGGGGTAGCTTGGATCCAGTGGCACAGCAAGCAAGTGACCCACAGCTAGGTACATCATGGCCACTTACCGCGACTTTAGCAACACAAAAGGATGAAGGATGGAGTGCTGAAACTTTTCGAACACACCCCCCAGTCACAGAACTGGGTGAAATCCATTGTTCTTTTCCTGAGCGTGCAACCTGAGTTTGGGCCCAGCCATATGCAAATCAGCCCTGAACCTGCTCCCAATGGGAACAGTCTAGCCCAAATTGCCAGGTCAGTTTTTCCCTGGCCTGGAAGCAGACATCCTGGGACCAGTTTTATGGAATCAACCCTCATCAGCTAGGCTAGCTTGAATTCAGTGGCACAACAAGCAAGGGGCCCACATCTGAGAATACACTGGCCACTTATGGCAACTTTAGCAACACAAAAGGATGATGAAAGGAGTGCTGCACCTCTTCAAACACTCACCCCCATTCACAGATCTCAGTTAAATCCATTGTTGTTTTGCTCACCATGCCACCCCAGTTTGGCCCCAGCCATGAGCAAATCAGTCCTGAATCTGCTCCCCAAGGAAACAGTCCAGCCAAACAGCCATGCCAGGTCTACTCTTGTTGAGAAACAAGCATCTTGGCACCAATTGTGGGGTATCACCCATCATTAGACAGGCTAGCTTTAATCCAGTGCCACAGCAAGCAAGGGACCCAAGTCTTGGAATACCACGGCCCCTTACTGTGACTTTAGCAACACAAAAGGATGATGGACGGAGTGCTGAATCTTTTCAAACACTCACCCCCAGTCATAGATCTGGGTTAAATCCATTGTACTTTTGCTCACTGTGCCACCACTGTTTGGACACAGCCATATGCAAATCAGCTGTGATCCCGTTCCACATGGAAACAGTCTAGCCCGAACTGCCAGGTCAGATCCTCCATGGACAGGAAACAAGCATCTTGGGACCACTTTTGGGGTATCACCCCTCATCAACCAGGCTAGCTTGAATTTTGTGGCACAGCAAGCAAGGGACCCTGGCCACTTACGATGACCTTAGCAACACAAAAGGATGACGAATGGAGTGCTGAAACTTTTCAAACTCTCATCCCCAGTCACATATCTGGGTTAAATCCATACTTCTTTTGCTAACCGCTAGGCCTTACTCTAGACCCTACATGGTCACAATATCATAAAATCAGTGGCACTTGGGTATTGGCTGTGCCCAGTTACTGATCTGCATATAGAGATGAGTTATGCAAAGGTGCTTGCCTAATTAGACCTTCCTTACAATGCAAACAATCTCTTGCAACACAAATATCTTAAAATCTGCTTAACAGATTTCAAACCTTGATAGGACCCGTTGTGATTACTATAATTAAAGTTTCATTCCATACTTGAAGGTGTTATGTTCAGCATTTTTTACAGTAGCATTGATAAAACTATCCTATGGGTCTGGAATGGAAATTGCAGCTTTTTCCTACCTTTATAACTTTTTTTCCTTTTGCATGGAACTTCACAAAACATGACAATCTAAGTGTTAGCAGGGTGGGCCAATCTAATTCTGGCTTTCATGCAGATTCATCAAAAGGCGACAAAGTTATACACAAAGCAAGAAAATGTGTTTCAATGGAACATGACACATAATCATATTTGCTTTACCAACTCCCTAATCTGTGTGTTCTATGAAAAAATATCAGAAACAAAATGTGATAGCAAATATTGCGAAAAAATATATATCAGAAACCACAATATCGTGTTTACATATTTGGGGCCAGATTTAATAGAAAATGGTGGTGCGTGGTGCTGTGCCATCGCTCACTGTCATTTTCAAATATTTATTATAATACAGCACACCCGTGACTTTCCCCGTGCTCCGGCGCTAAATTTGCTGCTGTGCGCCAATGCAGCAACCCTTACACCATATTGTAAGTATTGCTGCGTTAAGAGGGAGATCATTTTTGTGCAGGAAGGAACAACTTCCTGCACAAAAACAATCTTAAATGGCGATTTGCTCTTTGTATGTTTGCTGCAGAGTGCCTCACACATAGAAAGACCAAAAAATTAGAAGAAATTAAAGTATTGCGCCATGCTAATGCCACCCCTGGGGTGGTGTTAGACTTTGCTACAGTCTCAGGTTTACAAAAACGTGTAAATCTGAGGCAGCGTCAAAATGCAATGGATGTTGCTGTGGCACGCCCTATGCAACACCCATTGCACGTGGCTTCCACGCAAAGTGCTGCATCTGAAGGGGCCATATTTACAAGGTGGCGTTAAGCCACAAAAAGTGGCTTAACGTCACCTTGTAAATAAGACGAAGGGCATTGCGCAACCAGAGCATCACGAAAAGTGACGCTCCTGTGGTGCTGGGGCTCTTAAATACGCCCCTTAATATATAAACTGCAAAATTATGAAAAAAAAAATATTGTGGATGACAATATTGTCAAAACGACCCAAGATTGAATTTACAGCTCGTGTAGCTTTCTACTGAAACTAATTTCGAAATTAAAGTTTGAAATAATAATCTAGTTCAAATAATTTAAACTAATATTTAAAATATAAAATAAAAAGTAAAACAAGGAAATACTTTAAAAATGTTTTAAATATTTAAGCAATTAACAAAATGAATTACATTAACATTATAATTAATAAACACATCATTTATATAAACACCAAAAACATATAACAAAGAATATAAAACATAACTTTAAAAAGAATATTAGAAAATAAAATATAAAATGAAAAATAAGAAGTCTTTAATTGTATACATAATTTAAAAATATCAAGTAAATTGAATTAATTAAATAAATATTAACAATCCCAACTGAGCAATAGTGGAGAAAGTGTTAGAATTTGAAGGAGTCAAACTCAAGTCATAGCAACTGGAGGAAAGTTGTTGGAATTTGTAGTGGTCAAATTTACTATTCACACTCCAACATAAGCAAAAGCAGGGAAAGTGTTGGACTCCAGAGGGGGCAGATTTACTTTTTCCTCTCTAACGTAAGCAACAGTAGTAACAGAATTAAACCTTGAAGGGGTTAGATTTACTATTCCACTCCAGTCTATGCAACAGCAGGGAAAGTGATGGGAATTGGAGCAGCAAAATATACTTTTCCTCCTCTAACATAAGCAGAAGTAGGAATTTGCTGGAGTCAGATTTATAGTTCTCAGCCTATATATAAGCAAAGCTAGGGAAACTGTTTGACTTTGGAGGGGTTAGATTTGATGTTTCCATACTAATGAGAGCAAAGGTCGGGAAATTGATGGACTTTGGGGGAGTTAGAATTTTCCACTCCATTCTAAGCAACAACAAAAGTGCTACACCTTTGAGGGGTAAGAGTTTCTATTCCCACTCCAATCTAAGCAATAGTAGGGAAAGTGTTGTGCTTTGGAGTGTTCAGATTTACTATTCCCGCTGATACATTGTTTAAATAAAACTTTAAAAAATGGACCACAAATACATTACTACCTACTTAAATACCAAATGCATTAATTAAATATAAGAAAATTACATTGTAACAAATACAAATTATATATTACAAATCAAAAATAATTTTTTTAACAAATTTGATAAAAATATTTTATATTAAAACACTTCTCTACCTAATAGTCTAAAATGAACACTGATAATTACAAATCATAAATAAAGAATACTACAAAAATGAAAAAAGAAGATATAATACGATTATCTTAATTATTTACAAAGCAATTAAAATTGAAGCAGTTAACACATATAAAATGAACAGAATTTAATAATTAAACAAAATGATGAACACATTACCAATTATTTAAAAATAGAAAATAACAATCATCAGTTCACCTAATTATCAACTAAAATATTTAGTTAAATAGATATTTAAATACAGAACAATTAATTATGAGTTATAAACAATAGTTTACAATTAAAAAATTCTTCCCACCCTACTCCCCTATAAAGCCAACAACCCACCACTAAAATAACAAATTCTAAATACTCAAAAAAATGAAGGGGGTCATTATGATCCCCGCAGTCGGTGATAATCTATCTGTAGTACAACCTGCCAATTTACCACACCGACTGCCATGGCGGTAGCAGGCGCCAGGCTGGAAATAAGAATCTACAGCCCGGCGGCCGCTATTGTACCGCCGACGGCATCATGACCCTGCCTACTGCCATGATTTTCATGGCGTTCACAACACCACGAAAACCATGGCGTTAGGCCCTTCTAGTGAAATGGAATTCCTTTCCTGTAATTGGTAGGAGGCTCACCCACCCCCAAACACTCCTCAGACGCACCACAACCCCTCCATCCAACTCCCCTTCCGATCCTCCACTCCCCCATACACGCACACTCGCAGACACGCACCACACATACACACACTCACTCACACAGGCATACACGTATTCTTTCATGCATGCATCCATTCATTCTTGCACACATCTGTACACACATTCACACTGACACGCATTCACATTTCAATTAATACATGCATTCTCACACATGCGTACACACTCGCAAACAACAGTACACACACATTCGCATTCACGCACACACTCACACATTCATGCACACATCCCCACACACACACAACACTCCGCACCTCCCTCCCCTGTCGGAAACCCAACTTACCTGCATCCAGGGGGTCTTCCGGCAGGGAAAGGAACGGGGCGCTGCTACCGCCAGCAGAACACCACCAGGCCGTATTACTTTTCATAATATGGCTGTCGGTGGTCTACTGGCATGGCGTTGCTAGTGGTAGCAGCGCCACCTTAACACCATCCGCCAGTATGGCCACAGCTGGATTTCTGCGCTTCTTGTGGCAGAAACCCGGCTTCGGTCATAATTTGGTGGGCGGCTGTTAGCCTCAGTGACGGTCTTTTGGTGGTCGTCGCCATGGCGGTAGGTGGCATTTAGCACCGTTGTCTTCATTAGGGCCTAAATGTTATATAAAATCCTACAAATTGTACTAAAAACATTAAACATACATGCTATGATAGAACTATTATTTCATTTTAGCAAAATAACTATTTTTTATCAAATGAATTACAAAACAACATTTTATATAACTACAGTAAATAAAATCATATTATCTACAATTACATTTAAAAAACAATATTAAATATCTAAATGAAAAAACAATGTTACCATCTTCAATACTAAGCACCACAATATTGTTGACATCTCAATATTCTGGCCCGATGTTTGTGACCTACAATAATTTTGATTTGATCTTTTGGTAAAACACCAACACACATTGTGGCCCATATTTATACTTTTTGACGCTAAACTGCGCTAACGCAGTTTAGCGTCAAAAAGTTTTGCGCCGTCTAACGCCATTCTGAAGCGCCATGCGGGCGCCGTATTTATGGAATGGCGTTAGACGGCGCAATCAGACCGGCGCTGCCTGGTTTGCGTGGGAAAAAACCACGTAGACCAGACAGCGCCGGCGTAGGGGGAAAATGGCGTATGGGCGTCTTAAAATGGGGCAAGTCAGGTTACGTCGAAAAAATCGTCGTAACCCGACTTGCGCCATTTTTTTTCGACGCCCATCCCCCATCAACATGACTCCTATCATTGTAAAGATAGGAGTCATGCCCCCTTGCCCAATGGCCATGCCCAGGGGACTTCTGTCCCCTGGGCATGGTCATTGGGCATAGTGGCATGTAGGGGGGCACAAATCAGGCCCCCCTATGCCACAAAAAATAAAAAAAAAAATACTTACCTGAACTTACCTTAATGTCCATGGGATGGGTCCCTCCGTCCTTGGGTGTCCTCCTGGGGTGGGCAAGGGTGGCAGGGGGGGTCCCTGGGGGCAGGGGAGGGCACTCTGGGCTCATTTTGAGCCCACTTGTCCCTTAACGCCATGCCTGACCCAGGCGTTAAAAAGCGGCGCAAATGCGCCGTTTTTAGCCACGCCCACTCCCGGGCGTCTCTTTTGCCCGGGAGTATAAATACCACGTAAAGGCCTGGGAGTCATTTTTTAGACGGGAACGCCTCCCTTGCATATCATTAACGCAAGGAAGGGGTTCACGCTAAAAAATGACGCACATTCCGGGAACTTTGGCGCTAGACGCCTCTAACGCCATAGTATAAATATGGCGTTAGTTGGCGTTAGTTTAGCGTCGAATTTGCGTCGAAAAAAACGACGCAAATTCGGCGCAAACGGAGTATAAATACGGCCCTGTATGTTTTCAATTCAAATGTACTTTCTGTATTGTGAGAATGTGCATCTTTTTTCACGGTCACTCCTCCCCCATTTAAGTGGACTGATGCTTCAGATTTGGAACTCCGTGCACAGGGGTACTGCTCTGTGAGCCTCGGTGAAATGTTACATTACGGGGCTTGGCCTGGCCACGAACACGGATGGCCACTTGAACTAAGAGCTCCGTGAGGCGGTGGGCCTTGAACCGGGAGCAGGGGCGTTGGCGGGTGGTGCACCCACTCCCATCGATCCCAGAAGAGGGCAGTGGGGTGTCTTGCCTTGGGGGGGCTGCAGGACGGGCCCGGGGGCCTGACCCTCACTGCTAACATAGCTGTGTGCAGCGTAGTGGCCTGCTTTGCTGTGCTGAGCAGCGACCTGCCGTAACGACTGGACACAGCCGGGGAGGAGGAGCAGAGCCTAAACGGGAGAAGACTGCACAGCAGCCCTGGCGGCGAGCCGACCTTGGCATACACGTCTCCCCTGTCCCTGAACCCCCCCTCCTCACAGCAGACCTTGGTCTGTGGCGTCGTGGAGCCGGGGTGCCCTCTCATCGCCCAGAGACCGGTGCTCTCGATTGAAGAGACGGGTGGCAGTAGTAGTGGAGCGCCATTCGAGGGGTGCACTTTCTCACACCTGGGGAGCGTAGAAGAGATACGACTCCCCAGGGCAACATCCAGATTGGTGGTGGCGGCGGGGTGCGGCCGCAGGGGTGAGACAGCATTATACCTATGGATTAACATCAGCGGTGAGCTACTTTTGCCGGCTCTCCCACGCCCCTCCTGTTGATCCACACCTGGTGTGCCAGAGAAGGTGAGGTACCAACCCCTTCCCCCATCTATTGGCCTTGGAGACCCCTCTTGCTTTTCCTGCTTCGACTGCTCACCCCGCCGCCTCTCTATCACTGCAACATAGCGACAAGGAAGCCCCCTACCGATCTACAGCATCCACAAGGTCAACTAGAGAGCAGGGTGCCTGCTCTGCATAGGTGCCAACAATATATCCGGGACATTGGAGATTTTGCACACCCAACACCTCTACTTTACTGGGCCTGCACCTGTGAAGCATAGACCTCTCTTCCCACTGAACACTGTCATTGATCCAGACAGCTCCAGACCACTGATGAGCACAGGAATTCTTGCTGGGAGCGACACAAGATCTACTTCTCCTCCCCTTCACCTCACACCTCTCACCCGCCTCCACGCTACCTCTGTATTATAAGATAGCATTAGTTGAGTGGTTCCCAGGTCACCAGATCAGTGGGCAATAACCATACCATATCCACTTCACAAGGTCTGCAATGCCTGGTGGCAGGACATCGGGCAAGCACTCAGTCAAGCCGGCCAGACAACAAATTTTTTCCAAAGCCCTCCAGCATTGGCAAGATCCACCCTCTGCCTCAGGACTGCAATCAGCCGCCCAGCCCTGCACCATGGCTGACCCAACAAATGAAGCAACCATAGACCGAATACTACAAGAGATCTCAGCGGTGGGTCGCAGACTTGAGGGGATGGACAATGCTATAACTTCTTTGAAAAAAATCCTTGCACCTAGACATTGCAGGCTTTCAGTCACGGGTGTCAGGACTGGAACAATGTGTGGCAACTGTGGAAGATCACATCACCACCTTCCAAGACATGGACCAGGAGCTTCTGTATCTCCACAGAAAACTGATAGACTTGGAAGACAGTAGCCGCAGGGACTATGGTGGTCATTCCGACCTAGGCGGGCGGCGGTTGCCGCCCGCCCGTCGGAAGCCGCCTGAATACCGCCCCGCGGTCAATAGACCGCGAGGGGTATTCTGACTTTCCCGCTGGGCCGGCGGGCGATCTGATTCAGATCGCCCGCCGGCCCAGCGGGAAAGCGCCTTCCACAAGGAAGCCGGCTCGGAATCGAGCCGGCGGAGTGGAAGGCGTGCGACGGGTGCAGCAGCACCCGTCACGCTTTTCAGTGTCTGCATCGCAGACACTGAAAAGCCTAGTTGGGCCCTGTTAGGGGGCCCCTGCAGTGCCCATGCCATGGGCATGGGCACTGCAGGGGCCCCCAGGGGCCCCAAGACGCCCGTTCCCGCCGGCCAGGTTCTGGCGGTAAGAACCGCCAGAGCCAGGCCGGCGGGAAGGGGGTCGGAATCCCCATGGCGGCGCAGCATGCTGCGCCGCCATGGAGGATTCCCCAGGGCAGCGGGAAACTGGCGGGAGACCGCCAGTTTTCCCTGTCTGACCGCGGCGTTAGCGCCGCGGTCAGAATGCCCTTAGGGGCACCGCTGGCCTGTCGGCGGTGCTCCCGCGCCCGTTGGCCCTGGCGGATTGTATCCGCCAGGGTCAGAATGAGGGCCTATGTCTGCTTTTTCGGATTCCCGGAACGCATTGAAAGGTACGGACACTCATTCCTTCTTAAGGGAGGTCTTCCCTAAGCTCACTGACTTAACCTTCAACCCCCCCTTGTAGTTTCAGAGGGCACACAGATTGGTCCCCAAACATCGGGATGAAGCTACTCAGCCCCGCCCAATCATTACTTGTCCCATACGACATACGCAGACCCGCCAACTCCTCCAGGCAGCCCGAGCACATGGGCCATTCCAGATGGAAGGATAGGAGATCCGGGTGACTGCTGATTTCTTGAAGGAATCCAGTGATCGAAGAAAAGCATTCTTGGCCCTCAGCCCCAGACTGCGCCACCTGGAGGTGAAGTACGGACTGTTCGAACCAGCGGGAATGTGGATCACCAGAAACGGTGTGTCTAAAGACTTCTACAACCCTGAAGACCTGCGTCTTTTCCTGGCGAGTCTCCAGACCCAGTCCATGGACACTACCACTCCGTCCCAGCCTCAGGAATTATCTACTGACAGGCAGTGTGCACCACCTCCAACTCTCATCCCCAGAGAAACAGGCCATCATGACTCAGATTTTCACCCCAGGGGGAGAGATTTAGAGAGACTCGCAAAGACTTACAATGACAGGGGACATGTGCCACACACGGTGGCGCTATATACCCAGGTATCAGACAGGGACAAGTCTCACTCCCTCTTGAAGCCCATCACAGCTCCACTTGAAGCCACGACCATCCTGCGTATGGCATGAATCGAGAAGCTTGTGAGCCTGGAGCCCCAAGCGAGAACCAGTGGACCTCCTGCCAATCCAACGGACGGATGAGTATCTGTTCGCATGTTGACTTTGATGTTTTGATGCTTTGAGATGTTCTCCATAATGCTTAAAGACTCTGATATTTAAGCCCCGACAGAATCCTTTGGCCCTTATGTTTTATGTGCCTGCCAGTTTTATATGCCTATCTGTTGACCATATTTAATATGTTGCTGTTTGACGCCTTAAGAAGTTTACACTGCACTATTCTCGTTGTTATAGGCCCCCTTTCCTCCCCCGAAACCCCACCTCCTCCACCCCCTCCATCCCATCACCTCCCATCACCTCCCCGTAGCCAGGTTCAATGTACTTACCGCCCTGCCAATGGACCCTCAAACCCTCCCACTTCTTTTCGTAGTCCCCGTGGGGCAATTTGGCTTGCACATGCTACTTGGGAACAATCATACTATATGGAGACAGGACCTCAGCATGAGTGACGACCGACACATGATACATCAAGGAGCACAATGCTATAACATGACACACCCACTTAGATATACCACCTACACACATTGTCACTGGTCCCTTGTGGGTTGATCCCCCCCAACTACGAGCTGTCACAGCTCCATTGTGGCTCGGTACCATTACCATAGTCAGGCCAGCACAACCCACGATATTCGTGACGGTGGGGATTCCACCACCAATCTTTCCTCCATCCTCCCCTCCCAACACCTATCCTGATGATTTGCGACACGAGGTGGTACGCCACGGTCCATGCCCCCCCTTCATTCCCCCGGGCGGCTTGCTGCACTCCCCCTCGCATCCCCCTCCACCACCACCACCATGACCATCCTCTTATAAAGATATGTTCACTCTATTCCATGCTATATCATCATGCTACTGTTGCTGTTTGGAATACCCTGCACGCCCTCCCTTGGTTGGGGCTTGCTGGCCGAGTGTGCGGGTTCCACAGGTTTAGAACCGCAGTCTACAGATAAGGGCTCTGCTCCTTTGACCCCTTCTCTCCCACCAAGCTCTCTCTCTCTTTTTCTCTTCCTCTTTCTTTCTCTCCCTCCTCTTTCTTTCCTGGTGTCTCTATCCCACCAACTCCCCTTTTCTCTAAATCCTAACTATCTCCCCACCCCCTGTCTTAATACCTTCCTGCATCCATTCTCTTCTCCCGACACAGGTGGTCAACTGTCACCCCCCAACTTTCGTCCGTTATCCCTACTACCTAGTACTCACTTGCATAGCTCCGCATGAAACCCCTCCCTCCCCATTCATATACTCCACCTCACCTCACTTCTCCCCGCTCCCCTTACCTCTCGGTTCCACCATGGCTGGCCCTAACTCAAATATACCTACCCGACTACAGATAATGTCCTGGATCATCAACGGCCTAACACACTTCATGAAACAGAAGAAGATGCTCTCCTACCTCCACTCTAAACGGGCTGACATAGCCCTCCTCCAGTAAACACACCTTGATAGGGTTGAATCCAGTAAATTACACTGTGACTGGGTGGGGACCGCAATATTTAGTTTCAGCCCCACCCCGCAAGAGCAAGGGAGTGGCGCATCAAGAAAATGTGGAGTGGCGATATGATAATGTAAGAACATGCCTCTCACCGTCATGAAATCATGAACTGACCCAGAGGGGAGATACGTATTCGCAAAATTAAAACTGGGAGACTCATCGTTTTGTGTGGGCTCTAGCTATGCACCAACAGGTCCTAAAAGACTGTTTTTTCTACAAATCTACTGCCTCCTGACTGAAATAGGGGCAACTCACTACATAACAGGGTAGACTGGAACCTGGCCAGGGATGTGTTCTTAGATAGGATCGGACCCCTCGATGTTAGTAACAACAATGACAGAGCCCTACAGACAAATGTGATGACAGACAACGGCTTGGTGTACCACTGGAGACTGATGCACTCGACTGTCAGAGAATATACTTTCCTGTCGCCAGTCCTGAGTGGATTATTTTCTTATATCACACGGCAAAGTGGCTCAAGCCCAAGATACTCGAATATTGGAATGTGGCCTCTCGGACCATTCCCCAGTCCATCTGGCAGTCCATATGGGCCTAGTGTCCCCGGGCTGCAAACCCTGGCGCTTCGCTGTCCACTGCTATCACTCTCCACAGGGCAAGACACAACTACAGGCCCACACGTCCACCTATGTGCAAGATAACATTGGCACTGTAGACTCCAAGAGGGTTCTGTGGGCAGTAGCTAAGGTAACCATATGAGGGCAAATGATGGGAGACGTGCCGCTAATGAACAGAGAGAGAAAGGCCTGTCAAGCGATTCTGGAAGCCGACATCAGCTCATCATGCGACAATATACAGCCCACCCCTCGCTCCCTACATGCTGAAGCCTGGAACGTGCCCGCATGGCCTTAAATGAGCTATACACATCCTAGGCTGAGTATGCCCTACAATATCTACAAGGGGAGAAGGCCTTTCGACTACTGGCGGCTCAACTCCACCAGAGAACGGCGGCCCTAGCCATACCAGCTATCATCACCCCCACTGAGGAGACACTCACACATCACGAAGAATAGTCAATAAATTTGCGACCTCCTACTGACATATATATGTACCCCAGAGTCGGTGTCCAGCCCCGCCCAAATGGAGGCCTACCTAACTAATGCCAATCTACCCCACCTCTCGGAAACCGGTCTCACTCTTCTGGACGGAGAGATAAGTCGGTTGGAAATAGTGTAAGCCATCGCCAACCTCCCCTACCTTAAATAATTGGGGGAGGATAGTTTCCCAGCGGAGTTTTACAGGTGGACAGACGAGGAGGTGATTGATGTCATGCACAAGGCGTTGGGTGAGGCCTGTCAGATGGAATCTTTGGGTGCAATATTCAACAGAGCAACAATAAGGTTCGTACCAAAGCCAGCCCCGAACCCTCTACTCTGCAGCAGTTAACGGCCTATATCTCTCCTGAATGGAGATATTAAAATACTGGCCAGCATCCTAGCGACTCGTTTGTGCAAAGTTATCCCATTCCTATCTCACCACACTCAGATGGGGTTTATACCGGGGCGTACATCCAAGAATCACCTGCGCACCCTCTGCCACACTCTGTGGGAATCTAAGAATCTGCCTCATGCTGCATTAGCCTTATCTCTAGACACTGAAAAGGCGCTCGATCGCATAGAATGGCCTTATCTCTTTGCGACCCTGGAAAAATTTGGTTTAGGAGAACAATTCATCTGGAAAAGTCCGCCTGCTGTATGGCCTGCCCACGGCACATGATAACTGTGGGCTTTTTTATCAGACCCTTTCCCTATTCGCAGAGGGACGAGGCATGGATGTCCTCTCTCGCCCCTTTTATTTCTGCTAGCGATGGAGCCACTTGCGGTCCCCCTCCATCATTGTCCTTTGATAAAAGACTTTCACTGCCAGGTGGGACATCCAAAATTTACTTATACGCTGATGACGTCCTCCTCACCATAACCGACCTGGAGCACTCTCTGTCAACCCTACTGGAGACAATTGACTGATTTGCACTCATTTCTGGTTACCGGGTGAACTGGGACAAGAGCAAAGCACTCCCCCTCTTATTGGTGAATACGAAAGCCGCAATTCACGGCTTCTCATTCCGCTGGACCCCGAAACACCTAAAATATCTGGGAGCGCTAGTTAACTGGGGCCTGGAACGCATGGTGGCAGATGATTTAGACCTCCACATTGCACGTATGAAGCTTGATTTTGACAAGTGGGCTCACTTGGGACTTTCTATGTGGGGCAGGGTACAGGTGGTGAGAATGGTCACGCTACCACGATTTACCTATATTCTGGGTATGCTACCTCTTCAAGTAACCCTCTCAACGCTGAGGCCCATTGATGCAGTGCTTAGAGCCTTTGTGTGGGGCCCCACTCGCCCATGGCTGGCGTCAGCTAAGCTCCTGGCGCGCCGCTCTTACGGGGGATAGGGGCTTCCTTCAGTGGAACACTATACCCTAGCCCTGCATCTGTCACAACTGGCTAACTCATTACCTGGATTCCCAGAACCACTGCAATGGGTGACTATAGAGAAAACGCTGCTTCCCCATTGATGTGGACTTGGTGGATTATACTACAATGGCTCCTTTTCGGCCAGCCCAGCTAATCCGATTCTAAAGGCGATGCGTGCAGCATGGTACAGGGTCCATCATTTACTGGGGATACACCCTTTCTTACATGCCCAGGCCCCCTTATTGGACAACGACAGTTTGCAAATACAGAGTGCGGTTCTCAACTGGCCACAATGGAGCATGTCCGGTATTGACAACCTAGCCCAAGTTCTAGAGGAAGGAGTACCCAAACCATTTGCTAAACTGCGGGAGCAGTACAATCTCCATCCACAACAAGAATGGCAATACCTGCAACTCAAACACTGTCTACAACAGAACACTGGTAACACTTGCTGAGGACATCAGGCCAAGTCAGTGGTTGCTAATTTAAAAACGTGAGGGAGACACAAAGGTGTAATGGTGGGCCTCTATGAGATCCTTATGCGTCACCCGTACTCGCAGCCCCTTATGGAAAACATACGCTCTCAATGGCAGATCCACTTGCAAAGGTCCTATGACACGGAAACCTGGCCAGACATCCTGGATGCCCTGGACAGGGGCACCCACAAAGCCCGATTGAAATTCTGTATCTTTAAGATCATCCACGACTGGTACTGGACCCCGACAAAATTACATAGAGCCGGACTTCTTCCACATGTAAACTGTTGGCGCTGCCCAGAGACCTGCTGTGACTTGCTTCATATTATATGTGGCTGCCCATCGGTCCAGCCCCTGTGGGATGAAGTGGGACTCACCCTAGCTGAATCCGTACCGCTCAGGCCACCGCTATCTCCTTCTCTTATAATACTGCATGATCTGGAATACCTTCCAGCCCTGTCCCGGCCAAAGGCTACTACATATGGCACTAGCAACTGCAAAGATTTGTATCCTCCACCACTGGAGATCATCATCTCTCCAACCCCGGAAGAATGGATCGTGGCAATGGTTCGAATAGCCGCACATGAAAGAGTCATCTTTAACCTACAGGATCAGTCTACCCTATTTAACCAGGTATGGACGCCTTTCCTCTTAGAGGCACAGTACTAGTCTACACACTGTCGTCCATCCCTGTCTCCCGCCCACCTCCGTCATTGTTCATTGGTCTCTTAGCACAGACATCAGATATCCCCATACCTTTCACACCTGCCTGCCCACCCTGTCCTCCCCTCCTCTCCTTCCTTCTCCCTTTTCTCCCCCTTTCCCCCTCTCCTCCTCCCTCGCACTCACAGTCCAATACGCCCCTCAACTAGATGGTAAAGATACAGTGACTGCCTGCCAACGGCCTCTGAGGATAGCTACAAACTCCCTCCTCCATGCCTTCCCGTGACCCCCCTCCCTCCCTCTCACTACCTGTTAGTCACTCACACATCTCTTTGTTGCCTACCTCATTTTGACCTCTCATTTCTGTGGATCACCCCTTCCCCCCTTCTTTCCCAGCTGTCTCCTTTCAGTGTCTCCCATTATCTACATGACTCCAGTTCCTCCCTCCTTTCATCTCCCTCCTCTCTTCTTTCCTAACTTTACTCTCCTAGTATGATGGGCTGCTCTGCTTTACAGCCCTCGTACACTCTTGCACCCATCCTCTGTGCTGCGTTGCAGCGCCCCTGCTATACTACTCTACTACACTACCCATTGCCCTAACTCACAGTACAATGTGTGATTTATAGGCTGCCCCTCTCGTAGGCAACTTTCTTCATTATCCACCTAATGCCACTACCTCCCTCTTACCCGAAGTGCTGGCCGCTTACTGTTCCCTTCCACTTCCTCTTCAACAAACAGTAAGCGTAGGTCCTGTAGATACTCCCAGGTTGACGGCTGTCGGCCTTCGCTCTTCAAATTCTCCCGTGTATGGTATCCTTTGAACTGGCCCTCAACAAATTGCCGCCACAAGGACAGAGGGCAGATCCTGTCTGTCTACTCACTGATGGTAGGCTTGATGACGTACTACCAGACAGTTTGTCTACTGGCACGAGGGGGCACATCATGTTGGGACAATACGGACACATGCAACACGATCGCTCCAGCACACTGCCCATTAACATGTGATATGCAACCACAAGCCCGCAATGTTCTCCAATCTGAGAGTAAACACTCCCCCACCTCTTTCCTCCCTTCCCTACTTTCTATTGCTCCCACTTCTCCTCCCCTTTCTCCTTCCCCACCTCCCCCAGACCCCTTTCACTTGCTACTACCGCCCACTTCCAATGTTTAGGTCAGCTGGTACACATATTTATCATCTTACGATGCTACTGTAGTAAAGATTATGATGCTTCAAATCGGTACAGTAATTTTGATTCTTTATCTTTTTGTATTATCACAAACTGTTAATAAAAAATTTCAAAGCGCAAAAAAAAAATCTTACATTAAATCACGTAATTTCAGAGAGAAAGTTTAATGTAAGAGGTACCCTTTAGGTATTTTTTTGACATGAGCAGAATTTCAGGGAAGTGTGTTACCTGAGGAGGCTGTTCAGTGATCTTTGAGTGCAAACCAGCAAATCTTAATGCAAACAGCAATATTTTGAATAGAGGGAGAGTCCCTTTAATGTGGAAGCCAACAAACATTTCAGATAGATTTTTTACCCAAGTGGATAGTTAATGTAAGCGCAAACTACAAATCTTAGCATGAGCCACAGCATTTCAAATGCAAGTCACTTGAAATCAAAGTTTCTGAGTGTGAGATGCATTTTGCATAATTATACCAGGAATTTTGTATAATTAGGCTATTGAAAATTGAGCAAGTTACTCCAATCCCTACTTCTGTCCAGTCCCCAGTCTATGCGGTCTGACCCCCAAAAATTGGTAAAGTTGGCCAATCTCCAACTTCAAATGTAACTTTCTAGTATGGCTATAGTGTATGGTGTAGGACAACTGTGAGGATGTGGGTGTACTATATGACCAACTTCAAATGTAACTTTCTAGTATGGATATAGTGCATGGTGTAGGACAAATGTGAGGATGTGTGTGCATTATAAGAGGCTTTATCGTACAGTACACTCACAAAGGCTGTCTTGGTTCAGTCACGTACATTTACTTAACCTTAAGATCAACACTGGGTAGCTGTGGCTGCAAGCAGTAAGGCTTAGCAAAGGAACAATGTGTATAGCATTTTACAGCACTAAACAACCGAATAGAAAAGTAACACAACTGGAAAGAAAAAAGACACAAATTTAGAAAAATAGATTATTTTTTTGTGAATTTCTAGAGACCTCAAGCATCAAAATCCAGCAAAACATTTCAGAGATACAGATTTTAGACGTAATCAATAACTTTCATATCAACTGCAAAAAAGCATTGGCTAACAAAAAGTTTGGAAACTTTTGAAAAGTTTGTAAAAGTTAGTTCGGCAACTCCATGACCAAGTCTGGCAGGAAAGAGGTCTAGGTGGTCAGAAATGATACTGTGGACAGTCCCCTGACCACCAGAGTGTTTTTAGCTCAAGATCCAAAATTTACAGGACCACCGGCATAGACATAAATGGAGTGGTCCGGATGCTGAGGGATTGAGGTGTAAAGACGCTCATAGGGTGCTTCGGTTGTGGTGCAGCTGGCAGGGTTACCTTTATGGTGATCCTTTCATACACAGTTGAAGTGGGGCAAACATGGCCACAGAGTTTGGGTCCCTTGAAGTCCTCTACGTTGCAGTGGCTGACCAGCTGATGTAGGACTACTGGTCAGTCTACACTGCGGTTGCAGTGAAATCCATTGGTGGGGACTGCTGTCCCTTGGGTAGGATGAATCAGGTCTTGGGGAGCACTTCCAGGATCAGCATACATAGGTGCAGGTTTTGGCTATCCTCTTTAATGCCTGGCAACTGGTAACAGCAAAATGTCTGCAGTGGCTACCAACTTTGTGACTTGGGTGACTTCAGCTCTTGTGTCCCTGGATCTGGTTCCAGGAGATCAGGTGACTGCTCCTTGGAGTCACTGGTGTTGTTTGATGACTGGAATCAATTTTTTCCTGAGCCAGGAGCCGTAGGCACAGTCCAATCTTTACTAGACCAAAGTGCAGTAGATGCAGTTCTTCCAAACATGCAGTCTCTCTTTCTGCAGGTCAAGGGCAGCTGGGCAGCCCTTCTTTGGTCCTCTCTCCGATTACAGAGTGATCTTAGGGTCAGGGTTTCATGGTGCTAGGGGTGTAATATTTATCCCAGGGAAGAGTCCTAAGTGGACCTCGCAGTCGCTAACTAATGGGCTACTTAGTCCCCTCCTACCTAGTGATGCATCTTCTGTGATGTATGCATCTGACTATCCTAAAATGCCACATTCTTTACTCTTTCAAAGAGACACTACCCTTCTTCAGTCATCAGGAAATTGAAAGCCCACCCTAGAGGTATGTTTCACTGAGGGCTACACTTCCACAGTAAAACTGGTTTGTGGATGAGTTTGCCCTCTCTGGACCTGTCTCCATGCTTTCTACAGGAATAAAAAGCATCCTGCTCAGTGGTGTTGGCCTGGGCAGTCTATCAAAGGTGGATTACTCTTTGAAGCTCACTTGTGGGCTAACCATCCAGACAGATGAAGTGACACCTCTTTACTGCAGCACTGCCTTTGTTCGTGAGCCGAGGTGCCATTCACATGTCTCCGCAGGTGATCAGAAAGCTGTCTGGCGTGTGGGCCTTTGGGGGCTCCTGGACAGGCAGAGCACAGAGTGGCAACAGTCTAAAAGTTGCAAACCTTTAATAGTGACATTAATTTCACCATGGCCATCAGGTCGCATTTAATGACAGGACTAATTTGATACCTCACATGGCCTAGTTTGGTAGTCCTAGCCAAAGGTTAGACTGGCTGGGATGTCATCTAGTAACCCTGTGCTAGGCAATGGGGCTACCAACTTTACCTGTAGCAAAACAACAATTTAGAAGTGTTGTTTTTAAGATATATCGGGAAACATATGTTTTGCTAAACAAAAAACAGCTCCCTGACATAGGACTCCATAAGCCTTCGTTAGGGGAGTCTTACATATAATGTCAAGGGAGGAAGTGATTTTGCCATTGTTTTGAATGGCAAAGTCGAACTGGCAGTGAAAGCACTGTCTTTCCAGTCTGCAGTGGCAGGCTGGGTGCCATTCTGTACCTTGTCACACGAAGGGCGACACAAAATTGCTGCAGCCCTGAGTAGACACTCTGTTTTACATGGTACCCAGGGTACCATATACTTGGGACTTATAAGTAAGTCAGGCTTTGCCAATTGGGTGCATCCAATTCGACATGTAGTTTAAATAGGGTTAAAATACTGTCACGGATGTCTTTTTAGCAAGCTGCAGTGCACTCTCAGCATCAAAAATCAGCAGGATCAGTCCAGACAATGTGGGGGTGAACATGCAAAACAAGGCATTTTCTTGCAAAAATACATCACTGCCATTGAAAGTTATATATCCCCTGTCAACTTTGGTACCTATTGTGCCCCCCTCCACACCTCCTGGGCTGACAGGGAAAAAGTTGCTTCTGGCCTGCATGTATATATAGCCTGCCTGCTGCAGCTTTTCAACCTGCATGTGACCCTATCAAAATAGTTTTCAAAGTAACTTGTAAGAATGTTGTGGTACCATGTCTCCTCAGTTGCTAGCTCTGAAAAGCTATTTTCACAGCATATGGCTATACCTGACCAAACCAAAAAAACAAAAGTGCATTCAAAATAATTTTGCTACCTTTCATTTGGGATAAGCAAAGAGATGATTCAACCACAGTTTTAATATTGATTAGAAATACAATTCAATTGTGAAGTCTTGTGTAGATTATTATACCATTCAACCAGAACCTGTAAACTTACCACACCTTATAGGCATGTTTAAGTTACTTGTAACTGCCTAGTAAGTTATATCAGATTAACCCAGGTTCTGTAAATTAAATGCTAGTCGTGGGCCAGCAGTACTTATTGTGCCATCCATTTCAGTAGCTCTTAAAACTTCCCTGGCATGCCATTGTAGCCTGAATGCAGTTTCAAACTCCCATTTCAACTTGGCAATTAAACCCACTTGCCAAGTCCTGAACTCTCCTTTAATGCATATATGTCACCCTAAGGAAAGCCCTCGGTAGCCCAGGGCAGGGTGCCTTGTGATTGTAAGGTTGGACATATACTTTATAGTTCTACATGTCCCGGTAGAGAAAATTCCTAAATGTGCTTTTCACTACTGTGAGGCCTGCCCTTCTACAAAATGACATTGATAATTCCTTATTACATTTAATAAGCTGTAAGTTCCAACTGAGAGAGATATCTATGTCATGTGTGGTGTCTTTGGAATTGTCATTAAAACCCTACTTAATGGTAAAGTTGGGTTTTTGATTACAGTTTTGAAAATGTCATCTTTGGAAAGTTGGCATTTTCCTCCCATCACCCATTGTGTGAGCAGCCTGTCTTAGGTCACATGTCTGGGTATAACTGCCAGTTAGACTTTGTGAATTCCTTCCAGACAGTCATATAATAGAGGGATTAGGTGTGCCTGAATGAGAATCAGGAAACTACATGCATTTCAAAACCACTGTCTAGAAATGTCTCCCTAAGACATCAACTCCTCAATTCACTCCTTTACCTGCGGAAGGACTTTGAAAGGACTGCCTACTGATATGACCTGCTGTGCACTCTACAAGACAGCTTTGCTGTGCCTGCCTGGAAGTACTGCTTTGCTGCCTGGAGCCTGCCTGAACCCTCAGAGGCATCTTCACCTGAACCCAGGACTACCAGAGTGTCTCCAAGGGTAGTTTGCCAGCCTTCTGTTCAGAGAAGCAGGGACATAAAGACTCCCACCATCATGAACTCCCACCTGTGTTGTATAGCTATTTTAGCCATAATTGTAGGCACAGCATTTTAGCAACTAGGACTGCCATTGTGCACTTAGCCCAGTTACATTTTATTCAGCTTCATTTTATTTTTCTAGCACATGCCACATTTGTGTTGCTGTTTTATTTTCTTTACCTAGTTGTTCTTTTGCCTAGGAAAGCATTACATTTCTAGCAAGACATTTGTTTCCCTTTGTGCTTTCCTCAAGTCTGGAGCCAGATAGAGTTGCTGGCAAAGTGGTACGCTGTGTCTCCTGCATTCACAGAAACATACATATGTGTATGTGGGGAAATTTTCTCAGAACATCATCAGTTTTATTATAAAAACACTTCTCTGCCCCGTACATGTTAGAGGGAAATTCTAGCCAGATGACCACAACTGCATGCTGATTGCTGATTGCATTCGCTACATCTACTTGCTTAGACTACTAATTCCCTGGCCTACATAGGGATGATGTCTTCCTAGACAGCAGGATTTCTTGCTCAGATATTGGGGATGATGTCTTCCCAAGGGGGGAAACCTGAAGGGCGGATTAGGGATTATCATACTGTGTTCTAACATAGTTTAGGTAGGAACCACATATATTACGCATATCGACAAGATGGTGGGACTTTTTCTGTGTTTCACTCTTGTTGTCACCATTTTGCTTTTAGCATGTTTTATCATCGTAGTTATTTCAATTCATGCCATTTTATCTAAAATGAAGTTATTTCACTAACCCTTATTGAACCCATTCTCTGCCTCTGTTTGTCTTTGCATATGTGAGACTAATGTAACTGAGAGAAAAGGATGAGATCTGATTGACCAGGATTCCACTGAGGAGTAATTTCTGTCATGCACCCAGTTGCCACAATCATCCCTGCTCTTGGGCGGAGATGGACTGCTGCCAATTAGCCAGAAAACACGGATTAGGACAACAGTTGTCACATGGTGTGAGATTGGACTCTTGCCCCTAAACTCAGGTGGTTCTGCCGCCCGAATTCAGTCATCTCATTAGGATAATGAAAGCCTATGCAACACCTAGACTCAGCCTGAGTGAACCCTGAACACCGAAGTGGTGTCCCACCAGTTCAGGAGACTTGGTTGTGCTGCTAAACTTAACTGGAGGCCAAATCCCAAAAACCAGGAGGAGACTAGGACTATCCTGCTTGCTTATTTGTCAGAGGGTCATCACTGGTCGAATTGACTTCTAGGCTTCTCCACTATGTTCTTCTCCACAGCTGCAAATCCTGTTCAGTGGTCCTTTGCCAAAGAGGTACCTGGCCCTGTGGACTATCTTTGGCTACAGCCCACTGCCAACTCCCACTGGAGTTTTTTGACCTCCAAAAAAGAGACTAATGGCCTCATTATGAGTTTAGCGGTTATGAGACTGCCAAACTAGCAGAGGCAGTCAGACCACTGCGGATTTGGTGGTTCAACTGCCAAATTACGAATTTGGGGGGTCGGACCACCAAAGGACCACCGTCACTGCTGGGAACATGGTTCCCGACATCATATCAGTGGTCAGGCTTGCAACCAGGTATGGTAGCACTGAATTCAGCGCCGCCTGGCTGATTACAACCCCTCTTTCCTCCAGCCTTTTCATGGCGGCGTGCCCGGCATGAAAAGGCTGGCGGAAAGGAAGTGCTTGAGGTCATAGGGGGCCCCCCCTGCCTGCCCATAACCATGTTGTGTGCAGCACAAGGGGCCCCCCTTGCCCAGTCCCGTTGGAATTCACACTGTCTGCTTTGCTGGAATGTTAGGATATTGGCCCGGCTCCCTGCACCATCCCTGCTTGGAACATGGTTCCCGACATCATATCAGTGGTCAGGCTTGCAACCAGGAATGGCAGCACTGAATTCAGTGCCGCCTGGCTGATTACAACCCCTCTTTCCTCCAGCCATTTCATGGCGGCGTGCCCGCCATGAAAAGGCTGGCAGAAAGGAAGTGCTTGAGGTCATAGGGGGCCCCCCCTACCTGCCCATGACCATTTTGTGTCCAGTACAAGGGGCCCCCCCTGCCCAGTCCCGTTGGAATTCACACTGTCTGATTTGCTGGAATGTTAGGATATTGGCCCGGCTCCCTTAAGGGATATCCTAACACTGTTCCTACCAGTCAGCCCGGCCAGCCCGGGGGCAACATTGTCATGCGCTCAGTAAGAACATCACCAATATGGTGGTGGCGTCCTCCTCATGAGTTTGGCGGCCCCGTGTGGGGATGCCAAACTCGTAATGAGGCACAAAAGTCTGAACATAGGCATCTTCTCTGCAGCTTTAACCCAAGGCTCCTCAGACACCGCCAACAGCCTTGCAGTGCTGAATTTACCCTCTTAGAACATTTTTCTCAAATTTCTTTTAGGTTCAAAGGTAACAGATGACCGGGCCCAATCCACTTCTGAAATCGAAGTCAAGCTCCATTGTGGTAGGCCTAATTTTTCAACTTTGACCCAGCTTTGCATGACTAGATGGCCGCTGTTGGGACTTTGATCTTTTAGGTGTTCGTTTTTACTAAAATAAAAAATAATAATCATATTTCCGGTTCCATTATTGGATATTTGTCATTTTGGTGTCAAATAAATTAATAGCGTTTATTCTATTTTTCTAAATTAGATTATAACTTTTCTTGTGCTGTGTTTTCACTTTAATAGTTATTATACTGTACAAATACCTTACACATTGCCTCCAAGTTAAATCTGATTGCCTATTGTGCCAAATTACCCAACGTTCAGCATAGGTTAATGTAGTGACTATTTGTGGTTCACTCGGTAAGAGATAGCACCTCTGCTTGACTAGGGCTCACATCCCAGTCAACCAAGAAACGCAATTTCTCACAATCCAATTTTGAAAAGACATCATCAAATACAACTTCAGTCTTGCCTGCTGCTTCAAAAAAGAGACCTATGCCCAAATTTAAAAGGGCTTATCGCCTCCTTGCGCCATGTGGTACAATGAGGCCAAATTCGCTGTGCCAGACTTACATGCATTGTGCCACGTTGTAACCCCTTGCACCACATTATGCCTGCACTAGACATAATGTATGCAAGGGGGTTATTCCCTCATTAGGGGGACTGCAAAAATGGTGCAGTGGAATCTATAAGATTCCACTGCGTAATTTTTGCAGAATTTTATAAAACCTGCACAGAGCAGCATTAAAAGGAGGCACACCATTATTTATATTGGGCCTCCATGTACATTACAGGATTAGCACCTACATTTTTGGTGCTAATCCTGCAAAGTACAACAATAGCATAAAAAATGTTGATGCTACTGTCCATAAGCTGCGCCA
This sequence comes from Pleurodeles waltl, assembly GCF_031143425.1. Classification (NCBI taxonomy): domain Eukaryota; kingdom Metazoa; phylum Chordata; class Amphibia; order Caudata; family Salamandridae; genus Pleurodeles; species Pleurodeles waltl. The sequence goes on along the minus strand of NC_090443.1, from coordinate 255,303,118 downwards.
TGGTGCGCCATATGTTTCATCAGGAACTATAGCATGGGCATCGTGTCCTATGCTGATGGCAGCCAGTTTATCCTCTCCCTGACAGAGAACCCCTCAATAGCCACAATGAATTTTCAGAGACGGGATGGAAGCAGTTGCCACCTAGATGAGGGAGAGCTGCCTAAAGCTGAACTCCGACAAAACTGAGATCCTCATCTTGAGACTATCCCCGTCAGCTTGGGACGACCCCTGGTGGCCCTCTACACTCGGCAGGCTCCTCACCCCTACAGACCATGATAGAAACATCGGCCTCATCCTCAACGCAATGCTCACCGTGACCAGGCAGGTCAACTCCATCACCTCCACCTGCTACCACACTCTCCGACTCCTCCAAAAGATCTTCAGATGGATACCAACCGACTGCTGAAAAACCGTGACACACGCCCTAATCACAAGCAGACTCGTCTACGTCAATGCCTTCTTTGCTGACACTTCCAAGAATAACATGAACAAGCTGCAACAAATTCAGAACGTCTCCGCCAGACTCGTCCTAGACATCCCCGCGAAGGACACATTACAGAACACCTGAAGAAACTCCACTAGCTCATCGTCGAGAAGAGGATCAATTTCAAACTCCTCGTACACATCTACAGAGCCCTCCACAACAGGGGATCCATGTATCTCAACCACCATGTCACCTGGTACTCCCCTTCCAGACCTCTCCGCTTGTCCCAACAGGTGCTCGCCAACATATCCCGCATAAAGAAGTCCTTGGCTGGATGAAGATCATCCTCATACTTGGCAGCTAAAAGTTGGAACACCTTACCTCAGGCAGTCACCATCGCCGCCTCAGTTCAAGAAAGACCTTAAGACCTGGATCTTAAAACTCATCCCTGAGGACCCTCCCTAGCGCATTGAGGCCCTATGGATAAGCAGTGCACTCTAGAAGTGATTGATTGATTGATTGATTGACTCTAACAACATAGGCTACAGAGGAAATAGTGTTCACAATCTTAACCTTTGCTAAATGGGGAAAAACGAGAAAGAGACACATCTTGTTGGGGTACCCATTCTCCCTGTTACACAGAGAAAAAAACAAGCCCCTGCAGAAACTGCTTCTGCTTATTCAGTCTTGGAGGGTTCAAGGAGCAACTTAATTTGCAGAACGGAGGGTTTAAGACAAGAGGGTCCCCCCAGCAACTCAATGAGTGCTCAGCGCGATTGGATCCCCGCAGTGTTAAATTTTCAAAGGAGTCCATTAACTTGTCATCTGAAAGAAACTGAGTTTGTGCCCACTGCTTTGCACCTTTGTTTGTGGAACAATGCTGGGGACAAAACCTTTACGCCAGACGGCACACCCCTGCAAAACTAGAAAAACTAGTATATCATTTATTTACAAAACACTTGGTCAATGGTAGCCCTCCCAGTAGTAGGTTGCACACATTACCAAATCAAGGCCACAAAACTACAACCCTATGGAAGTCCAAAAGGGGGACCTCACAGTATACATATCCCTCAGTTTAGATATCTCCAAGAAAAAACTACCCTCCACAAACCTAGGTCTTTAAATATTCAATGTAAATGAGCCAAAGACGTCAGCCCACCAGTACTTCTATTCAATGCCTATGCTCATAACACAGCCAAAAAGAAAAAGCGTTTGGAAACTACAACCTCAAGGATAACTGACTATGAGCAAGCTAACATGATGTGGTACATAATCTTGAGAGGGGACTTCAAACTACATTTAATTTATTTGCTTGATGAAGATGTTATGTTTATCTTTGAGAATTCACATTGGAATGTCCCAATGAAGTCAAGTAATGTAGTCAAATGGGGGGACACAACCAGGGAAAAAGTTGTGACAACCTTGGAATTCCTAGGTATGAGGGTGCTGAACAGAAGGTTTCCAGATGACATTCCCTGAACTGCACACATTTCGTTCCTAACTCTAGATCCATCATTGACTACACAATTTTCTGGCTGCCGCTATTCCCACTGATTTAGTAATACGAAATCCAAAACTCAAAGATAGCGATCATGCAATTCAGATGTTATCGATTGGGTTAAGTCCCCAAATTCACCTACTGGCTCCAGAGGACATAGGCACCTTATACTCCGCCAACTTAAAACATTTGAGAGGGAACAACAAATCAATAGTAGATCTAGCCATCCTGGCCAGAGACGTTATGACCAAGAGCATCAATACTAGATACATCCAAACTGACGCATGGACAAACTTCAGTGCCAATCTGTTAATACAGGCTACACCAGGGAAAGCAGGCCCATCAGTATCACAAAGAGGGCAAATAACCATCTCAGCCAAATATACCGTGCTAAGTAAAGAGTTAAAGAAAGCCACCAGACTAATGAGAACAGGAACCCAGTAGTCTATTCTCTGGGAATGGGTAAAGGCGCTAAAGGAAGAATGCAAAAACATCTCTGAGAGGACATGAAAGCCAGCAAAGAGGCATTCTGGGGAAGCCTAATATTCAACACCAGGCAGATGAACTCCAGGAAATTCTGGGAGACAATAAATGGGCTCAACAGACCATTAAAAGTGATAAACACCTCAAGTATGCCAAAGCTACTATGGGTTTCCCATCTTGCTAATGTCTTTGCAACTCACAAATTTCCCACTGGAGATGAGCACGATGACGCAATCAATAGGGTAATAGCTCAGCTTCAACTGATCCACTCACAATCTATGAAGTCACGCCCAATGGGCAGCCTGACCCAGGTAAAGACAGGGGTGGAACGTGCTCTCCAACAAAGGCGTTATTTACTCTCCATCTGAAGTGAAAAAAAAGTGTCTCACTGGACGTTGTGACAGAGCACAATGGCCAAATACCATCCCACATGCCATCTTTAAAGAAGATTCTCAGTTCTGGTCAGTGGCACTATTGGCATTATACAAAGAGGATCAGACAAGCAGCGCCATACTGGAGAGCTGGCATGGCTCTATCAGAAACTTGGGGCCAGATGTATATAAAAAGATTTTTGTGATTCTCTAATAGATTATTAAGAAATCTCAAACTGGGATGTATTACAGTGTGTTTGACACTGTTTGTGATTTCCAAAAGGGTCGCAAGAGACCTGTCTCATTAATATTTATGAGGCAGGTTTCAATTTGTGACCCATTTGGGAATGGTCACAATCACAGGGATGGTGCTTGCTGTGGGCAGCAGACCACCATGTCTGTGATTGCTTCTAAATAAAGCAATATTTGTCTTTTTGTAATGAAGACCATTTTCCTTAAAGGAAAATGGGATGCAGTACAAAAAGAAAACTGAAATGTTTTTATTTTTTATTTTTGAAGAGTAGGCAGTGGTCCATGGGACCCATTTGCATAGGGGAAAGGGTCCCTTGGGAACCCATACCTGTTTGCGAATGGGTTACCACAAAGGTAACGGAGAATGATTTGCGACTGCATTCCGGGTCACAAAAAATTCTAACATGGCCCTGCGACTCGCAAATAGGAAGAGACGGCATTATCACGCCCCTTCCTAATAGAAACTCACAATCCCTATTTTGCAAGTCGGTAACACGTTACGGACTCACAAAATAGGGAAGGTACATCGCCAGAAGCCTTTTACCAGTCGGAAACGGCCTGCTTCATACATCTGGCCCTTGGTGTTTAAAAGAGGTGATAGGGACAACCCTGCCAACTGCAGGCTCATTGCCCTCCTGGACTCTGAAGCCAAGAATTACACCTCCCTTGTACTAGCCAACCTAACTGATTGGTCAAATTTAAACAAGATGATTCTGTTATAACAATCATGTTTTTAGCAAAGGCTTAGGTACCACAACAAACATTCTATCAACTTCCTTTCTAATCGACTTAAGTATAAAGGCAAAGAAGATACTACACGTCTGCTTTTTAGACCTTAAAGCAGCCTTTGATAGTGTCTACCTGGGGATACACTGTAACAAAATAAGGAAATGGAGAATCCCCCAAAAGTTGTTTTGAGCAATAGAACTGCTTTCCTTGGAAACTTGGATTCAAGTAGAAATCGAAGACATCACTAGAATATCTAGGAAGATACCAATTAAGGAGGAGCTCAAGCAAGTATGTGTGTGAGCGCCTCACCTTTTTCATCTATTAATGGCAGATCTTTCAACATCCTTGGATCATGTGAACTCTCATCCACCACACCTGGATCCTCTTTAAGGCTCTCACTAGTCCTACGCAAATGACATTGTGTTAGTCAGCATCATAAAAGTGGGACTATAAAGGTGAGTAAATGCACTAAATTCTGAGGTTAATACCAACAACCTTGAGATAAATACAACAAAAAATATGTCCATCAGCAAAGAACGAGGTGGGTAGCCACGATCCTCCTAAATGACATTTCCATGGAGGCAGTAAGCTGCTACAAATACTTGGGTTTGTATCTAGACTCAAGAGGTTGTTCCTCCCACCAGAAACAACATATGGAGAAAATTGGAATGCCCTAATCTACGCCTTCAGTACTTTAGCAAACAAACTAGATGGTTCCTCTTTTCAGCCACTATTAGCAGTCACCTCTGGCTAGCTACTCCCGGCCATCACATGTGCAAGTGCAGCCATGAGAGGACAAGACGCAACTTTACTGGATAAACTGCAGACCATTGCCTACAAGCGGGCATTCTCCCTGCCTCAAACATGATCTTTGATACAAAGCAAGACCTAGGAACAATGTCGACTACAATTAAATGTTGGTGCAAGATATGGCAAACACAAGATGCCCCACTAAAAAGCTCACTATAGTTAGTTTTACAAATTGACCCACAGTTGGCTTACCACAAATATCTGGAATAGTCCATCAAATACATTTGGATTTAACTCAATTGTGGGGGTATGAATGCCTCATACAATGTCTTCAAAAGGATAACAAACAAAGCTATAACATTTCAATCAAGCCTGAAAGACAAAAAAATGTTTACTTCCCGATCACATGACTGGATGGTGATTAAAAGTTATGATGCGTTGAAACCAGTGCCTTATCTAGGCACCACATTTCCAGCGCACATTAAACAGAAACTAATGGCCTTGCATTTTAGAAAATTACCCGCACTGGCTAGTCAACAAACCTGGGCCAACAGTGGACCCATTCAATGTAGACTTTAGAAGTCTTTTTCTATCTGGTTTGTATTTGTCCTAACCAGCACAATCTTTGATTTTTATTATTGAAAAAGAGCTTTAATGACAGAGACATTTGAACATGCAGAGAAGCTATAATAGCGAGTCTCAACCCATATGACCTGCAGCTAAACAGTAAATTGGTGAAATTACCGACTATGGCTCCCATTTGACATATACTAAAATAATTTCACCACCACAAGACAAGAGCCCCAGCAAGTGAAATGTTTGATGCCAGCAGTTCAAACGATTCGCCAGGGTTACAGCCTCCAAAATCAAATTTAATTAACCTGGCTCCACCATTGCTGGGTCGTGCCGTTGCACTAATATTGACACATACTTGTTTTTAGAGCTGTCATTCCATTAAGGAAGATAGAGTACTCATGTTTACACTGCAAAGTCAAACTTTCACTATTGATTTATTTTTATTTTATAGAATGAACCCATTGTTATCAAATATATTCCTACATAAGGAAATCTTCCTGTGAGGCCTGAGAAATTCTGCCACCTCCATCTGACACAAGATTCATCCTATCTAATAGTGCCATAGAGCCTTCTCAGAGCTGTTTTTAAGTTAAGATGCGAGGAAACAAAAGGAAGAACTATTAAAAAAAACAACCATGTGATGCAACTTATCCGATGTTCTTACTTAGATAAATGCCTTTTATGCTGAAGTAATCTTGAGAATCTGTGCTAACACATTTGTGAAGTTTATATGCTTTCAGGAGTCACTCACCACAGTTATTAGGGTTGGTAAAAGGCTCAGTACGATATACCAAAGTATGGGTGAAGAGAAATGAAGTGTAATGAGTACAACACTACCAGTGTTTAATCAATTTTCCTAACAGCTGAGAAAATTCAAGGAACATATTATTTTTCAGGGAGACAGGCAAAATGTAAGTGATTCCTTAAATAGGTGTACTAGCTATTAGAACTGGGTAAAATTTAAATTATGCTGGGAAAACTCGCATAATTTAAGGAACTTTGCATTACACTTGTGCAAAGTTCCTGAAATAACACTAATATGCCTCTTTGCTTACGTTAGAAATGGCGTCTCTGGTTGGCTCTCTGTTTGCACTCTGTCCAAGAAGGAACCCTCACTCTAGTCAGGACAATGGAGATACACACTTAAGATAACCCCCTACTCACCCCTTTGGTATCTTGGCACAAGCAGTCAGGTTTATCTCAAAGACAATGTGTAAAGTATTTGTACCAACACATACAGTAACAGAGTGAAAACACTACAAAATGGACACCACACCAGTTTAGAAAAATATCCAATATTTATCTGAATCAAACAAGACCAAAATTACAACATACACAAGTAAAGTTATGAATTTTAAGTTAAAAAGAGTCTTACTCCATAGTAAACAATGGATGCGTTGATGTTACACAAAGTACCTGGTTTGTGACAAAAATCAAGCCGTATGGGCGAACGTACATCGGATAAGTCAGTGATGTTTTGATTCCTTACACACAAGTGAGGTAATGTGTTGTTTATTATTTGGTTGGGTAGGCGATGCATCTTTTTTCTCTCCCGCAAGAGAGCGATGCATCGATTTCTGGACAGGCACCTTGAATATGGGCAGCCCCTATGTTGATCTATGAGAGAGATGGGTCTTGCAACAGTGAAAACCGAGTTTGACAGTAATTCACAGTCAGGACAAGTAAAACATATCAGTACCTGCCCCACCTTTAACTTACACTGCACCCTGCCCATGGGGCTACCTAGGGCCTACCTCAGGGGTGCCTTGCATGTACATAAAGGAAAGGTTTGGGCCTGGCAAGTGGATACACTTGCCAGGTCAAACTAGCAGCTTAAAACTGCCCACACAGATACTGCAGTGGTAGGTCTGAGTTATGTTTACAGGGCTACTCATGTGAGTGGCACAATCGGTGTTGCAGGCCTGCTAGTAGCATTTGATTTACAGGACCTAGGCATCTCTAGTGCACTTTACTAGGGACTTATTAGTAAATCAAATATCCCAATCATGAAAAAGCCAATAACACGTACTGTTTACACAGATAGCACTCACACTTTAACACTGGTCAGCAGCGGTAAAGTGCCCAGAGTACCAAAACCAGCAAAAAACAAAGTTGAACACACAGTCAAAACATAGAAAGCAGAGGCAAAAAAGACAGGAAAACCGCAACAAGGATGTCAGGTCTAACAGCTTAATGATTCACCATTTAATGTATAAATTTACAGTAAATGGATGTGAGTGGCTGTTTTTTGCAATACTTCGTTTGAATGCATCCTGATGCCAAAATGTGATGTAAGAATGTATTTCACGCTAAAATATAGTGCAAAATAATGGATTCCCTTTCTGAAAAATTATGCGTAATTTAACGTAGTCTGCACAAATTTTAATAAAATACACAAAAGTAAATTGTACAAGTTTTTCATACCCCTATTATTTATGTGAGCAACAGATGGAGCTCCCAGTGCTTCTACATATTGTGTTCAAGTGTATGAATTATTATATATAATAATTAACATCCTGTGTCCTCAAGCCATATTCAGTAAAAAAAAGTGTTTACGTTCTCAGTTCTTCTTAAAGATGCACATGAAAATCACAAACACATAAAACTAAATTTCTACATATTTTAACCAATGCACACCTTTTTCTGTATGTCAGTATAATTACCACTTCTAAAAGTGCAGGTATTGCAATGTAGCCACATCCAGGCCCATATTTACATGCTGATGCATAACTTCTTCTGAAGCACCAGAAGCGTAGACTGCACCCATATTTACAAGATCACGCCAAGCCACTTTGCGTTGATTAACATGGCCTTGTAGATATGGAGTATGTCAACGCAGCGCAAGATGCTGCGTTGTCTTATTTTGCACCAAAGAGGCATTTCCATGGGTGTTGCATGGATGTTCCCACACAACACCCATGGATTTTGACACATTCCCAGATTTACAAGGTTTCGTAAACCTGGGAATGCATCAAAAGCCACTGGCATAAAAGTGGCGCAATGGGGAAAAATAACATTATTTCTGCCAGCTTTCTCCTCTTTCCATGTGTGCTGCATTCTGTGGCACACATAGAAGAAGGGTATTGCATCCATTGATTGTTTTTCTGCAGGAAGATGTCCCTTACTGCACAAGAACAATCATTCCCACAATGCAGGAACCCTTGATCCATGGTGCAAGGGTGCCTGAGTTGGCGGATGGCAGCAGTTTCCGTGCAAGCGCAGGGACACAGGACGAAAATGTGCTGGATCTTGTAGATATGGATCAAGGCATTTGCTGTGCCGCCCTGCACTATGGGTCTTGTAAATATGGCCCCAAGTGTCTTGATCTCTGCTAAGAAAGATTATAACAAGGCAATGCCAAAACGTTTGCTCTGTAGCATATTTGGATTAGTGCTCAGACTGGGCTATGTTATCTTCATTATAAGTCTTTATTCGGCCGACACAATCAACCATAAAAGTATAAAATAGATAAAAGAAATAAAACCATTACCATAAAACATACACATAAAAACCATTCCACACTAGTCAGTTTGTGAGTGCCTAGACCTCAAGGCAGCAAGCACAAAACATGATACAGTGAACATGACAAATTCATTAGGGAGCTTTTGTAGATAAATTGTGGCTGGCCTAACTTGAGTAAAGTTCAATGGCTTCAGCAAGGGCACTAGAAATTGCTTTATCGATCTACTAAAAAAAAAAAAAAAACATAACACAATGAAGGGTGTCCTGCGGGGACCTATTGTCACAACTGAAAGGCAACCTACAATCTGATGGGGCCCAAACAGGTGGAGAAGCCATTAGCTGATGAAGCAGGTTGAACCTAAACCTGGCCAACAAAAACCTATCTTCCTGTTGGCAGACCTGGAATAGATAAGGCTCCATGCCCTGAACGGTCTTCAGAAGCATGTGACCCCGCACTGAGGGCTTCACCAGCTCCCTCTGTTCTCCATACAACTGTGCCTGCTCCAGAAACAGCAGCTTCTTAATGGATTTCAAGTAATGGAAGGTCAACCGATTGTGGTCAGTGAAAATATCCAATCTTCCCAAGGAGGCAAATGCCACATTAACATAAGCTCCCCAGGGGATTTTATATGCCAGGTCAAGGGATAGACATTCAGCAAGGATCAAAAGATTCAACTTTAAGTCCTCCCTTGTCCAGACCTTGATCCAACACAGAAGGGGGCTGAGGGTCACAAAATCAGACACATGACCAAGACCCAATTCCTCATGCACTGAGAATGCAGAGGTGCACTGAGGGACCTGTGCCACATGACGCAAACATTGATTTTCCAGAGATTGAAGCTTGGCCAAGTTTACATAACCCCACACCTCAATTCCATACTGCAACAATTAAACACATTTTGCCTGGTAGATCTTTAGGAGTGCTCTAGGGGGACATGACTCCAGCCTACATGCAAAGCTAAAAACTGCCCCTGTAGTTTTGAGAAACGTGGCTCTTTTCCCCTCAATTAGTGGCTTCAAGCTATTTTATGCATCAAATAAAAACCCGAAGGTAAAGAAAAGGCCGAAACTGTGCCCAGAAAATGATCTGTCACCGAAACAGTCTTAGAATTGGGTGACCTGGGACCAACAATCATAATGTAATATTTTACAAAGTTCACAGCCAAATCCAAGTCCTCATAAAAAAAAACACATTTATCCAAGCCCCCTGGCTGTGTGTGCCATAAGCACCACATCATCTGCATATAGCAAAACAAGGAGAAATCTCATGCCAACCCTAGGACAATCCGCATTAATGGAAAGAAGGGCTGCCTCCAGGCCATTCACATACAAGGTGAAAAGGAATGGAGTGAGAATACACGTCTGCTGGAAACCACTAATAGTGGGAAAGGGCTGGATACATACACCATCCTGTGAAAAATGCACTGAGACAGATGTATTAGAGTGCAGATCCGCTAGCAAGGCCACAACACTCAGATCAACCCCCATCTTGGTGAGCAGAGCCCACAATATTACACTATTCACCCTGTCAAAATCGGATGTCTAGTCCATGAGTGCAAAGATTCAGCACGTGCCACTGTAAAATTGTTGATGATCAAATGCAGGTTCAAACATTGATCAGAGCTAGACCTACCCAACCTAAAACCAAGTTGAACATCACTGAAAACAGTATTAGTTTCGACTCTGTCCAACAGCCTGTTAAGAATAACCCTTCCTAGAACTTTTACAACTGTGTCTATTAATGATGTGGGGTGGTAACATTGGGGATTCTCCTTGACCAGAAGGGAATAATCCCCACCATGGACCCACCAATGTTGTGAATAAACCCGCTCAAATCTACTGCAATAAAAACAATCAACCCCCTCAACCTGAGCCCTCTCGTTCACTGAGAGTACCGCTGGGCAAAAAGGTATTGTAGCCCTCCAGAAAGAAGATGTTCTTTACCTACCACTTTTCTTGGAGGCAGATGATCTGGCAAGTGTTAGACATGGCATCCTTAGCATGGTCTCTCCTAAGTTTTTGCCTCTGTTTCCCTGGTTGTTGATGTATGCTGGACTCTGGTTTTACTGTTTCGTTACTCTGGGCACTTTACCACTGCTATCCAGTGCTAAAGTGCAAGTGCTCCTATGTAAAATGTTTGTGTAATTGACTATCTATGATTGGCATATTTGATTTACTAATAAGTCCCTAGTACAGTGCACTATAGGTGTTCAGGGCCTGTAAATCAAATGATACTAGTGGGCCTGTGGCACTGGTTGTGCTACCCACATGAGTAGACCTGTAAACATGGCTCAGACCTGCCACTGCAGTGTCTGTGTGTGCAGTTCTAAACTGCCAATTCGACTTGGCAAGTGTACTCACTTGCCAGGCCTAAACCTTCCCTTTTTATACATTTAAGGCACCCCTAGGTAGCCCCATGGGAAGGGTGCAGTATATATAAAAGGTGGGACATGTACTTATGTGTTTTGCATGTCCTAGCAGTGAAATACTGTAAAATTAGTTTTTCACTGTTGCAAGGCACATCTCTCTCATAGGTTAACATGGGGGCTGAATTTAATTATATTATTAAAGTGCAGATTCCCTTTGGGAGCAGATAGAAATTTGGACCTTAGGGTATCTGAACTCATAATTTAAAAATACATCTTTTAGTAAAGTTTGTTTTTAGATTGTGTGTTTGAAAATGCCACTTTTAGAAAGTAGCCATTTTCTTGCTTAAATCGTTCTGTGACTCTGCCTGTTTGTGGATTGCCTATCTGGGTCAGTTTGACAGTTGGGCTGTTTGCACCTCTCTCCAGACAGTGACACAAAGGGAGCTGGGGTATAGCCTGCCTCTGTATCTGAAGCATACAACTCCAGGAAAGCCATAAAGATCTTGTGTTCACTCAACATTACTAACTCTTAAAGGTCTTCCTTTTTGCTAATGTTTAGTGTTTAGCACCATTATCCACATGTAAATGTGGTATATGCTGTACTCAATGAAAGACCTAGGGGCATATTTATGACCCCCTTGTGCCGCTGATGCATCAGTATTTGCAATGCAATAGTGGTGTAAACCTTGCACTCATATCTATGAAATCATGCCTGGGCACTTTGCCTTACTTCAAACGTCCTCATAGATATGGAGTAAGGCAAGGCAGCAACAATTCCTATGTTGACTTACTCTGAATTGCTGGGTGTTGCGGTGGTTGTTCCCAAGCAACACCCATGGATTTTGATGCACCCCCAGATTTACAAGAGCTTGTAGAATTGGGGATGCATCAATCGTTATGCCTCCCCATGGGAAGGACAATGAGGAGAAATATCTTTATTCCTCCTTGTTTTAGCTCTTTCTATGTGTGCTGCAACAAGTCAAAAAGAGGAAAAAGCCTCCCAGAATAATTTTACTCCTAAAAATATTGCTCAATATTATTACAATGTCAATTTCTCATTAAAATCCCAGAAAAGTATCTTGTTTTTGCACAGTAATTTATTGGTAGGAATGGAGAACATCTTTCTTTCTTTTCGCAGGGTCACTTCCAGATTTCTGTCTTCTGTAGATAAACCTGTTTTTGTTGGGATTCTGACTTGGTGCACTTTTTACCTGCTAAGCAGTGGTAAGGTGCTTGTGCTCTCTCCTTCAAAGATGGTAAAATTGGCCTACACCTAATAGGCACATTTAACTTACTTGTAACCTACTAGTAAATTACACTAGATTAACCAAAGGCCTGTAAATGAAATGCTACTAGTGGGCTTTCAGCACTCACTGTGACTCCCTTTAAAGTAGCCCTTTAATACATGTCTGAGACTTGCCACTGCATCTTGTAGTGCAATTTTAAACTGCAACTTCAACCTGGCAAAATAAAGCTTTTGGCAGGCCTAAACCTTCCATTTTATTACCTGAAGTCACCCCTAAGGTAGACCCTAAAGGCTCATGGGGCAGGGTGCGTTGTATTTAAAAAGTATGAGGTGTGCTTAAGTTTTACATGTCCTGTTTGTGAAAAAGTCGTAAAGTTGTTTTCATTATTGTAGGGCCTATATCTCCCATTGACTAACACTGGGTTATCTTGTTACATTTCATAAGTAATAACTTTTGATTGGGAGCATATAAAGATATGTTGTTTACACTCTATTGTAATTTAAAATCCTCTTTAATGGTAAAGTCAACATGCCTGCCCTGCCTTTTGTTACTCCAGACAGTTTGGAGCCTTGACAGGAAAAAAGCTTTCCAGAACCAGATGTGTCGGTAAGACAGGGAGTTCCCACACACAAAGACTGGAACCAGGTATAAATATTAGACCTCCAAAGCCACTCTTCAGAACACTCCTAAACCTGTGGAAGCTACAGAAGAAGGATTGCCCTGCTGCCAGAGAATTCCCCTTCTGCTTGAAGGACTGCTTTCCACTCTGAGAAGTAAGACTGGACCTGTTTTTCCTCATTCCAGGATAACCTGAGTGGCTCCAAGGATCAGTTGGCTGACCTCTTATGTGAGCTACAGGGGCATAACAAGCTCCAGAGGCTTCTATGCAACTCCCCAGCTGACCTCCTGCAACAGGAGCTGCAACTGGACTGGCCTGAGCCCTTTTGCCTTTTGCTGGAGTGAGTGCCCTATCCTCTAAAGGGAATTTCCCAGGTCCTAGTCCCTCGGCTAGCATCAGAGTCTACTCCTCCTGAAAGAGAAGGAGACATCCGGTGATGTGGGCTGCTCGTGACCAGGTCACACCAAAACTCTGCTGCCCACGACGACCATCAACCCGAAGCTCCGGTGGCACCCATTCTTCAGGTTACAACAACAACCTGTAATCTGAGATCTGCACTCTGTTCTAGAGCAATGACAGCTGTGGTGGCCGCCAACGCAAAATTCCTGGAACAACAGTCCGTGATGTGTGTCCTAGGGTACATAGGGGACCCTATCTCTGGGCCTAGGGAGTCAGAGATTCCCTTCCCTGCCCCTTATGTCTTTTTTCACTTTATTTTCTAGCACTTCAAACTGAGTCCAGAGTCCTAAGAGGGCTTTTGCCACATCAGTGTTGATGTGGTGGCAACCAATAAGATCTCGCCATGAAAATCTGTCTGCCCCATGAGTCCTCAGAGGTGCAAAATATGCGAAGAGTTTGAGCATTAATTGCTCAAAAACTAGTGAACAGTTTTACATCAACTAACAAAAAGTCTCTTTCTGGACCAAGATCTAGCTTTCTGTGAAATGTAGAGTAAAAGTGTTCAGCGGTTTGGGCTGTAGCTGTGTCTAAAGCCGCCCCCCCACTTTTCTCAGCCTCTGCTTGATGGATCACCCCGAAAATTTTCAGGAAGGAGTTGAGGTAAATCTCTCTCTCTCATATATATATTTATATATATATATATATATATATGGATGATTAGTTAGCGCGCTGTCCTGTCCATTTTGGAGTGTGCATTACCGGCTGGCTTACACTTTGGGAAGTATATAAATAAATATACATGGAGAGAGATGGAGAGAGTGAGAGAGAGCGCAAACTGCATTTTTACAAAACCATATTTCAAGTGAACTGTGAAAGAGGGTAAACACAGATTTTAACATCATAATGATAGCCACCAAACCACTATGCAGAGCTCTACCATTATCGGGGCTACTAGAATTATGTGGCTTGGAGGACCAAATTATGCCGTTATATTAACAACATTATGAGACAAAAATGCAAAGTATGTGGCACAGTCCATGAAGTAATATTTTCATTCCTACAAGCAACATTTTTTGTAAAAGCTACAAATGATGTGGCAGATTCTGTAAAACAATAATTATGTGGAATACGCTGCAGCCTCTGAATTGCATGAATACACTTGCCTTCACCAATGTCCATTGTTTTATCGAAAATGTATTTTTATGAAATGTAAACAAAACCGTTTATTTCTACTTTAAATCAACGCCCATTGCTTGCTCCACTTTTATAAAAAAAACAACCTTCTCAACGTAACTGCTTCCAAACCCAACAGGTAATATAACAATTATATATTGTGTGCCTTCTGTGATATAGACTTTTATTGACATCACAGCGTTCAAATGATATTTACAACCACTCAACCTTTGGCCTCCTGGTTTATGATTTTACCAGACCCGATTGATGGCAATATTGGGCCAGATTATGTGGTATATACACTTTATGAGTCAATTTTCCCTTTAAATACTCTTGTTTTGCAATTGCTGTAGCGTGTATTGTGAGTGGAGTAATATAGTCAATGCAACTAAATATTGCGACCACTAACAAAGGGACTTGGAGTGCATCAGTTTAAATGTTAAAAATAAATCACGCAGTATGTCAGTGAGACTGGGACTGAATTAATAATATGAAGATGGCCTTTGACAAAGGACACACCATTCCTTGTGGAAGTTTGCAATTGAAAAGTAACACTAAATTTAGAAGCCCTATTTTGGTCTTTAATACCCAGGTTCTGCCACATACCTAGGCATCATTGCGGGGCGTGTTTAGCACCTCTCTATTTTAATCAGTTCCTCAACTTTTCAGCACGTGCAGAACTGCGCTCAGCAAAGTCTCTGACAGGGATCCCATTTGGAGTCTCCCGCAGCTGGAAGGGTAATTGTCTTCTTTGTGCTCCAGCGCTCCTCAAGCTAGGTGCACCTGTTTCAATTAAAGAGACGAATCAGCTTCCAAGAAACATTCATCACTTTAAGATATAGAGCACAGCGTGTTCGCAGCTTTGTCTACTCCCACAGCACACAGATGTCCATTCCTTCTTCTCCCGGCACGAAAAGGCTTTATGTGGAAATATATTGCTAAACTCAGCTAGGAAAAGCGCTTTGAGGACTTTTCTAGAAATACGTTGCCTGAAGTATTTGGTTGCAATAACTTACTTATGGATTTATAAAAGTCAAAAGATTAGGTCGCTCACTCAGCTGTTGTTCAATCTATACTCAGATCACAAGAAATGAAAGCATATTATTCCATTACAATATTAGCAGGAGCGTTTACAATTTCAGTCAACTACCTAGTTAACAGAAATCGATGGTGATAAGTGTTTATTTATTTAGCAAGAGGTAGTAACGTTGCCTAATCCCTCTAGGTGCTCCTATTCTTTTAATAACAATATAGGTGATCATTACAACCCTGGAGGACCGTGTTAAAGCGGCGGTAAGACCGCCAACAGGCCGGAGTTAAAAAAAATGGAATTACGACCGTGGCGGAAACCGCCAACAAAGACAGCCACTTTAACACTCCGACCGCCACGGCGGTACAAACAAACAGCGCGGCGGTCACCGCCAACAGACAGGCGGAGGGCAAAGTACCGCCCACAGTATCACAACCTACCAATCCGCCACCTTTTCCGGGGTGGATTCACCGCGGACAAAAACACGGCGGAAACAGCACTTCCAAGGGAAAACGCTCACCTCTACACACCCCACGAGGATTCCGGACACCATGGAACCAGAGCTGCACATCCTGCCAGCCCTTATCTTCTTGCTCTTCTACCAGGAGCATGAACGCCGGCGGCAAAGACCACGGTGGGTACTGCACCTATGACACAGGGGAGGGGGAAGGGAAAAAACAGGGACACACACACGCAACACATATCACCCCCACCCTCACCCACGACAACACACACACTAATACAGCATGATACATTACAGTTACCCCTCACAACCCCACCGGAAGAATGCAAAGACCAAAGAAAATGAGTGTAACCATTGTAATATATTAAAATCCAGTACGCAAAAATATACATATATACACTATAAACAAAATATACACCAAGAATAGTAGTTCAGGTAGTGCTCCATTGAAGTCTGCAGAACACTGGGCCCACACAGTACGGGTGAGGCCCACACAAGATCCCCGACCATGACGGAGAGAACACTGCAGGGGCATCAGACAGCAATAAAACATGCACCTCAGGGGGAGGGAAGAGGGCGGGGCACCTCAGCCGGTTGAGTGCATGACGCCAAATCCACGAGGGGGCCACATGCCCACTGTTCAATCCTGGGGAGTGCAAAGCCACAGTCTCTCAAGTCTCCCAAGTGGGTGGTTTGCCCACTGTTCCATCCTGGAGAGTGCAAAGCCATAGTCTCTCAAGTCTCTACAGTGGGTGGTGTGCCCACTGTTCCATCGTGGGGAGTGTAAAGCCACAGTCTCTCAAGTGGATGACAGTCTCCACTGGTTCTGGAGGGGGCTTTGTGCCCAAAGTGCTTCATCCTGCCAAGGACTGAGGTAGTGGATGTCTTTCTCCACTGGTTCTTCTGGAGGGGGCTTTGTGCCCAGAGTGCTTCATCATGCCAAGGACTGAGGTAGTGGATGTCTTTCTCCACTGGTTCTGGAGGGGGCTTTGTGCCCAGAGTGCTTCATCCTGCCAAGGACTGAGGTATTGGATGACAGTCTCCACTGGTTCTGGAGGGGGCTTTGTGCCCAGAGTGCTTCATCCTGCCAAGGACTGAGGTAGTGGATGTCTTTCTCCACTGGTTCTGGAGGGGGATTTGTGCCCAGAGTGCTTCTTCCTGCCAAGGACTGAGGTAGTGGATGACAGTCTCCACTGGTTCTGGTGCTTCATCCTGCTCATGATGGACTCAGTAGCGTCAGTGCCCTTGGCGCTCATGGGCCAGCGGTGCTTGTAGCGGCGGTGCCCTGTTCAGCAGTGCATGTGGCGGCGGTGCCCTTTTCAGCGGTGCTTGTAGCGGCGGTGCCCTGTTCAGCGGTGCCCTGTTCAGCGGTGCTTGTAGCGGCGGTGCCCTGTTCAGCGGTGCATGTGGCGGCGGTGCCCTGTTCAGCGGTGCTTGTAGTAGCGGTGCCCTGTTCAGCGGTGCTTGTAGCGGCGGTGCCCTGTTCAGCGGTGCTTGTAGCGGCGGTGCCCTGTTCAGCGGTGCTTGTGGTGGTGGGGTCCTTTGCAGTGCTGCTGCAGTCCTTCATGGCCCAGCAGGGCTGGTGCTGGCGGTCGTCTCTGGCCCAGCGGGGCTGGTGGTCGTCTCTGGCCCAGCGGGGCTGGTGCTGGCTGTCCTCTCTGGCCCAGCGGGGCTGGTGGTCCTCTCTGACCCAGCGGGGCTGGTACTGGCGGTCGTCTCTGGCCCACCGGGGCTGGTACTGGCGGTCGTCTCTGGCCCAGCGGGTCTGGTGCTGGCGGTCCTCTCTGGCCCAGCGGGGCTGGTGCTGGTGATCGTGTCTGGCCCAGCAGGGCTGGTGCTGGCTGTCCTCTCTGGCCCAGCGGGGCTGGTAGCGGTGGCCGCTTGGGCAGCAGGGGTGCTGGCGGTGGCCTCCTGGGCAGCTGGGCAGGTGCTGGCGGTGGCCTCCTGGGCAGCGGGGATGATAACGGTGGCCTCCTGGGCAGCAGGGGTGCTGGCGGTTGCCTCTTGGGCAGCAGGGGTGTTGGCGGTGACCTCCTGGTCAGCGGGGATGATGGCGGTCTTCTCCGCCATGCTGCTCTTCCCAGACCTGCTGACTTTCTTGTGGCGCTTCCCCACCTTGAAAGGTGTTTCAGCTGACTCCACACTCCCACCTGGACCCCTGGGAGCGGCTTTGGTGGCTGGAGTCTTCCCCCTCTCCCGCCGGGCACTGGTCAACTTTTGATGCTTCAAAGGGGGGGGGGCTGTCCGTGCTGTGGCTCCATGCAAACTGGCTGCCCTGGTGGCCGGTGCACTCCAGATTCCGGTGACTACAGGCACCACTGGTCCCAGAGATGTTGTGGCTGAGGTGCTAGGTTGGGACCTGGAGAGTCGGGCCCTAGGAGGTGGACGGGGTGGGGGCGGTGTGGGAAAGAGGTCAAGGTTGGACAGGAAAAGGTTTTTGGAAACAATGGGACGGTTAGCTGGAGGGGGTTTAGGAGGGGAGGAAGAGGTTGTGGTTGTAGGAGGTGTTCGTTTGGTGACTTTGGGTGAAGGTGCATGCGCTGGAGGCTGTCATGAGGTGGATGGCTGTTGGGTGGGTGTGTGCTTGCGTTTGTGTATCATGGGAGGGGCGTCACAGACACACTGGGAGAGGACACAGGGGACGTGTGAATGGCAGTAGGGGTGGTGACTGCACGTGAGCGGGGTGTGGTTGTGGGCGTGCTGGTGATGGCAGTAGATGTAGGGTATGCAGGTGTGAGTGTAGACGAGACTGGGAGGGAGGATGGAGAGGAGGAGGAGGGGGACACAGTGGAGGCAGTGGATGTTGGTATGTCTGCATGTGTGTGATGCTTGCGTGAGTACCTGTGGGGTGTGTGGTGCTTATGTTTGCCTGAGCTTCCCTTCTGTGTTGAGGTGTGTGCATGCTGGTCTGAAGGTGTGCTTGGGATAGGCTAAGGTAGAGGGTATTGGGTCTGGGTGGAGGAAGTTGGAGGGGGGAGGCTAGACACAGGGACAATAGCTGCCATCAGTGCGGAGGCCAGAGTCTGAAAGGCTCGCTGAAGGGCCGCCTGACCAGAATGAATGTCCTCCAGGGATGCATTTGTTTGTTGCAACTGCCTTTCTACACCCTGGATGGCATTCAAAATGGTAGACTGCCCAACAGTGAGGGACCTGAGGAGGTCAACGGCCTCCTTACTGAGGGCAGGAGGGGTGACTGGGGCAGGGCCTGAGGTGCCTGGGGCGAAGGTGAGGCCCACCCTCCTGGGTGAGCGGGCATGGGGCAAAGGCTGAGGGGCTGCTGGGAGGGTGGTGATGGTAGGGGGTGGCGGCTGTACCTGTAGATGCGGGGGGCACAGATGTTGCCGCCACCACAAGGGAGCTCCCTTCAGAGGACGAGTCCGTGTCACTGGTGTCAGCTCCTGTCCCCGCCGTGGAGCTCCCCTCGCCCTCCGCCCCACTGGCGAACTCCGAGTCCGTTGTCTCTCCCTCCAGGGCCATGTGGGATGCAGCTCCCTCCTGCTCCAGTGCCACTGCTCCTCCGCCTGATGATGCTAATGCCCATAAGAACAGGGAGACCACAAAAAGGGGGGGGGGGAGACAGAAGAAAAACATGTTGAGTCCATGCATTACCGCAACCGTTGGCGGACACGACAGACACAGAAGCCCCCTGCACTACGCCGCTCACTTGGGCTCCACTGTTCAATCCCTGGGACATGGCTTACAAGGCTATGGACGACATCTGCACACATGGATGACACAGAAGCATGACTAGGTGTACTTGGCACTGCACACAGGTGGGGTGGGGTGCCACATGGCCTGCCTTACGGAGGGACCTTGCCTACTATACTCGCCCTGGCCTAGGGTAAACCACAGCCCACCTCCCCCACCCATACACCTCCACTGTGCGCAAAATCAGCAGAATGAGAGTGAACTCACCCCCTTGTGGCTTCTGTGATGCCCCCAAGCGCCCATCCAACTCCTGGTACGCCACCGCCAGGATCCTGAACATCAGGGGGGTCATGATGCGATGGGCACCCCTCCCACATTGGGAGGCCATCCCCTGCTGGGCCTCCGCTGTCTTCTTGCTCCAGCGGCGAATGTCCTCCCATCTCTTATGGCAGTGGGTGCTCCGTCTGTGGTAGACCCCCAGGGTCCGGACGTCCTTGGCGATGGCCCGCCAAATATATTTTTTTGGGTGGGCGCTGACCTACATGAATTGTAGAAAAGTTATTATCAAATGCACCGTCACAGTCGTTGGCCCCCATCCCTACTCTTGCCATGTGGCACATGCACTCATCGTCGTTTCATGCACGCCTCGATCTCCCCCCCATCTTTCATCCACACCACTCCACACAGGCATAGCCCATGCAGCATGTGCCCAGTGTACTTAGCTGTTTGTCTAGTGGACCGTAGAGCAGCGTGTACTGGGGGATGACCCCATCCACAAGTCTCTCTAACTCCTCCGATGTGAAGGCAGGGGCCCTTTCCCCAGACACTCGAGCCATTGTCTCTTCCAGACCGAGGTCACAGCAGCACTTGCAGTGTAGGTCCTCTCCTGTCGAAGATCAGGTATCGAGCGATTGAACAGATAGAAAATGGCGGTCACGCCTATAGGGTCCAATGTTAACCAATGCAGTATTGCGCAGCGGTCCCATTGTCCCACTTTATAGGTCAGGCAGCCGCCATTTCAGGGGCCCACATGGCTTAATTTTTAACTGTGTCACACATACCTAGGCCTAGCCTCAACACACATACAGGCCACTTTTCGGATTATGAATCATGTTCTCTGTAAGCTATGGGTACGTATATCTAAGTTGGTTGACTCTGTGCTCGCTGTTGTCCTTCATAAGCACCGTCCGCTGGGGCATGTGAGGAGATGGCGGCATCCTCCGGTGTACAGACCGCTGGTGGACCTGTCGACAATGGAGGAAAGACATGTGATCATCACCTACAGGCTTGACTGTGCCACAATCCAGGAACTGTGTGCCTAGCTGGAGACAGACCTGATGTCAGCTATCCGCCATCCCACAGGAATCCCCCCTCAAGTGCAGGTGCTGTCAGTACTCCATTTCCTTGCAAGTGGGTCATTTCAAACAACAGTGGCATTAGCATCAGGGATGTCCCAGCCTATGTTTTCCAATGTGTTGTCCAGAGTGTTGTCTGCCCTGCTGAAACACATGGAGAGCTACATCGTTTTCCCTCAGGTGGAGGATTTGCCTACAGTGAAAGGAGATTTCTATGCCCTGGGACATATTCCCAACTTCATAGGTGCCATTGATGGGACCCATGTGGCATTGGTACCCCCCCGCAGGAGTGAACAGGTGTACAGAAACTGGAAGAATTATCATTCCATGAATGTGCAGATGGTGTGTTTGGCAGACCAGTACATCTCCCATGTTAATGCCAAGTTCCCTGGCTCAGTGCATGACGCCTACATCCTGCGGAATGGCAGCATCCCTTATGTGATGGGTCAACTCCAGAGGCACCGTGTGTGGCTATTAGTTGAGCACCTGGAAGCAAGTCAGTGTGATTGTTTGGGTGGGTCTGGGGATATCCCTACAGGTTAGTGCGTGTCTAACAGTTGTCCCTCGCCATTTGCAGGTGACTCTGGTTACCCCAACCTGTCATGGCTACTGACCCCAGTGAGGAATCCCAGGACAAGGGCAGAGGAATTCTACAATAAGGCCCATGGGCGAACTCGGCGGATTATAGAGCGGACCTTCGGCCTCCTGAAGGCCAGGTTCCAATGCCTCCATACGACAGGTGGATCCCTATTCTACTCACCAAAGAAGGTGTGCCAGATCATCGTGGCCTGCTGTATACTTCACAACTTATTTTTGCGATGACAGGTGCCTCTTCTGCAGGAGGATGGTCTAGATGGCTGTGTTGTTGCAGCTGTGGAGCCTGTGGACAGTGAAGATCAGGAAGCAGAAGAAGAGGACATGGACAACAGAAACTCGGTGATCCTGCAATACTTCCAGTGAGACACAGGTAAGAATACAGACTTGCCTACTACATGTACTTTAACACTACTACCTCTCTACTGTCTGTCGTTTTCACCCAGTGTATGGTCACTGAGTTGTCACTTTCTCTTACGATTTCACAGATGTGGGTCCCACTGTGTGACATCTGCTTTGTTTCCTCATGGACTAGAGCTGTGTGACATAGGTATGTTGACATTACAATTGAAAGAGCATTTTGTCACTGTAATTGCTAATACACTATTTCGAAATCACAGACTGACTCCAAATTGGTTTGTGCTTCAAGGGTGTTTATTTAAGTGCTCAATATTGGAGGGGGTTGTAAAATGGTGAGGGGTGATGGTAGAGGAATGTCCATGGCAGAGTCCAGTCTATTAGTCTCACAGGTGCATTGCCCAAATGGGCATAGGAAGTGGAGCTGGGGCAGTTTGAGGATGGACAGGGTGACAAAGTGGGACAGAAAGATGACATTCAGGGTGGTCTCATTTCTTGGCGGGGGTCTTGGCATCATTCTCTGTCTTTGTCCTGGATCTCAGGGACCGTTTGCGGGGTGGTTCTCCCTCTGCAGGTGGTGGGGTGCTGGTGTGGTGGTCCTGTGGTGGTGCCTCCTGTCCACTAGCGCCGGCGGAGGTGGTGGGCAGTTCATCGTCCATGCTAGTGTCAGGGTCCCCTTGTTGTGCCACAGTGTCCCTCCTGGTGTTGAGTACTTCCTTCAGCATCCCTACGATGGTGCCCAGGGTGGAATTGATGGTTCTGAGTTCCTCCCTGAAGCCCAAATACTGTTCCTCCTGCAGGCGCTGGGTCTCCTGAAACTTGCCCAGTAATGTTGCCATCGTCTCCTGGGAGTGGTGGTAGGCGTGATGGAGGAGAGGGCCTTGTGGAGAGTGGGTTCCCTTGCCCTGTCCTCCCCCTGTCACACACCAGCCCTCCCAGTTCGCCTGTGTTCCTGCGCCTCCGTCCCCTGGACCGTGTGCCCACTACCACTGCCCCCAGGTCCCTGTTGTTGTTGGGGTGGTGGGTGAGCCTGGGTTCCCTGTAATGGTGGACACACTGCTGCTTGACGTGTCCTGGGGACAGAGGTATGGGCCCGCTGGGTGGGTGCTGTGCTAGTGTTTCCTGAGGGGGGAAGGTCTGTAGTGGCCTGTGACTGTGTGAGGGGAACCGACTGTCCCGAGGTCCCCGATGGGCCAGGCTGGTCATCTAGATCCAGTTGGACGGAGCTACTGTCATCACTGTGGGCCTCTTCTGTTGGTGGTGTGGACATGTGTGGACCCTCCTGTCCGGTGACGTTGGGTAGGGGTCCTGCAGGGGTATAAAAGGATGTTTATTACATCTGTGTGTGCCATGGTGTGCAATAGGTGGGTGACCGTGTACCCCAGTGCTTGCATTCCTGTGTGGGACCTTGTGTGATGGTGGTTTAGGGGGGTGTATGGGTATGTGCAGTGGCCATGCTTTGGTGATGGGTGTCCATGCTTTGTTGTTGCATGCAGGGCTTGGTGTTGGGATGGGTGGGTTGTGATGTTGGGACATTTGTGGGGAGTAGGAGTGATGGTGGTGAGGGTGGGGGTATGTGATGGCATGCAGGTAGGGTGGGGGATGTAATAGTAAAGCTTTGACTTACCAGAGTCCATTCCTCCATCTACTCCTGCGAGGCCCTCAGGATGCAGAATCACCAAGACTTGCTCCTCCCATGTTGTTAGTTGTGGGAGAGGAGGTGGGGGTCCGCCGCCAGTCCGCTGAACAGCAAGGTGGTGTCTTGAGACCATGGAACGCACCTTCCCCCGTAGGTCGTTCCACCTCTTCCTGATGTCATCCCGATTTCTTGGGTGCTGTCCCACTGCGTTGACCCTGTCCGCTATTCTTCGCCATAGCTCAACCTTCCTAGCTATGGAGGTGTGCTGCACCTGTTATCCGAATAGCTGTGGGTCTACCCGGATGATTTCCTCCACCATGACCCTGAGCTCCTCCTCAGAGAACCTGGGGTGTCTATGCCGTGCCATGTGGGGTGGTGTGTGTAGTGATAAATGTGGTGATATTTAGTAGTGTGTTGTGTGAGGTGCGTGGAAGTTCTGTGGTTGATGGTATTGTGTGCCTATTGATGCTTGGTAGTTGTTTGTGGTGTCTCTCTCTGGCCTTCTCTCGCTAATTGTGGTAGTAGGGGTTTGTGGGTGATGTGGGTTTGTGTTTTATATTGTATTGGGTGTGTGGGAGTGGTGTGTGTATGTGTATCAGGTGTGTGTATTTGGAATTGTCCAATGTGGCTGTGTTTTGTAAGAGTGTGTGTATTTTGAGCGCAGCGGTGTGTACCACCAATGGAATACCGCGGTTGAAAGACCGCCACGTGGATTCGTGTGTCGTGATAGTGTGGCCGTATTTCTGTTGGCGTGACGGTGGAGGATTTGTTTTCGCCAGTTTATCACTGACCTTTGGTGTGGCGGACTTGTGGGGCTGTCTGAATTTTGGCAGATTCCGTGCTGTGGGTCATAATATCTGTGGCGGAATTCCGCAGCGGTGTGTTGGCGGTCTTCTGCACGGCAGTAAGCGGCTTTTACTGCCAATGATGCAATGAGGGCCATATTGTTTTAAAAAATCTCTCTGCATCAAGATACAAATGTCAGGCTAGCATGACACTGCACAACCCCTTAATGATCACGGAAGAACCTAGGGCCGTATTTATGAGCCCCTAGTGCCACAGGAGCATCACTTTTTGTGATGCTCCTATGGTGCTAAGCACAGCGCCGTATTTACAAGGTGACGTTAAGCTGTGGCTCTATGCCACCTTGTAAATACGGCCCCTTCCCATGCAGCACTGTGCATGCAAGGGGCGTGCAATGGGTGTTGCTGCGGGCGAGCCACAGCAACACTCATTGCATTTTGACGTTGCCTCAGATTTATGAAATAGTTTTTTGCTTTTTCTATGCATGCTGCATTCTGCCCCATGCGTAGAAAAAGCAAAATGCCAGAAATTATTGTTTATGTGCGGGAAGGTGTCCCTGCTGCACATAAATAATCATTTGAAAATGACGCTTTGGCACTTCTGTTTGTGCTGCACTGTGCAGCACACACAAAAGTGCCAAAGCGCCATTAGTGATTGTTTATGTGCGGGAAGGGACACCTTCTTGCACATAAACAATCACACCCCTCAACACAGACATCCTTGCACGATGGTACAAGGATGCCTATGTTGGTAGCTAAATTTAGTGCCAGCGCAGGGGCAAACGCAGGGGTGTGCCATATTCCCTGAAATAGGCACATCCCTGTGTTTCTAAAGTGACGGAGCGCAGCACTGCCAATTTTGGCACAGCACTGTGCTGCACCACGTTTCATTAAATCTGGCCCCTAACCCCCTCACAAACCTCCTTTTACTGAGATCAAGAGAGAACCAGACCATTAAGCGGTTTGTGCATGTTTCCATTAAAGGACAGGCATTTGCCTCGTAATAATACTCATCCTGGTATAGCTTGCTTTCTGTCTAGAAAGTAGCTTGGGTGCTCCACATGGGGGTAGCAAGCAATAACCAAAAGCTACAGTGTAATGTGCTATCCTACATACACATAATTTGTCTCTGTGCACAGTTTTATATTGCAGATTGCATATTATCTCAAAATACCTCCTCTAGATTCTTAAATGCATGCATGACAACCTGAACTTGACTTAAAACTACTGACAATTTCTGATCTTCTCTTTACCCACCATTCTCTCCATGCTTTACTCTTAGTGCAGCCTACCCTACTCTCTATGACTGTATTTCTCCACCATGCCCACACCTCAGTAGTGGTAGTAAGGACTATATAAGTACAATTACATTACAATGCAACACATACACAGAAAATTCTATTATATGTTTTCAAAAAGGATCACATTTTATTTGCATCCATACTCATCAACATAACATAACATAACACAACAAAACACAACATAAAATAAAATGAAATTCATGAAATTACACAAGATTAGGGTAGCATAACAAGACGTTTTGCAAGAACCTACACACAACATTTCATTTATTACTATCTCAGCTTAAGAAAATCTTCCAACACTTGACCCCTCATTCGATCAGGCACCTAGCCTCCCTGCACACCTTATCTATCATGTTCATACAATACAAATAATGCATGGATAAAGACTTTTAAAGCAACTTGTATTTATTCATTTTATAGTTTTTACATAGGTTAGATAATGAGGTCCGTGGCCTGCTGCACTAATTAGAAAATCCTTTTTGTAGCAAATTTTAGCTTTCCTATGAAAACACTAAACACATAGTCAAGAGCAATGCAAAAGTACACCCTCCAGCAAATCTTGGGTGCCATCCAGAAACCATCTCCAGTTACAGGGAGGCTTGATAGTGTTGTGGGGTCTCTAAATGATCCATTTAACATCCAACAGACACCACCTGCCCGCCCACCCAGAGCCCTGGACTCCCAGGATCCATGAACCTTTAATCACACTGCAGTAGGAGTCCAGTGGGAGCTGGCAGATCAGGTGGGGGTGGGGATGGAGACCAAGGCGGGCACCCTAGAGTCAGTCCATAGGTACCCCAGTCCAAATAAGGAAAACTCCTCCGTCATCTGAGGCACCTAATCTCTTCTCTGTGGCCATCAGCAGGCCCTGGCTGTCATCACTGGTGGCATGAGGAAGAGGAATGAGAAAATGCCCTGCCAACATGGCACCAGCAAGGTTGCCAACCAGCAAGGGGCAATGCAAAATTTCTTGGAGTCCCTGGAGTAGAAGCAGGACTCGCTCATTGCCACCATGGGTGACTCTCACTGTAACATTGCTGCTGTGTTGAAAAACCAGCAGACTCTCCTTGCTGTTGTGCTGCCTTATGTGTTGCCACAGATGAAAGCTGCCACGGAAACAGGATCCTAATCTTCGGCCACTTATGTGTTTGTGTATCTCTCTATTTTGACAGCTACAAAATCCCTGTCATGGGAGGCCCCACATACATCAGGAGAAGAAGATGTAGACTGCACATAATTCACCTGAAAAAGTGCCTGGTTGCATTTCTCTGTGGCACATACCTACTTTCCCCTTTGCCCTGTGCTTAACAATATGCCAGTGTCAAAACAACTGGCACTGTCCTCAATTAGACTCTCCCTCTCTTGACCTCACACATTTGTGGACTGTTATAGTGGCCAATCTACCCTAATAGCAATGTCGTCCTCGTCCTCACTGAAGCACTCCTCTCCTACACATGTCCCATGACTCTGGAGATCCACTGGCTTGAAACATCTGTGAGGGTTAATGTCTCATTAATTGTCCCTCTGAACAACAAATAATTTTTCAATTATAAATAAATGTACTAACTACAGCCTGTGTGTTATATGTGTGGCTTAAGAAGTACTAATTTGAAAATGTTGCATTGTCTGTTGCAAATACAATGACTACTTGCCAAAGCATCATGTGTTGATTGGAGCTAGAAATAAAGCAACACAAAGTGAAACATATTTGCTGAACCTGATATGTATGTTGACTAGCAAGCAATTACCGAAGCTCCCAAGCATGTGCAGCAGGTATCATGCAGTCATTGTGAAAGCTGATGTAACTCACACCATGGGTGGCTGGTCTAGCCATGGATAGTAGCAACCAAACAACATTGCAGTTAGAAGCAAAAGATGTAAATGTGAGTGTGTAAGGGGCAGGCATAAGTGTGTGAGTTAAACTCTTTGTTTTAGTGTGAGTGCAATAAAAACAGCATCCGTTCAATGCATGTCCCATGACCTACCTACATAGAGAAACTGCATGTGAATACCAGGGTTGGGCTGTGTATCCATTCACATCCAGATTGTTACATACCCTGCTCAACAATGTTTGTAGATAGCTCATGTGTTTCCTTGGCCAACCTAACAGGTACCTGTCCATAGGGAAATAACCTAGTCACACATGTAGCCAAATACTGCTAGCAAAGACAAAGGCTTGTACCTAACATTACCTGAGCAGCCATGGTAACTCCTACACAGTAAATCATGATGGCAACTTATATGAAGCAAACACAGAAATGTAATCAAACCCTAAATATATGTAACTAATACTACCTAACTCACAAAACCTAACTATCCAACCTTACCTGCACTACCTTATACTTATACTAATTACTACTTACAACAATCTTAACATACCTTACTCTATACACTTAAAACCACATGATGAACATCAACCCCCCATGCCCCATGCCCCTGAAATCACATCTGCAGACAAAGACAGCAGTAAACACATCTATACATAAGCTAACTAAACATTTAGGCCTAAACAAATATATATTTCTTAGCGTTTTTTGCATGTTAACTTACACAGCAACCCCCACCCACTAAAAACTCCTAATCAAACCAAACCCCTAAACAGTTACCCACCCCTACTAAAAACTACAAACTACTAAAACTATTGCCTGTACACTAGTGCACATTCTTCATGTCACCTTGCTGTACACCAGCACAATCATTTTATGGGAGTATGCATGCATGCCCCACATCTCACCTGCACAAGGACGTCATGTCCTAATGATGTTCATAGTATGATCCTGTTTGCGGTACATTTTGGAGACAATCATGGGCACCACCATCTGAAGATGGATTTGGTATTGGCATGTCATATGACCATGCTATGCAGACCTTCCTCTGGCCCAACACACATTGCCAAATCTGTGAAAATGACACGGCATAGCAATGTTGATCCATCCAACATAGAGTATGGGGCATCACACAACATGAGTGGGCATTTCAACTGCATTCACAAGTGTGGAAGTTTGACATCTGCCTACTACATTTAGGGCCTCATTCACAAGTCTATCAGTCCCGGGAAGAATATCATTTTTTGTGAGGGCCATGTGGCACACACAACAGGAACATACTTTGCAAACTACATGATGCCACTCTGCGTGGCTTGTTGTGACCCTGTAATTATGGAACATAGGCTTACTGTCATTACTGTGTTGTGAATCACACCCCATGTGTTGGCTATCCATACACATCGCACAGAGGTTGCACTGTGAACAACAACAGCATATCTGTGCATTTTAAATGCATTTGTTAGGTATACAATCCGCTGCCATGTTCAGCTAGGAATCCACTACCACATATGTTCACAGAATCTGGCACTATGGTCATTGCTCTATGGTCATACCAGAAAACATGTGGCCCCTCAGTGATATCAATCATATCCTCTGTGACACTAGTCAGAAGGAACTGCACATCCAAAGCACAACCTCTCCCTTCCTGTCCAGATTTATATGTGACCTATGGAGTTTCATTTGGAATAGATGCACATTGAACATATCATTGCATAAAACATCAATCCTTATACACAATCCTTGCACTACCCATTAAGCATACAGGATGACACTCACTGGTAGCATTGGGGTCACTGAAGCTCACCACATCTCCAGGGGTGAAAGTCTCGGGACCACCTACAGGACATAACATAAGACATTACACTGTGATTGTAGACCACACACACTGTGGTAAAATATTGAACATTACACATGAATTGCAATTGGCAACGTAACCCTTCCAGTTGTAACAACTAAAATTGCTCATTCAACATGCCACAATGATACACATTGGTAAGGCAGGCTGACAAGTACACACATATGATGAAACAATATATACCATACATCTGGTGGAGACATTGTCAAACAATTTCAAATGGCTCATTAACACAATATTTCACAAGCATGCAGAGTTTCCTGGTACTCAGCACCTAAATAACTCCCTGACCATACTCAACTAAGGCTAGAAATATCCCTGCCATACTCTTTTCTTCACATGTGCATGACTATGCGATACACATCACAAGCTAGCCATCCTTGTCTCTTCATCTAACGGACATCAGTATCTGTCAGTGCTGCATAGTCATAGACATCGAACATACATGCCCTGTGCATCCCCAAAGCTCAATATTTGAAATTCGGACACACATATATGTGAGATATGTTCAGATGTAAGACAGTCCACATGTCGGACCTATGTTCTGAGTTGCATACATCAGGCCTCATTTACATGAGACATGATCAACTAGAGTGTCACAAAATAGGACAGCTCCTGAAAAAGCATGTACCCCAGCGCAGCACAAGTTAGCAAATGTCCTGACAGCAGGCCATGAAATGGATAGGTGCACACCTCCTCAAGTGGTGCTAGCAGAGAAAGTGGACACTAGGTATGCTAGGGCCACTTCTCAGTGTCGGAGCATGACAGCCCAGTATTTTAAAGCCTCTGTGTCATGCTTTGTCTTTAAAAAATATGTTTTGTGGGGGGGATGACATTTATGCGCCGACATATCTGACCCACTGACAGTATGGGCTAATTTACAAGGCCCTAGTGGCACACTGCCCCACCGGAGCGTAATTTCTTTAATGTTCTAGTTGCCAGTGTGCCAGCCCATATTTACAAGGCCATGCCAAGCTGCCTTGTAAATATGGACTCCTCTCATGCATTTTACCAGGCAAAACACCAATGGGATCCAATAGAATCTGATGCATTCCCATATCTGCATGGCTGGGAATGCGTCAGAATCTAAAGTGGCACAATTGGGAGAAATTACATTATTTCTCCTCATTTTTCCTCTTCCTATGTGTGCTGCATTCTGCAGCACACATAGAAAAGTGAAAAAGCCATTAATTATTGTTTATGTGCAGGAAGGTGCCCCATCCTACTCATAAACAATCATTTCTGCAACCCAGTCACCCTTGCACCATGGCGCAATGGTGCCTGTATTGGCTCTAGGGAACCATTTGTGCATCAGCGCAGGGTATAAAGACAGGAATGCGCGGTATCTCTTAGATGCAGTGCATTTCTGCCCTTTTGTTTTGATGCAGGGCGGTGCAGCAAAATGACTTGTGGCCATAACTGGAGTCAAAACACAGTGAATGAGGCCATAAGGCCATAAACCAACTATATGCAAGTGAGATCCAAAGATTTATTGACAATGCATGTGCACTTACCACGAATTCCAACAACTTCAGTCTCGAGGTACTCAATGAGGTCACATTCCCTTCTGATGAAATGCTTCAATTGGTGGGTTGTCTGCGCCACTCCAATAGCTGCTGCATATGGAGGCAGACCTTCTCCCACCATAGCTTCTGTGTCTTGGTCTTGTACCCCTGTATGACTCTGCCTCCCATGGCCACCATGTTGGGTAGGTAGTACATTACCAGCCAAAGGAAGCCTCCAAACTCCTACCCAAACACACTCCGTGCCACCAAAAAACTAAAAACACAAACTTCCTCCAACTATCCCTAACAACTATAATACCCCAAAGAGGTACACCCGATCAAACACAGTACAATACAATACAAAATACAAAAGACAACAAAGATGTCATGGACACAACAGGGACAGCAGACAGCACAACAAACTCTAACACCAGCACTCCTCTCTCCAGCAACATCACAATACAACCTCTCCCAAGCACAAACAAACGTACTGTGAGTTAAAGAGAAACTGAAAGTAACTTTTCATTTCATGGTTTGCAACATGGCTGATCTACTGCATCATTTCCTGGGTGGATGCATCATGTTTTAAGCTGATGTGTTGATTTTTTTAGCAAAGCACCAAAAGGTGATTCAGACACGTTGGATGGGATGCGCCATTTTTGGGTGACACAATGGCAGAAAAGACACGCATTGGCCTCATGCATCTTTTTTTTTGACTCAATGGTGAAAATATATGGTTTTATGTCTAGTGTGATGTGGAATGCATGCAAACAGTTACAGGGATGACTCTGTTGCCTGTGAATAGTTGGGTTTACCTGCTTTCTGTATTTCTATGTGTGTAATGTGTGTGTTGACAGTGTAAGTATGTGAAAGTGCATACATTACTAGGGTCAGACTATGCATAGGGAATAATCCCTCCGTTTGTGAAACAGCACACCTTAGAATACTTGCCCCATATGCCAACTTTGTATTGGCACCTGACTACACTGCTTGAGATTCCCTCAGGGATGCCACATACTTGCCCTGGAATTAGGTCAGTACACCCACATATAAGACAGTGCAGCCTTCTGCCAATCTGTGCCGTGTCCCAAGGTGCAGGCACAGGCTGTCAGACAACTTCGTGGGTTATAGTCTCACTTGCAGGCAAGTGCTGGTATAGCCTGGACACACATATACAGGGATATATGGATGGGGCCATGTGCCCCGTTCCCCCCCTAGGGAGCTCACATCAGGGGACGCACTGCCAGTGCACCTCGGAAGATTGACATTGCCTCTAGCCCCACATCTTCCATGCAGCGTACATTACAAATCAGAGTGAGTTTCATATTGGCACGTGCCCAAGCACACCTGCACAAGAGGGTGCACCCTCTGGCGATGCCACAACCAGTGTAAGTGTCTCTGTGCCGCATCTTTGTCATGCTTATGCAGCACCTTCAGGACCACAAAGTGTGTGCAAAAGGCCGTTGTGCAGCTGCAGCACTTATACCACACAGAATTTGCTGTGAATACTGTGGCACTTAAGGTGCCATTTCCAAATAGGATAGCACGTGAAGGTACCTTGACTAGTCCATTTTACTTTATTTGTGTTGCACATTGTTAGACATAGGGTCTTTGGTTGGCAGTCAGGTTACCCCCTGTCCCAGCATGGATCCTCACTCTAGTCAGGGCAAAGGAGAAACACAGCCAGTTAACCCCCGCTCACCCCTTTGGTAGCTTGGCACAAGCAGAAAGGCTTAACCCAGAAGCAATGTGTAAAGTATTTGTACCAACACACACAGTAATACAGTGAAACACTACAAAATGGGCACCACACAGGTTTAAAAAACAGTAAATATTTATCTAAGTAGACCGATGCTGCAATTTGATGTTAAGCGGCATTGTGATGTAGTCGTTTCCCACAATGTGATGCCGCTGGCACCGTTTACGGTGTCACACGGACCCCCAGGTACAGTACCTTAGCAAAAGTGTGGAAAACAGGCCGGTGCATGGAGTCGGGCAGCGAGGTGTCTCTGGGTCCGATGCGGCATCGGTTCAGGTGCTGCAAGGGGAAGGAGAGGAGTCATCACAAAGAGGCATCGGGTCCTTGCTTGCGGAGAGGTGGAGGTGAGGTGGTGTCAGTTGTGAGGAGTCGGTCCCTGGGCATCTCCGGCAAAGTCGAAGTCGAGCAAAGTCACAATGCTGTGGGTTGACGTCATGGGGTTGCGTCTCGTCACAGGCGTTGTAACGGAGTCAGGTGTCATGAACGTCTGTGCTACAACACTCAGATCTACAATGTCAGTGGAGCTGTCATTCTTCTGCGAGTTCCACGGCTTCAGGTGCAGGCAGCATCACAGGTTTGATTCAGTAGCATCCTTAAGAAGTTGCGCTGCATCGTCCTATGTCATTTCACTGGGATTTGACCAGTAATTCACTCTCAGGGGCCCAGGAACTGGACTGGCACCTTCTGACAAGCAAGAGTCCACAACAGGCAGGCTCAGAGACTGGTTGGTGAAGCCTTTGCTGTCCCTGAGGCTTCAAAAACAGGAGGCAAGCTCAGTCCAAGGCCTTGGAGATACCTCTCAAGCAGGAATGCACAACAAAGTCTAGTCTTTGTCCCTTTTCACAGGCAGGAGCAGCAACTGCAGGATAGCCCAACAAAGCACAGTCAGGGGCCGCAGCAACACTTCTCCTCAGCTCTTCTCCTGGCAGAGGTTCCTTTTGAATCCTTGAAGTAATCTTGTGGTGATCTAAAGTCTGGGGTTTTGGGTCCAATACATATACTCCTTTCTGCTTTCGAAGTTGCCCAACTTCAAAGCAAAGTCTCTGTTGTTTACATGATCCTGCCTTGCCCAGGCCAGGCCCTAGACACACAACAGGGGTTTGGAGATTGCATTGTGTGGGGGCAGGCACAGCCCACTCAGGTGTAAGTGACCACTCCTCCCTCCACTCTAGCCCAGATGGCTCATCAAGATATGCAGGCTACACCCATCTCCCATTGTGTCACTGTCTAGAGGAGATTCACAAACAGCCCAACTGTCAGTCTGACCCAGACAAGGAATCCACAAACAGGCAGAGTCCCACAATGGTTTATGCAAGAAAATGCCTACTTTCTTAAAGTGACATTTTCAAACTAACAATCTAAAAAACAACTTCACTGAAGATGTATTTTAAAATTGTGAGTTCAGAGACCCCAAACTCCACATTTCTATCTGCTCTCAAAGGGAAACTTCTCTTTAAGAATATTTAAAGGCAGCCCCATGTTAACGTATGAGAGAGATAGGCCTTGCAA
Organism: Pleurodeles waltl; assembly: GCF_031143425.1. NCBI lineage: Eukaryota > Metazoa > Chordata > Amphibia > Caudata > Salamandridae > Pleurodeles > Pleurodeles waltl. The sequence continues at coordinate 255,269,119 of NC_090443.1, read as the reverse complement.
TAGTGAAAACCGACTTTGGCAGAATTTGACTGTTAAGACATGTAAAGTATATCAGTACATGTCCCACCTTTAACATACACTGCTCACTGCCCATGGGGCTACCTATGGGCTACCTTAGGGGTTCCTTACATGTATGAAAAGGAAAGGTTTAAGCCTGGAAAGTGGGAAGACATGCCAAACCGAATTGGCAGTTTAAAACTGCACACAGACACTGCAGTGGCAGGCCTGAACCAGGTGTACAGGGCTACTTATGTGTGTTGTACAGCCAAGGATGCAGGCCAACTAGTAGCATTTGATTTACAGGCCCTGGTCACCTCTAGTGCACCTTACTAGAGACTTACTAGTAAATCAAATATGCCAATCATGGAAAGCCAACTCCACATACAATTTCTCATTGGGAGCACTTGCACTTTAGCACTCGTCAACAGTGGTAAAGTGCCCAGAGTAACAAAACCAGCAAAAACAGAGTCCAGCACACAGGTTCAACCTGGGAAGCAGAGGCAGAAAGATAGGGGAGACCACACCAAGGATGTAAAGTCTAACATGTGTCCGCCCCAGCTGAAATAGGAAGAACTACCCAACCTCATTGGAATTCTCATCACTAAGGCAGAAGAATCTGGACAGACCATTAGCACTGGTGTGTTCCGTGCCAGGGACGATGTTCCACTGAAAGTCGAGCCCCTGTAGGAAAATGGACCACCTCAACAGTTTGGGATTCTCACCCCTCATCTGCATTAACCATCTGAGGGGCCCGTGGTCGGTCTGAACCTAGAAGTGAGTCCCAACCAAGTAGGGTCTTAGCTTCTTCAGCGCCCAGACCACAGTAAAAGCTTCACACTCAATTGCACTCTACCTACATTCCCTGGGAAATAGTCTCCTACTGATGAAGGCTACAGGTTGATCCAGGCCCTCTTCAGTTAGCTGTGACTGCACTGCTCCTACACCATGCTCTGAAGCATCAATCTGCATGACAAATTATTGAGAGAAGACAGGTGCCTTCTGCATGGGTGCCGTGCACATGGCTGCCTTCAGGGCATCAAAAGATGTCTAGCAAGACTCAGTCCAGATCAAGGGCCAGATGTATCAAAGGGTTTTACCCATTCTGTGTCTATGGGAAAATGTGTTCGTACATACAGGCCCAATTTCTTTGTTTGCGTTTGCAACAATAGTGCCATACCCCTTTGCAAACCTCCAATAGAAACCTGTGAGGCCTAAATAGGCTGTTACCTCAGCTGGGACTTGGGAGGCTCCCAAGCCAGAATAGTGTCTATCTTGGGTTTTAGGGGTGCCACCTTGTCACTCCCCACCTAGAGCCCCAAGAACACTATAGAGACCTTCCCTTTTTAGCACTTGCTAGCCTTAATAGTAAGGCCTGCCCTTTGCAGGGCCTCTAACAATTTGCAGAGGTGCTGCAAGTGTTCCTCCCAATTGGAGCTGAACACAGCAATGCCATTAATGTAGGCTGCACTGATATCATCCAATCCAGCCAACACCTGGTTAACCAGCCTCTGAAAGGTGGCAGGGGCATTTTTCATCAAAAAGGACATCACCCTAAACTGGTAGTGCCCAGCTGAGGTAGGAAATGCAGACCTCTCCTAGCCCCCCTCAGTCACAGCAATCTGCCAATATCCAGATGTTAAGTCAAACATGCTGAGATATTTGGCATCCCCTAACCGATCAATGAGGTCATCAGCTCAGGGGATGGGGTGAGCATCAGTCTTCCTGACCGCATTGATTCCCCGGTAATCCACACACAGAAGCTGAGTTCTGGAGTGGCACCAGGGGCAGCAGCTTTTGGGACTAAGACCACAGGACTGGCCCAAGGGCTACTGGAAAACTCAAGAACCTTAGAGCCAACATTTTGGATACTTCATCCTTTAAGTTGGTCCTAACCTTGTCAGTCATTCTGTAAACGTTATGTTTCGCAAGAGGACTGTCCCCTGTGTCCACATCATGTGTACACAGATGAGTGACCCCTGGGATCAAGGAAAATAATGAGGCAAACTGTCCCAACACCTGGTGATAGTCCCTCTGTTGCTCTGGGGTCAGTGAGGGGGAGAGGTTGATACCCTCCGCAGACTCATCTTTCTCCTTAGCAGACAAGAGGTCAGGAAGAGGCTCACTCTCTTCCTCCAACCCATCAACTGTCATCTCTTCCTCTCAAAGAGAGGTTTGAGACAATTCACATGCAGGACACTCAAAGGGTTCTTCACTCATGCTGATGGTGCAATGGTAGATCACCATGCATGCCTTTGCTTCATCTCTGACATGCTAAGGACAGCACAGCAGCATACATCACATTGTTACTACACTTTGCATCAAGGTGGTAGTGCATGTGCATCGCAGTGGGTGTTCAGATGCAAAACCCCTGTAGTTTGACACTGTGACAGGTAAATAGACTTATGTGGACCAGGCTCAGTCCCCAGTAGAGTCTAAACAAGATGTACCAAATTATGTGACATCACCCCATCTGTTTCCACCTGTCCTGTATTCTATGGCACGCATTGGCCATGTAGGACTGTGCCATGGATGGTTAATGTGCATGAACGTGTTGACTGAACTGTGATGCAAAATGACAGCACATTGAGTGGAGTTGTGGGCCTTTTCTACAGCTCCATATTGGCATCCACTTATTTAAATTAGTCATCCAGTTTGTCCATGGGAGTGGTCCAGCACTAATGCACCAACAAGGTACTCCATTGTTAAGAGGTTTGTGCCATCAGATGGGGCGAGAGAGGGGTGACACCAGCATCATCGGCCTGTGGTACCTGCGCTCATATCTGTGCGACTTGCCATTCTAGGATGCCTTGAGGCTGCGGTATACCCAATTAGGCAGTGCTTGATCTTGTATGTTGCAGCCACTCTTCAGTGTAATTGTCATGCAGCTGAGAAACTGCCTCCCTACATTTGTTATGTATGTGTTGTGGCATTCATGACCCATGTTAATATGTGCAAACCAACTGTTAACAGTGAATCTTCAGAAACCCTCACCATAACATGATGTAATATATCTCACATCGACTGTATGTGCATGTGTTTTGGAGGATGTGTGTTGCATATTCACATGGCAACAGCTCCTTCTCTTTACCCACAGGCTTACTCTTAATTGGGTGTATCACAAAGGAAGCTTGTCTAGCCACAACTAAACAGGTGTTATACAATCATTTATATGTTTGCCATTGGCACCCATCACAATATGTGTCTAAAATGTGTGATTACTTGAAAATGGGAGACGGGTATGCATTCAGACATGATATTCACCTGTAAATTGTCTGCCACATCCATACAACATATCTTGGGATGCATCAGTGCCTGGCACCTTAGGTGGATGAACCTTGCTATTTTTTAGTTGTAATGGGCAATTGTTTCATACTCAGATTCTTGGTGTTGTCTTCATGTTTGCAATAAGACTGTAATCATGAGAGTGTAGCCATCATTTGTATCTGAGTGAACCACCAATTGCCATTCCATTGGCATCCTGGCCTAGTGGGGCAAATGTGGATACATTATTACTGGGTAAACACTGTTACACTGGCAAAGTTTAATATTTACCCTTTGTATGTGTGATATGAGATCTCCCAATTGTTTTGATATGTGGTTGCAGATTTGAATGTTGCATAGTTAGACTGCACAAACTGTGTGGATCACTTCTCAGTCATCATACTGTGATTTTACTTTACTTTCCTCCACAGTATGAGGCCATACAAATGGTTAGCTGTACAAGCGACACAAATGGTAATTGTTCATTGTCTACAGTGGCACACTATTCTCATTGTGTTTCACAATGGTGGACCTATTAGTAAAGGTTGTTGACATGCATACCTAGGTAGGTGTACGAGATATTTTACGGTGTTGTTTATCACACATAGCTACATCGGTGTTCTGTGTGGCAAGTGCTAGCAGATGTAATGTGAGAATTCTGATGTTTACTGTGACTGTGCACATAACTTGTTTACACTCTAGTAGTGCTTATATGTCTTGTTTTATATAGGTACACAAATTAATTTAGACATATTCTTGTGACATTGTGAAAGTCATTCATACATGTGTGAAAAAATATTTTTAGTATATGGTGCTTCAGCCATGTTGCTTCTACTGATTGTAGATGCTGTGCTTGCTCCTTATTTTCCTCATCCTCGTTGTCCAGTACTTCCTGCTCCTCATTGCCATCGGGCCATGGTACATTTTTCCATGCACAAATATTCTGCAATATTCAGCACACTAGTATTAGTTTGGAAACCATTGGTGGTTAGTAGAGTAATTGGCCCCAACTATATCCAGACTACTGAGGGAGTAATAGTGTACTCTGGAAGTTCTCTCTACAATGGACCAGGTCCTGTTTAGGGCATGATTGTGGCTCTGCTGGGCTTCTGTATGGGTGTGTTCATGAGGATTAATCACCCACAGCTGCAGACAATATGCTTTGTAAGCCTTGGATGGCACTTTGCCATCAGTATGAGATGTTCTATGACATTGTTTGGCATATATGCAAGGTTATTACTGATGATCTGACTGACACTGTGCTACACATTTAGGTGTATTGTCCTGTGCGATACACTTACTATTTGTTATGCTTGTGAGTGTGAATGCTGTGAATGTGGTGAGTTGTCACCAGTAAGAAGAGTCATTTTGACATTGAGTAATCACATCTCTCACACTGATCTATTGTCTGGGTTTATGACTACTATTTTCACACATAAGAATCAAGTTTGGGGTTAAAGCATCATATAGAGATTTAGATCTACCTTTTCTTTTGTTCCAACACATATTTGGCTGATATGTGTGTTTTCAGTACAACAAGATTGTTCGACAGGTGATGCAAACATTACACACCACACTTTTCAAGGTTCAGTGCATTATGTCCTGCATTTTGAGGATGATGACAGTGTTCACACTTGATTGACAACTATAGTTATAGCTTCCTGGATGTGAGTGAGTTGTATTTTAAACTGTGACATAAACTCCAAGACATATGTTACATTTCATCATTTATCGTCATGTGGAAGCACTATCAAACATTCACAGACATGTCATCATGTGAAGAAATTCTGCACAATGTGTATATTTCTGTGAGCACCTTTAGCTGAATTTTGGATTTCTTCATCATGAGCTGCCTCCTCCTCCTCCTCCCTTGGGTCATCCAGTTGTTCATCTCCATCCCAGGGGACATTTGTGTGCACACATATGTTGTGTAGTATAGTATAGACCACAATAATTTTGCAGACTGAGGGGAGGGACTTTCACAATCTACCCTTAGGTACATCCAGGCAGTGGAACTAGGCCTTGAGCATGCCAAAGGTCCGCTCTACAACATTACGGGGGTCATTCTGACCCCGGTCTAAGACCGCCGGGGCCAGGGTCGGCGGGAGCACCGCCGACAGGCCGGCGGTGCCCCGCAGGGCATTCTGACCGCGGCGGTAAAGCTGCGGTCGGACCGGCAACACTGGCGGTCTCCCGCCAGTGTACCGCCGCCCTTTGGAATCCTCCAAGGCGGCGCAGCTAGCTGCGCCGCCAAGGGGATTCCGACCCCCCCTACCACCATCCAGTTCCCGGCGGTCCGCCCGCCGGGAACCGGATGGCGGTAGGGGGGGTCGCGGGGCCCCTGGGGGCCCCTGCAGTGCCCATGCCAATGGCATGGGCACTGCAGGGGCCTCCGTAAGAGGGCCCCTACAAGTATTTCACTGTCTGCTTGGCAGACAGTGAAATACGCGACGGGTGCAACATCACCCGTCGCACCTTCCCACTCCGCCGGCTCGATTACGAGCCGGCATCCTCGTGGGAAGGGAGTTTTTCCCTGGGCTGGCGGGCGGTCTTTTGGCGACCGCCCGCCAGCCCAGGGAAAAACTTAGAATACCCTCCGCGGTCTACTGACCGCGGTGCGGTATTTCGGAGGGGGGAACTCTGGCGGGCGGCCTCCGCCGCCCGCCAGAGTTAGAATGACCCCCTACATGTCCTAATGTGGGCCTGCCTCTATGCCTTTTCTGGCTGTGTCTGGGGGCTCACATACGGGGACATTAGTGTGCACACATATGTTGTGTAGTATGGTATAGACCACAATAATTTTGCAGACTGAGGGGAGGGACTTTCACAATCTACCCTCAGGTACATCCAGGTAGTGGAACTAGGCCTTGAGCATGCCAAAGGTCCGCTCTACAACATTACATGTCCTAAGGTGGGCCTGCCTCTATGCCTTTTCTGGCTCTGTCTGGGGGCTCACGTACTGGGTCATTACCCACTGCTGTATCCAATGTCCTTGGTAAGCTGAAATGGAGAATATTTAGGATAACTGCATTGTATACATTCCTGCCCATGTGTGTTATGGGTAGCGCGGTTGTCATGCACTTCTTCCTGTGATGAGCACATGATGTGTCAACCATGCTGGTGAATTGACGTTTGCAGGGCACTGTTCAATCAATCTATGTGATGTTAAATACAGTGCATGAGCTGATAAATCATACAGTTCTACATCCTGACTGTCATATTTATGTGGCTCACTTTGGTGCTGGCTATTTCTCATCACTCTAGTCCACTTGATGTTATGTGTTCACGCTACATGTGTGGAGAGACAGAATGCTGATGGGATTATTTTTTAGAGGTCTTCCCTAGGTAGGTGGTAACATACCAGACATGGCATACACAGACCCATGCTTGGCTCCATTAATCCACAGACGTTGGTGGTGGCCTACATTACATTGGCACAGGCCTTTGAGTGTACAATATTCTCCAGGGCAGTTGGCATAATGCCATTCACACAATATGCACTTACACATACTAACTGAATGGCATGGTGTCACAACTGCCATTCCCCAATCCATGAGCGCATGTCACAAAGGGACAACATTTTGCTTAATTTTTGCATACAACACATGGATCCTGAAGATTTGGGAGTGGTCCTTTGCATTCCAGCTACTCAACTTTCAGCTCTGTACAGCATTTCTGAGAAGGGGAATTGGTATACCGTATTTGGGACCTCCTGCACTTAAAGGTTCCTTCCAACTACACTTGCACACAAGTTGCCTTGAAGGTACACATTCACACTTGCATCAGGGGTTGTATGGGTTCTTCGTTGCTTGCAGGATTGTATTTGTTTGTGTAGGAGCACCTTCCAGCCATTTCTGCTGCCTTAGAGACCTGGTGAATGATGGGCGTGTCACATTACACATCACACATCTGACATGGGAGTGATTTTAGTGATTACTATTCATTTGGACAGTTACACCTCACCTGCCCATGAGCCATGGTTGGTCACCTTCACTGAGTCCCTGGTGTGGGATCCATGACTCATCTGATGGACCATGTGTGTTGCATGGGAACACCCACCCAGTGGACATGGACCACCTCCCTTTCACACAGCGATGTTGGCCAGATTTTTTGCCTGACCTGCATTGCTGTGTGCCTTTACATCTTGCAATGTCTGCAAAACTGGCTTCCAGTGCATTCACATGTGTGGCAGGGGGATATTCTGAACAGCCTCTATACTGAAGTCCCTATCTGTGTAGGCAGACAGTGAGATGTGTATTGTATCCCTCATTTACAATTGTTATTGTGTCTGTTAGGGACTTGTTGTTTGCTTACCTACAAGTAGGCCATTCTCATATTATCCATAATAGAATAGTTGATTGATGATGGAGTACTTTAATATGTATGCATCATGCACATTGCCGGGGTATTTTGCCACCACATTAATGACTAACCCACAATGGTCAACAATGGCCTGGATAATGATGTATTGGGTGTGTTTTCAGTGAAAGTAGAGATGGGCAGTTGCAGCAGGAGGGACCAGTTGCACATGTGTGTGGTCCATGGCACCCAGCACATGTGGGGACCCAGAGATGGCATAAAAGCCTTGTTTGATCTCCTGCTGCAGTTGCTTGGTTTTGTGGCAGTTGCCTGGAAGGACCCCAATACCAGCATATGAAGCATAGCCATGATCTTTGTCTGCGCTGGGATATTGGCAGCCCTATTGACTGTTGCCTGTAGTCTTGGCATAATCAGATGTAGCAGCTGTACAATAAACTCCCTCCTCAGACGTTAATAGGCAATTTTATTCTTCCTCCATGAGTCCAGTTAGTGAGGTGCACTGCAGATACATGCACCCCCTTCCCCTGTGCTGCCTCCATGGTGCAGGTGGTGATGATGGAGGTATGGTGATGGTAGTGGTTGTGTTTGTCATCTTGGTGCTTCAAGCTGCAGTAGTAGGTCCATGGAGTCCTAGAGCTTGCTAGGGTGATTTGGGAATGTTCTCCTTATGTATCTGTGCCAATGCATCATTTGTATGTCTGATCTAACCAGGCATTATTTTTTGACGCATTGGAGACTGCGTAACGTTTGCTGAGGGAGCGTAATTTTCCAAAAACATTGTAAATATGTCTGCATCAGTCCTGCATGATTTTTTAAAGAGGAAAGGCCTACCTTGCATATCATTGTTGTTGTTTGACGCAGCAGTATCTGACGCTAGAAAAAAATTACACACACTGCTGGACCTGCTGTGACTGAAGATTGGTAATCCAGTCGCTGCTTTAACTCTACTGGCTCAAAGAGGACTTCAAGGGACCCTGACTCCTGTGGCCAAAGTTGTCCCATCTTACCTGTGGACTAAAGAATAACCTCAAGAAGACCACCATTGACTACACAGTATCCAGAGCATCTTTTAGCATCCTTTGTATCCTGTATCTTCAGCATTGGGACCACTCCATTAAAGACTATGGTGGTTTTCATGTGCGGTGTCAAAATGGAGTTGAGACTTCTTTGGTGACCATTTAACTGTTCAAATATTCCTTATTGGTCTTCCTGTTCTGGTTGCCCAGTCCAGGCCTGAGTAGTCAAACACAACTCTTCCAAACTTTTCAAAAGTTTCCAAACTTATAGTTACCAATGCCACGTTCTTATTTTCTTGTTTGGTGCTTCTAAATGATTCACACTAGTTTTTTTGTTTAAGCCTTGCTGCTCAAAGCCACAGCTACCCACGGTTAAGCAAGAGGTTTTTCAAAAAGCCTTACTGGACTCAGGATGGTGTTGTGAGTGTATTACACCGTGAGGACTCACAATCACATCATATAAAGCACCACAATCCTAACAACTTTCTTGCATTAGGACTCAGGAGTGTTTGTTATGACACCACCAGTTATGGATAGTTGGAAGATTGTGCCATCCAATGTAACACTAGCAGCAGATTTTATCACATTGTGTGCATACTATCAATTATCTGCAGTATATCATGAGGCAGCACAATGTACATTCAGGCATTATCTCCATATGTCTGGTTCCAAAAGAGCTCCATTTATAGGTGGTCCAAATGTAATATTCGTTCCACTGCCAAAGTATGTTTGTAGCTGATTGTCAGCAACATATCTTACATCTTGGTTACATTTTAAAGTCACATTCCTGCTAAATGATGGCAATGTTGAAAATGGAGCATGAAAGGTTTGACTGCAATTCACTTCACTAGTTGAGATGGCCAAGAGTGGAGAAAGATCTAACATGTTAGAACTGTATGGTAGTTTAGACTTAATGGTAGTTAGTCAAAAATATAATTTTTCACCGGGTTTAGAGAGAGGGGTATGTGGTGGAGCAAGGAGATGTGAGTGTCGATGTGTGTCTATGAGTAGCACATGTGCATATCTGTTTGAACGTCAGAGCTTTCAAAGTTTACAGATCCATGAGTGAGTAGCTCATCCAGCCAAGACATATATTTTACAATCGGGGTCCTGTGTTCCTGATTTTACAATGGGATAAACAGGACTATTAGTATCAAAAGTTTAAAAAACTAATAACAATAGTAACCTGGGCTGAATGATTTAACAATGCTTTGGCCTGTGAAACTTCAGAGATCTGGTGTATGGAGGGTGAAGAGAATATGTAAAACAAAGGGCCAGATTTACAAGGCCCTATCATCACCAGAGCATAACAGTTTTCGACACTCCTTTGGTGCTGACCACTGCTCCATATTTACAAGGAGGTGTAATGCCTCTTTTTTTTTTGGCATTACACCTCCTTGTAAATATGGGCCCCTGTCAAGCAGTTTTCTGCATCAGAGGGGCATGTAATGGGTGCTGCAGTGGGTGTTCCATTGTAACACCTATTGCTTTTGACGCTGGCCCAGATTTATGAGAAATAATAAATCTGTGGCAATGACAAAAATTAACGCCATCCCCAGGGTGGTGTTAGCATGGCAATACAAGGAGGAATATTTTTATTCCTCCTTGTTTTTTGCTTTATCTATGTGTGCTTCATTCTGCAGCACACATAGAAGAAGCAAAATGCTATGGATGATTTATGTGCAGAAAGGTGTCCTTTCCTTCACATAAATAATCAATAAAAAATGACATTTTGTTACTTCTAAGTGTACTGCATTCTGCAGCACAAATAGAAGTGCCAAATGGCCATTGAAGATTGTTTCAGTGCAAGGATGCTTCCGCTGGCACAGGCAGCTTTATTTACCGCTGGCACATGGGCTGTACCTAATTCTTGTGAATACTGCACAGCCCTGCATTTTAAACTGGGTGCGGCGCTGCTGATTTTGGTGCAGCACCTCACAGTGCCAGTTTATTGTAAATCTGGCCCAAAGTTTATCACTTTGTTTAAGGTTGAATAGGAATATTGTATAAGGATGACCTGTGGTTTGCTGCATAGGTATGTATGTTAATAGCCAAAGTTTTAGTGAGGGAATTGGTGGTATGGAAAGGCTGTTAGGGGCGGTATGTACAGATGTCAAGGTCCAGAAGCCAGACACCCTGAACAGTGTCCCAGGTTTCATTTCTTTGTGAGGAATGGTTAATATAAAGTTGTGAAGTAGGATATGATATGCACATGGTAGGGGGCACAGAAAAATGAGTGAAATTTATTATTTTTTACTTATGTTGCATTTCTTAATACTGGGTGTGAGAAATTGGGTTGTTGGTTGACTGGTGTGTGAGCCCTAATCAAGCAGCAACCACAATTGCTATCAGCACGAGGAATGAGTCCTCCCTAAATTAATCTGTGCTCAACCCTCTGGTAGCTTGTCACAGAGCAGTCAGGTTCAACTTAGAGGCAATTAGTAAAGTATTTGTGCAACACTTCAAACAGTAATAAAGTTAAAACTGCCACACAAAATGTATCCCACACCAATTTAGGAAAATAGAGTAAACTTTAATACCTAAAACAAGACCAAAATGACAAACAACCTAGAGTTATGAATTTGTAAAGAATAAAGTGTAAAATAGTGCATAAAAGCATAAAAGGCCAGCCGTGGCTGTCTGGTCGCATTGGACTGTGTCAAAGGTAAACGTTCAGGCCAACTACTGTGGAGCGCAGGACAGATACAGTTCCAGATTAGTCCTGCTAAAGTTTGACCTTCTCAAGTTTTGTGCCAAAGGTCCTGTTCTCATTGGAGAGGGCCATGAGGAGCCAGGAGAACACCACAAGAGGCTGTTGGTGTGGTACCAAGAGCATGCCAGGAATATTAGTCAGGAGGGCTGGTGCTCTGCTTTCATGGACTCTGGAAAGGGGTCAATCAATCAATCAATCAATCACTGCATTTGTAAAGCGTGCTACATACCCGCAAGGGTCTCAAGGCGCTGGGGATGGGGGGTGCTACTGGTCGAAGAGCCAGGTCTTGAGGAGTCTTCTGAAGGCCAGAAGGTCCTGGGTCTGTCGTAGGATGGTGGGGAGAGTGTTCTAGGTCTTGGCGGCGAGGTAGGAGAAGGATCTGCCACCGGCGGTGGTTTTTCGGATGCAGGGGACTGTGGCGAGGGCGAGGTTGGCTGAGCGGAGGCTTCGGGTAGGGCTGTGGAAGCTGAGTCGGTTGTTGAGGTAGGTGGGTCCGGTGCTGTGCAGTGCTTTGTGTGCGTGGATCAGGAGCTTGAAGGTGATCCTTTTGTTGACGGGGAGCCAGTGCAGGCCTCTCAGGTGGAGTGTGATGTGGCTGCGGCGGGGGACATCAAGGATGAGTCGGGCCGGGGCGTTCTGGATGAGTTGGAGTCGTCTCAGGAGCTTTTTTGTAATTCCTGAGAAGAGGGTGTTCCCGTAGTCGAGTCTGTTGGTGATGAGGGCCTTGGGAACATTTTTTCTCGCGTCGAGGGGGATCCATTTGAAGATCCTGCGGAGCATACGGAGGGTATTGAAGCAGGACGCAGAGATGGCGTTGACTTGCCTGGTCATGGAGAGAGTGGAGTCGAGGAGGACCCCCAGGTTGCGTGCGTGGTCCGTGGGTTCCGGGGCTGTGCCTAGTGACGTGGGCCACCAAGATTCGTCCCAGGCTGATGGGGTGGGTCCGAGAATGAGGACCTCCGTCTTGTCTGAGTTCAGCTACAGTCTGCTGTCCTTCATTCCTCGGTGGAGGTTAGCTTTGGCGGTGTGGGGATCTTCGGTGAGGGATATGATCAGCTGGGTGTCGTCGGCGTAGGAGATGATGTTGAGGTTGTGTTGTTGTGCGATGTGGGCGAGGGGGGCCATGTAGATATTGAACAGTGTCGGGCTGAGGGAGGATCCCTGTGGGACGCCGCAGATGATCTCGGTGGTTTTGGAGCGGAAGGGTGGGAGGCGGACGCTCTGGGTTCTGCCGGAGAGGAAGGATGTGGTCCAGGCCAGGGCCTTCTCTTGGACACCAGCGTCATTGAGGCATGCTGATAGGGTGCGGTGGCAGACCGTGTCAAAGGCTGCTGATAGGTCCAGGAGGATGAGGGCGGCTATTTCTCCTTTGTCCATCAGGGTCCGGATGTCGTCAGTGGCGGCGATGAGGGCGGTCTCGGTGCTGTGGTTACTGCGAAAACCGGATTGGGAAGGGTCCAGGATGTTATTGACTTCGAGGTAGCGGGTCAGCTATTTGTTGATAATCTTCTCGGTCACTTTTGCCGGGAAAGGGAGCAGGGAGATGGGCCGGAAGTTCTTGAGGTCCTTGGGGTCCGCCTTGGGCTTCTTCAGAAGGGTGTTGATCTCGGCGTGCTTCCAGCTTTCTGGGAAGGTTGCTGTCTCGAAGGAACAGTCAATTGTTTTCCAGAGGTGGGGCGCGATGGCTGCGCTGGCTTTGTTGAAGACGTGGTGAGGGCAGGGGTCCGATGGGGATCCGGAGTGGATGGAGTTCATGGTTTTGATGGTGTCTTCGTCGCTGATGCTGGACCAGACGGTCAGGTGACTGGTGCGAGTGGTAGTCGCAGGGGTGGTGGACTTGGTGGTGGGTGCGGGGGGGTCGGGGTTGAAGCTGTCGTGGATGTCGGTGATCTTGCGGTGGAAGAAGGTGGCCCGGGAGTCGCACAGGTCTTGAGATGGCGGGATGTCGTTGGTGATGGAGCTGGGGTTGGAGAGTTCTTTCACGATGCTGAAGAGCTCTTTGGTGTTGTGTGCGTTGTTGTCTAGGCGGTCCTTGAAGGCAGTCTTCTTGGTGGTCCTGATGAGTTGGTGATGTCTGCGGGTGGCGCTCTTGAGGGCTGTGTGGTTGTCTGGTGTTCGGTCGTGGAGCCATTTCTTCTCCAGCTTCCGACAGGTGTGCTTGGAGATCCGGAGGTCCTCGGTGAACCAGGCTGCTTTCTTGTTGGTGTGGTTGGTTGTAAAGGTCTTGAGAGGGGCGAGGGTGTTGGCGCAGTCGTTAATCCACTGTGTGAGGTTGGTCGCGGCAGTGTCTGGGTTGGTGGGTGGTCTCAGGGCGAGGGCGGTAGTCAGTTGGGGTCGGTGTGGATCTGGAAGTGCATGTGCTCGGCGGTGGTGAGGGTGTCATCGGTGTTCGTTGAGATTTTGATGGAGTCTTTGTGGATGATGGCGATTCCTCCTCCCACTCCATTGGTGCGGTCTCTGCGGGAGATCTTGTAGCCCTGTGGGATGGCTATGGCGATGTCTGGTGCTGAGGTGGCGTTCAGCCAGGTCTCCGTCAGGAAGGCGACGTCGGGGGCGGTGGAGTCTAGGAGGTCCAAAAGTTCGATGACGTGCTTGCGAGCTGAGCGGGGGCTGAGGAGGATGCAGCGGAGGTGGTTGGGTTCTCTGGCTGGTGGTGTGGAGGGTTGGATGCTGGTGAATCTGCAGTTCCGGCAGGTGAAAGGCCCCTGGGTGCGTTTCGGGGTGGCCCGGTAGCAGGGGGGGGGTCTTGTCTGGTGTTGAGTACGTAGAGGGTGCTTGCGTCGTAGTGCAGTCTGGCGTTGCGGGGGTGCGGGTTCCAGGGGTTCTGGTGCTGGGTGCGGTCCAGGCGCGGACGGGCGCAGACGGGCTTGCCTTAGGCATATGAGGACAGAGGGAGGGAGGAGCAGCTGGGAGGTGGGAGCGGGGCGGCCAATGGGAGTGAAGGGGGCGGGGCAGCAGGGGCTCAGCAGCAAGGGAAAAACCCGGGGGAAAACCCGGGGAAAAAAACATCTGGAAAAGACGGCGGGAGAGGGACAACAGAGCACAGAGGTACAGAAATCAAAACACAGGGGCACAGAATGAAAAAACGAAGTGGCACAGAAGCCAAGCACAGGGGTATAGAAAAAAGGGAGCGAGTAGTCAGGCGGCAAAAGCGGCAACGGAGGTTCAACCCATAGGGGGTTGCGGGGCACATGGGGGGAGCGACCTGCCTGGTGACAGGGTCAAAGGTCGCAGGTCAATGCTGTAGTGTGAAGAAACACGCTTGTGGTGTTTTGTGCTGATTCTCTGTTCAAGCGCGAACAGGCTGTTTTATAGTCATGGAGAGCCCAGAAGCTTGATTTATGCTCAATGAGCCATAAAAAGGGTCCAAGACTTGAGGGGAGCCCTTTGGGGTCAAGAACTCGATGCAGATGGGTTCAGTCCAGTCGCTCGTTGGGGGCCTTTTTTTCCTGAGTCTCCAATCAGGAGGCCAACAGACAAGCCCTTTGAATTACTCTGGGGTTCTGGGTTCAAGATGAGGCTACAGGTCCATTTCCTCCTCCCCAGGCAAGAAGGCAGCATGCAGCTGGTCAACACAGCAGTTTCTTCAGAGCAGCAGTCCAGCAGAGTGTCAGTCCTTGTAGCAGAACAGCAATCCTTTCTGGCACAGTATCCACATGTCTAGAAGTGTACTGAAGAGTTGGTCTTTGAGGTCCTTCTTTTATATAGTTGTGCCTTTGAAGTGGGGAGAAGATTCTAGAGGCATGCCTTTAAAGTGCTCAGGTACCCTGCCTTCCTGGGCCTGGCTCCAGACTAGTTACAGTTGGTATGCAGCCCTTTGTGTGAAGAAAGGACACAGCCTATTCAAGTGTAAGTGAGGATGGGCCCAGTTCCTCCCTCTCATCATGTCAGTGAT
Organism: Pleurodeles waltl; assembly: GCF_031143425.1. Lineage (NCBI taxonomy): Eukaryota > Metazoa > Chordata > Amphibia > Caudata > Salamandridae > Pleurodeles > Pleurodeles waltl. The sequence continues at coordinate 255,253,914 of NC_090443.1, read as the reverse complement.
GGTCCATCCAGTCACGCCCAAGATTCCCATTGTGTCTGGCCATCTAGGAGGTATACACAAAGTCTAACTGTCAACTACACCCTGTCATGTGATTCAGAGACAAGCTGCTGACACCAAATGGACAAGGCAAAAAAATGCCAACTTTCAAAAAGTAAAAAGAACAAATAATGGACGGAATGCTGAACAATGTCAAACATTCACTCGAGTCATAGATCTGGGCCTAAACCCATTGTTTTGTTACTCGCCACGCCATGCTACTTTGGACCCAACCATATGCAAATCAGTCATGACGCTACATCCCATGAGATCAGCCGGAACTGCCAGGCCAGATCCTCCTTGAACAGGAATCAAGCATCCAGAGACCGGTTTATGGGTATCACCTCTTATCAGCCAGGCTAGCTTGAATCAGGTGGCATAGTGAGCATGGGACCCAGTCTGTGCATACCCTTCCCACTTAGGGTGACAAATGTAAAAAGAGCAGTCACAGATCTGGGCTTAAAAACATTATTTTTGTGCTCAACACATCGTTCCCCTTTAGACCCAGCCATGTGCAAATCAGTCTTGACCCTGCTCCCAATGGGAACAGTCCAGCCCGAGCTGCCGGACCAGGGCCTCCATGGACTGGAAACAAGCATCCTGGGACCAGTTTCAGGATTTCACTCATCATCAGGCAGACTAGCTCGAATCCTATGACATAACAAACATGGGACCTACTTCTGGGCATACCTTTACCACTTAGGGTGACAAATGCAAAACAGATGATGAACAGAATGCTGAACGAGTTCAAACATTCCCTCCCAGTCACATATCTGGGCCTCAATCTTTCATTTTGTGGCTTGCCATGCCATTCCACTTTGGGCCCCATCATATGCAAATCTGTCTTGACCCGGCACCCAATGGGAAAAGTCCAGCCTGAACTGCCAGGTCCTCCATGGACTAGAAACCAGCATCCTGGAAGCAATTTCTGGTAAACAACCCTCATCAGCCAGGCTAGCTTGAATCTAGTGACGGAAACCACATCTGGGTATCCCTTTCCACTTAGGGTGACAAATGCAAAAATAACAGATAATGAACAGAATGCTGAACAATGTCATTCACCCTCCAGTCATATGTTTGGGCTTACAAACATCGTTTTTTGTGCTCGACACATAGGTCCACTTTAGACCGAGCCATATGCAAATCAGTCTAGATCCTGTTCCCAATGGAACAGTCAAGCATGAACTGCCAGGCCAGATCCTCCATGGACCAGAAAAAGGAAACCTGGGATCAGTTTTGGAGTATCACCACTTATCAGCCAGGCTAGCTTGAATCCAGTGAGCACTCAATCCACGTTCAGGCATGCCCATCCCACTTTGGGTGACATATGCAAAAAGAAAAGATGATGGACGGAATGTTGGACATTGTCAAATATTCACCCCAAGTCATAGATCTGGGCCTCAAACCATCTGTTGTTTGCTTGCCATGTCATTCCACTTTGGACTCAGTCATATGGAAATCAGTATTTTTTTTTAATGATTTTTATTTGAATAAACAGCTGCTCATCACACAACAATTGATACCAGGTCATGTACAGAATACAATTCTTGTCCAGTGTAGAGAACAACGATTACTATTGCATCACAATTGTAGGATAACAAAATGGGAATATGATAAGCCCCGACAGACTGTAAAACTCGTAACTTTAACTACCCCTTCACGATGTCCTATTGGCAGAACTGTGCGTGAATCTACCCGGTCCCCCTGCCCTTCCCCTGCTGTTTATTACAAGCCTCTGTATTCTCTCCATTTAGACCAAATTTTGCTGCGCTTCAGTGGGCAGCCTTGACTCTGATAGATTACCTACTCTGCACAATGGCACCTGTCCATGAACCTGAATCTCTGGAGGCCTAAGTTTCCCCCAAGCTCTTTCTACATCCCTTTTGGCCACTCCTGCTGCCAACTTCAGCCATATTCTCTGAAGGCACAGCCACATTTCTTCACCAGGTATGTGTAGCACTAGCCATCTGGCCTCTGGTGGGACAGTGAGGGCTGTTACTTCGGTCATGATGTGGAACACTCACGTTCAGCAATGCTGTATGACTGGGCAGCTCCACAGAATATGACACAATGATCCCACTATGCTACACCCCCTTCTACATAAGTCAGACTCGCTATGATTCATGCGATGCAGAAGAGATCTGGAATAATATGATCTGTGAAGGATTATAAATTATATTAGGTGAAGCTAAACATGGATACCACCTCCCTAGGGCTATGGAGGGCTTCCTGCCAATCATTCTCCTCTAAGTTTTCCCATACCTCATAGAGAGAATGCCAGAGATCAGGGGAGTTATTCACTATTTGCTTATAGGTCAGGGAGATTGCCTTCCCAATCATTGGATCTTAGAGTAGCCAGTCCTCTAAAGGAGATGACTCGGGAAGCTGGTTGCCCTCATGAATATGCCCCCTGAGCGCATGGCCTAACTAGATGTACTTAAAACTGACTGAGGCCCCCATTGCATGTTCACTCTGCAAGCCCCCGAGAGGAATCAGTGCCAAGTTTCTCCAGACGTCCCCCAAATAGCCAATGACAATTAGTCCCCAGCGATAAAATCCCTTCAGAGTTTGCTGAGCTGGTCGCTAGACCAGAGTGGATTCACATTTGTTAATTTACCCTCCCATCCCAAGAATTTGGTGGCCTCCCTCCACGCTCTAACGGTCCCTTGCATATGGAACGGAAGTTGGCCTTCCCGTCTCCTAGTATATAGCACAGATAGGCACCCTGCGTCTCCCATGGGGACCCAGTCAACCGTATAGGCTAGTTCCTCCATGTTGGCAAATACCCATTTGTTCACTGAGACTAGCTGGGGTACTCAATAGTATGCCTGGATGTCTGGGGCTGCCAGACCCCCATCAAACACCCCCTTTTGGAGCTTACCAAGGGATATGCGGAGACTGCCACCGTCCCACAGAAGATTGCACAGTTTGCTACTAATCTTAGTAAAGATGGCTGACGGCACTTTTAATGGTATGTTTTGGAGGACATACAGGAGGCGGGGAAGGGACACCATTTTAAAGAGGACGGCATAACCCATCAAAGAAAGCGGGAGCTTCCTCCAGTGCGTGGCATCCTCATTGAGGCAATCTAATTTGTGAATAGAGGCTCTGTCTGAGGAATTCTTTCAGACTTCTTGTTACGTAAGTTTCCAAATAGGGGAATCCCTCTGTAGCCAATGGAGCCACACATCTGGAAGGTAGGATTGGTTTGCCTCTTGTTAAAGGGTAGACTCTGGACTTCTCACAGTTAATTTGTTGTCCAGAATAGGGTCCAAAGAGGTAGAAATATGTAACAGTCTATTTACTGAGCGGCGGGGTTTAGTGACATAGAGAAGGACATCTTCTGCATACAGGGATATTCTAGCCTCCCACCAACCCCCTTCTGATATACCCCCTATAAGAACGTCCTGCCACACCCAGGTGACCAATGGCTCCGATGCCAGGGCGAACAACCATGGGGACAAAGGGCAGCCCTGTCTCCTGCCTCTGTGGAGAGCAAAAGAGAGAGATGTCACCCCGTGGACTATAACTGTTGCCCGTGGGTCACTGTATAATAATTAGACCCACGCACAGAACTGGGGGCCAGAGTCCAGTCTGATTAGGATTGCAGGACTGCGATTAGGTATGGCCCTGCTATCAAATGCCATTTTAGCATCAAGCTAGAGCAGTACTGCTTCCTCCGCCTCCAAGGCTTCTGTTACATGCAAAATCCCATACAGGCCCCTCAGATTCAATCCCGTATTTCGATGAGGCATAAATCCTGTTTGGTCATGATGGACCAAGGTGCCCATTACAAGTCGTAGCCTATTAACCAATATTTTAACCAGTACATTAACCTCAGGGTTCAACAGTGATATGGGTCCATATGATTTGTGTGCTGTGTGTGGCTTACCTTCTTTATGTATGACAACAATGGTCGCTATACTTTGGTCCATTGGAAGGGTACTGTCTGCCTTGATGCTGGAAACATGTGTGGCGCTGTGGTGCCTGCCATGCATTTATAAAGCTCCACTGGCAGGCCATTAGGGCCCACTGCCTTTTCCAATGGTGACTCTCTGATTGATCTCTGCACTTCCTCCACCGGTAAGTCCTGATCTAACGCCTCCCTGTCTGCTCCAGTTAATTCCCTCAGCAGGAGGTCCTTAAGGAGTTGTCTGCAATCAGCATAGGAGTGGCCGATCAAGGGGAAATATAGTTGCTTGCAATAGATGGCAAAGGCCTCAGCAATGGTGTCCCCTGTGGTATGTTGCCTACCCACGTTATCCTGTATCTCAACCATCCAGTTCCTGCCCCTGTCCTTTTTTTCCAGCCAAGCCAACAGCTTGTTTGTTTTGCCCCTCACTTCATATATGCACTTCTGCGTGGCCAGAGCATCAGCTTGCCCCTTATTGTCTGCTAAGTCTCTCAACTCCTGTTGCTTGAATAATAAACTGTGACATTGGCGTGGGTCTACTGTGTCCCCTGTTAGTGTCTCTGATTCTAATTTAGAGATAGCATTCTGTATATCCTCACACTGAAGACGCCGCTCCACGTCATGACCTTCAGGGGCAAGGGCTTAACGGTCTTCAGAACATACCTGATAGTGTTGTGGAGCATGCATGGGGGTAGAATGGGCCATCCTCGCTCTCCCCCTCTACTCTTAGGCCTCTCTTCCTGCCTTTGAGTTAGGTGTCCTGAGCAGAATTTAGAAAGAAATCTAGAGTTCCCCAAACAACTGGACCTGTTAACCCCTAAACTACATCCCTCCCTCCCTGCTTCCCTACGTAGTAGGCTTGGAACTGCGCATTCCCCCAATTTACAGAGTGCTTGTTGCCCAAACTTTAACATTAAATGTGGTGCGGGTTGCCGTGCTCCACCCAGATGTATCAAATTTTGCAGAGTTTATCCATCCCTTTTTAGAGTATACATTTCGTAAAGCATCCTGTGTATTACCTTAATGATGAGAGTCACTCACTTCTCTCCCAAGAGGGGAGCTCAGTTCCTGTAAATAGTCTCACACATCTCTGGGCAAGTCTTGCCTCTTCCCCACTCAATTTCTCTCCCCACCCCTGCAAACCTTATGTTCCACATTTGGCAGTGGGCTGTCAGGCCCATCACCATGGACCAGGAGACTGTTCAGTTCCAGGATCAGACCTCTTCTCCTTACTTGATTACAGAGCGTTCCGGGGTGTGCTCCAGTTGGTAATCAGTTTGTTGTGTCTTTGAGTGGATTTTTGTCTCTCCCTTTCAAGCCTGCTGTCCTGTTTGGCACCAGCCTTCATTCCAGTCCCAGGCATCCGCTGGTGTGGAGAAGTACCAGGATTTGCTCTTCGCAATCACTTGAAGCTTCGCTGGGAAACGCATCATATACTTGAGTTAATTTGCACATAGCGTTTTTTTCACTTCTTCAAAGTTGCGGCGTTTCTTCTCTACCTGAAGTGCAAAATCGGAGAAGACCGAATGAGGGCATTGTCATAGTGCAGATCTCCATGTGGGGGAGCTGCTTGCAGTATAGCATTGTGATCGCTATGATTGAATATCCTTGTAATAATTGTTCTAGGAGGGACCCCAGGCTTTGGCGGTGGGATCGGCATCCTATGCGCCTGTTCCACTGAGAAAAAGTTTGAAAGGCGCTTTGGACGGAAGGTGCTGACTATAAGATCCTCAAGAAGGAGATCCACTTTGGGCCCCACCACCCCGTCCAGGACCCCAACCTCTCTGATGTTGTTCCTCCTTGCCCTACCTTCCTGATCTGCAAGTCTGGCAGCCATCATCGTATGTTGTTTCATAAGATATTGTACTTGATCTTCTAGCCTCTTAGAAGTGGACTGTAGTGCCTGAATATTGGTCTCAGGTGTTGCAATTTAGTCTTGACCCTGCTCCCCATAGGAACACTTCAGCCCAAACTGACAGAATGGGTCCTCCATGGTTCGGAAACAAGAATCCTGGGACCAGTTTTGTGACATCACCTATACTCAGCCAGGCTGGCTGGAATCCATTTGTAAATCGAGCACAGGACCCAAGTTTGGCCATAACTTTCCCATGTAGGGTGACAAATAAAAACAGCACAGATGATTGTTGGAATGCTGAACAATGTCAAACATTCACCCCCAGTCACAGATCTGGACATAAATCCATAATTTTTTGGCCCGCCGCACCATTCCACTTTGGACTCAGCCATATTCAAACAGTCTTGACCCTGATCCCCATGGGAACAGTCCAGCCTGAGCTTCTAGACCAGGTCCTCCATGGACTGGAAACAAGCATCCTGGGACCAAATTAGGGATATCACCCCTCATCAGCAAGGCTAGCCTAAATCCGGTGGCATAGCGAGTATGGGACCCACACCAGAGCATACCATTCCCACTTAGGGCAACACCTTCAAAAGGAACACATGATGGACAGAATAATGAAGAATGTCAAACATTCACCCCAGTTATAAATCTGGGCCTAACTCCATCATTGTTTTGCTTGCCATGCCATTCCACTTTGGACCCAACCATATGGAAATCAGTCTTGACCCAGCTCCCCTTTGGTACAATCCAGCCCGAACTACAACACCAGGTCCTCTAAAAACTGAAAAAAAGCATTCCAGGACCATTTTCAGGGTTTCACTCCTCATCAGCAAGACTAGCTTGAATCTGGTGCCATCGCAAGCACAGGACCCACTTTTGGGCATACCCTTCCCACTTAGTGCAACAAATGCAAAAAGAACAAATGATGGATGGAATGCCGAGCATTGTCAAACATTTACCCCTGACCACAGATCTGGGTCAAAGTCAATTGTTTTCTGCTTGTCACACTATTCCACTTTGGGCCCAGCCATATGCAAATCAGTCTCGACCCTACTCCCCATGGGAACAGTCCAGCCCAAAGTGCCAGGCCAGGTCCTCCATGTACCGGAAATAAGCATCCTGGGACCTTGTTGCAAATAACCTTTGTCTTGCCTCATTTATATGGATCTGCAATTTCCCCCTTTAGAGTGTCACCATAAGTGTTGCACTGGTGGTGCATGTGGCTTGTAAATATGTCCCTTAGTCCCTAGTATTAAATTAGATTGCACATAGATGCCATGAGGTGTTGGGTGTAAGCACACAGGTGCAGCCTGCCATGGCAGCCAGCACCCTCAATAATGGTATATAAAATATTTTAGGGGGGTGAAGCATGTGATGCATACAATATTTAGCTGTTTTTTTGTAAAATAAGAGATAGCGTGTGAGACAGCTTGTTCCCTCGCAGTGCTCTTAAATTTAAATGTGGCTGAACACATTCAATGGTCACTGTGTTTCAGTAGGGCCACATTGCATAGAAAGGGGATGGAAAGTGGGATGTGTACTACAAAGTATCTTGAGCTATACACATGCATCGCTTTTTTTGATATTGCCACATGACTGTTGCTACTGGGAAGGGATGACATTGAAGAGGGCATGGGGGAATATGTAGCATGTGCCAGGAAGGGGATGGAAAAAGAAAAATCATACCACAATACATATGTGAAGGCAGGAGGATGACAAACAGTGAATTCAGAAGTGACAGGATGAGCTAGGTTGCCATAAGCATGGTTAGGAATCTGTGATGATTTGTGGCTGAGAAGTATGGGTAAAGGTGTGTGCCAAACCAGAGGAGGTACTTGTCATGCATAACCAAAAATACTAAGATGTGTGTGTTCAGCCAGATATAGCTCACAAAAACATAGGCAACTGGTAGCGGTGCACACAAATATAGGCTTTGGTGTCACATGTGAGTCAATGTAAGAACAGGCTTCCATCTGTGTGCAACAGTAAGTGGAGTCACTGAGCACAAATGAAGATACCAAAGGAGTCAGGTGCATGTTCAAGTGAGTGGGGATGAGTCTAACAATGTGTGATACTCAGCAGATATTAAACTCTGGCAATGATGAGATGGGTTGCATGTCAGTACTAGCTAGCTGTGTTGTTTCATTGTGTATATGCCCTCACAGTTCACACACACTGGCCACTGTTTAGACAGACAGCACACCCATGGCAAGAACATGCACTTACACATTCCTGCAGTGTAGCAGGTTGCCAGCTGTGTAGAGTAGTGTTGATGCACGACCAATATGTACTTTGGAAACAAGAATGCAGAACGTGCATGCCAGACAGCACAACAAGACATACTGCCTTGATGCAGCATTTGTAAGGCTGACAGCAGGATCAAATTGAATACAGCAGCACACACTGTTTACTTTTACAGGAGCTTTGGTCTGTGTAGTAACCACAGGGAATGCTGGGTACACTGGTGAGCTGGAACAATGTTGGATCAATATGCACAGTAGTTTTGTGAAAACATGAAAAAATGTTAGATGTAGCCATCATTAAAAAGTGCCACTAAGCAAGTTGGATTTGTACCTTAACCCAACATATCTGCACTGGCAGAGAAGGCCAGCAAGCTGTAGAACTGTGTCATAAAGTGTGATATTATACAAGCAAACACTCTTGTCACAAAGTGGCTTGTGAACAATGCACAGAAACTACCATATGAAAGGCAAAAACATTGCCACTTCCCCTCAATAAATATGTCACATTGATACCACACATCAATGTTGAGTTGAAAGTGACTGAATTTAAATACTGTATGTCATCCAGATAACTACTGTCAACACCTAGCATTGAACAACATTGACATATATCCATTTTATCTTGTAGATGTAGAAACAACTCTTCCTGACCAGCTGCTGATAATATCCTGGCCCCAATGGACTATGACACCTTCTAGAAAATTCTGGATTACATTGTCTCACCTTCCCTGCGAGTCGGAGGGGCTAACAGCGTCATTGGGTCTTCAGAGAAACCACCTGCAACCCAACCTACCCCATCGGTAAATCCCAGGCCACCTCTGAACTCTGAGGACCTACAGATTGTATTTCAACTCCAAGCCGTAGGAGTCCAGCGGCAGATGTTGGATGAGGTGCTGGCGGGGATGGAGCCGACACGCTAGAGGGAATTTGTTGAAAATAAGGACACCTCAGATGCAATCAGAGGCACCTACACTCAGCTCCAGAGACTGGAACAGTCCCTGGCTGACAGGCACTGGTGTCATGAGGCAGAGGCAACTGCAACAGCCCTGCCAATGTGACAACAGTGAGCTTGCCACCCCGCTAAGGGCAATATGTACCATCCTGCAATTCCTTGAGTGGAAGAAGGACTCCTATATTACAACAGTGGGTGCCTTCCACCATGACATTGTTGCTGTGCTGACAAGCCAGCAGGCTCTTCTCAACACTGTGCTGCCTTCCTTGTTGGCACACCGAAATGGTGCTGGGGTCAGGGAGTCACATCTTCAGCCCCTGTGTACACCTCAGATGCCTCCTGTGCAAACACCACCACCCTTGGTGGAGGCACACCACACAGAGGAGGAAGAAATGGATTTCCCCAATTCAATGGAAGAACATCCCAGTGGCATTTGTCTGTGCCACTTGAGCAGCTTCCCATTGGACCTGTGTTGAGTAAAATGCCATAGCCCTTGTCACTTTGCACTCCTTAGTTTGTGATTGCCCGCCTTTTGCTCTTATCCGTTTGTGTCCTTTTAATGTGGCCTTCTTTCTCTAAAGGCAATTTTGATCTCCTGCCCACTGTCTCATGGCATGTATCCCATGGACTCTGTCGGGACATCCTATTGCTCTAAAACAATGTTGAGGTTGTTGCTGAAATAACTGTGACTGTGATCCTACATACTTAGAGACATGTAAATAAATGCACTGACTTTAACATGTGTGTTGTATGTCTATTGATGATTGGACTAAGTAGACCATGGTAGATATTCTAACCCTAAAGACACTTCCTACTAGCCAATGGGAAGTGTGTTATACATCCAAGGACAAATCTACACATGCCAATTGGAATAGTTTATGTGAACCCTATGTGCATCTAAACCAGCAGTTTACTCAAGGTCACAAGCATGCAGTGCAACAAGTTGCATTCAGTCAATAGTAAGGGTGAATGAATTTACAACACAGATGGGGAACATACTGATGGATAGTTGGATAGTAATCAGCAAACCACACTGCTGTGACAATAAACTGATGCAAGGGTGAGAGTGTAAGTAGTTGGCATCCGTAGTTGACCCAAAATATCCTTGATTAGTAACATTGGTTTGATATAATCATCCTTTCAATACATGTACCATAACTTGCACACACAGTGCAACACTATGTGAATATCTTCTTTAGGGCTGAATTTGTATTCATAGAAAACAGTGTATTTAATGAAAATTTCCCCCCCTATCAAACATACACTACCTTACTTATCTAATCTAAAGTAAACCTAAACTAACCTATGCTAATTAACCTACACTACCTTAACTTAAGCTCTACCTAACCTTAACTTATACTACTCTACACATGTACCACAACAGACGTGTTAAACATCAACCATTTTTCCCACAATAACAACTGAACTATACTTAAAAACAAACTACCTACACATAGTAAGCTAAACAAATATATATTTTTTATAATGTTTTATTTTTTATTTTGTTACACATATCCTCCACATCAACCCGCCACCCACTTAATAACTTAACTATTCAAATCCCCATCTAAGAAAATTCACACATAAAATGTTAAAAGTACTAAAACTAAACTAACCTATGCCTACACTAAAACCTATCCTAAACTATGCCTAAATACCACTCTATGAAAGTATACTATCTAAAAAACAGGGGAAGGGCAGAAAGTCAGAGGGGGGCTGAGATCTGGTCGTCAATGCTGTCCACAAACTGCTGCAGAATATGGATCATCAACATGAATGTGTCCACCTTGTTTTCCAATCCTGCAACACAAAGTTTTAAGTCAGATAGGTCCTTCAGGGCCTGTTAGTCAAAACTGGTGGACTGTCCGATGGTTGGGGGCATGGGTGGTGGTGGTACCGTTGGCTGAGCAGATGAGGGACCAGGAACAGCAACAGATCCCTCTCCATGGTCCACTGGTATATCCTGGCTGATACTCTGCCTGTTCTCTGCTTGTGAGCCCTGAGATACCAATTTCCAGGTCCCACCTTTCCCGCCTTTTACTCAATGTATTACTGAGCCATATGCAGGTAGGCCCCGTGTAACGTGCCTGATATGGTGGTATCCCTCCAAATGTGTGATGTGCTCCTTTTGCTGATCAAGTGTCATATTGTGTGTTGGAGTGAAAGGAAATATGTATTTGACAAAGCTGAACTACAACCTGTTTCAATCAATATTAGTCTAATGTTTTTGAGAACATACCATGTGCAATCTTTATTCCAAAAAATAATTTGTTTAATTGAAAAGTTACCATCCATCATAATAAAGATATACCTTTCCTAATGTGACAAAGAATCGGTGCCTAGGGGTTGCCATAGTAGGCATATGAAATTGCCCAAATCAACGTAGTACCATGTTAATACCACTGACCTGGTCAGTGAACTGCTCTGGCTCCCGTAGCTCCACTTGTATGTAGAGCCCTCGTTCCTCTGAACTCCTGAACCCTGTCAGGAGTTCGAGGCCCTCCTCCACCGTCAGGCTTCTGCCTGTGCCTCATCCCTGGTGTTTAGTGGGAGAGCGCTGCTTTCCTACTAGGCTGCCCTCTGCCTCTCTCCTCCTTTTATTCTGCTTTGCTCTCTGTTGTGCTTTCTCTTCAGTGTCTGTCCCTGTTGTGCTCCTTTTGCTTCTGTGTTACGCTCTTCCTTCTTTTTCTCTCCCCTAACTCCGCTCTCCCTCTGTCACTCTCCCCTGCTGGTGTTGCCCCTGCGGCCACTCCTTTATGTCGCGTGCTGCACTCCCACTGCTGCTAAAACCGCCCCCTTTTTTTCCTTGCCATTTTCACCCTGCTCCCGCCTCCCAGCTGTCCTCTCCTCCCCCTCCTCCCTACTTAATGGAGGCCAAAGGCACGCCAAAGGCAAGCCCGTCTGCACTTATCCGTGCCTGGACCGCGCCTAGTGCTGGAACCCCTGGTTTTGCCTCTCCCACCGCCGCTACTCCTGACTCTGCTACAAAGCCACCACCCTCCACGTAATCAACACCGGCCGCTCCTCCATCTGCCATCAAGCCACCCCACAGCTCACCCACAGACCCTTCTCCTGCCAGAACTGCACCTTTACTAGCCTCCATGCTGATGACCGACCCACCAAGGCAGGATGCAACCATCTCAGATGCATCCTACTCAACACTTGCTCCGTCCACAAGCTCGCGGTTGAATTTTGGAATCTACTCGACTCAGCTTCCCCAGACGTCGCCTTATTGACCGAGACCTGGATGAACACCTCCTCAGCGCCGGACATTGCCCTAGCCATCCCGGACGGCTACAAGATCACCCGCATGGACCACACCAACAAACCAGGAGGAGGCATCGCCATCGTCCACAAGAACACCCTCAGAATCACAACCAGCACCGAAGACACCCTCAGCACCGCCCAACACCTGCACTTACAGATCCACACAGACCCAAACACCACCCTCAGAGGGACCCTCGTTTACAGACCCCCGGCCCCCGACAGCAGTTTAGCGACTCCATCACTGACGTCATCAGACTACATACTCCTTGGGGACATGAACTTCCAACTCAAAAACACCAACAACAATTCTACCACCCTGCTGAACAACCTTGCCAACCTCGGCCTCAAGCAGCTCCTCATGACACCCACCCACATCGCAGGACACAAGCTCAACTCCATTTTCTCTGCAGCAAACATGTCTCCTTCAGCCACACCACGAACTCCACTGGACCGACCACCGCTGTATCCACTTCTCCTTCTAGAAACCCACAACATACCATCACCCGCAACGGATTCCACACTGCAGATGGAACAAGAACACCGAAGACCAACTGATCCCTACCCTCTCCCGGATCCCACCTATCAACACCATTGACACTGACACAGCAGCCCGCAACCCCAGGAAATGGATTGATGACTGTGCCAACACACTTGCGCCAATCAAGAATCCCTCCAACAGACACACCGACAGCAAGGCAATCTGGTTCACTGCCAACCACCAAGTATCTAAGCAATCATGCCAAAGACTCGAAAAGAAGTGGCGCCAAGATCAGACACTAGACAACCACGCAGCCTTCATGAACGCTTTCCGCAGACACCACCAACTCACCCGAACCGCCAAGAGAACCACCTTCAAAGAACACACCAACAACAACACACACAGCCACAAGGAGCTCTTCTACATTGTGAAGGAGCTCTCCAACCCGGGCTCCAATGTCAGCGCCATCCCGCCATCACAAGACCTCTCCAACTCGCTAGCCACCTTCTTCTACTGCAAGATCGCAGACATCCATGACAGCTTCAGTACTCAGACCACCCCGTCAACCACCGACACCACAAACTCACCACCCACCAGCCTCCTGCTCTCCTGAACCCACGTCAAAGACAACGACACCATCGAAATCATGAACACCATCCACTCCAGCTCACCATCTGACCCCTGCCCTCACCACATCTTCAACAAAGCAGGCTCCGTCATCGCATCACAACACCGGAAGATCATCAACAGTTTCTTCAAGACTGCCACCTTCCCAGAGAGCTGGAAACACGCCGAGATCAACGCCCTCCTGAAGAAACCCAAGGCGGACCCAAAGAACCTCAAGAACATTCGGCCATCTCCCTGTTCCCCTTCCCGGCAAAAGTCATAGAGTAAATTGTCAACAAACAACTGAGGAGAACAACACTCTGGACCCATCCCAATCTGGATTCTGCATCAACCACAGCATCAAAACCGCCCTAATCACCGACGATATCAGGACCATACTGGACAATGGCGAAGCCACGGCCCTCATCCTCCTGGACCTCTCAGCTGTATTCAACACCGTCTGCCACCACACCCTATGCACACGCCTAAATGATGCAGGAATCCGTGACAGAGCCCTGGACTGGATCACCTTCTTCCTCATCGGCAGAACTCAGAGAGTCTGCCTCCCTCCATTCCAATCTGAAGCCACCAAAAGCATCTGCAGCGTACCGCAGGATTCATCCCTCAGCCTGACCCTCTTTAACATCTACATGGCTCCGCTCGCTAACATCGCCCGATCTCACAACCTCAACATCATCTCAAAAGCCCATGACACCCAGATGATCCTCTCCCTCACCAAGGACCCCGCTACTGCCAAGACCAACCTCCACAAAGGAATGAATGCCATCGCTTAATGAAGAACAGCTGTCTGAAACTGAATTCTGACAAGACTGAAGTCCTCATCTTCGGCTCCACCCCCTCCGCATGGGACGACTCCTGGTTGCCTGCAATACTGGGAACCGCAACGACACCCACTGACCACACACTCAACCTGGGATTCATCCTGGATTCTTCACTATCAGTGACCCAGCATGTCAACACCATCTCCTGCTTCAACACCCTCCACATGCTTAGGAACATCTACAAATGGATCCCAATGGAAACCAGAAGAAAGGTCACACAAGCCCTCGTGAGCAGCAGGCTGGAGTACGGCAATGCCATCTATGCAGGAACCACGGCCAAACTCCAGAAAAGACTGCAATGCATTCAAAACACCTCTGCATGCCTCATCCTGGACATCCCCTGCCACTGCCAAATCACAGCCCACCTGAGAGACCTTCAACCGTCAACAAGCGAATCACGTTCAAGCTCCTCACCCACGCTCACAAGGCATTGCATAACATTGGACAAGAATACCTCAACAGACGGCTCTCCTTCCACACCATCCTCTACCACGCACCCACAGAACAACCACAGGCAGCAGATAGTTCTTCCACCTCGCCACAAAGACGTGGAACACTCTTCCCACTCACCTGCATCAGACTAAGGACATCTCAAGACATGGCTGTTCGAGCAGTAGCAGCCCCCCCCTCAGCGCCTTGAGACCCTCACGGTTGAGTAGTACGCTCTACAAATTCCCTGATTGATTGACTGATTGATTAATACTGAGACTGATTAGAAACTATGCAGTAGTGTACACATGGAATGCTACACATGTTCTTTCTAAGGACTCATTGGGGTTTATTATGTAGCATGCAACTGGGTTTATTCCATGGCCACTAACTTATGTTCAATGAGTAATGTCTGGCAAGTACAGGTATTGTGCTTCAGCACTGCACAACTGATATGGCAATAACACAAGCCCACACACATTGCTACACTGAGTGACTGAGTTCCAGGTATTTGAAACCTGGATGGAGGTTGACTTGCTTCGTCACGTGAAACAGACCAGTTGGATACTTCTCCTATATTGACTTATGTAAAAACCTTGAAGACCAATTCATGGCTCATTTCATGTGTTTCAAGCACCAACAGGTGTCTTTCTACATAGCCTAAAAGGCTGAACCCCGCAGTCACATTACCAGACAGACAACCATGCATGAAACAAATGCCATTACCATGCATGCCTTTACGACGAATATGCTTTTACCACACATTCCATTACAACAAATTTTGTTGGAAAGGCATGAATGGCAAAGGCATATTCATTGCAAAGGTTTTACAGGTAAGTATATATATAAATATATATATTTATACATATGTACATCTATATACATCTATATATATGTAAGTTAACAAACATAACCCGCAACCTTGATATGCACAGTTATATGATCAATAATTTTACTGCAGATGTTTCAGTGACATTATCAATGATGTTATCAAAGATCTAAAGAGTGCCTTAACATGTAGGGTAATTAGCAGTGCATGGCGAGAGCGCAAGTTATAGTTACCTTGGGGCAGGAGCTATAGTTACTTGTGAAACTCTAACTATAAGAGGTGAATTTCTAAGGTTTTGCACAGTTAAAATGTGAGCCTAACTATGCCGTCCCTATAACTTTTGTTTTTTTAAGTGAATTCCTATGGTTTTTTAAAATTCTCTTCCCTAATTATAACATCCCTGTAACCTTTGTATTTTTCTGTGAATTTCTATGTTTTTTTAAACTAAAGTATTTTTTTTTACTATAGGTTAATCTAACCATCGCCTCACATGGCCTTTGGCCGTGTGTGGTGGATGTTGGCTACAGGGCTTGGCCTGCGGCCAACCCTTATTACAACCCAACCCCATGCTGTGCAGTGTGAGTTGGCTGTGGCTTTTCTCTGTGGTAGTGATAATAGGTGTGACAGGTTGAATCTGGGTGTGAGAGTGGGTGTGAGAGTGTCTTTCTAGGTGTGAGAGTGGGTGCATTAGTGTCTTAGTGGGTCTGTAAGTGGTGCATCATGTGGGTCTGTGAGTGGGTGCTTGAGGATTTCAGTGGGTCTGTGAGTGAGTGTGTGAGGATCTAAGTGGGTCTGTGAGTGGGTGCACAAATGTCTGAGTGGCTCTGTGAGTGCGTGTCTGAGTGTCTGACTGGGTCTTTCAGTGGGTGTATGAGTGTCACTGTGTCTGTAAGTGGCTGCATAAGTGTGCCAGTGGGTCTGTGAGTGAGTGTATGAGTAACTCAGTGGGTCTCTGAGTGAGTGTACAAGTGTCTTTCTGGGTCTGTGGATGACTATGTGAGTGTCTGCGTGGATCTGTCAGTGGGTGCATGAAGGTCCGAGTGGGTCTGTGGGTGGGTGCCTGATTGTCTGAGTGGCCCCTGTGAATGGGTGTGTGGGAGTTGATCTATCAGTGGGTGTCTGAGTGTCTAAATGGGTCTTTCAGTGGATGTATGAGTGTCTTAGTGGATATTTAAGTAGCTGTATAAGTTTAACTGTGTCTCTCAGTGAGTGTATGCATGTGTCAGTGGATCTGTGAGTGACTGGGTGGACCGCTGAGTGGGTGTACAAGTGTCTGTCTGGGTCTGTAAGTGGGAATGTGAGAGTCCCAGTGGGTGTAACAGTGCATACATTAGTGTGTGAGTGAGTATGTAAATGTATTTTTTTTAATTTTGTGGCAGGGTTCGTGAATCCGTCATGACGTGACATGGGGGGCCATGCTGAGAGCTGCAATGGAGTCAGGACTACATGATCATAATCAAACAAAAGTATGTTTTTTGTAAACATTTTTAAAGTAATTAAGGCTCCCTCAGACACACAATAATCAACTTAATGGGGTCAGAGTACCTCTACTCTGACCCCTTTTATTGTTGATAGCCCCTATTTCCATCACCCGGCGGCTGCAATTTTCTCCACAGGTTGCAGCCAATCACAGTACTTACTTGTAGGAAAGTACCCTCTTTTTGGCATGTTACCCCCAATTTCTGCCTGATGTCAGTATGTTTTGACTGTGTCACTGGGATCCTGCTAGCCAGGACCCCAGAGCTTATGGTTTTTGGCCTACTTGTCAGTATGTTTCACTGTTTTTGTCAGTATGCTTAACCAGGAACTCAGTGCTAATGCTCTGTCTTCTCTCACATTTGTCACTACATACTGGTAACCCAGTATTTCATCCCTAATTGGCATACTGGCCACCCCTTATATGTTCCTAGTACATGGCACTTAGGTGCCCAGGGCATTGGGGTTCCAGGGGAACCCTATGAGGGGGCAGCATTACTTTTCCCACCCATAGAGAGCCCATACAAAGGCTTCTATAGGACTGCCATTGCAACCTGTGTGAAATAGTGCATGCACCATTTCAAAACCATTTACACTGTCCCAGGACACTTATAAGTCACCTATATGTCAGGCCTTCCAACCCTGAGGGATGGGTACAAAGTACCTGTGAATGAGGGCACCCCTGCACTAGCAGAGGTGCCCCCATATCATCCAGGACTATTTTCCCAGACTTCATGAGTGGGGGGACACCATTTTACGGGTACACTGGACATAGGTCAATACCTATGTCCAGCTTCACAATGGTAACCCCGAATATGGCCATGTAAGGTGTCTTACAAGTGGGAATTGTACGCCAATACTGATTCTACTGTTGGTGGTACAATCCCATGCACTCTGGTGGCTCCACTATCGACCCCCAGTACTGCCAAACCAGCCTTCTGAGGTTTTCCAGGCAGTCCCAGCTTCTGCCACCTCACAGACATGTTTCTGCCCTCCTGTTGCTTGAGCATCTCAGGCCCAGGAAGGCAGAACAAAGGATTTCTTTTGGGAGGGGGTGTTACACCCTCTCCCTTTAGAAATAGGTGTTGCAGGCATGGAAGGGGTAGCCTCCCAGAGCCTCTGGAAATGCTTTGAAGGGCACAGATGGTGCCATCCTAGCTTAATCCAGTCTACACCGGTTCAGGGACCCCCAGTCCCTGCTCTGGCATGAAACTGGACAAAGGAAAGGAGAGTGACCACTCCCCTGTCCATCAGCACCCCAGGGGTGGTGCCCAGAGCTCCTCCAGAGTATCCCTGGTTTTTGCCATCTTGGATTCCAAGGTGGTGGGGCACTCTGGGAGCATTTGAGTGGCCAGTGTCTGCAGGTGACGACAGAGCTCCCCGCTGATAGGCGCTTACCTGGTTGGGTGACCAAGCCCCCATTCAGGGCTATTTAGGGTCTCTTTCCTGGGTGTTTCCTCAGATTCTGACTGCAAGACTCCAGCAGGAATCCTCTGCATCCTTTACTTCATTTTCTACTGACAGAACCCTCCAGGAACTCTGCAAACTTCAACAAAGAAGCAAAGATGACTTCTGCAACATTGTATCTTCAGCCCTTGCCAGCAACTGCAACTGTTCCCAGGTCATGCATCCTCCGAGGACTGCCTGTCTTCAGCCTGCACCAGAAGAACCGAAGGAATCTCCAGTGGAGTGACGGAGTCACTTTCCTACTTCAGCAGGCACCTCTCTGCAGTGATGACCGGTGGTGTGGGTGTCCTATCCTGATGATGAACGTGAATCCAGCAACACATTTGGTGGGCTAAAGTGACCACAACAGTTCCAAGGTCCAGCTGTCCAAAGTTGGTGGAGGTAAGAGCTTGCATCCCCAGGCAAGACAGTACCCCATGCACCGCATGACTTGCAGTTGCCAAGGCTTGTTTGTGACCTTCCAAGGAGTTCTTCATGCACAGTACAGCTTAGGCCTTCAACACTCCATCCTGTGATGCACAGCTTCCTGAGTGGTCCTCCGGCTGCGTGGGAATCGTTTGTGTCATGCTGCATGGGCCTCCATTTGCACCTTGTTTGTCCCCATGCTGTGGGACTCCTGTCGATGCTGCCTGGTGTTCTGAGGGCTCTCTGAGTTGCTGAGAGCCCCCTCGGTCTGCCTCCTCCTGGGTAGAGGCCACCAGGTCCTTCCTGGTTCCGGGCAGTGGCATTTTCCACTAACCACGAGTATTGCATGTGCCAAGGCTTGTTGGCGGAATCCAGCAACGCAAACCAGACTGCAATCATCCATTTTGCGTGGGACATCTTCTGCATCAACCAGGAACCTCCATTTGTCTTCTTGGGTGCATAACTTACTTTGTCTTCTCACAGGTGCTTCTTTTTCTGCACCTTTTCCATGAAGGCCATGCATGGTGCAAGGTTATGTGCTTATAGGGGCTCCTGTTCTCCCTGAACTCTTCAGTGCTTCATGGACTTAGTCCCCTTCTTCCACAGGTCTTCTGGTCCAGGAATCCATTGTTGGTGTCTTGCAGTCTCTTTTGGTTCTTGCATCATCTTCTATCACGACTTCTTGTGTGTTTCAGGAAACGTACTCTGATTTACTCCTGTTTTCCTTGGCTCTAGAGTTGGTTCTATTACTTACCTTTGGTCTTTTCTTACACTCTCAGTGCCCCTCCACACACTACACTTGCCTAGGTGGGAAACCGACTTTCGCATTCCACTATTATTATAGTATATGGTTTGTATTCCCCTTAGGCCCATTGCAACCTATTGTGATTTTTCACTATTTGCACTGTTTTCTAACTGTTTACTTACCTGTTTTGGATACTAGTGTATGTATTGTGTATATTACTTACCTCCTAAGGGAGTATAGTCTGTAAGGTATTTTTGCATTTGTGTCACCAAAATAAAGTACCTTTATTTTTGTAACACTGAGTATTTTCTTTCATGTTTTCGAGTACTGCGTGACTACAGTGGTATTGCAGGAGATTTGCATGTCTCCTAGATCAGCCTTGGCTGATCTTCCCATAGCTTCCTCTAGACAGCCTGACTGCTAGACACTGACTATATTTCACTAATAAGGGATAATTGGACCTGGTATAAGGTGTAAGTACCTTCGGTGCCCACTACAAACCAGGCTAGCCTCCTACATACCTTCTGTCACACGGAACTGCAGCGCTCCGCGCAGGAGCCACAACAGATCTGCATCCCTATATATACAAATTTAGATTTCCTTTAATTTCTCAAAAACTATTGAACGGATTACACCAAATAATCAAAAGGGATCTTTCTGGAAAAAGAGCTACCTTTCTGCCAGATTTGCCCCCTGCACCTCAGACAAAGCCAGTCGCTCACCATCTTGAGGAAGAACCTCAAGATGTGGTTCTTTGGATGAGGCCCCTCATCTCTGCCTGAGCACCTTGAGACCCTCACGGGTGAGTAGCTGCACTTTACAAAAACTGATTGACTGACTGATGTAATTTCATCCAGTAGCTTTGCGCTATCACCATTCAAAATCCCTAAAAAAAAAGGAATGGAGAAAATGTGTTTTGGGACCCCCCTTTTTCTCGGCTCCCCTTGACAGATCACCCCCAAAAATGTTAAACAGCAGCTGAGGTGAGCATCATATTTTCTTAGAACATTACATGATGATTCATCAAATTACTTAAAAGTTATTAGCAAAACAAAAAACACTTTCCCTGTAGTGGCAACCGCCACTAGGTAACTATATATATATTAAAAAAAACTAAGGTTACTGGGACATTATAGTTGGGTTCTGAATTTACTTGCATAAAACCAGAGAAATTCAGCAGTTATAGTTATTTCAAGTAGCTGTAACTGGCAGCCTAAGGTAACTATAACTTGCTCCCCCTCCATGCACAGTTTTTTCTTCAATAATTTATCTTCGAATGTTTCATCAATATTTTTACTGACATTATAAAAGTTGTCATGAGTGCTGTATTATCTGGGGTAATTACCAGTGTGAGCCTATTTATACATTTTAGGGTTTAGGATTGGTATGGGTTTTTGGGTGGGAAGGGTATTTTTATGTTTTAAAGTGGGTTTGGATTTTTGGGTGGTGAGGGTTTTTTAGGTTTATTGTAAGTATGGGTTTTTGGGTGGCTGGGGTAATTTTCAAGGGTTTAGGGTGGGTATGGGTTTTTTGGGTGGTAAGGTTATTTTTTAAGATTTTGAGTGGGTATGGGTTTTTGGGTGGTGTGTTTTTAGTTTTTAGGATGGGTATGGGGTTTTTGGTGATAAGGAGGTTTAAGGGTTTAGGGTGAGTATTGGATTTTGGGAGGTAAGGGCGTTTTTTTTGGCTTTAGGGTGGGTCTGGGTTTATGGGTGGTAACCGCATTTTTAGTTTTTAGGGTGCATATGGGTTTTTGGATGGCAAGGGTTTTTTAGGGTTAGGGGAGGGTATTAATTTTTGGGTGGCAAGGGCAATTTTAGGTTTTAGGGTGGATATGGGTTTTTGGATGGTAAGGGAAGTTTTAGGTTTTAGGGTGTGGTGTGGGTTTAAGGGTAAAATGGGAATTTTTTTAGTTTTTAGGGTGGGTATGGTTTTTTGGGTGCTCAGGGGCTTTTTAGCGTTTGGGGTGGGTATGGGTTTTTGGGCAGCAAGGGAAATATATATTACATAGCAGCGGTTGCTACTAGGTAGTTATAGTTAGGACCTAGTTTCTATATAAAAAGTGTTTTTTTACTTGCCTATATCTTTGGCGCCTCTTGACATATCTTCAGGAAACTTTCCAAAAAAATGTGCCTGTCACATCAACTGCTGTCTGTAAAGTTTTGGGGTGATCTTCCATGGGGGGGGCAGAAAAAGGGGGTGTCCCAAAACACATTTTCCCCATTCATTTTTCCATAGGTAATTTGAACGTCAAAACTACTGGACGGAATTACACCAAATTTGGCAGAAAGGTCGAACCTTGTCAAGAAAGCTACCTTTTGTGTTTTGGTGTAATTTCGTTCAGTAGTTTTTGAGAAATGAAGGGGAAAACAAATTTGTGTATATAGGGATGCAAATGATTTGTGACCCTTCCCAATCTCATGCTGAGATCTGATTTGCTGACAACACTTCAACAACAGAAGCCGTTGAAGTGTTGTCAACCATCTTGGGGCTCAGCTGAAGATATTCTGACACCTAGAGAGACAGTGACCAACTTTCGCCACACACAACCATAGGGCTGTGCACAGCATTGGGTTGAGTGGTTAGGGTTGGCTGCAGGGTCTGGCTGCAGGCCAGGTCTTGCAGGCAACCACCACTGCACACAGGCGAAGGCCATGCAAGGTGTAAGGTTATGTGCTTATAGGGGGTTTGCTCAGGGCATGGGCGCCAAAGGCCACGCGCATCGCTGGTTGGATTAACATATTGTAATGAAAATCACTATGGGGGTGATTCCGACCGCCAGGCGGAAACCACCATGCGGCCGCCAATGCAGCCGCACTCACGCGGCCCCCATTCCGACATTCCCGCTGGGCCGGCGGGCGCAAACCAAGTTTGCGCCCGCCGGCCCAGCGGGAATGAGGCCGCAACACAGAAGCCGGCTCCGAATGGAGCCGGCGGTGTTGCGGCCGTGTGACGGGTGCAGTTGCACCCTTTGCGCTTTTCACTGTCTGCTAGGCAGACAGTGAAAAGCTGGCCGGGGCCAGGGCCCTGTTAGGGGGCCCCTGGACACCCCTTACCGTCAGCCTCTTCCTGGCGGTGAAAACCGCCAGAAACAGGCTGGCGGTAAGGGGGTCAAGCAGCGCTGCCCTGGTGGATTTTCGCCGCCGGGGCAGAAATTGTGGAAAACCGCCGGCCGCGGTCAGAATGGGGAAGAAAGCACCGCCAGCCTGTTGGCGGTGCTTTCAGTCATACTAGCCCTGGCGGTCTCGGACCGCCAGGGTCAGAATGACCCCCTATATGTTTAAAAAAACACAGAAAATCACTGAAAAAAAAAGCTTACAGGGACGGTATAGTTAGGAAATAGAATTTTTAAAAATCATAGAAATTCACTTAAAAAAAACAAAGGTCACAGGGATGTTATAGTTAGGCTCACATTTTAAAAGTACGAAACCATAGAAATTCAGTAGTCATAATTAAAGTTACATCAAGTAACTATAGCTCATGTCCTGAGGTAACTATAACTCGCGCCACATATCTTCAACATATGGTGTTCCAGTAATGACACCAAAACACAAGTCTCAATTGCGATGTGAACTTTAACCCCTTAGCTGCTGGGCCGTTTCCCCCCCAGTGCTGAGCCCTTTTTTGGCTATTTGTGGTAGTTCGCGCTTAGGCCTTCATAACTTTTTGTCCACATAAGCTATCCACGCCAATTTGCGTCCTTTTTTTCCAACATCCTAGGGATTCTAATGGTACCCAGAGTTTGTGGTTTCCCCTGGAGGAGACCAAGAAATTAGCCAAAATACAGTGAAGATTTAGGGGGTCATTCTGACCCTGGCGGTAAAAACCGCCAGGGCCAACGACCGCGGGAGCACCGCCAACAGGCTGGCGGTGCTCCCTTGGGCATTCTGACCGCGGCGGTACAGCCGCAGTCAGAAACGGAAAATCGGCGGTGTACCGGCGGTTTTCCGCTGCCCTGGGGAATCCTCCATGGCGGCGCAGCTTGCTGCGCCGCCATGGGGATTCCGACCCCCATACCGCCATCCTGTTCCTGGCGGTTTTGGCCGCCAGGAACAGGATGGCGGTATGGGGTGTCGTGGGGCCCCTGGGGGCCCCTGGGGGCCCCTGCAGTGCCCATGCCAATGGCATGGGCACTGCAGGGGCCCCCGTAACAGGGCCCCACCAAGATTTTCAGTGTCTGCCATGCAGACACTGAAAATCGCGACGGGTGCAACTGCACCCGTCGCACCCCTTCCACTCCGCCGGCTCCATTCGGAGCCGGCATCCTCATGGAAGGGTGTTTCCTGCTGGGCTGGCGGGCGGCCTTCTGGCGGTCGCCCACAAGCCCAGCAGGAAACCCAGAATACCCGCGACGGTCTTTTGACCGCGCAGCGGTATTCTGGCGGTCCCAGCCAGGCCGGCGGCTTCCGACGCCGGCCGGGGTCAGAATGACCCCCTTAGTTTTTTCCAAAAAAATGGGAAAAAAGGGCTGCCGAAGAAGGTTTGTGTTTTTTTCCCTGAAAATGCCATCAACAAAGGGTTTCTGGTGCTGAAATCACCATCTCCCCACCTTTCAGGAACGGGCAGACTTGAATCAGAAAACCACATTTTTCAACACAAATTTGGCATTTTACTGGGACATACCCCATTTTTACTATTTTTGGTGCTTTCAGCCTCCTTCCAGTTAGTGACAGGAATGGGTGTGAAACCAGTGCTGGATCCCGGAACGCTAAACATTTCTGAAAACTAGACAACATTCTGAATTCAGCAAGGGGTCATTTGTGTAGATCCTACAATGTTTTCCTACAGAAAATAACATTTTTCTTTATGTTTTACTCTGTAACTTTTTCCTGCGAAGTCAGATTTTTGAAAGCAATATACCGTTATGTCTGCTGGTCTCTTCTGGTTGCGGGGATATAAAGGGCTTGTAGGTTCATCAAGAACCCTAGGTACCCAGAGCTAATAAATGAGCTGCACCCTACAGTTGGTTTTCATTCTATACTGGGTATACAGCAATTCATTTGCTGAAATTTGAAGAGTGAAAAATAGGTATCAAGAAAACCTTTGCATTTCCAAAATGGGCTCAAGATAAGGTTTGGAGGAGCAGTGGTTATGTGCACATCTCTGAATTCCGGGTGGCCCATACTAGCATGTGAATTGCAGGGCATTTCTGAAATAGACGGCTTTTTTACAAACCCTCTTATATTTGGAAGGAAAAAATGTAGAGAAAGATAAGGGGTAATAACACTTGTTTTGCTATTTTATGTTCCCCCAAGTCTCCCGATAAAAATGATACCTCACTTGTGTGGGTAGGCCTAGCGCTCGCGACAGGAAATGCCCCAAAACACAACGTGGACACATCCCATTTTTTGACAGAAAACAGAGCTGTTTTTTGCAAAGTGCCTACATGTAGGTTTTGGCCTCTAGCTCAGCCGGCACATAGGGAAACCTACCAAACCTGTGCATTTTTGAAAACTAGAGACCTAGGGGAATCCAAGATGGGGTGACTTGTGGGGCTCTGACCAGGTTCTGTTACCCAGAATCCTTTGCAAACCTCAAAACGTGGCTAAAAAAACACGTTTTCCTCAAATTTCAGTGACAGAAAGTTCTGGAATCTGAGAGGAGCCACAAATTTCCTTTCACGCAGCGTACCCCCAAGTCTCCCGATAAAAATGATACCTCACTTGTGTGGGTAGGCCTATCGCCCGTGACAGGAAATGCCCCAAAACACAACGTGGACACATCCCATTTTTTGACAGAAAACAGAGCTGTTTTTTGCAAAGTGCCTACCTGTAGATTTTGGCCTCTAGCTCAGCCGGCACCTAGGGAAACCTACCAAACCTGTGCATTTTTGAAAACTAGAGACCTAGGGGAATCCAAGATGGGGTGACTTGGGGGGCTCTGACCAGGTTCTGTTACCCAGAATCCTTTGCAAACCTCAAAATGTGGCTAAAAAACACGTTTTCCTGACATTTTGGTGACAGAAAGTTCTAATATCTGAGAGGAGCCACAAATTTCCTTCCAACCAGCGTTCCCCCAAGTCTCCCGATAAAAATGATTCCTCACTTGTGTGGGTAGGCCTAGCGCCCATGACAGGAAATGCCCCAAAACACAACGTGGACACATCACATTTTTTCATAGAAAACAGTGCCTACCTGTGGATTTTGGCCTCTAGCTCAGCCGGCACCTGCGGAAACCTAGAAAACCAGCGCATTTTTGAAAACTAGAAACCCAGGGGAATCCAAGATGAGGTGACTTGTGGGGCTCTGACCAGGTTCTGTTACCCAGAATCCTTTGCAAACCTCAAAATGTGGCTAAAATAACACGTTTTCCTCACATTTCGGTGTCAGAAAGTTCTGGAATCTGAGAGGAGCCACAAATTTCCTTCCACCCAGCGTTCCCCCAAGTCTACCGATAAAAATGATACCTCACTTGTGTGGGTAGGCCTAGTGCCCGCGACAGGAAATGCCCCAAAACACAACGTGGACACATCCCATTTTTTGACAGAAAACAGAGCTGTTTTTTGCAAAGTGCCTACCTGTAGATTTTGGCCTCTAGCTCAGCCGGCACCTAGGGAAACCTACCAAACCTGTGCATTTTTGAAAACTAGAGTCCTAGGGGAATCCAAGATTGGGTGACTTGTGGGGCTCTGACCAGGTTCTGTTACCCAGAATCCTTTGCAAACCTCAAAATGTGGCTAAAAAACACGTTTTCCTCACATTTCGGTGACAGAAAGTTCTAATATCTGAGAGGAGCCACAAATTTCCTTCCAACCAGCGTTCCCCCAAGTCTCCCGATAAAAATGATACCTCACTTGTGTGGGTAGGCCTAGCGCCCACGACAGGAAATGCCCCAAAACACAACGTGGACACATCACATTTTTTCATAGAAAACAGTGCCTACCTGTGGATTTTGGCCTCTAGCTCAGCCGGCACCTGCGGAAACCTAGAAAACCAGTGCATTTTTGAAAACTAGAAACCCAGGGGAATCCAAGATGAGGTGACTTGTGGGCTCTGACCAGGTTCTGTTACCCAGAATCCTTTGCAAACCTCAAAATGTGGCTAAAATAACACGTTTTCCTCACATTTCGGTGTCAGAAAGTTCTGGAATCTGAGAGGAGCCACAAATTTCCTTCCACCCAGCGTTCCCCCAAGTCTACCGATAAAAATGATACCTCACTTGTGTGGGTAGGCCTAGCGCCCGCGACAGGAAATGCCCCAAAACACAACGTGGACACATCCCATTTTTGACAGAAAACAGAGCTGTTTTTTGCAAAGTGCCTACCTGTAGATTTTGGCCTCTAGCTCAGCCGGCACCTAGGGAAACCTACCAAACCTGTGCATTTTTTAAAACTAGAGTCCTAGGGGAATCCAAGATGGGGTGACTTGTGGGGCTCTGACCAGGTTCTGTTACCCAGAATCCTTTGCAAACCTCAAAATGTGGCTAAAAAACACGTTTTCCTCACATTTCGGTGACAGAAAGTTCTAATATCTGAGAGGAGCCACAAATTTCCTTCCAACCAGCGTTCCTCTAAGTCTCCCGATAAAAATCATACCTCACTTGTGTGGGTAGGCCTAGCGCCCACGACAGGAAATGCCCCAAAACACAACGTGGACACATCACATTTTTTCATAGAAAACAGTGCCTACCTGTGGATTTTGGCCTCTAGCTCAGCCGGCACCTGGGGAAACCTAGCAAACCAGCGCATTTTTGAAAACTAGAAACCCAGGGGAATCCAAGATGAGGTGACTTGTGGGGCTCTGACCAGGTTCTGTTACCCAGAATCCTTTGCAAACCTCAAAATGTGGCTAAAATAACACGTTTTCCTCACATTTCGGTGTCAGAAAGTTCTGGAATCTGAGAGGAGCCACAAATTTCCTTCCACCCAGCGTTCCCCCAAGTCTACCGATAAAAATGATACCTCACTTGTGTGGGTAGGCCTAGCGCCCGCGACAGGAAATGCCCCAAAACACAACGTGGACACATCACATTTTTTCATAGAAAACAGTGCCTACCTGTGGATTTTGGCCTCTAGCTCAGCCGGCACCTGGGGAAACCTAGCAAACCAGCGCATTTGTGAAAACTAGAAACCCAGGGGAATCCAAGATGGGGTGACTTGTGGGGCTCTGACCAGGTTCTGTTACCCAGAATCCTTTGCAAACATCAAAATTTGGCCAAAAAAACACTTTCTTCCTCAAATTTCCGTGACAGAAAGTTCTGGAATCTGAGAGGAGCCACAAATTTCTATCCACCCAGCATTCCCCCAAGTCTCCCGATAAAAATTGTACCTCACTTGTGTGGGTAGGCCTGGTGCCCGCGACAGGAATAGATCACACAACGGTCAATGTTGGTCCTTACATGAGGCAGCTGTTGACCCTGGGGTGATCCATTCCTGATGCAGGCACTAGGTGTAGGCACTCAAGTGTGGTAGTGTTTTTATCACGACAGGTGAGGAATCACTGGGTGGTAGGAATTTTGTGGATCCCAGCATATTCCTGTAGTTTATGTGACAGAAATGCGAGAAAAATAGAGTTTTTATTCAACATTTCAGCTTTGCAGGGTATTCTGGGTAAGAAAACTTTGGGGAATACACACAAGTCACACCTCTGTGGACTCCCCCTAATGTCTAGTTTCCAGAAATGTTTGGGTTTAGTGTGTTTCTCTATATGGCCGCCGAACACAGGACCAAAAACACAGGTGCCTGCCTTACAAAACCCGTTTGTTTTGCGATAGATAATTTTGATGTCTCCACAATACGATTTGGGCGGTGGAATTTGGGGCTGAACTAAATTGGGGAGCTCCCAAGAGAGCACTCTCTCTCTCTCTCTGCTTGCCGCCGCATTCACCTGCTCTCTGGGTTGGGCTAACCCAATATTACCCAGTTGCACAGACTGCTTGCGAAGGGACAGCAGGACTGTCCTCATCACCTCCCTCATAATGTACTGGAAGAGGAGTTATCGAATGGGACTCCTCCGACTGAAAAATCACTCCCAGAGTCTGCGCCATTGTCCTATCCCTCAGATGCTGTCTCAGTATCTGATGTATCAGTCTCTGATCCTATGTCAGAGCTGTCCTCTATAACCCGAGTGCCGACAGCAGTCATCCATCAAGATGCCATCTCTGCTATTGGCTAAACTGTTGCTCTAAAACACTAGCCTACCTAGACAGTCACAAAATCGATGGTGTGTGTGAGATACGTGCAACAGTAGAGGCCACCTTACCTGCGCTTCTTCCCTCAATCAGCACGTTCTTTCAAGACACTCAAAAAACACCTTGTCACATACCATTCGTCACAGTCTTTAGCACCTCCTGTGCCCAGTCCAACAATCATTACTGGTGCTCCCACTCCCTCCTCCTCTGATTCCCTCATTACCACGCAGCAAAAGTGCCCTTCATCTCTCAATAGCCGCAACGCACATACATTTAATTTGTATTATATCGCTGCTAATGGCTGACTTTACTAATGTACTCAGCTATTGACATAAAATACAGATTTGCTCTTTGCAGTAGGCATATAAACCTTCTGCGCTTCTTTATGGCACTAAAACTGCCACTAGACAAAAGTCTGATCCTTTCGTAGCAGAAACATATTCACAATACTTACTTGACTTTTTTATTGCTGCCTAAAAGCTACAGGTGAAATGCATCAGTTGAAGTATGTGCATTGCTTTGAAGACTCAAGCTGCAACTGCAAGACAACTGGTGGCAAATCTATTTATAAATATATATATATATATATATAAACACTTTGGATCGGCGTTTCCTTTCCAGCACCAAACCATCAAAAGTGTTTATTATTTACCTTTCGCCCCCGCTGAAAATAGCAACAGTATCGGACAGGCTGCGAAGGAGAGAGGACTCGGACTGCGGAAGGGTCGGAGGACGCTGAAGCCGACGAGATCCTTGATCCGGTAAGCACAGGCAGCACGCCTGGAAAAATTATTATATTCAGCGGAGTCAAACGTTGATCGTATTTTACGAGGATATATATCAACGCACGAACACAGCGAGTTGAACTTTTCAGTCTATACATTCTTTATGATCAAAACGCCGTAGTTAAACAAAATGGCTCATACAATTCAAGACTCTCAAGAAAAGAGAAAAATGAGAGCGGAGTTAGTTTTTTCCAAACTTAGTACTGGTGAAAGAATGCGACAAACTGGCGAGAAAGCCAATGGAAATTCAGATGTTTATGGTGTGTTTGAGGAACTGGAACGAAACAAGAAGAGACAGCTAAACAAATGGTGGGAGTGTGAATCATTGAACAGATATTTGGAAGCTGAAATAATCCCAAGAGGATTGCGTATATTTATTATGCCTACATATGACGATCTGAATGGGCAGCACACAACGCAGTGAGTTCTGCGGGTATGATGAAAATACTAATTAAATATGCCCAATTAGAGAGAGAAAGAGTAATTGAGAAAATTGAGGATTTAGCCAAGACAATCGAAACCTTTTCTGATAGAAAGTTAGTTCAATCGCTGAGTTCCTCGATGGAAGAAAGATTGGCCATAATTGAGGAAGAAATAATAAAAAAAAAAGCACGTAAATTTAATAGAGATGTCACTGACTATGAGACTGGGCAGATATATACTTTTGCAAAAAAGTTTGACTACTGGAGGAAACAAAAAGGAGTTGATAAAATGACAAAAATGGTTGATGTTGAAAGTAAAAAATCCACAGATGTTATTGAAAGTTCAGATACAGATTTTGAAGAAGCAGCGCGAATCAAAGTCCATACCTCTTTGCAAGATGAATTAGATTTTTTAAGAAAAGACCGAAGAACCAATCACAGGCCTTGGCGGGGAACAAGCAGACCAAGAGGAAGAGGCAGAGGCAGAAAAGACGAGGGGGGAAGAGAAACAAATACAGAGGGCGAAAAGTGACTCGGAGCAACAAACGGTATTGATGGATGATAATACTGTGATCAATTTATCGGAAGTGACCCTAGAAGATAACGATATTAAGAACTTATCCTTAGGCCTCTCTTTCTGCCAACCGGGTGGATTTGATTATGAGCAGAGCCGCATAGACCTATTTTTGTTCATTCGTAAATTAAAATTGTCTAAAATACATTTAATTAACAAAAGAAAGGCGATCATATCAAATGAAGAAATAGAACAAATCAATCTAAAAAGTACTACTATAGACAATTTATTAATTGAAGATATTTATTTAATGAGAGAGTTATGATCATTGGAAGAAGAAACAATTGAAATGTCGAGTGAAGATCAATTAGTTGCAAAACTTGAAGCAAAAGGTATACGATTGGGTGAAGAAGGAGCATCGGGTCTCAAACACAAATCCAGAACGGTTCCAGCACCCAGTGGAGATTTGATTGATCAATTTGCGGATATAATGACTAAAGGATTGAACATTTTGAGACACAAATTCACAACTCTGACCTCTAAGAACAGAAGTGATTATTTTAAGACCTTGAATAAATTAGTGAATAATTCACAAATTGTAGTTAGGGGTTCAGACAAAGGAGGGAATATTGTTATATGGTCTATGGAAGAATACATGAATGAAGCTTACAAACAGTTAAATGATAAGAATTGTTATAGAAGAATTGATATCACATATGTGGAGGATGTAAAGGTCAAATTTGATCAAAAGCTTCAGCAATGGAGAGAGAAAGCATTAATCAATGATCAAGAATACAGTTTTTTAAAGGTTGATTTTCCCACTCTTCCAGCATTTTATTTGATACCAAAGATCCATAAGGATGCCTCCAACCCACCTGGCAGGCCAATTGTATCAATTAGAGGAAGTTTATTTGAGTTTGTGTCACAATACATTGATTTTTTCCTACAGCCTCAAGTAATGAACTTAACATCTTATCTAAAAGACAGTACAGATTTCCTGAGAAGGATCTTTGATGTCACATGGGAAAGTGATTTTTTATTGATAACGTTGGATGTCACATCGTTATACACAAGTATCCCACACAAGTTAGGGGTAAAGGCCGTAGAGCACTTTTTACGTGCAAGACCAATTAAGTTTTACCAACACAGCAGAATGTTAATTGAAATGATAGAATGGTGCTTAGAGCATAATATGTTTTTTTTCAATCAGGACATTTTTGAACAGCAATGCGGTACTGCAATGGGAACCTGCTTTGCACCAAGTTACGCTAACCTGTACATGGGGTGGTGGGAGGAATTAGTATTAAACAACCCCCCACTAGATAAATGGAGTGACAATATTACCATGTGGGTGAGATACATAGATGATATTTTTATCATTTGGAAAGGAGACTCAGATGCCGCCTCTAAGTTTATTGAAGAGATTAATGTAAATGATTGTAATCTAAGTTTTACAGGGAAGATTGACAGTCAGAACATTGAATTTCTTGATGTGAAAGTCATGTTCATTAACAAAAAAATAGAGACTACTGTATTCAGAAAAGACACAGCAGGCAATAGTATTCTGCAAGCCATTAGCCATCATCCTCAACCTCTGATCAATAACATTCCGTTTGGAGAGTTGATAAGGGCCAAGAGGATTTGTAGTACAGAACAAGGTTTTGCCAAGGTCCAGGATGAAATGTTAGGTAGATTAAAATCTAGAGGATACTCAGAGGCACTATTAGACAGAGCCAGAACAAAAGTTGAATCTGGCACGAGAGATGCACTTTTATTCTCCACACCAATCGGAGATGACAATGCAAGTAGTCGCAAAAAGAATAAAGTTTCAGGCATTACCAGGTTTATTACTACATATAATACAGCACATCAGGAGGTGAGAAAACTGTTGAAAAAACATTGGCACATGCTAAGAAGTGATCCCGTGATAGGTGATCAAATATCTAATAAACCTCTTGTTACATATAGGAAAGGAACCTCGATGAGGAATATCCTGGTTAAGAGTGATATAAGACAAAAAGAGGTGAATAAAAATTGGATTCACACACCAGATGGTTTTTACAAATGTTTTAAATGCAAAGCCTGTAGGAATGGAGAACATTTAAAACATGCCACAATAGATGAGAAGATTGTTCATCGTATTAAAGGCAGATATAGTTGTAAAAGTGACTTTGTAGTCTATATTCTTAAATGTAGTTGTCCTAAATTTTATTTGGGCAGCACGAAATTGCAAGTACATAGAAGAATTTTACAACACTTTAGGGCAATACAAAACAAAGATGACTCGTACCCAGTAGCCAGACACATACAGTGTCATAGATGATATTAAGAAAGACATACGAGGAGGAAACAGAGAAAGAAAGCTGAGAAAATTGTAATCCAAATATATATTATCGCTTGATACCAAAGAACCGAAGGGGTTAAACATTAGTGAAGAGATGTATATTCATTTGTATTAACATATAAGTGAAGTGCCATTCATGGCAAAGATAGTTAACATAAGGTCAGATATAACAAGTACAGAGTAGGCAACAATTAAATAATCAGTTATTTGGAATTGATCTAATTTTCAGAATTAATTTTTAGAACTAACAATAATTTTTAAATATAGGAATGTATGGCACTTTTCAGTAACATTATTAGATTTGTACTATTGGATTTATATTTAACATAAGCAATGTATATATATATAGATATTTTTTTCTATTTATTTCTTTTTCTCTGTTAAGACAAGAATTATGTCTTGAGTTTGTATGACCATATTAGAGAAACATTTCAGATTGATAATAAGTGACTTTTATTTGAGATGTATGGTGATTGGTCAGAAATGGCACCATGTGATTATTTAAAGAGAGCCAACATGGCGTTTGACAGGTTGAAGAAGGCGGCAACGCCGAAACGCGTCCCTGTAGACGATTAAAATAATGAACTGAGTTTGTGGAGTGCTGTCTTTCTTCCTTAGTGCGGGAGAAAAGTGCTGATATATATATATATATATATATATATATATATATATATATATAAATAAATATATATATATATATATATATATATATATATATATATATATCACTTTCATATGTGGGTCTGGTTTTCCTGGGGGCGATCGCAGCCCCCAGGGAAATTACACACATATTGACAAAAGTGATATATATATAGATATAGATATATCTACATGGATATATCTATAAATAGATCTATATATATATCTATAGATCTATCTATAGATATATCCATGTGCATAGATATATCTACATATATAGATCTATATATATATATATATATATATATATATATATATATACTGTATAGACCTATTTTTTTTGTTGTTGTATGGTTTCCTTGGGGGCCCCCAGGGAAACCCTACAACAACAACAAAAACAATTGCCCCCACAGGGGGTCGCCCTGCCCACGGGCGACCCCCTGTCCATTTATTGTATTTTATTTTATTTTTTTGGGGAAAAAAAAAAATTGCCCCCAGGGGGCACCTACCTTTTAAAAAAAATTCCGAGGGGGCCGACCCCCCCAAGCGAAATCCCTGGCATCTAGTGGTGTTTCCTGGCCCCCGATCGCAGCTGTGCTGCGATCGGGGGCCAGGAAACACTTTCAGGAAGGCCTCGTAAGAAAGGGGAGACTCTCCCCTTTCTTACGAGGCCTTCCCTAACGTGGGGAAGGCCGTTTTCCCCATCGGAGCAGGAAGCGGCCGCAAGGCTGCTTCCTGCTCCGATGGGGAAATCAACTTTGTTACGTCACGCTGACGTCACAAAGGGGCGGGTGGGGGGCGGGGGTGAGACACGGAAGCTTCCGTGTCTCCCTGGGACAAAAAAAAAAAAAAGAAATCCTCGGGTGCGATTTATTAACCACCTCCCTGGTGTCGGCCACTGGTCGTGACCCGCACCAGGGAGGTAGTGCGGGCGTCGGCCAGTGGCCGACGCCCCCATTGAAAAGGTTCAAGTGAGAGTCCATCAGAAAACAATACCGGACTAAAAAGCATAATTGTAAACAACTTGCCATTTTAGAGCCACCATCTTAGATTAGTCCCCAAATAAATTGTACATATACACTCCATGGCCCAAACATATTCAAAATATTCAAAGTTATTCAAAAATTCAAAGAATTGGTCCTGTCACGAATAACTCTGTCTTTCATTGTGATACACATAGGCCCAAATTTAAGGATGGCCTTGAGATGCCAGATTAGGGTCATTTTTCAGATGCTATTGTGGCGTTAGATTGCCAAAAACGCCACACCATACCTACAAAGTGCCGCAAAGCATGCAACCCTTTGCTCCACATTATGCATGTGCCATCCATAATGTATGCAAATGCGGCATTCCAACACAAAGAGGCCCGCAAAAATGGTGCAATGAAATCTACAAGATTTTATTGCGCAATTTTTTGTGTAATTTTTAATGCCTGCTGAAAGCAGGCATTAAAATGACGCACCAATTAGAATCAATGGGCCTCCTTGCACTTTGCTCCACTAACTTCAGAATGTTTGACGCTAATGGAACAAAGCGCCACAATAATGTAAAAAATATTAAAGGTATTTTCCTAATACTGCCATAGTGTGCCCAATCTTTAATACAGCGCACCCATGCTGGCGTTAAAGGGGTGCAAGCAAGTTCTATTTAACATACATCAATTGTATTTCAGTACTTCTGGGTTGTATAACTACCAATCCAATGGGTGAACATAATCCAGAAGTATTAGGTGTGGATAATGTGTTGGCACCCTACCCAGTCCTAGTGGGATTCACAATGCTGATAGGCTTTGTTATTTTTTTACAGGCCTCTGTCCGAGCCTTCCTCACAAGTGCCATTGCCCGGTTTGCTCATACAGAGGAGTGGCGACTGAGAATGAGCTGCAGTACCTAACCTTCTTGTTGTAGGGGGTCAGCAGCATCATTTCATCTCTGCACCACAGTGAAGCTGCTTCGATCTTTCCTGACTTAGAATGTGTGTGTCGCTGGGGAGCTACTGATTGTCAGCAACCTTGACAAGAGACATTGTAGAAGGGTGAGAGCTGTTGCTAGAGGTGGTAAACACTGCACATGCTTGTTCCACTATATCTACCACTCCCATATTTAATGCAGGTGCTCTTTGTGATTTTAATGATTTTCTTTAGTGGGTATGTGCTAAATATGTCACTATTTGTTGTCCATAAATAAAGGTATGTGTTGATCAATGCTTTTAGAATGAGCTGCTGGGGAGGACTGAGTCTCAGTATTAATAAATCAATGTTTATTTAGGAAAATAGTTACTGGAGCCAATATGTGTGAAGGTCAACAATTCCTACAAATTCAGAATGATCCAATCCTATCATTGATGTATCTTACCCAGAGCATGCCAGGGTCTTCAAAAAGGTTGATATTTTGGACCTACTGTTCCTCCCACCAGCCCAGGAACAATCCTGCATAACTGGGGGTGAAACAGGTTCCCATCACCAGGCCCTGGGTCTCACGATAATTTTTGCCATAAAATAGAAAAAAAATATTCTTTAGACAGAACCAGATCATGGCTAACTAAATTTCACTGTGAAAGAAAAGGGACAATGACTGTGCTCTCATAAAATGGTCACAGGTTTGTATATCCAGCTCATGGGGAACTCACATGTACACACTGTTCATGTCCAAACACAACAAGATAAAGTTTTCCTCAAAACTAATATTATCTATGATACATAGAAAGTTTCCTGTATCTTGTACATAAGAGGGCAACATTTCCACAAAAAATTTAAAAAAGAAATATACATATTGAGAAGTCTTTTCTAGAAGGCTGCCAATAGACGACACAATGGGCTGCCCCAGTGGATTGAGGGGATATTTATTCAGTTTTGGCAAAAAATATAAAATGGGAATTTTTGGATGTGTACATTTAAAAAAAATGTATTCTTCCAATTCTAATAAGCCCTCCGCTTGCCATTCTATTAGCTTTTCATAGAAACTCTTAGTAGATAGGAAGATCCTATTCTTATCAGAAATTTCGGAATCTCTGATATCACTAACTTGACGCTAGCCTTCTTTAAACTAGTTTTCTTTTGACATGAGAAGGACAGTTCCCCCTTTATTGCTTTGTTTTATCACAATATTGGGGTCATAACGTAATTTGTTTAAGGCAAGATGCTACTCCTTAGACAAATTGCTAATGTCCCTTTCTCATGCGTAGCTCATCGTTTCCAATTATTTAAAACCCATTTCTCAAACACATCTACTGCACTGTGTTAAGGAAGGGACAAAAATCGATTTCGGTTTAAACACACTTGGGAAAATTAAACATTTATTTAACATCGGAGAACAAAACCAGTACTATAAAAATGGAAGAGTGTATCAACACAAAGTATATGACACATATTTTGTGTCAGAGTTAGAGATTTACGGTCTGTCTTATTTTTTAATAATTGCAATCATTATTATCTTCACATACAGTGTTAAGAAACATGTGTTCAATATTATTCCTAAGTCGTTATTTATGACGCACAGTATTGCCTCTGGCATTAACTA
The DNA here is from genome assembly GCF_031143425.1 of Pleurodeles waltl. Taxonomy (NCBI): domain Eukaryota; kingdom Metazoa; phylum Chordata; class Amphibia; order Caudata; family Salamandridae; genus Pleurodeles; species Pleurodeles waltl. The sequence continues at coordinate 255,217,014 of NC_090443.1, read as the reverse complement.
CATACAATTGGTTTTCATTGGCTGCTACTGTTGGTTTCAATTCAGCATGGTTGTGTTAGTATTTGTCCTTTGTTTATGTCACACATGCTATATGGAGGTGTGTCTGTTCAAACACTCCGGCCAGATTTAAGTGAAAATGAAGGTGCGTGTCACTGCGCCTAATTTGGCAGTGTCGTGTACCATCATGTTCAAAATGCAGGGATGCGCTGTATTTACAATAATATGGCGCATCCCTGTTTCCCCTGCGCTGGCGCTAAACTTACTCCTGTGCACCAACGCATCCAACCTTGTACCATAGTTCAAGGATTGCTGGGTTGAAGGGGAGATTGTACTCACTTAGTGAGCCAGAGAAAAAGATACTCAAGGAATAGCTACCATACAATTTACAGAACCGCCTGAATGCACCCTCTTCTTCACCCGCTGGGGCTCCCCTCTTTTTCGTGCCTAAGAAGATGATGGATCTACGTCCCTGTATAGACTTTCGTGGACTCACCAAGATCACCATAAAAGACCGGTATCTTCTGCCCCCTTTTAAAAGATATTCTAGAAGTAGTAAGGGGGGCAAAGAAATGTACTAAGTTAGATCTTAGGGGAGCCCACTGTCTTCTAGGAATAAAGGAAGGTGATGAATAGAAAACTGCTTTTCGCGCCCCTTTTGGTCATTATGAATATTGTGTAATGCCCTTTGGTCTGAACAATGCTTCCTCTGTTTTCCAAAGGTTTATTGATTCAGTGTTTTCCGACCTTTTAAATAAAACAGTAGTTATATACCTAGATGATATCCTAATATGTTCCAGTCATCCGGAACATCTAAACGCCACCTTGTAAATACGGTGCAGTGTATAGCACTAACATTGGTGCTAGGGGCTCTTAAATATGCCCCTCTATCTGTGATCAAGGCTATAGACGAAATGCATTGGAGTGAAGCTTTGTTCAGCAATCAAAGGTGTCTGAGTAGTTCCTGTGATGATTGGGATTTGTTTGAATATTGTGAAGCTGCCCGGCCCGACTCAGACCACCACATCCTAAGCCTCTGCAATCCGGATTTATGAGCAGTGTGATATCTATCTGTCTATCTATCTATCTATCTATCTATCTATCTATCTATCTATCTATCTATCTATCTATCTATCTATCTATCTATCTATTACCTACTGGCAGTTGCCAGTAGGTAGGTATTGTTAGGACCTAGTTTCCATAGGAAAAGCGGTTTGTGACTTGCCTATATCTTTGTGACCATTTGACGAATCTTCACAAAATGTTCCAAAAAAAGTGGTCTGGTGATTCTTGTAGTGCTTGGAAAGTTTTGGGGTGATTTGTCAAGCGGGGGCCGAGAAAAAGGGGTGGGGTCTAAGAGGTTTTGTCTCCAATGTTGATTCCCATAGGACTTTTAGACACGACTACAGCCTAAACCACCGGACGTAATTACACAAAATTTGGCAGAAAGCAAACCTTTAGTATGCAGACTATGTTTTCAGTTATTTGGTACAAATCCGACCAGTAGTTTTTGAGAAATAAAGAAAATCCAAATTTGTATATCTGTGATCACGAAAACAAAGCCAAAAATGGCAAGCACGTGCAGGGAAATGCACAGCTCTGATTGGCTGCCAACACTTCAAACTAGGAAGTGTTGGCAGTCATCTTGGGACTCTGCTTCAACCGAATCCCTGATCTCTTCACTCTGGTTGTTGGTGCCTAGAGAGGCCCCCAAAGAGCAAAAAAGCATTAAAAAAAATAATGTTTGCTGTGGCTTGGCTGCAGCTTTAAAGCTGAGGTCAAGCCACAGCAAGCACTGAAGTTTCAGACAGCAGAACCTGTCAAGAAGGTCCCACTGCCTGAAAGCAGAGCTCTCCTCTCTGTTCCATGCACACAGAAATGGATGCAGTGAACACAGATGAAAGGTTTGCTTCAACAAGTATGGAGCTTCTGTTAAATCAGCTCCTTGCTTGTTGAAGCAATGGGGCCACAGGTAAGGTTTCCTCTGTAGTTCCAGAAAGACTGTAAAGGGCATGTTTTCATATACATAAAAGAAAAAGCATGTAGGGACTGTGGGGGAACCCTTAATGGCTCCCCCGCCATCCCAGATAGCCCATAATGTGCTAAAATAAAGGAGGTAACTTAACTTGCGCCTCCGCCATGCACAGTTTTTTTGTCAAAAATGTTACATTGATTACATCAGTGATGTTATCAAAGATGTTATGAATGCCCTAATTTGTTGGTTATTTAGCAGTGCATGGTGAGGGCACAAGTTATGGTTACCTTAGGTCACGAGTTATATTTACTTGAGGTACCTCTAACTATAACTGGTGAACTTTTATGTTTTTGTACCTTTAAAAGGTGAGCCTAACTGTAGCATCCCTGTAACCTTTGTTTTCAAGTGAAATTCTGTGTTTTTTTTAAATTCTGTTGGAAGGTGGGTCATTAGTTGTGTGGCCTGCACAAGTGATGGGTTCGCACATGACCACCACTGGGAACCAAAAACCCCATTGTAGCGCTTGACTCTCATAGGGTAGCGGTGCAGAGCAGTCCAAGGCTTACTGAAGGGAGGTGGTGTGAGCTAGTACTCCTCATTCACGAGCATGCAAGCATGGCACTGATTGTCCAGTCTGTGCTTTTTAACTTGATAAAGGAAAAGTACATTTATTACACACACACTGCTCAATACTATGCAACAATTTACAAATATACCCAAATTGATGGAAATACTATTGGATGACATTGTGTAATCCTTCTTGTCTCCCCCGAGGGGAAATATAACCCAACAACCCACATGGCAAAACATTTTCTGGTATCCCAATGCAATATTTGACTGTAAGTTGGAGTGAAAACACCTACAACACAAACGTTGCATTGGGGGGACGCTGCACTGCTCCTGCAGCTCCCCCTGTCAATAGCCACTCGGTTGGTGGTGGCCCCATCTTCTTGGGCCCAGGAGTTGCTGAGAACAGAGCTCATAAAGATGTTGGGCCTCGCAAGGCCTTGTGGGTAATATCTATAAGTAATGAGTGCCTATCCCGCTGTGCCGGGGAAAGATACCTCCGCTGTTCTGTTCGATCCTGCCTGATGTGTTCCTCTTCATGGGGAGGTGTCAGGTCCCACCTGGACACCCCCACAAGACTGCCCTGTCGGGGAGCAGCACGGGGATCCCACCCCTGGTTGCCCTTGTGTTGGGGGTGTCTGATCCCACTCGGCACATCCCCCAGGCAAGCGACGTAGGGGAGCGGCTTGGGGGTCCCACAGCCAGCCACTCCGGCCGGCTCCCCGCACTGCCAGCACTTCCAGGCACAGTCACGGGAGCTGGCCCTTCAGTTGGTGTCTGCCCGCTCCAGCGGACAGAAAAGTGATATGCGCCCAGACGGACTGCCTTTGGGCAGTGCGATGTGCTCCCCTCTCCTCTCCACACCATTGGGGCCACAGGATGGGGTCTTGGGTGCCTCCTCACCTTCATGGGGAGCGTGACATTGCTCCCCACCTTCCTCCTCTGCCTGGGGCCCAAATTTCATAGGGAGTGCGACAGTGCCCCTGACTTTACTTCAGAGTGACAGCCACCACCCTCAGGTTCACAGGGAGCACAACAGCGTTCCCCGACTTTACTTCGGCTGCATGGGGCCCTAGGATGTGGTCAGGCCCCTTAAAAATTGCAGCAATTGAGGTGTCCAACAGCATCCCCCTTTCTTCTCCAGGGTGCCAGTCTCCACAGGGCCCTGGGATGGAGTCTGGGGCCACCTCTTTCGCCGCAAGGGGAGTGTAACATCACTCCCCCAGCTCTTCTTCTCAGGGCCAGCTCTCGGGTCCTGGCCCACCCCAGGGGCACGGTCTTGAGCAGTGGCAGAACCCACACACTTTGTCACTTGTTCGGAAATATGTCAAAGGTCACAGACCTTCTCTTTGTGATATCTTGGGTCCCCAAGGGCTGATTTTGATGATCGTGGTGTCATTTTGCTCCTGTTCACAAGTCCTTGTCACCAAGAGCATTTCTGTTAGACCTCCTGGCTAGAAGATCCCCAAATGGCAGGGAGCCAGTCCCCACTAACTCCCTGCACCAGCCTTTCCTCTGGGTGCCTTCCTTTAATTCTGGACAGAGCACCTCTCCTTCCACCAGCCCAGTCTTTCCCCCAGGTGGTCCTCGGGGGGGGGTAAGGCCGCCAGCTTACATGGCCCTGGCATGTGCCTCACTGGGACTGAAGTCATTTAGGGGTAGAGCCCTTTCCCCAGTAGGCAGTCAAAGGGTTCTTCCACCCAGTTGTCCATGACATCTGTCTTCAGTCCCAGTGTCCAGCAGTAAAGCACAGCCAAGAGAGAGACCTCTCCCCTGTGCAAGACCTTTTAAGTGGGGGCAGAAGTGTCCAGCATGCCTGTACCTCTGCCCAACCCAGAGGTGCAACATCACTTCCTTGCCTTCAATCCCTTCCTTCCTACACAGTCTTCTGGGATACCACAAAATGGCATTGTCCAGGAGCTAGGACCACATGTGCTCTGAAACTCAGCCCTTCCTTCCTGACATTCCTTCCAGAGCCTCTCCTCCCATTTCCTGGCAGAGGCTGACAACTGGCTGTTTGATGCAAGGCTCTGATCAGGCAGCTGGATAAAGCAGTAATTGACCCTAATCCTGAGATGAATCAGAGAAAGATGACATTCCTGGATGACCCATAAGTTGTACATCTATGCTTTTGTAACCTAATGCATCATTCCATTCATTCAGGTTACAGTTTACATTGGTGTGACTCTGGTCTCGGAGGGCCCTAGGGGACCTGAGTTATCCCCTAGGCCACACTTTCCCATTGACATTTAATAGAATGTCCTTACAGTGAACAGACAGTAAGCACACTGATGTTGACATTTAATGGAGTGTCCCTACAGTAAAAAACAGCAAGCACATTGACTATTCCTCACATGTGTACACCCATCTAATGAGGCCTACTCCAGGTCACCATCTACTCTGTATAGTTCCTTCTGCACCAGGCTACCTAAGTGCAGTTCTTGGGCTGAACATGCCAGGTATCCTCCTCACACATGTGCACATGTGATCTCGTTTCACCAGCCCGGGGCCTCCTTCTCTTGATGCACCATGGCAGTCTTTCCTTAGCAAGGCGGCGCTGAAGTCATAATGACCACCATAATGTCCGTACATTGCCATGTGGACATCTACATTAGCAATGTGCATATGACAGGCAGATTGAAGTAGAACCATCCAAGCCATGTTCACATAGAGATTCTCTCCTATATACTTAAAAACACAATGGCATTTAGATAATTGCTCCTTTGCCACGTTGGCTCACATGTCACTGACATGCAGTACTCTGAGGGATGCTCAGGTACCCCTGATACTGCATGACAGTTGCCGTACATCAAGATAAATATGGGATAAATGGTGACGTCAAGTAAGATGATTGCTAGGAATAATGTATTCACACACTCACAGCAACACACAGGGATATCCATTTGACCACTGGTATTGCTCTAATAAATGATAAGATTTAGATTTTCCAGCTCACAAATACAAATGTAGCATAGGTCCTAAGAAGGAATGTTGTTTTGTGAGGCAAAGCCTGCTTCTTTGGTCATACAAGTTTATTGATACCCATTTTTGTCTAGATGCCAAGATACTGGCAGAAGTCTAGATTCCAATCTTTTTTCCAGTTTGAATGGCATGAATGTCTGCACATGCTTTTAATCCTTCACACTGTACCAATTGCGGTACCAATGCAAATCATAATATGAAGGTATGGGCATTACATGATATGAACACACAATAGTAGGACTCTCAAATTTGTATAGATGTGCAGTGTGTATAGTTTCCCATACCCATGTAATGTTGACTGTTGTAAGTGCTGACTGTAATATGTATTTCACCCAAACCACACCTGTGTCCTGCTCGGAATAGGGTTTGGTCAAACATATTGTCTCTTGAAACTCTCAGCTTAACTCATGCACCTTTTCAGTCACATATTGGATGAACAGATTTCTAAATTTGGGCTGTGGCATGGCTGTTAGACATTTTCAGTTATGACCATCCGTTGGTCTTGGTGCTGGTGCCGGTACATGTGCCATAAACATCAGCCCCATAGTTTTAAAAACATTCCCACAGATGTTCAGAGCCATCTGTCTTGAGGGCCTGCATATATTGGCAATTCATGCACATTGACAATACTCCCTATCTATTGCACAAGCAGATTTGTCCTATTTCCTTTGCAATTTAACATGTATGGAAAAATGGTTTTCTGGGGAGTGATGATGCCCCTTGCATGTGTCATCACACCCAATATCTGACATCCACATAACCTTTAAAGAAAACAGAAAAATTCAGCTGACACTCAATGGTAGCATTGGGATCTCTGAATGTTTCTACCTCAGCAGTAGTGTAGGGTTCAGGTCCACCTACAAGGCTAAAACATGGTACATTGCATTGAGAATTGAGAACACCTACACCTTCTACGTATGAAGCACAGTGCATTGACTTCACAAATGCTTATTTAAGTTTGCACATTGAACATGTAACATATGAAGCACATGGAAAACTTAACACGGTTTAATGATAAATATAGGCATGCCAGTTTGCAGTGTTTATGGATAATGTTAGGGAAATCGCATCTCGTTCTCAGAGTGCAGATGCAATTTGAAACCATCACTCATGCATCAACATTACATTTACACCCTGTAACTCCTGTAAGTACGCAAGGACAAAAGGAATTGAGTTAAATCATTGATATTTTAGGAATAGGCAGATATAAGTAACACTTTGAGAAACAGTATTTTCAAAAGTATACAATATGTACATAAGGCCATACATTGTTCATGCAAAATGTCAGTGGGCCACTGGGACAAAAATTCATGGGCCAACCCCACACTTGACTCCTTCCTCAATACGGAGAGAACACTGCAGGGGCATCAGGTCATAAACACACAGGCACCTCAGGGGGACAGGGAAGGGGGGGCACCACAGCCGGAAGATGGAAGAACGCCACTGCTCCTTGAGGGGGCTCCATGCCCACAGTGATGTCCTGGGGGGGTGCAAAGCCAGAGTCTCTCAAGTCACTCTACTGGGTGGTTTGCCCACTCCTTGTTCCTGGGGAGTGCAAAGCCACAGTCTTTCAAGTCACTCTAGTGGGTGGTGTGCCCACTGCTTGGTACTGGGGAGTGCAAAGCCACAGTCTCACAAGTGTCTCTAGCGGTTGGTTTTGCCCACTGCTTGTTCTTGGGGAGTGCAAAGCCACAGTCTCTCAAATGTCTCTAGTGGGTGGATTGCCCACTGCTTGGTCCTGGGGAGTGCAAAGCCACAGTCTCACAAGTGTCTCTAGTGGGTGAGTGCCCACTGCTTGGTCCTGGGGAGTGCAAAGCCACAGTCTCTCAAGTCACTCTATTGGGTGGTTTGCCCACTGCTTGGTCCTGGGGAGTGCAAAGCCACCGTCTCTCGAGTGGATGCCTTCTCCACTAGTCTGGAGGGGGCCTTGTGCCCAGTCAGCTTCATCGTTCCAAGGATTGGGTGAGTGGATGCCTTTCCCCACTAGTTCTGGAGGGGGGTTTGTGCACAGTGATGCAACACTTGGGATGTGGCAGTTCACAGTCCCTCACCTTGGTGTCTGAGGCACGAGGTTTGCAGGGACCAGGCTGCATGATATTCCATGGAGGCAGGGCTAGACTCCATCCGGCGGCTACGGCTGCAAACTGGTGGTAGTGCCAGTGCTGGGGGGGTGCTGCTAGTGGTGGAGGTAGGCTCCTGCCCTTCTCCTGCAGCTTCGGATGGCTGTCCACTGGGGTTGCTGCTGCTGGTAGTGGTCTTACTGTCAGCGGTGCAGGTGGCGGTGCTTGCAGCGGGGCCTGCGGCGGTGCTGGCGGCGGTGCAAATGGCGGTGCTGGCTGTGGTGCAGATGCCGGTGCTGCCAGTGGTGGACGGTGGCTCCAGCCCTTCTCCTGCAGCCTTGGACAGCTGCCCAATGGGGCTGCTGCTGCTGACATTCGTGGTGCTAGAGGCGGTGCAGGTGGCGGTGCTTGCGGTGGTGCTTGTGGCGGGGCTGCTGGCGGTGCTGGCCGTGGTGCAAGTGGCAGGGCTGGCAGTTGTGCTGGTAGCCACCAGGCACTCACCTGCGGCCTCCGACGGCTGAAGTGCCTTGCCTGGTGTTTTCTGCCCCTTTCTCACCTTGGGAAATGGTGGTGTGACCTTGGCTCTGGCAGCTGGAGTTTTTGAGGAGGCCTTGCTGGGTGGTTCGTGCTCCTTGCCCTTTCTGCATGCTGGCCCATTCTTCACCTTGGCAGGTGGGGAATGCTTTTGTCCTTTTCAGGGGTTTGTGGCACACTGGCTGGGCTGACGGGTGCCCCTTTTGAGCCTCTGTGAGTTGCAGGTACCACAGCGGACGCCGACTTTGTGGCTGAGGTGCTGGCCTGGGTTCTGGACACCCTGGCCAGAGGGGAAGGACGGGGGAGGGGTAGGGAAGTGGTCAATGTTTGCCAGGAACATCTTCTTAGACACACTGGGAGAGGGTTTGGGAGTGGAGGAAGAGGGAGTGGTTGTAGGTGTCTGTCTGCTGAGTTTGGGTGCAGGTGCATGGGCTGGATGCTGTTGTGAGGTGGATTGCTGTTGGGTGGGTGGGTGCTTGTGTTTGTGTACTTTGGGAGGAGGGTTCACAGACACACTGGGAGAGGACACAGGGGATGTGTGCATGGTTGTGGGGGTGGTGACTGCCCGTGAGGGGTGTGTTGTGATGGGCGTGCTGGTGATGGAGGTAGTGGATGAGGATGCAGTGCATGCAGGTGTTGGTGGAGACGCTACTGGGAGGGAGGTGGACGAAGAGGAGGAGGGGGACGCAGTGGAGGCAGTGAATGTTGCTGTGTCTGCATGGTGCTTGTGTGAGTGCCTGTGAGATAAAGTGTGGTGCGTGTGTTTGCCTGAGCCACTTCTGGGTGTTTATTTGGGTGAATGCTTTTCTGAAGGTGTGCTTGGGATAGGCTTGGGTTGAGGGGATTGGGACTGGGTAGAGGAAGTTGGAGGGGGAGGCTAGAGACAGGGGCAATGACTGCCATCAGTGCGGAGGCCAGAGCGTGAAATGCTCTCTGTTGGGCCGTCATGCCAGAGTGAATGCCCTCCAGGTATGCATTGGTTTGTTGCAAATGCCTCTCGACACCATGGATGACATTCAGAATGGTTGACTGCCCAACAGTGAGGGATCTCAGGAGGTCAATAGCCATTGATGGTACACATGTGGTATTTGTCCCCCCTCGAGAAATCAACAAGTGTTCAGGAATAGAAAAAACTATCACTATGAATGTGCAGACGGTGTGTTTGGCGGACCAGTACATCTCCCATGTGAATGCCAAATACCCTGGCTCTGTGCATGATGCTTTTATCTTGAGGAATAGAAGCATCCCATATATGATGGGCCAGCTCCAGAGGCACCGGGTGAGGCTAATAGGTGAGCCCAAGGTCCACATCCAGTATAACTTGGTGTCTGGGTATGGGGTTGTCCCTAAGGGTTAGTGTGTGTCTAACAGTTGTCCCTCGATAGTTGAAGGTGACTCTGGTTCCCCTAACCTCTCATGGCTACTGACCCCAGTGAGGAATGCCAGGACAAGGGCAGAGGAACATTACAATGAGGCACATGGGTGTACAAGGAGGAGTATTAAATGGACCTTCGGCCTCCTGAAGGCCAGGTTCCAGTGCCTCCATCTGACAGGTGGATCCCTGTACTACTCGCCCAAGAAGGTGTGCCAGATCATCGTTGCATGTTGCATGTTACACAACCTGGCCTTGAGACACCAGGTGCCTTTTCTGCAGGAGGATGAGTGTGGAAATGGTCTTGTGGCAGAGGTGGAGCCTGTGGACAGTGAAAAAAAGGAGGCAGAGGAAGATGTTGACAACAGAAGCAACATAATACAATAGTAGTTCCAGTGACACACTGTAACTTAACTTAATTTATCAGTTATCTATTGGACATTGTACATGGCTTCCTGATTTCCCTATGTCTATGGACACTTACTGTACCCCTTTGGCATCTCTATTTTCAGATCTTTGTGGCCCACTCTGGCTACTGCTATGTGTACTGCTGCCCACCAAAGGTCATTCGAAAGTATATTTGACTGTACATTTGACTTGCAATGCTTTGATTATGTTGAACTAATACATATTTGAATCATTTGACAGACTCCAGATTAGTATTTGTTTCTAGGGTGTTTATTTACATGCTCATAAGTAGGGGGGGGGGGTGCAATGGGCTGGGCTGTTGGAGGAGGAAAGTCCAGGGCAGAGTCCAGTCTCTTGGTATCACAGGTGCATTGTCCAATGGAGCATAGGAAGGGGAGCAATGGAAGTGCAAGGTGGACAGGGTGACAGAGTAGGACAGAAGGGTGACAATCAGGAGAGTCCAATTTCCTGGTGGGGGTCTTGGCAATGTTCTCTGGCTTCTGCCTGGATTGCAGGGACCGTTTGTGGGGGGTTCTCCTTCTGAAGGGGGTGGGGTGCTGGTGGCCTGTTGGTCCTGTGGTGGGGCCTCCTGTCCACTAGTGCCAGCAAAGGTGGGAGGCTGTTTATCGGTTTGGCTAGTGTCAGGGGCCCATTGGTGTGCCACTGCTTCCCTCATGGTGTTGGCCATGTCACCCACCACCCCTGCAATGGTGACCAGGATGGTGTAGATGAATTTGAGGTCCTCCCTGATCCCCAGGTACTGTCCCTCCTGCAGCTGCTGGGTATCCTGCAACTTGGCCAATATCTGGCCCATCGTCTCCTGGGAATTATGGTATGCTTCCAGGATGTTGGTGAGTGCCTCCTGGAGAGTGGGTTCCCTGGGCCTGTCCTCCCCTGTCGCACAGCAGTCCTCCAGCTTCCCTGTTGTCCTGTGCCACTGTCCCCTGAACCGTGTGCCCACTGCCACTGACCCCAGGTCCCTGATGATCCTGGGTTTGTGGGGTTGCCTGGGGTCCCTGTAGTGGTGGACACACTGCTGATTGACATGTCCTGGGGAGAGTGGCATGGGCCAGCTGGGTGGGTTCTGTGCCGGTGTTTCCTGAGGGGGGAGGCTCTGTGGTGGGTTGGGACTGTGGCCGGGGAACCGACTGTCCAGAGGTCCCTGATGGGCCAGGTTGGTCATCCTGATCCAGGTGTGCAGAGCTGTTGTTGTCACTGTGGGACCCTTCGGGGGGGGCTGGATGTAGCTGGCACCTCTTCTCTGGTGACGTTGAGTAGGGTTCTGTGCGGATGAAAATGCAGTATTATTGTATCTGCATGTGCCATCTTGTGCATGGATGTGTTTCCCTGTATGGTTGTGATTTTCCTGTCAGCTTTGCCTTGTGTTGGTGGTGATTTTGTGGGCTGGGTGAGCCTCTCTACTGGGCATCCTGTGGTGATGGGTGTCCAAGCAGGTCTGTGATGGGGGTCCATGCATTGGTGTTGCATGCAGGGCTTTGTATTGGGATGGGTGGGTTGTGATAGTGGGTTATATGTGAGGTGGTGGAGTGATGGGGTGAGGGTAGGGGTAGGAGTTTGTGATGGCATGGTGGGGTGGGGAATATAGTAGTAAAGATTTGACTTACCAGAGTCCAGTCCTCCTACTACTCCTGCCAGGCCTTCAGGATGCATGATCGCCAATACTTGCTCCTCCCATGTTGTTGGTTGTGGGGGAGGAGGTGGGGGTCCACCGTCAGTCCTCTGTGTGGCTACCTGGTGTCTTGCAACCACTGAACGCACCTTCCCCCATAGGTCGTTCCACCTCTTCCTGATGTCATCCCTAGTTCTTGTGTGCTGTCCCACGGCGTTGACCCTGTCCACGATCCTCCGCCATAGCTCCATCTTCCTTGCAATGGACGTCTGCTGCACCTGTGATCCGAATAGCTGTGGCTCTACCCGGATGATTTCCTTCACCATGACCCTTAGCTCCTCCTCTGAAAACCTGGGGTGTCTTTGGGGAGCCATGGATGTGGTGTGAATATGTGTGAGGATGTGTGGGGTGATGTGTGTGGAGATGTGTTGTGGTGTGTGGTGTGCGTGGATGGTGTATGGGTAATGGTGTTCTGCGGCTCAGATTGAGTGGGTGCTCCTGGCTTGTGTCTCTCTCTGTTAGCAATCTTTTTTTTCATTGAAAGAGTTGTAGGTCATGTGGGTGTGTGTTTTATAGTGGTGTCGGTGTGTGGGTGTGAATGTGTGTCAGGTGTGTGTCGTTTGAATTGTCCAATGTGGTGTAGTTTTGTTAGTGTGTGTGCATTTTGAGCATGGAGGTGTGTACCGCCAAAGGTTTACCACGGTTGAAAGACAGCCATGGTGATTCGTGGGTCCTGATACTGTGGGCTTATTCCTGCTGGCGTAACGGTGTGGGTTTTGCTATCGCCATTTTATCACTGACCTTTGGGCTGGCGGACTTGTGTGGGTGACTGTATAGTGGCAGATTTCTCTGTTTGGGTCATAATACCTGTAGCGGATTACAGCTGCGGTGACGGTATGTTGGCAGCCGTCAGCATGCAGTAGGTGGCATTTACCGCTACGGTTGTACTGAGGGCCAAAGTGTGTAAAGCATTCAAGTATCACAGGACAGTAATTAAATAAAAGACAGGAAACAGTTTAAAAATCCAAAACTAATTCATAAGAATAGGAAATATTGGTATCTTCAATTTGACACCAAAATGAATAAAATCAGATAAGGGAAACCGGAGATATGAATTTTTAAAGAATTAAGGTTTCCTAGTGCATAGAAACAAAAAGTGCCAATCTGGTCGCACCTCAACTTGGGCAAAGTCAAAGTTTCAGGCCAACCACGATGGAGCCCTGCTCGGCTACAGCAAGTGGGAGGCCTCGGTCAAAATTTTACTTCAGACTTTTCTTCAGCTGAACAAAGTCACAAATCTGATCCAACCTCACTGGTGCCCTCTTCAAAATACGCGTCGCAGGAAGACCTCGGTGACGATTTCTATGTTCGGACTTAGATGATTTTTTGGGTTGAAAATCTTCATCTGGGCCAAAGCTGAATCTTGATCTGGCGTCCCTGGAGCCCTCCTTGGATACTTTGCGTGAGAAGTCCAGGTCAACTTTTTATGTTCGGACTTAGTCACTTTCTTGGAGCTTTTTCCTTCTGACGGGAGGGCGACTCTCCTCACCAAGCCGACTTTGATGCGAGGTGATCGGATCACTTTTCTCAAAGCCTCTGGTGAAGTCCTGGAAGTCCAGGGCTGTGGAGCTTAGTAGTGGGACTGACCCTTTATGGAGCTTGTTAGACCTGACAGCCTTAGGCTGGTCACCCCTAACTTTTTGCCTGCCTCCCTCCACTTTTTGGACACTGTTTTTTGCTGGTTTTTAGACTCTGCACACTTTACCACTGCTAACCAGTGCTAAAGTGCATATGCTCTCTCCCTTTAAACATGGTAACATTGGATCATACCCAACAGGACTATTTAATTTACTTATAAGTCCCTAGTAGAAGGCACTATATGTGCCCAGGGATTGTAGATTAAATGCTACTAGTGGGCCTGCACCACTGATTGTGCCACCCACTTAAGTAGCCCCTTAACCTTGTCTGTCTCAGGCCTGCCATTTCTAGGCCTGTGTGTGCAGTTTCACTGCCAATTCGACTTGGCATTTAAAAGTACTTGCCAAGCCTAAAACACCCCTTTTTCTACATATAAGTCATCCCTAAGGTGTGCCCTAGGTAACCCCTAGGGCAGGGTGCTGTGTGGGTAAAAGGCAGGACATGTACAGTGTAGTCTTCATTTCCTTGTAGTGTAAAACTCCTAAATTCATTTTAACACTACTGTGAGGCCTGCTCCCTTCATAGACTAACATTGGGGCTGCCCTCATACATTGTTGGAGTGGTAGCTGCTGATCTGAAAGGAGTAGGAAGGTCATATTTAGTATGGCCAGAATGGTAATACAAAATCCTGCTGACTGGTGAAGTTGGATTTAATATTACTATTTTAGAAATGCCACTTTTAGAAAGTGAGCATCTCTCTGCACTTAAATCTTCTGTGCCTTACAATCCACGTCTGTCTGGGTTTAGTTGACAGCTCCTTGTGCATTCACTCAGACACACCCCAAACACAGGATACTCAGCCTCACTTGCATACATCTGCATTTTGAATGGGTCTTCCTGGGCGGGGAGGGTGGAGGGCCTGCTCTCACAAAAAGGACTGCCACACCCCCTACTGGGACCCTGGCAGACAGGATTGTACTGAAAGGGGACCTGGTTCACTTCTAAGCCACTCTTTGAAGTCTCCCCCACTTCAAAGGCACATTTGGGTATAAAAACAGGGCCTCTGCCCTACCACCTCAGACACTTCCTGGAGAAGACTTGTAACCAGAACCTGCATCCTGCCAAGAAGAACTGCCTGGCTGCCCAAAAGACTCACCTGAATGCTTTCTGTGAAGGACTGCTGCCTTGCTGCTCCCTGGCTGTGGTGAAGAAGTCCTCTCGAAGGGCTTGGATAGAGCTTGCCTCCTGTTCCCTGAAGTCTCAGGACCAAAAAGACTTCTCTCTTGCAACTGGACTCCTTGTGCAGCGAAAATTCGACACACAGCTTGCTAAAAACGATGCACGGCCTGTCCCGCCGTGAGAAATTCACTGCACGCCGCACCAGAATGACGCAGCTCGACTTCGCAAGGAAAAGATCGACGCAGTGCCTGCGTTATGACCGGAACTTCTACGCGCGGCCCACCGGATTGACGCACACCCGACCTGGGATGACAACATCTGACTTCACGCAGCACCTGCCGTGTGGGAGAAATTTCCCCGCAACACCCACCGGAACGACGCAGAGCTTGTCACAAGCCCAGGATTCAACGCACAGACCCCAGGGCATCTGAAAACCCCGCAACCCAAATAGGATCCATGACCGAGCACTGGAAAATCGATGAACAGCCGTCCCTGCGTGGAAAATAAACGACGCATCGACCGTGTGCGGCCCGAGAAATTGACACACACCCCTTTGTTTCCACGCTTCTCCTCCTCTGCGGCCCTTTGCGGAGATTTTTCACGCAAACCAGGTACTTTCTGCTTGAAAGAGACTTTGTTTGCTTTTAAAAGACTTAAGACACTTTGGGGGTCATTCTGACCCTGGCGGCCGGTGACCGCCAGGGTCACCGACCACAGGAGCACCGCCAACAGGCTGGCGGTGCTCCCGAGGGCATTCTGACCGCAGCGGTTCAGCCGCGGCCAGAAAGGGTAAACCGGCGGTCTCCCGCCGGTTTACCACTGCCCTTGTGAATCCTCCATGGCTGCGGAGCGCGCTCCGCAGCCATGGGGATTCTGACACCCCCTACCGCCATCCTGTTCCTGGCGGGTCTCCCGCCAGGAACAGGATGGCGGTAGGGGGTGCCGCGGGGCCCCTGGGGGCCCCTGCAGTGCCCATGCCTATGGCATGGGCACTGCAGGGGCCCCCGTAAGAGGGCCCCGCAAAGTATTTCAGTGTCTGCTAAGCAGACACTGAAATACGCGACGGGTGCAACTGCACCCGTCGCACCCCTGCAACTACGCCGGCTCAATTCTGAGCCGGCGTCCTCGTTGCAGGGGCATTTCCTCTGGGCCGGCGGGCGCTCTTTTGGAGAGCGCCCGCCGGCCCAGAGGAAATGTCTGAATGGCCGCCGCGGTCTTTTGACCGTGGTGCGGTCATTCAGCGGCGGTATACACCCCCTTTATATCAGTTTTCAGTGATATCCCTACATTTACTTATTGCATCTTTGATCATTTTTGACCTGCAAATATCCAGATAAATATTATCTATTTTTCTAAACACTGTGTGATGTTTTTTTGTCGTGCTAAATTGTGTTATTGTATGATTTATTGCACAAATACTTTACCCATTGACTTCTAAGTTAAGCCTGACTGCTCAGTGCCAAGCTACCAGAGGGTGGGCACAGGATAATTTGGATTGTGTGTAACTTACCCTGACTAGAGTGAGGATCCTTGCTTGGACAGGGGGTAACCTGACTGCCAACCAAAGACCCCATTTCTAACAGAGCTTTTAACAAAATATTCTCCAATCTTGTCCAAACTTCTGGATTTCCTTCCAGAAGGTCTTTGAATGTCTTTTTGGAGTCCACAACTCACCCCAAGGTTCCAGAAGCTCTGAGTTGCTCCTTGAAGGTTAAGACTCCAATTCCCAGAAGCCACCTGGCTCTAGCTATTTTTCACCTGCAGCAAGGAGGGAGTCCCTTCTTGAACCATTTGAAGCCAGGCAAAGTGCTTTTGGCGGTGAAGCCTAAGTATACAGCTGGTGCAGTCCCTCAGAGTGGAGTGGCCAGGTGCAGGTCAGAGGGTCAGCAGGGCAGTCCTTTTTCTTATGATGTTCTTCCTTGTAGGGATCTGAAGTGTGGGTGCAGCTCTGCCATACTCATCCTTGCTCCTGGGTGGAAAGCAGAGGGGTCCTGGTTGCCCAATCACAGGCAGGCTCCTTCCCCCTCTGATGACCACTTCCTGGGAAGTGTGGCAAAAATCAATCCCAGAGAGCAACATTCTTCAAAAATCCAGCATTGCTGAAAGTGATTTTTGAAGGTTAGATCAGGCTGAGCCCACCCACTGGTGTGGCTAAAAACCCTCAACACACTCCTCTCCTGCACTCTCCTAATCTAATCAAGAGGGCACCTAATTGTTTGGGGTTGCAGGAAGTGAGGGAGGTGGGCGTGTTGGTGGTGAGCAGCTCCAAATGTTCTTCCCTGTCTTTGAAGAGCAGTTTGGCTGCTCTCCCCCATCCTATTTTACAATCTGCTGAGGCAGATCTCCCTCAAGCACATCCTTTCTGTTCAGCCCAGGCCACTTCACACCTCATTAAGGCAACCTGTACTGGCTGCCAGAGGCTGGCCAATCAGATTCAGAGCTGAAGTTGGCAACTTTCAGGTAGAGTTTTAAAACTCTTTATCTGAACTAGTTATATTAAATCCAACAATTGTAAATTGTGAGATTTATCATAACACTTAATTTGATACCAAACTCAAAGTATCTGCCACTTATGGAGACTTTGTTAATTAAAATACATTCTCCCCATTTTACCCTGTGGAGGTTATTCACTACAGTGAGGGAACAATTAATTTGGCTATTTTACCTCACCAGGTCTTATACATGTTTTTGCTAAGGTCCCTGCTTATAGTTACATGGCACCCAGCCCTAGGGGCACATAGGGCACACCTTAGGGATGACTTATATGTAAAAATAAGGTGGTTTAAGACTTTGGAAGTACTTTTAATTTCAAAGTCAAAATTGCATATAACTTTAGCTGAAAAGCAGCCAGCAAGGCAGCCCTGCCTTTAAAATGACACTGGGTACCTCAGCACTGCACCTATGGGTGCACTACCTATACTGGGGTCCCTAAAGCAACACCCTACCATATACTAGGGACTTATAGGTAGGTTGATACTGTCATTTATAATTAGCCTAATTTGCAAATCCACTTTACACAGAGCATTGGCCCTGGGACTGGTAAGCAGTACCCAGGATGCAGCCAAGAGTCAGTAACCACCAGTATCTGTCCAACACGTTTGGGGGTGACCAAGGCAAAAAAGAAGGAATTTCCTACAATCACTCCTTACTAAATGGTGCAAAGATACATGCCTTTGATGGCTATTTCAAAAGAATGACTTGACATGCCATGCAAGGTATCAATTTAACTGGCCCTTCTCAAATCAGTACGTGTTCTGAACAATGCTACACACATCAGCCATGCTTTTTTCCTGCCTTCTCTAAGCTCATTACATGTTACTACAGCACAGTAAATACAGATTGTCCATTCATGCCCTTTAGAGGCTCATTAATTAATTGTGGCCATTTTCAAAATAACATGTATGTAAAAGTGTTAGGTATGCACCAAGCAGCCTGTCAAACCTTTGGTGTGATCAATGTGAGTGTGCTCCCCTGCAACATACTTGAAGGGTGGCCCACGTATTTTGGAGTCAGTAATGACCTGGCATGCCAGTTGACAACACTCTCTGCAGAGTGCCGGTGGGTCGCCAATCATTTCTGGGACTCCCATGCACTTCAGGGTCTGTGTGGGCTAGTGCCAGGCCACTGTGAACCTGTCTCAGTGGCATGGTTCTTTTTCTTAACAGAGTTGGGCTGTAGCATGGCATACTAACCCAAAAACAAATATGACTCTTTGAGTTATAAAAGCAATAACAGATTTTTGCTAGGGATACACAGCTACAAGCTAATGGTATATATGTACTTAACAACAGGTCCACCGACTTCAAGGCCCAGATGATCAATGAGATCAGCCTCCTGGCTGACCACATCTTCCCATTGGTGTTTAAATTGGTGTAGGGTATGTTTGATGCCAAAGACACAGGCCATGTGTTGGTGCACCTTCTGCCATCTTTGTTTCCTCTCCTGGGTAAGGTACCCCTGGCTCACCATACCCACATTGGCAATCATAATAGGCAGATAGTGGGCTAGGAGCCACAGGAATCCACCCAACTCCTCCTTCAACAAAACTTTTGACCTGCCCCTCCCCAAAATATCCCTCTCCCAAAGAAACACCCTTACCTACCACTAAACTTAACCCACAACTTCCTCCTATCCCTAATACTACAAAATCCTTTACATGCAAACACCCAATAGTACAGAGCACAACTCAATAGAAAATACAATTACAAAACACAAAAAAAACAATTCTGGCACAAAAGGAACAACACAGTCACCAACAACCCGAGAAAACTCCACAAATCTCACAGCCAAACACCTCCACCAGCTAGCACAGACACAAAGACTGTGAGGGAAAGTGAAAGTAGTTTCACACTTCCTGGTTTGCAGCATGGCAAAATCACTGCATCATTTCCTAGGTGGATGTATTACGTTTTCTACTGATGCATTATTTTTTCAGACAGATTGCTGACAAATTAGGCAAAGCGTGATTTACGGAAAACACATGCTTAGATACAGTACATAATTTTTTACACATTACTGTGGATGCATGGCTTCTGGGAGATGTGCATGGTGCAATGTATAATGCATGTAATTTAAATGACGCAGTAGGCCTATTGTGTGTGCTCAGTGTGGTGTATTGTGCAATGCAGGTAAACACTCCAAGGGATCAGTTACATTGGTCAAATTTACAGAGCTGACATGCTTGACAACTTGGTATGTGTGTGTTAACAATGCACATTTGTGTGAGTCATTGCATTGATGGTGTGGACACTAGGATATGCAATATTGCTCTGTAAAATACACTGACATTTTGCAAATTCTTGGGACTATGACAATGTTTATACGCCTTACAGTTCGTATAATGCTTGGCTGGACGTAGATAGCTGTGTAGTTTTTTTTTTAATTGACACAGATATTGGAGTCCTATACAAATGTAGTACACATTGCAATACATGATTATGGCAAAACTTGAGAAACATACTATCTGAATTCCTGACATGGATCTGTGATGGACACAATACTCTCAGGGACTCACATGCACTGGCTGCTTTAGCCAGTCAAGAGTGTATGTGGCATCCAAGTCACAGATTGACTGTCTAGATATGTAAGGTATGTGGCTAGGCCTATATGACACCTTTTAATATGTGCAGAACTGCATTTACCACACATAAATAACCTAAAACCACCATATAATGGTGTGGAATACACAAATATGCTGTTTGGGCTTGGTGAATAGAACAATATGTGTGGCACATGCACATTACCCACGCAGAAACGTGTTTATCTAACTGTCTATATACAGGTCATCATGAGGCCTGCTTGAGTAGCCAAAACAAGTGTGAGGGCTTCTAAGGAGGTATATGTTTACTATTAGCATGCATCACAATATTGAGCAACAGAGAGGGCTTCTGTGAAGTTAGAATGCAGGTAGCTAATCTCACCAGAGGCTCATTTGGTCATTTAATGACACATTATGCCACTCTAACCTACAATGCATGCTGCTTTGGCAGAAGTGATATTTCATGTAGTCATATCTTCACATCTATTGAGTTTTTTAATCATAGATGGAGCTGTAGGAGTGACAGCATTGTTTTTATCACACCAAGACACAGCAACACTGGCACATACATCTCTTCAGGGAACAGTTGCATCCTTGCCTAGTGTGGCAAGTGTGCCAGCACTGGACTTATGTAGCCAATCCAGCACTGGCACAGTTAAGGAATCCACAATTATATGTATTATGTGAGATATCACAATGATTTTGCCATGAGCTTGCTATGAGCTTGCAAACATTGTTGTAGTATATAGTGACTATATGGGTTGCACTGTGTTCCCATGCACATCACGTGTGCCTCTGTTCACAGTCATCAATATTTGAGTTCACTATACTACCCTCCGCTTTCATAAGGCAGTACAAATGGTTATATGTACAACACATGCATGCAGTCTTTGCAAACTGTTTACATTTACACTCCCTTTGGATTGTGGTAGGATGTCTGACGGTCAGTACACTTCAGCAGCACACATACTCACATGTCAACATTGTGCCACATTGCTAGCTTTGCTTGGTGTATGTCTTCCAAAAGCACATGCGTTTGGCCCATGTTGTTGACATGCAGCCATATTTTGCTACACATGATGATGTCCTGTGGTGTTTGTAATACCTAGCTACATACCTTTGTGATGGGCCAAAAAATATTAATTGAGATGGGAGTGTCTTGATATTTACAGTGACTATGAATTAAGAATGCTTACACAAAGGTAATGTTAATTCATTTATCACCATTTTTAATTACTCTAAAAAATATATATATTGATTTCCATCAAGCTACTTCATGCGTCTGTGAAAAGATTCTGGACAATGTTGTTTTTTTGCTGGGTACCAGCAATTGTGGGTAGATTTTGGCATTGGTCCTCATCTTCAGCCTCATTTTCATCTGGGCCTTCCTGCTCCTCATGGCCCACGTCCCATGGGGGCATTTGACACACATGTAGGTTGTACAATATATTGTACAGAAGGTTCATTTTGCATACAAAGGGAGGAGTATAGCCATCTCCCCCCAGACATGTTGAAGAAGTGCCAGCGAGATTTCAGTACTTTGAAATTCCGCTCCACTATAACCCTGGTCCTGCAAAGTGCATTGTTATAGTTGTACTCTGTCTCTATCTGGGGTGTTCAAATGGAATCATCTCCCATGGCTGCAGACCATATTCTTGGTCAGCGGAAGAAACAGGAAAAGAAAAATCAGACAATGATCGTGACAATTGGTGGGTCCACATTTAAGTACATGCATGTTATGTGTACCAAATGACTCATACACATTTCCACCAGCATGAGACCTGCATTGACATTGGATGGAATTCATATACCCTTTCATTTTTTAAATAACATTGTCCTATGAATACAAGTATACTGGCATGTGTGATACACTTACTAATTGAAAAACCTTTTCGTGGCAAAAGCACAAATATGGCAAGTCTTTACTGATATGGAGAGTGAGTACACCCTTCAGAGACAATTCTGTCACACTTCTCTATTGTGTTGGATTGGGTCTAAACTCGGCATTTCTGGCATATTATATGTCTTAATTTTAAATAGTTACCCGGTGCAGATGATGTGGTCCCTTTCATTCCCACAGATTTGGCTGTGACAATAGTAGTCACTGTTGTTCAGTAGCTACTGCTGTGGATAGGCTGCTCCAACATTCTGTAGGTGGTCTTTGTAAATTTTTGCTCAGGAAAGCTGAAGTTGTGATTCTTCTCAGACTTGCCATTCCTGTTCTGTATAAGCATCAGGATTCTCCCCTGGGAGTGACAGTCACGCTTTACAAATAAATCAAATAAAATCAAATCAAACAAGGACATCATTGTCTACTCTTGGCAGTGTAGTAGTAGTAGTAAAATACTTTATTCAGTCACATCCGGAACATAAAAGCCCACACGAAAATAACCAGGAGCATTAATCGCGGCCAAAAAAAACACAGCTAATATCAAAATGCAATTATTATGATACAAATCTAAGCCCCCTAGTCACCCCCATAATAAATATACAGTTAATTGATCAGAGAATAAAGTGCAATATGCAGAATAAAAACATTTTCAATATCAAACGCCCTGTACATCTCTCATTTTTTCAATCTCAATGAGGAGACTAAAAAGCATGCAACTGCATATGTAGTCTGTACACCAGGAGGTAACTGTAAACACATGAGAGCAGGTCTAACTTGAACAAATTAGGTACATTTTAACAAGGGAATTAACAAGTTGTGATGGGGAATTTCACAAAAACTACAGAAAAAAACAAAATGCAATCAACTCTGTGGTGAAGAGTTGTCACACATACAAGGCCCCAAATCACTACTCCATACAGCAGGCTTTGGGTGTGCTAATAAAAAATGATATTGATTAAACCTGAACCTAGTTAAAAGATAAATATGATGGAGATTAAAGGAATAGGTGAAATAAGGTTCAATAAGAGGACTGGTGGCCAGCAGAGAATGGGCGTGAACTGAGGTTTTCTTCAGCTCGAGAGCTTCCCATTCTACTTTTATCCACTGTAGAAAATTTACTCTGGTCCAAAGCAATGTCAGCCTTTATTATAGAGGTAGGTATTTCAAACAAGGCTGGGCTACCTAGTTTAACAAAAATATCACTAATATATTTTAACCAGCCAATCGATCTCCAACCATCTAAGGTCAAACGTCTGTAGGAATCTCCCTTACCAAGGTATTTTCTATGCTCAAATAGTCAGCTACCTAATCAAGGGGTGCAGTGCAATAAGGTCCGAAATATATGGTAAACCCAGTTGTTCATGGACTATAAATTCTGGAGTGGATGTCGGGACTGCTAGTAAACACCCACAAAATCTATTTTCAGTGACTTGTAAATCATTGACATTGGCATAACCCCAAATGTTACTGCCGTAGGTGGCCACAGAGACAGATTTGGCCTGAAAACTTTCAACTAGACCCACAATGGCTTTCTACCTATTCTTGCTGAAAAAGAAAACAGAGCACTAATAGTTTTGAAAAGGGCAGCTTCTTTGCTTTCACAAGGGGACCCCACGTGGTTTGAACATCAAACACCACGCCCAAAGAAGAATAGGTTTGTGCTCTCAATATCTTATTTTTCTGTACATGAAAAGATTTGATTGTAGCTGACTTTGGACCCACCACCATCACCTGGGATTTGCCATCATTTGTGTAAATATCTAAGTTATTCAGATAGTCCACAAAGCCATTGAGTAGTGTCAGAAACCGCAATGCGGTCCTAGCGAACAATTCAGTGTCATCTGCAAACAATAATGCGGGGATCGCCTGTACACCTACACGTGGACAATCTACACTCTTATTGAGTATCCTCACCCCGAGTTCATTCATGTACAACGTGAACAAAAATGTTGCCAGTATGCAACCTTCTCAAACACCAGTCTGTAGATTAAGAGCTTGTACAAGCCCCCTCTGCATTAGAATGAATTACCGCCCTCATGTCCATGTGCAAGTCAACTAAAAAGCCCACAATATATGGGTCCGACCCTTTTCCAATAATATCTACCATAGCTTAGACCTAGTTACCTCGTCAAAGACAGAGGAGAGATCCATGTGCGCTATAAAAAGCGACCCTGATTTAGTTACAGTATATTTATTACTCAGCATATAACAATTAAGGCATTGATCACAGAACATACATTGCACCCAAAAAAAAAACCAAAAAAACACATGATTAATACCCAGACAAATCCCACACTTGCATGCTCCTTATTCTCTATGTCCATTATATGGGACCTCAGTGTCTGATGTGTGCCACAAAAAGAAGGTCCATGCATTGCATTATAAACATTCACTAAAACAAAAGTACCTATCCTGGTAGCTGGGAAAATCAGGACTTGGACATTAGATGAAGATACAGGCACCTGTCTAACTCTACAACTCAAAGACAGCGAAACCAGTGTTATAAGGCCTCCTTTAGGCCTCCCTCTGAGTGAGGGCACAGGAGGGTTAAACAATGACTTAAACCCATCCAAAAACATGATATCCTCAGTGTCACATGTTTCCTGCAGAGATATTCTCGCAAAGGACTTTGAGATCGGCCAGCCACTTCAGGTTATCCTTTTTACCTCTAACCCCCACTATGTTCCAACTTATGATCCCCCTCTTCAGACTAAAGCCCAGCAGCTTAGAAGTTACCATTGGGAGCTTAGGTAAAGACAGCCCATCAAAATTTAAAGAAACCACGTCCAATGGCATAGTAATTACCTTTGGAACCTGAGGTGAAACCAGCCCTTCAATATCTTTAAAAAACGCACATTTGGTACCTACATCACTAAGCACTCTATTCCATGCATAAGAAATATCATGAACATAATGCAACAAATTCCCCAATCCAAAATACTTGGCTGGAGATCCACCAGGTACAGGCTCAGGCTGACCCTTGGAGGGTGTTCTATTATCCAAAAAGAAGGGAGTCAGTACACTATCTAAACCCAAAGCCTCAAATCTGTTGTTGGTTGATAACACAAACTTGTTTCCCACAGGTCATCTTACCCTGGCTACCTGCTTGTGTCTAGAATTGCCATCCTGCTGGGATACAAGTGGAACAAAGGACGGCCTATTAAAAAAAAACTAAAGGCAGGGCCTGGATGGAAGATGGAGAAACTATCGGAGGGACAAAGTTTAATACCAGCGGGACACATCAATCAAAGTTTACCACAATACAATCCCCAGGATGGTTCTTGGGAGAAGACCCAACCCAATCAACCCTCCTAATCATAAGAATCCCTTTGGCCAGAAGACGGCCTTTCAGATCCCAGTTCAATAGCCAATGGGTAACTTTATTCCTTAAACTCCAATAATCTTCACTAGTCCCTTTCCTCAACTCCGGAACACCAGTAAGAACGACGACATAAGGAGCCGAAGCAGGGGGGATATGTAGGGTTACTCGTGCAGCAGGAAAAATATCATGTTTATGCCTGCGATGTACCCCACACTCCTGCTCCAAAGAAGGCCTATCTGCAACCCCCTCCTTTACATGCCTCGTCTTCCTAGTAGATACTAAAGGTGTAGATATATTTTTGCTGGAACATTGGGGAGAACCAGAGCTCAGGGGTAAAACACCACTGGGCCCTGTGTACCTTCTGTAGTATTAGAAGTGCATTAGGTCTGCTATGTTGACAGGACACACGGGCACAGAAACATAGGATTCCTGCACTGTACAGTGAAACTAGTAAATTATCAGCACTGCACTGACTCACTAATTAAGGACAGTGTAGGACGTATTTGAGGCCAAACAGCACAGTCCTATGTTTTCAAGCTACACTGGCACACAGTAGACTGTGTTGCACCAAGACAGGCACAATTGCAACATGGTGAATATGTGGCTACGTTTACTGTGAGATGTACTTTGTGCATGAGGAGCTACCTTCCTGACAGCATGAACCCTTGAAGGCCTGATAGTGTACGTTTGTGTGCCACAGAATGAACCACACATAGGTGGCAAAAGTGTTTATGATGACTTATGTAAATTTTCCATGGTACACATGACTTGGGGAGAGCAAATGATTTTAAACTTTTTACAGTCTAGGTGGTGTTGGAAACATGACATGCCTCATGAACATAGGAGTTACACGTGGACACAGACATGGAAGCGTTTCCTTCTACACAGTGTTGCAACACAGCATTTTTGCAAGTAGTGCTTTGCTCAGGTTCTTTACACCATTGCAAGACACACACAGTGCCTTAGCACATTTTAACATGTGTCACTTACAGGGTTGGATTGCACGTGTCATGATTTAAAGAGCTATCATTCAGTGGATTCAAGCAAACCATCTGAAATGGATTACTGACAAAACCAAGATTATGCTATTAGATAAGTCGAATGATTTAGTTCCCTCCGAATGGTGGCCAGATTTAGCCCTCCCACTCCTCCAACAATAGTGGAGGTTGTTAGGAACTTTGGAATAAAATTTGACTCTCTTCTGTCATTTTATTTGCAGGACCTTGCAGGAGCAGGGTCTTGTTTTAATCTAATAAATTTCTTGAGGAAAATATTTGGTCTTTTGCCTCTCACAGCCAGGAAAACTGTAGCATGTGTGCTCATCACTTCCAGCCTGGACTTTTGTGATAGTCTATATGCCAGCTTTTCTAAAGAGCCTCTACATAAACTTCAAGTTGTTGAACACGCAGCTGCCCGAGCAGTTCTTAAACTGTCTATAAGATCATCTGCTTCTACAGCTTTAAAAGCTTTGCACTGGCTGCCGGTCTACAAGAGAGTCCCCTTTAAAATTATTTTGATGACCTTTAGAGCCCATACAGACTGGACCAAAATTCCTTACAACACAGTTCACTCACCACACTGCTAGAAGAACTCTGAGTTCTTAGCATGCCTATTTGCTCAAACCTCATTTAGATTGAAAACCAGAGGGGGTAAATACTTTACTGTTTTAGGCACCAGGGCCTGGAACTCTCTTTCTAGTCACTTGAGGTTCATAGACTCAGAATCTGTATTCGGAAAGCAGCTCAAGACATGGATCTTTGGGATCCCTGATACACTTTGCCAATCCCTGATCTTGTGAGACATTACTTCTCTCCTCTGATGGGATTCTCTTCATCTCAACCTTGCTTTGCAATAGCACCAGGATGCTCCTCTGGGAGTGATAGTTGAGCTTTACAAATAATTATTTGAATTAAATTCAATGACGTATGATGCAAGTATGAGGCACACCCATCCTACATATGCACTGTCTCAGTCACCAAATATAGAGATGGCTATTTTATCATACATTATTTACTGGTATTAGGTCTGTCATGTACTTCAGATGTATCTACCAACCAGTAGGCCATTACCATATTCCTATTCTGGAAGTACTCATTGATGATTGAGTGCCTGAAGACGTAGAAGTCATGAGCACTCAAAGGGTACTTTGCCAGCACACTGAGGAACATTCCCCGATGGTCCACTATTCCCAGTACATTGATGGAATAGGTGTACTTCCTATTGCGGTACAGGTGGTATGTAGCAGCTGGAGGCACAAGTTGCACATGTGTGCAGTCTACTGCTCACAAGACATGTGGAAACCCAGCTATGGCATAGACGCATTGCTTGTTTTCCAGTAATTGCTGCTGTGTGTTGGGGAACATGATGCACTGGGATGTCAGACTGATGATGGCATCCAGGATGAAGTGTAGGAATGCTTGAAAGGTTGACTGCGAGATTCCTGCCACTCTGGCTGTGGTGGTTTGGAATGACCCATAATCCAGCATGTGGAGGACTGACATCAGCTTGAACTGCACCTCTGTGAGGTTGCCTGCAGCCTTGATGCAATCAGGTTCAGGAGCTGGATGGTGGACTCCCTTCTGAGCCTCAAGTAGGTGTTGACCTCCTCCTCCCTGAAAACAGTCAGAGTAGTTATTTGGCAGTAGACATGCTCCCTTTACTAGTACTGCTAACGCCATGGTTGAGGTTGTGGTGATAGTCTTCTCACCACTCCTATCTGAAGTATTAGCACCTCCATTGTGAAGCTGAGCTTGCCAAAGTGTTTTGGGTATGTTCACTCAGTGCCAATACATAATTCCTTACACCTGGGTTGCTGAAGTGCAGGAATTTTAATGCATTTTCTGCTATGCGCGCCATTTGCCAATGATGAGTCACTTTTCATGGACTTGTAAATATCACTGCATCAGTTCTAAGTTAGATTCTACAAAGGAACACCTACCTTGCATATAATATAGTTGTGAGATGCAGCTGGTTCAGGTGCAGGGAAATTCCAACGCAGGCCACCAAAAAGTGACACATTGGCCCTAATGCCCTGCTTTGGAAATATGGAACACAAAATGCGCAGCCACTGCATAAAAAAATTATGCAATGGTGGTGCAAGCTCCTTGTAAGTATGCCCTTTAGTGTACTGCTGGTGATGTGATGGAATGATATAATCATTAGCACAGTTTTATAGTCTACTACGGTGAGTGTCACAGATAAATAGGATAGAAGTAATATTAAAAAAAAAAATGTGGAGAGTAGAAGTGATTTTGCCCAAAATGTGGATGACACCACTCTCCATGGAGTGGACTGCCCAATAGATATTTGACCAGAGCTGAAGCAACCTGTGAGTTGAAAGATAGCAGGGAAGTCGATTGAACACTAGTAACTTCTTCAATTTGCAAAAAGGATAGTGAGTGAATATACAGCACAACAATGTGGATTTTTAATGGTGGAAGTGTTGTGGACAGTAAAAGAGAAGTGGGAGGGCCTTAAGTGTTGTGACATGGTCGGCAGCCACATGGCAATAGACTCATCACTTAAAGGGAGAAGAAGACAAATAGTGAAAGGAAGGCAAGCAAGTAAAATGAAAGAATAGGTTAAATGATCTGGCAGTAGTAATGGAACAATACTAGACAGCATATGATATCGTCATATCGTAAGCCCCTTGAAGATATACACTCTGCATACACATTTGTCAAAACTCTTGTCTTTATCAGTTACCATTTTGTTTCATCACATTCCTGAAGGATAGGTGAATTATTCCTGTACCCTATTAATCAGATCTCTTGCATTAACGTTTCTCCACATGTGCTTGAATCTCTTAGTTTGTTGTGTAACATACATCTGTTCCTTGAAAGAAAACATTAAAGGCTTCAAGGTCCCAATTGCTACTGTATGAGTGAAATGAGTCTTACCAATAGCTGGAAATAGTGAGAAAGTCAAAGTCGGATTTAGGCTTGGAAGTCAGTCCGATCATTATCAGAGTGGGATCATACTTCAATGGAATACCAACTGTTGGGTTGCTTTTAGTAAAGATGGAATCCCAAACTGGAAAACTTGCAGGACACCAAGTATAATTTAGCGCCCAATCAGACACCTGAAATTGGCATCTACTTAATAAAGCTTAAACGAGGACACCTTCTATGCCCTTTTTATATACAATTCTAGTTTTTCAGTCCAATTTAAAATTCAGCATCTGCAATTAAATTATTTGGAAATTGTTCATAAAGATTAATACAACATGGAAGAATCTAAAGTTTGACTTGACATCTTTAGGTGTAAAGCGTATATCAGTTTATGGGAACATTTGTTTCAACTCACTCATTTCATTATGATAATATAAGCTTGTTATTCTATTATGGTATACAAGACACAGTGTATAGCATTCTGCTAACACTCCTTCACTAGTGGATTGGAAGCACAGGGATATATTTTAGTATTCCGCCCAAATTCTAGCCAATAAATTGGCTAATGAAATGAGTTATAAATGGTGGTCCAAAAGGGATCCGTTTTCATCAATGCTTTTATACATAATCATATTATCATTGAACAGGCATTGAAAAACAGCAACTGCAATTCCAGGTGTACATTGCTGAAAGCTAGATCATTCTTTGATGTTGGAGCAGGCCTAGACGGTACTTGAAAATTACTGAATATTTTAATCAGATCCATCTCTGTATGAATGTGAGTTTCCACAGGCTTTAGTAGGTCAAAACTATAATCATTGCTTCATGAGGTAGAGACTCATGGGATACATTTTAAATGCTTTGAAAAAACTCAGACCTCGGGCCAACAAAATACAGTTTTCTGTGCGCTTCCCTCCTTTGGAAAAAGACAGCAACCAAGACAAAAAGCTTGGTATTCGCTACAAGTGAAACTCCCCCTTGTTCAGGCCAAGCACCACATCAAACTGTCAAGGTCACTTAACAGGCACACTCAGATTACTGCAACCCATCTACATGGGTCTTTCCAAAATGTACAGAGTAGCTAGAGTATGCATCAACATGAATCAATCAATCAATCAAAGAAATTTGTAGAGCGGGCTACTCACCTGTGAGGGTCTCAAGGCGCATGGGGGGGGAGGGGAACTGGGGGGGAGGCGGTGCCAGGGAGGGTTACTGGTCGAACAGCCAAGTCTTGAGGTTCTTTATGAAGACCAGTAGGTCTATGATTTTGCAAAGGTCGGTGGGGAGGGAGTTCCAGGTTTTGGGGGCGAGGTAGGAGAAAGACCTGCCTTCTGTGGTGGTGTGCTGGATGCGGGGGACTGTGGCTAGTGCGAGGTCGGCTGATCGGAGGTTGCGTGTGGGAGTGTGGAAGTTTACTCTTTCATTGAGGTAGGTTGGACCGGTGTTGTGGAGGGATTTGTGTGCGTGGATGAGGATCTTGAATGTGATTCTCTTGTCTATGGGGAGCCAGTGTAGGGATTTGAGGTGTGGTGAGATTCGTTTGTGTCAGGGGAGGCCAAGGACGAGGCGCGCAGCTGTGTTCTGGATTCTTTTGAGTTTGCTTTTGAGTGTGGTGTTGGTGTAGAGGGCATTGCCGTAGTCCAGTCTGCTGCTGATGAGTGCGTGGGTGACTGTCTTTCTGGTTTCTGGGGGGATCCATTTGAAGGATTTTTTTAGGGTTCGGAGTGTGTGGAAGCAGGAGGAGGTTAGAGCATTGATTTGCTGTGTCATGGAGAGGAAGGGGTCGAGGATGATGCCGAGGTTGCGTGCGTGGGTTGCGGGGGTGGATGCGGGGCCTAGGGCGGTGGGCCACCAGGAGTCATCCCATGTGGTTTTGTTGGGGCCGAAGATGATGACTTCGGTTTTGTTTGAGTTGAGCTTGAGAAGGTTAGTGGACATCCAGTTGGGAGTGTCTAGGAGAGCGGCGTGTAGGTTGGTTTTGGTGGTGGTGGGGTTGGGGGTGAGGGAGAGGATGAGTTGTGCGTCATCTGCATATGAGAGGATGGTGATTCCGTGTGCTCGGAGAATGTTGGCTAGGGGGATCATGTAGATGTTGAAGAGTGTGGGGCTGAGGGAGGACCCTTGGGGGACTCCACAGGTGATCTTGGTAGTGTTGGAGTGGAAGGGCGAGAGGCGGACTCTCTGGGTTTGGTCGGTGAGGAAGGAGGAGAGCCAGTCTAAGGCTTTGTGGCGGATTCCTATGTTGTGGAGGCGTGTGCGGAGTGTGTGGTGGCAGACGGTGTCAAAAGCTGTGGAGAGTTCTAGGAGGATGAGTGCGACGGTCTCGCCTTTGTCGACTTTGGTCCTGATGTCGTCAGTGCATGCAATGAGGGCGGTTTCTGTGCTGTGGTTCTTGCGGAACCCAGATTGTGAGGGGTCAAGGGTGTTGGTTGCTTCGAGGAAGTGGGATAGGCGAGTGTTGACTAATTTCTCTGCAACCTTTGCGGGGAACGGGAGGAGGGAGATGAGGCAGTAGTTGGAGAGGATCTCCGGGTCGGGTTCTTTTTTTTTTTAGGAGAGCGGTAATTTCCGCGTGCTTCCAGGGATCTGGGTAGGTGGCGGAGTCAAAAGAGGAGTTGATTATGTTGTAGAGTATGGGGGCGATGGTAGGGCTAGCTTTGTTGTAGATGCGGTGTGGACAGGGGTCAGAGGGGGAACCGGAGTGGATGGAGTTCATGGTTTTTTCAGTTTCTTCGTGTGTGGTAGGGGTCCATGTGGATAGTGTGGTGGGGGGTCTTGAGTGGGGGTTGGGTTGGGTGAGAGAGGGGTATGTGTGGTGGGTGTGTGTGATATGAAGCTGTTGTGGATGTCCAGGATTTTGTGGAGGAAGTGGTTGGAAAGGGCGTCACATAGTGGCTGTGTGTGTGTGGGGTCTATGTTGCTGGCTTTGGGTTTGGCAAGTTCGTTGATGATGGTGAAGAGTTCTTTGCTGTTTTGGGAGTTGTTGTCAAGGGGTGTCTTGTAGTGATCTCTTTTGGCGGTGCGTATAAGTTGGTGATGGGTGCGAATGTTGGTTTTGAGTGTGGAGAAGTTGGTTGAGGAGGGTTCTAGTCTCCATATTTTCTCAGCTTGGCGGCATTTGCGCTTGGAGTCTTGGAGTTCAGGGGTGAACCATGGGGCATTCTTGATGTTGCAGGTGGTGATGTGTTTTCTGAGGGGTGCTAGTGTGTCTGTGCAGGTAGTGATCCATTTGGAGAGGTTGTGTGCTCCTGCGTTGGGGTCGTTGGTGTGTGTGTGGGGGGGATTATGGGCCAGTTGGGAGTTTAGTCGTTCTGTGGGGATCTTGTCCCACATGCGGTAGGGTGTGGTGTGTTGATGGTAGTGTGTGGGGGGTTTGGTGAAGGAGAAGTAGACGCAGCGGTGGTCTGTCCAGAGGAGTTCGGTGGTGCGGGTGTAGGCTATATGTTGGCTTGAGGTGAAGATTGTGTCCAGCGTGTGTCCTGCGGAGTGGGTGGGTGCGGTGACCAGTTGTTTGAGTCCAAGGTTGTTAAGGTTGTCTATGAGGGAGGTAGTGTTGTGGTCTTGTGGGTTTTCTAAGTGAAAGTTGAAATCACTGAGGATGATGTAGTCTGTGGAGGTGAGGGCGTACGGGCTGATGCTGTCGGCGATGGTGTCGCAGAAGGTGGGGCGTGGTCCGGGTGGTCTGTAGATTAGTGTACCTCTGAGGGTGGAGTTGTTGTTGATGTGGATGAGGAAGTGCATGTGTTCAGTGTTGCTGATAGTGTCTTGGGAGCTGGTGGTGACTTTGATGGTGTCTCTGTGTAGAATGGCGATGCCCCCGCCTGGCTTGTTTAGGCGGTCTTTGCGTTGGAGTTTGTATCCCTTGGGGGTGGCTATGGCTATGTCGGGTTCTGAGGAGAGGTTGGTCCAGGTTTCCATGAGGAAGGCAATGTCAGGTGAGTGTGTAGTGATGAGGTCCCAGAGTTCTATGGCATGTTTGTGAAGGGAGCGGATGTTGGGTAGCAGGCAGTTCAGGTGGTTTGTGTTCTGGTTGTGGGTTGGTGTGTTGGGGGTTGGTTGGTGGGGGCAGGGTGGGTGAGTTTTGTGTTGGGGGTGTTGTGTTTGTTGAGGGTGGGGTCGCTATAGTTGGTGTGTGGTGTGAGGGATGATGAGCAGGAGAAGTGGCAGGTGTAGCAGGTGAAGGGGCCATGAGTATGTGTGGGGTTAGATGTGGTGCATGTGGGGCGGGGGCCTGGGTTGAGAGAGTGGAGGGTGAGTGGGGAGTAGGTGTGTCTGGGAGGGCCAGGGGTTCTGGCGCTGGGCGCGGTCCAGGCGTGGACGGGCGCAGACGGGCTTGCCTTTGGCGCGGCTGCCATAAGAGGAGGGGAGGGTGGGAGTGGCAGCTGGGAGGCGGGAGGGCCTGTCCAATGAAAGGGCTGGGGGGTGGGGCTGCAGGGGACTCAGCGGTGGGAAAGGGAAAGAGAAAAACTGTGAGAAAAGGAGGCGGGAGGGGCCGCAGGGGACTCAGCGGCGGGAAAGGGAAAGAGGAAAACGGTGAGAAAAGGAGGGGGAGGCGGGAGGGGCTGCAGGGGACTCAGCGGTGGGAAAGGGAAAGAGAAAAACAGTGAGAAAAAGAGGGGGAGGCGGGAGGGGCCGCAGGGGATGCACCGGCGGGAAAGGGAAAGAGGAAAATGGTGAGAAAAGGAGGGGGAGGTGGGAGGGGTCGCAGGGGACGTAGCGGCGGGAAAGGGAAAGAGGAAAACGGTGAGAAAAGGAGGGGGGAGGTGGAAAGGGCCGCAGGGGACGCAGCAGCGGGGAAAGAAGCAGAGTGAGGACGGGAGAAAGGAGGTGGCACGGAAGGCAGAGCGGGGAGCGACCTACCTGCAAGCAGGGTCAAAGGTTGCTCCCAGCTAGCGCGCCGTGTCTGCCATAAGAGGAGGGGAGGGTGGGAGTGGCAGCTGTGAGGCGGGAGGGCCTGTCCAATGAGAGGGCTGGGGGGTGGGGTCGCAGGGACTCAGCGGTGGGAAAGGGAAAGAGAAAAACTGTGAGAAACGGAGGGGGGAGGTGGGAGGGGCCGCAGGGGATGCAGCGGCGGGAAAGGGATAGAGGAAAACGGTGAGAAATGAAGGGGGAGGCGGGAGGGGCTGCAATGGACGAAGCGGCGGGAAAGGAAAAGAGAAAAACTGTGAGAAAAGGAGGGGGAGGCAGCAGGGGCCGCAGGGGACGCAGCGGCGGGAAAGGGAAAGAGGAAAATGGTGAGAAAAGGAAGGGGGAGGTGGGAGGGGCCGCAGGGGATGCAGCGGCGGGGAAAGAAGCAAAGTGAGGACGGGAGAACGGAGGTGGCACGGAAGGCAGAGCGGGGAGCGACCTACCTACAAGCAGGGTCAAAGGTTGCTCCCAGCTAGTGCGCCACGGCTGCCATAAGAGGAGGGGAGGGTGGGAGTGGCAGCTGGGAGGAGGGGGGGGCCTGTCCAATGAGAGGGCTGGGGGGTGGGGCTGAAGGGGACTCAGCGGCGGGAAAGGGAAAGAGAAAAACAGTAGTATTGCTGTCTGCCGGAGCTTTTAAAAAGTATACATTCTTTCAGCTTCAGAAAAGCATTGCTCTCTCACCACATGATATTGGCGGTTTGGAGTATCTTTTACTGAGTGCTTGCATTGCAACCCAAGAGGCTGTTTCAAAATTATAGTGAATCACGCCAATTATTGTCACATGCTGTCCATTATGTCACACACGTATTGTAAACATTTTTCAAACCTTTTTCGTGGAAGCAAAAGTCTCTTTTATCATATTTTTGTCAGTCTTGAGTGTCAGCCTGTCTCCAAACCTAGCTCCTGATTCGTTTTTCTCTCTAAACACCACGATGGCCTAATCTCGGAGACTCACAACATCTGCACCATACAGCAGGTTTTTGTTAAAACTCGTGCTTAATTATGGATGCGTGAAGTTCCTTTTTTGATAGAAATAAAGTCATAACGTAGAGGCAATGTTAATGAGAAATGTTGTTTGCAATGTGCGAAGTGAAAAGATTGCAATGTATATACTTATAGCTTTCGTGTGTGCCTGGATTTTAGTCCTGCTCAAGACCTGTTGTTTCTAGCCACTGTGCTGTCTCGGAGCTGATGCATTATGCACTTCGTGCTTGCGGACAAGAAAGTACACAGAAACAGATACTTTCTATTAAGTATTTTCGGAGTGAATACATTTTGTATTTTGATGGAATATATATGTGTTAGACCTGACAGCCTTAGGGTGGTCACCCCTAACTTTTTGCCTGCCTCCCTCGACTTTTTAGACACTGTTTTTGATGGTTTTAAGACTCTGCGCACTTTACCACGGCTAACCAGAGCTAAAGTGCATATGCTCTCTCCCTTTCAACATGGTAACATTGGATCATACCCAATTGAATTATTGAATTCACTTATAAGTCCCTAGTAGAGTGCACCATGTGTTGCCAGGGCCTGTAGATTAAATACTACTAGTGGGCCTGCAGCACTGATTGTGCCATCCACTTAAGTAGCCCCTGAATCTTGTCTCAGGCCTGCCATTGCAAGGCCTGTGTGTGCAGTTTCACTGCCAATTCGACTTGGCATTTAAAAGTAATTGCCAAGCCTAAAACTCTCCTTTTTCTACATATGACACACGTAAGGTATGCCCTAGGTGACTCATAAGGCAGGGTGCTTTGTAGACAAAAGGCAGGACATGTACCTATGTAGTTTACATGTCCTAGTAGTGTAAAACTCCTAAATTCATTTTTACACTGCTGTGAGGCCTGCTCCCTTCATAGGCTAACATTGGGGATGCTCTCATACATTGAGTGGTAGCTGCTGATCTGAAAGGAGTAGGAAGGTCATATTTAGTATGGCCAGAATGGTGACATTAAATCCTGCTGACTGATGAAGTTGGATTTAATATTACTATTTTAGAACTGCCACTTTTAGAAAGTGAGCATTTCTCTGCACTTAAATCTTCTGTGCCTTCCAATTCACATCTGGCTGGGTTTAGTTGACAGCTCCTTGTGCATTCACTCAAACACACCCCAAACACAGGACATTCAGCCTCACTTGCATACATCTGCATTTTGAATGGGTCTTCCTGGGCTGGGAGGGTGGAGGGCCTGCTCTCACACAAAGGACTGCCACACCCCCTACGGGGACCCTGGCAGACAGGATTGAACTGAAAGGGGACCTGGTGCACTTCTAAGCCACTCTTTTAAGTCTCCCCCACTTCAAAGGCACATTTGGGTATATAAACAGGGCCTCTGACACTAGCAACTCAGACACTTCCTGGAGAAGAAACTTGTAACGAGAACCTGCATCCTGCCAAGAAGAACTGCCTGGCTGCCCAAAGTACTCACCTGACTGCTTCCTGTGAAGGACTGCAGCCTTGCTGTTTCCATGCTGCCTTGCTGCTCTCTGGCTGAGGTGAAGAAGTGCTCTCCAAGGGCTTGGGTAGAGCTTGCCTCCTGTTCCCTGAAGTCTCAGGACCAAAAATATTTCATCTCTTCAAGAAGGACTCCTTGTGTGGCGAAATTCGGTGCACAGCCTGTCAGAAACGACGAACAGCCAGCACCGTGGTGAAGATTTCACTGCACGCCGAACCGGAACAGCACAGCCCGACTTCGCAACAAGAAGATCGACGCAGCGCCAGCGTAGTGACCTGAAATTCATTGCACGCCCCACTGGATCGACGCATAGCCAATCTTGAACGACGTAGCCTAACTTCCAGAGAGGAATCGATGCAGCATCTGCCGTGCGGCAGACAAATCGACACAATGCCCACCGGATTGACATAGCTCCTGGGACTTTGTCCTGCCAGCACAGGAAATCCACGCACCGTGTCTAGGGCGTCTGAAAACCCCGCAACCCGAAGAGGATCCATGACCGAGTGCCGGAAAATGACGCACAGCCGTCCCTGAGTGGAAACTAAATGACGCATCGCCGTGTGCGGCCCGAGAAATCAATGCACACCCCCTTTGTTTCCATGCTTCTCCTCCTCTGTGGCCCTTTGCGGAGATTTTTCACGCAAACCAGGTACTTTGTGCTTGAAAGAGACTTTGGGGGTCATTACGACCCTGGCGGAACAAGTCCGCCAGGGCCGTGGGACGCGGTGGCACCGCCGACAGGCCGGCGGTGCCCCGCGGGGCATTCTGATCGTGGCGGCTCAGCCGCGGTCAGAGAAGGGAAACCGGCGGTCTCCCGCCGGTTTCCCGCTGCCCCAAAGGAATCCTCCAAGCCGGCGCAGCATGCTGCGCCGGCATGGGGATTCCGACTCCCCCTCCCGCCATCCAGTTCCTGGCGGTTCTCCCGCCGGGAACCGGATGGCAGGAGGGGGAGTCGCGGGGCCCCTGGGGGCCCCTGCC
The DNA here is from genome assembly GCF_031143425.1 of Pleurodeles waltl. NCBI lineage: Eukaryota > Metazoa > Chordata > Amphibia > Caudata > Salamandridae > Pleurodeles > Pleurodeles waltl. Next base: position 255,180,192 of record NC_090443.1, on the reverse strand, counting down.
GTGCCCATGCCTATGGCATGGGCACGGCAGGGGCCCCCGTAAGAGGGCCCCTAAAAGTATTTCAGTGTCTGCAAAGCAGACACTGAAATACGCGACGGGTGCAACTGCACCCGTCGCACCTTCCCACTCCGCCGGCTCTATTACGAGCCGGCGTCATCGTGGGAAGGGAGTTTTCCCCTGGGCTGGCGGGCGGTCTTGTGAAGACCGCCCGCCAGCCCAGGGGAAAACTCGGAATACCCTCCGCGGTCTTACGACCGCGGAGCGGTATTTCGGAGGGGGGAAGCCTGGCGGGCGGCCTCTGCCGCCCGCCAGGCTCGGAATGAGGGCCTTTGTTTGCTTTTAAAAAGACTTAAGAACTTTATATCAGTTTTCAGTGATATCTTTACATTTACTTATTGCATCTTTGATCATTTTGACCTGCATTTATCCAGATAAATATTATATATTTTCTAAACACTGTGTGGTGTATTTTTGTGGTGCGTTATGGTGTTATTGTATGATTTATTGCACAAATACTTTACACATTGCCTTCTAAGTTAAGCCTGACTGCTGAGTGCCAATCTACCAGAGGATGGGCACAGGATAATGTGGATCCTGTGTGACTTGCCCTGACTAGAGCAAGGGTCCTTGCTTGGACAGAGGGTAATCTGACTACCAACCAAAGACCCCATTTCTAACAATATGCAAACATTTGTTGAAAAATAATAGTGTCAACGCTGTCATCCTAATATTGTGATATATATATTTAATATGCAGCACACCATGTTCATGTAGGGATTATGTGATCTAGTCTTAATTGCACTTTTGTGTGATACATAAAAGGACTCTAAAACATTTGAAATATATGTGGTTTTTAAGGATCTCTTCAATTTGTGAAAATAACACTGTCATAATGGCTTTCCTAAGGCAGTATTACAAATCTTTGGAAATCACAGTGTTCCATTGACTAAGCATTGATTTATAGGTACTTTCTCTGAGAACAGCTGTCAGCTGTTAGTGGAAACTACAGCCAGAGTTTAATTCTGCTAGACTACGACATTGTGGCTAATGCCAGCAGACTCGCAGCCTACAGTCATTATTAACTTTTTTGAGGAAATCTGTTGGCTGTGAGTTGAAACTGCAGACATTGGCCCCGGTGTCATCTGAAGGTTGTAGGACTGAAATCCTGTCTGGATCGGATCAAACTTCTCCATCTAGTCTCACCATATGGTGACAGCCACGGTTTGACACATCTGTGCACACCCAAATAAGCAATGAAAAGAAAACAAGCATTTATTGTGCTACCACATCCACACAACATTTGTGAAGGCCATTGTTTGCAACAGTTTCCAAATTAAAGTCTGATCTATTGGCTTTGGAAATTCTTGGTTTTCTTGCCCTCTGCACTTTCTGGGGCTACCACAGCACCCAGACTTCCACAACTTAAACACATCTCTATGCAGTTCACTATTTGTTAACCTCACTGATTTACACTGATGCCAGGAGCAACTTATAGATAGATGTTCTTATTCTGTGGTTTGCAGACACATGAGGAACCACAACCCTTACTCAGGATGCCATTGGCTGTAATGAAAACTAAGGGCCAGAATTACAAGGCCCTTGTGCGCTTTAGCGCCACATTTGTTGTAAACTTTTTGCTGCAAATGTGACGCTAACAGGCCACTACCATAGCGCCATAATTAGAAGGTGGTGCAAACTAGGTTTGGACCACCTTGCAAACCATTTGCGCCACATCATGTATAATATATGCATGATGTATGCAAAGGGGGCATTCTCTCGTTAAAGGGTTGCTAAAAATGGTGCAATGGAATCTACAAGACTCCATTGCTTCATTTCTAGTGTCATTTTTAACGCCTGCTTAAAGCAGGTGCTAAAATGAGGCTCCCATTGCTTTCAATGGGCCTCTTAACACTATACTTTTTACGCTAATCCAGTATAGCGTTACAACAGCATAAAAAACCTGACGCTATTGCCCCTAACATGCACCATAGTGCACCGAATTGTAAATACAGCGCTACCACAGTGGAGTTAGGGGACGCAAGGGGGCTGAAGGAAAAGTGGCTCATCACTAGTGATGCACTACTTTCTTGTAAATATGGCCTTTGATTTTATCAGATTAATAAAGTATATGCACATAGAAATGCAAAATCATTTTTTTCAAAATGCTCTGTTAATGTGAAGAAATTTGAAGGTGGATAGCAAACATTAAGGAGACCACCTTAGCTTGATTCGTGGAAGCAGGGCAAGAACGGTATTACTCCAGTATGGGCTATTGGTGACCTCAATGGAAGCACTGCTATCCGCTCACGAAAACAGAGCATGAGTCAAGAGGAAAAGAGGTAAAGCCATATGAAAGCATGTCACTTAGGCCCATATTTATACTTTTTTAGCACTGCGTTTGCGCCGCTTTTTGATGCAAAAACGGCGCAAACTTACAAAATACAATTGTATTTTGCAAGTTTGCGCAGCTTTTGCGTAAAAAAATGACGCAAATGCGAAGCTAAAAAAGTATAAATATGGGCCTTAGCTTTTTAGAAAGAAAACCACATTTAGAAAAGTTATAACCTCATTTAAATTAACGTTTAGATTTGTGTACAGTTTTATATTTGTAAACAAAACAAAATAGCTCATATTCTTTAAATTTGTATATTATTATGTGATATATAGTATTCTGCATTTTTGTGAGTTTCAAATTGTAAAATTTTGAAAGATTGATTCCCCTACTTTTATTACTGTTTCATTCCAGTCCACAGAAGTTAAAAGGTTAAGAACCATTGGAGTACAAGGTTGTAGAGAATACAAGGTTTACATAGTTCAAAGCTCTACCTGAAAAGGGAGAGGGGAGGAAAGACCTTCATACTTGCTATGCAAACTATCGTTCTCTCACTATTCTGTTGCTTGTGCCCAAGGAGGTGCTTAGGGTGCAAGAAAACAATACAAAATATATCATATTCAAGGGAATACATATTTGAAAAATGAAACCAAATTAATTAAAACAATAAAATATAGTAGCTAAATGCAAAAAAAAAAATATAGAAAATGAATAAGGAAAAATCGGACAAATGTCTTTAACATTAGGGAAAGCCAATAAGAACGACCATTGACATGATTTAGATAGTTATCATACGTGGATATCTGTCCTTTTCCCATGGACCTTACAATAATGAAACAGTTTGCATCTGTCCACGTGACAAGAATTCTACTCAGACCTTGTTGCATTTTGTCTTTTTTTGTAAGTTTTATCGCTTGTTCAGAATCAGACTCTTAATCTCACCATTAAGTAGGTATAGATTTAAGAAGTGTAGCGTTGATCTATGTGTACATCATATGCTATCTGGAATTGAAGTTTGTTCTTAGCATGTTTCTTAAACCTGGAGTTTGTTATCGTAATTCCATGTTTTTAATAATATAATTTGATATGTATCTTACCATGACAATTTTAATATGTCGAATATGTTTTCGCATTTTGTGTGCTTTTATGATATTTACAATTTAATACAGTTTTTATTGATTGATGGGCATAGAGGGTATGGAAATGAGTTACAATGACAGAAAATGTTCGGATTACTTACCAGTAATCTTCATTACACCAGTTCTTCCTTTCTCATCCCATTCCTAACGTTATGCAGTGGTTGTGCCCATTCACTCCTCACATCAACTTTAGAAAGCTCCTTCTTCCTTTTCCATGCAAGGTGAAGAAGGACAAGGAGCATATATCCCCTCCCATCCATAAGAACTTCCTGAGTATCACCAAGCATCACATCACTGGTTGATAAAAGAACAGGGAGAGAGGGAGGGACGTACGGAATGAGACGTGGAAAGAAGAATCGGAGTAATGAAGATCACCAGTATGTAATCTAAGCATTACCTCCTCATAATTCTTCCTCATCCCATTCCTGACGTTATGGAGGAATGCCCAAGCAAGACCACTTTCAGCAGCCCCCAAGAAACCACAAGAGACAGAAAGTAGAGCAACATCAATGGTAGCGAACCAACAGAGTAAAATACATGTGCCAAACACAAACTACAATCCTCCCAGGGACAGGAACATATCCAACCAAAAAGGTCCCAGTTTGGAGGAGGAACGAACAGCCACAAGGAGTACCAAACCAAACAAGGACAGCTCGGGATCCTGAGCCACACTCAACCTTAAGTGGGAAGTGAAAGCGGAGGGAGAGGACCACATGTCAACCTTGCAAATGTCCCGAAGGGCAATACCAGGCCAGGCCGACTACGAGGCAGCTATGCCCCGTGTGGAATGGGCCGCAAAACTACCTGGAACCACATTGCCCAGGGCTTGGGAAACAGAAAAAAATCACAGACCAATCCAATGAAACAAAGCATAGGAAGAGGGTGTTTCGCCCTTCGGGCAGGACCAAAGCCTCCTGAGGCCAAACAGGGAGAAAAATCTGCCAAAGGAACTGAGTAACCAAGGAAAGGACAACCTGGTCACCAAAAACACGGAGGGAAGGAGGACGGCAAACCAGAGCATCAAACTGTCCCCAGCACCTGGCAGTGGAGCTGGTCACCCAAAAAAAACACACCAAGGCCAGAAATCTATGGGACACCAACGCTAGGGGCCCATACAGATGGCAGAGCCCTCAAACAAATGAGCGAGCAGAGACTTAGCAGAGGATAAATCATCACAGGGATCCCGAAAAAGTCTCAACAGAGAACCACGGAAGCTCCCGGGCAGTAAAGGAAAAACCTTCAGTCAAAACCCTCAGTAGAAAATGCAAAACAGCAGGCACGGGCAGAACCAGAAGACAAAGACCTCGCCCAGCACCAAGCAGCAAGGGAGCTCCCAAGTTGTGCCTTTGCCTTGTCATTGGAAACCCATCTAGAAGGCAGGAGGGACAGGAAACTCTCAGAGAAAGAAACGAAAGACAAGCCCTGTCCTCACAACCACCAAAGCGAGAGATGCAACTGGGCCAGAGACCACAGGGGAAGCATAGGGATGGACAGAGAGGACGGTTCCAGAGGAAGAAACCACTCCGGCCCCACAGTCAGGAGACAGAGAAGAGGAAACACCAGGCCACCAAGGCCAGAAAAGAAGGACCACCACTGCCTCCACCTTCACCAACACCTGCAGCAGATGAGTCAGGAATCTGTGGATCAGAAAAGTATAAGAAGACCCAGTGGTCAAGACCTGGACAGAGTGTTCTGTGAGAGGAACCAGGGGAAGTAGAGTGGAAGCTAGGCAACCAGGGGAGTAGGGAGATATCCACCATCGGAAAACCCTAGTGATGACAAAGCTGTTTGAACACCGAAGGAGCCAGAACAAACACCAGGGAGAAGGGAAACACCCGACTAAGAAGGAATGCCCGAATACAGAGCAGCCCCCAAAGTGAACAGCCCAAACATTGGGCCCACCCTAGACACAAAAGGTGGATGAGGAGGTTGAGGGAAGACATCAAACTCACCTCCACAGAGACCTGGAGCAGTAAGGGCCCCCCAAGACCACCCCACCAGCCAAGGCAGCTGGCATCGGCAGGGAGGACCAGAGGAACCAGAGACTGAAGAGGGAAGTCCTGGTCCAGGGAAGACAGATATAAACACCAGCAGAGAGAGTCCAGGCCAAAGGAAGCAGCAAAGGAACAAAGGCTGCAGAGCAGCCACAAACAGTGGTCCAGCAAAGCAGAACATGATGCCCAAATGGACACAGGGAAGGTGCACCCAGTGCATGACAAACAAGGCTGTCGCCAGAAAGAAAAACAAATAGGCGACTAAGTAGCACCACAGAAACCAACAACAGGGACAAGCAACAAACAAGTAAGGGAAAAAAATAGGGTTGACCCACACAAAAAACCCCATCTTACCAGTAGACTCTGAAGTGGGAGCCACACCCTCGTGGAGGCCTCACGGACCATCAGGAGATGCCAGAGACAGAAGCAGCTGGGCACACCTGGAGGCAGGATGGGACACTACCCCCAGAGCTGTATCGAAGAAGGCACCAACATACTTCAGATGCAGAGAAGGAGCCAGGTGACACTCGGAGGGAGGACACAGGAACCGAAGACCTGCAATAGAGACACCGTGGAGGTAATGTCCCCCAGAGAATTCACCAGAGAGTGACATGGAGCAGAATAACAAAGACAAACGGATGGACCAAGATACCCCTTGAAAGAAGTAATATTTATGGGGCAAGGACCTCAGTGAAAAGCCTGGGAGAGGACAGCAGGCCAATGTAAGTACCCAGAATTTCCAGTGAACCCATGGTAAACCACAGAAACACCCAGAAAGCAGGAGTCACCAGAACGTGGAGACAGGCATACCGTAGAGCCAAGGAGGGCAGGAATACCCCGGAGAGACCAGCAAATGCACCAGAAGCGAAGAGAACAGCCGGCAACGGCCAGGACATACCAGGACAGGATTTGCAGGTCAACTACCAAGCAAAAATCTCCCACAACAGACTTGACCAAGAAGACACCAGAATAGGAACCACAAACCCACACCAGAGGAGGAACAGGGAGAAAGGACTGTTACAGGACAAGGGAGGTGACACCATCTGCCAGCATCAACCTCCCCACACAGAAATTCCAGGACAGGCAGGCAGAAGGAAGGGACCATCCGGAATCCCAGGGAAGACCATAAAAAAACACTTTGGGCACCACCAGAAGAACCCATAGACAGGGACTGAAACCTCCCAAACCTACTGGACCAAGAGTGTGGGTGGGGTCAGACAAGGCAAAAAGGAAGTCAATGACCCCCAGAACACCAGAGCGATGGGGCACGCCCTGACTGAACTCCTGTATGCGGACCCCGGAGCAAGAGGCCAGGGAAGCAGGCTGAGATGCCCTAAATAGAACCAAATGCCACCTGCCGCCAACCTAGGACTAAGGTCTCCATAGGAAGGCAAAAACACATCAAAAACACATGAAAGAACCCCACAGGATCACCCCCAGTGCATCCCTCAGCCTCAAGAACCCCGAAAGGGTAAGCAAGAGGAAAAACATCCAATCCCGAAGGCGAAGATGATGCCGTGACAAAACAGAACCGGCGGCGGCAAGAGCCAAAGCCCAAAGGGAAGACTGAGGCCAGTGGGAGAAACAATGAGAGTAGCCTCCACCTCCCAACGAGAGGAACAGTGATTCCCACAATAGCCTGCAACTTCCAAGGCCACCTAAGAGTATATGTCCACGCAAACCAAGGCATAAGCAGGGAACCCGCCATATTTTATAAATGTTTGTAATGTTTCAAACGTGTAACAGAAACAGCAGACTGTAATGAGAGAACCGCAGCCAAGGAACAGAACCTGGGGATGCTCACCAAAAACTAAGCGGAACAAAGCTAAGCCCCATCAACACACATCCTTGAAAGGGCACGTCAGGGGAAGATGGTGACTATACAGAACGGCAGTCACCAGGAGACAAAGCAACAGAGGAAGACAACACCAGGAGGAAGGGAGCATACTAACCCAAAGTTCCACCAAGAGAAAGAAGTGGAAAGAACATGGACATACCTGGAGATGTCGGTGGGAGGGACAGCGAACCCAAGCAGGAGGGCACAGACGACAAGCGTCCAAAGATTCACAAGCAAGGTACAAATCGGAATGAGCAATGCAGTGCAACATTCTTACCCAGGACAGGAATGGAATGCGGAGTCAAAATCAACAGAGAACACGTCCAAAGGGGAACACAAACTCATCCTCCAGGAGAGACAGTGGGCGAAATACAGGGAAAGATGAAGCTGCCCAGAGGTGAAAATATTTGAGGAGCCTGAGCACAGTGACAGCAAGGACCTAAGGGTAGACGTGGCATGGAGAGCCCCAGAAACCAGGGCCCACACCTGACACATAGTTGCAGAACACACACAAGATATGGGGGCGAAAAGAAGAAAAAAAGGCCCCAGGAGAGTAACAATGCTTCCACAGCAGCCAACAACTACTGCAGCACAGTGATGAATGGGCCCCAGCAAAAGGCAGGGTGTCCAGCTGAACTAAGATTCAGATGTAAGTCTGCCCGTCTTCCCATGGTTTTTAGTCAAACGAAGACTTCCAGGTAGTCCCTCGACCACCAACTGACTGGCCACCGGGGCATCTGTGGTGGATCAGCTGTGAGCAGCTGCGGGAGGAATGAATCAGCAGTAAAACAAGAAAGTGACAGTACCAGCATATACTGCAGCACACCCAAATGCTGTCAAAGCAAGCACCCAAGCTGCGGCTTAGGCCACCCTGTCACTGTACATAGCAGCCTGGGAGCGGGGGGCAGAGGGAGGCCAAAAGGCAGGCTGTCTTAAAGGAGGTAGACAGAGGCGGCAACAACGCAGCCACGTAGACAAGCATGGGTACTCCAGAGAGCCCAGCACAGGGAGAGGCAGCCACTGAGCCATGCAGGAACCTCCAGGTGATGGCAACCTGGTAGGCCCAGCAAAGAGGACACCATCTGAGTGCATAGCACACCCAGTGCCCCCTCACAAAGTCTGAAAACAGAAGCACGACACTACAGCAGCTGCAAAGAAAACACAGACAAAAAGGCAGCACCCACGCAGCCGCTTCGCAGTAAAAACATAGAAAAACCCATACCTGAAGCAAGATGCGCAGAAGGGCACCCAAGCAGCCACACCACACCACATCAAGACAGGAAGCATAGTTTCTTTCTGAAAGCAATATGCTCAAAAGGCTGCCCAGGCAGCCCCATAGCCAATCGGTGACAGGAGGGCAATCGTGTGATTCTCAAGATTTCAGGGGCGCTGCCGAGCATCAAGAAAAAGAAGAGGTTAGTAAAAAATATGTAGACACTGAACGCATATAAGTGTATATTTTGTTACCTTTAACTAATAGAATGTATTTGTTTCTGATAGAACCGTAGAACACATCAACAAAAAGCGCCATGGAGAAGGGTCATCATCAAAGGATAACAATGTAAATTTTTACTGCTTATGTTGTTCAAAACTGTCTGAAAGTTCTGCAAGCCAAAACAAAGAGCTGCATAATAATTGTGTTTGTACTTACAATGGTGGCGTTTTCGAAAAGGAAAATATGTGGGGTCCCGCAAGACACAGTATGGCCTGCTAAAGGTTTGCAACGACTGTTGTGAACACGTGTGTGAAATGCGACTAGTATAATCTTTGTTATGGTCATAAAATTAGTGAACCAAAACAGTAGGCTCACGAGTGTCTATATGAATCATACTCACCAAGAACAATTCAACATATATATAGCAGGCTAGACCCATACAACGTGTACAAAATGTTAAGGTTAAGATCATAGCAGAAGTGCTCAAAGAGATCCAATACATGATGAACCAGGTTCAAAACTCGAGCGTATGCAGGGGATGTGTATGTATTTTGATAGAAAGATGATAGAAAGCGTTCTGGGAAGACATTTGTGTGATGTTTATTTTAAAAATAGAAGAATCTGTCTATTAACCTCCACGAAGACTGTTTTAAAAAATGTAGAGTCCTGGGTAGAGGGTCATCACGCTGTTATTTAACATACATACTTACTCACTTTTAGGACATGTATCAGAATGTCGAGGTGCAAGATGTCTATGAGTTATACCCCGTATACATATGCTTTGGCAGAATGGTAAATGTGCTGATTAAAAAAAGAATAGCTGAAATACACCCTGTTACTCTGCATTATTTGAACATTTCTGAGACGCCTGCTACGGTGATGTGCGACAGTCCTGAATGTATAACCAAATGGTGTATCAACGCGTGGATGCCCACAGCTGATAAATAGTGGAGCGTGTACAAAAGGAGTATGTTAAGACTTTTGCCGACGATCACGTTACACACAACCTTGGAACTTCTGACAGTTGATTATTTCACAAGAAAGGGTTTAGTATTGTCAGGCCTTGAACTGTATGCTGAAAGTATTCTGTGTGTACAAAGTTATGGGAGGGGTGAGAGGGGAGTTGTGTCTAGAGCTATTGAGTGTACATAGCAAAACTTGTGATGCTGAGATCGATTAGCGGCATGGTGCCTAGTAACGTATGTAGCGAGTGTAGTAGTATGTACACATAGTCAAAAGACAACCTAATGTCTAACAATACCCCACCATAAGATCTGTATCTAGAAATGTAAAGTATATTGTTTTATTGAATGCTAATATTTTTTATTTTTAAGAAAATGGCATTACACAAAACCGGTGTGCTTTATTTCATGGTTTGTAACAGATGACAACATGTCGTGTGATGGATCATGGAAGATTTATTGCGCTACAAGTGGTTTTGGTAGCTTTGGGGGTGCTGAGGCACTGTTTGGAAGGGCTCTAGTTGAAAATGAACCTGTAAACAGAGCAGTGGTGAAGACGTGGTTATCTGGGGAAGAGGCATATTCACTCCATAAGCCTGCCAGGAAACGTTTTAAGAGAAGACCTACCATTGTTAATGCGCAGGTAGATTATCAATGGGAGGTGAACATAATCAGTCTTCAAGATTTAGCAAAGCATAATAACCATGCTTGATACATATTAATGGTTATAGATGTATTTTCCAATTATGCCTATGCAGAGCACTCCGGGTGTAACTCAAGCCTTTCAAGCAATCTTCAGGAAAGGGCGAACCCATCAAAAACTACAAACAGACGCAGGAAAAGAATTTGTAAACAAAGCGTTTCAGAAATTTTTAAAGCAGCATAATGTGAATCATTTTGTAATGCACACGTAGGTAAAAGCATCTGTCATAGAGTGTTTTAATAGAACCCTAATGTCTAAGATGTGAAGATGTTTTATGGTTCATAACACCTACTGGTACGTGGATGTTCTACAGGCTTTTATAAGCATTTATTACACCACTTACCACTAATTATACAGTGAAATTGGCTAAACCCATAGACCTGAAAGGTGATTGGGAGATAGCCCTAACAGAAATCAAATGCCCCAGAACATGGAATACGTTTTCAATGTACAACTCCGTATTGCTCAAGCCCTCTATCCTCCCAGCCCAGGAAGACCCATTCAAAATGCAGATGTATGCAAGTGAGGCTGAGTGTCCTGTGCTTAGGGTGTGTCTGAGTGAATGCACAAGGGAGCTGTCAATCAAACCTAGCCAGACGTGGATTGGAAGGCACAGAAGGATTTAAGTGTAGAGAAATGCTCACTTTCTAAAAGTGGCATTTCTAAAATAGTAATATAAAATCCAACTTCGCCAGTCAGTATGATTTTGTATCACCATTCTGGCCATACTAGATATGACCTTCCTGCTCCAACAATGTATGAGGGCAGCCCCACTTTTAGCCTATAAAGGGAGAAGGCCTCACAGCAGTGTAAAGACAAATTTAGGAGTTTCACTCTACTAGGACATGTAAACTATACAGGTACATGTCCTGCCTTTTGCCTACACAGCACCATGCCCCATGGGTTAACTAGGGCATACCTTAGGGGTGTCTTATGTGTAGAAAAAGGGAGTTTTAGGCCTGGCAAGTACTTTTGAATGCCAAGTAGAATTGGCAGTGAAACTGCACACACAGGCCTTGAAATGGCATGCCTGAGACAAGGTTAAGGAGCTACTTAAGTGGGTGGCACAACCAGTGCTGCAGGCCCACTAGTAGCATTTAATCTACAGGCTCTGGGCACATATAGTGCTAGGGACTTATAAGTAAATTAAATAGTCCAATTGGGTATGAGCCAATGTCACCATGTTTTAAGGAGAGAGCATATGCACTGTAGCACTGATTAGCAGTGGTAAAGTGTGCAGATTCCTAAAGCCAGCAAAAATGAGGTCAGAAAAAGAGGAGGAAGGCAAAAAGTCTGCGGATAACCCTGCAGAAAGGTCATCTCCAAAAGGTTGATCGGCTTTTAAAAAATATTTACGTTTGCGACCCTTCTCTTCTTCTTCTTCGAAGCCCTCCTCTGACTTAGTATCTTTGTTTTTGAGCGCTTTTTGAACATTGTTGCCTTTTTTTATAGGGGGCTGGCGGGCCGCTGCGCTTTGAAGCACTGTACTTTCTTTTAACAGGTGTGAAAGACTTGTACACAAGCCCCACTCCTTCTTGAGGTTGCTTATTCATAAGTTCGCAACTGCAGATGTCACGGAACCCACCACGTCCTGCTCAATGTTCACTACTTTCTGTGAAGGACTGCTGCCTTGCTGTTGCCCTGATGCCTTGTTGCTCTCTGGCTGAGACAAAGAAGTGCTCTCCAAGGGTTTGGATAGAGCTTGCCTCCTGTTCCCTGAAGTCTCAGGACCAAAAAGACTTAGGCGGTCAAGGACCGCCGGGGCCAGGGTCGGCGGGAGCACCGCCAACAGGCTGGCGGTGCCCCGCAGGGCATTCTGACCGCGGCGGTTTGGCCGCGGTCAGAAAGGGAAAACCGGCGGTCTCCCGCCGGTTTTCCGCTGCCCTATTTAATCCTCCATGGCGGCGCAGCTTGCTGCGCCGCCATGGGGATTCTGACACCCCATACCGCCATCCTGTTCCTGGCGGTTCGGTATGGAGTGTCGTGGGGCCGTAAGAGGGCCCCACAAATAATTTCAGTGTCTGCCTAGCAGACACTGAAATTCGCGACGGGTGCAACTGCACCCGTCGCACCTTCCCACTCCGCCGGCTCCATTCGGAGCCGGCTTCCTTGTGGGAAGGGGTTTCCCGCTGGGCTGGCGGGCGGCCTTCTGGCGGTCGCCCGCCAGCCCAGCGGGAAACACAGAATCACCGCAGCGGTCTTTAGACCGCGGAGCGGTGTTCTGTCGGGGGAACTCTGGCGGGCGGCCTCCGCCGCCCGCCAGAGTTAGAATGACCCCCTTAGTCTCTTCAAGAAGGACTCCTTGTGTGGTGAAATTCGGCGCACAGCCTGCCAGAAACGATGCACAGCCTGCACTGTGGTGAAAATGTTACCGCACGCCGAACCGGAATGGCGCAGCCCGACTTTGCAATGAGAAGATTGCTGCAGCGCCAGTGTAGCGACTAGGAATTTGATGCACGGCCCACTGGATCGACGCACAGCCGAGCTGGAATGACGCAGCCTGACTTCCAGAGAGCAAACAACGCAGTGCCTGCTGTGCGGTAGAAAAATCAACGGAATGCCCCTCGGATCTACACAGCTCCCGTGACTTCGTCGTGCCAGTGCAGGAAATCCATGCACCGTCCCTAAGGTGTCTGAAAACCCCACAACCCGAAGAGGATCCAAGACCGAGCACCAGAAATCGACGCACAGCCGTCCCTGCGTGAAAACTAAACGACACATCGCCGTGTGCGGCCCAAGAAATCGACACACACCCCTTTGTTTCCACGCTTCTCCTCCTCTGCGGAGATTTTTTCACGCAAACCAGGTACTTTGTGCTTGAAAGAGACTTTGTTTGCTTTTAAAAGACTTAAGACACTCAATATCACTTTTCAGTTATATATCTATATTTACTTATTGCATCTTTGATCGTTTTGACCTACATTTATCCAGATAAATGTTATATAATTTTCTAAACTCTGTGTGGTGTATTTTTGTTCTGCAATATTTTGTTATTGTATGATTTATTGCACAAATACTTTACACATTGCCTTCTAAGTTAAGCCTGACTGCTGAGTGCCAATCTAACAGAGGGTGGGCATAGGATAATTTGGATTATGTGTGACTTACCCTGACTAGAGTGAGGGTCCTTGCTTGGACAGGGAGTAACCTGACTGCCAACCAAAGACCCCATTTCCAACAAACCTGCAAAAATGGCCTTCATACATTGCGCTTCTGGTGAATGCGCTAAATCAGAGTTAGACCTGTTTTCTCTAAAACTGACGCAAAATAGCATTGAAAACAGTTTTTTCACTGAGATATCGCTGCTAGCCACTTTAACACTTTTGGTGCCAATAGAGTTTTATGTGTAAGGGTCCACGGATATGTGTTTGGATCTCAGCAACACGCTGCTGCATCTCAACTGTAAAATTGTAAAAGCAGATGGTTCCAATATAGCGAACAATGCTAAAGTGTCAACGATCTCTTACCCCGTAGCAACCATGTTTAATCAGGTGCAAATTAACCCTAGTGATCGCCTTATCACGCAAAGTATACGGCATACATTGAGAGTAGTCTTAATTACAGCAGTGATACCATGGACACACAGCTTTCAGCTGGACTCTTCTACAAAGATACTTACGGTCATTTTGAAGCTACTGCTCTGGACGGTCACAATCAGGGTTTCGTAGAAAGAGCGAGCTCCACCGCCGGCAGTAGGCTGTTTGACTTCCTGGGTCGCATACACTCTGACCTTTTCTACCAAGATAAACTACTTGTCAACGGCATCAATCTTAAGATCAAGCTAACCCGTAACAAGGACTCATTCTGTCTCATCAGTTCAACAGTTTGTTTGTAATGAGAGTAAAAGTGTCACCAAGCGTCAGACTGGCTCATGCCAAGGCCATTCAACTATCGAACGGCAGGTACGCTGTGGAAAGTGTAGCCCTGAAGATATATAGCATTCCAGCCGGTACAGATTAACACAGCAGCAAAATGTATTTCTGGGACAGCTACTAAAACTTATTATTATAGGGTTTGTGGACAATACAGCTTTTAGCAGTCAGTATACCTCAAAACATATAATTTTATCAGGGAATATCTTGGACTTGTGTCCATAACAGGAAATCATCTGAGGGACTCGGGAGTCGTCATATCAAGAGGATATGAGGCCGGCTACACGCTTTTCGCTTTCAATCTGATGCCTGACATGGAAGACGGTGATCATTCAAATCTGATAAAAAAATTGAAATCTAAAAGCTAAAAAACGTTTTAGTCAACCCTTGGCTACCAATGTGAACATGATTGTATTCAAGGTGTTTGACAACGTCATACAGGTCAACCACACCCGCCAAATCATGTTCGACTATTTTTAAAATATTGTACAATGGACACTGTGCAGATATGTGAGTTCTTAAGGAGGCATAAATATGCAAGGAAGTACTTTTTAGATGATTTTCTGATCAGCAGGCTACCTGAGGAAGCTGGTGTAGAAAGACTGTGCTTGCTAGTCTTTAACACAGATCAGCATTACAAGGGTGGAACACACTGGGTGATAATGTTTTTGGATATTGACAAGGTTACAGTGTTTAGCAGTTCAGCGGCGTTCCCCGAGCATAGCATCTATACAAAACCCATATTCAAGTATATTAATAAAGCTGCTGGCAGGGTCGAGTTTAACAAGATGTGGTTGCAGGGTTCTTCATCAGTCACATGTGGGGAACACTGTATATGTTTTATTAGGAAAATGTCTCAGGGGTTGACGTTTAGAAATTTTCTAAATCTATATTCGAGTGATCCAGTAAATAACGACTGTAATGGGGTGAAGTATGTAAAAGAAAATGAGAGGTATAAGGCCACTGTTGTAAAAACAGAATACGATGTTTGTCAAAAGTGTAAGGCCGTGTAATGCTTATATACGTGCAACTATAATTGTCAACAATAAAATTATTTAAACTCAAAATCAGACCATACATTTTCATTGTTCCAGCAGGGCACACGTTAAAAGAGTGGTGAAACTACTAAAAAGTATTCATTACGCATCATTTTAGTACAAGCATTAGCAACCAAACATACTAAACAAAAGACATTATGAAAGAAATCAATAAATACATTATTCAGTGTAAAACTATAAATACAGACAGTGTAAAACATATACATAGATTCAAAAAGTAGAAGTATCAACATTTTTGGACGATGTCTTTTTAGGCTCCAAAGGCAGAGGCAATGTGGTCCGTGAGGGGGATGGCCAGGGCATAATCCGGGCTGTGGTCTCTTTTAAAAAAATGTAAACTTCACACTTGTACAGCACACTACTCAACTGTTAGGGTCTCAAGGTGCTGTATGCATACCACTGTGGAACCCCTCTTGGTTTTTACCTGTGAGGCATCCACTCTTGAGCACCTCCAGGGTGAAGCCAGGCATCTTGCACTGTGAGGGCCATTGTGGAAATTAAGCAAGCTATTGCCCAGAGTGAAACCCATTAATTAGATTAGGCACCGAGGGGAGAATTATCTGGTCCAAGGGAATTGAGCCCAAGAACCGCTGAGGTAGGAATTGAACCCTGGTCCCAGGGCAGATCTCTGCATCAGGGTCTGCCACTCTAACCATTGGGCCACACTTCTCCACAAAAGCAACAGGTGCTGGAGTACTTGGGGGGCTGTAAGTAGGATCTTTCAAACTTTCAAACAGCTGTCTGTGTTCAGAATTACCAACGATCGTAGAAGGAAAATTGAGTTCTGCAGTAGCCTGTAGAAACTGGTCCCAACCTCTAGAGACTTTCTGGAGTGATAGGGTTTGGGGGTAGTGAAACCTTTGACGAGGTCTTACATTTGAGATCCAACAATCGGTAGTCCTTTGTAGAGGATTCACCCTGATTGTTCCATGAGGTTAAATCTTTAGAAGCAGCCATATTTCCTAGTAACATTTGTGCCGCACCTCTGTTCCTCTGACTTATACTTTTTAAAAGTTCTTCAACAAAGACGTCTGTGGGTGGTGGTGAAGAGACCACAGGATGTGGGGGCTGTTGAGCCTGAGGTGCAGCGAGGGCTGTTGGTGGCGGATCGGAGTCGGGGTATATAAAGTCAGCGTGTTTTTTTCTGACTGCCATTGCTTGTAATAATGTAGAAAGTTTTGAAGAACTCTGGAGTAAAGATCAGCTTTGTCACAAGGTTTTAAATCAGTCTGGTTTGAATTGGTTTTAATTTCAGCATCTAGGAGTAGTGTTTCATATTTTCGTATAGCCCAAATGTCACTTGTAGAAGGGCCCATCTGTTCCAACTGTTGGTGTGGTACCAAGCACATCTTTTGGGTGTAATCCATTAGTTCCCGGTTAGAAGATTTGTAATGAAAGGAATCACTATGCCCAGAAGCACTCCTATAAAGCCGCCCAACTGTTTTACAAGGCCCTGTTATTACTAAGCTTTTTGATAAGGTAACTCTTCTTCTTCCGCACACGGAACTGACTCTGATATAGGGACATTGCCATTTAAGGCATTTAGGGCGATTTCTGAAATAGCATCCACTAAGTTGTCTGAAGCAGAGCAAAGGATGGCCTTTCTTTGTTGGAAGCTAGCTGTGACCAGCATTTTTAGAATTGCTAATTTACGGCGTAGACTTGCAGACATTGTCAGCATCTTATATTATAAGGCTTAGAGTGTAAATGTTACAAAAGTCTTTTTAACAATTCTTTTTATACAATTTAGGTCTGGTTTTAGGTATGTAAGCAACGGGGAGGACAGGAGGGAAAATATCAGCACATAGTCTGAAGTCTTCTAGAGTGTTGATTTTCAAGCCTACCAGCAGCTAGCAGTGAGGTTTAGTGGTAGCATTGTTAAAGGCTTCCAAGAAAAACTGGGTGTTTCTGGGGTACATCTGTTTAGTGATGATAGATATCTGCTGTTTGTCACAGTTTTTTTTAAATAGGACAAGGTATGAGGTGTTTAGAGCTATAGAAAGACTGCTCTTACCCTCGTAAAACCAGTTCTGCACGATGTAGCATATGCTTAGATTACGATGATGTGAATATTGGGTAAAAAGCTTTTTCCATTTTGGGATGATCCCCGTCCTCACGCATAAGATCATCTACAATCACCATGTTTACAGGGTGTTTAGGTAACAAGGCATCGTTGTTGAGAGTGTCGGGTATGCCTTCTATAAATTTAATGTGAGGGAATCTTAGGGATAGTTCCATATAAAGATCTTGCCAGCATGAATAAAGCCATACAATGTTGTTCGGGGTCTGGGATAAAACCCCTGGAACGATTTCTAACAGCTTCTTTATAAAATACCTTTTACCACAATTTGAGGGGCCTGCTAAAATGCAGGAGAATGGGTGTTGCAATGTTCAGTGGGATTCGGGACTCTAATGCAGCTTTAATAACCGTACTGCAGGGTTTTGTAGTTTTCAGTAAGGACCCTTTTATCAAACATTACATTTAAGGTTTTATACAAAGACTGGGTTGTAATTTCCCACCGCTTTTTAGATCCCACTATGCCAGGTTGTTGTACAACAATGGTTTTATTATTATCCCCATCTTTCGATATAGCGTATTCGTTCAACAAATGCTTTAAACTGCCAAAATTGATTTCAACTGTGTTATTAACATTTAAGTTGATACCTTTCACTTTCATACACCCTGCATTGTTTGCCGTTTTGTAGGAATAGGTCTTGGGTCCGGATGAAATGAATTCTACTATGTAGTCATCCTTAACTAATTTGCTGGTCAAATCTCCTAGATAATCACCTAGGGATGGGTCTTCATCACCATTCAAACTCACAAAAATACCATAGTCGATATTGTGATACAGGCAGTGCTTCTGAAGTTTATCCAGCACCCTGTCAAGCTCTAAACGAGCGTAAGCCGTTGTGAAACAGTCTATGAAAATATTAAATTGTTACATGCAGTAGGGTACTCTTTAGCATATTTTCAGTAGAGAGCGGCGGTCTCATCATCGATAAACTTGCAGCTGGACACATTATAACTAAGTGAAAAAAGGTACTTAAACAACTCCTCCGGATCTGCTATTATGGTGGTGTTTGGTAGGTTTGTACTTTGGTCAAATTTTCCCCATAAGGAGTTCAGGCAGAGCTTGGCTAAGGGACGCCTGGCGGGGTTGACTTTGATGAACTCGGGTCTCAATCTTGTGCCTTTGTGAGTGTGGTAATTGTCAATGTACTTTTGCTTAGAGGCCAGATCGACACACTATTCAGTAAAGCCCGAAACCTCCTGTTTGTCTCTCAGAAAGAAGTTGATATACTTAGAAAAGAGACGTGTTGATCTTCTTTCAAAGTGCCATACCTCCACTATTTTACACAGTCTGTAGCCTTTCTCAAGGGCCGTTTGTACCTCAATGCTACACCAGGTACATATGAGCATCCTCTGCTCATTGCTGTGTCTACACTCGTTAGTCTCTTTACGTTTGTAGCAGGTTCAACACAATGGGAACATGAGCTTGCCGTCGACTCTGAACAGTAGCACCAGAAAGTAAAGCCCCCATGGCGGGTGGGATATGGCACTTAATGAGCCCAAAATATTCACCTACGGGCCTAAAGTCCCTAAAGATGATGGTGAGGTGGCCTACAGGGTATAACTTCTGTTTGTTCACAAATGGGTACAAGCCTGTGAAGTCATAATAGTGTATTTTTTCACCCGCAGCCCTGTACAACTGTATAGCATTTGTACAACCGCCAAATGAGGCATTGCGGGGTTCCAAAGGCTTGGGTAACTGTTGCCTCAAAATAAAAAACGCTAGTTCCGCATCCGAAGTTAGCATGTCTAGCCACTCATGTTCTCATAGGGTTCTCATTACAAAGCCTCGGTTTTCAACATCTTCAGCCTTCATCAGAGTACGGCAGTGTAAGTATTCAAACTTGGTGCCCAACAGTCTGTTAAACTTGTGGGTCTTGTAACAGCGGGGCAACGGTGGTATAAACAACCATTGTACTCAAAAGCCATGGGCATACCATTAATTATAGCGTAGCCTTTTAGATAATAAGGCTCCACTCGGTATTCACCGCTCTGTAAGTCGTGTTGAATTAAGATGTTTTCCTTGTCAGAGATGTACATGAGCCATTGGATGGAGGGGGTTGAATAGCGCTTCTGTTGGCTGTTATAGAGGTTGGGCGGTACTAGGGCTGTGGTTCAGGGCTTCAGAAACATGTGTTTGTAGATAGACATACACATGGAAGCAAGCAGGATATTTTGGAAAGGGTCTATGTAGTGTACAGTCTTTTTCTCTGTTCAGGTATTGCGCTTCAAAACTTTAACCCTTTTGGTCATTTCCACCACTATGTCTCTGAAAATGTTGTAGTCTTTTCGTAATATCATTATATCCGCCTGACAGTATGCTTTCAACTCTGTTTGAAAATAAAAAGTGATTTTCACGGTTTTCATTGTACCACTGTAGAAAGCTCTCTTTCTCAGTCGGCATCATAAATTCGACACCGTTGCTGTCAGGTAGTAGCATGGGCCCTTCATGATTCTGATTGGCCCAGGTGTTAAAAAAGTGAGGGAAATAACCTTTGCACCCTGGGAAACCAAAGGCTTTGGGTAATTTGCTCAATTTCATGGGTAGAAAATTAAGGGTATTCGTGAACCTTATTTGAAAAGGCACCGCCTTTAACAACTTCAGTTTGGAACCCTGGGCAATGAGTTCTACAGCCATCTTTTCACCAATCATGGTCTGCAACATAAAGAAGGAGTCGTACACTTTCAAGTTATAAGCCAGCAGAGTGTACCTGTAGAATTTGGTATGCATGAAAGTGGTGAGGAAATCATTCATGCACGTACGCCCTTCAAAACCCCAGTTGTCATCAGAAGTTAGGATGATGAGCATAAATATAATTAGGCTGATGTACACTCTATATTGAACACTATGTAGACTTCGGTTTTGATCTGAGGGAACCCTTTAACCATGTAACACTTGTGTTCTTTCCCAGTGTGACAATATACCTTACACCTGGGACATTCGCATTCCTTTGCATTTATGCACATAGGTGACTTAGCACCTGCATCTCTTGCAGTCTGCTTTAGAGACACAGCAAACAAGCCTGTTATGTATGCTCAAGCAGTTTTGCGAGAAACAAAACATATTACATGTTCAGCACCGTAATTTTTGCTTTGCGAGATCAATACACCTGTCTCTATTGCACATTTTACAGTGCTTTTGACAGTGGTGAGCTGTCTGTGTGTTATAGATATGGTCGCAATGGGTATACATGTACTTGGCTCCTAGAAAACTCCTCAGGTTCAAAATACTGTAAATGTGATTTTCATGATGGAGAACATACATGGTCTTGTTTTTTGTCCGCTCCCTGGTCGGGAAGTACTTCCAGGACCCGTTGTGGTAAAGAACTTTTACCGTAATAGCAAAATAGTTCTCAAAAACACATTCTGTTGTGTGGTATTTCAAGCCCCCTATGGGCTTCAGAAGCTCTAGATATAATGTGAGCATCGGGTGTAGTGTGATCCATCACTAACCCTGCTATGCTAGCAGCCAGACATGTGTTGGATGTCCCTGTATTAAAGTTGAGCAACCACCTTTGTTTCTTACCAATGATCTTATTATACAAGATGCTCTTTAATGGTCTGGAAACACCACCTTCGCGACCATTGACAATGAGGGCAAAAACTCTTAAGGTGCCACATGCTACTATTTCAGCCCTACTCTGTAGCAGGCTAGAGAGGTTTTCTAGAAATCCGACAGCGTCAAACATGTTGTGGGCGTTTCTGATGGATGAACAAGGGCTGTCATTGCTCTGCCCATGGAAGCGTAGTTGGAAAAAATCATTAGGACCCACATTGTGTAACAGCTTTTCTAAGAGCGTTTGTACGGCTTGATGGATAGCTATAATGCCATGATTAAAGGAATTTATACAATCCAGGTTAACAAACCGGAATTCCTCATAATGCTCAATAGTGTTAAACCTCTCTACAGTATGACTGTACCTTCTAACACTTTCTAAAAATACCAGTTCTGAATCCTTGGCTTGAGGATCATCACAGGATGGTGGGCTCACTGAGGTATCATTCACTGGCAGTTGACTATGGCTCAGTGTTGGCGTATTTTTATACCTCCTTGGAACATTTAGTCTGGCTTTCTTTAATTTCCTTATTAAAAGTTTACAGTTTCTATTGCTACTAGCCCACTCCTGTTTCTTCCAAGCCCAGCTCCTTTTAGGTAACTCCTAATTTTATGTTTTGAGGCCTAGCGGGGGTCAATTTATAAGTTACGCGTGCTGATTGCGATTTTTTTATTTTGAGCGCTCGGAAGAAGCGTAGAGCTATAGTGAGTATATCCAGGATCTTCTTTTTATATTTAGACCTGTGGACACTAGTATTAATAAATGTGGTTCTTAAATTCCTTAGGCGACCCCACACGCTTAGTCACGCCTGTGTATTACTTATGTCTGCAGCGGCTGATTCACATGATTGGACCACCTCCCGCCTACACAACGCCATCCTCTGGGTTAAAGCCCTCAGGACGGCTCTGGAGGATGTGGTATTCTGGTTTTCCCCAGTTTTAAAGTCTTGAGGCTCAGTCTGAATTTTAGCTTTCTAACAGACCGGTGTATTTCTTTCATTTATGTGATCAGGACTCTAGTGCAGTCTACAATGTCATGTTCTGGGTCATTACTTGAGATGTTAGATGCAGGGTTTATATTTCCCTAAGCCATACCAGCTGTGGACCAGGACTAGTAAAAAAAACAGGGCCCCAATGCGAACACCTGGGTGTTTCGGAGGACTGTTCCTTGCTAGACGGGGTTCCAAAACTTAGATTTTGTGACCCGCTATCACCCGTACTATTGACATGGTATGTTGAAGAGGAAGAAGACTGAGGAACATATACACTTGAGGAGGGACTGGTGGGATTGTACGCTCCCGGAGGTATGATTGGGGACATCAGATATGGGGAACTTAAATGGTGATCACAATTGCTTAGAGCCATGGATGTGTGGGATTCGCAGGGGCTAGGATCGGGTGATTGTTGACCTGGAGATCGCTGCGCCTCTGGGTCTATGCTAGAAGGCCTGTTGTGCTCAGTGCCTGCTATTGTTTCTGAGAAGCACTACAAAGGCAGCATAAGAGTCCTCTACGGTGTGATAATTTTTCATACCTAGAGTCCAAAATAGTTATAGGAGTTTTGGGGACCGATCCATTGGTAACTGCCTCTACATTACCCGTTTTAGCCGTAAAACACTAAAACCCCTGTGGGCTACTGGGTCCTGTCAGAAGCGTAACTGTGTTTTTAACCGAGAGATCTTGAGGAACCATTTGTATCTCAGGGACCCGGTTGCTTCTTCTTATGATTCTTTAAGGAACAACAGTTTATTTTAGGGTTGTTGCACTGTTTGGGATCCCTGTCAGCGGTTTTAAATAGTAGCTTAAGTTGTGTGTCTGCAGGTGTAACGGCTCCATCGCCTGTGTGTCCCAACCCTTGCAGAAATGTACTTTCTGTTGAAGTGGTCGATGTACCGGTGGTGGTGCTTATTTGTAAAGTGGTGAAGTGGTTAAGGGCTGTACCTTGTCAATGCAAATTATCTGTAGACCCTGGTCGTTGTGTGTCCTGACACCCAGCGCTGATCTCCGTGGCTGTTGATGACTGTGTTTTGTAAGACTCCTGTGATGTCCTTTAAAGGTGACGCTGACCGCTTACTCTTACGGCGGACTTCTTCTGAGATCTTCTGTCACAGTTCTATGATCTGAAAGATAAAAAGTAAATTTTAAGTATTTTTAGAACCGCTATGTTCTACAGGGAGAAAAAAAAGTAGGCAGAGAGAGAGAGACAGAGAGGCGTTAGGATTTGTTTGGCACTACATTTTTAAAACACACCTGATGTGTTCCCACGTTTGGGACCTATCTTTATAGGGGGTGCATGTTCAGGCGCTGTAGATTTCCTTTTCTGGCCTGCCTTTTTAACGCCACCGTTCACATCTTGCGCCATTGACACACTGCTCGTGTGCACCCCCAAACGTTCTGTACAGAAGAGGAAAAAAAGGGCACACTTACAACATAGCACAGTGATTGTTAGTGTTCTCTGAGGCACCTGATAATTGTATTCACCAGTAAGAGGTGTATCTTGTTGCGCTGAAGACTTAGCGTCTTGAGCCTCTTGGATCCACTGTAGAGCTTTGACAGCCGTCTGTACTTCATCATCATATCCTGTATAAAGAAAGAAAAGTATCAGAAAACATTATTAGAAATAAAGCAAAATAAATAATAAGACTAGGTCGTTGACACAGGTTCCCTAACTATAAAAGTATAGATAGCTATACCTTGCTGAAAGGCATCCATTTCCTCACTGGTTGGTGATCCTACGTACAAAAAGAGACATACTTAATTTTAGACTCCATTCATTTTTATGGTACCATCATAGCACATTCATAAATATACCAAAAGACTGTAAAAGCACTTACTCAAATAATTACATACTCAATTCAGCAAATTCACTTAGGTTGTTGGCTAATAAGTACACTATCATCCTCTACACTGTTCTGAAGGTACAATACACAAAGCATCTTGTTCACATCCCCAAAAACCGTACCCTGTTTATTTTAAAGTCCACTGGGTGGCGCTGTTGCGCAACATGAGATGTAGGAATCTGTATATAAGGCATTATTTATATGGTTCCAGAGCCTCTGCTGCCTTATTTTACTCATATTACAATGCCACCTCAAGTCCTTATAATGTCATATAATTACAGTAATTATTAGAAATATAAAACATAAAACAATTAAAAAACATTACAGTTCATTATATATATACATGTACAATAGAATGGAAGCCGGATCCCAGGATCCACTCCAGGTTTTACACTGACTCCACCATGCTCTAGACCATGTGTGGGAGTTGAGCTCACTCTAAGCACCAGCCTACAGGGTGAAGCAGATAGGCAGCCTAGACACAATCTTTTTTTGAAAAACTGCAGTCTGTGCAGAGAACATGAGAGGCCCCCAGCATTGTTCTCAACATTTCCCCAGGACATCATGAGCCTAACCACAGGTCAGTGGAATGCCTCTCAACGCTTGATGAGCTTTTATTTTTTATTTGGTCATTTATTTATTTTTGTTACTTTATTTTGTATTTTATTTTATTTATTTATTTTTTTAAACATTACTATGAGGGCCTCTGGGGTCCCAAGCCTCGTGCTCGGGGCCCAAAGGCCCCAGCTGTTTTGGGGGGCCGCAGGATATCATAAAGGGCCTGAGGGTCCAAGGGCGTGAGGCTAGGGCCCTCAGTCCTGTACCTCGTGCCAGGTACGTCCTCCTCCATAGGGTGGCAGGAGGTCGCACACATCACGCTAGACACCCTTTAACCCCTGCGGCCTCTGAGAGCAAGTACTTATATTAATAACATGGGTCGCCAAGAGATTTGCTGCTCGGCGACCCAGACATTAATATAACAGATCTGTTCTCAGAGGCTGCTGTTTGTTATGCTAATGACGGAGGTCGCGGAGCCGCAAATCGCTCGGTGACTCGCATTATTAACTTAATAGACCGGCTCTCAGAGGCCACCCGGTCTCTGGGAGCCAGCGTGTTAAATTAATAACAGTGATCGCCACACTCGCTCTGCGACCCACACCCCTTCACTTTGCAGGCCTGCTCTCAGGGACCGCAGGCAATAAGGCTGCGGTCCCTGAGAGCAGGAATTGTTAGGTTAATAGTGAAGGGCGGCAAGCCTCATGTGCTCGCCGCCCAGTGCTTAATTTGTAAATAAAAATGTGCTGGTGCCCAAAGCCCTCCTCTTAAACACGCGGCTGCTGCAATTAAATGTGGGGACACGGAATACTGAGACATCGTAATCCTAAAGCCATCCTGGGCCTTTTTAATACATTTAAAGCCACTCACTGACTCTTTAGCTCACTCTGCACCTTCCTGCTTTCTCCCATTGTGACACTTTTTTGTTTTTCTCTTCCACTGTCTTTCCCAAATGTGCCTTTTGCACACAGCAAATGTTTGAGGCAGAAGAGTAAGTGCCCTCAAAAATAAGTGCTGGTGCTCATCACCGAAAACAACAAGCACAAATTCAGCACTGTCGGCCACCCTCCAACCCATAACTTTGCATGCATGCTCTCAGGACCCTCAGGCTCATAGCCTACGGCCCTGTGCAACAGTCTTTTTGGCACCCCATACACCACCAATAAAAACAAGGTGCCCTACATCTCACCATAGTCCTCCTTTCACACACATTTATATTATTTTAAAATGCTTTTAAAGGAATACTTTACCTGTGCTGGCAAGTATCCATACGAAATATAGTTCTGTTCTTAGCAGCAGACGTATTAACCATCCTCACTACTTTATGGAGAGTCAAAACTAGCGGTCACTAGTAGGTACATTAATTATAAGCGGTATATTGACAATTTTATTGTTTCCTAAAAGCTGAATGCACTAGGAACTTTTCATAAATGGCAAGCTTCCTCAGCTAGCACCCCTATCCAGAGTTGCATACCGTATGACCAGAACACCAGCCACCCATCTGCCCCACCTTTATGGTAATGGCCACTTAGGGTAGGAGCGCTTGATTGAGGGTGCTGAGGGATGCAAGGGTTCGCTATGGGCGCCCCAAAGCACATTTTATCACACTTATAACACATTATGTGTGCCACATAAATAGAATATAGTAATAATAAATAAATCAAATAGAAAACATGCCGTTAGATAATAGTGTTAAAAGTACATGGCACATATTACGCTCTGTGTGACCCAGGGAAAGGGCTAGAGACAACATCAGGTTGGAATCACATTACAAAAATATACTAAGAGGCCATAGTTATTTACCTTAAATAGAAGCTGGTTTGCATTACCAGTTTGCACTCTGCCCTTCATATTTTACTCCTTGATGGTCAGTGGAGAAGCCCTGCTTCCTACAACCTTCAATACCCTGCTCACAAGAAGAGTCTTGTGAGATGCTTGTGTGCATAATACCTTTTGGGGGGCTTTTATGCTTGCTACACCAGGCTAATTATGCATAGGCATTGTGAAGGGGTGGGCTTGGAAACATATTATGTTTAGAATTTCATAACATGTCACTTGAGGGCTACCACTTTCTACATGGACATCTGCTAAGCATGTATGGGTCACAGACGTTGAAAGTTAATTGTTTGACGTAAGCAGAAACAAGCAGGCCTGATAAGATAATTGGGGTGGTGGAAAGAAGCTCCTCTAGAAACTATGTATTTGCCTGAAGACCCCCATGTGGGCTGTTAGGCCTCACTTATTTTCCCCTTACACACAGCTACCCGCCTTAGGTAACTATGATTTGTGTTTTTAAAGATCATGCTCTATGTCCGTATATACCCTGCTTGGCCCTTTCTGTGCCTGTGGGCTTGATGATTATTTTCTTTAAAAATAGGTCACCATCGTACATTACATCTAGGTTATGCAATGCTCGGGAGGGTGGGTGGGGGCTCTGTAGTTCCACCACACCTCCCTCTGAGAAGCCACACTGCAGCTCAACCAGCCAGACGGCATGAACATGCCCAGACTTTTCCTCTTAGGCACAGAAACACGGTTCACACCTGACCAGCCACCATTTTACACAACACATACAACTAGACACTAGGGACAGCAACAGATTACGTCATCACACAGTGTCACAACACACATGACTCACCTACACATACGTCAGTTCCAGGGCGGGCTCCCAGGGTCACTGGAAGTCCCAGTAACGGATGTGACATCACTTCCTAGGGGGCAGAACAACTGTCACTTTTTGAATGATGAAGAAAGGTATCCCTGAACACTACTGATGCGCACCTTAATTTTCCCTTAAATCTGTCCCCAAGTGTGACACTAATTTCTATGGACCTAAATTTTATGGGCCTCCTTTAGCGTCTAACTTTCCTGGTGAAAATCATCTAACTTGTGTTTGTCATGATCAGATAACTTGGTTAGGTAACTAGGAGGAAGAACACTAAAAAAATGGAAACAGTAAGTGGAATGCAGGAGATGATAGCTTGCGTTGCCTCAAGGGCCAGATTTACAAGGCCCTAGCACCACCAGTGCATCACTTTAAGTGACGCACCGATGGTACTTTTAACAACACCATATTTACAAGGAGGTGTTAAGCCACTTTTTGTGGCTTAATGCCTCTTTGTAAAAGTGCCCCCAACACAGTTTTCTGCATTAGAGGGGCACGCAATGGATGTTGCCGTCGGTGTTCCACCACAACACCTATTGCTTTTGATGATGGTCCAGTTTTACAAGAAAGCATAAATCTGAGGCAGCACAAAAAACTAACACCACCCCAGGGTTGGTGTTAGCAAGGCATAATAAGGGGGAATAGTTTTATTCCTCCTCATTTTTTGCTCTGTCTTTCTGTGCTACATTCTGCAGCACACGTAGAAAGAGCAAAAGGCCATGAGTGGTTGTTCATGTGCAGGAAGGTGCTCCTTCCTGCACATAAACAATCATTCTATAATAACGATTTGTTACTTCTATGTTTGCTGCATTCTGCAGCACACACAGAAGTGCCAAATTGCCATCATAGATTTGTTATGTGCATGAAGGGGCACCTTCTTGCACATACACAATCAATTCCCTCAATGCAGATACCCTTGTACTATGGTGCAAGAATGCCTGCATCGGTGAAGGCAGCCTAATTCAGCGCCAGTGCAGGGGGACAAACAGGGGTGAGCCATATTTCTATAAATACTGCGCATCCCTGATTTCAAAAGTGGCACGGGGCTGCTATTTTTGGTGCATCACTGCGCTGCACCACTTTGTCATAAATCTGGGCCAAAGCCTTTGGAAACTCTATTCAGCTTTACTCAGTTGGCTCACCCTTTGCACAGTTTTCTATTCTTGTCTCTCACTAGTGGACAGAAGTTACAGTCTAATGTCTGAAATGAGCTCTACAACCTTGAAGGTAGTAGAGCATGATGAAGAACTGACCTCTTTCTGTGATTGTTGCTGGCACATCCAATTAATTTGAGAAGACATGCATTTTTTTGAACAGTTACATATTACTCTTGAGTGATGGTGACCACTTCTTGTAAGATTCTCACAGCTAAAGTCCAGCTGAAGATTTATTTTAATTACTTCAGGTGGATGGTTTGAGGCTGGTTGACATATTAAAAAGCTGATGCATACAAATAAACTAGTGGTCCCAAAATCTACCTGGCTCCTCCTGTATACATACAGGAACCAGGGTAGAAAAGCTAAGCTTCATGAAGAACTCATCGAAAGGCGTATGGATTCTACGATCTTCCATGATTACCTAACGGATATAAATGCACTTTTTCATGGCACTTGGTGCTCCTATGGCAGGTATGTAGGGCACAGCTAGCAGGACTATTTTATCTTCCTTAGAGCAGATAAGGAAGTTTTGATCAGCTCTGATATGCAGAGGAAGTCAAGGAGGGACTCTGAAATAAAACTATAAACATTTTCTCTTTTTCTAATTTCAAGAAATAAAAATGTATCTTCTTGATTGAAACCGTCACTATGCGCTCCATCTCGGGTTTGTTACTTGAAAGCCCTAATCGTATTGATGAATTTTCAATACCATCAAGGAAACAATGTTTCTCCTTTTCTTAGTAGCCTTCTTACAACCTGATTTGGCCCCACTGCTTTTTACTTTTAAGGCCTAAGATAGAATGTTTTAATCATCTAGTTCCTGACCTAACATTGCTGCCATAGCCCTATTCTTTGACATAATTAGTAAATTGCTTGGCCTTTCTTCGCTAACATTGGCCAGTCAGGGTACAAATCCACAAATAGATATAAATGTACACATTTGGATATTACTATTTGTGGAAAGTATCAGACAACGTTTTTGTATTGGTCTCCTCTTTCCCTGACGGTATGATTGTTGAGGGTTATTCACACGGGTGCGAGGAAACTGAAAGGGTGGATGGAGGACAAGCATAGTTTGTCAGACAGCAGAAGCCTTTTGAAAATGAGTTTTCATCCCATTCATTTTTGATGACTGGTCCATTTCCCATGTGGTATCAAGGGTGATACAGCATGGCTACTTTTTAGCTCCTTTCATGACCTAAGCGTAGAAAAATATTTCTTCTGTCACTCATTTCATCATAGTTCTTCTTGTGCTATACCTCTGAGTTAATGGGTTCTCCGCTCCAGAACATTTTTTGGAAATTTCAGTTCTAGTTTGTCAGTCTTCGATCAATTTCTGGGGCATAGGTTTCAAGGTCCCATTTCCTTTAACATAGTTGTGGCAAATATAATACTTTCGTTAATGCAATGTCAAGCTTAAGAGAGTCGTACACTTCAAAGCCCTGATTTTCTAGACACAAACTTCAGTTGGCATCAACCATGGAGCGGGTTCCTCTAATCCCAACTTGCATTCATTCACGTACCTAGAGCTCGTGCGAAACATTTTGGTGGCTTGGCTTTTCAGTAGCAGCCCAAAACATGGAACTCGTTCCATCTAAATCTGCGTCAAAAATCAAAACAAGTCATATGTTGGCAGACTTCTTTCAAGAGAAAGAAATTAAATAATTCCTTCAATGCTAACAAGAACTTAAACTAACTTCCACTGCAACATTGGGTCCTTCACCCAGAAAATAAAACAGTGGCTATTCGTTCCTCCATTCCATGGGAAGAACTCTGTTTTTCTGATACCGCCACCAAAGGCTTTATTTCCAAGATCTCTGCAGCATTAGGAGATATGGGCGTACTCCTTGTCTGGCAGAATATGAAGTAATGCATAGGATTGTGTGTGTTACTATATCAGTAGCACAGTTGCAGAATCCTGGTCTGACATCCCTTGCTTGTGCAAAAGTGTCCAGAATAGAGAGTCCATGTATAAGCATATGACAAATTGGCATCTATTCTTATCCCACATAAACTGAAGCATGCATAACACTGCTGATGGTGTGTGTTGGGGGGATGCAGGCAAGAGGGAGGGGACAATGCAATTTGGTGGGCGTGTAAGACTCTGTCATTTAAAGAGAGTGCTATACTACCCAACAAAATCAAATCAATAGACGATCATATTGGGCCTTCATCCAGCAGAGGTATTGAACCTTTCTATAACTGATTGGAGATGGAAAACGAATATGCTATTAGCAGCTAAGCAAATTATTTCACAGAGATGTAACCCCACAGCAATCTCAACTGTTGAGGAATGGGCAGGAAAATTATGGGTTCTGTTGGCTAAGGAAAATGGACTTGGAAGATCAATGAAAGAGGGGAAAATATGAGAAATCCTGGCATTCACTACTGAGCTATCAGTTGAATAAGTGGATGATGTTTGCATGTCCGGAGACATCGATATCACTGCAACTGTTATCACCAACATCAAGTTGAATGACAGCCTTATGTTTGCACATATTAGGATGAAAATGTCAGAGTGATGTTAGGTGTGGATTCATGATTTGATGGTAAGATTGGGGTTTGACTGTAATCCACTTGGAGTAGAGGGGGGACGTATGGAAGGGGGATATTGGAGGGGCTGGAATATAAAAGGAATTGAACCATTCAAGTTTTGCTCATGCATTCATGTTGGAAATATTGTGTGATGACTTTGTTTAAAAATGAATCAAAAAATGTAATTGAAAAAACCCACAGAAATAAATTGAAACTGCTGAAGACATCTCAGTTCAAACAATAACTGCCTTGACTCTATTGGGCTCAAAGCGGCCCCACTGAGCGGCATGTCCTTTCTCTTCTGCTCTTTTCAGTAACTCTCTGTCAGTGCCGGGCTTAGGATATTTCAGACCCTGCTCAGATTATACTTTAGGGACAGCCATGACACAAGTCGAATCATCTTTCATTGCTAATATTTTTATTTTTGCAGATTGTTATCCTTGAAAATGTAAAAGAAAAACAATAATAAATAATGTTAAATAAGTAGGCTAGATAAACAGGCCTAAAAGCAAGAAACAATGAAGGAAAGCATAGACATTTGAAAGAATAAAGCAAACAATGTGCAAAGGCTAACTTGAAAACGTCTGGCATCAAGGAGGCGTCTAATAATAGCATATAAGTAAAACAAGCATTTGCAATGCAACGGTTCTCGCGTTTGCTCATGTTAGAGCTGATCGCGTTGTAAACTCCTAACCCGACTTTTCATCTATCGGCAAAAGTGCTTTTATGTACGTAACCCGAAAAAGTGAAATTAACTGTGTAAAGCACTCGACTTCTGCCAAGCGAAATCGCGCTAGGAAAATAGAGAAAAAGTAGTCCACGATCCGACAGAAAACAGCAAGCCTCGCATGTTTTCTGTACTTGGTCGCTGCGCTCGAGGAGGGCTAACCACCGGAAAAGGCATGACGTGTGCATACCTTCCACTAATGAAAGCAAGCAGATTTTACTAGGCAAGCCCACGAACCAATCAAACACACTGACGTGACGTTGACAGGGCTCCGAGCCCTTTTCTAATAACTAAAGCATCTCGCTGCGATACGCATGCACGAGGGCACGCAACGCAGGCTCGACCCTAAAAATGATAAAAAAGTGTGTGGGTGGTTTGGGTAGTTGAGTGACTGCCTTGATAAGATCCACTCCAAATCCTGAAATACAGAAATATTTTCTGCCATTTATAGCGTAGATATTCAATGCAATCAATAAGGCCATGATGGATCGGTGATCTAAAAATAAAAAATAAAAATTACATTAATTTACACCAAATTTGGCACTCTGACACTTGCTAAATTTCTGTGAAACTTTCTGGGACATTTTCAGGCAGTCTGCTAAATGAGGATATGAGACACTAGTGACAATAAACTATTGAACTTTTAAAATTCTGTGAAAGCTGTCAGTATTCTGGCTATTTGGCCTCTCTGAGTTTGTGTTTCTGAAGCCTTAGTGAGTTCCAGTGAGAAGTCTATAGTACATTAAAACACATTGGAAAGGTGACAGGACCTGAACTACGGTGCTCTGCAGTAGAGGACGGGTAGAAACTACACCACATTCGACAATTTGAACTCCTAATCTAAGGTGGAAAAAAAGCTGACCACTAGCAGCCTGCACTTTAAACTGAGCAACACCCCAGGCTACAAGTTAAAACAACATCTGCATCATTACCGTCACACGTTAAAAACAAGTTGCTTGAACTTGTTTTGTTACAGATAATGAGAAAATATACTTACTGGAGATGAATACATTGAGAAATGCGTTCATAAATTGCTCTGCCCCTTGGCAGGGTTCCATACACAATGTACCGCACATACAGCTGTTTGTTTTTCCTGCTGTGCACACTTGAAAACTCACACAGGCCAATGTAGAGGAGGCTGCTGGCCTTCCTACAGTGCAGCAGATTATGACAATGAAGTTCCGACAGTTATCCAAAGAGGCACTGTGCCCTTACATTACCTTCTACTGTTCTGCGATGTCAGGGCTAGCAATTACATAGCCAATGTTTACAGAAACCATGAAAAGTCTCTCCCTTTCTGAAGGAAAAGCCAGTTTACAGGGATTCTGAGGCACACACACCCTTCTGCCTCCTCGCCCCTTTGTTCTTTGTTGCCTCCATAGCTCACTGTGCCCAGCACTTGACAGCGCTGGCCGACGAGAGCACTGGCACTGAGGGGTAGGGACTCTGATGTCAATGGTAAATTTATGTGAAATTTTTGGAAACATTTTGAAGTCCCCCTAAGTTGCGGGCCCTGCGCACTGTCTCTATTTTAAGTTTAACGTCCTACGCTCATGTTCTCTAAAACAGCAAGAGGCCTAAGTGAATGGGTGCTCCATAAGTTAAAATGAACATAATTAAAAAGTCCACACACACTTCTGTTCTGCAACTGCAGACCAACAGAAATGGCCATGCTCCATGACTCTGATTTAGTTGCTTTTCCCACTATTACTATTTGCCAGTATTTTCTAATTGGCAACTTGTCAACTTTTCTAATTGGTAACTTGTATAATATTTAAAACATACAGCGTGACTTCTCAAAGTCACATCCAATCCATTCTACATCCATCCAATTTCCCTGGAAAAATTATAGTTAAAAGAAATCACAACATCGAATTTTAAATTTATGAGTTTCATATTATGTTTTACATTTCATTGAATTATCCTGTATTTCAGTGATGGCACCAGTGAGACCCGGGTTATGCAAACAGTTTTTCTTCACGTACATTTCTTTTGTTGAATAGTTAATAATCATTCGTGTTTTTTTAATCATTTTGTGGTCATCGTGTCAAGGCTATAATTCACAGTTGTCAACGTAGGGTATAATTCCATTATGAGAATGCATGACATTTTAGCAAGTACCCAATAATGTAGACACACCGACTGATGCTTGCTTTCTTTTTAGGTAAATGTTTCATGTCCCGAATTTTCCTCCTTACTCTGGAAGAAACGCAATGTAAAGTGATATTTATTTTTTTCTTTTTGTGGATGGAACCTACTGCCATTATTACAATGTCCATATAGACATTTCAAATTCAAAATAAGTTCTAATTTACTGTGATATTATTTTCTTGACAGCATTATGAATGTGAATATGTTTAAACAGTTATCTTAAACATGTTTTAATTGGAATTCAAACAGTAGAGCTCCATGACACAGAGGGAATGTTTTTCTTTTAATAATGGAGGGGTAAGCCACAAGCAAGTGGTTAAACTGTTCAATAATTTATACGGGCAGCAGGGTGAGAAGGTAGGTGGAAATCGTGATCACAGACCTTTGTGCCAAGAGAGTCGCCTGGGCGCATAATTCCTCATTAAAAACTGCAGAGCACTGCGCCTTCTCAGCATGGAAAATAACATAAATGATAATATATGAACTACAAGTCCCTGCTGGCAAACACAGAAAATCTGATAACATCTCATTATTGTTTAATATTACTTTAAGTAAATTCAAATGTGGAACTTTAGGATCGCTCCAACTTTTGTTTTCGTACTTAATTAACTGTTATGTTGTCCTTTCTAGATTACATTTTTATCAATACACTTTAGTCCAATCTGCTAGGTGAATTTAAAACACCTCTGGAGCTCCATGCACCCTTGGCTGAGATTCTGATCCTACCTCCCAATCCACTGGCAGGGTTCTAAAATTCCTAGTTCTTGGTGGCCCTTTCCAAGTAAACTAGACCTTTACGAATCTAATAAAAGACGAACAGACTTATCGCTACTCACAGCAAATCAAGTCCCAGAAGTCATCTCTCATTGAAATCTTAGGAGCATATTTAAGAAATACGGTGCTGCACATAGTGCAGCACCACTTTTTTTAACCCTTTAGCGCCCCCCTACTACCACCATGTGTGTGCGCCGTATTTAAAATACAGCGCTCCATGGCAAAGGGTAGGGGGCAATAGCATAATTGTTTTAATGCTATTGATGTACTCTACAGGAGTAGGGCCAACATTTTGGCACTAATG
Source organism: Pleurodeles waltl (assembly GCF_031143425.1). NCBI lineage: Eukaryota > Metazoa > Chordata > Amphibia > Caudata > Salamandridae > Pleurodeles > Pleurodeles waltl. The sequence goes on along the minus strand of NC_090443.1, from coordinate 255,145,523 downwards.
CTAAAGTGTACATAGGGGCCCATTGTATTAAATGGAATGCATTCTTTTACCGCCTGCTCTGAGCAGGTGTTAAAAGTGCCAAAAAAATGATGTTCCTTTTTTCGCCCCCCCTAACGGGGGAACAACCCCTTTTCATACATAATGCCTGGTGCATGTGTAATATAGAGCAAAGAATTACAAAGTGGCACAATGCATGCATTACCTTTTAAAATATGCCTAGGGTCTGCCTCTGCAGCCTGTTGTGCAGTTTGAAACTTTCATTTTGACCTAGCAAAATAAACGTTTTCCCAGGCCTAAATCTTTTTTTAATGCATATGTCACCCCTAGGTTAGGCCTTCAATGCTCATAGAGCAGGTTGTCTGGTATTTAGAAAGTAGGGCATATGGGTTTAAGTATTACATGTCCTGACAGTAAAAAACTCATAAAGACATTTTTCACTTTTGTAAGGCCTATCTCTCCATTAGACTAATACTGGTTATCTTTGTACACCTAATAAGAGCAAACCTTGGATTGGGAACAGCTATAGAATTTATGCTTACAAGAAAATTAATTGTAATCTAAAACCTTCTTCAATGGTAAAGTCAGATTGTAAGTTATATTTTTTTTAAAAATGCCAGTTTTATAAAGTTGTAAAAACAACAAGGCGATGGATGGAATGCTAGAATTAATCTCAGCCACTGGCAATTGCTCGGTCTGCATCTTAATCCACTATTTTTTGGGCACCATGACAACTCAGTTTTGATCTCGCCATATGCAAATCAGTCTTAAGCCATGTATAGCTTGGTTCCAGCGGCACAGTGAGCCACATCTGGGCATACCTGGCGCACTTAGGGTGTAAAATGTAAAAACAACAAGGTGATAGATGGAGTGCTAGAGTTTATCTCACTCACTGGCAATCGCTTGTGGCTTTTTCTCAATCCATCGTTTTATGTCCACCATGCCACGCCCACCTATGACTCAATTATATGCAAATCAGTTTTGGCCCTGCTCCTTATGGGAACAGTCCAGCCTGAACTGCCAAGCTAAGTCCTCCCAGAACGGGAACACAAGCAACCTAGGACCAGCTTCACCATAGTTAAGGCTCTTCTGCCAGGAATAGCTTGGTTCCACTGGCACAGTGAGCCTGGGTCCCACATCTGGGCATACCCAGCGCACTTAGGGTGTCGAATAAAAACACAACAAGGTGATGGATGGAATGCTAGAATTAATCTCAGCCATTGGCCATCGCTCAGGCTGACATGAGGTAACATAGGTGGTCATTACAACCCTGGCGGACGGTGTGCCAACAGGCCGGCGGTAAATAAATTGCAACTACGACCGTGGTGGAAACTGCCAACAAAGACAGCCACTTTAACACTCCGACCGCCACGGCGGTACAAACAAACAGCTTGGCGGTCGCCACCAACAGACAGGCGGAGGACAATGTACCGCCCACATTATCACAACCTATCAATCTGCCACATTTTCCGGGGCGGATTCCCCATGGACAAAAACACTGCGGAAACAGGACTCCGAAGGGAAACCACTCACCTCTACAAACCCCGCGAGGAATCCGCACGCCATGGAACCCGAGCTTCATATCCTGCCAGCCCTCATGTTCTTGCTCCTCTACCAGGAGCACGAACGCCGGCAGCGAAGACAACGGTAAGTTCTGCACCTACGACACAGGGGAGGGGGGAGAGAAAAAACAGGGACACACACACGCAACACCCCCACCCTCACCCTCACCCACTACAACACACACACTAATACAGCATGATACATTACAGTTACACCCCCTAAACCCCCCGGAAGAATGCAAAGACAAAAGCAAATGAGTGTAACCAATGTTTTATATTAAAATCCAGGACGCAAAAATATATATACACCATTAACAAATATATACACCAAGAATAGTAGTCCAGGTAGTGCTCCATTGTAGTCCATGGAACACTGGGCCCACAGAGCATGGGCGAGGCCCACACTCAATCCTCGAACATGATGGAGAGGGCACTGCAGGGGCATCAGATAGCAATAAAACAGGCACCTCAGGGGAATGGAAAGGGGGGGCACCTCAGCCGGTTGAGTGCACGATGCCAAATCCACAAGTGGGCCACATGCCCACTGTTCAATCCTGGGGAGTGCAAAGCCATAGTCTCTCAAGTCTCTAAAGTGGGTGGGTTGCCCACTGCCATATCCTGGAGAGTGCAAAGGCACAGTCTCTCAAGTCTCTACAGTGGGTGGGTTGCCCACTGCCATATCCTGGGGAGTGCAAAGCCACAGTCTCTCAAGTCTCTACAGTGGATGGGTTGCCCACTGTGCAATCCTAGGGAGTGCAAAGCCACAGTCTCTCAAGTCTCTACAGTGGGTGAGTTGCCCACTGCCATATCCTGGGGAGAGCAAAGCCACAGTCTCTCAAGTCTCTACAGTGGGTGGGTTGCCCACTGCCATATCCTGGGGAGTGCAAAGCCACAGTTTCTCAAGTCTCTACAGTGGGTGGGTTGCCCACTGCTTTATCCTGGGGAGTGCAAATCGACAGTCTCTCAAGCCTTTACAGTGGGTGGGTTGCCCACTGCCATATCCTGGGGAGTGCAAAGCCACAGTCTCTCAAGTCTCTACAGTGGGTGGGTTGCCCAATGCTACATCCTGGGGAGTGCAAAGCCACAGTCTCTCAAGTCTCTACAGTGGGTGAGTTGCCCACTGCCATATCCTGGGGAGAGCAAAGCCACAGTCTCTCAAGTCTCTACAGTGGGTGGGTTGCCCACTGCTACATCCCAGGGAGTGCAAAGCCACAATCTCTCAGGTGGATGCCTTTCTCCACTGGTTCTGGAGGGGGCCTTGTGCCCAGAGTGCTTCATCCTGCCAAGGGCAGAGGTAGTGGATGTATCTCTCCACTGGTTCTGGAGGGGGCCTTGTGCCGAGAGTGCTTCATCCTGCTTGTGACAGACTCAGTAGCATCAGTGCCCTTGGCGCTCAAGGGCCAGCGGTGCTTGTTGTGGTGGTGTCCTTGGCAGCGGTGCTTGTTGCGGCAGTGTCCTTGGCAGCGGTGCGTGTTGCGGCAGTCTCCTGTTCAGCATTGCTTGTGGCAGCGGTGTCCTGTTCAGCGGTGCTTATGGCAGCGGTGTCCTGTTCAGCGGTGCTTGTGGCAGCGGGGTCCTTGGCAGTGACTCAGCTGCTGGCGGTCCTTTATGGCCCAGTGGGACTGGTGCTGGCGGTCCTTCATGGCCCAGCGGGGCTGGTGCTGGTGGTCCTGTCTGGCCCAGCGGGGTTGGTGCTGGCAGTAGCCTCCTGGGCAGCTGGGCTGGTGCTGGCGGTGGCCTCCTGGGCAGCAGGGCTGGTGCTGGCGGTGGCCTCCTGGGCAGCTGGGTTGGTTATGGCGGTGGCCTCCTGGGCAGCTAGGCTGGTGCTGGTGGTGGCCCCCTAGGTAGCAGGGCTAGTGCTGGCACAGCGGGGATGATGGCAGTGGCCTCCTGGGCAGCGGGGATGATGGCGGTGGCCTCCTGGGCAGCGGGGATGATGTTGGTGTTCTCCGCCGTGCTGCTCTTCCCAGACTTGCACACTTTCTTGTGGCCCTTTCCCACCTTGGAAGGTGTCGCAGCTGACTCCACACTCCCACCTGTAACCCTGGTTGCTGGAGTCTTCCCCCTCTCCCGCCAGGCACTGGCCAACTTTTGATGTTTGACAGGTGGGGGACTGTCTGTGCTGTGGCTCCGTGCCACACTGGCTGCCCTGGTGGCCGGTGCACTCCAGATTCCGGTGACTACAGGCACCACTGGTCCCAGAGATGTTGTGGATGAGGTGCTAGGTTGGGACCTGGAGAGTCGGGCCCTACGAGACTGACGGGGTGGGGGAGGTGAGAGAAAGAGGTCAAGGTTGGCCAGGAAAAGTTTATTTGGGACACTGGGACGGGTATTTGGAGGGGGTTTGGGAGTGGAGGAAGAGGTAGTGGTTGTAGGAGGTGTTCGTTTGGTGACTTTGGGTGAAGGTGCATGCGCTGGAGACTGTTGTGAGGTGGATGGCTGTTGGGTTGGTGTGTGCCTGCGTTTGTGTATCTTGGGAGGTGGCCTAACAGACACACTGGGAGAGGACACAGAGGACGTGTGAATGGCAGTGGGGGTGGTGACTGCATGTGAGCGGGGTGTGGTGGTATGTGTTCTGGTGATGGAAGTAGTGGCTGAGGATGTAGTGCATGCAGGTGTGAGTGTAGACGAGACTGGGAGGGAGGGAGACGAAGAGGAGGGGGACACAGTGGAGGCAGTGGATTTTGGTGTGTCTGCATGTGTGTGATGCTTGCGTGAGTGCCTGTGGGATGTGTGGTGCTTATGTTTGCCAGAGCTTCCCTTGTGTGGTGAGGTGTGTGCATGCTGGTCTGAAGGTGTGCGTGCGATAGGCTGAGGTAAAGGGGATTGGGTCTGGGTGGAGAAAGTTGGAGGAGGGAGGCTAGACACAGGGACAATGTCTGCCATCAGTGCTGATGCCAGAGTCTGAAAAGCCTGCAGAAGAGCCACCTGACCAGAACGAATGCCCTCCATGAATGCATTTCTTTGTTGCAACTGCCTCTCTACACCCTGGATGGCATTCAAAATGGTAGACTGCCCAACAGTGAGGGACCTGAGGAGGTCAATGGCCTCCTCACTGAGGACAGCAGGGGTGACTGGGGCAGGGCCTGAGGTGCCTGGGGCGAAGGTGATGCCCACTCTCCTGGGTTAAGGGGCACGGGGCAAAGGCTGAGGGGCTGCTGGGAGGGCGGTGCTGGTAGGGGGCATGGTGGCTGTACCTGTAGATGCGGGGGCACAGATGTTGCCACCACAACAAGGGAGATCCCATCAGAGGATGAGTTCGTATCACTGGTCTCAGCTCCTGTCCCCGCCCTCCATGGCCATGTGGGATGTAGCTCCCTCCTTCTCCGGTGCCACTGCTCCTCCGCCTGATGATGCTAATGCACACAAGAACAGGGAGACTACAAAAAGGGGGGGATGACAGAAGAAAGACATGTTGGGTGCATGCATTACCGCTACCATTGGCGGACACGACAGACACAAAACCCCCTGGCACTAGGCCGCACACTTGGAGTCCACTGTTCAATCCCCGGGACATGGCCTACAAGGCTATGGCTGACATCTGCACACATGGATGACACAGGAGCCTGACTAGGTGTAGGCACTGTACACAGGTGGGGTGGGGTGCCACAGGGTCTGCCAAAGAAGGGGACCTAACTAGCACACTCGCCCTGGCCTAGGGAAACCCACAGCCCACCTCCCCGACACAGACATCTCCACTGCACGCAAAATCAGCAGAATAGGCACCGTCCGCTGGGACATGTGAGGAGATGGCGGCATCCTCCGGTATACAGACCACCGGTGGACCTTTCGACAATGGAGGAAAAACATGTGATCATCACCTACAGGCTTGATCGTGCCACAATCCTGGAACTGTGTGCCCAGCTGTCCCAGCCTATGTTTTCCAACGTGTTGTCCAAAGTGTTGTCTGCCCTGCTGAGACACATGCGCAGCTACATAGTTTTCCCTCAGGTGGAGGATTTGCCTGTCATGAAAGGTGACTTCTATGCCCTGGGACATATCCCCAACTTCATAGGTGCCATTGATGGGACACATGTGGCTTTGATACCCCCGCAGGAGTGAACAGGTGCACAGAAAACGGAAGAGTTATCATTTCATGAATGTGCAGATGGTGTGTTTGGCCGACCAGTACATCTCCCATGTGAATGCCAAATTCCCTGGCTCAGTGCATGATGCTTTCATCCTGTGGAATAGCAGCATCCCTTATGTGATGGGTCAACTCCAGAGGCACCGTGTGTGGCTATTAGGTGAGCACCTGGAAGCAAGTCAGTGGGAATGGTTGTCTGGATCTGGGGATATCCCTATGGGTCAGTGTGTGTCTAACAGTTGTCCCTCGCCATTTGCAGGTGACTCTGGTTACCCCAACCTGTCATGGCTACTGACCCCAGTGAGGAATCCCAGGACAAGGGCAGAGGAACGCTACAATGAGGCCCATGGGTGAACTCGGCGGATTATAGAGCAGACCTTCAGCCTTCTGAAGGCCAGGTTCCGGTGCCTCCACATGACAGGTGGATCACCATTCTACTCGCCAAAGAAGGTGTGCCTGATCATCGTGGCCTGCTGTATGCTTCACAACTTAGCTTTGCAACAACAGGTGCCTTTTCTGCAGGAGGATGGTTCAGATGGCAGTGTTGTTGCAGCTGAGCAGCCTGTGGACAGTGAAGACGAGGAAGCAGAAGAAGAGGACATGGACAATAGGAACTCAGTGATCCTGCTATATTTTCAGTGAGACACAGGTAAGAATACAAACCTGCTTACTACATGTACTTTAACACTACTACCTCTCAACTGTCTGTCATTTTCACCCAGTGTATGGTCAATGAGTTGTCACTTTCACTTACGATTTCACAGATGTGGGTCCCACTGTGTGACATCTGCTTTGCTTCCTCATGGACTAGAGCTGTGTGACATAGGTATGTTGACATTCAATCTGAAAGAGCCTTTTCACAATGTAATTGCTAATACACTATTTCAAAATCACAGACTGACTCCAGATTGTTTTTTGCTTCAAGGGTGTTTATTTAAGTGCTCAATAGTGGAGGAGGTTGTAAAATGGTGAGGGGTGAAGGTGTAGGAATGTCCATGGCAGAGTCCAGTCTACTAGTCTCACAGGTGCATTGCCCAAATGGGCATAGGAACTGGAGCTGGGGCAGTTTGAGGATGGACAGGGTGACAAAGTGCGACAGATGGATGACATTCAGGGTGGTCTCATTTCTTGGCGGGGGTCTTGGCATCATTCTCTGTCTTTGTCCTGGATCTCAGGGACCGTTTGCGGGGTGGTTCACCCTCTGCATGGGGTGGGGTGCTGGTGTGGTGGTCCTGTGGCGGTGCCTCCTGTCCGCTAGCGCCGGCGGAGGTGGTGGGCAGTTCATCATCCAGGCTAGTGTCAGGGGCCTCTTCAGCACCCCTACGATGGTGACCAGGGTAGAATTGATTGATCTGAGTTTCTCCCTGAAGCCCAAATACTATTCCTCCTGCAGGCGCTGGGTCTCCTGAAATTTAGCCAGTACCGTTGCCATAGTCTCCTGGGAATGGTGGTAGGCTCCCATGATGTTGGGGAGGGCCTCACGGAGAGTGGGTTCCCTTGACCTGTCCTCCCTCTGTCGCACAGCAGCCCTCCCAGTTCCCTGTGTTCCTGGGCCTCCGTCCCCTGGACCGTGTGCCCACTGCCACTGCCCCCAGGTCCCTGTTGTTGTTGGGGTGGTGGGTTAGCCTGGGTTCCCTGTAGTGGTGGACACACTGCTGCTTGACGTGTCCTGGGGACAGAGGTATGGGCCAGCTGGGTGGGTGCTGTGCTGGTGTTTCCAGAGGGAGGAAGCTCTGTAGTGGCCTGTGACTGTGTGATGGGAACCGACTGTCCAGAGGTCCCCGATGGGTCGGGCTGGTCATCTAGATCCAGTTGGACAGAGGTGCTGTCATCACTGTGGGCCTTTTCTGTTGGTGGTGTGGACATGTGTGGACCCTCCTGTCCGGTGACGTTGGGTAGGGGTCCTGCAGGGGTATAAAAGGATGTTTATTACAAATTGTGTGTGACATGGTGTGCAATGTATGGATGACCGTGTACCCCAGTGCTTGCATTCTTGTGTGGGACCTTGTGTGATAATTTTTTAGGGGTGTGTGTGGGTATGTGCAGTGGCCATGGATTGGTGATGGGTGGCCATGCTTAGTAGTTGCATGCAGGGCTTGGTGTTGGGATGGGTGGGTTGTGATAGTGGGACATTTGTGAGGTGTTGGAGTGATGAGGGTGTGGGTGGGGTATGTGATAGCATGCAGGTAGGGTGGGGGATGTAGTAGTTAAGATTTGACTTACCAGAGTCCATTCTTCCATCTACTCCTGCGAGGCCCTCAGGATGCAGAATCAGCAAGACCTGCTCCTTCCATGTTGTTAGTTGTGGGGGAGGAGGTGGGGGTCCGCCGCCAGTCTGCTGAACTGCAAGGTGGTGTCTTGAGACCACGGAACGCACCTTCCCCCATAGGTCTTTCCACCTCTTCCTGATATCATCCCTATTTGTTGGGTGCTGTTCCACTGCATTGATCCTGTCAACTATTCTTTGCCATAGCTCCATTTTCCTAGCTATAGAGGTGTGCTGCACCTGTGATCCGAATAGCTGTGGCTCTACCCGGACGATTTCCTCCACCATGACCCTGAGTTCCTCCTCAGAGAACCTGGGGTGTCTTTGCCGTGCCATGGGGTGGTGTGAGTGATGTGTGGGGTGGTGTGTGTAGTGATAAGTGCGGTGATATGTAATTGTGTGTTGTGTGAGGTGCGTGGAAGTTATGTGGGTGATGGTATTGTATAACTGTGGATGCTTGGTAGTTGTTTGTAGTGTCTCTCTCTGGCCTTCTCTCTGTAATTTTGTCGTAGGGGTTGGTGGGTGATGTGGGTGTGTGTTTTATATTGTATTGAGTGTGTGGGAGTGGTGTGTGTATGTGTATCAGGTGTGTGTATTTTGTATTGTCCAATGTGGTGGTGTTTTGGAGATGTGTGTGTATTTTGAGCTTGGCGGTGTGTACCACCAATGGAATACCGCGGTTGAAAGACCGCTGCGTGGATTTGTGGGTCGTGATAGTGTGGGCGTATTTCTGTCGGCGTGACGGTGGAGGTTTTGTTTTCACCAGTTTATCACTGACCTTTGGTGTGGCGGATTTGTGTGGGTGTCTGAATTTTGGCAGATTCCGAGCAGTGGGTCATAATGACTGTTCAGAATTCCGCTGCCGCAGCATTGTGTTGGCGGTCTTCTGCACGGTGGTAAGCGGCTTTTACCGCCAATGTTGTAATGAGGGCCATAGTGTGCAAAATAACGATGGATTGGGATGCCGACTGGGTAATTACCAGTGGCTGAGGTTAATTCAAGCATTCCATCTATCACTTTTTTATATACTTTTAGAAAGTTGGCATTTTTCTGCCCAAACCAAATGTGCCTTTCATCAATGTGGTGGGTCATATGACTGTGAATCACACTGTTGATGTGGCATATGTATTACATCCAGATAGTGAAACAAAGAAAGCCTATTTGTGAGAGAAGCAGTTGTGTTCTGCCCTGATTAGACTTTAAAGGGCCCTGCTTCTCAGCACACACAAAGGAACCTGACCCCATACCTGCTCTTGCCTTTGTCACCCTAGACAGTTTGAAGTCAGCAGCAGGGAAAGAGTGAGAACTAATCAGAACCTGTTTTGGGGATAGGTCAGGGAATCCCCACACAGAGGGTGACACCAGGGATAAAAATTGAATCTTTAGAACCACTAATCCCCACATCAGAACACTTGTGGATATGTGGAAGACTCAGAAGAAGGACTGCCCTACTGTCTGGGGAAGATAAACTTCCCTGCTGACTGAAGGATGAGGATTGGACCTGCTTGCCTTGAACCCATTGACTACAAGGGGCAGTTGTCTAACCTCCTGTGTAAGGTACATGAACACAAGCTTCCAGAGGCCTCCCTGCAACTGTCCAGCTGACTAGCACCCACTGGACCTTCCTGATCTGTGCTGTTGGCCCCTGCTTGAGGGGGTCCTGAGTCCCAAAAGGTGCTGAAAGGTCCTGGACCCTTGGCTGACATCAGTGTGAACTCTTCCTGGAAAAAAGGTGAAGATACAGAAGTGTTGGGCACCTCTGGACTGCACAGTAACATTTGAGAATTGACTACCAAAGTGAAGCACCATCGGGACATGCTCTTTGTGCTGGCACCGTCTGTCCACGATAACCACCAATGTTTGACCTGTATTTAGCACTGACATCCCCTGACAATCGTCAACGCGAAGCTCCGGTCAGTTGCTGACTCTTTGAGCTATTGCAATGACCATCTGTCAAGCTCGACCTGCTATTTGCACTGACAGCCTCCTCCTAGCAACCCCTGAATGGCACTCCTCGGCATGTGTTGGGAAAGTAACTCTTCAGCAGGACTAGCCTGGTCCATGTCTCCCATTCTTGCTCCATCACGGTTGGTCTGACCTTGTGACCTTTTTCAGTTCCAGTCAGACAAGATAACCATAAGTAGCACCTTGTGCTTTGTGGTGCTATTTTAACTGAAACCCCATATCTCCAGTATTAGACCTGATAGTCTTAGGGTGGTCTTCCCTCAACTTTTTGCCTGCCTCCTTCCATTATTCTGATCTTGTTTTTGCTGGTTTTAGGACTCTGCGCACCTTACCCCTGATGACCAGTGGTAAAGTGCTTGTGCTCTCTCCCTAAACATGGTAACATTGGCTCCTACCCAATTGGCATATTTAGTTTTCCTATATGTCCCTTGTAAAGTGCTCTAGCTGTACAAGGGCCTGTAAATGAAATGGTACTAGTGGGCCTGCTGCACTGATTGTGCCACCCAGGTAAGTAGCCCCTTAATCATGTCTTATGCCTGCCATTGCAAGGCTTGAGTGTGCAGTTTCACTATCGCTTTGACTTGGCATTTAAAACTACTTGTCAAGCCTTAAATTCCCCTTTTATTACATATAAGTCACCTCTAAGGCCCTAGGTAACCCATATGGCAGGGTGCCATGTATGTAAAAGGCAGGACATGTATTTGTAGGCTTTACATATCCTGGTAGTGAAAAACTCCCAAAGTTGTTTTTCACTATTGTGAAGCCTGCTCCTCTCATAGGCTAGGATTGGAAATTCCATATATGCTTTTAAATGGTAATTTCTGATCACAAAGGAGTAACTCTTTCATGTTTGGTAGGGTTGGAATAGTAGTTAGAAATTATGCTTACTAGTGAAATTGGATTCAACATTACTATTTTAGAAATGCCACTTTTTAGAAAGTAGGCAATTCTCTGCACTTACTGCTTTCTGTGCTTTCCAGCCTGTGTCCAATCTTTGTCTGGTCTGCGCTGCTTGATAGCTCCCCTTGTGCATTCACCCCCAGACAGCCATAAACACAGGACACTCAGCTGCATCTGCATTCATTTGCACACTGATGGGTCCTCCTAAGCAGGAAGGCTGGAAGGGTTCTCATACTTCAAAAGCTAGTGGCCTGACCGCACACAAATGACTGATACCCCCCACATGTCTTTTGTCAGACAGGACTGGGTTGAAATGGAACTGATGCACTTCAAAATCACATTTTCAAAGTCTCCTCCACTTTAAAGGCACATTTGGGTATACTTACTGGGTGTGTGACCTGCTCAAATCAGACACTTCTGAACCTACAAATGGACTCTATCAGAAGGATTGCAGTGCTGCCGAAAGGACTCATCTGGACTGCTTTTCTGGAAGGACCACTCTCCTGCTTGTTGCCCTGCTGCCTGTTATGCCCTGACTCTGCTGGAAGGATTTGGCCTTCTCACCACAAATTATTTCCAAGGGCTTGTCAGCATGTCACCCGTTATGAAGTCTCAGGGCCATCAAAGACTTCACCTAAGAGAGAAAAAACACCGTTCTGGAAAAATCACCAAAATACCTACAGAATTAATGCAGCACATTTTTTGAGGCTAAAAAACTGATGCAGCGCCTACAGAATTGACACAGTGACTGATTCCTCATCACAGTGCATTTGAATTTCCCACACAATGCCGCTGGGCATCAATTTACCATCAACCCCACACTGCAATAAGGAACGGAGGCTGCGTGGCTGGACATCAATGTATCTCTTTGCCTGCGAGGAAATAATCAACGCATCACCTCGATCCCGCTGGAAAAATTAACACATCACTTTACTTTACGATCATCTCCTCTGCGGCCCTCAACGACTTTATTTTTGATACATCCCAGGTATGTTGTGCTTAAGAGAGAAATCCATTGATTCCTATGGATTAAGACATATTTAAACCTATGAAAAAGTGATATCTTGACTTATGCATATTGGATTTTTGTTGTTTTGTTCTTGTTTTATTCAGAGAAATAATATCTATCTTTCTAAACTGGTATGGAGTACGTTTTGTGGTGTTTTCACTCTGTTACTGTATGAGTTAGTGCACACATACTTTACATGTTGCCTTCTAAGCTAAGCCTGCCTGCTCAGTGCCAACCTACTAGAGGCTGAGCACAGAATACTTCAGGTTGTGTTGTGACTTACCCTGAGTAGGATTGTGGTCCCTACTTAGCCAGGGTGCTAAAAAGTTTGTGTGAAGAAGATGTGCACAGCCCCTAAGCGCCAGGGATTTTATCATAGGTGCAAAAGTTATAGCGCCACCACCACCGATGCTAGTGGGAAGGGCTTAGAGGCAGTCTAATTCCAGTGACGGAATGATGGTATGGAGGAAGTTGTTGCATTTGCATCCCGGGCTTTGACTACGGCAGAAGAGAAGTACTCTGTCATTGAGAGGGAGATCCTAGAATGTGTTTGGGGTCTTAGACACTTTAGGCACTTTGTTTGGGGCTACAAGGTGGTGGTGAGGAGATATCACAAGCCTCTTACAAAGGTACTCATTTCTTTGGGACTTAGTAATGTGTCACCTAGGATAACGGGATTGTCGATACAGCTTTTGGACTATGTGTATGAGGTACGGTTTGTCCCTGGTGTCCATAGTAAAACAGGAAAATATCTGATTTTCAAGCAGGTTACCGTTACCCATATGTGACACAAAGTCTGAGTGGGAAGAGTGTCTAGTGCCAATTCTTTTCACTGAAGGACTACAAAGCATTGAACCTGAAGTATGATCAACTTCTTTGGCACAAGACATTGTATTTTCTGTTGTCATGAAGCATACTAAGGAGGGGTGGCCAAGTAAAATTATTTTTGAATGAGAATTGACACCTTTTTGGGAGATAAAAGTTGAGTTATCTGCAGAGGAAGGATTCTTATTAAGAAGAGGCAAACTTGTTCCCCATAAGTATGTGAGTGAGACAATTGTTAACCTGTGCCATGAAGGTTACCTGGGCATTGTTAAGACTAAGAGCACAGTCAAACAACCTCATTGGTGACCAGGCATGGATAAAGACATTGAAAGTCTAGTAAGGGATTGTATTAAGTGTGCAAACTCTGACAAGACTATGGTAAGTTTGAAATCACCCTTACACCCCACTGAGGTACCATGCATGCCATGGGAAAAGATTGGTATCAACGTGATCGGCCCTGTATTAATGGGTTTACCAAATGGGCAGTAATAATAGTGGATCTTTTTTCACAATGGCCTGAAATCAAAGTAGTACGCAAAGCAGACTCTTGGACATTGGTGAACCAAAATGGAAGAGGTATTTGGCCGGGAGGACTTACCCAAAGTTATAGTGAATGACAATGGGGGACAGTTTATTTCTGATGTTTTAAAGACCTTTTTGAAAATAAACTGGCATCATGCACAGAACAACAGCCATATATATTCTTGAGGGAAATGTGGAGTGCTTTAATAGGGTGATTAAGCGTATAATTGAACTTGCCAACAGTAATGGTATGATTTGGGAAAATTAACTGCAGAAAACCATAAGTGCCTAGAGAGTGACCTGATGTGAACCACCTGATCATACCCCATTTGTGTTGATAAAAGGGAGATCTCCCCACACTAAGGACAACATGGGGAGTCTGGAAAATACCAGAAGGGTTAATTGGCCCCCGAATAAAGTAGAGGGAGGATGGAATCTGGGCAGGAGAAATACACGGCAAGATATAATGCTTTGCATGGGGCAAAGGAGGTGATACTTAAGGTGGGTGATCTGGTGAAAGTAAAAAAAAAGTAGGATTGTATGTATGTAGAGTAGAGAATAGGTATTCCGAACCTTTGAATGTTATCAGTATTTTGTGCAACTCTGCTCTGTTGAGATTAGCATTGTTTAAAGGAGTTGCCTGTGTACCCATGCCTCATTTGGTTCAAAAACTGTTGGAGCTAGTGGAAAGTATGATTGGATTGATAACATACCTTCTAGTTGTAAAGATGAAGCCATGGACACTCATATGAGTCAAACCAGGGTAAGGGAAGTAGGCAGTGATAGTGCCACTAGTGTTTCCGCCAGCACTACTTGTAATAATGAGAATCATATTCATGAGTAGGGACCACCCAATAAGAACAGGTCTGGAAGAGTAAGCGTGAAACCTAAATATTTTAATGATTATATAGTAACTTTGAATTCAGTGGTGCAACTGAAGTATGAAATTACTTAGCGTATCCTTTGACAAGTTGTGAATACAATTGTGAAAAATGTTTCACAATGCTATTTTTTAATAGAATCTGTTTTTATTAGGTATTTAGTATACATCAAGCCGATTCAGTACTTAATGAACATAAACCGACAATATTACCTGTTAAGCTCATTGCTACATTTAATCAATCAACATAAACATTGTTATTATCCACACCTTAAGACCACCTATGTATATTCAAACTCCAGATATATATACTTTTAAAATCATTACTTTATTTCCTTTTCCAAATTTGTTGTAAGGTTCCCTCTCGTTCTCATATGTTTCCTCATTTGTTGTGTCACTTAGGGGGTGATTCTGACCCCGGCGGTCACGGACCGCTGGGGCCAGGGTCGGCGGGAGCACCGCCAACAGGCTGGCGGTGCCCCGCAGGGCATTCTGACCGCGGCGGTTTGGCCGCGGTCAGAAAGGGAAAACCGGCGGTCTCCCGCCGGTTTTCCGCTGCCCTATTGAATCCTCCATGACGGCGCAGCTTGCTGCGCCGCCATGGGGATTCTGACACCCCATACCGCCATCCTGTTCCTGGCGGTTCTCCCGCCAGGAACAGGATGGCGGTATGGGGTGTCGCGGGGCCCCTGGGGGCCCCTGCAGTGCCCATGCCAATGGCATGGGCACTGCAGGGGCCCCCGTAAGACGGCCCCAAAAAGAATTTCAGTGTCTGCTTTGCAGACACTGAAATTCGCAACGGGTGCAACTGCACCCGTTGCACCTTCCCACTCCGCCGGCTCAATTCTGAGCCGGCGTCCTCGTGGGAAGGGTTTTTTGCACTGGGCTGGCGGGCGGCCTTTTGGCGGTCGCCCGCCAGCCCAGTGCAAAAGCCAAAATACCCTCAGCGGTCTTTCGACCGCGGAGTGGTATTTTGGAGGGGGGAAGTCTGGCGGGCGGCCTCCGCCGCCCGCCAGACTCAGAATGACCCCCTTAATGTTAGACTGTCCCTTGCTTCACAGCTGGATATTAATGTGCCCCAGCTTTGTATGTCTTTTTCAGCTTCACTGTCTGTTTTAACTTGTCTGAGATGCACCTCCTCCGCCACAGCCCGTTCCAGCATGTCCCTCTTCCAATGCTCCACATTTGGGGGGTCATTCTGACCCTGGCGGCCGGTGGCCGCCAGGGCCACCGACCACGGGAGCACCGCCAACAGGCTGGCGGTGCTCCCACGAGCATTCTGACCGCGGCGGTTCAGCCGCGGTCAGAAGCGGCAAGTCGGCGGGCTCCCGCCGACTTACCGCTGCTCGGGGGAATCCGCGCTCCGCCGCCATGAGGATTCTGACAGCCCCTACTGCCATCCTGTTCATGGCGGGAAACCCGCCATGAACAGGATGGCGGTAGGGGGTGCCGCGGGGCCCCTGGGGGCCCCTGCCGTGCCCATGCCAATGGCATGGGCACGGCAGGGGCCCCCGTAAGAGGGCCCCGCAAAGTATTTCAGTGTCTGCCATGCAGACACTGAAATACGCGACGGGTGCAAACTGCACCCGTCGCACCCCTGCAACTACGCCGGCTCAATTCTGAGCCGGCGTCCTCGTTGCAGGGGCATTTCCTCTGGGCCGGCGGGCGCTCTTTTGGAGAGCGCCCGCCGGCCCAGAGGAAATGTTAGAATGCCCGCCGCGGTCTTGTGACCGCGGTGCGGTCATTTGGCGGCGGAACCTTGGCGGACGGCCTCCGCCGTCCGCCAAGGTTAAAATCAGGGCCTTGGTCCCAATTGACCCAGCCAAGTGATAGCCACCCTGCTCTTGGCCAAGAGCGCCAAGAGAAGTGTCAACTGAGGAAGTTTATACTCCATCTTTCTCATCTTGTGAAATTGTACATGTCCCAGTAGCCCAGCCATTGGGTTATGATCTATATGTATCACACAGGATTCCTCTAGGTGTTGTATTACTGCCTCCCTGCATGCATTAACCAGTTGACAATGCCAAGCTAGATGCAGAAATGTTGCTAAACATTCTTGGCATTAGTGGCACCCTTCTGACTTTGACAGGTCCATATATGAAGTAATAATGGTGTAAGCGCAAGGAGGTCACTGGAGGCGTGTCGAGGGCAGGAGCCCTTTAAATTTCTAATCGCGCTCCCGCCGTCGCGGGAAGCGCAAGGAGGTCACTGGAGGCGTGTCGAGGGCAGGAGCCCTTTAAATTTCTAATCGCGCTCCCGCCGTCGCGGAAGCGCAAGGAGGTCACTGGAGGCGTGTCGAGGGCAGGAGCCCTTTAAATTTCTAATCGCGCTCCCGCCGTCGCGGGAAGTGCAAGGAGGTCACTGGAGGCGTGTCGAGGGCAGGAGCCCTTTGAATTTCTAATCGCGCTCCCGCCATCGCGAGAAGCGCAAGGAGGTCACTGGAGGCGTGTCGAGGGCAGGAGCCCTTTGAATTTCTAATTGCGCTCCCGCCGCGCGGGACGCGCCCGGGCAAAGCCCGGGCCAAGGGCGGGCCCGTCCTTGCCCGTCCGTGCCAGGAAGAGGCAGGGCAGGGCCACCCCCCTGACATTCATCCAAAGTTGCATGGACATGCCAATCTACACGTATGGCTGCCTGAAGGTACTGTGTTGATACTTACTCCTAAATAGGTCCTTTTATAGAGGGCCTTTGGACCGTATTCTCCACCTATTGTTGCGACGCTCTTTCCATTACCCGATAAATACTGGAGTGGGGACAGGCTGGGCCTCTGCCTTTTTTTTTTTCTTTTTCTCTAACTGGCAAGAGGTCTGCTTAGATCTATAGTGGCAGCTTAATCCATGGGAAAACGCAAGGCATCAGAACCCCCAAGGGGAAAGATGAATTCTGTAAAAAAACTTAGGAATGCGGGTGAGAACT
This sequence comes from Pleurodeles waltl, assembly GCF_031143425.1. NCBI lineage: Eukaryota > Metazoa > Chordata > Amphibia > Caudata > Salamandridae > Pleurodeles > Pleurodeles waltl. Next base: position 255,128,597 of record NC_090443.1, on the reverse strand, counting down.
GCACGATAGCTGAAATAGACGATCTTATTGAGGAGGTAGAGTCACTACTATGCAGTAGGACCACTATTCGGGAGGGCCCCGACAAAAAGATTACCTCCTATTACGCAAAAAAAATCAAACCAGTGGAAGATAAAGCGATAGAGATCGTTTCCCAGCAAGAGGGGGAGGCACCATCTGATGTCAGGACTGTTAGCCCTAGGGTTGCTGCAACTAGACCCTTGCACCTATGCACCATTGATAATGGTAGGAAGAAGAGCCATATCCAGGAGTGCGAAGTTAGGTGCTCCAATAAATATACAGTCTTGGCAGAACTTGATAGTAGTAACATACAGAATGCACAAGAGGGGGAACCCGTGGATGAATTACACCCATTTATCCCAACTGTACAGCTAGATAGTGAAAGGATCACTCCTTTCAATTCAGAACCAGGGAACCCTCTAAAAAATAAAACAAGATCTATAGCAGATCTTTATGATCTAATCACCGGATTAATCCAGGAAGTTAGGGATTTGAAACTTGAAGTCAGAACCTTAACAGATATTGTGGAAAAGGAGAGGGGTAGGGGCACCAATAGAGGCCAATGCGAAAGGGAGTCCCCCCCCATATCACCCCATCTACAAGGTAGATCCACATATCCTCAAAATTCGATTACTAACCCTAACCTTACCCCAGCTACAGCCAAGATTGTACAACAACCACAGGGATGCACGATAGGGGTCAATGTGGAACATATTGGTTCACGCAATTCCCAGAGAAGAAATGATAGTAACTTATGCCAAGGAACAGGGAAACCACAAAGAGATCCCCGCTTGGTAAAAGGACCCCAAAAAGGAATTTTGGAACTTACTTTGAACTCCTATCCCCAAGCATCTAATGATTATAACAAAAACACCATATGGAACCCATACTCTGAGGAGGATAGGTCTCCTACTAGGATCATTGTTGTTCATCTGCTAAATGTTCCAAAATTACCCTTAAATAGCAGAGAAGATGAGGACTCCTTAAAAAATAAGCTTATACATTGGATCAGGGCTAAAAGACACTGTTTATCCATAATTCGATCAGATATTAGGGGGGCAGAAAGAATCCCTGGAGAGAGGGGGAAACCTGACGTTATTGCATTAACACTCAAGGATGGAAGATTAATCAGAGGTTTGATTGACATGGAACAGAGAACCCCCGCCCCTAATTCCAATGCCATGAGGTTTAGCTTGGATCCATTAACTACCAAACTTCGAGCACAAAGGCATAAACTTAACCACAATGAGGGACTGCAAAAGAGAAACTGTGATTCAAACCTTGAGAGAGTAGATTGACTAATCCAGATAGATCAGGCACAAGTGGAACCCAATGGGGACCAAATAGTAGGGGAGCCCCATGAAGGGATTGATCTCCATGCTATAGGGGCAGGGAGCGCAGTGGAGCCTTTGTATGGTAGGAAAAATTTAACAACTCACCCGAGCCATACTCTCAATGCCACAAGCCTAAACGGAAGGGGTCCTATCACCATGATTTTATGGAATGTAGCTGGCTTAAAAAACAAGCTTATAGACCCCAAATGGCAGGACTATATTGATCGACACCATGTCTGTCTCTTCCAGGAGACGTGGCTTAAAGATCCACTGTATAAAGTAGGATATAAAACCTACTTTATCAGTGCAACTTCAGCTGCCAGAGGGAGACCGTCTGGGGGGTTGGTTGTATGGGCGAAGATCTCATTAAATGTTGAGATACGCATGCAAGCCACTGAGTCGGAGGACATTCTATGGTTGACAATGGGAAAAAAAAATAAGATAATAACCCACTTGTTTAATGTATATATAAGACCTAGAAAGTTAAACGTGGAGTCTCCTGAAATAACTCTACTAGACGAGCTGCTCAAAAAAATTCCAATAGGTGAGACAATTATGATAGGGGGTGACCTTAATTGTAACTATGAACCTATAATTGGATTCGAACATTTAGCAGAAGAGGAAGACCGAATGAGAACAATTCCTTACCTAACAATAGAAAAAACTGTCCCAGGCACAGTGGCCGCACTGCAAATCATGAGCCTTACATTAAACCATGGACTGAGGGCATGCAATGGCAGAGTGGGTGAAGTCGGCCTTAATCTGGTTACTTTCCAGAGAGGCAACTCAACTTCAAAAATAGATTACATTCTGCATAGTATAAGCACATGGGAAAGACTAGCGACCTTTAAAATTGATAAAAGAAGAGATAGCGATCACTTCCCGCTAATAATTGAATTCAAGGCACACTTCTTAGATTTGGACTCGAAATATATAGAACATGATAAAGTGAAGTTACAACCCACCCTCAGTAACAACAGAAGGGTTGTAAAATGGCCAGTAATACTTGGCAATCAGGTCACTTTGATAAACATTTACAACATATTTTCTGATCTCTTGGAGCCTTATGCAGAAAATAAACCTAGTGACATTCCTATTACGGCCATCCACCAGTCATTGAGCACTATGTTAAGACCTGTCCTGACTAAACAGTTACAGAATAAGCACATAAAGGAGAAGGCCCAAACCACCCCTAACAGTCCATGGTATACTATCAAATGTAGAGAGAGGAAATGAGTACTGGTAGAGGCACTAAAGCAAAAAAATCAATTAGCCATACAGCAGGCAAGGGCCAGTTATAAGAAAACGCTGGCTATTGCCCAACGCAACTGGGAGGACCAAAAATGGCAAGACCTGCTGGTAGCAGCGAAAAGCAATGATGCAAGAACCTTTTGGAAAATAGTTACCCATGGTAGCAAAGAGGGGATATTTACTACAGACCATCACATAGACCCCGAAACTTGGGTTAACTATTTTACATATCTTTACTCTGACCCTCCCACCTTCGATCTCTATCCCTCAAGACACAAAACCCCAGTGGCTTGGGGTATTTTACCCGAGTTACAGTTTAGTCTGGAGGAGACGGTGATTGCCATTGAAGCAATCAAGCCAGGAAAAGCCCCCGGTTTGGATAAGATCCCGGGGGATCTATTCAAACATAGCATAGAAATCTGGGCACCTTATCTAAACCTTTTAAGTAATGCTATAGCAAGGGGAGGCCCAATGCCCGAGACATGGACAGGGGCAGAAATAATCCCAATCCACAAAAAAGGATCCAGGGAAGACCCAGAGAACTATAGACCAATTAGCCTCATAGACGTCACACAAAAAATTTATGCTAGACAGATCCTGAATAGAATCAATATCTGGATAGAAGAGAACAGCATAATGTCTATATACCAAGCAGGCTTTAGACAACAGACCAGTACAGTTGACCAGGCCTTTAGGCTATTGACAATAATGTGGAAATACACTAGACTAAAGAAAGGCCACCTGTATATCGCGTTTGTGGACCTGCGCGCAGCCTTTGATCTGGTGCCGAGAGACTCCTTATGGGCAGCATTAGGAAAACAGGGCATGCCGGGGAACCTCCTGGGCCAGCTGGAGAGGCTACATGAAAATACATTTGCAAAGGTCCGGTGGGGGCCAAAAGGAGAGTTGACAGACCCAATACCTATCAAGAGGGGGGTGAGACAGGGCTGTGTGCTCGCCCCAACTCTTTTCTCTTTATACATCAATGATCTGGTTCATCATCTGAAACAAAGTAACCACGACTCACCAAGATTGAATGATGATCCAGTCCCCGCCCTCCTTTTTGCAGATGACACCATCCTATTGTCTCAAACTCCAATGGGCCTGCAAACTCTACTAGATAAATTCAGTGAGTATTGCAGCTTGAAGGGGTTAGAAATAAATGCAAACAAGACTAAGGCCCTCATTCCGACATTGGCCGGCGGCGGTCGCCGCCGGCCTGTCGGGGGCCGCCAGAATACCGTTCCGCGGTCGAAACACCGCGGCGGTGATTCTGACTTTCCCGCTGGGCTGGCGGGCGGCCACCTTCAGGCCGCCCGCCAGCCCAGCGGGAAAGAGGCTTCCACGATGAAGCCGGCTCGGAATCGAGCCGGCGGAGTGGAAGCTGTGCGACGGGTGCAGTTGCACCCGTCGCGTATTTCACTGTCTGCAAAGCAGACAGTGAAATACATTTAGGGGCCCTCTTACGGGGGCCCCTGCAGTGCCCATGCCAGTGGCATGGGCACTGCAGGGGCCCCCAGGGGCCCCGCGACCCCCCCTACCGCCATCCGGTTCCCGGCGGGAGAACCGCCGGGAACTGGATGGCGGTAGGGGGGGTCGGAATCCCCTCGGCGGCGCAGCTAGCTGCGCCGCCTTGGAGGATTCCTATGGTGGGAGACCGCCAGTGTTGCCGGTCCGACCGCGGCTTTACCGCCGCGGTCGGAATGCCCATTGGAGCACCGCCGGCCTGTCGGCGGTGCTCCCGCGGTCCTCCACCCTGGCGGTTTGAAACCGCCAGGGTCGGAATGAGGGCCTAAATACTTAACTGTTAACCCTCACAAAGCACTCAAGAGAAACATTTGTATTAGAGGGCAGGCACTGGAACGAGTTAAAAATTTCAACTACCTAGGGATACTGCTTGATGCCAAATTGTCATGGGCGCCGCACATCAATAAAGCTGCTATCTCCTTAACTCATAGCTCTATGGCAATCAGTAAAAATTACAAATGTTCAAGGTCGAGTACTGTGTCACCAGTATTCGAGATCTACAGGTGCAAAGCACAGGCCGCTGCTCTGTATGGCGCAGAACTCTGGGGATTCACAAAACTAACTCCATTGGCCACTCAGGAAAATAATTTCATGAGGGGGATATTGGACCTCCCTCCATCGACTCCGCTGATTCCCTTAGCCAATGACACTAATATGAAACAAATAGGCAAATTGGCAGCCCTGAGGCCCCTGCTCTACTGGTGTAGACTTTGGACAACCCCTGAACTGATCCAATACAGGCAAGCCTTAATTGAGATCATGGGCTTGGACAAGACTATTTCCCTCCCGTGGCTTTATTATATCAGGCAAAGCTTTTACAATTTAGGGCTGAAAATCTACTGGGATGAACCGCATATACTCACAACCCAATCAAAGATCCGACTAAAGCAAGTATTTTGGGACTTCATCTTTAATAGCCCTCTTCATAGCAAGGATTCAGGTAGACTAACCTTAAGTTTTCTGGATTTTAAACCACTACCGAGCGCTGAGGAATGGATTGATACCATTCAACCTAGACAAGCAAAAGCTTTATTTATGAAGTATCGATATGGGATTCTCCAGGTCAAGGCTTTTACCTTCAAATGGGGTCTCCTGAATGGGAGTAATCATGAGGCGACCTGCGAGCTATGTAATATGGAGACTCCAGAAACGACGGATCATGTCCTTTTAAATTGCATTGCCTACGATAAACTAAGGAAGAAATGGATCCGACCCATCTGCAGGAACGTTGGAATCAGGAACTACAATGAAGCTGCCCGATTTTTGAGATCCAGCTCGATACCATATGTTGTTTTTGGTCTAAGCCGGTTCTTAATAGCAATTTCATTCATCAGAGACAAGGCGGGCCTGAGGTTGTAGGCGCTCTAATTCAGGCAAAACTCCCAAAGTCAACCTATGGATCCTGAAATCGATAACTGGGAGTCACCCTCTGCAATTCAATGGCCTTGGGACCTATAATCGGCCAAGGATATATCTAGCTCAGGGGACACTGTCTATGCCCGGGAGGACCGTAGCTACTGGGAGGTTGATTAAGTTACCTAGAATGGTCATTGTCACCTATGAAACTTGTTCCTGGATTCTGATATTTATTTATTTTTTATCCCAAAAAATCTCCTCCTAGTTAGGCAAACAAGTGCCTGATGGCACGGGAGGTAAATTTTATGGGTTTTACAAATGAAATACTGTAATCGATTTTTACCTACTGTTTTTAAGATCAATATCAGATAACTTGTTTCTAGTAGATAAGTGAATATTTGCTGCTGCTAGAACAATGTGCCTTTTTGCATCACTCGATCGTATATGACCTCTAAGCAATATAGGCACGTAAGAAAGAAAGGAATCGTTGGGCCCTAGGGATTGTTAATCACTTTCTAAAAATTAGTCAAATAACCCCTCACGTGATGATGGTATCTATATTGCTAAGATTGTAGAGGCAACTTGAACCTACTGGAGGCAAATAATCATTCAAAAGCATATATCCTACTTTCATAATGGTTACTTTTTGAGCTAGTCTGTAGTTAATGATACTACTAGCAAGATAGCAATTTTAACTGTTTTTGTATTAAGGCTTATACTTTAGGGGTATTTTATAAAATTTTATAATATTCATATGGCGATCTGCATGATGATGTGTACTGTATATTTTGTAGTGTTTTAGTGATTAATTGTTGATTTTTTAATAACATTTATACCCATAACTCGCCTATTTGTATTGTATGGCCCTGAGGGAGCTTTGGTCTCGATCAGTTTTTAGTGTTTCTTTGTCTTTTTTCTTTTAAAAAGTGTCTTTGTTCCTTCTAGAAATGTAAGAATTTTGTCAGTGTGCTTTTATGGTATTGTTTTACCGAAATAAAGCTGTAAAGTAAAAATAATGGTGTAACATAGGGAAGATTTACCTAGTTATAGTGGGCCAATTTAAATCCTGCATTACTAGACACCGTTAGAACCAGAGAACACACCCTGTGCCATTGCGAGTCATCTATCTGTTCCCCCAGTTCTTCTTTCCATGCAGTTTTAGACTTGAACTGAAGCCTGGGTCTTTCGGTGATCAGGGCTTCATACCTATGTGTGATTAAATAGCGTGTCCCTCCCAGCAGGCCCCGAAGTAATATTGAGTTTGTTGGAGCACTGGGGTAGTCGGGCCAGATCCCTTTGATTATATTTATTATACTGGTGTGTAGGAGAAATTGGCCCTCCCCCCAGAGTGAACGTGTATTGTGCTGCCCCAAAGGAGTCTCCAGCCCGGCGGCCATGACTAAGCCGCTCATGGCATTTTGACCCCGCCCACTGCCATGGTTTCCATGGTTTCTGCACCTCCACGGAAACCACAGCGGTAGGCACTATCAGTGCCAGGGAATTCCTTCCCTGGCACTGAAAGGGGTCTTCCCCTACCCCCTCCCCATCCTGACCCCCTTCCCCACATATACACACGTACATGCACATACATACACACCCATACACACACGTGTACATACATTCACCCATGCATGCATACATACATACACACTCACTGCAAAACACGCATATACACACACACACTCGAGCACACGCATTACACATGCATGCTGTTAGACCTGACAGCCTTAGGGTAATCACCCCTAACTTCTTGCCTGCCTCCCTCCACTTTTGAGATACTGTTTTTGCTGGTTTTAAGACTCTGCACACTTTAACACTGCTAACCAGTGCTAACGTGCATATTCTCTCGCCCTTTAAGCATGGTAACATTGGATCACACCCAATTGAGCTATTTAATTTAGTTATAAGTCCCTAGAAGAGTGCAATATATGTGCCCAAGGCCTGTAATTTAAAAGCTACTAGTGGGCCTGCAGCACTGATTGAGCCACCCACTTCAGTAGCCCATTAATCTTGTCTCAGGCCTGCCATTGCAAGGCCTGTGTTTGCAGTTTCACTGCCAATTCAACTTGGCATTTAAAAGTACTTGCCAAGCCTAAAACTCCCCTTTTTCTACATATAAGTCACCCCTAAGGTGTGCCCTAGGTAACCAATAGAGCAGGGTGCTGTGTAGATAAAAGGCAGGACATGTACCTGTGTAGTTCGCATGTCCTGGTAGTGTAAAACTCCTAAATTAATTTTTACAATTCTGTGAGGCCCGCTCCCTTCATAGGCTAACATTAGGGCTGCCCTCATACATTGTTTGAGTGGCAGCTGCTGATCTGAAAGGAGTAGGAAGGTCATATTTAGTATGGCCAAAATTGTAATACAAAATCCTGCTGACTGGTGAAACTGGATTTAATATTGCTATTTTAGAAATGCCACTTTTAGAAAGTGAGCATTTCTCTGCACTTAAATCTTTCTGTGTCTTACAATTCACCTCTGGCTGGGTTTAGTTGACAGCTCCTTGTGCATTCACTCAGACACATCCCAAACACATGGTACTCAGCCTCACTTGCATACATCTGCATTTTGAATGGGTCTTCCTGGGCTGGGAGGGTGGAGGGCCTGCTCTCACACAAAGGACTGCCACACCCCCCACTGGGAATCTGGCAGACAGGAATGAACTGTAAGGGGACCTGGTGCACTTTTAAGCCACTCTTTGAAGTATCCCCCACTTCAAAGGCACATTTGGGTATAAAAACAGGGCCTCTGCCCTACCACCTCAGACACTTCCTGGAGAAGAATCCTGAACCAGAACCTGCACCCTGACAAGAAGAACTTCTGGCTGCCTAAAGGACTCACCTGACTGCTTTCTGAAGAGGACTGCTGCCTTGCTGTTGCCCTGCTGTCTTGCTGCTCTCTTGCCTTGCTACAGAAGTGCTCTCCAAGGGCTTGGATAGAGCTTGCCTCCTGTTCCCTGAAGTCTCAGGACCAAAAAGACTTCAGCTGAAATCCTATTGTGGTGAAAATCTGATGCACCGCCTGCCAAGAACGACACACAGCCTGCTCACTGTGAAAATTTCACAGCACGCCGAGTCTGGAACGACGCAGCCCGACTTCACAAACAGAAGATCGATGCAGTGCCTGCGGCGCAACCGGAACTTCAATGCACAGCCCTACTGGATCAACGCAAGCCGACTCAGAACGACGCTGCCCGACTTCCTTAGAGGAATTGACTCAGCGCCTGACGTGCGGAAGAAAAATCCACGCATTGCCTACCGGAATCGCCGCAGCCGCTGTGACTTCACTCCACAAGCCTAGGATTCCACGCATCGTCCCCGGGGCATCTGAAAACCCTGAAACCCAAAGAGGATCCAAGTCTGTGCACCGGAAATCGACACAACGTCTTTCCCACTTGGAAAATAACGGCGCACACTCACCGTTTTCCATGTATCTCCTCCTCTGCGGTCCCTTGTGAGGATTTTTCTATGCATACCAGGTATTTTGCCCTTTAAGAGACCCTTGTTGTTTCTAGGAGGATCTAAGACACATTTTATTGCTCTTACAGTAATCTTTTAACTCTAAAGACACTTGATATCACTTTCAGTGATATCCCTACATTCGTTTATTTCATCTTTAATCGTTTTGACCTGCATTTATTCAGATAAATATTATATATTTTTCTAAACACTGTGTGATGTATTTTTGTGGTATTAAATTGTGGTATTGTATGATTTATTGCACAAATAGTTTATACATTCCCTTCTAAGTTAAGCCTGACTGCTCAGTGCCTACCTGCTAGAGGGTGGGCACAGGATAATTTGGATTGTGTGTGACTTACCCTGACTAGAGTGAGGGTCCTTGCTTGGACGGGGTAAACTGACTGCCAACCAAAGACCCCATTTCTAACACATGCACGCATTCAAACACAGTCACACAAACACCCCCACACACACACCACACCCCCACATCCTCCCCTGTTGGAACACCCGACTTACCTGCTTGCAGGGGGTCCTCCGGCAGGAGACGGGACGTGGCGCTACTGCCAGCAGCAGCGTCCACCAGCTAAACACCACCAGGCTGTATCATGGAACATGATACGGTAGGCGGTGTTTTGCTGGCGTGGCGCTGCTGCTGCCAGCAGTGCCACCTTACCGCCGTCTGCCGCCATAACTGTCGCCGGAATTCCACCAACCTTCTGGCGGAATTCCAGCGACGGTCATAATGGCATGAACGGTAGCCACGGTGACAGTATGTTGGCTGCCGTCGCCATGGCAGTAGGCAGCATTTGCCGCCAATCTCATAATAAGGGCCTAAGTAATACATTTCCAAATTCAGTAAGGAGAGGCTCCCCCCGCGTTGGCAGGCATACGCATTCCTGTGCCACTCTGCATCTTCCACCCTTCCAAATAAGTGTGTTGAGCAGTCAATACAATCACTGAAATGTCGCCCTAGGGAGTGTATCAAACAAGTGTTGTAGTTTATATAGGCAACAAGGCAAAAAAACATTTTAGCCACTGCTATTCGTCTAATCATTGATAGTGGAAGTGTCTTCCAGAGTTGCATCTAGGCCTTGAGGCTCTTTACCACTCAATCTATATTATATTGTACACATTTCTGTTGTGTGGCCGCTATCATCACCTGAAGTACTGACACCTATCCGCTTCCCAGTGCAGTGGGAGTGACAGAAGCATCCCACTCACATTTATGAAGAGGCCATTAATGTCACCAAAGGCATTCAGATATTGTAATAATAAGGGTAGCGACTCTCTAGGGGTTTTAAGGTAAGAGATGAAAGAGCATATCGTCCACATATAACGACACCAGATGTGTTGTCGCACACCAGATGGCCCAATTCCACAGGGCTTGTCTAATTTGGATCAACAGAGGCTCCAGGGCCAGCACAAAAAGCAGAGGTGACAGTGGGCACTCCTTGCTTGTCCCTCTACTCACAATCCAAGGGGTTGAACACACCCGCACCACTCTCACCCTAGCCGTTAGTTCTGGGTATAATAATGGTATCCATGACTGAATCAAACTCCATTGCTTCCAGTACTCCCATGAGGTACTGCCAATCGATAGTATCAAAGGCCTTAATAATCTCTACAGACACTACTAGCTTCTCTTCCATGGAGTCAGCAGTCTCATGTATTACGTGTATTAACCCTCCCAGGTTCATGGTGGTGCTCCTGCCTGGTATGAATCCACATTGGTCTACATGGACTAACCGTGTGACCACTGTGTAGCTGGAGTGCTAGCAATTTACAAAGGATCTTTGTGTCAGTATTAATCATGGTGAGGGGCTGGTATGAAGAGGGTGGTCCGAGCCTGGTTTTAATGCCATTGTAACACACCCTTCTCTCATGGTGGGGGGCTGGATCCCTTTTGAGTTTGCCTCTTGGTATACCTCTGATAACGGTGGGCTAATGTCTGCTCTATAGGCGTAGTAGAATTTGGCCGGAAAGTTGTCACAACCCAGTGTTTTCTCCCAGGTACTGTTGTAAGGGTCTGTCTAATTTCTTCAAGTGTGATAGCCGCATCCAATTCTTGTGCTGCCTGTTCTCCAATATGTGGTAAGGTGACTCAGCCACTCTGTTTCGGTTCCATTACATGGTCTAGAACAAACCTATTCAAGTGGGCCTTAAGTGTTTCAAATATCACAGTTTGTGTATAGGCATTTCCCCTGCAGTGTGGCTTCATCATTCCTTTCGTTCCTATCTCCTGGTGATATCCTTTGATAATCGGAAAAGTTATTTTCCTTGTGAAGGCGTTCAGCTTGTAGGGCTTTCAGCACCTGAACATCAGTCCCACGCTTCTGTCTCTAAGGACTGCCTTCTTTGCTTCCCATTATGTGGCCCAACATTGTGTACCTAACCAATTTTCTGCAATGTAATGTTGGAGTGTTTCCACTAGTGTTTTCCTCCCATATGTATCTTGTAGTTTGTCAGTAGGAAACCTCTATGTATTGGACAACCCAGCACTGATTCCCCATTCAAGTGAGCATACTACTAGAGCATGGTCAGACAGATTACGAGAAAGATGTAACACCTCCAGAGCCTCTGAGATCATATGGTCTGACATCAATATCTGATCTAATCTACTGAATGTGTTGTAAGTCTATGGGTAGCATGTGTATTCCTGCAGCATAGGGTGTACTTCTCTCCAAATATCCCTTGGCCGCAACAGGGCCATCACTTCCCTCAATTGTGCTGTCATCCTAGGCTTGGCAGTTTGCCATGAAGGCTAATGATCCAGGTCCCCATCAGTGACGCAATTAAAGTCTCCCACCCAGACAAATTTAACAATTGCGGGAGTAATCACTTCTCTAATTGTGTCATAAAAGAAGCTGTCATCTATATTTGGCCCATATCAGTTTACGAACGCCACTTCTATTCTGTCCAGTTTGTCCTCAACATCAGCTTCCATGTACATCAGAGAAAAAGGCAATCCTGGGGAAAACGATATTAATACTCCTCAGGAATGGGAAGAGTAATTAGCATAATATACTTGACACCTCAATTTGTTAGCAAGTTTTTGTGCTTCTTGTTCAGTGATATGTGTCTCCTGTAAACATGCAAAGTCTATACCTTGCTGTTTAAGTATGGAGAGCACTCTGTAGCGCTTCTGATAGGATTCTAGTCCCTGTACATTTCAGGTGAGGAGTTTCCACTTACCCAGGGCAGGCATAGGCAGTCTGTTACATGTGGTCTGTGTGCAAGAAAAATGTCATAGCAGTGCAGCAATAGTCCCAAAACAAAAACTTGTAAAACATTTCAACATAACATTTCCTCCCACCACCCTCTCCCTGGGCAGGAAAGTGTTAACCTGTTTCACATTCTCACCTACATATCTGGATGTGCCTGGACATGCACTTTCTTCCCCCTCCCCAGTGGTCACCAGTGATCCCCTCTTCTGAAAGGGACTACCAGTTGTGACTCCCCTCTTGTGACCCCTCCGTTGTCAACATTTCAATTAACTCAACAGTAATCAATCCTTCCTGCCCTACCTTGCCAGGGTCAGTGTCAGCAGTCAAAGGGCAGGCAGAGTGCGGCGACAGTTGAAAGTTTTTCTCAGCCTAAGAATGCATCAATCAGCACAGCAGCATCTCTCAATTGTACTTCCCTTTCAGAGACCAATGGCCATCACAATCCAATGGGGCACTTTTTGGTGAGCTGTTTCCTCTTCCTCCTGTGCTGTCAACCAGCATTCATGGCAGCATGCACCCCCCTTAATAGTCACTGCTCATTACTTATTAATATATCAGTGTACCAAACATAATACAAGTGAGCCCTCACAGCTGACAGAATAACAGTGCCTGATTTTGATTCCACACACAGTTCACATGGCTTTGTTCTTAATTGCAGCGGGCGTCCTTGTCCCCAATCTCTGTCTCAGGAACTGTGTCAACTTGGCTCGAGGGTGTAGTAGGAGTGTTCTCCATCTCACTGGAGGAGTCCTATGCCTCCGATTCCGGCACCTCGTGGCGATCATCTTGTGTGGCAGTCATCATACCATCCTTGTGGTTCACCACTCGGCCAGTGCCCCTCAGTGAACCACCGTTGGGGTCTCTGATTTCCTTAATTTGTGCTAGGCAGGTCCCCGTCGTTCGTCGACATCCTGCATTGGATCAGTCATGTCAAGCCAGGACCAGACCTCACCAGACTTAAAACAAATGAGTCTTCCTTGAATACATAGTTTTCAGTTTGGCTGGGTAGAGCAGCATGTATTGTACATATTCAGGGTCCTGTGATGTTTATTTACTGCAATAAAGGTATTTCATAATTCTTGGACTTTACGTGCATAATCAAGATAGAAAGCAATATCACACAACTCAAATTGTGGAGTATGGTTATCTCTAGCCTCTCTGAGGATGGAATCTCTATCTCTATAATTTAAAATCTGGGCTATGAAGACCCTGGGAGGGGGCCCCAGTTAAGGGTTAGCAGCCAACGTCCTATGTGCCCTATCAACCAAAAAGTTTTATGAGAGTCCCTCTCGTTTCAACTCCGTGCGCACTAGGGATTCAAGGAACTGTTCAAGGAACTGCCCTTCTTCTCCCTTGGGGAATCCAATGAGGCAGACATTATTCTTCCTCGAACAGCCTTCTGTGTCTTCAGCTCTATCTTCTAATGCTGCTGTGACTGTAGTCATGTGTGTCATCTGTTGCTTAAGTTGTCATACCTCAGTTTGTAGGGTGGTTATATTCGCCTCTGAGACCTCATCAGCTACTTTACACAGGTCCGCTTGAGTAGATTAACTTCTATTGGGACAACGGCTATCTGCCCCTATTGGGCTACATAAGACACCCCTATTGTCTCCATGAGAGCAGCCCTCTTAGGTTCCTCCGATCTGTCGAATGTCCCATCCTGAGTGTCCCTTGCCTGTCTAGTGAGCCTTTGTACGGCCTGGCGTGGTGTTGTATATTGCGTGATGGTATTGCCCTGGGGCTGCCACTGCACCCGATTCTTCACCATGGATTCAGTTTGTTTCATTTACAGGGCCACAGGCAACATTGTCTAGGGCCATGTTATGATGCCTTGCAGGTATTCGCCATCACCGGTCAGCACATCAAGGTGTATTTACCACACTCTGACAGACCTTCGGAGGTGTTTAGGGCAATTGTGTCCTTTCTGAATAATTTCATTAGTTATGCTGTTCGTAAATATTCAAGTATGTAAGCTTTCAATAATATCTACCATCTCATCTCATCAGATCTATATGTCTCCAGGCTTCCTGTTTGAGTAGTATTGCCCATTCTTTTCAAGTGCCTTCCCAGCATCGAGCCAGGCTATGTCACGGCTGTATAGTGAATCTTGCATCTCTGCAGCCCCCCTAAGTGGCCCCAGACACTCTGCCGGTCTATCGTTTCACTGTGGTCGATGAGGACCAAAGAGGCATCAACACGCAGGTCCCCCTATCCCAGTAGGTGCATGATGGCCCTCTACTGCAGCAATCAATTCACAGTTCTCCAACCATTTAATGCTCAGCAGCTGTCTTGTTTCCCATTGCTGTTCCTCTATTTGATGCAGGCCAAAAAATGAATAGGATTTCTCCACCACTACAGTGGGAGCGGCCAGGTACCCAGCAGGTTCAGTGTTCAAAGGTTTCTTATAATCTATAGTGTTGTGTCTGATGCACGAGGATCAGGAATATGGCAGGTCTCAGGCACCTTCTTGGTGTGATGTATGGCTACAGGAGGGGAGGGGACGGTTCCCCACGTTCCCATAGAGGCAAAGCCCATCCCCTACTGGCCATTTCTGCCAGGTTGGTTCCCTTTACTGCACCAAAGAGCATCCCACATGGGGGAACACCCGTCGTCTCAGAGGGAATCTCAGGGGAGCGCCCCTCTGCACTCACTGTTCCCACCTCCAATGTCACGGGCTGCTGCGGACACTAGTGTCAGCGGCTTTGCATGAGGCTCCAGGCCCCACTGTGACTGGCTGCCTCGCTTATTGCCCTCAAGCTGCCTGTGGCCCCATAGTAGCACTCCCTCTCCTCCCACGGCTTATCACAGGCGTCTTCAAGTCTCTGGGCCGCTGATCTTGATGGCAGGCCGAGGTGCTCTGCAACCACAGAGCAGGACCTCTGCCGTCATCTCAGCAGTCCCCAGGAAGGGACCCCGTCTCTCAGCCTGCCAGGCTCCGGGGCTCCACATGTGGGCCTCAACCATAAAATAGTCAACAGTCATCCAGAGAGGTTCTGACAAGCCTCAGCCCTCTACAGAATCCCCGGTCAGACTCTTGTATCTGCCCCATCACTGACCACCTCCCCTGTCAGTGGTACATGAGGCCTTCCTTGCAGCCAGGTTACGGGCTGGGTCTGCTCCGAGCAGTCAGTTGAGGCCTGATGCCGGATCGTGAACAATATCCATCTCCAGCAGAGTCGACAGAAATGTTTTAAGCCTGCACTCTGTTTATTCAGAGTGCTGTTAAGTGTAGGATGTTGTAGGGTTCAGAGGTCGGATGCCGGAGTTCCCTAGGAGCACGTCCTGTCAGCCGTGTTGCTGACCATCCCCCCCTTACAATGCTATTTTAGTATGAAATTGTTTATTGTTACTTTTGACAATTCCATTTGATAGATAATTCATCATATGCATAATCCTTAGATTCTGTGTAGTTACATCTCTTATTTTTTTGTAAATGTATTTTTTTTTGGGGGGGGGAGTGTTGTGACTGCATTCACATTTAGAATGTTATGAGGTCAGGCATAGGAATGTGCTCATTATAATACATTAATTCATAGTAGAATGTTATGAGATGAATGAAGAGATGGTTGATGTACAAAGGGTTGTTCTTGTCGTCCCTGCTGATGCCAGGGGTTATGAGTCTGAGAATAAATCTTATAACAACTTTGAATGTTGACTGGATTAACACATAACAGGGCACCCTGTCCAAGCCATGTGTGATGGAGACCATCCCCCATCCCCCAGGATCTAAATGACCCCCATTGTTTTTGACAAGATATTATCTTACTCATGCTGTAGCTTTACTTTCCAAATGTTCTCTGTGGTAGTGTCGAGAGTCCTTTGCACTCTGTAAGAGACCATTTAGCTTGATGCTCAGCCAGTTATTCCACCCTGCAATATAGTTGTCTTGTGATGTCACAAGGAATACAGAGCTAGCAGCTTTAATAAGTGAAAATTCAATCATCTGTGTTCAAGAGTCCTGGGAACAGGGTCCTTTTAATTTTAACAGTTACAACTCATGATTCATTTTCGCAAGGATATAATGACTGAAGGCACCAAATGCCGAGCAGGTGCATATCTATAAGGTTCTTCATGCAGAATCCATAGCTTCTAAGGGAAACAAGGGAAATCAGTTCATAGTTTTTAACTTGGATGTCCACAGTGGGCATAGCTACTATATGGACACATTGAAAACTCTCAAGTCATCCCCTTAATCATTATGAGGAACTTTAACTCAAACTTCACAGCTTCCCTGAAGGAATGGGTCCTACTGGGGCTTTTCCTGTTATTGTTGACAATAATGTCCATGGTTATTAAGTTTTTCTAGTAAGTAGAACAATATGGGTGTACCACAGCCTTCCAATCAAAAACTAATTTCTTATGCAGCTGTAATGAACTTTGCCCAAAATCTAAAAAGGAAGACCGACCAAAATGTCTTGGATCTAAGACCTCAGAGTGGTTTAGCTGGCGGGTGCTATTTGTGCTGTAGATGATTTGGAAAACCACTAAAGTCTTATTTGCAAACATATGCCATTTTGTGATGTACAATGATATTGCATTGTTGAAGTGGTTATGTAGCAAAAGGTCAAATTGGGGGCAAACAGTAATTCATGCGACATAGAGGAATAATATTAAATAAAGAGAGGTTTAAGAAAAAGTCTAATACAGTTAAAACACGTAGAATACATGGAGAAATTATTGTGTTTTTGTTCAAAGCATAAAGGATTACCAAGAACGTCCGAGTAAACTGAAGTTTAAGAAAAGTAGTGAGGACTAAAGGAAGAGGTTATTAGAATTCAAGAGATTATATTCTTTTGGCTATTGTTAGCAGGTGATCCACTAGATTAGTGTCAAGTAGAAATAGAAATAGCAGTTGGAACCTGGTCTCACCATTTATTGTCCCTTTACTGTACAGCAAGTTACCCTACAAAATGTACCTAATGTGATTCGGAATGCCGCTCTGGGAGTCATACCAGGTTGAATGACTAATTAGAGTCCTTTGTGCCTCTAGTTTCCAAGCCAGAGTGTATGTCTGTTGTCTTAAAATCAATCACTATTGGAATCTCCTTACAACCTAGCTTATGCAGGCTTTCTTGAAAAGCAAGGTTCAGATGTTTGAAATTACAGAAATATAAACATTTAAATACAAAATCTGAATGAAGTTATCCATCTTCATGTAGCTTGATGTCCTGGTTAGACATATGCCTTTAAATCTTTAAAAGGATTCAATACAAAGCCTGACCAATGGGAAACTTCTCTGATTTTCATGCAGCAGGAAAAAACATACTTTAGAAGGTGCAGTCAATGTCAGACTACTGAGGGAGCTACCAACAGTTATGCCAGGACTGTATTACAGTTTGACAAAGTGACAGTCCTTGCTGTCTATTTATTATTGCAAATAGGTGCTCGTTCAGACAGGCCACTCAAACTGATAGTGGAAACTAAGTAGGGCATTTGGCAGAGTGGGAGGTCATGATGTAAAGGAAAAAGTGAATGGTGGAATGCTTGCAAAAGGCTAAATCTCTAGCCATCAAGCAGGCTACACTGCAGTCCATCATTTTACATCCACTATGGGAGCCCTGCCATTATTTGGATGACCCCCACCTCTGGTGAACCCTTATTCCCTACCTTATTTAGTGGTGGGAGAACCACTCCACTTTCAATGGTAAAGACTGACTTGGCTCTGATGTTAGAAACCTCATACCACATGACATGTCAACACCAGGGCCACTGGGTCACAGTAGAACCCGCCCTCTCTATTTAGGGTATGGTGTCTGCCACTAATGTTTTCTGCCGGGTCGGCCATGTGAGGCATGGCGATCCCAGGAAGGAAAAAAAGAACAATTTTCTTGAAGCACAAGGACCAAACTCACTGCATGTGGGGGACATATTTCTTTTGTTTTTCTGAATGAAATCAGGGCGGCAGAGATGAGATCCTTCATCGCCCTTTATGACAGTTGGTCTACCTTCCAGTTGATGAATAATTCCCTATAAAAATTTAGTTTTACGTTTGTCTCCTGCATCTGAATTATCATCTCCAATTTAATAGTTTGTGCTACAACACAAACTGAGCAGGTGGCACTCTTTTGAGCTTGTCGATGGGAACCAACATGCCTGAAAGAGTCTGGGTTGCCAACAGGAACCTAAGTTCTTTACTATACACCTGAGTAACTTCCCAAGTTACCTATGCACAGTGAATTGATTCCCCAAAATTACAGAAAATAAGATCCAAATTGTGCTATAGGCAGGCAGTCTCATCATTGGCGATAACACTCAAGTCGATCTGCAGTGATTGGTGGCACAACTTAGAGGTTATGCACGGCAAAGCCCCATGCCAATATAATATCCGAAAACAAAAAATGATATCACTGGTGAAAAAACGAAAATATACATTTATGGCTGGACTCTCCACCTGTTGAAATATAATTTTCCCTTTTGCTATTTTGGTGTAAGCAAAGATGGCTATTGTATCGCTCAAGGCAATATGCGATGTGGTGTACAATGTGGTAACTTATTGAAAGCATTTCCTCTGATATTTATTTGGACTAAGAAACGTGCTCATAAATGTGGAATTATACATTATAATTCAGACCAATAGATAGCACTCTTTTAAGCATGTCGTTGGGCAACCGAACGCTTGAAAAAGTCTGGGTTGCCAACAGGCGCCTACGTTCTTTACAATAAACCTAACTTCCCAAGTAACCTATACACAGTGAACTGCTTCCCCGAAATTAAAGATGAGATATAAATTCTGCTAGAGGCAGACAGTGACACCATTGGTGATTAGACTTACGTTGGTCTCCAGTGATTGGTGGACCGGCTTGGAGGGTATACATGGCAAAACTCCATTCCAACACAAAATCCAAAAGCAAAAATGATATCACTTGTGTTAAAACGAAAATATAAATTTATGGATGGACTGTACACATGTTGTTTTTTTTGTTGATATTTTAGTATAAACAAATATGGCTGATATGTCGCTTAATGCAATATGCGTTGTGACATACAATGTGCTGGCAGTATTGAAAGCGTTTCCTCTGATATTTATGTGGAAACGTACTCATAATATGTGGAATTATACATAGTATTTCAGACCAGCGCCTACAAAAATGTATAGCGTATCTCCCAACAATTAGTCCAACATTTATGACAGTTTTCCAGGGGGCTGTCAGGGTTGCTGCAAAGCTGTGAGCATTGAGATACGATATTCCAACCTTGAAATACCAGTGTTTGTACGACCAGCTAAAGACTTTGTGTGCGGTGAGTGATTGATTAATTTTATCTGGTAATCACAGCTCTTTATCAGAAAATGCTTTATGTTCTTAGTAATTGTATTTTCTGTCTGGTCGTCCAATTTTGTATTCACAGAAAGACAGTCTTTTATTTGATTGATGAAGGACTTATTAATCTTTTATAAATCTGTCTGTTGTCTGTATATTGATGGTAAAAGACCACCAAATTATCTAGGATATCTCAGGGAAGATTCAGGAATACATTAAATTAGATTAAGCCAGTACTAATCCTTGTGATATGTCCAAGGGTGCTATTACGGGGTGTGAAAAGGAGCAACGTATTTTCACTTCCTGGCAATGATCCTGTAAATAGGATCTGAACCGCTGAAGAATCATTCCATCGATGCAAACATATGTGGAAAGCCTGTACAACAGTCGTTTATGGCTAACAGTGTTGAAAGGTGCTGATAGGTCTAGCAAGGTTAACATGCATGAAAAACCCGGCATGTTTCGTTTTAATCCACATTTTTGTATTCATCTTTTTTGAAGATGAGGTTTGCACTTTCACTGCTATGCCAGGAGCAAGCTCCTGATTGATAGCTGTCATGTTTTCATACATTAATGTACAGAGTTGTTTAGCTACATGCTTCTACATGACTTTCAAAACAAAGGACCAGAGGTATCATTAATTTCAATAGCGATGACCAAATTGCGATTTTTTGTGAATCGCAATTAAGTAATCGCTATTAGAATGGTGATTCTCAAGGACTCGCAAATGGACTTATCTCACTAATATTCATGAGGTAAGTTGCAATTTGTGACCCATTGTGAATGGCTACTTTCACAGGGATTGTGGCCTGCTGGGCTCAGCAGACCACCATGTCCATGATTGCTTTTAAATTAAGCAATCTTTTTTTATTAAATGCAGCCCGTTTTCCTTAAGAGAAAATTGGATGAGTTTAAAAAGTGAAAAATGAAAAGTATTCTTTTCATTTTTTAAGAGTAGGCAGTGGTCCGTGGGACCACTGTCTGCTCTTAAAAAATGTTTTCACACGCATTCGCAAAAGAAGGGGTCCCTTGGGGACCCCTTCCCTTTGTGAAAAGGTTACCACAAATTTGAAATTGGTGGTAACTGCGATTGTTTTGCAACCGCATTCACGGTCACAAAACAACCATACATACCTCTACAGTTTGGTATTAGGAAGGGACGCCCTTGACACTCCCATTCCTAATACCGAATCAGTATGTAGTTGTAAATCCAATTTGAAATTCAGTAACAAGTTACCTAATCTCAAATTGGATTTGATAAATACCAAAATGCATTTTTGCAATCACAAACGGCCCGATCACAAAAATATTTGGTACATCTAGCTCTCAATGTAAAACAGTGGCAGGGCAATGGTTTTTGTTGCAATTAGGGTCAGATTGGGATCTTTGGGTACAATACCATGGTTATTAGCGTCTTCTGTAATGTTTCTCCATAGAGCAAGTAGAAATTAGATTGCAAAGTGTAGGAAAGTACTATCTTTCTTGGCATTTACCCCCAATTTTACATGTGTGTCAGTTTGTTTTTGCCTGTCTCACTGGGATCCTGCTAGCCAGGACCCCAGTGCTCATAGTTTGTGGCCTGGATGTGTATACCTGTGTGGTGCCTAAATGTGTCACTCAGGCTCTGCTAAACAGAACCTCAGTGCTCATGCTCTCTCTACCTTTAAATTTGTCACTATAGGCTAGTGACCACTTTTACCAATTTCAATTGGCATACTGGAACTCCCTTATAATTCCCTAGTACATGGTACCTAGGTACCCAGGGTATTGGGTTCCAGGAGATCCATATGGGCTGCAGCATTTCTTTTGCCACCCATATGGACCTCAGACAAACCTTTACACAGGACTGCCATTGCAGCCTGAGTGAAATAACACACACATTATTTCACAGCCATTTTCACTGCACTTAAGTAACTTATAAGTCACCTATATGTCTAACTTTCACTTGCTGAATGTTAGGTGCAAAGTTACTAAGTGTTAGGGCACCCTTGCACTAGCAAAGGTGTCCCCACATAGTTCAGGGCCATTTCCCTGGAATTTGTGAGTGCGGGGGAACCATTACACGCGTGCACAACATATAGGTCAATACCTATATGTAGCTTCACAATGGTAACTCCCAATATGGCCATATAACATGTCTAAGATCATGGAATTGTCCCCCCCATTCCAAATATGGTATTGGGGAGCCAATTCCATGCATCCTGGGGGCTCCACTATGGACCCCCAGTACTGCCAAACCAGCTCTCTGGGATTTCTCTGCAGTTACAGCTGCTGCCACCCCACAGACAAGGTTCTGCCCTCCTGGGTTCTGGGCAGCCCAGTCCCAGGAAGGCAGAACAAAGAATGTCCTCTGAGAGAGGGTGTTACACCCTCTCCCTTTGATAATAGGTGTTGAAGGCTGGGGAGGGGTAGCCTCTCCCAGCCTCTGGAAATACTTTGAAGGGCACAAATGATGCCCTCCTTGCATAAGCCAGTCTAAACCAGTTTAGGGAACCCCCAGTCCCTGCTCTAGTGTGAAACTGGGCAAAGGAAAGGGAAGTGACCACTCCCCTGTCCATCACCACCCCAGGGGTGGTGCCCAGACCTCCTTCAGTGTGTCTCAGACCTCTGAAATCTTGCTTTCAGAGGTGTGGGGGCTCTCTGGAGGCTTATGAGTGGCCAGTGCCTGCAGGTGACATCAGAGACCCCTCCCAATAGGTGCATACCTGACTAGGTGGCCAATCCTCCTCTGAGGGCTATTTAGGGTCTCTCCAGTGGGATTTTCCTCAGATTACGACTTGCAAGAATTCATCAGGGTTCCTCTGCACTTCTCTCTTCGACTTCTGCCAAGGATCGACCACTGACTGCTCCAGGACGCCTACAAAACTGCAACAAAGTAGCCAGAAGACTTCCAGCGACATTGTAGCGCCTAATCCTACTGGGTTTCTCAACTGTTTCCTGGTGGTGCATGCTCTGGGGGCTGCGTGCCTTTCCCCTGTATTGCAAGCCACAAAGAAATCTCCTGTGGGTCGACAGAATCTTCCCCCTGCTCCAGCAGGCACCAAACTTCAGCTTCACTGGTACTCTGGGACCCTTCTCATCCTGACAAGCGTGGCCCTTGGAACACAAGTGGTGGACCCAAGTGACCCAGACTGTCCAACTGTCCAAATTTGGAGGAAGTAAGTCCTAGCCTCCCTTCTCCAGACAGTAATCCTGTGAACCGCGTGATCTGCAGCTACCCATGTGCACATTTCCAAGAAATCCTGTGTGCACAGCTGAGCCTAGGTCCCTAGCACTCTGTCTTGCGATGCTCAGCTCCCTGAGTTGATCTCCAGTGTCGTGGGACCGCCTTTTGCAGTGTTGAGATGACCGCCGTGTTCAGACTTCTTGAACCCATGTTCAAGGACTTCTGAGGGTGCTTCCTGCCTGTGCGTGGGCTCTCTATGTTGCTGAGGGCCCCCTCTGACTCCTCTCCCAAGTGGTGACATCCTGGTCCTTCCTGGGCCCGGGCAGCACCCTTTTTCTTCAACTGTGACTCTTGTAGCTAGCAAGACTTGTTTGTGGTATTTTGCCAAGGAAACAACTCTGCATCCTCCAGCACACCGTGGGAAATCTTCTGAACATAGAATAACTTCTTACCTCCTTCTGTTGTTGCAAAACCTGCAGCTTCTTCCAACTGGAGGCAGACATTTTGCACCTTCAACCGGGGTTTAGTGAGCTGCTGCCCCCTCTGGACACTTTTGTGACTCTTGAACTTGGTCCCCTTCCTTTGCAGGTCCTCAGGTCCAGGAATCCATCTTCAGTGCTTTGCAGTCTGGTGTGGTCTTTGCAAAATCCTGTATCACAACTTTAGTGTGTTTCTGGAGAAATAATAGTACTTTACTCCTACTTTCCATGGTCTTGGGGTGGGATATCTTTTACACCTTTAGTGTTTTCTTATACTTCCAGCGACCCTCTACACACTACACTAGCCTAGGGGTCCATTTGTGGTTTGCATTCCACTTTCTTAGTATATGGTTTGTGTTGCCACTAGGCCTATTGCATCCTATTGTATTCTACAGTGTTTGTACTACTTTCTGACTGTTTTACTTACCTGGTTTGGTTTGTTGTGTATATTATGTGTATGTTACTTACCCCTTAAGGGAATGTATCCTCTGAGATATTTTTGGCACATTGTTACTCAAATAAAGTACCTTTATTTTTAGCAACTATGAGTATTGTCTTATTATATAGTACCTATATGATATAAGTTGTATTGCATGAGCTTTTCATGTCTCCCAGTTCAGCCTTCGCTGCTCTGCTATAGCTACCTCTATCAGCCTAAGCTGGTAGAACACTACTACTCTACTAATAAGGGATAACTGGACCTGGCACATGGTGTAAGTACCATTGGTACCCACTACAAGCCAGGCCAGCCTCCAAAACAAAGTTAGCTAGGTGTGGTAAAATCTTGTCAAGTTGATAATTGGATGGTTTGGTAAAGACTAGAATTAACTTCATTCATCTAGAAGGGAAGAAGGGTTAATGATCTTCAACTAACAATGGATAACCTGTGTGTGGAGATTAAGCTGGCATGAAGTATCAATAATACATCAGTATGTGTCTTATGAATTGTATTGTAAAATAGGTTTCCTGATTAAGGTTTTAACTACTTTTATTTGTGCTCATGGATGTAAGTTAAACTATTTAGGATATACATTTTATTAATAGTGTACTGTGTTATTTTACCTTCTTAGCTAGAGTAGCTGCGGACTTACGCCTTCATTTCTGCTTTGGGAACTGCAGATTTAGGCCCATATTAAAGAAAAAAGTAGAGCATCAGTGCTGATTTGCCACTTTTTCTGCACCCACCCTTACCACACCTAACGACACCATGATTGCACAGTATTTATGATACTGCACACCATGGAGGTCGTTAGCACAATAGTATCAACATTCTTGGTGCTATTGTAACACTTTGCTACACTAGCATCAACAATTTTGGTGCTAGATTAGCAACATGCAAGGAGGTCCATAGGTTTCAATGGGAGCATAATTTTAATGCCTGTTCTAAGCAGGTGTTAAAAATGACGCCAAAAATGGTGCAGTGACATCTGTAAAATTTCACTGTGCCATTTTTGCGAGCCTCCTGATGCCGGAACGCCCCCCTTCATGAATTACGCCTGGCACAGGCATAATGTGGCTCAAGGATTTACAAAGTCAGACAACGCACGCATTGCACCACTTTGTAAATGTGGCGAGTGGAAAAAGCCACCTTAGAGTAAAAAAAAAAATGGCGCTATGGTGGTGCTAAGGTCTCAGTAGGGGGCTCTTAAATATGCCCCTTAGTCTTTCAGATCGCTATGTAGGTGAGACTCATCCTTTGTTAGCTCTAGTTTTCATTCTCTTTTTCTTTTGATTGCAAGAGTGACTTTTAGTGAATCGCCTTCTGCTTTCTCTCATTATCATCATAATTATTAATATACTTAGGCAGACGTGCATAATGTCAGACCAGTGAAGTCAGACTAGTTAATTAAATATGTCTACAATAGGCTTGTCTGAAAATGGTATCTGACCTCAAAAGTAAACACTTCCCTTAATCTCAGAGTTATTAGCAGATAGTTCTTGGCAAGGGTAAATTAACTTTGTAATATTGTAAATGACCTAGAAGTAAATTAAACTAAATAGAAATAGAATCATGAGAATCAAGAACACACACTACACAAATAGCTGGGCCATTCACATGTCAGTTCACAGTAACAGTAACAATCATTAGCCCCCAGGAACACAAAGAGGCTGCATTGGGCTTCCCCTAGAAATATTACCTCCCAATTTTCATGTCTGGGTTGGCAGAAAAATGCCAGTTCTCATATGAAACTCAAAATCATTGGACCAACTATACCAGTTCTATAGACAATTCTTACAGTCAGGGGAAAACGTCAAAGTTAAGGACATCTCTTCCACTGTTCATCAGATAGATATACAGGGTTTCTTCTTGCAGGCAGATAGGACGATCTTCCATCTTCACCTTCAAACAGGTTTCTCAGAATCCAGAATGTCAGATGTAGGTTTCAAAGACCAAATCCACCTTTTTATCTGTGGTGATCTCAAAACAGATCCTATCTAAAATTCCACATACCCTTTGTCACATTCAAAGCAGCATTATGAGTCTCCTGTTCTGAGGAAATCGATTGCACTAAGAATTCAACAAGACAGAATTCTAGCACATCGGTAAGCAGCTCATCTATTCTGCTCACAACCATTCCAATTCAGCTGTCTGTACCAGAAATGAAACACACTCCCTAATTATAAAAGGGCCCGGGCCTTATAAGGAGAGGTGAGAGTCTGTATAGGTTTTTTCTTTGAATATGAGACGATATTGCTGAATCTATTCAACAGCAAATGCCGTCTTGGCACTCTCAGGTCAGACCCTCTGTTATCTATGGTGTACTGTGTGTTTCCTTTGAAGCACTAGGTTACAGATGATAATCATCAGGTGTCGTCTGAAATGTTGGCTTTCCAGACAGATTTATCCTACAGGAATGTCCTGGTGTGTGGTCACACGAATGATATTTCATATCCCAAAATTGCTTATACATACTAACTAAAATATAATTGCAGTACTGCTTTAGACCAAGCTGACGAGAGGCGAAACACATTAATCAATAGATGCAAAGTATTAGCTGCTTTAAATTACGTGAGTAGGGAGCACGATTCAGCACATGGCTTTTAGACATCAATGCAGTGTTAAGCAACACTGCATACTTTAATCCCTCTGTCGTGCTTCATCATTCACTAAACTGAAGGCTTTGAAGCTATTCTATCAGAGGATCATGTATAAATAATTTGCAAACGCATAAATACAATTTTAGCAGAACACATTACGCTGTGCTTAGAGACTAAGCAGTCATCCAAATTGAAAAGGAAGAAGAGGATCACCCCAAAATGATACAATATCTCACACTAACTACAATATATCCTACCACTGTGACTAGTTGTATCTATATGGTGGTATGTCAAGGTAGTGGAGTCGGTGCTTAGTGACTAAGCAGTCATCCAAATTGAAAAGAAAGATGATTACACCAAAATGATACAATATCTCACACTCACTACAATACCCTACCACTGTGACTAGTTGTATCCACATGGTGGTATGTCAAAGTAGTGGCGTCGATGCACTGATATCTAATGGTGTGGTGTCCATGAAGGGGTGTGACAACATAGTGAGTTGATGTGCTGAAGGCTCACCGCTTTTCCATAGAATTTTACAATTAAAGCTTCTAAAGGTAGGTTAATACATTTTAGTATTTTTTAAAAGTCAAAAGGGAATGTAAATGTTGTATAACATTTGACGGATTTATTACGCAAACAACTGAAATAACTGAAGTTGTTTATCACCAAAGAAACCTGGCGAAATCCTTATGACCCTACTACAGCAGTATGGGAGATTTATTTGTTTATAATTGTCAAAGAATATGACAAAACCAAGGGCCTTATTTATACTTTTTTAGCGCCGCATTTGCGTCATATTTTGACGCCATAGCGTCGCAAACCTACAAAATTCAATTATATTTTGTAAGTTTGCACTGCTTTTGCATCTAAAAATTACGCAAATGCGGCTCAAGAAAAGTATAAATCAGGCCCCAAGAACGGCAGTACGGCTGTAAATAAATAAAAAAATAAAAACAACAAACATGAATGAAGGAAAACACTGAAATAATGTACAAGCACAGCTATGTAGAATTAGAAACAAAGGCAGGCGTATAAAAATATAAATGGCAAAGGAGAACAAAGGGGCTGTTTCTCACCTAGTAATTCTGAGAAACATAAAATAGAGAACAACTTTTCTTGAGCCCTTCAGTGTCCCCCCAAACGCCACCATATGTGCACTGAATTTAAAATACTGCATACCATGGCGGTAGTCAGGGATACTAGCGTCATCATTTTTTATGCTAGTTCAGAGCATTGCAGGAATAGCGTAGAAAAGTTGGATTCCATTCCTGCAAAGCACCCAGAGGCCAACTGAAAACAATGGGAACCTACCTCTTTGCAAGCATAACAAATGCAGATAAAAATGATGCAAAGAAATCTCGTAGATTTCTTTGTGCCATTCCCCGCCCCAAGCGCCAGAATGCCCCATTGCATACATTAAACCTGGCAAAGACATAATGTGGCGGTAGGGGTTACAAAGTGGCGTAATGCAAGCATTGCACCACTTTGTAAATATGGTGCAGCGGATTTGGCCTTCCAATGCCATATTAGCCTAAAAAAATGACACTAATGTGGCATTGGAATGGCGCTAGACCCTCTTAAATCTGGGCTTTAGTGTCCTGCCACCCAGCCAAAGACCCTCTCCTAAACCCTCACCTTCCCCCTCTGCAAATATATAAAAAATAACTGAACTCCTGCCACCCACCTACCACCCTCTGCATAAAACCCCTCACCAAATATCTGAATTGAAAGAAACTGGCCTCCTGCCACCCCATCTTATACCCCCGACCTTAATCCAAATCCCCCCAAAAAATAGACTGCTGCTATCCAACACTAACACCCAATGTAATTCTTTTGCTGCTGTATTTATGGATTTAGTGCATTTGCCACTTAATTTAACACATAGTTTTTCAAATTAGAAGATTTAACCTAAAAGATTGTTTCTAGTACATGTGTATGAAAATAATACTGCCAGAGAACGTGCAACACAATTTGCATCTTTTAGCCCATAATTCAGATAATCTTGCTAGCCTGACAATGTAAAGTCTCCTCAGAGTGGTTTGGGGACTGTCATTATGATGATGAGATTTGTATTTCACAGGCAACCTTAAAATATTGTTGGTGACATGGCTAAGCGCCGATGGATTAGGACATGAGCTGCAGCTCTCCCAGCCGAACTCCACCATCCAAGGGCATCCTGCACATTATTTGCCCAATTGAACCCAATCACGCAAGTGGCCAAAGCTCCCTGCCTCAGTATGGCCAACTTCATATGCTAATCTGCTGATTTGCTGGGGAGAAACATGTGGTCCATTTCCAAGATGGTGGAGCAGAATGAAGGTGAAGGCTGCATATCACCTTGCTAGCTTCCCTGCCTGCCCAGAGCTGTGGTGTGATCCCAATCAGGGATTGAGGGCACCAAGATAATGTGCCCCAAGGATGCAGTGCACTGCTCCCCTAGCAGAGATCCCAGCTGTGAACGAAGCTGCCAGGGACTGAGCGGCCTGCAACATGTGTCTGTTACTTGCGGAAGTGCACCTGCGGAGCAGGCACTGAGGAGCTACATGTGAGATGGAGTCCTGCAGATGCGGTACACCTGAGGTGTTGTGTGTCAGAGCGTGATCCAACTGCCTTACGATCTTTGGTTTGCTGCTCTGTGCCCGGCACTACAGATATGGGGACACCCAGGGGAGCTTTATCAGTGTGGCCTGTAAGGGCAAACTGCCATGCCCGTCTCCTGCCCTCCCACATTGCCCTGAAGTGCAATCTGGTCCCAGTCGGGAACTGAAAATTATGAGAACTTGGTAGCGCTGTCACAGCCGGGAGGCCGGGAGGAGAGTCAAGCAATAGGGCAGGAGCCCTTTAAATTATCTTCGCGCTCCCGCCGTCGCGGGTAGCGCTGTCACAGCCGGGAGGCCGGGAGGAGAGTCAAGCAATAGGGCAGGAGCCCTTTAAATTATCTTCGCGCTCCCGCCGTCGCGGGTAGCGCTGTCACAGCCGGGAGGCCGGGAGGAGAGTCAAGCAATAGGGCAGGAGCCCTTTAAATTATCTTCGCGCTCCCGCCGTCGCGGGTAGCGCTGTCACAGCCGGGAGGCCGGGAGGAGAGTCAAGCAATAGGGCAGGAGCCCTTTAAATTATCTTCGCGCTACCGCCGTCGCGGGTAGCACTGTCACAGCCGGGAGGAGAGTCAAGCAATAGGGCAGGAGCCCTTTAAATTATCTTCGCGCTCCCGCAGCGCGGGACGCGCGCGGGCGGCGCCCGGGCGAAGCCCGTGCCAAGGGCGGGCCCGTCCTTAGCCCGTCCGAGACCGGAGGAGGCTGGGCTGGGCCCCATCTCTTTCACCTGTAGTAAGAGAATTACTTGTTATCTAAGAGTTGTTTAAGAGAGTACAGATTATAGCACCATCCTACTATTCCTAAATTGAGAAGCCTATTCTTCACTCAGCCCTTCCCCCATTAATTCCTCCTCTAAGCTACCCCATTGCGGGCATCTTCCCAATATGGGGAAAAGGAAGGCTATAGATTTACCAGCACAATCCAAGGGTACTAAAATCGCAAAAAAACGCCCAAGTAGACCTTTGAATCCAGCTATACCCAATGGGTTAAACCCATTGGATGAAATAGATCTCCTAGTTAAAGAAGTTGAGTCTATGTTAGGTACACAAACAACTCTAGGGGCAACTAATTTAAAGAGAGGCCCCCCTAACGATAGGAAAATCCCAGAGTTATTTAAAAAGAAGGGGTCAAGGGATCCTACAGATACTATAATAGGGGTAGATGGAGACGGGGCCCGCATAATTGCAAGGGCCCCCTACCGTTACCCACTTATAACATAGCGAGTTCTCCAGTATCCCAGCTGGGTCTCCCACACGTACCACATACACCAACCCTTCTACCATTGACTCCGGTGATCAAGGTGGTCCCTAGCCTATTCTGTACTAATCGTTTTGAACCTCTATTGGTAATAGAGGACTCGCCCGTGCCCACGAGTGTGCCCAAGTGCAAGTCAGTAGTTGGAAAACCCAACCCTAGTGTTATTTCACCGATCCCCCAGCTCGAGCCAGAAGGCAAAGAACCAGCAGCTAGTAGAGACAACCTGGCTACAGTTCTCCAGAGAGTTGATGAAGTTAAGGGACTGGTTTTAGTATTAATAGATCTTATGAAGAGCAATCGTGCTTGTGCTGGACTTTGTAAAGTCTGTGGGGAGGTCAGGGGGGAAGAAGTCTTCCCATTATCTGCCCCACCAATGGGGACGGAGCTAAGGGACAATTGTTGTCTCCCCACTAGAAGGGGGACAGCTCTTCTAGGGAGGGAAGACTACCGTTGTGATCCCAATATCGACAACATGAGACCCAGGAGGTCTACAAATGTACCTAGGCACAGAGACCGTCAAGGTAGTTGGTCAAGTAATCTTACTAGTGACAGGGCCAGAGGTAGGACTAGCAAATCCGACCCACCGGAAACTGTCCAAGACTCCAGCCTTACACAACCCCCCAACAAGTCACATAAGACTCCCTCTAACAACATCACTCTCTCCCGATACAATACTGAGAGTATAGTTAATAAAGAACAGGACCTGTTTATAAGTCAGGGAACAAATAAAATCTATTTGACTAATGTTCCAAAACTATCGCCAGGGTTAGCTGAGAATCAAGCTTCCTTGATCAACAAAGTCATACATTGGATACGTTCCCGACGAAGTTGTCTCTCTGTTATTCGTTCTGACATAATATCGGCCAAGAGAAGCAGCATCACAGGGACCAATCTTGACATAATAACTATCTATTTTGAAGACAAGTATATGGTGACACAATTAATGGATTTTGATCGTCGTACCCACTTGGAACATGCAACAACCAGGGAGGGAATTAGACTCATGTTACACCCACAAAATACTGGACAAGCCATGGGACTGGCAGGATCTGATGGTTTAACTAATTCCCGCGGAGATGCTGCACGAAAGGAAGTTAATCCCAGGCTGTTGCCCAATCCTGTATGACTGACTACTGAACTAGTAACTAATGTGACGGCCTGCTCCAAGGCCTTACATTTTACTGGGGATGACAAAACATTATCACCAAACACTTGTAGTACTGACTCGAGTGTGGTAGACGCTGGATGCACACCCGTGGTGACAAACCAAGATAAATGTACATTAGAACTTATGTCATGGAATGTTGCCGGCCTGGCAAAGAAACTAGATGATGGTGAATGGGCCTCTTTTATTAAAAAAACAGACATATGTTTGTTTCAGGAAACTTGGGCGGAGGATGCCACCAATATAGATGGATTTCTCTCATTTAGTGCACCTGCTATACCTCCAGAGAAGGGGAGGGGCCGGGCAAAAGGTGGGCTCTTATTACTTGTTAACAAGAATTTGCAGTGTGACTACAAGCTTTTGGGAATTGATTCTGTAGATCTAAAAGCCATGTGTATTACGTTTAACAGAAGATTATCAATTGTTATTGTTAATGCTTATATACGATCGGTCCCAAATGGCTCCGAGTCCCATACCCTGGCTATTCTGTCTGAATTTGTAGGCAGCCTCCACCCCTCAACTATTCTAATCATAGCTGGAGATTTTAACTGTACCTTCGAGCCTTCTATTCTCACAAGTGGTTTAACTGATGAAGAAGATGAGCAGTGGGGGATCCCACAACTATCTATTACCCAGCCTTGCAAAAAATCTCGGGTGGCCATGCAATTAGCCACATTATGTTTAAATCATGGCCTTAGGGCCTGTAACAGTAGAACTCCATCTGATATGAACAGCGCACCTACTTTTAAAAGGGGCATGTCGACAAGCACTATTGATTACTTCTTGGTAGATGTTAGGTTGTGGCCCCAATTGGTAGATATGAAAATAGAAGTAAGATGTGACAGTGACCATTTCCCCTTGCTCCTTACTCTTTCTGGAGAAACGTTCAGGAGAACACTTAATAACCATGTCACAATCATTCCGCCATCTTGTTGGAACAACAAATTCACCAAGATTACATGGCCAAAAGTGGTGTCCAACCCTCATCATATTAGAGCAATATATCAGATTTTTTTAAATAATTTGGCAGAGTATGAAGACCAGGCAGTGGGGAATATTCCGATTCTCAAAATACATGACAACATGTATACCCAACTACGGTCTTTTTTTTATAAAACAAGGCGGTCAAAGACACATGAAGGGAAAGGGGCAAGCAAGGGATGGTTTGATGAGAGGTGCTCAAAGGCTAAGTCTGGGTTAAGAGTTGCAGTAATGTCTGGTTCCCAGGGGGAAATTAAACAAGCCAGGTCCCTATACAAAGCAACTTTGTCTAATGCTAAAAAGCAGTGGGAGGATTCCCTGTGGCAGGAACTATTAGATGCTTCCAGAGAGAAGAACAATAAGCGTTTCTGGGAGCTTCTGTCTAAAAGAGAAAATGGAGGTAGGAGTTGTCCCAGCAACCATATCCAACCAGAAAGCTGGGTAGAGCATTTTACTACTCTCTATGCCCTACCAGAGGGCCCAATGGACACCAATGTGGCCCACTCTCCAACAGAATTGTTGGAACCAAATTCCCGTATGGCCCCCCAAGTGGAGTCTCAGTGTGTCCCTGAGCGTTGCCTCATTTTTAAAATAGAAGAGACCCTTGAGGCTATAAATAGCCTAAAACCTGGCAAAGCACCTGGACCAGATAAGCTCCCTGGAGATCTTTATAGATCAGAACCACATATCTGGTCCTGGTATATAAATGCCATTTCAAATAGTATAGCGGCAGGGGGGCAAATTCCAGGTACATGGAAGGGGGCAGAGATCATACCCATTTATAAAAAAGGGAATGCTAATCTCCCAGCCAACTACAGGCCAATTAGCCTTATAGACAACCTACAAAAGATCTTTGCAAAACAAATTTTGCAGAGGTTAATCAATTGGGTTGAGGAGTACCAAATCCTTTCCCATCTACAGGCAGGGTTTCGTGCAAAAACAAGCACGATAGACCAGGTTTTTCGATTGGCCATATTGCATTGGAAATATGTACTTGTGGCCAAACAATGCCTGTATGTGGTATTTATAGACCTGCGATCGGCTTTTGATTTGGTCCCAAGAGCCAAACTGTGGGAAGTGCTGGGTAGATTGGGAATCCCAGAGGATCTATTACTCCTGTTAAAACGACTGCATGAGAACACTTATGCCCAAGTGAGGTGGGGTGAACAAGGCGAACTGACAGAACGGATTCCAATCAGAAGAGGAGTTCGCCAAGGCTGCGTGTTAGCCCCCCTACTGTTTACTATATTTATCAACGAAGTAGTAAAGGCTGTGTCCACAGGCCAGAATGATGCCCCTTCCCTGAATACACAAAAAATCCCTATCTTGCTCTTTGCCGATGATTCACTCCTCATTTCTAAGACACCAATGAGGTTGCAGACCCTTGTTGACCGGTTTAACCAATTCTGTAGCGATTATGGGCTGGAGGTTAACATTAACAAAACAAAATTGATGGTCTTATCCAAGGGACCTAGGAAAAGATGTTCCATCCACATTGAGGGAGTACCGCTGAAGGAAGTAAGCTCTATAGATTACTTGGGAGTTAGGTTAACCAGTAAACTACTATGGGAAGAGCAGATTACGAAAAGTGCAGGGCTCCTTCAACATAGAGCCTCATCCATATTGCGTTTTTACCAAAGCTCCTTTACAAAGGTTGTTTCCCCAGCAATAAAAATTTACACGGCTAAGGCTCAAAGTGCAGCCCTGTACGGAGTGGAGGTATGGGGTTACGCTAACTGCAATAAGATCAGTGTGGGGGAAAACAACTTTGCAAGGGCTTTAATTGCATGTCCACGCACTACACCCTTGCTTCCAATATTTCTAGATCTGGGGCTAAGCCGAGTAGCAGATCTAGCTACTCTAAGACCTCTCCTTTATTGGATTAGATTATGGACAACCCCCGAACTAGATATATATAAGACCGCATTACTCGATTTACTGAAATGCCAAAATGCTAATACTCTTCCCTGGATTCGCCATGTGGCCCATTGGCTTAGGCTTTTGGGCTTGGGCGACTATTGGGAAAATCCCCACAAATTAGAGAGACGGCACAAAAATGTTTTAAAGTTAACCTACTGGTCTTATGTTAAGGACAACTACATAATCCATATATCCCATGGTCGCTTAACTAATTCCTTTACTGATACTAAATGGTCCCCAAAGTTTGAATCCTATTTGGATGTGATACCGGACTTGCAAGGCAAGAGCTTATACGCAAGGTTTCGTTTTGGCTCACTGCCCCTGATGTCATTGATTCATAGGTGGGGGTCGATTAATCTTCCCGATACATGCCCTGCCTGTGGCAGTATTTTTGAAACCATTGAGCATTTTATGTTCTTCTGCCCAGCCTATGCGATTCCGCGAACAAAATGGATCCGCAAGATTTGCAGGGACATGGGATTCAAGAATTGCTCCTTGGCTCTACGGGTTCTAAAAAGCCATAATTCAGCTGACGTAATTCTTTCAGTAAGTAAGTATTTAGCAACAGCTTGGCGCATACGTTGCCATCTTCAAAAAGTTATTTAAGGTCTTATCTCTATATAGGTAAGATTTAGAGCCATATGTGCAAATCAAGTTATTTTTTAATATTTTACACCTATTTACAGACATGTATTTATTTATTTACTTAAGAATTATTATATTCTGTTTTATGTGCTTTTATGGTCATTGATGAACTAAGTTGATGATGAAGATGATCTGGATAAAGTGGGTTGGATAGGGCTCGGAATAGATTTTTCAGACATTATGTAGGTAATCATTATGTGTTTCTGCCATTTTAACACTAGTTTTAGCCATAAAGAGCTATTTTTTATGCATCTGTCTGGCACTCGTGCCATTTTAACATGAATCCGATAACCATTTTAAGTTAATATATAAGCTTTTTATCACTGTGTCTTAACGACTTGACAGTGCTTAAATTTGCCAAATGATTGTGCCGGTAGTAGGCTCTCTTTGTTAAAGTATGCCATCTAAATTATTAAGGAATTATATTATTATGTAACATCAAATCAGCACTTTAAATTTTTACATCTTGGGTCGGATAGTTTGTATTTATCTTGATGATGATACCATCTGGGAAATATGTATTTTGAAATCACCCCATATTGTTTTAAGAGTTTTAAATATTTGTACTATTTTAACGTTATGAAGTAATTGTCTCAGAAACCCTGGTATCTAAATGTTAAGTTATGTATCGGGATCAATGGTGGATTATAGTAGGCCATTGCCTATAGAAGCTTTTCCTATTCTAAACCTTACTATTTCCAGCCAGTGTAAAAGTATAATGAAGAAAACGTACCTTTTTTGTACAATTTAATATGTAACTTTTATGACCTATGGTCGAATAAAGTATATGATGATGATGACTTGAGAACTTGTGCTTTGGGACCAGGGTCCCGAGTGGCGAACCCCAGCTCAGTATGGTGCCGCTGGGGCCCATGTAGCCTGTCGAAATCTGCAGAGAGCTGTGAGTGCACCACTGAGAACTGCATATTGAACCTTTGCCTGTACAACTGCATTTTGAGGGTGGTGTGGAACTGGGGAACAGTGTGGCAGAAGAAGGACCCAGCTGCCTGGTTGTTTTGGCTCTGCTGTTCGGTACCAGAGGCCTAGGGGACAGGTGCGCCAAAGTGGTCTCCATCACTGTGGCCTGAGGGGGTGGATTGCCAGGTGCCTGTGGAGAACCGGACAGAATAGCTCTGTGCTGGGCTTTGAACAGGGAAGCCTCATAAAACTCTGGAGAACAGAAGGCCCCTGCTGCACAAAGACACAACAGGTCAGCTGGGGGGACTGTCTGCACTCCCCTGCCCGGAAGGCCCCAACTGTTCTGCGACTGGGGGACCTAGGGTGCTACACACAATAATTGCTGAGCAGATAGAACACACAGCCTAATCTCTGGGTTGACTATATCACCCTGTACTGACAATTGAGTGAGTCTGGCGCAGTCCTGAATATCTGGACACCCAGGGGGAGCCCCCCCAAACAACTCGATGCTGGAAATGTTTTGCCCTCCCCCACCACCTATCCCTGTTAAACTCCTACGAGTTACAGAGTTGTTAGTCAGAATGAGTTCTTCCTTTAGTGCCTTTCCTTCAGAACCCTGAAATGCATCATCTGGCATAACCCCATCACTTTGAGGGACCCCTTGAACTTGAAACCTGCTTGGAGTACTGATTGAGGATACTAATAATTGTTATTAAAAAAAATGGGGATCAAGGTGAATTGAAACCGCATCTTCTTCCTTTATTATGTGTATGCAATTTGTGGCACTTTTCGGTCTAGGGGGTTGTGAGGGCCAACCCCCCTAGACCTCAAATAGCCATGGGCTCATAACATTGAAAAGGAGACCCAGCACATCGAAATGTCCATTAATATCCACAAAATTATCACATTTCTTCAAAAATCACATAATTCAATAGAGTTCTTATGAAAACTTTTTGTTCTTTATTTATCCACAATGACAATATCTAATCCATCATAGCCAATGCGTTTCATCCTCACGCACTTCTTCAGGGCTATAAAAAATATACAAATACATAAGCTATCAATCAATACAATATTCTATATACATCCTCCACCCATATTAAATATAAAATGGCGTGAAATTTTTTTAAATCATCAATAATCACAATCATGGCCGACCACCCCTCTTCCCTAGGAGTCACTTGTGGCCCCTGTTGAGCGCATAGGAGTGAGAGAGCGTAGTTTAATATTACATATTAGACGTGAAATGCTTATACCTAACAATGCTGCATACAAAACGATCATAAAATATTTTTCGCTTAAATGTATTCCTGACATGATTATAAGTGTGAAGTTACTATTGTGCACATAAACTAATGTCGACTGCAAGAAATAATTGTCTGTGAACCGAATATATTAATGCTTACGAATATTGCATTTGTATTAAAAAAAAACCCATAGGCCTTAAGTTAGTGTGAGTTGAAGTTTTAGCTGTGTAGCTCTCATATTGAAGCATATTTTTCAGTTTTTCCAGTGTGCTGACTTGCAAAGGGCCATGACCCAGCATTTGTTCTTTTCTTTGTAACAATGCTAGTTATATTCCCATCCGAATGCTAGCTGCTTTAGTATATGTTTTATACATTTTGCAACAATATTAGAAACATTCAAGGAAGATTAAGCATGGAAAAGAGAACTCTTGACCTGAAAAGCGTGCCAAAGAATGAAGTAACCCCGGATGTGCCACCTACGAAGACGTCAATTATGAAGACCATTCAAAACGTTATAAATTATCGTGAAGTGTAAAATTGGATTACCTAATGTATAATTTGATAGGTTGAAGATAGTGGGTACTTTTGGGGATACTGGGTGGTATGCTCCAGGGTTATTTTCCTAAGGATATTGGTAGATTTCATGTTTTGCCATATATAACAATGTTCCTTTATGGGCATGTATGAGGTATTTATGACATGTACACATATTTCTTTATTGTAATTCCTGACTGCTGTTTATGTTGCAGAATCCTGAGTACTTATGTGTTCCATTGTGACAACTGCTTATTTTGCGGAGTATTAGTAACTTGTGTAACGTTCTGACAACTGCTAAGGTAGCAGGGTATTACTGACGTGTAATGTTTGGTCTAATTATGTATTGTGCAATACAGTTTTATTTTACATAGCTCAGTGTTGTGTTTACTTTGTGGCGTACATATTGCATCACATGTGTTGTGTGTATTGTGCAAGTGCTTTACACATTGCCTCCGGGTTAAGCATGACTGCTCTTGATAAGCTACCAAGAGGGTGAGCAGGGGTTATCTTGGACGTGTAACTCCCTTGCCCTGACTAGAGCGGGTGGGTTTTGCCTGGCTTGAGTGCATACGCTAGCCAACCAGTAAACCCCATTTCTAACACCCAGGAAATGATCCCCACTAACACAGAGGATGGGACCTTGAGCACTGGCCCTCCAGCTGGGGGGTCGTCATGGCATCACATTGGACACCATACTGCAAGCCATTGCCGCATCTCAAGAAAATTCATACAATGGTGATGGACATGGGGCTCATGAGAGACGACCAACAAATGTTAGCGGAAAGGTTCACCACTACTGAATCTTCCTTAGAGGACATTACCCCCGTAATGGCAACCATGCGTGAACGGATGTTGCATATGGGAGGTAGGGTTAAGCTCTTGGAAATTAGGGCTGAAGATGCTGAAAACAGGGCCCTGAGGAATAATCTTCGGATGATAGGATTTCTGGAGCACGTAGAGGGCATTAGAAGTAGATTTGAGGAGTACTATACACCATTATATACCCTGCAGCTGGTCTTTCTCCCGCCCAGGTTCTTGATGAATTCCTAGACCTAGAGGGTTTACCAATGTTGATGCGTGATGATGACAGATGACTTAGGAGGAGCCAAAATAATCCCCTGTATACTCCTATGGCCTGCTTGCAGGGGGGGATCTTGCCCAAATAAAAATAAAATCACTACCTGATTTGTGGACCTGACTGGGATCCATGCAAAGTGAAAAGTAACCAGGCATGGGAAAGTCTCTGTGGGCCATAGGCTGACCAAATGAAAATATGACCTCATTAAGCGGGCTAGGTATAAAAGTGCAGCATTGTTCAGAGAGGCGGGAAGAGGGCACAGGACGATTGATAAGGATCCGCTGTGGTACCATCTAGTAGATTTTCTTAAAGAGTCTGAGCTGGAAACATTTAACTGTTGCCCACTACCAGTAGGTGAAATGGAGGGGGAGCATGTCTAGACATCTGCTTTTCAATGCAGCATAGGCTATGAGAATCATTGAATATGTGGTAAGCTGAACTGCCACTCAGCACATGTGGTAAATTATATTTCACAGGGCGACTGAAACAAGTGGTAAATTATATTTCACAGGGCGACTGAAACAAAAGCAGGGGGTTTAGAGGGGTTATATTAAATTTGGGAAGGGATGATATTGCATTATGTACATTATATTGATATCTAAGAATGTATTAATTACAATTGTATCATGACTGATGACCAACACATATTGACATGCATACTCCTCTGATATTGAGCCCGGGACTGTGTTGATTGTAATGATGAAAACTAAAATAAAACATTTTGTTTAAAAAAAAGACCCTTGAAGTTTTTTCTGTATTTCACGCTTCCCGTTGGTATGGTTTTATACACTGAATTTTGTGCAATAAATCGACCAAAACACATAATAAATAAAGAGAGCATTTCTTAATACCTACACATATTTTACTTTCATTTAAAGTAGTCAGGCACATATACTTATCATTTACTTTATGTAGTTATCATTTTTATAGAGGTATAGGGCCTGATTTAGAGTTTGGTGGATGGGGTTAGGTTACTCCATCACAAACAATAGTGAGGTCTTTGTAGGTCCTATGTACTGAGATGTACATTAGGACTTGGGGCCTGATTTAGAGTTTAGCAGACAGGTTACTCTAACACAAACGTAATGGATATCCTGTCTGCTGTATTACAATCCCATTATATCCTATGGGAATCGTAATATGTTAGATGGGATATCTGTCATGTTTGTGATAGAGTAACCTGTCCACCAGACTCTGAATCAGGCCCTAAGTCTTAATACACACCTCAGTACACAGGACCTACTGAGTCAACATTACTGTTGTTAGTGTGTCTGACCTTAATAAGTAAATTTACAAGGGGACACGAATAGGTTGATGAACCTTTTGACTCGCAATTAGGATGCTCCCACCATAACTCCAGTACATGCAGATCAATAATCAATGACAAATACACAACCTCAATAATCAACAATAATAATCAATAATATTCAATAGAGTCAGTAATTGTCACGCAACATGACCTTTCAGCCATGAATAACCACACCTTGTAGTAAAAGTTAGAATATTTATTTCCCTATATTAACAATGCTAAAGTCATATAAATTAACCTCAAAGTCAAATTAAACACATACAGAAAGAAAACTGGCTTTCCAAAGCGAAGGAAAAACATAATTTAATCAAAACTTGAACTATTACACATTCTAAGGTTACAGTGAAAATTAATAACAAGGACAGTTTGGTCAACTTGATCATATACAAGTAGATTCAGCAAAGAAACTCATCAAGCATAATTCCCTATTAGCAGATTTTCATTAGTGAGGATCCATAACTAACATCAGATTAGCATCAGCATGTTGGGCTTCATGCAAAACAATTTAGTAACACAAATTTGGAAAAACATCTATCTATGGCTCTCGCAAAACAGTGTGGTTGGTACCTAGAGAGAAAATGCAAATATGCATAACAGACACATAGATTCAATTACTACCTCTCCTCAATTGGATCGGCATGAAAAGATAGTCTTCATCATCAGGACATCAATTAATCAGCAATGCATCAGGATTCAGCATCAAAGTTCAGAAAACGCAAAGTCTCTAAGCAATAAAGTTAAGCACGTCTTTTGTCAAGATGCAAAAATAGGCAAGAAAGGGCTCTTCCCTCTCGGTGCAGTCTCGTTAAGGCGAATTCACTAAAACTATTTCCCAAATCCCTATTGGTCAACGGATCGCATATTCATACTTTGTCCATTAAAACTAAAACTCCAAATCTATGAATTCTACTATTACTCCGTTCATATGTCGTTGATTGGTTGTCCTGCAATGTCCTCATCATCCAGCTCATCAGTTAGCAATATTGTTGCAGCTTCTACTCCAGTCAGGGACTCCATCGTTCTCCTCCTGAGAAAGTCAGTCTTACACACATTACACACAAAATGTTACATTAGCAAGAACAGCATCTTCTGGCAGTCGGTTCTCATGAGAAAAGATTCTCAGCTGTGAGCACATCTACACAATGCAATGGAAAATCACAATTTGACTCTCTAGGACAGCCATTTATTAAGCGTTGAGAAATACAGCTTGACATGAGGCCTGACAAGTAGGCCAAGACCTTCGCTAAATTAAGGCCTACAACTAATAAAGCTAATACATAATGCATAACTTTTAATATGACATATTACTATATTAGTCAAACATATGCTCAGCATTTAATAGTATTAGACTATTAATAAGTACACTTTGTGAACATGGGCGGCCACACATTGTAATCACATTTTCAATTGCGTGATTTATTTTTCTATGTTACTATATTTTCTACACAAACCCATTAATCAGAATACATGAATACTCATTAATAATTTTTATTAAAACACCTGCACTAGCAATCCCTCCTCTGATGACTAAATGTGTCATCACACTAACGCCCACTCACAAATTTTAGCATCAGCTAAAATTCTGTCAATTCAATCACTTCATACCTTTGTTCCCTTTTTGAATTTTCCATGTACTATTTTTCCCTTTTCATTTCTTTCCTTCTCTGATCATTCTTTGAACCTTCCAATTTAATTCTTTTGCATAATTTACACAATCCCCATATTCCAGTTAAACAAACTGCAACAATTAATATCCGCTGCAAGATTTTCAATAGAATCCCATTCCAAATGTTGCTGAGCCATTGAAGCAAAACCTTCGGCAATCTTTTCCCAAACACCTAGCTCTTTCAATCCTTTCAAA
The DNA here is from genome assembly GCF_031143425.1 of Pleurodeles waltl. NCBI lineage: Eukaryota > Metazoa > Chordata > Amphibia > Caudata > Salamandridae > Pleurodeles > Pleurodeles waltl. The sequence goes on along the minus strand of NC_090443.1, from coordinate 255,086,965 downwards.
TCAGCACTTTAATTAGTCTGATTAGTAATTAAGCCTCTAATTTCTCTACTAATATTAGGAATATACTAACAACAATGCCTAGAATTAATCATTCTACAAACGCCGCCATCCTTCGCTAAAAGAATGTCTGAAGCAAGATTCTTCTGAAGAGTCATAGCTCTTTCAGCAGCTTATTCAGTATCAATCAGGAGTTTTCAGCATGTTAGCCATAATAGTAGACAACTTTCAAATCTTTATCAAATTCAGAATAACTCCTACTGAAGGAATCATTGCTCCAAATATATCTTCAACTATACAAGAAGGAGACTTCCTCCTCATATGGTGTAATTCAGTCAGTTTCTGAAACTTCTTGAAATCATCCATTTTCTAAAGCTTTGGGAAAACTATTCCCAAATAACACGTCCCATACCATCCTCTTTGAAGATGGGAATAAGCATTTAGACCACAGATGTAGAAAATTCCAGGAATCGCCGGGTCCTATCAATTCAACATAAACATCCATTTACTTTGAAACAAAAACACATGCTTACATTCACTCTTTCCCATGAATAAAGTGTCAGTGCGTGATTTAGGCCTATATATACAAAGTTTCCCTATGTGTTGCGCTTCTAAAGCTAATTTCTCTTGCATTTTAATTGCACTATAAGCATAATCATGCCAGTAGGTCCTTTTCTCTAAGCCTTTTTCTAACTTCTCCTTCATTGCCTTTCTCCTATCCTCTGTGTAATCTAAGAAGCTTTTCTCTAAAGATGTAAGCAAGCATGGCAGATTATTCCTGTGCGCAAAAGCTGTGTCAAACGTCAATGTAGGTTCAAAGAAACCTCTAATACTATGTCATTATCCTTAGCTACTCTAATCAAATACCTAATTATAGGGACAAATGAAAATAAAACATCATGATTCGAGCAAAAGTACTGGATGTACTCCTGGTTATAAAATCTTGTTAGTAGTAGACTGCAACGTATTCCATATGTTAAAGGCAAAATATGGCACGTAACTGCTTCCTTGACTGATGAAAGAATCTGTGTACACACATAACAATTCATCGCATCCATCGTCTCAACATACTCACTCAGCAAGCAATAGAAGACAGAAGAAAGTTCTCCTTGCGCATTAGGATCCCCATTCAAATATTTCTCATCTAACCTAAACCTCTCTATTGCTGTTAGTGCAGTAGTTCTCTCAAAAGCAGAAGTATGGTTGGCATCACTCTTATCAAGAACAGACATACCCACAATCAACCCCACAAATAATATCCAACACATAATAGCTAAACCAATACTCATATATTTATAGCGCCTACTATTCCTACTGTGCTGGCTAATGTTACTCATGATCTGTAAAGAATCAGAAAGCAGAAGAAAATTTAGAAAAACTGCAGCAAAATCAAAAACAAACAACTCTTTTTTCAGCAGTTATTTACAGCTTTCAGTCTTACTTCCAGTATCCCTTGTCAAAATCGGTAAGCAGCTTGTCAAAATCAGTTTTCAAAAGTCAAATCAGGTTATCAATGTCTCTTCCGGTTACTTTCAACAGTCTCTTTCTCAAATGTTTCTCTCGGATTGTTTCAACAATTCAGTTCATCAGCTTCTTTCAAGTGCCAAAATACTAACCCGGAACGTCTCTATCAAAACAAAAAGACAAAAATTATTTCTGCCTCTAACTTGTAGTTGCATACGCCCATTCAGGACCTGCATATCTTCAACTTGCTATTCTCTCTTTTCAACTTTCGATTACCATTCAATTCTTCTTCACTTAGATCTTCTCTCCTTGTTGTATTTACTTCTTCCCCGATTAAAGTCTCAACAACCACTTCCTTTCCCTTTCCTTGTGACTCCGGCCACTTATCTCCTTTCAGTGGAACTTTTATCAGTGTTCTCTTCAGAGTCGAACTTGAAACTTCCCCTTGTTTTGCGGTGTTTTCTCTTGACGGACCTGCAACAGGTTCAGGAGGAGTCAGATCACAGTGACTTTGATCCACCTCAACTTCTTTCCCCTCTGGATCTGGCAATTGCTCTGTTGTCTGTCAAGATCGTCTGCTTCTGGGAAAGCCCTCCTCTGACTAAGAGCTCCTGCTGTCTCAATTGAGATAGGCTCTCAGTCACCCTCCTGGAGGTCTTCTCCTTTGTCTCTCACAGGAGTGACTGAACTGTCCTCAACTGGCTCAGATCCGGTCTCAGTTCCCCTTTGTTCTCTTTCTGGCCCTGAGACTTGTTTCACTGTTGTTGGTACTCTCAACAACTCCTCTTCCTCATGATCCAGTGGACATGCCACTTTCTTCGTGTGACTGGCATAGATCCAATCCAGAATTCCAGCGCACTTCACAGCTGTGGTAGTTTTCAGAACTACCTGAAAAGGTCCTTTGCAACGAGGCTCCAAACATGTTTTCCTCACGTGCTTCTGGACCACAAACCAGTCTCCGGCTCTCAGGTTGTGCCCTGGGTCATGGATCGGTGGCAGTGTGGTGGCTTCCAACTGCTGAGAGAAAGAGCGAACCACATCAGCCAGACCTTTGCCGTAATCCAACACCATATCATCTGTAATGCTGACAAGTGCATTTGCAGGCACCGCTGGCAACCTCATGCCTCGGCCGATAAAGATCTCATGCAGCAACAATCCTGTCTTCCTGTCGGGTGTGTTTCTCATTGACATCAAAACTAAAGGCAAAGCATCAGGCCATTTCAAATTTGTGGATGCATACATCTTTGCAACTCTTGATTTCAAGGTACCATTCATCTGTTTCACTAGTCCTGATGCTTCTGGGTGGTAACTACAATGCAACTTCTGCTCAGTGTTTACTGCTGCACACAGTAATTTAATTACTTCATTGTTGAAGTGACTTCTCCTATTTGATTCTAAAGAGATCAGAAACCTGAAAGGCAATATCTGTTCCCTAAACAGTAGCTTAGCTTCTTCGTGTAGGATAAGTTTCGATCAAGTGACTAAAAATGCAAACAATCACCAACACATATCTCAAACCTCCAAACACAGGCACTTCAAACACATCCAGCTGCACTCTGCTGAATGGACCTCCTGCTCTTCCAATGTGGCTCAAATTAACCACTGTCCCTTTCCCAGCATTGAATTGTTGACAAATGACACAATGATGGCAAACTGCTTCAGCAACCTGTCTAAACCTTGGGTTAAACCAATCATGTTTGAACAACCGAATCATGGCATCCCTCCCAACATGTGCTTGACCATGATAATACCTAGCCATTTGAGACAACAGACTATTTGGCAAAACCAATTGACTTCTCGTTTCATATCTGGTCAACCTCGCACCAGTCAAATATTGGGCTTTTGTCCTTGTAAGTAGAATCTCAATAGAGTGAGGGACCATTATAGTCAGGGGATGTCCCATCACAGTGCTTTCCCACTTGATGGCCAACCGTTGCAACTGTGCATAAACAACCTGGTAAGGCTGCTGCAACTGGGTTTAAAGTAGCTGAAAAATATGCTAATGGGCAGTTTACACCTCCATGCATCACGCTCATGACAAAACAAAGTGAAAGGTTTTGTGCAGTCATGCATACACAAAGCTGGAACCTTGCACAGACTCTCTCTCAGTTCACTGGACCCTTTCATTCCAGCTTCGGCAATGGTCTCAAAATGACTGAACATTTTGAAATCCATTGGCAGCAGTAGCTCACCATCTCTAAAAACATCCTGACATTTCTCTGTGTGGTGGGGGGATTTATCTGCAATATGGCTGTAATCCTTTCTCTGGATATCTTTCTTGATCCTTTTTCAATCTGGAGACCCAAGTATTTCACAACTTTTTGACAGTGTTTCAATTGAAGCCGAGACACTTTGTCCCATATTTATACTTTTTTAGCGCCGTATTTGTGCCACTTTTTGATGCAAAACGGCGCAAACTTACAAAATACAATTGTATTTTGTAAGTTTGCGCCATTTTGGCGTCAAAAAGTGGCGCAAATGCAGCACTAAAAAAGTATAAATATGGGCCTTTGTGACCATTCATTCCCAAATGGTTCAGTAAGGCAATTCTATCATACTTGCACTCGTCTTTTGTTTTAGACACAATCAGAAAGTCATTAATGTACTGCACCAAGGTCGAGTGGAAAGGGAATTCCAATGACTCAAAATTATTTTTCAATATCTAAATGACTATGGAAGGTGACTCTGTAAACCCTTGAGGAATTCTGCACCAACAATAAACTTGATCCAAAAATTTGAAACAAAAGAGAAATTGACTGTCCTCATGAAGAGGTACAGAAAAGAAGGCCTACGACAAATCAGTGACAGTGAACCACTCAGCATCACATGGAATCTGAAACATTAGCACGGCTGGATTTGGCACCACAGGGCAACATTTGACCACAATCTAATTTATTTTTCTCAAATCCTAGACAATTCAAACTTTCCCACAGTGCTTTTGCAAACCTATTATCGTCGAATTACATGGGCTGCTCAATACTTCCTTCAAAACACCTTGCTTTACAAAGGCTGCAGTGATCTGGGCGACCTTCATAAGGACATCTTATGGCATGTGGTACTGCGAAAGTTGAGGAAACACTGCATTTGGCTTTACAGTACCTTTATCTGTCTCAACTCCCTTTATCAGACCTACTTCTTTTCCTATCAAATCCCACACTTTCTCCCTAACAATTCCCTGCAAATCAGGATGAAGCTCTTTCACTGTGAACATCGGGAAAAATTCAATCAGAGGGTACTCCTCATTTGTAGTTTCACACTCTATCTCTGGGGCTTGGTCATCTTCATCATCACTATTCATCTAAATCTAAATTCCATCTTTTGAACAGGTAATCGAACATTTCGTTTTACACAGCAAGTTTCTCCTCAGTAGGGATACCGAACTTGAATCACAGACTACGAATTTGTGCAATCCCTGAAAGATAAAAATTTTAACCTGAACTGGTTCTGCAATCGGGTTGGTCAAATACTGATTCGCTACTCCTACAATCTGAACTGTTTTACCTGAAAGGGGCACGTTTGGAACTTCTGCACTTCTCACTGTAGAGCATGTAGCTCCTGTGTCAACCAAGAATGTAACTCTGTGACCCATAACTGTTCCCTTTACATAAGGACCTCTCTGATCTACTTCTAATAAGGTTGCAAGCACACTTGGCTCCTCATTGAACTGTCGCTCATCCAATCATCATTTATTCCATTCTCACTGTGTAGTAGGAATTGATGCACTGTGTTATTACTTTGGCTAAGCCTCTGATCCGTTACCTGTTGAGAACGCATCATCTGTTGCTGTTCTGTTGGGGCTTGAAGTATTTGAAGTTGTTGTCTAGGTACCATAGGAACCTCTTGTTGCATTGGCTGCAACTGTTTTATTTGTACATTTGGCATTTGCACCTTCTGCATGGGTTGAAAATTCTACACTTGATTCACATTATTTAAAAAAATTAGATTAGGACCTCTCACTCTCGGCCCTCTCATGTTCTGGAACAAGTTGATTTCACTACTTTTCTGATCAACACCTTCCTGACCCATTATTGGACATTCCTGTTTCCAATGTCCAACGGCTCCGCAAACGTGACATGGCAATGATTTCTTCATTCCCTGCACATCATTCTGAACCCCTACGGTATCCAAATCTGGACCACGATTCACAATACATACGTGAGCTCTAGCTCTCATCTGAGGCTAAAACATCATGGGGGTTATTCTAACTTTGGAGGAGTGTTAATCCGTCCCAAAAGTGACGGTAAAGTGACGGATATACCACCAGCCGTATTACGAGTTCCATAGGATATAATGGACTCGTAATACGGCTGGTGGTAAATCCGTCACTTTTCCGTCACTTTTGGGACGGATTAACACCTCCTCCAAAGTTAGAATAACCCCCCATGTTTCTCTGCTGCTGCTGCTGTATCTGTTGTGGAAAATTCCCTTGCATTCCCGTTTGAGCAGCTTTAATCTGCATCACCATCGCCTTCTCATTCAACTTTTTCTGCTTCATTTCAGTGTCATCACTACAGTATTTTGCATACTGCAACACCTCATCAATCGGCTTTGCTTGCCAAAAAGTCAAATGACTCTTAATCATCTGGCTAATTTCTGGTCCCAACCCTTCCACAAATCTGAACACAAAATGAATCATGTCTTTCACCTCAATTGTCTCTGTACTACTGTAATGTTTGAACGCCTTCAACAATCTCTCATAATGCAAATGTATCGACTCCTTTTCTTCCTGAGCTGTCCTGTTATTCCTCTGCCAATCAAAATTCTTGGGCGAAATTCTCGTTTTCAAAAATTCAATCACTTTATAGTAATATTTCATTACCTCAGGAAATGGTGCAACTGTATTTTTGTCTCTTTCTGGTTTGTTTGTTGGCCAATCTACACTCATCATACACTCTATCCACAGATCAGCTGGAACCACTATCTCTAGTAATATGTTCAGGTCCTCTCATAGGCACTTTACAGGTTTCACAAACCTGTCTGGCTGCTGATACCACTCTACTGGCTTCTTTCTCAATCTTGGATAATCATTTGTAAATGATAGAATGTCACTTCTGCTCCAAGAGACATGAATACAATTCCATCCTGGAATCTCCCTCACTGTTAAAATTTTGACTGGATCTTGACCTTGCTGCACATTTTCAGTCAGCTCCATAGAATCCCTTTTCCTCTTGTCTCTTTTGTTCACGCATCTGCCTTTCCACTTGTCTAATGATCCCCAGGTGTGGGCACTTTGAAGCAATTCCTTAAGGTGTGCCTTCATTCCGGCAGATCTCATGTGTTCAAAATCTTTTGTCTCAAAATCGAATCTATAACTCCTTTTCAAATGCATCGCCTTCTGTATTTCTATGCCGTATTTCTCTGCCCGGTCTGCTATTTTCTGATGCACATTGCTCACTTCCCTTATAATCTTCGGGCACAAATATCTCAACTCTGCCTCCGTGTAGGATTCCACACCCATAGTTTCCTCAATAAGTTCACCTGCTTTCATGCTTAGCCTAGGATAATTCAAACACTCCTCTCCTTTAGGAACACTCTGTGGGTATTCAACTTGTCTAACCATTCAGTCAACTGCAGAGCTGTCAAACCTTGCAACAAAATGTTACTGGCTGGGACTGGTGGCACCTGCTGTGCAACTGCATTCAGAGTCTGCGGTTTTAACAATTTCAAACTCTAGCTAATGTTTGACTCTACCATAGTATCTGGAAGTGCTACAAATGGACTGAGGTCTAACAATAATCTTGATCCGTCAAAAGTCTGTCCCACAGGTGAGAATACACGTGGATTTTCATTATGTTCTCCCCTCATTATATTCTGGGGCATGTAACCCTGCTCACCTACAGTAGTTTTTTTTCTGTGCAAATAAGGGTACAACTGACCCAACAGTCATAGGTAGTGATATGGCATCTGGGGTTGGTTTCGCACTTACGCTCTGTGGGACAGTAACTCCCATGTTCTGATTCATCATTGAAGACATGTCTGACTGTGTCCTTGTTAATGGAGTGAATCTTGGCCTTACCTGTGGCTGCACTTGGGACAGTAAAAGTGGAGTTGGTTCAGTCTGAACCAACATTGGTCTCGGGAAAATCTGTTCCGTAGGCACCATTACGTTTGAAGTTGTTTCCATAATGGGCACATCAGGATAAATTCTCTGAACCTATGGCAGTTACAGCTGATTTTGTACTACAGGTGTAGTAGGTACATTAAGTCCACTCTGCATCGCATTCTGAGTCAGGCTAGCATTAACTTGCACCGGACTCGTTGTTCCATTAACCTGTGTAAGAGCTGTGGGATCAGCACTGGTGCTCGGATCACTCTCATGTGCTGTATATGGTGGTGAGTGATTTCTCAATAACTGTGAAATAAACTCATCATCATCTGATTTTTCCTCCACTGTTGAAGACTTTCTAGCCTCCCTGCTTTCAGACGGACTTCTATTAGTCTTTCTAGTAGCTTTCCTTCTTTCCTTCTCATTGTCGTGCGTAATTGCCGAAAACAACCTAATTCCGTGCAAAGTCTCCATCCTCCACACTCTTTGAGCACTGTCCCACCTAACCCCTAGTCTTTTCTGCCTTTCTCATCCTCCTCTCAAATTTCTGTTGCTGTTGCTGTCTGGCTGCTAGTTCCCAAATCACTAATGCCTCAAACTGTGCTGGTCTTGGAAGGGGCTATGATTCATATAGCACCATCCTTAAATGCTCCAAAACCCTCAAATTGAACGTCCCATTTGTAGGAAATGCTAAGTTCCCATTCTTCTCTATGACTTTGCACCATTGCTTTAGCCAAAGACATGATGTGACACACTTTTCTTCCATTACAATGTAAGCTGGTGTACCTTCTGGTGGTGTAGCCTCATCGATACTCATTATAATACATGTATTGCCCCTTAAAGCACTCTTTACAGCTTTAAAAAATGTCATCTTTTGACCTTTTTGTTATTCAAAATCAAATCAGGAAGTGACTTTTAATCCCAGAATTCCCTTCACCTACTTTCTCAACAAATTGCCTCTCACAGACGGCTGCCAATCCGTGTACGACCTTTCTCACTAACTGACCTATCCCAGCCCGGCTCCAATGACATCACACTCACACGTACCTCTGGCTGACGAACTCTTGAGGCTTATACTCCCCAAATTTTGATTCTCACAAACTAATGCAAAAATTGCGACCACTAATCAAAAAACAAAGACCAAATCTGCTGGTTTACTACAGGAAAGGTAACACAGTTGCTTCAGAAACTTTACGGAATTTTCACTGACGGCTCTTCCTGCACTTATAGTTACTCCCTCTTTCTCAGTCTTCCAGATTCGCAAGCAAAACTCAACCTGCAGATTTTACTCTCGACTTATCAGTGGGTCTGTCCTGGTGCTCAAAGGACTCACCAAATCTCAGTTGAAATTTTCTTTCACTCCCTTTGACTCACACTCTGACTTGTTGACCATGCCTGATCAACCTACTAACCCAGACAAATTATAACATAAAACCCATGTGTCTCATGCACTTTTCAAATAAATTCCGGAGTCTTAGACCATGCAGGGTCGGTACATTAACAACCATGTGGACAATTTTTTAGCACAAAGCGCCACACACATGTGAAGTTCGTCGACTTCCCTACTCTCACACTGTGGAGTACTCACACTCCTTCTACAACTTCATTTGGAGTACGTAAACTCCCTAAACCCTCACAAACCTCACAATTCACCTATGATTTACATAAACTGTGCAAGCGCAACCTACTTCATTCACACTGTCAGTAGAACACCGAGAACACAGAGAACACCCTCAAACAACCATTAGCAAGATCTCAGATTCTGGGAAAGTCATTTCTGGATGTAGGGGAAAGTTTTCTCTCCAATTATCATTAAAAAATAAAATCCAAATCTCAGTAATAATGAACTCTCAAAAGACCAGATCATCAAGCTCCTACCATCTCTGTTGATCTTTATGTCTTCCTGCTACCACCTCTGCGACCATCAATCCTACTGCTATCTCTGTTAATGCATGTTATCCTATTCCAGATGCCTATGCTACCATCTCTGGGAACACTTACACCAGGCTCTGATAGAGATGAACCTTTACCTCTGTTAGTATCTCTGGACGTCTATGATGGGCTATTAAGGAGACTAACCATTACCTCTGTTACTGTCTCTGGTAGCACCTGTTACTCTCTACCGGACTTCTATGATGGGCTCTTAAGGAGACTAACCATCACATTTCACTGTTAGTGCATCTGACCTTAATAAGTAAACTCACAAGGGGACGCGAATAGGTCGATGAACCTTTTGACTTCCAGTTAAGATGTTCCCACCGTAACTCCAGTACATGCAGATCAATAATCAATGACCCATACACAATCTCAATAATCAACGATAATAATCAATAGAGTCAGTAATTGCCACGCACCATGACCTTTCAGCCATGAATAACCGCACCTTGTAGTAAAAGCTAGAATATTTATTTCCCTATATTAACAATGCTAAAGTCATGTAAATTAACCTCAAAATCAAATAAAACACATACAAAAACAACACTGGCTGTCCAAAGTGACGGAAAAACATAATCTAATCAAAGCTTGAACTATTACACAATCTAAGGTTACAGTACAAATGAATAACAAGGAAAAGTAGGTTCAGCAAAGAAACTCATCAAGCATAAGTTCCTGTTAGCAGTTCTTCATTAGTTAGGATCTTAACTAACATCAGATTAGCATCAGCATGTTGGGCTTCATGCAAAACAATTAAGTAACATGAATTTGGAAAAACATCTAACTATGGCTCTTGCAAAACAGTGCGGATGGTACCTAGAGACAAAAAGTAAATATGCATATCAGACTCATAGCTTCAATTACTACCTTTCCTCAATTGGATCGGCAAGATGAGATAGTCTTCGTCATCAGGACATCAATCGATCAGCAAGGCATCAGTATTCAGCATCAAAGTTCAGAAAATGCAAAGTTTATAAGCAATAAAGTTATCTCTTGTCAAGACACAAAAATGGGAACGAAAGGGCTCTCCCCTCTCGGTGCAGTCTTGTTAAGTTGAATTGACTAAGACTATTTCCCAAATCCCTATTAGTCAAGGGATCACGTGTTCACACTTTGTCCAATAAAACTAAAACTCCAAATCTATGAATTCCTCTATTACTCCGTTCATATGTCATTGATTGGTTGTCCTGCAACTTCCTCATCATCTGGCTCGTTAGGTAACAATATTGTTGTAGGTTCTACTCCAGTCAGTGTCTTCATTTTTCTCCTCCTGAGAAGGTCAATCTTACACACATTACACACAAAATATAACATTAGCAAGAATAGCATCTTCTACACAATACAATGGAAAATCACAATTTAACTCTCTAGGACAGATATTTATTAAATGTTATACAGTTTGACATGAGTCCTGACAAGTAGGCCAAGACTGTAGGAGGGTGTTCTGGTTTGTAGTGGGTACTTTGGGTACTTACACCTTATACCAGATCCAGTTATCCCTATTGGTGAAGTAGAGGTAGCTATAGCAGAGCAGCTTAGGCTGAACTAGGAGACATGCAAAGCTCATGCAATACCACTTATAGTCACACAGTGCTTATACACAAGTAAAGACAAAACTCAGTGTTACCAAAAATAAAGATAGTTTATTTGGGTGACACAGTACCAAAATTATCTTAGAGACAATACTCCTTCTGAAGGTAAGTAATATACACAATTTGTACACTAGACACCAAAATAAGGTAAGTAATTAGACATAGGATAGTGCAAACAATAGGAAATGCTATAGAATGCAATGGGAAAAAATTGGTCTGAGAAGCAACACAAACCATATTTTAAGAAAGTGGAGTGCAAATCACAAATTCCCCCCAAGAGAAGTGTAGTGTGTGCAGAAATGCTGGGAGAGTAAGAATACAGTAAAGGTAAGTAAATTACCCCAGCCCAGAGCCCAGAAAAGCAGGAGTAAATTACTGCAAGTTTCCTTAGGACACACTACACCTCATGATATGGATGATTGCAGTAACCAACCAAGTCTGCAAACAGCGACTGCTGGATTCCTGGACCTGGAGACATGCAAAAGAAGGGGACCAAGTCCAGAAGTCGAAAGAAGTTCCAGGAAGGACAGGAGACCCTGCCAACCCAGAAGAGGGCGCAAAAGAAGAGTCACCAGTTGGACGACGGTTGCAGGAATGCACCCTAGGAAGATGCCAGTGGAATGCTACATGATGCAAAGGATGTCCCACGATGTAAAGATGGATGCAGACATGATTTTGTGTTGAAAGTCGCAAACAAGCCTTGGTTATGTCAAAGTTACATTTTGCGTCAAAATGGTGCTGGCTGGACCCAGGAGGGACCTGCGGGCCTCAACTCTCTGTGCTGAGGAAGACGGGGTTCTCAGCACTTTAGAGAGCCCACAGGATACCAGGCAGCACCCACGGCAGTCCCAGGACATGGGGACAAAGAAGGTCCAAATTGCGGTTGATGCAGCACTACAAAGAAGGGTCCCACGCCGCCGGAGGTTAACTCAGCAAGTTGAGCATCATAGGATAGAGTGCTGGGGACTTGGGCCAGGATGTGCACAAAGGAATTTTGCAAATAGTGCACAGAGACCTCAGGAGGTGAAGAAGATGCAGTGCACAAGGGGATTGTCGCTCTCAGGGAAGGCAAGGTCTTACCTCCTCCAAATTGAGTCAGCAGGACCTCAGAACAGTCTGTGTCGATGAAGTCCACCCTCTGTGTTTCTAGGAGCACTCTTGTTGCTCTGAGAGTAGTCCAGGACTAACGTTGTCGACTTGGAAGGTGCCTGCATGAGCAGGGGAGTGACTCCGTCACCTCGTGGGAGATTTCTTTGGTCCTTCTCATGCAGGATGAAGACAGGGAGTCCTCAGAGTGTGCACACTGTTGAAACTGTTGCAGTTGCTGGCTGGAGCTGAAGTTGCAGAAGAAAATTATCCCTTGTGGATACTTTGCTGCTGTTACAGTGGTTCCTGGAGCAGGCTGTGGTTGATCTGAGGTCAGAGGATGAAGTAGTAGCTGCAGAGGATTCCGGCTGGAAACTTGGAAGTAGAATCTGATGAGAACCCACAGGAGAGACACTAAATAGCCCTGTGAGGGGGATTGGCTACCTTATCAGGTAAGGACCTATCAGGAGGGGCCTCTGACGTCTCCTGCTGGCACTGGCCACTCAGAGCCCTCCAGAGTGCCCCCACACCTTACAAAGCAAGATTGCTGAAGTCTGGGACACACTGGAGGAGCTCTAGGCACCACCCCTAGGGTGGTGACGGACAGGGGAGTGGTCACTCCCCTTTCCTTTGTATAGTTTCATGCCAGAGCAGGGGACAAGGTGTCACTGAACCGATGTAGACTGGTCTATGCAAGGAGGGCACCATCTGTGCCCTTCAAAACATTTCCAGAGGCTGGGGGAGGCTACCCCTCCCCAGCCTGTAATATCTATTTCCAAACGGACAGGGTGTAACACCCGGCTCTCAGAGGAGGTGCTTTGTTCTACGTTCCTGGGACTGAGCTGCTCAGACCCCAGGACGGCAGAAACCTGTCTGTGAGTGGTCAGCAGCTGTAGCTGCAGTGGAAGCCTCAGAGAGCTGGTTTGGCAGTACTGGGGGTCCATAGTCCAGGATGAATGGAATTGGCTCCCCAATACCAGATTTGGAATGGGGTGACAATTCCATGATCTTATACACCTTACATGGCCATATTCAGAGTTACCATTGTGAAGCTACATATAGGTATTGACGTATACGTAGTGCACGCATGTAATGGCGGCCCTGCACTCACAAATCCTGGGAAATGTCCCTGAATTATGTGCGGGCACCCTTGTTACTAACGTTCAGCAAGTGAAGGTTAGACATATAGGTGACTCATAAGTTTCTTAAATGCAGTGAAAATGGCTGTGAAATAGTGTGTGCACTATTTCAAGCAGGCTGCAATGGCAGGCCTTTGGAATGGTTTGTCTGAGCTCCTTATGGGTGGCAAAAGAAATGATGCAGCCCATAAGGATCTCCTGGAACGCCAATGCCCTGGGTACCTAGGTACCATATACTAGGGACTTATAAGGGAGGTTTAGTGTGCCAATTGTAATTGTTAAATGAAGTCACTGCCTATAGTGACAAATTCTAAAGCAGAGAGAGCATAAGCACTCAGGTCCTTATTAGCAGAGACTCAGTGACACAGTCAAGCACTATACAGACACACACATTATGCCAAAAACTATGAGCACTGGGGTCCTGACCAGCAGGATCCTAGTGAGACAGGCGGAAACATACTGACATACATGTAAAAAGGGGATAACATGCCAAGGAAGATGGTACTTTCCTGCAAAGACCGTCGCTAAAATAATGCCTACAACTAATAAAGCTATTACATAATGCAACTTTTAATATGACATGTTTCTATGTGAATCAAACATATGCTCAACATTTCATAATATTAGACAATTAATAAGTACACTTTGTGAACATGGGCGGCCACTCATTGTAATCACATTTTGAAATGCGTGCATTATTTTTCTACGTTATTATATTTTCTACACAAGTCCATTATTCAGAATACATGAATACTCATTAATAATTTTTATCAAAACACGTGCACTAGCACTGTTAAGCACTGATTTTCTCTTTTGTGTTTAAATACAAACTCATTAGGGTTCTCTCTGGATTTAATGCTGCAGGCCTTGATGAAATAAAAAAAACAATGTTCTCAGAATCCACAAATGTTAGTGTTTTTTGCAATGCAGTTTGAATCCATGCAGTCTTGAAGTGTAACTCACCAACATCAGCAGCCACATTTGAAATTCTAGGATGTGCTTCACACATCAACCAAAACCTGATGCTTCCAATTTCATGTTTCTCAGTAATCAAAGCTCCTTTATCTAGTTTGCTCCCTTTAGTGCACACTATCTCTCTCTGAAGATAATCAGTATATATGGTGTCATCCTTTGTATTTTTGATAATAGTCCAACATACAATAATGTCTTATAATCGTCCAGATCCTGGGAATGGTAGCTAGAGCCAGTTGCACTTATTGGAGTTGCCTAGAGGGGGTGTAGGAGGAGAAGTGGTGGTTGAGGTAGGCAGGTCCGATGTTGTGGAGGGCCTTGTATGCATGGGTCAGGAGTTTGAAGGTGATGTGTTTGTTGATGAGGAGCCAGTGTAGGTCTTTCAGGTGGGCATAGGTGTGGCTGTGGGGGAGGATTACCAGGATCAGCCTGGCCGCTGCATTCTATATTCTCTGGAGTCTTGACACCTCATTAACAACCAAAGCTGAGCCCTCAACCTTCTCCTTAAACTTGTAAATGGTCTGCAACTTGTTACCAACAACGCCTCCATAGCTGCTATTGTATTCACGTTCTCCACTACATGGCTAGCATTCCTCTGGCTATAAGGATCAGAGGTCTACGAATGCCTCAAATTAAATATAACATGGACGTAATTATTTCTGATACATAATCAGTTTTTAAAATCATTAAGCCTCTGTTAAATGCTTAAGAGATCTCTTGAAAATGTTCCCCGTGGTAGCATGTACCTCTAGAGAGGCAGATACAGAGGGCAAAGAGAAAATATAAAGACATGTTCCAAAGTTTAATGTAGGATGTATTCCATGTAAAGGATATCCAACACAATTTAAAGTAGGAGCCAATTTGACTAGTTACCATTCTACAATCTGTGTTATAGTGAGATCACAGAAAGGCAGCAGCAGTTCTTCCTTTGGGACAGAACAGCATTGCCCCACCTGCTGCGAGTTCAGCAGTGTGAGAAAGTAGCCTCTTTCTAGCACGGTTACCCCCACTTTTGGCCTGTTTGTGAGTGTGTGTCCGTGTGTTTTTACTGTGTCACTGGGATCCTGCTAGCCAGGACCCCAGTGCACATAGATAAAAACCTATATGTCTATGTGTTTTGCCTGTCTCACTGGGATCCTGCTAGCCAGGACCCCAGTGCTCATAGTTTGTGGCCTAATGTGTATGTTGTCAGTAGTTCTTGACTGTCACTAAGGCTCTGCTAACCAGAACCTCTGTGCTTATGCTCCCTCTGCTTTTAAATTTGTCACTGTAGGCTAGTGACGTCCTTTACCAATTTCAAATGGCATACTGTACCCCCCTTATAAGTCCCTAAGGTATGGTACCTAGGTACCAGGGCATTGGGGGTTCCAGCAGATCCTTATGGGCTGCAGCATTTCTTTTGGCACCCATAAGGAGCTCAGACAAACCCTTCCACAGGTCTGCTATCGCAGCCTGCGTGAAATAGTGCACACACTATTTCACAGCCATTTTCACTGCACTTAAGTAAATTATAAGTCACTTATTGGTCTAACCTTCACTTGATGAAGGTTAGGTGCAAAGTTACTAAGTGTGAGGGCACCCTTGCACTAGCAAAGGTGCCCCCACAAAGTTCAGGGCCATTTCCCAGGACTTTGTGAGTGTGGGGACGCAATTGCACGCATGTACTACATATAGGTCAATACCTATATGTAGCTTCACAATGGTAACTCCGAATATGGCCATGTAACATATCTAAGATCATGGAATTGTCCCCTTATTCCAAATCTGGTATTGGCGAGCCAATTCCATGCATCCTGGGGGCTCCTGCATGGAACCCCAGCACTGCCAAACCAGCTCTCTGAGGCTTGCACTGCAGCTACAGCTGCTGGCACCTCACAGACAGGGTTCTGCCCTCCTGGGGTCTGATCAGCTCAGTCCCAGGAAGGCAGAACAAAGCATTTCCTCTGAGAGCCGGGTGTTACACCCTCTACCTTTGGAAATAGGTGTTACAGGCTGGGGAAGGGGTAGACTCCCCCCAGGCTCTGGAAATGTTTTGAAGGGCACAGATAGTGCCCACCTTGCATTAGCCTGTCTACACTGGCTCAGGGACCCCTTGTCCACTGATCTGGAGCAAAACTGGACAAAGGGAAGGGGAGTGACCACTCCCATGTCCATCACCACCCTAGGGTTGGTGCCCAGAGCTCCTCCAGTTTGTCCCAGACTTCAGCCACCTTGCTTTGCAAGGTGTGGGGGCACTCTCGGGGGCTCTGAGAGGCCAGTGCCAGCAGGTGATGTCAGAGACCCCTGCTGATAGGTCCTTACCTGATAAGTTAGCAAATCCCCCTCTCAGGACTATTTAGGGTCTCTCCTGTGGGTTCTCTTCAAATTCTGCTTCCAAGTTTCCTTCAGGAATCCTCTGCAACTACTACTTCATCCTCTGACCTTGGATTAACCGCAGCATGCGCCAGGAACCACTGTAACAGCAAGAAAGTATCCAGAAGGGCTACTTTTCCTCTGAAACCTCAGCTCCAGCCAGCAAGCAACTGCAACAGTATCCATGGTGTGCACTCTCTGAGGAATCCCTGTCTTCATCCTGCACCAGAAGGACCAGAGAAATCTCCTGTGGGGTGAAGGAGTCACTCCCCTGCTCAAGCAGGCACCTTTCAAGACGATGACCGGTCCCCTTGGACTCCTCTCACAGCGACAAGCATGCTCCTAAGGACACAGAGGGTAGACCCATCAACGTGGACTGTCCTAAGGTCCTGCTGATGCAATTTGGAGGAGGTAAGACCTTGCCTTCCCTGAGATCTACAGTACCCCTGTGTTCTGCATCTTCTTCACCTCCTGAGGCCTCTGTGCACTATTTGCACAATTTCTTCATGCACTTCCTGGCCCAGGTCCCCAGCACTCCATCCTGCAAAGCGAAGCTCGCTGAGTTGTTCTCAGGTGGTGTGGGACCTTCATTTGCTGTGCTGTACCAACCGTGTTTTGCACCTCCTTTGTCCCCATGTCCTGGGACTCCTGTGGGTGCTGTCTGGCATCCTGGGGCTCTCTAAAGTGTTGAGAGCCCCCTCTTTCTCCTCACACAGAGTTGAGGCCCCCAAGTCCCTCCTGGATCCAGCCAGTGCCATATTGATGCAAAACGCATATTTGTGGTAACCAAGGCTCGTTGGCAAATTCCAACACAAAATCACATCTGCATCAATCTTCACGTTGTGGGACATCTTCTTTTGCACCCTCTTCAGGGTTGGCAGGGGCTCCTGCCCGTCCTGGAACTTCTTTCGACTTCTGGACTTGCTCCCCTTCTTTTTTAGGTCTTCAGGTCCAGGAATGCAGCAGTTGTTGTTTGCAGATTTGGTTGGTTACTGCAATATCCCAATCACGAGGTGCAGTGTGTCCTAAGGAAACTTGCAGTACTTTACTCCTGCTTTTCTGGGCTCTGGGGTGGGGTAATTTATTTACCTTTACTGTATTCTTACTCTCCCAGTGATTCTGCACACACTACACTTGTCTAGGGAAAATTTGTGATTCGCATTCCACTTTCTTAGTATATGGTTTTTGTTACCCCTAGACCTATTTTCTCCCATTGCATTCTATAGCATTTCCTATTGTTTGCACTATCCTATGTCTAATTACTTACCTTATTTTGGAGTCCAGTGTATATATTGTGTATAATACTTACCTCCAGAAGGAGTATTGCCTCTAAGATATTTTTGGTACTGTGTCACCCAAATAAACTACCTTTATTTTTGGTAACACAGAGTATTTTCTTTACTTGTGTATAAGTACTGTGTAACTATAAGTGGTATTGCATGAGCTTTGCATGTCTCATAGTTCAACCTAAGCTGCTCTGCTATAGCCACCTCTATCAGCCTGAGCTGCTAGAACACTACTACTTCAGTAATAAGGGATAACTGTACCTGGTATAAGGTGTAAGTACCCAAGGTACCCACTACAAACCAGGCCAGCCTCCTACATTAGCAGTAAACCAATGTAAATATTAAATTGGTTTTATTACCATTTTATCACTTTGAGCGTGCCACCAGTGAATGTGAGGGCAAGGCGGGGATGATTCTGTTGTTTAATTAGAAGATTAACTGCAGGGATGACAGGGAAAGTACAGAGTGCGCATGTCAGATTAGCCGGGTGTCTTGTGACAGCCTGCCCAATATGTGCATTTCTGCTTGCACCTATCCAGCAGCTGTTAAACAGCAACCAAAGGACTGCACAGGCCCCCAGTCTCAAAATGAGCATGGGGTAGCCTGCTCTATCCAATCCTGACGACTTTTCTCATTCGAAAAACAGTATGAAAGCAGCTGCAGGATTGGTTAGCTTTGCGTTAGCGTGAAGGGGATGTTTCATCCAATCCCGAGTCCTCAACCTGACAGCAGGCAGCAGCTCTCAGAGCCTACTTAGAACCATTGTTGCAGACACTTCTTCATCTATGAATTTATGGCACTTCTTTATAAAGTTCGATAATCTTCCTTGGGCATGTGGGGCAGCCCGGCAGAGAGGCTACCCGTGTAGAAAGCCTCAGTGTGTCAGAGGGAGGAACTAGGAGATTCTACTTGGCTCCTTCTCTCCACTTTGCTCCCCTTTCTTTTACAGGCATCTTGTCTCCCAGGAGAGCTGTTAGTTATTGAAAACAAAGTGCCCTTTAAAAGGCTAATCGCCTCATTCTGCCTCCCCTTTACCAGCCTAGGGCTTTGTGGGACCATCTGAAACATAGCATTCTTGCCTCGCTGGAACGAAAGGCCTGCCAATTCGTGAATGTCTATTATTAGAAGTCTTTTATCTTCTTTGTTAGCCGATGGTGCTAGCATGTAGTAAATAATGCCATAAAGTCCTTTTGCAGTAGGTAAGATGCTTTATCCATCCTCAGCGCACAGAATAAAGGTCCTTTTCCTCCATTTCCCTCTCGGCCAGCTTCCAGTCCATGGGATACAGAGGGGTAGCGCTCTGTCAATGACGTTGGACGGTGTGTCTCACATTTAGAACTCATGGGAGTGCAGTGCCAAGTGTATTGAGAGAGCCTGCGTTATGGGACCTGCCATTTACGCTGCTTCGAAATTTGAGGTGTGCAGCCACTGCCAAGTAATCTAAGGTATGGAGTGCTTAGGAATCTGATCTGAAGCCCTTTTTATTGTAGTGAAGACGTACATTTTGAGGTGAAATGTTTTCTCCTTGGTCACTGCTGCCTGCTGAAGTGTGTAGAGCGATAGTAAACACATTAATGCCACACTGTCTTGAAAAAGGGAATAATGGTCAGAAGTGTGGACGGTGACATTCACATTTGAAGCAATTGAATTTGCCTTCTGTGTTTTTTTATTTGTTAATTGCCAGTTATGTCCAGCGTTGAAGGTGATATTCAGATCTGAAGCAAACTAATTTGCCTTCTGTGGGTTTTCAAATGGCTTATGTGCAAAATGTCCATAGTTTTCAGTTTACTGTACAATTTGCACACTACAGTAACTGTTGAACATATTTAATGCAGTAAAATACAGGGCAGTTTTAAATGTGTTTAAATAGTTCAAGACTACACATTCACAATTGCTCTATAAAACTCCTTCCTTTCTCAAATGTGCTTTAAAATACACCATTTGCATTGTTTTCTTCAAAGTTTTCCCCAAACAGCCTTTCTGTTGATCTCAACGTAACACTTCTATCCAACCTTTACACTCCACCGCTTTCAAATGCCACCAGCAGCCACTGCAGACATGCTTGAAGGTGAGGGTCTGAGGACAAAACAGGCCATGTAAAATGAAACTCACCCTTCCTCAAACATGACGATACCTCAGGGATACCTGTCATCACTAGGGTGGCTGTTCATCACATCATTAAATGTGTGTTTTTTTGGTTAGACTGTTGTGAATTCTCACCAAAAGCTTGAAAAGCTTGCAAACATTGCCAAGTTCTATGCAAGTTAGGTTTTCATGGGAAAATCAGGGCCTTCACTATGCTACAATACATTTTCAAACGTTTTATGACAATGCAGGATGAAGTGCTGAGTGACTCACAAGGAAAGGCAAAGAACGGTGTACACTTCTGAACAAGATGCCTGCAAATTAATGATGCGAAAAGGACACATCCAGTTTCAGTATGAAGTAAAGTTCACAAGAGATAAAATACAGTTTCACATATACCAAAGGAAATTGGTAAACCCTGTGAACTACTTGAAGCCAATAATCATGAAGTACGCAAATCTTTGCCTGTTTAATAAAAACTTAGCACGTCACATACTTAGCATACATACTGGGGAATAAGTAATTGAATCAGAGGACATCAGATTGCTCATTGATAAGGCTATGCCGAATCAACACAAAGAATAATTATTTAAGGTCGGAATGGAGAGTTGTGCCACGCCTGAGAGCAAGCCAGAGAATCCACAGATGAAAAAGGTAAACCAGCGTTGTAATTGATGCAGAACACATTAAACAACAAATATATTGCCTGTATGGGCACAGACCTTATTCCTGCATGTGTCCCTTCCTTCTGGTGATTTCCCTAGAATTTTCTATTGTGGCATATTGTGTGGGCCTCCTAATTAAAGGGAACTCAAAGAACCCATGATCTTGTACCTTTTAGGGACAAACGTACTGCTCCTTATGATTGGAAACAGTAATAATTAGTATTTCCATGTTAATCTCAAGGGGTAGTTAGTGGCAGCAATGTGTAGTTTTTTGTTATTTTTTGACTAGTACTAAGTCTGATACCCTAGTGGAAACTCTGATGTCCTCCCATATTGCTGAGGTGTCTCTTTGGAAGCCCTCAGCTAGCCCAAGATGTTCAGAAGACAAATTGCCCCAAGAATTGACATTCTACAAGTGAAGAGGTGGGGAGGGCACTCAATCTCTGTGCTCACATTCATACTTCTTTTTTTATCCTTTATCAAGTGCCCACTATCATCCATGCATCATGGTGTGAGTGTGATAATAGATACATCAGCAGCCTGAAAGGGCATACGTTTCAGCAGAAATGTTCTTATTCCACTTGTCAGTATTGAGATCATTCTTCCTTCATTGTGGAGGTATTTGTCTTAAGTCAATTAAAGCCCAGTCCATGAGATATGCATTTTTAAGTATACCCTAACCTTAACACATGAAACATTTATATCTGTATGGGTATGAGTCAATAAATATAGAAGTCCCCCATAGCCAGGGCCACTGCAAGCATTTTCCACGTAAATATGGATTTGCTGTTTTTGGCAGATAACCCATCTTCGACTGCATAATCTGATTATTTTAACAAAAAATATTGCTACTTACTCAAATTGATCAAAAGTTACTAAAAATCAACGATACATGCTTCCTCACAGTTGACGATCTTTTGCAAAGTTGAGTGGTAACATTTCTGTTGCATATTTTTTTATGTTGCTGTCAAACTGATACTAATGAGGTGAAACCTTTGCAAAATAGTGTTAACATGTAGGAACAACAAAATAATCAGGTAATACTGTCACACAAAATATGCTGCATTACTCTACAAAACTTGTATTTTCTTGATACATAGTTTAGGCAATCATGCTACATAATTTGGTCTTTCCCTGCTACATAATTCAAGTTCCCCTTCCTAAAGCCTGCATTCCAGTCCATTGTTATTTTGCACACCATGCCACCTAAGTTTTGAACCAGCCAAATGCAAATCAATAATTAACAGTGGTTGATATTCCATTGATCACTTTTTAGTATACCTTAAACTTTCTAAAAGTGGCATTTTAAGAACTGTGACTTAAAATCTGCCTTTACCAATGCAGAGGATTTTAAATTACAGTCCTTTTGAGTGCAAACACCATATTTATATCTGCTTCCAATCAAAAGCTATCATTTATTAAATTTAATAAGGTAATCTCACATTAGTCAATGGGAGAGACAGACCTTCAAGCAGTGAAAAATGACTTCAGGAGTTTTTCATTACAAAGACATGTAAAATGTAAACCCACATGTCTTACTTTTTAAAAATAATACTCTATAGCCTCTAGGGTCTACTTTAGGGGTAATTTATATTTTTTTAAAGGAAGGTTCAGATGTGGCAAAAGGCTTATTTAGCCAGGTTGTAATATCAGTTTTAAATTGCAGTACAGGTTGCAAAGGCAGGCCATAGACATGTTTTAAAGGGTACATTAGTGGGTAATAAAATGAGTGTTGTGGGCATACTCAAAACATTTAATTTACAGGCCCATTGTACATGTTGTACTGTTTACTAGGGACTCACAACTAAGTGAAATGTGCCAATTGGATGTGAGCCAATTATACCATGTTTTAGAGTGAAAGTACAAACACATTAGCAGTGGTCAGCAGTGGTAAAGTGCACAGAGTCATAAAGACAACTAAAACAATTTCAGCAAAACATGAGGAGTGAAGCCAAAAAGTCTGGGGGAATACAATGCCAAGGATGTCTGGTCCAACAAGAGAAAATCAAAATTCACTGTCTTTAGACAAGTTAGGTGAAGTGTGTCAGCTATGCCTAAGTGTATAGAAACAGGAATACATTTAGGGGCGCCTGTGTAAAATAGATCCAAAAACGAAGGAAGGAGAGAGAGTGCCAGACAGTGATGTGAATTGTTAGAGTCCTGCAGAACACTTCTCAGAGTAGCTTGAGATAGACCAGACTCCTGTGAATAGAGGACAGGGACACAAATGCCCTATTTAAAGAGTAGGGACCATCACTACAGATGTCCTGCTTCATTGTTAACTTCATGTGAGATGCAGACACTTTAGTGTACCTAGTCAGTTAGGAAGGGCTTTACTCCTTATGTGTTATATGTTTGTAAACCCCTGTAAGGGAACATACAGCTCCACCCTCTTTCTGCCAAGTCTACAGAACAAAGATATGTGGCTGAACAGCTAGTGTGAGAAGAAACTAAGGGGCTGAGTTAAGAGCCCCTAGCGCCAACCAAACACACATTAGTGTCCTTTTTTGGTGTTAGATGGCCAAAAAAGCAACGCCATATTTACAAATGTATGCATTGCTCCACTTTGTAAACCCTTGCACCACATTATGCCTGTGTCAGGCATAATGTATGCAAAGTGGTATTCCCCATTGGGGGGGGGGGGGGGGTAGCAAAAAAATAGCTCAAGGTAATCCAAGAGATTATCTTGCGCCATTTTTGTTTTGGCACTTTTAACACCTGCTCAGAGCAGGCACATAAAGGGGGGCATGCCATTGAATACAATGGGCCCCTATGTACTCTGCAGGTGTAGCGCCAAAAGTGTGGCTCTACTCCTGCAGAGTACATCAATACCGTTAAAAAAAGGACTCTTTTGCCCCGACCCTGTGCCATGGTGTGAAGTATTTTAAATATAGCGCACACATGGCAGCGATAGGGGGGTACAAGGAAAATGGCGCTGCAGTAGGAGCAGCTCCACTTTTCATAAATCAGCCTCTAACTTTGCTGAAACCAGACTTAACTCACAACAATTAGTGGCTCCACATTGCACAAGTTAATTTGGTAGCTGAGTAGAAATCATGGGTAGGTTTCCCAACTCAATGTTCAGAGATTGTTTTATTGAACAGTGTACAGATTGCACACGTGTATCAAAAGAAATAATTATTAAATCCAGGGCTGGCCTTTTTGGAAGGCAGGAACTATCACTGAATAGTAAGAGCTACTGAAGACAGGAAGTTGTTTAGAAAATAAATCCACAGACCAGAACAAGAAGAATCTCTGTTTTAATGAGTTATCAATATCTGCAGAGCACTGATTGCAACATTGAGGACAAAACTAGCCAGATGCTCTCTTGTCCCAGTAAGTGTTCCTCCAGCCTAAATCTCTCATAGCCCCAGGGCACGGCCTCACTTTTATAACCTGGAGGCAAACACCTCACTTAAAAGACAAAGGCCCTCATTACAACCCTGGCGGTCGGTGATAAAGCGGCGGTAATACCGCCAACAGGCCGGTGGAAAAAAAAATGGAATCATGACCATGGCGGAAACTGCCAAGATAGACAGCCTCTTTAACACTCCGACTGCAACAGCGGTACAAACAAACAGCGCAGCGGTTAACCCCAACAGACAGGCGGAAGACAAAGTACCGCCCACCCTATCACAACCCGGCAATCCGCCACCTTTTCCGGGGCGGAACCAACGCAAACAAAAACACGGCGGAAACAGGTCTTGGAAGGGAAAACACTCACCTCTCCACACCCCACGAGGAACCAGGACACTATGAAGCCAGAACTCCAGATACTCCCTGTGATGGTATTCCTGCTCCTCTATCAGGAGCATCAAAGACAGCGACGACGACCACGGTGAGCACTGCACCTACAACACAGGGGAGGGGGGAGGGAAAAGAGAATGACACACACACGCAACACGCAACACCCCCACCCACACCCTCACCCACAACACCATACTCACAAATACATGCAGCAACATTACACATACTCCCCCCCCTTCAATAACGCAAGAACAAAAGGAATTGATGTGAACGAATGTAATAAATAAAAATCAGATAGTGAAATTACAAAATTCAGTAAATACAAATATGTACACCAACTACACAAGTCCGGATATTACTCAAACATCGTCCGTGGATCAGAGTCCCAAAAGGCATGGGCGCGGCCCACACATGACACCAGACCTCAAATGGAGAGAACACTGCAGGGGCATCAGATCGAAAAGAAACAGGCACCTCGGGGGGAAGGGGGGGCACCTCA
Organism: Pleurodeles waltl; assembly: GCF_031143425.1. Classification (NCBI taxonomy): domain Eukaryota; kingdom Metazoa; phylum Chordata; class Amphibia; order Caudata; family Salamandridae; genus Pleurodeles; species Pleurodeles waltl. The sequence continues at coordinate 255,062,100 of NC_090443.1, read as the reverse complement.
GCCTGATGAATGCACAACGCAACTGCTGCATGAGGGGGCTCCATGCCCATTGATGTATTCTGGGAAGTGCAAAGCCACAGTCTCTCAAGTCTCTCCAGTGGGTGGTTCGCCCACTGCTTTATCCTGGGGAGTGCAAAGCTACAGTCTCTCAAGTCTCTCAAGTCTCTCAAGTGGGTGGTTTGCCCACTGCTTTATCCTGGGGAGTGCAAAGCCACAGTCTCTCAACTCTCTCCAGTGGGTGGTTTGCCCACTGCTTTATCCTGGAGAGTGCAAACCCACAGTCTCGCAAGTCTCTCCAGTGGGTGGTTTGCCCACTGCTTTATCATGGGGAGTGCCAAGCCACAGTCTCTCAAGTCTCTCCAGTGGGTGGTTTGCCCACTGCTATATCCTGGGGACTGCAAAGCCACAGTCTCTCAAGTGGATAACAGTTTCCACTGGTTCTGGAGGGGGCTTTGTGCCCAGAGTGCTTCATCCTGCCAAGGACTGAGGCAGTGGATGCCTTTCTCCACTGAAAGTCGTGCATCATGGAAGCTGGCCAGGCTCCTGGAACTGACCACCAGCCTCGGACGACTGACCACTGGGGATGGCAGCCATGTCAGCGGGGGTGCCACAGACTCAGGATGTCGCGGGGCCACTGGCGTTGCTTGCCGCGGGGTCAGTCGCGGCGGCCTCTGTGGCATCGGTGCTGGCGGCAGGCTCTGTGGCGGCGGTGCTGGTGGCGGCCTCTGTGGCATCGGTTCCTCCATGGCGGCGGTGCTTGCGGCGGGCTCTGTGGCATCATGGCTGGCGGCGGCGGTGCTTGCGGCGGCCTCTGTGGCATCGTGGCTGGCGGCGGCCTCTGTGGCGGCGGTGCTTGTGGGGGGTCTGTGGTCACGGTGCTGGTGGCATCCTCAGTGACTGCGGTGCTGGTGGCGGGCTCAATGACTGCTGTGCCAGTGGCGGGCTCAATACAGCGGTGCTGGGCTAAATGACAGCGGTGCTGGTGGCGGTGCAGGTGGCGGTCTTCTCCGCCATACAGGTTGGCGTCGGCATGGACTGAAGGTGTGACACTGGTCCAAATTGTCGGTGCCACCATGCCCTCTCCGGACCTGTCCTTTATTTGCTGGCCCTTCCCCACCTTGGATGGTGGTGCTGCTGTCTTGCCACCATTCCCTTTAGTTTTTCCAGAGCCCTTGGTGGCAGGTGTTTTCTGCTTCTCCCTCCGGGATGTGGGCATCTTTTTAACTTTTGCAGGTGGTGGATTGTCCTTGCCATCGCTCCGTGGCACACTGGCAGCCCTGTTGGTTGGCTCACTCCAATAGCCCGCAGTTGCTGGCACCACTGTGCCTGGTGATGTGGTGGCTGAGGTGCTGGGTTGGGACCTGGAAAGCCTGGCCCTAGGGGAAGGACGGGGGGAGGTGTAGGGAAGAGGTCAATATTAGCCAGGAAAAGTTTTTTAGATCCACTGGGACGGGTAGATGGAGGGGGTTTGGGAGTGGATTAAGAGGTAGTGGTTGTAGGAGGTGTACGTTTGCTGAATTTGGGTGAAGGTGCATGGGCTGGAGACTGTTGTGAGGTGGATGGCTGTTGGGTGGGTGTGTGCCTGCGTTTGTGTATTTTGGGAGGATGGCTCACAGACACACTGGTAGAGGACACAGGGGATGTGTGAATGGTAGTGGGGGTGGTGAGTGCACGTGAGCGGTGTGTGGTGATGGGTGTGCTGGTGATGGAGGTAGTGGCTGAAGATGTAGTGCATGCAGGTGTGAGTGGAGACGCGACAGGGAGTGGAGAGGAGGAAGTGGAGGAGGGGGACACAGTGGAGGCAGTGGATGTTGTTATGTGTGCATGGGTATGATGCTTGTGTGAGTGTCTGTGGGATGTGTGGTGCTTATGTTTGCCTGAGCCACCCTTGTGTGTTGAGGTGTGTGCATGCTGGTCTGATGGTGTGCTTGGGATAGGCTGAGGTACAGGGGATTGGGTCTGGGTGGAGGAGGTTGGAGCGGGGAGGCTGGACAAAGGGACAATGGCTGCCATCAGTGCTGAGGCCAGAGCCTGAAATGCTCTCTGTTGGGCTGCCACGCCAGAATGAATGCCCTCCAGATATGCATTTGTTTGTTACAAATGCCTCTCGATACCCTGGATGGCATTCAGAATGGTTGATTGCATAACAGTGAGGGATCTCAGGAGGTCAATAGCCTCCTCACTGAGGGCAGCAGGGCTGACTGGGGCAGGGCCTGAGGTGCCGGGGCGAAGGAGATGCCCACTGTCCTGGGAGAGCGGCCACGGGACACACGCTGAGGGGCTGCTAGGAGGGTGGTGCTGGTGGGGGGGTGACGGCTGTATCTGTTGATGCGGGGGCACAGAGGGGCCCGCCATCGTAAGGGAGCTCCCATCAGAGGAGGAGTCGCTGTTGCTAGTCTCTGCTCCTGTCCCCGCCGTGGAGCTCCCCTCACCCTCTGTCCCACTTGTGGCTTCAGACTCCATTGTCTAGCCCTCCAGGGCCAAGTGGGATGCAGCTCCCTTCTGCTCCGGTGCCACTGCTCCTCCACCTTATGATGCTATTTCACACAAGAACAGGGAAATCACAAAAAGGGGGGAGACAGAAGAAAGACATGTTCAGTGCAAGCAATACCACTACAGTTGGCGGACACTACAGACACAGCAGCCCTCTGCACTACGCCATGCACTTATAGTTCCTTGATTATTCGCAGGACCATGGAGTACAAGGCCTATGCCCGATTGCTGCACACATGGAAGTCACAGGAGCCTGACTAGGTGTAGATGGCTCTTACCACTGGTGGGGGTGGGGTGCCACATAGCCTGCCTCACAAAGTGACTTTGCCTATAAAGCTCGCCCTGGCCTAAGGGAACCCACTGCCCACCTCCCCCACCCAGACACCTTGTAATGCGCACAGAGTCAGATGGATGTGACAGTACTCACCCCCTTGTGGCTGCTGTGATGCCCTCAAGCGCCCATCCAAATCTGGATACGTCACCACCAGGACCCAAAACATCAGGGGGGTCATGGTGAGACGGGCACCCCTCCTATGTTGGGAGGCCATCCCCAGCTGGGCCTCTGCCGTCTTCTTGCTCCAGCGTCGAATGTCCTCCCATCTTTTATGACAGTGGGTGTTCCGTCTGTGGTGGGCCCCCAGGGTCCGGACGTCCTTGGTGATGGCACGCCAAATATCCTTCTTCTGGTTGGTGCTGACCTAGAGGAATAGTACAGTGGAAAAGGTAAAACTTTAACCGTCTGGGCCGTCACAGTCATTGGCCCACGTTCCCACCCTTGCCCTGACACACATACACTCACCATCCGCTCATGCAGGGCTCAGTCCCCCCCATGTATCTTCCATCCACAACACTCCAAATAGGCATTGCCCATGCAGCATGCTCACAGTGTACTCACCTGTTTGTCTGGAGGACTGTAGAGTAGCGTGTACTGGGGAAGGACCCCATCCACTAACTTCTCCAACTCCTCTGAAGTGAAGGCAGGGGCCCTTTCCACAGACACATGAGCCATCGTCGCTTCCAGACTGAGGTCACATCAGCACTTGCAGTGTAGGTCCTCTCCTGTCGAAGGTCAGGTATCAAGTGAGAGAACAGACAGAAAATGGTGGTCACGTCTGTGGCGGTGCGTACCGTCACCGCCGGCGTACATCGTCATTGGCTCCTCAGACCCATAGGATCCAATGTTGACCAATGCAGGATTGCGCTGCGGTCTTCGATCACCTACCGCAACGGTGTAGAACGCCAGTGCAGTTACATCATATCCCCTTGTCCCACCTTACAGGTCAGGCAGGCGCCATTTCAGGGGGCCACATGGCATTAATAATAACTGCGTCACACCTATCTAGGCCTTGCATACACATAGTAACAGGCACATTGCTGATTGACAAATGTGTGCTAATTATTTTTTGTAATATCTCAGTGTTGGCTGACTCTCTGCTCGCTGTTCTCATCCATAGGGCATGTCCGCTGGGGCAGGTGATGAGATGGCGGCATCCTCCAGTGTACAGACCCCTGTGGACCTGTCGACAATGGAAGAGAGACATGTAATAATCACCTACAGACTTGATCGTGCAACAAACCTGGAACTGTGTGCCCAGTTGGAGCCAAACCTGATGTCAGCAATCCGCCATCCCACTGGGATCCCCCCTCTAGTGCAGGTCCTGTCAATACTCCATTTCCTGGCAAGTGGGTCTTTTCAAACTACAGTGGCCATTGCATCAGGAATGTCCCAGTCTATGTTCTCAAACGTGTTGTCAAGAGTGTTGTCTGCCCTGCTGAAACACATGCACAGCTACATCGTGTTCCCTCAGGTAGAGGTTATGCGTACAGTGCAAGGTGATTTCTATGTCCTTGGACATATCCCCAACATCATTGGTGCCATTGATGGGCCACATGTGGCCTTGGTACACCCCGCAGGTGTGAACAGGTGTACAGAAACCGGAAGAGCTACCATTCTATGAATGAGCAGATGGTGTTTTTGGCCGACCAGTACATCTCCCATGTGAATGCCAAGTTTCCTGGCTCAGTGCATGATGCTTACATTCTGAGGAATAGCAGCATCCCTTATGTGATGGGGCACCTCCAGAGGCACCGTGTGTGGCTAATAGGTGAGGACAAGGACCCTATACACTGTGAATAGTTGTCTCGGTCTGGGGTTGTCCCTAAGGGTTAGTGTGTGTCTAACAGTTGTCCCTCAACATTTGCAGGTGACTCTGGGTACCCCAACCTGTCATGGCTACTGACCCCAGTAAGAAATCCCAGGACAAGGGCAGAGGAACGCTACAAGGAGGCACATGGGTGAACTAGGAGAGTGATTGAAAGGACCTTCGGCCTCCTGAAGGCCAGCTCCGGTGCCTCCATATGACAGGTGGTTCTCTCTACTACTCACCAAAGAAGGTGTGTCAGATCATCGTGGCCTGCTGTATGCTGCACAACCTAGCGTTAAAACAACAGGTGCCTTTTCTGCAGGAGGATGGTCCAGAAGGTGGTCTTGTGGCAGCTGTGGAGCCTGTGGACAGTGAAGAAGAGGAGGCAGAAGAAGAGGATATCGACAACAGAAACAACGTTATCCAGGAAAACTTCCAGTGAGACACAGGCAAGAAGATGGCACTACCTCACACATTTCATATTATTGTTTGAGCTAGCTTAAGTCTGTCACTTTCACCCAGTCTATGGACCCTGACTTGTCACTTTGCCTTTCCATTTCACAGATGTGGGTCCCACTGTATGACCTCTGCTACATTACCTCATGGACTAGAGCTGTGTTACATCGGTATGTTGACAATACAATTGACATTGCTGTATTCCATAGTTATTGCAAATACCCATTTGTGAAAGCACAGACTGACTCCAGATTGTTTTGTGATTCAAGGCTGTTTATTTCAGTGCTAATTAGTGGAGGGGGTTGTAAAATGGGCAGGGGTGATGGTGGAGGAATGTCCATGGCAGAGTCCAGTCTATTTGTTTCACAGGTGCAGTGTCCAAAGGGGCCTAGGAAGTGGAGATAGGGCAGTTGATGGATGGACAGGGTGACAAAGTGGGACAGAAGGATGACATTCAGGGGGGTCTCATTTCCTGGCAGGGGTCTTGGCATTGTTCTCTGTCTTGGATCTCAGGGACCGTTTGCGGGGTCGTTCTCCATCTGCAGGGGGTGGGGTGCTGGAGTCGTGGTCCTGTGGCAGTGCCTCCTGTCCATTAGCGCCGGCAGAGGTGGTGGGCTGTTCATCATCCAGACTAGTGTCAGGGGCCCCTTGTTGTGCCACAGTGTCCCTCCTGGTCTTCACAATGTCCTTTAGCACCTCTACAATGGTGACCAGGGTGGTGTTGATGGACTTAAGTTCCTCCCTGATCCTCAGATACTGTTCCTCCTGCAGCCGCTGGGTCTCCTGAAAGTTGGCCAGTACCGTTGCCATCGTCTCCTGGGAATGATGGTACGCTTCCATGATGTTGGAGAGGGCCTCGTGGAAAGTGGGTTCCAGGGCCCGTCCTCCCCCTGTTGCACAGCAGTCCTCCCAGTTCCCCTGTTTTCCTGTGCGTCTGACCCCTGAACCATGTGCCCACTGCTACTGCCCCCAGGTCCCTGATTTTCTCTGGGTGGTGGGTTTGCCTGGGTTCCCTGTAGTGGTGGTCACACTGCTGCTTGACGTGTCCTGGGGACAGAGGGATGGGCTTGCTGGGTGGGTGCTGTGCTGGTGTTTCCTGAGGGGGGAGGTTCTGTGGTGGCATGTGCCAGCGTCAGGGGACCCGACTGTCCTGAGGTCCCAGATGGGCCGAGCTGGTCAACTTGATCTAGTTGGACAGAGCTGCTGTCATCACTGTGGGCCTCTTCTGTGGGGGGAGTGGACATGTCTGGAACGTCCTGTCCGGTGACGATGGGTAGGAGTCCTGCAGGGGTGTAAAGGCATGATTATTGCAACTGTGTGTGCCATCGTTTGCAATGGGTGGGTGACCCTGTTCTCCAGTGCTTGCATTTTTGTCTAGGACCTTGTTTGATAATTGGTTTGGGGTCTGTGTGGGTATCTGTAGTGGACATGCTTTGGTGATGGGTGTCCATGCTTTGGTGTTGCATGCAGGGCTTGGTGTTGGGATGGGTGGGTTGTGATAGTGGGACATTTGTGAGGTGTTGGAGTGATAGGGGTGAGGGTGGGGTATGTGATAGCATGCAGGTAGGGTGGGAGATGTAATAGTTAAGATCTGACTTACCCGAGTCCATTCCTCCTGCTACTCCTGCGAGGCCCTCAGGATGCAGTATAGCCAAGACTTGCTCTTCCCATGTTGTTAGTTGTGGGGGAGGCGGTGGGGTCCGCCGCCAGTCCTCTGTACTGCAATCTGGTGTCTTGAGTCCACGTAACGCACCTTCCCCCGTAGGTCGTTCCACCTCTTCCTGATGTCATCCCTAGTTCTTGGATGTTGTCCCACTGCGTTGACCCTGTCTACAGTTCTGCGCCATAGCTCAATCTTCCTAGCAATGGAGGTGTGCTGCACCTATGATCCGAATAGCTGTGGCTCTACCGGACGATTTCCTCAACCATGACCCTGACCTCCTCCTCAGAGAACCTGGGATGTCATTGAGGTGCCATGATGTGGTGTGGGTGATGTGTGAGGTGGTGTCGGTTGTGATGTGTGAGGGGATGTGTTTGCGTGTGTTGTCTGAGGTGCGTGGATGTTGTGTATGTGATAATGTTGTGTGCCTGTGGATGCTCGTGTTGTTTCTAGTGGTGTCTCTTTCTGGGCTTCTTTCTCAATTTTGGTCGTAAGGGTTTGTGGGTGATGTGGGTGTGTGTTTTATATTGGATTGGGTGTGTGGGAGTGGTGTGTGTATGTGTATCAGGTGTGTGTATTTTGAATTGTCCAATGTGGTTGTGTTTTGTAAATGTGTGTGTATTTTGAGCACAGCGGTGTGTACTGCCAATGATTTACCGCGGTTGAAAGACCGCCGCGTGGATTCGTGGGTCATGATAGTGCGGGCGTATTCCTGTTGGCGTGACGGTGTCGGTTTTGTTAGCACCAGTTTATCACTGACCTTTGGTGTGGCGGACTTGTGTGGGTGTCTGGATTTTGGCGGATTCCGGGCTGTGGGTCGTAATAGCTGTAGTGGAATTCTGCCACCGCAGTGGTGTGTTGGCGGTCTTCTGCATGGCGGTAAGTGAAATTTACTGTCAATGTTGTAATGAGGGCCAAAGTGTTGTCCCACAAACTATGCTGTCCTTGCCTACTTGAGATCACATAGACACCTTTAAGAATTGCAACAAAGTTGCTATACTATGACATTGCTGACCACAAGTTGTGAAACAATTACTTCTCTCCTCTCATTTCATAAGAGCACTGCCCCAGCCCAGGGATTCAGGTGCAGAACCACCAGACCTTAATTGTATGCTTCCATAAGACATCTGATGAACATACACTTTGGGGGTGATTCCAACTTTGGCGGGCGGCGGAGGCCACCCGCCAAAGTTCCCCCAACAGAATACCGCTACGCGGTCAGAAGACCGCCGCGGTTATTCTGTGTTTCCCGCTGGGCTGGCGGGCGACCGCCAGAAGGCCGCCCGCCAGCCCAGCGGGAAACCCCTTCCCACGAGGAAGCCGGCTCCGAATGGAGCCGGCAGAGTGGGAAGGGTGCGACGGGTGCAGTAGCACCCGTTGCGATTTTCAGTGTCTGCATGGCAGACACTGAAAATCTTTTAGGGGCCCTCTTACGGGGCCCCTGCAGTGCCCATGCCATTGGCATGGGCACTGCAGGGGCCCCCAGGGGCCCCACGACACCCCTCACCGCCATCCTGTTCCTGGCGGTCAAAACCGCCAGGAACAGGATGGCGGTGAGGGGGTCGGAATCCCCATGGCGGCGCAGCAAGCTGCGCCGCCATGGAGGATTCCTCAGGGCAGCGGAAAACCAGCGGAAAACCGCCGGGGAACCGCCGGTTTTCCGTTTCTGACCGCGGCCATACCGCCGCGGTCAGAATGCCCTTGGGAGCACCGCCAGCCTGTTGGCGGTGCTCCCGCGGTCCCCAACCCTGGCGGTCTCAGACCGCCAGGGTTGGAATCACCCCCTTTGTCTTGAAATGGGCACTTTGCCCACATGGGTTGGGGTTTGCTGGGCCAGAGTAACCTCCAGTGGCGGCTGGCAGCTTTAGGAGGGAGAGGGGTGGGCGGTTTAGCACACAAACACACACTCATTCTTTCATGCACAGACATGCATGCACATCCATTAACAACACTCATAACATTCAAACATGCACCGCATGCACCAAACATTCATTTTAAAAGTTCACACACACTCATTCTTTCACACACAAGCATGCATGCACATCCATTAACAACACTAATAACATTCATACATGCAAGCATGCACAAAACATTCATTTTAAAACATCACACCCACACACATTCACTCATTCGTTCACACACGCATGCATCCATTAACACTCATAACATTCAAACATGCACGCACACACTAAACATTCATTTTAGAAGATCACACACACTCATTCTTTCACACACACACGCACGCACATCCATTAACAACACTCATAACATTCAAACATGCACACATGCACCAAACATTCATTTTAAAACATCACACACACACTTATCTTCAGCCTCGAAGTCCCAGGAGGGTTGGGACTGCTGTCTTCCCTCATTGGCTGACCTTAGGTCCTCCTTAGCCTCATCACAGAGTGGGATGGGGTCAGCGAGACTGATGACCCCAGCCCACTCGGTCACGAAGTGTCACTGATTGACACTCGCCCTGGGCACTTCAGGGCTTAAACCTGAAGCGCCCAGTTTGAAGTCAATGGGTGATGCTTTCCTCGTCACCCATGGGAGGGCCTCGAGGCACCTTTGCTGAGCCGAGGAGGTCACGCCCATTGGAGCTGCGACCTCCTCAGCCCAGCAAAGTTCAGCTCAGGCAGCCAGGAGTCTGCGCAAATAGCGCATGTCTCACTCCTGGCTGCCTGAGCTGAAAATGAAGAGTGTCTGTCAGGCTGACCTTTGTTCAGCCTGACAGACACTCTTCATAGGGGACAAAAGGTGGGGGGGCTTGGCCCCTCCACCTTAAAGAATGGGCCATACCAGGTAACCTCTCCCTCAGAGGGCTGTGTACCATAAAACTGATATGCTGATTCTCCAGAGAGTAGAAAAATTAAAGCTATTGTGCAGCTTCATCGGCGGCACACTAATACTTCCACTTCCATTACGACCATCACCAAACTTACCAGAGCAGCCTGCGCACTTGCACATTAGATGACAGAGCAGGTAGAGGAACAAAGAGCATGTAAAGTGATGAGTGGGCAAAGACCAAAGACTGCTACACCGTTTTAGGAAGGTTGCTGCAAAAAATGAAGATGCATTATGTACAGGTGGAAAGAAACATGCCCCTTGGGGCACAATTTTTGTCCCATATTGTAACTCTCAAGACATACAGGGTCATTTAAGATCTGGTGAGAGCTTGCCTGCCCATTGAGTTAGGTGAGACCTTGGCCTTTGGTCCCAAGCCTGAGGACCCCGCCTTCAATTACAAGAATATCACCTGCCTGCAGTGAAGTGAATCTGAAGTCTATTATCATATAGTTCACAAACTATGGGGGTGATTATAACCCTGGCGGTCGGTGATAAAGCGGCGGCCAACCCGCCAACAGGCTGGCGGTCCAAAAAATGGAACTCTGACCCTGGCGGGAACCGCCAATGCAGCCCGCCACATTAACACTCCGCCCGCCACGGCGGTACAGACAAACAGCGCGGCGGTCACCGCCAACAGACAGGCGGCAGACAATGTACCGCTCACACTATCATAACTCACCAATCCGCCACCTTTTCCGGGGCGGGGGCACCGCCGATAAAAACACGGCGGAAACAGACTACGAACGGGAAAACGCTCACCTCTACGCACTCCACGAGGAAGGAGGACAGCATGGAACCCGAATTAAACATCCTACCTGCTCTCGTCTACCTGCTCATCTACCACGAGTACGAACGCCGGCGCAGACGACAACGGTGAGTACTGCACCTATGACACACGGGAGGGGGGAGGAGGAAAGCTTACGGCACACACATATGCGACCCCCACCCCCCCAAACTATGTACACACCAATGCAGAGCAACAAGTCACAGTGACACCACCCAAACCCCCCTGAAAAATGCAAAGACATAATTAAATTGTGAATAAAAACTTATGTACAAAATAGGCTCTGAAAAGTATTGGTCAACTAGCCAAAAAATCAATATCAAAACAATTCTATATACAGTGCAATGGATAACCGAGGCAATTAGTCCTGCACATCAAAAGAAAATCGGAGTGTCCGTGGGCCAAAGTGTAACAACACAAGGGCAAAGCCCACACAGGAGACCTGAGTCCTTTGGAGAGAACACTGCAGGGGCATCTGATGAAAAAATTACAGGCACCTCAGGGGGAAGGGAAGGGGGGGGTACCACAGCCACATGAGTACACGACGCCAGATCCACGAAGGGGCCACCATGCCTACTGTGCCATCCTGGGGAGTGCAAAGCCACAGTCTCTCAAGTCTCTACAGTAGGTGGGTTGCCCACTGTTACATCCTGGGGAGTGCAAAGCCACAGTCTCTCAAGTCTCTACAGTAGGTGGGTTGCCCACTGTTACATCCTGGGGAGTGCAAAGCCACAGTCTCTCAAGTCTCTACAGTAGGTGGGTTGCCCACTGTTACATCCTGGGGAGTGCAAAGCCACAGTCTCTCAAGTCTCTACAGTTGGTGGGTTGCCCTCTGTGCCATCCTGGGGAGTGCAAAGCCACAGTCCATCAGGTGGATTACAGTCTCCACTGGTCAAGGAGGAGGCATGGTGGGCACAGTGAACCGTTAACAGTGCATGCAGGAAGGGCCCAGCGGAGCGGTGCTTGAGACGACGGGGCCCAGCGGAGCGGTGCTTGAGACGGTGGGGCCCAGCGGAGCGGTGCTTGACAGGAAGGGCCCAGCGGAGCGGTGCTTGACAGGAAGGGCCCAGCGGAGCGGTGCTTGAGACGGCGGGGCCCAGCGGAGCGGTGCTTGAGACGGCGGGGCCCAGCGGAGCGGTGCTTGAGACGGCGGTGCCCAGCGGAGCGGTGCTTGAGACGGCGGGGCCCAGCGGAGCGGTGCTTGAGACGGCGGGGCCCAGCAGAGCAGTGCTTGAGACGGCGGGGCCCAGCGGAGCGGTGCTTGACAGGAAGGGCCCAGCGGAGCGGTGCTTGAGACGGCGGGGCCCAGCGGAGCGGTGCTTAAGACGGCGGTGCCCAGCGGAGCGGTGCTTGAGACGGCGGGGCCCAGCGGAGCGGTGCTTGAGACGGCGGGGCCCAGCGGAGCGGTGCTTGAGACGGCGGTGCCCAGCGGAGCGGTGCTTGACAGGAAGGGCCCTGTTCAGCGGTGCTTGACAGGAAGGGCCCTGTTCAGCGGTGCTCTTCTGCACGGCGGGGCCCTGTTCAGCTGTGCTCTTCTGCACGGCGGGGCCCTGTTCAGCGGTGCTCTTCTGCACGGCGGGGCCCTCTTCAGCGGTGCTCTTCTGCACGGCGGGGCCCTGTTCAGCGGTGCTCTTCTGCACGGCGGGGCCCTGTTCAGCGGTGCTCTTCTGCACGGCGGGCCCTCTTCAGCGGTGCTCGTCCAGTAAGTCAAGGGAGCCAGACCTGGCCTGGACTCCCTGCTCAGTCGCCCTCCGACCGTGCTGTTGCTGGACCCTTCGGTGATGGAGTCCTGGGCCCTTTGGTGTCCTCCCTAACACCCGGGATGGGGCTTGTGGGGCCCTCCTGCTCCGCGCTCCTGCTGGCTGACTTCTCCGCCTTGCTGCCCTTTCGCTCCTTAGATGGGGCTCTCGGGCCCTTGCCTCCCCTAGATGTGGCTGGTGAAGTGGGCGAACTTTGCTCCTTGGGGGCAGCCGTGTCAGTCCTCTCACGGCGGCCCTTTAGTTTCCTGGTCCTCTTGCCTGGGGGAGGGCTGGCTGTCCCCTTGCTGCTGATTGAAGTGTCACTGCTGGCAAAGGGTGGACTCCAGAACCCATGCACCACAGTGACACTCGAAGCTGGGCTGGTGGTGGCTGAGGTGCTCTTGGGACTCTTTGCAGATGGAGGGGGTGGGTCATGGGAGGGAAAGAGGTTAAGATTAGCGAGGAAAAGTTTTTTAGGACCAAGGTAAAGGGTAGGAGAAGTGGTGATGGGAGTGGAGGAAGAGGAGGTGGTTGTAGGAGAGTCAGGTGTGCTGTCTTTGGGTGCAGGTGCTTGTGCTGGAGGCTGTCGTGAGGTGGATGGCTGTTGAGTGGGTGTCTGCCTGCGTTTGTGTGTCTTGGAAGAAGGGGTGACAGACACAGTGGGAGAGGACACAGGGGACGTGTAAATGGTAGTGGGGGTGGTGACTGCACGTGTGCGGACTGTACTGGAGGGTGTGCTGGTGATGGAAGCACTGGCTGATGGTGGTGTGCATGCAGGTGTGAGTGTAGACGTCATAGGGAGGGAGGAGGGAGACGAGGAGGAGGGGGACACAGAGGTGGTAGTGACTGTTGGAATGTCTGCATCTGGGTGTTGCTTGCGTGAATGCTTGTGGGTTCTGTGGTGCTTGTGTCTGGATGAGCTGCCCTTGGGTGTTGAGGTGTGTGCAGGTTGGTCTGATGGTGTGGATGGGATAGGCTGAGGAACAGGAGACAGAGACAGGGTGGAGGCAGTCAGAAGAGGGAGGCTGGAAACAGGGACAATGGCTGCCGTCAGTGCTGAGGCCAGAGCATTGAACGATCGTTGATGGGCAGCCTGACCCGAGTGAATGCCCTCCAGGTAGGCATTGCTCCGATGCACTTCCCTTTCTACCCCCTGGATGGCATTCAAAAGGGTAGTCTGCCCAACAATGATGGTCTGAAGGAGGTCAATGACCTCCGCACTGAGGGCAGCAGGGGTGACAGGGGCTGAGGTGCCTGGGGCGAAGGAGACGCCCGCCTTCCTGGGCGAGCGGGCACGGAGCGTAGGCTGAGGGGCTGCTGGGAGGGCGGGGCTGGTGCGCTGGGTGGCGGCTGTACCTGTAGAGGCGGGGGGCCCGGATGTTGCCGCCACCGCTAGGGAGCTCCCATCCGAGGACGTGTCGGTGTCGCTGGTGTCACCACCGGTCCCCGTTGTGGTGCTCCCCTCGCCCTCCGGATCACTGGTGCCCTCGGTGTCTGTTCCTGGGCCCACCGGGGCCTTGTGACTTGCAGCTCCCTCGTGCTCCGATGCCAAATCTCCTCCGCCTGATGATGCTAATGCACACATGCACAAGAAGATGAAGAAGAAGGGTGGGGGGAGAAAAACGAAGACCAGGTTGAGTGCCTGCAATGTCAACACCGTTGGCGGAGAGGACAGACACAGGAGCCTCATGCACTAAGCCGCGCATTCGGGGTACACTACTCAGTACTTCTGACTAGGACAACAGGTCTAGAGACGACAAACGCGCACATGTGTGATGCTGGACCATGGATAGCTGTACTTGTCACCCTACAGAGGTGGGGGCCGGGAGCACAGGGCCATGCCTAAAGGAGAGGACTACACTACAGAAAGCGCCCTGGCCTAATGTCACCCACAACCCTCCTCCCCCACCCAGGCGCCTCCACTGCGCAGAAAGATAGCAGAATGTGCTGATACTCACCCCCTTGTGTCTGCTGTGATGTCCTCAAGCGCCCATCCAAAACAGGGTAGGCCACCGCCAGGATCCGGGACATCAGGGGGGTCAGGGTACGACTGGCACACCTCCTAGGTTGGGAGGCCATCCCCAGCAGTGACTCGGCGGTCTTCCTGGTCCCGCGGCTGATGTCCTCCCACCCCTTGCGACAGTGGGTGCCCCGTCTGAAATGGACCCCCAGGGCCCGGACTTCTTTGGCGATGGCACGCCAAATGTCCACTTTCTGATGGGCGCTGACCTATTTGACATGTATAGGGTGGGAAGGAAAAATTCATCATTTTTCTGCATGTTAGATGTGATTGGCCCCCCCTCCCCAACCTTGCCATATGGCACATGCTCTCATCTGTCGTGCGTTGCACTCCTCATTCGCCCCCCACCCCACCAACTTACATCCACCCCACTCCACACAGGCATAGGCCATTCAATGGGCACCAAGTGTACTTACCTGTTGGTCTGGAGGACCGTAGAGTAACGCATACTGGGGGAGGACCCCATCCACAAGTTTCTCCAACTCCTCAGACGTGAAGGCAGGGGCCCTTTCCCCAGTCGCAGCCGCCATTGTCACTTCCAGACCGAGGTCACAGCAGCACTTGCAGTATAGGTCCTCTCCTGTGGATGATCAGGTCTCGAGTGATTAAGCAGATAGAAAATGGCGGTCACGCCCGCGGCGGTGCGTACCGCGGCGGTGCGTACCGCGACCGCCGGCGCACCTCGTCATTGGCTCCTGAAACCCATAGGCTTCAATGTTAACCAATGCGGCTTCGTATAGCGGTCTTCGACCGCCTACCGCCACGGTGTGCCACGCCAGCGCATTGACCTCACATCCCATTGTCCCACTTCACAGGTCAGGCAGCCGCCATTTCAAGGGCCCACATGGCATAATTTGTACTGCGTCACACAGGCCTAGGCCTTGCATTGCCACACATACACGCCTTTCAATACATAGATAACCGTGTGCTATGCAAGCTGTGGTGAACGTACCTGTGATTTGCTTGACTCCATACTCCATGTTGTCCTTCCTAGGCACCGTCCGCTGGGACTTGCGAGGAGAAGGATGAATCCTCGCGTGTACCGACCGCTGGTGGACCTGTCGACAATGGAAGAATGCCATATCATACTACGATACCGACTTGACCGAGCCACTATACATGAACTGTGTGCCCAGCTGGAGCCAGCCCTGATGTCCCCCATCCGCCAACCCACAGGAATTCCCCCTCTAGTGCAGGTTCTGTCAGTCCTCCATTTTTTTGCAAGTGGCTCATTCCAGACAACAGTGGCCATGTCATCTGGAATGTCTCAGCCTATGTTTTCAAAAATTTTGTCTAGAGTGTTGTCTGCCCTGACGAAACACATGCGGAGCTACATTGTATTCCCTGAGGAGGTTGATTTGGCCACTGTGAAGGGTGATTTTTATGCCCTTGGACATATCCCCAACATAATTGGTGCCATTGATGGGACCCATGTGGCTTTAGTACCCCCAAAAGACGATGAGCAGGTGTACAGAAACAGGAAAAGTTACCATTCTATGAATGTCCAGGTGGTCTGTTTGGCTGACCAGTACATCTCCCATGTGAATGCCAAGTTCCCTGGGTCAGTGCATGACGCGTATGTGATGCGTAATAGCAGCATCCCTTATGTGATGGAACAGCTACAGAGACAACGTGTGTGGCTAATTGGTGACTCTGGTTACCCCAACCTGCCTTGGCTATTGACCCCAGTGAGGAATCCCCGGACCAGGGCAGAGGAACGGTACAATGAGGCCCATGGGCGAACTAGGAGGATCACAAAAAGAACCTTTGGCCTCCTGAAGGCCAGGTTTAGGGGCCTGCATATGACAGGGAGATCCCTGATGTACTCACCAAAGAAGGTGTGCCAGATCATCGTGGCCTGCTGTATGCTTCACAATCTGGCATTGCGACGTCAGGTGCCTTTCCTGCAGGAGGATGGTCCAGATGGTGGTGTTGAAGCAGCTGTGGAGCCTGCGGAGAGTGAAGAGGAGGAAGACGAAGAGGACGACACAGACAACAGGGACAGAGTTATCCAACAGTATTTTCAGTAGCACACAGGTAATAATCACCCACGCCATTTAACATTTACTGAAAGCCCCCTGCATCTTTACTTTGTGTATTTCCCCCCAGTTCTTTTAAACTGATGTTTGATTTTCCCTTCCCTTTTCAGTGCTGTATGACCCACTGCGTGACTTCTGCTTGGTTAGCCCATGGACTAATGCTTATTGACATCGGTATGTTGTCATCACAAAAATAACAGAACATTATTGATCAGTAATGTGTTATACATTTGTAAATAATACAGGCTGACTCCTGAATGTTTTCAGTGCAATGAGTGATTTATTTTTATTGCTAGATATTGGTACATGATATTAAAATGGTGATGGGTGAGGGTGGAGTTATGTCCATGGCAGAGCCCAGTTCTCAGTTTCACAGGTGCATTTTCCATATGCCTGTGGAAGGATGGAGCAGGGGCAGTTCAAGGTTGGACAGGGTGACACTGTGGGACAGTGGGATGACATCAGGGGGTATCTTATGCTGGCGGGGGTCTTGGCATCCTACTCTGTCTTCCTGTGAGATCTCAGGTTCCTCTTGCGGGGTGGTTGTTTTTCAGCAGGAGGTGGGGTTCTGGTGGGCCGTCGTTCTGTGGGGGCCTCCTGACCACTAGCGCCGGCGGAGGTGGTAGGCTGTTCCTGGCTAGTGACAGGGGCCCTTTGTGGTGCCACATGGTCCCGCAATGTGGTTTCTATCCGGTTGAGGGCCTGGACTATGGTCCCCATAGCGGTAGCGATGTTCCTGAGTTCATTGCTGAACCCCATGTACCGTTCCTCCTGCTGTGCCTGGATCTCGGTGAACCTGGCCAGTACCGTCGCCATCGTCTCCTGGGAGTGATGGTATGCTCCCATGATGGTTGTGAGGGCCTCTTGGAGAGTGGGTTCCCTGGGCCTGTCCTCCCCCCCCTGTCGCACAGCAGCCCTCCCAGTGGCCCTGTTTCCCCGGGCCTCTGTCCCTTGGACGGTGTGCCCACTACCACTGCCCCCAGGTACCTGTTGTTGTTGGGGTGTTGGGTCAGCCTGGGTGCCCTGTAGTGGCGGACACACCGCTGCTTGATGCGTCCTGGAGACAGAGGCATGGGCCCGCTGGGTGGGAGCTGTGCTGGTGTTCCCAGAGGGGGTTGGGTCTGCTGTGGCCTGTTTCTGTGTGTGGGGAACCGACTGTCCAGAGGTCCCCGATGGTCCGGGCTGGTCATCAGGTTCTAGGTCGACAGAGCTGCTGTCCTCGCTGGGGGCCTGTTCTGGGGGTTGGATGGACAAATCTGGACCCTCCGTGGCGGTGTGTTGGCGTTCGGGCCCTGCAGGGGTAAAGGAGTATGGTTATTGTTTCTGTGTGTGCCATGGCGTGCATTTTGAGTGCCCTTGTCCCCCAGTGCTGGCATTCCCTTGTGGGAGGTGTTGTGAGGGTGGTGGTGGGGGGTGTATGGGTATGTGCAATGGTCATGCTTTGGTGGTGGCTGTCTATGGTTTGTGTTGGCATTCAGGGGTTGGTGTTGTTTAGGGTGGGTTGTGCTGATGAGACATTGGCAGGGAGGTTGTGTGCTGGGGGGTTGAGATTGGGGGTGAGGGGGGGGGGGTTGGCATGCTGGTGGTTGGGGGGGGTGAAGTAGTTGAGATTCGACTTACCAGAGTCCATTCCTCCGTGTACTCCAGCGAGGCCATCAGGATGCAGGATGTTTACTACCTCTTGCTCCCATGCTGTGAATTGGGGTGGAGTGGGTGGGGGTCCGCCGCCAGTCTTCTGCACAGCGATGTTGTGTCGCGACACCATCGAGCGCACCTTCCCCCGTAGGTCGTTCCATCGCTTTCTGATATCTTCCCGATTTCTGGGATGCTGTCCCACAGCGTTGACCCTGTCTACGATCCTTTGCCATAGCTCAGCCTTCCTTGCTATAGTGGTGTGCTGCACCTGTGTGCCGAAGAGCTGGGGCTCAACCCTTATAATTTCCTCCACCATGACCCTGAGTACTTGGTCCGAGAACCTGGGGTGTCTTTGGGGTGCCATGGGGTGGTGTGGATGAGGTGTGGGGTGGTGTTTGTGGTGATGTGCATGGTGATATGTGGTGATGTGTGCGTAAATGTGGTGTGGGTGATGAAGTTGGGTTCCTGTGTGTGTTGGGGTTTTCGATTGCTGTGCTCGCTCTCTCTATCTCTATCTCTATCGCCTTCTCTCCGATTTCCAACTAGTGGGTGTTTGTGGGTGATGTGGGTGTGTGTTTTATAGTTGCTTGGATGTGTGGGAGTGTTGTTTGTATGTGTGTCAGGTGTGTGTATTTCAAATTGTCCAATGTGGCTGTGTTTTGGAGCTGTGTGTGTATTTTGAGCGCGGCGGTGTGTACCGCCAATGGAATACCGCGGTTGAAAGACCGCCGCGTGGATTCGTGGGTCAGAATGGCATGGGCGTGTTTGTGTTGGCGTGACGGTGGAGGTTTGGTCATCTCCAGTTTTCCGCGGCCCGCTGATGAGGCGGCCTTCCTTGGATGTCGGGTTTTTGGCGGTTTCACAGTTGGTGGTCAGAATGACCGTGGCGGTTTACCGCGGCCGTGGCGGGAGAATGGCGGACTTCTGACCGGCGGTAAGGGCCTTTTACCGCCGAGGTCAGAATGACCCCCTATATTTCTTCTATATTTCTTCTTTCATGTCTTTTGAGTCATTCTGGCATCAGCTCCCTAACAATGATTTTGGGTGACAGTTAAGACAGGTGTGGATAGGGGAAAAACGACAGATGGTGATGTGTAGAAAATAATTCTTAGCACTGTGGGAGCATGCGCTAACCTGCCAGTTCTAAACTATGAAAAATACCAATTTGATTTTTTTGAAGGAATGCTTCCTAAATATTGGGGCATTAAAACCTTGAATATTCTTACGTGATCCCAATTTTGGATGGTCAGC
This sequence comes from Pleurodeles waltl, assembly GCF_031143425.1. NCBI lineage: Eukaryota > Metazoa > Chordata > Amphibia > Caudata > Salamandridae > Pleurodeles > Pleurodeles waltl. Next base: position 255,043,026 of record NC_090443.1, on the reverse strand, counting down.
AGACAGTATTTGTAGGTCAATTAAAAAAAAATACCATTGCTGCCTTGAAATTTAATAACCAAAAATATAAATTAGACTAATGCAAGACTCATCTCTTCAACACTGCATTTAGTTTTTGCGCTTTTTAATGAAAATACAAACTGTGATTAGTAGAGTAACCAACAGCCACCTTAAGCAAGGTCTGCCACTGGGACTGGGGGCTCTTCAACTGGACCCTACTAAAGTGTTAATTGTTAGCTTATGGGTCACATCTGTCTGCAGCTCTGCAGACACAATGCTCATTAAATAATACTGTTAGGGAATCCCTTACCAAAAGGGCACTGGAAGGTGTACTGGTCTGCTCAGCAAAGGAAACAAAGAAAGACAAATGATAACAATATGGGACAAAACAGAGAAAGGGAAAATTTTAAAAGTGAGCATGAGAGACAGATATAAAATGGGCTGTGTATAAAGCTGGTTATATATGTAGTGTACTAATGTAAGGGGAAACTGTGCAGATAGTCCAGGGCGTCCCTTAATTGCTGCAAGGGTTGAAATAATTACCCTAAAAGCTCTCTTTTGTGGTAACGTGGGCGAGCAGTTACGCTTATCAAAGGATAGTGCTAAGCCTGTATTGCATACACAGAGCCAATAAGTGAGACACACACTCAATTAAAAAAAAATCCATGACCAGTTTATAAAAATAACACACATTTTTGAATAAATTTAGACACCAAGATCATCAAAATTAGGTAAGTACTTTTTGAGTTGTCAGTTTTTAAATTACGGTAAAATACACATACAGTAGGCTGCAAGCGGTAATGTTATCCTATGGGGAATAAACATATACCCCAAAAGGGCACTAAGCAATGACTTATAGAGCTAGTCTTCAGGAGTTAATGTAAGTATGGGGCAAGGTCTGAGGCAGCACCAGCAGGTTGCTTTGAGGGTGTTAGAAATGGGGTCTCTGGTTGGCAGTCAAGTTGCACTCTGTCCATGCAACGACCCTCACTCTGGTCAGAGCAATGGAGATACACACTTAAGGTAACTCCTGTTCACCCCCTTGGTAGTTTGGCTCAAGAAGTCAGGCTTATCTCAAAGGCAATGTGTAAAGTATTTGTACTAAAACACACAGTACTAAAGTGAAAACATTACAAAGTGGACACCATACCAATTTAGAAAACTAGGCAATATTGATCTAAATCAAGCAAGAACAAAATGACAAAATCAATCATACACAAGTAAAGTTCTGATTTTTTTAAATAATAGATTCATACTCCATAGAAAACAATGGAAAAGTTGTTGTTACACAAAGTACCTGTTTTGTGTAAAAAATATAGCTGCACGGGTGAGCCTGCATCGCAAAAGTCAGCAATGCATTGTTTTTCTCTCCCGCAAGGGAGTGATGCTTTGATTTCCAAACAGGGCACCTCAGGTTGGTGCAGGTTCGAGTTGATTTTGACACTCAGTGATGATGCATGTGAAATATGGCCGCATGGTAATGGAAACACAATGCATGGGATTTGCATTGTTTTCAGCAGCCGCAAGCAGGTGTTGCATTGTTTCTCCTGCCACAATGTAGGTGATGCGTCAATTTCCCAGCTGCGAAGCAGGTGGTGCATCGATTTCAGCCACAAGGCAGGTGGCGTGTTGTTTTTACAGCCACGTTCAGGTGGTGCGTCAAACATTTCCCTCCACGTCTTAATGTGTGTGGATTTCAGTCTTTGTTCTACCAGCTTCACCTTTCAAGGTCCAAGGGACTGGATAGGGCACCACTTGGCAGGGCAGGAGTCTCAGCAGAGAGTCCAGGTGGTGGAAGAGGAAGTCTTTGATGTCCCTGAGACTTCAAAACCAGAGGCAAGCTCAATCCAAGCCCTTGGAGACACTTCATAAGCAGGAATATATCACACAGTCCAGTCTTTATCCTCTTTCAAGTAGAAGCAGCAGGCCAACCCTGCAAGTCACAGTCACAGGCAATCTGCAGTACTCCTCCTCCAGCTTTTCTCCTTGGCAGAGGTTCCTCTTGAATCCGGGAGTAATCTGAAAATCTGAGGTTTTGAATCTACTACTTATACCCCTTGAAGTAGGCAAACTTCAAAGGAAAGTCTCTGTTGTTCACAAGATCCTGCCTTGCCCAGGGCTGGCTCCAGACTTACACCAGGGGGTTGGAGACTGCATTGTGTGAGGGCAGGCACAGCCCATTCAGGTGTAAGGGTCAGCTCCATTCTCCACTCTAGCCCAGATGGCCCATCAGGATATGCAGGCTACACCCCAGTTCCCTTTTTGTCACTGTCTAGTGGAGATTCAGAAATAGCCCAACTGTCAGTCTTACCCAGACAGGGAATACACAAGCAGGAAGAGTCACAGAATTGTTTAAGCAAGTAAATGTCCACTTTCTAAAAGTGGCATTTTCAAACTCCCAGTCTAAAAACTAACTTCACCAAAAGATTTATTTTTAAATTGTGAGTTCAGAAACCTCAAACCCCTTAACTCTATCTGCCCCCAAAGGGAAACGGCACTTACAAGATATGTAAAGGCTGTCCCCAAGTTTACCTATGAGAGAGACAGGCCTTGCAACAGTGAAAAACTAATTTGGCAGTATTTCAGGACATGTCAAATATACCAATACATGCATTACCTTTAATATACACTGCATCTGCCCATGGGGATACTTAGGGCCTACCTTAGGGATGTCTCACATGTACAAAAAGGGAAGGTTTGTGCCTGGCAGGTGGGTGCAGTCCCACTAGTAGCATTTGATTTACAGGCCCTGGGCACCTCTGGTGCACTTTACTAGGGACTTACTAGTAAATCAAATATGCCAATCATGGAAAGCCAATCACCAATACAATTTACACAGAGAGCATACGCACTGGTTAGCTGTGGTAAGGTGCCCAGAGTCCTAAAGCCAACAAAAACTAGTCAGAAAAAACGGGAGTAAGGAGGCAAAATGTTTGGGGATGACCCTGCAAAAGAGCCAGGTCCAACAGGCGCGCACTGGGGCATCTGGGTGCAGTGGTGCCTTACAACGTCGGGTGTCCTATTCACTTTAATGGGAAAAGGTCCTGGGGCAAAGAGGCTACAAGTGGAGACTGTGTGACGAGTCTGGGTGAACCCAAAGAGAGACTCAGGTCTTGACGGTCTAGGGCATTTGGGGACATCATTGGTCCACTTGAACTCGAGCTGTGGAGCTCGTGTGCAGTGGGACTTTGAGGCGTTGGGTCATGCTACTGGAGAACCTTGTGGTTTTTGGTTCCTGTAGAAACAGGCTGCAAGCAGTGACTGGGGGACCAGTCTGGCCAAAACCAAGTGTGGGCACAGTTCTTGAGGGTCTCAGATCCTGTGGGCATCGTCGACTCCATTGGACTTGGGGTGTGGGGCTCGGATGCAGAGGTGATTTGAAGTGCCTGGTCACAGTGGTTTGAGACTCATCTGTATCTTTGTTCTGCCGAAGAGGTTCAAAATAGGACAGCTGGGCCACACTCAATGTGGGATTGACTATCTCTGAAGTCCCATTGGTGCCCGGACTGGACACCACAAGCCTTGGCTGCTGCAACTGCTCCCGTACCCAGGGTATTGGTGCTGTGGGGCTCATGGAGGAGTCTGTGTCCCAAACGCACTGGGGAGATGGGGCTGACCTCCTAGAGCCTCAGTAACCTCTTCCTGGTAGCTTTCTCTCTCGGTGGGCCCAATGGTCACCAACACGGTGGACTAGACAGCTGCTTGCAGTGCCTGCAGATGCAGGGGAGTAGCTCCTCTACCCCAAGGCAGATTGTTCCTGGTTGTTGAGGTGTTGGGTAGTCCTCTGAGTGTTTGGGGAGGTTGTCCAGTGCATTGCAAAGTTCATCCCAGCCATTGTTGAAGGAGATGTTGCATATCAAAGGCGACCGGAACTTTGAAGTCCCTGGCTTTGGCATGCAGATTTGCTAGCCATCCTGTTGGCAAAGGTGGTAACACCTCCTGCCAGAGCAGGCATTGTTTCTGACCTCTGAGAGCACGAGGTTCTCACCTCTACGGAATCAGAAACTCATCTCTCATGGCAGACTGATCAATACCAGTCAGTCAGCACACTAGAGGACTAGTAGGCTTAAGGGGGAACTTTTAAGGTGCCCTCTGGGTCTATGTCATGATAAATCCAACAGTGGTATCAGTGTGAATTTATTTAGACAGGTGTTTGATACCAAACACCATTATTTTCCATGCAGTCATCATGTAGCTGGGTCACTCGTGATGACCAGTGCCCAGTTCATGGTCTAAGATGGCTACTGGGTCACCTGCAATATCTAGGAAATGAATTAAACATCACTGGGGCATATATGCTCATTTAGACATGACCTCACACATATTATACTGCAGCCTGCCTTAGGGCTCTTAAGGTCTGCTGTAGAAGTGACTTAAATATAATACATGCAATAACTTTGGCACAGCACATAATGAGTGTTGTTTTCACTTGGGACCTGTGATGGCAGGCTGTGTGCAACTTGTGTGTGGGTCTTTAGGGTCCATTTTTAGTGCCCATGCCCTAGATACCTGGGGTACCATTTACTATGGACTTACAGGACTGCTAAAGTCCTTTGGCAATTGTGTTACAGTTAGACATAATTCGTTTTAAAGGAAAGACCACTAGCACTGAAGTCTGATTAGCATGCCTCAGTGCACTGCCAGGGTCTGCATTTAGTTGTTCTAATTGAGGCAAAAAGTGGGGGACATCTGCAAAGAAGTTCAGTTTCCTACAGGGAAAAAGAAGAAAAATAGGAGGAGAAAGGAAGGAAATGCGAAAGGAAATAAGGGAGAAAATGTGAAGGGTAGGATGGAAGGATGAAATGATGGGTCAGAGAATGAACGGATTAAAACGTAACAGAGTACTTGGGAAAGAGTGAATGATGTGCTGAAGTAATAATGGATAGACGGGTACACAGAAATATTGATGGACGGGTGTGTGAAAGGATGAATATATATATAAAAGAGTGAAAAGTTGGATGGTGGTTGGATAGGTGGCTGGATGGGAAGGTGAAGAATGGGTAGAGATATCGATGAGTAGATTGAAGTGTGAAAGGATAGATGAAAGAAAATAGGATGGGAACTAACACTAGGACAGTCAGGCTGCTGCTTAACATGTGATGTGTGATTAAAGATGTGGGTCAAATGGGGGGTGTTTTAATTTTCTGTCTATTCCCTTGACTGTGATTGTCTCACCATTTTGCCCAGTGCTCTGTGACAAAAGGTTATGCCTTTTTCTGCTTTGCGAGATAACTCTGGGCCTTTCACTTTTTAAGAATGTGTTTTTGCATGAAATGTGGTATTTATCGTCTAAGTAATGGTCTGTTTCTTTGCAGATATTGCTAATGCTAAACAATCGCGTGGTATTAAAAGAAAATCAGACGCTGCAGTCCAGGCAATGTGCTTCTTTCAACGTCCTCGGAGTTAAACCGATTACTTAAAATGTATGTTTGAAGGACTTTAAATGCAAAATAATTGAGTGACGTTTGTCAGGGAGCTGTTTATTTATCATCAGTGCATTTAATGAAGACTGAATTTCCATTGATTAAAAAGTTGGAGATAGAAAAGGTTAACAAAAAAGTACTTTGAGCAGTTGAAATCCAGCCACTGGAAGAGATAGCTCTGTTTGTTTTAATGATTGTGAAACCTAATATAGTTCTCTGGCATCTTTTGTGAGAAAACCACAACCAATGACGCATTCACATTTTTTTAAATTTTGTGTTTTCATTCTCCCACCGCTATAGAAACTGAAAAATTACTCTTACTCGGAAACATCTCCCTTCTTTGAATTGCCCAAACAGTAATGGCCCGACTGGCAAAAATATTCAAACTATTCTTACACAGTAGGAATAGTGACATCAAGGATCATGTGGATTTGTCATAGCAGCCTATCAAAATTTTAAAGCTGCAACTTAGTATGTAATAAAAAGACAAAATGCAGAATGGTCTGTGTGGGCCTGAAAACGTTTACATTTTTCTGATGGTTTGCCAATACCTATTCGCTTCTCACTGATAGCAGCTTTTAAAAACATGGCCAGCAAAACGATGGAATAACGTGCCAATTATTATTTTGTTTGTCTTTCTTTGCTTTACAAGTCCTTGTGATAAGAGGAGCCAGTTCAGCTCGCCTCAAAAAAGGACAAGTGCTCTTGCTGTCAGGACACACATACCTGTGCATCATACCCCTATAAGAGCAGGAAGCTCCTTCTACTACTCCTGCGGCACGAGGCCTGACATTTCTAGTGTTTGCCGTTCTGGTCCTATGCACAAAGAGCCTGGATAGAACCATTCTTCACAAAAGGTGTTAACACTTTGGAGAGTGTGGGCAGAAGCATCTTTAGAGTCTGTTCAAAATTACTTTTGAGTCAGGGACAATGCCTTCATTACTTATCAATAACGGCATTACTCCTAGTCGTACTCCTTCGCCTTCCTTATTAACAAATGAGGCCCCTTGCCTCCCCTAGACACTTACCTTTGCAAATAAAACACCCCCCACCCCTTCCCGTAAGTAAACAAGCCAACCAGAAACCCAGGGGCAGATTTATGGAAAGTGGTGCTTCACAGAGTGCAGCACCCCTTTCCCTGCGCCCCTTAGCGCCCCCCTACCGCCACCATGTGTGTGCTGTATTTAAAATAACGTGCACCATTGGGCATGATAGAGGGCAATACTGTCATTCTATATGATACTAATGATGCACTCTGCAGGAGTAGTGAACAAAATGTTGGCGCTATTCCTGCAGAGTACATAGGGGCCCCTTATAAATAATGGAAGCCCCCTTTTAATGCCTGCTCTGAGCAGGCATTAAAAGTGCTGAAAAAATGTTGTAAGGACATCTCAGACATTTCTTTGCGCCATTTCTTCAGCCCCCCCTAACAGGGGAATGCCCACCTTGCATACATTATGCCTGGACCCCAGAGGGAGGCTCGGAAAGAAAAGTGGAGACGGATAGCACTAGAAGAACCCACTCCAGCCCACTCTTCAACAACTGCATAAAAGGGAACCTATTTGCTCGTGGCCAATGTGGAGCCACCAAAATCAACTGTGTCCTCTCTCTCCAGAGTCTCATCCGAAAAGCCCTGACCACCTGAAAGGGTTGGAAGGCATATAGCAGTCCCCTAGCCAAGGACAAGTCAACACATCCACCGCCCAAGCCAGAGGACATTGATACCGGGATCAAAACCTCCCCACCTTCGCATTCCCTGGTGAAGCAAATAGGTCTATCGCTGGGAGACCCTTTCTCAGCACGAGGAGATTGAACAGAGATGAGCATAGGGAAAGATCTTTGGAGGATAGAATTCCTCTGCTCAACAGATCAGCCTGGATAGGACACTGTCCACCGCCCGAATCTACAGGGCCTGTAGGGACAGAACAGAAACTTGTACCCACAAGAAAATGTCCTGAGCAACCAAATTCAGAGTCTTGAACCTGGAACCCCCCTGTCTGTTGGTGTAGGACTTTGCCACCAGATTGTCTGTTTGTATGAGCACCGCCTTCCACCACAGGAGCCCCTGAAAAAGCACCAGTGCCAGAAGAACAGTTTTCAACTCCCTCCAATCCAGGTCCTCTGACACTCCCGAAGAGACCAAAACCCCTGAACCTACTCTGACCCTAGCCAAGCCCTCCACCCAGAGAAACTTGCTTCTGTTGTAACAATCACCAGAGCCAGAGGAGACGGGGTCCCCTTGTCCAAATGCCTTTGCTCCAGCCACCACAACAGTTCCCTGCAGAACGGAGCTGCCATTGAGAGAGTCCAAAGAGACCAATGGGAGAGAATCCAGTTGACCAGAGTGTGCAGATGAAATCTGGCCCAAGGGACCAGGAACACAGCCAACGCCAAGTGGCCCTGCACCCGTAACCTATGTAGAGCTCGGGGAGCAGCCTGAGCCAATAAATACAGAACCTGATCCTGTAGGCTGACCAACCTCCTTTCCAAGAATGTCACCAACCCTCAGAGTCAGAAAATATCCTCCAATGAACACCATGTCCTGGGATGGATCCAAAGCTGCTTCACACAAAAATCTGTGTTCTTGAAGGACCTGCAATACTTTTGTCAGATGAGCCCCTAATTGGGACTCAGTTGGTGCCTGAACCAAGAGATTGTCCAAGTAAGTACACACAAACACCTCCTCTGCATGAAGAATAGCCAGAATTTTTGTAAACACCCAGGGTGAGGACTTCAGCCAAAAAGGAAGAACACAGAACTGGAAATGTTCAACCCATCAGAAACTGCAGAAACTTCTGAGAGGGCACTGTGACGGGAACATGCAGGTAGGCATCCTGCAGATCCATGGATGCACAAAAGATCTCCTGGACAAATTAGAAGAATAATTGCTTGAACAGTCAACATTTGGAAATGCTCAGCCTTGAATCAAGAATTGACCCACTTGAGATCCAGGACAGGGTGAAATGCCCCAGACACTTTCTGAACCAGAAACAAGAGGGAATTGGCCCCCTTACTGAGCTCCGCCACAAGCACCCTGCGTATGGCCCCTCTTTCCAACAATTCCCGGACCCCATCTAGCCGGGCTGACCTCTTGTCCCCTACAACAGGAACCAGAGTCGGCAGGACCTGATTGAACTTTATTGTTTTAGCCAAGTTCCCACAATGTTCAGCACCCATTGGTCTGACACATCCTGCTGCCAAACGGACAGAAAATGGCGTAGCCTGCCACCAACCAGTAATGTCCCACCGGTACAGTGAATGTCAGGAGCTCTTCTTTGAGGCCACGCTCTGAGGAGGAACAGTTCGTTTAGGAGAGAATCGGGGCTGAAACCCCCTCGTCCAAAAGGGAGATGTCCAGCAGAGTGACTCCCTTTATTTGGCAAGGCATGCTTCCCCTCCTTAAACGGATTGGAGATCATGACAAGTAACTGTTCCCCAAAGAGCGTCTGACCAGTGAAAATCATCTTCATCAGGGAGGTCTTCTCCCCAGGGTCAGCCTTCCACTGTCTCAACCACAGTGAACGTTTGGCTGCAATCAATGCCCCAGTGGAGATAGTGGACGTGCATATAAGATCTGAAGAAATGTCAGCTAGCAACCTTGCCTGCTGTTCCATCACTGTCAATAAATCAGAGTACTCAGACCCCTACTGAACGGCCACAGCCAGTTTATCAAAGTCCTGTACCAGGGATTGTGCCAAATAGGCCGAGTAGAGACTTGCCCTCAAAACAAAATTCTCAGCTGTAAAAGTCTTCTTAAGACCAGAGTCTGCCCTCCTATCTGTGAAATCAACAGGAGTACAGTCCTCCAGACTGACAGCTGTCTTGCCAATTAAGGTAGTCTGGATCAAATCCAGACAAACAGAATGAGGAAAGTCATCCTCCCCCTCCACAAAATAATTTTTTTGCTGAAACTGTGGGACCTGAATCTTATCCTTATCCTTCTATTCCCTCAGCAACATCTCCTGAACCGGACCCTGAAAGGGCATGGCAAATTTGGAAGGTGTAACTTATTGGGGAAACAAAGCTGACCCTGTCTCCGCTGACTGGAAAGAAGGAAAGCCCAAGTTATCCCTCAAATAGGCCAGAATGTCCCAAATCTCATCACGGGAAACATACTTCCCGCCTGAAGAAGTAGATGGAGCCTCCAAATCCATGGCAGAAGAATCATCGTCTGCCACCAAAGTCATAGGCTTAGATATCCTCCTGGGCTTTGCTGGGCTATCCTGAAGAGCCCTTGTCACTGTCACCTCAATCATCTCTTTCACCTCATCCCTAGACATGAGAGGCCCCCTACTGGACTCCGAGTGTCGCAAGTCCTTTTTTGAGGGAAAAGAACCTCCTACTCTTCTGAGGAAGAAGTAGTTGACAGCACATGGTTTCGCTTGCTAGCCCTTTTCCCCTCCATGTTCCAATACAAATGCCTAGCAGGGCACCTTAAGTAAAGGAAACAATCCCCACTCCAAACCAATGGGAGATTGCCAGCAGAGCTGCAGCAGGAATCAATCATAGTCTCCCAATTCCCCCCCCCCAAAGTGGAAAGAAAAACGGACTCAAACCCATTCCTACCTGAATATCAGGGAAAAAACGCCATAGAAAATGCATCCTGACAAGCAGAAGCACCGACCCGGAAGCTCAGCCCCAGACTCCATTTCAGCATCCGCCGGCCACGTTCCAACACTAGCCTCCCTGCCAGCACAGAACGCTGCCAAACTGGAAGACTGCCACTTGGAGCTCCACACCCTGCAGGGATCCTGACACAAAGACCCCCATGCCCCTCCGTGGAGGAGGAAGAAAGGTAAGTCTCCTGGAAGACAAAGAAGAACAGGACGGGGGCAGGGGCTTTTTATTTGGGAAGGGAGGGTTTCAGGGGAGGTAAGGGGACTCATTGGTTAGTATGGCGAGGGAGGGACGGAAGGTAATGCCAAATACCTAGTGTCATATTTCTGGAAAATAGGTTGGGAATAGTAAATTTTAGTACAAAGCTGTCCAAAGGTCTTTGCATGATAAGACTTAACAACTTGGTGTTTAAGCACATAGTTAACTACTTAACTTTAGTTAATGCTCAGCTCATTACACTGGAGCGAGGAGAGGGAAGGGTGGTGAAGGATGACTCTTGCCCAAGCTCTCTAACACGCAGTGAGTGGAATCTGTTCTCTCATGGTAAGTGTGAGTTTCAGTTCCAAACAAGTATTCTTGGGTGTCATCAGCTTGGGAGTTCTCAAAGCCCGAATTGATGCCTACATTCAGAGATCGGTTACTTTAAAAACACATGAGGCATAGACACCGGCCACAAAGTGTGATTATTCAAGCTACGCCCATGCAAAAAAATAAGTGCAAAGGCTTGCAAGATTCCTATGAACATTGATACCAGCAGAATACCACCTATTAGTACGTTTACTTCAGATGTAGGCAGAGAGTGCATAAAGAACACATCAGATAAAACTTGTAAGGAATTTTTACATATGGCATAATGATTGTATTCTATTAGAGTTCTTGTGTGATACAAAGACTCAAAGAATACGATGTACTTTTGATTAATTTACGTGAATATTTGACATAGTGAATGCAAGGGCCAAGGCTGTCAGAGAGCTTCAGGTAGAACATGTTGTATAGTAGGATGAAGGCAGAGCCTTAAAAAAAACATTAGTGATAAAGAAAGCCAGAAGGAAAGACGTTAGCTGGAAAAATGATATAATATAAAGGAAATATAAGTGAAGCAGTAACTGAGTACAAAAACGACCAGGCAGAGAACAGCGGTCATCTATCTCATAAGGCCATAGTCAGGTTGTGTATTGGCCTTGGTCCAAGCTACACTAATCTCATTTGTGAGGTCTACATTTCATTTGGTTTAGATATTAATAAAACCTCTTCCTCGAGAGTGCCCACTGGTTATCTATCACATGGAGTCATATTCCAGTTGCGTATTGGCCCCTAGGTTGAGGAAGACTAAGACAAGCATGACACTGATATTGTGTATGGTAGTCAGGCAACCACATATAGGAAGAGGAACAGTGAGATGTGCAGTACGGATACCTTAATGTAGCCACGGGCACATGGTTAGGGCAAGTAATCAAGGTTGAAAAGAGCTTTTTATTTCTCTTTTGAAGGCAGATAGGGAGGAGTGGTGCGAATGGTGGAAGAAGTGAGTTTCTTTTTTTTGGGATTGTGCTACCAGAAAGGTCACATATATTTACAAAGGGCCAGACTTACAAGGCCCTAGTGCCTCCTTGCATCACATTAGCGTGCATTTTTTTACACTAATGAGGCTCAAGGGGGCAATATTTGCTGCACCATATTTACAAAGTGGCACAATGCATGCATTGCGCCACGTTGAGACCTCTTGGGCCACATTATGGCACTCATTACGACCCTGGCGGTAAGTACCGCTTACCGCCATGCTGACTGCCGCAACATACTGTCGCCCCAGCAGATTACCGCCACCCATATTATGACCCACACATAGCAATCCGTCACTATATAGCCACACACACAAGTCCGCCAGACCAAAGGTCAGTGATAAACCGCCGGTAGCAAAACGCACACCTTTACAACAACAGAACAATGCCCACAGCATTAAGACCCACGAATCACTGCGGCGGACATTCAATGGCGCTAAACCATTGGCGGTACATACCGCCACGCTCAAAATACACACAACTGAACAAAATGACACCACATTGCACAATTCAAACTACACACACCTGACACACATACACACACCACACCCACAGCACTGTAAAAAACATACCCACGTTACCCACAACCCTTTACCAATACAAACAAGTGCCACAAGAGTGATGGCAAGACCACAGACAAGACCACAGACACACACCACCATCACCTACAGATCATCCGTGCACCCTATATCACACACCCCAACACAGCACCCCACATACCCTCACCCACACCACTCACAATACACCCATGGCAGCGCAACAACACCCCAGGTTCTCTGAGGAGGTACTAAGGGTCATGGTGGAGGAAATCATCTGGGTAGAGCCACAGTTATTCGGATCACAGGTGCAGCAGTCGTCCATTGCTAGGAAGATGGAGCTATGGCAGAGAATCATGGACAGGGTCAACGACGTGGGACAGCACCCAAGCACAAGGGATGACATCAGGAAGTGGTGGAACGACCTACGGGAGAAGGTGCATTCCACAACAGCAAGACACCAAATAGCTGTACAGAGGACTGGCCATCATGCATCCTGAGGGCCTGGCAGGAGTAGGACTGGACTCTTGTAAGTCAACTCTCTATTACTATCACCCCCCCACCTGCATGCCATCACATACCCCCACCCTTACCCTCACACTCATCACTTCACCACGTCCCACATACCCCACCATCACAACCCACTCATCCCAATTCCAAGCCCTGCATTTAACACCAATGCACGGACCCCCATCACAGACATGCATGGACACACATTACTAAAGCATGCACACTGGAGAGAATCACCTAGCCCACAAAATTACTACTCACACAAGGAAAAGCTGCCAGGGCAATAACAACCATAGAGGTCAACACACCCATGCACAAGATGACACACACAGAAACAATAACACTGCATTTACATCCCCACAGATCCCTCACCCAACGTCACTGGAGAGGAGGTGCCGGCAACTTCCAGTCCACCCCCAGAAGAGGCCCACAGTGATGACATCAGCTCTGGACACCTGGATCTGGATGACCAACCTGGCCCATCAGGGATCTCCGGACAGTCGGTAACCCAGGCACAGTCCCATACCACCACAGAGCCTTCCCCCCTAGGAAACACCAGCACAGAACCCACCCAGCGGGCCCATACCTCTGTCCCCAGGACACGTCAATCAGCAGTGCGTCCACCAATACAGGGACCTCAGGCCACCCCACAAACAAATGACGATCAGGGACCTGGGGTCAGTGGCAGTTGGCACACAGTTCAGGGGACAGAGGCACAGGACAACAGGGAAGCTGGGAGGACTTCCGTGCAACAGGGGGAGGACAGGCCTAGGGAACCGACTCGCCAGGAGGCACTCACCAACATTCTGGGAGCATAACACCATTCCCAGGAGACAATGGGCCAGATACTGGACAAGTTGCAGGAGACCCAGCGGCTGCAGAAGGACAGTACCTGGAGTTCAGGGAGGACACGAAGGACATCAACACCACCCTGGTCTCCTTTGCAGGGGTGCTGGCAGACATGGCCAACACCATGAGGGAGGCAGTGGCACACCACCGGGCACCTGACACTAGCCAAACCGATGAACAGCCGTCCATCTCCTCTGCCGCTAGTGGACAGGAGGCCCCACCACAGGAACAACAGGCCACCAGCACCCCATCCCTTGCAGAAGGAGAACCACCTGCAAACGGTCCCTGCGATCCAGGCAGAAGCCAAAGAACATTGCCAAGCCTCCGCCAGGAAATAAGACTCTCCTGATTGTCACCCTTGTGTCTCACTCTGTCACCGTGTCCACCTCCAACTGCCATTGCTCCACTTCCTATGCCCCCTTGGACAATGCGCCTATGATACAAATAGACTGGACTCTATCCTGTACATTCCTCCATCATCACCCCAATCCATTGCACATCCCCCTCTAATCATTAGCACTTAAATAAACACCATTTGAATAAATACAAGTATGGAGTCTGTCAAATCATTTAACCATGTATTCATTTAACAAGCTTTAAACACTGCAATATTACTGTACAGTAATATATACATAGGAATGACCTGTAGTTGGCTGCAGTCAACACACCAGGAGCAATAGTGGGGCACGAATATCTGAAAATATTGATGTCAAAGGGTACAGCAAGTGGCCATAGAAGTGGTAAAATCAGCCTGCCAGTGATAATGTCAAACACAAAACTGTCAATGTAAAGTGTAATTACAGTGTCTTACCTGTGTGTCATTGGAAGTACTGACGTATTATTGCACTTTGTTGTCCTCATCCTCATCCTCTGCCCCCTCATCTTCACTGTCCACAGGGTCCACTGCTGTCACAGGCCCATCTCTAGCTTCATCTTGCTGCAGAAAAGGCACCTGGCGACAGAAGGCAAGGTTGTGCAACATACAGCATGCCACGATGATCTGGCACACCTTCTTGAGTGAGTAGTACAGTGATCCACCTGTTAGATGGAGGCAACAAAACCTGGCCTTCAGGAGGCCGAATGTCCTTTCTATTATTCATCTTGTTCACCCATATGCCTCATTGTTAGGTTCCTCTGCCCTTGTCCTGGGATTCGTCACAGGGGTCAGTGGCCATGAGAGGTTGGGGGGACCAGTCTCCTGCAAATATCGAGGGACAACTGTTAGCCATACGCTAACCCTTAGGGCCCACACCATACCCATAAACCAACATCCCCTGGGTGGGAACCAGGGCTCACCTATTAGCCACACCGGGTGCCTCTGGAGTTGAGCCATTACATATGGGATGCTGCTATTCCTCACAATGAAGGCATCATGACAGACCTAGGGGCACACTACCTGCACATTCATCGAGTGAAAGCTCTTTCAATTTCTGAACACCTGTTCATTTCTCTGGGGGGGGGCAAATGCAACATGTGTACCATCAATAGCCCCAGTTACGTTGGGAATATGTCCCATTGCATAGAAATCAGTTTTCTCTGTGGCCAAATCCTCCACCTGGGGGAAAACAATGTAGCTGCACATGTGTTTAATCAGGGCAGACAATACTCTGGTCAGCACTATTGAGAACATTGGCTGAAACATTCCTGCTGCCAAGCCCACTGTCACTTGGAAGGAGCCACTTGCCAGGAAATGGAGAACAGATAGGACAAGAGGGGGGATTCCGGTGGGTTGACGGATAGCAGATATCAGGTCAGGTTCCAATTAGCCACACAGCTCTGTGATTGTGGCCCTGTCCAGTCTATAGGTGAGGATAATGTGCCTGTCCTCCATTGTTGCCAAGTCCACTAGGGGCCTGTACACGGGGGATGTCTCCATCTCCTATTCATCTGCAGTAGTTGCAATCTAGGGGGCAAACCGTGAGTAGCTGGTCAGTATTCCATATTTCCAAACACTATACTGCATTGCCTGTTGTGACTGTAACACAATATTGTTGTATATGCCCAAATGGTGCCTATGTGTACTGTGATGCAGTTAGGTGCATTGGCCTGCCGTCCCCCTGAAATGGCGTCTGCCTGTCCTGTATGGAGGGACAGGTGGAAATTAGGCAATTCTGCTGACGTTGTGTGCAGTTGCGGGAGGAGGTCGAAAACCGGCATGCAAATCCTCATTGGATACCATTGGACCCTATGGGTTACAGTGGCCAATGGTGATGTACTCCGATGGTGACGGTATGCACCACCGTGGATGTGACCACCATTTTCTATCTGTTCACCAACTTGCTACCTGATTTTCAACAGGAGAAGACCTACACTGCAAGTGCTGCTGTGACATGTGTCTGGAACTGACCATGGCTCGTGTCACTGGGGAAAGGGAACCTGCCTACACCACTGCGGAGAGACTGGTGGATGGGGTCCTAGCCCAGTACCGAATGCTATATGGGCCTCCAGACCAACAGGTGAGTACACTGTGAGCACGATGAATGGGGCATGAATGCATGGATTGCTATGTGTGAGGGCCTCATGTGGGGGTGTTGGGGTAAGGGCCCTGGGCAGCGTGCTGAATGTATGGTGGGCAATGTCGGTGCATAAGGGGATATGAGGGCTATGGTGGGCCACGAGAGTAACAGGCAGGACGGTCTGACTGATACCTTTTCCTATGTGTATTTCTCTGCAGGTCAGTGCCTATCAAAAAAAGGGTATGTGGTGTGCCATTGCCAAGGATGTGCAGACCCTGGGGGTCTACGGCAGGCGGAGTACCCACCGTCGCAAGCGGTGGAAGGACCTGAGACGCTGGGCACAGAAGGCTGCAGAAGCCCAGCTGGGGATGGCATCCCAATGAGGAAGGGGTGCCCGTCGAACCATGAACCCCCAGATGGCCCGCATACTGGCAGTGGCCTATCCGGAGATGGATGGGCGCTTGGGGGCATCACAGCAGCCACAAGGGGGTAAGTACAGTGCCCCAATATACTACTTGCGCGTGGTGGGTTGGCATCCGGATGGGGGAGTGCAGGGTAGGGCCCATGCTGGGCAGGGTCTGATGCCAACCTCCTCCAACCAAGCTAGTAGGCCTCCACTACTGGGCAGGGGTCTGTGGGTCTCAGGTATGCTGCAATTGGCGTTAGGTATCCCTGTCCATGGCCTGGTGACTAGCATTGTGACTGGTAGTGCATTGCCTAGTGCATAGGGCTATTCCCTGTGTGTGTCATGTATGGCAACGGTGGTGTTGTTGCCTCTATTGACCAAGGGTATCCTATGTCTCGCCACCCCCTATTCGTTTTGTCACCCTGTCCTTATGTGCATTAGCATCATCTGGCACAGGAGCAGAGGCACTGGCGATGGGGAGAGCTGCATTCCACAGGGCCCAGGAGGCTGAATCCACCGACGGTGAGGACACCAGCGGGACAGAGGATGAGACAAGAACCACGGCGGAGACAGGAGGGGACAGTTCTGACAGTGATACCTCCTCCGATGGAAGCTCCCTGGTGGTGGCGTACACCTCTGTGCCCACCCCAACTACAGGTACAGCAGCCACCCCCGTACCAGCACCGGCCTCCCAGCAGCCCCTCAGCGTGTTTTCTGTGCCCGTTCACCCAGGAGGGTGGGCATCTCCTTCGCCCCAGGCACCTCAGGCCCTATCCCCGTTAGCCCTGCTGCCCCGAGTTAGGGGGCTGTTGATCTCCTGCGATCCATCTCTTTTGGGCAGTCAACAATTGTGAATGCTATCCAGGGGTTGGCAGCCCATTTGCAACAAACAAATGCATTCCTGGAGGGCATTCACTCTGGCATGGCGGCCCAACAGAGATCAATCCAGGCTCTGGCCTCTTCCCTGATGGCAGCCATTGTCCCTGTTTCTAGCCTCCCCCCTCCAACCTCCTCTGCCCAATCCCATTCCCCTCAACCCAAACCTGTCCCAAGCACACAGGCAGACCAGCATGCACCCAGGACAACACACAGGAGTGGTTCAGGCAAACAGAAGCACCACACATCATCCCACACGCACTCACACAAACACCATCTAGATGCAGACATACCAACATCCACTGCCTCCACTGTGTCCCCCTCCTCTTCATTCACCACCTCCCTTCCAGTAGCGTCTACACTTACTCCTACATGCACTACATCCTCATCCACTACCACCATCATGCCTATCACTACGTGCCCCTCACTGGCAGTCACCACCCCCACATCCATGCACACGTCCCTTGTGTCCTTTCCCACTGTGTCTGTGCCCCCTCCTCCCAAAGTACACAAACGCAAGCACTCAGACACCCAACAGCCATCCACCTCACAGAAACATCCAGCCCATGCACCTGCACCCAAACCCAGCAGACACCTCCAAAAACCACTTCCTCTTCCTCCACTCCCAGACCTTCACCCTCTTCCCACCCCAATGTCCCTAATAAGTTTTTCCCCTCCACTATTGACCTCTTCTGTACTCCTCCTCCCTCGTACTTCACATCAGGCCAGGGTTAAGAAAACCTAGGTAAGCACCTCAGCCGCCCAGTCCTGGGGCACAGTAGTGTTGACAGCTACTACAGGTAGGAGAGGATCCCTGGCACCAGGAAGCAAAACTGACAGGGTGCCTGCACTAGGTGGATCAAAGAAGGGCAAGGAGGCACCACCAGCTGCAGGTGTGAAGGGCATGGGGCCATCCCCAGCTGCTGATAAGAAGGGCAAGGGCCTGCACTAGCAGGTAGTAAGAACAGGAGGCCTGGCGCTGGGACTCATTCTGAACCTCCACCACCAACCATGGTGGTTCAGCCCTCTGTGGCTGCAGGGGATGGGCTGGAGCCTCCCCCCACCCTGCTAGCACTGCCACCAGCACCGCCACCTGCACCACTGCCAGCAGCAGCAGCCCCAGTGGGCAGACCTCCAAGGCTGCAGGTGATAGGCTGGAGCCTCCCCCCACCGCTGCCAAAACTGCCACCAGCACCACTGCCAGTAACAGCAGCCCCAGTGGGCAGCCGTCCGAGGCTGCAGGGGATGGGCTGGAGCCTCCACTGCCAGCACTGCTACCAGCTCCGCCACCAGCACCACTACCAGAAGCAGCCCCAGTGGGCAGCAGTCTGAGGCTGCAGGGGATTGGCTGGGGCCTTCCCCAACTACTGCCAGCACCGCCACCAGCACCACCCCCAGCAGCAGCAGCCCCAGTGGGCAGCCATCCAAGAATGTAGGGGATGGGCTGGAGCCTCCCTCCACCACTGCCAGAACTGCCACCAGCACCACCGCCAGTAGCAGCAGCCCCATTGGGCAGCCGTCCGAGGCTGCAGGGGATGGGCTCGAGCCTCACCCCACCACTGCCAGCCCCGAACCCAGCCCCCCACTGACACCACTGAGCAGTATCACCGCCGGTGGACAGTGTGTAGTACTGCCTCCATGGGCTGTTGTGTATCCTGGCGCCTGCAAATCCTGTCTGACACCCAGGTGAGAGACTGTGACCTTGCACTCCCCAAGAACTGCATCACAGGGCACAAGGCCCCCTCCAGAACCAGTGGAAGAGCCATTTCTTTCACCCCATCCTTCCCAGGATGAAGCACACTGGACACAATGCCCCCTCCAGAACCAGTGGAAAACCCATCCACTCAACCCATCCTTCCCAGGATAAAGCACATTGGGCACAAGGCCCCCTCCAGCACCAGTGGAAGAAGCCAGCCACTCACCCCATCCGTCCCAGGATAAAGCAGACTGGGCACAAGGCCCCCTCCAGAACCAGTGGAAGGAGCCATCCACTAGAGAGACTGTGGCTTTGCACTCCCCAGGACAAGTCAGTGGGCAAACCACCCGCTTGAGAGACTGTGACCTTGCACTACCCAGGACAATTCAGTGGGAAAACCACCCACTAGAGAGACTGTGACCTTGCACTCCCCCAGACCAAGCAGTGGGCAAACCACCCACTTGAGAGACTGTAGCCTTGCACTCCCCAGGACCAAGCCGTGGACAAACCACCCACTTGAGAGACTGTGGCCTTGCACTCCCCAGTACAAGTCAGTGGGCAAACCACCCACTTGAGAGACTGTGGCCTTGCACTCCCCAGGACAAGTCAGTGGGCAAAACACCCATTTGAAAGACTGTAGCCTTGTAATCCCCAGGACAAGTCAGTGAGCAAACCACTTACTTGAGAGACTGTAGCCTTGCAGTCCCCAGGACAAGTCAGTGGGCAAACCACCCACTTGAGAGACTGTGGCCTTGCACTCCCCAGGACAAATCAGTGGGCAAACCACCCACTGGAGAGACTGTGGCCTTGCACTCCCAAGGACAAGTCAGTAGGCAAACCACCCACTTGAGAGACTGTGGCCTTGCACTCCCCAGGACAATTCAGTGGGAAAACCACCCACTAGGGAGACTGTGACCTTGCACTCCCCCGGACCAAGAAGTGGGCAAACCACCCACTGGAGAGACTGTGGCCCTGCACTCCCCAGGACCAAGCAGTGGGCAAATCACCCACTTCAGAGACTGTGGCCTTGCACTCCCCAGGACCAAGCAGTGGGCAAACCACTCACTTGAGAGACTGTAGCCTTGCACTCCCCAGTACAAGTCAGTGGGCAAACCACCCACTTGAGAGACTGTGGCCTTGCACTCCCCAGGACAAGTCAGTGGGCAAAACACCCATTTGAAAGACTGTGACCTTGCACTCCCTAGGGCCAAACAGTGGGCAAAACACCCACTTGAGAGACTGTGCCCTTTTACTCCCCAGGACAAGTCAGTGGGCAAAACACCTACTTGAGAGACTGTGGCCTTGCCCTCCCCAGGACCAACCAGTGGGCAAACCACCCACTTGAGAGACTGTGGCCTTGCACTCCCCAAGACATCGCACAGGACAAGTTGCCCCCTCCAGGACCAGTGCTGTTGTACCATCTTCCAGCTGAGGTGCCCCTCCATTCCCCGTCCCCCTGAGGTGCCTGTGTATTTTCGACCTGATGCCCCTGCAGTGTTCTCTCCGTGTTGTGGCAGGAGTGAGGTACGGCCTTGGCCTATGTGCTGTGGCCCTATGGCCTACGGACACTAAGGACTGAGCAGTGTCCCTCCATTTGTAAATATGTATATACGTTTGTAATTTGATGCACTTATTCATGTTCTTTAATCGTATTACACTCACTTTCTCCCAATCATTTTGTCCTTGCATTATTCCTGAGGGATATGGGGTGGATATGTAATGTTACTACATCTGTTTGTGTGTATGGTGTTGGGGATGAGGGTGTTGCGTGTTGGGTGTCACTCTCTTTTACCTCCCCCCTCCCTTGTGTGCTAGGCTGCAGTACTCACTGTGGTCTTCGCCGGTATTGATGTTCGTAATGCAGGGAAAGGTAGACGAGCATGGGAAATATGTGCAACTTGGGCTCCATGGTGTCGTGGTTGTTCCCTAAGTCTCCAGAGGTGAGTCCTTTTACTTCTGTGTTCTGTTTCCACCGTGCTTTTGATGTCATTGGTACTGCCCCGGAAAAGGTGGCGGATAGGCTGGTCATAATACAGTGGGCGGTACATGATCTTCCGCCTGGCTGTTGGCTGTGGTGCTTGTTGCTACCGCCGTGGTGGTCGGTGTGTTAAAGTGACTGTCTGTCTGCTGCGGTCATAATTCCATTTTTTTTACCGCCGGCCTGTTGGCGGTATTACCGCCGCTTTATCACCAACCACTAGGGTTGTAATGAAGGCCAATGTCTGCATCAGGCATATTCTATGGAAGGGGGAATTCTGGTGTTAGGAGGCCTGCAAAAATGGACTGTGCCACTTTTTGGCGTCATTTTTAATGCTGGCACAATGCTGGCATTAAAGTGACACACTCATTGCAATCAATGGGCCTCCTTGCACTTTGCTGCACTAGCGTCAACGTTTTTGGCGCTAGTGCAGCAAAGCGGCACAATGGCGTAAAAAATGTTACCGCTATTGTCCTAACATGCACCTTGCGCGCCATTTTGTAAATATGTCGCAACCATGGTGTTGTTAGGTGGTGGTAGGGTCACGCAAGAAAAGTGGCACGTTGGGACCCATGTGCCACTTTCTTGTGAATCTGGCCCTAAGTGAGGGATGCACCCGTAATTCATTCCTTGACCCTCCCTCCGACCCCTTCTTCTCTCATCCTTTTTAAGTATGCATAGGGGTAAAAGAGTGTGAATGAACTGATTAAAATCACCAAGACGTCTGAGTTCTGTGGACTGAACATCAAATCATACCTGACTGAGCAGGAGAAGGTGGCATTTGGTGTGGTTTGCGACAAAGGTATGAGTTGAGTAGAGCAAAGAATAAGCAAGAAAACTCTAATCAATAAGTAGAATTAATCACTTGCCTGGACATTTTTCTTTAGAGGGTGGACCCCATTGCCCGGTCCCGCACGCGAGGAAACTAAAAAAAAACAAACAGAAGGGAAGTATCATCCTGATGCAGAAAAGGAACCAAGACACTATGGGGGTTATTCCAACTTTGGAGGAGGTGGTAATCCGTCCCAAATGTGACGGATTTACCACCAGCCGTATTACGAGTTCCATAGGATATAATGGACTCGTAATACGGCTGGTGGTATATCCGTCACTTTACCGTCACTTTTGGGACGGATTACCACTTCCTCCAAAGTTGGAATAACCCCCAAAATGCCAGTAAACGGAGAATTAAATAAGTCCACATTGCAACACTTACCGACCTCGCCCTCTCAACTGTGCCACGCATCCGTAGAACTACAACCTGCAGTAGATCATTCTCGCACCTCGCCACCTAAACTTGGAACACTCTTCCCACCCACCTGCGACAGACCAAAGACCTCCTCACCTTTAGGAAAATTCTCAAGACCTGGCTGTTCGGGCAGTAGCAACACCCCTCCCCAACCATCTCCCCCCTCCCCTCCTCAGTGCCTTGAGACCTTCACGGGTGAGTACTGCACTTTACAAATCCCTGATTGATTGACTGATTGACTTATTTTTCTCCATTTTACAAATTCCATCTAACATATAACAATACAACCTAAATAATTCTGCATAGAAGTTACAAATATGAGAGTCTCCGTTACTTGTTCAAGACTTCAAACTCACACAAACGTCACACCTTTATTAAAGATGTAGGGAACACACCCTATCTTTCCTGATAGATGGATCCCTCAAATGTGAGCTTGAGGTTATTGTTGACTCAGAGAGACACTGAGAAAAATGGCAATATTTGGTTTCCTGGAAGAAGTAGGATATCTCCTGGAAACCATGGGAACCTGCACATTTTGTCCATCATCCTTGTCTGGTAAAGACTTTCATAGAAATAGCACTAAAATATTTGTTAGAGGAGCCTGAAGATAAGGATACTGCCAAGATTCAGGCCTGACACAGATATGGGATCAAGCATAAGGCTAGTTGAGGCTGGAAACCTTTGAGAACCGGACAGTGGGAATTGAAAGGAATTCAACAAACTCAACAAACCTGTTTCACAGAGCACCCTTTCTGGTTCTTAGTACACTTCTGGGGCATTAGTGTTAAAGCCTCTATGTAAGATCAGTCCAACATGGTTTTGATAATTGCCAATGAGTCATAGTATTTTTGTGGCTCACTCCACTACATATTAGATTTCAGTAGTTTAACTTTCCCTCATGTTTATTTGTTTCCTTTCAGTTCCATCACGTTCATGATACCGTTTACTTTCTTCCACCTCTTGGCCAGTGTGCGTCATGCCTTTGAGTGTGCTAGTTCCTTTTACTGCCACAGGGTGTCCCTGGTCTCTTTGCTGTCGTGTCCTGGCGTTCTTATCTTGTTTTCCAGTCTGCAAGGGGCTTGTCACAGCAACATCTGATGGCGACATCGGTAAACCTGAGTCTCTCTTGTTCTACAACTATCTCAAACTGATCTGTAGATGGTGTTTGACAGTAGTTTCCTACTTACCTTATTAGCTGGTTGGTGATTGACTACTCCTCTGCACGAAGCCTACCCTATATTGCTCAATGTCAATGACAAATCTATTCTGAGGTCAAGCTCCAGTCAGGGTTTCTCTATCCCTTCCGTTCCCTGTTTTTCCCAGATTCATACAGCAGACAAGTTGTTACTTTCACACACCCATCTAGCAGATCAGGGATAGGATGGTCTTTCAGCGGACTGCTCACCAGTACTATGACATTCCAAGTCAAAACCTACTTTATATTTTGAAGTATGTGTAGTTTTAGATATTCAAGACAGCTGAACTGTCAAGCCTGACCTAAAGTGTTTTGCAAATCTTATGATTTTGTATATTCTTTTTCCATCTCAAACTCTATCCTTTAGTCTATTGTGTGGTTTCCAAACCCTTTTTTTGATAACTGAGCTTTCGCATCATTTTACTCACGGTTTTTGAATATCATTGATTTCCTCGTGCATTTCTCATGAATGATTCATGGAAATGTACCCTTAGCAAAACAATGGACTGTAGGTAGATTATGTTACTTCTACTCAAATGTCCAGCCTCATTTCCATCTTCCAACTTTCTGTACTCTTCAGAGGTCCCTATTTTTACAGACTCCCATTTTTCTTCTTCGTCACACATCAACCAGTCACCCACATCCATCTTTGACCATTTTTGTCTGCTCATTGCCACCTACTGAGAGAGTACTGTAACATATTTTCTATACTCAAGAAGTAATCAGCTACATAAGGCACACAAAAGTTTTTCTTTATTATTGTTTCCAGTTGTGCTTCATGCAAGATGGTATAAACATCAACAGATTGATAAAGCCTATTAGAGAAAGTAAACTGGGTTCCTCTTCCAGTGGTGTCTCCGGTGAAACGCTGGTAAATACTTATCAATTGAGTGGGTGTATTGCAGTCTTCATTTTGTACCTATCTACTTTGAAATACGACCACTGTAAATTAATGCTTGAAGATCAGCTTAGTGTAAACCAATAAGTTCAATTGTGCAAATGATCCAGAGGATTTCTTGTCCCTCCAACAGAGTTTTTTGATTGCACCTGTGTAAGTGGTATTTCTATAGTACAGACCTAGCCAACAGGCAGTGGAGAAGTACAATGTCAAAGACAAGTATAAAGTGAATAATATGTGTGCATGTGATACTTCTATAGGTTGAATTGAAATGGATCACCTTTTGTTCGTAAAGTTTTGTGAAAATTCATGAAACAGGCCAAAGTTATGTGCACCAAAAAAAAAACGCTCTATCTATGGAAAAGCAGACATAACTATAACTACGTAGTGGTGATCTATCTATCTATCTATCTATCTATCTATCTATCTATCTATCTATCTATCTATCTATCGAAAATTCACTGAAAAAAACAAAGGTTACAATTATTTCAAGTAACTATAACTTGCGGCCTAAGATAACTATAACCTGTGCCTGTGCCATACACAGTTTTTAATTCAATAACCTGACTGCTAATGTTTTGTTTATATTTTTAATGATGTTATAGAAGTTGTCATGAGAGCTATAATATCTGGGGTAATTAGCAATGCATGGTGAGGGTGTGAGTTACAGTTACTTTATGCCACTAATTATAACTGCTGAATTTCTATGGTTTTGTGCGAGTAAATTCAGAACGTAATTACAACGTCTCTGTATCCTTTGGTTTTTAAGTGAGTTTTTAAGTTTTTTAAAATTCTTTTTCCTAACTATGATGTCTCTGTAACCTTAGTGTTTTTCAGTGAATTTCTATGTTTTTTTAACATAAAGTAGTTTTCACTACTATACGTTAATCTAACTACTGCCACATGTGGCCTTTGGCCGTGCACAATGGGTGTTGCCTGCAGGACCTGCGGCCAACCACACTAACCACCCAACCCCATCCCTGCACATGGCCTTTGGCCATGAATAGCAGAAGCTGGCCCCCAGGGCTTGACTCTCTGGGTGTGGGAATAGGTGTGAGAGTATGTCACTGGGTGTGAGAGCAGCTATGAGTGTGTAGTATGTAAGAGTAGGTGTGAGAGCGTCTCTGTGGGTGTGAGAGTGGGTGCGAGAGGGTCTGATTGTGTTCCAGCAGATGAAAGATGCATCAACCACCACAATGGATTTCAGACTGTTTTTTAATATGTAAATGCTGAGGAAGCACACATGCTTTGCCTTCTACCAAGCCCAGGAGTTAGGATCATTTGTCCTTTCTATAAGGGGCACTTCAACTGGGACACCTGCTATGTTTATATTTGTAAGTGCTTCCTGTTGAGGTTTAATTTCTGCGAAATAAGCAGCATGGCCAGAACTGAAGCTCACCTGCTCATTTATCCAACAAGAGGCCACAATTTTGCACAAAATGTCTATCCAACAGGGGCACTTTCTACTGCTTATGTAATAAGTACTACCTCATTGGTTAAATGTCCATTCTGGGGGAGAGGGGCTGGGCGGCCCTCCTCCCCCGGCTGATTTTGGCCTCAGGGACCTGGCCCACCCAGGAGCAGGAGACCGCCCTTTTTTGAAAAAAATGTTGGGAAAATCCACAGATCAGATTCCACAGATTTTGCTTACATTTGAAAACAAATGCTTTTTAACCCTGGCAGGTCAGTAGGGGGCCGGTAGACCAGGTCTAGGGGCTCAGAGTGACCCTACCCTGGCCTTTTTTCTTTTTTTCATTTTTTTTTCTGGGACCCGGCTTCAGTTGAGTCCCAAGACAGCTGCCAACACTTCCTTGTTGAAGTGTTGGTAGCCAATCAGATATCAGCATGGGGGCAGTTGGATCTGCAGTGGATCCATGTCACCAGATATCTATATTTTTGAATCTTTAATATCTCCAAAACTGGTAAATGGATTTACACCAAATTACAAAAAGTACAAGTTGGGCAACAATTTCTACCTTCCTGCCAAGTTTGGTGTAATTCCATTCAACACTTTGGGTTGTAGACATGCCTAAAGATCCCCATGAAAAAGCACTCTTCCTCTGGAAACTAGGCCCTAACTATAACTATCTACTGGCGACAACCAGTATGTAGTTAGGACTATGGGCCTCATTTTAACCCTGGCGGTCACCGACCGCCAAGGTTAAAGTGGCGTTCGTACCGACAAAAGGCTGGCGGTACGAAATGCCACATTTTGACCACGGCAGCCAGGACCGGCGGTATACCGCCATGGCGGTCCCGGCAGTCGCAATCCACCAGGGCAGCACTGCAAGCAGTGCTATTCTGGGGATTTTGACTCCCCTTCCTGCCAGCCTGACCTAGGTGGTAGACACCACCATGGAAAGGCTGGAGGTAAGGGGACTCAGGGGGCCCGAGGCACTCAGGCACAGCCCCATTGCGAAAGCGCGAAGGGTGCTGCTAAAGCCCCCGTACCACCACATTATCGCCGGCTCCATTAGGAGCCGGCGGCAATGTTACAGCCCACATCCCTGCTGGTTGAAATGCGTCCGGTGGGTTAGTGGCCGCATAGGCAGCCGTTTGGTGGTTCAACATTGGCGGGCGGCCTCCGCCACCCACCAAGGTTGAAATGAGGGCCTATGTTTCCAGACAAATACCATTTTTTGATTTGCTAATATCTTTGGCACAATTTGACGAATCTTCACAAATTGTGGTGATTCTAGTTGTGCACGGAAAGTTTGGGAGTGATCTGTCAAGCGGGGGTGAGAAAAAGGCCTGAAACACTGGACGGAATTACACCAAATTTGTCAGAAAGCTAGTTTTTGGCACACAGATTAAGTTTTTGCTTATTTGGTGTAAATAAATCCAGTAGGTTTTGAGAAATTAAAGGGAGAATAAATTTGCATATCTCTGGCTGCGATGACTTGGCAAATAATGATGATGTGGTGCGGGGAGATGCACATCTCTGATAGTCTGCCAACACTTCAAATCAGGAAGTGTTGGCAGCCATCTTGGCTTCAACCAAGTCCCAAAAAAAGGTCAAAAATAAAAAGACAAGGGGCCAGGGTAGAGTTAATTTGACCCCTTAGCTCTGGTGCTGGTGCCCCAGAGGCCAAACCCACCCAAGACTAAAAAAAACATTTTAAAAATGTTTTGCCGCGATTTTGCAACAACGTTGCAAATGCAGGGGAAAAAAAGCAAGCATGGGCTCTGTGCTTGTTTTTTATAAGCCTCCGAGTGGGCCACGTCTTGGGGGAATTCCTATCGTGAAAGCAGGGGGGGGCCGTGTCTGACCCCCCCGTAGCCCTGGGGACTATCACCTCCCAGGGGGCCTTAATCTGAAATAGAGGCAGGGGGCCGGGCGACCCTCCTGCAGCCCTAGGGACCGTGACCTCTTCGGGGCACTTGTTATAATGGATGCAGGGTTTGCCTGGCCTGATCGCAGCCCTGAGGACAGCCACATCCCCGGGGCTCTTTTCAAATTCAGTGTGGGGGGGGCACAGCAGGCTCACAGCCCCGGGGACTGCTACCTCCCTAGAGCACTTTCGAAATGCAGTGTGGGAGTACTAAGTGGACCCCACAGCCCCAGGGACAGCCATCTCCTCTGGACACTTTTCAAATTTAGTGCTGGGGGCCGTGTGCCCCCCCCCAGCCCTGGGGACTGCCGAGGTGGCCGAGATGCTCACCTCCTCTCCAAAAAAAAAATGTTTAGGCCAGACCCCAGGGGATGGAATCCCTAGGGCGAACATCAGTCTGGAGGCGGCCATGTGGCACCCCCTATACAGAAAAAGTTTATATTTATGCTGGGCCCTGGCCAATGGGGTCTCTGGGGATGAGATCAGCCTGTGGAGGTTGTTATAGGGGTTTGTGACAGGTCCTGGCTGCAGGCCAGGCCCTGCGGCCAACCCCTGCTGCATACGGCCAAAGGATGAACCACAGGAGTAACTAAATTATTTTGTGCATTACTCTCTGGTAGTTTGGCACCCAACAATCAGATATGATCTAGGATGAATGTGAAAACTAAGAAAGCAGCACACAAACAATCATAAAGTGGAAAGATAACACAAGTAAAATTCTGAATCAAAAAAAAAAGTTGGGTCATTTCTAATAAATAAAATGACATCAAAACAGCTATCTAGTCAATTTAGACTGAGCAAAAGTCACACATTCAGGCCGATGGTGATGAAGCGTGAGTCAGATACAGGGACCAGGTTAGTTCCCCTGAGGTGTTGCCTTCCCAAGTCCAGCAAAGGGTTCTGTTCATGATGGTGGAGGCAGAGAGAGGAGGCTTTCAGCGTGGAGAGCAGGTAGAGCATCACAGATGGTATTGTGGTAGCTCAAAGAGCCATTCACTGTTGGAACTTTGGGTTGGTTGATAATCATGTTTGGTCACTTTTGGTCACTTTTGGGGTGCAGGTCTTGCATTGCAGGTCATCGTGAATGGTCTCTGTTGGCACGAACAGCAGGTCCCGCTGGTGCATTGCATTTGTCGTCATTGCAGGCGGTCGATTTGTGGTGAGAAGAGGTCACTTCATGGTCCAGAGGAGCTGAAAACATCTGGAACTACACCTTTTCTTCAGGAGGAGTTCTCATTGAAGCTAGCCAAGGGTCCTGGATCTGTGGGGCACCTCTTGGAGATCAGGAACCAGTCTAACAGAGGCCAGCAGCAGGTCTCAGGCAGTTTCGGGCAGGTCCAGTTGGTGCTGGTCAGCTTGGATTTTGCAGAGAGGTATCTGGAAACTGATGGTTTCCCTGTAGCTCACAGAGGTCAGACAACTAACCCTTGGAGTCGCTCTGGGTCTCCTGGGTTCAGGGCAAGGAGGTTCAGTCCTCTTTCTGTCAGCAGGGCAGTCCATCTTCCTCAGACTGCAAGGCAGTCTCTCTTCTGAACCATCCAAAGGTCCAGCAGTGTTCTCATGAGAGGTTATGTAGGTACTATCGTCATGCATGGTGTCAGCCATGTGTGGGAATCTCCTAATTTACCTCAAAAACTGCTTCTGTTCAACTCTTCCTCTTGAACTGACTCCAGACTTTCTAGGGTGACAAAGGTAAGGGCTGGAATGGTGTCAGGTTCCTCTTTGTGTGCTGCAGGAGGTGCCTTTTGAGGTTTAATCATGGCAAAACTATAGATCCACCCCAGCCATCCTGCCAGGAATACCCTTTCCCCTCATATCCATGCTTCCTTCACCTCACTGTTTGGAAGCAATATGCTGTCAGGAATCCCCAAGGTGCCTCCTGCATTATCGGTCAGCATCCCCAGGGATTAGGGTTAAATCATATCTCTGTTCTTGGTTAAACCTTCATGTTTCTTAGTAAACATAATGTGCTATGTTACACAATTGGTTTTATCAATGCTTGTTTCACCTATGCTTGTTTGCTAATGTGAGCAGGTATAGACATGTGCTTCTAATTGAGTGTGGTGTAGACATGTGCACCTAATTGGGTGTGGTGACTCATCCGCATGTGGAAACTCAACTGCTTTCCTGATTGGCTATAAATAGCAGAGTAAAGCATGCCTCCCTGCTTGGCTTTGTTTTGCTTCCTGATCTCAGCATCTGATTTGGCAGTCCAGCCCCTGCTGTCATCCTCGTATTCAGGACTTTTGAGGCAATTATTTTCTTTGTTCCTGTACTAGATGACACCACGCATTCCTCCAGCACTCCGGAAAAGATTGCAGCTAAGTGACTAGTATTCTTCAGGGAGTTTGTTCTTTGAGAACCGCACTTTCCTAGAACAGCTGGTGTATTTCAGACCTCGTATTTTGTCAGAGTGCTTATCTTGAAGAGACAAATGCATTTCTGAACATTCTACATTATTATTGTAGTTACTTGCCTAAATGTGCTTCAGGAAATCTGCTTGAGCTCAAGTACTACAAAAAGTGAGAGTGCAATTTTAAAAGAGCATTTATGTGACTTTTCTTTCTCTAATAGCATAACTCTTGGATTTAAATTGTGTCATTCATACCTGTGTTTCAGGTTTGAGGAATTTGTTTTTGAAGGGTTTTTCACATACACAGTGAAACCAAACCAAACTGTGCCACCCTAACTGTTTAAACCCAGAGTGAACATTTGTATTTCTTGGATTGTTTTTGTTCCTTTTACTTTAATCCTATGCATGCAGGAAAGTTATACATGATAAAATGAATGCCGTTGTTTGGCTTTCTTGTGCATGATAAGTGCAACCACAGTTCTAATTGTAGTGTGCAACAGTGAATCCCTGTGAAGCCAGCCTTTGTGTCGCAGTACTTATTGTTATGGTACTAGTTTGGGGTTTTGGTAATGCAGTGTTCGTAATTGTGCCAACAGTTATTATTATCCAAGAAAAGTGCTGGAGCATTCCGGTGTTCTTCTACCACTCCCGTGCCCATATCAGAAAGAGAGATTCATTTTCAAGGAAGTTGAGTGCACTAACTCTACTATCACTCTGTCAACAATGTCCTGCCCCCCAAAGATACAGGGTGACTGGCTGGACCGGCAAGATGTGGCAGTGTTTTGTCTCTTTCTCTTCCACTCCCCCTTTCCTTTTGGGACACCTGCTGGGGTTTCTGTGTCCACCACAAAGTGCCGAGAGGTGTTCCAGGAGGTCGGGGGCATACTTTTGCCCTTGCAGACATCCTGCTTTTCAGGTGAGTGGCCCCGCCTTGAATATACAGCCTTCAACAACAGAGCAATTCACATTCATCAGACCCAGGACACTAGCTGAATGGCAGGTTTGTTTGGGCAGCAAAATGGCAACTTTCTAATAGTGAAATTTTGAACAATGTAAATTTAAATTCTCCATTATCATTAAAAAGGATTTCAAATCACAATCTATTTGAGTGTAAAAGTAATTCTTCTATCTGTTCCAAATCTGAGGTTGGCACTTATTAAGTGTAATAAGGCAACCTGGTGTTAATCTATGGCGGAGATAGTCTGTTCAACAGTGAAAAATGACTTAAGGAGTTTTTCACCCCAGGACATGTTGAATGAGCCTTTAGGGCCTTCTTTAGGGGTGGCTAATAAGAATTAAAACATGAGAAAAGATTCTTGTGCAAAGTTAAAATGGCAGTCTAAAATGGCACTACAGTTTACAGTGGCAGGCCAAAGACATGTTTAAAAGTCTACTTTAGTGGGTGGCACAATAAGTGCTTCCCACTATTGGCATTTAATTTATAGTCCCTGGGTACAAGGGTTGTACCCTTTACTAAGGACTTTACCTCTAGTATGGGGAACACCATGCCAAGAATGTCAAGTTTCACATATATGTATATTTGTTTTTTATTTTTCTGCTACTGTTTTATATTTTCCACTCATGACTCCTATGCTTCTCCATCTCTAAACCTTAAAATCCTCACTACCACATTTCCTTACCAATCTCCTAACCCCCAAAAAAACATTGTGTACCTTTACGAATCTCTAAACACATACAACTAAATTCTACACATGAATTTACAAATATATACATAAGTTAAAAGGCAGATTGAAAATACCTTAGATTACATTGTAACTCATATTTGTCCCCTAAATGATCAAAGCGTATCATGGGGAGTGAGTGGGGTGCTTTATGTCCATTCCTATGCTCGGGGTCCAGGGATTGGGTTCCCGGTGCACCTTTCGGTTTACTTTGCATCTGCCCCTAGGGCATTTAGGGCCACCAGGGGCAAGGTGTGAAATGGGGAGAGCCCCCACGTATTACCGCTCATTCCATGTAAATAATTAATTAAATCTTGTCATGACCCCTGTGACATTTTCAGACTCAGGGATCATTTTTGTAAAATCAGGGCCCAGTGTGTTGGTTTCAAGGTTCTTTGGCTCATTTGACTCTATTGGCAACCTCTTGCCACCAGGAGAAGTTTTTGTAGACCTTCTCTCCTCCAAGGTGGGGTACCTTGCACCTCGAACATAAACATGAATCAGCCTGAGGTCCAGAGGATATAAAGTTTCAATATATGCACCATTTAAAACATTCTTGCATCATCATGGATATCCTGGAGCCAAACAAAGGGATCCACTGCAATTTTCTCGCTCAGAAAATGCTAGCAGCCCTACAACTCTTTGCAAGTGTTTCCTGGAACCAAATAATGAACAGTAGGATTGGTAAATGGCATTTTCCAGCCATCTTTCAGCAAGATAATCAAACAAATTATTAACACTTAATTTATGGTGAGGATTTACTTATTTCCTAGGGTAAATTCACTGCACTCATGTACACCGAATGGCCTCACGTTACAAGGAAGAAGTGTGCTGCAACCGTGAAATTAAATAAATCACTATGGTTAAATGATGTGTGATGTGTGCCTGTATATACTGATTTGTTATGCTAGGTATCCTTGAACAAACCACAATGCCATGATCCTGCAGAGGAACAACAATGGTCATAATATGGTGACACATCTCCCTCAATGTTCTTGGTTTCCTGGTGAGAAGCAGTCATATAATTTCTTCATCATCAGGTTTACAATGTATTAAATTGTTGTAGTACAATCGCAGTAGATCTGTACCATAGGAGTTGTTATCCTTTATGGCACCAAATACATGGATCAATGTAGATGTGTGTAACCAAATTAAATTGGTCAATTATGATGCTTTTCAGGCAATTCAAATTTTATCAATCACATGTACTTCCATTTCAACTCTCATGTCCCTTTCCTTTGACTTCTCTGATATCAACACCTTTATTAATGTCTTCCACTCCTACAAGCTGAGGATGGTCATAATGTTTTATTCACAACTGAGGTAGAGCTGGGGTGTAGAACCACCACCAGCTGACATTCTTGTGTGCATGCACTTAGTGTTTTCTTTATTTATCTAGCTTTTCATGGTTTGTGGCCTATTTATGACATTCTCAACTTCATGTCAATATGTGGACAAGGCATTGATTTTGCCCAACAACCCTTCCACAGGCACGTTCCAGTTTTGATGGAATCTTCAGCATGAGATAGCACATTAGACAGTCAAGATTAATTGCCACCTCCTAGGCCATGACCTCCAGATCAGGATCCATAAATGTGTACTTGATAGAAGAGTTTGCCAGGTTTCTGTTTGTAATTACTAAGTGATGTCAGAGGATGGCAAGGAACTCTGTTGGTCTTGTGTTAAAGTTATTTGGCCCACAATATGACTGTCTGTTGCTCTCATAGAAGAAAACACAGTGGCGTGCTTGGTTTAGCCTGAAGTTTTATGTGCTTTTTTGGCCTTTTCTGATCTCAAGGAATCATTTTCTCACTCCAGAAATTTCAACTGTGTGAAAATGGGCACCTCCTGATGTTTTTGAATGCATTATTTATTGGATAAATATATCAGATGTGGCATTTTCCACATGTGATAAATAATGATTCCACACAACAGAGTAAAATATCAGAATTAGTAGTTTTTAGCTCACATGTTATTTACAAAATGTACGAGGCATTTTGTATGTATGCGTGACAAGATCTGTTGGTATCACAAGTATTAAGGAAAAGTAGCTTGTTAGTGACAGATGCATTAATGACTGCTGTTGAAGTGAAGAAATATAAAAACAGCTAAAATAGAGATTTTGCAACTAGAGATATAGAACTATAGATCAGTAACAGTGTATTATAGGGATGTTTTTTTCTGAGGGTTCCTAAATGAAACTAAACAGACAACAGTGAAGCTCGAGTTGTGAATGTGACTTAGCACCCCAAGGCGAAAAGATACATGTAATTAGTTTTAGCATTATCATTAATTATTTTATTTGATTTGTTGCTAGTTAATTTAATCCTCAGTAGATATTTCCTTTGTTCAGGGGACATGTGTCACTGTTGAAGTTTTTTTTATTGTTAAGAAATGGATGGTGAGTTCTGTCCCAGCAGTGAGTTTTAGAGAATATATTTCTCTGTGAACCTCTATGAAAAAGATGTCAAGACATTCTAAACAATCAGAGGTGCTGGCAGGAATTCTTCTTCTTTTGGCCTGGCTCTTATTGGAAGCAATAAGAGAAGGCCAACCTCCTTTGCGCATGACATTTGGCCATGCACAGCAGGTTTGGCCAGAGGGCCTTGCTGAAGGAGGTTGGATGCAGGTCCGTAGCTGAACTGACATTGCTGTGGCAAAGCTCAGCAGGAACTGCATGGCCTTGCCTTCAGCCAGATTCTAAATCCTACAATTTTGACTCCCCCTTATGGCTCTAAGGGTCATACTGTGCTTCCCCTGCCCCTCATACATGATCTCTTTTGTCAGGAAACAGAAACTACACCACATGTTCCATAATTGGGGCCTCAAAATACATTGTCCTATCTGTCGGTGAGCTTGCATTCCAGAAACCTCAATGAATATAGCTTCCTCCTCCAGTGAGATTCCTTTAGGGGCATATTTAAGAGACACTTATTGCCACCGGAGCATCACTTTTAGTGACGCTCCAGTGGCGCTATGCCCTGCGCCGTATTTACAAGGTGGAGTTAAGCCACTGTTCGTGGCTTAACGTCACCTGGTAAATATGGCCCCTTCACACACAGCACTTTGCTTGGAAGGGACATGCAATGGGTGTTGCTGTGAGCATGCCACAGCAACACCCATTGCATTTTGATGCTGACTCAGACTTATGAGATTTTGTTAACTTGAGGCAGTGCCAAAATCTAATGCCACCCCAGGCCCAGAGTGGCACAACGTGTTGAAATTCAGCACACACAGAAAGCACAAATCACTATTTAAGATTGGTTTTGCCCAGCACAAAAACATTCTCCCCCTCAACGCAGCCATCCTTGCACCATGGCGCAAGAATGGCTGCGTTGGAGCTTGGCAGCAAACTTAGCGGTGGCACAGTGGAAAACACAGGGATGCACTTGAATTTTGAAAAGGTGCGCAACGCTGCCAGATTTGGGGCAGCCCCATGCTCCATCATTTTCTGTAAAATATGGCACTCAGTTTTTCAAAATTTGGATTTGCAACAGTCTACATACTTGGGTTTGTGAACTGTCCATTAAATTATGGTCAAGATACTAGACTCCACTTTGTAACACTTATTTATCAAAAACCTACTAAATGCATTTACACCAAACCAAGGAAAGGCATACCTTTAGGTGGATTTCTCTATGCCAGACAGATGTACCCAAAAATAAAATTATATCTGAGAATTTCTAGGGCCCATCACAAGTTCCAGCTTGTTTTCCAAGCCTTTTTTAAGTAAAATAAGGTCAAATTGGGTAGATCATGACTGGGGTAAAAATGTACTTTCATTACTAGGGCATGCAGTAGGCAGCAAAAATCCATATGTTCTGCCCCATTGAAATGCTTAAATACTATGCCCCATAAATCCTTCACCCCAGTGCATTTGTACTTATTGAGTCAGATAAATATTTCATGCCCCTTCACCCCACTTCTGATCAGGACCTAGATTTTAAGCTTCAACAATGGAAAGGAGCATGGCAGCAACTGTCACTGCAATTCTTTGGAAAGTTTAGCATTGAGACATCATACTCTAGTCATTTTCCATCTGTTATTTCTGACCTTTAGGAAAACCCTCATTGACACTCACCTGGCAATTTTTTCTTTTATATGTTACTGCATAGATTGTTACTTGCTGGCACTGTATCGTGAGATCCTCTTAGAATTAGAGCTGACACCTGGAGCCCGATTAAGAGTTTGGAGGTCAAAAGACTGACAGACTCGCAGGGGAGGTCAGACCTCCCTGGATGTGGTGGTCTGACCGCCATGTTGCAAGATTTGAGTTTGGTGCCACCAAAAGACTGCAGTCTCTGATGCCGACCGTATGACAGCGGTCTAGGTTGTAATCAGCCCTGATGGCACTGAAGTCAGCGCCACCATGCTGGTTACAGCATGTTCTCTGCCAGCCTTTTAATGGTACCTCAACTACCATGAAAAGGCTGGCTTAGGACAAGTGCAGGATTTCAATTCTTGTCTGTTGACATTTAGAATCAGTACACGTGACTCATGCACCCAACTGAGTCATGTTGCTAGGCAACCTACAAGGATCTAATCACTAGGCCAAGTGCGTGACTGCTGGCAGGCTGCTCCTATAAATAGTCACGCCCATCCCTTTCTGGTGCTTGGCTTTGTCTCTGGTTCCTAAACAGCCTCTCTCCTCTGTTCACCAATTTTGTGGAATGTGGTGACTCATCGGATTTTAGATGGCTTCGGGACTCGGATGTCTCTTGGAAGACAGTGCCCAGATCAAGATTAAAAATGGGTTTCCAACCCCTTTCCAGGGAGCAGCTATGTTGTTGCACTTGCTGAGAATCTCTAAGAAACTTGAACTAGAGTACGCTGTGCCCTAGTTCATTTTGTGGATTTGGCGCATGCTACTACCTGACATTAACTATTCTTTTGAACTGAATGCAGTGTCTATCACCATGTCAATCTTTTATTAGATTCCCTGGTACTGTTGAACATGAGTACAAAGCTTTTGGAGGTGCCTTCTTCGTGCCACGACCCTTGTGTCCTGTGAAACCTTCTGTGCTCAAACTTTCACCAATAATCCTTCTTGTGTTATGTTTTAGGCACACTGTGCTTCCATTTCATGTACCATTGTCTAATATTCATTTTCTCTGTGTGTAATGTATGTACTAGTGCTGTTCACTGGTCAGTGTAATACAGCTGATCACCCCTTTATTCACCATTGTGTGTATTAGTGATCAAAATCACTTTGGATGACATATTAGAGAGCATAGGATGAAGTGACTTCTCATCGCTTATCCTTCATGTGTATATTCTATGGATATTGACCCCTGGTCCTGTGTGTCAGTCATCCTTATTTACAGATGTAACTGAGAACTGCCACAAGAGGAGTAGATTCTGTGGTGTCCTGTCAGAGTCAAGATGATTTAACTCCTAGTTTACATACTTTTGTTTTAGCCTTCTCTTAGCGCTAGGGTTTTCCCAGTACGAGCAATACTAATTGTGTCTCTCTTCTCTTCTCCAAGACACCATCCCTAATGGAACATTGACCATACCCGTATGCCCCCAAGAAAGAGTGCCCCGCTGGACCAGGCAGTGAAAACATACCAGTGTTGTTTTTTTCTCCTCTCTTACCAATTCCCTTTCCATTTCAGGACAGCTGCTGAGAGACCTGTGATTCTCTAGTAGTGTCTAGAGGTGTTCTGGGAAGTCAGAGGAGCATTCATCACCCCTGCAGATGTCCTGCCCTTCAGGTAAGTGCCCCAGACAAGATGTGAGGTAAAGTTATTAAAACGCTGTAGCCCAGAAAAAAGAGTATGCTGGCCATAGCGGAGGAACATACATTGTTGTGATGCATTGTGTGCTCCTTGTAGATGCCATTCCTTAGCAGACTCATTAGGATTACTCAGGATGTGATCCTCTTAGCCTAGTCAATGGTTTGTGGGAGCAGGTTTCTACATAAAGTCATTTAGTGGGTCTCCTTTGTCTCCACTAGGATTCTTCTCTCAATTTCTGTCTCCATTTTGTCCTCCAGGCTTTCACCTGGATTTCACTGAAAGAGGAGTAAGACTGCATTTCCCTGGAGGTCATTCAATGGGGAGATAGCACTTTTTCAGCTATTCTCTTGGCTTGTCCTGTAGCCCACTAAATGAAATGTCTTTGGAGTGTGTCACAATGAGATATAGTTTTGCACCATCTGCACTTGTTCACAAGGTTTTGATACTAGCTACTGTTTTTCTATCATTACTATAGGTTTTTTATGATTATGCTCACCCCTGGCACACTGTTTGCATATGCATCTATGGTAGTAGACAGAGGACCTATTTTTAAACAATTCTGTTGAAGGCATCATTACTGCTATTGTGATGTACAATGTGAATATGTGGGTTTCCCTTTGCAGTTGAATGAGGCTACATAGTTCCTACATGTTACAATTTTGTATTCCTATTCATCTGGCCTGTTCATGTGAGATTTCTCATGTGAATGACCATGTTCAGAATATGCTTTCCTACATACCTTTCCCTCTGGATACCCACAAATTATAAAGCATTTGGCACTGCTATTCATAGTTAGGATTCAGTTGGGTGAACTGCCTCTTGCATAGTGTCTGAACAATTGCTTAATCTTGTCCCAACTAACTGTCAAAATAATCTGTCTACCTAAGCTCTTCAAAAATGCAGCCAAAATTTCAAGCATGGAAGTTTGTGAGGGTTTCCTGACACATTGACTGTCAACCAATATTTTAGCTAGAGGAATGGTACTGGGAATCTTCCTTTGACCAACAATCTGAAAGATGTTTAGATAAATCTATTATGACTGGCCTTTCTCAAGGATATTCTGTTCAGTTTAGTGCAAGGATACTCCCTTTTGCGGTATTAGCATTATAAAAGTGCCTTCAGAACACATGCCATTACCATGCATGCATGTATCACACATTTGATTTTTTTTAAAAAGCACTATTTACATATACACTGAAAATTAAGGACCCACTTTGAATATCATTGTGAAAATAGCGAGAAATTGCAATTTTAAAAAGTGATTTTTCAATGTTACTAAATGTGTCACCACTAGGATGGCAGCCATTACATCCAGATAAGCTTACATTTTTTTCTCAAACACTGACTTGTCTCTAAAGGTATTTGTTCTGTCATGTTTTTAAAGAACAAAATAAAACAATTCCGAAACACATTTTGGAATAAATTGCAGTTATACCTCAAAAGTAGTATATATGTTGCCACCCATTTTTTTGCAATCACTGGGACACTGCTATCTGCAGTGACCAGATGTATTGGCAAGAAGACTGTCACAGTGAGTTACCCTTCTAAACACTGCCGCCTACTTTTACAAGTGAGTAATGCTAGCATAAATATGATATATTGCCAGTGGTAGGTGGGATTAATTACTTTTAAATAATTTCTTTTAATTTTAATTTCATTTCACAAAATTTCCCAGATTTTATTATGAAAATTGAGAAGTCAAAAAAGTTCCTCTAGTAAAAGCAATTCAGAATTTAGTACTGGTTACACATTGTTATAAATACTAGTAGTTAAAAAAAAAATATATACTTCTTTTTATTAAAAAAATGATTTAGGGCCTGATTTAGATCTGGGTGGATAGAATACTCCATCACAAATGTGACAGATATCACATCTGCTGTATTATGAGCTTCGTAGGATAATATGATATCATAATACAGCAAGCAAGCTATCCATCACGATTGTGACGGAGTATTCCCACCCATCAAGATCTAAATCAGGCCCTTAGTTGCAAACAAAAACAGAACAGATTTCCCACTGTTTTTTTACTTAAACTCTGCTGGACTCTGAGGGCAGAGTGGATATAGTAATCTGACTCCAATCAGGCCTTACCACAAAGGAACAATGGGAGAGGTTGATTTCTTTATCCAGTTCCAGTCAGCATTTAGCTCAGGGAAGGTGCTGGACATTGAGAGGGGCACATTTACTATGATAACTCCTATCAAGGGTTACTTCAGATGCCAGGATGGGGCAGATTTAGACCCTGATTCTGAAATTTGTCACCCAACGCAGCACTGCAGCCAAAATTTACATAGAAATGTTACTCTTCCTCCTCTCCCTAGCGCTGTTGCTGATTTCAGCTTCTGTGCAGCATGCGCACACCTTAGCGCCATAGTGTTGTGAAGTGTGCTTGAGTCTGGCATAGGTTTTGTGCAGGAAGGTATCCTTCCTGTACAAAATACTCTGCCTAAACCAGTGAAAACGCTTTTCCTACTTTGTATGTGTGGTGTACAGTGCAGCCGAAATGCAAATTAGGAAAAGCACAGAGAAATTAAAACTTTTCTCCGTTTAATATCTCCTTTTCAGCAGCATACATTTTTGGCACTAAACCCTTTCTGTTGATGTTTGAGAATAGGGTTTAGTGTCAAAAAGCATGGGTGGTAGCACAGGTACGTGCATATACCACCTATGTAATACCCCCTTGACACAAAGTAACGCAAAACAGAAATTTGCGCTTCTTTGCCTTATGTTTCCATACAAACCAATGCAAATACCAATATGCGTTGGCTTGTGAATCCCAAAAAAGTTTAGCGTCAGTTTAGCATTCCTAAAGGAATGCTAACCTGACGCTAAACCGTTTAGAATCCGGACCTTAGGCCCTCATCACAACCCTGGTGGTAAATGCCGCCTGCCGCAGTGCCGACGGCCGCCAAGATACTGTGACCACGGCGGTAATCTGCCACGGGTATTATGACCCACACAGAGAATCCCGCCACAATACAGACACCAACACAAGTCCGCCACACCAAAGGTCAGTGATAAACTGGTGACAGCAAAACCCACACCGTTGTGCCAACAGGAATATACCCACAGTATCAGAACCCACGAATCAACACGGCGGTCACTCAACCGTGGTAATCCATTGGCGGTACACACTGACGCGCTCAAAATACACACACAATTACAAAACCACACCACGTTGGACAATTCAAAATACACACACCTAACACACATACACACACCACACCCTCACACCCATACCACTATTAAACACATACCCACATTAGCCACAACCCCTTACAATGAAAAAAAGAGACCAAGCACCGAGAGACAAGCAAAGAGCACCCACTCAATCAGAGGCACAGGACACCATGAGCCATACACCATCCACGCACATCACAGTATACACCCCAACAGATCACCCCTCACATCAGCTCACACATCCTCACACATATCACTCACACCACATCTATGGCACCCCAAAGACACCCCAGGTTTTCAGAGGAGGAGCTAAAGGTCATGGTAGAGGAAATCATCTGGATAGAGCCACAGCTATTTGGATCGCAGGTGCAGCAGACCTCCATTGCAAGGAAGATGGAGTTATGGCTGAGAATCGTGGACAGGGTCAACGCCGTGGGACAACACCCAAGAACAAGGGATGACATCAGGAAGAGGTGGAACAACCTACTAGGGAAGGTACGTTGCGTGGTTTCAAGACACAAGATTGCTGTACAGAGGACGGGCGGTGGACCCCCACCTCCTCCCCACAACTAACAACATGGGAGGAGCAAGTATTGGCAATAATGCAGCTTGAGGGCCTTGCAGGAGTAGCAGGAGGACTGGACTCTGGTAGGTCAAATCTTTATTACTTTATCCCCCACCCTACCTGCATGCTATCTCAAACTCCTACTCCTTACCTTCACACCCATTGTTCCATCACCTCAAATATACCCCACTATCACAACTCACCCATCCCAATACCAAGCCCTGCACGCCACACCAATCCATGGACCCCCATCACAGACCTGCATGGACACCCATCACCCCAGCATGCCAAATAGAGAGACTCACCCATCCCACAAAATCACCACTCAGACAAGGCCAAGCCGACAGGGGAAGCACAATCATGGCACACACAGATACATGAACAACTCATTTGCATCCCAACAGGACCCTTACCTAACATCACCAGAGAGGAGGTGCCAGCTACTTCCAGCCCCCCTCCCACAGAAGAGGCCCACAGTGATGACAGCAGCTCTGCATGCCTGGATCTGGATGACCAACCTGGCACTTCAGGGACCTCTGGACAGTCGGTTACCCTGCCACACTCCCAGACAGCCAGAGAG
This sequence comes from Pleurodeles waltl, assembly GCF_031143425.1. Lineage (NCBI taxonomy): Eukaryota > Metazoa > Chordata > Amphibia > Caudata > Salamandridae > Pleurodeles > Pleurodeles waltl. The sequence continues at coordinate 255,001,348 of NC_090443.1, read as the reverse complement.
CCTCGCCCCCCCAGGAAACACCAGCACAGCACCCACCCAGCAGGCCCATTCCTCTGTTCCCAGAACACGTCAATCAGCAGTGTGTCCACCACTACAGGGACCCCAGGCAACCCCACAAACACAGGCGATCAGGGACCTGGGGTCAGTGGCAGGGCTCAACTATTAGCCACACCAGGTGCCTCTGGAGTTGCCCCATCATATAAGGGATGCTGCTATTCCTCAAGATATAGGCATCATGCACTGAGCCAGGATATTTGGCATTCACATGGGAGATGTACTGGTCCGCCAAGCACACCATTTGCACATTGCACAGTGATAGCTTTTTCTATTCCTGTAGACCTGTTCATTTCTGCGTGGGGGGACAAATGCCACATGTGTACCATCAATGGCACCTATGATGTTGGGGATATGTGGCAGGGCATAGAAGTCAGCTTTCACTGTGGCCAAATCCTCCACCTGGGGGAAAACGATGTCGCTACATATGTGCTTCAGTAGGGCAGACAACACTCTGGTCAACACGTTGGAGAACGTTGGCTGAGACATCCCTGATGCCACGGCCACTGTAGTTTGAAAGGAACCACTTGCCAGAAAATGGAGCACTGACAGAACCTGCACTAGAGGGGTTACTCCTGTGGGCTGACGGATAGCTGACATCAGGTCAGCCTCCAATTGTGCACACAGTTCTTGGATCTCCATTGTCGACAGGTCCACCAGGGATCTGTACACTGGAGGATGCTGCCATCTCATCATCTGCCTCAGCGGTTGTAGCCTATGGAGGAGAACGGTGAGCAGAAGGTCATTTTCCACATAGATGGCACAACTGTTTTTGAATTAATGTCACAGAAGCAGTGTGTGAATTCGAGAGTCAGTAGATGTACCAATATGTGCTGTGACGCAGCTAGGTGCCATGCCATGTGCCCCCCTGAAATGGCGACTACCTGACCTGTGAGGAGGGACAAGGGGAAATGAGGTAACTGCACTGGCGTTGTGCTGCCGCGCAACTCAGCCTTGGTTATCATTGGGCCCTATGGGTCCCAGGAGCCAATGGCGATGTATGCCGGCGGTGACGGTTCTTCACTGCCGTGGACGTCACCACGCCGTGGACGTCACCACCATTTTCTAGCTATTCACTCACTTGCTACCTGACCATCAACAGGAGAGGTTTTACATTGCAAGTGATGCTGTGACCTGAGTCTGGAAGCGACAATGGCTAGAGTGTCTGGGGAAAGGGCCCCTGCCTTCACTGTGGAGGAGTTGGAGAAACTGGTGGATGAGGTCCTCCCCTAGTACACATTACTCTATGGTCCTCCAGACAAACAAGTGAGTACACCGTGAGCATGATGCGTGGGCTATGCCTGTTTGGAGTGGTGTGGATGTAAGCCACATGTTGGGGGGGTGCTAAGGCATCCTGGCCTGAGTGCTGCATGAAAGTTGGTCAGTGTATGTGTGTCAGGGCATGGGTGGAAACTGGTGTCCAATGAGTATGACGGTCTGGACGGGTGAGTAATTACATTTTGCGCTGTCTTTTCCCTCTAGGTCAGCGCCCAGCAGAAAAAGGGTATTTGGCGTGCCATTGCCAAGGAGGTGCGGACCCTGGGGGTCTATCATAGGCGGAACACCCACTGCCGCAAGAGATGGGAGGACCTGCGCCGCTGTACGAAGAAGACGACGGATCCCCAGCTGGGGCTGGCCTCCCAACGTGGAAGGGGTGCCCGTCGCACCATGACCCCCCTGATCTTCTGCATCCTGGTGGTGGCCTATCTGGAGTTGGATCTTGAGGGCATCACAACAGCCACAAGGGGGTGAGTACAGATTTAGAACGCTGACTTTACGTGCTTTAGGAGCTAGCAGGGTGGGGAATGGTGGCAGTGTCTTCCCCTAGGCCAGGGCGATCATGGCGGGATAGGTCCCTTATGTGCAGGCTCTGAATCACTCCTACCCCAATGGTACAAGCGGCCAACTACTACTGGGCAGGGTCCTGTGGGTGTCAGGTGTGCAGATGCTGGCATTAGGTATTGTACCCCATGGGCTGGTGACTTCCTTAGTGACTGGTTGGGCATGGCCTAGTGCATAGGGCGGCTCCCTGTGTGTTGTGTCCGCCAACGGTAGTGGTGTTGCTGGCATTGACCAAGAATGGTTGACTGCTCAACGGTGAGGGATCTCAGGAGGTCAATAACCTCCTCACTGAGGGCAGCAGGGCTGATTGGGGCAGGGTCTGAGGTGCCTGGGGCAAAGGAGATGCCCACCCTTCTGTGTGAGGGGGCACGGGAAACACGCTAAGGGACTGCTGGGAGGGCGGTGCTGGCAGGGGGGGTGGTGGCTGTACCTGTTGTTGGGGTGTGCACAGAGGTGTCCGCCACCGCCAGGGAGCTTCCATCGGAGGAGGAGTGGCTGTCTGTAGTGTCCCCTCCTGTCTCTGTCATGGTGCTCCCCTCACCCTCCGTCCCTCTGGTACCCTCACCCTCAGTGGATTCGGTCTTCAGGCCCATGTGGGATGCAGCTCCCTCTGTCGCCGGTGCCTCTGCTCCTCCGCCAGATGATGCTAATGCACACAAAGACAGAGTGACAAAACAAAAAGGGAGGGAGACACAGAGGAAACACTTGGTCAATGCCAGCAACAAGACTACCGTTGGCGTACACAACACACAGGGAGCAACACTATGCACTAGGCCATGCACTACCAGTTCCAAAGATAGTCACCAGCCCATGGGGTACCTAGCACAACGCCATCAACTGCACACCTGAAACAAACAGGGCCCTGACCAGTAGTAGATGCCCACTAACACCATTGGGGTTGGACTGCTTCAGAGCCTGCCCAACAAGGGACCTACCCTGCCATGTTCGCCCTGGTCTATGGGCACCCACAGTCCACATCCCCACCCAGGTAAAACCTCAAGGAGTGCAAAGTCATGAATATGAATTTGTACTCGCCTCCTTGTGGCTGCTGTGATGCCCTCAAGCGCCCATCCAACTCCGGATATGCCACCGCCAGGATGAGGGACATCAGGGGAGTCAGGGTACAAGGGGCACCCGTTCCACGTTGGGAGGCCAGCCCCAGCTGGGCCTCCGCCATCTTCCTTGCCCAGCGGCGCAGGCCCTCCCAATGTTTGCGGCTGTGGGTGCTCTGCCTTTCAAAGACCCCAGGGTCCGCACCTCCTTGGCGATGGCACGCCAAATACCCTTTTTCTGATGGGCACTGACCTGCAGGAAAAATACAGCAGAAAGGGACTTGTCATACCGTCCGGACCATCATACTCATGGCCCACCATATCCCTCCCATCCCCTAACACACATACATTCACAACCATACTTGCAACACTCTGACCAGGACACCTCAGCCCCCCCATATGTGGCTTACACACACACCACTCCATACATTCATGGCCCATGCATCAAGCTCACAGTGTACTCACCTGTTTGTCTGGAGGACCATAGATTAAAGTGTACTTGGGTAGGACCCCATCCACCAGTCTCTCCAACTCCTGTGAAGTTAAGGCAGGGGCCCTTTCCCCGAACACTCGAGCCTTTGTCGCTTCCAGACACAGGTCACAGCAGCACTTGCATTGTGGGTCCTCTCCTGTTGAAGGTCAGGTAGCAAGTGAGTGAATAGATAGAAAATGGCAGTCACATCTGCGGCGGTGCTTCCCATCACGCAGTCGTACATCGCCATTGGCTCCTGGAGCCCATAGGGCCCAATGATAACCAATGCGAAGTTGTGCAGCGGTCGTCGACTGCCTACCGCAAATGCACACAACATCAGTGGAATTAACTCATTTCTACTTGCCCCTCCTCACAGGTAAGGCAGCCGCCATTTCAGGGGCGCTCAGGCCATGGCACCTAACTGCGTCACAGCGAACATTGGCACATCAACTGACTCTCGAATTCACATACTGGTTCTGTAAATGAAGAGATGCATCATTGTTTCAATAGATGTGTGATTATCACTCTCTGCTCACTGTTTTCCTCCCTAGGTTTCAACCGGTGAGGATGAATATGAGATGGAGACATCGTCCAGTGTACAGACCCCTGTTGGACCTTGCGACAATGGAGGACAGACACATTATCCTATCCTACAGACTTGATCGGGCCACAATCTAAGAAATGTATGCCCATTTGGAGCCAGACCTGATTTCAGCTATCCGCCAGCCCACAGGTATCCCACCTCTAGTGCAGGTCCTGTCAGTGCTTCATTTCCTGGCAAGTGGTTCCTTTCAAACAACATAGGCCATGGCATCAGGGATGTCTCAGCCAATGTTCTCCAACATGTTAACCAGAGTGTTGTCTGCCCTGCTGAAACACATGTGCAGCTACATCGTATTCCCACAGTGAAAGTTGACTGTTATGCCCTGGGACATATCCCCAACATCATTGGTGCCATTGATGGTACACATGTAGCATTTGTCCCCCTCCCCCAGAGAAATGAACAAGTGTTCAGGAATAGGAAAAGCTATCACTCACTGAATGTGCAGATAGTGTGTTTGGCGGACCCATGTCAATGCCAACTATCCTGGCTCTGTGTATGATGCCTTTATCTTGAGGAATAGCAGCATTCCATATGTGATGTCTCAACTCCAGAGGCACAGGGTGTGGCAAATAGGTGAGCCCAAGGTCCCCAACCAGTATATGATGGTGTATGGTTAAGGGGTTGGCCCTAAGGGTGAGGATCTGGCTAACAGGTATCCCTCGATATTTGCAGGTGACTCTGGTTACCCCAACCTCTCATGGCTACTGACCCCAGTGAGGAATGCCAGGACAAGGGCAGAGGATTGTTACAATGAGGAACATGTGCAAACAAGGAGGATAATTGAGAGAACCTTCGGCCTCCTGAAGGCCAGGTTCAGGTGCCTCCATCTGACAGGTGGATCACTGTACTACTCACCCAAGAAGGTGTGCCAGATCATTGTTGCATGTTGCATGTTGCACAATCTGTCCTTAAGACACCAGGTGCCTTTTCTGCAGGAGGATGAGCGTGGAGATGGTCGTGTGGCATCGGTGGATCCTGTGGACAGTGAGGAAGAGGAGACAGAGGATGACGATATGGACAACAGACTTTCTCTCATACAGCAGTACTTCCAGTGAGACACAGGTAAGACACTGTAACTTCACTTTACATTTCAGTTTTCTGTTGGACATTGGAAATGGTAGCATGTCATTCCCTATTTCTATGGCCACTTACTGTTCCCTTTGGCATCTCTATTTTCAGATCTCTGTGCCCCACTCTGGCTCCTGGTGTGTTTACTGCTGCCAACTACAGATCATACCAATGTATATATAACTGTACATATGAATTGCAATGTTTACAGATTATTGAACTAATACATATTTTAATCAAATGACAAACTCCAGAGTTGTGTTTGTTCCAAGGGTGTTTTTTTAAGTGCTAAAAGGTTGAGGGTGATGTGCAATGGGCTGGGGTGATGGTGGAGGAATGTCCATTTAGAGTAACGTCTCTTAGTATCACAGGTGCATTGTCCAATAGGGCAATGGCAGTTCAAGGTGGACAGGGTAACAGAGTAGGACAGAAAGGTGACAATCAGGAGAGTCTTCTTTCCTGGCGGGGGTCTTGGCAAAGTTCTCTGGCCTGGATAACAGGGACTGTTTGCGGGGAGGTTCTCCTTCTGCAGGGGGTGGGGTGCTGGTGGCCTGTTGTTGCAGTGACGGTGTCTCCTGTCCACTAGTGCCGGCGGAAGTGGAGGGCTGTTCTTTGGTGTGGCTTGTGTCAGGGGCCTGTTGGTGTGCCACTGCCTCCCTCATGGTGTTGGCCATGTCAGGCAGCACCCCTGCAATGGTGACCAGGATGGTGTGAATGTGTTTGAGGTCCTCCCTGATCCCCAGGTACTGTCCCTCCTGCAGCCACTGGGTCTCCTGTAACTTGGCCAGTATCTGGCCCAAGGTCTCCTGGGAATGGTGGTATGCTCTCAGGATGTTGGTGAGTGCCTTGTGGAGAGTGGGTTCCCTGGGCCTGTCCTTCCCCTGTCACACAGTAGTCCTCCCAGCTTCCCTGTTGTCCTGTGCCTCTGTCCCCCTGAACCTTGTGGCCACCTGTGATCCGAATAGCTGTGGCTCTACCTGGATGATTTCCTCCACCAGGACCCTTAGCTCCTCCTCTGAAGACCTGGGGTGTCTTTGGGGTGCCATGGATGAGGGGTGAGTGGGATGTGTGAGGGTTTGTGGGGTGATGTGTTGTGATGTGTGCTGTGAGGTGCATGGATGGTGTATGGGTGATGGTGTTTTTTGGCTCAGATTGAGTGGGTGCTCCTGGCTTGTCACTCTCTCTCTGTTAGCAATCCTTTTTTTTTGTAGAAATGGTTGTGGGTAATGTGGGTGTGTGTTTTATAGTGGTGTGGATGTGGTGTGGGTATGTGTGCCAGGTGTGTCTAGTTTGAATTGTCCAATGTGGTGTAGTTTTGTAAGTGTGTGTGTATTTTGAGCGCAGCTGTTGAAACACTGCTGTGGTGATTCGTGGGTCCTGATACTGTGGGCGTATTTCTGTTGGCGTAACGATGTGGATTTTGGTACCGCCAGTTTATCACTGACCTTTGGTCTGGTGGACTTGTGTGGGTGTCTGTATAGTGGCGGTTTCTCTGTGTGGGTCATGATACCCGTAGCGGTGTACCACCGCAGTCACTGTATGTTGGCAGCCGTCAGCACGGCGGTAGGCGCCATTTACCTCCAAGGTTGTAATGAGGTCCACAGTAATTACAATTACTTTACATTAAAAAACCATAGCAATTCACTGAAAAACACAAAGGTTACAGGGTGGTTATTACTCATACAAAACCATAGAAATTCAGCAGTAATAGTTAGAGTACTTTTATGTAACTACATCTTGCGCCCTAAGGTAACTATAACTTGTGCCTTCGCCATGCACTGCTAATTACTCCATATATTGTATCATTGATGAGATCTTGTATGGCATCTTTGTTATTATCACTGAAACACTATAAAATTATTGATAAGAAAACTGACGGCAGGCAAGGGCGCGAGATATAGTTAACTTAGGGCATGAGTTACAGTTACTTGAAATAGGCCTAACTATAACTGCTGAAGTCACATATGACATCATCCATTGAGTGTGCATGTTTGTTTCACAGTTTACATACTGGCAAGTAAATACAATATTCCTTATCTCCTTAAAAGTGTTCCCAAAATGCGTGTGATCCTAATGCACCGTAACTATGTAGAGGTCATAGTTACTTGAAAGAAAACACTTGAAAAGTGATTTTGTACAGGTAAATTCAGAACCTAACTATAACCTCCTTGTAACCGTTGGCGTTTTCAGTGAATATATATATATACATATATATATTAATTAATATATATAATTTAACACCTCCAAGTGTAAACCAGTGTTTATAAGTGAATGGTTGTATTTTGTGAATGTGCATGTGCATTGTTGCTCCCGTCACACGGCCGCAACACCGCCGGCTCCATTAGGAGCCAGCTCCCATGTTGCGGCCGACATCACCGCTGGGCCGGCGGGGATGTCAAAATGGGGCTGGCGGGAGTGCGGCTGCATTGGCGGCCGCTCAGCGGTACAACCTTGGTGTCTACCAGAAGCATAATACTTTGGTAGCTGCTTTTTGGTGTTCTTCTGCTATTCCTCAAAACACTGATTCCTCATGTCAAATAATGGCAAAAGCAGGAGAGAGTAGTGCTGTTTTGAGGCTGCTAGGGAGGAGGAAGAGGAAGCCACTGCCCAGAAGGATGAAGAGCTGGAGGGAAGAAAGCACCTAAAGGAATCGGCGGAGTGGCAGTGGCAGTTTTTTGTTGGGAAGAAAGTGAATATACAACATGTGACATGCACCTTATGTCATAAGGTGATTTTCTGGGGAATGTCCAGAGGCCAATGCTGTGCATTGTTTACACAGGGTTGACTAGCGGAAACATTATATTACAATGTTTCTGCATGTCAGCTCAGTGGAAGCATCGTAATACGACTGGGGGGAGTCTGCCGGCTCTTGTATTGAAATCATCAAACAAGTTAGGCCACATAATGATATATCTACTGTGAGAGGATGGTTTTGAGCATCTGGTATGCCCTGATTTTTTTCACTTTTTGAACATCTGGTTTTGACTTTTTACTGTGAGGGAGCCTCCTTATCAGGAACTCCCCCACAGTAAGCTCATGGTAATATGGACTACACATGTGGCCCTCAGTGCTGCCTTGCTAAAGAAAGGCTGCTGTGGTACAGCAAGAGTAGGAGGCCCCGTGCTGGGTACACAGGATCATGTGTGCACACGCGTGTGCACCCATGTAAGGGCTTCGCGGGGAAGGATCCTGGCATGCGCAGCCCAAGAACAGTGCTTGTGGAGCCTGGTGCAGAAGGAACTATGTAGAGTGGGTGGTGACCTGGAGTAGGCCTCATGAGATGGGTGTACCCAGAGGAGGTATAGTCAGTGTGCTTACTGTATTTTTACCATAGGGACACTCCAGTACACGTCAACATCAGTGTGCTTACTGTCTTTTCACTGTAGAGACATCCCATTCAATTTCAATAGGAAAGAGTGGCCTAGGGCGTAACTCAGGTGCCCTAGCGCCCACAGAGAACAGAGTAGCACCAATGTACACTGTAACCTGTGCGAAAAGATTGATGCAGTAGGTCACAAAAGCATACTTGTACAATTTGTGGGTCATCCAGGAATGTTATCTTTCTCTGACTCAGCTCAGGATTAGTGTCAATTACTGTTCTAATAAGCTGTCGGAGCAGGGCCTTGCATCAATCAGCCAGCTGTCAACCCCTGCCAGGAAATGGACAGAGAAGCACTGAAAGGAATGCTAGGAAGGAGCTGCTGAGGTCAGAGCACATGTGGCCCAAGCTTCTGGACGACGCCATTTTGGAACTATCCAGAAGACTGTGCACAAAGGAGGGGACAGGGGCAAGGAAGTGATGTGACACATCTGGATTTGCCAGATGTGCAGGTCTGCTGGACACTTCTGCCCCCACTTAAAAGGGCCTGCTCAGGGGAGAGCTCTCTCTCTTGGCTGTGCTTCACTGCTGGACACTCAGCCTGCAGACAGGCGTCATGGGCAAATGGAAGGACTTCGGGCCCAGTGAGGCGCAGGCCAGGGCCAGGTAAGCTGGTCCCCTCACTCCCCCTGAGGACTAGTTGGGGGAAAGATTGGGCTGGGGCAAGGAGAGCATGCTGCGCAGAAGGAAAGGAGGTCACCTAGGGGAACATCTGGTGCAGGGAGCCAGTGGGACTGCCCCCCTATACACTGGGACCCTTCCAGGTCATGAGATATAAAAGTAGTGCTCCTGGTGGCAAGGGCTCATCACCAGGAGCGAAATGACACCACAACCATCCAAATCGGCCCATGGGGGCCTGAGATATCCAAAGGAGAAGGTCTATGACCTATTCCTGAGTGAGCGGTGAAGCATGTAAGGCTCTGCTGCTGCTCCAGTCGATGCCTCTGGGGTGCGACAGGGCCCGAGGGCAGCCCCCAAAACAGAAGCCAGGCCAGGGGCTGCCGTCATGACCCCCGTGGAGACAAAGAAAGGGCCCCAGACCCCATCCTGGGACCCCACAGCCCCAAAGAAGAGGAAGACATTCCCCGTGAATATGGTGGAAAGGGGCTCTGGACCTCATCCCAGGGCCCCGCCAGGAAGAAAAGTTGGGGAACATAGTCATGTCTCCAGCAGAGATGGCCATCGGCAGAGGGAGTGCCGGCGGCCGAAGACTAAGCCGGGGAGCACTGTCGCGCTCCCGCAAACATTGTCCTGGGGTCCTGGACCCCATCACGGGGACCCAAAGACCAAGTCAGGGGGTGCTGCCATGCCCCCATTGAATACTGTCAGAGGGGCCCCAGACCCCATCCAGGGGCCCGATGCAGCAGGAGAAGAGGGGGGAGTGCCATCGCTCTCCCCGGGTGGCCCATTTGGCTGCACAGCAACGCGCATCTTCCCCCAGGAGCGGGCTGACAACAAAGATCAGACCGGCTCCTACGGCCACACCGGGAGGTGCGGGCCATGCAGGGAACTGGCAGGAGTGGCCAAGGGTAGGCTCCCTGAGCCGCTCCCCCAACATCACTCACCTGATAGGGGTGTCAGGGTGGGACCGGACACCCCCAACAATCAGGGCAGCTGGGGGTGGGCTCCCTGCGCTGCCCTCCAAAGAGAAGGCAGCATGACAGGGGTGTCTGGGTGGGACCGGACTCCCTGTGCTGCCCTTGCCCAGGAAACGCGGCTCAAGGCTGCAAAACGGAAATGACGAAAAGGAAATGCGAAGCGACTCTACCCAGCACAGCGGGAGAGCTGCTCATTAAATATGCATATGGCTGGTAAGACTTTGCGGGCCTAGGTCCCCCAGGACAAATTGTTGAGCTCGTGGTGGCCCCAGGAAGATGGGGCCACCACCAACCAAGTGCCCCTTGTCAGGGGGAGCTGAAGGAACCACACAGCACTCCTCGCAATGCCAAGTTTATGTCCCCCACCCTAGGTTATGTGGGACAAAGGACATATAACCCCCCAAGGGTTAAAAGCTAATGTAAATTACCAGCATGTTAGAACGTTTGCTTTTAGCTTGTGTGATTGCATTCTCTAGTAGTGCAAGTTGGTATTATACCAAAATATTCAAATGTATGAGATTACACCAACATAACCTAAAAGTAATCCATAAGTAGTTGTTTTTATTGTTTAAAGTGTTTAATCATGTTTCTAGGTGTTTCTGATAATGCTGAGTTGCGTAATAAGACTGATACCCACTCTCCTGTACAGTAATTATGCTCATTGTCTGGCTTTGGTGCGTTCATTCTATGTTACAGACAAATGTTGCATTGGGATATTAGGGACTGGTTTACCATGTGGGTGGTTGGATTATATTTCTCCTAGGGGGAGGCATGAGAGATTACACAATGTCATCCAAGGGTAATTCCATCCATTTGAGAATTGTTGCATAGTACTGAGTAGTGTGTGTGTGTGTGTGTGTGTAATAAATGTACTTTTACTTTATCAAAAGAAAAAGCACAGACTGGACAATCATTTATTGAGTGCCATGCTTGCGTGCCCACGAATGGGGATTACTAGCCCCATTGTTCCTTAAATATATTGTATAATGTACTTAAATATTTTGTCTCAAGGATGGAAAATAATGCCAGTACAAATAAAAGCGTGTCCAGAAATGAAACTTTGGCTAACAATGAAATCAGTAATTAAAGTATTAATTTTTATGTTATGTGGAGCAATTCTTTGTACCATTACACATAAATATTAATTTACCATAGTTAACCAAAGTGTTGAAACAACATTCGATGCACAGTCTGAACAAAAGTTAAAGTGCACAGCTTGATATATTACCTGTTTAGGTGCTATTGATTTCCGATCAGGAATTGGAGGGTTTACAAAACATTCAGATTCTGTGACTGTTAAGAAAGCATTCAAGCATTGGAAACATTCATGTTCCTAACAATACTTTACACCAAAAGATCTGTATGCGGCAACGTTTCCTTAGCTATAATTTCAAGCATTTCCATAAAGTATTCTTGTACATCTTGTTGCTGATTTACATAGAAACAAACTGTTACTGTACAAACATCAACAATATCTTACAGATTACTTACATCCTTACAGAACTGGCTATGTGTATTTTGTAAAAGTAATTCTTATACTACAGGTAAATCTAGAATCAGATTAACAATAGTGTTAGTTTAGCAGCTTAAATTACTTATCTGAAAGCGTAACATTTCAAGGTGGTATTCTTTTTCTTTTTACTTATATGGTTGCATTTTTGCTAAAGGCTCAGTGGCTGTGAACCTTTTTTCCTTTTCATATATATATTAGGTTTAGATAAAACCAGATATTCTCCAAGAGAAGGAGTATATATTCCTCACAAACTGTTATATTCACATACACGGGAAGTGTCAGCATGAATTTTTCTGTCATCAAGATCTATACTATATAGACATTTTATTGTCTTAACATAAGATAAAGCAACAAATGCCATGCCCTCTTTGAAAACACTAACCAATGTTAATTCATGTTAATTAATGCATAATCCAAGCTTAAACCTTGAGATTTATGTATTGTTATGGCTAAATATACAAGACATTGTTCTCTCCGGATAAATAAGGCCCTCATTACAACCCTGGCGGTCGGTGATAAAGCGGCGGTAATACCAGCAACAGGCCGGTGCCCAAAAAGTGGAATCATGACCACGGCGGAAACCGCAGATACAGCCACTTTAACTCACCGACCGCCATGATGGTAGCAACAAACACTGTGGCAGTAACCGCCAACAGCCAGACGAAAGACAATGTAGCCCACTGCATTAGAACCCGCCCATCTGTCACCTTTTCTGGGGCGGTACCAACGCCATCAAAAGCATAGCCGAAACAGAACACCGAAGGGAAACTACTCACCTCTCGACACTCCATGGAGCACGAGCTGCAGGTGTTCCCCATGCTGGTGTATCTTCTCATACACCAGGAACATGAACACCGGTGACGATGACCACGGTGAGTATGCACCTAGCACACGGGGGGGAGAGAGTGACACACACACGCAACACCGCAACACCCCCACCCTCACCTCCAGCACTATACACACAAACACATGCAACAACATTACATATATACCCCGTAACCCTCTGGAATAACGCAAGGACAAAAGGAATGGAGTAAAATGAGTGTAATATTAGTTATTTCAAGAAATACGTTCATGAAGAAAAAACAGTATGTAAATCATATACAACATATACAAAAGGACTGGGCCAAAACACATATGCCAAGGCCACACTTGACTCCGGCCTCAATACGGAGAGGACACTGCAGGGGCATCAGGTCAAAAACACACAGGCACCTCCGGGGGATGGGGAATGGGGCGGAACCTCAGCTGGAAGATGGTACAATGCCACTGCTCCTGGAGGGGGCTCCATTCCTACTGCTTGGTCCTAGGGAGTGCAAAGCCACATTCCCTCAAGTGGGTGGTTTGCCCACTGCTTGGTCCTGGGGAGTGGAAATCCACAGTCTCGCAAGTGGGTGGTTTGCCCACTGATTGGTCCTAGGGAGTGCAAAGCCACAGTCTCTCAAGTAGCTGGTTTGCACACTGCTGGGTCCTGGGGAGGGCAAAGCCACAGTTTCTCAAGTGGATGGCTTCTTCCACTGGTTCTGGAGGGGGCCTTGTGCCCAGTCTGCTTCATCCTCACAAGGAGGGGCTGAGTGGATGCCTTCTTTCATTGTTTCTGGAAGGGGCCTTGTGCCCCGTCTGCTTCATCCTGGCAAGGAAGGGCTGAGTGGATACCTTCTTCCACTGGTTCTGAAGGGGGGCCTTGTGCCCAATCTTCTTCATCCTGGTGAGGAGAGGCTGAGTGGATGCCTTCTTCCACTGGTTCTGGAGGGAACATTGTGCCCAATCTGCTTCATCCTGGCAAGGAGGGGCTGAGTGGATGCCTTCTTCCACTGATTCTGGAGGGGGCCTTGTGCCCAGTCTGCTTCATCCTGGCAAGGAGGGGCTGAGTGGATGCCTTCTTCCACTGGTTCTGGAGGGGGACTTGCGCCCTGTGATGCATATGTTTTGGAGTACAAGGTCATAGTCTCTCACCTGGGTGTCACAATGACAGCTTCTGCAGGGGCCATGGACGCACTGCAGCCCATGTAGTCACCACTACACACTGCTCTCTGGCGATGACTTTTGCTCAGTGTATGCCAGTTGTGCTGCAGGTGGCGGTTCAGGCAGTGGTGGTGGTATCCTCCAGGCCTTCACCTGCAGCCTCGGACGGCTGCCCACTGGGGCTGCTGGCAGTACTGCTGCTGGTGGCGGTGCAGGTGGCGGTGCTGGCCATGGTGCAGGTGGCAGTCCTGGCCACAGAGCAGGTGGTGGTGCTGCCAGTGGTGATGGTAGCCTCCAGGCCTTCACCTGCAGCCTCGGATTGCTGAAGTGCCATGGCTGGTGTTCTGTGCCCCTTCCTGCCCTTGGCAGATGGTGGTGCCTCCCTGCTTCTGCCAGCTGGAGTCTTTGACTTGGTCTTGCTGGCTGGTTGTTCCTCCTTCCCCTTGGTGGCTGTTGTCCCCTTCTTGCCCTTGCCAGGTGGCGGACCCATCTTGGCCTTGGCAGGCATTGGTGGCACACTGGCTGGGCTGCTGGGTGCCTCCTTGGAGCCTCTCACAGCTGCAGAAACCACAGTGGCCATGGAATGGATGGCTGAGGTGCTGGGCTGGCTTCTGGCCACCCTGGCCCAAGGTGAAGGACGAGGGAGGAGGGGTAGGGAATAGGTCAATGGTGGCGAGGAAAAGCTTCTTAGGGACACTAGGGCGGGAAGAGGGTGAAGGTTTGGGAGTGGAGGAAGAGGGAGTGGTTGTAGAAGGTGTCAGTCTGCTGTGTTTGGGTGCAGGTGCATGGGCTGGATGCTGCTGTGAGGTGAAGCCTGTTGGGTGTGTGTGTGCTTGCGTTTGTGTACTTTGGGAGGAGGGGTCACAGACACAGTAGGAGAGGACATAGGGGACGTATGCATGGATGTGGGGGTGGTGACTGCCAGTGAGGGGCGTGTAGTGATAGGCGTCCAGGTGATAGAGGTAGTGGATGAGGATGTAGTGTATGCAGGTGTGAGTGGAGATGCTACTCGGAGGGGGGTGAACAACGAGGAGGAGGGGGACACAGTGGAGGCATTGGATGTTGGTGTGTCTGCATGGGGATGGTGCTTGTGTGAGTGCCTGTGAGATGAAGGGGGATGCTTGTGTTTGCCTGAGCCACTTATGTGTGTTGATTTGGGTGATCGCTGGTCTGAAGGTGTGCTTGAGATAGGCTGGGGTTAAGGGGATTGGAACTGGGTAGAGGAAATTGGAGGGGAGGCTGGAGACAGGGACAATGGCTGCCATCATTGCAGAGGCCAGAGCCTGGAATGCTATCTGTTGGGCCGCCACGCCAGAGTGAATGCCCTCCAGGTATGCATTTGTTTGTTGTAAATGCCCTGCTACACCCTGGATGGCATTCAGTATGGTTGAATGCCCAACAGAGAGGGATCTCAGGAGGTCAATAGCCTCCTCACTGAAGTCAGCAGGGCTGACTGGGGCAGGACCTGAGGTGCCTGGGGCAAAGCAGACGCCCACCCTCCTGGGTGAGCGGGCACAGGAAACATGCTGAGGGGCTGCTGGGAGGGTGGTGCTGGTACTGGAGGTGGCGCCTGTACCTGTTGTTGGGGTGGGCACAGAGGTGTCCACCACCGCCAGGGAGCTTCCATCGGAGGAGGAGTTGCTGTCGGTAGTGTTCCCTCCTGTCTCCGTTGTGGTGCTCCCCTCGCCCTCCATCCCACTGGTGCCCTCACCGTCGGTGGATTCAGCCTCCAGGCCCATGTGGGATGCAGCTCCCTCCTTCGCCGGTGCCTCTACTCCTCCGCCAGATTATGCTAATGCACACAAGGACAGGGTGACAAAACAAGAAGGGGGGGAGACACAGAAGATGCACTTGGTCAATGCCAGCATCACCACTTCCGTTGGTGTACACAACACACAGAGATCAGCCCTTTGCACTTGGCCATGCACTACCAGTTACAATGCTAGTCACCAGCCCAGGGGGTACAATGCCCAACGCCATTAGCTGCACACCTGAAACCCACAGGACCCTGCCCAGTAGTAGATGCCCACTACCACTTGTGGGGTTGGAGTGCATCTGATCTTGCCCATTATTGAACATAGCCTGCCATGTTCGCCCTGGCTTAGGGGCACCCACAGCCCACATTCCCCACCTAGTTAAAACCTTCATGCATGCAAAGTCATGCTTCTGATTCTGTACTCACCCCCTTGTGGCTGTTATGATGCCTTCAAGCGCCCATCCAACTCCGGATAGGCCACCGCCAATATGCGGAACACAAGGGGGGTCAGGCTACGATGGGCACCCGTTCCTCGTTGGGAGGCCAGCCCCAGCTGGGCCTCGGCCATCTTCCTTACCCAGTGGTGCAGGTCCTCCCACCGTTTGTGGCAGTGGTGCTCCGCCTGTCAGAGACCCCCAGGGTCCGCACCTCTTTGCCGATGGCACGCCAAATACGCTTTTTCTGATGGGCGCTGACCTGCAGAAAAGATACAGCAGAATAGGGATTAGTCATACCTTCCGGACTTTCTTACTCATGGCCCACCATATCCCTCCAATCCCCTTATGCACATTCATTCCCCACCATACATGCAGCACTCTGGCCAGGACCCCTCAGAACCCCCCCTCCCTACACAGGTCTTACACACACACCAATCCATACATTCATGGCCCACGCATCATGCTCACAATGTACTCCTGTTTGTCTGGAGGACCATAGAAAAAAGTGTACTGGGGTAGGACCCCATCTGCTAGTCTCTCCAACTCCTCCGAAGTGAAGGTGGGGGCCCTTTCCCCAGACACTCGAGCCATTGTCGCTTCCAGACACAGGTCACAGCAGCACTTGCAGTGTAGGTCCTCTCCTGTTGAGGACCACAGGTAGCAAGTGAGTGAACAGGAAGAAAATGGCGGTCACGTCCGTGGCGGTGCGTACCATCACCACAGGCGTACATCGCCATTGGCTCCTGGAACCCATAGGGCCCAATGATAACCAATGCGAAGTTGTGCTGCGGTCGTCAACCGCCTACCGCAATGGTGCACAACGTCAGTGGAATTACCTCATTTCCGCTTGTGCCTCCTCAAAGTTCAGGCAGCCGCCATTTTAGGCGGGCACAGGCTATGGCACCTAACTGCGTCACAGCATACATTGGCACACCAACTAACTCTTGAGTTCACATACTCTTTCTGTAAATGAAGAAATGCATACTAATATTTACATATGTGTGAATATGACCCTGTGCTCACCGTTTATCACCCTAGATTTCAACCACTGAGGATGAATAGGGGAAGGAGACATCCCCCCGTGTACAGACCTCTGGTGGACCTGGCGACAATTCGAGGAGAGGCACATTATCCTAACCTATAGACTTGCTAGGGCCACAATCCAAGAGCTGTGTGCCCAATTGGAGCCAGACATGATTTCAGCTATCTGCCAGCCCACAGGTAATCCCCCCTCTAGTGAAGGTCCTGTCAGTGCTCCATTTCCTGGCAAGTGGTTCCTTCCAAGTGACAGTGGCCATGGCATCAGGGATGTC
Organism: Pleurodeles waltl; assembly: GCF_031143425.1. Lineage (NCBI taxonomy): Eukaryota > Metazoa > Chordata > Amphibia > Caudata > Salamandridae > Pleurodeles > Pleurodeles waltl. The sequence continues at coordinate 254,984,295 of NC_090443.1, read as the reverse complement.
TCAGCCAGTGTTCTCAAACGTACAGACCAGAGTGTTGTCTGCCCTGCTGAAACACATGCGCAGCTACATCGTATTACCCCAGGTGGAGGATTTGGCCACAGTAAAGGCTGACTTTTATGCACTGGGACATATCCCCAACATCATTGGTGCCATTGATGGTACACATATTGCATTTGTCCCCCCCCCGGAGAAATGAACAAGTGTTCAGGAATAGTCTCAACTCCAGAGGCACAGGGTGTGGCTAATAGGTGAGCCCATGGTCCCCACCCAGTTCATGTAGGTATATGGGTGTGGTTTTGGCCCTAAGGGTGAGTGTGTGGCTAACAGGTATCCCTCAAATATTTGCAGGTGACTCTGGTTACCCCAACCTCTCATGGCTTCTGACCCCTGTGAGGAATGCCAGGACAAGGGCAGAGGAAGTTACAATGAGGCACATTGGCGAACAAGGAGGATCATTGAGAGAACCTTTGGCCTCCTGAAGGCCAGATTCCGCTGTCTCCATCTGACAGGTGGATCCCTGTACTACTCACCCAATAAGGTGTGCCAGATCATCATTGCATGTTGCTCAACCTGGCCTTCAGATGCCAGGTGCCTTATCTGCAGGAGGATGAGCCTGGGGATGGTCGTGTGGCAGCGGTGGAGCCTGTGGACAGTGACGAAGAGGAGGCAGAGGAAGAAGATGTGGACAACAGAAGAACACTCATTCAACAGTACTTCCAGTAACACACAGGTAAGACACTGTAACTTCACCTTCCATTACAGTTTTGTGTTTGACATTGAACATGGCAGCCTGATTTCCCTATTTCTATGGCAACTTACTGTACCCTTTGGCATCTCTATTTTCAGATCTCTGTGCCCAACTCTGGCTCCTGGTGTATTTAATGCTGCCCACTGCAGGTCATACTAATGTAAATATTACAGTACATGTAATTTGCAATGTTTACAGTTTGTGAAGGTAGTAGATTTGTCATAGAATTAAATTCTTGAATTTGTTCCAAAGGTGTTTATTTATGTGCTAATAAGTGTGGGGGTATTGAAATGGGCTGGTTTGCTGATGGAGGAAAGTCCAGGGTATAGTCCATTCTATTTGTCTCCCAGGTGCATTGTCCAAGGGGGCTTAGGAAGTGGAGCAATGGCAGTTCAAGGTGGACAGGGTGACAGAGTGGGAGAGGGTGACAATCAGGAGAGTCTTATTTCCTGGCGGGGTCTTGGCAATGTTCTCTGGTTTCAGCCTGGATCGCAGGGATTGTTTGCACGGTGGTTCTCCTTCTGCAGGGGGTGGGGTGCTGGTGGCCTGTTGTTCCTGTGGTGGGGCCTCCTGTCCTCTAGCGCCGGTGGAGATGGAGGGCTGTTCTTTGGTTTGGCTAGTGTCAGGGGCCCGTTGGTGTTCCACTGCCTCCCTCATGGTGTTGGCCATGTCTGCCAGCACCCCTACAATGGTGACCAGGGTGGTGTGGATGTCCCTCAGGTCCTCCCTGATCCCCAAGTACTGTCCCCCCTGCAGCCACTGGGTCTACTGCAGGTTGGCCAGTATCTGGCCCATGGTCTCCTGGGAATGGTGGTATGCTCCCAGGATGTTGGTGAGTGCCTCATGGAGAGTCAGTTCCCTAGGCCTGTCCCCCCCCCCCGTCGCACAGAAGTCCTCCCAGCTTCCCTGTTGCCTTGTGCCTCTGTCCCCTGAACCGTGTGCCCGCCGCCACTGACCCCAGGTCCCTGATCGTCTTGTGTTTGTGGTGTTGGGTGGGTGCAGTGCTGGTGTTTCCTGAGGGGGAGGCTCTGTTGTGGGTTGGGACTGTGGCTGGGTAACCGACTGTCCATAGGTCCCTGATGGCCCAGGTTGGTCATCGCTATCCAGGTGTGCAGAGCTGCTGTCATCACTGTGGGCCTTTTGGGGGGGGACTAGACGTTGCTGGCACCTCCTCTTCGGTAACGTTGAGTGGGGGTCCTGTTGGGATGTAAATACAGTGTTGTTGTATCTGCATGTGCTATCTTGTGCATGGATATGTTTCCCTCTGTGGTTGTTATTAGCAAGGCAGCTTTGGCTTGTGTGAGTTGTGCTTGGCTTGACTAAGTGATTGTCACTAGTGTGCATGCTTTGATGATGGGTTTCCATCCAGGTCTCTGATGGGGGTCCATGCATTAGTGTTGCATTCAGGGCTTGGGATTGGGATGGGTTGGTTGTGATGGTGTGGTATATGTGAGGTGATGGATTGATGGGAGTGAGGATAAGGGTGGGGGTATGTGATGCATGCAGGTAAGGTGGGGGATAAAGTATTAAAGATTTCAGTCCTCCTGCAACTTCTGCGATGCCCTCAGGATGCATGACCGCCAAGACTTGCTTCTCCCATGTTGTTAATTGTGGGGGAAGAGGTGGGGGTCCACCGCCAGTTATCTGTACAGCTACCTGGTGTCTTGCTACCACAGATCGCACCTTCCCACGTAGGCCATTCCACCTCTTCCTGATGACATCCCTTGTTCTGGGGTGGTGTCCCACAGCATTGACCCTGTCCACGACTCTCCACCATAGCTCCATCTTCCTAGCAATGGAGGTCTGCTGCACCTGTGATCCAAATAGCTGTGGCTCTACCCGGATGATTTCCTCCACCATGACCCTTAGCTGCTCCTTTGAGAACCTGGGGTGTCTTTGTGGTGCCATGGGTGTAGTGTGAGTAGTATGTGTGAGGGTGTGTGGGGTGATGTGTTGGGGTGTGTGCTGTGAGGTGCGTGGATGGTATGTGAGTGATGGTGTTTTGTGGCTCTGATTTAGTGGGTGCTCCTGGCTAGTCTCTCTCTCACTTGCCAAAATGTTTGGGTTGTAAAGGGTTGTGGGTAATGTGGGTGTGTGGTTTATATTGGTGTGGGTGTGTCAGGTGTATGTGTGTCAGGTGTGTGTATTTTGAATTGTCCAATGTGGTGTTGTTTTGTATGTGTGTGTGTATTTTGAGCACAGTGGTGTGTACCGCCAATGGTTTACTGCGGTCGAATGACTGCTGCAGTGATTCATGGGTCATGATGCTCTGGGCTCATTTCTGTTGGTGTAACGGTGTGGGTTTTGGTGTTGCCAGTTTATCACTGACCTTTGGTCTGGTGGACTTGTGTGGGTGTCTGTATAGTGGCGGATTTCTCTGTGTGGGTCATAATACCCGTAGCGGTATACCACCGCAGTCACGGTATGTTGGAGGCTGTCAGCATGGCGGTAGGCGGCACTTACCGCCAGAGTTGTAATGAGGGCCTGAGTCTTTCCTCAGTAAAAATCTTACTCTTGTTCTTAAAATTTGTTTTGGCTCTTTTATATTGTCAAATTTAACAATAAGAAATTCAAAATCATCATTACTTTTATATTTAGCAAAATGTAGTATATGTCCCTTTGTTCCATTTACAAGCCCCTGTTCAACATCCAATTTTTTACGTAAACTACACATTTTTTATAAAGAAATAGGTCCTTTTCTAGTCTTGTAGTTTGTGACAATTATTTTTCCATGCTTAATAATTTTGTTGACTAGCATTTAATTATAGAAATATTTACTCCATGAGTTTCAAAATTATCTTTACAAAATAAATATATAATATTTAAATTTACAGTGATAACATTTGCATAATTAAATCACAACACTCTTTTAGTGTTGGCATCAAACAAACAATGGGTTGAGTCTCTAAAAGCAGATAATATATAACTTCTGCTGCAGTTTGCAAATGTGGGAATAAGTTAGTTATAATTCTTGTTGGAAATGGCCTTTCTGCGGGGTCACCCCCAAACGTTTTGCCTTCCTCCTTCTTTTTTTCTGACCTCATTTTTGCTGGCTTTAGGACACTGCACACTTTACCACTGCTAATCAGTGCTAAAGTGCATATGCTCTCTCCTTGAAACATGATGACTTTGGCTCATACCCAATTGGCTTATTTAATTTACTTGTAAGTCCCTACTCAAGTGCACTACATGTGCCCAGGGCCTGTAAATGAAATGCTACTAGTGGGCTGCAGCACTGGTTGTGCCACCCACATAAGTAGCCCCCTAACCATGTCTCAGGCCTGCCACTGCAGTGCCTGTGTGTGCAGCTTCACTGCCACTTTGACTTGCCATTTAAAAGTACTTGCCAAGCCTTAAACTCCCCTTTTTCTACATATAAGTCACCCATAAGGTAGGCACTAGGTAGCCCATAGGGCACGGTGTTATGTAGGTAAAAGGCAGGACATGAACATGTGTGTTGTACATATCCTGGTATTGTAAAACTCCTACATTTGTTTTTACACTACTGTGAGGCCTGCTACTTTCATAGGATAGCATTAGGGCTACCCTCATATACTGTTTGAGTGGTAGATCCTGATCTGAAAGGAGTAGCCAGGTCATATTTAGTATGGCCAGAATGGTGATATAAAACCCTGCTTAATGGTGAAGTTGGATTTTATATTACTATTTTAGAAACGCTACTTTTAGAAGGTGAGCATTTCTCTACACTCAAATCCTTCTGTGCCTTCCAATCCACGTCTGGCTAGGTTTAGTTGACAGCTCCCTTGTGCATTCATTCAGACAACACCAAATACAGGATGCTCAGTCACACTTGCACACATCTGAATATTGAGTGGGTCTTCCTGGGCTGGGAGGGTGGAGGGCCTGACACTCACATGTCAAAGGACAGTAGCCTGCCCTCACACAAAGGACTGCCACACCCCCTACTGGGACCCTGGCAGACAGGATGGAACTGAAAGGGGACCTTGTGTACTTCTAAGCCACTCTTTAAAATCTCCCTCACTTCGAAGGCACATTTGGGTATTTGAGCAGGGTCTCTGACCCTACCAACTCAGGCACTTCTTAACAAGACACTTCTGAGGTAGACACTCTACTTCATCAAGACACTTCCTGGAGAAGAGCCTGAACCAGAACCGGCAACCTGCCAAGTAGAACTGCCTGGCTGCCCAAAGAACTCACCTGTATGCTTTCTGAGAAGGACTGCCGCCTTGCTGTTGCACTGCTGCCTTGCTGCTCTCTGGCTGTGCTGAAGAAGTGCTCTCCAAAGGCTTGGATAGAGCTTGCTTCCTGTTCCCTGAAGTCTCAGGACCAAAACGACTACATTCCTGAAAGAAGAACTCCCTGTGTGACGAAAATCGATGCACAGCCTGCAGAAAACAACGCACAGCCTGCATCACAGTGAAAAATCCACCGCACGTTGAACCGGAACAATGCAGCTCGACTTCTCAAAGAGATGATCGATTCAGCACCTGCGTAGCGACCGGAAATTTGACGCATGGCCCACCGGACCGACACAAAGCTGAGCTGGAACGATGCAGCCCGACTTCCTGAGAGGAATCGACGCAGCACCTGCCATGCGGTAGAAAGTTCCACTCAACTCCCACAGATCGGTGCAGCCCCTGTGAGTTCGTCCTGCAAGTGCCAGATTTCAACGCACGGTCCCCGGGGCGTCCAAAAACGCCACAACAAGAAGAGGATTCAAGTCTGCACGCAGAAATCGACACAAAGCCTCCCCTGCATGGAAAATAAACAACGCATTGCCAAGTGCAGCCTGAGAAATCGACGCACAGCTCCTTGTTTTCCACGCATCTCCTCCTCCTCGGTTCCTTGGGGAGATTTTGTACGCAAACCAGGTACTTTGTGCTTCACAAGAGACATTTGTTGCTTTTAGCACACCAAAGACACTTCATATCATTTTCACAGTGATATTTGAAAATATACTTATTGCATATTAATCGTTTTGACCTGCATCTTACCAGATAAATATTATATATTTTTCTAAACACTGTGCGGTGTATTTCTGTGGTGTTCTACTGTGTCATTGCATGACTTATTGCACAAATACTTTACACATTGCCTTCTAAGTTAAGCCTGACTGCTCAGTGCCAAGCTACCAGAAGGTGGGCACAGGAGAATTTGGATTGTATGTGACTTTCCCTGACTAGAGTGAGGGGCCTTGCCTGGACATGGGGTAACCTGACTGCCAACCAAACACCCCATTTCTAACAATTCTTACTTGAGGCATATTTTTTGCCTGTTTGGTTGTAATTCCTAGCCTAATGTCTTCTAATATTTTGTCATATTCCTTATCATCGATTGTCTCATATTTTGTTTAAGTTCAGTATATCAAAAAGGTCATCAAATGTTAACATTACCCATACTTCCTAAGGAGTTTCTAATTTCTTTTATTGTCACTGGAGTTTCTGGTTTATTTTGTTGTCACTGTTTTAAAAATTGTCTCCCCTTTTACAGGAATAAGTTGAAGTAGAATGCCACATGTTTCCCTCCAAACAGTTTATCAAAAGATGTCCTCAGTATTTCTGTCATAGTTAAGTGAACAAAAGCCATCATAAATTCAGAAAACACACTAACCTGGTCTATAATCAAAAATTGTGATTTTTTAAAGGACTCGACAAAGTTCCCTCAGAGGTATCACAATTTAATTGTAAATATTCTAGTTTATTATCATGTTCCACTGTTCGTATTAATAGTCAGGGTAATGTAATCCCTTTAATATTATGTGCTGCTGTCCAGTTGGAGCAGTAACAAAACATGATAAAACATGATAAGTTGTTATTAGGCAATGTTTGAAGGTAAACAGTTATACTTTTATGAGGAAACGTTTACCCATACCAGCTTGGCCTGATATATATTTTAATATAGGTAGAAAATGTGAACATAAACATTAACTATGTTCTTGTTAAGTCCATGATCGACAGTTCTTTCAATTGGTTGAAATATTTCAAGTTGTTCAGTATTTAAATTTGATACAGTGTAATCAACATTCTCACCATGCTTACGCATTTCACTCATCACCCAAAGTTTAACCTCTCACATAGTGACAGTAGATTCATTGGCAATATTTGGTTGTCCAAGCAGATCTGCATGAGTAATATTTGAAGGGTTATCTGTACTTGAGGTACTGCATAATATTTCAGATTGTATTTGTTTTGCTCTAAAATTTCTTAGTCCAACATTTCTACATACATCTGAAACTCTGGTAGAGTAACAGTTTCTGAAGGCATAAAAAGGTTCCTCATGTTATTGCGATGTTCCAAACAGTTCTTCCTCTTTTTGCCGTGCTTTATAAAGCTGCTAAACTGCTAAAAAATAACATTTTTATTAGCACTACTGTCATATGTAGGTTTGCGGTGATTAATTTGTGTAGTTTTGGAATGATGTATTAAGCATCCACCTGTCCCATCAACATTAAATATTCAAGTGTTAATGTCCTCAACCACAATATTTCAATAAGTATAAAATTGAACTGCTTCATATTGTGATAACTGTTTCAATAAAGGACTCCTGTTAGCGTAGAAAGTGTCAGAAAAAATTGTTTTTATAATGTTTTCATTCTCTGGTTCAAAGTGGGTAAGATGTTCAATTTCTGGTAAAGTTTTGGAAACTCTTTTTCAAAAGGACACTAATCCTACATTAAGCCACATTATGGCTCAAGATTTAGCATATAAACTTGAAGAGTTAAAACTGTCACATGCCTAATAACTGCTCACCTCTCTGTTAGATACCATTTGATGGTTAAATCAATATAGCCTTTTAGTTAAATATTGCTCAACATATGTCTCTGCCCATACTTCCTTCATATCTGATTTTTTAGATTTAGTAATGTTTGTAGTCACATAATGGGCTACAGTAGTAGAATTATCTGCAGCAAATTGTATATCAATATTAGCATTCCACATATTAGCATTAAAAGGTTGTTGTCATTGAACCACTGTAAGGCGCTGTATTTTTAGGAGACTTTCCTTTACTGACAGAAGGCATGAGACTGTTGACTTTTCCTTTATATAGAATTGGTCTAGAGAATCCAAAGCAACTATTTGTGTACCAGGAGTGACTCCTCCATTAGGACGGGGGAGCATCGCCCCTCTGCCTAAAAGGCCCCCAGGGCTAAAAAATAAAATGGTATTAAAGCTAATTTATTACCATTTAATTTTACATCCCCCCATCCTGAATCGAGTTTCAGGACAGGGCAGGGCCCCTGCTGCTGAGTGGCAACAGTGAGCTGTCCATCGTTTAAAGCACACGTCTTTTTGGCCGTTATCTTGCGACAGCCAGCCAGACAGGAGCATTTCAAATGTTTCTAACCTAGGTGTCTTAAGGCAGCTGGGTTAGAGAAAGCACAGACCTCTTGTGCTCGTGGGAGCACTGAGAGAGGCCAATCCCTCTGATAGTGGCACTTCTCTCATGCTGGTTACCAGCATGAGAGCAGTGCCAGGATTGCTTAAGGGAATTTGCTGGAACCTGAGGAGACCAGAGCAATAAGGATGTTGGATGTCGTGCAGCAAGCAAGGTAAGTATTTTTTCTTTTTATTTACACACACCTTGCATACATGCATGCACCAACACCACATTTGACTGTCCCCCTCTCTACCTACATGCCTGCCACAGCTGTTGTGTACTGTTTAAATTTGTTTTTAAATTTCCATAAACAGTATTTACTGCATTTATGATTTTGAAATTGTATTACTTGTTCAAACAGTTTATCTTGCTCAATAAAGTTAAGAACAGATTCACCTGAGTCATAGCCATATTTTGGAGATATTTTTATCCATTTCACACATGAATATGAGGTGCACCTCTTGCTCGGTCATCTTTTTCCTAAATGAAATCAACAGCCTGTAATAGGGGATTTTTATTTGTTGAGAACTTAAGCATAGTTTAGAATTAAGGAATAAAAGACCTTCAAATCTATAGAATATAATTCACCAGGTGTCCACAATGCAACATCTGCTAGATTACTGTTAGCTTCAAGTAGGATACTGTATAATTCATCCTATAGGCATTCTGCACAACTCAAAGTGAGAAACCAAGCAGGTGGTCCCAGATTCCAAAACATACATCTTAGGTCTCCATTTCTTCAGAACCAATGCTGATTTGTACCTAGCTGACATGACATAATTTTTATTAAGTTATAGGCAATGTTTAAGTCACAGCTTCCCAACTTGTATAATAAATCTTCAGCTGTAAAGGTATTAAATCATGTTCCAGTTTGCCTCAAGCTCAAGTGCAACAGCATAAGAGGTCACCGCTAGTTCACTTTCATATAATAAGGTGAAAAGATAACGGAAGTTTGTCTAAAATGTGTGTAAATTTACACCCCTCAAAAATTGAACCCCGGGAGGGAAGGAATAAAACAAGAAAAGATGATTTTGCATTGTCATATTTGGACTCTTGTTCTAGACAAGGCTGCTGGTCTAGGGATGACAGTAATTTCATTTGTAGGACACTAGACCAATCCTACAAGTCACAACTGATGGCCCAACTCTCCCGTCTCACTAGTAGTACCTCACCAAAAACCCAAACAGTGAAAGGTGATTTGTGGCAGCCTTTACGCATGAACTCAAGCATGCTACATCTCAGGGGAGTCGTGGTTAAACAGAGATGACACTTTTCTCCCATGAGCCATAAGTCTCAGTCACACACAGGCAATGAAGGAGATGCAGTAAAGCTTTCAATAGACTTTATTAACAAGACTGCAATCTAGTGCAAAATGTATGAGCTTCAATGATTAGGATAATGAACAATGCAAGAAACAGAAATGTAAAAATGAGAGTCGTGAATATAAAGACCCCACCCATCTTGCAATAACATAAGATGTGGAATAGGCCCTAATACCCTAGCATGATGAACCTAATCTCCAACCTAAAAAGAGCTAAGTAAGGGAAATCTAACCTGCCAGCACCATGTCGATGAGAAGCGCCCCCAACCCCTGCTACCTGGGAATGAGGTCTCTAAATCAGACTTCGTGTGACACGAAGGCTGGGTCTGCATCAATGCGACGTGTAACATAGATAGCGTTGATGGCGTCTGGTTGGAATCCCTACAATAACCTTGTCTGTGTAAGATGTATCTATATATATCTTGTAGGACCCCTGATGCAGAAATGTTCCCAAACAATAGATAAGAAAGCATGCTTGGGTCGGCAATGACATAAACAATTCCCTCCAAAAGTACATTATCTTCCTGTCACAAGTAAGTGGGAGAGGGGCATGATGGGAAGACCTACCTATATCACTTGTCTTTGACGCTGATAGTGATGCCTTCACAGAGTGGCACTGATAATGTGAAATCAAAACATCTTCCTAACTATAAACACAGCAGTCATCTTGGAGGAAATAATAAATAAATGTGCTAAAACAGAACAGTATAAGTAGGTTAAAAGTCAACAGGTGACGGGGGAACAGGCCAACAAGCCAGAAGGCTAATCCAAACTCCTGATTCCAATTAAAACTAAATAGGATCCACTACAGCATCACTAAGGAAACTGCTCAGCTGTCTTGTGCACTGCTTAGTAGGATCAGGACTCCCTGGACCTTGTATCCTCAATGCAGGTGTGATACACTAAAACAACCCACCAGTTCCCAATTCATAATGATCTATCAATTATGTACAATATCTGTACACTTACAGACTTCATCATAAATATTGCATGAGAGAGAGCTCAAATGATTTTCAAGAACAGACTGGGGATTTCCCACTTTCACTAGACCTCAACGGGATGAATACTCAAATAATGTTTAACATCTGAAAACTCACAACTTCAAAGGTATCAGTCTTTGGAATATCTACTAGAGTGCACACTAACCTGAAGGGAAGGCACTTAGCCACAACAATACTTAAACTGGAATCTGGAGACAACAGGAGACTAGGTGCAGGAAGCTCAAGAGGACAACACTGGAAGCATTGCATATGCCAGCATCAGAGAATCACCATGAAGTCTTGGAAGACTAGAGTGCAGGAAGTTCCAGGCGACTCAGGAGATGAGTGCGGGGAGGTTTCTTGCACAGGACTGGAACAAGGCCAAGCTCCGATGCAGGTTCAGAGGCGGTATTTATACAGGAAGCAAAGAATATTCCAGAAGAGCATGTGTCCTATGTTGAAGTCTGAAATATTCCAATGAGCCTGGGAGACGATCATGTGTTACTTACAACAGATATGTAGCCTTGCAGGTGGCAGTTGCAAATAGTAATAAGCAACAATAAAAAAGTACAATGGAACCCCAAGTGCATGATTATACAATTCTATGGTTCACAGTGGAAATGCAACAATCCTTAATAGACGCAGAATATCTTCAGGTGCACACTAGACCAAACATGCATAGCAACAAAACAGAAGGGTCAATGGTTCAGGCTTCTTGGGAGGGGAATCGTGGAGTGCTCTAGACTAGAAGGTGCCAAAAGGGAAGCATGACTTAGGCCCTCATTATAACCCTGGCGGTCAGTGTTAAAGCGGCGGTAAGACCGCCAACAGGCCGGCGGTAAAAAAAATGGAATCACGACCATGGTGGAAACCGCAAACATAGACAGCCACTTTAACACTCCGACCGCCATGGCTGTACAAACAAACAGCATGGCGGTCACCCCCAACAGACAGGCGAAAGACAAAGTACCACCCACACTATAATGAGAGGCCAATCCGCCACCTTTTCCGGGGCGGATTCAACGCGAACAAAAACACGGCGGAAACAGGACTTGGAAGGGGAAACACTCACCTCTACACAACCCACGAGGAACCAGGATGCCATGGAGCCAGAACTCCAAATCCTCCCTGCGATTGTTTTCCTGCTCCTCTACCAGGAGCACAAACGATGGTGGCGACGACCACGTGAGTACTGCACCTACAGCACAGGGGAGGGGGGAGGGAAAAGAGAGTGACACACACATGCAACACGCAACACCCCCATCCCCACCCTCACCCACTACAACACACACACCAATACATGCTGCAACAATAGATTTACACCCCCAACCCCCCCTGGAAGAATGCAATGACAAAAGGAAATTATTGTAACAATTGTAATCATGAAAAATCCATTAGTCAAAACTTTAAATACAGTATAAACAATTATGTACACCAACTATACAAGTCCAGATAGTGCACCATTCAAAGTCCTTGGACCTCTGGGCCCAAAATGCATGGGCGAGGCCCACACTCGATACCAGACTGCAAACGGAGAGAACACTGCTGCGGCATCAGATCGAAATGAAACAGGCACCTTCAGGGGGAAGGGAAGGGGGGCACCTCAGCCGGATGAGTGAACAATGCCAGCTCCACGAGGGGGCTCCATGCCCATTGATGTATCCTGAGGAGTGCAAAGCCACAGTCTCTCAAGTCTCTCCAGTGGGTGGGTTGCCCACTGCTTTATCCTGAGGAGTGCAAAGCCACAGTCTCCCAAGTCTCTCCAGTGGTTGGGTTGCCCACTGCTTTATCCTGGGGAGTGCAAAGCCACAGTCGCTCAAGTGGATGCCTTTCCCCACTGGTTCTGGAGGGGGCTTTGTGCCCAGAGTGCTTCATCCTGCCAAGGACTGAGGTAGTGGATGTGATACTCCACTGGTTCTGGAGGGGGCTTTGTGCCCAGAGTGCTTCATCCTGCCAAGGACTGAGGTAGTGGATGCCTTTCTCCACTGGTTCTGGAGGGGGCTTTGTGCCCAGAGTGCTTCATCCTGCCAACGACCGAGGTAGTGGATGTGACACTCCACTGACGGTGGTGCAACATGCAAGCTGTCCAGGCTCCTGGAACTGACCACCAGCCTCGTACGACTGGGGATGGCAGCCATGTCTGCGGTGGTGCCACTGGCTCAGGATGTTGCGGGGCCGCTGGCGGTGCTGGGGGTGGTGTCAGTAGCGGCGGTGCTGGCGGCGGGGTCAGTAGCGGTGGTGCTTGCGGCGGACTCTGTGGCATCGGTGCTGGCGGCGGCCTCTGTGGCATCGGTGCTGGCAGCGGGCTCTGTGGCATCGGTGCAGGCGGCGGGATCTGTGGAAACGGTGCTGGCGGCGGTCTTTGTGGTGGCGGGCTCACTGACTGCGGTGCCGGCGGCGGTGTCAGTAGCTTAGGTGCTGGTGGCGGGCTCACTGACTGTGGTGCTGGCGGCGGTGTCAGTAGCGGCGGTGCTGGTGGCGTGCTCACTAACTGCGGTGCTGGTGAAGGGCTCAGTGTCTGCAGTCCTGGTGAAGGGCACAGTGTCTGCAGTGCTGGCGGCAGTGTCTGTGGAGGCGGTGCAGGTGGCGGTGCCGTGGCGGTCTTGTCCGCCGTGAAGGTGGGCGTGGACGTGGACCTGCCTTTGATTTTTTGGCCCTTCCCCGTCTTGGATGGTGGCGCAGCTGTCTTCCCACTTTCCACTTTTGTTTTTGCCTGAGCCCTTGGTGGCAGGTGTTTTCGACTTCTCCTTCCGGGATGTGGGCAAATGTTTCTGTTTTGGAGGTGGGGGAATGTCCTTGCCCTCGCTTCTTGGGACACAGGCAGCCCTGTTGCATGGCGCACTCCAAAATCCCGCTATTGCTGGCACCACTGTGCCCGGTGATGTGGTGGCTGAGGTGCTGGGTTGGGACCTGGAAAGGTGGGCCCAAGAGGACGGACGGAGGGGGAGGTGTACGGAAGAGGTCAACATTTGATAGGAAAAGCTTTTTAGACACCCTGGGATGGGTAGATGGAGGGGGTTTGGGAGTGGAGGAAGAGGTAGTGGATGTAGGAGGTGTACGTTTGCTGACTTTGGATGAAGGTGCATGGGCTGGAGGCTGTTGTGAGGTGGATGGCTGTTGGGCGGGTGTGTGACTGCGTTTGTGTACTTTGGGAAGAGGGCTCACAGACACACTGGTAGAGGACACAGGGGATATGTGAATGGTAGTGGGGGTGGTGAGTGCACGTGAGTGGTGTGTGGTGATGGGCCTGCTGGTGATGGAAGTAGTGGCTGAAGATGTAGTGCATGCAGGTGTGAGTGGAGACGAGACAGGGAGGGAAGAGGGAGACGTGGAGGAGCGGGACACAGTGGAGGCAGTGGATGTTGGTATGTATGCATGGGTATGATGCTTGTGTGAGTGCCTGTGGGATGTGTGGTGGTTATGTTTGCCTGAGCCACCCTTGTGTGTTGAGGTGTATGCATGTTGGTCTGATGGTGTGCCTGGGATAGGCTGAGGTACAGGGGATTGGGTCTGGGTGGAGGAGGTTGGAGGGGGGACGCTGGACACAGGGACAATGGCTGCCATCAGTGCAGAGGCCAGAGCCTGAAATGCTCGCAGTTGGGCTGCCTGGCCAGAATGAATGTCCTCCAGGTATGCATTTGCTTGTTGCAACTGCCTCTCTACACCCTGGATGGCATTCAGAATGGTAGACTGCCCAACAGTGAGGGATCTCAGGAGGTCAATAGCCTCCTCACTGAGGGCTGCAGGGCCGACTGAGGCAGGGACTGAGGTGCTTGAGGTGCCTGGGGCGAAGAAGATGCCCACCCTCCTGGGTGAGCGGCCACAGGACACACGCTGAGGGGCTGCTGGGAGGGCGGTGCTGGTAGGGGGGGTGGCAGCTGTACCTGTTGATGCGGTGGGCACAGAGGGGCCGGCCACCGCAAGGGATCTCCCATCAGAGGAGGAGTCGGTATCGCTGGCCTCTGCTCCTGTCCCCGCCGTGTAGCTCCCCTCGCCCTCCGTCCCACTGGTGACTTCAGACTCCATTGTCTCGCCCTCCAGGGCCATATGTAATGCAGCTCCCTCCTGCTCCGGTGGCACTGCTCCTCCGCCTGATGATGCTAATACACACAAGAACAGGGAGACCACAAAAAGGGGGGGGGAAAGAAGAAATACATGTTCAGTGCATGCAATACCGCTACCGTTGGCGGACACTACAGACACAGCATCCCTCTCCACTACACCATGCACTTAGAGTTCCCTAATTAATCACAGGGACATGGAGTACAAGGCCAATGCCCGATTGCTGCACACATGGAAGTCACAGGAGCCTGACTAGGTGTAGATGGCTCTTACCACTGGTGGGGTTGGGGTGCCACATAGCCTGCCTCACAAAGCGGCTTTGCCTACAAAGCTCGCCCTGGCCTAGGGGAACCCACTGTCAACCTCCCCCACCCAGACACCTCCTAATGCGCGCAGAGTCAGATGGATGTGACGGTACTCACACCCCCTGTGGCTGCTGTGATGCCCTCAAGCGCCCATCCAACTCCGGATACGCCACCACCAGGATCCGGAACATCAGGGAGTTCATGGTGTGACGGGCACCCCTCCCACGTTGGGAGGCCATCCCCAGCTGGACCTCCGCCGTTTTCTTGCTCCAGTGGCGAATGTCCTCCCATCTTTTACAGCAGTGGGTGCTCCGTCTGTGGTTGACCCCCAGGGTCCGGACGTCCTTAGCGATGGCACGCCAAATATCCTTCTTCTGGTGGGTGCTGACCTAGAGGAATAGTACAGGGGAAAAAGATGATTTTTAACCGTCCGTCACAGTCATTGGCCCACGTTCCCACCCTTGCCCTGACGCACATTCACTCACTGTCTGCTCATGCAGGCCTCAGTCCCTCCCACCATGTATCTTCAATCCACACCACTCCAAACATGCATTGCCCGTACAGCATGCTCCCAGTGTACTCACCTGTTTGTCTGGAGGACCGTAGAGTAGCGTGTATTGGGGGAGGACCCCATCCACTAACTTCTCCAACTCCTCCGAAGTGAAGGCAGGGGCCCTTTCCCCAGACACATGAGCCATCGTCGCTTCCAGACTGAGGTCACAGCAGCACTTGCAGTGTAGGTCCTCTCCTGTCGAAGGTCAGGTATCAAGTGAGTGAACAGACAGAAAATGGCGGTCACGTCCGCGGTGGTGCGCACCGTCACCGCCAGCGTACATCGTCATTGGCTCCTGGGACCCATAGGGCCCAATGTTAACCAATGCAGGATTGCACTGCGGTCTTCGACCGCCTACCGCGACGGTGTACAACGCCAGCGCAGTTACCTCATATACCCTTGTCCCACATTACAGGTCAGGTCGCCGCCATTTCAGGCACATTGCGGATTGACAACTGTGTGCAATAAAACAATTTTTGGATACCTCAGTGTTGGCTGACTCTGTGCTCGCTGTTCTCGTTCATAGGGCACGTCCGCTGGGGCAGGTGAGGAGATGGCGTCATCCTCCGATGTACAGACCGCTGGTGGACCTGTCGACAATGGAAGACAGACACATCAATATCACCTACCGACTTGATTGTGCCACAATCCTGGAACTGTGTGCCCAGTTGGAGCCAGACCTGATGTCAGCTATCCGTCATCCCACAGGAATCCCCCCTCTAGTGCAGGTGCTGTCAGTACTCCATTTCCTGGCAAGTGGGTCTTTTCAGACGACAGTGGCCATAGCATCAGGGATGTCCCAGCCTATGTTCTCCAACGTGTTGTCCATAGTGTTGTCTGCCCTGCTGAAACACATGCGCAGCTGCATCGTTTTCCCTCAGGTGGAGGATTTGCCCACAGTGAAAGGTTACTTCTATGGCCTGGGACATATCCCCAACATCATAGGTGCCATTGATGGGACACATGTGGCATTGGTACCCCCCTGCAGGAGTGAACAGGTGTACAGAAACAGGAAGAGCTACCATTCTATGAATGTACAGATGGTGTGTTTGGCCGACCAGTACATCTCCCATGTGAACGACAAGTTTCCAGGGTCAGTGCATGATGCTTACATTTTGAGGAATAGCAGCATCCCTTATGTGATGGGGCAACTCCAGAGGCACCGTGTGTGGCTAATAGGTGAGGACAAGGACCCTGTACCATGTGAATGATTGTCTGGGTCTTGGGTTGTCCCTAAGGGTTAGTGTGTGCCTAACAGTTGTCCCTCCACATTTGCAGGTGGCTCTGGGTACCCCAACCTGTCATGGCTACTGATCCCAGTGAGAAATCCCAGGACAAGGGCAAAGGAACGCTACAATGTGGCACATGGGTGAACTAGGAGAGTGACCGAAAGGACCTTCGGCATCCTGAAGGCCAGGTTCCGGTGCCTCCATATGACAGGTGGTTCTCTCTGCTACTCACCAAAGAAGGTGTGCCAGATCATCGTGGCCTTCTCTATGCTGTACAATCTGGCTTTGCGACAACAGGTGCCTTTTCTGCAGGAGGATGGTCCAGAAGGGGGTCTTGTGGCAGCTGTGGAGCCTGTGGACAGTAAAGAAGAGGAGGCAGAAGAAGAGGATGTCGACAACAGCAACACAGTTATCCAGCAATACTTCCAGTGAGACACAGGTAAGAAAACATCACTGCCTCCTACATCTCATACAATTGTTAGACCTATCATAGGTCTGTCACTTTCACCCAGTGTATGAACCCTGACTTGTCACTTTGCCTTTCCATTTCACAGATGGGGGTCCGACTGTGTGACCTCTGCTATATTACCTCATGGACTAGAGCTGTGTGACATAGGTATGTTGATAATACAATAGACAATGCTATTTTCCTCAGTTATAGAAAAAACACATTTGTGAGAGCACAGACTGACTCCAGATTGTTTTGTGATTCAAGAGTGTTTATTTAAGTGCAAAATACTGGAGGGTGTTGGAAAATGGTCAGGGGTGATGGTGGAGGAATGTCCATGACAGAGTCCAGTTATTTTTCTCACAGGTGCACTGTCCAAAGGGGCATAGGAAGTGTAGCTAGGGCAGTTTAAGGATGGACAGGGTGACGAAGTAGGACAGAAGGTTGACATTCAGGGTGGTCTAATTTCTTGCCAGGGGTCTTGGCATTGTTCTCTGTCTTTGTCCTGGATCTCTGGGACCGTTTGCGTGGTGGTTCTCCATATGCAGATGGTGGGGTGCTGGTGTCATGGTCCTGTGGTGGGGCCTCCTGTCCACTGGCGCTGTGCAGAGGTGGTGGGCTGTTCATCATCGAGGCTAGTGTCAGGGGCCCCTTGTTGTGCCACAGTGTCCCTGCTGGTGTTCACAAGGTCCTTCAGAACCCCTACAATGGTGATCAGGGTGATGTTGATGGACTTGAGTTCCTCCCTGATCCCCAAATACTGTTCCTCCTGCAGCCGCTGGGTCTCCTGAAACTTGTTCAGTAACGTTGCCATCATCTCCTGGAAATGATGGCACGCTCCCATGATGTTGGAGAGGGCCTCGTGGAGAGTGGGTTCCCTGGGCCTGTCCTCCCCCTGTCGCACAGCAGGCGTCCCAGTTTCCCTGTTTCCCTGTTCCTCTGTCCCCTGAACTGGGGGCCCACTGCCACTGTCCCCAGGTCCCTGATGTTTGTGGGGTTGCCTGGGTTCCCTGTAGTGGTGGACACACTGCTGCTTGACGTGTCCTGGGGACAGAGGGATGGGCCCGCTGGGTGGGTGCTGTGCTGGTGTTTCCTGTGGGGAGGCTCTGTGGTGGCATGTGCCAGTGTGTGGGGAACCGACTGACCCAAGGTCCCAGATGGGCTGGGCATTCATCTAGATCCAGTTAGAAAGAGCTGATGTCATCACTGTGGGCCTCTTCTGTGGGTGGAGTGGGCATGGCTGGAACCTCCTGTCCGGTGACGTTGGGTAGGGGTCCTGCAGGGGTGTAAAGGCATCATTATTGCATCTGTGTGTGCCATTGTATGCAATGGGTGGGTGACCCTGTACCCCAGTGATTACATTCTTGTGTAGGACCTTGTGTGATATTTGGTTTGGGGTCTGTGTGGGTATCTGTAGTGGACATGCTTTGGTGATGGTTGTCCATGCTTTGGTGTTGCATGCAGGGCTTGGTGTTGGGATGGGTGGGTTGTGATAGTGGGGCATATGTGAGGAGTTGGAGTGATGGGGGTGAAGGTGAGGGTGGGGTATGTGATAGCATGCAGGTAGGGTGGGGGATGTAATAGTTAAAATTTGACTTACCAGAGTCCATTCCTCCTGCTACTCCTGCGAGGCCCTCTGGATGCAGTATAGCCAAGACCCGCTCCTCCCTTGTTGTTAGTTGTGGGGAGGAGGTGGGGGTCCGCCGACAGTCCTCGGCAGGGCAATCTGGTGTCTTGAGACCAAGGAACGCACCTTCCCCCGTAGGTCGTTTCACCTCTTCCTGATATCATCCCTAGTTCTTGGATGCTGTCCCACTGCGTTGACCCTGTCTACGATTCTGCGCCATAGCTTCATCTTCCTAGCAATGGAGGTGTGCTGCACCTGTGATCCGAATAGCTGTGGCTCTACCCGGACAATTTCCTCTACCATGACCCTGAGCTCCTCCTCAGAGAACCTGGGGTGTCTTTGCGGTGCCATGGTGTGGTGTGGGTGATGTGTGAGGTGGTGTGTGTTGTGATGTGTGAGGGGATGTGTTTGTGTGTGTTGTGTGAGGTGTGTAGATGTTGTGTGAGTGATGGTGTTGTGTGCCTGTGGATGCTAGTGTTGTTTCTGGTGGTGTCACTCTCTGGCCTTCAATCGCAATTCTGGTCGTAAGGGTTTGTGGGTGATGTGGGTGTGTGTTTTATGTTGTATTGAGTGTGTGGGTGTGGTGTGTGTATGTGTATCAGGTGTGTGTATATTTCGATTTGTCCAATGTGGTTGTGTTTTGTGTATGTGTGTGTATTTTGAGCACAGCGGTGTGTACCGCCAATGCAATACCGCGGTTGAAAGACCGCCACGTGGATTCGTGGGTCGTGATAGTGTGGTCGTATTCCTGTTGGCCTGAGGGTGTCGGTTTTGTTATTGCCAGTTTATCACTGACCTTTGGTGTGGCGGACTTGTTTGGGTGTCTAGATTTTGGCGGATTCTGGCCTGTGGATCGTAATAGCTGTAACGGATTTCCGCGGCTGCAGCGGTGTGTTGGTGGTCTTCTGCACGGCGGTAAGCAGCATTTACTGCCAATGTTGTAATGATGGCCTTAGAGTGCTCGGTACAGAGAGGCACCACAAGGGAATGGTGACATAAGCCCAGCAAGTAAAGCCCACATCATATAGGGCACAAGATGAAGTTGTGACACTCTTAATATAGTTTAATTGAACAATATTCCACTGTAGAAATCTGAATAGGACAATCATCTTATCACCCACATTTTCCTGTTGGAAATAAAATTGGATAACATCTAGCCTCTAAAGGTTTTTTTTACAGATACTGACTGGATCTCCTGTAGCCTCTCTTGTTTGACACAGTTCTAAGGCATCACCCATTATATCTTTAGCCTGCAGTGGGTGTATACTGTAGTGATCATGTATTTGTTTGGAGTGTTCTTTATTAATTTTTTCAAACTGGCCAATGTCTAATTGAACTGTAAATAGCAGTTCAGTGATATCTATGAAATAATAAAGTTCCAGAGTTTTGTAGTGTATGTTATTTGTAAGAGGTGTGAAATAGCATTAGAAATGCTCATTAATTCTGGCCATTTTTTGTTTTTGTTTACACTTCATTAACTAATACAACTAAGGTTTGTTCTAATTTGCACTGTATTCCCATCATTTCCATTTTTTAAATAAAATCTAATGACAGAAAAACAACCTTGCCTTTTAGCACATGGACTAATTTTTGTGGTTGAAATATGCCAGATTTAGTGTACATTCTAATGATAGTTTGAAATGGATGTAGAGTGTGAATTAATATACTTTCATATAAATATACATTTTGTAATTCTTATGTTAGGGGGAAATCTCTAAATCTCTAAAATTAGTTTCCAAAGCAATAATTACATATGATTTAAGCAGCACAAACATCATATCTGTGTTCAACAACCAGATGAATCACAAGTGTCTGCTCTGCTACTCTGCCTTCTTCTTCTGTTTTTTCGTTGTTGTTGTTGTAGTAAATCAATATATTTAGTTTGTTTGGCATAATGTTTCCATCTACTGCAAATGCATAGTTTGTTTGGAATTTCAGAAGTAGTTTAGGTAGCGTAGCAAAATATCCAATTCATACTGTTTATAGTCCATAATTGGACTGTCCTTGGTAGCTTGTGAGTATATAATATTTGGACACCCTGAAATTTCTGAATCCCCCAAAAAGTATTGTGATTGAATATATTTTGTGTTGGACCTGGCCCTCTCTCCAGGGTAAACCCTAATTATTTTGCCTTTTACCCTTTACTTTTTACTGAATTAATTTTTGTTCGCCTTAGGACTCTGCACTTCATCACTGCTAACCAATGCTGAAGTGCTTGTGCTCTCTCCCTAAAACATGGTCAAAATGATTTCTACCCAATTAGCGTAGTTAATTTACATGTAATCCTGTGTAGAGGGATATACCATATACCCAGGGCGTGTGAAATGAATGCTACCAGTGGGCCTGCAGCACTGATTGTGCCACCCACTTAAGACTTAAGTAATACCTTAAAACATGTCCCAGGCCTGCCATTGTAGCCTGAATGCAGTGTCACATTGCCATATCGACTTGCCATTTAAACCCCCTTGTTAAGCCTTAAACTCCCCTTTTATTACATATAAGTCACACTAAGGTAGTCCTCAGGTAGCACATAGGCCAGGGTGCTGTGTAATTAAAATGTTGGACATGCCCTTTTACGTTTTACATGTCCTGGTAGCGAAAAACTCAAAAATGGGATTTTTACTATTGTGAGGCCTTCCCTCCCGTAAGAAAACATTGGAGATGTCTAATTACATTTGATAAGCTATAATTTCTAAATGAGAGGAGGTAGATATACCATGTTTAGTACTTATGGGATTGTTATGATAAATCCTCTTTAATGGTGACATCAAATTTATCATTACAATTTTGAAAATACAACTTTCAGAAAATCTAAATTTTCCTGCTCTTAGGCCTTTGTGTCCGTAGACTGTCTTGAGTCATATGACTCGGTATAGCTGACAATTAGACTTTGTGAATTCTTTTCAGACGGTCAGACAGTACTGGGATTAGGTTAGGGGTGGGTGATAAACTTTGCTCCACCAGCAGAATTTGCAGAGTTTTGGACATTCTGCGTTTCATATGTAGTGCAGAGTTCCGACCAAATTTTACCAACAGCCCCATGAGGAGTTTTTTCTCAAATGTGGCTTGCCAATGGTAAGTTGGCCAGTGAGAATTGGCATCCCTAAAGTGATTTCCGGGTGCTAGGAGGGCACCCTACATGATTTTCCCAATGCGGACGGTCACATCCATTCCATTCCATTGGAAATTCAGCTGTTGAAGTGGAAAATCTACTCGAGTAGAAGTAAAACCAATTCAAGCAGCAGCCCCCTCTTGCATGTGTGTGGTTCCATTTGCACTGATTTATCAGTGCAAAACAGGCTCCTGATGCTAAAAATCAGCATGATGTACCAAATTCTGCCCTCTCGCAGAACTCTGCAGAATGTTGTGAAGTTATTATATAGATCTGCAGGACCCCGCTGAGTGAAACTCCGTGACTTCCACCCACCCCTAGATAAGGTGTGACTCCAGGGGCCATTAAGTGGAAGGTTGGGGGCAGACCTGAGCACAGCCCCACTTACACCTGAATAGGCTGTGTCCTGTCTCCTAACAATAAACTCATTGGCCCTGTTTTGCCACTGCATCCATCCTGGATCCAGGGCAGGGCGGGAGGGAGAACGATGCATTTCAATTAAACATTTCCAGAAACTTCACCCACCTTCTAGGAGCAGGGCACCAGGGTATAACAATAGGACTTTTAAACCTGCTCTTCAGTTCATTACTGGACCTGTGGAAGGACTCTCAGAGGACTGCCTGCTGTTGTGACCTTCCGCACTGCTGCTGCACCTGGAACAACAGCTTTACTGCCTGAAACCTGCCTCAAACCCTCAGAAGCCAACCTTGCTGTTAAGCCCTGCATCTACACTTGCACTCAGGACTACCAGAAGTGACTTCAAGGGCTAGTTTTCTGTCTTTCTGTTCAGAGCCTCAGACACATAGCAGGCTCCCACCATCTTGAACTGCACCTGTACCCAGCTTGAGTGAGTCCTGAACCCCCAATAGGGTCTCCATCCAGTCCTCATCCCTTGGTTGTGATACCAAAGGTGTGCATATGGCAATTTTTCAAAAGTGAGGGTGTAAACAAATTTTGGGCAAAAAGTGCTCTCAGAACCAGGAGGAGAGCGGTACTAACCTGCTCATCAGGTGTACTGACTTTGCAGCTTTTCCCACTATGTGTAGGCAGCAAATCCGATTCAGCAGTCCTTCACCAAAGGAGTTTCTGACCTCATGGAACTGCCTTCGACTTCATGCTATACCTGTCTGCTTCATCTTGCTGGAAATTTTTTATTTCCATTTTGGTGACTAAGTCTGAATTTAAAAAATATTCACTGCTGCTTTGCTTCACTACCAACCAATGATGATTTTCCATCCTCAGGAACTCCTGAAACCTTGTCTGTTGAACAGCTACCTCCTCAGACATTTTTCTCTCAAAATTGTTCTAAGTCCGAAGGTAAGCACTGACACTTCTTATATCCAAACTGCACTTCATCACGGTAGGCCTTAACTTTTAGACTTTGATGGGGACTCGCACAACCAAATGTCTGCTGTTGGCTCTTTTATCTTTTAGGCACTTTTTGAAACTTTAAATTTACAAATTTATAACTCCTGTTCTACTGATTGGATTTTTGTTGTTTGGGTGACAAATAATTTATTAAAATTGACTTTATTTTTCTAAATAGGTTTGGGAATTTTTATGTGTGTTTTCACTTCATTAATGTTTGTGTGCTGAATAAATACTTTACACATTTCCTCTAGGTTAAGCCTGACCGCTTTTGGTGTCAAGCAACTCAGGGTCAAGCACAGGCAATTTAGTCACATTTTGTGGTTCACCCTGCAATGGAATTGGCTATTGCTTTAGCAGCGCTCACATTCCAGTTAACCATCAGCCCAAGTTCTCACAATTTGTAATTGATAGGACCTTTTTTGGATTAAGGTGTCTTAGAACACAACTAATTTGCTTCAGTTATGTTGCTTGTCCTTTACCAAAGTATAAAGTTCAAACAAGTTGTTTTATACTTGACTGATGACTCAAATCATTTTAATGCGATGGAAAGTTCAATTAAGTATTTGGGCCCTGATTTATACTTTTTGATGCTAAACTGCAAAAATGCAGTTTAGCATCAAAAAGTATACCGCCGGCTAGCGCCATCCCAAGACACCAGCAGGTGTCATATTTCTGGGATGACGGTAGCTGGCAGTGTGGCCTGGCTAGCGTCATAAAAATGGATGCTATCTGGGTGGGGGAGGCATAGGGGGAACAGGGGGTTTAGTGTCAAAGGATGACGCTAGTATAGGCAGAGGCATAAATAATGCCTCTAACCAGACTAGCATCATTTTCTGATGTTAAAACTCCATGGACATGACTCCTGTCCAAGTTAAGACAGGAGTCATGCCCACCACCCCAATGGCCTGAGTTAGGCCCTCCTGTGGAACTATAGAATTTTTTTTTTTACTTACCTCTACTTCCCTATACTTAGCTGGGATTGGGTCCGCCATCCTCCGCTGTCCCTCAGGTGTGGGTGTCCCTGGGGGTAGGAAAGGGCACCTGTGGGCTCTTTCCATGGCTCTGACCATGGAAAAAGGCCCACAGGTCCCCAACGCCGGTCCTGACCCAGGCGTTAAATAATGGCGCTAAGCAAGCTTAGCCCCATTATTTAAGCCCGCCTCCCCCCCGTGTACCACTTTGGCACGGGAGGATAAATAAGTCACCTGGGCCTTAGAGTTTTTTCCCCGGGAATGCCTACCTTGCATCTCACTGATACAAGGTAGTTTTGCGTAGGCAAAAAATTACTTTAACTCCAATATTTTGACGCTGGACTGGTTTAGAGTCAAAATATAAATATGGAGTTAAGTTTGTGCTTAGATGACACTATTTCAGCGCAAATATAGTATAAATATGCCCCTTTATTTTTAAGGCAGCCTAAAAAATGGTCTTGTAGCTAGGTAATATTTCTATATGGGCATTTGTCAAATGTTTGCACAATCATTTTTTTGCCTTGCAAATGTTTTTTTCTTAAAACTAGTGGTGAATTGTTGTCATTTTTCCATGGATTTCATCTTGCTATTTTATATAGAAGTACAACTCTATTGGTAAACAGGATGTTTAGTAGCTTTCTTCTCAAAATTCTGTCTGTAGTGGTGAGATACATTTTGTACTTTTCTATCACACAACCATGCATATCTTCAGAGCAACATTGATCGTTATTTACAGATGGTACCCAATTTGTGTTTGTATCATAAACTGCTTCATGAAAGTCTGGTTCAGTACTGGAAGTGTGTCTCCAACAGCTTTCAAATATGTTTGAAAAGTTTAATACATTTATTTTTTCTCTAAATTGCATAATTTATCTATTAAAATGAAATGTATCAGTTTTTTCATGTGATTTATTGTTAAAGTAAATATTTTTTGCTTTATAGCAAATGCTTTTTCTTCAATATGTTGTCCATATTGTTCATGTTTCTGTCTAGCATTAGTATTTTGTGAACTGGGATCATTTTAGAGCACATTCGCAAGTACTCTATTGTTAAACTGTTTACATTTAATATTTCCAATGCTGTCTCTTCTTGAACAACTGCACAACCCAAAATAATTATCTTGTTTGTGTTTGTATGTGTTTTCCAGACATCTTAGCTCTGGAAGGCAGTATTTTAACATACATAACCATGGGCCAGATGTATGAAAGCATTTTGCATTCCCAAACGGTGCAAATGCCCGTTTGCGAATGCAAAATGCCATTTCAGAATGTATGAAATCCATTATGAATGCAATTTTAAGGAATCGCTAAAATAGCAATTCCTTAAAATTGCGACCCTGTTTAGAGAGTCGCAAATTGCGACTCTCTAAATTAGAATTCACAAACAAGGATTTCTTATTTGCGATTCCTTAGCTCATGTATGAAGCAATTCCTAAATGCGATTTTGGCATTTAGGAATCGCTAATTACCAACAAGTTGAACTTGGTGGTAACCATGTGCAAAATTAAAAAATTCATTTAAAATGCATTTTTAAATTGTACATGTAAAGCACACATGTCCTTTTGTCATGTGTGCACCTTACATATCCCCCCAAAAAATGTTGGGGTGCAGCAGAGGGGGCCTTAGGCCCCAGCACCCTGGGGTTTTGCCTTTCCAAAATTGCGATTTCTGGTTCAGAAATCGTAATTTTGGAAATGCAAAAAAATTGCAGATATGGGCCAACAGGCCCTTAGGTGCGAATGGGGCCGGTATCGCAATTTGCGAATCGGTAATAGCATTTGCGATTTTTAAGAAATCGCTATTACCGATTAGCAGATGTGATACATGGCACTTTGCGAGTCGGAAATAGCGATTTCCTAAAAATCGTTATTTCCGAATCGCAAATGGCCTTGTTGATACATCTGACCCCATATTATCAGCAGAAATTATTTTCTCTGTCTGCAAACTTGTACTAATAACCTTACTAATGTTCTTTCTGCAAAGCCCACTTTCTCCTTTCTCCTTTTGTATGCATGATACATTTTTTCTCATCTATTTGGAGAACATTTTTATTTTTATTATTTTCTGGGACTATTTGGAACATATGGTGCTCACTGCACCCATACCTGTATAAGCACATACAATAAAACAACAGTACTATTAGTGATAGTTAAAATAAAGTATAAATCAGAGATTAGTTGTAAATATAACAAATGCATTATTTAATATAAGGCAACGTTACCTTAAATAGTAGTGATGGCTCTGACTTTGTTGTTAATAATATCAAATTTGTTAATAAATAGCTCTATCTCCAAGCTTTAGTTCAGCTTCAGTGATACTACATCAGTTCACCTACTCTGAATGCTTTTTGCATAAGCCCAGTGGTACTGGACTAGGTTTGTAGCCTAATAAAAAAAAGGATCCAATAACAGTCTTAATTAGAGCTCAATTATGCTTATCATGTATCATAGAATTAGTTTTCATTAATGAGTGAATAAAGTTAGCCTCTCTTTCACATGTGTTTTTAGCAAATCACTAAATCAATACCATGTAAATGGTGGATTTCCCTTCTATTCTCCTATTCTATTGATTTACATGGTCATTTGACCTAAAATCTCTCTCACATAGCTGTAGGTACAGTATTATTTTATGAAGGTATGCAATCTAATATATTTGTTATTCAATGTGCTTCTTTAGCACTATTTGGGCTTTGTTAGTACCCAAATATTACATATAACCAATCAAAGTGTTTGTTTTAAAAGGTTCATCTCTTAAATGTGATGTAATTGTAATTGGGCAATGTTGTAGCCCACCACATACATGTAGTACTGTCACTGAGTCATTCAGTGTGTGATCTACCATTTTGGTAGACTTCAAAGAAGGTGGTTTGTGTTTGAATAATTGGACACAGTATATTTTTTGGGCTAGGTAGAATGCCAAAAAGCATGGCAATGACTATCATTTTGGTTTGCTGAAATTTGATATACCATGGGTGGCTGAAAGAGGTTTAAGGTGGAATAATATCCTACCACTCTTTTAATTTCTTACTGGTCATGAGCATCTCAGTTTGCAATGGTTTATTGTGGTGGCAATAATATATGTTACCTCATTGGTGTTCAAATCAAAATTGAGATAAAAGCTACCTTTCAGTCTTTCTTGATTCTATTTCCTAACACCCATTTTGTGTTTCAAATATTCGCCAAAGGATGAAATGGAGGTACTCATTTGAACAAGCTGGAAGGTATGCGTTAACCTGCAAATAAGTTATCAAAATGTTGTCTGTATTCCTAAGAGATCACAGCATGTCTTCCATATATCATTTAAAGATTATTTTTTCCAAACCTTATCTATAGCATAGAGATAGTATACATTTAACGACAGATAGCAATAATCTGTTTCTCGATAACATCAGACAATTGCTGCAAATCATACATAAATCCAATGTAACCTCTTGTAATCAAAGGCTCTTTTAAGAGCCAACCTTACCCTCCAAATAGTGCATCTGAAAATATCTATCTTCTTTTTAAAAAATACTTTTTGGTACTGCAGTAATCTGTATACACAATCAAGGTGTTACCATGTTTAAAGTATATAACAACTTTTCAATATGCTTCCCTCCCTATTACCAATATATTAAACTGTTAATAATTAAAAATAAAACACAAAACGTATTCATCAAGGTATTCTTAAGGTGTAACACAAAACACAGGTAAAGAGGTGTAAAAAAACAATGTGGCTGCCTTAATGTTTTCGGAAAGAACATATTACCCAATTAGATGATCCCTTGTCATTGTTATGTACCTCAGTAGTACAGCTGTACAATACTTTTTGGTACTGCAGTAATCTGTATACACAATCAAGGTGTTACCATGTTTAAAGTATATAACAACTTTTCAATATGCTTCCCTCCCTATTACCAATATATTAAACTGTTAATAATTAAAAATAAAACACAAAACGTATTCATCAAGGTATTCTTAAGGTGTAACACAAAACACAGGTAAAGAGGTGTAAAAAAACAATGTGGCTGCCTTAATGTTTTCGGAAAGAACATATTACCCAATTAGATGATCCCTTGTCATTGTTATGTACCTCAGTAGTACAGCTTTACTACTGCGGCCACAGATTTCACTACTTAAAATACCTTATTCCTTTCAAATAAAAATCCAACTGATAAATTATGTGCTACACAAAATAGAAAAGTCTATGGAAAATGCATCGGATTTCAAGTCCATTTTGGGATCCCCCTTTTTTGTTTGCACCTCTTTGGCCAAACACTGTGACACTTTTTGTCCTCCGAGGATGAAAGGGGTGCATCAGGTGTGCAAACGTTCACTGGCATTCATCAAACAGGTTGAAAGTCATTAAGAGACAAAAAATAATTACAAAATGTATATATGGTACTACAATCACACACACAAGCACACATACACACATATATATATATTCACTTAAAAAACAAAGGTTACAGGTATGTTATAATTAAACTCACATTGTAAACATACAAAACCATAGAAATTCACTGGTTATAGTTATAATATCTATAACTTGTGCACTAAGGTAACTATAATTCCTTCCCATGCCATGCACAGTTTGTTTGTGAAAAATGTTACTGAAAATATTACATTGATGTTATCAATGATGTTATCAAAGATGTCATGAGTGTTGTCATTTGTGGGGTATTTAGCAATGCATGGGGAGGGTGCCAGTTATAGTTACCTTAGGGCATTTGATAGAGGCCCACATCTCACAGCCCACCACACTACTCAACATCCTCTCACCAACACACATCACACAACACCCATGTCCCCAGTAAGGCACCCCCGTTTCACTGATGAGGAGTTGCGGGTCATGGTGGAGGAAATAGTCAGGGTAGAGCCACAGCTGTTTGGAGCACAGGTACAGCAAATGTCCATTGCCAGGAAAATGGAGCTATGGCATGGAATCGTAGACAGGGTGAATACCGTGGGACAGCATCCAAGAACAAGGGACGACATCAGGAAGAGGTGGAACGACCTACGGGGGAAGGTTCATTCTATGGCAGCAAGGCGCCAGTTTGCCATACAGAGGACTGGCGGTGGAACTCCACCTCCTCCCCCCACAGCTCACAGCATGGGAGGAGCAAGTCTTGGCAATACTGCATCCTGAGGGACTCACTGGAGTTGCCAGAGGAATGAACAGTAATGAGTCAAGATTTACTTCTAATCACCCCCAAACCTGCATGCCATCACACCCCCTCACTCTCACTCCCATCACTCCACTCCATCCCACACACTGCACCTACACATATGATTAACCCCAATGCCTAGCTCTGCATGCTATACCAATGCATGGACAGCCCTCCCAGCCCTGCATAGACACCCATCACAAAAGCTTGCACAGCATGGAGAACTAACAATCCTACAATACATCACCATACACAAACAAAGGTGGCAGGCCAACAGCAACGATAGAGGGGAAGCCAGGTATGTGCCCCTTCCAATGTCAGCGGAGAGGAGGTGCCAGGTCTAACTAGTCCACCAACAGAAGATGCCCCCAGTGATGAAAGTAACTCTGGACTTCTGGATCTAGATGAACTACCTGGCCCATCAGAGACCACTAGTCAGTCGCTCACCCCAGCCCACTCCCAGTCCACCACAGAGCCTCCCCCATCAGTATCCAGCACCACAGCGCCCACCCAACATCCACTCACCTCTGTAGCCAGGACACGTCAATCAGCAGTGTGCCCACCTGTACAGGGACCCCAGTCCACACCTCACACCCAAGACAATCAGGGTCCTGGGGTCAGTGCCAGTAGGCACACCGTTCAAGGCACAGAGACACAGGGGAACAGGGACATTGGGAGGACTGCTGTGCACTAGGGGGAGGACAGGCCCAGGAAACTGACTCTCTAGGCACTCACTAATGTCCTGGGGGCATAACAACAATCCCAGAACAAAATGTACCAGATCCTTACCAACAGACAGGAGAACAAGCGGCTGAAGGAGGAACACCATCAGGAGATCAGGGAGGATTTGCAGGCCCTCAACATCACCATGAGCTTCAAAACAGGGGTGCTGGCAGACATGGCCAACATCAGGAGGAAATGAACAGCACACCAGTGGGCACCTACCACTAGCCAACCTACTGACTAGCCCTTCACTTCCACTGCAGCTAGTGGGCAGGAGGCCCTGTCACAGGACCCACAGGCCACCAGCATCCCTCCCCCTGCAGAAGGTGAATCACCCTGAGACCTGGACAGAAGCCAGAGACACTTGCCAAGACCAAGACCAAGACCAAGACCACCACCAGGAAATAAGACCCTCCTGAATGTCCCCCTTGTGTCCCACCCTGTCACCTTGTCTACTTTGAACTGCCTTTGCTCCCCTTCCTATGGCCCCTTGGACACAGGACCTGTGGTACAAACAGAATGGTACCATATTCCATTTCACTTTCCCATCAATGATTTGCACTCTTGAACACAACTTGACTGACAGTGTTTTATGTGATGAAAATGTGAATTTATGGAAACAGTCACATCATGTGCAATTGATCTGAAAACTGTGATAGCATACAATTAATTACCTATAGCTGTCTGTAGTCATCACATCAGTACACTGTTGTAACATCACCAACATCTGCAAAATGCGAAGCCATAGGTGACAGTAAGTTGAGCTGCAAAGGAAGTGAATGCCATCCTGCTACAGCCACACAGATAAAACAATAGTCAGAGGAATGGTCAGTTACACTGTCTTACCTGTGTGTCATTGGAGGTATTGAAGTATATCTGATGTTCTGTTGTCCACATCTACATCCTCACACTCTGCCTGATTATCCTCACAGTCCTCATGGTCCACTCCTGCCACAGCACCATTTCCAGTCTCCTCCTCCTGCAGATAAGGCACATGTCGTCTGAGGGCCAGGTTGTGCATCTTGCGGAGTGTCACTAGTATCTGGCAGACCTTCTCGCGTGAGTAGCACAGGGATCCACCTTTCAGATGTAGGCATGTGAACATGGCCTTCAGGAGCCCGAAGGTTCTTTCGATAATTCTCTTGGTTCACCCATGTGCATCATTGTAATTATTCTCAGCCCCTGTCCTGGCATTCCTCACAGGTGTCCGGAGCCACAATAGGTTTGGGCAGCTTGAGTCACCTGCATGTATTGAGGGACAAACATTAGCCTTACACCAGAAGGCAT
Source organism: Pleurodeles waltl (assembly GCF_031143425.1). Lineage (NCBI taxonomy): Eukaryota > Metazoa > Chordata > Amphibia > Caudata > Salamandridae > Pleurodeles > Pleurodeles waltl. The sequence continues at coordinate 254,953,054 of NC_090443.1, read as the reverse complement.
ACACTGACATATATTGGATGGGCACTCAGGCTCACCTATTATCCATACTCTGTGCCTCTGTAGTTGTGCCATCACATTTGGGATGCTGCTATTCCTCAGAATAAAGGAATCATGCACCGATCGAGGACACTTGGCAGTGACATGGGAGATGTACTGGTCCACTAGACACACCATTGCACATTGTGTGAGTGGAAACTCTTCTGATTCCTGAGCACCTGTTCATTCTGGTGGGGGAGGACAAACGCAATATGTGTTCTGTCAATCGCCGCAATAATATTGGGTATACGTCCCATTTAATAAAATCTTGCCTTCATAGTGGCCAAAACATCCACCTGGGGGAAATCAATGTAGCTGCACATGTGTTTGACAAAGGCAGACACAACCCTTGCCAGAACGATTGAGAACATTGGCTTTGACATTCCTGCTGCCAAGTCCACTGTCACTTGGAAAGAACCAGTTGCCAGGAAATGGAGCACTCATAGGACTTGCACAAGAGGGGGACCCCAGTGGGATGGCGGATAGCTGATATCAGATCAGGGTCCAATTGGGCACATAGCTTTGTGATTGTGACCCTGTCCAATCTATAGGTGAGTACTATGTGCCTGTCCTCCAGTATAGCCAAGTCCACAAGGGGTCTGTACACGGGGGCTTGTCTCTTCCTCCTATTCATCCGCAGTGGTCGGTATCTAAGGGACACAAGAGTGAGTAGGCTGTCACGATGTGAACTATGGGACCACCACCTCAGTGTACATAGAGCATTAATGTGATGGGACTGTGGGAATGGCAATGTACGTGCAATCATCAGCAATAATGCAGTTATGGATTATCTGAATGTTGTCCACCACTATTAAATATCGACGCCTGCCCTGTATCTAAGGACAAGTGGAAGTGAGGTAACTCCGCCGACGTTGGGTGTTGTGGCGGAAGGCAGTCTCGCCCTGCCATGCAATTCCTCATTGGCTAATACGGGGGTCTATGAAGTACAGTGGCCACTGGGGATCAGCAGCGGCGTTGACGGTGTACATCGCCACTGACGTGACAATCATTTTCTATCTAAATTCTCACTTGATTCCTGACTTCCCAGTGGACAACACCTAGACTGCGTGTGCTGTTGTGACCTGTGTGTGGAACCTACCATGGCCCATGTGACCAGGTAAAGGGCCCCTGCCTTCACTTAGGAGGACTTGGAGCGTTTGGTGGAATGGGTCCTACCCCAGCATGGGCTGCTGTATGGGCCTCCAGACCAACAGGTGAGTACACCTTGGGCATGATGCATGTGGCAAGGCTGCATGGAGATATGTGTGCAAGCATCGTGTCATTTGGGGGGTGGTATGTCTGTTGATAGTGTACATCTTGGGCGCCGGGTGAGGTGTGTGCCAATGGAGATGGAAATGGGATTTCTTTGGCCATATGTGTGAAGGTCTGGATTGTATGTGTAATGGTGTCATCCCGTCTGTATTACCTCTGCAGGACAGTGCCCATCAGAAGAAGCGATTATGGCGTGGTGACCCCTGGGGGTCTAAAGCAGGCGGAGCACCCACTGAAGGAAAAAGTGGAAGGACCTGAGACGCTGGATATGGAAGACCGCAGAGGTCCAGCTGGTGATAGCCTCTCAACAAGGAAGGGGTGCCCATCGGAACCTGACCCCCCCTGATGGCCTGCATGCTGGCGGTGGCTTGCGCAGAGCTGGATGGGCGCATGAGGGCATTACAGCAGCCACAAGGGGGTGACTAAAGTGGGCGAAGCTACAATCATTGGTAGGTGGCATGGGATCCAGGTGGTAAGTTTGAGTCAGTGGGTGCCCCTTAATACCAGGTCGGACATTGCAGGGTGACCCAGCTCAAGGGTAATAGCTGCATAGCAAATTCAGGTAACCTAGCTAGTTTGTAGTCCATGTCAGACAGGGCTTAGTGGGTCCCAGGACGGCTGCAGTTGGTGGTGTTTGACCCTCATCTTGCTGTGCAACATAGCCAATTGATTGTCACAGTGGTGCATAGTGATCAATCCTGAACCCTGTGTGTGATGGTAATGTGAATGCCAACTGTGGCATTGGTGCTGTAATTGACACAGTGTTCCCGTTCATTCACCCCCCTTTTTATTCTGTCATCCTGCTCATGTGTGCATTAGCATAATCTGGTGGAGGAGCATGTGCACCAGCGACTGAGGGAACTGCATCCCACAGGATCCAGGAGGCAGAGTTCACCGACGCCGAGGGAACCAGTAGAACGGAGGACGAGGGGAGCGCCACGGCAGAGACAGGAGGTGACAACACTGACTCTGATTCCTCCTCCGATGGGAGCTCCCTGGTGGTGGTGGACACCTCTGGGACCACCCTAGCTCCAGGTACAGCCGCCATCCCCTACACCAGCACCACCCACCCAGGAGCCCCTCACTGAGTTGCCAGTTCCTGCTCATCCAGGAGGGTGTGCATCTCCTTCGCCCCAGGCACCTGAGGCCCTGCCACAGTCAGCCCTGCTGCCTTGAGTGAGGAGGTTATTGACATCCTGAGAACCATCCCTGTAGGGCAGTCAACCATACTGAATGCCATCCAGGGGCAGGCATCCCAGATGCAGTAATGCAATGAATTCCTGGAGGGCATCCACAGTGTATTGGCGGCCCAACAGAGATCATTCCAGGCTGTGGCCTCCTCTCTGTCAGCCATTGTCCCTGTTCTTACCCCCCCTCTCCAACTACCACTTCCCAGTCCCAGTCTCCTCAACCCCAACCCAGCCCATTCACACATACAGACAAGCATGCACACAAAACATCAGACAAGAGTAGCACAGTCAAACACAGGCAGCACACTTCAGACCACAAGCACTCACACAAACAACAGACAGTTGCACACATAACTACATTCACTGCCTCCACTGTCTCCCCCTACTCCCTCACAGTCACATTCGCACTCACACCTGCATGCACTGCTTCAACAGCCAGCACCACCATCACCATACCAAGCAGCACACACACCTCACTAGCAGACACGTCTACAACATCCATCCATGCGTGCCTGTGTCCTCTCCCACCCTGTCAGTCCCCCCTCCTAAGGGACACAAACACAGGCACTCAGACACCCAACAGCCATCCACCTCATATCAGAACACTGCCCATGCACCTGCACCCAAGTCCAGCAGACGTACTCCTCCAACAACCACTCCCTCAACCTCCACTCCCATCCATCCTCCCTCATCCCGCCCCACTGTCCCTAAGAAACTTTTCCTCCCCCAACTTGACCTCTTCCCTCCCCCTACACCCCCTGTCCTGCCAGTAAGAGCAGGGTCCCAACAACCGAGCCCAGCATCTCAGCCAAACAGTCTACGGGGACAGTCAAGGCACCTCCTAGTCGTGGAGGCAAGAAAGTGAAGGATCCCACTCCACCAGCCAGGAAAGTGAAGGATCCCGCTCCACCAGCCAGGAAAGTGAAGGATACCACTCCACCACCCAGGAAAGGGAAGGATCCCACTCCACCAGCCAGAAAAGGGAAGGATCCCACTCCACCAGCCAGGAAGAGAAAGGTTCCCACTCAGCCACCAATGGCTGGAGCAGTTCCCACTCATCCACCAATGACAGCAGCAGTTCCCACTCAACCACCAATGACAGGAATGGTTCCCACTCAACCATCAATGAAAGGCAAGAAGCCCTCACCTCCAGCTGAGACACACCAGCCTTCACATCCAGCTGAGACACAGCAGCCCTCACCTTCAGCAAAGACTGCCCAGGGGACACCTCCCCCAGCTGAGACAATGCAGCCCTCAACACCAGCAGAGGCTGCCCAGGGGACACCTCCCCAAACAAAGACAATGCATCCCTCACCTACAGCAGAGGCTGCCCAGGAGACATCTCCCCCAGCAGAGACAATGCAGCCCTCACCTCCAGCAGAGGGCATGTAGGCTACCCTCCAGGGACTGTTGTACAAGTAGCCCCCTCCAGAAGCAGTGGGCAAGTTCCTGACCTTAGAGACTGTGACCTTGAAGTCTCCAGCATTGGTAAATGGGCATGGAACTCCTCTCCAGAAGCAGTAGGTGAGTTCCCCACCTCAGAGACTGTGAGCTTGCACTCACCAGCATTGGGAAATGGGCATGCAGCCCCCTCCAGAACCAGTGGGCAAGATCCCCACTTCAGCTGAGGTGCCCCCCCACCCCCTTCCCCCTGAGGTGCTTGCCCACTTCCAAAATGTTGCCCCTGCACAGTTTGGTGCGGAGAACGTCAGGATCACGTTGGAGCTTGGACGGTGCCCTGTGGCCATGTGGGCTGTTTGAGATTTGGACTGGGCATTGGCCCTTTCTGGATAATTGTTCAAGCATATTATTTGTCACTTCGGTACTTATGGTGGTTGTTGGCATGTGAATACATTTTCAATTCTGCCTTACTGTTGTCCTTGCATTATTATGAGGTGTGTCTATAAAATTGTTTTTTGTCTGCAGCTGATTTTGTGTATGGTGTGTGTGTAAATGGTGTGTGTTGTGTGTACGTGTATCACTCTCCTTTTCTTCCCTCCCTTGGATGCTAGGCGGCTGTACTCACCGTCGTCATCTTCGTCGGCGTTGATGTTCCAGGTGGAACATTGTGTAGAAAAGCATTGGGAAGACTTGCAGTTCCAGTTCCATGGGGGCGTTGATCTTCTCTGGTCTTCTGCGTTGTGTTTCTGCCAGGCTTTTGATGGCATTGGCACCGGCCCGGAAATTGTGGCGGTGTACTGTGTCATAATATGGTGGGCGGTACCTTGCCTTCCGCCTGGCTGTTGATGGCTGCTGCCGTGGTGAGTGGTGTTCATGCCCTGGCGGATGGTGTGGTACATTGGCTGTCTACGAGAGTTATCGCCACCATGGTCTTAATTTGGCGGTTATTACCCTGAGCCTGTTGGCGGTATTACCACCACTTTAACAGTCACCGCCAATGTCATAATGACCATCACAGTTACTTGAGACAACTCTAACAGGTGCATTTCTATGGTTTTGTACATTTGAAATGTGAGCCTAACTATAATGTGTCTCTAACCTATTTGTAAGGGAATTTTAATGTTTATTTTATATTCTATTTCTGGTAACATTTGTTTATTAAGTGAATTTCTATGACTTTTTTAATGTAAAGTAATTTCAATTTCTATACATTAATTCAACCATTGTTGCACGCAACCTTTGGCCATGCACAGCAGGAGTTGGCTGCAGGCCTGACCTTTGGTCAGGACCAGCGGCCAACCCCCTATCACCATCCAATCCTACGCCACACATGGCCTTTGGTGCGGGACCTCAGGGGGGAGTGTGAAAACTGCAGAGCAGATGAAAGATTGCGCCTACATGCAGAGAGCTGCATGTTTAGCAGCTCCCTGCATGTGGAATCAATGTCAGCTCTGAAAAGAGGCAGGGAGCCAGCTGGGACCGCGGGGGCCTTGAGACTCCTCCTGGGGTCCCCATCATTGTAAACAGGATGCGCTGGGTGGGGCAAGGGTACCCTGGTGCAAGTTGTTGGGTCCTGGGTGATGGGTGATGGGGGATGGCTAAAGGCCTTGCGTGGCGCAGGGTAGGGTACTTACAGAGGGTTGGCCGCAGGCCCACGGCTTGGTGCTTATAGTGGGTAGGCTGCAGGCCTGATGAGTTATAGTTACTTGAGCTAACCATAACGATAACTACTGAATTTCTATGGTTTTGTGCAAGTAAAATCTGAACTATAAAGTCTCACTAATAATTCTTTTTTTTTAAGTGAAAAGTACTGTTATAGTTAGGTTTCATAAAAACATTTGTTTTCATTTTAAAAAACTAAAGAAATTTACCGTAAAAGCCAAAGGTTAAAGTAACGTTAAAGTTGGGGGAATTTCTCATTGACAATGTTAACATTTTGCATTAAAAAACACAGATATTCAGCATTATAATTAGCAGCACTAATTATAACTTGCGCCCCCGCAATGCACTGCTTATCATTTCACATATCTCATCACTCACGACATGTTATATGTTTTGCCAATAACTTTGGCTCCACTTGTCAACACTTCACAAGATTTTCCAAACTTATACTTTGGTCAGGTTAGCTACGGTCTAGAAATTTTCAAGGGCGATCTGTCGAGTGGGTGCTGAGAAAAAGGGGTGGTCCCAAAACACGTTTTTCCCATGCATTTTCCAATAAGGATTTTGAATATGACTACAGCCCAAACCGCTGGACGGAATTACACCCAATTTGGCAGAAAGCTAACTCTTGGTCCAGAAAGCACACTTTTTGTGATTTGGTGTAAATCCGTTCAGTGGTTTTACAGACATTAAAGGGGAAAAAATATAGATATCTAGGGATGCGGATACAACTGTCCCCATGCTGATATCTGATTGGCCAACCTTACAACAAGAAAGTGTTGGCAGCCATCTTGGGACTCAGCTTCATCCAAGCCCCAGAACAAAAGTGAAACAAAAAGAAGAGGGGCCAGGGTTGGGTCTCCCTGAGCCCCTAACCTTGGTCTAGGGGTCCCTTACAGACCCCGCCAGGGTTCAAAGGCATCTAAAAAAGAAAAAAAGTCTGGAAAATCTGCGGATCTGAATCCACAGATTTTCCTGACATTTTGTTTTAAAAAGGTAGGCCTCCACCCTTTTTTTCATTTTGCCCCTGTGTGGGCCAGGTCCTGGGAGCATTAGGTGCTTTAAAAAGGAGGGGAGCACATGGACCCCCACTCCCAAGGCTTGTATTAGCCTTGGGGACCACCACCTCCCCAGGGAGATCATAGACAAATATGCAGGGTGGCTGCATGCCAACCGGGGACTGCCACCTCTCTAGGCAGAAGAATAATTTCATTGCTAATGTTTCTTTGACATTTTTTAATTGGCATTATAAAAGTTGGCATGAGTGCGGTAACATCTGGGGTAATTAGCAGTGTATGGTGAGGGTGTGAGTTATAGTTACCTTAGGGCACAAGTTATAGTTACTTGAAATAAGTCTAACTATAACTACTGAGTTTCTATGGTTTTACATGAGCAAATTCAATACCTAACTATAATCTCCCTGTAACCTTTGTTTTGTTTTCAGTGAATTTCTATGTTTTTTTGTAACTTAATGTAATTTTAAATACTACGTTAATCCAACCACCGCTGCACACTGACTTGCGGCCAACCCCAATAACCACTCAACCCTGCACTGTGCATAGCCTAAGTGTCTGTCTCTCTGGATGTGAGAATATGTGTGAGAGGTTGTCTCTGGGTGTGAGAGTGTCTGGGTGTGAGAGTGTCTGTGTGAGGGTCTGAGTGGTTCTGTGAGTGAATGTGTGATGTCTCAGTGGGTCTGTGAGTGGGTATGTCAGTATATGAGTGGGTCTGTGAGTGGGTGCATGACTATCTCAGTGGGTCTGTTAGTGGGTCCATCAGTGTCTGAAAGGGTCTGCGAGTTGCTGCGTGAGGGTCTGAGTGGGACTGTGAGTGGATACATCAGTGTCTGAGAGGGTCTGGGAACAGGAGCATCAGTCTCTAAGTGGGTCTGTGAGTGGGTGTGTCAGTGTCTGAGTAGGTCTGTGACTGAGTGCATGAGTGAGTGGATCTGTGAGTGGGTGCATCAGAGTTTGAGTGGATGCGTCAGTGTTGTTCTCTGAGTAGGTGTGTCAGTGTTGTGAGTGGGTCTGTGAGTGGGTCTCAGAGGGTCTCAATGGGTATGTGAGTGTCTGAGTGGGTCTGTGAGTGACTGCATGAGTGAGTGCTACTATGAGTGAATGAATTAGTGTATGAACAAGTCTGTGAACATTTTTTGTATTTTAACTTTTTCACCGATATTCATGGATTTGTCTCCATGTTACAAGTGAGGGCCATGCTGATCACTGCAATGTATTTGAGAATATCACATGCGGTGAAACAAAATCATTTAAAACCTCATTAGACCATCACACACCCCAACATCAGATTCCCGGGATCAGGGTTCCTCCACTCTGAACCCTTATACCACTTGTTAATTTATTTTTGAGCATCAGGGACCATGTCCCGTAACCTAAGATGGCAGCTGCAACTTTCTGGTCTGGTTTCGGCCAGCCAATCATGGAATTACTAGTGTTGCACACATTTACGAATACAGCAAAACTCTGCAAAAAACATTACAACAGATCTGGGGCCCTAAGTATAAAAATGTATACCCCCTTTAATATGGCAAAAACTATTGAGTGATTTACATCAAATAACAAAAAAGCACAATCTGTGGAACAAAACCTACTTTTCTTCTACATTTTTTGTAATTCCGTCAAGTGGTTTGAACTGTAGTCGTGTTCAAAAATCCTATTGGAATTAATACAGGAAATGCCCTGTTTTTGACCCCCCCACCCACCTTTTTGTTGCCCCTGCTTGATGGATCACTGTGAAACTTGCCATGTACAAGATTGTAGGGAACACTTTTTTGGAGGGAAATTTACAGAAGATTCGTCAAACGGCACCAAAGAAACAGGCAAGTCAAAACACTATTTTTCTATGGAAACATGGTCCTTCAAGAAAGTCTCATGGGTGAAATTTTAATTATGCTGGAGTAATCAAAGTAATTTCAGTAAATATGCATTACTCTTCTATTGCAAAATTAAGCAGTTAAGCCAGCTTGAGTAATTAAGAGTAATTGGGGCAAAAATCCTACCCCAGGAGCATAGGCATAATGAACTAAGGGGCATATTTATACTTTGTGGTGCAAAACTGTACTAACGCAGTTTTGCACCAAAATGTTTAGGACAAGCTTGCGCCATTCCTGAGCACCAGCCAGGAGCTATATTTAAGGAATGGAGCAAGCCGGTGTAAAGAGTGGGCTAGCATTAAAAATATGACATTAGCCGGGTAGGGATGGCAGTATGTGAGAAGGGGGTTTTGCACCAAAACATGATGTTAGGCTGGTTAGAGTAAAAAAAGACGACTCTAACAAGCCTAGCATCATTTTCTGAAGTAAAACCATCCATATCACATGACTCCTGTGTTAGAAAAGACAGGAGTCATGCCCATCACCTCAATGGCCAGTATCGGGGACGACTGTCCGCTAGGCATGGGCATTGCACCCTGTGCCATGCAGGGGGCCCCAAGTTGGACCCCTGATGGCACTTTAAGTTTTTTTAAAAATACTTACTAATCTTACCCTACTTACCTGGGATGGGGTCCCCCATCCTCCGGTGTCCTTCTGGTGCGGGTGGGGGTGTTCCTGGGGCTTGCGGAGGGCACCTGTGGACCCATTCCATGGTGTTTACCCATGGAAATGGGTCCACAGGTCCCTTAATGCATGGTCTGATCCAGGCATTAAAAAATTATTTAGCCCCTCCTCCCACCCGTGCATCATTTTAGCATGGGATGATAAATATGGGGTTAGAACCATTTTGTAGATGGGAATGTCTAACTTGCGTCTCATTGACACAAGGTAGGTTCACGCATCTAAAAAATGGTGCAAACTCCAATATTTTTACTTTAGACTGGTTTAACGTCAAAATATAAATATGGAGTTAGTTTTGCGCCGAATTTTCGTAATACAAATGACGCAAGTTCAGCGCAAATGGGGCATAAATATGCCCCTAACAGAGTGTGAGTAGCTGCAGTGAGCAGCTTCTGGCTTCTGTTGTTCATATTATGTTGCATGTAGTGATACTTTAGTAGCACAAAATACATCCTCTGGCTCATTTAAAAATAGCTTGTAATGCTAGATTTCACTTTTCATGTAGTTATGCATAATTATGAGTAACATTGCAGTAATTAATAGTAATTGCGCTAGAAACAATTGTGCCAAATATGACCTCCCCTAGAAAACAGGAATTCAAGTACTAAAAATATTGAACAATATAATCTTGCAACAAGCCTCACAACTTCCTTGGTTCCAATGAGAACATGGCATGACTGATGCAACTAATAAATGTAATGATTGCACATCTTAGATCGTCGATGAACATGCTTCAATCAGAAAGAAAATAGTGAACATAGGATAGCTTTATTTTTGTGCACCAAAGAACTCAATGAAGGAAAAAAATTGGAGCAAATTTACACAAAATGCATCTTGCACTCACAAAATTACCCAAATGGACTGCTCGAGCAAAGAATCTACCCGAAATGTTTGTTGACAGTCCACCTTAAAGAAACAGCTGCTCACCTTCACATGGCCTTTCACATTCAAATTTGTAATTTTGCACTAAAAAATTACTTAATCTGATACATTTAGGTACACAAAACCTACCTGAAATGCTGCTCACGTTCAAAAATTACCCAAACTGTACATCTCAAATTAAAAAAATCACCCAAATTCACGTGAAGTTGTGTAATGGCATAATTTCAATAAGTTTGCATACTTTTTCTTAAGCAAAAATTAAGCCAAGTAGTTTGGCAGAATTGTAGAAAACTCCACCACCGGGGCAGAGAGATTCTTTAAGGGAAAGTATAGGGAAATTTCAAATAACTTTAACTTAATGTAAAACAAGACATTTAAATAATTGTAAATAATATAAATCAAGAACTGGTTAATGAAAATTAAAAAACACAGTAACCCCATAATTAACCTGGTCATAATTTATAAATTAAACTAAAGATCTTTTTATATATTAATGTCTGAATAATACTTTAAAATTAAAACCATCTACCTTCACTGGAATGCTTATTTATGTGTAGCACCTATAGTTAAATGTAATGATTTTAATGAATTTTAGACTTTTAAACTCAGTTAAAACTATAATTCAATACTTTTTACCTTTCCGTGTGTTATTAAAAAACAAATAATACAATTTTGCATTATTTATACTTACTGTTTTAACTATATATAGAAGTCATTTAATTTAATTTACATGATGTCTTATGAGGTGTTAATGTTCTAGCCTGTCTCTATTTTTCTGTGGTAGTATATTGGCATAATAGTAATCCCATTTTGTCACTATTGGAGCTGTGGTAGAGTTAGAAGTGCAATTTGTGAGTTACAATTGTCTTAATTGTATGTGGTTGTGTATTTTTTTTGCATGTCCCTCCCTAACCCCTCCTTAAAATTCTCTTACTCCCCCCTCATCTTTTAGTACTAATTATTTGGCAGTCCCTACTCCCCATGTGTGTCTTGAACATTTCCTATTGCCTCTTATACTTGTGTGTGCAGATATCTCCATACAGAAAAAAGGGAGTTGGAGAACTCTAGTTTGTGAATTACATTTTCTAGTACATTAAATAGTGCTACCACAATACTATTTGACTCAAAAATGTCTTTGATAACCAAACCCTTTATCTTCAGAATATATCAACACCATTCCCAGGTGTGCAAAGCATCAGTTGAGAGGAACCCATAGTTTTAATCAATTCCTCTACAAACATGGTTGTAAGGAAATCATGACAGGGTTGAGTAACTTCTGTAATAAACCATGGCAATGCCATTCTTGCTGGTATCCCTAATTGAATATCTGGAATGCTATATAATCTGCCAATCCAAATATTATCATTCTATCTGCTGTCAAACAAAAATTAAAAGCTTTCTTTTAGATCAATTGTTTCTTCAATCCCTGGTCGAATTATCCTGATGTTGAAATACTTCAATGTAGCCACTGGTGTGCTACTGACTAGTGGCATTGATGTGATGGTTGGGCTGTTTCTGTAAAACATGTTTGCAAATGCCTAGTATTTATTATAAATGTTTGCTTTTTTAATAAGTGTGTGTTAACTAGTCCTGGATCTCCTCCACCGTACACTTCATCTTAAACTTTTTTTATCTTGCCCATTGTACTTCTGAATCCCTGTCTAGTTTATGGTTTCTTTCTCTCCCTAGCCCAATATATGTACAATTACTGCTAGAAAACACTTTACTGCTAATCTGCCTTGTGCGCATTAGGTAAAAAAAAATTTTTTTTATAAATCAATGAGTTAATTTCCTAAGGACTGAGATGGCAACCTTAAAAATGCTATAAGTGATTTCCCATTTACCCTAGAATAGTTGTAATATGTGAAACAAAACTCGGTGATTGGTGATTCATAGTGAAAATTTGTCAAACCAAACAACATGAAGAGGAAGTCAAAGTCAGGTACAAATGGGCAGTACAATTTAGAGATTAGGAAAGGGGTCAGTTAGGAAAGAAAATAAACATATGGTAAAGTCAAAGGGGAAAATTAATGTTAATTCAAAGGAGAGCTTCTTAGAGATGCTTCTAGCAAAACTGACATAAATGAAACCTTTCCAAATGTGTTTACTATTTTGGTGTTCTTAGTTGATGGCTTGACCTGTTAACCATGGTGCTAATAATCCAATCTCTCACACAATTTGTTAACATATTTCCCTAAATCATTTCTACTATAGCCCTTAATGAGTCATGGAATAACCCCTTTAGAAAGATACCAGCTATGAAGAGACACAAACAAGTTCCATCTACTCTTAACATCAGCTTTTACCATCCACAGTAAAATTTGGCTATAAAATGTGGTTAACCACTTAATAGATGGGGAGACAATGATTGCAACAAGTTGAACCACTGGCAGTCACTCAGGTTAGCACTCCAACCAATTGTTTGTTCATGCACTGTGCTGATTCAGATTAGACCTAGCCATATGCAAATCAGTCTCAACCCTGCTCCAGTTGAAGCACCTAGTCCAAATTGCCAAACAAGGTCCTCTTTGAACCAGAACACAAGTAACCGAATACCAGTTTTTCCCTGATTTTTGGGTTTTTCAGTTGGGTGTAGCTTGGTTCCAGTGGCACAATGAGCAATGGACCTACATCTGGGCATACCCTTGGCCACTAAGGGAGGTACATCAAACACAACAGTAGATGGAAGGATGCTTGCAATAAATCTAACCACTGGCAATCGCTCAGGGTAGCATCCAACCCATCATTCATTTGCCTTCTGTGCCACCTCTGATTAGACCCAGCCGTATGCAAATCAGTCTTGACCCTGCTCTAATAGGAGAAGTCCAGCCCAAACCACCAAGCCAAGTCCTCTCTGAACCAGAACACAAGTAATCCAAGGCCAGTTTTGCCATGATTAGGGCTCTTCAGTCAGATGTGGTTTGGTCCATGTGGCACAGCGAGCAAGGGACGCAAGTCGCTTGCTTACTGTGCTCTAGTAGCTGAGGTGACATGGTGTGTGAAATAACAATTGACTAGAATGTAGCCTTGAGTAATTAGCAGTGGCTGAATTCATTCACACATTCAATCCATCACCTTTTGGTATACTTTTGTAAGATGTTGTCAGTGGCACCAACTCATGTAATATTATAATATATACAATAATATATTATTGCACTATTAGTCCTCAAACATTATCAGTGCATTCTGCTGATGAGAAGACCTTTTATCAAAATTTCATAAACTGCCTCTATAAATACTATGTCAGGATATGTCCCATTACCAAAAGGTATGCATTGTTCTCTGCAGTGTTTTGATGAGTCCATAAATCTTAAGTGTCACCATCCATGAAATGTCCCATCTGTTTCTAGTGCTACATTGCCTCAATAGAATTAGGCAACAAATAGACCTCAGCATTCAGATCTAGAAGGCTTTCTGTGTTTTGACTTCTTGTGATTTGCAAGGTGACGTCTTGCGACAAGGTGGAGGCAGCTTGAAAGGTACTCCACTCCACCTTCTGGAAGGAGTATTACTGTGAGAAATTGGGTTGTAGGTTGAGGGGTGGGTGAAACCCTTCTCAAGCAACAGCTCAATTGCTTGTCAGGATGAACCAAAAACAATGTTCTGAATGAACCTGTGCTTAACCCTCTGGTAGCTCTGCGCAAAAGCAGTCAGACTTAACTGAGAGGCAATTTGTAAGGCACTCAAACAGTTATAAAGTTAAAACACAGCAGGAGAAAACTCCCACACCAATGTAGAAAAATAGAGAAATCTTCAATAAATAGAATGATACTAGAACAAAATCCATCCAGACAGTATAACTGCAGATATGAAATATCAAAGTCATAGATAAAAGTAGAGACAACAAGTGGAAATCGTCAACTGTGGTTATCTAGTTGCAGCAGACCGAGACAAAGTCATAAGTTCAAGCCAACCTGGATAGAAAGTGGACCAGTGACTGCAAGGTGCTGTGATGTGAGGTCCTGCATTGAGATGCATCCTGCTGCGTTGGTTCTAAGAAAACCCACAGTTGGGCCAGGAACAGAACACTCTGATGCCAACCAAGGATCTACGACCAGGGAACACTTCTTGGGGATCAGGATTCACTCCAGCAGAGGCCAGCAGCAGGGCACAGACAGGTTCAGTTGGGTCTAATCAGCTAGACAGACACAGTTCAGGTCTCTAGAGCTTGTTCTGTCCCTGTAGCTCAGAACAGGAGGTCAGTCAGGATTACAAGAATGGCAGAATCTTTACCTTTTCCCAGAAATATGATCACCTAATTAGGAAGGGTGACAGTTCACAAATACAGATTTTAGGTTCCCAATCCTCATTGAATATCCCATCAATCAGTAGTAGCGAATCAGAAATCAGTGATAACGCTTCACGACATCAGGAGATAGGTTAAAATGGGACCCCATCTTTTTTAAGGGAAGTCCAAAGAATCAGACAGGGTCAATGGGAGATGAATCCGAGGAAAGAAGGCCTCGTAAAACATGGAGGGGTAAGAGAGGAAGGAGATGCAGAAGAAAGAAGGGGAATGAGAACCAGGTCCTGGACCAGGGGGAAACAATAAATACCATTGAAGGGACCATTTCCATTAAGAATTTGTCAAATAAGTTACTATCAGAGAATGATCTATCTCTACTAAACAAGGGCCTGGGATTTTGTCCTAGTGATTTTGGTGACTTTTACAAAGTTAAGATAGATTTTTTCAAGTTCATCAGACGTTTGAAACTTAAGAAACACTTCATCACTCATGCAGACAACAGGGTTGGAAATGTCTTACATGATTTCAGTAGAGATTTTAGTCCAGTAACAATTCAGGATATTCATGATACGGTTACATTGCTGTCCATTACCGATTATGAACAAGATCCAATTACTGTTCCACAGATACTTGCTGATCTAGATATCTCGTCTGACACTCTGACTAGTGGTCTTACAACAAAATCTAGATGGACTCCTAACTTATCTAGTGGGAACAGTATAGACACTTTTTACAAATTGGTTTGGAAGGACATAGACAGACTCGAACGAAAAATTTAAATACGTCATAGATGCCACCACAGGAATCTTAATAACGAAGAATACTCAGGTTTAAAATCCCTAAAACAACTTAATGATATTACTATCAAGGAGGCTGATAAGGGTGGCAACATCGTAATTATGAATACTCATGACTATGAACAAGAGATTTACTCTCAATTGGCAGATCAAGTTTGCTATGAAAGGATCATATCAGATCCGATACCTACATTGGCAAACAATATTAATAGTTTTTTAAGACAATGTTTTGAAAAACACCTATTGGATGAGGATGAATACTTGTATCTTTGGGTTTTCAGACCTAGAAATCCGTGTTTGTACACCTTACCTAAGGTACACAAAAACCTGCAATTTCCACCAGACAGGCCTATCGTTTCAGGCATAGGTGGCCCCACAGGGAGGCTTTCAGAGCTTGAGGACATTTTTCTGCAACCATTTGTTCTCAATCTCCAATCATTCATTAAAGACACAAAGCATATTTTGAGTATTTTGGCTGATATTACCTGGGAACCAGGTATGATCTTGGTCACCTTGGATGTGACCTCACTTTATACTAGTATTGAACATGATTTGGGAATCTCGGCGCTTAAGTATTTTTTGAATAACAGATCAGCCAGTCTATATGAACATACTCTTATGTTGTTAAAAATGACTGAGTTAATATTGTGCAATAATTTTTTTCTATTCAAAACTGATTGGTACCAACAGAAACAGGGGGTTGCAATGGGATCCAGGTGATCCCCGGCGTATGCAAACTTGTTTATGGGGTATTTTGAACAAAACATAATTTGGAGCATGGAGGGGCAACCTTGGAACTCCAATATTCTCTATTGGGGCAGATATATTGATGATTGCCCAATGATTTGGACTGGTGACATAGTGGAACTGAATGGCTTTTGTGAATATCTGAATTTTAACAACTTAAATATTCAAGTTACGTGGCAATATAGTACCTCCAATATTTCATTGTAACTCCATTCTACATGCTACTAGTGCACATCCGCGACATCAGATAGAATCCATTCCGTATGGAGAAATGATGCGTGCTAGATGAAACTGCAGCAATGATATTGATTTTTTTAAATGTATTGATGATATGGAAAAACGGTTGAGACGACGTGGCTATCAGCTGCACATTTTGAAACAAGCTCGTAACAGGATTATGAAAATACCGCTGAAGATCAGAATAAGTGAACACACTTTAGGGCCATGAGACAGGATGATGTTCGCTATCCTATTGTAGTACACATGAGACAGTGTCCCAAACAAGGCTTGGTGAAGATTTTTGACTTTTTTGGATTTGAACATGTACAGAAAGATCCTCATGGTGGAAACTGAGAACTATTCCTTAGAAAGCGAGATTCAATGTGGATCTTGAAACTTAGAGAAGTGGAAAAGGGTCTAAACATAGATCATGAAATGGAATACTTCTTGGGGGAATAATTTTGTTTGTCTGAAATAAACAACTGTTATTTATGCAGTAATTGACATTTTGGACTTGTGACTGTTCACACAAATTCTTGGGGTGAATCCAAAAATTGTAGAATTGTGTAACAGTTCATCAATGTTAGACATAATGATTTCCATTTGATACACACATTATATCAATGATAGCGTTTCATGTTTGACAATGATGGTTCATGGAAAAGGTAGAATATACTTGGACAACACAGGATACTACCTATTATCACATTAAGATGATGACGGTTTATACACTTGTTTTTTACTGAGTTTTCTCACATGCCGCCAGCTAATGATTTCATACCACCATGGAACCTCTAAATGTATGGCCAGTTGCAAGTGGGGCTGATTAACTAACGTTCTCTGCTTAGATATGTCACCTCAGTTTTGGGTTCAACACGTTATATTCTCACTAATACGATAATTATGATGTTTTGGCTCCAGGGATATTTTGTAATTACATATGCTGGTAATTGAGCTGCTATAAACTACTAAGCAAAGGGTTTTTGACATTATGGCTCTTTACGTACTCAAGGTAACCATGATGAATTTTTGGACACAAATGTATTGGTATGTTGCTATTGGGCAATGCAATTTTCCTAACTAATAACCTTAACATGGCGCCTTAACATCAGGACCGTTGGTTTGTTTCCATTCCCTTTGGTTGTTATTATTCTAATGCGGGTTACACACTTCGTTAAGTCCAGCTACCATTTAATACTAATTAACAGGCCTTGGTTACTATGTTTAGATATTTAAAACATATGAGATTATCAAGACGAATGTTTGATTTTTAGTGTATTGGTTCGCTGATATTAGACAAACACAACGTTGATAAGGAATACTTCCAACATGGCACCCGTACCCAGGGATTGTTAGTCCTCTATCTATTTCCTTAGTTTCTGTTTCTTAACGTGAGTCTCGCCGTCGGCTCGGATTAACCAGCCCTCTCGTACACGCGTTGAAGGAGTGAAAGGAAAACTCAGTTTCGGATATACTTTTTCTCTACGCTTTGCCTCTACTTTAAGGTGGGTGATATTTAGCATGTAGCATTTTAGATTCATACGAGTCATGCATCAATATTAAAGGTGTGGGTGAAACTAATGCAATATAAAACCTCTGTAGATTTTCATCATTGGATGATATGCCGCAATTGGACTAAAGTTCATTCTATTTGCTTGGAGTACTAGAACTTGGAACTTGTCTTTAAAAGTATGCACTTTGAAAATCCGAATTCGGGCACATCAGAGACACAATCTCTTTGGTTTTTCTGGTGACAATTGGGGTCCACATTATTGCTAGCTTTCCTACTGTTTTTTCTTTTTTTACAATTGTTTACTTACCTCACGAGTGCGTGGTGGCGAAATGCTCCCTAGGCTCTTCTTTTTTTTTCTAGTCAGAATTCATTATTATGGAAGTCACATCAACTGTATCATATAAATACAATGTAAAGATGTTTTTTTCTGAGACAAAGTCACTCTTAAAATTGTGATACTTTCTTAATGCTAAGGTTTGAGTCCACGCATGGGACACTCTGTCACATCACTTTTTGATGTGGGTGATGGTTGAAAAAATAAACAAATTACAATCAACTTGTTAAATGATGGATCTGATTTTCTTCTAAACATATAAATATAAAAATTGCATTTACAGCCTTGAGGAAGTCATTGCGACAATTTTTCGCACAACGGAACACGTGTTGGTCGTTGACTCTTGGCTATTGTTGGTTGATGCATCTCTAAATAAACAATAAGAAGATTGGATCCAAGCTGTTGGCTGTTGACTGTTGTGTATTGGGACATTCTTATGACAAGAAGAAGACTGGATCTACTAGAATAAAAACAAACATTAACATATTGATTTACATGATTGCCTCGGATACTTTGAACATTTGCACAGGAACTGGCCTTTCAGGTATCTCTGGGACAAACAACACAAAACCAAAATGACCTGCCTATCTGCACAATGTGGAAGGGCAAGTCGACAAAGTACATACAACTCCAACTGCATAACTCTACATGAAGTAGCTGCAAGGTACACAAAGCTAAATGGGCAAATGCACACTCAAATGCGAACCAAGGTTAGCACAATTGAACACGCTCCATATCTGCACAAACAAAACTCAAGTTCCCACATATTAGGTGAATACATAATCCATATCAGGGGGACAAGTCTAACACAATACTTGCTCACATTGGATACCCCAAGATGAACTACTTACCCTAACAAACAGAACACACTGCAAAGACACCAAGTTGCATTTACACCCACATATCCATACAGCCAACATATACCCCTGTCTTGGCGGACACCAGCACTGCCCACAAAGTGAGACATGGCAAACAACAGCAAATGGATCAGAAAGCAGGTTCAGACACACATAACTGTAGGTACGCAACACAAGTCACTCAGGAACAACTAAAGGTAGAAAAGGAATTGCAGGACAAATGTATACCCAAAAAAAACAACTGTTTGGGTTTATTTTTAACCAACTTCCAATAGTCCAAGGCCATTGGCCAGTCCACATCAAGGTGCTGTCACTTGACTCCTAACTGCCAGGGAACCTCCACAGGAAGCAGCATCAAGTGGGCAGGCAGGCACTTCAGGGATCATATTTGGGGGGGTCGGATTTGGGAGGGGGTTTGGTCCAGGATTTGGGAGGGATGAACTGCTATTTGGAAGGGGTTGGCTTCTTCTTGGAGGGAGGGGTATGTGTGCTTGCTGGGGGCAGGTGACGACTGGCAGGTGGAAGGGAGGTGTTGGGAGGTGTGTGGTGACCTCTTGGTTTTGGGACATGGTGGAGGAAACAGGGGGAAGGGGAAGTTCAAACAAGAACTTTCTTAGGTACACGGGGACAGTAAGCAAAAGGGGGTGGGGATTTGGAGGTCAATGGAGTGGTTGTCTACTGTGTCGGTGTGGATGTTGTGGGTACGTGCTTCTGGGAGGTCTGCTTGTTTTTGGGTGGTGTTTGTTGCATGGGTGAGTGAGTGTGTTTAGGTGTCTTGAGGGTCTGGGAGGAGGTGGATATGTGTGTGTCTGTTGGTGTGGTGTCTGTTGGTATGCTTGTAGTGGTGGATGTCTGGGTGTCTGTTGGTGTGGTGTCTGCACTTAGTTCACTTTCTCAATATCTTTTTTTGACTGTAAGCCATAAAGAATACTTCAATACAGTAACAATAATAAAACATATACATAAATGTCAATAAAAGCCTCCTAGAAACAATAATATGATAAAATCATGTGACAATCAATTGATCAAATTGTATGTTAAACAAACATAATCCATTTGATTTCCATTCAATTCAACCTAATTCAGTAGTATCTTAGATCTAGATCCAGTATGCTAAATTCATTACATATACTACATATAATGGTACTTTAGATCCAGGAATTGGGAGTACAAATAGCATACTAAATAGGATCTAAAGTGTGTGATGTTTGGCGTGACAATAGCAGCCTTCAATAAATTTCATTCTAAAGTGCAAAATGCTAGCTCTGGATCAAGAGTTCAGATATTCCCTGCCCATGTTAACAACCACAATAGTTTGTTGATTTTTTAAAATCTGGTGTCAACATAAGTACTTTTACACACTTTTACTGCGTTACCGCAGTTTTACATGTAAAAGTATACCGCCGGCTAGCACCATTCCTGGACGCCGGCCGAGCGCCATATTAATGGAATGGTGATAGCCGGCAGTAATGCCCGGTTAGCGTAATTGGAAATGATGCTAACCGGGTGGGGGAGGCGTAGGGGGAACCAGAGTGTTTTTGCCAAATTATGGCTCTAAACTGTTTAGAGGTTAAAAAATGCCTCTAAGCAGGTTAACGCCATTTCCTGGCGCACAACCCCCATGGACATGGCTCCTGTCTTAGGAAAGACGGGAGTCATGCCCACCACCACAATGGCCATGCACAGGGGTCAAATGTCCACTGGCCATGGCCATTGGGACCAGTGCCATGCAGGGGTCCCAAGTTAGGGCCCCCGAGAGGGAATAAAATACTTACCGGGACTTCCCTGGGATGGGTCCCCCGTCCTGTGGTGTCCCTCTGGTGTGGGTGGGGGTGTACCTGGGACCAGAGAATGAACCTGTGAGCTCTTTCCATGGATTCTGACCATGAAAACGTGCCCACAGGTCCCTTAATGCCTGTCCATACCCAGGCGTTTAGTAATGCAAGCTTAGTGCCATTATTTAAGGCCCCCATCCCCCAGTGCTTGATTTTAACACAGGAGATAGATATGGCACAAAGGCCATGTTGTAATTTTCTGCACAGAACGCCTACCTTGCATCTCATTGATGCAAGGTAGGTTTCCACATCCAAAAAATGATGTTAATGTCATGACTTTGGTGCTAGAAGGGTCTGGAGTTAAGTTTGCGCTGAATTAGCGTCATTTATTTTGAAATCTGCCTCTTTGTATCTCTTGTCCATCTCTGGATCTAAAGAAATACAATATTAACAATGTCCTTTGAATTATATTTGATCAATTTATCAATTGAACAGCAATGAGGCCTAACTCACGATACAAAGAGACCAAATTGAATTCTAAAATGCAAGGTGCTAAAACCAAATCCAGTTAATTCAAATCTAAACTCAATAATCTCAGCTCTTATTGTGTGAAGTTCTATGTCTTCAGTACATTTTATAGCAAGAAAAGACTAGTCAGAACTTTATGTTACAGTTAACGTTTCGTAACCTACAGTACTCTAAACATTTAAGGCCTCTTTATCTCTAATGTATGCAGCTGCTAGAAAAAAGTGGCTTAATCCAAATATTATATAGGAGGTAGTATTGGATCTTAGGATTCTTATCACTTTCATAAAATTCATTGTTCCTAGATTGATGCAGATAGGACGGATCCATTTCCTTCTAAACGCCTCATAGGCTTTACAGAACAATAGCACATGCTCAATAGTGTCAATACTCCTCATATTATAAAAGCTGCAGCTTGAATCATCTCTATTGTACCTTAGCTGATCCCATTTTACAGTAAATGCCTTAGTTTTCAGGATGTCATACCGGAATTTCATGTAGAGTATTTTTGCACGTCTTGAGTGAATTACATCTAGCCACTCTTCAAAACTAGGATTTGGTTTGATGTTTAAAAAGTGAGTGGTTAATCCTCCCAAACCAAAATTTCGATGGAGGTTGCAAAAAAGGTACTCCCAATACACTTGTTTCAGGAAAACCTTTGAGTGTGCAGTAAGGGTATGAGGTTCCTCCCAGAACCTCCCAGGATTTCAGCCCAAGTTTAAAGAGCCAAGACCTCACGTGACAAAGCCAGGAGAAGGATACAGATCTATGTAGGTCGACTAGCTCATTTAGTGCTTCTCTCTAATAAACCAGATGTGGTGTTGTCCAGCGCCTGCACCAATAAAGCAAAGGTCTTAAAATTGCCAAGTGGTCAATTCGTTTTATGTTCAGATCTGAAAACATTGGGATCAGGGGTGTTGAGGCAGGTAACCCTAATATACTTCTCATAAAGTTGTTTTCTTGCAAAGTTAGTTGTCTCAAATTTGCTGATCCACATAGCTCTGCCCCGTATAAAGCAGCAGCTTGTACTTTACATCTATAGACCTCGAGCACAGGGGATACTACTTCTACCCTCGACTTTCGGTATTTGTTACTGATCGCTGTATAATTATGCACAAGGGATGCTTTAGCTTTGTCCACATTGGGAGCCCACGATAACTTGGAATCCAGCATTATCCCTAGGTAGCTAAATGTATTACAAGTTCTAATGTTTGCCCATCGATCAAAATGTTCCTCTTAAGCAGTCTATGGGTCTAACAATTAGGTATTTTGTTTTATTTACATTAATTTCTAGTCCCTTTTGCCATGTAGTACTCAATGAATTTCTCTAACAGGGACTGTAGCCCCATAGGCGTTTGGGACATTAAAATAGTATCATCTGCAAAGAGAAGTGCAAGGACAAAATCCCCGCTTAATCTCGGGGCATCATGGACACATTGTTTAAGATAATTAACTACATCATTAATGCAGAGAGAGAATAATGTAGGTACGAGCATACACCCCTGTCTCACTCCCTTATTAATGGAGATAGATCTGTTAGTTCCCCATTCGGACCCCACATAACCTTTGCATAGTTGTTTTCATGTAGCCTAATTATCTGGGTTAAAAGATGGTCTGGGATACCTTGTTTCCTTAACGAGGCCCATAGGTTGTCTCTTGGAACCAGATCAAATGCAGCGCGTAGGTCAACAAATGGCAGCGCGTAGGCCTACAAATCATGTCTGCATCGTTGCTGGAAGTGGTGGGTGTATGACTGTTGTGGTGGTGCCTGTGGGTATGCTTGATGTTGCATGTGTTACGATGGGGGTTGTGAGGGTGCCTGGTGAAGTGGTGACTGTTGTGTCATTGGATGTCTCTTGTTTGCTTGTGTGCTGGTGTTTTGTGTTTCTCGTGTCTGTGTGTGCTGCTCTTTAATATTGAGGTGGATGCATGCAGAGTGGTCCGTGCGCTTTGGGCAGATAGGGGAAAGGGGATTTGGATTGGGAAGAAGGAGGTAGAGTGGGGATGGAAGGTGAGGGTTGACTGGCTCCCACCAATGTGGAAGCCAGAGCCTGAAAAAATCTCTGTAGCCCAAACATGACACGATGAATGCTTTCCAGTAATGCATTTGTTTGCTGGAGTTGGGTTGCCAATCTCTGGATGACAATCACAATGGCTGTCTGACTCACAGAGATAGTTCTCAAGAGGTCAAGAACCTTCTCACTGAGGACAGCATGGGTAACAGGCGCTGTGGCAGAGGTGCCTGCGGCAAAGGAGATGCCCATCCTCTTAGGTGAGTGGGCACAGCCAAATGGCTGCGGATCAACAGGAAGGGTGGTATGGAACAGGGGTGGTGGACAAAGATGGTAAAGGAGGATGCCCCAATCGGTTTACCATCACTAGGGAGTGGTCACTGGAGGATGAATCCAATGATAAAGAGGATGTTCCAGGCTCCTTCTTGGCACTCCATGTCCGGAATCATGTTGTCTTACATTTACAACAATAATGAGGAAAGAGATGTCAGTGGATGACAGCAATGTCTCCTCACCTAGTTATGTGTATCCAACATAAGGGGGATCTGGGACCCCAAAAACATCACACAACATAATGTGACTGAACTTAACATATGGCACTGGCCACCAGTCCCTGCACATTGTCCCTTCCATTGATGCCACACAGACTGCAACAATAGGCACATGAGTAGTCAAACTGGCACACATGGGAATATTCTAGACTGTGAGGAGGGAAAGGATGGTGAAGTACAGAGACAATTGTGCACACTATTCAAACACCATTGTAGTATGTTGCAGGGCACAGATGGCATTTAACAGTGGGGCACAGTGCACCACCACCGACGGTCATTTTTATGGTAGGAATCCAGTCTCATTTTCAGTGGCAATTGTGTTGCATACCTTTGAGTTTGAGCCATATCCAAGTTGTGACCACGTGTGTGGAAAACCAGACTAGACACTTGTAACCCTTGTGTTATTTGCAGCATTGATGTGTACTGGTTGCCATGTATATCCATTCTGAAATACATTGTCACATGATATCATTGACATACATCATACATGTTGAGTTGCTGTGGACACACTGACTAATGTTAGAAATCATGTCTTACATACCTAGGTACCCAGTGAGAGGGAAGATACAACAACCTCCTGTCTACCGTCCACTGCCAGACCTTCAGACCATGGAAGAACAGCACAAAAGCCTGCTCTACTGTCTGAATAGGCAAACAATAGTGGACTGATGTCATCAGATGGAGCCAGATCTGATGCCAGCTAATAGGTATCCAACCACCATACCACCCATTGTACAACTTATGTCAGTATTGCGCTTCTTAGCCACAGGGTAGTTCCAACATACAGTGGCCCTATCAGCTGGCATGCCCCACCCTTTGTTCAGTCTGGTGTTTGAGGATGGCCTCTCAACAATGTGGCAACATGTGGGTCGATTAGCCATGTCTCGAGCTCCCCTCATGCACCACGGCTGAGGAGAACGAACGCATGGTGGAGGAAGCAGCGGTTCTACCGAGTCGGATGCGCTCTCACAGACAGACGGGCTACTTCAACATGATTTTTGGACAGCGCAACAGCCCTTAAGAATTTGGATTTGTGCCTCAGAACAAACACGCAAAAGCTAGCAAAAAGGTACAAGTGAGAGGTGGGGGGGCTCCTGAAGAAAGAGACTAACACTAAGATATTTTCCTCCGCCTCCCACATATGAAATTGAGACAGTGGCATTGCAAAATCCACTTGAGACACTGGAAGCAGCGTGAAGTCCAGGGGAGGCCTACAGTGGAGGTACACCCCCTTTGGGGACCAATGGGGACCACTAGGGGCTCCTTGTAGTAAACAGGTTTCTCTGCATTTCCCCCCCTTCAATCTTACTTAATACTGAGCCTCAAGTTTGATGTTTCTGATCCAAACAGATTCACTTCTCCCAGCGGGAAACAACATTAGGTCTTGCCGCTGGGCTGTTAGTGCACATTGAGAAGTCACAGAGGTGGCGTGTGTAATCACAGGTGCAGCTTGTGGCCCTCTAATGTCTCTGGCTACCCAGAAAGAGGTATCACAGTACAATACCAATATATCTCTGTATCACCCCCTGTCAGTGATGAGACGCTTTCCCCGAGACCTGCAGAACAAGGGCTGCCCCTCATCTAAATCTTTAAAAACAGTGCTCAGTATCTTAAATAATGACCCTTTACTCCCAGGGAAGATGGCCAATAGCGAGCCTACTACAAGTAAAATGGGACCTCAGTCCACAGCTAAAACTGATCTGCAATCCGCTATGGCCTTTAACTCAACAGACATACACCAGCTAAACCCCGGCGATTATGGTGCGCTATCAAAAACTAATAAGGTAGACCCTGAACCAGACAATCAGATAACATTTTCTTCAACTCCAACTTCACTAGAAGAGAGGGAAACCCGGAGGGGGGCGCTAGTACTCTGAGGCAACTATACCCATTATTTGCTGGAAGTGGCACGAGTGCTAAGGAGACCTGTTTTGGCCCACAATCCTTCAGTCCCACTCCAACACTACTGGAAGATACTCTTTCTCCTTCAGTTCTAAATGGCTCAGATACAAATGAAACCAACTCTTTCAGGAATCCTAAAACTCAAATGGTATGTCTGCTAGTCCAGCAGAGCCAACAGGGGGAGAGGCAGATACTGTTACCCACAGGATTTCAGGAGAAGCTACAGTCAAATGCACAACCTCAAGATTCCCTGCTTCTCCAAATACTAAATGAATTGAAGTCTTTGAAACTTTCACAAATGGAGGTGAATCATAAAATTGAGAAACAGTTAAACTCAATAAATACTAGAATTCAGCAACTTAACTCCTGTATAGTGAAGGTAGAACAGCGAGTCTCAGATTTGGAGGATGCTAGTGCCCAGTTAGCGCCTTCGGTTTACAAATGTCAAGCCAATCTCTTGGAATTACAGATTTGCCTAGATGATGATGAAACTCACTCACGTAGAACAAACTTAAGATTTACGGGGGTGCCAGAAGGGCGCAAGAATGGGCAGACTACAATAGAATTGATCATAAACCTTATTAAACAACATGTACTTCCGGACTTAGCCGATGATCAACAGAATCTTTCCATTATGCACATCCACCACGGCCCAGCTACACAATCACTCAATGCCAAATATCCTCACACAATCTTGGAGAACTTTAGTGATTATCATATTAAAGAATTAATTTTATCTCAGGCAATTAAGTGCAGAGTACATCAGATGCCCGGCGATTATTCCTTCAAAATTTTCTCCAATATGTCTCCGCTGCTGTTCGAAGGAGAATAGAATTAAGAGAAATTATTCCGGCATTTCAAAAATCTGGGGCACAGCCTGGTCTGTTCCAGCAATCAAAGCTCAAAGTTCTTTTCAAGGGATGCTCAAATTTAATTCATACTGTGATGGGGACGAAAACTTTGCTTCACGCAATAAGCAGTGGAAACGACTGACGGAACTGGATATTAAAAGGAGAGATCTAATCGAAGATTTTATAGGAATGATAGGGCATTCTATCATTATGTTATGTATTTACAGCCTCCACTGCCTTCGTTGACTCAGTGCCAATATGGGACAGTAAGGGGGGAGAAAAGGGGTGGCCGTGGTTCCCCTGGATGGGAGGGCTCCAGATATAGGCCACCTTGCGAGGGGTTTGGCTTTCACGCAGGAAGCGGAGTAAGTTGAGTTACAGGGAAAGGGATGCATCCCCCTAAATTGAGCAAAATTCAGGTTCTATCAAAAAGTAGCATATATCGGCTTAGGCTGGAGAAGAATGATTAACGAACTAACTAAGATAAATGGAGAAGCTTAAAGTTATTTCCTGCAATACAAATGGCATCTTAAATAGGAAGAAATATAAGGCAATGTTGAAATGGTTGAGATCATTTAATTCTGATGTTCTGTTCTTTCAAGAAACTCATTTAAAAAGTAATAATCCCAATATATATATCCCTAAACAGTTCTCTCTAGCTTTATTTGTGTCATCTGGATTGACAGTTGAAGGGGTAGCGATATATCTCAGTAGCAGACTAGACTGGGAAATAAAATACGTCATTAGAGACCCCCTATGGAGGTGGATCTGGCTCAGAGATTTACAGTCAGGAGCCCAAGTTAACTTGATTAATTACTATGGTCCAGTTACGCATGAAGTAGAGCCATTAACATAATTGTATAACATAGAAATGAGTGCCACGGGTCCCTTTATTATGGGAGGCGATTTTGATTATATCCAAGATATAACGCTAGACCCCTCCAACCAGATGAAAAGGCAATTAAAAGCTAAAACTAAAACACTTCTGAATGTAATGAAAAGTGATTTCCAGATGATAGACCCTTGGCGAGAAAGAAACCCTGCTGTCACTCAATATACTTGTTTTTCACACCGCTATAAGACTGACTCCTGGATAAATTTATTTTTAGTATCCTACTCAATAAAAAAACTAGATTCAGATATATGGGTGAATGCGTTTTCTGATCATTCTGTGGTTACGGTGACGGTAGAATTGGATTTGCCTAACAAAGAGAGACCTAGATGGCAGTTCGATAGATCTTTGCTAACTAATCAGCAATGGGTCTCAGACATGAGAACATTTATACAAGTCGTATCACAACTCGGCATCCCTCTTTAATGTATGGGAAGCATTTAAAGCAACAGCTAGGGGCAAATGATTTCTTTTAAAGTAGCACAATCATGACAAAGAGAATTACCTATAAAAAAAAAACGACAGTTTGCAATAGACAAGGTGTCAGATGAATGTATCAGAACAGGAGGGTAGGACGAAGCAAGGCGCAATCTTAACCAAAAGAGGGCCCAGCTTAAAGAATTTTTTATTTTAGAAGAATTAGCTGGCTCAAGGGCCTATCAGCAACAGTTCTATGTAGAAAGTCAACAGGTAGGCAAATACTTAGCTTGGACCACCCGTATAAAACACAAAAAACACATAATACACCAAACCCAGGACTAACATAATTGTTAGTGAAGACAATGATCTAGCTCGAGTGTTTATGCCACACTACTCAAGAATTTATGAGAAAGACTATATAGGTGCACTTTCACAGCCATCTCAATATTACAGCCTTATTACGCTACATAAAACTATGTTTGAGACTAGTAACAAGGTAGTACAGAAGATTTCGCCGTTAGAACTTAAGGGAGCTATTCAGAGAATACCAAATGCTAAAGCTTGCGGTGGTGATGGCTTTCCAATAGAATTTTATAAAACTTTCAGCGACCGTTCTTGACAGAATTATGTAATGCAATACTGGAGGGAGTAGAAATACCTTTAAAGTTCAAAGAGGCAATAATAGTTAGCGTTTTAAAGAAAGATAAAAATCCATTGAAACCCGATGCATATTGCCCAATTAATCTGCTGAACGCGGATTATAAAATGTTACCAAATGTATGAGCTATCAGGACCTCACCAGTTGCTGTGCAATGAATAAACAAGGGTCGGAATGGTTTTGTAGCCGGTCGCTCGATGACATCCAATGCAAACATTTTGCTACAGGCAATTGATTATTTTTCGGTCAATATAACCCCAGCAGTAATGATTATGTTAGATGCAGAGAAAGCTTTTGACTTAGTAAATTGGGAAGCCTTGGTGTATAGTTTAACTAAATTTGGCTTCCCTCCACAATTTACTTCTATGATAAGGCGGCTATGTCAGGGTGCTTAGGCTAGAATTGTGATCAGTTCAAAGTTAGAGGAACAATTCAGATTAAAAGAGGTACTAGACAGGGATGTCCCCTCTCCCCTATACATTTTGCCTTCTTTATTGAGCCTCTCGCTCAGATAATACGCAGTTCAAAGGGAATTATCGCACCAATCCCGGACATGCCTAAAATCAAACTCTTTGCAGACAATATAATTTTATATCTAAAACCAGAGATTGATAATGTACAAAGAGTTCTATATGAGATTAATGAGTTCACAGCAATAGGAGGATGTAAGATCAATTAAAACAAAACTGAGGTTCTCCTATTCATTACAGGACTAGAGAATCTCCCTTATGTTTTGCAACAGAAAGGCAATTCAACTACACCTGTTAGGTACTTGGGGATCTGCATGACAAAGTATTATGGAGGCTTGTTTAATCTTGATTATGTTAAGATGCTTACAAAGGTACAAGCCCTCCTCGATAGATGGATAGTTTTATCATTGACTCTGATTGGGAGAATCTCTTTAATTAAAATGTCAATTCTCCCACTTTTCCTTTTTTAATTTAATAATGTATCAATAAGAATAAACAGCTCTTATTTTCACGAGTTAGACACCATGGTAAGATGTTTTATATGGATGAAAAAAGCCCAAGGATGAAACTCTCAGTTATTCAGCTGAATATATACCAAGGGGGTTTGGCACTTCATAATTTTCAAGTCTACTATCAAGCCGCATTGCAGGATATATTGACACAACAGTTAACTACCGAAACAGCCATGGATGATTTCCTTTTCAATAGAATGATTGTAGAATCAGCAATAAGTCTCCCAGCTTTTATGTAAACGATGAAACTCCCCCAAAACATTCAATATAAATATATATATGACTTTAGTAAAAGATTAGAGCTTCTATGCAAAGCATATCAAATACCACCAGGCTAAAGCTATCTACAAATACAGGATTGTGAATACTTTGGCTTACATCTTCCGGAAGCAGTGATTGCCCAATGACATAGCAAAGGGATTAGAAAGATAGTAGATTTTATAGAAAGAAATAGATACATCACTTGGGAAGAGGTTGTAATCAGACTTGGGGATATGGCAACTATAATCTTTCTGAGTTTTTATCAGATTTCCCATTTTTTCAATACTATGTCACTCCAGGCAAGTACTGTAGAACATCCAATTTGGAGGGCTCTAATTAGAAGTAAAGTACTGGGTAAAGGAAATTGGTACAGGGTGCTAGTGGAGAGCCCCACTTCGGCAGTAACTAGAATTTAGAGATAACATTCTTCGTACAACACAATGTTTAATATCAGACGAAGAGTGGAGAAATATTTCTGAAACAGGCTACAAATCTTTGAGGGCAGGTAACTATAAAATAATGTATTTTCTTTCTAGATGGATGGCCTATTACACTCCTGAAAAGATACATAAAATGTTTCTGTCAATTCCTGATCAATGCTTTCACTGTCACCAGGATGCCAGAGAGAATTGGCTCCATGTTTTTTTTTACTGCCCCAAATTAACAACTTACTGGTTGGGAATAGAGGAGGTAATATATCATACCTTCACTTTCACCTCTAGGATTGAGCTTGATTCAAATACAATATTGTTTGGAGTCTCTGAGCAAACACGTAAGCTAATAAAATACCAACAATATTTTGTAGCAATCATCTTTATAACAGCTCATTAATACTTCAGTTATGGTGTATCCAGACTATCCCCACTATGTAAAATTGGTGGGCAAAGAAAAATGATAGCAACTAAGAATTATGAGGAGGCATATTTTAAACGTGTTGAGAGTATAAAAAAGGTTCACAGTAATATTGCAATATTTAGAGGAGCCATAAGTTACGAATAGGGGAGGCGGGTAGACGCAGGCAACTAATGTTCGTCAATATAGTATATGCAATATATTTAATGACAGAAATTTTGAAGTGATTATAATAGAAAAAAAGGTAATTAAATATGGATTACTATTTTCATTTAATGCTGATTGATAGCAAGGATGTCTGGATCTTACCAGCCAAAATCAAATAGCTTGTTAAGGATGGATGCTACTGAAGAATAATGTATGCTTTATTTCTCTCCATATGTATACCTGAACAAGAAAAAAAAAAAAAAAAACAATGTTGCATCACTTGGACAGCTTTATCCAGTTTCCCCGACGTGAGGACTTTGCCCAAATGAAGGCTAACATTTTTGGTTTTGCACTCATCCCACAAGTGGTAGGGACCAATGATGGCACACATGTTGTCTTGATCCCACTCCACGCCAATGAACAAGTATACCACAAAAGAAAGAACTACCATTCCATCAAAGTGCAAGTTGTCTGTTTGGTAGATCTATATATTTCACTGGTCTGTGCCCGTTATCCAGGTCCAGCCCATGATTCCTTCATAATGCAGAACAGCA
This sequence comes from Pleurodeles waltl, assembly GCF_031143425.1. Lineage (NCBI taxonomy): Eukaryota > Metazoa > Chordata > Amphibia > Caudata > Salamandridae > Pleurodeles > Pleurodeles waltl. The sequence goes on along the minus strand of NC_090443.1, from coordinate 254,921,945 downwards.
CCATACCCCGGCTGATATCACAACAGAACCTAAAGAGGACCTGGCCAGCTGGTAAGTCACATCTGTCCTGATTGTGAGTGCAAGGTCTGGTGCTGCAATCATGAAGTGAGTGACTCATTGTTGCATATATGTCCCATATGTTAACAGGAGACTCTGCATTGTGGTACTGAAAATTCTGGACCCGTGTTATAAGCGTTGTCGTATCACAACGATTTTGGTATCAGCAGACTGTGAATGATTAGAATAATATGCACAAGCATTGTATTCATATTCGGGTAACGAAATCACTCGAATATCAGAGTTTCCGTCCTGAACCCTCGTGTTCCATTTAAACGACAGCCATTTTGTGATGGTCCTCACATAGGCCAATGTCTAATGCTGAAAACGAGTCTGAAGGACACGTACACCTTTGCTGACTCCTCTGTGACCTGGGCAAGCTGACTCCACTGCCTGAAGCCAAACCTGTTCGGCCAGTTTCTTTCCCAGTGGCCGAATGAGATTAGTATCAAGGCACAACACATCATAAACCTTTCATCACACACAAACCATGCCTAATCTTACACACACCTGTCTCTGTTTCTTTCTTTATGACTTGCTTTACAAGGAGGAGGTGCCCGTTTATATTGGGGGTCCGTCGATATCTGATGAAAGTACTAAGCCTTGCCGGGTAATTGATTGAGGGCTGGACAAACTGAAATATGGGCTTGTCATCATAAACCTGCTATTTCTTTGTAGTGAAAATATGTGAATGGTCAACTGTAAAATAAGGAATGTTTGCCTAAAGCATAATATTTTGTATAAAAGAGAAGGTTAGCTTTGCAAAGAGAGCAGTCTCCTGAGAATATACACCGTGTTGTACTTCTAGGATACCTGTTGCTGGCTGCAGCCAATAAACAAGATCTTTGACTTCACCAAGAAGACTCTGTGTTTCTGTAGTCTGAAACAGGAAGGACTCGAAGTCTTAGGGTGTGTTCCCTGGCACCGCTGGGTTCTGAAAAACACAGTACTTCAGTTGGCGCCCAACGTGGGGCGATTTCAGCGGTACCGGTCCAAGCCAGAGGTTCGTGAGGAGCTTCGTGTGAAAATTCTGGAGGAAGTCCGCCACTTCATTGACCCCTGTATGTCGACGTTGTCCGAAAGTCTTTGCTGCGAGGTTCCCCGCTTTCCGACGGCTACGAAGGACTGCTGCCTTGACTATCGCCCTGTTTTGGACCCTTGATGATTTGGTAGAGCGAAACGATAAACGAGTCTTCTGGTGACGTCTTCGATACCTCAGTTAAGTATAAGTGGAGCGCCTCCAAGTCCTTAGTTTGGTTCTTAGTTTGGTATCCCCTTGGGATCTTTGATTTGGAACTTGCAAGTACCAAAGCCGAGGGATTCGTATATTCACGAGACTATCGTTTTCGATAATCCTTTGAAGTTTGAAGCTAGACTAGAGAGCGAAGATGCCTGGTCTTAGCAGATATGGAAATTTGTTTTGTCTTGGTTATAATAGGGATTCCCGATTGGAGGACTCGTGTCCGGTTCCTCCGATTGGAACTCCAACCTATGAACTATATGTGAAACATGGCATAGGCCCCCTCACATATAATGAAGTATGGATCCGATACACCAGGAAAGATGGAGTTTTAAAAGGGCCCCAATATGGTAGTTTTGACACAGAGATTCTGAATAATCTGGAGGTTAAACTTTTTAAGAAGAAAGCCCGGCCGGCGATGTTTGACTCTTTCCGCCTATGGCGTAAGGAAGCCAAACAGAAGGAAATTAAATTAGCAAAGAGAAATAAGAGGGAAGAGGGTATCTCGATAATGCAAGCTGCCATGCAGTTTAAAGATGATGAAGAAGAACAGATGAATGAGCAGTTGCACAGGCAACGTAAATTGGTGACCGATAAATGTTATCCAGTTCTTCCGCTTCTTCAGCAAGATGCAGCAAAAGAACTTGAGAAAGATCCTTTAATGTCACACTTGTTGAGGTCGCCACCCCCTTATGCGCAGAATGCTACAGCACCTCCGCAACCTTTAGCTGTTCAACCTCTGGTTATTGTGCCTCAGGTTCTTCCACAGCCGCCAGCTCCTTTTCAGTTGGCTCCTACTACTATGGCGCAGCCCCTTCAATGGCCGCCGACTTCGCTACCTACTCCATCTGTACCTCCTACAACTTTATGTACTACATCGACTGCCTCTTCTGGTGTTCTTCCTGATACTGCCTCTGCGTCTGCTTCTGCGTCTGCCTTGCCTCCCTCTGTTTTTCCTCCTGTTCTTTCATCAACTTCTCCTTCTGTCCGACAGAGAATGACAGATACTGTTGCCAGCCTTATATTTCCTCTCTTTGGGTCGTCTGGTGTGACCCCAGATTCGGAGCGTAAGCAGTCACGTAGTCAACTGCCTAATTCTCAAGAGAGAGAAATGTTGGATCGTATGGCGCGTAAATGGGTTGTTTACCCTTTAAGATACGATGTAGAGTCTGTTATGGATGTCTTCCGTCAAAGGGGAGCACCAAAACAAAGATATGTTTTTGAGAAAATGTGTGCTTTCCTTTGTGAGGAATTGGAAGATAATGATTTGGAAACAAATCCGCCTGATTTGTGCTGTGTATGGTTTGAGTTTGCAAAGGGCACGATTGTGGGTCCCGATGTTGAGACAGCAGTTGCGACGTTGTTGTCCTTTAGGAATAAGGATCCTTCTCAGTCATTGTTCCAACATGACTCTTCTGTTAAAAAAAAGGTGCGACAGTACCCAATGAGAGAAGTCCCTCCGGTATGGAAGGACGCTGTTGAGGCTGATGATGCTAATCACATTGATGCTGTCCCAGCTCATTTTCAGCGTGTTTGGGTACATGTTCCGTGGAAGCGAGCTGAAGTTTTAGCCCTTAAGCAGACTTTGCCTGATCCCCGTAAAAACCCTGCTGGGTATTATAAGGAATTATCACAGACTGCAGACTCATGCATTATGAATTTGGCCGACATAGACATGTTATTTGGGAATGTTGTTCCACAGCCTTTGTGGGGATTGATTCGCCATACAGATCATGCACAAGAGTTAGGTGACTCATGGGCTAATATTAGTGCTGCAAATGATAGACAAGTTGGTGGTGCCAAGCCTGAGCCTTTGGTAGCAGAACTGCCTGCTAGGATCATTACTTACATGAAGACTTTAATGCCTGCGATGCGTGTGAATTGGGATAAATTGTCTGCGTGTAAGCAGAAGAAAGATGAAACAGTGTCTGATTTCTTCACCAGGTTTGAGGAAACGTTTATCGACCACAGTGGTCAAGATATGAGTACAGAAGGTGGTCAACGGTTGTTCGTTGACAAGTTTGTGCACAATTTGCTTGCAGAGCTGTGTAAGAAATTGAAGGATTCAGAGAGTTCTTGGGCCGTTTCTTCTTCAGCAGAAATATTGGCTACTGCACAGTACTACGAAAATAGGGACAAAGATGAGAAGGATAGAGCAGACAAGAAAACTAAAGAATTAAAGACGAAGGTTCTTTTACAACAGGCGTATCCGCCACGTGGTGGTCAGAGTAACTATCAGCAACCTCAACAGTTCCAGAGAAACTCGCAAAGGTTTGAGTTTTCTCAACCACGTGTTCCTGTAGGTCCCAATCAGTGTTCATATTGTAAAGAAGAGGGTCATTTCAAGTATAGTTGTCCTATTTTGTTGCAGCGTACGAATGGTGCTTCTGGGGCAAGAGGTCGAGGTGTTCAACAAGCTCCTAGAGGTAGAGGACGTGGAAGTTTCCCCCAGAACACGCGTTCCTTTCCGTCTCAAAACTCAATGAATAGTTTTGACCAGCGACATAACGCGTCTGGTAGGACGGCTCAGTACTATGCTGACGACTACTATGCAGAAGATGAGAATCTGGAAGGTAATAATTGCTAGGACAGCCATAGATGAAGGGAGGGAGTTTTTTTAGTTCCAGTGGATCAGAATGGACCTTATGTGAAGGTGATTACATCAGGTGTGTCGGAGCCTTTTCTGTTGGATACTGGTGCTACAAAGAGTTCTATTATGCACTCAAAACTCCCTGGCGCACCTTTGTCTGGCGAGATGAATGTTTCAGTAGGTTTTTCTGGCGCCCCGGTTAGAAACCCTTTTTCTAGTCCTATGTCCCTTTCTGTTGGACCTTGTGAATTGGAAGCACCCCTTATTCTGACGACAGGTTGTGGTGAAAACTTGTTAGGATTGGATTTGTTGAAAAGATTGTATGCAACATTATATTGTTCTCCTTCAGGAGTACAACTTACACTGGGTAGGAAAATGGTCTCTCCAATGTATTTGTCGAAGGATAAACTTCCGACCGAATTGTCGTTTCTTCCTGATACCATTTGGGCTACTGGTCCTAATGACGTGGGTCTTTTGGAAATACCGCCTTATGTTGTGACATTGAAAGTCAATGTTAAATTACCACGCATTCAACAATACAAGATCTCTAGTGAAGGTGAAAAGGCGTTTGCTAGCGATCATTTATGATTTAATTGAAAAAGATGTAATTGAAGAGACAAGAGGCAACGTTTGTAATAGTCCTGTTCTGCCTGTTTTGAAACGTACTGACCCCTCTAAGCCGCCTGTTTACAGGCTCGTGATTGATCTTAGAGAGGTAAATAAAATAGTTGTGCCACAGTTTCCAGTTGTTCCTGATATCACTGCCATATTAACTATGATTCCAGCTTCCGCCACTTGGTTCTCGGTGATTGACTTAAAGAATGCTTTCTTCAGCATCCCGATTGCAGAGGAGAGCAGGGATATTTTTGGATTCAGTTTAGGAGGCCGAAGTTTCCGCTTCAAACGCGCTCCTCAAGGCTACTGTGAAAGTCCATGAATATATAGTCAGGCTTTAAAAACACAGCTTGATGCAATTGTTTTACCTGACGGCGCTACCCTTATTCAGTACATTGATGATTTGCTAATCGCTACAGATACTGAAGAGATTTGTAAAGAAGCCACCTTGTTGTTGTTGCGTCATTTGTCTGATTCACATCACAAAGTGTCCCTTTCAAAACTGCAATATTGTCGACAAGAAGTGACCTACTTAGGTCATCTCTTATCGAAGGAGGGAAGGAAACTGACCTCAGAAAGAATTCAGGCAATTGCAAAATTGAGTGCGCCAAGGACACAGAGAGAAGTACGTGCTTTCTTGGGCATTACATCATACTGCAGACAATGGATACCAAATTTTTCTTTGCTGGCCAAACCTTTGGTAGCATTGACCTATAAAGATACACCAAACCCCGTTCCGTGGTCTGAAGATTGTCAGAAAAGTTTTTCCGAATTGCGTAATGCATTGTGTTCGGCTCCTGTGTTGGGTACCCCCGACTACAGTAAGCCCTTTACACTGTATGTCCATGAGAAAGAGGGTTGTGCATTGTCAGTGCTGACACAGTCTTTTGGAGACAAGCAGCGCCCATGGGCATATTTTTCGTCAACTTTGGATCCGGTAGCTAAAGCATTGCCGAGTTGCCTGAGAGCCACAGAGGCAGCAGCTGTTTCTATTCGACAGTCTGCTGGGTTAGTGATGAATAATATGTTGATTGTGATGGTTCCACATGCAGTGGACACGTTGTTAAACAGGACCAAGACACAGCATTTAACTAGTGCTCGATTGTCAGGTTACGAGTTGACACTGTTAGCGAGTCATGTGCACATAAAGAGGTGCAATACGTTGAATCCAGCCACGTTATTGCCAATTTCAGTAGAAACAGATGATGTTGAACAACATGATTGTTTTCTTAGGACAGAAGAAGAAACGAAAGGGAGAGTAGATCTTAAAGATACTCCTCTTGTAGAGTGTGATGGTACCTTATGGGTGGATGGTTCATGCTTCAAGCTTCCGAATGGTGATACGACTGCAGCATATGCTGTCACAACTTTGCATACGATTGTTGAAGCTGCACGTATACCACATAATTCAGCTCAAGCAGCAGAGCTGATTGCACTTACGAGAGCGTGTGCGTTATCGAAAGGAATGAAAGTGACCATATATACCGACAGCCAGTATGCGTTTGGTGTGGCCCATAGTTTTGGACGATTGTGGAAAGAACGTGGGTTCCTGACTTCGCATGGAGCTAAAATTCAGAATGGTCAGTTGGTGAATGAGCTTCTTGAGTCACTGACCTTGCCATTACAAGTTCCGATTGTGAAATGCAGGGCACACAAGAAGGTTACTGATGATGTCGGTCGTGGCAATGCATTTGCTGACGAAATCGCAAAAGAAACAGCAAAAGATGTGATGAGTCGAATGTATGTTGCAGGCCCCGCAAGATGGGTTGGTGACGTTGGAATATGTGAAGATACGATAGAGGGTGTGAAGTCTATTCAAGCTGAAGCTTCAGAGAAAGAATTGAGCGTGTGGAAAGAGAGTACGGGTAAATTGGATGAAAATGGTTGTTGGGTTGACTTGTCAGAACATCAGCAATGGTTGTTACCCGATGCGTATGTGCTTGCAGTGGTGACAATGGCTCATGGAATGGCCCATATCAGTGTTAAAGGGATTTGTAAGTTGTTGGCTCCAGTATGGCAAAATGCTGGAATTCCTAAATGTGCAGAGAATGTGGTCAAGAATTGCATGGTGTGTCTGAAATACAATCCTGGTAGGGGAACCCCAACTCCAGCTGGTCATTTTGCGCCTCCAACGTATCCGTTCGAGGTTTTGCAGCTAGATTTCATCCACATGGAAAGGTGCAACAATCTGAAATACGTACTCGTTGTTGTTTGTGCTTTTTCAAGATGGGTAGAAGCATAACCCTTAAAAGACAACACTGCCTTATCCACAGCTAAAGCCCTTGTCAAAGAATTCTTCCCTAGGTTTGGAATGCCGCGAATGGTCTGGAGTGATAATGGGAGTGAATTTGTGGGTAGAGTGATGAAAAGAGTATGTGAAGGGCTAGGTATCCAGCAAAAATTCCACGCTGCAAATCACCCCCAATCAGCTGGACTAGTAGAGTGCTATAATGGCACGCTAAAACTGAAGTTGGCAAAGATACAAGCGAGCTCTGGTCTTAAATGGCATGACGCTCTGCCTCTAGCACTCCTATCAACAAGAATGACTGTGCATTCGCGAGTGGGACTTAGTCCCTATGAAATCGTGTTTGGCCGCCTGGCCAACATATGGGGAGTGCCAAGACCAACAAAATTCAGTGAGATCGAACACCCTGTACTGCTTGATTATTTGTATGAATTGACGGCTAAATTGCGTGTTCTACACCAACAGGTTCACGATACTCTGCCTCAGGTCTCCGAAGCTCCAGGACATCTTATCGATCCTGGATCATGGGTACTGGTCAAGAACTTCCAGCGGACAAAGAATGACCAGCCCCGTTGGACCGGCCCCTACCTCGTCCTTCTCTCAACAAGATCAGCTGTTCGAGTGGAAGGGAAAAAGAACTGGATCCACGGAGTACACTGCAAGAGAGTCCCTTTTCCTCTACCGTACGACCGGTGGGTCCAGGAGGGGATCGCTGACTCTGAGACTGAGACTGTGCCTCGTTTTTTGCCATTTAGCGATGCACGTGTAAAAGGAACAATTTCTGAACGAGAAAGTGACAATAATTTGCAAGAAGCTGTGCCACCGTCAATTCGATTGAACACTACAGAGCCTGAACTCTTGTTCCACAACCAGACAGTTCCTGGAAAAAGCCGTTATAATTTGAGACCAAGAACTAAGGACAAATAATTTTTCCCGTTCCTTTGCTATTTTTTTTTAAAGTGCAGCTCTCTCATCTGAGAAACGTTCTTATTTTTGTTTTTTTCTTTTCGAACCGCCATCCGGGTTCAGCTGTAGGGTCGTGGTTGCCCAAGTCTTTGGAGTGCAGCTGAAGACGTTAGGTCGACAGTTCTGGTCGGTCTAAGGGAGTTGCCCTGGACTGACAGAAGCATTCCCTAGCATAGAACACACTACCAGCACGAGCAGCATTTAGAGAGGATGGAGTTTTTCAAGAATGAGAGACCTGCCAGACAGTTGGACTTTAAAGCCAAAATGGGTATAATAATGACAAAGAAACTATTTTTGATATTATGTAGTTTCATGTTGCTTAGTGTAATGACGTTTTTAATAGGATATGTTTTATTCTCTTTTCAAGTGACATTTGCACCCATTACTCAGCCCATACCTCCTTCTACTGTTTCCTCGCATTCTTTTCACCCCCTGCCTGAACATGAGTCTGCCAGAAGATTAGAATTTGTCAACAATTCATTCATTCAGCTTCTACAACAGCACCAATTAGTAGTGAACACAACTAACTGTTGGGTGTGTGGTCTTATGCCCATACTACTGATAAAGGTATCCCTTATCTGGTCCTGCCTTTCAGCCATAATGGTTCTGTATGGGCATATAGAACGGTGTTCATATACGCGTATGAAGCCAACCCCCTACGTTCTGTGAAAGATAATCCTAAGAATAGTGCTCTAGCTAAGGGTATAGTAGATATGATTAGGGAAGATATTTCCTATGAGACTATCCTGAGAGATGAGACACTAGCATATATTGGATGGAACATAACAGGATATGGAGTTACTCTGAGTGGGAACCAGAGAGCAAAGATATCCTCCCCCATTTGGATTGTACCCCATCAGGGTCACCTATGTCTGCAAGGTGATGGCAAGAATCCCAGAGCTCAGTTAGGGAAAAGTATCTGCACTGAAACATATGTTTTTGCGTCTCAGACTTCTCCTTCGTTCTTAGCAGCTAAGGGTACCTATTTCATCTGCCATAATAGAGCCTATACATGGTTGCATCCCGACTTCTCAGGCACATGTTTTGTTTCGTTCCTGTTACCTCCCACCTACACGGCCGCAGCAGATTACCATAAAACAAGGATGGTTCGAGGTGTCATAAGTAAAGAAGACACTACAGGACAAGAATTTGGAGATTTCGTAAAGGGTTTTCTGCCGTTTTGGGGCCCTATGGTTAACAGCAGGAACATAAGGCAATTGACAAGGGTGGTTGAATCCACGGTAGTTGAAACCGCCGGTGCCCTTAGTAATTTGACTGCTGAGCTCCAGTCGGATCGCTTTATGACTCTTCAGAACAGGGTCGCATTAGATGTCATACTTGCAGACCGAGGTGGGGTATGTAAAGTGATCCAATCAAGTTGCTGTGTTTTCATCCCAGATAACGCTCCGACAGTCTACCAGGCCATTTCCAAACTGCATAAGATCTCCGAGTCTATTCACGTGGATAAAGGAGATTGGTCATTGATGAGATGGTTCTGGGAGCTGATATCCGCCTGGGGATGGAAGACTCTGGTAGTCATTGGGATGATCTTAGCCATTCTTTTCCTGTCCTGTCTGTGTGTACAGTGTGCTCCTGCAATATGTGGCCTCTGTGCTACATCATATGTAAGGAAACCTGTATCAAGGGACGAGCTAAGTAATAGGATGATGCTACAGCAAAATCTCAACGACTTTATGAATATAGACCTGGACTCAGATTAGCGTGAGTATAGGTTATTGCCTATGTAAGGGCAAAAGGAGGGTCTGTGGTACTGAAAATTCTGGACCCGTGTTATAAGCGTCGTCGTATCACAACGATTTTGGTATCAGCAGACCGGGAATGATTAGAATAGTATGCACAAGCATTGTATTCATATTCGGGTAACAAAATCACCCGAATATCAGAGTTTCTGTCCTGAACCCTCGTGTTCCATTTAAACGACAGCCATTTTGTGATTGCCCTTACATAGGCCAATGTCTAATGCTGAAAACGAGTCTGAAGGACACGTACACCTTTGCTGACTCCTCTGTGACCTGGGCAAGCTGACTCCACTGCCTGAAGCCAAACCTGTTCGGTCAGTTTCTTTCCCAGTGGCCGAATGAGATTAGTATCAAGGCACAACACATCATAAACCTTTCATCACACACAAACCATGCCTAATCTTACACACACCTGTCTCTGTTTATTTCTTTATGACTTGCTTTACAAGGAGGAGGTGCCCATTTATATTGGGGGTCCGTCGATATCTGATGAAAGTACTAAGCCTTGCCGGGTAATTGATTGAGGGCTGGACAAACTGAAATATGGGCTTGTCATCATAAACCTGCTATTTCTTTGTAGTGAAAATATGAGAATGGTCAACTGTAAAATAAGGAATGTTTGCCCAAAGCATAATATTTTGTATAAAAGAGAAGGTTAGCTTTGCAAAGAGAGCAGTCTCCTGAGAATATACACTGTGTTGTACTTCTAGGATACCTGTTGCTGGCTGCAGCCAATAAACAAGATCTTTGACTTCACCAAGAAGACTCTGGCCCTCATTCTGACCTTGGCGGTCGGCGGAGAGGCGGCGGTCGGACCGCGAACAGACCGGCGGTCAAAAAAATGGCATTCTGACCGCGGCGGTCACCGCCGCGATCGACCGCCACTTCCCCACTCCGACCGCCACGGCGGTCATGACCGACGGGCTGGAGTCTGCGCACTCCGGCCCGGCGGTCGACCCAAGACCGCCAACGGTATCATGACCCTCCTTACCGCCGCGGTTTCTGGCGGTCGGGAACCGCCATGCGAACCATGGCGGTAGGCACTATCGGGGCCAGGGAATTCCTTCCCTGGCACTGATAGGGGTCTCCCCCACCCCCCACTGCCCCCCCGAGTCCTCCCCCCACACCCTCCACCCCCCTGCCACCCCCCAGAGGTGGTACGAACCTCCTCCCCACCCCCACCCCGACATGCACATACACGCATCCCGACATGCACACACCCCCAACATGCACATATACACACCCCCTACACATACACATACACAACGGGGACACATACCCGCACACATACATGCCGACATGCGCACCCGCCGAACTACACACATTGCCCATAGGCACAGCAGCACCCCCGCCCGCATGCACGCACTCACACACCCCCTCTACACACTCACACGCACACCCCCATGCACGCACACATCACACAACACCCCCCCACCCCCTCCCCTCACGGACGATCAACTTACCTTGTGCGTTGGTCCTCCGGGAGGCGACAGGAGCCATGGGGAGGTGACCGCCAACAGAAGACCGCCAACAGAAGACCGCCACACAGAAATGTGGGTCGTAATTCTGTGGGCGGTGTTCTGCTGGCGTGGCGGTGGAGGTTGACCAGTCTCCACTTTCCCGCCGACCGCCAGTGTGGCTGCTGGCGGTTTTCCGGCGGAACGCTCCCAGCGGTCGGAATGCGCACAGCGGCATACCGCCGCGGTCGGCGGTCTTCACCGCGGCGGTAACTCGGCGGTCTTGCGAAAAGACCGCCAAGGTCAGAATGAGGGCCTCTGTGTTTCTGTAGTCTGAAACAGGAAGGACTAGAAGTCTTAGGGTGTGTTCCCTGGCACCGCTGGGTTCTGAAAAACCCAGTACTTCAGCATACTCACACTGTCCTTGGCTGTTGACGCCAATAAGGAATCCAACTACACCAGAGAAAGTCTGCTTCAATGAGGCCCATAGAAGAAGAGCGGGCTTTTGGGTTCCTGAAGACCAGATTTTTTTGTCTGGACCAAACTAGTGGAGCCCTCCTCTAATCACCCAGAAAAGTGTGTCAGATCACTGTGGGGTGCTGCATGCGCCACAACCTTGTCCTGACGAGGAATAACCCATGCATCCCAGAGGAAGAGGGAGCCTGCAGTGCCTCTGGGTGAGACTTCATAAATGCCAGCTGAGGATGAAGAAGAGGAAAGAGCTGACTTGCAGGAAGATCTCATCAACAGCTACTTTCATGAGTGTAAATATGTCATGTGATGTAATGACTGTGACTATACAATGTACTATAGGTCTGAAAATGTGTGGGGTTGAGTGTTTGGCAACAACTAGGGAACCAATACTCTGCAATATTCAGCTAAAGGCTGCTTGAAGAGTTAGCCTTTGACATATCCCCACCTTGATGATGCTGCTTTGTTTGTGTCAGTCTCATTGCAATGTAATTTTCTTTCCAGATACTTGCTATATGATTTGCATAAAAGGTATGTTATCAAGCTTAAACTCCTTGGTTTGTCTTTGTACAGGTACCTTCACCATGACATCCCCATGTGGGCATTTGAGAGTTGTGATATTGGCAGGTATCTGATGCTGTTCTGACGTAAAGAGTGGACATGGGTTGTTCCGAGTAATGTAGGTCACAGATTTGGGGTGTATGAGACCTGTGCCAAGGCAGATGCACAGTGTTTGTGTGGATGCTTTGAAGTGCAGGTTGGACTTGTTTTGTGTGCTGTGTTGGGCCAATTGCATCATGTGTGTCATCATGTGTACATTAAATATGTAGTCATAAATTGCGAGCAAGGCATTCACCCTTCACATTGGCTAAACATTCTTCTTGTATGTTCTGTATGTAGCTGTAGATGTGTTTCATCATTGCAGGCCACGTTGCCTGTGCCACAACACTGACATATATTTGTGTCATACCACCAGATCCATGGTCATTGGATAATGATGGGCCTGTGATCAGGGACTGTTGTACTGCCCTCTGCCTTTACCTTGGTTTATGTGATGCCGGATTACTCTGGTATGTGATCATGCTCAAGCTGGTGACAGCATCCACTTTTCTGTTTGCCTATTCTACAGTACGAGGTCTGGCAAGGTCCTTCCTTCCGTGGTCTGTGGGGATGTAGCTTGGTATGTGTACCTTGAATCAATATGAGTCAGTCATTCTTGGCTATGACATTCCAACAGCCTATGTGCTATACAGTGCAATAACATGTTTGGTGTGAGAAGATACTTGTAGCAATGTGCTTGTGTGTGTTGGTAGCAATCCTTAGCAGGACACAGTACCGGTAACATATCCCTCCTTGCATTAATATCTTATGTCTTCCTAATTTGCTTCCCATGGTCTTTCAGCTCTACAAGACAAAAGGTGGAAGAGAGGCAAGCAGGCAATTACTTTGTGAGAGGTGGAGTTTTGGAAAATTTGAGCTGAAATCAAATTTGGGGCATGATGGAACAGAAATGTGAAGGGTTCAGTCATGGTGGAGGAAATCACTGGAGTAGATGCCACACCATTGGAAGTCCAAAGTCCAGTGTACTCCTCCCATCGGAAATGCAAGGTGGTTGAATGACAGTCAACAGACTGAATATGCGGCACACAAAGGAGGTCATTTTGGAAAAAGTCACTTTCATGGCCGTGGTGGATGTCTTGCCATCCACACCTCCTGGATTCCTCGCTGGACGGCCCCACTTGCATGGGGGGATCTGCTGCTACAGAGGCAGGGGTGTCTGGGGCGGGTTCTTCCCCTGACAGGGCCTCCCTTTTAGTGTCTGGCACTGATGAAGGGCCTGGTATAGGTGTGCTAAAGTAAGGGATAGAGGGTTGTTGTTGATCACTGCTCAGAGTCATGTTAATGTCCCTCAGTCTCTTGGTATTGTGAGCCTACTGCTGTTCACGCATTTCTTAGTAGAGGTTCCTCTGCAACTGTTTCATTTCCGAAGGCTCTGAAAGTACCAGGTCCATCACGCCTTGAGACTCCTGATAGACCTACAAGATGTGGCTGATGGCATCTTGGCCATGATCAACCACTGTGGCCTCACCCTGCTGGCCCATAGCTTCCCTCCCATGCACCTTACCTCCACAGATGTGTTCCCTTGCCAGAGGGTGCCCTCTCCCACTGGCTCCTGGACCATCATTGTCAGCGGTGTTGTGCTGTGACTCAGGATCCTCAACTAGGGCACACACAATGGTTGACACAGAGCTAGGGACACAGGTTAGGGGGTGCGTGGTTACCCGTGATGTGGAGGCAACCAGGCTAGGTGGTGATTTAGTGGCCACAGTGAGACTCACAGTTGGTGTCCGACCAGGTTGCCCAGATGGGACAGAACCATCCTCCACGTCCGGATGTCCAGGGGTATCTTCATCACTGAGAGCTTTATCCACAGGGTGGTGGCAGTCTCTTCGGTGGCCTCTACGTAGCCAGTGACAGCTCGACCTGTTGATTTGAAAGATACATTGGTACTGGTTGTATTGTGACATCTACCTCCAAAAGATTTGAATGTCATTTTGCAAATAACTTGTACATAGTTGTTTTGCAGGTAATCCTATTGTGACATGTACAGGTGGTATTGGTTGTACTGACATGAGATTTCTGGAGTATTCCAGATTTCCTAGCCTGAAACAGCTGCTGCGATGTGCAAGACATTGTCCGTTGGGGGGTTGTCCTGAGAATGTCATCAGTGCCACCAGTGCAGACTAAACAGTGGCTAGGGAAGTTAGGTTTTTGGCCCATTTTGGGGCCTAGTTGAATGTGATGCAGGCAGATCCTGGAGTTTATTGCATATGTGACAGGATTCGTCATGTGGTCAGCGCATTGTGAATGTGTCTGCTGCCAATACCATTCTGATGAAGCATCTTGAGGCTCTTGGGGTCATTGTTTTGCACACTGGGTAAACTGCCCTGCCTGTCCTCAATTGTTTCATCTTGGGTTAGCAGGTCAAGATGGAGTTAGGTAGCCAGTCACACCTCAGAGTTGGGCATGATCCTTATCTTGGTCACTCCCAGGTGAGAAAACCTCAATTCTGACTTAGCAGGCAAGGGTAGTGAAGTGACCACTGGTGTGGTATTTTGAGCTGTAGAAACAGTGCCTCCAGGAGTTACAGCCATTACTGTCTCTACTGCACACACTTAACAAATGTCATCCTCCCATGTGTGTTGAGTTAATTTGGGGTTTCTCTACTAGATGGATCTGGGCAAGTGACACTGGTTTTGTTGTTGGAGTTAGGGAAACAGGGCCATTTGGGATTTGCATTATGGTCACTCTCTCTACTTCCAACAATTTTTCATATGATATCCTCCCAAGTGAGTGAACATAAATTGGGATTTCACAGACATGGCTATTTTGGCACATGGACCACGGGGTTGTGTCTGTATTGAGAGATACAGAGCTGCCCATGTTTTATCCCCCAGGTCAGTACAATTCATTTGTGAGTTGACAATCAAGGGCATTTGCAGACTGAAACACTGGTCTGATGGTTTGAGTAAAAGGGCCCCCTGGGAGTTGTAGCCATTTCACTCCTACTCCTTCACAACAGTAAGCCCAGGTGATTACTCTACATTTGGGAGTTCACAAAGGAATTTGGAGAAGGAAATGCTGGGCTGGGATTTGGTCTTCAAGTAACAGTGCCTATTGAACTTTACAGTCGGGTCGTTCCCTCTACTACCCAACATTTGATAAATGTTATTCTCCTAGGTGACTGAAATACATTAGAAAGATGACAAACAGGGGTATGTGGGCAAGTATACACTAGGCTGGTGTTTGGTTTTGGAGAAACATGCCCTATTGGGCTTTGCAATCATGTCACTCCCTCTACTTCCCAACTGTTACCCCATGGTATCCTCCCACATGAGTACACTTCATTTGTGAGTTAACAAACAAGGGAATTTGGATAAGGAAGCAATGGGCTGGTGGTTTGAGTAACAGCAACAGTGCCCCCTGGGAGTTGTAGTCATGTCACTCCCTGTACTACACACAATTGACAAATGCTCTCCCCTAGGTGTGAACCCTTCAGTTGGGAGTTCACAAACAGGGGTCTTTGGACAAGTGAACCCTGGGGGCCCAATTCACAAAGGTAAATTAACATTTTTGGTCTATGTTTAGATCAAAAGTGTAAGTATACAACTATTAGCTATTCCCACTTGGGTTGGATCATCCACACTGGGGGCGGATCATCCACACTCAGGCCGGATCATCTGCCCTTGGGCTGGATCATCTGCACTTGTTCAGATGAGGCAAAAATGCATGATGACACACCTGTGTAAGTGCTTACCAACCCCACCAAGCTCCAGCTGAAAATCCTCAGCCCACACCCAATTCCAGCCTTGCTGCGTACATAAAAGCAAAGCTGACACAAACAAACCCTTTCAGACCTTGCAGTATGTCACTGAATATGTTCGTCGGTTTGCCCCTTGCTATGCAACAGGATTATTTGAGAAGGAGGAGGAGGAGGAGAGTAGAGAGGGTTTTCAGATAAAAGATAAACCTCTGTGGTATATCCAGCAAAGATATCATGGCCAGATAGCATTTTCCCTCTGATATCATCTTGGGGATGGTTTGTGAGTAGGAGCAGTGTCTTGACTTTGTGATCTGACACTCCCACGCCATCCCAGCCTATGTCAAGATCCTGGCAGCTTTCCATTTCTTTGCTACGGGTTCATTTCAGAGGGTCACAGGTGACTGTGTGGGCATCTCCAAGGCAACCCAGTCTTGATGCCTGGATCAGGTACTGGGCTGCATCAATAGGAGATCCCCTTGCCACAAACAATTGCCCCATACATTGTCCAGAAGGCAAAGGGTACCTAGGGATTTTACCTCATTTCCCACTTCCCACATGTGCTGGGTGCAATTGATTGCACTCGTGTGATTCTCCAGCCAACTTGCCAAAATGCACACATCTTCTGCAACAGACACCATTGGCACTCCATCAATTTGCATGGTGTCTATGATGCCAGTGGTAGCCTCACTGATGTGCATGCAGTGTTCCCAGGCAGTACCCATGACAGCTATGCATTCTGCAGGTCACCTCTTGCCCGGCGGATAGCAATTGGAGAATTTGGCAACATGTGGGTGCTGGGTAAGCACCAAGCACCACACAAGATTGAGATTTATAATTGTGTCTGTACATGTGCAAAAACATTAGACAAAGCTGATCCTCATGCCACATTCATGCCCCCAACAGACACAGTATGTATCTCTTCATACAGCATGTACTATACAGATTATCAAATATCATCTAATTTTCTTCCTCGGGTGATGCTGCACATGCGCTCTCATCTCATGTTCTCACACCATATAGACATGCAAATACTGTACCTCAGGAGAGGTACAATAGGACACACAGATATACATGAGCAAACATTGAACTCAGTTTTGGGCTCCTGAAGTCAAGATTCAGATGTCCTGACCATACATGGGGTGCTGCTGTACTCCCCTCAAGTTGTGTGCAGGATTATAGTAGCCTGTTGTGTTTTGTACAACATAGCATTAAATCATGGCTTACACATATCTGGACTCTCAGCTAGGTCTGAATCAGGGCAACCAGGCCATTGCACAAAACAGACTGTAGGGTATGCAGGTGTATGACCAGTTGGTTGACACTTTTATCACCTGAGCAACATGTTGTGTTATGGCCTTCATGCAGTTTGTAGTTTGTTGTCAATGATGATTGGTCAACATTTAACAAGCTCTCTGCATTTGCCATCCTGAGACTACTTTGCGAGACATACATGATGTCTGTAAACAACAGCTGTCCGCAAGAGTCAAAAGAGTGACTGTGCATGTTGTCATGTGCACATGTCATGGACTAGAGTGTCACACATATCTTAAAGCTTCATTGATTCTGGGGATCAAAGCTCAGCATGGGTGAGGTCTCCCTGGAATGTGTCACAAGAGGCCTCTGCTTCACAAAGGGCCTTGCCCCCTGGGGTGAAGGTCTCACATCAGAGGGTGAGTACCTGTAACCAAAGTGGATTTTCTGCTATGAGATATCACAGTGTAGTGATTGTAACCCATGTGCAATGATTGAGGGACCACTGCCACAAGTGCGTAGGTCGTGGGCATATCCTGGCCTGCCAGTGGGGTATTGGGCTTTTGTCAGGGACGCTGGAGAGAGGGAGAAGGTCTCATTATGGTGTTTTGGTTCAGAACTGGCATGGCAATATGTGCAACCAGTTTCAAATCTGCAGTCCTATGTGGTCCACACACCTGCATTCACTGTTTCTGTGTTGGGGCTGGTGTGACAAACTAGTCAGTGCTGCAATGGCTTCTTAGTCTTACTCTGTACCTCTGGCCCTTGGTGTACTTGGCACTATGGCCCTCATTATGACATTGGCGGTAAGTCCTGCTTACCGCCATGCTGACTGCTGCCAACATACAGCCGGCGCGGCAGATTACCGCTACCCATATTATGACACACACATAGCAATCCGTCACTATACAGCCACACACACAAGTCCGCCAGCCCAAAGGTCAGTGATAAACTGGCGGTACCAAAACCCACACCGTTTCGCCAACAGAACTACGGCCACACCACTGTGACCCACGAATCACCACAGAGGACATTCAACCGTGCTCAAAATACGCATACTCAAACAAAACAACTCTACATTGGACAATTCAAACTACACATACCTGACACACATACACACACCACACCCATACATGCATACCACCATAAAACACACACCTACACTACCCACAACCCTTTACGACAAAAAATAATTGACAACTGAGAGAGAGAGACACCAAGAGCTCCCAGAGAACCAGACCCACGTAACATCATCACCCATACACCATCCACGCACGGCTCACACTACATCCATGGCACCACAAAGACATCCAAGGTTTTCAGAGGAGAAACTAAGGGTCATGGTGGAGGAAATCATCAGGGTAGAGCCACAGGTATTCGGATCACAGGTGTAGCAGAAATCCATTGATAGGAAGATGGAGCTATGGCGGAGAATCGTGGAGAGGGTCAATGCTGTGGGACAGCACCCGAGAACAAAGGATGACATCAGGAAGAGGTGGAACAACCTACGGGGAAGGTGCGTTCTGTGGTAGCAAGACACCAGATAGCAGTACAGAGGACTGGCAGTGGACCCCCACCTCTTCCCCACAACAAACAACATGGGAGGAGCAAGTCTTGGCAATCATGCATCCTGAGGGCCTGGCAGAAGTAGCAGGAGGACTGGAATCTGGTACGTCAACACTTTACTACTTTCATCCCCCCTACCTGCATGCCATCACATACCCCCACCCTCACCCTATCACTCCACCACCTCACATACACCCCACCATCACACCCCACCCATCCCAATACCAAGCCCTGCATGTAACACCAATGCATGGATCACCATCACAGACATGCATGGATACCCATCACTAAAGCATGCACATAATAGAGAATCACCTAGCCCACAAAATCACTACTCACACAAGGCAAAGCTGACCGGGAAATAACAACCACTGGGGGCAACACACCCATGCACCAGATGTCACACGCAGAAACAATAATACTGCATTTACATCCCCACAAGTCCCACACCCAACGTCACCGGAGAGGAGGTGCCAGCAAAATACAGTCCCCCCACAGAAGAGGCCCACAGTGATGACAGCAGCTCTGGACACCTGGATCTGGATGACCAACCTGGCCCATCAGGGATCTGCGGACAGTCGGTTCCCCAGGCAGAGCCTCCTCCGTCAGGAAACACCAGCACAGCACCCACACAGCGGGCCCATACCTCTGTCCCCAAGGCACGTCAATCAGCAGTGTGTCCACCACCAAAGGGACCCCAGGACACCCCACAAACACAGGATAATCAGGGACCTGGGGTCAGTGGCAGTGGGCGCACGGTTCAGGGTACAGAGGCACAGGACAACAGGGAAGCATGCTGTGACTGTAACAGTATATTGTTGTATGGGCCCAAATGGTGCCTATGTGTACTGTGACGCAGTTAGGTGCCATGACCTGCCCCCCTCGAAATGGCGTCCACCTGTCCTGTGTCTATGGACATGTGGAAATGAGGTAATTCCACTGATGTTGTGCTCAGTTGTGGGAGAGGGTTGAGTACTGCCGTGCAACTCCTCATTGGTTGTCATTGGGCCCTATGGGTTACAGTGGCCAATGATGATGTACACCTGGGGTGACTGTACGCACCACGTGGATGTGTCCGCCATTTTCTATCTGTTCACTCACTTGCTACCTGACCTTCAACAGGAGAGGACCTACACTGAAAGTACTGCTGTGACCTGTGTCTGGAACCGACCATGGCTCATGTCACTGGGGAAAGGGCCCCTGCCTTCACCACTGTGGAGTTGGAGAGAATGGTGGATGGGGTCCTACCACAGTACCGAATGCTGTATGGGCCTCCAGACAAACAGGTGAGTACACTGTGAGCACAATGCATGGGGCATAAATGCATGGAGTGCTGAGTGTGAGGGCCTCGTTTAGGCGGGGTTGGTGGAAGGGTCCTGGGCAGCATGCTGCATGTACGGTGGGCAATGTCTGTGCATAAGGGGATGTGAGGGCTATGGTGGGACATGAGTGTAACAGGCCGTACGGTCTGACTGATTCCTTTTTCTATGTGTATTTTTCTGCAGGTCAGCACCCATCAGAAAAAGGGTAAATGGCGTGCCATCGCCAAGGATGTGTTGACACTGGGGGTCTACGGCAGGTGGAGCACCCACTGCGCAAATGGTCGAAGCACCTGAGATGCTGGGTAAGGAAGATGGCGGAGGCCCAGCTGGGGATTGCCTCCCAACAAGGAAGGGGTGCCCGTCGAACCCTGAACCCCCTGATGGCCCGCATACTGACTGTGGCCTATATGGAGCTGGATGGGCGCTTGAGGGCATCATAGCAGCCACAAGGGGGTGAGTACAGTTTCCCAATATACTACTTGCGCGTGGTGGGATGGTTTCCAGGTAGGGGATGTGGGCTTGTGGGTGCTCCTAGGCCAGGCCAGACATTGCAGGGTAGGTCCCATGTTGGACAGGGTCTGATGTACACCACCTTCTACCAAGCTAGTAGGCATCCACTACTGGGCAGGGGTCTGTGGGTCTCAGCTATGCTGCTATTGGCATTATGTATTCCTTTACATGGCCTGATGACTATCATTGTGACTAGTTGTGCATTGCATAGGGCTGTTCCCTGTGTGTGTTGTGTACAACAACGGTGGTGCTGGAGCAGCCATTGAGCAAGTGTATCCTTTGTCTCCCCCCCTTTTTGTTTTGTCACCCTGTCCTTTTGTGCATTAGCATCATCTCGCGGAGGAGCTGAGATACTGTCGGCGGAGGGAGCTGCATCCCACAGGGCCCATGAGGCCGAATCCACTGACGGTAAGGGCACCATTGGGATGGAGGGCGAGGGGAACACCACGTCGGAGGCAGGAGGGGACAGTCCGGACTTTGATACCTTCTCCGATGGTAGCTTCCTGGTAGTGGCGGATGCCTCTGTGCCCACCCCAACTACAGGTACAGTCACCACCCCCTGTATCAGCACCGCCCTCCCAGCAGCCCCTCAGCATGCTTCCCATGCCCGCTCACCCAGGAGGGTTGGCATCTCCTTCGCCCCAGGCACCTCAGGCCCTGCCTCAGTTAGCCCTGCTGCCCTGAGTGAGGAGGCTATTGACCTCCTGCAATCCATCTCTATTGGGCAGTCAACCATAGTGAATGTCATCCAGGGGCTGGCAGCCTATTTGCAACAAACAAATGCGTTCCTGGAGGGCCTTTACTCTGGCATGGCGGCCCAACAGAGATCGATCCAGGCTCTGGCCTCCTCTCTGATGGCAGCCATTGTCCCTGTTTCTAGCCTCCTCCTCCAACTTCCTCTACCCAGTCCCATTCCTCTCAACCCCAACCTATCCCAAGCACACAGGCAGACCAGCATGCACACAAGGCAAACACAAGCACCACACATCATCCCACAGGCACTCATACAAACACCATCCAGATGCAGCCATACCAACATCCACTGCCTCCACTGTGGCACCCCTCCTCGTCCTCCACCTCCCTCCGAGTAGCATCTTCACTCACACTTGCATGCACTACATCCTCATCCACTACCTCCATCACCATCACGACTATCACTACACACCCCTCACTGGCAGTCACCACCCCTATATCCATGCACACGTCACCTGTGTCCTCTCCCACTGTGTCTGTGCCCCCTCCTCCCAAAGTACACAAACGCAAGCACTCAGACTCCCAACTGCCATCCATCTCACAACAGCATCCAGCCCATGCACCTGCACCCAAACTGAGCAGATAGACACCTCCTACAACCACTCTCTCTTTCTTCACTCCCAAACCTTCACCCTCTCCCTGCCCCAATGTCCCTAAGAAGCTTTTCCTCTCCACCGTGCCCTACCCCTCCCCCCCTTCCTCCACATTGGGCCAGGGTAGTCAGACCCCAGGGGAGCATCTCAGCCACCCAGTCCACGGCCACAGTAGTGTTGACAGATACTGCAGGTGGGAGAGGCTCCAGGGAACCAGGCAGCGGCACTGAAAATGTGCCTGCACCAGGTGCATCAAGGAAGGGCAAGGAGGCACCAGCAGCTGCCAAAGGGAAGGGCAAGGAGGCACCAGCAGCTGCCAAAGGGAAGGGCAAGGAGGCACCACCCGCTGCCAAAGGAAAGGACAAGGAGGCACCAACAGCTGCTAAAGGGAAGGGCAATAAGGCACCACCAGCTGCCAAAGGAAAGGGTAAGGGGCTTGCACCAGCAGGCAGGAAAGACAGGAGGCCAGGTGCTGGGACTGATTCGGAGCCCCCACCACCAACCACGGCTGTTCAGCCGTCCGAGACTGCAGGGGATGAACTGGAACCTCCCCCACCACTGCCAGCACCGACACCAGCACCGCCACTAGCACCACTGCCAGCATCAGCAGCCCCAGTGGGCAGCCATCCGAGGCTGCAGGGGATGGGTTGGAGCCTCCCCCCACCACTGCCAGCATCGCCACTAGCACCACTGCCAGCATTGGCAGCCCAGTGGGCATCCGTCCGAGGCTGCAGGGGTTGGGCTGGAGCTTCCCCCACCACTGTCAGCTCCGACAACAGCACTGCCACTGCCACAACTGAGCAGCCATCACCGCCGGCGGGCAGTGTGTAGCCCTGCCTCCATGGGCTGTAGCGCGTCCTGGACCCTGCAACTCCTGTAGGTGTGACACCCAGGTGAGAGACTGAGGCCCTCATTCTGATTCTGGCGGGCGGCGGAGGCCGCCCGCCAGAATTCAGCCCTCCATAATACCGCTCCGCGGTCAAAAGACCGCGGAGGGTATTATGAGTTTTTCCCTGGGCTGGCGGGCGGTCTCCAAAAGACCGCCCGCCAGCCCAGGGAAAAACTCCCTTCCCACGAGGATGCCGGCTCGTAATCGAGCCGGCGGAGTGGGAAGGTGCGACGGGTGCTACTGCACCCGTCGCGTATTTCACTGTCTGCTACGCAGACAGTGAAATACTAGCGGGGCCCTCTTACGGGGGCCCCTGCAGTGCCCATGCCATTGGCATGGGCACTGCAGGGGCCCCCAGGGGCCCCACGACAATCCTTACCGCCATCCTGTTCCTGGTGGGCGAGCCGCCAGGAACAGGATGGCGGTAAGGATTGTCAGAATCCCCTCGGCGGCGCAGCGAGCTGCGCCGCCTTGGAGGATTCTTAGGGGCAGTGGAAAACCGGCGGGAGACCGCCGGTTTTCCCTTTCTGACCGCGGCCAAAGGCCGCGGTCAGAATGCCCAAGGGAGCACCGCCGGCCTGTCGGCGGTGCTCCCGCCCCGTTGGCCCTGGCGGTTCTCTACCGCCAGGGTCATAATGAGGCCCTGTAACCTTGCACTCCCCAAGATCTGCATCACAGGACACAAGTCTCCCTCCAGAACCGGGGGAGAAGCCATCCACTCACCCCATCCTTGCCAGGATGAAGCACACTGGGCTCAATGCCCCCTCCAGAACCAGTGGAAGAAGCCACCCACTCACCCCAACGTTGCCAGGATGAAGCACACTGGGCACAAGGCCCCCTCCAGAACCAGTGGAGAAGCCATCCACTCACCCCATCCTTGCCAGGATGAACCACACTGGGCACAAGGCACCCTCCAGAACCAGTGGAGAAGCCATCCACTAGAGAGACTGTGCCCTTGCACTCCCCAGGACCAAGCAGTGGGCAAACCACATACTAGAGAGACTGTGGCTGTGCACTCCCTAGGACCAAGCAGTGGACAAACCACCCACTAGAGAGACTTTGACTTTGCACTGCCCAGGACCAAGCAGTGGGCAAACCACCCACTAGAGAGACTGTGGCCTTGCACTCCCCAGGACATCACACAGGGCATGTAGCCACCTCCAGGACCAGTGGCGTTGTATCATCTTCTGAGTGAGGTCCCCCCCATTCCCCGTCCCCCTGAGGTGCCTATGTTTTTTTGACCTGATGCCCCTGCTGTGTTCTCTCTGTGTTGTTGCAGGAGTGAAGTGGGGCTTTGGCCTATGTGTTGTGGCCCTGTGGCCCACCGACACTGAGGACTGGGCAGTGCGCCTCCATTTGTGAATATGTATATACTTTTTGAATTTGAAGCACATATTTATACTATTTTGTCTTATTACACTCACTTTAATCAATTCCTTTAGTCCTTGCATTATTCCTGAGGGGTACGGGGTGTATATGTAATGTTAGTGCATCTGGTTGTGTGTGTGGGGTGGGGGTGTTGAGTATTGCGTGTGTGTGTGTCACTCTCTTTTTCCTCCCCACCTCCCTTGTGTGCTAGGTGGCAGTACTCACCGTGATACTCTTCGCCGGCATTGATGTTCGTAATACAGGAAAAGGTATACAAGCATGGTGAAGATGTGCAACTCGGGCTCCATGGCGTCGTGGTTGTTCCCTGAGTCTCTAGATGTGAGTCCTTTGACCTCTGTGTTCTGTTTCCGATGTGCGTTTGATGTTGTTGGTACCGCCCCAGAAAAAGTGGCGGGTAGGCCTATGTTAATACAGCACATTGTCTTCCGCCTGGCTGTTGGCAGTTACCACTGTGGTGCTTGTTGCTACCGCTGTGGCGGTCAGTGTGTTAAAGTGGCTGTCTGTCTGAGCGGTTTCAGCCATGGTCATAATTCCATTTCTGTTACCGCCGACCTGATGGAGGTATTACCGCCAGTTTATCACCTACCGCCAGAGTTGTAATGAGGGCCTATGTGTCCCTCATTACAACCTGCGCCTGAATTGGTGATGCAGCACAGTTTTGCTAGATGTGAGTAAGATATGTTTACCACATGTGGCAAAATGTAATGCAAAGGGCCAGACTGTGCTGGGAAGTCCTGTAGTGTAGAGTGTAACCACAAAACATTCCATTCCACCCTCAGTATTCCTGCCTTTCCTACACGTTTGCAGATGTCACGTTTGATATTCTCCTTTTACTTTTATTTTATTCTTCTTTAATTTCCATTTTGATTACATGGGGCGTAGAATCTGGCAGGGGCTGGAACCTAATGATAATTAACTGGAAGTGACACAGAGGAAATGCAAGTCAGGAAGTCCGTGACAGGAAGTTGCAGGCAGCCATTTGCTCGTTATTCTGAGTCATTCTCTGCTACAGACAGGTTCCTCTGCCACCCTTCTTCTCTGTCTACCGTTACTGCCCCCAAATATGCCTGAGGGAATTGAGGAGATGGCACCCCCTTCAGTGAGAGGCAATTAGATTTCTTAGCTGGGGGTGGTGCTGGACAACTACCCTCAGCTTTATGGGGGCCCAGAGGAGCAGCTGAGCAACGCAGCTCATGCCCGGATCTGTGAGCAGATATCGTAGCGCTGCAGTGCAGTGGGCACATACCACTAGCAGGCCAGTACAAGCCACAAGCACTGGGAGAACCTGAAACGAATGGCCTGAGTGAGGGTCCAAGAACTGTTGGGACTGTCTTCCCAGCCCCACATGCACTGGTCTTACCTCACACCACTGTACAGGAGGGTCCTGAGTACAGCCTGGCTGACCCTCCATGCCCAGCTGAAGGATTTGGAGCAGCAGAGATCTGGTGAGTGCATTGCTTCCATACTGTGTCTGGTAAGCATGGTATGAGTGGTAACAGAGCTGTACAAACATGTATCACGTCTTCATGTACACAATCTGGGCATTTGCTGCAGCAGTCATACGGCCAATGCCCCATGGGATCACATTGGATGCACTGACCAAAGTGCATTCTGTGACTTGTAGTGTGCTGGACACTACAAGGGAAATAGCCATCACTCATGCATTTGTGTGAGGAAATGCACTACCTACACAATGACTGGTGAAGCAAGGGCCTCATCACTGTTGGGTGCAAAGCCAAATGGATGGTCCAGACACTGTACAGTGTGAGGACCAGTGGCTACATTTTCTTGTGTCAGATGCTGTGACATGCATGCCTTTGTTGTGTGTTTCATCATTGTAAAGTATCATTTCTTTCATCTTGGAGTAATGACTGACATTGGAATACTTGTCTCACACAAAATGGTTCCTGAATTTCCAAGGTTGAACTAATGTACATGTCTTTACAACAGCGGCTCGTATGCATCATGTAACAGCTAGCTAGCTGAGCCAACTTTGTAAACATGCCAACTGGTGTGCAGCATCAACAGACAGTCTTGAAATGACAAATGTGGCACATGACATGTAGATTGACAGATAGTTTCAGGTAACCTCCAATGCATGTACTCACAACTTAGGTCCGAATGAAAGGCTGGGTTAAACCCATTCAAGCATTTATGTTGAATCAGACCATGCTACACAGCAGATGATATGCAATAGTTTGAGACTACCAAGTCTTCACTTGACAGAGTGATCATAGACACACGGCTTTGGGATGGCCAGCTCCATCCAGACCAAGCTCTGTCCCCACTTGTAGACTGACTTGTGAAGATGGCTAGGTAGTGAGGACAGGAAACCCTTGGCTCAATTTACTTAGGGTAACTTGAACTTCTGTCCAATCATTCACACATACAGCTTTTATGGCACTTGAGAATACAGCCATACTTTTGAGATTTTGCTTAAGGTTAGGCTTTGTCACTACAGTAGGGTATACCACCCATAATTGTAAGAGATGTCAATGTGTGAGTTATGTCGGGAAATATCAGTGATAATACACATTCTACTGAGAATCTAAGTCATCTGGAATTGGTCAATAAGATCAATGGAGAACAAAGTTAGCATTTGC
The DNA here is from genome assembly GCF_031143425.1 of Pleurodeles waltl. Classification (NCBI taxonomy): domain Eukaryota; kingdom Metazoa; phylum Chordata; class Amphibia; order Caudata; family Salamandridae; genus Pleurodeles; species Pleurodeles waltl. The sequence continues at coordinate 254,895,344 of NC_090443.1, read as the reverse complement.
TTCTTGTACTCATGAACCTTGCCATGATTTGGACACCAGCTACATAATGTTCTCACTTCCATTTCAGTGGACCCGGTCAGCCAAGAAGACCTGGGATGCAGACAGTGAAAAGCTGGCCGGGGCCCTGTATGGGGGCCCCAGGACACCCCTTACCGCCAGCCTCTTCCTGGCGGTGAAACCGCCAGAAACAGGCTGGCGGTAGGGGTGTCATAATCCCCAGGGCAGTGCTGGTTGCAGTACTGCCCTGGCGGATTATCACCGCCGGGGCTAAAACGGCAGAAAACCGCCGGCCCTGGCGGTGCGACCACAGCGCTACCGCCGCAGTCATAATATGCCAGGAAGCACCGCCATCCTGTTGGCGGTGCTTCCGTCGAAACAGCCCTGGTGGTCTGGGACCACCAGGGTTGTAATGACCCCCATAGTGATGTGTTTTATATGTCCTGACAGTGAAATATTGCTACATTTGTTTTTCACTGTTGCAAGGTCTGTGCCACTCATAGGTTAATATGGGGCTACCTTTAAATCTGATTAAAGTGTAGATTCCCTTTGAGAGTGGATGGACATGTGGAGTTTGGGGTCTCTGAGCTCACAGTTTAAAAATACATCTTTTAGTAAAGTTGATTTTAAGATTGTGTGTTTGAAAATGCCACTTTTAGAAAGTGAGCATTTTCTTGCTTCTATCGTTTCTGTGACTCTGCCTGTTTGTGGATTCCCTGTCTGGGTCAGTTTGACAGTTGGGCTTGTTGCACCTCACACTAGACTGTGACACAAGGGGAGCTGGGGTGTAGTCTGCATTTCTTGATGAGCCATCTGTGCTAGGAGGGAGGGGAGGAGTGGTCATTTACACCTGAAAAGGCTGTGCCTATCCTGACACAATGCAGTCTCGGACCCCCTGGGCCTGGCCTGGGCAAGGCAGGATTTCACATTCAAAAGAGACTTTACTTTGAAGTAGGCCTACTTCAAAGGAGAATTTGGGTATCAGAAGGGCACCCAAAACCACAGACTTTAGATTCCGTCTGGACATCAAGAGGAACCTCTGCCTGGAGAAGTGCTGCCCTGCCTGTGACTGTGCTTTGTGGAGCTATCCTACAGTTGCTGCTTCTGACTGTGCAAGGGGACAAAGACTGGACTTTGTAGTATATTCCTGCTTGAGAAGGACTCTCCAAGGGCTTGGACTGAGCTTTTCCCCTGTTCTAAAGTCTCAGGGCCATCAAAGACTTCCCTTACCAGCATCTGGACTCTCTACTGAGACTCCTGCCCTGACAAGTGGTGCCCTATCCAGTCCCTGCGGCCTTGAAAGGAAAAGCTGGTGAAAACGTAAGGAAATCAACTTTGGGCGACTCTGAACTGAGGCCGCTGCTGAATCCGGTGACACCGTCTGCAACCGACTCTGTGATCTTTGCTGGAATGTGACAACCTTCGCAGGCCTGACACCGCTACAGTCCCGCCTAGGTCTGCGACTCCGTGGAAGTCGCCGCACCACTTCGTGACCGACACCGCTCGAAGTGAGCTGATTCAACGTTTTGCACAGACGCCACGATCCCCGACTTCGTGCATCGGCTTGTTTTCATTCTTCACCAAGGTACTGTACCTGGGGGTCTGCGTGATTCCGCGGCCGGCACCGCTGGTGTCAGATTGTGGGAACTACTCCATCACAATGCCGTGTTAACGCCTCATCGAACCATTTTGTGTTTCTAAGCGCTATTTTTGAATTTAATCTTTAAGAATTCATAACTGGACTTGTGTATTGTTGATTTTTGTCATTTTGGGGTCCTGTTTTGTTTAGATAAATATTTCCTATTTTTCTAAGCTGGTGTTGTGCCATTTTGTAGTGTTTTCATTAAGTTACTGTGTGTGTTGGTACAAATACTTTACACATAGTACTCTGAAGTTAAGCCTACTGCTCTGCCAAGCTACCAAGGGGGTAAGCATGGGTTAGCTGAGGGTGATTCTCTTTTACCCTGACTAGGAGGGGGTCCTTGCTTGAACAGGGGGTAACCCGACTGTCAACCAAAGACCCCAATTTCTAACAAAGGTCATCAGACATGGTCGAGATATTTGATTATGTGTGACCGGTGACATGACTACAAATTTGCATCTACATGCCAACAGAGGTGGTAAATGTATGAGGGACATTTTCCTATGCCATACACCAGTGTGAATTGGATGAGGCAGAATTGATGGCTCACTCTCTGGGGCTGAGCAATTGCCAATTTCATTTGTCATCACAAAGGATTCTGGTACTTGTAGAGTAATGGAGTAGCCTGGGTCAACAAGCAGTTTGCACTTATTTAGGACACCATTCATGGTCTCATTTAATGAGTATCACATACATTACTCATTTGGTGTCATTGTCAGTATCATTCCAGATGACCTGGCACCACATTGCTGTCATCAGCCGCAGCAGCCCATGGAGCAACTGGGGGTCTATGGTGGGACATCCCTCTCAAGTAGGGTGGGTCAGAGGCGGGCTCCAGTTTGCACACCTGGGTGAGCCCTGGTCACCTCTATCGTGGTGTTCTTCTCCTTTACCCTCCTTTTCAAATCCTGCCACTTCTTCTTGATGTATCTCATGGTCTGGATGTCCTCCCCAATAGCACTGACTGCTGTGGCGAACATCTGCCATAAAGCTGCCTTCTGTGAGGAACAGCTCCTGTAGGGTTGGAGACCACACAGTCTCTTGTAGTTCCTCACAATAAAGTTCAGGGTCATGATGGTCTCCTCCTCTGTGTAGTTTTTTTCCCTCCTAATGGGCATCATAGCTTCAGGATATGCAGCACAGGCAGGCACAGTATGGTTCTTGGGAAACCAAACCGCCTTGCTTGTGTGCTGTTTTTATCTGTTTTTTTTTGGATCTGGGTTGCAAGTGGGTCTGATAATGTGAAGGTGCATGTAATTACACTGATTACGGTTGTGATCCGGATGATCCAGCAAAAGTGTTGATGATCCGGCCCGTGGGTGGATGATCCGCCTGAGTGCTGACGTAAAGATACTACTCATAACTTACCTTTGTGAATACCTAATAGTCATAAACACACACTTGTGGTTTAAACTTAGACCAAAAGTGTAAGTTAAACTTTGTTAATCTGGCCCTGGGCTGGTAAATGGAGTGACAGTACATATGACAAAAGGTCAACTATGGGCATGCATGACATAGCATTTTTGTGACATTTTTAGTGTGGTAACTTACCAGACTCCACTCCCCAGGTATTTCTGTCAATCCCTTAATAAGAAGGATGGCCAAGACCTTGTACTCTCATGGAAAGAGATGTTATGGGGCACAAGCAGAGCCACTACCAGTCTTTTTGTTCTGCAGCTGGTACCTGGAGACCAAGGAATGGATCTTGCCTCTGAGGTCCTTCTACCTCTTCCTAATGTCCTCCCTTATGCACAGGGTGGTGCCTACAGCATACACTCTATCATTTATCCTGTCCCACATATCCATGTTCCTACTGAGAGGAGTGTTCTGGACTTGTGCTCCAAACAATTGTGGCTCTACTCTTATTATTTCATCCACCATGCCAACTCATCTTATGAAAAAGAACATTTTTTTTTTACATGACATGGTGGGAAGAAAATGGGTGAAAGTGACTTACTAAACAGGGGTAGTGCAACAGGGTGTAAATGGAGTAGAGTGTATGCAAGGTGTTGTAGGGGATATTGTAAAAAAGGTGTCTAATTTATGGTGTGTAGACTGGTAAATTCACTCGGTCTCGCTGGGTCTTGCTGTGAAAATGCAAAGGATTGTGGTGTGTGCAGGGGTGTGTTTTATAGTGTTCTTTGCAGGTGTGTTCAGTGTGGCAATGTGTGTCAGCTGTGTTGTTCATCCACTGTGTTGTTGTGTATTACTTTGCTGACTGTGGACCACCGTGGTTAGGAACGCAATTGGCTGACAACCATGGGTGTCCGGCACGGCAACTTTGTGCTTATAATATTGTTAGTGGTTGGACGTTGTGCTGTCGGCACTGGGGGTCAGACTGCATATTTTCAGGCCTCTACGCCACTGGCGGTCTGGCATTTTTTTGGGTGGTCAGCGGTCCTGCCTGTGCAACTCGTAATAGGGTGGTCTGTAAGACCACCAACATGGTGGTCTTTTTACGATGGCCAACATGGCGGATTGGCGGTCCGAATGCCAAACTTGTAATGAGGCCCTAAACGTGCTAAGGTAACCCAATGTTATCATATGGGAGAGATAAACTTTGCAATAGTGAAAAACAACTTTAGGAGTTTTTCACTATCAGTGCATATAAAACTTAAATCTACATGTCCTACCTTTTAAATACAGTACCCACTTCCATAGGAACATTTAGGGTATAAATTAGGGATGGCTTATGTGCACTAAAAAGGAAGGCTTGGGCCAGGCAAATATTTTATTGTGTCAGCTTGAAATGGTAGCTTAAACCTGCGCTATAGATTGCACTGGGAGACCTGAGACAGGTTTTAAAGGGCTACTGTAATGGTTGGCACAATAATTGCAACAGGCATAGTTGTGCCATTTAATTTATTGACCCTGGGGACATGCAGTACCACTTTACTATGTAAATACAAGTAAATTAAATACGGCAATCATATGTAAGCCAAGTGTACCATGTTTTAGGTAGAGAACGCAAACACGTTATCAATGGTTAGCACTGGTAAAACTACACACAGCCCTAAAAGGGGTGAAGGTAAAGGTTTCGAGGTTTTACAAAAAGGAAGCAATTTGCAAAGGAAAATGCAGGGATAAATCTCTGCTGTCCATTAAGTGGGATTTGCAAGCAAGATCCTGCCTCATTGGTCTCCCACCAATAGCCCTTTCTTCCTAGTAGCTGTAGGGAGGTCAGCAGAAGGGTTTGGATTGGAAACTACAGAACTCAAACAGCCCTTTAATGTCCTTGTTCACTTTCTGCTCCTGCCGCTGGCTAAGTGACTTCAGAGGTCAGATATAGCATGAAGGATAGCAGATGCTAATCCAGTCTTCCCTAATGAAACCACTAGCTCAATTGTATCAGCTCTTATAAATTAACAGTGCTGTTGTACAACATTATGGCCCTCATTACGACCCTGGCGGTATAGAACCGCCAGGGCCGCGGCACGCGGGAGCACCGCCGACAGGCCGGCGGTGCCCCGCGGGGCATTCTGACCGCGGCGTCTTAGCCGCGGTCAGAGAAGGGAAACCGGCGGTCTGATGCGCCGGCTTGGGGATTCCGACTCCCCCTCCCGCCATCCAGTTCCTGGCGGTTCTCCCGCCGGGAACTGGATGGCGGGAGGGGGAGTCGCGGGCCCCCGTAAGAGGGCCCCAAAATGTATTTCACTGTCTGCATACCAGACAGTGAAATACGCGACGGGTGCAGTAGCACCCGTCGCACCTTCCCACTCCGCCGGCTCGATTACGAGCCGGCTTCATGGTGGGAAGGTCGTTTTCCCCTGGGCTGGCGGGCGGCCTTTCGGCGGCCGCCCGCCAGCCCAGGGGAAAACTCTGAATACCCGCCGCGGTCTTCCGACCGCGGTGCGGTATTCCGACCGCGGTGCGGTATTCACGACGCGCAACTTTGGCGGGCGGCCTCCGCCGCCCGCCAAAGTTGTAATGAGGGCCTATGTGTATAATTCTCCACTGTGGCGACCCTTATTAATATTTCATTATAGTCCAAATCCCCTAACAATCAGCTTGATTGTGGCACTGCAGAGCATTGCTAAACCTCAGTAATGCAGTTCAATCACGCCCCAATTGGAGTATTCAGGTCTAAGTTGTCGACCCACACCCCTTCTCCATGCCTTGAAAATGAAACACCAAGTGAGATTCTTCTATGTTCAGTTTCATCAAATCAGTGAGGGGTCTACCTAAATGGGGCATTATCATGTATTTGCTGCAATTTACCATTACCATTTTAGTTACACACTACAGCAAAATTGGCCCATTGACCTGATGTACGTTCCACACATTTACAAGCAACCGAAATAAGATGCAAGGCTCAAATTTAAGAATGGCTACTGTGGCATTAGATTGCCAAAAACGCTGCACCATATCTACAAAGTGGCGCAGTGCATGCATTGTGCCACTTTGCACCACAATATGCATGCATCTTGCATCATGTATGCAAAGGGGCCATTCTGGCTCAAGGAGACCCGCAAAATATGGAGCAATGAAATCTACAAGATTTCATTGAGCCATTTTTGGCATTATTTTTAATACCTGCTAAAAGCAGGCGTTAAAAAGACGCACATATTGGAATCAGTGGGCCTCCTTTCACTTTGCTCCAGTAGCGTCAGAACTTTTGACACTAGTTAGGCAAAGCGCCACATTAGCATCAAAAGGTTTGACGCTATTGTCCCTAACACCACCATGGTGCGCCATATCTTAAATACGGCGCACACATGGTGGCGTTAGGGAGGCTTGGGGGGGCACGAGAAAAGTGGTGCTTTCACGATGTGAAGCGCCACTTTGGCTAAATCTGGCCTAAAGTCCCTTGTATGATGATGATGTCAGTATTGGACACGCAGGGCCATATTTATACTTTTTGACGGAAAACTGCGCTAACGCAGTTTTGCGGCAAAAAAATTTGCGCCGGCTAACGCCATTCTGAAGCGCCATGCGGGCGTCGTATTTATTGAATGGCGTTAGCCGGCGTTAGCTGACCGGCGCTGCCTGGTGAGCGTGAAAAAAAACCACGTACACCAGGCAGCGCCGGCGTAGGGAAAAATGGTGTTTGGGCGTCCAAAAATGGGGCAAGTCAAGCTGAGGCAAAAAAATCGTCTTAACCCGAATTGCGCCATTTTTATTTGGCGCCCAGACGCCATTAACATGACTCCTGTCTTAGCAAAGACAGGAGTCATGCCCCCTTGCCCAATGGCCATGCCCAGGGGACTTCTGTCCCCTGGGCATGGTCATTGGGCATAGTGGCATGTAGGGGGGCACAAATCAGGCCCCCCTATGCCACAAAAAAAAATTAAAAAAAATATTTACCACAACTTACCTTTTCTTCCCTGGGATGGGTCCCTCCATCCTTGGGTGTCCTCCTGGGGTGAGCAAGGGTGGCAGGGGGTGTCCCTGGGGGCAGGGGAGGGCACCTCTGGGCTCATTCTGAGCCCACAGGTCCCTTAACGCCTGCCCTGACCCAGGCGTTAAAAAGAGGCGCAAATGCGGGGTTTTTTGCCCCGCCCACTCCCGGGCGTGATTTTTGCCCGGGAGTATAAATACCACGCACATGCCTGGGAGTCATTTTTTAAGACGGGAACGCCTACCTTGCATCTCATTACCGCAAGGAAGGTGTTCACGCAAAAAAATGACGCTAACTCCATGAACTTTGGCGCTAGACGCGTCTAAAGCCAAAGTATAAATATGGAGTTACTTTTGCGTCGAATTTGCGTCGAAAAAAACGACGCAAATTCGGCGCAAACGGAGTATAAATATGCCCCGCAGTTTTCAGTGCAGAAATTGTGGGGAAATGCGATTTTCAGATCTCGATATTAGGTGATAACTTACAAATGTCAGTCATTAAAATGTAAGCAATACATTATGGTATGTTAGATTTGAACAACAGTGGTGGTCCTGTGAACTTATTTTCGAAATATTATACAGATCTGCGGATGCAAATGCTATTTATTGAAACATCAAATAACCCCATCAATACAAAATGTATACATCAATGAAAATTCAACTAAAAGCTGAAAAACAGCCAAACGAATTTGCACTGAATACAATGTTTTAGAATATATGTATATAAATCCAGGGCTTAGGCAGTGATCACACAGATGGTGGTCTTCATTTTTTTCTCTCTGATGATGACCTGAAATAACTTTGACATCTAAACGCCATGACTACCAACATCACTTAGACCCACTTGACCTTGCTTCTGTAAATAACCATCTGTCACAATTTCAGTCACTCTGCACTGGGGGATAACTAACCTCTTTTTTTCCGCACAGAAACAGATGAACCTTCCTTCCTTCTTTTCACTTTCTGGAAAAATACTGAACAGTTTAATTTTATTGCGTACATGGGCAGTAAGCCAAGGCAATGACAACCTAATTTCCAAATGTGTCCCACACTAATTAAACCATTAATTCTTTTTCATATACATTCGGTGAACATAAAGAACATATCTCTTTATCTTCACACCAATAAAACAGTCCAAAACAAGTTAAGAAGTAATAACTCACACAGTCGAAACACAATATACAAATATGTAATAACTTGTGTATTGTTTATACATGCATGTTACTTTATATTTTAGAAAGTCCAAACATGGAAAATATGCCCAGAGGAAACTACCTACTATCGAAAAAGGGCAACCAACTGCTGAACCCAGGGTTAAGTGGAGGTGGGTCAACTATTGTTTTACCTGCCACAGGTGCTCCTTAGGGAACTTTGATGGCAGAATCTCAGAGCATAACTGCTCTGCCTCTGCAATGGATGTAGCAGTCAAAGAAAGTGTTTAACAAATAAAAGCACTTGCAGGCACCGAAAATATGCCCTCCTTAGCAATGCTAAGCAAGGTATCCCATAATTGTTAATTATCCCTATGCATGTAGCCAGGGTCGGCTTGTTGGTGGCACCCCCTGCAACAATCTTTTTTGACACCCTCCCAGGACCCCATGACCTCCTTCTCAGATTCCCTCACTACTACCAGACCAAAGTGCCCATTATCTCTCCATAGCCCCTATCTCACTTACATTTTGTTTGTTTTAACACACTAGTAAGGGCTGGCTTTACTAATGCATTCAGCTATCCACCTCAAACCCAGTTCTGCTCTTTGCAGTAGACAAATTAACCCTCTACGCTACTTTATATCGAGTCAAAACTGCCAATAGACAAAACTTCGATCTCCCCCACTAGCAAGAACATTAATCACCGGAGTTATCTTGGCATTTTAATTGCTTGCTGAAGGCTGGACTCAAAACGACCTTTTCAGTGGGTGCTTTTAAATTACAAGTTGTGTAAGTTATTGCTCAACAAAGCGCTCCCCTGAGGTCAGTGCCTCCCCCCTCTCCACCGCTCTGATCGCACCGCCCTAAAGCCGACCCTGCACATAACTGAAGAGATGCCTGCCATCACACATTTGAAATAAAGTATTAGCAACAACAGACAGGCAAATAATGTTCCAACTTTCCAGCCCTAAAACTTTAGCAAAATAGATATATCTGAAAAAAAAATAACAAAAACCTTTAATCCTGAACATTTTTGTCTTTACTTTAACCACAAACCCCAAAAAGAAATACACATTTTTGGGGACTTTCCATTGTACCGTCCTACCTAAAAATAGTGAAGTTTGGATGCTGGGTGGGATGTTTAAAAAACATTGCATCCATTCATCCTAACTTATACTATGCATTCTGAAATTTATTACCCAACCATATTTATATGGCTTACTGCCTGCTAAGCAGTTCTCATACATTGGGGCTCAATTCAGAAAGGGGCTCTGCACTTGTGGCAGAGGCCCTGCAGGCTTGGCGGGGGGGTTACACTTGTTGCAGGGGCATCGCACTAATGGCAGGAACCTGTACAGAAGTTACCTATTGTGGAGGTCCCCCCATGAATGCGGGACATCCGCCAACAGTGTAGGCCCGCACAGTAGTAAAAAAAAAAATCCAGTAACAATAGGAAAAATAATAATTGACTTCGAACTAGCAATGATTTCAGTTATCAGAAAAACCTATCAATAGACCAAATTGGTTTGTGTTTTTTCACTTTACTCAAGTAATTTGGCAAAAAATACTAAAACACACTACTAGTAGGAAATTACCTGACTTGCAGGAAACTCCAGTTTCAAATTAGAAAACTAACTACCATGGCTTTGTTCCTCTTGACCAGATAAATGACTTCTACACAGCTATTATACAATGAGAATATAGGCCCGTATTTATACTTTTTGACGCTAAACTGCGCTAACGCAGTTTAGCGTCAAAAAGTTTTGCGCCGGCTAACGCCATTCTGAAGCGCCATGCGGGCGCCGTATTTATTGAATGGCGTTAGCCGGCGCTAGCAGACCGGCGCTGCCTGGTGTGCGTGGAAAAAAACCACGTACACCAGGCAGCGCCGGCGTTGGGGAAAATGGCGTTAGGGCGTCTTAAAATGGTGCAAGTCAGGTTGACGCCAAAAAATCGCCTCCACCCGATTTGCGCCATTTTTAACGACGCCCAGACGCCATTTACATGACTCCTGTCTTAGTAAAGACAGGAGTCATGCCCCCTTGCCCAATGGCCATGCCCAGGGGACTTATGTCCCCTGGGCATGGTCATTGGGCATTGAGGCATGTAGGGGGGCACAAATCAGGCCCCTCTATGCCAAAAAAAATATAAGAAAAATAAAAAATTATACTTACCTGAACTTACCTGAATGTCCCTGGGATGGGTCCCTCCATCCTTGGGTGTCCTCCTGGGGTGGGCAAGGGTGGCAGGGGGGGTCCCTGGGGGCATGGGAGGGCAGCTGTGGGCTCATTTTGAGCCCACAGGTCCCTTAACGCCTGCCCTGACCCAGGCGCTAAAACCCGGCGCAAATGCGGGTTTTTTTGCCCCGCCCACTCCCGGGTGTGATTTTTGCCCGGGAGTATAAATACGACACATTTGCGTTGCAGTCATTTTTTTAGACGGGAACGCCTACCTTGCATCTCATTAACGCAAGGAAGGCGTTCACGCAAACAAATGATGCTCTTTCCTCATACTTTGGCGCTAGACGCGTCTAACGCCAAAGTATAAATATGGCGTTAGTTTTGAGCCGAATTTGCGTCGAAAAAAACGACGCAAATTCGGCGCAAACGGAGTATAAATATGCCCCATTATTCCCAAAATGCTGAAAAATTGTCTCCTATAATAAATGATTTTCATTAAACATGGACTTACAAAGTAAACAGGTTGAGTCACAGAAAGGTTCCATGTGAATATTTATCTGAGTAAAACAAGACCAAAATGTGAAAAATCCAATCAGTAGCAGTTGAGATATGAATAAAGATTAAATGAAAAATAGCACTTAGAAGTCACCAGCAGTTAAAAAGGACCAGTGCAAAGGCAAAGTTCAAGCCAACCGCAATGGAGGGTAGGTTGGCTACAGGACCCAGACAGGTCCGCTAACAAAGTACCTTGGATGGAGCTTTGGTCAACATTGAGAATCCACTGTGTCGCCGTTGAGCTGTTCAAAGGAGGTCCAGCATTGAGCTCCGTTGAAGTCAATGCAATGCGTTGTCAAGCTGCACAGGTTGTGGATACAATGTCATCGAGTAGCCTCTGTGTTGGTGTAAAAGGGTGATTGTTGGAGGTGGCACGCACTGGTTGGCTGAGGCATGGCCCTAGCCAGGCAGACACTACCACTCCCGTCAGGGGTGGGAGATTACATTCACTGCATAACCTGAGCTTACCCTTGGGTAGCTTGGCACTTATCAGTCAGGCTTATCACAGGGAAAAATGTGTAAAGCACTGGCACAGCACACTTACCAACAAATACACTGGGTGTCACAAAAGAGACTTCAAATGTTGTGTATGTGAGAAAGATTTGTACATTAGGTACATCTGGGCATAACTCTCATTTGTAAATAGTACTAGCAGTAAAAGGCCCAACCGTGTTCAAACAGCATTCGTAATATGTACAAGTTGAAAACATCCTACTCTACCTCCCAGCACCCTCATGCGGTGCAAAACGTTGTCAGCAGGAAACCCACCCAAGCCTTGTGGGCCTAGTGTGCACATGTAAAAACACATGTCAATCTTTTGACAAGGAAACAACAAGTATGCAGTGTGGTGCAGTAGCTTGCATGCAGTAACTCCCACACACTCACTCCAACCCCCTACGTGGTGCCACAGATAGCAGGCTGGCTCATATAGCACAGTCTCACATACACGCGCTCTAGGCACCTTAATGCAGTGCACTGATTTCTGACAGGTCAGTTGTTACTGTACTTGCAGGCCCCATTGGCCCAAACCCTCCTCCACCCTTCAACAAACCCCTACTAACCCAGCCTCATGGGCTGGAGGTGACAGAAAACTTTCCATGGGTACTAGGCTGATCAGGGCCGGAGTTGCACTTATTTGGGGTCCCAGGGGAAAGGTGTGGGTTGGAACAGATAACAGGCTTCTCAGGCAGCAGTTGACAAATAGAGGCTTGGCCCCCGCTCAGGATGTTCACTCAAAGGTCTCTGCACTGTGCCTTCTGGCACAGGCCCTGTTCTGCAAAGAACAGGGAAAGTGTCACCCTATGACACACATTGTTCACAATTCTGCCCAGCCAGGCCTTGCACTCCAGTACACAAATCTGCTCCTCCGTTTTTCCATGGGAATGGGGCACAACTTCTGGTGCACATAGGCTTGAGTTGCACTAGACAATTACAATCACATGCGAAGAGTTGCCAATTCCTTGCCTCCCTGGAATGAGTCACACGTCTTGTGCATGATGACTTGAGGCACATCAGACAAATCGGATCACACACAATGAGTTACCAATTCCCTACCTCCCTGGAACAAGGCACAACATCTGGTGCACAATGACATGAGTCACACTAGACAATTCTGATCACACACAAAATGGTACCAATTCCATACCTTTCTGGAATGAGGCACAACGTCCTGTGCACAATGACTAGAGTTGCACCAGACAACTTCGATCACACATGAAGAGTTACCAATTCCTTACCTCACTGGAATGAGGCAAAATTTCTTGTGCATGGGGCCTTGAGTTGCACCAGACGATTCCAATCACTCGCAAAGAGTTGCCAATTCCTTGATTCCCTGGAATGAGACACAAAGTCTGGTAAGCAATGACTTGAGTCACACCAGACAATTCCGATTACACACAAAGAGTTACCAATTCTGTACCTCCCTGGAATGAGGCACACGTTCTGGTGCATGATGGCCTGAGTTGCTTCCGACAATTCCAATCACACACGAAGAGTTACCAATTCCGTACCTCCAAGGAATGAGGCACAACATCTGGGACTCAATGACTTGAGTCACACCAGAGAACTCCGATCACACACAAAGAGTTACCAATTCTGTATCTCCCTGGAATGAGGCACAAAGTCTGGTGCGCGATGACTTCAGCCGCACAAGACAATTCCGATCACACACAAAGAGTTACCAATTCGCCACCTCCCTGTAATGAGGCACAACATCTGGTGTGCAATAACTTGAGTCGCACTAGACAAATCCGGTCACACACAAAGGTGCAAGTTCAGCGGTGACACATGTAGTAGAATGTGGCATTAGTATGAGTATCTCCCTATCTCCGAGGTTTGGAGCCTGTGAATCAGCCACTGCATGCAATGAGCATGCAGTCAGCGCATTGCACAAGAGAAATACTGCATGATCGACAAAGTGAGCCATGAAGTGTCCGCAACCTGTGAATCCGCTCACCACCAACAACCATTTAAGCATGTCGTGTCCCCAACATGATGAAGGGCTGCACTCCTTGACTGCGGCAGTTCTTTGCAGGAGGTCTTGGATGTCCCTGAGACCTTCACCACAGAAAAGAGGGCTAGCCAACAAGCCCTTGGAGAGCATACTTCGCGGTGTCACACAGCAGCAAGCAATTTGGCCCAGGGCAACCATAACTTAGGGAAGGCGAGCGGTCCCTTCCAAGGGCAGTAATTACTCCTTGTGCACAACAGATTCCTCTGGCAGTGTGCACCACGCAGTGCAGTATTTCGATCCTGCGTACCCACAAGTGTATCTCTGACCCACTGCAGTGTGGCACCACTATTTATACTTTAGTGTTCCTTTGAAGTTTGGGGACTTTCAGAGGGCCCCCCTTTGAACCACCAATGTCTCCCCTAAATTTCAGTCCTGTCTGCCGTGGTGCTGTGGAATGTAGATCTTCAGGGGGGCCATGTTCTGACCTGAGACGCCAAGTGTCAAAACCTCTCCCTCCAATCTATCCAGCCAGACCCTCAAATATCAGAAGTCAGTCATTCCAGTTGTGTTCCCAAGGTTCATAGCTGTCACTGGGGAACTCACGTATGTGTTCCATCAGCCCCCAATGTGGACTGAAGTGAAATTTAAAAGGCACACAAAGGGGGTCATTCTGACTCCCGCCGGCCGCGGTATCCGCAGGGCTGGCGGGAGCCGCCAGAATACCGCTGCGCGGTCACAAGACCACCGCGGGTATTCTGGGTTTCCCGCTGGGCTGGCGGGCGACCGCCAGAAGGCCGCCCCCCAGCCCAGCGGGAAACACCCTTCCACAAGGATGCCGGCTCCGAATGGAGCCGGCGGAGTGGAAGGGGTGCGACGGGTGCAGTTGCACCCGTCGCGATTTTCAGTGTCTGCATGGCAGACACTGAAAATCATGGTGGGGCCCTGTTACGGGGGCCCCACGACACCCCATACCGCCATCCTGTTCCTGGCGGCCAAAACCGCCAGGAACAGGATGGCGGTATGGGATTCAGAATCCCCATGGCAGCGGAAAACCGGCGGTACACCGCTGGTTTTCCGTTTCTGACCGCGGCTGTACCGCTGCGGTCAGAATGCCCTTGGGAGCACCGCCAGCCTGTTGGCGGTGCTCCCGCGGTCCCCGGCCCTGGCGGTCCATGACCGCCAGGGTCGGAATGACCCCCAAAGTGTTTTAGAGCATAGAAATATCCACTCTCTAGAAGTGGCATTTGTAAGTTAGTATCGACAAAACCACCTTTACGTTGGGAAGGAGTTTGCCAGGACAAAATGACAGGAAACATTATGAGGCTGCTCCACTGCAACCCATAACTGTAGCTAGGACTAATTGTAAACTTCCCTCATGTTGACCTATGGGCAGGGCAGCTTTCATATATAGTGAAAACACACATGGGTATTCTTCACTCCCTGGGCATACGTTCACTTGTACCCATACAAGCCTTCATGGGCAGGTGCAAGTGAGCACACACAGGCCTGCTAAGACAGGCAGGATACATGATTAAAAACACCAATGGGCACGTGTGCACACACTAGTCAGAGCCACTTCCTAACTAATGTATGTGTGTACACTTTCACACTATACTTACAGTGGGACAGTGACTTGGGCCTCAGGCCACTAAGGTAGAATAAGCCAAATCTACTGGAAAACACAAAACATATTTGGGGAAATACTACCTCAGCATGCCAGTTCTAGCAAAGATCCTGACAGCCAAGAGTTGGGGGTTCCACTCATCTTCTGGGTGGTCCTCCTCACTAAGGCAGAAAAACTTAGACAGACTTTCCGCGTTAGAGTGGTTTACTCCTGGGCAGCACCCCACCCTAAATTCTATCCCCTGTAGGGAAATGTACCACCTCAACAGCTTTAGATTCTTGCCCCTCATCTTTATCATCAACCTGAGGGTTTCTGTGGTCCGTTTGAGTCAAGAAGTGAGTGCCAAATTAATACAGCTTCAACTTTTTCAGGGCCCAGACCACCTCGAAAGCTTCTCTTTTGATAGGAGTAACCTCCGGGAGATGAAGGCTACGGCTGTTCTAGACCCTTCTTGTCCGCTAAGATAGCCTCTGATACCACGTTCGAAGACATTTGTATGAACAATTAATTTTCGTGAGTAGTCAGGCTCCTGGAGCACAGGAGCTGTGCACGTGGCCTGCTTGAGTGAGTTAAACACAGTTTGGCAGGCCTTGGTCCATATTAAATTTTAGGGCTGCTTCTTTGAGGTCAGCTCTGTCAAGGGAGCCACAATAGTGCTAGATCCCTTGATAAATCTTTGGTAGCGCCTGGTAAGGCCCAAGAAGGCTCCGCAGCCCATTTTTGTCATGGGAGCTCCCAGGGGAGGATGAACTCAATCTTCGCGTGGAGGGGTTGCACCTTACCCCAGCCTACCCAGTGCTCCACAAAGCCCATGGATCCTTGTCCTATCTGGCATTTACTGGTTTTAATAGTGAGACCTGCTTGCTGCAAAGCCTGAAGTACTTCCTGTAGGTGGAAGGGATGGTTCTCCCAACTGTTACTGAAGACTGCAATGTCATAAGCAGCTGAGAAGGCCTCCACCCCTGCAAGGACGTGATTCACCAGCCTCTGGAAGGTGGCGGGGCATTCTTGACCCTGAATGGCATGGCCCTGCATTGGTAATGCCCGTCCAGAGTGGAGAAGGCAGTTTTCTCCTTAGCGCTCTCGGTGAGGGTGATCTGCCAGTACCCAGAGGGTTGAAGGTACTTAAATACTTGGACGCGCCCAAGCTGTCAATCAACATGTCTCCCCGGGGAATAGGATGGACATTCATCCAGGTCACCAAGTTCAGTTCCTTAAAGTCCACACAGAATCTTAGTACAGGTGTGGTGCCCACCTGGACTGGACCAGGGGCTGCTAGAGGGTTCTATGACCCGAGCTCTAACATTTTAGACACTTCCACCTTGATGCTGTCACATGTATCTACCTCATCAGTACACAGATGGGTAGTCCCCGGGATAGGGGAGAGCACCGAGGGAGAATTGCCCCAACACTCGCTGACAGTCCCTCTGTTGGTTGCAAGTCATACTGGGGGACAGGGTGATTGCTACCAAATGGCTTGCATGTATGCCAACATGAAGGTTGTGCCTCTGTCAAACACCACTTCCTTGGGGCCACTCGGGTAAAGATCCACATCAGGGTCTTCACCACTGCTTGTGCAGTCGTGGTCCTCTGAGGGATCACCTCTGGGTACTGAGTGGCATGGTCCACCAGAACCAGGATAAACGTGTGCCCTACCGCCATCTGGGGATCTATAGGCCCTACTATGTTGGTGCCCATCCTTTCATATGAAGTGTCAATGATGGGCAAGGGTTTAAATGGGGGCTTTAAGTTTCAGCCCTACCTTGCCTCTAGCGTGGCAGGTCACACAGGCCCTGCAGAATGCATCCAAGGACACATTGAGTCTGGGCCAATAAAAGTGGGGAGCGAGCCGCACAAAGGTCCAAATGTCCTGCCAGGGGAATGTCATGGGCCAATTCCAGTAAGAGGGCCCAATAACAGTGGGTAACCACCATGGTCCTTTGGGCTCCCTGGCCAAGAGCCTTAGGCTCACTGTACAGAAGATTGTCCTCTCACCTCCCAGTAAAGGTCATGAGTCCTGGATTCATCACCAGCTGCTTTGGCTTCAGCTTGTCGCCTCAGGTCCTCGAGGGCAGGGCTCTCTTTCTGTGATCTACAGAACTCCTCCCTTGTGGGGCTCTTCACACTTGCCACTCGTCAAGCTCAGCCAGGGCACCAGTAGAAGTAATGCCCTCTTCAGTGGACACCGGGGCAGCCTCGACCGGTTCCACGCCCGAGTCACTTGAGGTACATTCTGTGGCGGGTTTCACCTGTCTTCATCCTCTCCCCCTCTTAGCAGAGGGCTGGGCCATTGCTCCAGACTCCAGGTCCTTCTGGCTCCCCTTTCAGGCAGCCATGGACCGTGTGGTTGCACAGATCCATTTGGGTAACCCCGACATCTCTACATGAGCCAGGAGCTCCACTTCTTTCCAGGTAGTGTGCTCCTGGTCATTACCCAACAGACAAGCCACTGGCATGACAGGACTCAAAGCGACCTTCAATAGGCCTGAAAACCCCTTCACTCAAATGGCACCTTGGCCACCGGAAAACAACTCTGTCTATTGTCAGCCACGACCACTTGGTGGGTAGCTTGGGGGATGACCTGCTCTGGGGAGACCAGCTGACTCATTATCATAGTCATGCTGGTCCATGTATCCCACAGAGCCTCTACCCCATGTCCATTGATGGAGATCCCCTGCCTATGTTTTGCTGTGTTAGCAGACACTTGGATACTGTGAACCATCTCGCTTTCACCCAGGGAAACTAGGTTAATACCACTAACTCACTTTGTCATTGCCAAGGACTACCTCCTTCCTCATCACTATACTTGCCACTCCTGAAGCTTCTCCTCCCATGGTTGGGGTCACTTGCTTTGGGCATTTATGATCTCCATTGTAGTGTCCATATCCATAACACTTGTAGCACCTAGCGGGTCCTGAGGATGGACTCTTGTCTGGGGAAGTTTTCTTTGAGAAACCGGGTTGGAGACCCGGGCCAGACCCTTTCGCTGGGGATGCTTTTGGGGCCAGAAGGAGATTCCTTCTTTTTGTCACCCCCTCTTTCTCTTGGGGGAGACCTTGGCCCTCTTTTTGGGAGTCCCCCCCAGTGATCCTTTTGTACTCTCAGGTGCTGGCCTAAATGCTTTATCAGCAAGCTTCCAGCAGTCCATCAGCTTGCTGTCTACCAGGTGTTAGCGCAGGTCAGTAAAGCAAGTCTCAAGGAGGTACTACCTCAAGATTAAACTGTACATTCGCTCATAATCATTTACCTTTTCTCCCAAAACCCATCCCTTCAGTGCCTTGCTTGCGAGGTCTAAGAAGTCAATCCAATTTTGTGTGGTCAGTTTGAGGCTGGCCCTAAACCTCTGGTGGTGTTTTTCAGAGAACAGTCCAAACTTATTAATCACCATGGTCTTCATGGAAGGGTAGTTAGTTTGGTACCCCACGTCTAGGGTAAGAAGACGGTCTCTCCCCACAGGGGGCATGTACCCCCATAAACCATCTCCCAAGCTCTCTTCATGGACCCAGTGTCACCTCAAAGGCCCCTAACTATTTGTCAATGTCATACCCCACCTGTTAGTCCTATACCATATCATTTGGAATTAGACCTCTACTCCTGCGGTAAAACACAACAGGGGCACTGCCATCATAACCGTTGTTGGACCCTATTTGTAGGGCTCTAATGTACAACTGCCTGAGGCTAAGCTCATAGGCCATATTTTTTCTTCCATTGCTAGTATATTCTCAGCCAGAGCTTGCTCTTTGTCCAACCTAGCCAGGACATTCTTTTTTTCTAATTTGGGCAGAGCTAGTGCCTGCTACTTGGCAGTCCTGGCAAGATCTAATTTTAATTTCCTTTCTTCCCTCCTGTCCTCAAGCTCTTGTGGGGACAGGTTCATTAAGGGTGTACTTCTACTGGATCTAGAAGCCCCACCTCCCCCCCAGGTCTGGGAAAAGAAGATTCTATTCCCATATTCTGGGATGTCCACCAGGGCTTCCCTGGCCTGATATGACTCATCCCTATACTCCAACTCTTCACCATTATTCACTTCTCCCTCGGGGTGGGCCTCTGCCCAAGCCCTCAGAGCTTCCGCAACTCTGCCTTCTTGGCAATTCCCATACAAGCCCCCTTTGCCTGGCAGACCTCCTTGAGCTTTGTCAACGTGTAGTTGTCCAGATTAGCCAGCTCATACTCTACCCCATGTAGGACCTCAGACATGTTAGTGAACTAGTGGAAGTAGAAACAGAGATCTATGAGAAAGAGGGAAATAGATCACTCCTCCCCGGCTACCTCATTGTCTCTTTTGGGGACAGCTTAGAAAACAATGGAACACTTTTACCTATGTGAAGTCGTGTGCCCAGTTAGTTATTGCGTAATGCAAATGCAAGTCCTATCCCACCACTTGACTGCCAAATGTTGGAGACACCACACTCTGGTTGGCTGAGATGTGACCCCAGTCAGGCAGAACCTACCACTCTCATCAGGGGTGAGTGATTACACTCATTGTATAATCTGCACTCACCCTTGGATAGCTTGGCACAGAGCAGTCTGGCTTATCACAGGGGTAATGTGTAAAACATTGGCACAGCACACTTATACAACAAATTCACTGTGTGTCACAAAAGAGACTTCACACATTGTGTATGTAAAGAAGATTTGTATTCAACACACACATTAACTAACATGACATGCACATTAGGTACGTCGGCATAAATGACATTTGGAAATAACACTAGCATTACTAGGCCCAACCGTGTTGTTGGTTGGTATTTAGTGAATCCTAAGGGCCTCTGGAGGATCTATGTCAACCGGAGTGAGAATTGCTGGTCAAGCTTCACTCATTGTGTAAATGTGAAAGCTACAGACAGAGAAGTGTGAGCCCATACAACTTTGAAGCGATTAAGCCGCTACCAATAGTGTGCGGACAGGTTGCTGGTTTTTGTTTGCGATATTTTGCATTAGGTGTGAGTGAGCGATTGTGTGAAAGATAATTGCAAAGCAAATGCATTGCTGAATGTAGTGAGTGTGACGTCATATTGTGTTGCACTAGTATAGGTCGGTTGGTGTGAAGCCACGCTAGTATTGATGGACTGTGCCACATTGTTATTGGTTGCAAGCCATGAGAGCAAAGGATTGTGTGATTGAAATTACTTCCTGATTTGATTGCACGTTGTTGTGATTAATTGAATTTGACCAAAAATGACATTTTTCAAAGTCTTAAAGAGTGCGCTAAGGGGAGGTGTATTTATTCCAGATAGAGAAGGCATAGAAACACCACTTGAATGAACTCCAGGTTCTATTGTTTCATCTGCTAAAGGTTTTCATACATGTTTGCCGCTTGAACAATGGTGTGAAATTACCTAGAAAGAAGGTGCTTTAGCTTTTCCCCGAAACAGAACATTAGCGATCTTTAGACAATTTGAGGTGAATAATGTATGAAATGAGACCACTTCCGAGACCCACACTAAATGAAGCCCTCAGTATTTGGGAACTTGTTGCCCATGAAAGAATGTCAGCTTCATATGAGAATAGAATGCGGATGCAAATAAGATACTTTCAGAAGCTAGATGGGATGGAGAACAGAACATGTGGAGAGCAGATATATTAGATGGAGTCATAATGTTTCCAGCCATTTCCGAGGAGGGTGACAGAAGTACAAAACCTAAAACTCAAAAGAAACAGGCAGAGAAAGCAGAACAGACCCCAGAAACCAAGAATAAAAAAAATACCATTCAGTTGAGAAAGGAGTGAGAGGTCATGCAGTACAGAATGTAGTCCCAAATGTGCCAACCACTCCAGCTGCACAGATCCCAAATCAGATTGCTCCACTGTGAATTCAGAGATACAAGTATCTATGTTGTGTCCACAAGCTACAACTGTTAACAAAGTTCAGCCTGTTCAAAGTTGTAAATCAATTTGTCTCAGATCTTGATGTGAATCAGACAGTGCTGACACCTAGAGTGACTATGCCTGTGCTGAATTTTAATCAGAATCAGCCTATGTCTATGTTTACACCTACAGACAATGTCAAATGTTACTCAGAGACAAACAGGACAAACGTTCAGTACTGTCTTAATAGGACAGAGTAAAGGAGTGCTAATTTCTCAGAATCAGACAAATCTCATGGGTCCTTAGGGACTAACAGTTCCCGTGACTATAGGTCCAGTTGTTCCCTTGTATACTTCACGTAGTACTGGAAGTAATGCCCATTCAATAAATGCCCTGACTGTTCCTGAAATATTAGTTACATCTGCTGGGATATAACCAATTGGTATGCAAAGATCAGTATATTCAAACAATTTGAAGATGGAGAGAACAGCTTCTCTTGTTCCACCTCTGAACCCTACATGAATTGCAGAACCTAACCAGATGTTAAATCAGGCAGGGCCAGTTCTCAATGCGAGGTTTCCTTAAGGAACCCCACCTTATCCCATGCTATACCAGATCAGATTACAAATGTAAATTGCAGTACCTCACAACCCCTGAGAAAAAACTATTAGTGTACAAGTTTTCGCAGCAAGCAATTGACAGATTGGTTTAATAATCTGAGTCCATAAGGTACAACAGGATTGACAAACCCAGTGCTAGAACAGAAGAGACACCAGAGGGAGACAGATCACTGAATGTGCCCTGATTGAAATTAGAATGAAATTTATTTATTATGGGAATGTTGGACATAGCTCAATTGTAAACTTACACAGAAGATAAACTGTGATTCATGTGGACAGATATTACTCAACGTGCAGGATAGGCTTATGAGAGATTAACTGAATTAGCCAAGAAATATGACGTAGATTTCGAAAAATCAAAACTCTTGAGGAGAAGTTACAGGTTAGAGTTCAGTTCAAAAGACATAGTTAACATAAACTGTAAACTTCACACTTGTATAGCGCACTACTCACCCGTTAGGGTCTCAAGGCACTGTACACATACCACTGTGGAACCCCTCCTCGCTTTTACCTGTGTGGTGCCCACTCCTGGGCAACCTCCAAGATGTAGCCAGCCATCCCAGCACTGTTGGGGCCGTTGTGGAGAGTAAGCAAGTTATTGCCCAGAGTTACAGAGTGGGACCCATGAATTAGATTAGGCACCAATGCGAGAATTATCAGGTCCGAGGAAATTGTGCCCAAGACCCTCTGAGGCAAAAAATTGAACCCTGATCCCAGGCCAGATTGCTGCAGCAGGGTCTGCTGCTCTAACCATTGAGCCACACTTCTCCACGACATCGCCTGGAATGAAATTGCACATCAAGGAGTTGATCACATACATACATACAGACATGGGTAGCTTTAGATAAGTGGGAAGGTAGATGGGCAAAGAAAAAATATCAGAAAAAAACATAGCCAAATGTGTCTCCTGCAGGAAAAAATCAGGACAAATACAATGTGAAAATGATGCCCAGGAGAGGAATACCAGGTTGAGGTTATTTTCATGTATCTTGGAGTAAGAGTGTTATACTGTCATTCGCAAATGATTCCTGGAGATTGAGAGAAAAGTCGGTAGAATGGTTCAAACAGACAGAGAGATTTGTGAAACTTTTGAAATGCCTGTGGGAAGATATGAATACATTGTTTAATATTGTGGTTTCAATGGATATGGGGACAGCATGTAAAGTGCATGCTGATTGGCCTGAACGTGAACCTCTGAGAGATCCAGTAATAGGTGCACCATCTGAAAGGGTAATGAAAAAGTATTTCAAGGTGACTGAGTTTCTGAAAAATAAATTGTCCCTGAAAGATATTGATTGGCAGAACATTGACAGAACAGCTCAGGAAATGAAAGAATTGATTTATGCTCATTATGCAAGATTGTGGCAAGCTTTCAAGCACCACAGTGGTACTGAGACTATAGAAGCTAAGGATATAGGTCATTTTGTTTTCAGATTTGTACAGAGGTTGAAGCCGGACATAAGCAAGTTGATTCAGCAGCACCTGATTTGTTGGAAAAAGAAACCAATTGATGAGATTCTAAATTATGCAAAGTATTGTAGTGATGAGACAGAGTTGAAACAGAAAGAAGTTGAAAGAAAAAGTAATAGCCTTGCAATTGAAAGTCGCATAAAAAGCAAATCAGAATCCGCAAATGATGGTGAACACTAGTGGGATGTAAGGAGTACCACAACAGGTGATGAATGTTGTCCAGTCTAGTGGTAGAAGAGGTGGTGTTCAGATAGATCAGAGTTGAGTTTTCTTGATGTCCAGTCTCTAAAAAAGACTAATCTGTGCCATGTGTGTGGAAATTAGGTAACTGCAGATGGGAATGTCCATATAATAATGGGAAAGTTCACGTTCAGAAGGCTGGAGTTGCTCAGACTCAAGGTAGCAATCATGTTCCAATTCAAAGAGTTCCAAAACCCCGAATTCAGAATGTACATGTATCCCCAGGTCAACAGATGTCAGTACCACAATCCCCAATGACACAGCAGCAGGTGATTATTCCCCAGCAAAACATGAATCAAATTGTGAATGCAAACATGAATCAGATAGCATCACAATTTCCCTCAACTGATTTGAGTGATGAGGAATTCATAAAAACATTTCATAGTGGTAGTTTGGATGGTGAGAATTGGATGCTAGGTACATCCTTAGAGGTAGATCAACGTATGTTAACACAAACGTGATGGGCCATGATGTGTCATTCTTCATTGACACCGAAGCCACACGTTACACTGTCAGAACACCTTAAGTTACAAATTTGCCCCTTTTGAGAAAAATAATCCAGGTTGTAGAGGTTCACAATAAGCAACTGACACATCCTGTAAGTGTATGTCCCTGTTAAAATAGGTTCATTTGAAGATGTGCACCAATATGTGGTCTGAAATTCAAGAACCCTAAGTTTGTTGGGACTGATCTGTTGTGTGACCTGAATTGTTTCATCACTTGCACACCTAAAGGAATAGCAATTCAGACAAATGAGGAAGATGTGCCCTGTGAAATTGTAGTACCGAGTGTCACATTGTACCCATGTAAAATGCCCAAAGATATGAAAGAAACTGTGATATCAGAAGTTTGGGATTTTTCAGAAAAGGAAATAGGACAACTGAGCCTGTTAAAATAACAGTAAAACCAAATGCAGTGTATTCAAAAACACCCCTGTATAATATGTCCCCAGATGCAATTGCTGGAATTGCCCCTTCGATTGATTGATTGTTTAATTGAACAAAGTATTTTAAAAGAAATGGTGGGAAGTCCCTGTAACTCTCTTATTTTAGGATTGTGGAAGTCCAATAATAAGCACAACATAGTTAAAGATTTGAGAAAGATGAACAAGATTGCCCTTCCATGTAGTCCTGTGGTACTGAATCTTTCAGTGATTTTATTCCAAATTCCCTGTGAAGCTGAGTAGTTTACAGTCATTGACCTTTGCCAAGCATTTTTCGCTCTACCATCACATGAGGAAAGGCAGTATTTATTTGCATTTAAATTCAGCAGTCGTCTTTTGGCATAGTGCTGAACTCCTCTGCGGTATACGGAGTCACCATGCATTTTCAAGTAGAACTTGGAGAAAGAATTTGGAGTCCCTTAAGATACCTTATTGTTCAGTGTTAGTGCAGTACATTGATGACCTGTTGGTTGCGTCAAACACAAGAGAAGCATGCAGAAGATATATCATTGCACTTTTGAATCATTTAGGAGAAAATGTCTGTAAAGTTTTCCCCGCTAAATTACAATATTTCAAGGGAGAAGTCCTGTATTCAGGTTACCACATTGAGAAAGTTGTGAGGAAAGTGTCACAAGAAAGAATCTTAGCAATCAAGAAACAGAATCCTCCAATAACACAGAAAGAAGTCAGAATGCTTTTGGGAATACTGTTGTCAGTGGATTTCAAACTTTTTCCTTTTGGCCAAGCCTTTACAGAGGCCAACACACAAGGATGTAACTCAACTAGTACCAAGGCATACCAATTGTTGGCGTGCCTTCACAGAGCTGACGGAAAGCCTATGCCGAGCTCTGGCTCTGGGAATGCCTACTTATAATAAATAATTTTATTTGTTTTGTTATGAGAGAGATGGATGTGCACTTAAATTTTTGACACAGTTGCATGGAAATGCAAACAAATCTGTAGCTTATTTTTCTGTCACACTTGATCCTGTAGCTGGATCATTGCATGGCTGTTAAAAAGCAGTTGCTGCCCTCAGCGTCAGCATAGAGTAGTGCAAAATCATTGTGATGGAGCATCCACTATACATTTTTATCCACATCTCAGTGGATATTTTTTTAACTCGTACAAAGTCCCAATACCTGACAAGTGCCCATTTAACCCATTCTGAGCAAGTGATCCTTGCCTCGTCGAATGTGAATATAAAAAAATCTACAGTATTAAACCTGCAACTTTGATGCCTATTCCTGTTGAAAATGCAAGTGACCCTGAAGATGAGGTTGAGTATGACTGTCTTGATGTGACTGAATAGTGCACCAGACCAAGACCTGATATTCAAGATATTCTCTTAGACGAAGATGAATATGTCATGTTCATTTATCGCTCCTATTTGAAAGATGGTACCCTGAAAGCAGGTTATGCAGTTTGCAAGTCTCAGGTGTGAAAGCAGCCTCCTGGCTTCGAGGAGTCTTTTCAGCCCAAGTAGCTGAATTGGTTGCCCTTACAAGAGCATGCTGTACCCAATATGAGTTTGGTATTGTTCATGATTTCGGACAATTGTGGTCCCAGAGAGGTTTTATGACCTCTTTCTGTTCTCCAGTCCAAAATGGTGACAAAATGTACCATTTGTTGAATACATTACAGTTACTAGCAAAAATGGTCATTATGAAATGCCTGGTACATAGAAAATTAACTGATTATGTTACTCTAGGTAATACCTATTTAGACGAGGTTGCTAGTTAATGCACTTTTAGTTGTACCTCCTTTTGATGGAGAGTGGAACAGTGATATACAGGATGAGACAAGCCAACATTTCATGATGACTGCTGTTGACACATGAGTGGAAGTGAGAAAATTGCAGGAAGAAGTGACAGAGGAAGAACAGCAAAACTGGATTAGAGCAGGATGTCTCAAAAGGAATGAAGATTATGTTTGGGTTTCAAGTGATGGAAGAGTAATATTGCCAAATAGCTTGCTGTCCTCCATGGCAAGGCATTACCATGGTCAAGAACACATAGGTAGAGAGGCATTGATCAGAACATTCAGACAAACATGAAGTAATCCTAGGTTTAGAGTAATTGCTGAAGCCATATGTCACCAGTGTATCACCTGTCGTTTAATACATGTCAACAAATGTCAACAAATAGGTGTAGGGAAATGCACAGTTGTTACACTGAGTCACATGGGTAGATCAGGAGGACAATTTAACAAAATGCAGTTGGATTTTATTGAGCTGCCAATGTGAAAAGGACTGAGATATATTTTAGCTATTGTCTGGATTTTCTCACACTGAGTTAAGGCTTACTCAACTAGGAGAAATGATAGTCACACAGTAGCAAAGCTGTTACTTAGAGAGCTTATTCCTGTGTTTGGATTCCTGGCATCTTTAGAATCAGACAGATAAATTAATTTAAACAGTGAGGTCCTTAAAATGTTGTGTGCTGCATTACTACTTGAGCAAAGATTGCAAGGCAGCTATCGTCCAGAAGCTTCAGGTCTAGTAGAACAAATGACGTCAGGAAGAGGTGGAACGAACTACTGGGGAAGCTATGTTCCGTGGTCTCAAGACACCAGATTGCAGTTCAGAGGACTGACGGCGGACCCCCACCTCCTCCCCCACAACTAACAACACGGGAGGAGCAAGTCTTGGCTATACTGCATCCTGAGGGCCTCGCAGGAGTAGCTGGAGGAATGGACTCTGGTACGTCAAATCTTTAACTACCATATCCCCCACCCTACCTTCATGCTATAACATACCCCCACCCTCGCCCTCACCCCCATCACTCCAACTCCTCACACATGTCCCACTATCACAAACCACACATCCCAACACCAAGCCCTGCATGCAGCAACAAAGCATGGACACCCATCACCAATGCATGGCCACTGCACATACCCACACACACCTCTAAACATTTAGCACACAAGGTCCCACACAAGAATGCAAGCACTGGGGTACAGGGTCACCCACCCATTGCACACAACGGCACACACAGATGCAATAATCATGCCTTTACACCCCTGCAGGACCCCTAACTAACGTCACCGGACAGGAGGTTCCAGACATGTCCACTCCACTCACAGAAAAGGCCCACAGCTCTGTCCAACTGGATCTGGATGACCAGCCCGGCCCACCTGGGACCTCAGGACAGTCGGTTCCCCTCACACTGGCACAAGCCACAACAGCGCCTTCCCCCTCTGGAAACACCAAAACAGCACCCACCCAGCGGGCCCATGCCTCTGTCCCCAGGACACGTCAAGCAGCAGTGTGTCCACCACTACAGGGAACCCAGGCTAAACCACCACCCCAACAACACCAGGGACCTGGGGGCACTGGCAGTGGGCACATGGTTCAGGGGACAGAGGCACAGGAACACAGGGGAACTGGGAGGGCTGCTGTGCGACAGGGGGAGGACAGGCCCAGGGAACCCACTCCCAACAAGGCCCTCTCCAACATCATGGGAGCATACCATCATTCCCAGGAGACGATGGCAACGGTACTGGCCAAGTTTCAGGAGACCCAGCGGCTGCAGGAGGAACCGTATTTGGGGTTCAGGGAGGAACTCAAATCCATCAATACCACCCTGGGCACCATTGTAGGGGTACTGAAGGAACTCGTCAACACCAGGAGGGACACTGTGGCACAACAAGGGGCCCATGAAATTATCCTGGACGATGAACTGCCCACCACCCCCACTGGCGCTAGTGGACAGGCGGCACCGCCACAGGTCCACCACACCAGCACCCCACCCCCTGCAGATGAAGAACCACCCCACAAGTGGTTCCTGAGATCCAGGACAAAGACAGAGACCCCGCCAAAAAATGAGACCACCCTGATTGTGATCCTTCTGTCCCACTTCGTCATCTTGTCCATCCTTAAACTGCCCCAGCTCCACTTCTTATGCCCCTTTGGACAATGCACCTGTGAGACTAATAGGCTGGACCCTGCCATGGACATCCTCCACCATCAACCCTGACCATTTTACAACCCCCTTCACTATTTAGCACTTAAATAAACACCCTTCAATCACAAAACTATCTGGAGTCAGTCTGTGGTTTCGAAAATGTGTATTTGCAATAACTGTGGAAAACTGCTACATCCATTGTATTGTCAACATACCTATGTCACACAGCTCTAGTCCATGAGGAAACAAAGCAAATGTCACATAGTGGGACCCACATCTGTGAAACTGAAAGGGAAAGTGACAACTCAGGGTCCATACACTGGGTGAAAGTGACAGACAGATGAGAGGTAGAACAAGGGTATCGGATGTAGCAGGCAGCAATGTCTTCTTACCTGTGTCTCACTGGAAGTATTGATGAATCACTGTGTTCACAAGTTGTGAAGCATACAGCAGGCCACGATTATCTGGTACACCTTCTTTGGTGAGTAGAATAAGGAACCACCTGTCAGATGGAGGCACCTGAACCTGGCTTTCAGGAGGCCGAAGGTCCTCTCTATAACCCTCCTAGTTTGCCCATGGGCCTCATTGTGGCGTTCCTCTGCCCTTGTCCTGGGATTCCTCACTGGGGTCAGTAGCCATGACTGGTTGGGGTAACCAGAGTCACCTGCAAATGTCGAGGGAAATCTGTTAGACACACACTAACTCTTAGGGACATACCCAGACACATAGTCACACTGTATTGGGTCTATGTCCTCACCTAATAGCCACACACCGTGCCTCTAGAGTTGACCCATCAAATAGGGGATGCTGCTATTCCTCAGTATGTAAGCGTCATGCACTGAGCCAGGAAACTTAGCATTCACATGGTAGATGTACTGGTCATCTAAATAAACCATCTGCACATTCATCGAATGGTAACACTTCTGGTTTCTGTACACCTTTTCACTCCTGCGGGGGGACCAAGGCCACATGTGTCCCATCAATGGCACCAATGATGTTGGGGATATGTCCCAGGGCATAGAAGTCACATTTCACTGTAGGCAAATCCTCCACCTGAGGGAAAACGATGCAGCTGGGCATGTGTTTCAGCAGGGCAGACAACACTCTGGACAACACGTTGGAGAACATAGGCTGGGACATCCCTGATGCTATGGCCACTGTCGTCTGAAAAGACCCACTTGCCAGGAAATGGAGTACTGACAGGACTTGCACTAGTGGGGGGATTCCTGTGGGATGGAAGATAGCTGACATCAGGTCTGGCTCCAACTGGGCACAAAGTTCCTGGATTTTGGCACGGTCCAGTCTGTAGGTGACAATTACATGTCGCTCTTCCATTGTTGACAGGTCCACCAGCGGTGTGTACACCAGAGAATGCCTCCATCTCATCACCTTCCCCAGCGGACGTGCTCTATGGAGGAGAACAGAGAGCAGAGAGTCAGCCAACACTGAGGTACGAAAACACAACTTTATTCGACAAATTTTTTAATCCGCTATGTGCCTGTCTTAGTGTGTATGAAAAGCCTAGATATGTGTGACGCATTTAAAATTAACGCCATGTGGCCCCCTGAAATGGCAGCTGCCTGACCTGTAATGTGGGACAAGGGGATATGAGGTAACTGCGCTGGCGTTGTACACCATCACGGTAGGCGGTTGAAGACCCCGGCGCAGTCCTGCATTGGTTAACATTGGACCCTATGGGTCCAAGGAGCCAATGACGATGTACGCCGGCAGTGACGGTATGCACCGCTGCGGGCGTGACCGCCATTTTCTCTCTGTTCACTCACTTGATACCTGATCTTCGACAGGAGAGGACCTACACTGCAAGTGCTGCTGTGACCTCAGTCTGGAAGAGGCAATGGCTCCTGTGTCTGGGGAAAGGGACCCTGCCTTCAACACAGAGACGTACGGTCCTCCAGACAAACAGGTAAGTACACTGTGAGCATGCTGTATGGGCAATGCCTGTGTGGAGTACTGTGGAGGGAAGAGGGTGGGGGAGAATGAGGCGTGCATGAAACGATGGTGAGTGGATGTGCGTCATGGCAAGGGTAGGGATGCGGGCCAATGACTGTGATGGTGCGGACGGTTATATCTTCTCCTTTTCCCCTGTACTATTTCTGTAGGTCAGCGCCCACCAGAAGAAGGATATTTGGCGTGCCATGGCCAAAGAAGTCCGGACCCTGGGGCTCCACCACAGATGGAGCACCCACTGCCAGAAAAGATGGGAGGACATTCGCCGCTGGAGCAAGAAGACGGCGGAGACCCAGCTGGGGATAGCTTCCCAACGTGGGAGGGGGGCCTGAGGCAGCATGACCCTCCTGATGTTCCGGATCCTGGCCGTGGCGTATCCGGAGTTGGATGGGCGCTTGAGGGCATCACAGCAGCCACAAGGGGGTGAGTACACTCTCATTCAGCTGATTCAGCGTGCATTGGAGGTGTCTGGGTGGGGGAGGTGGGCTGTGGGTTCCCCTAGGCCAGGTCTTGTTTAGTAGGCAAGGTCCCTTCGTAAGGTAGGCCATATGGCCCCCCCACCTGTGTTCAGAAGCAACTACACCTAGTTAGGCTCCTGTGACTTCCATGTGTGCAGAAATCGGGCATAGGCCTTGTAACCCATGTCCCTGTGATTAATTAGGGTACTCAAAGTGCACGGCGTAGTGCGGGGGGCTTCTGTGTCAGTAGTGTCCGCCGCTGGTAGCGGTATTGCATGCACTGAACATGTCTTTCTTCTGTCTTCCCCCCCTTTTTGTGGTCTCCCTGTTCTTGTGTGCATTAGCATCATCAGGCGGAGGAGCTGTGCCACTGGAGCAGGAGGGAGCTGCATCCCACATGGCCCTGGGGGGCTACACAACGGAGTCTGAAGCCACCAGTAGGACGGAGGGCGAGGGGAGCTCCACAGCGGGGACGGGAGCTGAGACCAGAGTCACCAACTCCTCCTCTGATGGGAGCTCCCTTGCAGTGGCGGTTCCCTCTCAGGTACAGCCGCCACCCCCCCACCAGCACCACCCTCCCAGCAGCCTCTCAGCGTGTGCCCTGTGGCCGCTCACCCAGGAGGGTTGCCATCTCCTTCGCCACAGGCACCTCAGCCCCTGCCCCTGTCAGCCCTGCTGCCCTCAGTGAGGAGGCCATTGACCTCCTCAGATCCCTCACTGTTGGGCAGTCTACCATTTTGAATGCCATCCAGGGTGCAGAGAGGCAATTGCAACAGACCAATGAATACCTGGATGGCATTCATTCTGGTCAGGCAGCCCAGCAGCGAGCTTTTCAGACTCTGGCTCAGCACTGATGGCAGCCATTGTCCCTGTGTCTAGCCTCCCCCTCCAACTTCCTCCACCCAGCCCCAATCCCCTGTACCTCAGCCTATCCCAAGCACACCATCAGACCAGCATGCACACACCTCCCAAGGTACACAAACGCAGCCACACACCCACCCAACAGCCATCCACCTCACGACAGCCTCCAGCCCATGCACCTTCACCTCTTCACCCAAATTCAGCAAACATACACCTCCCACAACCACTACCTCTTCCTCCACTCCCAAAGCCCCTCCATCTACACGTCCCAGTGTGTCCAAAAAACTTTTCCTGTCCAACCTTGACCTCTTTCCCTCACCTCCCCCACCCCTTCAGTCCCCTAAGGCCTGCCTTTCCAGGTCTCAACCCAGCACCTCAGCCACCACGTCAGCGGGAACAGTGGTGCCAGCAGTAACCGGCTTCTGGAGTGCGCCAAGCAGCAGGGCAGCCAGTGTGCCAAGGAGCCAGACCACGGACAGTCCCCCACCTCAGAAGCATAAAAAGTTGGCCACTGCCCAGTGGGAGAAAAGCAAAACATCTGGCACCAAAGGCTCTCCCAGGAGTACAGTTGGAAGTGGGAAGACAGCTGCACCACCATCCAAAGTGGGGAAGGAGCACAGAAAGAAAGGCAAGTCGCCGCAAACCTGCACAGCGGACAAGACCGCCACCAACACCGCTGCCAAGGACACCGCCGTCACCAGCACTGCTTCACAGGACACCGCCGCCACCACCACCGCTGCCAAGGACACTGCCTCCACCAGCACCGCTGCCAAGGACACTGCCGCCACCAGCACCGCTTCATAGGACGCCGCCTCCTCCAGCACCGCAGGCCAATGAGCACAGAAAGCTCCGATGCTACTGAGTCCGCCATGAGCAGGTTGTAGTACTCTGGGCACAAAGTCCCCTCCAGAACTGGTGGAGAAAGACATCCACTACCTCTGTCCTTGGCAGGATGAGGCACTCTGGCCATAAAGCCCCCTCCAGAACCAGTGGAAAAAGACATCCATTACCTCTGTCCTTGGCAGGATGAAGCACTCTGGGCACAAAGCCCCCTCCAGAACCAGTGGAGAAAGACATCCACTACCTCTGTCCTTGGCAGGATGAAGCACTCTGGTCACAAAGCCCACTCCAGAACCAGTGGAGAAAGACATCCACTACCTCTGTCCTTGGCAGGATGAAGCACTCTATGCACAAAGCCCCTTCTAGAACCAGTGGAGAAAGACACCCACTACCTCAGTCCTTGGCAGGATGAAGCACTCTGGGCTCAAAGCCCCTTCCAGAACCAGTGGAGACTGTTATCCACTTGAGAGACTGTGGCTTTGCACTCCCCAGGATAAATCAGTGGGCAACCCACCAACTGAAAAGACTTGTGAGACTGTGGCTTTG
Source organism: Pleurodeles waltl (assembly GCF_031143425.1). Lineage (NCBI taxonomy): Eukaryota > Metazoa > Chordata > Amphibia > Caudata > Salamandridae > Pleurodeles > Pleurodeles waltl. The sequence continues at coordinate 254,862,750 of NC_090443.1, read as the reverse complement.
CACTCCTCAGGATAAAGCAGTGGGCAACCCATCAACTGAAAAGACTTGTGAGACTGTGGCTTTGCACTCCCCAGGATAAAGCAGTGGGAAACCCACCCACTGGAGAGACTTGTGAGACTGTGGCTTAGCACTCCCCAGGATAAAGCACTGGGCAACCCACCCACTGGAGAGACTTGTGAGACTGTGGCTTTGCACTCCCCACGATAAAGCAGTGGGCAACCCACCCACTGGAAAGACTTGTGAGACTGTGGCTTTGCACTCCCCAGGATAAAGCAGTGGCCAAACCACCCACTGAAAAGGTTTGTGAGACTGTGGCTTTGCACTCCCCAGGATAAAGCAGTGGGCAACCCACCCACTGGAGAGACTTGTGATAGTGTGGCTTTGCACTCCCCAGGATACAGCAGTGGGCAACCCACCCACTGGAGAGACTTGTAAGACTGTGGCTTTGCACTCCCCAGGATAAAGCAGTGGGCAAACCACCCACTGAAAAGACCTGTGAGACTGTGGCTTTGCACTCCCTAGGATAAAGCAGTGAGAAACCCACCCTCTGAAAAGACTTGTGAGACTGTGGCTTTGCACTCTCCAGGATAAAGCAGTGGCCATGGAGCCCCCTTGTGGATCTGGCGTTGTGCACTCATCCGACTGAGGTGCCCACTTCCCTTCCCTTCCCCCTGAGGTGCCTGTTGTATTTCTAGCTGATGCCCCTCCAGTGTTCTCTCCGCTTTGATCGGGTATTGAGTGTGGGCCTTGCCCATGCATTTTGGGCCCAGTGGTCCACAGACTTTAATGGTGCAATACCTGGACTTGTATTCTTGGTGTATATATTTGTTTGTAGTGTATATATATTTTTGAGTACTGGATTTTAATAGAATACAAACGTTCAAATCATTTCCTTTTGTCTTTGCGGGGGAGTTGGGGGGTGTAACTGTAATGTATCAATATGTATTAGTGTCTGTGTTGTAGTGGGTGAGGGTGGGGGTGGGGGTGTTGCATGTGTTTCACTCTTTTTTCCCTCTTGCCTCCCCTGTGTCGTAGGTGCAGTACTCACCATGGTCGTCGCTGCCGGCGTTCGTGCTCCTGGTAGAGGATCAGGAAGACAAAGGCAGGGAGAATCTGGATTTCCGGTTCCATGGCGTCCTGGTTCCTCGTGGGGTGTGTAGAGGTGAGAGTTTTCCCTTCCAATTCCTATTTCTGCCGTGTTTTTGTTCATGGTGAATCTGCCCCGGAAAAGGTGGCGGATTGGCCTGTTGTAATACTGTGGGCGGTACATTGTCTTCCGCCTGTCTGTTGGCGGTTACCGCCGCAGTGTTTGAGTTAAAGTGGCTGTCTATGTTGGCTGTTTCCGCCACAGTCGTGATTCCATTTTTTTTAACCGCCAGGGTTGTAATGACCACCTTAGTGTTTTCAATAGTCCCTGCCATGAAACATTTTAGTAGCATTGCAAAGGTGAAGAACATTGATTATGTGGGAGGTTTCTTTGACCCTACATTGACATTTGGAACAGTATATGCCCACACAAATAATTTAACTTTCATTCTTAGTCCTGAAGAAAAGGAATTCATTGGACAAATTGAGGAGAGAAGGAGAGCAATGATAGTCAAAATAGAAACTGGAGTAGTTTTTCAGAATTAGGAGAGAGATATGACACATTCAGTGGCTGAAAATAAAGGATTCCTGCCCACTAATTGCCAACATGAAGGGAAGCTATGACTACATAAGCTGGCATCAAAGACTGATACACATTTTGTAAGTACTAGTGCATGTAGACATGTATTTGTGTGTAAAAGTGTTTGGACCTTTATGCTAAGAGATCAAGGCCCGCCATACCATGTGTTTATTTCATATGTGGAAGGAATGCCTATTACAAGCTGTTGAAAGTCTAGTATGTGTTATCTGAAGGTAGGTTTTACAATGATTTATCATGTGGAACATTTTAATGATCCAGTTTGGAGTGATAATTCAAATTCCAGAGTCAAAAGAGTAGCAAGTGCTTCAGAAATTACAGGAAATATTTTTGGTGCCATAGTTCCATCACTTTGTGAATGACATCAAGATACGAAAGTTGTCAAAAACACATGGCCAGTTATATACAGACACCGCAGGTGCCATATTGTTAAGGGACACTGAAATCGTATCTATAAGGTCAATGACTTTGCACAATTGTCTTGCTTTAGACGTATTACTTGCAAAGGAAGGGGGAGTTTGCAAAATGCCTCATGCACAACAGTGTTGCACATACATTCCTCATAATAGTAAGGAGATTGGAAAGTACATCTCAAACATGACTGACTTGAAAAGAGACCTTAAAGAACTGACAGCAATGGATGTATGGGAAGCTCTGGGTATTGGTATCTACAGCCATTGCTAGATGTTTGGAAATCTGAGAAGAGGTATTGTGGGAACCATACTGATACCCCTTTTGACTGTGATCTTAGCAGCCCTTGCTGCAGTTAGATTTTACAAGTTATACATCATACTGAAAGAGGAAAGAGGTAAGAATAAATAGACAAGGAAAGATATAGAAATGCCGACTAGGAGATGTCAGTATTACAGTAATTTCAAGCAGTTAGAGGATTTCAGAAGATATTCCTGAAATTAATCTCTGAAGTTATGGGCTGTCTCATTGAAAAGGAGAGTGGGAGCAATATGTGATGGCATAGTTGCCATCAAAGGGGGGACTGATGTAGTCTAACCTTAAGTAGAATCCGTTGTATCACAAAGGTCATCAGAATGTGACAATTTGTGTTTTATGTTACTTGTAGTTTAATGGTTAAACATGGAAAGCTGCAATTTGAATGTGCACTTGCTTGTATTTCAGAGTGCGACTTAGATGACATTGAACTAAATCACATGTTAAAATGTAATTTGGACTCTGGACTAACAGTGCATGTAGAAACAAAATTGAATTTCTAATGATTAGTGAGTTTAAAATACGTGCAAAAGTGAGAGAAATGCAATTCTCCCCTGTATTTAATAAAACTTGGTAGCTAAGCTTTCCAGCTTTCCCATTTGAAATGAAATGTGATACTCATATTAATGAAATATTATAAATTCAGAATTTATACGTTTGCATATTACATGTGTGTTACTAAATACATTAATTTAACTCATTATTATAATTTACTTGTGTTAGCATGAGTGACGCCTGTTGAAGCTTGTAATTTGTGACTGTGCTAGAAATGCTGATGTAACTCCTAATGTTAACTTTCTTTTACGTGATATTCTCAGGAGAAGCTTAGCTAGTTGTTAATAGGCTCTATTGTTTAGGTATAGTGACAATGTAGCATAGTGTTCTTGACGGAAGAACATTCTGGAACATAAAGTGACATCATAGACAACTGTTTCAAACTTGCGTGGAATTGCGCAGATCGATGAGGATCCCATGACAGACCTGAAAAAGAATTGGACTGTTTCAATTTGAAGTCATATGATCATTTTCTTTTGGATGATACCCATTTAACATGACATGAACTGATACCTTTTAACAAATCTGAATGTTTTGTGAATTCCAAAAATTCAATAGACATGTCAACTGTGAGCAGTTACTGTCCTCACAGTTCCTGACAGACCCTTGTGATCCCCAGATGCTGTCCTGATGCTTGCTGATCCTGAAGCTTTGCTGATGAAGAGTTCCTGAATTTTGTATCCCATGGAGAGGTATCTTCTACTCTGCCATTGCCCTTTGAAATGCTCTTTTAGATTTAGAAATTCACTACTTCTCCCTTCAGAAGACTCTTGACAAAGCTTCTGATATTCTAACTCTTTTTCCCTTTTCCCCCTTTATTTTGCCTAACTTTGGTAGTGACCTGCAGTCTGACCTTGTTGACAAGTTGATTATTGGTAAGGGCAGCTAAGTACTTACACTTAGCAATAGGCTACTAACACCCACTAGTTGCAGTTAGGTCTCAATAAATTAACACCAGCTCAACCCTTGGTGGCTTGGCAATGAGCGACAAGGCTTACCTTAGAAGTAAAGTGTGTAAAGCATTCACATATCACAAAATAACAGTAACATAAAACACAGGAAACAGCTTAAAAATCTAAAACTAATTTTTAACAATAGGAAATATTTTTATTTTTAATTTGACACCAAAATGAATAAAATCGGATAAGGGGAACCGGAGATATGAATTTGTAAAGAATTATTGTTTTTTAGTGCATAGAAACTAAAAACGCCACTCAGGATATCTGGTGGCACTTTGACTGGGGCAAAGTCAAAGTTTAAGGCCAACCACGATGGAGCTCTGCTCGGCTACACCAAGCGGGAGGCCTAGGTCAAAAGTTTACCTTCAGATTTACGGAAAGTGGCACTGCACTGGGTGTAGCAAAACTTTCCTTGTGCCCCTTAGAGCTTCCCCACTGCCACCATGTGTGCGCTGTATTTGCAATACGGCGCACCATAGTGCAGGGTAGTAGGCAATAGCATCAATCAATGTGACACTATTGATGTACTCTGCAGGAGTAGCGCCAAAAAGATGGCGTTACTCCAGCAGAGTACACAGAGCCCATTCTAAATAATTGAAGCCCATTTTAACTCCTGCTCTAAGCAGGAGTTAAAAGTGCTGTTTTTTCAGCCCCCCTAACTGGGAAACGTCCCTTTTCAATACATTATGCGTAGCGCAGGCATAATGTAGCGCACAGAGTTACAGAGTGGTGCAAAGCATGCACTGTGCCACTCTGTAAATATGGTGGGGGTTGCAGCCTCGTTGGGCCATTAACATCAAAAATAATTATGCTAATGTGGCGCAAGGTGGTGCTAGAGGATTATAAATATGTCCCTTAGTCTTTTTCTTGAAGATTTTTCTCACTAGGATAAAGTAACCAACCCGATCTGACCTCCCTAGAGCCCAATTCGGATATGCATCACAGGGGACCTTGGTAGAGAGTTCTACCTTCGGACTTAGGGGCATATTTATACCCCATTAGTGCCAAATTTGAGACATTTTGAAATGCAAGGTAGGCGTTCCCATCAAAAAAATGGTGCTAACCCCATAGCCACATATTTATCCACCCATGCTAATATGACCCACAGAGGGAGGAGGTGCTAAAAAATGGTGCAAAGCTTCAAGTGAAAAAATGTTTTAACATCCTTCCACCATCACTCAAAAAGCAATCCAGATATGAAATTCAAAATCTAAAATTGATAGCACAAAAAAGCAAGCCTCAAAAAAAGATTAGTAATCTCATCCTTACATCGAAAAAACAACGTTCCCGGAAAACTTGATTAAAAAAATAAAATACATCAAACATAAATAGAATACTTGTTACACAATGAATTTGCCTAAAAATGTCACTCTTTTTTGTTTACTTAAATGATGTCACATTAAAAAAACTGGTTCCAGGACAAAATTGCCATGGAAATCCCTAAAAAGCCAAAACGGTTGTAGGGACAAGGGCAATAAGGGGATAATGGAGTCGCATTTGCCACCCAATGCCCCTTACATTATAAAAGAAATGACCAGGAAGCAAGCTTCAAAGTCCCTTTTAATTTCTATTTAAAAAGACAAACCAAGTAAAAAAACTAAAAACAATCAATTTAGAACCAATCATTTTTATTGGGGTTTCATAACACATGCCTTCGCGCCTTTGCCTACAACCATTGGCTGGTGAGGTACCATGCTGACTATAAGCATGCAAAGCCATAACTACTTCCCCATTTCTCCCCACCTCCCTCCACACTGGCAGTCCCCCTGTATAACCTCAATTATGGCAAGAAAAAGATTCATACATTTCCACTCCTAGCTTAGGGCTTTCCAACTACCAATAGTGAACAGTATCAACAACAGTTATTCCTTCCACTGGACATCAGGCATCCTTCCCTTTTCGGGTAATATGGTGTGTTGATCTGGTATAAAGTGCAATGCCATGAGGTAAGCTGTTCTAATTTTTGCTACTCACAAGAAATGATACTCATATACGGAGGCAAAGCTATAAGACTTGTGTTGTTGTATTGCTTTATCTTCTCTATAGCCAGAATGTCCCACATTCTATTAAGCCATTCACCATCCAAAGGTCTGGATTGCTACTGTTATTCATATTGTGACTTATTTGCCTCACAATGACTCCTTTTGGTGATTGGACGTTTAGCAGCACAACCCTGGATCGTATTTATGATGACCTCAAACAATGCTTCCAAGTCTTTCAGAATCACCATCAATCTCTTTTTAATATAGGGCAATGCCACAAGAGATATATTAGTGAGCCTGGCACCCCACGACTCCTCCAGCAAATTACACATTTGTTTTTGTCCCATTCTGCCAGTTTTTGTGGTATTTTGTACCAGTATGATCTTTCATTCTGTTCCTTCATTTTGAAACTCCTAACTGATGTGCTTGCTTTGTCGAAACCAGATATCAATCTTTATCTGAAAGAGTTCTTCCTAATTCCTTTTCCCACATTTTTTGTACTGTCTTCTAGAATGACTGATGGTTAACTTGGAGGTATTTGTGTATAGCTGAGATCATGTGTTTGTCATAAAGTGTGTTTAGAAGACACTTTTATACTCCCTCAGGTGACTAGAGGTACTCCCTTGTATCGTAGGCTGAAGAACCCAGTGTCTGACCTGTATATATTTACAAAGTGTTCAGTTTCGAGAGGTTTGCCTTAGCGTTTAAGATCATAAAATTTCATGAGTTGCCCATTTTTTTAAAAAAGGATCCCTAAGTAACACATTTACTGTCCCACCATTCTGTATAGGCCTGTTTATCCCAGTTGGAAATCTTGATCACCTCAGACAAGCAGGAAGAGAGATAGAAACAATGCAACTCTATCTCAACAAAGGCAATGATATAGTTTTGCTTCCTTTGATCATTGACCAAGCATGCCCAGAACAATCCCTTTCTGAATATGATATCCCCTGTCATCACAATTTCTCCTCTTGTGAGAGTCACAGTATTACTTTGGCTTCCTTCACTGTTTTGCATTTTTTGTGAGTTTCACATGAAGATTAGCCCAAAAGAATGGTTCCTTTTGTATAGAATGGTTTTGAAGAAATTCCACAATCATCTTGAATTAATGTCAATGTGTAAGCATGCTGGTTCCAAGCTGCTGAAGAACAACCGTTTATATTCACAGTGGTCAAATGGGGTTTATTGCAAACCATTTCCATGATTTCACCTTTTGTTAATAAAAAAAAGTACATTCTTGCTATGGGATTTTTCAGTGTCTCCCTGTGAGCTCTAGCTGAAGCTATTCTGTGCACTCCTGATTAGGGAGCCCTCAGGTCAATTTCAGGTGAAGTGCAGCAGCTGTTGGGTATAACCATGAGCATCTAAGCGCTCAAAGCCACCAGGTAGGCCACTAATCCACACACTGTTTCATCTATTTTCTGTGTCTTCTTGTTTGAGAGCGTGTACTTCATAGTGTTCTTCCAGGTTTGCAATTCTAATCCTCATAAGGTGGAGTTTTTCCAAACTGTCATTGACTGTGCACTCTAAATCATCAACTATCGCACCCAGCTCACGCACATATTTTTGGATCTCTTTAGGGTATTGTTTCAAATCACCTCTAATTGTAGGCACCTCTTCTTTTATGCCTTTGAAAAATTGGTGGAGAAAGTCTTGAGGAATGATCAGAGTCTGTTCTTGCCCTTCTTCTCTCCCTGGTGAATGCTTAGCAGACGTCCAATTGAATTGCTTGCACATGCTTTGCTTTGGAGCATTGAGAGGAGCCTTGCAGATTCATGTCTGCTACATTGCCTCACTGGCTACACACACCCCTGAAAATCAATTTAAAATTTAGACAGATGAATTTAAACAAAATATACATTTCATGATTATTAAGTTAAAAACACGCGATATAAAAACATCTTTAAAAAACATGTCCTAGCAGACCCAATTTTCAACAATCAGCATAGGAAGTAAAATTAAGAAAAACCTACATTACAAACCAACATCAACAATACTTAACTAAGCTACAATAAACGTACCCTTACTATAATGTATATCTTAATAGAGTAAAAGTCCTAACTGACTGCCCCAGGCAAAGCCCTCCATCATCGAACCATATCTCTACTCAGTGAGAATAGAAAACTCTAAAACCAATAATGCATAAAAACAAATGGCACTTTAAAATCAAAAGATGACAATTTTTCAAATTGAGATTACAGTTTATGTCTTTATCTAATGTTAAAAGAATGTACAACTATAATAAATACAAATATATTATTCACACTGAATACATTTGTTTTTAAAGAGTTAGGCCCTGATTTTGATCTTGGTGGAGGAAATACTCTGTCACAAACGTGATAGATATCCTGTCCACCCCTGTCCACCGTATTATGATCTCTGTAGAGGATAATGGAATCCTAATACTGCAGACGGGATATTCGTCATGTTTGTGACAGAGTATTATTCTCTGCCAAATTCTAAATCAGGCGCTTATTTTTTTATCATTAAATAAAGGGGAGTAGTTTTAAAAATGAAATATTGTCTGTTGTAATGTCTTGAAAAATATTCTGATTTGTAAAAATTTTTATTATTAATTTATTTTATTTAATGTGTGTATTGAATTAAAGCAAATAATCTTATGAAAATACAAACATCCTGCACTTTCGCCAAAATACAAATATATTTGCCAATCTGAAACCCAATAACTGCCCACAACCCAAAATAAATAACCAAAAATTAAAACACTCGCCAGGTTTAACCCCTAAATCCCAAATGTCCAGCTCCTAGAGCTAAGAGAGACAGAATACAATTGTTTAAACAAATTCAGTAGTAGTACACCTGCACCTCAAAATAACACAGTACTCCAAGGTGAACCCCCTGATTCAATAACCTAAATAAATATTAACTATTCAACCCCTTAAATAAATACCCAAAAATTAAAACACTCACCACCCTTGGCTCTTAAACCCTTAGCACCTGCTATTAAATCTGAGAGCGCATAGAATACAATTGCCTAGAATCAATAAACTAGTATTAAAAAGTACCTCAAACATTCACCACAAAAAAGAATGCTCCCAGATGAACACACAAATGCAATGCCTGTAAACATAGCTATACATACCTACAATTCACTCCTAAAAATAAAGTGAAAAATATATAATTAATAAAAATAAAATAAATAAATTTAATCCTTGTGCACTCCTGAACCCTAAATTCCCTGACACGTTCTATTAGGTGAGTTAAACCCCTAACAGTTCATTTTAAATCTTAACACCTTTCTGCTGGGGGATAAATCCCGAACCCTATGTTACACCTTAATCCTAAACACCACACAATTACCCAAAACAACTAACCCCTATTTACTTATACTTGTCAAACCTTTATCTCTGTCCACTCCTGAGCCCTAAAGTTCATAACACCTTTCTCACTTTAAAAGTTTAACCATAAAACCTGTTTACCCAAACTCCTTAGCCCATATATGCCAACACTCCTAAGAAGCTCTAGCACCCTTATATACTTACTATACTTACCTATAGTTGTGATACTAAAACATATGCACTGTAATTACATCATTCAAAACATATCACAATGTAATGACTGTGTTGGAAAGGGTGCATACCTTTCCTTACGGCTACAGAGGCATTGCACATATTCTGTGTCTCAAAGGAGAGCCATTCCAGATCAAAACTGTGTTGAACTTAAGTTGACTCACTGGTCAAACTGGGGAATATTGCTACTGACCACCACAGACTACTCAGAAACTTGTGGGTCAGCCAAGACTTAATTTATTCATTTCATTGTTGGATTATGAGACTGTGTAGGTAACATGATTGATTGTTTGCTGCTGGTACAATTACTTATCCTTTGCATAGGTTCTTAAATTCAATTAGATGACATTTCATCTGAATTTTGCTGCCACACAATAGGTATCAACTTGGTCTTTCCAAGTTGCAAATATTTTATTTCTCTTCCAAATTGATTGCTTACTTGGCTCCAATGCTTTATTCGTAAAAAGCAAAAGTGGCATGGTCCAAAGTTTTGCTCAGAAGCCCAAGGCCAGTGCTACTGAACATCAGCCCGCGGAATACAAAACTGACAGTGTCTTGATTTTACTTCAGGCCTATTTACTCCATCCTCTTGCCATTTTATCTCACTCTTGCATTTTTTTCTTCCTTGCTTTTTCCTTTAGTGATGGATTTTCTGTCTTCCTCTTCTTCCTTCTGTCACCCTATGTATTTTTCCCTCTCTCGTTCTGGGTCAAAGTTTAATGAGGAGAAATAAGTGCTAGTCTCCAAAAGTGAGTGCTGGTGGGCTCAACCTTCAACTCTCACCTCAAATTAAGTACTGAATGTCTCCAAATGCAGCCAAAACAGTAGTCTAACTACTGTAAAGTGCCTAATGACATTTGTAAATATTACACCAGCTTAGCTGGGGATATGCTTGCACAGACTCACAACACCTTGCACCAGTTGTCTCTCACAGCCACTTCTGTGGCTGTGGTGCCCCAGGGAAGGTTACCTGAGAATGATAGGTAACCCTTTCTTACTTTCGTTCCAAAGCAAGACAGTCACAAAAGCAGCATAATGTGAATATGTTCTAGGAAAGTATTTAAATCACAATTTGTTTCTTTTTGGATGTCTTTACAATGGGAAATTACGTTCAGTCATTCTTGAATATGTTTGTTTCCTGGCTTTGAATTTACTTGTGCTTTACTGATTTTGTCAGTGTCCATTAATACCTCCTATTCAGCCTGAGGCTTACTCTATGTTTGAGCTCCATTAAGAAACATAGAGGTCTCATCGGGTGGCCCATTTTAAACAATTTCAAGCAGACTACCCTTCCAAAAGAATTCTAGAATCCGGAGCGTCTAAACACAGAAACACCACAAAAACACAACATTCACAAGACTCCTGTGAGAAACTTTCCAATGAATTAATCCTAAAAATTACAAGATCGAACATTACCTGAAGGAGAACATGTACAACATTACAACACATGACCTAACCACAACAGAAAGAGACACCAATAAGTATCCATAAATGCATATGTTCAATACACTTTCACAAAAAGATTTCCTCTATATTATCTTTGCAGCCCGACCATCAGGATCACCTTTAGACAGAGCACCTCCAAGAATCTTTCAAGATGTCCTTTGCTCAACCTGTGCAGGAAAGGTAGTCAGATGCCTACTCAATAAGTCCCTGGAACTAGGTTAATTCCTACCTGAGCTCAAAACCTCCTACATTAGATCTCTCCTCAAAATAAATCCCTCAACCTATTTGATCCAACAAATTACAAGCCAATGTCAAATGGAACATTCTTAGGAAAAATGTTTTAGAAAGTAGTGTTGTTTCAACTATCGAACTTCACACAAAATTATGGTCAGAACAACAGTCCAGTTCAGGCAGAAACACAGAGTCATCCATCATAACCAGAAAGGACGATCTAAAACTCACAGTGAATAAAACAGAGAAGCTGCCTCCTTACTTCTGAATTTAGCCGCTGTATTTGACACTGTCCACCACCCCATGAAATCTGTGAAAATGCTTTAAAATGGATTGCTTTTTATCTCACAGACAAAATGTGTACTTTCATCCTTTGTCATCACTTCTTCACACATAACACTGTGGCATTCCTCAGGGGTACATCATATCACCCCCCATTATTCAACATCTACCTAAACCCTTTGCGAAATCTGGGTAAACCATACAACCTCACCTGTTACAGCCATACAGATGACACCCAAATTATTTAAAAAATGGATAGCCCTGAAGACCTCTAAAAATAAAAATTGAATGACAGCCTTTGTGCCACAAACACAACGATGATGAATAACCATTTAAAGCTCAACACCAGAAGGAGATTAAGACATATGGACTATGGCAAAACTACTAGCCTACAACCATTGCCCTAAGGGACTTGAAGGCCCTCGGACAACATCGAGAGAAGTTAGAAACCTAGAAGCAGTCATGGATTCAGACCTATCCTTGCTAACAATGTCACAAAGAGTGTCTTCTTTACACAATAGAAACATTACATTGAATCTTACCCACCAAAATAACCTGCAAGCCATTCTCATGCTCGTAATCTCCAAGCTTGACTATGCCAACAGCCCATACCTTGGTACACCCACATTCATTATACACAAAATACAACTTATCCAAAATGCTGCTACAAGGCAGTTTCCTTGCCTTCACCAAATAGAATGCATGACTCCAGTTCTGCAATTCTTTCAGTGGCTACCTGTCACTAGAAGGGCAATGTTTAAGGCACGCTGCATTGTCCACAGACCCTCCCAAGTAAAAGGACCACTATATGTAAAAGTTGAATTCAAGCATCACAAATCAAGTAGAACTCTGCGCTCCAGACTTGAACCACTTATCAGTATAGTACCTTATGATAAGAAATCCATAGGAAGAGCTGTATTCTCAGTACAAGCAGCCAAGCTCTGGAACTCACCATCCTGCATCCTGCCAACAGAGCCTGGAAGGCAGTTGCACCCTCCAGAGTAATGCACAGCTTACAACCAACAAACCGTAAACAGCTCAGTCAGCAAACTGCTTTTGTGATGTAGGTAAGCAAAAAAAAGGGCTGGCCTATGGTTCACAGGTGCATTTCATAGTTATGTACTTCCAGTTATAACAGTTGTAGCACACAATAATAGTTATTCTGTAATACACAGCAGTCATAAACACATTGTAATTTATATCTCTTAAATTCACATAAGACATATCTGCTATGAGTGTCGTCCATCACCAGCACTGGACATCCCGCAACAACAATTATCACCAAATGAACAGGATTGGAGTTAAATATTGCCCTTTCACTGCAGATCCCACATATCTATGCAATCCGCCCACTGACTACTTTTTACAACTCTCAAGACACTCAGTTATGGAATGGTAATAGAAATCCCATTCTAACAGATCTCTATACTTCTCTCTCCCTGCAACCATGAACGTTCAGGACCACAACTATACACAAAATCACTGATTGGCAACCCAGTGCAAAAAACTACTTAGCAGACTATGGGCCTCATTACGACCCTGGCGGGCGGCGGAGGCCGCCCGCCAGGATGCCGCCCTCCAAAATACCGCGCCGCGGTCAAAAGACCGCGGCGGGTATTACAAGTTTTCCCCTGGGCTGGCGGGCGGTTGCTGAAAAACCGCCCGCCAGCCCAGGGGAAAACGACCTTCCCACGAGGATGCCGGCTCGTAATCGAGCCGGCGGAGTGGGAAGGTGCGACGGGTGCAGTGGCACCCGTCGCGTATTTCAGTGTCTGCAAGGCAGACACTGAAATACTTTGCGGGGCCCTCTTACGGGGGCCCCTGCCGTGCCCATGCCATTGGCATGGGCACGGCAGGGGCCCCCAGGGGCCCCGCGACCCCCCCCTACCGCCATCCTGTTCATGGCGGCTTTCCCGCCATGAACAGGATGGCGGTAGGGGGGGTCGGAATCCTCATGGCTGCGGAGCGCGCTCCGCAGCCATGGAGGATTCACACGAGCAGCGGAAAGTCAGCGGGAGACCGCTGACTTTCCGCTTCTGACCGCGGCTGAACCGCCGCGGTCAGAATGCTCGTTGGAGCACCGCCAGCCTGTTGGCGGTGCTCCCGTGGTCGGTGGCCCTGGCGGCCACCGGCCGCCAGGGTCAGAATGACCCTCTATATCATATAAATTATCATGAAGGGACTTGCAAAAATGTTCAAAGCTAACAGCATGCTTTAAAGCATAAAACTGGGCATCTGTCTCTCACACTTCATCATCCAACACACTGATACATGCTGCGTCCCATAACCGATAAATGCACCTCGGTGGTCATCACACATGACATAGGTACACTTTACACATAGGATCAAAACTAAAACAACATCCTCCCAACCACAAACCTACACATGTAGTGTGCCACTCATGTAGGCAAGCGCTTCAGCACTCCACAAAAGGGTAGGGGTGCTACATAAATTCTGCAATACCATACAATGCAACACTTTTCCTGTCCACAACCGCAAGCACAGCATGGTGGTAGTAGCAAGAAAAAAGAAACAATGTGCAGTGAAAAATCTCCCACCTTTAAGGACATCCGTGTGTTTTATTTTTGGTGTTCCAAAAACAGTCCATCTATGTGATGTTTTTGTCTTTCATTACGGAAACGCGAATCAGCCCCTCATATCGTCATTTCACATAGTGGGGTTAAAACTGACTGATACACATAGTTGTATCATAATCAGGGCTTAATCTGAGCCTGTCTAGCTCACCAGCACTAGCTTTTGGGGGCTGGCACTTATTTTTCCTCATCAGACGTGTGGAAGGCAACCCAAAGGAAAACAAAAACAAAAGAGGGAGGAAGAGAAAATGGAGGAAAACAAATATCTCAAAGGGAGAAAGAGGAACCTGCAATAGTGCAATAAAGGGGCAGGAAGTGTCTCATAGTGAATTAAAGAGATACTGAATATGCAGCTTCATCGCGTGCATACATTTAATAGCACTCTCCTGTAGCCTTTTGAGTAGAGCTTTGGGTACCGGCACTCATTCTTTATACAAAATAAGTACTGGTCATAATTGAAGCCACAATTTATCCCTAGCAAATTTTGACAGATGAAACCTGCCAAAATATGAAGGTGAAAAGGACAGGTAAAAAAAAAAAAAAAAAACATGCGGGTTTCAGTGCCATAAAGATAGCATCCCAGATGTTATTCCTCATTTCCACAACCAAAACATCAGAATTAGAGGTACTTACCACACCTGTTAAATACTTCGCCCTGGGTATGGACATTTATCGGTCCCAGAAGGTGCCACCGCATTTTCCAACATATTGAAACTTAGATCCTTACTTTGAAAATAGTTCACTGTTGATGGCTGGATGTGCTCACGTTTTGACCTCACTAAATAACTGGCCTATTTTAGGCTATTGATGATAGTTGTTTTGGTTTGGGTGTCTACACACCATATAGTGTATTTACCATGGTGGGAGTATGTTTGTGAGCACAAACATGTTGGAATTCTGCTGCCTATGCTGTACATTTTTTGTGGATGTGCAAGGACATCATGCTGTAATATTCTAAACGTGAGGAAAGCTCTCACTACTGCCTGAACAATACCTGCTGGGTGTTTGTTTGTTTCTACGTGCTTCTGTGCGTCAGAAAGAAAGTGTGTGCATTTTTGTTTACATGTGTACAGAGATTAGTATTTAAAAAAAATACAAGGGCTAGAGAGAGCGCCAGTCCCTCATAATATGTAGAAAGGATTGCTGAATAACGAGATTACATTTATTTCTGTTTAATGTTTAATGGCATGAATGATGCAATTCAATTAAAGTTCTCTTTCAATTGCTCCACCTACACGCCATTACATTAAGAGAAATTGAAAAGCAAGCCTTCAGTGCCTTCAGGATAATTTATGATGTTCGGGAAATCGAGATAATAATGTACACATGGTTATTGCTTGTCTCTTTAGAGACTATCCATGGTCGAGTTCAGTTTTAGAGTGTTTTGAATTATTAACATATAGGACGGTGTGAGCCAGAACCAAAAACAGCTGAACATTCTAACATAAAAAGCAATAACTTTTAACAAAATATGAATTGTACTAATCAGAGACTGACATCTATCTATCTATCTATCTATCTATCTATCTATCTATCTATCTATCTATCTATCTATCTATCTATCTATCTGTATTCACTTGGAAAAACAAAGGCTATAGGGAAGTTATAGTCAGGCTCCCATTTTAAATGTACAAAACCATAGAAATTCACCTGTTATATTTATTTCATGTAACTATAAGTCATGCCCTAAGGTAACTATAACCCACGCCCCTGCCATGCACAATTTTTCATAAAAAGATTTGCTGCAATGTTATCAAAGATGTCATGAGTGCCGCATTTTGTGGGGTAATTAGCAGTGCATGTCTTCAAAGCTGCTGCGAAGTCATAGCAAACAGGGTCTCCACGGCCGTCAGTGGCTCAATGAGGGGGGCCGCGTGGCACCCCCTCTTACATAGAATAACCCCAGGTGGGTGGTGGTCCCTGGGTCTGCGGGGGTCTGCTGTGGACCCCCTTTCTATTTTTAGACTTTGTCCCCGGGGCTGTGTGGCCCCCCAAATATATTTCTTTAATGCCCCTGGGTGGTGGTGGTCCCTGGGGCAGCAGGGAGGCCATGCAGCCCCTCACTCCATATTTGCTTAATGCCCCGTAGAGGTGGCAGTCACCAGAGCAGCAGGGGGTTGGGGGGCTCACCCGCAATAAAATAACAATGCCCTTTGGACCTGGCCCACCCGGGCATATTTAAAAACAAGCGTGGGAGCCTGTGATTGGTTTTTTTCTTCTTTTTTTGGGGGGGGGATCCACCACAACATCTGCCAAATTTTTTTTAAATGCTTGTTTGCCCTGGGGGGTCCCTCTGTGACATCACCACCAGAGATAAGGGGTCAGGGTGTCTGTACGTTGACCCTTTTACTTATTTATTGCATTTTTTTTCAGACTTGGCTGAAGCCAAGTCCCAGCACGGCTGCCAACTATTCCTTGTTGAAGTATTGGCAGCTCATAAGATCTCTGCACGAGATCGGGTGGGGTCAGGAATCCTTTGCGTCCCCAGATATACAAATTAGTTTTTTTCTTTAATATCTTAAAAAGTGCTGAAAGATTTACAGCAAATAAAAACGGGCTCTTTCTGGACCAAGAGCTACCTTTCTGCCAAATTTGGTGTCATTCCGTCCAGTGGTTTCTACACTATTCCTGTTTAAAATCCCTATGGGAATTAACATTGAAAACGCTCCTTCTTTGACCCCCCCTTCTTCTCGGCTCCCACTTGATGGATCACTTTCCAGACAACAGATGGCGCGACTGTCTAATTTTTGGGGAAAATTTAATGAAGATTCAAAAAGCAGCGCAAAAGATATAGCCATGTAAAAACTGCTTTTTCAATAGAAACTAGATCCTAACTATGACTACCTAGTGGCAAAAATATATATGCACAGTTTTCTCATCAATAATTTTACTGAAAATTTTACAGTGATATTATCAGTAATGTCAAAGAAGATGTCATGAGTGATGTAATATCTCAGGTAATTAGCAGTGCATGGCGAGAGGGAGAGTTATAGTTACTATAGGGCACTGGGTATAATTACTTGAAATAACTCTAACTGTCACAGATGAATTTTTATGGTTTTGTGCATGTAAAAGTTTTTCCTAATTCTATGTCTTAACCATAATGGCCCTGTAACCTTTGTTTTTTCAGTGAATTTCTAGTTTTTTTTTTTAACGTTAAGTGAATGTTCATCTCAATGCAAGGTGGGGGAGGGTTGTGAATGCAGGGCCAGGCTCCCTAATTTCCTTATTTACTTACTTACATCAAGATGACATTCAGATATGCCACACTTCTGGCATAAATTCAGAATTTTACCACTCTAGTTGCTCATAAGAATACTGTAAGCTGCTGATCACCATAGAGGTAATTGGCAGACTGCTACTGGTGTTGAAAGTTCATGTTTCAGTCCTCATGAAAGATATTTGGGGACGCACTTAAAACGAGTGCTCATTTTTCTTTCTACAGCACTAACCATATTTTCTATGTCAAAATGAACCCCCTCATTTTGTTCCTTTCTGAAATAAATGTTTCAAGTTTTTCCAGTTTTATCAGTTTGATTCAGTCAATATGGCTTCAGTTGTGCCACACATTTTTCCTAAGTAAGACTGTTAGCACTCTAGTTGTTCTTTAGAACACTCTGGGAGACTGCAGTAGAACTCAAGGGAATCATCTGACAGGCTGCTCCTGTTGGAAGTAGAACAGGAAGACATTTTAGAACTCTCTTAAAACATGCCCTAATGTTTTTTCTACAGCACTAACCATAAATTCTATGACAAAAAGAACCCCTCATTATGTTCCTTTCTAGATTAAGGGGGTCATTATGACCCTGGCGGTGGTAGTGAGTACCACCACATTATGAGTGTGGCGGGTTGGCCTCTGCCAATCCACCACATCTCCACTCATCCCGCCAGGGCGGTCAGAGCCGCTGGGCCGGAGATGTGCATCTCCTACCCAGTGGTCCACAGAAGACCGCCGGGGGTATTAGGAGCCACCTTTCCACCAGGGTTTCTGGGGGTACCTGCAGCGGTAGCACTGCCACAAAAACCCTGGTGGAAAGGCTAATGGTGACAGGGAATTTCTTCACTGTCACAGGTAGATGACTCCCCAACCCAGCAAGCAGTGGACACCTCCTCCAGACACAGCGCCCCCACCCACCCTCCTGACACAGAGCCCCCTCCCCACATATATGCACACACACACACACACACAGACACCCACACATACCACGCATACACTCATTCACCTACACTTAAATACATGTATTCATTAAAACGCATCCATACTCGCATTCACCACAGCACTCATACACACATTGAACCACGCATACTCACACCCATCCAAACACACATACTCACACCCAATACAGATACGCATACTCACAGCCTTCCAAACATGCATACTCACACCCATCCAAACACGCATGCTCACATACTCGCATACACACATGTATACACGCACTCACATTTGCATTCAGAAATTCATACAACCATGCCTACACACATTCATGCACCCATGCAGACAATCCACACTCACATCCACACTCACACACGCACACACAATGCCCCCCACCCTCCTATCCCCCTCCCCTGGCAGACAATCAACTTATCTGGTCCGGGGAGGAGGTCGTCCGACAGCGAACTGTAATGGACCCTTCCACCTCCGGCAGCCCTGCCAGCAGGACACTGCCAGGCCGTATTATTGCTCATAATACGGTGGGCTGTGTCATTCTGGTGGGGTGGGGCTGGTGTTGGAACTGCCCCAGCGCTTCCTCCCACCAGCATGACTACTGCTGGATTTCCACCCAAAGTGTGGCAGAAATCCAGCAGTGCCAGCAATATGATGGGTGGAAGACCGCCAGCACTTGCTTTGGTGGTCTTCAAGGAAGGCCATCAGAGTCTTAATGACCAGCTAAATGTTTTAAGTTTCACCATTTTGATTCAGTCAAGATAGTTTAAGCTGTGCCACATTTGTGTCATAAGTAAGACTGTTAGCTCTCTAGTTGTTCAGTAGAACACTCTGGAAGGCTGCAGTAGTACACAAGGGGAATCAACTGATAGGCTGCTTCTGTTGGAAGTACATGTTTTACAGAGAATGCCAGACTTCATTCTCCTATGGCTGAAAAAAGGAGTGTGAATTTGGAGAAAATATGCTCTAATTTTAGTTTTTGAAGCACCTTCCATAACCTCTATGGAAAATTCATGAGAAAACAGTTATCTTTCAAACATGATTCATGAAATCCCAGCAGGGCAAAATCACCTTAGAACACACCACAATTTATTGAATTAGCATGGTACCATCAACAAATGATTTATATTGTAAATAAAATGTATTATCACCCTTTATTTGTTCTCCTTTTTCTGACCCCTCAAACCTGCCGTTCAGTACAATGCATTTCAATGGGGTGCTATCATGTATTTTGGTTCCAAGATGGCTGCCATCACTTTCTGGATGCAGTGCTGACATCCAATAACAAAAAACACAATCCGTGGAACAAAATACAGCTTTCTTCTAAATTTGGTCTAATTCCGTCAAGCAGTTCAGGCTGTAATCACCTTCAAAACTCCAATGGGCATTAACGTGGGAATCACACTTCTTTTGACCCCTACTATTTTTTCTTGGCACCCACTTAACAGATCACCCTTACATTTTCCATGCTCAACAAAAATTTCGTGAAGATTCGTCAAACTACTCCCAAGAGTCAAACGACGCCAAAACATAGGCAAGTCAAAAAATGCTTTTCCTATGGAAACGCGGTCATAATTATAACTACCTACTGGTGACCGGCAGTATGTAAGATATATATATATATATATATATATATATATATATATATATATATATATATATATGCGCACAGAAATTTCACAGAGACAAAATGGACTATGAACATGGCAGAATTTATGCCTTTGCACGCAAATATGACACTCTGCGAACTAAGGAAAAGATGGAAGAGAAAATGTGAGTGTACTGCATAATCTCACTGATGTGAGCTCTGATTCAGGTTCTTCGGTGGATGAGGCACCACTTTATAAGCTGTATTTTCAGGGGGCGACGTGACTGATGCAAATGGTCACGCTACAATTAGGCTAAAGCAGAGGACGAGGCCTCGGAGGTATAAGACGAGGTGGGGGAAGAGGAAGAGACAACAAACATCAGGAAAAGATTGACTATTCCAATTAGAGACCCTGCCGGATGACTCCAATATCATTGTCAATATTTCAAATACTTGTCTCACCCCAAACCAGCAACGGATTCTAAATTTAGGACTCAGTTTTTGTCCAACAACAAAGTGGGATTATGTTAAAACACGTATTGAACTAGACATATTTGTTCGTAAATTACATCTGATGAAACACTTCTCCAGTAAAACCATAATTTCCAATTCAAACTACAATACAGAGAGCCCTACAATCTCAGGATTTACCATGGAAGACACCTCTGCCTTAGTTTCGATCAATGACTTAGCTGAAGCAGCTATAGGTAACACTATGATATGTGATAAAGAACGCACGGATGGAGTTACACTTAGGACCATGGGCTTTACCACCAATCTGACTGGAAATAGTATGCTGAAACCCTCAAGCAGATTTAATCCCCAACTACCCAGTGGAAATTTGATTGATATATTTCATGAGCTTGTAGCTAGTAATAAATTTCAGTCAAATTGTAAAATTAGCAATGTGAGATCAGAAGGCAATACTTCAAAAAGTGTCACCTCTAGAGATTGGAGGGATTTGAACTCTTTAAAATCGAATAACTCTATTATCATTAAACCATCTGACAAGGGAGGTAACATATTCATTATGAATATGGAGGACTATAGACATGAGGCGCAGTGCCAACTAACCAATGAGAGCCACTATGAGAAGTTGCATACAAATCCCATTGGACAATATCAAAAAATGTACCATGAATTGCTAGAACATTGGCATGCTGACGAACTGATCGATCATAATGAGTATCTGCATTTGAAAATTGACTTTCCTAAAATTCTGTGTATGTACTTTTTGCCCAAAATTCACCAAAATGCACAACGCCCTCCAGGGAGACCCATTGTGAGCATGAATTTTTCACTTCTAGAGAACACTTCGAGATATCTGGATCTCTTCCTATGTCCATATGTTACTGAATTACCATCATATTTATGTGATATCAATTATTTTTTTATCTAAAATACATAACCTTCCATGGCAGAAAAGCTATTTAATTGTCAATATGGATGTTGCCTCTCTCTACACTTCGATAAAGCACCAATATGGCATGGATGCCTGTAAATACTTTCTGAAAACACGCCCCATAGTTTTTTTGCAACACAGTGAAATGCTCATGTCCATGCTATCATTCTGTTTGACACTTAGGGGGTCATTACGACCCTGGCGGTTGACGGAGAAGTGTTGGTTTTACCGCCAACAGGCTGGCGGTAAAAAATTTGGAATTATGACCATGGCGGTTACCGGTCATCCGCCACTTCTCGGATCAGACCGCCATGGCGGAGACGACCGCTGGGCTGGAGACATGGGTCTCCAGCCCGGCGGCCGTCACAAGACCGCCGGCGGTATCATGACCCGGCTTAACGCCATGGAGTTCATGGGGTTTGGAACCGCCATGAAATCCATGGCGGTAAGCACTATCAGTGCCAGGAAATTCCTTCCCTGGCACTGATAGGGGTCTCCGCCACCCCCCACCCCCTCCCCCGAGTCCGTCCCCAACACCCCCCACCCCCCTGCCACCCCCCCAAAGGTGGCAGGACCCCCCTCCCCACCCCTACCCCCAATATCACAACACAGACACACACCCGACACGCATGCAGACACCACCAACACACATTTCCGCACACACACGAACAAACATGCCGACAGACACACACACAGTCATACACGCACACCCTCATTCAGACATACACCCACACATCCATACAGACATACATACAGACAGACACGCACACATTTCAATTCACACTACACCCCGCATGCATACACGCACTCACACACCCCCTCTACATACTCACACCCCCATGCACCCACACATCACACATCACCCCCCCGCCCCCCTCCCCTAACGGACGATCAACTTACCTTGTCCGTTGATCTTCCGGGAGGGGACGGGATCCACGGGGGCTGCTCCGCCGCCACCACACCATCAACCGAACACCGCCACGCCGAATCACAGAAGGTGATTCGGTGGGTGGTGTTCTGTTGCCGTGGCGGTGGAGGTGGAGCAACCTCCACTTCCCTGCCGCCTGCCAGTATGGCTGCTGGCGGCTCTCCGTCTGGAAAGGAACGAGGGCTGCCAGCAGTCATAATACGCCGAGCGGAAAACCGCCACCACTGGCGGTCTTCAGCACGACGGTCCCTCGCCGGTCTTGTGAAAAGACCGCTGAGGTCAAAATGACCCCCTTAATGTCTTTTTATTCAATAATGACTATTATCTTGAGAAAAAGGGTACAGCCATGGGTTCATCTTTCACTGCCACATATGCGAATCTCTATATGGGATGGTGGGAGAAAGAAATAGCTTGGTCAGATGCACATCACATTTTCATGGATAAGATAGTACTCTGTGTATGTTATATTGATGATCTGTTCTTAATATGGGATAGTCAGGAAGATTCTCTACATGAATACATTCAGGTGCTTAATAACAATAATTTGAACATCCGTCTTGAGACAGTCTGGAGTAGAGACTCCATTGAATTCTTGGATGTCCAACTTATCATTAAAAATTACAAATTGGAAACCACTGTGTACCGTAAGCCCACGGCCTGTAATTCTATACTGCATGAAAATAGCGGCCATCTGAAAGTTCTAAAATGGAGCATACCTTACAGTCAAGTAACTATAACTCATGCCCTAAGGCAACTATAACCTGCACCCCCGCCATGCACAGGTGTGTGATCAATCATTTTACTGCAGATGTTACAGTCACTTTACCATTGAAGTTATCAAAGATATCATGATTGCCGTAATTTGTGGGCTAATAGCATTGCATGACAAGGGTGCAAGTTATAGTTACCTTAGGGCATGAGTTATAGTTACTGGACTATAACCTTTGGTTTTCTATTTGAATTTCTGTGGTTGTTTTAATTCTATTTCCTAACTATAACATCCCTGAAACCTTTGCTTTTTTCAGTGAATTTCTATGTTTTTTTAATGTGTAGTATTTTTCATTACTATAGGGTAACACAACCACTGCCAGGCCCTGAGGCCAACCCTCTATAAGCACTCAACCATGCACAGCCTTCACCCATGTGCAGCGGAGGTTGCCCTCAAGACCTTGTTTGGAGCCAGAAACTGCCGCCAACCCCCTAACCATCCAACCCCATGCTGCTCAGGGCCCTTTGGCCGTGCACAGCTGCAGTTTGCTGTGGCTTTTCTGAGTGTGTGAATAGGTGTAAGTGGGTATATATGGGGGTGAGAGTGGCTGTGCTTGTGTCTGTCTGGGTGTAAGAGTGCATACATCTGTGTTTTAGTGGGTGCATCAGTGTGTGCCCAGGTCTGTGAGTGGGTGCATGAAGGTGTCAATAGGTCTGTGAGTGGGTGTGTGAGAGTCTGATTGGGTCTGTAAGTGTGTGCCTAAGTGTGAGAGTGGGTCTGTGAGTGGGTGCGTGAGGGTCTGACTGGGGCTGTGAGTGGGTGCACAAGGGTCTGAGTGGGTCTGTGAGTGGGTGCATAAGTGTGAGAGTGGGACTGTGAGTAGGAGTGAGCGATTGAAAGAGAGAGGGAGAGAGCGAGAGAGACAGAGAGTGAGAGAGAGAGAGGTAGTTTTTTAGGCTTTGATGGATGATTTATGTAGAAAGAAGTATTGACAAAGAGGCAAATTGAAAAGCCAAATGTATTTGTCAAGTTAAAAAGTAAGATTACCTTTCAATATGAGTCTTAAACATTTGAAGAAAAAAAAAAGGGGAAACGACCACCAGGAACACACCTGGATTCAAACCCTCAACGCTTAATGTGAAGGTCTGTAAACTTCACACTTGAGCTATACAACTTTTTTTTTCTTCTTAATTATTAGCTCTTTTAGGGCTATCATGGACAGCAGGGAATGCCTCAAGGCCTCCCCCATGGACCCTCACTATTTATTAATTCATTTTGTAATATGCTCTTATGGGCTATCAGGAACCGCGGGGGAAGTGTCAAGTCCTCCCCTGCGGTCTCTCATTATTTATTAATTTATCTTGGAATATGCCCTTACAAGCTATCAGGGACCGTGGGGGGAGCCTCATGCCCCCCCCTGCGGTCCTTCAGTATTTTTAATCTTATTTTGGAATATGCCCTTATGGGCAATCAGGGACTGCGATGTAAGTCTCAAGGCCTCCCCCACGGTCCCTCACTATCTTTTTAATTGTTTTTTTACTAAGCCCTATACAGGCTATCTGGGACCGTCGAGGGAGCCTCAAGGCTTTCCCATCAGTCCCATTGCTCCGGCAAGCAGGTGGCTGTTATTAAGAGCAGCTCCTTGGTTGCTAGAGCAAAGCTTCATTTCTGTTCCCTGCATGCATACCTGCAGGACCAGCTGTTCTGCTGTCAAAAAGCGGACTTTGTTTACTGTTTGCTTCAAAGCTGCAGCAAAGCCACAGCAAACAGCTATGTCCCTTGAGTGGGCACCCTGGGACATAGAAGGAGCTGGCCCTGGGAGATGGTGGTCTTCAGGGCCATCAGTGGCTCCACGAGGGGGGCTGCATGGACCCCATCCATCATTGAAGAAGCCCCATGGGGTGGACCCCAGGGCTTGGTGGTCCAAAATAGACAGCCTTTACATTACTTAGTATTATCCCCAGGGAGGTGGAGATCCCCAGGGTTGCGAAGGGCCTGAGCACCCCCCTGCACCCAAATTCGTAAATCCCCTGGGGCATGGGGGGACACGCAGCCCCACTCACATTTCATTATAGCCCTGGGGAGGTGGTGGTCCCTGGGGCTGTGGGGAGGCCACCAGGGATCACCACCTCCCCCACATTACACAAGCATTTTTGGCCCAAGGGGTGGTGGCCTTCGGGTTGCAGGGGTATTGTGCACCCCGTTCATATTACATTATTCACCCTGGGGAGGTGGTGATCCTGGGGCTGGGAGGGAGACATTTACAAAAAATTATTTTTAGCCCAGACGAGGTCCCTTTGAGACCCCAGAGCTAAGGGATCAGGGTCTGCATACCCATTCCCTTTTACATTTTTATTCATTTTTTTGGGAGTCGGCTTCAGCCGATTCCCAGGATAGCTGCCAACACTTCCTTGTTGAAGTATTGGCAGCCAGTCGGTTGTGAATCCTTTGCGTCCCTAGACATACCAATTTGAATTTCCTTAAATTTCTCAAAAACTACTGAACGGATTTACACCAAATAACAAAAAGAGCTCTTTTTGGATCAAGAGCTACCTTTCTGCCAAATTTGATGTAATACTGCCCAGTGGTTTTTGCGATATCACTGTTCAATTTTTCCTATTTGAATTTACAATAAAGATGTTCTAAATTTCACCCCTTTATCTCAGCCCCGCTTAATGGATCACCATGAAACTTTCCAGACAGCAGCTCATGTGACTGATGAATATGTTTGAAAAAATCTGTGAAGATTTGTCAAGCAACGTCAAAGATATAAGCAAACAAAAAACAGTCTTTTCTATGGAAACTAGTCCTAACTATAACTGCCTAGTGGCGACCAACCAAAACAATGATAAAGTAGCGTTATTGGTTGGAAATGTTATAATATTTTATTTTATGATAACAAAAACTCAGAAATTCACTGAAAAGCACAAAGGTTAAATGGACCTTAGAGTTAGGTAAAAATGGCAGTGAAAATGTTTCTTTGCAAGGTCTGGATCCCTCTTCCTTTTGTACTCATAATTGAACCTTATGCCGTCACCAGTGTATGCATCTTATATTCTGCCACATTCACCGTTGTGCATAGCAAAGGGCCCTGTGCTGTCACACAGCAGCACAATACAGGGCCCAAATTTCTTCTTATTGTGCATTCATCACTGGAACTATTTCACTAACCTGCTGCACACATTTAATGGTTTGTGACATCAATACAGTGCAAACATCAATTCATAGCCGTCTTCAGTGCACAAATGATATTCAACTCACTATTGTGAAATTCATTGGACAGGAGCAAGAGAGCTGTTTTGAAGTGACAGAATCCCCCTCAGAAATCCTTAGCATAATCCCAAATTTAACTCACCATAAGGAAAGTCTATAATGATGACGATTTGTCTTTTTTAATAGTTTCCTGAAAGTGTGTATCCAAAGCAAAGCAAATGCATGTGTGACCCAGGACTGGTATTGAAGCAATGCTTCGAATTTGTCAAGTGCCAGGAGTAATTTGCACATCAAATGTGTTTTTTATGTCTGGGTTGACAGTCAGATGTCAAAGAGACCAAATGCTTACAATATACAGTAGGCTATGGGGGGCTAGAGGATCAGTGAGTCAATCAGTAATTAAGAGCTCATACCAGGGTTGGGGTATCAATGTAGGTAAGTGTATAATTTTATGGTTTTCTTTAACCAGCCTCTTTCAGCAACTGACATGAGACTTTGTCACTCACTTTTTGCCTCAGCTCAGTGAACTATTCATCTCTCACCTTATGCTGTCGGCTGTTTGATTGTATCCTTCCCCCTTCACTTGAGTGCTTCCATTGAAGTGTAGGACAGGCTACTTTACAGCTAAAGACCTAAAAGTCAACTGCTGCTTGATCCTTCCTGTGTGCAGCGCTTGCCTCGAATAAAGCTGCATTAGTTAAAACATTCCAAGCAGCCAATTGTTTTTGCCAATGCTTGTTTTGCATTATGTTATTTGTGGCCCTCCATTCATAATGGGTCAGTAACAGAAAAAAACACAGAATGAAAAGTATTGCACAACTCCCCTTGAATGAGCTTTTAAGGACTGACCGATCCTCTCAATAATCTCGCAATTCTGGATATGGCAATCTGTCAGCTGGGTCCACTGTCCAGTCTCCTTTGATGCACCCAGTAGCAGAGAGGCTAGGATTCTGCATAGTGAAACCTGTGCCACAGAAGGGTGTGAAACCCTTAAACTGGCCTCGAGGGAGTTCCTTCAGGTACCAAGCAAAAATAAACAAAACGCTATTTTACAAGAGGGAGGATCAAGTCATAAATTCTCCAAGGCCAAAAACACAACTAAACAGGACAAACCCCAAAAATCATCTAACCATTCTCTGGAAAGCCCTACACAATATAAAACTAGGCAGATAAACATACGGCTCTCCCTTCAGTGGGTGGGTGTTCAAATAATTAGACATTTTCACATTGACTGGGTATTTCATCTCACTATAATGAGATTATTTTTATATATCTGGCACATAACTAGCATAGGTGGTCTGAAACAACAAAATCAAGGACATGGATTTTAAAGTCTCAACTGAGCAGGGTACTTGCAACTTAATCTCCACAAGTGCTGGAGTTCAAAGAAACATAACTATGAAAGTATTGGAGGACAGCTGTGATAAAGCTAGATACTTAGGGCCTCATTACAAGTTAGACGGTCTGGCCATCTTACGGCCATGGAGGAGGGCCTTCGAACGGTCCCTGGCCAACGGTTCCAGGACTGCCGTATTAGGAGTTCTACATGGGGCTGGAGTGACTGGTGGGCACAGGCATGGGGCAGTACAATAAAGTTACTGCAGGCCATGCTCTCCTACCTGTCAGCAGGATGGGCAGCCTGTTTGCATGCACCATGCCATGCACAGGACACAGTGCGCCTGCAAACCCCAAATTCTTTTGGGGAGCCTACATGAGCCCCTGCCTCCCCCTCCACTCTGCCGTACCCCACAGGCCCCACAGGCCCTTTAACTGCCAGATAGCCAAGCATTCCAAGGTAATGGAATTTTCAATGAAAATTTGGTGGTCCGGCAGATCATAATAGCCATGGCAGCCCTGATGCTGGGATCTCTCACATTGACAGCCACAGTGAAGGACCCCCCCAGTCCACGCCATACTGACTGTCAATACAGTGGGGCCGGCAGTCCCATAGCCAAACTCATAATACGGTGGTCGGACTGCCAACATGGTGTTCCATGGACCGCCAAATTTGTAATGAGGCCCTTAGCGCCTGATTACGGCCTTGGCGGATGGGATTATTCCATCGCAAACGTGATGGATCTCCCGTCTGCCGTATTACAAGTTCGATAGGATATAATGGAACTTGTAATATGGTCTGTGGGATATCTGTCAAGTTTGTTCCAGAGTAATCCCCTCTGCCATGTTCGTAATCAGGCCCTAAATGAGCTTCTGGGTGATGCAGAAGGCTGGCTAATGGGTGTACTGAATTTGGCTAGCTGTCTTTAAGTCTTCAACTCCTTTGGATATTAAGTAATTCAAAGTCAGAATGTCTAAGGAAGGATATTAAAAGTAGGATCTCTAACCAACGTTTTTGTCAAAAAGGGCATAATCTTCAGAAGACTTACAAATATAAAATGTTTGCAGAGATTGCTGTCTAGTGGTGTACGAAACTCCATGCTTTTTAAGAAATCTTTGGGCAGTTATGCAAAAGTGTACAGTCAGCACAGAATGTGTTTTGCATGTATCTCATAATTATTTATGTTAGAGTATGCCTTGCATAAATTGCCAGAGAAAACTTCTTGAGACTCGTTTTAACAGAAAACAATCTCTTGGAGACGCATTTTATACGTGAACCAGTGTCCTGCAGGTGAAATAATACAAACAACATGTAAAGCGAAGTTTTGAGGAACTGTGCAAATTATGCATCATATACTTTTCATAATCATTCAGCAATTCAAACATAAACTTAAAATTTCTCAAATGGAGATGAGAACTGTCAGGAAAACTATTGCCAGCGTTGTTAAGTTCTTCCCTCAGCAAAAATGATTCCCCTTTTCCCTGTACCCACATTGGTTACAGCGGCATCCTCACTCCCAGTGGCTCTTGCGAAGGCTGTTCTTAGAACTAGCTTCTTCAGGTTTAACTGCCACTCAAGATGGTGGCCGCAAATCCTTGTGAGGTCAGCGCTCTAGTGTTTCTACCTTGCTCATGCTGAATTTTCCCTCCAGCTGTTTCTCTCTGGGAGCCCTGCACTTCAACTGTCATCCTGAGGAAAAAAATACAAATGATGGACGGAATGAGGAACCAAGCAAAAATTCACCCCAGTCACACATCTGGGTTTAATTTAATCCTACAACTCTTTTGCTCACCATGCCACCCCAGTTTGGACCCAGCCATATGCAAATCATTCTTGACCTTGTTGCCCATGGGAACTGTCCAGCCCGAACTGCCAGGCCAGGTCCTCCCTGGACCGGAAACAAGCCCCTGGGACCGGTTTCAGGGTACCACCCTTCATCAGCCAGGCTAGATTGAATCCAGTGGCACAGTGAGCCCGGGACCCATGTCTGGGCATACCTGGTGCATTTATGGCGACAAAAGCAAAAAAAATAAAAAAATGAGGAGAATGAGCAGTGTTCCTGAGGTGCTTCGTTTAATAGAGAATACTTCCAGTTTTGAGAAATTCATTCTTTTTCCTGTTATGGTGTGCATACCAGCTACTTTTTCCCTTTTAAAGAAGCTGAATTTTTTCCTTCTTCCAACAACTGGCTAACAGCTTTCTGAGGAGAATTCGTTTTGGCTTCCCAGACTTGCCTATATATATATATATATATATATATATATATATATATATATATTCAAGAACTCTTTGCTTTGCAGGCTTGTCAGTCTTAGAGACAAACCTCCGTGCTCAGACCAATTCCTAGAGACTGTGATTGAGAAAACTGAACCTTGAGAAGGAGTTTTCGTTTCCTGTAAAATACATTAGTAGTTTGTATATTTGTGAACTTTTGATCTGTTCTCTTGAGAACCTTGGAAACCTTTGACACCTGGAGAAAAGAAGATATTAAGTTCACATTGTACTCTTAGAGAGAGGCTAGTCTCTCAAAAGATCCAGGTTAGGAGAACAATAGAATTGGGTGAATGTGAATGGCTGAACAGTTGAATGCGCACTAGAAATTTACTTATCTATGCTCTTATCACCCGACTGCAGCTCCTTCCTTTAAAGAAATCCCATTAAGAAGAAAGGTGCAGGTTTTAGAGACACACACTGAATATCCGATCTTCAGGTGGGAAACACAGGTTGACATTGGATCTGCAGGTGGTGTCTCTTTTTCTATTCCCATTCCCCTTTTCCCCTAGCGGATGCAGGGTTTATATAATCAGTTAAAGTCTGAGCATGCATCTGTTGGAGGGAGTTGGGTAAAAGGCATCTGCTCCCCTAGAAGTTTGATTTAATGGGTAATCTTCAAGAGCCCTAGAATGTTTTTATTGAAGGCAAAAGCCATATAGAAATGGCACACTGTAAGAGAACCATAGCGCCAATACAATTTGGAACTGATTTCGATTTTGGCAGATGAGCTACTCAGTTACAACGGTGATGGATATCTTGTCTGCCAAAATACATCCCAAAAAAGCATTATTTCCTATAGAATTTATATTTCGGTGGATGGGATATTCATCACTGTTGAGACGGAGTAACGTCTGTTGAAATCTAAATCAGGCCCTTTGTAAACAAAAGGCAATAGTCAGACAGAAAATATGCAGGTGATGCACAGTATCACAGAAACATGATTTCAATAAACAATGTATCCAGAGAAGGTGTACAGAAAGGTTCAATGTGAGGTAAAACTAATGAAAAAACATAGCTATCATAAGAAATGCACACTGAAGACAAGGATATAACAGAAAGATACCAGCAGAAAGAGTAAACTATAAGGGATAGCCCTGCACAGAAAAGCATGTGTTGGACCTATAAATTAATCAGACCCAGAATGACAGACAAAGTAAAGTTCCAATAAACTAAATAAAAGTATTTGCAAATAAATTGGAAAGCCAGGTGCTAAATGTGAGTCAAGCATGGAGATCAGGTAGTGGTGCCTACCAAGAGACAGGTGACTTGGTGGTACCTTGCATACTCTTAAATACAAACATAAAAATACTGGGAGACCTATTTAAAGATTGATGGACTGCCTGCCAAGCTTCCATGTTAGAGGAGGTTATTGTACGATGCTAACTCTTTATGTGGCATATGAACTGATATATACTGTTAGACCTGAGAGACTTAGGGTGGTCATTTAAACTTTTTGCCTGCCTCCCTCCACTTTTTGAAACAGTGTTTGCTGCTTTTAGGACTCTGCACACTTTACCACTGCTAACCAGTGCTAAAGTGCAGATGTTCTCTCCCTTAAAACATGGTGACATTGGCTTATACCCATTTGGCTTATTAAGTGTACTTATAAGTCCCTTGTAAAGTGCACTACATGTACCTAGGGCCTGTAGATTAAATGCTACTAGTGGACATGCAGCACTGATTGTGCCACCCACATAAGTAGCCCCTTAACCATGTCTCAGGCCTGCCATTGCAAGGCCTCTGTGTGTGGTTTCACTGCCAATTTGGCATTTAAAATTACTTGCCAAGCCTAAAACTCCCTTTTTTCTACATATAACTCCCCAAAGGTAGGCCCTTGGTAACCCATAGGGCAGGGTGCTGTGTAGGTAGAAGGCAGGACATGTACCTGTATAGTTTATATGTCCTGGTGTGTAAAACTCCTACATTTGTTTTACACCGCTGTGAGGCCTGCTCCTTTCATAGGCTTACATTAGGGCTACCCTCATATAGTGTTTGAGGGGTAGATTCTGATCTGAAAGGAGTACCAAGGTCATATTGAGTATGGCCAGAATGGTAATACAAAATCCTGCTGACTGGTGAAGTTGGATTTAATATTACTATTTTTGAAATGCCACTTTTAGAAAGTGAGCATTACTCTGCACTTAAATCCTTCTGTGCCTTACAATCCACATCTGTCTGGGTTAGTTGACAGCTCCCTTGTGCACTTCACTCCGACAACCCCAAACACAGGATGCTCAATCACACCTGCACACATCTGCATACTGAATAGCTCCTCCTTGGCTGGGAGGGTGGAGGGCCTGATTTTGACATGTCAAAGGACATCGGCCTACCCTCACACAGTGGACTGCCAAACCCCCTACTGGGACCCTGGCAAACAGGATGGAACTGAAAGGGGACCTTGTGCATTTCTAAGCCACTCTTTGAAGTCTCCCCGACTTCAAAAGCACATCTGGGTATTTAAACAGGGCCTCTGACCCTACCATCTCTGGCACCTCTGGACAAGATACCACTGGTGTGGAAACTCTGAACCAGAACCTGCAATCTGCCAAGAGAAGCTTCCTGGCTGCCCAAAGGACTCATCTGACTGCTTTTCTGCAAAGGACTACTGCCTTGCTGTTGCCCTGCTGGCTTGCTGCCCTCTGGCTCTGCTGAGAAGTGCTCTCCAAAGGCTTGGATTAAGCTTGCCTCCTGTTTTCTGAAGTCTCAGATCCAAAAAGACTTCATCTCTGCAAATAACTTCTTGTGTGGTGAAATTTTGACGCACAGTCTGCCAGAAATTACGCACAGACTGCATCGCAGTGAGAAAATCACCACACGCCAAACCGAACAACGCTACCTGTCTCCCCGAGTGGAGATCAATGCAGTGGCAGCACTGTGACTGGAACTTCTACACACAGGCCACTGGATCAACGAAAAGCAGAGCCGGAATGACACAGCCCGACTTCCTGTGAGAAGAATCGATGCAGCGCCTGCCGTGTGACAGAAACTTCCCTGCATCGCCCACCGGATCGACGCAGCTCCTGTGACTTCGTCCTGCACACCCAGGATTTCTCTGCATCATCCCCGGGACATTCAAATTCCCCGCATCCTGAAGAAGATCCATATCCACGTGCCAGGAATCGATGCAAGGCCCAGACTGCATTCAAAATATCGGCGCATCGTCTGTGTGCGCCCAGACAAACTGATGCACATCTCCCCATTTTTCACACCTCTCCTCCTCTGCAGTCCCTTGCGGATAATTTAGACGCTACCTAGGTACTTTGTGTTTGCAAGAGACACTTATTGCTTTTTAGAACTTAGGACTCTTTCTATAATTCTCTAAAGTGATATTTCAATGTGTACTTATCAAATCTTGATCGTTTTTACCTTATTTTAGCCATGTAACTATTCTATATTTTTCTAAACCTATGTGGTTTATTTTTGTGATATTTTTACTGTGTTAGTGCATGATTTATTGCACAAATACTTTACACATTGCCTTCTAGGTTAAGCCTAACTGCTCAGGGCCAAGCTACCAGAGGGTGGGCACAGGATACTTTGGATTGTGTGTGACTTACCCTGACTAGATTTAGGGTCCTTGCTTGGACAGGGGGTAACGTGACTGCCAACCAAAGACCCCATTTTTAACATATACCATGCAAAGAGTCCAGTGGTTCCCCTACTAGTGGACAGGGCTTGTTCTAGCAATCCCAAAGTGCTCTTTTTAGGGAGTTAGTGATTTTGAACATCCTTAGGCTTATCAGGGAGGAGTGTGAGACATCTGCAAATACACACACAGTCAATAAATGAGACACACGACTCAATAAGGAGATTCATACTAATTTACAAGAATGATACGTGTTTTTATATATGGTTTGGTACCAGAATCAATACGATCAGGTAAGTACATTTTGCAAGAGAAATGTTTACAGTGTAGAGAAGTTAACACAGTGAAATTCTTGAAAGCTGCAATGTTATCCTATGGAGGAACAACAAATAATGGCAAACAGGAACAACAAATATCAGCAAATAGGTAAAATAGAGTAACTTTTAGGACCATTCTCCTGGACTTAAGGTATGTATTGGGCAAAGGTCAGGGGTCAGGACCACACCAGCAGATTACACCGAGAGGTACTGGGGCAGCCAGGTGCATAGGTGTAGTGTAGTGTAGGGTGCCCAAAGTTATCAAAGGGAATCAGACAAGTTGGAAAGAGGCTGCAGGTTAGGACTAGGTACCAAGTTAGGGTGAGCCACTGAGTGGGCTCAGGTCTTGCGATGTTCTGGGAGGTAGGGACACAAATGGTCCTTTACTCCTTGGTCCAGGAAGTCTGGGTGCAGAGGGTTCTTGGAGTGTCCGGTGTCCATCACTGGGGCGGTTGCGGTGCCCCTGGCCCACGGAAAAAACTGCAGGTATTGACTGGGGGATCAGACTAAGTGAACCAACAAGTGGGCTCAAGTCTCAGAAGCCTAGGGGACGCAGAGACACCAGCGGTCCTTTTCTCCTTGGTCGGAGACGTCCAGGTGCAAAGGTGTTCGTGGTTGAGGGGGACCTATGCAAAGATACTGCAGGCATTGAAGTGAGGGCGCAGTAGGGAATGCCACAATGGACTTTATCTCTGGAGACACTGGGGACACAGGCTGGGACCATCGGGTGAAATGGTGCTGTCCAACTGTGGTTTTGGGGGACTGGAGTGTTCTTCAGTTGTTCTTGGTTGCCTGCAAGGAAGCAGGGGAGAAGCTCCACTACTGAAAAGGAGTTCCTTTGCACTGGGGTGAAGGCTGTCAGTCTTCACTGGCTTTTGGAAGTTTCAGCAACTGGAGACCAAGACGACTTTGGCACGATTGTTGTAGTTAGCAGGCAGGCTGGCAGGGTTGTTGCCGAGTCTATCCCTTGGCTTTAGTTCTCGCTTTTGTGTCTCTGGATTGTTCTTCTTCTTCAGGTCAGCAGGATCCAATTTCCTGGTGCCAGGGGCTCCCCTAAACGTTGAATTTAGGGGTGATTCAGGAACTGTAGGGTAGTAGCCAATGAGGTCACTACACCCCCTATATGACCACGTTCTGTGGAAAGTGGACATAACCCTGTCTAAAGGTTCCTAGTTCTGCCATCACTAAGATGGCAGACTTTTAAAAGTTGTGTCCACATCAGGCAGCTCACCTTACGGATTGGACTGACCTGAGAATTGGGCACGGCCCTCTGACTTCTAATTTTTGTGTCTGTCCAGGTGCCAGATGGGCCCAAGAGCAGGGGGTCGGCATCCTCTCCTTTGAGAGAATCCAGATCTACATATCTAGGTTGTTAGGGTTTTTTGAAGCCTTATGCCTTGAAATGCATATTCACAGGTCATCCTGTTGGGATGGGTTTTGCTAACACTCCTGCCAGAGCAGGCTGTGTTCAGGCTGAGTTTCTGTCCACCCGAGAACAAAGGCTCTCACCCCTGGGGGTCAGAAACGTGTGTAGTGGTGGCAGCCTAGTTAGAACTAGTCATCCAGCAAATGAGTAGATGGTAGGATTTTAGGGGGCACCTTTGAGGTACTCTATGGATGTGTATATTAATAAATCCATCACTGGAATCAGTGAGGGTTTATTAATACAAGATGTTTGATACCAAACATCCCTATTTTCACTGAAACTATGATGTAGCTGGAGAACTCGTACTGACTGGTGTCCAGCACACATACTTAAAATGGTTTCCCTGCTCACTCACTATGTCTGAGAATCGACAAAGACATAATGGGGGCTTATGTGCTCTTTCAGATATGTCCTCACATGTACTATAATACACCATGACTTAGGATTGTAAGGCCTTTTGTAGAGGTGACTTACATATATTGCATGCAGTATTAGGGTACCTGGCACAATACATGATGCAGTCCTTGAGGACACCCTTTGGTACCCACCCCCTAGGTACCAGAGGTACTATTTACTAGGGGCTTATTGGGGTGCCAAAGGTTGGCCAATTGGGGGATAATTGCCGTTTTAAGGAACTGAAGGGGTCATTCTGCCGGAGCCGCCCGCCTGGATGGATCCGCTGAATGACCGCACCGCGGTCAAAAGACCGCGGCGGCCATTCTGGCTTTCCCGCTGGGCCGGCGGGCGACCGCCAGAAGGCCGCCCGCCGGCCCAGCGGGAAACCCCCCTCAACAATGAAGCCGGCTCCGAATGGAGCTGGCGGAGTTGTAGGGGTGCGACGGCGATTTTCAGTGTCTGCAAAGCAGACACTGAAAATCATTATGGGGCCCTGTTAGGGGGCCCCTGCACTGCTCATGCCAGTGGCATGGGCAGTGCAGGGGCCCCCAGGGGCCCCACGACACCCGTTCCCGCCATCCTGTTCCTGGCGGTAAAAACCGCCAGGAACAGGATGGCGGGAAGGGGGTCGGAATCCCCATGGCGGCGCTGCAAGCAGCGCCGCCATGGAGGATTCCCTGGGCGAGGGGTAAACCGGTGGGAAACCGCCGGTTGCCCTTTTCTGACCGCGGCTTTACCGCCGCGGTCAGAATGGCCCAGGAAGCACCGCCAGCCTGTTGGCGGTGCTTCCGCGGTCCCCGGCCCTGGCGGTCATGGACCGCCAGGGTCGGAATGTCCCCCTAAATGTAGCACTGGGGACCTGGTTAACAGGACCCCATTGCACTTTCTGTAAAAATTGCATCAGATACTAGGCAAAAAGTTGGGGGTAACCATGTCAAAAAGGGGCAGCTATGGCATCGGTTAGGGCATCTACTATCCTAGGGGAGGATTGTGCACCAAATTTAGGAATTTTCATTGATGGATCTCTGTACCTTCAGTAGCGCCACTTCTGTACCATCTCCAACGGAGACACTGATACTTTATTGAGCTGGTACACTATATGATGCATCCAATTAATAAAGTGTTTGGTTTATACAACCTCCATATCCTAGACCAGAATATCTCCATGATGTTCTGGGCAGTGGCGTAGCGTGGGGGGTGCAGGGGGGGCCGGCCGCACCGGGCGCAACATCTTGGAAGAGACTCGAGTGCTAAAATCCACGGGTTAGGGGGCGCAAATTACTTGCCTTGCCCCGGGTTAGGGGGCACAAATTACTTGCCTTGCCCCAGGTGCTGACAACCCACGCTACGCCACTGGTTTTGGGTAAGGTAAACTAAGCAATGCATCCACCACTTTGTGCCAGGAGTCCTTTTGAAGATATACTTTCATGTCAAAGGTTAACATTGGCAGTGGCAGGTGAAGTTCCACTGATGGAAAAACAGTAGTTCCCTCGTCTCTAAGTAGGAAACAGGAACTTTGAGTAGGCAACACTGTGCTCCTGACAGTTTATACCCTAGCACTGCTCCGCAAAGCTCGAATTGACCCCTTTAGACCTAGAGATTTAGCAAATCACACTAGTAAGGCGAACTAGGTATTGCAATCCTGCTAAATTATCAGAAAGGAAGAATTTGAGATGTTGCCAGTGTAAATGGCTTTAAATGGGTGCCTATACAGAAAATTGTGTGAGCACGGACAGCACAACGTGAATAGTAACATATACATTTATTAGACAGCACCCATTCTTGTAATACTAAACCCAAGGACTGAATATTTGGACTGGAATACGGCTTGGGATCAGGAATCTTTCATTCGTGCCTTGTTTTTTACACCAATCATCTGAATGGATCTCTATTTTCTCATTTTGTTTTGTTCGACTATCGTCTGGCTCCAATGTTAAAGGTAGAGATAAGCCTACTTCTCGCACTTCACCCTCTGTTTCCTGTACTGTTCTAAACTGTTCTAAACGGGCCTATTATGGTTCCTCTTCTTTAAATTAATCTCCTGCTGGATTTAACACCTCATAGTGCACTTTGATTAACCAACTAGCTGATACATTACAACTGTTGGGAGCGACATTTGCATAATTTGTGTTGAAATAAAAGACCCAGCGCAGGTTACACGTTGTCCGAGTCTTTATTCAAAGCATCACATATTCCAGTCAAAAGTGACAAAATGGAAGTCGGAACTCAATAAGGTGTTAAACAACAGCTGAAAGGAACACACTAATGGGGCAGAATGGGAACAGGAGAGAGAGAGGTTTGAGCCAAAGGAATAAGACACTAAGGCCCTCATTCTGACCTTGGCGGGCGGCGGAGGCCGCCCGCCAAAGTCCCGCCGTCAGGTTACCGTTCCGCGGTCGAAAGACCGCGGCGGTAATTCTGACTTTCCCGCTGGGCTGGCGGGCGGTCGCCTTCAGGCCGCCCGCCAGCCCAGCGGGAAAGAGGCTTCCACGATGAAGCCGGCTCGGAATCGAGCCGGCGGAGTGGAAGCTGTGCGACGGGTGCAGTTGCACCCGTCGCGTATTTCACTGTCTGCGCAGCAGACAGTGAAATACATGTAGGGGCCCTCTTACGGGGGCCCCTGCAATGCCCATGCCAGTGGCATGGGCACTGCAGGGGCCCCCAGGGGCCCCGCGACCCCCCCTACCGCCATCCGGATCCCGGCGGTCGGACCGCCGGGATCTGGATGGCGGTAGGGGGGGTCGGAATCCCCTCGGCGGCGCAGCAAGCTGCGCCGCCTTGGAGGATTCAATGGGGCGGCGGTACACTGGCGGGAGCCCGCCAGTGGTGCCGGTCCGACCGCGGCTTTACCGCCGCGGTCGGAATCCCCATTGGAGCACCGCTGGCCTGTCGGCGGTGCTCCCGCGGTCCTCCGCCCTGGCGGTCTTTGACCGCCAGGGTCAGAATGACCGCCTAAGTGCAACAATTTGCTTTCATGTAATTACACAAAATTCAGGTAAAAGTACATGAAGTTACCCACAATTAGAAAAAATACATTTCGTCATTTCATGCTTTAATTTATCACGAAATGCATTCTCACATCATTATTTGGCAGCAGGAAGCATTAAAGATGCGTTATAACTAAATCACCACAAACAGCTGCTCGCATTCTCTTGTTCCCATGTGTTTAGCGTAAATTGTAACTTAGAATGGCTTGTAATTACGCAAAGTGGCGTAATGGTGTAATTTTGGGAAATTTGCAGAAAAAGTGTATTGTAAAATTCCCATAATTACTCGAACTTTTCCAGTGTAATTTGAATATTGTCCAGTAAAACTCCTCAACAAGTATCTGTTCCATGGTTTTCAGTCAATTTAGCACTATAGAAAAAAAACAGAAAATAAAAGTTGGGCAAGCTGAATGAACATGGAGCCTTCTCAATGAAAAGAGGGCAATTTACTCCTCAAGGTGACACTTTGCAACTTTAAGACTCTGCGTCTATCTTCTATTGCAACTCGAACAAAATGCTAGAGGCAAGAAATGTTCAGACAGTAGTTTACAGATCTTCAGTAAATTTCCAGACCTGTGCCCACAGCTCATCAACATTCTCCCATACCTAACAGTGTGCGATTAATCATTAGTGACATAAACCGAATTTGTAACATGATCTTTATTAATGAACCACTCCTTTACATTCTGCATTCTTTTTTCTCGGCCTTGTTCTGTTTGAAATCAAGTTGTCTCTCTTGTCCATGCCCTCTGTTCTAATGTGATAGTGGTCCCTCTGCTGTCTGAGAATTCAAATCAGATGCTCACCTTTCCAAATTATGTCATTTTTGACCCATTTGATGGTACCTTTTTCTGTAAGATGAGTAGCTGTCATCCCAGTGGTGGTGACAGTCTCTGTGACCTGGCAGTCCCTTAGCCAATGGGCTGCCAGGTCAGATACTTAATCCAGATGAGCCAGAGGCTCGTTCAGTGTAAACCTGCTGCTTCCCCTACTCTAAATAAAATGTGAGAATAGCAACTGTAGTGAGGCTGTACCACTAAAAATGTAGACCTGAATTCAATAAAAGGGGTGCTGCATCAAATGCAGTGTAACATTTCTTGCCCGCTCTATGCATAATGCATGCATTGCATCACTTTGTAAATATGGCATGGGGAAAAGCCACTTTAGCTTAAAAAAATGATGCTAAGGTGGCACTAAAATGGCACAAGGGGCTCTTAAATCTGCCCCTAAGAGTGATGCTCCCATTCTGCTAAACTTTAATTGCATCCATAAATCTGTTTCTATATATTAAAAAATCATGAGAAAGAGCCAGATACATTGGACTAAGACTTACTTTGTTTTGATCAATGAACAGATGTTATATATACAATGTCTGGATATATTTATGATTCTTTAATCCTTCCACTAGGTCGGTCTCAGAAAACATAGACAGACCAGTGTGTAGCCCTGTATTTCAAACTACATGATGTTACAGCAGCTATAGCAGAGAGCCACACTCTTCATGGTCTGCATTTTGTATCCCTTCCCCTTTTATCCCAGTGGCTTAATTTCCATTTCCCCTTTCAATCATTGGGAGATCAGATTGAAGATACAGTGGGGAAGAGGGTATCTGCATCACTTCTGTAAAGGTCACAATCAGATATTAGTGCTTCAGTTTTGACTTCTTCCAGTCTCTTTTCAACTTTGCTTCAGACTCGCCTTGACATAGTTGAGAAAGCTTTTGATCATGCTAAATGAGGAGACAACAGCAGTCCTTCTTAATGGGTGCTGGACTCTAATCCTATCTGAAGAACATAGGCCTTCTTAAACAGGCCATATTCCTTCACCAGCAACTGTGGTATGACATCTTGCTAACTAAATTGATTTAAGACTTAAGGTGGCGTTTCATCTGCAAATTATTTCATGGATATCCTGAGTTCACCAAATTCTTGATAACGCCCTGGTATTTGAAAAAAATATTGAGTTGCAAATATCGGGAGACAGAAATATGGGGAAAAAATGTAATGATACAAAAATATTGTGATGCAGCAATATCATTGTCAAAAATGTCGTTTTTTTCAGGTAACTAACATTGTTGTAAAGAATATTGTTGTTAAGAATATCATTGTTGTAAATATCGTGTTCATAATATAGTTGTAAAAAAACGTTTTTTAATTAATTTAATGTGTTTGAAGTCATTGTTGGAAATTGACCTAGCTATAGAGTTACCTCCAAACTTTTACCATCCCCCTCCTACTTTTTGCTTGATTTCTTTTTGTTTTTTTTTTTGGAGGGGAGGAGGAACTAAGCACAACCCCACTCGCGTATGAACAGGCTGTGCTTTGTCACCACACAATAGGCTTAATGACCCTGTATTGTCAGTGCAGTCAGCTAGAAACCAGGGCAGGGGAGACTGGAAATTCCTGGAACTTCAAATTTCTTCCTGGAACTTCTATGACCATCTAAATGCAGGGCGACAAGACATAAAAACAGAGCTCTCAGACCCACTCTTCAGATCACTACTGGACCTGCAGAAGGACTCTCAGAGGACTGCTTGGTTCTGTGTCCTGCTGTGCACTTTGCCGGACTGCTGCTCTACTTGGAAGGACTGCTTTGTTGCCTGGAGCCTGCCTCAAACCTTTAGAGGCCAACCCTGCATTGGAGCCTTTCATCTGGGTGGAGCCTTGCATCTGGGTGGAAGCCCAATCCCGGATGGGTAGTAGCATGACCTAACAACATGTCCCCACCGCTGCTTCCAACAGCGGTGGCTGGAAATCTAGGCATTATGTTTGATGGCCAACTTTCATTAGGGGCATGGTTGTCAGCAGCTGTCAAGTCTTGCTTTTGGATTTTTCGCATGCTGAGGAAATTTCTTCATTGTCTTCCTCACCGTGCACAAGTTACAGTGGCTAGGACACTAATCCTCTCTAGGCTGGATTATGCCAATGTTGTGTACTTGGGTGTCCCAGATTATCTGACCTAACGGATACAAGTTATGGAGAACATGGCAGTCTGCCTACTGTTTAAAATTTTGAAATATTCATCAGTGTCCCTATTTCGGGAAAGACTACATTGGTGCCAGTTCAACAACGCATAATGTACAAGGCACTAACTCTGCTTTTTACAACAATGGGCCTATGTATCTTAACGTGAGGACCAAGGAGTAACGTCCTGGAAGATTCATGCGGTCTAGCAATACCAGTTTAATTGTGGTTTCCCACTTTAAAAGGCAACACAGAAGAGGCTCCCCCTTCACTATCAAATTGGCAGGTTTGCGGAACTGGTTGCCTGAACAACAGAAGACCATTTCGGAGGAAGTAAAATTTGAGAAGGAGCTGGAAACATTCCTATTCAAGTTTCAGGGATGAGTGGACTTCGGTGGTTTTCTGCTTCTTTCCATTCTCAGTACCTTAAGCACTAGTGCACTCTTTTTGAGTAGCCACATGCTATAGAAGACTCTTTCATTCATCTTTACCTGCACCCACGATTTCCAGAAGTTACTTCCAGGGCTATTTTAGCTGGCCTCCTGTTCAGAGCCACAGTGATATAACAGGCTCCCACCATCTTAAACCCACATCTGTACTCAGTCTGAGTGAGTCTTGAACGCCCAAGAGGTCTTCATGTACTCCTCAACTCTTGGTTGTAGTGCTAAAGGTGCCCAGGTATCAATGCTATTTTTAACCATAAACTTTAAAAATTCATAACTCCAGTTCTTCTAGTTGTATCTTCACCTGCACCCACGACCTCCAGACGTGATGCCAAGGGCTATTCCTTCTGACCTCATGTTCAGAGCCACAGAGATATAACAGACTCTACCATCTTGAACCTACACCTGGACCCATCCTGAGTAAGTCTTGAAACCCCAACAGGTCTCCATCCACTCCGGGACCTTTGGTTGAGGTGCTAAAAGTACTCAGGTGGCCATTTTCAAAAACTGAGAACTTGCTATTTTGAATCTTAAACTTTAAAAATTAAGAGCATGTTCTGCTAATTGGACTTTGAAGCTTTTGGTGCCAAATAATTTATTAACATTTCCTCAACATTTTTTTATTGTGTTGTGTTATCACTGTATTGCTGCTTGTGTACTGCATAAATACTTAACAAATTGCCTCCAAGTTTAGCCTGACTCCTTTTTGTGCCAAGCACAGGTAAAATTAGTGACTTTTTGTGATCTACCCTGCAAGGGATTGTGGCTGTTGCTTGAGCAGGGCTCACAAACCAGTCAACCAACACCCCAATTTCTCCCATTGGTATTCAGAGGTGTGGATTAGGACTTGTGTTTGTGTAGTACCATACAGTGATATGTGTTACACAAAAATCTCAGAAAAATAATTTGGCAACAGAGTTGACCTCTTTTTTAAATTCTCCTTAGTCTCCATCAGTTGTTTTCATATTTTCTAAATTAAAAAAAACGATCATCCTCTACTACCGTGGAGATGGAGCTGATGGATGTTGACAACCTCACTATGGTTGAGCTGCAAAGGCTCTGCAGGAGAGGGGGCTGAATGTGAAGAAAGAAAGCTTTCAAAGTAGACTAACAGGTAGCCCTTTGAGCCTATATGGAGGTCAAGAGGATGCAAGCTGCAGCTCAAGAGGATGATGATGAGTGGGATCTGTGTCCAGATGAGGATGAGGACCAGGTCCTAGTGGAGACCCCAGAGCTGCGGGGAGACCGCACGGACCCCAAGAGGAGAATCAGGATACCTGGAATGGGGCAGGGGGCAGTGTGTCTTACAGAGGTCTGCCACAAGTGGAGTTGGAGGAAAGCAGGAAGGAAACAAAACTCAAGCTGGAGCTGGCTAAACTAAAGTTAGAGGTGGAGAAAGCTGAGAGGGTCTTAGCTGAAAAGAAACTACTATTGGAGCATGAGAAAAATATGATGGAGCTGGACATTAAAGCCAAGCAAGATGGGTCTAACAGCAATGGTTGCAGCAAATCAGCAGTGTCTACTGGAGAGGTGAGAGT
The DNA here is from genome assembly GCF_031143425.1 of Pleurodeles waltl. Classification (NCBI taxonomy): domain Eukaryota; kingdom Metazoa; phylum Chordata; class Amphibia; order Caudata; family Salamandridae; genus Pleurodeles; species Pleurodeles waltl. The sequence continues at coordinate 254,819,490 of NC_090443.1, read as the reverse complement.
TCACATACCCAAAGACCTGGTGGCCAATTATATGGTAAAGGTGATATAGATACATGGTTTTCAGCCTATGAGGTAGCACTAAGGGTACACAGGTTTTCAGAGGAGTACTTGGGGTGGAGAGTATAGCTTGTGGAGGTACATCACATTGGTAGTGAGGGACACAAAACTGACACTAGAGGTAGAGGACTAGACCAAGTATACCCCCATGAAGGCCCTTCTTCCTTCTAAATTTGGATTGACCCCAGAGAAATACAGTCAAAGATTCAGGGACAGCCACAAACTTACAAATCAGTTTTGGGTGGACTTCATAGATTTTGTGTTAGAAATGGGGTCTCTAGTTGGCAGTCAGTGTACACACAGGACCCTCACTCTAGTGGGATACACAGCTCAGATAACCACAGCTCACCCCCTTGGTATTTTCGCATTAGCAGTCAGGCTTATCTCAGAGGCAATGTGGAAAGTATTTGCACCAACAAACACAGTGAAAACACCACCAAAGGACTCCAGACCAGTTTAGAAAAATAGCCAATATTTATTTAAATCAAAGACCAAAACAACAAAAATTAAAAATACAAAAGCAAAGATAGGCATTTTTAAACCAAAAAAAAGAGTCTTAATCCATGGAAATCAATGGATGCATTGTTTCAGCACAAAGTACCTGGTATGCATAAAAAATAATGCTGCATGTGCGTGCGTTGGAAAAGCAATTGATGCGTCAATTCCTTACTTGCAAGTGAGGCTGTGCGACGATTCTTTCTCCGCTGGGTAAGCAATGCGTCGATTCTTTTCTCACATGGAAGAGATGCATCGATTTTCAGGCAAGCAGCCCTAGGTCTGTCCGGTGATGTTGCAGGTTTTGATGTCCAGGGATGATGCACGGAAAATCTGGACACAAGGCAGCGATGAATACGCACTGAGCTGGCGATGCAGCAATTTCACCAGCAATGCATCAATTTTTCAGCTGCAGTGCAGGTGCTGCATCATTTCGTCTGCAGCTTGGCTCTGGTGCGTGGATTTTCACCATGGGTTCACCAGTTTCTCCTTTCCAGGGCCCAGGGACTGGATGTGGCACCACTTGGCAGGGTAAGGGTCTCAGCAAGAGTGCCCAGGTGTTGGCAGATGAAGTATTTGATGACCCTGAGGCTTCAGGACAGGGGCAAGCTCAGTCCGGGCACTTGGAGAATCTTCCCAAGCAGGATACACAGCAAAGTCCAGTCTTTGTCCTCTTTAAGGCAGAATCAGATACTTCAGGCCCACCCAGCAAAGCACACACAGCAAAGGGGCAGCACTCCTCCTCCAGCTCTTCAGTTCTTCTTGACAGAGGTTCCTCTTGATCCAAAAGTATTCTAAAAGTCTTGGGTTTTGGGTCTACTACTTATACTAATTTCTGCCTTTGAAGTAGGCAAACTTCAAAGGAAAGTCTTGTTGTTCACAAGATCCTGCCTTGTCCAGGCCTGGCCCAGACACACTCCAGGAGACTGGAGACTGCATTGTGTGAGGACAAACACAGCCCTTCCAGGTGCCGGTGTCAGCTCCTCCCTCCCCACTCAAGCCCAGGAATACTGATTAGGATATGCAGGACACACCTCAGCTCCCTTGGTGTCACTGTCTTGAGGGAATTCACAAACAGCCTAACTGTCGGTCTGACCCAGATGAGAATTCCACAGGCAGGCAGAGGCACAGAATGGTTAAACAAGAAAATGGCCACTTTCAAAAAGTAGCATTTTCAAACAGACTATCTAAAAAACAACTCTACCAAAAGATATATTTTTAAATTGTGGTTTCAGAGACCCCAAACTCCAACTCTCCATCTGCTCCCAGTGGGAAGCTGCACTTTAAAGACATTTAAAGGCAGTCCCCATGTTAACCTAGGGGAGCGATAGGCCTTGCAATAGTGAAAAACACATTTGGTAGTATTTCACTATCAGGACATGTAAAACACACCGGTACATGTCCTACACTATTTAATGCACTGCATGCTGCCCATTGGGCTGCCTAGGGCCTACCTTAGGGATGACTTACATGTAGCAAAAGGGATGGTTTGGGACTGGCAAGACCTTGCCAGGTCGAATTGGAAGACTGTGCACACAGACACTGCAGTGGCTAGTCTGAGACATGTTTTTTGGGGCTACTGATGTGAGTGGCACAATGAATGCTGCAGGCCCACTAGTAGTATTTGATTTACAGGCCCTGGGCACCTCTGGTGCACTTTCCTAGGGACTTGCCAGTAGATCAAATATGTCAATCATGGATAAGCCAATCACCAATACAATTTAGACCGAGAGCATTCGCACTTCAGCCCTCGTTAACAGTGGTAAAGTGCCCACAGTCCTAAAGCCAACAAACGCTGGTCAGAAGAAATGGGAGGAAGGAGGCAAAATGTTTAGCGATGACCCTGCAAAAAGGGCCAGGTACAACATTATGCCAGCAGGGCACGGAAGGGCTGGGTGAGGGGCATCAAAGTAGATGCTTTCAATGGGCTGTACAATCTGATTCTGAGGGAGCACATGCTCAGTACCTGTTTTTCAGAGCTGTGCCAGCACCTGGTAGATAACATGCTTGGTGACCCCAGGAAGCTTTCTGAGGAGGCGGACCTCTGGGTCAGCACCAGAGTGTCCAAAATGGTACCTTGGAGTGACTCTAAGAAGGGTGGCTCAGGTTCCCCCCAGCAGGAGGTGGAAGGTCAAGGGATACCCATACAAGTCTCAGGGTAAGGAGGAAGGAAAGGGTCACTATCTACTTCTGAAAAGAAGGACTGAGGGTCTAGTGGAGGATGACCCACGGTTCACCTTTTCCAACCTTGCTGCTTTGAGTGTTCTCCACTAAGACACATGCAGGAGGGCTCTGTCTTTCAAAAGACATCACCCACTGGTGGGAGATCTACAGGAGTGGCCTTTTTGACCTGAAGAGGGGGTATTCCTCAGGGGCAGAAGATAGAGCATACCCTAGTCTACCTTAGTTGGTTAGTGAACTCAGAGGACAGACCTGTGATCCCTAAGGGGAGTCGTTACTTTCACCAGGTCAAAGTGAATGGGGTCTCTGTCACTGCTTTGAGGGACACCAGGGGAGCCACACCAAGGTAGTGGAAAGGCAAATTACCCCAGACCAGTACACCAGTCAGGTGTGTATGGTAACCCAGGCCCGGGAGCAGGGGCAGGCCTTTGTACGCTCCATGGCCCTGGTATCCCTGGAGTACGGTGGAGAAGTAACTCAGAGAAGGGCAATAGTTAGTCCCCAGATGTCCATAGACTGCCTTCAGGGGAATGAGTTTTCACCTGTGAAAGAAGAGTGCCCTGAAAGCTCAGATATCTGGACATACCGCTCCCTAAGGGAGGGTACAGAAGCCCAGATGGAGTCATAGTGTGAGGAAAGACTCACCCCTGATGCCTGTGCAGCCTCAGGGTACAAAGTCTGAGCTGAGTGACCAGACTCAGGTTACCACCACTGAACAGGTGGGAGTGAGAGTGAAGAAAGAGTGCCTGACACCTGAGGCTACTCTTCCAACTGTGAGAAACCAACCACGGAGAACAGAGACCTCAGGGAGGACTGGGATCTGGTTATTGACACTTATAGCTGTCACTAGTCTCTGTTGGTTACCTTCCTGATGTGCAGAGTTCTCCTTGGGTTGGAGACAGAACTCTGACCCAAGAGGGGGCATGGGCCACATCACTTTGTTAGCCATGGTGATACTGTCTGCCTACTGGGATGCATCTGTGAGCACGTTATGGCTAAGTGTTGCACAGATGTGGTGCACAAGAGAGGAGAAGCGGTCCCCATTTGCCAGTTCGGTGGCTCAGGAGAGTGTAGACAGTTGGGTTCAAGTGAATTCAGAGAGGCATAGACCTGACAAGTACCTCTGCAGTAGACGGCCATTGTCCATGTTCTATCGCCTAGCAGACAAGTCCATCAAGGTACTGATTAGTCTACCCTGGCTTCAGACTGAAAGGGGGGGGTGTTGAAAATGGCCCTCTCTACCGGGTCACTCCAAAACTTTTTGCCTTCCTCCGCCTAATTTTTGCTGGATTGTGACTTGATGGCCTTAGTACTCTGTGCACTTTACAGCTGCTAACCAGTGCTAAAGTGTTTGTGCTCACTCCCTTAAAACATGGTTTGATTGGCATGCACGTAATTGGCATATTTAATATATATGTCATTTCCTTCTAGAGGGGTGTACCATATACCTAGGGCATGTAAATTAAATGCTACCAGTGGTATTGTGCAACCCACTTAAGTAGCCCTTTAAAACGTGTTCTAGTCCTGCCACTGCAGCCTGAATGCACGGTCACACTGTCATGTTGACTTGGCATTTATACCCTTTGCCTTAAACTCCCCTTTTATTGCATACAAGTCATCCCTAAGGCAGGCCCTAGGTAGCCCATAGGGCAGGGTGCTGTATAATTAAAAGGTAGGACATATACTTTTACGTTTTACCTGTCCTAGTAGTGAAAAATAAATACATTTGTTTTTCACTACTGTGAGGCTTACGTCTCTCCTAGGATGACTTTGGGTATTCCTTTGTGAGGCTTACCCCTCCCATAGGATAACTTTGGGGATTCCTTATTATATTTAATAAGGTGTAATTCCTAATCCAGAGGTGGTAGATATGTCATGTTTGGTATCTATTAACTTGTAATGATAAACTCTCTTTGATGGTAAAGTCGAATTTATAATTGCAAATTTGAAAATGTCACTTTTAGAAAGTTGGCATTTTCCTGCCATTAGCCCTTTCTGCCTGCAGCTTGCCTTCGTCCGCATGACTGGGACATTGTGAATTAGGACTTTGTGAATTCCTCCCAGGCAGTCACACAATAATGGGATTAGCAGAGCCTGAATGGACCATTAACTGACCTAATTGGGGGACAGAGCTGAGCACACCGCACTTGCTCCTGATTAGGCTCTGCTCTGCAACCACGCAATAAGCTTAAAGACCCTGTATTGTCAGTGCAGCCAGCTAGGAGCCGGGGCAGGGGAGTAGAAACTTTAAAGAACCTTTCTGGGAACCTGTCACACCTTCAACGAATAGGGCACCAGGATGTAAAAATAAGGCTCTCAAACCTACTCTTCAGTTCACTAAGGGACCTGCAAAAGGACTCTCAGAGGACTGCCTGCTGCTGTGAGCTGCTGTGACCCTACCCTGAACCTTCAGAGGCCAGCCCTGCTATGGAGTCCTTCATCTTCACCTGCACCCAGGACTTCCAGAAGTGAATCCAAGGGCTATTTCTGCTGGCCTCCTGTTCTGACCCACAGAGATATAACAAGCTCCCACCATCTTGAGCCCGTACCTGGACCCAGCCTGAGTAAGTCTTGAATACCAAACAAGTCTCCATCCACTCCTTGACCTTGGAATGTGGTGCTAAAGTTGTCCCAGTGGCCATTTTCTAACACTGAGGAATTGCTATTTTGAACCTTAAAATTAAAAAATTCGTTATTCCGGTTATACTAATTGGATTTTGATGGTTTTGGTGTCAAATAGTTCACTTAAGTTCACTCTATTTTTCAAATTTGTTTTTAGAATTTTTATGGTGTTGTGTTCTCACTGTATTGATGTTTGTGCACTGCATAAATACTTAACACATTGCTTCTAAGTTTAGGCTGACTTTTTTTTGTGTCAAGCTATTCATGTCAAAGCAAAGGTTAATTTAACGACTTTTTGTGGTTCACCCTGCAAGGGATTGTGGCTGTTGCCTGAACAGGGCTACACACTTCAGTCAACCAAAACACCCATTTCTCCTAGTCATATATTAATTTTATGTCTTACCGTTAATTGTGTAATTATTATTTTTTTAAACATAGTTTGTAGTTTTAGGTGACTTAGAACATTTAAATTATTTGGTAATAGAAATTAATAGTGTCATAGCTGGTTGTTAGATGTGTAGGGGAATAGGGTGGGAAGTTAATTAAGTAATATTTGATTATTAATTAATGAATCGTTAAGTATATGAGTGATATTTATTACGTACATTATATAATACTGATTTATTTTACTTATATATTTGGTGTGTGTTGCTACTTTTGTAGTGATATGGGATGGAAAGTTAATTAGGTAATAATTAATTACAAATGAAATATTAAATTTGAACGATAATCACATATTTTAGTTAAGTGTGGGCTGCTGGATTTGTAGGGATGTAGTGTGGAGAGTTAATTAGGAAATAGTTGTTTGAGAAATATTAATTCATTATTACTTATTGAATTGATTATTAATGATATTAGTCAGATTTATTTAATTACCGTTATATTAATGGTATATATTAAACTATTTAAGATTCACTACTTTAAACTAAATATAATAAGAAACAATATTTTCTATGGTTTTTAACCCCTTTAGTGCGGGCGTCGGCCACTGGTCGGCGCCCGCACTACCTCCCTGGTGCTGTTCACAACCAGTGGCCGACACCGGGGAGGGGGTTTGAAAATCCTCGGGTGCGTCGCACCGGATTATTTTCTTTTTTTTTTTATTATCCATGGGAGGCACGGAAGAGCTTCCGTGTCTCCTCCCGCCCCCCACCCGCCCCTTTGTGACGTCTGCGCGCCACAAGGTGTGCTGACATCACACTGTTGTTTTCCCCATCAGAGAAGGAAGCGGCCTTCCCCACGTTCGGGAAGGCCTTGTATGAAAGGGGAGACTCTCCCCTTTCATACGAGGCCTTCCTGAACGCGTGCTGCGATCGGGGGCCAAGGAAACGACACTAGACGCCAGGGATTTCGCTATGGGGAGTCGGCCCCCCTAGGAAAACGGGGCACCCCCCCCCCCCGGGGGCCATATTTTTAAAATTTAATGTTGAGGCCCCCTGGGGGGGGGCGCGATCGCGAGCGATCGTGCTACCCCCAGGGGCTCATTTTGTTTTTAAAAATAAGGACATTTACAGGGGGTCACCGTAGGAAGGGCGACCCCCTGTGGGGCCATATTTTTCAATTTTGATGGCGGGGCCCCCTGGGGGGGGCGCGATCGCACTACACCCAGGGGCTAATTTAAAAAAATTAAAAATAACGAAATTGACAGGGGGTCGCCCATAGGCAGGGCAACCCCCTGTGGGGGCAATTTTTTTTAGTTGTTGTAGGGTTTCCCTGGGGACCATTTTGGCCCCAAGGAAACCCTACAACTACCACAAAAAAAAATACAGATATATATATATATATATATATATATATAGATAGATAGATAGATAGATAGATAGATAGATAGATAGATATAGATATCTATATATAGATATCTATATATAGATATATCAATCCATGTAGATAGATATGTCTATCTACATGGATATATCTATAGATATATATGTATATATATATATATATATATATATATATATATATATATATATATATATATATATATCAATGTAGATAGATATATCTACATATCTCTCTCTCTCTCTCTCTCTCTATATAGATATCTATATATAGATATATCAAACCATGTAGATAGATATGTCTATCTACATGAATATATCTATATCCATGTAGGTAGATATATCTACATGTCTCTCTCTCTCTCTCTCTCTATATATATATATATATATATATATATATATATATATATATATATATATATCACTTTTTTCTGTGCATGTGTGGTTTCCCCGGGGGCTGCAATCCAGATCCACATATAAAAGTGATCTATATATATATCTTAAATTATTTATATATATATATATATATATTTGCCACCAGTTGGCTTGCAGTTGCAGTGCACATACTTCAACTGACGCATTTCAACTGTAGCTTTTAGGCAGCAATAAAGAAGTCAAGTAAGTCTTGTGATTATGTTTCTGCTACAAAAGGATCAGACTTTTGTCTAGTGCCAGTTTTAGTTCCATAAGGAAGCGCAGAAGGTTTATATGACTACTGCAAAGAGCAAATCTGTATTTTAAGTAAATACCTGAGTACGTTAGTAAAGTCACCCACTACCTGCGCTATAATACAAATGAAACGTATGTGCGGGGCGGCTATGGAGAGATGAAGAGCACGTTTGCTGGGTGGTAATAAGGGAATCCGAGGAGGAGGACATGGGAGTGGGAGCAACAATAATGATTGTTGGACTGGGTGCAGGAGGTGCTAAAGACTGTGACAAGGTGTTTGAGTGTCTTGAAAGAACGTGCTGATTGAGGGAAGAAGCGCAGGTAAGGTGGCCTCTACTATTGCACATATCACACACAGACGCAATTTTATGACTGTCTATGTAGGCTAATGTTTTAGAGCAACAGTTTAGCCAATAGTAGAGATGGCATCTTGATGGATGACTGCTGCTGACGTCACTCTGGTTATAGAGGACAGCTCTGACATAGGATCAGAGACCGAGACTGCAGATACTGAGACAGCATCTGAGGGACAGGACAATGGCGCAGACTCTGGGAGTGATTTTTCAGTTGGAGGAGTCCCATTGGATAACTCCTTCCAGTAAATTGTGAGGGAGGTGATGAGGGAAGTCCTGTTGTCCCTTCGCAAGCACAGTCTGTGCAACAGGGCAATAGTGGGTTAGCCCAACCCAGAGAGCGGGTGAATGCGGGGGCAAGCACAAAGAGGGTGCTTTCTTGGGAGCTCCCCAATTTATTTCAGTCCCGAATTCCACTGCCCAAATTGTATTGTGGAGACATCAAAATTATCAATCACAAAACAAACTGTTTTTGTAAGGCAGGCACCTGTGTTTTTGGTCCTGGGTTCGGCGGCTACATAGGGAAACATACTAGACCCAAACATTTCTGGAAACTAGACATCCGGGGGAGTCCACATAGGTGTGACTTGTGTGGATTCCCCAAAGTTTTCTTACCCAGAATACCCTGCAAAGCTGAAATATTGAATAAAAACTCTATTTTTCTTGCATTTCTGTCCCACAAACTACAGGAATATTCCTCGATCCACAAAATTCCTACCACCCAGTGATTCTTCACCTGTCCTGATAAAAACACTACCCCACTTGAGTGCCTATACCTAGTGCCTGCGTAAGGAATGGATCCCCCCAGGGTCAACAGTTGCCTCATGTAAGTACCAACATTGACTGATGTGTGATATATTCCTGTCACGGGCACTAGGCCTACCCCCACAAGTGAGGTATAATTTTTATCGGGAGACTTGGGGGAATGCTGGGTGGAAGGACATTTGTGGCTCCTCTCAGATTCCAGAACTTTCGGTCACCGAAATATGAGAAAAAAGTGTTTTTTGGCCACATTTTGAGGTTTGCAAAGGATTCTGGGTAACAGAACCTGATCAGAGCCCCACAAGTCACCCCATCTTGGATTCCCCTAGGTGACTAGTTTTCAAAACTGTGCAGGTTTGATAGGTTTTCCTAGGTGCCTGCTTAGCTAGAGGCCACAATCCACAGCTAGGCACTTTGCAAAAAACAGCTCTGTTTTCTTTGTCAAAATGTGATGTGTCCATGTTGCCTTTCCTGTCGCGTGCATTAGGCCTACCCATGTAAGTGAGGTACCATTTTTATCGGGAGACTTGGCGGAACACAGAATAGCACAACAAGTGTTATTGCCCCTTGTCTTTCTCTACATTTTTTCCTTCCAAATGTAAGACAGTGTGTAAAAAAGACTTCTATTTGAGAAATGGCCTGTAATTCACATTCTAGTATGGGCACCCCGGATTTCGGAGATGGGCAAATAACCACTGCTGCTCAATACCTTATCTTATGCCCATTTTGGAACTACAAAGATTTTCTTGATACCTATTTTTCACTCTTTATTACTTCAGCAAATGAATTGCTGTATAGCCGGTAGAGAATGAAAACCCATTGCAAGGTGCAGCTCATTTATTGGCTCTGGGTACCTAGGGATCTTGATGAACCTACAAGCCATATATATCCCTGCAACCAGAAGAGTCCAGCACACGTAACAGTATATTGATTTAAAAAATCTGACATTGCAGGAAAACGTTGCAGAGTAAAACGCTGAGAAAAACTGCTTTTTTTTCAGCTCACTTTCAATATTTTTTTTTTTTCACCTGTTATTTTCTGTAGGAAAACCTTGTAGGATCTACACAAATGACCCCTTGCTGAATTCGAAATTTTGTCTACTTCTCAAAAATGCTTAGCTTTCCAGGATCCAGTATTGTTTTCACACCCATTCCTGTCACTAACTGTAAGGAGGCTGAAAGCACCAAAAATAGTACAAATGAGGTATGTCCAAGTAAAATGCCAAAATTGTCTTGAAAAATGTGGTTTTCTGATTCAAGTCTGTCTGTTCCTGAAAGCTGGAGATGGTGGTTTTATCACCACAAACCTTTTGTTGATGCCATTTTCAGGGAAAAATCCACAAGCCTTCTTCGGCAGCCCTTTTTTCCCATTTTCCTACTCCAGGGGAACCCATAAACTCTGGGTACCTTTAGAATCCCTAGGATGTTGGAAAAAAAGGACACAAATTTGGCGTGGATAGCTTATGTGGACAAAAAGTTATTAAGGCCTAAGCGCGAACTACCCCAAATAGCCAAAAAAGGCCTCTGCACTTGGGGGGGGGGTGGCAGCAGCTAAGAGGTTAACAACATTAGTGTGAAACTATATTTTTTTCCATATTTTTGTACTTACTGTGTTAAGGATAGGGACACGATATTTTTTTAAACAATATTTTTGACATAATATTGGTGTTACACTTTATTGATGATTTTGATATTGTGTCAGTGAATCAATGCCCTTAGTCTTTCATTCTAGATATTGGTAGTTGTGTTGAGCTGCACATATAATTTTCAGAAAATGTCATCATACCTCAACAAAGATGACGGTAAAAGACTTCCGATGGCTACCCTGGTTGGGTATGGGCTTGATTGTGCCAAATCTCTACACATAGGAATACTCAACAACTAAATATTTAACCTTCAAGCAATTCAAAGCCAGGAAGTCAGGCTAACTAGAGACTCTGATTTAGCGACCATTTCTAAAGATTGTACATTAGCACTCAATAAGACAACAACTGATTTTTGAGATAATGTATATCCTGCATAGATCAAACTTTGGGTGGTCTTCTTGACTTATATCACAGTGCAAACAGAGATCTATGCAATGTCATACTAGCTCTTTTTACATTACCCTGATTCAAAACAGCCCATATTGGTAGTTTTTGAATTTTTATTCAGTCTCGACCTCATGGGATTTTTTTCCACTGCCCCTCTGCTCATCCACTGCTAAACATATTTGATAAATGCAACAGTATCTTGTTATATTGTGCTGCCTGCCCCTAGTTTCAAGTAGTTGAAATTGTGAATGAGTGATCCAAAAGTGATTTGCACATAAGAAGTTCATGAGGGGAGTTGCGTATCACATTTTTAGTGTCAGGGCTTTTCCCCGGCTGTGCAGTTGTAGTGTACAATGACACACTATCAAATATAAAGGTCATGATATATCCCACCACACACACCACTGGGTAAGAGAACCCTCATCTAGTTTTTGGATAGGAGAAGAGATTTTTCAATGCACAGTGTATGCATTTCAGCACACCTCATGCTAAGTGATGACTTCCACTGTGCAGGGTCTGCATGGCTCGCAAATATAGCCTCAACAGAACATTCAGTGGTGTGCCTAGCCAGCTGGAAAAAGGTTGGAAATATGCAACACTCAGCTTCATAATCTGTCTACAAAGGTATGGCTTCCCAAAGGTGTGAAGTGAACTGCGGAGTAGATTCAATAAATATTTCTAAGTCCTAGCAGATGGACAAAAACCCACAGTCAGTCAGACTCATCGCATTCCACAAAAGTAAAAATCCAACCAAACACTTTGAAGTAGAATTTTCCCTCTCAGAGGAGTTTCTGGAAAGGGCACCCTTTTCCTCTTCCAAGAAAGCACTGGCGTTATTACTGGCTTTGAACCACAAGGGGCTTCTTTGGTGGAAAAGCTTATGTATGCCATATAGATGGTCTTGGAACAAGATGTGTAATAGCAGTCAGGGTGGAGCTGTCCTTGTGGTCCCCTGTGGGCACCACCCATCCTCCAACATGCAATTGTGCAATCTCCACTCATTGTTCATGATCAGATGAGGGTAACAGGAGCACTGTTATGCCCTGATTTATACTTTTCGATGCTAAACTGGGTAACGCAGTTTAGCGTAAAAAAGTATACTGCCGGCTAGCGCCATTGACGCTGGCCGGGCATCCTATTTATGGAATGGCAAAATCCGTTGCAAAGCGTGGGCTAACATCATGGAGAATTAAGTAAGCCGGGTGGGGGTGGCGGTATGGGAGAAAGGAGTTTTGCACAAAACAATTACGTAATGCTGGTTAGGGTAAACAAAGATGACTCTAACCAGCTTAGCGTCATTTCTTGACACTAAACATACCATATCACGACTCCGGTCTTATAAAAGACAGAAGTCATGCCCACCACCCCAATGGCCGGCACAGGTGTCAGTGGTCCCCTTGGCATGGTCATTGCATCCAGTGGCCCAGAATGGTACTTTAAAAAAAATCCCAAAATACTTACCCCTACTTATCTATACTTACCTATACTTACCTGGGATGGGGTCCCCCATCCTCCGCTGTCCCGTTATTGTGGGTGGGGGTGTCCTTGGGGCATGGGGAGGGCCCCTGTGGACTTATTCCATGGTGTTCCATGGGAATATGCCCACAGGTCTCCTAATGCCTGCCTTGACCCAGGCATTAAATAGAGGTGCTAAGCAAGCTTAGTGTCATTATTTAGGCCCGCCTCCCTCCCGTGCACCATTTTTGCACAGGAGGATAAATAAGGCGAATGGGCCTTAGAGTAATTTCTTGCCTGGGAACGCCTACCTTGCATCTCATTGACGCAAGGTAATTTTCTGCAAGCAAAAAATGACTTGAACTCCAATATGTTGATGCTAGACGGGTCTAGCGTCAAACTATCAATCTGGAGTTAAGTTTGCGCTGAAATTGCATTAAAAAAATTGAGCTATTTCGGCGCAGAGTATAAATATGCCCCGTAGTGCTTTCAAAGTATTTACCACTGTAGCACTTTAGCACAGTACCACTCCTCACAGTTCGACAACAAAATTAAAAATTGCATGAATTATGTATATCATGTTCACAAAAACATTTCAAGCTATAAAACAAATAAGTGTACCTGAATGGGCTCAATTCCTCTCAAACCCACAGGACATAATTTACATGAAGAGGTGAGTAGGTATCACTTCCAGGTGTGGCTATGGAACCTCAAAAATGTATGTAATGGTGCCACAAAGGACAATTGAAACAATGAACAAAGAGGGGGGGCCCTTTAACCCCACTGGAAAAGGGACAAAAACCAAAAGCAAAATACAAGAATCCAGTAGGGATAGATTCAAGATCAAGTAACTAAGTGAAAACATGAATTATTCACTGGAAAATCTTTCTTGATTCAAGATAAATCAATTAAATTAGATTCAGCTTACTGTCTACAGGTCACACTCGCACAACTGTGTGACAAATAATAAGATCATATAAACAACAAATAAATTATACAAACCAAAAATTGTTACATATCAAAAAGGAAGTGCTATACAACAAACTGTACAAGAACAAGAAACAAAGTAGTATTAAAAAAAGATAAATCAAAAATTCCTTTGAGCACCGTTATTTCTTAACCTATAGCTGCTTAGGACAATTGAGGCTGTTTCTTGAGCTCTCAAGGTAGAGCGATAATGAAGATTCTTTCCATCTCTGGGCACACCAAAGGGTGTCCTAGAGGTGCTCTAAATTTGCAGTTTTGGTGGTGCCTCCAATAAGACCACGCAAATATCACCAAAATATTGAAAAGAAGCAAAACTCACAGGAAAAAAGGAACAAATGTCAGGAACGGTCTGTGGATCTCATTCTTCACATTTTGTAAGGGGTTTGAAAGGACTTTCTTCACTAGGCCATGAAGCTGGACTCTGACATCTGGCAGTGACTGGAAGATGGAATGGTATCAGCCGGTAATCACAGAGCCAGATATCCCAAGTTGAGCCTTCTTGATGACTCTCAAAAGGCCAAAGTGTTGAGGGTTTTGGTCTTGTATAAAGAGATGGCACTTATTTATTTAATTTTTCTAAACGCTACTCAACTGAGTTGACGTCAGCATGCTGTACAACAAAACAATAGAAGGGGGTAGGTTACCACATGCATGAAACAGGCTAGTAATAAAGTACAAAAGATAATGAAAATGGTTGAAATCAGTCTCAGTGTGATGAATGAAGGAAACACCCACTGTATAAAGTGGTGTGCCGTAGGAGATTGTGATAAACTCCTCCTTTTTGGTCAGAGCAAACAATAATTACCATACAATCAGTCAATGGCAACAAATCCTAAATACATCATCCATCAATATTTTAACAAGCTGAATGCTGACAGGTTTCAATATCTTCTCTAGCCATCCTGGGGCTTCACAAGTGTAATAGTAGCCCTGTTGGCAGCCAATGTGAGGACCAAGCAGTAAATGATTATGAAAAATTACATTCTTTGGTAGTGCAGCAGGTGAGGAAAGTGTACTGTCTTTTCTTCGACTGAATGACAACAGAAACAATTATCCAAATTCAGTGACTACACACAGTGACAAAGAGTTGCTATAGAACGGTTGACTTCATTGTCACTCACATTTACTTGCTTTTGCTCACATTAGTGTGTGTTGGCTTTCCTTCCTCTTCTTGTCTTTGTCTCTCTCCTGGAACATAGATGCATTACTTATGTCGTTCCAGTGCTCACTTTTCATGAACGACTTTTTTCTTGTTGATTAAGCACTTCACAAGAGTGCATCTGTTTCCCAACTGTTTCTCTTGCATACTTTTCTTGCCACACTGCTGCTCTCCAGTGTTCCACTGTCATCCTTGTGCTTCTCAGTCATTCCCCCATGTGCTTTCTCACATTTGTGTTTCTTCCTGCCACTTCCATGTTGATCTTTTTTACCCGTTTGCTCCCACCCAGCACTGTACCTTGTTACCTCTCCGTACCATTTTTTCCTTTCTATGCCCCCCATGTAGCACCTGCTCTGTACCAACACAATCTTGTGTTGCTTCTGCCCCATAGTCCTTCAAGCCACGTCTGCCTCCTGCGGTCCACCATGTTGCTTCGACCCCCCTTGTTGGTACCCCCACACTGGGTTGGCTCCTCATCACACGGTTTAAGAAAAAAAGGTTTTGTGATTTTGTTTCTTTTAATTATCAATCCCGATCGGATTGGTAATTAAAAAGTAAACAAACGGCTGCATCATTTTGTAACTGTGCACTTGAATAGTGCAAGATGCTCCAAAATTATGCAGTCCTTTATTATTACATTTTCAGCTGCATCAAAAGCTTTTCTATATTTAATTATTGGGCTATGCTGCACAGTATTAGAGATGCTGTGCAGTACGGCTAATCCAATTAGCATAGCCACTAGGTTCCAAAGTTTTGTCAATGCTTTTTAAAAAAATTTAGTCCAAAACACTGCTCCTTGATTGATTTGACTACTAACACAAAGGTCTTACTCAGAGAAATATGGTAGAAATAATCCACCAAGTGTAAGTTTCACCACAGGATTCTCTTCTGGGAGGATTTCTGCCGGAGGGATTTCTATCATCATCCTACAGCATGGAAATGGCCATTTATGTAGTGGGGAATCGTCCAGTAAAAGTTATAATGACAGGAAATTATTTTGCTACTGCTTTTCACCAGATTATTCATCACCACACTTTTCTCAAAACCGCCGCCCCCGTTTCTAGTCAAAGAAATGACTAAATGCTGCTAAACTGTATGTTTGTGGATGTTTTTCTCTTTTAAGGCATACTTCTAGCTTTTTATCCCCTTTTAGTTATACTTTGTCAGCTTCACAAAATACATAAAGTTTGCGAATTTAAAAAAGAGCTGGAGTAGGCAGATTTTACAACTCTGTCCATCCTTTCCTTAGACCCATTAATTTAGGATCAACTTCAGTAAATGTGTGCTTGCCTTGAAGTTTCTCTGATTCTTCAAACAATTAGCAGACCTATTGCCTTGAGTATTCAACAGCCTTTTTGTTTTTGAGATGCAAATTATGAATTTGCAAACCACAGTCAATCAAGCAGAGGCATCAACTATTCATGGTCCAGAGACTGATAAAGATGTAGTGGGACTCTCACAAAACTGATGTCAACAAAGAGCCTAAAACAGCTTCCTTAATGACATTGCTCACCTATTTGAAGCACGATTCTGAGTCTGGCAGGGCCCTGACAAAGCATGGGTGAGCCAACAAGATAAACGTAGCACTGGCAATAATCAACAAAGAAGGTCTGCTGATTTAGAAACTGAACGCATAGGTCTATTTTTGGGAAGAAACGGAAGTTGCATACCTTTAGTCATGTTCGGTCTAATTGATAGCACCATTGAACGTGTCCTGTTCCCCATTGTTAGTGAGTGCAGGGATACTGGGCATAGAACATGAGTGTAGACCATTCTCCAAGTCAAGGGCCCTCTTAGCACAGCTGCAGGGACTGCCCATTTGCTGTCTAGGAGTATGGAACTGACTAGTGGGTAACGAGGCAGGCATGCTCTCCTCCCAGTCACTGAGAATAGCCATGCCCAGAGATTACCGTGGCAAGATTTGTTTGGATACAGAGCACACCTAAAGTGTATGGGCTGTGAACTTGGGGGTGCTATGTTATTGTAACTAACCATGAATTGTCAACGGCGATGTTTTTTATATTTTGTATCACATGCAGAATGTCATTCAAAAGTGATTTCAAATCCCTTATTTCACAGAAGTTATGTCATGTTTATGCATTATTTATTTTCCAATATTTGTGGATATTACATTATATACTAGTAATAAGGCAAGAGGAGTGAAATATAGAATACTATAGCAGTGATAGTGCTGTTTTCAAAACACGCTTTCCCCATTAAAAATATTATTAAAAAGTAGAAAAATGAACGCTATGTAGTTTTAATGAGATGTGCCAATCACTGACTCAGAGCTGAATAACATGTCACAAGGCTCCACTTTTGAAGCACAGAATTAGAGCGTCACGAACTATAAACTTGCCCATTGCGTTTGCATCAATCAATCCTGTTTCCTGAAGCCAGAAGTCTTGTAGTTTATCTACTTGCAGGGAATAGCTTTCCTGCTGTTATTCAGCCCTGAGAGGCAGCTGGTAAACATAGAGCATACTTCCTCTTGCCTGCTGCTAAAATACCTGCACTGGACGTTCAGCACTGGAGAAATGGAGGCAAGCAGCGCGTGGGAAGAAGTAATACAGGTTTGCCTAAAGATCCTGCACAGTAGAGGGGACATTTTGTTCATAATATGACCGGTTTACACTTCTCAAAATCGGGGTTTAAAAACGTATATGCATAACATTTAAGTGCTAGCTTCACAAATTTGCAGATCCTTATATGAAACGATAAAGCATTTGGCACTTACTTAACCTTTACATAAGGACGGAAAAGGCCCTGTTCACAAAGGTAAATTCAATCATAAATGCAATTTTATAACCAAATTCATCTTTGTGTCCCTGCCAGGAATTTTGGAAGGGATTCATGGCAGATGGATTTGCACTATTACTGCACATTTCTGGCCGAGGATGCAGATAAATCTACAGTAATAAATCTCACTCAATGCAAGGGAAGTGGGCCTTTCAAAGTGTGATTTGTCTTGAAACTTTGAGAACACTCATAAAGATGTACCTTTGCAGGCACTGCCAGACTCCTCTCTGTCTCCTTTTCAGGATGGATATTGCTAAATATATATGTTCCAAGAATGGGCTAGATAACACCCCTTCAAGGACGGAAAGGGGGAAGAGGTCACCCTCAGGTTTACCAGGGCTGTAGGGGAAGGGCTCCCCCTCCGTGGATGATGTCATCCTAATGGAGTACTCTGCACAGGGGGAATAGAAGCGTCTATAAAATATCAAATTACATTTCTTCTAGTTGGACTGGAAACCTGCGATTGGTACAGGGTTTGAGGCATACTACTGGCATTGTTTGTGAATAGCAAAAAATAGAAAAGTAAGCTCATGTCGCGATATGAATCTCCGCCTCTTCTTTTCATTTTTCTATGGGAAGGGTCATGCACACTAAAATTGTAGAGTAACACTACTAAAGTTTTTTTTTTTTAAGTTGAGCTAACCATTGGTTCCAAACGTTCAAAATCTTTGACTAAAGTTCAGCACATTTCAACTAGCCTCCTGGGATTGAAATATGATTACTCACATATTTGGTGAAAATTGATCAAGGATTTCATACTTGTAAAGATGATTTTAAACTTTGTTAATGATTATTAACCTAATGTGTGTTTCTTCATATATCATTTTAAGCACACATTTCTCAAAACTGTTGCCACATAATTTCACCAAACTGGGCACATCTGATCTACTTGGACCTACTCCGCATTAATAGTAGAACCTCCCTTCACCATCTGAGAAAAAAACGTTACTAAGCATGGCCAAAAAAGTCTAGATTGCACGTTTGAAGAAAAAAGGTACCTACACATGTATTATCATGCTAAAAATCTACATTTAAACTAGTGAATGGGCATTCATAACACAAATGTACATTAATTGAGTAACAACATCGCATCTACTGGATTCAGATATACCAAGTGAACTGACCACAAAGAAGCCCTTTTAATAAACGAAACAAAGTGTTGCATGTTGTAGATCTCTACTAAACAAACATGGAAAAACACATATTCAGACAGGTCAACTCCGTACTAAATAATCCCACAACTGCAACCTGTGCTCTTACAGTGTTAAAACATAATTTCCCAGTTCCAATTTTTATAGGTGAGAATAATGAATAATCAGCCGTTTGGAGTTTATGCAACAGAATACTGCATACTTTCCTACTTCCAGCCTAACAGCAACTCACGTTACATAAAGAAAATACCTCTGGAGTATAGTATTATCTCACACCTTAAATTATTAGAATCTGCTGAGTCAACTCATAACAAGGGCCTTAGTCACTGTCATTAGTAATATACAGCTTTCAACTGGAAATAATGGTACAATGGATGTAAACTACAACAGTTAAAAATGTATCTCAAAGGTACTGATAGACCTCAGTTACGGCACTTTTGGAAAAAAGCACATATTGCTGAACAACATTTTTAACCAATTCTGAGCCAGCATCAATAAGCTAGGACTCCCTGCAACATTTCGGAATAGTTAGGTTATTTGCATAGTGCAATGATGTGTGTATATTGTTTTTATCTAAGATAAAGCACCTTAACTGATGTGTTTCAATACTTTTTATCTCTAGGGGGGCACGCCGAGTTTTTCAATCCTAATGTGTATAATAACCCTGACAGAAATACTTTGTAGCCAATGACAATGAGCTGTTTCACCCCAGGCCCACATCGAGTTGCTTTTGAGGAATTTAGACCCACACAGAGCAGCGGCATACGTGATGCTCTTGGAATGACGTTTTTATGGGGTTCTGCCCGAGGAAGGGGCTGCTGCGAGGCTTGTGCATATGTTTATGCATCTGCTAGTGTGCCAAGACCATTTACGAGAACATCAGGGGAGGGGGCTGGAACTTTAGAAGCATTTACTCCAGATGTTGCAGTGACATTTAACGGGACATTTGCTTAATCCCTCTCAGATCTGAAGTGGTTTTGTTTTTCTTCCTGTTCTTTCTCCCACGATCCGCAAAATTTGAGCTGAGTCAGCAATCGCGTGTCCTGCAAAGAGTAAACCACGTCCAAAAAATGGGAATAACATGTAATTTCCTACCAAACAATGCCCATTTCATAATTTGTGTAGGAAAAATATCTGAGAGAGTGTAGTATATTATTGCTGCATGGAGTAGCCTCCTTACTCCGTATACAGACCTTCCTAACCTTCCCAACTATGTTGACCTAAACAGCATATTCTGTCCCATAGGTTTGTATATCTAGGCGCTATATTGTACGTAACTTCTCCACCCGCCTTGAGTAATTGCCACCAGGAGCCTTGTGGTTCCGGGTACATTTGAGGCAAGTCAACGTAGACTGTGGTACGGGACACATAAATTTCTTCAGTAAGTTGATATCTCGCATGCTGAACTGAATGGGAGCTATTCTGCTTTCCAAGGTCTTTGAATCTGCTCACCATTGGCTTTAATTATTTAACAGATAATGGTGACTTACCTGCTCTGCAGGCAACAAGGCGCTTCCAACCATAATAGCAAGGACTGCAAACATATTTATTCATTAGACACACAATACGAGCCTCTACTGTTATGTTCCTCCAACAGAGCATACATTTTTAGGTTGAGCATATGAGCGCACAAGCACTGCTTTTCCGATGTGTTGTTATCTATTTGGGCTTATAACCACCCCCATCCCGCACCCATCAATATCGCTCATTAATGGGCTTGCCCTTCACAAATAATTTGTTATCCGTAAATGCTTCACGTGTGTCCCTCCTTGGGACAGTTTGGTTACCGCTTTGGACATCGACCCTGTTACATGGCTAATTGCACTTTTGGCGATACGTTTGACTGCGAGCGAACTTCTTTTTCTTTTTTCCTTCACGCTCATGCCGTGGTGCTTTGAAATGGCTCACTTATGCGAAAATGTTTTACTTTTCATTTTCAATTTATGAGGCAAGAAAAGTCTGGTTAGGAGTTTACAACGCTAATAGCTTGAACTGAAGCACATGCGAGACCCATTGCATTGCAAATGCTTGTTTTGTGTTGCTTCCTATTTTCACTTTCAAACTCCTTACTTCCTTCCCCCAATAAGCGCTTTTTGTAAGCCTCTCCAAAGATCCTTCATTGCACCTCTGCCCCAACCCCATGTTTTGTTGCTCTATGGGCAGTGCTGATTTACACAACCAACCTGTTCCCTTTTTCTCCCCAATCCCACTCATTGCATTAAAAATCAGAATGTTAGTGGAATGCCCTTCCGTTGCACTGTGCACATGCCAATTCCTTTTTCTTTTTGCCCTTTTTTCGCAAAATTGTTTTAATTGACTAGTCCAAGCTTGGCACTTGCAATCTTGAGTGGTACATTTAAAGTAAAAAAAATCTTCAATGTCATGACCCAGGCACAGGTATACATCATTATGCTGATATAAGATGATTTTGTTTTTCCTGATGCTAAAACGATAATCTAGTGTTGTTTCCTTCTGTCCATATGAAAGAGCAGTGTCAGAAACACAGGCACAGCCAAAGTTTGGATAATGCCATTGAAGAGCATGACCTATTGTGAATTTGACGTCCACTGGGACATTATTTTTATGAAAGAAATATACTTGAACTTGGTTTGAAGTGGCACTTGATTTGACAGATATTGCCATTTTGCAGCCTAGCAAGTAACACGCTTTTCTATTCGTCAGACCAATGATGCATATTTTTCAGTCTCAGAAGGATGAAATGGTGACAAGCCCGCTCTATCCATATACATTTGCATTTGATGATCTACTCTTCAATTAACATTAATTTTGTAACTTTTTTATTTAATGCTGCGAGTTAGCAACTGTGTCACACAAGTTGCTGGGAAAGTAAAATTCTTTTAAGTTTGTGTCTTTCATTTTTCGGTCTGACTCTTAATTTCCCTCTGGTAGGAACTTCTGTTCTCTGTATTTGGTCATAATAGGCGAGTTCAGGAGAACCTGCTTCTTTGCGGCTGGGGAGGAAACGATAGCCTCCTTTCCTGTTGACTTTCAAACGAAATACACACTTGCAAGAACCGATGCCATTACAGTTTAAAAAACAAAACAGACACCAACCTACTTGTAAATGGGCTTTCGATGGCCCGTTCTGCATCCTTGGGCGAGCCTGGCTATCGTACTCCTATCACACACACCCTCCCAGAACCAGGCCTGTTTCTTTCTTTCTTCATCTTCACTGTACATTGGTCGTGTCCTATTTTCCTTTGCATCACATACAACTTCCTATTATTTTGATGCCTCTTTCTTCATTGCTGCTGAACCTTATAACTCGTCCTCCAACTGTATTTAGTCATCTGTTTCTATCCTTGTTTCACGTGCCAAGCTGACATATGTGTATATTTAAATCTCCAGATGCTTTCTTTTGTCTTGTTCAAGAAGTAAGACCATGTTTTCAGCTCTCTAGCTCTATCAACTCTCCCCATCTTGCAATACCTGCTTCATTTAGAGGTGAAATTGAACATGTTTCGGGCAATCACAAATTCCGAATGAATCCCAGATAGGGGGATTAGGTAATCCCCCATCTTAAACCCAAGTTGTATCAAGTTACAGCACTCACTTGTAGGACTTTTAATATCACCCTTTAAAAAATATTTTAGAGCACCAAATTTGTATAAAAAAGCCACTATTATTACATATAATACTTAACATATCTAAAATAATAAACCTCTAGCAGAGTAACCTGGCACTCAAACATAAAGTGGAATGCCCAAAATTATTAAAAGAAGTCGGGTATATGTTGGTCTCCTTTATTAATGTATTGCTATATTTTTCCAGGAGATTTTGAAGTCTTTGCATGCCCATATAAAGCTAGTGATGTTGCTTAAAATGTTCAGCAAACACTTTTCACCAAAAGTAAAGGAAAATGTTTACACACAAAAGTTTGTTTCTCGACAATGTACATTTTGACCACACTAAAGGCCCGATAACGAGTCTGGTGGTCCGAAGACTGCCAGACTCATGGTGGAGGTTGGACCACCGCAGCTATGGCTGTCCGACACCATGTTACAAGATTGGCGGTCAGTGCCACCAAAAGACCGGTGTCTCTTCCAGGATCTCTGACCCTGACAAGATGGCAGCAGTCATGGCTGTAATCAGCAACAGTGGAACTGTAGTCAGCACAGCCGTGCTGATTACAACCGTGTTCATCACCAGACTTTTCATGGAGGTTCAACCACCATGAAAATGCTGGCAGAGAACCAGTGCAGGGGGCCACATGGGGCCCTTGCACTGTCCACAAAATTGTCGTGAGCAGTGCAGGGGACCCTCCCCAGCACCATTGGAATGTGCACTATCTGTTGTGCAGTAAGTGTACTTTCAAGGGAGCTAGGAGGGCCGCTTGTGTGATGGCATTGGACTCGGAGTCGAATGCTGCCATTTGTTTTTCACTGGTCAGCCCAGTGGAAACCTTTGTTTCCGCTGGTCAGCCCAGTGGAAAACTCGTAATGGGGCCGATAGGGAGGCCACCAGCTCTGTGGTGGTCTCCTCACCACAGGTCTTGTGGTCAGGTGGTCAGGTTTTCCAACCGTCAAACTCGTAATAAGGCTGTAACACTCATTAAATTGTTAAAGTTTTCTCCCTTTTAGTTGTTTACACATCCCTGCTGAAAAGTTTGCTAACTTTTTTAAGCATGCTTTACTGTCACCCCCATTTTTCAGAGCAGTAGGGAAAGTAAAAACTGAACATTTAAATGCCTACCCTAAATCGGGGGGGGGTCGAATGACCAAATCTCCAACAGTCATTACTCAATCCGTCTTTCAGAGAAGTATGTCAGCGACAGATACGGAGTAGTTTCTATCACTGCCATACTTATGTTCAGCCTGACTGTAAATCCACTGCAACTGATTCCCCTCTTGTCAAACTCTAAATCACCCCATGTCATCTGCATAAAGTGCTAGTTTCCTTTCGATGCCACACCATTTAAATAAATGAATTTTGCAATTATTTCTAACCCTTTGAGCTTGGTGTTCAGCATATAGGTTGAATAATGAAGGAAACAGGAGTCAATCCTGCCTTGCACCCCTTTTTATGCTAAATCTTTTTAAATTACCATTGATCAAGATTCTTATTGATGGATCATTACTTAAAGTTCTGCCTGTGTTGATAAATATATGACAGAACCAAAACTTCATAAAAGATGACTTTAACTATTCCCAATTAACCTGATTGAAGGCTTTGGCAGAGTCCAAAGGTATTAATGCCAGATGGCCCTTGTATGCTTCAGCTAGATCTATGCAGTCTATTAACTGGTAGATGGTATCATGCATGTGTTTTCCAGAGATAAAACCTCTCTGCACAACCTGAATCCCTTATGCAATTCCTTCCATTCCATTGTCTAGCTAAATGACCTGAAACCACCTTTTAATCTGTGTTTCACAGAGCAATTGAGAGGAGTGATTCATCATCATCATCATTTACTTTATTTCGGTAAAAACATACCATAAAAGTTCAATACATACAGTCCAAAAGAGAAATAGTAGAAGGAAAGTGCAGATAAAAATAATTACAAATTAAAAAAAAGAAAATGTTAAAACAAGATATAACAATAACATAAAAATTCTTCTTATGAATATAATGCTAAAAAGACATCCAAACCCTGCTAAAACATCGAACAAACGGACTTACACTTAGATACAATGCCTGTGCACTATATGCCTACTTATAAAATCTGCTCCAAGTCTTGTTTTTTAAAATTGCTAGCCTAAAACGCCAAATTGATTCAAGAAATTTTGCCACAGAGCAAACTATTTGTACAGATGGGTCTGATTTGAATACTCTCTCAGCAGATAGACAGTTCCTGAAACCCATTTGTTTACATAAGGGAGTAATCCAAAGGGCCCTCTGCTTACCATATGCACGACATTGAAAAAAAACATGAAGATCAGCCTCTTCATACTTACAGCCCATCGGACATAACTTAGACTTGTTCGCAGAATTGGGCCATTTGTAAGTAAAAGAACACAAAGGAAGAGATCCTATCCTGAATCTAATGTAAAGATCACGGGCAAATGGAGAGAGTACAGCATCCATAAAGGGCTCAAACTCATAGTGACATTTAAATTGCAAAAAACTATCAGTCATAGAAGAGGGCACAGCTTCAGTCATTTGTGCAATTTGAACTTTAAGCCAGAAAGCATCCTTCAAAGCCTGAATGGCATTTTTGGGAATAGAAGAGGGGTCCTTCCAAAGGGACCCTAGGCCAAGATGGAATAAAGACCATTCAACACAAGCACACCACTTGATTTTGGTATTAAAATTAGTGCCCATCAGTTTGGGCAACCCACATCTAAATGGAATAAGAGCATTGGTTGACCATTACCGGATCCAGAACAGTAGTGGCCTTAAAGCGGCGATCTGGTTAATTGGAAAGAGATTTAAATCCATTTGGATAGGCAAAGAAGGCGTACTTGAAGGAACTCTTAACAGCGTCTTTAAAAACTGGTTTTCTGCCCTAGCCAGATCCTCCAAATTGCAGTGGCCCCATAACTCGGCACCGTATATTTTGATTTACATATTTCAAGAGCAGGAGTCAAGGCAAACCTAGAGGAGCGGGTTGCAAATCTCACAATGCCGCCCGCCCTTTGCTTCAGGCATATCAGAGATTTCTGGAGGTGGGCATGCCAGAAGTGAGAATCTTCAAATTTTACACCTAAGTAGTCGAAAGTGCCCACTCTTTCCAGTAAGGCACCTTCTAAATAAACAGGTCTTTACATTTTATGCTTTTTGTCTCCAAAAACCATATATTTAATTTTTGATTAATTGATTTCCAGACCATGATCTTTACAAAACTCCACAAATCTAGCAAGCAAACTTGAAAGGCCCATAGCTGTTCGAGAAAGTAACAAAGTGTCATCATCGAATAAAAGACATGGAAGCTTCTGCCCGCCCAAGATAGGAGCATCACTAGAGCAATCCAAGAGATAGGGGATACATGCATTGATAAATAAAGGAAATGAGGTAGGCGCAAGTACACAACCCTGTCTCACACCACGAACTGTGGGAAATGCTGAAGTCAGTTTGCCTGCCAGACCCCATCGTACTCTGACGCAATTTCCTGAATAGAGATCTTTGATAATATTGGGCATGGAGCCGGGGACTCCAGCTTTACTCATAAGTTCCCACAGATTGGAGCGCGGGACAAGGTCAAAAGCGGATTTCAAGTCAACAAATGCCACAAAGAGGTAGCCTGAATCCACATCTACGGTCTTCCACTTCATAGTAATAAAGCGGAAGACCTGGTCGATGGTACTAACCTTCTCTCTAAACCCTGCCTGTAGATGACTTAATGCCTGATTTTCCACTATCCAGTGCTTCAGTGTACTTAACAGCTGGTAGCAAAATATTTTTGGCAAATTATCTAGAAGACTGATGGGTCTATAGTTCCCTGGAAGTTTTTCTCACCTTTCTTATGGATGGGCACAATTATTTCCTCCTTCCAAGAATCAGGGTAAGATCTATTGAACAGGGCAGTATTAGAAATCCTATGTATGTACCCAGTCCATTTAAGAAAATCTGACTTATATAAATCTGAGGGAATTCCATCCGGGCCAGAGGCTTTCCCTGATTTTTGTGCAAGAATTGCCAGCTCGGTTTCTTTTAGAGTGAAAGGAGGCAGAGGGAGTGCCAGTGAATAGAGTGACGATATTTCTCTAAAGCTGGTATCAGCAGAGTCAGATGTTGTAGGAAAGTACCATCTTGCCTGGCATGTTACCCCCATTTTTCACTGTATATATGTTGTTTTAGTTGTATGTGTCACTGGGACCCTGCCAGCCAGGGCCCCAGTGCTCATAAGTGTGCCTGAATGTGTTACCTGTGTTATGACTAACTGTCTCACTGAGGCTCTGCTAACCAGAACCTCAGTGGTTATGCTCTTTCATTTCTTTCAAATTGTCACTAACAGGCTAGTGACCAATTTTACCAATTTACATTGGCTTACTGGAACACCCTTATAATTCCCTAGTATATGGTACTGAGGTACCCAGGGTATTGGGGTTCCAGGAGATCCCTATGGGCTGCAGCATTTCTTTTGCCACTCATAGGGAGCTCTGACAATTCTTACACAGGCCTGCCACTGCAGCCTGAGTGAAATAATGTCCACGTTATTTCACAGCCATTTTACACTGCACTTAAGTAACTTATAAGTCACCTATATGTCTAACCTTTACCTGGTAAAGGTTGGGTGCTAAGTTACTTAGTGTGTGGGCACCCTGGCACTAGCCAAGGTGCCCCCACATTGTCCAGGCCAATTCCCCGGACTTTGTGAGTGCGGGGACACCATTACACACGTGCATTACATATAGGTCACTACCTATATGTAGCTTCACAATGGTAACTCCGAATATGGCCATGTAACATGTCTATGATCATGGAATTGCCCCCTCTATGCCATCCTGGCATAGTTGGCACAATCCCATGATCCCACAGGTCTCTAGCACAGACCCTGGCACTGCCAAACTGTCTTTCCCGGGGTTTCACAGCTGCTGCTGCTGCCAACCCCTCAGACAGGTTTCTGCCCTCCTGGGGTCCAGCCAGGCTTGGCCCAGGATGGCAGAACAAAGGACTTCCTCTGAGAGAGGGTGTTACACCCTCTCCCTTTGGAAAATGGTGTGAAGGCAGGGGAGGAGTAGCCTCCCCCAGCCTCTGGAAATGCTTTCATGGGCACACATGGTGCCCATTTCTGCATAAGCCAGTCTACACCGGTTCAGGGACCCCTCAGCCCTGCTCTGGCGTGAAACTGGACAAAGGAAAGGGGAGTGACCACTCCCCTGACCTGCACCTCCCCTGGGAGGTGCCCAGAGCTCCTCCAGTGTGCTCCAGACCTCTGCCATCTTGGAAACAGAGGTGCTGCTGGCACACTGAACTGCTTTGAGTGGCCAGTGCCAGCAGGTGACGTCAGAGACTCCTTCTGATAGGCTCCTTCAGGTGTTGCTAGACTATCCTCTCTCCTCGGTAGCCAAACCCTCTTTTCTGGCTATTTAGGGTCTCTGTCTTTGGGGATTCCTTAGATAACGAATGCAAGAGCTCATCCGAATTCCTCTGCATCTCTCTCTTCACCTTCTGCCAAGGAATTGACTGCTGACCGCGCTGGAAGCCTGCAAAACTGCAACAAAGTAGCGAAGACGACTACTGCAACTCTGTAACGCTGATCCAGCCTCCTTCTCGACTGCTTTCCTGGTGGTGCATGCTGTGGGGGTAGTCTGCCTCCTCTCTGTACTAGAAGCTCCGAAGAAATCTCCCGTGGGTCGACGGAATCGTCCCCCTGCACTGCAGGCACCAAAGAACTGCATCACCGGTACCCTGGGTCTCCTCTCAGCACGACGAGCGAGGTCCCTTGAATCCAGCAACTCTGTCCAAGTGACTCCCACAGTCCAGTGACTCTTCAGTCCAAGTTTGGTGGAGGTAAGTCCTTGCCTCCCCACGCCAGACTGCATTGCTGGGAACCGCAACTTTTGCAGCTACTCCGGCCTCCGTGCACTTCCGGCGGAAATCATTGTGCACAGTCCAGCCTGGGTCCACGGCACTCTAACCTGCATTGCACGACCTCCTAAGTTGTCCTCCGGCGGCGTGGGACTCCTTTGTGAAACTTCGGGTGAGCACCGTTTCACTCCACTTTGTCGTGCCTGTTCCAGCACTTCTGCGGGTGCTGCCTGCTTCTGAGAGGGCTCCTTGTCTTGCTCGACGCCCCCTCTGTCCCCAGACGCAATTGGCGACATCCTGGTCCCTCCTGAGCCACAGCAGCATCCAAAAACCCTAACTGCACAATTTGCAGCTAGCAAGGCTTGTTGGCAGTCTTTCTTCATGAAAACACTTCTGCATGACTCTCCACGGCATGGGGATCCATCCTTCAAAGGGGAAGTCTCTAGCCCTTGTCGTTCCTGCAGAACCTTCAGCTTCTACTGTCCAGTAGCAGCTTCTTTGCATCCACAGCTGGCATTTCCTTGGCATCTGCCCATCTCCGACTTGCTTGTGACTTTTGGACTTGGTCCCCTTGTTCCACAGGTACCCTCAACTGGAAATCCATCATTGTTGCATTGCTGGTTTGTGTCTTTCCTGCAGAATTCCCCTATCACGACTTCTATGTCCTTTGGGGAACTTTAGTGCACTTTGCACTCACTTTTCAGGGTCTTGGGGTGGGCTATTTTTCTAACCCTTACTATTTTCTAATAGTCCCAGCGACCCTCTACAAGGTCACATAGGTTTGGGGTCCATTCGTGGTTCGCATTCCACTTTTGGAGTATATGGTTTGTGTTGCCCCTATCCCTATGTGTCCCCATTGCATCCTATTGTAACTATACATTGTTTGCACTGTTTTCTAATACTATTACTGCATATTTTGGTATTGTGTACATATATCTTGTGTATATTTGCTATCCTCATACTGAGGGTACTCACTGAGATACTTTTGGCATATTGTCATAAAAATAAAGTATCTTTATTTTTAGTATATCTGTGTATTGTGTTTTCTTATGATATTATGCATATTACACTAGTGGTACTGTAGGAGCTTCACTCGTCTCCTAGTTCAGCCTAAGCCGCTCTGCTAAGCTACCATTATCTATCACCCTAAGCTACTAGACACCCTATACACTAATAAGGGATAACTGGGCCTGGTGCAAGGTGTAAGTACCCCTTGGTACTCACTACAAGCCAGTCCAGCCTCCTACAGATGTGGAGCCATGCAGCTCCCTAAAGTGAGTTAGCCAGATGTCAGTGGCAATATGGCATTCTGGAATGGGTGAGAGATTAGGATCACTACGTGTAACCAGAAGCCAGAAGAGTTTGGCATTGTGGGCCCTAGCAGCCTCAGTCAATTCACCCCATAAACTTTCCTCATGCTCGAGTTAGCACACCTTGCATGTGGAGACATAAGTTTTTCTTGCACTCACTATACCTTCCCGATCCTTGGATCTTAATGCTTTAGTCAGGGAATTCTTTGCCTCTCTGCACCTCTTGTCAAACCACTTACTACCAGATGGAGGGGAGGAGTTGCTTTGATTTGTGACAGTTTTGGTAAACAGCTCCTTAAGGGCAACAAAAAGGTCTGCATGAGGGGACATAACTTCCAGTGGAGTTAATAGAAGATTATAGTCAAAAAGCTGGTGTTTGGTAACTAAGGCGCACAATTTATCCCATAGCTTATTAGACTTCTGGAATAAATTCCATCTCACAGCACGCCTGTTGCTAGATAGCTTTAAGGGCCAGTGAGCTTTAGAAACAGGAAAGGACACAGCCCCTGATAGAAGAGATCTGTCATATACAATTTGAAGTGGCGCATGATCACTGGTGTGCCGTGGACCCACCTTCACATCTATTATAGAATGCCAAACCCTTAAATCGAAAATGACATAATCCAGGGTACTACTATACGATCCCCTAAAGAAAGTTGGTCTAGCGGGGGTGTCAGCTAAAATCAAAAATCTCCTTTACTTCTCCCACCTCAGTCGTCTTGACCCAAGTGCACAATCCCCCATTGCCCTGCCTGTAGGAGACTGCGTAGCATTTTTAATATGAGAACAGAACCCTTGCCTTTACACACTTTCCGTTGCCCACGTTTCCTGGAACATGCAGATACAAAAAGTTTCTACATAAGCCCCCCAATCAGAGTCGGCTAATTTACTTTTAATACCAGCCACATTCCAAGACAAGAGCTTTCCTGCTGAGTGTACAGTGCGACAGATAGGTTCACTAGTTGGAGCAGCAGGGAAATGGGTGTTAGTATGCTCGGTATACAGTGCAGAGTTGGATTTACAAAGAGAAGCAATTTGAGGATCCCGTTGAGTGTAAGCTCCTAAACTTGGCAAGAGTCTGGAATGTAGAGGAGACTGTGTGCCAGATCTAATACTAGAAATACAAAAACTAGAAGGACATAGTCAATCAATATCTGAGGTAACCCCCTGTAATTCAGAGTCACATACTATAATGTGTTTGGAGGCAGGACCCATATCAGACTTACATGCACTAGTATTTGTCAGTGCGGGACCCATGTCAGTCGCGACAACTGGGCAAGATATTGGGCCAATGAAAGTGTGATGGCCTGTAGCGTTGTTTGGTACGGACATAGACATGTATGAAGAAGAAGGCAATCTCATACTTCCAAATGCAGGGCAACTGGGACTGAAAGATATGTCAGAAACTTTCCTTGTGTGGTTGCGTGCTTCCATCTGCAATAGGGCCGTAACCAAATGGGGACTTGAAAGATTACGTTTTATAGTGTCCCAGAGAGGAGTGATTCACATGTTTTAGGATTCCTATTTGGTTTAAGAATGAATGCTATGGTGGCTTCAACCGGCAATGGTTATATCCTCAGCTCATTAAATAAAATATTGGGAGAAAGCCTTTTCCATAATGGTATATTAACTTTATTTATACTTTGATACAATTTAAGTAATTTCTTTGGGCCTATTACATTTCCCTTTGAATTGTTGTGGAGGGTACTTTGATTTGATTTTCTGTTATCTCTTGGTATAGCCTTCATTGATCATCTACTTCAAGTCTTTGTTAATTGCACTGAACCTAACCATTTCCACAAAAGTTTGGGCTCTAGTAATATATCTCTTCCTGTAGGAAATCTGCCTTTTATGTGTAGCCACCTTGTTCGTTTACCTTCTGCAGGTCCCTAAACTTTGGCTGTCCTTAGAACTCTGTGCATTCCATCCCTGTTAACCAGTAGTTAGGTGTCTGTGCTCCCCATTTAAATATGATTGATTTGTCCTTTATTCCTGATTTGGATGTTTAACTTGCCTCTAGGTCCCTAGTATTTGGAGTAATCCAGTGTAGCTTAACTGTTGCAGTGTAAACATGCAGTGCGAACTGTCAAAATGACCCCTTTTGACAATTGAAACCTCCCTTTTAAATACTAGTAAGTTACCCTTATGTAGGCCTTGCAACCCACAAGGCAGGATGTATGGTATTTTAAAGTGGGGCATGTAAACAATTAGTGTTACCATGTCACTACAGTGAGAAGGCCCTAAAAGCTACAGTCACTCTTGCAGTCCTAGCTGTCATATGTAGGAGATCAGAGCACAGAATAAAATACTAATACTGTATCTTGGGTTTGGAAACAGCTAGAAAAAAATAATTAAACAACTATTTTAATAGTTATTAAAATCTAATTCAATGATTAATTCAGATTCTTAATAAGTATTAAGAAAAAGTAACTTTTAGGAAATACTATTTACCTCCCTGTGCTGTCAGAATGCTAATTAGCATAAGCATGTCACTTCTCAACCTGCACTCGGTCTTGAATAAGTGTGAAATAGGTGTGAAATTCCCTCCGGGAGAAAACTGTAGGCTGACCTGAATGGGCAGATATTGCTCCTCTGAATGGCACAGAATATTCATGGGGGGGGGGACCTTGTGCAGATTCTGTGCTCAATTCCTGTGGTCAATTTCTGCATGACAGTTTTGTTGAGCCACCTGTAACACTTGGGAACATTTAAAAGGGAGAGAACAGGATGCCAAGATAGTGCTTGATGATCCCTTGTTTGGTTGCTAAGGGACCCTACTTTTGTCCTACCTGACTTCTGTTTTTGGGTTTGGTGTAGGTACACTAGAGGACACTACAATTACCATATTACAAACCCCCCCAAACACCGCTCATAGCCTGAGTTTAGTGCGACCAGGGACTCAAGGCATTTTGGGCCTCTTTGCAGTATGCTAAACAAGAACTGCTGCAATAATGGATAGGGTAGCTCCTTTTACACTGTTGGATAGGGACGGATGAGCAGGCACCCTTAATCATGTGCTAGGGCCAAGCATAAATGTGGCATCCCTAGGCACCTACCTCATAATATTTTCTGAACCTGCAGAAGATCAGAAGAGGATTGGCCTAGCTGCTTGTAACCCAAGAGGAGCCCTGAAGGATTAGGCCTCCTCCCTCTTGTGCTTAGGATGAAGAATGCTTAAATAAGGAATGACAGCCAAGCTGGTGATCATTTCTAAGCTGTGGCAGGAACCGCTGTCATGGCAGTTCCTGTGATTGCTGTTTACAGTTCGGTGCAGGGCTCCAACAACATGGCAGAGCCCTGCACCAAACTGTTTTCATTTCCCAAAGTGGGGTTTTCTTTTTGAAAAAAAAAAAATAAATGCTCCCCTCGCCATTGGAGTCTTCTCCCATGGTGAGTGGAGCATTTAGCAGTCTTCACTGCCTCTTACTGCCAGGGTTTTTCTGACTGTGACAGGCTGTGAAAACTGACCTCTAATTCCACCCATCTAAATTAGGTGGGCAGAATTAGTGGTCTGCGTCCAACAGCCCTTATTTCAGAGAGCCCTTAAAGTGGTTTAATCATGGTGGAGATTAAGGGGGTCATTCCTACCCTGGCGGTCCGAGACCGCCAGGGTAGGGGCTGGAGGAAGCACCGCCAACAGGCTGGCGGTGCTTCTGGGGCTATTCTGACCGCGGCGGTAAAGCCGTGGTCAGAAAAGGGAAGCCGGCGGTTTCCCGCCGGCTTCCTGCTGCCCCAGGGAATCCTCCACGGCGGCGCTGCAAGCAGCGCCGCCATGGGGATTCCGACCCCCTTCCTGCCAGCCTGGTTCTGGCGGTTTTCACCGCCAGAACCTGGCTGGCGGGAACGGGTGTTGTGGGGCCCCTGGGGGCCCCTGCAGTGCCCATGCCACTGGCATGGGCACTGCAGGGGCCCCCTAACAGGGCCCCACATTGATTTTCAGTGTCTGCGGGGCAGACACTGAAAATCGCGACGGGTGCAACTGCACCCGTCGCACACCAGCAACTCCGCCGGCTCCATTCGGAGCCGGCATCCTTGTTGCTGGTGCTTTCCCGCTGGGCGGGCGGGCGGCCTTTTGGCGGTCGCCCGCCAGCCCAGCGGGAAAGCCAGAATGACCGCTGCGGTCTTTTGACCGCGGTGCGGTCTTCTGGTGGGGGTACTTTGGCGGGCGGCCTCCGCCGCCCGCCAAAGTAGGAGTGACCCCTTAAGTAATCTCAGCTGAAATTGAACCAAAGATCAGCCTGCATCTAAATTTGGCATGCAGATCACATTCTTGGTGGTAAAAATACTCCGTCGCTGTTGCATTACTGCCACTAACTAAATCAGGCCCTTTTCAGAAGGTAAAATCTGTGTTGAGGGCAAAACTGGTTGGTGTATGTGACCTGTACTCCATCACAGTCAGCCTAAAATGTTGCCTAGGTCCTTGGTGCTTTGTGCTTTTTGGTGCTATTTCCCTGTAAACCATTAAATGCTCATATTCACACATGCCTTTATGGGATTCTTGTCATTTTAGTGACATTTTGTTAATTAAATATTACTTTTTTCTAATTCAATTTGAATTTTTTATTGTTTGGCATTTTGACTTTATTACTGTTTTGAGGCTGCATAGATACTTCCGATATTGGCCTACATTAAGCCTGTGTATTCTGTGCCATTGCTACCAGGGGCTGGAATTCAGGTTAATTTAGTGACCCTTAGCGTTCACCCTGACAAGAGTTGTGATTATTCCTTGAGGTGGACAGTCATCCACCCCAAATATTAATCCATTTTCTTCAACTTCTTTTTAAAGGTTTTTAAAGCTCTTGGAACATGTCCATTAGTGCTAGCTCAAATACACTTAGGGGCATATTTATACTCTGTTTGCACCGAATTAGTGTCATTTTTTTTTACTCTAATTTGGTGCAAAACTAACTCCATATTTATACTTTGGTGCTAGACCCCTCTAGCACCAAATTTATGGAGTTAAAGTCATTTTTTGAAAGTGGAGACCTACTTTGCCTTAATGAGATGCAAGGTAGGCGTTCCTGTGCAAAATACGACTCTAAGGCCTTAACGCCATATTTAGGGGCATATTTATACTCTGCGGCATATTTATACTCTGTTTGCACGGAATTAGCGTAATTTTTTTTACTCTACCTCAGTGCAAATCTAACTCCATATTTATACTTTGGTGCTAGACCCATCTAGCACCAAGGCCCTGATTTAAACTTTTTTTGCACCACATTAACGTCATTTTATGACGCAAAAGTGGCACAAACTTACAAAATATTGGCCCTTATTTATACTTTTTGCTGCAAAACTGCACTAACTCAGTTTTGCACCAAAAAGTTTAGCACCAGCTTGCACCATTTCTGTGCACCAGCCGGGCACCATATTTATGGAATGGTGCAAGCCGGTGCAAAGGGTAGGCTAGAGTTTTAAAAAGTGACTTTAGTCGGGTGGGGCTGGCAGTATAGAAGAACAGGGTTTAGCACCAAAAAATGGCTTTAGACAGGTTAGAGTAAAAAAAAAAATTACTCTAACCAGATTAGCATCATTTTATGGTGCTAAACCTACCATGCCACATGACTCCTGCCTTAGAAAAGGCAGGAGTCATGCCCACCACCGCAATGGCCAGCACAGAGGACAGGGGTCCCCTGGGCATGGCCATTGCACCCTGTGCCATGTATGGGGGCCCATTTCAGGGCCCCCTATGGCACTTTCAAAAATAAAATGCACTTACCTGTACTTACCTGGGATGGGGTCCCCGATCCTCGCAGTCCCTCTAGTGTGGGTGGGGGTGCCCCTAGGGCCTAGGGAGGGCACCTCTGGGCTTATTCCATGGTGTTCCACCATGGAAATAGGGCCACAGGTCCCCTAACGCCTGCCCTGACCCAGGTCTTAAAAAATGGGGCAAAGCAAGCTTTGCCCCATTTTTTGACCCCTCCTCCCTCCCTTGCACCATTTTTACATGGGAGTATAAATATGGTGTTAAGGCCATAGAGTCATTTTTTTGCACGGGAATGCCTACCTTGCATCTCATTAAGTCAAGGTAGGTTTCCACTGCCCAAAAATGACTTTAACTCCATAAATTTGGCTCTAGACGGGTCTAGCACCAAAGTATAAATATGGAGTTAGTTTTGCGCTGAATTAGAGTTTTAAAAAAATGATGCTAATTCAGTGCAAACAGAGTATAAATATGCCCCTTAGCGTCAAAAAATGATGCTAATCTGGTCAGAATCATTTATTTTGACGCAAAACTGCCTAACGTCATTTTTTTTTAAGCAAGCCTACCCTTTGCACCGGCTTGCACCATTCCATAAATATGGTGCCCAGCTGGTGCTAAAAAATGGTGCAAGCCGGTGCAAAACGTTTTGGGGCAAAACTGCCTTAGTGCAGTTTTGCACCAAAAAGTATAAATAAGGCCCTTAATATCATTCAAAATTATTGAGTTTTAACTTTCCATGCCAGTATTTTTCTGGTGTTCTCACTAAAATGAAAAGTGCTAAGACTTCATAGCTTTACATTTAGCTATACATTTTTGTTCTAGCCACATCTTGAAGTCATCTCTAATTCTACCTATTTTTAATTTAACAGTCACAATTTCCCTAGTAATTTTCGATTGATGTAGCTGCAGTCCCAGTTTGTCCATTTCTTGCGTGACTGATATTTTCTCTTCCAAAGCTAATCTGCTTGAACACATGCTAAAAATACCTCTAAAGAAGGTCGTATATGTGCCCCATACTATGTTGTCAAAGCAGCTTCCCAAATTAAAATTAAAAATGAAAATTTTCTATGGTCAGTTCTTTGGTCTATTTCTCATTGTTGGAAATGGCCCTTTTTGCAGGGTCATCCCCAGTCTTTTTGCCTCCTTCCTCCTATTTTTCTGACCTGTTTTTGTTGGCTTTGGGACTCTGGGCACTTTACCACTGCTAACCAGTGCTAAAGTGCATATGCTG
Organism: Pleurodeles waltl; assembly: GCF_031143425.1. NCBI lineage: Eukaryota > Metazoa > Chordata > Amphibia > Caudata > Salamandridae > Pleurodeles > Pleurodeles waltl. The sequence goes on along the minus strand of NC_090443.1, from coordinate 254,783,310 downwards.
TATGTGTAAAGTGTACTGTTGATTGGTTTATCCATGATTGGCATACTTGATTTACTGGTAAGTCCCTAGTAAAGTGCACTAGAGGTGTCCAGGGCCTGTAAATCAAATGCTACTAGTGGGCCTGCAGCAGTGGTTGTGCCCCCCACATTAGTAGCCCTGTAAAAATGGCTCAGACCTGCCTGTGTGTGGAGTTGTAAACTGCCAATTCGACCTGGCAAGTGTACCCACTTGCCAGGCCTAAACCTTCCCTTCTACTACATATCAGGAGGTAGGCCCTAGGCAGCACCAGGGGCAGGATGCAGTGTATGTTTAAGGTAGGACATGTACTAGTGTGTTTTATATGTCCTAACAGTGAAATACTGCCAAATTCAGTTTTCACTGTGCAAGGCCTATCTCTCTCATAGGTTAACATGGGGGCTGCCTTTAAATATCCTTAAAGCTCAGATACCCTTTGGGAACAGATATAAATGCAGAATTTAGAGTCTCTGAACTCACAATTTAAAAATACATCTTTTAGTGAAGTTGTTTTTTAAATTGTCTGTTTGAAAATGCCGCTTTTCGAAAGTGGGCATTTTCTTGCTTAAACCATTCTGTCACTCTGCCTGTTTGTGGATTGTCTGTCTGGGTCAGTTTGAGAGTTGGGCTGTTTTGCACCTCTCTAGACAGTGACACAAAAGGGGGTGGGGTGTAGCCTGCATATCCTGATGAGGCATCTGAGCTAGAGAAGAGGGAGGAGTGGTCATTCACACCTGTAAGGACTGTGCCTGTCCTCACACAATGCAGTCTCTGACCCCCTGGTGTGCGCCTGGGGCCTGGCCTGGACAAGGAAGGATCTTGCAAACACTTGAGACTTTGCTTTGAAGTTTGCCAACTTCAAAGACAGAACTGGGTATAAGAAGACCCCAAACCCCAGACTTTTAGAATCTTCCTAGAATCAAGAGGAACTTCTGCAAGGAGAAGAGCTGAAGAGCTGAAGGAGGAGTACTGTCCCTTTGCTGTGCTGCTTTGTTGGAGTGGCCTGCAATTGCTGCTTCTACCTGAAAAGAGTGCAAAGGGTGAACTTTGCTGTGTGTCCTGCTTGAGAAAATTCTCCAAGGGCTTGGAGTAGAGCTTGCCTCCTGTTGGAAGTCTCAGGGACACCAAAGACTTCAGTTTCCTCGACCTGCAGCACTTGGAACTGTGTGTTTTGTGCTGTTTAAGAGGAGAAACCACTGTGATGCTGCCAACGACGCCACTGGCCTGCAATGTGACCTGCTGACGCTACACGGAGTCTCATTGCTGGCTTCGCACCATGACTCTGGTCTCCCCGATGCCGTCATCAGACGACTTCAACGAGCCACTGCTCGCACCGTGACCTGTGGGCCCTGCAGCCTGGGCATCCCTGATGACGCCACTCCTGTTGACACCGGCGCCGCTGCCTGGACCGTGGCCTGTGGCCACCGCTCGTGAGATACACAAAGCACCGTCCCATCCCGCACCGCAGCCCCAGTCTACCGACGCCAGCACCATCGACTCCTGTGTTGTCACCAGGCATCCTGCCTGCACCGTGGCCTTTGGACACCGCTCGTAAGGGTCACGAAGCACCACCCCGTCCCGCACCACTGGCTTGGGACTACCGATGACAGCACTTCAGCAACGACGACGCTGCTGCCTGCACCTACCCTGTGGACACCGCATGTCGCACAGCCCTGGTCACACCGCAGCCCTGGTTTCACCAACGCTGCTGGATGCCATCACTGAGCCGCTGCCTGCACCGTGACCTGTGGGCACCGCATGTCGCATCGTCCCACTTTGCAACGCATTCCCGATGCCATCCACACCGGCGCAACTGACTTCATCAGCCTGGAGTTCGATCTGCAACGTATGTCACCTGAAGGGCCTGACGACTCCTGCACCTACTCCGGAACCGACACCGGAACGTCAACGACACCGCTCTCTGGAGCTCAGCACGAGGATCACGATGCCCTGCAAATCCAAGGTACTGTGTGTGGGTCTTCCCGACACTGTAGCTGGCCCACCGCGTCGCAGCCAGCCTGAACTGTTGGTTTTGCTGATCACAACGCCATGATAGCCCAGGTGGAGCTATCAACTTCAAGGAACTGCATTTTTGAGTAAATCTTGCAAAATTCATATTTTTATTACTGTATGTTGGATTTTTATCGTATTTGGTAGTTTTTTATATAGATAAATATTGGCTATTTTTCTAAAACTGATGTGGTGTCCTTTTGTAGTGTTTTCACTTATTACTGTGTGTTATGTGCAGATGCTTTACACATTGTTTCTGAGATAAGCCTGACTGCTTGTGCCAAGCTACTGACGGGGTGAGCAGGGGTTATCTGAGCGGGTATCTCCCTTATCCTGACTAGAGTGAGGGTCCCTACTTGGAGAGGGTGCAAACCGACTGCCAACTAGCATTCTAACATTCATGAATTTAGGAACTCTTGTGCTAGTATTTGTCGATCAATGGACAATCTAGTGCCAATGATTTTACCTTATAGTACAATTTCTGGCTAAATGTACTAGAAAATATTTAATCTATTTTGCTTTATCTACCCAAGTTTATTTAGGTTTTAACTTTTATGCTGTGCTGTTTTATTACCTGCTCCCATTGTGAACGAGTTGTTTCCCTCTTAATTTCTCAACGCTCACTTACATTATCTGCAGAGTGTCTCTGTATGGACAGACTTGCTGAGATAGTGGTGCAATGAAAAAAACTTTTGTTACAAGGCTGCTTTGGTCTCATTCCAATGTCTTTCTAGTTTCAGGTTCTGGCAAGGTCACTCTCCTCACAGCGTCCGAGCTGGGTCTCGTTCTCCTTTCTGTGCCGTCTCTGCCCACGTAGTCCGTGTTTGCACGATACTTGCAACTTCCCTGAGTTTGTGAAATAAAGCGGTCGCCCGGGGCAGCCAAAAACACATGTAACTATTTTATGCGAACGCTTTCCATGGATTTTGGCACAAAAGGAGGACGGGGACACGAAAGACAATTTGCTGATTCTTGCTGTGCGTTTTTTTGTAAAGAAAAAACGGAGTTCAAAGCAGAGCGGATTCAGGAAAATCAATGCTCTCGGTAGGACTTTTCAGCCTGACGCCGTGTTCCACACTCAGGGCATTTCAGTCACCGAAACTAGAGACAGCTGCATTGCCAACACAAAAGGCAGCAGGGATATATAGTCTGTGCGACAAGAGCAGGCCGTCTAATGAGAAGCTGACGTCACTCCCAACAACATTGTACAGCATGTGATTTATTGATGCTATTTCTCGGAGTTCAATGTCAACTGCGATTTACTAATTCTGCTCAGATAAGAAGTTCTACTTTATTGATTCTGTATTTCCATGCTCCAGTTTAAAGCTAACAAATTTAACTATCTACCTCTGCTTCAAAGAACAAAAGCTTGCTGTGAAATGACTTCCATAAAAGAACGTCCACTCTTTCCTCCCTTATTTTTGAACAGCAACTCAAGCTTCTGGTGTGCTCAACTTTCTGTGCCTTTTTAATCCGATTTTTTCCCAATCAGCAGTGACCCTTTGACACTGACACTTAGGTGGTTGCAGCGACATTTACATCATTATGGCCATCTGCAACTCCTGGTTCCCTAACCCAATTTAGGAGGAAACGTGTATACTTCACCCCATGCTTTGAGGTAAGAAATCTGTGGCTATGTACATACTCCAGCAAGAGACAGCACCAACCATACCAAAACATGGGGTAGTGGCTACCACAGAAGTTATCAAAGATACAAAGAGCCACCAAGTGAGAGAGTGCAGCTAAGTTAAATAGCTGCCCATCAGGGAAGGACATTCAAGCAAGTGCCTTTTGAGGGGTTAGTCACCTTCCCCCTCTTGGCATAAATGTTGAGGATGAATACTTATATATCTATTTTCACTTACAAAAACAAAGGTTCATTTTAAACGTACAAAACCATAGAAATTCAGCTGTTGAAGTTAGAGTTATTTCAAGTAACTATAACTCACACCCTGGCCATGCAGTTTTCTCATCAATATTGTTATTGCAAGAGTTACAGTGATATTATCAGTTATGTTAAAAAAGATGTCATGAGTGCTGTAATATATGGGGTAATTAGTAGTGCATAGCAAGGAAATTTAGTTACCTTAGGGAACGTGTAACCAGGCCCTGCAGCCAGTCCCCTAAAATAACCCCAGCCCATGCCACGTACAGACATCTCCGGGGCACCAAATTGAAAAAAGTTATAGGGGTCCGTGTGGACCCCTGGTTCATGCGGACCCCCAAGTTCTCGGAGACAACCAGCTTAGTGGAGCTACATGAAATAATGCTCTAGAGGGGCTGCATGGAACCCTTCCCCCCTGGGCCCTGGGGACCTCCACCTCTCTCGGACAACATTAAAACAAGCATTTCAATGAATTAGGTCTCACATTTGCGGAAGTAATTGGTATTGGCGTTGAAATATATATATATTTTTTTACTTTAGTTTTTTTTGTATGGAGTGGAATGCTGATATTTGCATAGCGCTATTGCCATTCGTATGACCTTGCAGTGCTCGGGAACCAAATTATGGGAAATAGGTTATGAGGGAGAGGAGGCAAGAGTAAAATGCTGGTTGTAAAAGAAAATAATTAACACTATCTTGGAAAAAGCAAGCACTGATAGAGAATGCAAGATTATGTAAAGCATGTTAAAGGTAAGCAGAGACAACATGGTCACCTTAACATTTTTATACCTGTAATATGCTGGCTGCAAAAACCCTGCAACATTTACTGTTGTAATGTGCACAAAGTAGGGAAAGGGTGCAGTATCACAGGCTGTCCCTAGGTGTTCCTTGGGACCTATTTTTGCCCCATAAGGTACTGAACCCTGCAATGTTCAATTCAACACATCCCCAATTCATTTTGGGCGCTGTACTGAAAAATGAAGTGCGGTGTCATTTTGATAAATGTTTTATGCTGTGCATTCAGGTTGTGGTGGGGGGGATTAAAGATTAATATGTTGTTTGAAAATAGAAATAAGTATGAGGTTGTACTATATTTCACATTGTGATGTAAAAGTCTCTTCTGATCGAGTTTGTGCTCTATGAAACTTCACACCCTTATGTAAAGCGCTCCGGACACGACAAGGAAACAGTGGCATGCCCAAAACAAGGAAGAGGAAGAAACAACATATGGACATGCAGCACAAAGCTGCGAGGGAAAAGAAAAAATAGTGCACCACACTAAGATATATGGCCGATCGTGCAATCATCCATGTAACAGGCTCGTTCTGCAAGGCGGCAGCAAAGCAGCCTCAAGGAGGTACAAAAGTGAAGCTTTTTCCTATGAAATCAAGGGAATTTTGAAAGGCAGGCCAAGGAACAAATGAAAGTGATGGGCATGGTTGAAGCCCACAGATGTAGTTTATAACATATCAGGAGACAGCACTTGCATGCTGTCCAGGCTTGATCTATAAAAAAAACAGGGGGCTGCACAGACTCACCTGGACCCTGGGGACAACCACCTTCAAGGGTCAAAAAATGTAAAATAGTAAGCAGGGGCCACTTATTGGGGGGGGTGCACATGTACCACTCCAGGCCCCGGAGATGACAACCTCCTTGAGGCAATAATTAAATATATATTTGGAGCGGCTGTGCAGACCCTCTGGGCCCCGGGGACCACCACCTCCTTGGGGCTTTATAAGAAAAGTTTTTAGGGGGAACATGTGGAGGCCTCGGGGACCACCCCTTCTGCAGGGCAGCAAATGTAAAAGAGTAAGGGGGACCCATGGGCCCGGGAACCACCACCTTCTTCATTGGATTTGGACTTAGGTCTTCCCAGTTGCAAGAACACAAGCACTATGTATTGGCCACCACTGACCTTGCCAGCCATGCACTGCCCAAGATGAAAAAACAGAGAAGAAAGTGACAGCCATCAACTGGGTTTGTTAAAAAGGTTTACCTAGATTTATATAGATACTAATTCATAGTAATAATGTATCACATGTCATTGATTTTGTAATTGCATGGTGCCGCCTACAACCCCAAATGGTACCTCAGATGGAAAAATGAGTTTTACAGCTATGGATTTATGTCTTAGGAGTGTTTTAGCACCAAAGATCAATAACTCTCTTAACTACCTGTTCAAATATCCATGGCCACACAAAAATTGAGAAGATGCAGGGGGATACGTAAAAGCATGTAAGATTAATAGAGCAATAGGGCAAGAAACAGGCCTCTATGAACTAAATATCTTTTAAAGAAATATGTGATGCTACAGTAACAGACAAATGCTTACTGCCTGCAATCTGACCCATAAAGCACAAAAAATCTAACTCGCTCTTCAAAGGGTAGCAATATCATAAGGAGGCAGCCATCAGGATCATAGTTCATATCTTCATGTGAGCCATGTTCAAAACCAGCATTGTGAAAAGTGGTGTAGGGCTTAGGGTTGCACGGAATTGTGATACTGACCATCCTAACTATGACCGAAATTAACCTAACCCATAAGCAAGGGATCATCTAACCAAAGGTGTGACTGTAAGAGAAAATCTCACATTCAAACCTAGAAAGTCTAGTAAAAGAGACTCAATATTTGGTTTCAGCACCAACACAGTCTAAGTATCAAGCCCAGATGTATCAGTTCCAGTTTCAAAACACTTCATTTCCTTACCATAACCATCAAATTGTACAATAAAAACATTAAAAAAACACAATAAAATCAAATTATTACAAATATGGAACACACAATCTTAAGAATGTAATTCTCAATTCATTCTCCTCTCATAATGTGTCATAGTAGAAATCCAAAAAATAGCATAAGATATCAAGAATGCTGAAGCAACTGCATAAATATAAAGAAGTCATGTGAAAATTTTAAAAGCAGATTAATACAACTGAATAGCGGTATGTCATAGCGGATCTTAATAAAGTGCTAGATTTTTAAAGTGTAGCAATATAAAAAAATACAGAAAGTCCCTGGAACTCCAGACTTAGGGCATTATTATGACCTTGACTGAGGGGGTTTCCTCCATCACAAATGTGGCGGATATCTCGTCTATTGTATTATGATCCCATTATATTTCATGGAGTTCGTAATTTGGTGGAGGGGATATTCGTAACATTTGTGATGTAGGATACTCCTCTGGCAAGGTCTTAATAAGGCCCCTAGTGTACGATACATCACTGAATAATCAGAAAAGTGCAATGTTTGGCAAAATGCAAATGGCTAAAACTATTAAAAACCTGAAATGTTTCAAGTTAATTTCCACAATGTGTACAAGAATACAATCACTAGTTTTGCTTAAAATGATTTCACTAGATAGCACTGCAAAATTAGAAAGGTGCAATATTTGATAGAGTGTAAGTGACTAAGGGCCAGATGTATCAACCCATTTTGTATTCGCAAACGATGCAAATCGGTGAATTTGACCATTTGCAAATGCAAAACAGCGTTTACAGGTGGCTGAAAGGCCTAAATAAGAAATTGAAAATAGGGATTTCCTATTTGTGATTATCTAAGCACATGTAACAAGCATTTCCTAAATGCAAAATGGGCATTTAGGAAATGCTATTACCACCAACCTCCAAGTTGGGGGTAACCATGTGCAATTTAAAAAAACACATTAAAATTGCATTTTTTAAAGTGCCATGTAGCGCATTGGGCACTTTACATGTGCACAAATTATTTTTCAGGGTGCATCAAAGGTGGCCTTAGGCCCTCGGCACCCTTGGTTTTGCTCTTCCAAATTTTGCGATTTCCTAATAGGAAGTTAGGGAATGCAAAACCATTCACACCTATGGGCTTTTAGGTCCATAGGAACAAATGGAGTCACAAATCTAATAGTGATTCCCTAATAGCGATTGCGATTTTGTAGGAATCTCTATTAGGGATTCACTAGTTTGTTACATACCGTTTTGCATTCCCTTAATAGCGATTTCTTAAAATGAGCTGTTTAAGGAATGCAAATGGGATTTTAATACATATGGCCATAAAACTAATAAAAAACATAAAACATTTCAAATTGATTTACACAATATATACTGAATCTCCTATTGTTCAATGATCAAATGGCTTACTCTTTTATAGCACAGTCCAGTTTCATTAGGTGCCTTAAAGAATCTCTGTACTCTGATAACTCAGGGGTTGACCAAGTACAAATCCAGAATGTTAGTGGTTTCACTTGCACCACATCTGAGACATGTTTTATAACTAGATCGAGGCAAAGTGGAAAAAGGGGAGTGTTGCCCGGAAACATGATTAGTGATCTATTAAAGTTATTCTATGCTATTGCCACCTTCTAAGTTTCCGCATAACCCCAGCTTCATCTTGAAAAAGTGTGCCTTTTGATCTGTGGACCATTAGAAGGGAACTTTTGTTGATTTGTGGCTTCCATTTAAGTTAATTAGACAATGTGAATCCTAAAATATCAAAAGACCCTTCCTAGCTGTTCAGTGCCAACCTTTACAGCATTATTTCTAGCTGTGCTTTTGCCAAAAGCCATATATTTTGTTTTAATCACACAAAGTTCTAAGCCCCTTGCCATGCAAAATTCAAAGGACTTGTCAATCAAATTCTGAAGGGCCACAGGAGGTTTTGAAATGAGAAGCAAGTCATCTGCAAAAAGAAGTATAACTTTTTTTACCATTTACAATGGGAGAGTCATTCTTACATGCCAACAGTAGCTTCATCACTCCAGTAACAACAGGGTGAATAGGGTAGGTGCAAGGACGCACCCCTGGTGAACCCCTCAGGAAATGGCAATATGATTCATCAGTCCCTACAAACCTGGGCATACCGGGGCATAGTTTTTTTCATGTAATTTGGTAATAAGATTAATTGGACCTCCAGAGGCCCCCATGTCTGCTAGCACTCTCCAAAGATTCTTGCGGAGAACGAGATCAAACGCTGCTCACAGATCTACCCAGGCCACATATAGTCTTTGGTTACTAAGCAATATGTGCTTCCAAAATAGATAGTCAAATCTTAAAACTTGATCTGAGGTACTGGATTTTGGTTGAAAGTCAGCTTGAAGTGGGGACAGAATATTTTCTTTATCTATACAATTTTGTAATTTATCAAGAACCTGTTTTGGAAAAAATGTTTACAGGTTGTCAATTAGACTAATAGGCTTATCATTTTACTGGTTACAGGTGTCACCTTCTTAAAGACTGGAATTATTTCCGCCCCCTCCAAGTGTCTGGGATTTATCCACCAGCAGCAATCTCACTTGATAAAAGATTGGGATAGCTAGCTCAAATCTGGGGTTCAGATTTACATCTCTCCTGGCATTCAATGTGTACAGTGAGCTTTTGTTGATTAAAGTCTGTTAATAGCAAAAAGAGTGTCCGCTAAACTTAAGAAAACCTCAGTGGACTGCTGTAAGCCAAATTTAGTGTCGTTTAAGTAGGATCTCTAAAACTCACACAAGAGAGCTGAGTAACAGGAGTTTCTTGAGCATACAGTGGAGAGAAGTGGCCTTCCCACTTCTCGAGCTGACTGTGGTGGCAGCAGGTGTTCACACTACCTAAACTTACATGTGAAATTATATGACAGAAAGATCTGTTGTTGTTTCTTTTTACCACCTGCAGCATGTGTAGTGCTTCACTAATGTCTGTACAGCTTCATCCTTTGACAACCTTTCTTGGCATCTTTTTGGAAGATTCACACTCCATATAATATCTCTCACACATGTTGGTGGCTTCCGGTCAGATACTCTTTATAAAAAGTGCCCTGCAGTTTATTAAAAAAACGTTAATGAATATCTAGAATCGGTATAGCAGAAGCAGGAGTTTCCCCATAGTGGGGCAGATAGAACACAAACCACAGATGAATCTCTGAATTCAATTTGTGATTTGACATTGGTCTAGCCAAGAGAATGTTCTGAAATTGTGGGCTAAGGTAGTCTCTGAAATCACAGTAGAACCGAAAGTTAGAGTCCTTGTAAAAGGACCCCCAATTAGAGAACTAATCAGAGGGTTGTGATTGCTGTATGTACGTATTACGACCTTCATGTCGTCGAGTAGTGGTCAAAGACTAACATCAGGTATAACACTAGAATGGGAACCCCTCTTAAACATGAATGATCTTTCCTGAACAGAAAGAGTTCTCCCATTATATGCTTTAAGACTCCATCCTACCACTATCGATGATAATTTGAAGGGCTGCATTGGTATAGTGATGCTGTTAGACAGGGTGCATCCCACTGTTCATCTTCTTGCCCTGTTAACACTCTAAGAAAATGTGAGGGCTCAAATGATGCATTGAAATCTCCTGCTATGGTTATATTTGCTTTCTGCTGATTCCGGTCCATAAGTTCTGTAACCGGGTCCTGGGGTCCCTGGTTACTGATGTCGACCCTGGGCCGACCCCCAATGCCCCGGGGGCACCGAGGAGCAAAACGACACAGAAGAGTCCTACACAAACCCGGATATCTGAGTTTCCATAAAAATAAAAGAGGAACTTCCGACATGCGCGGCGTCCGAGAGATACACCGAAGACTGAGCTGGAGAGGAGAGAGAAGGAGAGTGACCGACCCCGGAGGACGAAAGAGGAGCTGCAGGAGGTCAAGACCCAGAGATGCTGTCGGTGATACAGAGGACAGGAGCACTTTCCCTGGAGGGACGTGGCTATCGCAGGTACATATCTGCCTCCGAAAACCATATAGTGCAATTTTCGGGCGGGTGGTGTGGAGCGAGTGCTGGGGAAAAGTTAATAAGGACAACTCAGCACCGTTGATATAACAAACAAAATCCTAATTTTTTTTTTCTTTCTTTCTTGGGCGTTATTTGAGTGTCTTACTAACGCGTACCAACGACGGCTGTGAAGCTAACAGTCTCACTGATCAAGTTCAAGTATTAGCGAGATGGCAAGTTCCTAATAGAGTGCTGGGGGCCGTGACTCCTGTAACCTATACAATTGAGTTGTTAGAAAACCCCCAAAAAACACAAATATACCATATAAATCTATTAAAGAAGTGGGAGGAACCCGAAGATACCACCCCTGCTCTGTCAACAGGATTCCTCATAAACATTGTTAAAGAACTAGAAATCGGGTTATGTCCAACAGGACAGGAATCAGTCCCAGAGAAACCCCATATAAACACCTCCCTCCTAACTGATCAACAAGAACAACTAAGTTATCTCCTTCCCAAGCATAAATCGCTATTTTCCTCAACCCCCGGGAAGACCACCTTTACGCAACATCAAAATAAAACCCAACTGGGAAAGGTTGTTTGCCTCTGAGTTCATCGAATCCCAGAAGCCCGAAAGCAACAAGTGGAGCAGGAAGTGAGGAAGATGCTACATATGGGTATCATAGCACCCTCTGTGAGTCCATGGTGCTCCCTAGTTGTTCTTGTGCCTAAACTGGATGGGTCCATCCGATTTTGTATTGACTTTAGGTAGTTAAATAATATATCGCAATTTGACATCTACCCTATCCCACAAGTTGACAAACTCCTAGAACGGCTGGGAAAAGCCTAATACATGTCCACCTTGGACCTCACTAAAGGTTACCGGCAAATCTCTTTGTCACCAGGGGACAAAGAGAAAACAGCTTTCTCCACTCCATCAGGCCTCTATAACTAAACTGTACTCCCTTTTGGGTTACATGCGGCCCCACCAACCTTCCAGAGGCTCATGGACACCTTGTTACGGCATCATAACACCTATGCTGCCGCCTATCTAAATGACATAGTGATCTCTAGCGAATCATGGACAGAACACGTGACTCACCTAGACAAGATATTCTACCTGCTAAAAAACACATGACTCACTGCCAACCCTTCTAAGTGTCGCCTAGCATGCAACAAGATTGCATATCTTGGCTATTATATAGGAAAAGGTCAGATCAAACCCCAACTGAGTACAATAGAAGCCATCCTCCGAATACCTATCCCGTCCACGAAAAAAGAGTTACGCTCCTTTCTAGGTAGGGTGGATTACTGTAGAAGGTCTATCCCTCACTATTCCACACTGGCTGCCCCTTTACCCGATCTCTTAAGAAAGGGGCAACCCACTAAGACAACAAGCATAACTTCTGCCCAACAACACAGTTATTCTGTCCGACAGAAAAGTCTTACCACCGAACCAGTATTCCATTGCCCAGATGTCCGTAAACAATTACATCTTCAGACACATGCTTCTGACGTGGAAATAGGGTTCGTATTGTTTCAAAAATATGAGGCTGAGAACAACCACCCCATTGTGTTTATAACTCGCAAACTCCTACCACGTGAACAACGCTACCCCATAATCGAAAGAAAGGGTCTAGCGATCAAATCGGCCATTGAAAATCTTCAGTATTATCTGCTGGGTCATCCCTTTGTTCTATATACCAATCATGCTCCCCTCACTTGGTTGTCTGGACATAAAAATACTAATTTGCGCATGCTACGTTGGTTTATGGAACTGCAACCATTTACCTTTCAGGTGCAACAGCTCCCGGGAAATCAACTGTGCACTGCTGATTATTTTTCAAGATACCCCAGTGACCAGGAACTCAAACAGTCCCTTTCTAGGGAAGGGATGTGTACTGATGTCGACCCTGGGCGGACCACCCAACGCCCCAGGGGCACCGAGGAGCGAAATGACAAAGAAGAGTCCTACACAAACCTGGATATCCGGGTTTCTATGAAAATAAAGGAGGAACTTCTGACGCACACGGCGTCCGAGAGATATACTGAAGACGGAGCTGGAGACGAGAGAGAAGAAGAGCGACCAACCCCGGAGGACGAAAGAGGAGCCACAGGAGGTCAAGACCCAGAGACACTGTTGGTGAAATAGCAGACAGGAGCACTTTTCCGCCACGTCCCTGGAAGTACGTGGCTATCGAAGGTCCTGCCTCCGAAATCCATATAGTGCAATTTTCGGGAGGGAGGTGAAAGCGGGTGGTGTGGGGCGAGTGCTGGGGAAAAGTTAATAAGGACAACTCAGCACCGTTGACATAACAAACAAAATACTTATTTTTTTCTTTCCTTCTTTGGCCGTTATTTGAGTGTCTTACTAACGCGCACCAACGACGGCTTTGAAGCTAACACTCTCACTGATTAAGTTCAAAAGAATAACTTGGAGCGTACAAAGCAACACCCCACAATTTGGTAATATTTTGGGCACCTGTTAAGGGTTTCCGGGTCCCATCACCCACCACACTACACTTTCCCTTCTAACCCCTACCCCAGAAGCCCCTGAATAAACCACTTACCCTTTTTTTTTTTTTCTTCTTTCCCTCCGACTTTCATCCCGGCAGTACTTCCGGTTTTGATCAGACGATGGGGAACAACTCCCCGAATAGAAGATTCCTAAAGAAAGTCAAAGCGAGGAATTAGAAACAAAGGGAATAGAAGATTCCTAAAAGAAAGACTAAGCAAGAGAATTAAAAGCAGGGGGAAGAGAATAACGGAAAAGACAGAAAAAGCCGAAAGAAAGGAACTGAGAACAAAGAGAACACTGACTACGTAGAACTCATGAGAAACAAAGAGAATGAAATAAATGAGGCAATAAAAAAACAACATTACTAAAACCAGAGTACGTCTTTTACACTGTTTCTTTAATAACGCTATACCCTCACCTCCTACAAGTTCATCCAACATGGACAGGTGATTAATTGCAAGCAGACTTTGACCTAGCATAGACATTGAATAGTACCATAATCAATCCTGATGGAAATTGAAGCTGGATCCCAATAAATTGGGATAATCTCTGTTTAATAGTGTATGTGAGCATGCAATATTATTTTTTGACAGCCCCACAAACGCCTCTCCAAACTTCCTTTGGGGCAGCGCTTCCACTCTATATGTGACAAAGCTATTTGTAAACACCTTATCCACCACTCACGTTTTTTGGAATAAGCAAACATCATGGATCCCTACAAAGAACATCTATTAAGAGCCAATGAGTTTCGGCTTGATCCCGGCCACATTCCAAGAAATCATAGAGAGATCACCCTTCTGATGGAGTGTCAATTGGGGTTTGTGATCTTCAACCTTTTGCTAAATATATAACAAACTAGTGCAGTTAGAGTAAACAACATCCTTAGTCATTTGGAAATCCTGATTTCCAAACTCATTATTGTTAGCAGGGGCAGACATGGGTACACAAAGTGTATCACCTAAGTTAATCATTCTCCTGGTGCTAGCTTGGTGGCTCAGTTATTCAATTGAGTTCCGAGACTGACTCTCTTGTGTCTTGAAAAAATGAGATGTCTGATTTGACCAGAGAAGAGCTGTGGGTTATTGGTAATGGTTTGGCAGAATACAGGAGATAGTTCTATCCTGATTCTAGAGTTAGTGGATTCTGTAAGATGACAAGTGCTAAGTTCAAAGTTTATGAGATCTTTAACAAATAATTAATTTTTTAATACCACCAAAATGTAACCAAGGAAAGATGAGCCAGTATTACATCTCTTAGCATATTCAACGTCAGATCTCATGGTGTAGAGGCAGTCACTTTTGGTTCTGATCCAATAAATAATCTTATTTATTAGTTTCCTCTGAAGCATCGCCAGCCAGTTTGGGTATTGAGGTCACATAAATTGATCTCCTGTGGTTGGGTTACATAGTGCACAATTGGTGCCAATCAAAACACCTATTTACAAATGGGTCTCTTGCAGCAAGTAGGTAAGAATTGGAGCGCCAATTAGGACCAGGTAGGTAAATGGAGGGAGACCTTAGATTGTACTTAGGTTCAATGAAGTCATCACCTAGCCGGAAGTGTATACACCCCCCTGAGCCACCTAGGAGGTGGTTCACCCATATGGTGCTCCTTCCTCTGTTGGACATTGATGCCCACAGAGGGCATCTTGGTTCGAGAAATACAACTCAGATTTTGATGATGGAGAAATGTCTGCTTAAAAGTCCCCAATATAGCTAGCTCCTCGACAGCAGGATTGACTCCAGCATCTGACCTCTGTTGTCTTACAGTCTCAGAGCTACTGTGACAGCTGCAGCAGCACGTGTTAGCAGAGTCATTCTCCTTTCCAAATCATTTGATTAGTGTGGTTACTAGGGGCCATATGTATGAACACATTTTCCCATTGACACAGAATGGCAAAAACCCTTTGCTACATCTGGCCCTAGATCCTTTAAGTCATCCAACTTACGATGGAGTAACAGAAGGATGTCAGTGCCTATAAGTGCTGAGGAAGTGGTAATTGTAGGAGGCTGGCCTGGCTTGTAGTAGGTACCAGAGGTACTTACACTTTGTGCCAGGTCCCGTTATCCCTTATTAGTGTAGAAGAGGTGTTTCTAGCAGCTTAGGCTGAAGGAAGGTAGCTATGGCAAAGCAGCTTAGGCTGAACTAGGAGACATGTAAAGCTCCTACTATACCACTGGTGTCATATGCACAATATCATAAGAAAACACAATACACAGAGTTACTAAAAATAAAGGTACTTTATTTTTATGACAATATGCCAAAAGTATCTCAGTGAGGACCCTCAGTATCAGGATAAGTTATATACACAAGATATATGTACACAAACCAAAATTAGGTAAGTAATAGCAAGAAAAGTAATGCAAACAGTGTAGAATTACAATAGATTGCAATAGGAGCACATAGGTATAGGGGCAACACAAACCATATACTCCAAAAGTGGAATGCGAACCACGAATGGACCCGAGAGATTGAGCTTGTAGAGGGTAGCTTGGACTGTAAGAAAACAGTGAGGGTTAGAAAAATAGCCCACCCCAAGACCCTGAAAAGTAGGTGTAAAGTGCACCTACTACCCCCAGAGAGCACAGAAGTCGTGATTGGGGGATTCTGCAGGAAGAACAAACACCAGCAATGCAACAACAGTGGATTTCTAGACCTGAGTACCTGCAAGACAAGGGGACCAAGTCCAATAGTCGTGACAGTGTCGAGAGTGGGCAGGACCCCAGGAAATGCCAGCTAAGGGTGCAAGGAAGCTGCCACCGGTTGGAAGAAACTTGGAGTTCTGCAAGAAAGAAGAAGACTAGGAACTTCTCCTTTGGAGGATGGATGTCCCATGTCACGATGAAGCTTGCAGAGGTGTTACCACGAAAAGACCGCAAACAAGCCTTGCTAGCTATCGCGTTTTTGGGTGCTGCTGTGGCCCAGGAGAGACCAGGATGTCGCCACTTGGAGGAGGAGACAGAGGGGGTGCCCAGCAACTCAGGGAGCCTTCACAGAAGCAGGCAGCACCCGCTAAAGTACCTGAACAGGCACTTGGAAGGAAAGTGAACCGGAGTCCACGCAAAGTCACAAAAGGGAGTCCCACGATGCCGGAGGACAACTCAGAAGGTTGTGCACTGCAGGATGGAATGCCGGGGACCGAGGCTCAGCTGTGCACAAAGGAAATCCTGGAAGAGTACACAGGAGCCGGAGCAGCTGCAAATCACGCAGTACCCAGCAATGCAGTCTAGCGTGGGGATGCAAGGACTTACCCCCACCAAACTTGGACTGAGGAGTCACTGGACTGTGGGAGTCACTTGGACAGAGTTGCTGAGTTCCAGGGACCAGGCTCGTCAGGATGAGAGGGGACCCAGAGGACCAGTGTTGCAGTCTTTTGGTGCCTGCATTAGCAGGGGGAAGATTCCGTCGACCCACAGGAGATTTCTTCAGAGCTTCAGGTGCAGGGTGAGGGCAGGCTACCCCCAGAGCATGCACCACCTGGAAACAGTCGAGAAAGCCGGAAGGATTAGTCGCTACAATGTTGCTGGTAGTCGTCTTGCTACTTTGTTGCGGTTTTGCAGGCGTCATGAGCAGTCGTCCTGAGCAGTCAGGTCGATCCTTTGGTAGAAGGTTAACAGGGAGATGCAGAGGAACTCTGGTGAACTCTTGCATTCGTTATCTGAAGAATTCCCCAAAGAGGCCCTAAATAGCCAGAAAAGGAGGTGTGGCTACCAGGTTAGGAGGACTGGCTACCAAGAGAGGTAAGAGCCTATCAGAAGGGGCCTCTGACGTCACCTGCTGGCATTGGCCATTCAGAGCAGTCCAGTGTTCCCCCAACATCTCTGTTTCCAAGATGGCAGAGGTCTGGGACACACTGGGGGAGCTCTGGGCACCTCCCCTGGGAGGTGCAGGTCAGGGGAATGGTCACTCCCCTTTCCTTTGTCCAGTTTCGCACCAGAGCAGAGCTGGGGATCCTTGAACTGGTGTAGACTGGCTTATGCAGAGATGGGCACCATCAAATGCCCATCAAAGCATTTCTAGAGGCTGGGGGAGGCTACTCCTCCCCACCCTTCACACCAGTTTCCAAAGGGAGAGGGTGTAGCACCCTCTCTCAGAGGAAATCCTTTATTCTGCCTTCCTGGGCCAGGGCTGTCTGGACCCCAGGAGGGCAGAAACCTGTCTGAGGGATTGGCAGCAGCAGCAGCAGCTGAAGTGGAGACCCCGGAAAGGCAGTTTGGCAGTACCCGGGTACCGTGCTAGAGACCCGGGGGATCATGGACTTGTCCCCCCAACACCAGAATGGTATTGGGGTTACAATTCCATGATCTTAGACATGTTACATGGCCATGTTCGGAGTTTCCATTGTGACGCTATCCATAGGTAGTGACCTATGTATAGTGCACACGTGTAATGGTGTCCCCGCACTCACAAAGTCCAGGGAATTTGCCCTGAATGATGTGGGGGCACCTTGGCTAGTGCCAGGGTGCCCACATACTAAGTAACTTGGCACCCAACCTTCACCAGGTGAAGGTTAGACATATAGGTGACTTATAAGTTACTTAAGTGCAGTGGTAAATGGCTGTGAAATAACGTGGATGTTATTTCACTCAGGCTGCACTGGCAGGCCTGTGTAAGAATTATCAGAGCTCCCTATGGGTGCCAAATAAATCCTGCAGCCCATAGGGATCTCCTGGAACCCCAATACCCTGGGTACCTCAGTACCATATACAAGGGAATTATATGGGTGTACCAGTATGCCAATGTGAATTGGTAAATTTAGTCACTAGCCTGTTAGTGCCAAATTTGGAAAGCAGAGAGAGCATAACCACTGAGATTCTGGTTAGCAGAGCCTCAGTGAGACAGTTAGGCACCACACAGGGAACATATATAGGCCACAAACTTATGAGCACTGGGGTCCTGGCTAGCAGGATCCCAGTGACACATAACAAACATACTGACAACATAGGGTTTTCACTATGAGCACTGGGCCCTGGCTAGCAGGATCCCAGTGAGACAGTGAAAACACCCTGACATATACTCACAAACAGGCCAAAAGTGGGGGTAACAAGGCTAGAAAGAGACAACGTTCCTACAGTAATCATAGTTATACCGGGATCTGCAGGATTAGCATTGGCCCTAGCTGCAGGGAGCTCTAGAGTCTGAAGGGAAGATTAAGTTGTAGGCTGATTAGATATTTTTGCATCTATTAACAGGCAATACCTGTTGAAGCATGGAAAATTAGTAAGAGTGACAAATTTAGGAGACAATGGTAACTCAGTTGTGGGAGACAAGTGATCAGTAACACACGGCTACCCAGGTTCTGGTTCAGTTTTGCTTGCTCTGCTTACAATTTACAACACACTTTTTCTGAACATTACCTGCACTTTAACAGAGGTCACTGTTTTCTTGGCTTGTTCAGTGCTCAGTATTTTCCCCAACCTCTGTGATTAGGCAGTTAATTTCATCCAGGGTACAGTTCCTTCCAGCTGCTGAACTAGGTGAAGTGTAATCTGTAATGAGTTTCTTTAATAGCTTAGCATTAATTTTAGGTAATTCATACAGCTTCTGTTTCCCCATTGTTTAACCACCTGTAATCCAGGATTTAGCATTCAACAAATGTATGCACAGGAGTATGAGGAAATGCAGCCAATTAATGTAATAAAAAAACTAAATATACTTTCAGAGTCCCAGTATTGATGACATTGAGGCTAGGATGAAAGAGGGTAGGCCCAGTCTGGCCTCTTTCGGGTGATGACAGGAGAAGCCAGGCAAGGTCTTGGCCCGGGCACTACGGGATCCTCAACACTCTTTTGAGCACTTGTTGCTGCTCTGGCCCTACCCTTTCTCTATGGAGGGTGGGGGGTGTACTCGTACCCCAACCTGGACGACAGTGCAGGAATATGGACAAGTGTAGGTTTCTCTGGGAAACCGCTGTTCCTGAATAAAAAGAACTGCCCTGCAGGATCCTAAATGCACTTTTGAGCTCTCTTTGTCGCTCTGGCCCCACTCTTCCTCCAGGAAGACTGGGGGATGTAGTCCCACCACAGCCTGGATGAAACTTCATGAGTTCAGGCAAGTGCGGGTTGCTCTTGGAAACAGCTGTACTTGAATAAACAAACTTGTGCTGCAGGATCCTCAATGTGCATTTGAGCACTCGTATCAGCTCTGGCCTGCCCATCCTCTAGGGAGACTGTGGGATATAGTGTGAAAGGAACACAACACCGGGTAGGAGGGCATCAGTTTATTTCCTTCTCCTTCACGTCTACACCGTAACTGTCCCTCAACCAACCCCCTTATTCCACAATCTTTCCCCGTGTTCCAATTCCGCCCAGAATTGGAACCTGTTTAACATACAATGCTAGAACCGAACATACCCTCTTCCTTCACAATAACTGTACATGTGATAAACTAACATACCTATAACTGTGCATATGATTGACTATATGATCTGATTTACAATGTAATGTTTGAATTTCATGGGACATGACCTCATTCCTCCCTGACTCTCCCTTATCCACACTCTCCTCCATGCAATTCTCACTTGCTTCCATGCCCAATCTCCCGTTGACATAATCCCTCTTAGATTCTCACACAACGGAAAGGAAAGATTTATTCCATTTATTCCCATTCTCTAACACAACCACATGATCCAGGACTTTCCTCACTCTGGAAGGAGCAGAACACCTAGATAAGCCCTTCTGCACAAATACTGGTTTCTTAATTCTCACCCAAACTCCTTCTTGAACAACAAGACTTTTACTTTGTTGACTCTTGTTCTAAATCTTTCCTGTACAGCAAATCTCACATCCACCACTTTACCCAACTTGTCCAAATCACCATTCTTCCTCGCCATCCACTCCTTATTAACTTTGAGCCAGCTATTCTACCTCTTAACAACGTGAATGGGGATATTCCTGTACTGATGTGGAGTGTTGTCCTGAACCCCCACAGTAAATCTTCGACAGTTTCCTTCTATGGCAGCCCATTGACAACTGCAAATTCTCCTTTAAAACACAGTTAACTCTCTTCTCCAATCCATTGCTATGAGGATGATACAGGGATGGAAAAGTGTGCTTTATTCATAAACTAGCTGGACAACTTGCCATCTCCTTGGAGACCAGTTGTGTCCCATTATCAGTGACTATCTCTTCCGGAAAACCTTCTCTCAAGAACACTTCTTTGACATTTTTGTTTGACTATGTCAATATTCACATGATCCACAAACTTCACTTCTGGCTATTTAGTCATGACGTCCACCATCAACAAAGTGTGTACCTACAATTACTCTAAACGATCCTGAGATATCAAATGCCAAATTGGACCAAGGTACATGTTTAACCTCAATTGGGTCTACCGGGGATGGATATGTTCCCTGAGACTTGTCATTCAACTGACAAATGCAACACTCACGCACATAACAGTCATTTGCTCTATCCACCCCTGGCCACCAGAAATCCTCTTTCACTCAACGCTTAACACTCTCGTTCGTAAGCTGACAGGAACTATTAACAGATTTCCTCTCCGCACAATATTTCTGACAATGGATAACTCCTCTTCAACCCTTTTGTAAGGAGTTAAGGCCCTCATTATGACATTGGTGGTAAATACCACTTCCCGCCACGCTGACTGCCATCAACATACCGCCGCCACAGTGGATATCCATTCACCATATTATGACACACGCTCACCAATCCGACAGTACTCAGCCACAGAGACAAATCTGCCACACCAAAGGTCAATGACAAACTGGCGGTATCAAAACCTACACTGCTATGCCATCAGAACTACGCCCATCACATTATGACCCATGAATCACCACGGCGGATATTCAACTGTGGTAAACCATTGGCGGTACATACCGTAGCGCTCAAAATGGACACACATAAACAAAACAACACCACATTGGACAATTCAAGCAACACACACCTGACACCCATACACCCCGCACACCCACACCGCTATAAAACACACACACCACATAAGCCACAACCCTTTACAAACAACAATTACTGCTAGGATATTGACATCAAATTCACTGCCACAACCAAAGCCACACACTATACACACCTATACACCACTCACGCACCCCACATAACACACCCCAACCCATTACCCAACACACCCTCACCTACACACCTCACACAACACCCATGGCACCACAAAGACAGCCCCGCTTCACAGAGGAGGAACTAAGGGTCATGGTGGAGGAAATCATCAGGGTAGACCCACAGCTATTTGGAGCACAGGTGCAGCAGATATTGATAGCTAGGAAAATTGAGCTATGGGGAGAATCGTGGACAGGGTCAACGCCGTGGGACAGCACTTAAGAACTAGGGATGACATCAGGAAGAGGTGGAATGACCTACGGGGAAGGTACGTTCCATTGCAGCAAGACACCAGATCGCTGTACAGAGGACTAACTGTAGACCCCCACTTCCTCCCCCACAACTAACAGCATGGGAGGAGCAAGTCTTGGCAATCCTGCATCCTGAGGGCCTGGCCGGAGTAGGAGGAGGACTGGACTCTGGTAAGTGAACTCTCTACTACTACTACCCCCCTACCTGCATGCCATCACATACCCCCACCCTCACCCTCACTCCCATCACTCCACCACCTCCCACACACCCCACCATCACATCTCACTTATCCCAATGCCAAGCCCTGCATGTTGTACCAAGGCATGGACACCCCTCACAGCCCTGCATGAACACTCATCACTAAAGCATGCACACCATAGAGAACTAACAATCCCACCATACACCAACATACACAAGTGAAAGCTGCCAGGGCAAATCCAACCAAAGAGGGCAAGCCACAGATGCACAATATGTCAGACACAGAAACCATAACACATCCTTTACATCCCCACAGGTATCCCAGCCAATCTCAGCAGAAAGGAGGTGCCAGCAATATCCAGTCCCCCAACAGAAGAGCCCCACAGTGATGACATCAACTCTGGTCTTAAGGATCTGGTTGACCAACCTGGCCCATCAGGGACAGCTGGTTACCCAGGTCCAGTTACACACCACCACAGAGCCTCTCCCATCAGGAAACATCATCACAGCACCCACCCAGCGTACCCACACCTCTGTCCCCAGGACACGTCAATCAGCAGTGTGTCAACCTCTACAGGGACCCCAAGCCATACCTCATACCCAAGACAATCAGGGACCTGGGGTCAGTGGCAGTGGGCACACGGTTCAGGGGACAGATGCACATGCCAACAGGGAAACTGGGAGGAGTGCTGTGTGCCAGTGGGAGGACAGGCCCAGGAAATTTACTCTCCAGGAGGCACTTGCAGAGATCCTGGGAGCCTATCAACATTCCCAGGACACGACGAGTCAGATCCTGGACAATTTGCAGGAGAACAGGTGGCTGCAGGAGGGACAGTACCAGGGGATCAGGGAGGACTTGAAGGCCATCAACAACACCCTGATCTCCATAGCAGGAGTACTGGCAGACATGGCCAACATTATGAGGGAGGCAGTCACACAACAGTAGGCCCCTAACACTAGCCTGGCATCTGAACAATCTTCCATCTCTGCTGCCGCTAGTGGCGAGGAGGCCCTGCCACAGGACTCACAGGCCACCAGCACCCCTCCCCCTGCAGAAGGAGATTCACCACCCAAACGTTCCCTGCAATCCAGACAGAAGCCAGAGACACTTGCCAAGATCCCTGCCAGGAAATGAGACTCTCCTGATTGTCCCCCTTGTGTCCCACTCAGTCACCCTGTCCACCTTGAACTGACATTGCTCCCCTTCCTATGTCTCCTTGGACAATGCACCTGTGCTACAAACAGACTGGAACAATACCCTGGACTATCCTCAATCATTACCCCATCCCCTTGCACTTGCTCCTCAATATTTTAGCACTTCAATAAACATCCTTGGAAAACAAAGAACTTTGTAGTATGTCATATTTTTCAATTATGTATTCATTGAAACAGGTACAAACATTGCAATTCAACTTTACAGAACATGAGCTTAGATTAATGATCTGTAGCTGGCTGCAGTGATCACACCAGGAGTATATGTGATGTCACCAACTTCTGCAAAATAAATTGCCAGAGAGAACAGTAAGTGGGCATAGAAGTGGGACATATCAGCATGCCAGTGCCACAGAAATTCAAACAAATTTAATTGAAATGTGAAGTAACACTGTCCTACCTGTGTGTCATTGGAGGTACTGTTTGATCACTGCTGTTGTGTTGTCTTCATCCTCTGCCTCCTCATCCTCACTGTCCACAGGGTCCACTGCTGGCACACGGGCATCTCCAGCCTCCTCCTCCTGCAGAAAAGGCACATGGTGTCTCAGGGCCAGGTTGTGCAACATGCAGCATGCCACTACTATCTGGCACACCTTCTTGGATGAGTAGCACAGGGATCCACCTGTTAGATAGAGGCCAAAGGTCCTTTTTAATTATCCTTCTGGTTCATCCATGTGCCTCATTATAACGTTCTTCTGCCCTTGTCCTGGCATTCCTCACAGGCGTCAGCAGCCATGATAGGTTTGGGAAGCCAGAGTCACCTGCAAATATTGAGTGACAACATTTAGCAATACACTATCCCATATGGCCCACACCATACCCATACACCAACATATACTGGGTGGGAACCAGGGCTCACCTATTAGCCACACTCTGTGCCTCTGTAGTTGGCCCATCACATTTGGGTTGCTGCTATTCCTCAGGACAAAGGCATCATGCACCGACCTAGGATACTTAGCATTGATGTGCGGGATGCACTTGTCCACCAAGCACACCATCTGTACATTCATAGAGTTGAAACTCTTCCGATTTCTGAACACCTGTTGATTCTGACGGGGGGACAACTGCAATATGTGTTCCATCAATCGCCCCAATTATGTTGGGGATGTGTCCCATTGCATAGAACTTTGCCTTCATTGTGGCCAAATCTTCAACCTGGTGAAATGAAATGTAGCTACACATGTGTTTACTCAGGGCAGAAAACACTCTTGTCAGCACTATTGAGAACATTGGCTGTGACATTCCTGCTGCCAATCCCACTGTCACTTGGAAAGAACCAGTTGCCAGGAATTAGAACACTGATAGAACTTACACAAGAGGTGGGATCCCAGTGGGGTAACAGATAGCAGATATCAGGTCTGGCTCCAAAGGGGCACACAGCTCAGTGATTGTGGCCCTGTCCAGTCTATAGGTGAGGATAATTTGCCTGTCCTCCAGGGGTTTGTACACAAGGTTATGTCTCCATCTCCTATTCATCTGCAGCGGTAGGAATCTATTAGGGCAAAAGAGTGAGGAGCCGGTCACAAACTGAACAGTGGAGATACAACAGAACTTTGCGTGCTGTCAACTTGTAATAGGTCAGTGTGATCTGTCCAGCATGTCCTAATTTCACCAGTGATGCAGCAATGTTCCAGGGCCTGCCCCCCATGAATTGGCGTCGGCCTGTCCTGTATCGAGGGACAGGTGGAAGTGAGGTAATTCTGCTGATGTTGTGCGCTGTTGCGGGAACCACCGTGCAATTCCTCATTGGTTAACATTGGGCCCAATGGGTTACAGTGGCCAATGGTAATCTACGCTGGTGGTGACAGTATGCACCGCCACGGACATGACTGCCATTTTCTATCTGATCCCTCACTTGCTACCTGATCTTCCACAGGAGAGACCTACACTGCATGTGCTGCTCTGACCTGTGTCTGGAACCTATCATGGCCCGTCTGAATGGGGAAAGGGCCCCAGCCTTCACTTCAAAGGAGTTGGGGAGACTGTTGGATGGGGTCCTACCCTAGTATGGACTGCTGTATGGGCCTCCAGGCCAACAGGTGAGTACACTGTGGGAATGATGCATGTGGCATGAATGCATGGAGTGGTGTGTATGTGATGGCCTCGTGTAAAGGGGGTGGGTGGGTGGATGTCCTCTGGGCGGCATACAGGTTGTGTGCTGGGCCATGTGTGTGTAAACGGTGATGTGAAGGGGTATGGTGGTCCATAAGTGTAAGAGGCAGGACTGTTTGTCTAATTCTATTTTCCTGTGTGTATTGCCTCTGCAGGTCAGCGCCCATCAAAAGAAAGGTAAAAGGTGTGTCATCTCCAAGGAGGTGTGGACCCTGGGGGTCTATGGCAGGCAGAGAACCCACTGTCGCAAACAGTGGGAGGACCTGAGATGCTGGGCACAGAAGACCGCGGAGGCCAGCTGGGGATTGCCTCCCAACGAGGAAGAGGCATCCGTCAAACCCTTACCCCCCTGATGGCCCGCATACTGGCAGTGGCCTATCCAGAGCTTTATGGGCGCTTGAGGGCATCACAGCAGCCACAAGGGAGTGAGTACAGTGCCCATCAGTATAACAGACGCATGGTAGGGTGGTATCCGCATGGGGGATGTGAGTCAGTGGGTGCCCCTAGGCCAGGCCTGACATTGAAGCTTAGGTCTCCTGGTGGCTAGGGTTCAGAAGGGAAATTCTTGCTACCTAGCTCGTAGGCATCCTCTACTGGTCAGGTCTGCGTGGGTCCCAGGTGTGCTGCATTTGGTGGTGTGTGCCCCTCCCCATGCCTTGGCTGCTAACTATTTCTCTGGTAGTGCTATGGCATATTGTATAGGCCTGTTCCCTGTGTGTGAGGGTGCTGTGTACGTCAACGGTGGTGTTGGTGCAGCCATTGGCCAAGTGTATCCTTTGTCTCTTCCCCTCCTTTTTGTTTTGTCATCCTGTCCTTATGTGCATTAGCATCATCTGGTGGACGAGCAGAGGCACCGGCGACGGAGGGAGCTGCATCCCAGAGGACCCAGGAGGCAGAGTCCACCGACACTGAGGGTACCAGTGGGATGGAGGGCGAGGGAAGCACCACGGTGGAGACTGGAGGGACAGTTCTGACACAGATATCTCCCCCGATGGAACTCCCTGGTGGTGGTGGACACTTCTATGTCCACCGCAGTTACAGGTACATCCTCCACCCCACGTACCAGCAACGCCCTCCCAGCAGCCCCTCATCGAGTTGCCTGTGCCCACTCACCCAGGAGGGTGGGCATCTCCTGCACCCCAGGCACCTCAGGCCCTGCCACAGTGAGCCCTGCTGCCCTGAGTGAGGAGGCTATTGACCTCCTGAGATCCATCTTTGTAGGGCAGTCAACCACTGTGAATGCCATCCAGGGGATGGCACCCCAGATGCAACAGACTAATGCATTTCTGCAGGGCATTCACACTGGATTGGCGGCCCAACAGAGATCGAACCAGGCTCAGGCCTCCTCTCTGATGGCAACCATTGTCCCTGTTTCTACCCTCCCCCCTCCAACTTTCTCTTCCAAGTCCCATTCTCCTCAACCCCAACCTATCCCAAGCACACAGCCAGATGAGCATGCATACAAGACTACACACAAGAGTGGTACAGGCAAACACAAGCATCACACTTCATCCAACAGGCCCTCACACAAACTCCATCCAGATGCAGACACACCAACATCCACTATTTCCAATGTCTCCCCCTCCTCCTCCTCCTCCACCTCCCTCCCAGTTTAATCTAAACTCACACCTGCATGCACTACATCATCATCCACTACTAGCATCATCACCACACCAAGCAGAACACACACCTCACTAGCAGACACTTCCACAACAGCCATGCACACGTTCCCTGTGTCCTCTCCCACTGTGTCTGTCCCCCCTCTTCCTAAGGTACCCAAGTGCAAGCACTCAGACACCCAACAGCCACCCACCTCACAACAGCATACAGGCCATGCACCCGCACCCAAAAGCAGCAGACAGACACCTCCAACAAACAGTCCCTCTTCCTCCACTCCCATTCCTTCTCCCTCTTACCACCCCAATGTCCCGAAAAACTGTTCCTATCCACCATTGACCTCTTCCCTACCACTACCCCCGTCCTGCATATATGGGCAGGTTTGGAAGAACCCAGCCAAGCACCTCAGCCACACAGTCCACTGGCCCAGTTTTCACCAAACCCACTCGTGGTGGAAAAGGATCCAGGCCACATGTCTTGAAGGTGATGGAACCTGCACCAGGCATCCTCAAGGGAAAGAAGCCTGCCCCAGCTGCCAGAAAAACCAAGGAGCCTGCCCCAGCAGTCAAGAAGGGAAAGGAGCCTGCCACAGCTGCCAAAAAGAACAAGGAGCATTCCCCAGCAGGCAAGAAGGGAAAGGAGTCTGCACGAGCTGCCAGGAAGACAAAGGAGCCTACAGCAGCAGGCAAGAAAGGAAAGGAGCCTGCCCCAGCTGCCAGGAAGACAAATGAGCCAGCAGCAGCAGGCAAGAAGGGAAAGGAGCCTGCCACAGCTGCCAGAAAGAACAAGGAGCCTTCCCCAGCAGGCAAGAAGGGAAAGGAACCTGCACAAGTTGCCAGGAAGACAAAGGAGCCTGCAGCAGCATGCAAGAAGGGAAAGGAGCCTGCCCCAGCTACCAGGAAGACAAAGGAGCCTGCACCAGCAGGCAAGAAGGGAAAAGAGCCTGCCACAGCTGCCAGAAAGAACAAGGAGCCTTCCCAGCAGGCAAGAAGGGAAAGGAGCCTGCCCCAGCTGCCAGGAAGACAAAGGAGCCTGCAGCAGCAGGGAAGAAGGGAAAGGAGCCTGCCCCAGCTGCCAAAAAAACAAAGAAGTCTGCACCAGCAGGAAAGAAGGGAAAGGAGCCTGCACCAGCAGGCAGGAAGACCACGGGGCCTGGGGCAGGAACTGTGATGAAGCCCCCACCACCAACCATGGTTGTGTAGACATCCGGGGTTGCAGGGGATGGGCAGGAGCCTCCCCTCCAGCAGCACCACCACCTCCACTGAGCAGACGTCCGAGGTTGCAGGGGATGGGCAGGAGCCTCCCCCATCAGCAGCACCACCACCTCCACTGAGCAGCCGTCTGAGGTTGCAGGGGATGGGCAGGAGCCTCCCCCCAGCAGCACCACCACCTCCACTGAGCAGCCGTCTGAGGCTGCAGGGGATGGGCAGGAGCCTCCCCCCACCAGCAGCAGCACCACCACTGAGCAGCCATAACAGCTGGCGGACGGTATGTAATCCTGCCTCCATGGGCTGCTGTGCGGCCTGCCCCCTGCTGATCCAGTGGGTATGACACCCACCTGAGAGACTGTGGCCTTGCACTCCTCAAGAACAATAGTACAGGGCACGAGGCCCCCTTCAGAACCAGTGGGCAAGACACCCACATGCCCAACACTCCCCAGGATCAAGAGCATGGGGCACGAGGCCCCCTCCAGAACCAGTGGGTAAGACAACCACATGCCCAACACTCACCAGGATCAAGAGCAGAGGGCACAAGGCCCCCTCCAGAACCAGTGGGCAAGTCACCCACTCGAGAGACTGTGGCCTTGCACTCCCTAGGACCAAGCACAGGGCATGTGGCCCCCTCAAGAGCAAGGGTGGCAAGTCACCCACTCAAGGGACTGTGGTCTTGCACTCCCTAGGACCAAGAACAGGGCATGTTGTCCCCTCCAGAGTAAGTGGGCAAGTCACCCACTCGAGAGACTGTGGCCTTGCACTCCCCAGGACCAAGCACAGGGCGTGTTGCCCTCTCCAGAGCAAA
The DNA here is from genome assembly GCF_031143425.1 of Pleurodeles waltl. Classification (NCBI taxonomy): domain Eukaryota; kingdom Metazoa; phylum Chordata; class Amphibia; order Caudata; family Salamandridae; genus Pleurodeles; species Pleurodeles waltl. The sequence goes on along the minus strand of NC_090443.1, from coordinate 254,754,720 downwards.
TCAGAGACTGTGGCTTTGCACTCCCCAGGACCAAGCACAAGGCACGTTGCCCCCTCCAGAACCAGTGGTCTTGTTCCATCTCCCTGCTGAGGTGCCCCTCGTCCCCCTTAGGTGCCTGCCTATTTACCAACTGATGCTCCTGCAGTGACCTCTCCGTTTTGAAGCAGGTGACATGTGTGGGCTTGGATTTTGGCCTGTGCCCTTGTGGCCTTCAAACATTGTGGACTGGGCTGTGTCCCTTTTTGTGTACATATGTATATTTCTATTAACTTGCCTAACTTATTTTTCATGCTGTGTGTAGGAGGCTGGCCTGGCTTGTAGTGGGTACTAGGGGTACTTACACCTTGTGCCAGGTCCAGTTATCCCTTATTAGTGTAGAAGAGGTGTTTCTAGCAGCTTAGGCTGATAGAAGGTAGCTATGGAAAAGCAGCTTAGGGTGAACTAGGAGACATGTAAAACTCCTACTATACCACGTATATCATGTGCACAATATCATAAGAAAACACAATACACAGACTTACTAAAAATAAAGGTACTTTATTTTTACGACAATATGCCAAAAGTATCTCAGTGAGTATCCTCAGTACGAGGATAAGATATATACACAAGTTATATGTACACAAACTAAAATTAGGTAAGTAATAGCAAGAAAAGTAATGCAAACAGCGTAGAATTACAATAGATTGCAATAGTAGGACATAGGGGTAGGGGCAACACAAACCATATACTCCAAAAGTGGAATGCGAACCACAAATGGACCCCAAACCTATGTGAGCTTGTAGAGGGTCGCTGGGACTGTAAGAAAACAGTGAGAGTTAGAAAAATACCCCACCCCAAGACCCTGAAAAGTAGGTGTAAAGTACACTTACTACCCCCAGAGAGCACAGAAGTCGTTATAGGGGGATTCTGCAGGAAGAACAAACACAAGCAATGCAACAACAGTGGATTTCCAGACCTGAGTACCTGTAAGACAAGGGGACAAAGTCCAATAGTCACGACAGTGTCGAGAGTGGGCAGGAGGCCAGGAAATGCCAGCTGAAGATGCAAGGAAGCTGCCACTGGTTGGAAGAAGTTTGGAGTTCTGCAAGAAAGAAGAGGACTAGGGACTTCTCCTTTGGAAGATGGATGTCCCACATTGCGATGAAACTTGCAGATGTGTTCCCATGCAGAAAGACCGCCAACAAGCCTTGCTAGATGCAAGGGTTGCGGTAGAGGTTTATGGGTGCTGCTGTGGCCCATGAGGGACAAAGGAGGTCACCACTTAAAGAAGGAGACAGAGGGGGTGCCCAGCAACTCAGGGAGCCCTCACAGAAGCAGGCAGCACCCGCAGAAGTACCCCAAAAGGCACTTAGAAGAAAATTGAACCGGAGTCCACGCGAAGTCACAAAAGGGAGTCCCACGATGCCGGAGGACAACTCAGAAGGTTGTGCACTGCAGGATGGAGTGCCGGGGACCCAGGCTTGGCTGTGCACAAAGGAAATCCTGGAAGAGTGCACAGGAGCCGGAGCAGCTGCAAATCATGTGGTACACATCTTTGCAGTCTAGCATCGGGAGGCAAGGACTTACCTCCACCAAACTTGGACTGAAGAGTCACTGGACTGTGGGAGTCACTTGGACAGAGCTGCGAGTTTCCAGGGACCAGGCTCGTCAGGATGAGAGGGGACCCAGAGAATCAGTGTTGCAGTCTTTTGGTGCCTGCGTTAGCAGGGGGAAGATTCAGCCGACCCACGGGAGATTTCTTCGGAGCTTCTCATGTAGAGTGAAGGCAGGCTACCCCCGGAGCATGCACCACCAGGAAACAGGCAAGAAAGCCAGCAGGATTAGGCGCTACAATGTTGCTGGTAGTCATCTTGCTACTTTGTTGTGGTTTTGCAGGCGTCCTGAAGCACTCAGCGGTCGATCCTTGGTAGAAGGTGAAGAGGGAGATGTAGAGGAACTCTGGTGAGCTCTTGCATTAATTATCTGAAGAATTCCCCAAAGCAGAGACCCTAAATAGCCAGAAAAGGAGGTTTGGCTACCAAGTTAGGAGGATTGGCTACCAAGAGAGGTAAGAGCCTATCAGAAGGAGCCTCTGACGTCACCTGCTGGCACTGGCCACTCAGAGCAGTCCAGTGTGCCCCCAACACCTCTGTTTCCAAGATGGCAGAGGTCTGGGAAACACTGGAGGAGCTCTGGGCACCTCCCCTGGGAGGTACTGGTCAGGGGAGTGGTCACTCCCCTTCCCTTTGTCCAGTGTCAAGCCAGAGCAGGGCTGGGGGATCCCTGAACCGTGTAGACTGGCTCATGCAGAGAAGGGCATCATCTGTGCCCATCAAAGCATTTCCAGAGGCTGGTGGAGGCTACTCCTCCCCATCCCTTCACACCTATTTCCAAAGGGAGAGGGTGTAACACCCTCTCTCAGAGGAAATCCTTTGTTCTGCCTTCCTGGGCCAGGGCTGCCTGGACCCCAGGAGGGCAGAAACCTGTCTGAGGGGTTGGCAGCAGCTGCAGTGGAGACCCCAGAAAGGCAGTTTGGCAGTACCTGGGTTCTGTGCTAGAGACGCGGGGATCATGGAATATTCCCCCCAATACCAGAATGGTATTGGGGGGACAATTCCATGATCTTAGACATGTTACATGGCCATGTTCGGAGTTACCATTGTGACTCTATACATAGGTAGTGACCTATGTATACTGCACAAATGTAATGATGTCCCCGCACTCACAAAGTCCGGGGAATTTGCCCTGAACGATGAGGGGGCACCTTGGCTAGTGCCAGGGTGCCCACACACTAAGTCACTTTGCGCCCAACCTTCACCAGGTTACACATATAGGTGACTAAAAAGTTACTTAATTGCAGTGGTAAATGGCTGTGAAATAACGTGGAATTGTCACAGCTCCGTATGGGTGGCAGAAGAAATGCTGCAGCCCATAGGGATCTCCTGGAACCCCAATACCCTGGGTACCTCAGTACCATATACCAGGGAATTATATGGGTGTACCAGTATGCCAATGTGAATTGGTAAATTTAGTCACTAGCCTGTTAGTGACAAATTTGGAAAGCAGAGAGAGCATAATCACTGAGGTTCTGGTTCGCAGAGCCTTAGTGAGACAGTTAGGCATCACACAGGGAACACATACAGAACACATACTTATGAGCACTGGGGCCCTGCCTGGCAGGGTCCCAGTGAAACGTAGACTAAAGCAACATATATACAGTGAAATATGGGGGTAACATGTCAGGCAAGATGGTACTTTCCTACACTGTGTTGATCTTATTACATTCACTTGTCCTTGCATTATTCATCCGAGTTACGGGGTAAAATTGTTTTTGTAATGCAGCTGATTGTGTGTATGGTGTTGGGTGGGGTGTGTGTGTGGTGCGTGTGTGTGTCACTCTCTTTTTCCTCCCTCCCTTGTGTGCTAGGTGGCTGTACTCACTGTCGTTGTCTTCGCCGGTGTTGGTGTTCGTGGCAGAGCAGAACGTAGAAGATCATGGAGAAGACATGCATTTCAGGCTCCATTGTGGTGTGGTTCTTCCCTGTGTCTCCAGTGGGGAGTCCTTTCCCTTCTGAGCTCAGTTTCTGCCAGGTATTTGATGTCGTTGGTACCGCCCCGGAAAAGGTGTCAGTTTCCACGGTCTTAATATGGTGAGCGGAACTTTGAAAAAAGTTATGACTATTGATGTGGGAGAAATTTCTGATCTGGTGTGGGCAGTGTTCAGCAACTTCCTGTGTAAATATTGGAACAATTACCAAAAATTCACCAAATGCATGCCAACTGGTCAGCTAATATGACAGAAGAAATAATCATGTTGCACAAAATGTTGCCAGGTTCAAGCAGACAAGGAACATCCCATCACTTCTTACCATCGACACAATGGAATATCATTACTCCGGTAGACCCTATTTATGATTCTATGGTATTATCCGGTATATGCAAAATGAACCTTCATGCCAGAGCTGGACAGGAAAATAAGCAGCCTTAAAATGTTCAAATCAGCCCTGGTCCCTTCCTACTGTCTCGCTCACCTGCTCTTCATCCATCCATCCATTCTCTCTCCTTTTCACTTCTCTCACTCTTTTCCCTTTACTCTAATCTCCCTCCATGCTCTCCCTCTTTCCTTAAACCCTCTTTCTCTCACCGCTATATTTCATTCCCTCCTCTCTGTTTCTGTTAACGCCCACATTGTGCCTCTGTCAACAACCCATAGGAGTTGGGGAGGGAGAGACAGAAGTACCAGTGATGGCCACTTGACTTCAAAAACTTCCCTGTATTTTTTCCAGCCTCCTGGAGAAATACCCGATGAAATAAATGGCCCCTCACAACATTGTAAATCCACTCCTGCAGGCCATGAATGGGAAGCTGTGATGTTGCCTGGCACACGACATGGTAGATGCAGTCACATCCACAGCCTTCTCTGGTACTGGGATTTTGAATTAAACTAGCTGATAGCTATGAAGACTTCTCCAGTTTTTTATTTCGTTTTGGAAGGGAGGGTATGTTTGTACATTGCAAACACACCAACGTTTTAAACATAAGCATTCCTGCATAATCTAGACATGCACCAATGTGGCCAGGATCAGTGCACAGTTCAATAAATTGGAGATTGACTGTGTATAGGTGGACTTCACTCAATCAAACTTTGTGTGCAGACATTTGCAGTCTAGGCCTTGACAGTAATTGTTCACCCTGTGCAGGGTATGGAGTGTGGACACGTTGAAATCTTTCAACTGACAATCATTGCCTGATTACAAATACCACTCTGTGTGTGCAATTGTAAGTCATGTGTTATACTACCATCACTGTTTTGTGAAGAGCCTATTCCAGAAATTAGTTTGGGCCCTGACTTAGATGTGCTAGATGTGGGTTATTAATGTTTAAGGCCACTAGCACAAACTACTTAAATAGCTCCTAAAAAGACACACTAAGAGCTAGATTAATTATGAAAGCACTGAACAACTTCCGGCACTATTATGAAACCTACTGATCACCTCCTGTAACATGAGACACTTTTAACTCTAAAACCTAGGACTAGTCAGGGAGGTTTTGCGGTTTCCCTTCCTTCTTTTTCTCATATAGTACAAGCCAGTTTCATGAATGATAATATCTGTACAAGATCAATCGACATTTTTCCTTGAGACAATATTTTGAACAATCTAGTTGTAAACCCAAACTACATAACTTTTCTGTTTCTATTGCTTATTTATTGTGTTCAGATAGTGCCAGTGAGGTCCCATTCTTCTTAGTGCCATCACCAAAAAAAAGAAGATCATGGGAACTACTAGAAAAAGTCAGTCCTCTTTTGTGAAACCCAGTGAAATCATAGACTTTCGAACAGACCTGTGACGAGAAAAGAAAAAAAAATACAAACCTCACTCAAGAAGTTAGTTCTCAATCATAATACATACCGGGCACATTTCTCCAAAAGAATTGGTTTTAAATATCACCCTGCCAGAATATTGTGACTAAAATATTGACTACCCTAAGCAGGCACTTGGTCAATGCCAGCAACAATGCCACCGCAGGCTTACACAACACACAGGGAACAGCCCTGTGCACTAGGCGATGCACTACCAGCCACAATGCTAGTCAGCAGGCCATGGAGAATAATACCTAACGCCAAAGCAGCATACCTGAGACCCACATAACCCTGCCCAGTAGTAGATGCCCTCTAGCATGTTTGAGGGTGGAGTGCAACAGACCCTACCCAACATGGGACCTCCCCTGCAATGTTCGACCTGGCCTAGGGGTACCCACAGGCCCACATTCCTTGCCCAGATAACACCCCACCACATGCAATTTGCAGAATTTGAACCTGTACTCACCCCCTTGTGGCTGCTGTGATGCCCTTAAGCACCCATCCAACTCATGACCATTTTCCTGATGGGCGCTGACCTGCAGACAAATAAACATAGAAAAAATGTATCAATCATACCATCCGGCCTGTTATACCCATGGCCCACCATAATGCTCCCATCACCTTACGCACATAGATTGACCACCGTACATGCAGCACTCTGCCCAAACCCCCTCACTTGTGTAGGTGGGCAAGTGATCTCGACAGGGAAGTGCCCATAATGTATAGTGGAGGCATCAAAATAACCTTTCACAAAATAGCCTGGTTTTGTAAGACGGTCACCTGTGTATTTGGTCCTGGGTTCGGCGACCATATAGGGAAACCTACCAAACCCAGACATTTCTGAAAACTAACGGAAGTGTTGTGTGTGTGGATTCCACAAAGTTTTCTTACCCAGAATACCCTGCAAAGGTGATATGTTGATTAAAAACAATATTTTCTATCAGGTAAACAACAGGAATGTGCAGGGATCCACAAAATTCCTACCACCCAGTGTGTCCACACTTGTCCTGTTAAAAATGCAACCCCACTTGTGTGCCTGTGCCTAGTGCCCGCGTCAGGAATGGATCATTCCAGGGTCAATAGTAGCCCTCAGGTAAGGACTACCATTGACCCTTGTGTGATCCATTTCTGTCATGGGCACTAGGCCCAGGCACACAAGTGGGAAAGAGTTTTTATCGGGAAAAGTTGGGGAACGCTAAGTGGAGATGTTTGTGGTTCCATGCATTTTCCTGTAGTTTACTTCAAAGAAATGCAAGGAAATGTTTCACTTTTGCAGGGTATTCTGGCAAAAAAACTTTGGGGAATACATACAAGTCACACCTCCGTTGACTCCCCTCAGTGTCTATTGTTTAGAAATGTTTGGGTTTGGTAGGTGTTCCTAAATGGTTTCAGATCCCAGGACTAATTAGTACACTCACTTCAGTTATCATTATCACCACAGTAAATTTTGGTCCCTTCACTTTTGCAGGGACTTGGCATAACAACACAAGTGAGACCCCATTTTTTATTGGGAGGCTTGGGTAAATGCTGGATGGAAGGATGTTTATGGCTCCCCTCAGGTTACAGAACTTTGCATTTCTGAAATGTGAGTAAACTTTGCTTTTTAGACAGGTTTTGAGGTTTGCAAAGGATTCTGGGTGACAGTACCTGGTGAGAGCCCAACAAGTCACCCAATTCTGAATTACCCTGGTTGTCAATGACATATAGGTTTGTTAGGATTCCCTAGGTGCCGACTGAGCTAGAGCCCAAAATCCACATCTAGGCACTTTGTAAAAAGCAAGTCCGTTTTCCTTGAGAAAATGTGATGTGTCAAGGTGGTGTTTTGGTGTGGGGGGGTTCCTGTTGTGGGCACTAGGCCTACCCACACAAATGAGGTGCCATTTTGATTGGGAGACTAGGAGGAATGCAGGATGGAAGGAAGTTTGAGGTTCCCTTCAGATTTCAGAACTTTGGATTGTTGCAATTTGAGGAAAATGTGTTTTTTAGACAAATGTTGAGGTTTGCAAAGGATTCTGGGTGAAAGAACCTGGTGAGAACCCCCAAGTCACCCCATTCTGGATTCCCCTAGGTGTCTAATTTTCAAAGGCATATACGTTTACTAGGTTTCCCTGGAGCCCAAAATCCACAGTTAGGCACTTTGCAAAAAAGGCATCTGTTTTCTTTGGCAAAATGTGATGTGATGGTGCATTTTGGGGTGTTTCCTGTCGTGGGCACTAGGCCTTTTCACACAAGTGAGACACCATTTTTATCAAGAGACAGAATGGAAGAACCATTGCTATTGCCCATTGTCGTTCTCTACATTTGTGCCTTCCAAAGTAAGAAAGAAGTCATTTTGAGAAATGCCCTGTAATTCCCATGCTATTATAGGTACCCGCGAATTCAGAGATGCACAAATAACCACTGCTTCTAAACTTCATATCTTGTGCCTATTTCAGAAATACATAGGGTTCCTTGATACCAATTTTTCGCACTTTATATTTTACCAAATGATTTGCTGTATACTCAGTAAGCAATGAAAACCCGTTGTAATGCGTTGCTCATTTTTGAGCTCTTGGTACCTTGGATTCTTGATGAACCCAGAAGCCCTATAAAACCCTGCAACCAATGGGTTCAGCAGACACAATGGAATATTGCTTTGAAAAATCTGCCATAGCTGGAAAAAGTTACAGAAGAAAACGTAGACATAAATGGCTGTTTTTTCAACTCAATTTCGATCTTTTTTTTCAACTATTACTTTCCATAGGAAAACCTTGAAGGATCTATACAAATCACACCTTGCTGAATTCAGAATTGTATCTTCTTTTCAAAAAAGTTTAGCTGTCTGGGATCCACCATTGGTTTCACACCCATTTCTGTCACTAATTTGAAGGAGGGTGAAAGCACAGAAAATAGTACAAATGGGGTATGTCCCAGTAAAATGGCAAAACTGTGTTGAAAAATGTGGTTTTCTGATTCAAGTCTGCCCGTTCCTCACAGCTGGAAATATTGTGATTTTAGCGCCACAAACCCTTCTTGATCCTATTTGTAGGGAAAAAAAACAGATCCTTTCTTCTGCATCATTTTTTTCCGAGAAAAAGCAACAAACACTGGATACCTTTAAAATCCCCAAGATGTCGGGAAAAAAGGACACAAATTTTGCATGGATAGCTTTTGTGGACAAAAGGTTATGGGGGCGTGAGCACTAACTACTTCAAATAGCCAAAAAAGCACTCAGCATTGTGGGGGGGAAAGGCCCAGCAGTTAAGGGGTTGAGGGAACTAGAGACTGAAAGAAAGCAACCCAGGGTCTGCAGTTGACTGTAAACAAAAGCCAAACAAAGGAAGAAAGCAAACCAAGAACACTAGGGGTAAATTTCCCCAGCCTCCACAGCTGTAGCCCAGCCGCTCCTGTTTGCTATGTGGTCCTCAATACAGGGCCTGAAAGACAACCTAAAGTATAATTGCCCTGTTCATTTCATTTCTGATGCTGTAGTGTGGTTTGAAGCCTGCTGTAAGAGCCTTTGGTGATGTTCACAGTGAATAACAGTGACTTGTAGGTAGCTCAGAAGTCATTCATGTCTTAGCAAAGCATGGGCCATATTTATACTTTTTGACGCACAACTGCGCCAACGCAGTTGTGCGTCAAAATTTTTACAGTCGGTTAACGCCATTCCAACGTGCCATGCGGGCGCCTTATTTATGGAATGACGTTAGCCGGCGCTCCGGACTGGTAAGCGTAAAAAAGAAAATGACTCACACCAGGCAGTGCCGGCGTATGGGAAAATGGGGGTTGTGCGTCAAAAAATGGTGCAAGTCAGGTCTGAGGCAAAAATCAGGCCTCACACCTGACTTGCACCATTTTTTTTTATGCACAATCCCCATTGACATGACTCCTGTCATAGCAAAGACAGGAGTCATGCCCCCTTGCCCAATGGCCATGCCCAGGGGACTTATGTCCCCTGGGCATGGTCATTGGGCATAGTGGCATGTAGGGGGGCCCAAATCAGGCCGCCCCCTATGCCACTTAATTTTTTTTTTTAAATATACTTCCCAGAACTTACCTTTCCTTCCCTGGGATGGGTTCCTCCATCCTTGGGTGTCCTCCTGGTGTGGGCAAGGGTGGCAGGGGGTGTCCCTGGGGGCATGGGAGGGCACCTCTGGGCTCCTTCCGAGCCCACAGGTCCCTTAACGCCTGCCCTGACCCAGGCGTTAAGAAACGCCGCCCATCAGGCTGGGCGCCGTTTTTTAAGGCCGGCCCCCTCCTGTGCGTTGAGGAAGCAGAAAAAGAAAGGCTAACAAACATTCATATATCATGTAACAAAATCGTATAAGGCAATGTGATTTTAGCAAAGAAAAATAATGTGTGTAGAAAATGTGCCCACGAAGTAGGTCGCCATTAGTATAAACGGGCTTGATTAAACATGAAGAATCGACAATGTAGTAATCCGTCATAATTGCAGATGTATTTTATGATTTTCTCGTTAAAACTGTTATATGCTTAGCTTAAATTTAACAGAGGCTTTGGCCTAGTTGCCTGGTCTCAATTTTAACTGCGTAGTCTTCACTTGTATTAACAAAGACATGTTTTAAACTTTGAAAGCTGTATTTTTGCAGTAGAATGACTAATACACTCATCTCAAAAGTTGCATGCTAGGCAAGTTTCATCCCCTTTGAAGCAAGGTCAGTTTCTGCAGGTGCAGACAATAAAGACACTGATACAGAATTAATTGGCAAACTTTGTTGCTACTTGTGTTCCAAAACTCCAAGGACACCTTATGCGTAGGTGAACATTAAGAGAAGGACACTATTCATTGGTTAAAGAGAAACCACCCCATGGACCCTCCAATGGAAGACCCTGAAGAATTTGGAACGTTTTCTTACTTAAACCCACCGGACAAAGAGAAGCCAGCCATTTTCTTGGATGCCATTTTGAAGCCAGATTCAAGAAGCCATTTTGATGACACCTTGATGCTTTTTCTCTATCCCAGAGAGAGAGACTTTAAAGAATTCTCACCGTAGAGACTTTAACTTTACCCCGTATTGCCCATATGATAACTTTTGCCCCATTTTCCTTGCTGCTGCAAGGAAAACTTGACTTAAACTTTGCCCCTTTGAAATCTGCCCCATACTGATCGAACAGGTACCTGAAGGACGAAGACTTACCTTGAATGCTGATTGTATTTGTTAATTATGAAAGGATAAATGTATTATTCATTGTATTTTCCTTCTTAGGTACCAACAGCTTATTTTGACAGAGCCTAAGCTAGAAGTTTTCTAAATTTATATTGATTAAATTAATTTTCGCATGAAGCCCCTCATGCCAATGCTAATCAGAGGTTAGTTGAGGTATTCATTTGATGCACCATGCTGAATTGAAATCTTGTTATGCTGACCAATGTATGCAATTAGTCAAATTCAGTTACTTTTATTAGTGATTTGCATTGCTATAACCAAGTGCATTATAATCCAAATTTTGTGTAGGTTGCGTTTCTTCCGTCTCTATGGACAGCTAGTAATGTTCGTATATGTGTATCATTTGATTTTGAGACTTACTTTATATTGTATTAGCTTTGTTAATATAGAGAAATAAACTCATTAACTTTTAATAAACAGGTGAGGTTATTCATGACTGAAAGGTCATGGTGTGTCAAATTACTGATTACTATTGATTGTTATTTTTTTGTTTGATTACTAATTGAGTATAGGTTATTGATTATAAATGATTATTGATTTGAGGGATCTGACTATTTTTTGATGAGGAGAACCCAACCCGGTTAAAAGGTTCACCGACCTCCGGTGTGTCCAAAGTATAAGTAATTTATAAGGACTGGATGCGCTATCAGCGTCAAAATGATGCCAGAGTATAAATAAGGGGCACAGGCCTTAAAGTCATTTTTTTGGAAGGGAACGCCTACCTTACATATAATTAACGCAAGGCAGGTTCCCCCTTCCAAAAACATGACGCACATGGTGGGATTTTGTCGTCCGTGGGGTCGGGCGTCAAAGTATAAATATGGGACAGGGTTTCCGCCGAATGTGCGTCAACATTTTTGACGCACATTCAGCACAAGCAGAGTATAAATATGCCCCCATGTTTCCAAGGAGTGAATTGTTTAAGAATGCAATAAATACCATTAAGATTTTCCCTGTAAATTTCAATTTCTGTGTTAGCATGTGGTTTGTCCTTCACAGTCCTCCACTTGGGGTTTATTTCTCATGTTAAGAGGTGATGGTAGTGGTGTGACCCCACTTCATGGATGGGGTCTTCATGAATCTGTGCACACCTCACGTTTGTCATGCCTATATTATCATTAAGATGTCTAGGTAAGGTCTAATGGTTCAGTATGTTTTCTTCTTTTGGACTCCCTCCTGATGAGTAGTAGCTGTCTTCGCTCGTACTGCCAAAATGTGGCCCATAACAGTAGAACTCAGAGGCTTAGACTGTCAACCTGGGCAATGGAATCTGAATGAAAATGAAGGATCTTGGAGACTCAGACTGAAAGAACACGAGTACAGAAAATAGTGACAGTGATAGACACCATGCACACCATACCTCTAGCGGGGCCACAGTCATTTGGTGCTTTCCAGTCAAGTAAGGGGAACCACTAGTCCTTGACCAAGTACTTTGCAACTCTGAAGCTTGTTCCACAATGTTAGAAAAACAACATGTGTCTGTGAACCTTTAATGCCCAGGGAGTCGATTTTTTCAAGATGCTTGTAAGGGTGTTGAGGTTGGAAAGGTGACTGTGTGCGATGAAATGGGTTAGGGGTATTGTTCAAATGCAGCTCATCATCTGCTGTGTACAAACTAGACATACATAGTTACATGCCTGGCTCATGTCAGTCATTGTGTGAAATTTCACAGAAAAATATAAAGTTTCGTGCGCCTCTTAGATTTAACTTAATCACCCTCATTAAACCTGAAACAATACAAGCGATACAATCGCGGGAAAACCATGGACAATTTCAACTGTGAATGGTTCGTGCATGAAGACTACATGTGGACGTTTCTAAAGTTTTGTGTATGAAGCATGCTTAGTGAAAAAGCCGGTCTCTGTGCAGTACCGAAGATGCTGAGGATGGAGTAGCAGGAACTATTGCACTCAGACACGATGTAAAAACAAGATGACCTTCAGAACAATCTACCTCTGCAAACTGTTCTCAGATAACACAATAGACCTTCTGTAAGCCTGTGTGGTGTTGCATCTCTGCTGTTATACCTCCTCTGGGATTCCAAACAATCAAGGGAATACTAGAGAGGAAAAAGAGCAGATTAGCTTTATTTCACAGTCCTAGGAGTATAATACTTTCCACATGCAGTGTTTAGTTCACATCAAACCAATTGTCAGTGACCAAATTAGTGCAGTTAGTATGAGCAGAAAGAGGACCACGCAGCGTCATCTGTCAAGATTTGTTCGCTTGAACGCACGCATTCATTCACTTGTCTGCCGCCCATCCTTAGTGTATTCTGACTTCCTGCGAGATGCTTTTGATTTCTATCATATGGTTTGTCTTTGCACAAAACTAAGAGTGACAAGGGCAGGTTATAATGTATATAAGTGTGTGCCTACATACATTCAAGTAAATTTCAAATAATTTGCGTTTAACAACCTGCCTTTGGAACAGGACTGGGGCTGAGATACAAATGGTCCTGGATTGAGTACAAACACAACTGATTACGGTGAAGGGTAGCCAGTATACAATAAATGTGGCACATTGTATTTTAAGGAACTGCACTGACATTTTTAAAGAGAGTCACAGGTTCTGAAGGCATTGCATGTCCATATTTATACCTTTTAGAGCTGCATTTGCGTCATTTTGTACCGCAAAAGAGGCGCAAACTTACACAATCTAATTGTATTTTGTAAGTTTGCACCACTTTTGCATCAAAAAGTGAAGCAAGTGCGGCGCTAAAAAAGTATAAATATGGGCCATAATGATATTTTGTAAGTTTACGCTGCTTGTGCGTCAAAAATGACGGAAGAGACAGGATGCAATTGGTAAGCAACTGGTGGAGGCACTAGAGCATTTGAGCATGAGGGTTCTAAACAGCAGGTCTAAAGATGACACGCCGCCAAGCTTCCCTCATCACAGCACAAAGTCTGCGACCATAATAGATTAGACGGCTGTGTCTTTTCCGTTGCTAACTCATGTGAGTAAGTTCAAAATTAAACCTACTCTCAACATTGGCCACTCATATCAACATATAGAACTGGACTGGAATGCCCTACATTTTCTCCCAACTGCTGTTGAGCTAGGAACAATTGCATCCATCAACTTAAACCGCCTGATTTGGTCCGAGTCCTCATTACCACGACTGTGTGAAAATATAAAAACTCTGTTTCAATCGGCAACGTGTTAGGACTTGCCAGTTGTGGAAGTGTGGGACGTCTTTCTACTCTTATTATCCTCACTCTGCTCTGCCAGGCGTCAATCCCCAACTTATAATCAGATGATGTCGTAAAGCCTATCAGTAAAAATTCTAAACTTAAGAAAGGAACTGAGGCACGAGCTCAGACTGATAAAAGATAGACCTTTCACAGAACTTACATGCGTCCAAATAAAGGCCCTTCGAAAACATTATCAAAATCAGGTATGGTGTGAACGCATTAAGAAGGAGGATAACTTCTGGCTTAAATTACTCCATAACTCAACAAAGGCCAATTCCATGGCCTTTTGGGCAACAGTCAATGGCATTGACCGGCAGTCGAGAGTAATAAACTGTTCATCAATTCTTGAGAACAAATGGGTGGACTGCCTGGCCAACATCTTTTTCAAACCACTCTCATCTGAGGCAAATCTACATCTGAAGGACTTTGCAAGTCCTAAAATCGTCTGTCAGATCGATGCTGGATTCAGTGCCAAGGCAGTCTCCCAAGTAATCAGGAAGGGCCTCAGGGACGGGGCTCCTGGCCCCAATGGCCTTCCTCAAATTATATTTAAGGCCGATCCTGAGTACTGGTCGACTACATTGTCAATTCTTTACACCGAAGTTGAACTTAATACAACCATCCCAGACAGTTGGAGAGGATCCATCATTAATCCGATATTTAAAGGGGGTGACAGAACAAATTAGGGCAACTACAGACTGATTGCGTTAATCGACAGTGAGGCCAAATATTTTGCCACCCTATTTTCGGACGACCTGCTCAACTGGTCTAATTCAAATAACCTTGTCCCCCTGAATCAAACTGGTTTCCGTAAGGGTTATGGCACAGTGATTAATATCCTTGCGCTAAGTGACATCACTGACAAAGCAAAAGGCCTAAAGAAAGAGTTACATTTATTCTTTGTGGACTTTAAAAGCGCCTTTGATTAGGTGAACAGGGCGATTCTTTGGCGCAAACTGGGAACCTGGGGCTTGCAAGAATGTCTTCTTAGGAGCATTGAAATGCTATATGATAAGACTTGGGTGCAGATCAAGATAGCAGATGGCTCAAACATTTTGAGGAGGATACCCAAAAATATAGGCTTGAAACAAGGATGCGTTCTGGCTCGCAGATCTCTTTTTATAGCAGATCTCTCCCCAAAGCTAGATAGGACCAATTCACACTCTCCAAGGATGGAAAATTTGTCTATATCACACCTCTCATATGCTGATGATATTGTTTTATTGATCCACACGAATATAGGGCTACAGCGGCTGGTCAGCACCCTGGACGATTTTACAACAGCAAATAAATTAGGAATCAACACTACAAAGACTAAAACTATGTCTATGGGATCCCCCTCTAATTTTGTAAGCAAAATTAAGTTGGACAGCATTACCCTCGAAGTGACTCGCTGCTATAACTATTTGGGTTTTACTATAGACAACAAGGCTAACCTTGTGCCGCAAAAGCAGTACATCGCGCAGGAGTGTAAAACCCTATCGTTCGCCTTCTGTGCCCTAGCCAAAAGGTTAAAAGAGCATTCGTACAAACCATTACTGTCCGTCATTTCGTCCAAATTCCTTCCAGGTATCTCATATGGAAGTACAGCACTATATGGGAAAGACACCTTACTTTTGGATCAGCAACAAATAAAAATCTACAAGCAAGTCTTTAATCTTCCCCGTACTTCTTCCCCTGCACAGGTCAGGTTAGAATTTGGCCTTAAACAACAGCAGCTGGACAGGAAAGCTCACACGATAAAGACCTGGTATAAAATAAGTAGAAACACTGATAGCCCTTTAGTCGTGGCTTTGTGGGATTCAGTAAGTAATGATCCAAAGTTAGTATACAATAGGTATTTGCAGCATTCCCTGCAAGAGACACAAATGATGCACTTATGGGACTCCAATATCTCATATCCCCTCTTGTGTCATGTGTTCAAAAAGGAAATAGGTCTACAATTCTTTCTAGGTGATAAATCTAAATTTGCACAACACTCGCATGCCTGGCTTCTTATGCACACTTTCACCACCCTGGTACCATCGCAATATCTGATTTTCATTTTACATCAAACGCTACTTGCTTGTGCTTCGTTTTGTAATTCTACCATCTAGAGCGAATCAACCATCGTAGAAGAATGGGGGTGAGATGTCTCGCAGGCTTTGCAATGCCACCAGGGAGGATATGATCCACTTGATCTGTATTTGACCGGCCTTAAAAGAAGCACGTCACCAACTGTTAAAACCAGTTTTTCAGAGAAATGGGATTCGTTCTTGTCGGGGAGCAGAGATGAAAATGTTTGACCCAACTGATCCGCAGATAAACTGCAAACTTTTCAAATTCTTGATTGCGTACACCACAAGTGTAAACTTGCAGCTGGGACCGCACATTTATCTTAAGGATGTAGATTATGTTTTCTTTTTTTTTGTAACAAATTGAATCCGAAAGATCGAATAGTTTTGCGATTAACAATTGCTTAGTCACTTTATTAATTGCTCTTATTATTGTTTTAGTCAACATTGTTAATATTATTTAATTATTGTTCATTTTTGCTAAGATTTAAATGAATCAGGCAAATAAAAAAAGAATCACTGTGGAAAAAATCACTGTGGATTGGGACCAGGTAAGTCTTTCATGTTTGGTGTCTAATAAATTGTAATTAAAGATACTTTTGAATGGTAAAGTTGGATTTTAAGTTACAATTGCTATTCTCCTGTCCTAACCATTTGGTGCTTGCTGCCTGTTCCTGGGTCACATGACCAGGTGTTGTTGGCTGTTGGACTTTGTTTATTCCTCCCAGACAGACACACAATAGAGAGATTAGGATTGGCTGAATGGCCATCAACCGTTTGGATGGGGTGGCGGAGCTATTCACAGCCCCTCTTGCAACTGAATAGACTGTGCCATGCATTCACACAAAGGAATGTCACCACTGCATTGTTCATGTAGTCCGCTTGGAGCCCAGACAGGGGAGGAAGGGAATTCAAGGACTTCAAAGGAAATTCACTAGAAACATCTCCTACTTCAAAGCTGGAACCAAGTATAAATAATTGACCCTCAGACTCTACTCTTCCGTACACTCCTGTGCCTGGGGAAACAACAGAAGAAGGACTGCTGTGCTGCTTTGCTGCCAGAAGGACTACCACTTTGCAGCCCTGCTGCTTAGCTATGCTGCTGCCTGCTGCCCTGCTTGATGAGAAGGAAAACTGGACCTGCACTATTGATCCCGGGCTGAAGTGACTCTAAGGGCCATATTTATACTCCGTTTGCGCCGAAATTGCGTCGTTTTTTTTGACGCAATTTCGACGCAAAACTAACGCCAACTAACGCCATATTTATACTATGGCGTTAGAGGCGAATAGCGCCAAAGTTCCCGGAATGTGCGTCATTTTTTAGCGTGAACCCCTTCCTTGCGTTAATGATATGCAAGGGAGGCGTTCCCGTCTAAAAAATGACTCCCAGGCCTTTACGTGGTATTTATACTCCCGGGCAAAAGAGACGCCCGGGAGTTGGCGTGGCTAAAAACGGCGCATTTGCGCCACTTTTTAACGCCTGCTCAGGGCAGGCGTTAAGGGGCCTGTGGGCTCAAAATGAGCCCACAGGTGCCCTCCCATGCCCCCAGGGACCCCCCCTGCCACCCTTGCCCACCCCAGGAGGACCCCCAAGGATGGAGGGACCCACCCCAGGGACATTCAGGTAAGTTCAGGTAAGTATAATTTTTTATTTTTTATATTTTTTTTTGGTGGCATAGGGGGGCCTTATTTGTGCCCCCCTACATGCCACTATGCCCAATGACCATGCCCAGGGGACAGAAGTCCCCTGGGCATGGCCATTGGGCAAGGGGGCATGACTCCTATCTTTACAATGATAGGAGTCATGTTGATGGGGGATGGGCGTCGTTAAAAAATGGCGCAAGTCGGGTTAAGACGATTTTTTCGACGTAACCTGACTTGCCCCATTTTAAGACGCCCATGCGCCTTTTTCCCCCTACGCCGGCGCTGTCTGGTCTACGTGGTTTTTTCCCACGCAAACCAGGCAGCGCCGGTCTGATTGCGCTGTCTAACGCCATTCCATAAATACGGCGCCCGCATGGCGCTTCAGAATGGCGTTAGACGGCGCAAAACTTTTTGACGCTAAACTGCGTTAGCGCAGTTTAGCGTCAAAAAGTATAAATATGGGCCTAAGTGTCAGCAGACTGACCTCCTGTTTGTAGCTAAAGGGACATACCAAGATCCAGAGGATTCCTACAGCTGCCCAGCTGACCTGCAGAATGGGCCTGCAACTGGAGCTGTCTGAGCACTTTTGGCCTCTTCTGGAGAGAGGTCCTGACCCCAAAATGTGCCCCTTAGGTCCTGAAACCTTGATATGACATCATCTGAGTTCCTCCCCAAAGAAAGGAGAAATCCTGAACTTCTGACCACTTCGCAAACACAAACTGGCTCAGTCACGCCAAGATCTTGCCACCTGGCCTGCCTGCCAATGCAAACTTCCCGAAAATCTGAATCTTTTTGCCACCACAACTAATAACAATGCCTGGCAGCACAACATCTGCACTTGGCTCTACAGCATCGACCACTTGTGGTGACCGACAACTTTAAACTCCAGCAACGACCATCCATGACACCCGTTAGGCTCTTCAAGCTTTATTAATGACCAACTGCAACTCTCTCCCTGCTCCTTGTGGCCCTTTCCATTCCGAACTGAATTGTCTTTGCTGGATTCTGAAGGTAAGCTTTTCAGCTGGACTAACCTGGTCCTTGTCTTTAATCTGCACTCGTTCGCAGTTGGCCTGAACTTGTGACTTTCACCTGATCTCCCATGTCCAGAAAACTGTGAGTGGCACTTTGTCCTTTTTGGTGCTTTACTTACCTAAAATGTTCAAAATTACATATCTCCAGTTCCACTGATTGTTTTTTGTCACTATTGGATTCATTTTACTTTATTTTTCTTGTGTTGAGTTTTCACTAGCTTACTGTTTGAAGTGCTGCATAAAGTTGGTACATATCACCTCTACATTAAGCCTCACTGATTTGTGTCAAGCTACCAGAGGGTTAAGTACAGGTTACTTTGGGGTTTGCTTGTGTTCCACCCTGACAGAGATTGATTTTTGCCTGAGTATGGTTTCAGCCCCTTCACACAGTAACCCAGTTTCCAACATTGCACAAACCTAAAACTGCAATATCTGACAGTGCGCACTTTGAAGCAAACATTAGGCTGTATTTTGACGCTATGTAAATGAAGAAAATTAAATTATGTTTTGACACATTCATTTTAGTTGATGCATGTAATGAGGGGCTTTTATGTCCAAGATCACATAAATGAATATATAAATGTATCACATGATTTTCATGAGTATCTCAGCAATGATCGATGAGAATGCTTCTAACTCTAAATGCCAGTTAGAACTCCCCTTCTCCTTTATTCAACTACCAGGACTGAGCTAGGACTTATTACAGTGAATCCAAAGGACCGGGTTTCGGGTATTGTGAGAGTATTGTATAGTGAAGCCTAACCAGCATCACTGCCTAAAACTCCACTTTCCTGCATTGGTGGGAAGAGGGGCATGGGTTGAATGCAGGGCCTGGCTAACCACACACTGAGCACCTCCAAAGGCTCTGCGCGACAGATGTTTGCTGCCCACAGGGGAGTTAGATACAGGACCTGGCTGCATGCATTATGTGCCAGGGGTTGACTGCCTATGTGGGGGATTGATGCAGGGCCTGGCCAAAGGTGGTTTTGGGATAGCCCAGTATGGTAATTAGTATTAATTTAGGTTAAGAAAAACACTATGAATACACTGAAATAAAAAGAAAGGGTAAAGTGACAATATAGTTAGGTGAAAATGTAGTTAAAATGCAACATTTAGCACTCAAAAAAAAAAAAAAAATTAACTGATTATAGATAATTTGAGTAACTATAACTCACACCTTCGACATGCCCTGCTTATTAACTGACATATAAATTTAACCATGATATGTTCTATATTATGTTATGTTAGGCTAACTGTTCTTATAAAGCGCTGCAGCTCATTCCCATAGGAAGATCTCAGAGCCAGTCAGGCAACCAAAGCTCCTGAGCCTATCAAAGAGCACAATCCCAGTTTCTTTGCTCTTCAGTTGAAGGCAATTGTTAGTCATCCAGTCTATAACTTCTCTTATACAGTCAGCAAACTGAGACTTTCCACATCAGGGTCTTACCCACAATAGACAAGAAGTTGTGTATCCTTTGTGTAAGATCAGTCTAAAACCTGTGTGACGTTGATAACATCAATGTGAAATCTGAACTGATATCATTGATGATAATACTGTGCATGGTGGCAAGATGAAGATGTGCATGCTAGGTGCCCTAAATTCAGGGGGCTCATCAGCTTTTATTGGACTAGTTCTGTTTATGTGCCATGGGAGTGGTAACTGCATACACTTACTGTTGCACACAGTCACCTAGCAAGAGATTCAATTCCTGGACACCCATGGAGTGCAAGGAGCAGACTGGTCTGCTGTGAAGGACCTTATGGCTTCTGCCAGGAAGACACCAGGACAGGAGATGACTAGGGCTAGACAGTGGAGAAAGTTGAAACTCTCTAGCTGAATTGTTTCTAAGGATGAGAAATCTGTGGTGTCAAAGACTGCCAGAAGTCAACAAGTAATTGTTACTGAAGTGTAAGAAATACACGGTCCTTGAGGGTACACAAATGGGCTGAGATCACAACCAACAGCCAAACACTCCAAAGCGTTTGATGCTGATACATCAACCAACATGCAAACACTATAACAATACTAAAATCACTGACACTTGGCTGGAGATATCCAAATCTACATTTGCTGCTCCTGCACAGCCTTTCTTCCATTCCAATTGGTGTTGGGGGGAACCTGCTGGACATTATTTGAGGTTTCTGTGATGGAGTTTGAAGCAGGAGGAAGAGAGAATAACTTGGGTATTATTGCATGCTCTTTTGATTTCCCTGGACTATGGTGAGACCCCTGTGGGCTGCACAGTTATCCTGGGATCCATCCAATCAATGTCACATCCTTGTAGCACATCACTGAGGTATCACCATCTCTTGTGTCATGCAGGGGAAGCCATTGAGTACTTGAGTCCACGCATAGAACATTCTTACCTGTGTTGGACCCTGTAGGAAAGTCCTCCTTTTTTGCTCTGGTCAACCCCAAACTTTGTGGACAGGTACTGGTGGTTACTGACTCTTGGCTGTGCCCTGGGCACTGCTTACCAGTCCCAGGGCCAGTGCTCTGTGTAAAGTGGATATGCAAAATAGGTTAATTAGAATTGGCAAAGTTAACCTACCTATAAGTCACTAGTATATGGTAGGGCATGGAGGTTTAGGGACCCCAGCATAGGTAATGTCCCCATAGGTGCACTGCCGAGGTGCCCATTGTCATTTTAAAGGCAGGCCTGCCTTGCTGGCTGCTTTTAAATTAAAGTCATATGCAAATTCGACTTTGGAATTAAAAGTAGTTCCAAAGTTTAAACTACCTTATTTTTACGTATAAGTAACCCCTATGGTGTGCCCTATGTGCCCCTAGGGCTGGGTGCCATGTAACTATATGCAGGGACCTTATAAAAATAGTTTTTTAGGCCCTGGTGAGCCAAATTAGTTTTTTCCCTCATTGTAGTGAATGGCCTCCATAGGCTAGAATTGGGAGACTTTATTTTAATTTTAAAAATCCCCTTAAATAACAGATACAAAACGTGTGGCATCAAGTTAATTGTAATAATAAATCCCACAACTTCCAGTTGTTGGATTTAATATAACTTGTTCAGGTAAAGAGTTTTAAACTTTACCTGACAAGTTGCCAACTTCAGCCCTGCAGTGTTTTTGCTGCATTGCTCTGATTGGCCAGCCTCTGGCAGCCTGGCCAGGATGCCTTGATGAGGTGTGAAGTGGGCTGGCTCAACACAAAGAGATGTGCCTGGGGAAGGAGAGCTCCCCTCAGCAGATGGGGAAGCAGGAAGGGGCTGCCAAACTGGTCTTCAAAGGCAGAGAAGGACATTTGGAGCAACCCAGCAACACCCTCACATCCTGCAAACGCAGACAATTAGGTGCCGCCTTGATTAGATTAGGAGAGGGCAGGAGAGGGGTGTGGTTAGGATTTTTAGCCACACCAGTGGGTGGGCTCAGCCAGATGTGACCTCCAAAAATCACTTTCAGCTAAGATGGATTTTTGAGGAATGTTGCTCCCTGGGATTGATGTTTGCTACAGGTGAAAACTTGCTATCCAGTGTCCCCTGCACCAACTCCTGAAGAAACCAACCAGCTGACCACTGTCCAGTGGCCAGAAAGGAGTGTGCACCAGGTGCATTCTGGGAGTTGTAGTCCACACCCTCAGTGAGCATCTCAGAGCTTCTGGAACCTTAGGGTGAACTGTGGACCTAAAAAGAATCTTAAAAGAACATCTGGAAGAATATCCAGAGGTTTGGAGATGTTTGGAGAACTTTTGAAAAAAAGCTTCATAGAGGGACCGACCCACCGCGGCAACTCTAGCCGACTTGCCTGCACTGCGACCTGGCCTGACTTGCAGGTTCGTCCCGGTGAAGAAAATCTCCAAAAAAGAGACAATGGGGGTCATTCTGACCCTGGCGGTCCAAGACCACCAGGGCCACGAATGACGGAAGCACCGCCAACAGGCTGGCGGTGCTTCCAAGCCCATTCTGACCGCGGCGGTAAAGCCGCGGTCAGAAAACTGGGGCCGGCGGTTTCCCACCGGTTTTCCCCCGGCTGGGCGAATCCGCCAGGGCAGCGCTGCAAGCAGCGCTGCCCTGGGGATTCTGACCCCCTTCCCTCCAGCCTGTTTCTGGCGGTTTTCACCGCCAGGAAGAGGCTGGCGGGAACGGGTGTCCTGTGGCCCCTGGGGGCCCCTGCACTGCCCATGCCACTGGCATGGGCAGTGCAGGGGACCCCTAACAGGGCCCCATGAAGCTTTTCACTGTCTGCTTACCATTCGGAGCCGGCTTCTGTGTTGCAGGCCTCCTTCCCGCTGGGCCGGCGGGAAGGTTAGAATTGGGGCAGCGCTATTTTGGCCGCGTGACGGCCAAATGGCGGTTCCCGCCAGGCAGGCGGCAAGCGCCGCCCGCCTGAGTCGGAATGACCCCCTAAGTCCAAATGTAGGAAGTTGACCGGGACCTCCCAGCCAGCCTATCCGATGAGGGCTCCACTGACGTCGGATCAAGCTTCAGGTTTGCCCCAGTCAAAGGATTTTCACCTTGAAAAAACAACTAAGTCCAAACTTTGACTTTGCCCCAGTCGAGGTGCGACCTGATGACCAGATCGGCGCTTTTTGTTTCTATGCGCTAGAAAGCAATAATTCTTTAAAACTGGACCTAAGTGGAGATTGGTGGCCTATTGCTAAGTGTAGATACTTACCTGCCCTTACCAATAACCCATTTTCCAACAGGCCCTTATCAGTGAAGCCACACCAACTTGCATTCCAATGCATGGGCAAAAGAGAGAACTAGCATAAAAAGGTTGTTGGGTGATCTTGAAGGAGCAGGAACCAAGCGTGCCTCTAGACCAATGCCCCAGGAAGGCAGGGTACTCTCATGAGAACTAACTCTCAATGAAAAAAAAGCTCACTGCTCCTATTCACCAAAAGATCAACAGTGTGCCCACTAAAAGTCAGTGGGGAAGGAGAAAGAAGTTACAGACTCATCAGCATTTGTTCCTAGGAGACCAAGGCACCGGCACCAAGTTATAAATGTGTTTGGGGCTGCAAGGAGCAAGAATATACCTCCAAAGAGCCCCCTGAGTAGTGCAGCATTTTGTGATACTATAGGGCAGATTTATGAAAAGTGGTGCTGCTTCTAGTGTGGCGCCACATTTCTAGTGCATCTCGGTGCCCACATAACACCACCATGTGTGTGCTGTTTTTAATGTAGAGTGCACCATGGCGTTAGTTACAGAACTAGCAACATAATTTTGACTAGCGTCAGAAATGTTGACGATAATCCTTCAAAGGCCATTGAGGCACATTGTAAATAATGGTGTGCCTCCTTTTAACGTCTGCTCTGAGCAGCCAAAAAAAGTGCTTAAAGAAATGATGCAAATAAATCTCTTAGATTTCTTTGCACTATTTTTTCGGCTCCCCTAATGAGCGAACGCCCTCTTTGCATACATTATGCCGGGCGCAGGCATAATGTAGCGCAAAGAGTTACAAAGTGGCGCAAGTGGCCTGAGTCCAAGTCCAAAGATGGCTGCCAGCACTTCCTGGGTGAAGTGCTAGCAGCCAACCAGATCTCACCAAGAGTTCTGTTGTATCTGCTGAGGATTCACATCCCTAGATATAGATACATTTTTTCTTTTATAACTCTAAAACCAGTGAATGGATTTACACCAAATTAGAAAGAGCACTCTTTCTAATCCAATATCTAGCTTTCTGGCAAATTTGGTGTATATCCATTCAGCAGTTCACGCTGTTGTTATGTTAAAATTCCCAATAGACAATTGCATGGGGAAAAAGTGTTTTGGTACCCTACCTTTTCTCGGCCCCCGCTTGACGAATCACCCCAAAACTTTCAAGACAGGAGCTGAAGGTAGTGGCAAACTAGTTATATATTTATATGTTTAATTATATGTACATATTACACTGTGTATTTATAGTTAGGAATGGGTTTCCATAGGAAATTGAACTTTCGTTTTTCTAATAACTTTGGTGTGGGTTGTCGACTATTCATAAACATGCCATAAAAATGTTAAGCCAGCTCAGCTACATAGTGAAACAGTATGGGGTGGTCCACGTAGCAGAGGCTAAGAAAAATGGGAGAGGGTCCCTAAACCATGTTTTTCCCATGCAATTTCCCATAGGAAAATTTAACAGTGCTACAGCTAAAATGGCTGAATGCATTCTACTAAATTTGTCAGAAAGCTAGGTCTTTACCCAGAAAGTATACTTTTTGTGATTTGGTGTAAATCTGTTCAGTCGTTTTTGTGAAATTAATGTTCAAAATGTACATATATGTAGTAAAACTACGTATACATACATATACATACACATATACTGTAGCAGTACTTTTGCAGAAGCTTTCTGAGATTAAAATATGTGATATGATTGGTTGGTGTGGTACTCTTTCGGTATTACCATGGTACAGTATGAAGAGAAAGTTGCGTCTGCCATTATGCAACTCTGGAACTTGGTCCCTATGTTGTGGAAATTTTAAAAAATATGGAAAATGGGGGTAAAGTAGGGTATGGGCATTTTTGTGGAAAACCTGGCAGCATTGCTAACTTAAAAACAGGACCTCAATCAAATCTTTTGCACTGGCTCCTCAGACTCCAGTCACTTTGCCCAGGTGAAAGAACTATATAGATCAAAATACACAAATGGTATTCTTTTCCACTTGTACCGGTTTCCTAAGCCTCAAGATCTTCTGAGTGATCCAGCTAAAGGAGGTAAACTCACGAAATGCAAATAGGATAAATAGTCAGTTCAATATGATACACTGGAAACATCAAATCAGGCAACATTTCCATCATTCTTCATTAACCAGACAATAAAGGAGTTCCAATGGGTTAAGTGGGATTAACTGGGAGGACTTTGACCTCTTTGTGACCTGTTGGTCAGCAGATGAATGTTTCCTCTAGCCGTAAAGCAAAAAGTTGAAGATATGAAACTTTACTGGATATCACTGTCTATTATACGTGATAAAGGCAAGCAGGAACACTTCAGCAAAGTAGACTATGACATCTTCTATCATACTAAGACCTGGACAGGGAGTGGGTCAGGCAGGCCACTTTTAGGGGTAACCCAGGCTTTCACTGGTCATAAAATCTAGTCAATTTCCTATCATACTTTATGGATTCACAAATGACAGTGTCATGGGCCCTGTTGGGATGGAAAACTCCCTTGCATGGTGATGGACATACATCTATGCCCTCAGTGCCCTAACCTTAATGAAGTCTGGATTTCTGATGCAGATTTTTGATGTCATGAGTGAACACGGATCATGTGTGTGCACCATGATATAACCCTGTCTCATGGATTAAGGTTGTTTTATACTGGGAAGGGTACTCAAAGTATTACCAACATAGTGATGAAAGACTACGATCTCTGCCAGAGGATAAGCAGCACAAGTGCATTTATGGCAGCATCCTGTGTAATGATTAGTAGAGTGAACATGCTGCTGAGAAAGCTTCTAGAAGGCCCTGGAAAGGGAATACACCCTGACACACTCTGAAAGCCTGTAGCAATACATTGCAAATAAACTGTATTTATAAGCACCTTGAATATAAGTCTTCAGGATTAAACTCTGCAATGCAAAAGGTTAAACAACTGCATATCAGCATAATGCATGAATTACTTTTTCTCATAAGTGCTGGGTTTTTGCATTCCAGTCGCCCGTAGAGCGCGCACTGCCCTGATGTTGACTTTGCTCCCCTCCCCCAGACGTGCTCTAGGGCCTGGCTTGCCTGGATTGAGACGAGAAATGCTTCACAAGTAGTGGAGCATCAATATCAGATGCGGAAACCCATGAGTTACTTTCAGGGCTATAACCTTTCCACAAGATTAAGTACCATAGGTTACGCCCTCTCAGTTTGGAATCCAACACCTTCTTGACTTCGTGTTCCACTTCCCCCTGTACTAGAACTGGAGCTGGATGAGGGCGGTCCCTCTGGACTGCCTTTTTCAGGAGGGAAGTGTGGAACACTGGATGAATACATAACGACCTTGGTAATTGCAGTTTATGGGTCACAGGATTGATTTGCTGAAGGACAGTGTAGGGACCTCTGAATTTTGGATTAAACATGTGCTTTTTCTTAAAGTCTATGGCCCTCATTACAACATTGGGGGTAAATCCCGCTTACCGCCGTGCAGAAGACCGCCATCACACCGCTGCAGCAGCGGAAATCCCCCACAGCTATTACGAACCACAGTCCGGAATCCGCCAAAATCTAGACACCCACACAAGTCCGCCACACCAAAGGTCAGTGATAAACTGCCGATAACAAAACCAACACCGTCACGCCAACAGGAATACGTCCACACTATCATGACCCATGAATCCACACGGCAGTCTTTCAACCGCCATAAACCATTGGCGGTACACACCGCCGCGCTCAAAATACACACACATTTACCTTTACACAACCACATTGGACAATTCGAAATACACATACCTGATACACATACACACACCACTCCCACACACTCACACCACTATAAAACACAAACCCACATCACCCACAAACCCCTACAAGAAAATTTGAGAACAAAGCACAGAGAGAGACACCACCATCAACAAACTAGTATCCACAGGCACACAACACCATCACTCACACAACATCCACTCACCTCACACAAAACACACAAACACATCCCCTTACACATCACAACACACACCACCTCACACATCACCCACACCACACCATTGCACTGCAAAGACACCCCAGGGTCTTTGAGGAGGAGCTCAGGGTCATGGTGGAGGAAATTGTCCGGGTTGAGCCACAGCTATTCGGATCACAGGTGCAACACACCTCCATTGCAGAGAAGATGGAGCTATGGTGCAGAATTGTATACAGGGTCAACGCAGTGGGACAGCATCCAAGAACACGGGATGACATCAGGAAAAGGTGGAACAACCTATGGGGGAATGTGTGTTCCGTGGTCTCCAGACACCAGATTGCAGTTCAGAGGACTGGCGGCGGACCCCCACCTCCTCCCCCACAACTAAAAACATGGGAGAAGCAGGTCTTGGCTATACTGCATCCTGAGGGCCTCACAGGAGTAGCAGGAGGAATGGACTTTGGTAAGTCAAATCTTTACTATTACATCCCCCAGCCTACCTGCATGCTATCACATACACCCACCCTCACCCTCATCCCCATCACTCCAACACCCCACATATGTCCCACTATCACAAACCACACATCCCAACACCAAGCCCTGCATGCAACACCAATGCATGGACACCCATCACCAAAGCATGTCCACTGCAGATACCCACACAGGTCCCCAACCCATATATCACACAAGGTCCTAGACAAGAATGTAAGCACTGGGATACAGGGTCACACACCCGTTGCACACCATGGCACACACAGATGCAATAATCATCCCTTTACACCCCTGCAGGACCCCTACCCAACGTCACCAGACGGGAGGTACCAGACATGTCCAGCCCCCCCACAGAAGAGGCTCACAGTGATGACAGCAGCTCTGTCCAACTGGATCTAGATGACCAGCCCGGCCCACCTGGGACCTCGAGACAGTCAGTTCCCCACACACTGGCACATGCCACCACAGAGCCTCCCCCCCTCAGGAAACAACAGCACAGCACCCACCCAGCGGGCCCATCCCTCTGTCCCCAGGACACTTCAAGCAGCAGTGTGTCCACCACTACAGGGAACCCAGGCAAACCCACAAACCCAAGAACATCAGGGACCTGGGGGCAGTGGCAGTGGGCACACGGTTCAGGGGACAGAGGAACAGGAAAACAGGGGAACTGGGAGGACTGCTGTGCGACAGGGGGAGGACAGGGCCAGGGAATCCACTCTCCACGAGGCCCTCTCCAACATCATGGGAGCGTACCATCATTCCCAGGAGACTATGGCAACGGTACTGGCCAAGTTTCAGGAGACCCAGCGGCTGCAGGAGGAACAGTATTTGGGGATCTGGGAGGAACTCAAGTCCATCAACACCACCCTGGTCACCATTGTAGGGGTGCTGAAGGACCTTGTGAACACCAGGAGGGACACTGTGGCACAACAAGGGGCCCCTGACACTAGCCTCGATGATGAACAGCCCACCACCTCCGCTGGTTCTGGTGGACAGGAGGCACCGCCACAGGATCACAACACCAGCACCCCACCCCGTGCAGATGGAGAACCACCCCGCAAACGGTCCCTGAGATCCAGGACAAAGACAGAGAACAATGCCAAGACCCCCACCAAGAAATTAGACCATCCTGAATGTCTTCCTTCTGTCCCACTTCGTCACCCTGTCCATCCTTAAACTGCCCTAGCTCCAGTTCATATGCCCCTTTGGACAATGCACCTGTGAGACAAATAGACTGGACTCTGCCATGGGCATTCCTCCACCATCACCCCAGACCATTTTACAACCCCCTCCACTATTTTGCACTAAAATAAACAACCTTGAATCACAAAACAATCTGGAGTCAGTCTGTGCTTTCACTAATGTGTATTTGCAACAACTGAGGAAAATAGCAATGTCCATTGTATTGTCAACATACCTATGTCACACAGCTCTAGTCCATGAGGTAACACAGCAGAGGTCACACACTGGGACCCACATCTGTGAAATGGAAAGGCAAAGTGACAGGTCAAGGTCCATACACTGGGTGAAAGGGACAGACATATGATAGGTCTAACAATTGTATGAGATGTAGGAGGCTGTGACGTCGTCTTACCTGTGTCTCACTGGACCTTATTGCTGGATCACGTTGTTTCTGTTGTCGATATCCTCTTCTTCTGCCTCCTCTTCTTCACTGTCCACAGGCTCCACAGCTGCCACAAGACCTCCTTCTGGACCATCTTCCTGCAGAAAAGGCATCTGTCATCGCAAAGCCAGGTTGTGCAGCATACAGCAGGCCACGATGATATGGCACACCTTCTTTGGTGATTAGTACAGATAACCACCTGTTCAGGAGGCCAAAGGTCCTTTCTATCACTCTCCTAGTTCGCCCATGTGCCTCACTGTAGCGTTCCTCTGCCCTTGTCCTGGGATTTCTCACTGGGGTCAGTAGCCATGACAGCTTGGGGTAGCCAGAGTCACCTGCAAATGTCGAGGGACAACTGTTAGACACACACTAACCCGTAGGGACAACCCCAGAACCAGACAACTATTCACACGGTATAAGGTCCTTGTCCTCACCTATGAAGCCACACACGGTGCCTCTGGAGTTGCCCCATCACATAAGGGATGCTGTTATTCCTCAAAATGTAAGCGTCATGCACTGAGCCTGGAAACTTGGCGTTCACATGGGAGATGTAATGGTCTGCCAAACACACCACCTGCACATTCATTGAATGGTAACTCTTCCAGTTTCTGTACACCTGTTCACTCCTGCGGGGGGTACCAAGGCCACATGTGTCCCATCAATGGCACCTATGATGTTAGGGATATGTCCCAGGGCATAGAAGTCACCTTTCACTGTGAGCAAATCCTCCACCTTAGGGAAAACGATGTAGCTGCGCATGTGTTTCAGCAGGGCAGACAACACTCTGGACAATATGTTAGAGAACATAGGCTGGGATATCCCTGATGCAATGGTCACTGTTGTTTGAAAGGACCCACCTGCCAGGAAATCGAGTACAGACAGGACCTGCACTAGAGGGGGATCCCTGTGGGATGGCAGATAGCTGAAATCAGGTCTGGCTCCAACTGGGCACACAGTTCCTGGATTGTGGTACAATCAAGCCTGTAGGTGACTATTACATGTCTCTCTTCCATTGTCGACAGGTCCACCAGCGGTCTGTACACCGGAGGATGCCACCATCTCCTCACCTGCCCCAGCGGACGTGCCCTATGGAAGAGAACAGCGAGCACAGAATCAGCCAACACTGAGGTAGTAAAAAGAAATTTAATTGCACACATTTGTCAATCCGCCATGTGCCTGTCTCTGTGTGTATGCAAGGCCTAGATATGTGTGACGCATTTACAAATAATGCCATGTGGCCACCTGAAATGGCGGCTGCCTGACCTGTAAGGTGGGACAAGGGGATATGAGGTAACAGCGCTGGCGTTCTACACCGTTGCGGTAGGTGGTCGAAGACCGCGGTGCTATCCTGCATTGGTTAACATTGGACCCTATGGGTCCCAGGAGCCAATGACGATGTATGCCGGCGGTGATGTTACTCACCGCCGCGGACGTGACCACCATTTTCTGTCTGTTCACTCACTTGATACCTGACCGTCGACAGGAGAGGACCTACAATGCAAGTGCTGCTGTGACCTCAGTCTGGAAGCAACAATGTCTCATGTGTCTGGGGAAAGGGCCCCTGCCTTCACTTCGGAGGAGTTGGAGAAGTTAGTGGATGGGGTGCTCCCCCAGTACATGCTACTCTACGGTCCTCCAGACAAACAGGTGAGTACACTGTGAGCATGCAGTATGGGCAATGCCCGTTTGGAGTGGTGTGGATGGAAGATACCGGGGGGACTGAGGCCTGCATGAGCGGGCAGTGAGTGTATGTGCGTCAGGGCAAGGGTGGGAATGTGGGCCAATGACTGTAACAGTCCGGACGGTTAAAGTTTTTCCTTTTCCCCTGTACTATTCCTCTAGGTCAGCGCCCACCAGAAGAAGGATATTTGGCGTGCCATCGCCAAGGATGTCCGGACCCTGGGGGTCCACCACAGACGGAGTACCCACTGCTGTAAAAGATGGGAGGACATTCGCCGCTGGAGCAAGAAGACGGCGGAGGCCCAGCTGGGGATGGCCTCCCAAAGTGGGAGGGGTGCCTGTCGCACCATGACCCCCCTGATGTTCCGGATCCTGGCGGTGGTGTATCCAGAGTTGGATGGGCGCTTGAGGGCATCACAGCAGCCAAAAGGGGGTGAGTACAGTCACATCCATCTGACTCTGCACGCATTAGGAGGTGTATGGGTGGGGTGGTGGGCAGTGGGTTACCCTAGGCCAGGGCGAGCTTTGTAGGCATGGACCCTTTGTGAGGCAGGCTATGTGGCACCCCAACCCCACCAGTGGTAAGAGCCATCTCCACCTAGTCAAGCTCCTGTGACTTCCATGTGTGCAGCAATCGGGCATAGGCATTGTTCCCCATGTCCCTGTGATTATTTAGGGAACTCTAAGTGCATGGCGTAGTGCAGAGGGCTGCTGTGTCTGTAGTGTCCGCCAACAGTATTGGTATTGCATTCACTGAACATGTCTTTCTTCTTTCTCCCCCCCTTTTTGTGGTCTCCCTGTTCTTGTGTGCATTAGCATCACCAGGCAGAGGAGCAGTGCCACCGGAGCAGGAGGGAGCTGCATCCCACATGGCCCTGGAGGGCGAGACAACGGAGTCTGAAGCCACCAGTGGGACGGAGGGCGAGGGGAGCTCCACGGCAGGGACAGGAGCAGAGACCAGCGACACTGACTCCTCCTCTGATGGGCCCCTCTGTGCCAACCGCATCTACATGTACAGCTGCCACCCCCCTACCAGCACCGCCCTCCCAGCAGCCCCTCAGCGTGTGTCCCGTGGCCGCTCACCCAGGAGGGTGGGCATCTCCTTTGCCCCAAGCACCTCAGGCCCTGCCCCAGTCAGCCCTGCTGCCCTCAGTGAGGAGACTATTGACCTCCTGAGATCCCGCACTGTTGGGCAATCTACCATTTTGAATGCCATCCAGGGTGTAGAGAGGCAGTTGCAACAAACCAATGCATACCTGGAGGGCATTCATTTTGGCCAGGCAGTCCAACAGCGAGCATTTCAGACTCTGGCCTCAGCACGGATGGCAGCCATTGTTCCTGTGTCCAGCTTCCCCCCTCCAACCTCCTCCACCCAGACCCAATCTCCTGTACCTCAGCCTATCCCAAGCACACAATCAGACAAGCACACACAAAACTCAACACAGAATGGTGGCTCAGGCAAACATAAGCACCACACCTCCCACTGGCACTCACACAAGCATCATACCCATGCAGACATACCAACATCCACTGCCTCCACTGTGTCCCCCTCCTCCACATCTCCCTCCTCCCTCCCAGTCCCGTCTCCACTCACACCTGCATGCACTACATCTTCAGCCACTACCTCCATCACCAGCACACCCATCACCATACACCGCTCACGTGCACTCACCACCCCCACTACCATTCACATACCCCTTGTGTCCTCTACCAGTGTGTCTTTGAGCCCTCCTTCAAAACTACACAAACGCAGCCACACATCCACCCATCAGCCATCCACCTCGCAACAGCCTCCAGCCCATGCACCTTCACCCAAAGTCAGCAAATGTACACCTCCTACAACAACTACCTCTTCCTCCACTCCCAAACCCCCTCCATCTACCCGTCCCAGTGTGTCTAAAAACTTTTCCTTTCAAATGTTGACCTCTTCCCTACACCTCCCCCCCCCGTCCGTCCCCTAGGGCCCGACTTTCAAGGTCCCAAACCAGCACCTCAGCCACCACATCACCGGGCACAGTGGTGCCAGCAATAGCAGGATTTTGGAGTGCGCCAAGCAAAAGGGCTGCCAGTGTCCCAAGGAGCGAGGCCAAGGACATCCCCCCACCTCCAAAACAGAAAAAGTTGTCCACATCCCGGAGGGAGAAGGCGAAAACACCTGCCACCAAAGGCTCAGGACAAACAAAATTTGAAAGTGGCAAGACAGATGCGCAGCCATCCAAGGTGGGGAAGGGCAAAAAAAACAAAAGCTGGTCCACGTCGATGCCAACCTGCACGGCGGACAAGACCGCCACCTGCACAGCCGCCACAGACATCGCCGCCAGGACCGCTGACACTGTGCCCTTCACCAGCACCGCAGTCAGTGAGGCCGCCACCAGCACCGCCGCTACTGACACCGCCACCAGCACCGCAGTCAGTGAGGCCACCACCAGCACCGCAGTCAGTGAGGCCGCCACCAGCACTGCCGCCACAAAGACTGCGGCCAGCACCGATGCCACTGAGGCAGCCGCAAGCACCGCCGGACTGACCCCGCAGCCAGCACCGCCAGCGGCCTGCGACATCCTGAGCCAGTGGCACCACCGCAGACATGGCTGGCATCCCCAGTGGTCAGTCGTACGAGGCTGGTGGTCAGTTCCAGGATCCTGGGCAGCTTGCATGGTGCACCACCATCAGGGGAGTCTCACATCCACAACCTCAGTCCTTGGCAGGATGAAGCACTCTGGGCACAAAGCCCCCTCCAGAACCAGTGGAGAAAGGCATCCACTACCTCAGTCCTTGGCAGGATGAAGCACTCTGGGCACAAAGCCCCCTCCAGAACCAGTGGAGAAAGGCATCCACTACCTCAGTCCTTGGCAGGATGAAGCACTCTGGGCACAAAGCCCCCTCCAGAAAAAGTGGAGAAAGGCATCCACAACCTCAGTCCTTGGCAGGATGAAGCCCCCTCCAGAACCAGTGGGCATGTCACATACGTGAGAGACTGTGGCTTTGCACTCCCCAGGATAAAGCAGTGGGCAACCCACCCACTGGAGAGACTTGAGAGACTGTGGCTTTGCACTCCCCAGGATAAAGCAGTAGGCAACCCACCCACTGGAGAGACTTGAGAGACTGTGGCTTTGCACTCCCCAGGATACATCGATGGGCATGGAGCCCCCTCGTGGAGCTGGCGCTGTGCACTCATCCGGCTGAGGTGCCCCTCCTTCCTTTCCCCCTGAGGTGCCTGTTGCATTTCAATCTGATGCCCAAGCAGTGTTCTCTCCGTTTCATGTCGGGTATCGTGTGTGGGCCTCGCCCATGCATTTTGGGCCCAGTGGTCCACGGAGTATGAATGGTGCAGTACCCGGACTTGAATAGTTGGTGTACATAATTGTTTATACTGTATATAAAGTTTTGACTAATGGATTTTTCTTGATTACAATGGTTACAATCATTTCCTTTTGTCCTTGCGCTATTCCAAGTGGGGTTGGGGGGCGTAAATGTAATGTTGCAGCATGTATTTGTGTGTATGTTGTTGTGGGTGAGGGTGGAGGTGTTGCGTGTGTGTGTGTCACTCACTTTTCCCTCCCCCCTCCCCTGTGTTGTAGGTGCAGTACTCACCGTGGTCGTCGCCGCCGTCGTTCGTGCTTCTGGTAGAGGAGCAGGAATACTATCGCAAGGAGGATTTGGAGTTCAGGCTCCATGGTGTCCTGGTTCCTCGTGGGTTGTGTGGAGGTGAGTGTTTCCCCTTCTAAGTCCTGTTTCCGCCTTGTTTTTGTTCGCGTTGAATCCGCCGAGGAAAAAGTGGTGGATTGGCCTCCCATAATAGTGTGGGCGGTACATTGTCTTCCGCCTGTCTGTTGGTGGGGACCGCCATGCTGTTTGTTTGTACCGCTGTGGCGGTCGGAGTGTTAAAGTGGCTGTCTCTGTTGGCGGTTTCCGCCATGGTCATAATCCCATTTTGTTTACCGCCGGCCTGTTGGCGGTTTTACCGCCGCTTTACCACCGACCGCCAGGGTTGTAATGAGGGCCTATATGTCTCGTAGAAAGCCACACTTTATCACCTGGTTGATACTGAAGTCCCTCACAATGTTTCCTGTCGTAACGCTTTTTGTATATTTTTTTGGCCTTTTCTAAATGCTGTTGAATCAATTTCTGGGTTTGGTGAAGGTGTTGAATGGTTTCCGACACAGCTGGTGTACGAGAACTTTCTTGAGGGATCGTGATGGGCAAGCTGTCAGGATGATAGCCAAACAAGCCAAAAAAGGGTGGAACACCAGTGGAGGTGTGAAATGAGGTATTGTAGGCTAACTCAGATAACCAGAGCATTGATGTCCAAGAATGAAGTGCTTTCTTAGCATGAGCATGCAGGTATTGCTTCAAAGTCTGATTTAGTCTCTCAGGTTGACCATCTGTTTGAGGATGATGGCTAGTAGATAATGTGGACGTGACTTGAAGTGTTCTGCACCATGCTTTCCAGAAATTGGAGGCAAATTGCGAACCTCGATCGGAGAGAATCATTTTCGGCAGCCCGTGATAAAGGACCACTCTATTCAGTAAGATGGTTGCCAATTCGCTGGAGATGGGCCATTTCTTACAGGCAATGAAATGTCCATATTTCATGAGACTACTACCATAAATATTACTGAATGTTGTTAAACCACTGGTAGTCCTGTAATGAAGTCTAAAGAGATGTGTTCCCAAGGTCGACATGGAGTTGGAAGTGGATGCAACAACCCTTTCTGTTTTGAATGACTTGTCCTGATGCGAGCACAGACTTCGCAGTCGTTTACCATTGTTTTGACGTCTTTTGTCAGAGTAGGCCACCAAAAGTAGCGTTGGATTAATTCAAGAGTTTTAGGAGTACCTGGATGACCTGCTGTAGTTATAACATGCAACCAATTAAATACTAACTTGCGAAGCTTGGTAGTGGGCACGAACAAGCGAGCGGCATGGAAAGGTAGTCCTTGCATGATTGACCTTTTGGGATCTGCTTGATCCCATGTCTGCCATTTTCAATGGTGAAGGAATCACAGATGTTTTCAAAGAAATCTTCAGTTTTTATGATGCATAGGACTTTGTCTGGAGCAATGATAGCTCCTGGAGGGTTGGACTGCAGGCAACGTAGTAGACTCTTGGCGAACAAGGCATCAGCTTTGCGATTGTCTTTACCAGGACGGAAAGTTACCACAAAATCAAATTCGGCAAAAAACAACATTCAGAGTAATTGCCGAGGAGTCAAAAGTCTGGCTGAACTCATGAACTGGAGATTGCGATAATCAGTATATACTGTGACAGTGTACTTGGCACCCAACAAATGATGTCTCCATTCTTTAAAGGCGTCACAAATCACCAGGAGCTCTTTTTCAGCAATGACATAATTCTGTTCGGCTTAGTTCAGTTTTCAAGACATGTAAGCTACACAATGAAGTTGACCAGTGTCTTTGCTTCGTTGTGACAAGACTGCGCCAATTGCCACATCTGAGGCATCGGCTTCCACTATGAATGGACGATCCACATCAGGGTGAGTCAAGACTGGGGCAGTGGAAAAAGCTTCTTTCAAAGTTGAAAAGGCTTGGTCAGCTTCTGGGGACCATACAAATTGTTCTTTCTTTCTCATTAACTTAGTGATTGAGGCCACTGTTTGAGAGAAATGGTTTATAAACCTGCAGTAAAAGTTTGAAAACCCCAGGAACCATTGTACATCTCGAACAGTCTTTGGAGTGGGCCAATCGGATACGGCTTGTACTTTCATTTCTGCCATGACCATACCTTGAGGGGTAAGGATAACCCCTAAAAAGTAAACTGTGGTATCATAAAAACTCACACTTGGTTAGTTTGCAATTTAAATTTTACACATGTTCGTTTTCATTGTCAGAGCAGATCAAAATGTCATCGATGTAGAATATTGCAAATGTGTTGAGATACTCTCTAAGAACGTCATTCAGGAAAAATTGAAATGCTGCTGGAGCATTACACAGACCAAAAGGCATGACTGTGTATTCAAAGAGGCCATATCTTTTCTTGAACGCTGTTTTTCATTCGTTGCCCTCTCTCATTCTGACTAAATGATTAGCACCTCGTAGATCGAGCTTAGTGTAGATTTTAGCTTTCTTTACTTGTTCCAGCAAGACAGGAATCAGGGGCAAGGGGTATTTATTCTTGATGGTGACCTTGTTCAAACCCCTATAGTCAATACAAGTTTGAAGATCTCGATTCGCCTTAGGAACAAAAAAGAAAGGAGAGGCTGCAGGAGACTTAGAAGGGCGGATGAAACCATTCTCCAAGAATTGATCTAGATACTTTCGTAAATGTTGATTTTCATGTTCTGACAGGGCGTACACACGACAGCTGGGGAGTATCGCACCTGGGATTAGATCAATTTGACAGTCATAAGGTCTATGAGGAGGCAAGTTTTCTGCTTCTTTTTCATTGAATAAATCTTCATAGGATGAATACTGTTTGGGCAACTTAACTTCTTTCTCTGCTGCAGTGGCTATGTAAGAGATGCAAACTTTGGTTACTTGAGACTTTTGGAAGCATTTTTCTTTACATAGAGCTGAAGAGAACACAACCTTTTGTTCTGCCCAATTAATCTCAGGATTGTGATGAGTTAACCAGAGTAAGCCAAGGATAATTCCATGCTGAGGAGCATGGATCACGTCAAGGATGAGTTTCTCTTTATGTTGGTTTCTTTGGTTCTTCCCCTCACAGATAACCGACAAGGGGACAGTCTGAAGAGTTACTGGGCCGTCAACAAAGTTCCCGGTAGCCCCAGAATCTACAAGGGCCTTCTTTAAATAGTTATTTTTCTTTACTTGAACTTTTATGCCCAACTTGAGAGGTCTAGATTATGAAGGGTCCACAGAGCCCAAGAGCAACCCTTCTTTGAATCTTGGGTGATTTAGTTTATCGGCTCGACTTGTGTATTGGCTGCAATTTTCCGTACAGTTCCTCCTTTGCTTTTTGGCTTGATTGGACATTCTTTGGCGAAATGACCCTTGCTCCCACAATAAAGACATTGTCCATTCTTTCTACACAGGTCATTTTCGTCTTTGGTCAAAGGCCTCCTGATTGTTCCAATTTCCATAGGTTCTGGCGTTCTTTCTTTCTGAGTTCTTGATTCTCTATTATCGTGAACATGCCAGGAATATTTCTCAGTCTTTTTGCATGCTCCCTTTCATTCTGCTAAACCATGATCCAGTCTCAACACTAGGTTTATCATATCTTGGCAGTCTGTAGGCTGCGGGTCTATTTGAGTTAGAATGACTTTTAACTCCTCCTTGAGTCCCTTGTAGAACAAAGCCGCTTGCTTTTCTTCAGGCCAGGATGTCTCAGCTACCAGACAATTAAAGTTATCTAAATATGACACTAGATCCTGGATATCTTGTCGCAAGTCTTATAATTCACGATCTGCCAACAATGTCGCGATTCTACAATCAAATACTCGTTCAAACTCACGAACACAATTTCTCCAATTGTAAAGCAGGGGACTGTCTTTATGCACAAGAGGAATTGCCCAGGTAGCTGCGTCCCCAGTCAGTTATGATAACAAGAAAGCCACTCTGGATTGGGCATCAGGGAGAGTGTGTGGTTGGCAAGTAAAATGTAATTCCACTTGAACCATGAAAGATTGCGCTTTCAAGGGATCGCCTGAGAAATGTTCTGGAGGAGCTAGGGGAATGGCCGGAAGAACGTTGAGGGAAATGTCGTGGGAGGATTACCTCCAGAAGCCTGAGAAGAAGGACCAGGCCAAGACACACCTAAGGGATTTTGTTCCTTCTTCTCTACCTTTTCCTGTAACTGACTCACTCTCTAAGCTAGGCTAGCTGCAATATCTTTTGATGACACTCCCTCTGCTTGGAGCTGCGTGATAGCCTTGACTAGCTCGTCCAATGTGGCCATGCTGAGAACACACACAAACCAGGAGGATAATTAATTAGTGGGCTCACTATTCTGTCAGGGAGACCAGATCCTCGGGGTCTGCTCACGTTCCCAACACGTCCACCACTAGACAGCTCCAAGACTCTGATAGATGAATCACAGAGACTGAGAGAGTCCAAGCGGGGTAAAAGGGGATTAGGATGGGAACAGCTGGGAAGGAGACCTGTAGGAAACAAAAGGTTAAAACACACAATATCAAGATTATATCACATTAATCTTTACTAGACTATGATTCTAAGCATTTTCATACTGTAACCATGGATAACTTAAGCATGGACTAAATAACTAGGCCTCAAGACAGCTGGTTACCTGGGAAGGAATCAAGAATGATTAATACAACTTCTCAATGAACCTCTTTTTAAAATGTTACACATTGACTAGTAATATAAGAACCCTCTAGAATTTTGTTTTCAAAATCAAACGTGGTCTTTTTGCATGAGGACAAGAAAATAATCTGAACCTTTTCTGGAACACAATAGGAGTTGTATTAAGGGACTTATTATGCACATATAATGTAACAGCTAGAATTTTAACACTTAGTTTTAAATGCAGAAACATGAATTACGCACATTGCTGATTTCAACAAGAATATGCAAATGCCATGAAATGATTGTGCACACTGCAAGTGATATGAAACATCAAGTTTTAATTGCGGGAATGAATCGCGTGTTTTGCCGATTCGAATGCCACCTTGTAAATGCCAAGTAATGGTTGCGCACAATGAGTATCAAGGGTTAAACACAAGGAATGAATTGCGCGTCTTGCCGATTCGAACGCTACCATGTAACTGTCAAGAAATGGTAGAGCACAATGAACATCAAGAGTTAAACACGAGGAATGAATAGCGCGTCTTGCCGATTCAAATGCCACCATGTAACTGCCAAGAAATGGTAGTGCACAATGAATATCAAGAGTTAAACACGAGGAATGAATTGCGCATCTTGCCGATTCGAATATGAAAATGTAAATGCCAGAAAAACCAAGAGCACATTCACACACACAAGGTAAAATCTCTCAACATGAAAATTAGGCCCAAGAACTCGAATGCCTTCGAAAACGGGATCGGGGGCCCAGCCCGACCTCCGTCTTACCGCCCTGATCAAGGATCACCAATACAATGAAGGGCAAGGCCTGGAAGATCAAAGTAGGCCTCCGGAACAGGAGCTCAGTAAGTTGCTGCTGCTCTGCACCGGGACCTCTGAATAGTGAGCACGTGGAGCTGGGCTGGCTCCCTTATATAGAGTCTGGCCCAGCCCACAAACCACACCCATTCATGCTGCTGAGAAAGCTTCTAGAAGGCCCTGGAAAGGATCACACCCTGACACACTCTGAAAGCCCTTCAGCAATACATTGCAAATGAACAGTATTTATAAGCACCTTGAATATAAGTCTTCAGGAATTAAACAACAGCATATCAGCATAATGCATGAACTACGTAATCTCATAAGTGCTGAATTTTGCATTCCAGTCGCCCTTAGAGCGCGCACTGCCCTGATGTTGACAACTTCCTTGTAACTGAATCTCTCTTTCTGATATGGGCATGGGAGCAGTTGAGTTTCCACGTGTGGGTGAAAATAATGTCACCAAGCCCAATTATAAGCACATGTCTACACCTACTCATATTAGCAAACAAGTATTAGTAAAACAAGCATTGATAAAACCAATTGCATAACACAGCACATTATGGCCCTCATTCTGACCTTGGCGGGCGGCGGAGGCCGCCCGCCAAAGTCCCGCCGTCAGGTTACCGTTCCGCGGTCGAAAGACCGCGGCGGTAATTCTGACTTTCCCGCTGGGCTGGCGGGCGGTCTCGTTCAGACCGCCAGCCAGCCCAGCGGGAAAGACGCTTCCACGATGAAGCCGGCTCGGAATCGAGCCGGCGGAGTGGAAGCTGTGCGACGGGTGCAGTTGCACCCGTCGCGTATTTCACTGTCTGCGCAGCAGACAGTGAAATACATGTAGGGGCCCTCTTACGGGGGCCCCTGCAATGCCCATGCCAGTGGCATGGGCACTGCAGGGGCCCCCAGGGGCCCCGCGACCCCCCCCTACCGCCATCCGGATCTCGGCGGTCCGACCGCCGGGATCTGGATGGCGGTAGGGGGGGTCAGAATCCCCGCGGCGGTGCAGCAAGCTGCGCCGCCGCGGAGGATTCAATGGGGCCGCGGTACACTGGCGGGACCCCGCCAGTGGTGCCGGTCCGACCGCGGCTTTACCGCCGCGGTCGGAATCCCCATTGAAGCACCGCCGGCTTGTCGGTGGTGCTCCCGCGGTCCTCCGCCCTGGCGGTCAAAGACCGCCAGGGTCAGAATGAGGGCCTATGTATACTTAGAAACATGAAGGTTTAACCAAAAACAGAAATATGATTTAACCCTAATCCCTGGAGATGCTGACAGATAAAGCAGGAGGAACCTTGGGGATTCCTGACAACAACATTGTAAACGGTGTGGCGGTGTTGTGTTGGTGGGATGCTGGCAGAGGAGCAAGCACCATGGACCCCGTTCCCTCACAGACGACCACAGTGACTACCAGCTAAGGTGATCGTCCAACAGAGAAGGGGGTGTGTGTTGTGTGTGTTTGTGTGTGTGTCTGTGCAAGTGTCTGTGTGCTTGTGTGAATGCGTGTATACTGGGGTAGAGGGTGTATAGTGACAGTGTGTGTATGTGTGTGTGAATGAGTGAGCGTGAATGTGTGCGTATATGTTTGTAAGTGTGGTGTGTGCATGCATGGATCGGGGGTAAGTACGGGGACCAGGGGAACAGTGGGCTTCGCTGCTTAGGGGGTGGGGGCTTCTGATGGAGTCAGGGGGTGGGGGGCCTCCTACATGGAGGGGGGGTTGGAGAGTCCGGTTGTGGCGACAGGAATTAGTATTCCTGTTGTCAGTATCCTTTCTGTAAGGGATTT
The DNA here is from genome assembly GCF_031143425.1 of Pleurodeles waltl. Classification (NCBI taxonomy): domain Eukaryota; kingdom Metazoa; phylum Chordata; class Amphibia; order Caudata; family Salamandridae; genus Pleurodeles; species Pleurodeles waltl. The sequence continues at coordinate 254,713,126 of NC_090443.1, read as the reverse complement.
CATGGAGTGACTGCCGCCACAGAATCCCTTGCGGAAAGGATAGCCATAATACCTTAGGTGGTGTTATGTGGTCAACCTTCGGCCAGGCTGTCCCATCACCCCGGTGGTACAGGCGATGAACTGGCTGTGATGCAGGCAGTTCACGAACGCCGTCATAATTTGGCAGTCCTGCCCCACCACACTGTTGGCGGTCTGACCGCCAGTGTGGCATGGAAGGACCGCCAAAGTCATAATGACCACCTCAATGTTTTCTAGCGCATAGAAGCAACTAGCGCTCAAAGGGTTAAAAAAGGTCACACTGCACAAGGACAAAGTCCAAAGTTCAGGCCACCCACGAGGTAACACCATTACACTTACTTTTATAAGTGTTTCTTGATTCAGGAAAGTTTCTCACAGCACCAGCCAAGGGTTCAGAGGCTCTGGTTTGCCTCTTGGGGTCTGGGACTACACCTCCCACAGTGCACCTCTTCAACTTATGGAGTTGCTTCAAACGTCTCTACATTTCTGGATCTTCTTCCGTAGGTCCTTTTTGTGTCTTTGAAGTGTCCACAACTTGATCCAAGTTTCCAGAAGCTCTGAGTTGCTCCTTGGGAGTTGGGGCTATAATTCCCAAAATGAACCTGGTCAGAATCCTCAAATGGCCACTGGACGCTAGTGAGCTGGGCTCTGCTTGCAGGACTTTGTATGTGTAGCAATTGGGGAGTCCCTTCATGAATCAGTAGAAGACAGGCAAAGTCATTTTAGTGGCAAAGCCCAAGTGTGCAGCTGGTGCAGTCCTTCAGAGTGCAGTGTACAGGTGCAGGTCAAGGGTCCAGCAGGGCAGTCCTGCTTCTTCTTTGTAGGGATATGAGGTGTGGGTGCAGCTCTGCCATATTTATCCTTGCTCCTGGGGTGAAAAACAGGGGGGGGGTTGACTGCCTAATCACAGGCAAACCACATCTCTCCTGGATGACTACTTCCTGGGAAGTGTGGCAAAAATCAATCCCAGGAGAAACATTCTTCAAAAATATAGCATTAATGAAACTGATTTTTTGAGGTTATATCTGGCTGAGTTCATCCACTGGTGTGGCTACAATACCTAAACACACCCCTCTCCTGCCCTCTCCTAATCTAATCAAGAGGGAACCTAATTGTCTGAGGTAGCAGGAAATGGGGGAGGTCCTGAGCTGCTCCAAATGTCCTTCCCTCCTTTGAAAACCAGTTTGGCTGCTCTCCCCCTATCCTGTTTCACCATCTGCTGAGGCAGATCTTCTTCCATAGGCACATCCTTTGAGTTCTGCCCATGTCACTTCACACCTCATCAAGGCAGCTTGGCTACCAAATGCAGGATATCTGGCTCTTATGGGGACTTTGTTAATTAAAATAAAGTCTCCCCATTTTAGCCTCTGGAGGCCATTCACTACATTGAGGAAAAAACAAATTTGCCAATTTTACCTAACCAGGGTTTATAAAACAATTTTTATAAGGTCCCTCTTACAGCTAGATGGGACCTAACCCTAGGGGCACTTAGGAAACACCTTAGGAGTGACATATGTAACCATAAGGTAGTTTAAGGCTTTGGAAGTACTTTTAATTCCAAAGTCAGATTTTCATATAACTTTAGTTTGAAACCAGTCAGAAAGACAGGCCTGCCTTTAAAATGACACTGGGCACCTCAGCAGTGCACCTGTGGGTGCACTACCTATGCTGGGGTACCTAAATCTACATGCCCTACCATATACTAGGGACTTATAGATAGGTTGATACTGCCAATTGTAATAAGCCTAATTTGCATGCTCATTTTACACAGAGCACAGGCCCTAGGACTGGTTAGCAGAACCCAGGGCACCATCAGAGTCAGGAAAATACCGGCAGCCAAAAAGTGTAAAATGGGGGCAAAAAGTTAGGGGGCCTCTTCAGTCAGGCTAGTTTTCTCACACATGGGAATCCCAAAAATATAGTTATCTCACTAAGGCAAAGAGGTAGAGAAATTATTGTGGTGGTGGGTCCTGTAATTCATCCCTGGGCTACAGATTTGAAAGATGATCTAGTCCAGCGGAGCTGGGTGGCAGGTGCTGAGAATAACGCTGACACTTTACCCAGGATTAATAATCCATGGAGGTAGCCTGGGTGGGCTACTTCTGACATGGAATATGTCTGGGTTGGAACAAGATGATGAAAAACTAAATTGTGTGAAATATTTGAATTGTCTAATCATTTGCCGACAAGAAACTTGGCCTTGTATAGAGTTTGACCAAAGTGGTTATTTTGTATTCTCCTGTAATGCAAGGTGTTCTGTAAGGGGTCATGCTAGTGGGGTGTGGCAATTTTGCTAAAAAATACAGTTATTTGGAACCATGTTGTGAGTATATGCCTCTCAAATATGTGTTTATGCTTGAAGTTGGCTCTGCCGGGTGACAATAGTGGTTCATCTTGCTTTTTATTAGTAAACATGCACATTCCTCATGGGAAACTATTTGATTTCCTGGTAAGTTCTTTTTTGTTCATGATATTTGTATCATTGACGATTGCACCTGAGTTATAATCACAGGAGATCTAAATTCTAAGGTGTTTAATTCTGCAATCTTTGTCAATGTTGACAAAGAGGATATATGTCCATTCTGAAGATTCTGTTCCCTGGTGAAATTACAACAGATTTGAGTGGGTTCCTGCTGTTCAAAACTCTTAGGACATTCAAATTGATTATTTAAATGAGCTATCTCCTATGGGTGAATCCGCTTTGCATACCTTTCATGGCCCTTCTGCTTATAGTCCACTCGGCTATGGGCTTGCGAGAAACTCACAGTTTTTCCAACTGATATTAGTGACCACAGTTTAGTTGATACATTTATGGATTTCAGTCTTCTATGGGTTTTACTAAGCCAAATGGTCGCTCTTTTTGGACAACTAAGAATATGGTGCTGATGGGACTTGTTTGTTCTGATCCTACTACTCTTTTTTTTAAATCACATATAGAAGAGTTTCGTAATTTGAGCTCTAGTCCTGTTTGTCCTAGTTTGCAGAGAAAGAGCAAATCCCCATTTAAGGTAATAAATCAGGAAGTTATCGCATTAATAGGAAAACAGCATTTGCTGTTCTCTTTGGGTCCATAGCATGAATTGTCCATCTTAAATGGTTAAGAACTGGATTCAAACTCCTTGACAGTGGAAGGGAACGCGATTCAAAAGGGATTAACCTAAAAGAGGCGGCAAGTGATAAAGTTTCAAAAAAATATTGGTATCTGATCGCTGAATATTGTGATTCTAGGGTGAAGGGGCAGGCAATGTCTATTCCCAAAACAATATGGGTGAACTATACCTCCCAATTGTATGGAAGTAATATTGAGGTGGATATCCCAGTGATTCTTTGTGTGGATGATGTATTGTACCCGGTATATGGGCTCCCCTCTTTGGATGAGATTGTCAGGTTTATAAAGAATGCCAGAACATCTAGTACTTTGGGACCTGATGAGGTGTCCATTGCAGCTATTAAAAAGGAGGCTGTAGCTTGGGGATTCTTTCTTGCCCTGTTATTTAGTTAATGCTACCATTCTGGGAAAATCCCCCCTGTCATGGAAGAGTAGCATCATGGCACTGCTGTGTAAGAAGGGCCCCAAAATCCTCCCCGGAAATCTTCAGGCAGATAGCATTGATCAATGCCTCTGGGAACCTATTTGCTAAGAGTGTACTTTGCTAATTACAGCATTGGGCTCAAGACCAGGATGTTATTTTCCCAGAGCAAGCCTGCTTTAGGAAGAATCACAGTATACTGGATAGTATTGCAGTGCTCCAAATGGTAGCGGACAAATATCCTTTTCCTTGTAGTGTGTTCGGCGTTTATTGATTTCTCGACAGCATTTCAGAGAGTAGGAGGAAGCTTCTTCTCTTGGGTGTTCCGCAAACACCTCTTGGGTCATATTAACAAGCTACACACAGATACCTGGAGCCAAATTCTACTGGGAGGGACTCAGGGTTTATCCCGCAAGGTTCAAACTCATAATGGTCTTAAACAAGTCCGCTTATTGTCTCTCCTACAGTTTTCTTTATATACATTTGATCTTCCAGGCAACTTAAATTAAGTAAGGGGTGATCCTCCCGTAATTGGTGTTCCATTGTCTCCTTATTATATGCCGACGATGTAGCCATTATGGACCTAATTCCATTGGTTTGCAGCACCGTCTTGTGGCACTGTCAAAGAATGCAGAAGTCCACTTTCTGAAGATTATTATCTTCAAAAGCAAAGTCCTGATCTTTTGCAAAAATAGGTCAAGACTAAGGAGGACCTAAAACTTTTTCGGTACTGCTAAACATAAAAATTGTGGACTGGTATCTTTATCTTGGAAAGGTCTTTTCCAAAAATGGGGAGAAGTTCATCATGTCAAGCTTTGTGGAAGCAGGGTCCTTTCTCAGGCCAATGCCTTGAACAGAAACCTGTCAGTCATCATTTTGGTTATGTGTTGCCTGTTTATAGGTCCAAAATACCCCCTTCCCTGTGTTATGCATGTGAAGTGTTGGATATGAGCAACAGGCACTCTTTTGAGGGGATTGAGGAGTGAATTATTCATCACATGCTGTTTGAACACTCTTGCAGCCCCCAATGCTTTATGATAGGAGTTTGATTTAGTATCCTCCTCTTTCCTCTCGTTGGCTGCTGTTTTGAGGTGGGAAAACACTCCTAAGTGGAGAGGAGGGAACTTTACAGGCGGCCTTGAAGGTTGATATGTTTTCCTTTTTAAAAGGATGGAGTGTGTTTTTTATGTCTTTCGAGTGGGACAATGGAGTTTTTGTGGATTGATCTGAACATAAATTATTTTATGCCCAAGTCTGCTCTGAAGAGCTTAATTAAGGGCTATGTCTCCCAAATAAGTTTAGTCAGAGATATTGCCCTATGCAAGTCAAATCCACGTAATCGGGTGATGCAGGAGAGCAATGTGGGGAATAAACTTCAGCCTTACTTTATTTAGAATTTGCTCCATGGGATCAGAAGGCTGATCATATTGCTGGGACTGGATCAGCTCCCTTCACGTGTGATTACTGACGTTTGGGTCGGAACCCCAAAGAAGGATAGAAGATGTGCATTGTGCCAGCTACGCATTCAGGGTTTAACCACATCTTATTTATATGTCCTGTGTTACAGAATGTTTGCCACCAGTTTTTAAGGCCACTGTTTATGAAATACAATATACATTATTCCATGAAAGTTTGTAAATGTATGTTGCTCTCATGAATTAACTAATATGCATTAAAATGTATCAATGTTTTAGATCCTTTCTGATTACCTATTAGGGCCCTGGAGTAGGACTGGTGGGCATTTATTAAAGTTTTCCAGATCCTCGTAGAACATCAGTTAAGGCCCTGGTGTATTATTGGTGGTTGTGGAGAATCAATGTAATGTCTCCCCTGACTGATTGATTAGCAACAAGATCTATTGAAATAATGTCATTGTTCATTTAGAATGCTTTGATGGAACATGCTCAAAAGTGCATTCATTATTTATGTTTTGTAGAGATGTATTACTGGTATAGTCCAACTTCATGTATATTGCTTTTCTTTAATATTGAATTTATAGAAATGTATTATGCATTATTTCTAGAATATTTTATTCTTTAGGGTTGTGCCAATAAGATTGTATTATTTATTATTTGCACTTTGCATACTGCACTCCACACATTGCACATTTTATTGGCCTGAAAAGGAAGATATTGAATGAGCTCTTTATATGTTATATTAATTTTCCTTATTCCCCTTAGTGTTTTTTTACCTGTTTTGTGAGGAAGATAATAAGTGAGCTGCTGAAGGTGGCCTGGTATATAGAATGCTTTTGGGGATTTGTACATTGTTATATGATGCTTTTACATTCTTTCTTGCACAATGCTCAAGGATATCCTTGAATAGGATGCAACCTTAGAATTGCAGTCATATTGTATATCTTTTGTGGTGCTATGTCTGCTGACACTTTATAAAGGACAGTTACCGTTGCTCTGTAATAATGAATGCATCACACTGTAAGTTTAACACTCTTCAATTGTTGTTTTTATTATGTACTATGTTTTGGTGTTTTATTATTGTTTTATGTTATGTGGACCTCTGTAGGAGTTCCGTATCATAATAAATAAAAACTGAACTGAAACTGAATGGATCCCTGTAGTGAGATGTGAGGAGGCGTCTGTTGCACTGACTGGGTTGTTGCCACTGTGCAGGGAAATGTCTGCATCCCCCATATGCCAGAGGAAGACCACCTTAAAGTGAGACATGAATGTTGCTGCATTAACCGAGTCATTGCCTGTCTGCAGGTTGTAAGTCGGTGACCTCATATGCCAGGTGGTGCTGCTTTGAAAAGTTCAGCTGTGCCAATCGGGCTGTAGCCTGTGTGCAGATGTAAGTCAATGACCCTCCATATCAGTGGGGCTGCTATAAAGGTTGCTGCAATGCCAGTTGGGCCCTAACCCATGTACAGAGTGAGGACTTGAGCTTGTTGTTGGGGTAGGCACTGGAGCAAGGCAAGGAGTGTGGTCTGGTCTAGACTGTTGTCATGAGGCGGAAGCCACCACAGTGACCCTTGCGGGCCTCACACTCAACTGAGGACCAAGAGCATTGCAACTCCCTTCCACATGTGGGGAAGATTACAAGAAACGTACCAGCATTGGAGGAGCATCATTGACCCCTGCAGGACTGTGTATGAGGAACTCAAGGACACCTGACTGCTGCCCATCCTGGGCACCGTATGAGGAACTAAATGGAGACAGCCACTGCTGGTGTGTGTAAGACTGAATTAAAGGCCAGACTGCCCCGGAAGAACCTGCCTGCTGTTTAGTGCTTTGGCAATGGAACACTTTTGACTTTACTGAAGAGTCAGATTGAGACTCCGGTTGCTCAGACTACTAGTGGAGCTTAACTTCAATGTCACCTATGGTGTAAGGGAGCTAACGACTAGCACTAGTGAAAGAGGAATGGGATTCAGGGACCCACCTATAAAACACTAGAGGTCTGACCTCAGGGAACTGTGTGTATTGTTTGTTAATGTCATATATTCATTTGTGTTCATATATGAACATTCCTATTTTCATTTAAGCAAGTATTTGACTAGACAATCCTTTACTGCTGCTTCTGAACCTATATTGAGTTGTTAGACTATGTCCACCACCCTCTGTCTACTTCCCCTTCGAGAAGCCTTTGACTGCTCGGCTCCTGCTACTGCTGACAGTCAAGTGCTGAAGGGGTACTTGGCCCAGTTCCTTAGGACCCATAGTAGGTCACCCCCTAGGACATCAGGAGTAGAAAGTCTCAACCTCCACAGTTGGGACCAGTAGCTCCGGCTTGCTCAGTGGCCCTCTGAACAGGGTTCTGACAGACCCAAATTCTGAAAAAGTGTGAGTCTCTGTGTATCCTGTAGAGCTCTCTTCTGCTGCCAAACCTCATCTCTGACCCTCAGACCACGGAACAATAATGGGCATTTCACAGTAGAGCTTTTGTTTTTCTTTCTTAGCTGAGTCTGCTGAGGCCCCTGTTTTGATCCAAAAGATTCTACAAGAGCCTTTACAAACACAAATAACTTGTCTGGCAGCCCCAGGAAATGTTTTGCCTCACATTCTTGGCATGGTGTGGCTAATTGTAGGAAGAGAATACAAACTCAATAAAGGTGTAAATGTATGTGAGCTAATGCATAAATGATGCATTGTATACAGCTTGCAGGAGGTACTGTTAGTAAAACATGCTACCTAAAATCACATGCTATATTTTATAAATAGGTGGGTGAAAAATATATCCTTTGTTCTTATTAATAGGACTGGAAATATACAGTTTTAAAGATTTAGATAAATGTAGTGCCTAGAAGCACAAAGCAGCAAGGGCCAGATTTAAGAAAAGTTGCAGTACATTACATAGAACACCACTTTTCCTGCAGCCCCTTGCACCCCCCTACCACCACCATGTGTGCGCCTTATTTGAAATACAGCGCACCATGGTGCAGAGTGGGGGGAAATAGTGCCCTGACGCTATTGATGTACTGTTCAGGGTTAGTGACAAAATTCTGCAGCTAACTCTGAACAGTACATGGGCCATTGAAAACAATGGCATGCACCCTTTTAATGCCTGCTCTGAGCAGGCGTTAAAAATGGCGGAAGCAATGACGCAAAGAAATCTCTTGGATTTCTTTGTGCCATTTATTTGCCCCCCCCTAACGAGGGAACGCCCCCCTTGCATACACTATGCCTGGCGCAGGCATATTATGGCACAAGGAATTTCGAAGTGGCGGAATGCATGCATTGCACCTCTTTTTAAATATGTTGCAGTGTTCTTGGCCATCTAACACCACATTAGCGTAAAAAAATGGCGCTAATGTGTCGTTAGATGGCGCTAGGCCCTCTTAAATCTGGGCCCAATAGTGGTCACCTGGGCACTCCAGACTGGGAAAAAGTCACATGTTCAGGGTGACAGCAATGGGGCACGGACCAGATACAGGGGCCAAATTAGGCCCATTGAACAAAGTACATTTGTTTTTTGGTAGTGAAGTGTTGTGAAATCCTGTGTTGGGAATGTGTTCTGTAGCAGCAATTCTGATGGACTGTGGGCTGCAATGCGAGGACCTGCATTAAGGATGCGTTGAGCAACAGGGATTCCAGGAGATGCAGGGCTGTAATGCAAGGTCCTCCATTCAGGATGCGTCATGCATGGACAGCTCCAAGGAGTTGCGGGGCTGCGATGTGAGGTCCTGTGTTGGAGAGGCATCACGCACCAGCAGTTCTGAAAATCTGCGGAGTCCTGCATCTGGGATACATCATGCAGCACCAGTTCCTATGCGGAGCTGTGAGGCAATGTGATGTGTTGGTTCTGCTTGGACAATAGCTGGGCTGGCAGACCATCTTCACTCCCACTTCCAAAGGTCCAGGACCTGAGTGGCACCAGTTGGGGGGGGGCAACACTCACAGCAGACTGAGTCCAGGTGATGGGTTCAAAGTGGTCAGTCTCTTTTCTGTCTCTGCGGCTCTGATCCCAAGGGCACCCAACTAGACCTTGCAGTCACTCAGGTGGTCGTGGTTTCAAGATGCAGGTCCAGTCCTTTCACTCAGGCAGCAGGCCAACAGGACAGCAGAGTAGCAGGGCAGTAAATTAGCAGACTCTTTGCAGTAGAGCAGTACAGAAGCCCTTCCACGTCTTCCACAGGCACAAATAGGTACTGAGAATTTGGGTCTGAGGGTCTATTATTTATCCTTGTTACCAGCTTTGAAGTAGGAGAAGTTCCTAAGGGGTTCCACCACTAAAGGTGTTTGAAATTAACTGCAGCTCTGCCATGGCTGCAGCTTGTTTGAGGGTCCAATAGAATGGTGTGAAGCCCTTTGTAAGTGCGCTGAGGCAGAGCCTTTTTGATGTGTACGTTTGGTAGGTTACAGTTCCTCTCCATCATGAAGTCAATGATGGCCCACATCTATTTCACCTTTGTCTCACTGTCCGAGAGCACTACACAAAGACCAACTGTCTGCTACACCTTGTCATGCAACCCAGTTTGCAGACACCAAATGGTTGGGACAAGAAAATGGCAAAAAGTGACATTTTTGGAATTGTGACTTAGAATCTGACTTTACCACAAAAAAGGGTTTTAAATTGCAATATAGTTAGTGATTAAACCTGACATTACTAACTGCTCTTAATTGAAAGTTATCACTTATTAAATGTAATAAGATACCCCGATGCTATCCTCAGGGAGAGGAGGGCCTCGCAATAATGAAAAATGAATATATGATTTTCTTTTCACTACTAGGACAAGTACAACTTAAAAGTACATGTCCAACTTTTTAAATACACTTCAGCCTGCCCTATGGGCTGTGTAGGGCCTACCACAGGGTGATGTATATGTATTAAAAAGGAGGGTTAACCCTGGGAAAAGGCTTATTTTGCCAGGTCGACACTTTGAGCTGCCACACAGGCTGCAATGGGCAGGCCTGAGATATGTTCCGAAGGCTACTTAAGTGGAGGAGGCAGCCTGGAGCCGGAGCTATGACCCAAGCTCCTCAGTCTCACCTCCTCCCTTGAAAAGGGGAGGCCCCCTCAACAAACAATAGAGAGGAAGATCTCCCATACCTGCCCTGTGTACTGAGGCACCAATATGGAGCCAAACCAGTGACTACCAAGCTCTATCCTCCAGTTCAGCAGCCCTCAGCAGGGACGGACTGTGCCACGGCTGATGCTCGATTGACTTACTGAATGGGCACCTGATCTAGGCTACTGGCTCCATGGCGCAGGGTTTCTCCATGGTGAGTGTTAGAAATGGGGTCTTTGGTAGGCAGTCAGGTTACCCACTGTCCAAGCAAGGACCCTCACTCTAGTCAGGGTAAAGGGGAATCATCCTCAGCTAAGCCCCGCTCAACCCCTTGGTAGCTTGGCACGAGCAGGCAGGCTTAACTTCAGAGTCTAGGTGTAAAGTATTTGTACCAACACACACAGTAACTCAGTGAAAACACTACAAAATGACACAACACAGGTTTAGAAAAATAGGAAATATTTATCTAAACAAAATGAGAAAAATCCAACATACACAAGTCAAGTTATTAATTTTAAAAGCAAAAGAGTCTTAAATCCTTTTGTCAACAGTAAAAACACTGTTAGCGTTGAAAAGTACCTGGGTAGCATCAAAATAACACACACGGGCGAGTGTGTATTGAAAAAGGTTAGCGATGCGTCGATTTCTCACCCGCAAGTGAAACTGTGGATCGTTTCTCCTTCTTCGGTCGGGTCGGCATGTGCCGTTTTTTCCTCTCCACAGGACAGCGATGCGTCAATCCGGGCAAGCACTCGGGACGGGGAAGGCGTAGCATCATTTTTCCGTGCCTAGCAAGGTTTGCGTCAAAAATTCTGCCTCACGGTATCAGCAGAACCACGCTGTGTGGGTTGCGAGGTTACCAACCTCCTTTAGCAGTGTGGTACGTTGTTTCTCCAGCCGTGTGCATCGCTGGCAGCGAGTCGTTTCTTCAGCCGCGTCTCGGAGGTTGCATCGGAAATTTCCCTGCAAGGCGGTCTGTGCGTGGATTTTCAGTCTTGGTCTGATAGCTTCACCTGTCAAGGCCCCAGGAACTGGATAGGGCACCACTTGGCAGGGCAGGAGTCTCAGCAGAGAGTCCAGTTGCTGGCAGGGGAAGTCTTGGATGGTCCTGAGACTTCAACAACAGGAGGCAAGCTCAGGACAAGCCCTTGGAGATTTTTTCACAAACAGGAATGCACAACAAAGTCCAGCCTTTTGTCCCCTTTCATCAGGTAGAAGCAGCAACTGCAGGATAACTCCACAAAGCACACTCACAGGCAGGGCAGCACTTCTCCTCAGCTCTTCAGCTCTTCTCCAGGCAGAAGTTCCTCTTGATGTCCAGACGTGATCTAAAGTCTATGGTATTGGGTGCCCTTCTTATACCCATTTTGGCCTTTGAAGTAGGCTTACTTTAAAGGAAAGTCTCTCTTTTTTGTGAAATCCTGCCTTGCCCAGGCCATGCCCCAGATAGACCCCAGGGGGTTGGAGACCCCATTGCATTGTACGAGGGCAAGAACAGCCCTTTTAGGAGTGAACAAGATTAAACTGAATTAACTCCTCCCCTCCCACCTAGCACAGATGGCTCATCAGGATACAGGATCAGGATATGCAGGCTACACCCCAGCTACCTTTGGGTCACTGTCTAGAGAGGTACAAACAAACCAACTGTCAAACTGACCCAGACAGGGAATCCACAAACAGGCAGAGTCACAGAATGGTTTAAGCAAGAAAATGCTCACTTTCTAAAAGTGGCATTTTCAAACACACAATCTTAAAATCAACTTTACTAAAATATGTATTTTTAAATTGTGAGCTCAGATACCCCAAACTCCAGATGTCTAGCCACTCCCAAATGGAATCTACTCTTTAATCATATTTAAAGGCAGCCCCCATGTTAACCTATGAGAGGGATAGGCCTTTCAACTGTGAAAACCGAATTTAGCAGTAGTTCACTGTTGGGACATATAAAACACATTAGTATGTGTCCTACCTCAAACATACACTGCACCCTGCCCCTGGGCCTACCTAGGGCCTACCTTAGGGGTGTCTTACAAGTAAGAAAAGGGAAGGGTTAGGCCTGGCAAGTGGGTAATTAGCAGTTTGAAAACTGCACACCCTAGCACTGCAGTGGCAGGTCTAAGACATGATTACATAGCTACTAATGTGGGTGGCACAACCAGTGCTGCAGGCCCACTAGTAGCATTTGATTTACAGTCCTTGGGTACCTCTGGTGCACTGTACTAGGGACTTACCAGTAATTCAAATATGTCAATCATGGAGATCCAATTACATACACATTTTATACGGGAGCACTTGCACTTTAGCACTGGTTAGCAGTGGTAAAGTGCCCAGAGTAACAAAACCAGCAAAAACAGAGTACAGCACACATCAACAACCTGGGAAACAGAGGCAAAAAGTTAGGGGAGACCACGTCAAGGATGCCAAGTCTAAAAGTGAGCTTCACCCTGGTGACAGGGGGGTGGATTGTAGAGCCACAGACCTCCCAGGGAGAGCATCCAGCCTGGGACTGCACCCTTCCTTATGGCAGCACAGGGCTGCAGGGACCCACAAGTTTCCCCTTTTTGGACGGTTGGAGGGGTGGCACAGAGGGGCTACCTCTGCCGACCATATAGGGCAAGTAACACCTGAAAGACTTTGGGGCCTGAGGTGGGGAATGTGGCCCCAGATTCCAGCCCTCTAATCTCATCGTTCACCTGGGACCATAACCACAGACCAAGCTGCAGTATCAAAACTTCATACAACTGATTTGGAAAACTGTGTGGAATTCCATAATACAGGATACTGCTTCCATGGTGCTTTTAGTGGACCTCTACCATTACAGACTCATGAGAAGGTTTGACACTCAGACACTGGCCAAAAGGAAACATACAGCCTTTCGATGGCAATGGAACCATTGCCAGCTCATTAAACCGTGGCATAGAGTGGTGAGCACTGATCTACAGTGGCCGTGCCCCCCTTCGACAACAACTTTCATTGCTGGGCTTGCTGAATCTCTTCAGCACCAGATCCTTGAAGGGGGTCCTAGCAGAAGGGGATCCAACCTGCAGCACGTTCTATCTGACCCCTGTATTCCACAGGAAAGAATAGCAAAGGCAAGAATGCTTGGTCCCCTCACTTGCCCTATTGTGTGTTTATCTGCTCCTGCCTCTCTCTAACATTTGCATTACCTGGGAGACAATCACACCTACCCAGACTAGGATCGACCCGCCCCTGGACACCTGGAAGCCAGCTGAGGTGGTCCACCTCCCCACTGACTGCAGAGACGACACTGAGGTCTTCCTTCCCTCACTAGGTTACTTGGGAGATCGAGGGGGTCCTTGGTCACTCCTGATCCACACTCCCAAAGCTTGCACTGGACCTGATACCTCTCATATTCCACCTGGCTCTGTGACCCCTACATAGCCTACTGAACCTCAGTGACTCCAGAACCATGAGGGAGGGAATCTATTGATGAGACACTGCCCCAGCTGCTCGCGCTTTCCTTCTCCCCGGGCAGCGACTAGCGGACACAGCTCATGCAAGGATGCTCTACCCAGCCTGACCGCCCTATGAGGCCACCAAAGGGTGAACAATGCCTGTTTGACTAGGCACTGTGCCACCCCCACCGGACATGGCTAGTCCAGCCCCTCGCCTCCCAGAGAACTACCCGAACAAGGTGGACGCCATAGTGCAGGCAATTTAAGCCTCTAAAATCCTTTTACAGGCAACAGTGGTGCTATCTCTTGAGGATATTAGCGTTTTGCTCGATGATCAATGCAAGCTCACCTAACTTGCCACACAATCTGAAAAGACACTTGTGATCTGCAACCCCATACGAAAGATCTCCAACAGCAACTCCAAAGTGCCAAAGAGTGGGTCCAATTTCTCGAGCAATATACAGAGAACATTGAGGGCTGGGATCAGCACAGCAGTATCAGAGTGGTAGATTTGCCTGAGGGCAAAAAGGGCTCTTTTAAGATGGACTTCCTAGAAACTTGGCTTAAAGACCTGATTGCCCCTCCTGAAGGTGCAATCCCCCTGCTCGATAGTCATGCAAAACCTTCATTGTAAGGATCTTGAAGTTATCCATAAAAAGGCAGCAGCAACACTACAAATCGACAATTGCATCCCTGGTAAATGCTAACCTCCACACTCAAGGGGACTTATTCCATAGTGGTCAGTTCCTGACCATTGTGGTGCTACAATATCAGTTGAGCTTCACAAGGGCTAGTTCTTGCTATATGTAGCACTGACTGGGTGCCCCAGAACCTCCTGGGTGTTCGGGTGAGAAGTTTGATACCCACCCCCTCCTCAGATTGCACATATCATGGGGGTTCTGACAATTAATTCGCTGGATAGCTAAAGCCTTCACAGAGCAGGCCCTGACCTCCCTGGTGCAGGGAGACTTGGTGAGAAGAATTAGGTAGGGCTCAACATGAGAAGAAATGGACCCAAGCCCAGCCCTACCCAAAGAAATTCTCCAGGAGTGCTCACCACCAGTTAATTCAGTTGAATTTTTTCCACAGAGGTTATCTCTCCTTACATTGCATTGCTTGAATATTTCCAGGGGCCTTGGATACCTGTGCAAGATGCACCAATCTGGCTGAGAAGCTGAAATATATCCTCTGGGATCGCCCTCAAATCCAACCATTCTTGGAGTGTGTATTGTACCATCTTGAAGGGATAATGGGCCTACAGGGGATCAACTCATGGGAGGTCTGCACTCTGGTAATCCATAAATGAACCAAGCCCCACAGAACAGTGACTCCTTTGCTAGACTAGGCCCTAATAATAGCCAAATGCTCCAAAACAATGAGGTGGAAACATCTACATCCCCCATACACTAAAACCTGGAAACAAACTTTCAACTGGGAGATGGTTGAGACTGTGGCATTCCTTCAAAAGGACCCCAGAAGACTCCGGCGTCATCCTATTACCAACATTTGGAAAACGTATTAACTTGACTAACAGACACCCCCACCAATGTCAACCCACCCTTCAATGTTGAACGAAGCTTCCGGATCTTGCGGGACACCTCCTATAGGGAACAACAAAGTGTGCCAGGCTCCTCTCTTTCACAGGACACCCACATGCCCATCTCCCCTCCACTTATTGAAGTCTTCACAATCACACCTATCACCTGGCTTGTTGGGGAGCCACCCCTCTCTTCTCTTGCTAGCCCCTGGACCCAATTCACTTCAACTGTCTGACCCGTGACCAGCCACCTCTATGCTCAGCCGCTGACAACTCCCAGTTAAGGAACAACCTTTAAGATTACCCTGAAACACTCCTACCTTGACACATACTGGCCTAGCTACTCGCCAGACTCAGGTTGTGACCTACAACCTCCATGCATCCCAGCTGCTCTTCTCAACTTTTATGATGCACTCTGTTGAGTAATGGGGACTGGAGAATTGCCATGTTGGGGTCTGACTAGACAAGTCTCTATCCTTGTTTGTACTCTATTTGAAATGGAATAATATTGTTGCTTTAAAAAAAAAAAGGCTACTCAAGTGCGTGGCACAATCAGTGCTGCAGGATGACTAGAAGCATTCACTCCTGGGTACATGTAGTATCATTTTAGCAGGGATACACAAGTAAACGACATATGGCAATTGGGTGTAAACCAATTTTAGCATATTTAAAGGAAAGAACACAAGTAAATTAGCAACTGTTAGCAGTGGTAATGTGTGCAGAGTCCTAAAGCCAACAAAACCAGCTCAGAAAAACAGGAGGTTGAAGGCAAAAAATATTGCAGATGACCCTGCAGAGGGGGCCAAGACCGACAAAGGATAATAGAGCGGACAGGGAAAATACATGGATTTTCATTACGACGTAAACATGAGTAATATAAAAAACAACGTATAAATATGGTTAATGCAAAAACTGATTGCACAGAAATCTATTTATTGCAGAACTAGTTATATGTACCCTCCTCCCCGTTACATCATGGTTTCTGCAATTTGGGCTAAACCAGGCCGCACAATCCATAATGTTCCTCATGTTCGAGATGATCCACCAACAAATAAATTCTCCTTCTAAAGTGATCCACTGTTACTTGAAAACAGGTTCACGCTATACGAAATCCGTAAAATAAATACATCTGCATTGCCTTAAACATGGGGATGCTGACACTAGTCTCCAAAGTTCTGTGTGTCACCTTGGATTTCCTGTTCGTAAGGGCCGATATGAGTGATTACACAGAAGTTAGAAACAGATCTGTCCTGCTACCACTGTCAGCTGTATTACTTCACTTGATTTAACTTCAGTGCACCAATCACGGTGTCACTTGAAAATATATATTGCCAGTTTGTGCAGCTGCGATTTATGTGACCACTTACACACACAGGTGTGCCCTCTCCTTGGCACAGATACAGATCAGATTTGTGCCACAGTATTTACAAATTAAATTATTCACTTACATCCGCATTGTACAAACCACTGGTAAAACCTTGCTGTAGCTGCATTTACAATTTTAGCAATGCTATCTCTGTAGAACTCTGAGCATTGTTTTGGCTTTGGCACAAGATGGCAGAAAACAGGAGACAACATGTGCACACATTGTTTGTTTCAAAATTTCTCTTTTATCTGTAAAAATAATATTTCACTTACACAGTACGTCAAGGTAATGGTGCAGGACAGAAAAACACATTCTAGTAATTGTACATTTAAAAATGTTTCGGAAAACCGACGGTAGACGAGCCGGCAATGATATGAACCTTTAAATCATTTTTTTGACAAAGGCATTTCGGCCATGTCACCGAGGAGCTTTTCAGCAATAATCACCAACAACAATGTAGCCATTGTCTATCCCCCAGAATGCAAGCAGAAGTTTAAAATACATTAGAAGTGGCTGCAGATAATGGTATTACCAGCTGTGCTGGAACAATTTCAGGGTGGGAGGTGCTGCATTAATGTTATATCACTGAAGTTATAGGGATTTTGAAAAATCCAAGCAAAGAACAAGTGTAGCAAATGTGTCAGGAGGACAATGGTAAGGGTGTGGTATGTAGCTGGTGATGGATTTTGGAGCACTAGTGTGGTAGAAGAGTGCATTGTCATTTACAGACAGCACATTTTCCATTGAAATGGTGTAAAGAAATGGCTCCCTGTTGCAGTTACCCCCCACTTTTTGCCTGATACTGATGCTGACTGGACTGAGAAGTGTGCTGGGACCCTGCTGACCAGGCCCCAGCACCAGTGTTCTTTCACCTAAAATGTACCATTGATTCCACAATTGGCACACCCTGGCCTCCAGATAAGTCCCTTGTAACTGGTACCTCTGGTACCAAGGGCCCTGATGCCAGGGAAGGTCTCTAAGGGCTGCAGCATGTGTTATGCCACCCTGGAGACCCCTCACTCAGCACAGACACACTGCTTACCAGCTTGTGTGTGCTAGTGAGAACAAAATGAGTAAGTCGACATGGCACTCCCCTCAGGGTGCCATGCCAGCCTCTCACTGCCTATGCAGTATAGGTAAGACACCCCTCTAGCAGGCCTTACAGCCCTAAGGCAGGGTGCACTATACCATAGGTGAGGGTACCAGTGCATGAGCACTGTGCCCCTACAGTGTCTAAGCAAAATCTTAGACATTGTAAGTGCAGGGTAGCCATAAGAGTATATGGTCTGGGAGTCTGTTTTACACGAACTCCACAGCACCATAATGGCTACACTGAAAACTGGGAAGTTTGGTATCAAACTTCTCAGCACAATAAATGCACACTGATGCCAGTGTACATTTTATTGTAAAATACACCACAGAGGGCACCTTAGAGGTGCCCCCTGAAACTTAACCGACTATCTGTGTAGGCTGACTGGTTCCAGCAGCCTGCCACACTAGAGACATGTTGCTGGCCCCATGGGGAGAGTGCCTTTGTCACTCTGAGGCCAGTAACAAAGCCTGCACTGGGTGGAGATGCTAACACCTCCCCCAGGCAGGAGCTGTAACACCTGGCGGTGAGCCTCAAAGGCTCACCCCTTTGTCACAGCCCCGCAGGACACTCCAGCTAGTGGAGTTGCCCGCCCCCTCCGGCCCCGGCCCCCACTTTTGGCGGCAAGGCCGGAGAAAATAATGAGAATAACAAGGAGGAGTCACTGGCCAGTCAGGACAGCCCCTAAGGTGTCCTGAGCTGAGGTGACTCTAACTTTTAGAAATCCTCCATCTTGCAGATGGAGGATTCCCCCAATAGGATTAAGGATGTGACCCCCTCCCCTTGGGAGGAGGCACAAAGAGGGTGTACCCACACTCAGGGCTAGTAGCCATTGGCTACTAACCCCCCAGACCTAAACACGCCCTTAAATTTAGTATTTAAGGGCTTCCCTGAACCTAAAGATTTAGATTCCTGCAACTACAAGAAGAAGGACTGCCGAGCTGAAAGACCCCTGCAGAGGAAGACCAGAAGACACCAACTGCCTTGGCCCCAGACTTACCGGCCTGTCTCCTGCCTTCCAAAGAACCTGCTCCAGCGACGCTTTCCAAGGGACCAGCGACCTCTGAATCCTCTGAGGACTGCCCTGCTTCGAAAAAGACACGAAACTCCCGAGGACAGCGGCACTGCTCCAAAAGAACTGCAACTTTGTTACAAGGAGCAGATTTAAAGACCCCTGCAATTCCCCGCAAGAAGCGTGAGACTTGCAACACTGCACCCGGCGACCCCGACTCGACTGGTGGAGAACAACCAACTCAGGGAGGACCCTCCGGCGACTCTACGACTGTGAGTAACCAAAGTTGTCCCCCCTGAGCCCCCACAGCGACGCCTGCAGAGGGAATCCCCAGGCTCCCCCTGACCGCGACTGTCTGAACTCCATTTCCCGACGGCTGGAAAAGGCCCTGCACCCGCAGCCCCCAGCCCCTAAAGAAACAGAACTTTTGTGCAGGAGTGACCCCCAGGAGGCCCTCTCCCTTGCCCAGGTGGTGGCTACCCCGAGGAGCCCCCCCCTTGCCTGCCTGCATCGCTGAAGAGACCCCTTGGTCTCCCATTGAAACCTGAAGGAAACCCGACACGTGTTTGCACACTGCACCCGGCCGCCCCCGCGCTGCTGAGGGTGTACTTTCTGTGCTACTTTGTGTCCCCCCCGGTGCCCTACAAAACCCCCCTGGTCTGCCCTCCGAAGACGCGGGTACTTACCTGCTGGCAGACTGGGACCGGGGCACCCCCTTCTCTCCATTATAGCCTATCTGTTTTGGGCACCTCTTTGACCTTTGCACCTGACCGGCCCTGAGCTGCTGGTGTGATAACTTTGGGGTTGCTCTGAACCCCCAACGGTGGGCTACCTTGGACCAAAAACTGAGAACTGTAAGTGACTTACTTACCTGTGAAAACTAACAATAACTTACCTCCCCCAGGAACTGTGAAAATTGCACTGTGTCCACTTTTAAAACAGCTTATTGTGTTTTATGACAAAAGTATTCATGCTAATGTAATGATTCAAAGTCCCTAGAGTACTTACCTGCAATACCTTCCAAACAAGCTATTACATGTGAAATTTGAACCTGTGGTTCTTAAAATAAACTAAGAAAATATATTTTTCTATAACAAAACCTATTGGCTGGATTTGTCTCTGAGTGTGTGTACCTCATTTATTGTCTATGTGTATGTAGAACAAATGCTTAACACTACTCCTTGGATAAGCCTACTGCTCGACCACACTACCACAAAATAGAGCATTAGTATTATCTCTTTTTACCACTAATTTACCTCTAAGGGGAACCCTTGGACTCTGTGCATGCTATTCCTTACTTTGAAATAGCACATACAGAGCCAACTTCCTACATTGGTGGATCAGCGGTGGGGTACAAGACTTTGCATTTGCTGGACTACTCAGCCAATACCTGATCACACGACAAATTCCAAAATTGTCATTAGAAATTGATTTTTGCAATTTGAAAAGTTTTCTAAATTCTTTAAAGTCCTGCTAGGGCCTTGTGTTAGTCCCTGTTAGCATTTCTTTTAGAGTTTAAAAGTTTGTAAAAGTTTGAATTAGATTCTAGAACTAGTTTTAGATTCTTAAAAGCATTCCAACTTTTAGAAGAATAATGTCTAGTACAGATTTGAATGTGGTGGAACTCGACACCACACCTTACCTCCATCTCCAGATGAAAGAGCTAAGGTCACTCTGTACAATAAGAAAAATAACAATGGGCTCCAGACCTTCCAAACTACAGCTCCAGGAGCTGTTGGCAGAGTATGATAGAGCCAACCCATCTGTAAGTGGCAACACAGATGATGATGATAGTGACTTGGAGGTTGATTCCCCACCACCAGTCCTATCTAGGGAGAACAGGGCCTCTCAAGCCCTGACTCCAAAAATAATAGTCAGAGATGCTGGCTCCCTCACAGGAGGGTCCAGCCTCTCTGAAATCACTGAGGATAACTCCAGTGAAGAGGACATCCAGTTAGCCAGGATGGCCAAAAGATTGGCTTTGGAAAAACAGATCCTAGCCATAGAAAGGGAAAGACAAGAGATGGGCCTAGGACCCATCAATGGTGGCAGCAACATAACTAGGGTCAGAGATTCTCCTGACATGTTGAAAATCCCCAAAGGGATTGTAACTAAATATGAAGATGGTGATGACATCACCAAATGGTTCACAGCTTTTGAGAGGGCTTGCGAAACCAGAAAAGTGAACAAATCTCACTGGGGTGCTCTCCTTTGGGAAATGTTCACAGGAAAGTGTAGGGATAGACTCCTCACACTCTCTAAAAAAGATGCAGAATCTTATGACCTCATGAAGGGTACCCTGATTGAGGGCTTTGGATTCTCCACTGAGGAGTATAGAATTAGATTCAGGGGGGCTCAAAAATCCTCGAGCCAGACCTGGGTTGATTATGTTGACTACTCAGTGAAAACACTGGATGGTTGGGTAACTGGAAATGAAGTGTATGACTATGTTGGGCTTTATAATTTGTTTATGAAAGAACACATTTTAAGTAACTGCTTCAATGAAAAGTTGCATCAGTATCTGGTAGACCTAGGTCCAATTTCTCCCCAAGAGTTGGGAAAGAAGGCAGACCACTGGGTCAAGACTAGGGTAAGCAAAACTTCCACTGGGGGTGACCAAAAGAAAGGGGTTACAAAGCCTCCCCAGGAGAAAGTGGGTGACACTAGAAACAAAGAAAAAGAGTCCCCTGTAGGCCCCCAAAAACCAGACCAGGTGGGCGGGCCCAGAGACACAACCCAAAACAGAGGTGGGTACCAGGGTAAGAGCTGGGATGCCACTAAGGCATGGTGCCATAACTGTAAACAGACAGGGCACCACACCAAGGACACTTCTTGTCCCAAAAACAAACCCCCTAGCAAAATCCCAGGGGTAACCAGTGTAGCCATTGGAGATGACTCCTCAGATGAGGAGGTCTTCATAGCCTTCAACTGGAAAAAGGGCCCAACAGGTGAGTTGGAGATTCCAGAGGGAAGTAGACACTTCCACCACCTACAGGTGAATGGAATCCCAGCCACTGCCCTGAGAGACACTTGTGCCAGTCACACTATTGTGCATGACAGGCTGGTGTTCTCAAACCAGTACATCCCAGGTGAGATGGCCAGAGTAAGAGTTAGCCCAGACAGGGTCACTGATAGGCCTGTGGCTTTTGTGCCCATAGAAGTGGGTGGGACTTTTAGCTGGAGAAGGGTGGTAGTCAGTACAGACCTCCCCCTTGATTGTCTCCTTGGAAATGACTACCCAGAGGTTAGTCAGAGCCCAAGAGAGGAACTGGTCCAGTGCCAGTCCTCTCCCAAGGATTCTGGAGTTCCTGCCTCTGCAGTAAATGCAAGTAGGCCCCAGAAGAAAAAGAAAAGAAAACAGTGCAGGAAGGGTGGACAACCTTTAGCCAAGGTTCCAGCAAGCCAAGGAGATTCTGCTCCAGTAGGGGAGAACTCCAAAAGTGGCACTGGTAAAGTCCAACCTGACCCACAAGAAGTCCTGGCTAGTCAGGCAACTGTTAAGCCTGAGTGGATGGCTCCTCAGCTAACGGAAGAAAGAGTGGAAGAAGGGTGTTTACTACAAGATGTGGTAACCCCTCACTCTAATACAGCAGACAGGCACCCTGAACCCAAAGAAGCCTGTAACTTAGCCCCTTCCCTTGTAGTTGAAGAGCTAAAGGTGTGGTTCTGGGCACTGACAGCTGTCAGTGGCCTCTGCTGGGTGTTAGCCTTTATGGCTGCACTATCCTTGGCATGGTGGTCTGACCCCATGCCACATAGCAAGTTAGGCCCCCTGACCCTGTTGGTCATGGTGGGGTTACTCCAGCTCTGGGTAACCTCTTTGGGTAAGCTAGGGGTGACCCTGGCTAAAATAAGACTAGCAGAGGTGGATACCTCTAACCCCAAAATAGAGAGAATGGGTGGAGACATTAAAGACACAGACAAGAGGCAATTCAGACTAGGTCCTATCACTGTGGAAGTGGGTCAGTTCCCCAGAGGGAATGACCTGAGCAGGAGGATGTAAGGCAGAGTAGGCCCTGCAACAAACCAGCCTATTTCCTCTACTCTTCCTCACCTCCCAGACTAGGAAGACTCTCCCACCTTTGGCTGAGTCTCCTGGCCTGTGGGCTGGGGGGGGGGCTTGTGTAAAGAAATGGCTCCCTGTTGCAGTTACCCCCCACTTTTTGCCTGATACTGATGCTGACTGGACTGAGAAGTGTGCTGGGACCCTGCTGACCAGGCCCCAGCACCAGTGTTCTTTCACCTAAAATGTACCATTGATTCCACAATTGGCACACCCTGGCCTCCAGATAAGTCCCTTGTAACTGGTACCTCTGGTACCAAGGGCCCTGATGCCAGGGAAGGTCTCTAAGGGCTGCAGCATGTGTTATGCCACCCTGGAGACCCCTCACTCAGCACAGACACACTGCTTACCAGCTTGTGTGTGCTAGTGAGAACAAAATGAGTAAGTCGACATGGCACTCCCCTCAGGGTGCCATGCCAGCCTCTCACTGCCTATGCAGTATAGGTAAGACACCCCTCTAGCAGGCCTTACAGCCCTAAGGCAGGGTGCACTATACCATAGGTGAGGGTACCAGTGCATGAGCACTGTACCCCTACAGTGTCTAAGCAAAACCTTAGACATTGTAAGTGCAGGGTAGCCATAAGAGTATATGGTCTGGGAGTCTGTTTTACACGAACTCCACAGCACCATAATGGCTACACTGAAAACTGGGAAGTTTGGTATCAAACTTCTCAGCACAATAAATGCACACTGATGCCAGTGTACATTTTATTGTAAAATACACCACAGAGGGCACCTTAGAGGTGCCCCCTGAAACTTAACCGACTATCTGTGTAGGCTGACTGGTTCCAGCAGCCTGCCACACTAGAGACATGTTGCTGGCCCCATGGGGAGAGTGCCTTTGTCACTCTGAGGCCAGTAACAAAGCCTGCACTGGGTGGAGATGCTAACACCTCCCCCAGGCAGGAGCTGTAACACCTGGCGGTGAGCCTCAAAGGCTCACCCCTTTGTCACAGCCCCGCAGGACACTCCAGCTAGTGGAGTTGCCCGCCCCCTCCGGCCCCGGCCCTCACTTTTGGCGGCAAGGCCGGAGAAAATAATGAGAATAACAAGGAGGGGTCACTGGCCAGTCAGGACAGCCCCTAAGGTGTCCTGAGCTGAGGTGACTCTAACTTTTAGAAATCCTCCATCTTGCAGATGGAGGATTCCCCCAATAGGATTAGGGATGTGACCCCCTCCCCTTGGGAGGAGGCACAAAGAGGGTGTACCCACCCTCAGGGCTAGTAGCCATTGGCTACTAACCCCCCAGACCTAAACACGCCCTTAAATTTAGTATTTAAGGGCTTCCCTGAACCTAAAGATTTAGATTCCTGCAACTACAAGAAGAAGGACTGCCGAGCTGAAAGACCCCTGCAGAGGAAGACCAGAAGACACCAACTGCCTTGGCCCCAGACTTACCGGCCTGTCTCATGCCTTCCAAAGAACCTGCTCCTGCGACGCTTTCCAAGGGACCAGCGACCTCTGAATCCTCTGAGGACTGCCCTGCTTCGAAAAAGACAAGAAACTCCCGAGGACAGCGGCACTGCTCCAAAAGAACTGCAACTTTGTTACAAGGAGCAGATTTAAAGACCCCTGCAATTCCCCGCAAGAAGCGTGAGACTTGCAACACTGCACCCGGCGACCCCGACTCGACTGGTGGAGAACAACCAACTCAGGGAGGACCCTCCGGCGACTCTACGACTGTGAGTAACCAAAGTTGTCCCCCCTGAGCCCCCACAGCGACGCCTGCAGAGGGAATCCCCAGGCTCCCCCTGACCGCGACTGTCTGAACTCCATTTCCCGACGGCTGGAAAAGGCCCTGCACCCGCAGCCCCCAGCCCCTAAAGAAACGGAACTTCTGTGCAGGAGTGACCCCCAGGAGGCCCTCTCCCTTGCCCAGGTGGTGGCTACCCCGAGGAGCCCCCCCCCTTGCCTGCCTGCATCGCTGAAGAGACCCCTTGGTCTCCCATTGAAACCTGAAGGAAACCCGACGCGTGTTTGCACACTGCACCCGGCCGCCCCCGCGCTGCTGAGGGTGTACTTTCTGTGCTACTTTGTGTCCCCCCTGGTGCCCTACAAAACCCCCCTGGTCTGCCCTCCGAAGACGCGGGTACTTACCTGCTGGCAGACTGGGACCGGGCACCCCCTTCTCTCCATTATAGCCTATCTGTTTTGGGCACCTTTTTGACCTTTGCACCTGACCGGCCCTGAGCTGCTGGTGTGATAACTTTGGGGTTGCTCTGAACCCCCAACGGTGGGCTACCTTGGACCAAAAACTGAGAACTGTAAGTGACTTACTTACCTGTGAAAACTAACAATAACTTACCTCCCCCAGGAACTGTGAAAATTGCACTGTGTCCACTTTTAAAACAGCTTATTGTGTTTTATGACAAAAGTATTAATGCTAATGTAATGATTCAAAGTCCCTAGAGTACTTACCTGCAATACCTTCCAAACAAGCTATTACATGTGAAATTTGAACCTGTGGTTCTTAAAATAAACTAAGAAAAGATATTTTTCTATAACAAAACCTATTGGCTGGATTTGTCTCTGAGTGTGTGTACCTCATTTATTGTCTATGTGTATGTACATCAAATGCTTAACACTACTCCTTGGATAAGCCTACTGCTCGACCACACTACCACAAAATAGAGCATTAGTATTATCTCTTTTTACCACTATTTTACCTCTAAGGGGAACCCTTGGACTCTGTGCATGCTATTCCTTACTTTGAAATAGCACATACAGAGCCAACTTCCTACATTGGTGGATCAGCGGTGGGGTACAAGACTTTGCATTTGCTGGACTACTCAGCCAATACCTGATCACACGACAAATTCCAAAATTGTCATTAGAAATTGATTTTTGCAATTTGAAAAGTTTTCTAAATTCTTTAAAGTCCTGCTAGGGCCTTGTGTTAGTCCCTGATAGCATTTCTTTTAGAGTTTAAAAGTTTGTAAAAGTTTGAATTAGATTCTAGAACTAGTTTTAGATTCTTAAAAGCATTCCAACTTTTAGAAGAATAATGTCTAGTACAGATTTGAATGTGGTGGAACTCGACACCACACCTTACCTCCATCTCCAGATGAAAGAGCTAAGGTCACTCTGTACAATAAGAAAAATAACAATGGGCTCCAGACCTTCCAAACTACAGCTCCAGGAGCTGTTGGCAGAGTATGATAGAGCCAACCCATCTGTAAGTGGCAACACAGATGATGATGATAGTGACTTGGAGGTTGATTCCCCACCACCAGTCCTATCTAGGGAGAACAGGGCCTCTCAAGCCCTGACTCCAAAAATAATAGTCAGAGATGCTGGCTCCCTCACAGGAGGGTCCAGCCTCTCTGAAATCACTGAGGATAACTCCAGTGAAGAGGACATCCAGTTAGCCAGGATGGCCAAAAGATTGGCTTTGGAAAAACAGATCCTAGCCATAGGAAGGGAAAGACAAGAGATGGGCCTAGGACCCATCAATGGTGGCAGCAACATAACTAGGGTCAGAGATTCTCCTGACATGTTGAAAATCCCCAAAGGGATTGTAACTAAATATGAAGATGGTGATGACATCACCAAATGGTTCACAGCTTTTGAGAGGGCTTGCGAAACCAGAAAAGTGAACAAATCTCACTGGGGTGCTCTCCTTTGGGAAATGTTCACAGGAAAGTGTAGGGATAGACTCCTCACACTCTCTAAAAAAGATGCAGAATCTTATGACCTCATGAAGGGTACCCTGATTGAGGGCTTTGGATTCTCCACTGAGGAGTATAGAATTAGATTCAGGGGGGCTCAAAAATCCTCGAGCCAGACCTGGGTTGATTATGTTGACTACTCAGTGAAAACACTGGATGGTTGGGTAACTGGAAATGAAGTGTATGACTATGTTGGGCTTTATAATTTGTTTATGAAAGAACACATTTTAAGTAACTGCTTCAATGAAAAGTTGCATCAGTATCTGGTAGACCTAGGTCCAATTTCTCCCCAAGAGTTGGGAAAGAAGGCAGACCACTGGGTCAAGACTAGGGTAACCAAAACTTCCACTGGGGGTGACCAAAAGAAAGGGGTTACAAAGCCTCCCCAGGAGAAAGTGGGTGACACTAGAAACAAAGAAAAAGAGTCCCCTGTAGGCCCCCAAAAACCAGACCAGGTGGGCGGGCCCAGAGACACAACCCAAAACAGAGGTGGGTACCAGGGTAAGAGCTGGGATGCCACTAAGGCATGGTGCCATAACTGTAAACAGACAGGGCACCACACCAAGGACACTTCTTGTCCCAAAAACAAACCCCCTAGCAAAATCCCAGGGGTAACCAGTGTAGCCATTGGAGATGACTCCTCAGATGAGGAGGTCTTCATAGCCTTCAACTGGAAAAAGGGCCCAACAGGTGAGTTGGAGATTCCAGAGGGAAGTAGACACTTCCACCACCTACAGGTGAATGGAATCCCAGCCACTGCCCTGAGAGACACTTGTGCCAGTCACACTATTGTGCATGACAGGCTGGTGTTCTCAAACCAGTACATCCCAGGTGAGATGGCCAGAGTAAGAGTTAGCCCAGACAGGGTCACTGATAGGCCTGTGGCTTTTGTGCCCATAGAAGTGGGTGGGACTTTTAGCTGGAGAAGGGTGGTAGTCAGTACAGACCTCCCCCTTGATTGTCTCCTTGGAAATGACTACCCAGAGGTTAGTCAGAGCCCAAGAGAGGAACTGGTCCAGTGCCAGTCCTCTCCCAAGGATTCTGGAGTTCCTGCCTCTGCAATAAATGCAAGTAGGCCCCAGAAGAAAAAGAAAAGAAAACAGTGCAGGAAGGGTGGACAACCTTTAGCCAAGGTTCCAGCAAGCCAAGGAGATTCTGCTCCATTAGGGGAGAACTCCAAAAGTGGCACTGGTAAAGTCCAACCTGACCCACAAGAAGTCCTGGCTAGTCAGGCAACTGTTAAGCCTTAGTGGATGGCTCCTCAGCTAACGGAAGAAAGAGTGGAAGAAGGGTGTTTACTACAAGATGTGGTAACCCCTCACTCTAATACAGCAGACAGGCACCCTGAACCCAAAGAAGCCTGTAACTTAGCCCCTTCCCTTGTAGGTGAAGAGCTAAAGGTGTGGTTCTGGGCACTGACAGCTGTCTGTGGCCTCTGCTGGGTGTTAGCCTTTATGGCTGCACTATCCTTGGCATGGTGGTCTGACCCCATGCCACATAGCAAGTTAGGCCCCCTGACCCTGTTGGTCATGGTGGGGTTACTCCAGCTCTGGGTAACCTCTTTGGTTAAGCTAGGGGTGACCCTGGCTAAAATAAGACTAGCAGAGGTGGATACCTCTAACCCCAAAATAGAGAGAATGGGTTGAGACATTAAAGACACAGACAAGAGGCAATTCAGACTAGGTCCTATCACTGTGGAAGTGGGTCAGTTCCCCAGAGGGAATGACCTGAGCAGGAGGATGTAAGGCAGAGTAGGCCCTGCAACAAACCAGCCTATTTCCTCTACTCTTCCTCACCTCCCAGACTAGGAAGACTCTCCCACCTTTGGCTGAGTCTCCTGGCCTGTGGGATGGGGGGGGGGCTTGTGTAAAGAAATGGCTCCCTGTTGCAGTTACCCCCCACTTTTTGCCTGATACTGATGCTGACTGGACTGAGAAGTGTGCTGGGACCCTGCTGACCAGGCCCCAGCACCAGTGTTCTTTCACCTAAAATGTACCATTGATTCCACAATTGGCACACCCTGGCCTCCAGATAAGTCCCTTGTAACTGGTACCTCTGGTACCAAGGGCCCTGATGCCAGGGAAGGTCTCTAAGGGCTGCAGCATGTGTTATGCCACCCTGGAGACCCCTCACTCAGCACAGACACACTGCTTACCAGCTTGTGTGTGCTAGTGAGAACAAAATGAGTAAGTCGACATGGCACTCCCCTCAGGGTGCCATGCCAGCCTCTCACTGCCTATGCAGTATAGGTAAGACACCCCTCTAGCAGGCCTTACAGCCCTAAGGCAGGGTGCACTATACCATAGGTGAGGGTACCAGTGCATGAGCACTGTACCCCTACAGTGTCTAAGCAAAACCTTAGACATTGTAAGTGCAGGGTAGCCATAAGAGTATATGGTCTGGGAGTCTGTTTTACACGAACTCCACAGCACCATAATGGCTACACTGAAAACTGGGAAGTTTGGTATCAAACTTCTCAGCACAATAAATGCACACTGATGCCAGTGTACATTTTATTGTAAAATACACCACAGAGGGCACCTTAGAGGTGCCCCCTGAAACTTAACCGACTATCTGTGTAGGCTGACTGGTTCCAGCAGCCTGCCACACTAGAGACATGTTGCTGGCCCCATGGGGAGAGTGCCTTTGTCACTCTGAGGCCAGTAACAAAGCCTGCACTGGGTGGAGATGCTAACACCTCCCCCAGGCAGGAGCTGTAACACCTGGCGGTGAGCCTCAAAGGCTCACCCCTTTGTCACAGCCCCGCAGGACACTCCAGCTAGTGGAGTTGCCCGCCCCCTCCGGCCCCGGCCCCCACTTTTGGCGGCAAGGCCGGAGAAAATAATGAGAATAACAAGGAGGTGTCACTGGCCAGTCAGGACAGCCCCTAAGGTGTCCTGAGCTGAGGTGACTCTAACTTTTAGAAATCCTCCATCTTGCAGATGGAGGATTCCCCCAATAGGATTAGGGATGTGACCCCCTCCCCTTGGGAGGAGGCACAAAGAGGGTGTACCCACCCTCAGGGCTAGTAGCCATTGGCTACAAACCCCCCAGACCTAAACACGCCCTTAAATTTAGTATTTAAGGGCTTCCCTGAACCTAAAGATTTAGATTCCTGCAACTACAAGAAGAAGGACTGCCGAGCTGAAAGACCCCTGCAGAGGAAGACCAGAAGACACCAACTGCCTTGGCCCCAGACTTACCAGCCTGTCTCCTGCCTTCCAAAGAACCTGCTCCAGCGACGCTTTCCAAGGGACCAGCGACCTCTGAATCCTCTGAGGACGGCCCTGCTTCGAAAAAGACAAGAAACTCCCGAGGACAGCGGCACTGCTCCAAAAGAACTGCAACTTTGTTACAAGGAGCAGATTTAAAGACCCCTGCAATTCCCCGCAAGAAGCGTGAGACTTGCAACACTGCACCCGGCGACCCCGACTCGACTGGTGGAGAACAACCAACTCAGGGAGGACCCTCTGGCGACTCTACGACTGTGAGTAACCAAAGTTGTCCCCCCTGAGCCCCCACAGCGACACCTGCAGAGGGAATCCCCAGGCTCCCCCTGACCGCGACTGTCTGAACTCCATTTCCCGACGGCTGGAAAAGGCCCTGCACCCGCAGCCCCCAGCCCCTAAAGAAACGGAACTTCTGTGCAGGAGTGACCCCCAGGAGGCCCTCTCCCTTGCCCAGGTGGTGGCTACCCCGAGGAGCCCCCCCCCTTGCCTGCCTGCATCGCTGAAGAGACCCCTTGGTCTCCCATTGAAACCTGAAGGAAACCCGACGCGTGTTTGCACACTGCACCCGGCTGCCCCCGCGCTGCTGAGGGTGTACTTTCTGTGCTACTTTGTGTCCCCCCCGGTGCCCTACAAAACCCCCCTGGTCTGCCCTCCGAAGACGCGGGTACTTACCTGCTGGCAGACTGGGACCGGGGCACCCCCTTCTCTCCATTATAGCCTATGTGTTTTGGGCACCTCTTTGACCTTTGCACCTGACCGGCCCTGAGCTGCTGGTGTGATAACTTTGGGGTTGCTCTGAACCCCCAACGGTGGGCTACCTTGGACCAAAAACTGAGAACTGTAAGTGACTTACTTACCTGTGAAAACTAACAATAACTTACCTCCCCCAGGAACTGTGAAAATTGCACTGTGTCCACTTTTAAAACAGCTTATTGTGTTTTATGACAAAAGTATTCATGCTAATGTAATGATTCAAAGTCCCTAGAGTACTTACCTGCAATACCTTCCAAACAAGCTATTACATGTGAAATTTGAACCTGTGGTTCTTAAAATAAACTAAGAAAAGATATTTTTCTATAACAAAACCTATTGGCTGGATTTGTCTCTGAGTGTGTGTACCTCATTTATTGTCTATGTGTATGTACAACAAATGCTTAACACTACTCCTTGGATAAGCCTACTGCTCGACCACACTACCACAAAATAGAGCATTAGTATTATCTCTTTTTACCACTATTTTACCTCTAAGGGGAACCCTTGGACTCTGTGCATGCTATTCCTTACTTTGAAATAGCACATACAGAGCCAACTTCCTACAAATGGGCATTAAAATTTCACAGACATGCGCTTTTCCTGGTAAAACTATATAGCGCACACGTGATAATTTGTGGTAAATGGGTTTCAGTCAATTTGTATCACTTGTGCATCACCAGGTGTCTTTCTTTGTTATGATCCTGTTAGAATGTCTGTTTACATCACACTTCAGAATTACCAAAAAATCCTTATAGTTCATTTACATGTATTTAATTGTTGTTGTGTATTAGAAAACAACTAACATCCTCCAGATGTTCCTTTTACTTTCTTTACCTCAGCATGATTGTCACCACGGTCAGTTTTACAAAATCCTCTCACTTTGGAGACAGAGAAAAAAAAAACAGGAAACAACAGTTTACGAACACGCAACGATTTGTGAAAAGACAATGCCTTATATTTCACCTTGGCTCTGAACAACCGCAAATGTGACAAGATAAACACAACATTTAAAGGCAACAGTATTGCTCATTCACCTTTGAACTCCAGTATAGTTACATTTGGGGGAGCTCTTCACCCCTGCACCCCTACTTCTAGCACCTATGGGTGGTACCAGGTCAGTCCTTTCTGACATGAGTCAGTTAGACAAATATGTTTCCATATAACCATTTAATACTGATCCTTTATAAAAATTAACAGGCTATTGGTAATTATAATGCTAGTCCCATGTGATGTTTAATTTGTGTTTGCATGAACTCGTAATTTATTTCAATTCAAATTACAATTGTTATGCTAAATGCCTGACAATATGTAATGTTGCGTACCCTAGACTTAATTCAGGTAAAAATTCTATAATTTAAATCAGCATGAACTCATGTAATTTCTTGCATTTTGAATTACAATTGTTATTAAAAAAATAACAGACATTGTGGGGGTGATTCTGACCCCAGCGGTCTTAGACCGCCGGGGCCAGGGTCGGCGGGAGCACCGCCGACAGGCCGGCGGTGCCCCGCAGGGCATTCTGACCGCGGCGGTAAAGCCGCGGTCAGACCGGCAACACTGGCGGGCTCCCGCCACTGTACCGCTGCCCTGTTGAATCCTCCAAGGCGGCGCAGCTAGCTGCGCCGCCGAGGGGATTCCGACCCCCCCTACCGCCATCCAGTTCCCGGCGGTCTGCCCGCCGGGAACCGGATGGCGGTAGGGGGGGTCGCGGGGCCCCCGTAAGAGGGCCCCTACAAGTATTTCACTGTCTGCTTGGCAGACAGTGAAATACGCGACGGGTGCAAATGCACCCGTCGCACCTTCCCACTCCGCCGGCTCGATTACGAGCCGGCATCCTCGTGGGAAGGTCGTTTTCCCCTGGGCTGGCGGGCGGCCTTTTGGCGGCCGCCCGCCAGCCCAGGGGAAAACTTGAAATACCCGCCGCGGTCTTTTGACCGCGGCGCGGTATTTTGACCGCGGCGCGGTATTTTGGAGGGCGGAATTCTGGCGGGCGGCCTCTGCCGCCCGCCAGAATCAGAATCACCCCCTAAGTCCCATTGCATAGGAGTAAGGGAAAAACACTTTTTTTTCAGTGCAATATGCATCTTTGCCCCAAAAAGTGAACACTAGGATGTATTTCACATATTGATGCTGAAATTTCATGTACTAAATCATACTCATAATGTATGTGTAAATTATAGGATATTTAAATTATGTGAATTTACCCAGGCCTAGCTATTACTGGTTCTGCATTTCCACATACTCAACTCACATTTCTACATCAGGGCGGTTAATCCTAACCCAGCATGCATTTATTACACATTTTGATTCAAAACGTATTGGGAAATCACCAGAGTAAACCATGAGGTTGAGTGATGGTGAATGGTTGTGACAACTATTATCATTGCCCAGTTTTGATTCATATCTATTCTCATGAATGGTATAATTTCTCATATCATAGTCTCCCACCCTTTGGTTGTTCCCAGCTAACCTTCCATACCCCTAATTCCTTACCAGCCTTCCAAGCAACCATATCACTTACTTCGACGCCCTAAGGCTTACCTTGCTTCCACCAAGTGTGAAATATCTCTTCCTGAATCCTTCTCCCTCTGATTATCGGAGGTCAACAACCAAAGTCTGCCTGCCATTTTGATCCTGTTGCCCTGACACTTCTTTGATATTGTGTCAGTGTCATCCATCCTCTTCCATCTCAAAATGTCAGAACACTTTGTCTGATGCAATCTTACTTGATCAGTGAGACCGTTTTGCATGATGCTGGCTGGAACCGCCACTTGACCAGTATCACACACCTGATTTAGAGTTCGGTATTATAGGAAAATCCTCAAATTTGTGGAGGAAGTGGTTCTACCAGAGGAGAATATCAAGGGCAATTTAAGGATTTCCTATGTTGCGGTGCCTTAAATATGAAATGAATGACTGCTGTACACTACATTGGTATTCAATGCGAAAAGAATGCCATACAGAATAGCTTTACTCCAAGCAAACGGAGTAGCATCTGTACGAGATTGTGCATGTATTAGCTGGCATATAGATAAATAAATACCTAAGCTTCAGAGAATATGGTTATAGTAGGACTAGGGAAAGATTTAGATTCCAGTGGTAAGTGAAAATGTGCTGGTTCATGGTGGAAATGCTCAATCTAGAGATGAGTTTGGGATAATTTCCATCAGCATAATATTATTTAAATGGAGGAACTTTCTCTGACGATTCTCCTCTTGAACCAGTGTACTTGTAATTTCAGTCACACGTAACCATGATGCACACCTGCTTTTCTAAAGGGCTGTTTTAGTCTAATGGCTGCTGTGAGAAAGTAAATTATTATTTGGCATGGAGGGTAGTCCACTACAAGTAAAAATGTCACTACCATATTAAGCCCAGCTAAAGGTTTCAGTAATGTAAACCTGAGCTCAACTCCTCGTAGCTATGACATGGATCAGACTGACAATTTAAGAAAATGTGTATAGAATTTAGAAGTACCAAAACAGTTAAAACATCAAAAACACAATACAAATCCCACTACAATATTTAAAATAGAGAATAATTAATTGAACAAAATTACAACAAAATGACAAACAATCAGGAAGGGGAACCAGAGATATGAGTTTTTGAGTTTGAATTTAAAAATAGAGTCAAAGTTCGTTAACCACCAACCATAGTCATCTGGTTGCGATAGACTGATACCCAGGTGTAATACACGGCCAAGCCAGTTCCGGAGCAGCATTCCCCCCACATAGTTTGTTGCCTTCTTGAATTATAAGATAAAAGAAGGGCCTTTACAGGTGTCATCTGATTTCTGCTTGGGGCAGAGGAGGCACCTTTGAAGCAAACTAAGGCCCATATTTATACTCTGTCTGCGCCGAATTTGTGTCAAAAAGTTTGATGCAAATTTGGTGCAAACCTTACACCATATTTATACTTTGACGCCCGAGCCAGCGAATGCCAAAATTCCGCCGCATGCATCATTTTCTGGATGCGTGAAACCGCCTTGCGTTAATGACATGCAAGCTGGGTGTTCCCGTCCAAAAAATGACTTAACCCGTGAGCCATATTTATCCTACAGCGCAAAAAAGACACATGGGTGGGAGGCGGAGGTGGACTATGACGTACAGCCTGATTTGCAGGGTCAGGGTAGGTGTTAAAATGGGGCAAACACACCAGAAGCAACATCAGAGCTCCAAAAGGAAGACATGGAGGTGCTATTCATCCAGAATGCACGAAGATGCAGAGCACAGGACCAACACCAGCAGCTTCCACCACACCAGCAGGGACCCCAAAAGGCAATGTAGAAGGCAGGAGAGGATACTTAGGACCAGGACAACCCTTCTGGGACTCAGGGAACATGACATCATCCAGAGGTGCAGGCTAAACTGGCAAGCCATTCAGCAGCTGCCGCGCCACATTGAGCCACAGTTGGCACCCAGCTTGCAGACACCCCACATCATTCCACCAGAGACCAAGCTGCTAGCTGACCTCCACATGATGGCAAGTGGCTCGTTTCAAACCACTGGTGCCCTGGTTGCTGGGATCTCACAGCCCTCATTCTCTGCCTTCCTACCCAAGGTATTGGATGCCATCATCTCCCTCACACCCTGACACCTCAGCTTCCCCAACACACAGCAGAAGCAGCAGGAGACCAAACAGGGCTTCTACCAAATCAACGGCTTCCCACACATGCTTGGTGCCATTGACTGCACACATGTACGGATTGTGCCACTTGCAGCAACCGAGCACCTATACCACAACAGGAAGCACACACACTCCATCAATTTGCAGGCCGTTGTTGATCACCGGGGTTTGATCACCAACATCGTGGCAAAGTATCCTGGGAGTGTACATGATTCATTCATCTTCCGCCACTGCACCATCAATCAACACTTCCAGGATGGACGATATGGCAATGGCCTACTTGTTGGTAAGTACAGAAACCCAGTTATATACACACAGCACAGTAAACCTGCAGGACACACAACACATACACCACTACATTGACACATGGCCAGGAAGACACTGAGGTTGTGATACTGCTAGTCATGTTTGATATCCTGACCCAATGGGATACACACCTATGGACAAATGACGGATGCAAATAACAACAGATGCCAGTCCACAGACACAAGGGAACAATTTAAAACCACACAGTGACAATGACATGGCCTTAACTGCCAGTACAACTTGGAAAATGAATCTTACAATATCACACCAATAACACTCAATCACACACCCTTCCAAACAATATGTACTGTGTAAGGGGTATGCAGTGTGTTTTGCTGCAGGTCTAACACCATGACACACATAGCATGATGATGATGACTCCAACTAGTGGGACATGTAATCACTGAGGCTGTACCAACATCTCACATCACTCCTGGTCTGACATTGCCCACTACCAATAAGCAAGTGGACTGTGCTAAGAACACATATTGATGTAACAATATTGCAAAGTGCACATTGCTACACATACGGATTGAGACATTTACACATATGCACAACAGATGTAAAGGCATATGGACCTTTTGAAACTTAAACCTTCAACCCCACAACCAAGTTAGCCAGCTTACCTGGACCAGGTTCAGTAGTGTAGGTACACGTTTGAAAATGAGCCATCTCGGTGAGGGCAGATAAATAGGTCTGCATAGAACTTGTCAGACATGGGATATTTGTGCATTGTCAGTTGTCAACACGTCAGTGCTGCCAACTTATGGAGATGTGTTATACATTATCACCTAGCCAATTCAAAGGGCCTCACTGATGTTTAACAAATTCTATTGCATATGTGAAATTGGATGGGATGTCCAGGACATATAAATGCAACCGTATTACCACCACTGTGGAATTGATTCTGTGAATGAAAGTATCATGTCACCCCCAGTTAAGACACATGGACACCGCTTTACCATGATATAATGCATGGGAGTACACAATGTACTGCACGTCTACAAAAATAACGCTGACATCCGGTCAATCAACCAAACACCAGTTCAGATAATGAAACATCCCAAAGCTGATGGTACATCCTAGAAGCCTACGATTGCACACAATCACACAAACACAGATGAGTCACAGACAACACAAGACAACAACTGCCATGCAAAGTGATAATCATGGTGCAAGCTCTATCAAAAATGTTCACTCATTTTCTCTTTCAGCTGATCAGGGGTATGGGATCCAGCCATGGATCATTACCCCATTTTCAAACCCAAGTATTGCAGCAGAGCGTGCCTATAATGAGGAACATCTGAGGACAAGCACCACAGCAGAGAGGTCCTTTGGCATCCTGAAGTCAAGATTCAGGTGCCTCAACATCACCGAAGGCAGCCTCCTATACTCACCTGAAATGGTGTGCAAGATCATTTGGACCTGTGCCATCCTGCACAACATTTGTGTAAGGAGGAACATTGCCCTCTATGAACCAGACCCACAAATGCCTGAAGAGGAGGAAGAGGAGGATGTTGTCCATCAACATGAGTGGGACCATCCAAATACTGCAGCAGGATTGCGTCAGAGAAAACACATTGTACAAAACTTCTTTTAACTCTAGTTACCATCACCACTGTCTTACCATATTTCATTAAACACCTAATCTAATCACTAAATCATGGTCTGGGTAATTATTTATGCATCACATGATACCTCATGGACCATTGCAGATATACAGATTAGGATACTGAAAAAGCCACATCACATTTGATGGGTATGAATGTACACCCAACTTTACACACAGTGTAAATGATATATATCCTGTCCATTTCACATTTGAAAGGCAATATCAGAGTAGCACAGCTATGGCACACATCCATGTTGGCAACATGGTTCATTGCAGCATATGGCACACAACTAAGACACCATCAATCATAAGGTAAAAAAGTGTTTCATACACGAGGCAGTGGATGTGCTATTGCATTGGTAACAGGAATGTATGACCAGACCCTTGACAGCAGTAAGTGTGACATCAGCTATCGCTGCAAAGAGCATGTGTGACAAGAAGTCCATGTAAGCTGAAAATGGATAGCATGAATGCCCCAGGTATGACAAGCATTGCTCACAAGATATGCCCTGCACATGCCATCCCAGGTTAGAAGTCCTGCCACAGGCATGTTTTCAGTCCCTCCCCACCCTTCTCTTGGGGGCCCTGTAACTGGACTATTTGTACTCTGACAATCCTTCATCTACACACACCCAGACTCACATTCTGACTCCAGTGTGCTTACCTCTTTAGTTTGGCATGCCATAGTCATAGTTCATCTGTCTGCATGGACTTCAGGTCCGATAATGCACTGCCTGGTAGTCTGTAGGACCTGTAATCACCTGTCCATTGCTTCTCATGTGAAAGGTAATTTTGGCCCTTTGACCGTGATTCTCACCTACAGGACTTGTGAGAGACTGAAGCTGCACACACCTGTGAGCACTTCCATGCAGACCAGCCATTTGTACCTGCACTGCCATTGCTGCTGCCTGGAACGGCTTAGAAGCTGCCATTTTATGTATATCCTTGTTGTGCATTGCTGTATAAATCAATTGTGTAGCACAGGCGTTTGGGTGATTGTGTTACGTTGCAGCCCACAGCACAAATACAGTTTTCATTTTACACAGTGTTGCTCCAGCTTTTCCCAGTCAGAGTCTGCTCCCTGTGTATTTGCCTTGTTCATGTAAGTTCCTGACAGAGCCTCCATCCTCTTAGCCTGATTGGTTCCTGTCTTTGTGTTACCATAAAGGTTCCCTGTGGCTACATTTGTCCCATAGTTGCTTTCCATACCCTCACTTTCCTCCTAGGGTATTGTGTCTGGTAGGTCTATGATGAATCCTCAAATAGATTATATAGTGTAACCAGTTTACTTATTGCATCATGGCCTGGGACATGTCTTCAAATAGCCTAATCCCGGCCCTATCCCTTCTCTGGGTTTCAAGTATGCATGAGTGACAAACAGTGACAGTGTACCATGGCTGTATGCATTATTGGGTATGGTGCCTCCAGCACAACAAACAACGTTTGCTAATGTGCATGAAAGGACAAAACATGTTTGTGCCCTGACGGTCCACACACAGAGTCACATTGGCTGCAACCCAATGATGGTTCTGGAGTGGTGGCTAGCTGTGAGATTAATCAGCACAGAGGCACTGATGTTCCCGGTTGCAGTGGGAATTTTAGAGGCCACCCTGTGCACAAATGTTGTGATGAAACCTGGCGGTTTTAAATTACTGATCCATTAACTTTGTGAGCACACCAAGGTTGCCCTGTTGTCAGTCTCATAAAACTTCTGCAGTGCCATAGCTGGACTATCCCCATGTGTGTTGTCGATTCCTCTTTGACTTTCGGTCAATTCTGCTTTGAAGGATAATCTCTTAATGCAGAGAATGGCTCCACAGACTCATGACTAGACCTGCACGTAACTTTGACAACATGGAGGCCAATAATGGCACAGGGTACACATGGCCACATACTTGCACTGGACACCTTTGTGCAATTAACCACTGGAAATATGTGAACATATGCAGCATGGTCTGCTGGTCCTCCACTGCTACAAGAGAAACATAGGTCAGTTATATGACTCAAACTGTGGAGTGACATTACATTTTTGGATTGGTTTTGGGACTTTGTTTCACAAACACCATACCCACTTAGCATTTTCAAATGCCTTACTCATGGGTAGTATACAAATAAGTGACCAGGAAGTGGTATTCAACATTCCAGTACATGTGATGGCTTACTCTTGTACCATTGCCATTATCAACTGTCCTCTATCTATCCTGTGCATAGTTTGTCATGGGAGATGTTTTTTCCCAAATGTCAGGGAAGTTCACACAGCCTTACATATCCTGACTCATTTCCACACTGAATAGCATCTGATGATTATCCACATTTACAACACATGCATACAAGCGCATTAATGAAAGCACGTCTTGTGATGTTCACACAGGCCCAACTAAAATTGAAATAGCCAATTCACAGCCATTGACACACAGGCAATTTCTTAATGTATTGAGTTGCATAGCCTGGCTATCCTCTATTGACGCACAACATTCTCAAACTGGGTAATACTAATTTGTATTCCAAAAGTTTGGGTATCTATTACGTCAGTGAAGAGTGCTCATCCGGTACACCAACTGGAGTATCATGGTCTGTAGTAGTGTGATCTGCCACATGTGCCCAAACACTGGAATGCACAATGCAGGTGCAAACAGCCTATCTCTGTACAGTTACAGCTGTCATTTACTATAAAAATGTGAGAAATGACACAAACCCAGTAAAAGACATAAATCGCCGCATATGCATAGAAAAATGACGCTCACAGCCATGATACATCCATTGGCCCGAGCGGTAATTCCTAAACCGTACCGCATGAAATTGGTTACCAATGCTAAATATTTTGAACTATGGGTGCGGGTAATTTTTAAGCATTTACGTCAAATAAAATTGACGCACAGACTGTAAGCGTCATAAAATGTTGACGCATCATAATAAAAATGCACAATATTTGAAGTAGGAAGTGATGTAATAGGATATCCTGTTTACAGAAATGGTACAGTGGGTGTACTTTCACTTTCACTTTGCAGTCTGTGATTTTTCTAGACTGTGTGGCTGTGCTTAGAGTTTTGTCTGTCCCAATTGTGCTTTTGTCTCCTGTGTGCCATCCTATTTGTCATCTGTTTTATTTGTAATTGTCTCAGTTGTTGATTGTAAGTGTTTATTTGTCGTATTTGGTGTCTAATTTAGTCTTTGTACTGTTGGAAGTCTGTTGTGGGTAGTGCTAGTTTGGGGATAGTCGGGCAGTTTGAGGGTTACTTTTCTATCATTTTCCTCCCTCCTTTCCTTTTATTTTCCTCTGTACCCTTTATTTTTCCTATTATTTCTGTCATGTTGGGTAGGCCACTTCTGGGGAGAATGGGTGAGGAGGAGCTGGGAGCATTCATTTGGCTGGTGTGCCACTTCCTCCCCTTGATGATAGAAGCAAGTGGCAGGGTGATACAGGGGTATCACACAGAGGCAAGGAGGCTCCGTTGGTCAAAGGTGTTGTACCATCTGCGTCGCATCTTCAACACACCGCACAACGACTACCAACTGAAGCACCGCTGGGCTGACCTTGTTGCCAGAGAGCAAGACCTGCTGGACCACCTGGGTATTGTGATTGGTGGCTCCGTTGGTAAGTACAATTCAGAGTAATGTGCACATTTAAATGCTCTGTAGTGACAGTAGCAGATTTGTTGATATGCTGCAGGCACTGTTTTTGGACATGTGGAATGCAAGTTAAACATACAGTGGCCCTGAGTTATACAATATTTGCTACACATTACCGTCATTTGTTGATGCAACAGCTGCACTGACTTACAAAACACAACTGGATCTTGTAAATTAGTGCTGCCTTCACAACAATATATGATGATAATGCGGCTCAAACATATGTTTTATCCATGGTCTGTGAGTGTACCAGGAAAGAGATGTTTTTCAAAGCTAAAGCAAAGGATCAATGTGTTCCCCAATTATTTTGAATACATGTCTGAACTGTATTCTGGCCCATACGTACCAATTTCTTTCTAACCTCCTGTAATGTTTTAGGCTGATAGTTTGACTTGGTTGTGCCGCAATTAAATTAGGAATGGATGGCAAAGTAATGCACACGGGTTCATATCGAAATCTTTGGTGCTACTTTCCATAGCTGTAGCATATAAGATGAAGCAAATGATACAAATTGAGGGATAACAACTATTCCTGGCACTCTGTTCATTGTACCTATGTGTTTTAAATTGGTCTTGGGCACAGTAGATGGAACAGAGCTAATACATTTCCCATCTGTGTTACTCT
Source organism: Pleurodeles waltl (assembly GCF_031143425.1). Taxonomy (NCBI): domain Eukaryota; kingdom Metazoa; phylum Chordata; class Amphibia; order Caudata; family Salamandridae; genus Pleurodeles; species Pleurodeles waltl. The sequence goes on along the minus strand of NC_090443.1, from coordinate 254,672,179 downwards.
GTAGCCATGCACTTCTCATAAGTTATGGAGTCATCATGGGATACCTGACGTTGGGGAATGCATGGTCACAATGTATTACGTGCATATGTTGTGCAAAGGGACCCCTGACCAATTCCATCATACATATAAAGTTCCTTAATACTTTGCTAGTTTATGTTTGGTACACCCCTGCTGATCTAGTGCAGCATATGTACAATAGCTAACTTCCCAGTATGGAGGCTATCACAGACATGGATGTATGCTAAGATCAGAAGACCAGCATTCCTGTGACGTCTGCCACTCCGAAGGTACATACAAATTGAAACCTGCATCATCATGATTGACACAGTAGTACATTTGCTAAACCATGTTTCAATGATGTGACAGTGTCAGTTTGCTGTATGCGCTGATCTCCCAACTTGGCAAATGTAAGATGATGAATGTGGCTAACTGTGATTTCCAAAACACAATATGGGTACACAGGGCAATGAGTGACACATTTCAGGTGCAATGACTACACCTGTGCCCATGCATTCTGTCATGGATGACCACAAAATACACTGTCAGCATATATGTCTTTGTTGTACTAAAATTTGAAAAATGGCCAATCCAGGTTTTGCCTAAGATTGTCACCAAGTAACACACAGGATCCCTGCCATTATGGTGCCATGGGGTGCATATGTGGCTCAGTGTACACTGTAAATGTAGCATATGTAACCTACACACAACACAGGCCCTACATGTAAGGGACTATTGAAAGCATAATAAATCATGACCTTCAATCAACCTACATGAGCATCACACAGTAATTGATTGTCCCTTGATTCCCAATCCACAGTACCTGAGTGACTGGTATTGCAGTGCTCCAGGAATGTGGCTTTGCATGTCTCTCATTACTACAAATGATGAAAGAAGTACACTCCATAAATGAGTCTGCAACCAATTGGTGGATCATGTTTGTCACCACATGATTGTTAGGGCCACTGCATGTGTGCAGATGTGTGTGTATCACTCACTGGATTGACAGAGTCTCTACATGTTTGCAGTGCTATGTATGTTGGAGTATCATCATGCCTGAGAGGCTGGACTTTCAGATATAATGTCACACACAGCAATTTTATTTGAAAGTGTTGTACAGTGCACAGACATTGAGCACATTTCACTCTTCCATGCTTTACAGGTGGACCTGCCCCTCACTCAATTGGTGAAGTGGCTCAATTTGTGGACCCAGACATATCCAGTAAGTGTTGATATTTCTGTTCTGTGTTGTGTTTGCAGCTGTTGTGTGATTGACTCCTGTGTATTGGGCACATAGCAAGGCAGGATGTGCTGGCACATGATCTGATATGTAACTTGACTGGAGTTTTACTTTTTTTCCATATTTGAGTTGGACAATCAGCAGCGTATATAGTCATATTTTGGGACTGTAGTGCAGCCCTGTAGGCATGGTCATGTGAATAGAGTGACATTTGTTGTTAAATTTCTTGTACAGAAAATTTAGCAGAGGACCATTTTCATGATTTAGACAGCAAGTCATACCCTGAATCTCACAGACTATGGATGCCAAAGTATTACCCACAAACTTGAGCCTCCCTGTTCACTAATGAACATGTTCAACTGTATGTTTGACTTCCTAGCAGCATCTAGCGCCACCTGTTTTGCTACATGTATGTGGCACTTGAGTAAAAAGTCATAGGTGTGCATGCAGCTCATGCCCAGATGTGTGCTTGCATCTATCTGCTTGTTGTAGAACAGGTATTCGTAGTATTAAATGATATTGACAATTGTCTGCAATTACAAACATAAATGTGGATGGGATTTTCCAATGTTTGTGTCTATCCTAGTTGGACACCCTCCTTACCTGTGGGGGACTGACTAGACCCATGTACAGCTGTCCAAACCTTCCTGGGAGTCCTTGATGTTTGAAAGTATGTGTTGCTTGTCCATCCTCCCTGACGCACAGGCTTTGGGTTATGAAATATGTGTACCTAGGTGTTATCATCCAAGTGTAGTACACAGACATGCACATCTGTAAATCATTTGTCCCAACCTAGGATACCCACTCTTGATTAGCAACTGCATTCCATCCTGGCAATTCCATTTACAAAGCACACATCTTGTGGCCCTTGATTGTCATCCAGAAGATAGTCATTAGTTGGCCTGTCACATGTGGAGGACTTGCAGCATTTGTTACGTGACTAGTGGCTGAACAATAATGCTTAGATCATTTAAGTTGGTACACATCTTTTAGAGCATTGCTGTGCTGTTAGATAGGACATGTGTAGGCTGCTTTGGCATGCACTTCCTCAGGAAGAATCTGTGATCTGTATGGGGATATGGCCTGTTTCAGCTACATTAGATGTATTGTCTGATTCTCATCAGTAGCTGTATCACACAATGATGTACCTAATGTTTGTCTTTTTTAACAGCAGCCGATATGAATGCCAGCCAGATCTGTGAATTTCAGCAGAGGGTGATGTGTTGCCGCCACATTCTGGATGTGGAGTCTGGGTTCTGCCTCATGGCACGCCATTATCGCAATGAAAGAGTCTCAGGGGTGTGGAAGGCATTTGCCCAAGAGGGCCCTTCTGTGTCCACAACAGCTGCCACCACCAGCACCACCACTACGACCCAGGTTGCACCAAGGATGCCAGCTAACACTGAAGGACCATCAACTTCCTCAGCTCCTGGACCACTGACAGCAGCACCTGCAGCTCCCCCTACAAGCATGGCACCACCAACTGGACAACCCTCGACAACTGGCACTCAGACCACCCCTGCGGCAGTCATTGACACTGGTGATTTTCGTGCTATGCAACGTGACATGCAACGGATGTTGCGCAGACTGGACAGGTTGCAGCAGGAGGTGTTGCAAATAAATAACAGAGTGCGTGCTATTAAGAAGACCCTGTGGAGGGCGAACTTGTTAATATGATACCATCACTCATGATTCCCTCCCCTCTCTCTTTTTTCCTGGTTCTTTTAATTAGTGGGTTTAGGGGGCTTAGTGTTAGGTAAGAGTAGGCTGTTAGTTTAGTTAGTAGTAGTGGGATGGGGGTGGAGGGTATGATATATTTACATGGTTTTTTAGGTGGGTGGGTGGCAGATGATGTTGGGGTTTTTGTGTATTAAATAAAAAAACAAAAAAAATAAAAACAAATCTTTAAAAAAAATATATATATATATTTGTTTAGTATAAGATAGTATGTGTTTAGGTTAGTATACGTTGTCCTCCACGTGTCCCATCATATAAGGGGGTGGGGTGCTGATGTTTAGAGTGTTTAGTTAAATGTGATAAGTAAGTTTAACTTAGGGTAGTTAGGGCCATTTGTGGGTTATGTGTAGTTAGGATAGGTTAAGTCAGTTGTGGTGTTTCCCCTAGTTTTATTATCCTTTTTTACTGTTAAGTAACTATTTAGGTACTCCTTTACAGTATGTGTCATATGCTTGAGGATCAGGACCCTGGCATGGGTAACAGTGTCAATTTAGTATTTGCATTTGTGTTCATCCTGCATCCAAATCCCAATTGAGCTGTCACATTGGCAGCTACACCAAAGCTACTTCTCTATGCATCTGCCATACATTGCACCAACCACTCAAGGTTACTGTGGTTCCCAATGTGTTGTTAGGTTAGGATGTATGTTTTCAATCTGACATACTTTGAGACCAGATTTGGTATTGAGGACACTGTGTTACGTCTGCCTGCAGCCTGATGTTCATGTGAACCCTGATAAGGTGAGTGGTGGTATAATCTCATGTAGTATAGTATACATAACCCACACCTATTATTTGTTACATTGTACAGCCAGGTTACTTATTTGTACTTACACTCATACACATCCATTCCTGCTGTATGGTGTGTGTGAGGAAAAATTTGAGTCAAATGTCACCTACATAAAGATTGTCTGGAAGATAAATTTGAAGACAATAAAGTTCTGCTTAGACATCCCTTGAAGAAGACTTATTCTGTCCAACACAGCATTATACTGTATAGTTTCTATTTACCTCAGAATTAACCCCCAGGCAGGGCAGATGATGGTACAATCCAGACCACAGTGCATAGTTATCAGCCCATATTCTTTCAGGGCGGGTGTATTGACATTCTATGGGCATTGACATGAGGCAAACATCACTAATCTCCCTCACGTTTGATGTTTCATATCACACAGAGACAAAGTGGTTGTCTAAGTGCTATTTATTTGAAAGTGCTGTAGTGCTATGTTTAAATAGTCCAGGATTGTGAGTCCATTAGTGTGACACCTTCCATTGTGATCCTACACAAGTGCAAAAGGACATGTCATCGGACATGCTGGGTTGAAGTGTCATATAGTGCAGAGGGACATGAATTGCCAATGAGGTAGTGAGAGACAATCACAGGGCATAGTGACAAGGTAAACAGTGGGCTGGAGAACAGTGCTTGTGAGCAGCTGTTGCAAGACTGGCATGTTACAAAGCACAGGACCTTGGTTATAAGTGGCCATGTAGCAGGGACTAGTGCTACCGGGTACTCTTACGGGTGAAAGTGATATGTTTCACATCTTCATCTTCTGATGTGTGTGTTGTCTCCTCTTTCCTTGGTGGTGGTGGGTTTGAAGGGGCCACACACACTTCAGTGTTTGAAGACGTTGAGTCAAAAATCCCGGTAGCTGCCAACTGTGGGGCTATTAAGGGCAGTACTGCAGCAAGTTGGAGCTGCTGGGTCTTAAGGATAGCAGCTACATCACTGTGGTAGGTAGCCAGGTCGGCCCTGAGGGGGTCAATATTGCATTTGTGCATGCGTTGAAAGGTTTGTGGTTGGAGGTGTTGTGTCAACTCTCTTACTGCTGTGCTGATTTCCTTCACACTTTGTTGAAGTTCTTGCAAGATTGATGTTCGCCCTTGCATGGCTGCTGCCTGTTTTGCAGTTGACATAATGCACAAACGCACCCCCTCTACGCTGGCTGCCATATTTTGCATCCCCACCCGCACCTCCTTGGCCAACTCCCGCTGTACTCCAACTACAGTCCTCTCAAAGCTGGTGCCAGTGTCGTCAGAGTCCTCAGTTGTGTTGGAGCTGGCAGGTCGTACAATTAGGGTGGTGGGTGGTTCCTCTGTGATGGCTGCTACTTCTGTGCTCCTCCTTGCAACTGAAGGTGGGGTGTGGAGGGTTCCAAGGACATCTTGGAGGGTCTGCTGGTTGATGTTTGTCAGCTCGTCATCCATGTCATCAGGGAAGTCCAGGACAGGCATATCCAGAGGAAAGCCATTGTCCTCTGCAATGAGATATAGTACAATTAGTGTGTCTGTGTTGTGGCATTTGTAATGTGACGTGCCTGACTTTCTATTAGTTGTACATTGTGATATTGGTTTCTGTTCATTGTTCCTGTCTTTAATATTAGCATTCTCCCAGGTCTATGCCCACCTGCATGTCACATGCAGTGTGGGCACTTTGGGGAATTGTCTGTGTCACATCCTCTAGGTGCAGCTTCTGCCCAAATTGTGTTTTGCCACCTTCTTGTCCTACTCAACCCTCCGTCTACTTCCATTCTCATGTTGTGGCCTTGCACTGGCTGTGGGTGTTCTGATGGCACTTGTACCACACTTAACAATGTGGAACTGCCCCAGTCTCTGATATTTCACATCCAGCTATATGTTGCTGAGACCTAGCATATACTATGTATAGCATTGGCATGGCACACTACAGATGTCAGCATTGGTAGTGTGTAATGTTGATGTTGGGGAATGTGTGCTACATTGGATTGCACTGATGGTCCTAGCAGTGTTCCATTTCCTCGTCTGACTGTGCGGGTGTATTTCACTGGGCAGTTACATATATCCTCCCCCTCAATGCTGTTGTCTGAGCAGTATAACAGTTGGGATGTTGCATGGTGTCATTGCAGCTATTGTGACCCAGGCACGGGGTGGACCCTGACATATGCAGCATGGGTATGACATTACTGCTGTGTACCTCATAATGTTTATGACAATGGCTGATATTTGTAGCGACTATGGACATTCACATTTGACTGGTTTAGCACATTTTTATTGATTACAGGGGATTGATAACGTTGTCATCCTGAACCCTCTAATTTTGGTGTGTTTGATCCATGGGCATGTAACTGCCATTAGCTACTTGACCTGCACACACAGCAGAGGTAGTAGTGGCAACTGTTGTCAATGTTAAATTCCACTTGGGAATATGGCCTGAGGCTGTTAATTGAGCCCTAGTTCATGTAGGGAGAATATCAGCTGTCATGTGACAGCAGGCCAATTTTATGTTGTACCCTACCCTCCTGGACTGGCTTTACCTTTCCATCATCCTTGGCATGGCAGCATACCCCAATGCAAATGTTGCTGGTGTAGTGTTGTACTGTACCCCAGGTTTCCTCTGAACAGCCCATGCCCCGTGCTGTGCTCCTTTGCCCATTCCACTCCCTGAATTTCAGGACTTCCATGCATTGTGTAGTAGGTAGGTCCCCCCGCTTACAGTTTACAAATAGCCATTTTAGTTTCACATACCACTTACCCTGCATCTGTGTTGTCTCCTGGTAGTCTGCGCTGTCATGTCCTTGAATCCCTGTGACGATCTCGTCAGGGATGACGGCTGCGACCATCTCCTCCATGTGGTCCGGGGCCTCCTGCGGTGCTGGACTCCCACCTCCAGTCTACAGTGCTGCCTTCCTGCTCCTGGCCATCTTTTCCTTGGTCCTGCGCTTGCAGTCATGCCAGCGTTTCTTGTACTTGATGACTGTTCTCCGTACTTCTGCCACACTGTTTATCTTGTCAACAATTTGTTGCCAAGTTGCCTCTCTCCTCGCAATTGGCAATTTAGAGGTGACAAAAAGTTGGTGCTGGTGTTCCATCACCTCTTTCACTGGTATTTCCTGCTCCTCTGCACTGAACTAACACTTCCTTTTCTTCTTCTCCCTCTCCTGGGTCTTGTGTGGGTCCTCCTGGCTGGTTCCTGGTTGGTTGTCATCTTCCTGGGCTCTCTCAAAGCTTCTGGGATCCATTTGGGCTGTCCTTTGCACATTTTGCAGTGTTTCTGCCGCTTTTTGACACAATTGCGTAAAAAATGGCACCTATCCGGTTTGCAACATCGTAAACCAGATCAAAGTCCTTTTCGCCGCGTTAACGTCATTTTTCTTTACGACATGACGCATTGTTTTCAGTAAAAAAAAAGACTCACACCAGTGGTTTGCGCCGCCGTGTGTCAAAGTATAAATTTGATGCCCGAGTGGCGCTAAGAAATGGCGTTAGCCGGCATTAACATTTTTTACAGAAAACTCTGTCGGCGCAGTTTTGGTTAAAAAGTATAAATATAGCCCTAAGTTCTTGGGCACTGCCCAGCTGGTCTTTCTGCCACAGGAACTAAACATCTCTCTATATCTAGGTGATTGTCTCTGCCCTGGAACAGTTTTTACACCTTATCAGGGATATTCACAAGCAGGGTGACAGTTGGAGGCTAATGAAAATTAACCCCCAGGAGCTTCAGGCAGGGAAAAGATAACTTTCCAAATGGTGCGTTCCTTAATATTTATTGAAATGCCATCTTCACCATTGAGTTGGGCTTTTAATAAATATTTAAAACACTCCTTTAACTATTTTTCCAGCTGTTCCCTAGCCTGAGATAACATAATTCATATTTAATATTACCTCCTAGTGTCTCTGTATCAGCCAGCCAGCCATCCTTCCCACAGTGAGAATAGTTTTTTAGGAACTAGTCACTTCTAGAACATGTCCCCTTTGAATTTTCTACTTTGAAATGCCATGCACCCTGCCTTGTAAGCTTTAAGGTCTACATAAAGGTGATTTCTTAATGTTTAAAAGGGAGGTTTTCTCCTGTCAACAGGGGTTATTTTGACAGGTCGAATTGCAGTTTTGAAATTGCAGTAGCCAGGATACAGTGCCTCATGTATGTCTTGTTCTACTAGTGCTGTAGTCTATAGGTGACATTTATCTTTCCATGCTATGGGTCTATTTAAGCACTGTATACTATGGCCTTATAGGAGAGTTAAATAGGTCAGTTACGACATGTATAAAGGCTCAGAACACAAGAACTGGGGTCTGTTTAGCAGTGTTCCGGTGCACAGAATAAAAAAAAAAAGCATCAGTTTGGATAAAATGGGGGCAAGCACGGAAGCAGAGGTACTAGCTCACAGATGTTTTCTCTGTTTTATTTATTGTTCACTTTATTTGTATAGCACTTACCACAAAATAAGTTGTCTCAAGGCACTTTCTAAGATCCTATGAAAAGTAAATAACCAAGACTGAGACTGCAAAACTACTTAAACAGGAGTTTTGACTGCCTTATCTAAATTTAAAAATGAGGATTTGTTATTTTCTTCAATTTCTAGTGCAATTCACTATTTTGGGTCCATAACTGAAAACGTCTAATTGCCTTTTTAAACCAGGCATGTTCTAGAAGAGTCAAGAATCTGAGATCAGATGATCTTAATGAACTCCCAGACAGTATTTACAGATTTCATCTTTGAGATCAAAGGGAATATACTTGTGAATACCTTTGTACAGAAGCATAGAATAATGCTTCAGATATAGGGGCTTTCAGACAGCCCTCTTCATCCAATATGTAGTTTTAGTGTGATTCACAGATCAGAGTTTTTTTCCACCCACCATAACATAGAGCATGGGGTAATAGGTCAGATATCCTGAGCTACAGGCTCCCTTCTCTGTGAGTAATGCATTCTGCTTGTCCACAAAGTGCACTTCCATCAAAAAGAGGTCACCTGGGGGTGTGGTCGTGTCCTGGAAAGATGGCATGTCAGGGTTAAACTGATTCCTCTCTTAGTCTGCAACTATGCACCCTGAACTACCTTAACTCCAGTACTTGGCAGAGCTAAAGTTTGCCCATTGCCAAGTAGGGCTCAAGCAATGCATCTCATGAACATCCCAAGCCTAGTCTGAAGTTGAGAGGCCAGAAAGGGAGGTGGATGGAACCGCACCCTCCACAAACATAGGAAAATGGGTGCTCTGCTCCCAGTCTGCTTGATGGCTAAGCAAATTAGCTCATGAATCAAGGGCCACCAGCACAGCCACATAATCTGTAGCCGTCAGATTCAGTCCAGGACAGCACAGTCACACCATGCGTTTGCCAGGTGTGCCTCAAAATAATGATGATTTTCATGTTAATCAGCATAACAAAAGAACTGATTTTCACAATGGTGAGTGTAGAGTGGCTGGATTCTGAATGAGGCTCTGAATTCATAAAGTAGTAGTCTGGCACCTTCTAATTAACAAACCAACAGAGTTTGAATGTGTAACTAGATGACAAAAGCAAAAGTGACACTGTCACAAAAGGACCTGAAACACTGCTGGAGGAGAGTGCATGGAATAATCTTTAACTCAGACAAGAGCCAAAAAGCATCAGGGCTCCCCCACCAAGATGGTGGCAAAGAAGGGTGATAATCTCAACCTCCTAACCAAGAAAAACCTGAGAGTTCGTTTTACAGAACTGCATCCAAAACGTTCACTTCCCAAATGGAGAATCTTTAAAAAGAGGTGGCGCCGACATTAGCAGACCATAACAAAGATGTGCAGGCTGTTGGAGAAAGAGTTACAGCAAATGAGAATGTAATTTACAGTTGAAGTCAAAATATGGTGGTATCTGAATCAAAACTTGTCTCTTCAAAAGAAAAGTTGAAAGACTTGAAAGAGAAATGCAGAGCCTTGCGTGACAGATCCTGTAGGGATAACACTTCGATTTGAATTTCTAGGGAGGCAGACATGATCAGACATTATACACTACTGTTCAGACTTGTTCAAAGCCTTCCTGGATATAGACCAGAATTTTGCAACTTCAATTGTGTGAGCACAAACAGCAGAGATACACAAGGAAGGTTCACATGCACACACTTGCGACACCTTGGTGAAGTTGGGATCCTCTGAACTGAAAGAAAGCATAATCATGGAAGTAAGGAAGTTAGGTGACAACCCCTCCCGTAATATCATGGTATCCTTACTTCAGAATCTTTCCCAAATGGCCCTCAATAAGTGATGTGCTCTGATCCATATCACATGGAGCTTTGGAAGAGACAGTTCCATTACAAATGGGCCTTTTCATTTGCCCAGTGGCATACCATTTGCATTGTATAAGAAAGTCCGGAGGCCTTGGGTCTGTTGGGTAGCTGCAAGAAAAGGCAGTGAAACCACAAGGAAAGTGGAAACAATCTTGGCCATCAATGAACACCCAGCAAGATACATGAGCATTGTGCCTGTACCTGATTAGTGACTAAGGGGTTGTTTGCAACACAGTAGTTATGGCATGCTCCATGATACACCACATGGTTGCTAGCTGTACACACAAGGGTTGCATGGGGGGCTCATGGAAACTGCTGGGCCACAACACGCCTCCTTAAACCATCAGGGATACATCTAATCTTTTCCAAGGGATACTGACTAATGTTAGTTATGTTGTACTATGTGACTGAGGTTGGGGATATTCTAGAGTAAGGGAGAAATTGGGCAGGTCGCTCACAGACTTCGATGTTCAAGAGACTTCACATATGCTATTTGCAAACACTCACCCAGGCGAGGTAGAGCAGTGACAAAGGAGAGCTCTGGTATAGTTCCATCACGGTGGAAATACTCACACGGAATAAATCAAGGGATTGAATTCTCCCATTAAGCATCAAAATTAGGAGGGCAGTGAAGGCAGAGTTACCGGACACAGTCTGTCTCCAAGAAACTCAACCTCTTAAAGATGAGACACAATGTATATTCACAGCAATGTTTTGCTATAGCAGATGCTAAACATGTGGGGGAATGCTAAGACTACACAGAGGTCTTCCCCACACAGTAAATAAGGTTATACTGAACTACAGGAAGGGTAGGTTTGTGTATGTAACAGGGGCATTAGGGATGGGGAAGTAGCAAACCATGAGCCTTCCTATGGCAGGAAAATTTCGGGCTGTCCATACTAGAGCCGATGTGAGTGTGAGACTTCAATGTAGTGCCAGAGGCTACCATGGATGTACATTCACAGGGCAGATATTTTGATGAGGTATGTCTAGCTACTTTGGGTCCTTCAGAACTGTCACCTCACTGAAAGGTCAATTGAATCTCTTAGTGACAGAAAAATCACTAAAGGTACTAATTTGTTTGAGTTAAGGAGTCTGAAAGAGACTTAAAAAGTAGAGGTGGTTATAACTTGTATCATTGAGTGTAGTGTAATCATGCAAAATTACCACAAAATTCAGCGAGCCAGATTCGTGGAAGATATTGTGCAATGATATACATAAGAACATATAAACTTTTGGCCTATTTACTTTCATGCAAAAATGTAATTTATTATTGCTTTTTTGTCGTCGCTTTGTATACTGTGTGTCACTTTGCGACATCCACATAAACTTCCCGAGCACTTTGCTCATCTAGCACTCTCTTTATTTCATATTTGATGTTACCATTAATCAAGTATATATTTCTATATTTATAAAGCATTAAATAACTCTTTTTTCGATTATTGCCTACCATATCTTTCATGTAATAAATGTTTACATGCAATACATTGGTATGAAGTATGTCACAAATTGTGTGCTTAAAATGATGTCCCTAGGGACACTCGTGAGATTTCAATATTACCTCTGTTCCTTTGGGCCTGTGAGTTACTCCTGCAGTATACATCATTGAGAGCAGTCACTGAACTGTGAGACGTCCTTTTGCAAGCATTATATACATTTACGAAATATTATTTTTTAATGCAGGGTTTGTTATTGCATTATGCCTTCTAGATAAGCTCCCAATTACTCTGATGAATATATATATAAAATCATCAGTGGTCCTTCCTTACTGAATAACACCACAACGTTTACTTCTATAACCACAGCTCCTTCACAGGCTCTCCTAAACTACCTAAATTACTTTCCATTCCATTCTTTGACCAGTTTAGCTCAATTGAAGATAAACTGGACTGAACTAATTATCGATGCCCTTTTTTCCATGCTATTAACAGCAAGTAGCCTCCTGGCTCGCACATATATTGATGCAGCCCTTCCCTTGCTTCCTTTAAAAATAATTAACTTATGTTTTTTTCCGAATGTTAATGGACAACTCTGAATATACTTGTGAGTGTGTTTAACTCTCACTTTGGTGTGATACTTGGTATGCACCTCCCTCACCATTGTTTGTGTCCTTGTAAAGCTGAGCCCTTCTTCTTCTTATTTTTCTTGCAATACAGTACTATCTGGAATACTTACAAATACTATAAGATATGGCCTTCCCCAAATGTTGAAGTACTTGGTCTTTCTTCATCCCTTGATTAATTACTCCTCTTTGGCTTTGTTATGTTCCTTTCCCTTTGTCTGAGGCAGCAATCCTAATTACTATGCTCCTTTTTGTCCAGTTTGTTGGAAAATGGATTATTGGTAAGGACAGGTAAGTACATACACTTAGCAATAGGCCACTAAACTCCACTTAGCTCCAGTTAGGTCTCAATAAATTAAACCCAGCTCAACCCTTGGTAGCTTGGCAACGAGCGGCAAGGCTTAACTTAGAAGACATATGTGTAAAGCATTTCAAAATCACAAAACAGTAAATAAGTAAAACACAAAACACAATAAAAATCCAACACCAATTTATAAATATAGACTATATTTGTATCTTTAAAATGACACCAAAACGATTCAAATTGGATAAGGAGTACAGGAAATATTTAAAGAATTAATGCTTTTTAAAGCTTAGAAATGAATAGTGCCAATCTGGTCATCTGGTCGCACCTCGACCGGGGCAAAGTCAAAGTTTGAGGGCGACCGCGATGGAACCCTGCTTGGCTACAGCCCGCGCGAGACCTCGGTCAAAAGTTTACCTTCAGACTTAGTTGTTTTCTTGAAGATTCGTTTCAGCGGGAGCAAGTCGCCAGTCCAATCCGACCTCCTGGAACTCTTCCTTGGATACGCGTCGCAGGAGCACTCAGTCGAGATTTTTACCTTCAGAATTTCGAGATTAAAATCCTTCAACCGGGGCATACCTGAATCTTGATCCGACCTCCCAGGAGCCCTCTTCGAATACACTGCCTGGGAGGTCCCGATCAACTTTCTACATTCGGACGTAGTTACCTTTTTTTGAGATTTTCTTCACCAGGACGAACCTGCAAGTCAGGAGGCCGTGTAGCGGTTGAGGCTAGCCGGCTAGAGTTGCCGGCACAGGTCGATTCCTTTATGCAGCTTTGTTCCAAAGGTTTTCAAACTTCTCCAAACTTCTGGATCTTCTTCCAGATGTTCTTTTAAGGTTCTTTTGGTGCCCGCAGCTCACCCCAAGGTTCCAGAAGCTCCGATATGCTTCTTGAGGGTGTGGACTACAACTTGTCAGAATGCACCTGACGCAAACTCCAAAACGGCCAGTGGACGATGACCAGATTGTCAGTTTCTTCAGGAGGTGGTGCAGGGGACTCTAGTTAGCAATTTGTCACCTGTAGCAAACGGGGAGTCCATCCTTGAACAAGTTGAAGCCAGGCAAAGTCTTTCTTGTGGTGAAGCCCAAGTGTGCAGCTGGTGCAGTCCTCCAGAGTGCAGTGTCCAAGTGCAGGTCAGGGATCCAGCAGGGCAGTCCTTCTTCTTCTGTAGTTCTTCCTTGTTGGAATCTGGTAGGGATCTGAGGGGTGGGTGGAGGTCTGCCAGTTTTATCCTTGCTCCTGGGTGAAAACAGGGGGGTCCTTGTTCTCCACTCAGGTGCAGGGTTCTTTCCCCTGTGATGACCACTTCCTGGGAAGTGTGGAAAAGAACCAATCCCAGGGAGCAACATTCCTCAAAAATCCATCATGGCTGAAAGTGATTTTTGGAGGTTACATCTAGCTGAGCCCACCCACTGGTGTGGCTGAAAATCTTAAACACACCCCTCTTCTGCCCTCGCCTAATCTAATCGAGGGGGGGCACCTAATTTTCTGGGTTTGCTGGATGTGAAGGAGGTGCTGGGTTGCTCCAAATGCCCTTCCCTGCCTATGAAGACCAGTTTGGCAGCAGTCCCCCCTTCCTGTCTTTTCATCTGCTGAGTGAAGTTCTCCTCCCACAGGCACATCTCTTTGTGTTTAGCCAAGGCTACTTCACACCTCATCAAGGCAGCCTGGCCAGGCTTCCAGAGGCTGGCCATTCAGAGCAAAGCACTACAGGGCTGAAGTTTGCAACTTTTTAGGGAAAGTTTAAAACTCTTTACCTGAACAAGTTACATTAAATCAAACAATTGTAAGTTGTGGGATTTATTATAACAATTGATTTGATACCACCCTTGAAGAGTCTGTCGCTTAAGGGGACTTTATAAATTCAAATAAAGTCTCCCCATTCTAGCCTATGGAGGCCATTCACTAAAATGAGGGAAATTAATTTGACTGTTTTACCTCACCAGGGCTTATAAAACTATTTTTATAAGGTTCCTGCTCATAGTTAAATGGCACCCGTTCCTAGGGGCACATAGGGCACACCTTAGGAGTGACATATGTAAAAATAAGGTAGTTTAAGGCTTTGGAACTACTTTTAATTCCAAAGATGAATTTGGGTGTAACTTTCATTTAAAAGCAGCCAGCAAGGCAGGCCTGCCTTTAAAATGACACTGGGCACCTCAGCATTGCAGCTATGGGTGTACCACATATGCTGGGGTCCCTAGACCTACATGCCCTACCATATACTAGGGACTAATAGGTAGACTGCCTTAGCCCAGAGATCTCCAAACTTTTTTAATGCTGCATCTCCCAGTTGAAAAATTAAAATCATTGTGCCGCCCCAGAATTTTTCACAAATATTTTATAAAGATGGCAATTTTTTAATTTGTCTAGATGTATTTAAACATTGCAGTTAAGTACTGTTTCCTTTTTAAAAATGTAAGAACATATTTCTGCTTAAAACAAAGCACTGTTATCTCTATATTATTACTTCTTTTGGCCAGAGCCTGGCACCCCTCATTGAGATCACTTGAGGACCCCGTAGGGAAGGCTGCCCCCCCCAGTTTGAAGACCCCTGCCTTAGCCAATTATAATTAACCTAATTTGCATACTTGTTTTACACAGAGCACGGGCCTTGGGACTGTTTAGTAGTACTTAGGGCATCATCAGAGTCAGGAAAACACCAGCAAATATTGAAAAATGGGGGCAAAAAGTTAGAGGGTCTGTGCAATCATATCTGTTTTTTCATACAAGCCGCCACAAGCCCACATGCCCAGGAGATTCAGCTCAACCCTGGGAGAGTCTTCCTGGCGTATCAAGCAAGGAAGACAGTGAAGAAAACTGGCCATCCCTTTGCAGGGCCTACTCTGCCTTACATCCTCCTGTCACGGTCACTCCCTCTGGGTAATGAACCCTTCCCAACAGTGAAAGGACCCACTACAAAATATAACTTCCCTCTAGGGGGCGTCTTCCTCCTCTCTATCTGCAAACTTGGGTAGTGAGGTGGAAGCTGGAGTAACCTCTCTTGGATACAATTGGTCAAGATGTGCACTGTCATGATCAAATTGTCAAACCCCTCATAAGTAGTTACTTTGTTACCATGTATCCAGTCCTCTAGTGCCTTAAGGGAGGTGTCTATAAAATCAACCCGACTGGGTATTGACCTCTTAGATGTCCCTGAACTTCATCCCACATTGCTCTGGAGTCAGACCAAATTTCTTGGTTATGCACCTCTTCATAATAGGGTAGGAATCTGCCTCCTCCCCACTTTAGGTCAGAAGCCTATCCCGCCCAGACTTGGGGACCAACTCCTATAAAAGTGAACCCCAGTATTGAGGCCTAACCCTTTTCATAAGGGGTGCCCTCTCAAAAGCCTCCAACCACTTGTCTATGTCATACTTCTCTACATAAGCAGGAACTACTGCCTTGGGTAGTCTGGGACAACACCCCCCCACCCATGGACACATCAACTTTTCTGTCTCTGCCACCATCTCTCTGTTGAATCCTTGCCATCTTCTTCTTCTCTAGGGCCAACTTCTCTACTTGCAAAGCTATGAGGGCTACCTGGGCCTCAAGTTCCCTTTACCTGAGGTCCAGTTCTGCTTCCTCTTGGTCTGATACCACAGACCCTCCCCACCCACTAGCTCTGGATGAGGCCCTAGCTGCTGAGATTACAGTGAGGCAATCATCCTTCTCCTCCTGGTGGTTGGAGAGGACATCTTCCCTCTCCCTTCCTACCTCTGAAGCTTCCTCTGTCTCTTTCTGCGCTATCCAGGCTTCAAGGGACTTAACAATCACAGCCTTCCTAGGGTTGTTAGCAGCAGGTAATCCCTTCTTTCTGCGCAACACCCTAAGCTCTGCTGCAGTAAGTGTTGGTAGGCTAGCCGGATCAAGCTCCATGGTCTCCCTTAAATTTTATGTCACTAAAAAAAAAAAACTTTGACACCAATTGATCAGAACAATTTAGATAAATCAAAAATGAAGTAATTAAAAAAATAGTCCAAATTTGAAAAATCTAAAATACTTTTTCTCTAGGTCAATTTATTTCACTTAAAACTGTAGTGTGATATTAAACACAAGTTCTGGATCCCACTACTGCGCACCAAAAACGTTGGAAAAGGGGTAATTGTTAAGGGCAGGTAAGCACCTACACTTAGCAGTAGGCCACTAACCTCCACTTAGGTCCAGTTAGGTCTCAATAAATTAAACCCAGCTCAACCCTTGATAGCTTGGCAACGAGCGACAAGTCTTAACTTAGGAGACATATGTGTAAAGAATTCAAAACTCAGTAAATAAATAAAACACAATAAAAATCCAACACCAATTTATAAATATAGACTATATTTTTATCTTTAGAATGAAACCAAAACGATTAAAATCAGAGAAGGGGAAATGGAGATATGTTTTTTTAAAGAAGTAATGCTTTTTAGCGCTTAGAAATGAATAGTGCCAATCTGGTCATCTGGTCGCACCTCGACCGGGGCAACTCAAAGTTTGAGGCAGACAGCGATGGAGCCCTGCTCAGCTACAGCTTGCGGGAGGCCTCGGTCAAAAGTTTTCCTTCGGAAATTCTGAACATGGCGGTAAACACTGCACCGCCGGCGGTGGCCGTAACTACCGCCAACAGGCTGGCGGTCCAGAACGCCAAATAATGAAGCACATGAAAAACAAGTTGCGGTCCATCCACACACCACCATCTTTGTAGTCCCGATGAAGATGGGGACGGAGGAGGCCGCCCACAGGCCGGGGGAAAGGACCTACATGGCCACCAAATAATGAAACACCAGACCGCCAACAGTTCCGGGGCGGGAACCACTGCCAGGCAAAGCGTGGCAGAAACAAACAATATGAAAGGAAACACTCACCAGAGGCACACAGAAAATGCTGACGCACACATGGAGCGACATTTGGAAATAAGGCCAGTGATGCTCCTTGCCATATTTCTCCAGGACCGTGACCGACGACAAATACGACGATGGTAAGTACCGCAGCCTAGTACACCTGAGAAGAAAGGGCACAGTTACACACCCACCCCACCCACCCTGCAACTCACCCCCAACCCCTCCCACATCCCAAGCCACACATACCAAAACAATATGTACTCACCAGACACAAGCCAACAAAGATCTGCACTAAAGTATACACATGTGTCACCACACCTCCACAGTGAAATGCTGAACAACGTCACTATATTGTGCCAATAGCACTACTGGGCACTGAAACTTTCTTTGAATGAAAAAACAGTATTATCCTAATAAGGCAATTAGCTAGTTCATTTGAACGTCCCTGAAGGCCCAATATAGGCCGAACTTGACCCCCATGTGAGCAAAGGGTACTCCACTCGAAAAGGGCATCAAGAGGCAGCCAAGCACCTCAGGGAACAGGGGCAGGGGGTGGTGGGGGTGGGGACTTAGGTCTGGAAGGGGAGTATGGGCTTAGTTTTGGGATGTGGAAGGGGTTTTGGCTTGCCCTTAGAAGGAGGGGTTGTGGGCCTGGACTGGGTGGTGGCAGAGGGGCCTGGGGCAACACAGGACCTCTTCCTGGGGAGGACTTGGACGAGGAAGGAGTGGACTGGGCAAGGACATGGGCATGTTTAGGGACAAGACGGGGTGGGCCAGTAGGTTCAAACAGGTCAACATGGGATAGGAAAAGCTTCTTAGGTGCAGTTGGAGGGGATTTGGAGGCAGGTCTGGAAGGGGAGGTTGAGGGAGTGCTCGTACCAGGTGTAGGTGTGCCGGACGTGGATGCAGGTGCCTGAAAAGTATGCTTATGAGTGGTGGATGTGTGTTGTGTGGATGTGTGTGAATGTTTGAGTGCTTTGAGAGGGGGGTGGACACAGTGGGAGAAGACAGGCTGCCAGTGTACATGGACGTTGTCTGGGTGTCTGCAGGTCTGGTGAGTGTGCTGCAAGTTTCTGTAAATGTAGTCATGGTGAGTGCAGGAGTGGTGTCAGGGGTGCATGTCTGGATGTCAGATGTTGTGGTGACTGCATGAATGGGGCAGCAGCAGTGACTAAGGGTGCAGTGCGTGTAGGTGTGCATGGTGATGTGACAGACAGGGTGGCGGGGGAGGTTGACACACTGGGCGAAGTGGATGTTGTGTGTGCTTTTGTATGTTGGGTGTGTGCATGCCTGTGGTCAGAAGTGTTGTGCTTGTGCTTTTCAGTGTGCTTCTTCTGTGTTGGTCTGTGTGCATGGTTGTCTGTATGTGTGATTGGGATGGGTGAAGGGAGTGGGGTGCTTCAAGGGGTAGAGGTGGTGGGAGGGGGGAACGGAAAGACCAGGGACACTGGCTCCCATCAAAGAGGAGGCCAGAGCCTGAAAATATCTCTGTAGGCCAGACATGGCACCGTGAATGCCTTCCAGGTATGCATTGCATTGCTGCATCTGGGATGCTAACCCCTGGATGGCATTCACAATGGTTGTCTGCCCTACAGAGATGGTTCTCAGGAGGTCAATAGCCTCCTCCGTGCGGGCAGCAGGGCTGACTGGGGCAGGGGATGAGGTGCCTGGGGCAAAGGAAACGCCCTCCCTCCTGGGTGAACGGGCATGGGCAACTTGGTGGGGAGCAACTGGGAGGGCAGTGATGGTATGGGGGGGCGGAAGATGGCAAAGAATGGGTGGGCCCAGTAAGGTCCACCACCACCAGGGAGCTGCCATCGGAAGAGGTATCAGAGTCACTACCTCTAGGGTAGTTGCCTCCCCATGGTACTCACCTCGCCCTCTAACCCACTGGTCCCCCTGGCGTCGGTCGACTCTGCCTCCTTGGAATCGTTGGCTGCTGCATCCCCACTCAACAGTGCCTCAGCTATCTCACCATATGATGCTTATGTACACAAAGGACATAAGAGCACAGAGGTTGAGAAACAAAAAAAGGAAGAACTATGTCAAATCCTGAATATATGTACATTTTGGCTTACACACACTCCCACCCAGGTCACGCACATACCCTCAGCACAGACAACATACGTAATTAATGTGCCCCTGACTAGTGGGCCTGACCCCAGAATACACCAAATAACCCTCATGAAACACTAACCTGATAGACTGTGTGAAGTACACCCATGAGAGACCATACCCAGCTAATGCACTTACAAGTCCATAAGGCCACAATCAACACCAGATGACAGAAAGGGGGCCCCCACATAGACCATTAGAGGCTGCCAAAACTGTCCCTTACACCATCCCAAGGACTTGGAGGGGGCAGGACTGCAGGGACACACCTATCTACATGCCTGCCACTACAATGCATACATCCCACAGCACCCAAATACATCTATCAAAGTGGTGTCACAACAGTGTTGCTTGTGGCTGATGTGCCTTCAAACACCCATCCAGATCTGGATAGGCCACCACCAGTATGAGGGCCATTAGGGGGGTCAGGGTCCGACAGCACCCCTTCCTTATTGTTAGGCCTTCCCCAGCTGGGCCTCTCCGGTCTTCCTGGCCCAGCGCCTCAGGTCCTCCCACTCCTTCCTGCAGTGGGTGCTCTGCCAGTTGTAGACCCCCAGGGTCCGCACTTCCTTGGCGATGGCTTGCCACAGGCCTTTCTTTTGATGGGCGCTGACCTGCATGGGACACACAGAGCAAAGAAACAGACGTCAGTATGTGTGCACCAAATACAAATACCATGTCATTCCATATGGAACGGCCATTTTTGACATGCATTTTTTCAACTCAAAGGCATAATGTGCTAGACAAACTACAGCTGGGTAGTCACAAATCGAACACTCATGCATACCGGCATCTGCCACAATCACACACATCTAAGGATGACAGATGCCAACTCACCTGCTCCTCTGGTCGCCCATACAACTTCACATACAGGGGTAGGACCCACTTCAGGGACCAGCAGCACATGCAGTGGAGTACTACCCTTCACGTGAATCAGGAGTCAAGTGTTAAGGGTTTGCTAAAATGGCATAGGTACTGCGGCGGTGTGCTCAGTCACCGCCGGCGGCGATCATGATTGGCCAAGGTTCCCCATTGACAACCATGTAATCCAATGATCAGGTGCACAGCAGTGAACACTGCCTTCCGCCATGACGACTAACACCAGCAGAATGAAGTCGCTTCCACTCTATCATACCTGGATGGCAGGAGGCTGCGATTTTGCTACCACCACATTTCCATAGCCTGGCCAGGGACCTCATCCAGGGCCCCAATCTTTCTCCCCTTCGTCGCTTGCAGACATCATTCTATAATCCTCACATACACCCATCTTTGGAAGTGTGTCCACACTGTGATGCCATTATGACAGAGTTAACTCAGCACACATTTGCCTGATGGTGTACCTCATTCTTTTTGTTTGTGTGCATTACCTACGTGTCGCATTGTGAAAAATACAGTGATATCATGAGATGCAAGTGTATGTTGACACTCAGAATGTGTTCTTTCCTCCCCCATAGGTACACACCCATGTGGCGAGTGGGGGCCCCATCTGTATACAGACCCCTGGTAGATCTGGAAACTGTGGAGGAACATCATATCATTATCACCTACAGACTCAATTGAGCTACAATCCATGACCTCTGTGCATTAATGGAACCTGTTCTGAAACCGGCAAATCGAAATCAGCATGCCATCCCTACAACTGTGCAAGTGCTATCTGTGCTCCATTTTTTGGCTACAGGCTCATTTCAGGTTACAGTGGGCATGGGTGCAGGGGTCTCACAGCCAATGTTCAGCCACATCCTGTCCAAATTCCTGGATGCCTACATTCAACACTTGCAAACATATGTCCAGTTTCCCCAAAGGGCTGAGCTCCCCACCATCAAATCTCGATGCTATGCATACATTAATATCCCCTATGTGATAGGTGCCATTGATGGAACCCACATAGCTCTCATACCCCCAAGAGTGAATGAACAGGTTTATAGGAATCGTAAGAACTATCACTCCATGAATGTACAATTGGCGTGTACTGATCAGCAGTACATACCACATGTCAATGCCTGGTTCCCTGGCTCAGTCCATGATTCATTTGTCCTGAGAAACAGAACTGTGTGCCACACATGATGAAACAACTACAAGGTGACAGAGGTTGGCTCATAGGTGAGTGTGTATGACACTGGATCAGTACATAGCTGACAGCCAGGCTGTACGCAAGTAAAGGCAGTTTGTTAAAGTCCTCTTTCAGCCACTTTTGCAGGTGATTCTGCCTACCCCAACTTACAATGGCTCCTGACACCTGAGAGTAATCCAAGGACAGATGCAGCGAGGAATTATAATGAGGCCCATGGACGTATTAGGAGGGTGATTGAGTGCACTATAAGTCTCCTGAAGTCTAGATTTTGTTGCCTCCGTCTCTCTGGGGGATCCCTGTGCTATGTGCCTGACAAGGTGTGTAAGATAATGATGGCCTGCTGCATGCTGCACAACTTGGCTGTGAGGAAAGCTATCCTACTTCCGGAAGAGGAGGGTGCTACCCACCAGCCCTGCAACCTCAGAGAGAGGATGAGAGTGATGGTGATGAAGAAGAGGGGGAAGGTCTAAACTCCCCGACACAGCTAATCTGCCTATACTTCCAGTGACTGTAAGGTACTGTTAACTGATGCTGATGTCTTCACTGCATACTTACAGTCTGACTCATGTATTAAGTACTGTGGTGTCTTTGTCAATGCAATACTAAATCATGACTGATGTGACAGATGCCAGTGCACTCAATGGTATATACAGTGTGACATGCTTCAGACACTACAGTGTGTTGTGTCCACTCCTGCAATAAAAGTGGAATTGTGATGGTAACTGGCTAATGTTATAATAATAATATCTTTAATTCGGCTGAGAGCCATAAAGCAATTTAGAAGAAAAGTTGTTAATACATATAGGGGGTCATTCCGACGCCAGGGCCGGGGATGGAGGAAGCACAGCCAACAGGCTGGCGGTGCTTCAGGGGCAATTCTGACCGCGGCGGTAAAGCCGTGGTCAGAAAAGGGAAACCGGCGGTTTCCCGCCGGTTTTCCCCTGCCCCAGGGAATCCTCCATGGCGGCGCTGCAAGCAACGCCGCCATGGGGATTCCGACCCCCTTCCCGCCAGCCTGTTCCTGGCGGTTTACACCGCCAGGAAGAGGCTGGCAGGAACAGGTGTCGTGGGGCCCCTGGGGGCCCCTGCAGTGCCCCATTAAGATTTTCAGTGTCTGCAAAACAGACACTGAAAATCGCGACGGGTGCCACTGCACCCGTCGCACACCAGCAACTCTGCCGGCTCCATTCGGAGCCGGCTTCATCGTTGCTGGGGCTTTCCCGCTGGGCGGGCGGGCGGTCGCAGTACGGTCTTTTGGCGGTCTCCGCCCAGCGGGCGGCGCCCGCCGCCGGCCGGGGTCGGAATGACCCCCATAGTGATTAATTTAAAAGAGTTAAAACATTAATAAGACTAGTCTAAAATGACACACAGTTGATACCTGTCCAACCCTAAAAACATTTACAAAACACTAAAAACGTATATTCATTAAATCTTAAAAACATGCAACTAATTAAGATCAGTCTATAATGTCACGCAATTATCGGTCTGTGCTGTCTTAATAAATCAATAGTCTAACCAGACATCTTAGCAAAGTTACTAACCAATCAGATGTAAACTCTCTCTGGATTGTACTGCCCAGGCACATTGAAGATACCTTGCTACTACAAACACTACCTTGTCTCTTGTGTCACTTGTCAGTATACGGAGAGATTCTCTATATTTCCTTATACCAAAAAGTCTACATAAGGGAATGATCCACTTTCTCCTGCAAATTGAGTATCTTGGACAGAAAAAGACAAAATGGGCCATGGTCTCAGGCTGCGTCGGACAAAAATGACGGAAACCAGGAGTACAGTCAGCCTTGTTCCACCCCGTGGTAAAGGACTTCAGTGGCAGGATCCCCAATCTAAATTTGATAAAAAGGCTTTTAATATAAGCCAGTTGTACATTGTCCATATAGGTTTCAAATTTCGGTGAGCATTTGTGATTTAGAAATTGGGGTGTCCTGGTCCCTTGTCCCTGAGTAGACCATGTCTGCATCAGAATCATCTCCCAGTAACATTGGTTTATACATGATATTACCTCCTTTGTTAAGCGATGGGGAGCACTCCACACCACTTCCATTTTAATAGCATGGCATATATCTGTAATATATTTAAACCTAGTAGTTGATTCCAGGCCATCATAAGCTATTAACTCTTTTAAAGCTATTTGGAAAGGAACCAAATGCTCAGAAGACCAAAGGCGCACCCAGTATATGAGAAGTCTCAAAGCGATTTCTTTAAGAATCTGATTGAGCGCTCAATCGAATCTAGGAGGAGTAAGTGGGATACTTATTGGTAAGTACAACAAGACACGTATGAACTTGTTTTCCACCACAGTCAATTTCTTAGAATTACAGTGTCCCCAGAACTCAGCGCCATAAGTTGCAGCAGTCACTGCCACAGCCTCATAAACAGTGATAGCTGGCAAGATTTGCCCTCCCATAGAGTTTTTAATTTTCCTTTCGATCACCACTGACCGTTGTTGGAGGGCAGTGACACTCTTCCCAATTTGGTGGTCGTCTGATAGTCTGATTCCCAGGGAATCAAATTGGCTAACCTGTTCTATTGATTGGCCACCAATTGTCATTTCCCCTCTGACTGTCTTATGTGGGTTTAGAGCCATAAACGTGGTTTTATCTGTCTTAATTTCAAGGGCCCTCTTCTCACAGAACACGGCAAAAGCATCTAATTCGTTTTGGAGACCCAGTGGAATCTTTGAAATCAGTAGAGTGTCATCTGCAAACATAAGTATCAGAACATGGGCTCCTGCTAACTTGGGGGCATCATGGTTACACTGTATCAGCTGATCTACTGCCCCATTAATGTAGAGGCTAAATAGGGTGGGGTCCAAAACACAACCCTGTCTGACCCCTCTTGCAATGGGGATGACGGATGTTAAATCACCATCTTGTGTCCATTAAACCCGTACGTAGGTTCCTTTGTGGAGATACTTTCTCCACCTCAGCAGTTCACTGTCGAGGTTATAAGATTCCAAACCCTCCATAGCAGGTCACGTGGGACCAAATCGAACGCAGTCTTTAGATCAATAAAGGCGACATACAAATGGTCCCTTTTTAACGTTAGATAATTCCAACAAAGGAGTTTAAATCTAAAGACCTGGTCTATTGTACTAACCCCTTTCTTAAACCCGGCCTGGAGATCTGAAAGAATCAAGTGGTCATTGATCCAAGAATGCAATCTAGCCAGGATCTGCTTACAGAACACTTTCTGACTTACATCGATTAGACTTATTTGCCTATAGTTAGCTGGTAGCTCTCTTCCCCCTTCTTGTAAATGGGGACTATTGTTGCTCCTCTCCATGTGGGGGGAAGGTCACCTCCCCTCAAGATAGCATTACTGAGGGTATTTAATTACAACATCCAAGTTCCAGGTCATGATAAATATAAATTGCCTGGAATACCATCTGGACCCGGGGCCTTCTCTTTACGCAGCGATTGGAGGGCCAAAGAGGTTTCTTTCAGGGAAAAAGAGCCCAAACCAAAACTTAACAGATTTGCATTTTTGGAGTTAGAGGAGATACAGGTCTCTATAGATGTTAATTGAGATGCATTACTACTATTGCTGGTGCCTACCCTGTAAAGATTCTCAGCTTGCTGGCTGGATTGCTGGGACACTCTCATCTTTCTGTGGATCTTTCTTTTCTGCCACCATCTTCCAAAACTATTTTTTGTCACCTTCTTGGAGAGCATCAACCAGGGAAATCCATTTGTTATTTCCTAATCATTTGTAGCATTTATTAAGGTTTTTTTATATAAATTCCTCACTGCTCTTATCTCAGGACCATTTTCTGTTGGCAATGCTCTCAACAGCTGCAGTTTGACCTGGCGGCAAGAGCTAGTAAACTATCTCAATGGTTTGCCCATTGGTTCTCCTCTTTGTCTCGCTACCAGCAAGAGTGGCCTTAACAGATTCATCAAGCAACAATGTAAATGGATTAAATCCAAAAGCGAAAAGTCAATATACTTCAAGGGAGATAGGCTCGTTTCAATTATGCCATAGATTTCGGCCTGGACCTTTATGTCGTTTGCCACTACTGCCCATCTGGCATTCTTATTATCATTGGTCACCTTAACATTGTTATCCATCACCCATTTTGACAGGTTGCTACTTTTAAATGGGGAGGCTGTGAAGACTGCACTGAGGGCTTGGTGATCACTGTTAGTCCTATTGATAACTACCATATCGCTAAGGAAATGAAAAAGAGTATCATCAACAAAAATGTTATCAAGGAGACTCGCATAGGTTCCCTTTTTATACGTGGGCATAGCTGGAGTATCTGACTTGGTGTTCCCATTTACTTGCCTTAGTCCAGCATTGATTGGTAAGTTCTCTAGTGAGGCCACCACCCCCCCCCACCCCCACCCCCAGTTTACTTTGTCACTTGCTGAACTGGGCCTTATCAGTCCCAAGAGTCTATATTCTGCATTCCTGCTCGAGAAACAACATCCTTGACACTTAATTGCATGTTGCAATCCCCTGCTACAATTAGGCTCCTTCCCCCAGGCAGCTGGTTCAGAAAGTCAGAAAGAAGATTCAACATGGCAGTCTGTGAGCTTCGTGTCCCAGGTCTGATGTAAATATGCACAATCACTAAACAAGTATACCCCCTTGAATTTCTAATACCCAGCTTCACTGCCAATATGTCGCTACTGAGGGTGGGTAGCTCTTTTACCTTTGAAAACAGATCTTGCGTCAGCCAGATTACAAGCCCCTGAGGCTCTCCCAGATGGAGAAGGGAGAGCAACCTTCTGGAAGGTCAGGTAACCTTGCCTGTGGGTGGCTAAGGGTGCCCATGTTTCCTGTAGTAATATGACTTGGAGTTGAGTGATAAAGTTACACCATTCTGGATTGTCTATTTTGGATCTCGGACCTGCCACATTCCAAGATAGAAATTTGATAGGGAATTTGTCATACTCTCCCAGGTGCAACCTTTGAAGCATGCCCGTGGAGGAAATAACGGTTACTTCCCTATCCCTCTGCACCTGATAGGCACTAAGGGGATTCCAATGTATTATTTCCTCCGCTCCCACACTGCTAGGTATAGGCCTGAATAATTCACAGCTCTCCATGGATTTGTTTGACAGAAAGTCCTTGCCTCTTCCTTTTGGGGGCTGGGCCTTTAGTCAATCGACGTTTGAAAGTTCATCCCTTGGATCCAGGTCTAAGCGATGTATATTTTGGGAGGATGGAATACTTTGACTTCCCCTACAGCAACGATTTCCAATTCGAAGGGGCATTGTCTGTTTAATGCTGATTTGAGACTGGATTCAGGGTCTTGGCCTTTGTTCAAGGGATAGTAGTCCTTCTACTAGAGTCTGGTTGGTTAGTGTTAGGCCTATAAAGTCCGACCCAAGGCCTTTGCCTAAGTATCTCTTGGCGTAAGCTATGTCTTCTCGTATGATTGATCTACATTTCTTTGTTTCCCTATTCCAGTGGATCACTTTATTTTTAAGTGAATCCCCGGATTCTTTGTGTCCATGGGTTAACTTTGGGATGTTCGTCAGATATAGAACGGGCTGGCAGGTACCATTACGAACCTGGGGAAGTTCCTGTGTGGTAGTTCTGTTCCTAAATTTCAGCCACTCAGGGCCATATTTATACTTTTTGACGCAAAACTGCGCTAACGCAGTTTTGCGCCAAAAAAATTAGCGCCGGCTAACGCCATTCTGAAGCGTCATGCGGGCGCCGGATTTATTCAATGGGGTTAGCCGCCGGCGCCGTCTGGTGTGCGTTAAAAAAAACGTCGTACACCAGGCAGCGCCGGTGTAGGGGAAGATGGAGCTTGGGTGTCAAGAAATGGGGCAAGTCAGGTTGAGGCAATTTTTGCGCCTCAACCCGATTTGCGCCATTTTTTTTTCACTCCCAACCCCCATAGAAATGACTCCTGTCTTAGCAAAGACAGGAGTCATGCCCCCTTGCCCAATGGCCATGCCCAGGGGACTTCTGTCCCCTGGGCATGGTCATTGGGCATAGTGGCATGTAGGGGGGCACAAATCAGGCCCCCCTATGCCACAAAAAAAATTACAAAAAAATACTTACCTGAACTTACCTTAATGTCCCTGGGGTGGGTCCCTCCATCCTTGGGTGTCCTCCTGGGGTGGGCAAGGGTGGCAGGGGGTGTCCCTGGGGGCAGGGGAGGGCACCTCTGGGCTCATTCTGAGCCCACAGGTCCGTTAACGCCTGCCCTGACCCAGGCGTTAAAATCCGGCGCTAA
Organism: Pleurodeles waltl; assembly: GCF_031143425.1. Taxonomy (NCBI): domain Eukaryota; kingdom Metazoa; phylum Chordata; class Amphibia; order Caudata; family Salamandridae; genus Pleurodeles; species Pleurodeles waltl. Next base: position 254,644,593 of record NC_090443.1, on the reverse strand, counting down.
TGCAGGTTTTTTAGACCCGCCCACTCCCGGGCGTCATTGTTGCCCGGGAGTATAAATACGACGCATATGCATCGGAGTCATTTTTTAAGACGGGAACGCCTACCTTGCATATCATTAACGCAAGGAAGGTGTTCACGCAAAAAAATGACGCTAACTCCATGAACTTTGGTGCTAGACGCGTCTAACGCCAAAGTATAAATATGGAGTTAGTTTTGCGTCGAATTTGCGTAAAAAAAAACGACGCAAATTTGGCGCAAACGGAGTATAAATATGCCCCTCAGTGTTATGGGTGTGACTTGTCTAACCCCTACCACTTGATCTGCCTTCAATTGGAGGTTCCCACCATTGCTTAATAGCACTTGCTTGCTCTCTCTGCCTTGCACCCTCCAGAAGAGTCGAGTTCACTTAATTGATTTTGTGGGGCAGATCATTTAGGTTCAGGCACGGGGGACGCTTTCCTTATATCCCCAAGTATAACAGTTATGCTAGCCAATTTCTCATGCATCATGTTACTCATAGTTGTCATATACTCTGTTAGGGTGACAATCTCGCCCCTCAAAAAATTGAACTGGGACTCAACAAGATCTTCGCCTAGTTTACCTGGCTGGTTAGGTGTCTCCTCTATGCACTTAGCTTTATTGCCATTGGTACTGTCCATTGGGGACACAAGTGGTGCAAAGTGATTAGAACACTATATAGTAGGTGCTACAGGCACTTGCAGAATTGGCACCCTCGATTGTAAGTGTCCAATAGGAAATGCAGGAATCATAGGGGTGACAAGTTTTAAATGGTTCTTCCTTGGAGACTTGACCTGGGGCTCTCTACTCATGGGAGGAAAGAAAGACATTCTGTCCTGCGTTGTGGCGTCCACTCCCCTCTTCCCTGACATTTTTGACTTAGGGGCTACTAGGCTTTTCACTTCCTTAATTAGGTTGTCTATTTGGCCCATAGTGTAGTTCTCAGCTGAATGCCTAGGTAATTTCCTAATACCTCCGAGTGTGTTATGGTTGCCGCTGGCTTTCCTTTTCCCCATCCTACTTACAAGGGTTAATCAAACTTCAAATATCCTTTTTAGAGACTGAGAGGAAAAATAACACAAGGGACTAGGGTTTAAATAATAACAGTATCAGCGATTCACCAAAGGAACTCCTGGTGGATGGCCAACAGGATGGCCAGGAGTAGGGGCCCTGCACCGCCTCTTCGCCCAGGCATGTCTGGCGGCGCGGGAAAGCTGAAGCGCTAATCAGCGCACGTCTGGTGGTGCTCAGGCGCCGCCCCCTGCATCCTCAGGGCACCGCGATCTCCCTGGGCGTCCCGCGGTGCGGGAAAGCTGGAGCGCTAAGTATCACACGTCTGGTGGTGCTCCAGTGCCTTCCCTTGCATCCTCGGCCAGTTCGATCTCACTGGGCATCCCGCAGCGTGGGAAAGCTGAAGCGCTAAAAGCACACGTCTGGTGGTGCTCCGGCGCTGCCCCCTGGCTAATGAATTCACATACAAACTTGATCTCTCATATTGATTAAGGACATATATTTTGAGTGCACAGGTGTATTTATTCAATGTCAAAAAACACATGATTGTTGGGGCAGTGAAAGAGAGTGGGCACATGGTGAACAACATACTCAGGTACATATGATCAGCTGTTGGTTGCACAGGGGTATTGTCCATGTGGCCATTTTAAGATGGTGTGATGGCAGTGGCATGTCAATAAGGTAGCTCAGTGGCACACAAGGGAGACAGTTCACAGCAGAGTCACTTCCTGGCCCTGGGCTTGGTCTTGGCTGGTGTTTCAGTGGCATATATGGGTCTGAGGGCAAGTTTGCGAAGGTGCAGCTGGGCTGCAGTGTTGGGGGTGCTGGTTTCCTGTGTGTCCTCTGGCAGTGCCACCAGTCCAGTAGTTGCTGCTGATGTAGGAGGCAGGGCAGTGTCCTGGCTAGTGGTCGGGGCTTGCAGGTGGGTGGAGGACTCAGGCTGGCTGTGGTACTGGTGCTGCAGCACCCCTGCAATGGACACCATAGTGGCTTTGAACTGTTTCCATTGCTCCATGGCCTCCTGGTGGTGTGCTTTCTGCAGCCTCTGATTCTGTTCCAGGGTGGCCAAGATCTGGCTCCTCTTGTCCTGGGTATGGCGGTATGCTCCAAGGACCTCAGATATCACCTCCTGGGCTGCAGCATCCATCCTTTGGCCACCCCCATGGACCACTGATGCCCTCCCACTGGCCCTAGCCCCTGTGCCTGTGTCCCCTAGAAAGGTCTGTCAGTCCCACTTGCAGTTGGCCCTTCATCATCCTGCGTGTTGGTGGGTGGAGACTCTGGCCTCTGTACATGGGGGTTGCCAGTCTGTGTCCGGGAGACACTGGTGTGGGGTTGTTTGGCCGGAGCTGATCATGGTGTCTGGGTGGTAGGGTGTCAGTGGTATCCTAGGTGGGGCTTCTGGTGGGTGACAGTTCAGGACTGTGTGATGGGCCAGGGGGTTCCTCTATTTTCAGACATCCCTCTGCACTCTCCTGAGTGAGGCCTCTGTCTTCAGGTGGAGGGCTGGCATGCGTTGACGTCTCCATCCAGGTGGCATGGGTGGTGGTGTCTGTGTGTGGGGGAACAGACAGGTGGGTGACAGGTGCTTTATCGGCAATTGCTGCACTGCTTGGCACTATTTGATGGTTATATTCCCCTGTTATGGCATGCAACGTCCCTTCGTGTACATTTAGTTTCATTTTATGTGGGGGGTGGAGTTGGCATTGTGGGTGCTGTAGTGACACTGGGATTCCATTCAGTGGTAGGTGACTGTGCACAGGGGGCTGGACGGAGATCTGTTTGTGGGACTGTGGGCACGCAGGTGACTTGGATGTGAGTATGTGGGTGTTGTGGACTGGGGTGGGGATGGGGTCCTGGTGGTAGTGAAAGGAATGGGGAGATACATGCATTATAGGTGGGGTGACTGTTAGGGTATTGTAGTTGACTTACCTGAGTCCATTCCTCCAGTGAGTCCGGTGAAGCCCTCCAGGTGCAGGATAGCCAGGACCTTCTCCTCCCAGTCAGTGTATTTGGGGGGAGTAGGTGGGGGACCACCACCATCAGTCTTCTGTACGGTGATGTACCTGGATGACATTGAGCGAACCTTCTTTGCCAGGTGGGGTAATTGCCTATGGGTGCACCACCTATGCAGGGTTCCCTAAGCCTACATGCCCTATCATATACTGGGGACTTATAGGTACGGTGGGTTAGCCAATTATAATTAGCTTAATTTGAATTCTCCTTCTATTCAGAGCACAGGCCCTGGGACTGGTCAACAGTACCCAGGCCACCATCAGAGTCAGGAAAACACCAGCAAAAAGTGAAAAATGGGGGCAAAAAGTTAGGGGGCCTATGCAATTCAGCCCTGTTTTCTCTCACAGATGATGACCAGATAAATTGTGAAAGGTCGAAATGCCACTGACAGTTTTCCAGCTGAAAAAGATGCTTAGACTGGACTAGCATTCTCTGACAAAATGGCTTTGGAGATTTTATCAGCACCCCTAATGATAAATGAGATAAACCTTACCCAACCCATGCACAAGCAGAGAGATGGGGCAGCTTGGTTAAACTGAAAAAGGACCAGGTGAAGACACTACCCTACAGTGCAGTGGTGAAAGAGTACTTTTGGGCATATGCAGCCCAATATGGGACTCATATTCGCAAACAAACTTATTTTTTTACAGGGCAAAAGTTCAGGAAAGATTGGTCTCTGATCCTATGACTTTTTACACACGATTGCCTAATGCTAATCATCAATACAGACAAATTACTTTCTGATGAAATGGTAATACAGATAAAATTAAATGAGGACAAACTAAATGCACAGATCAGGATCAGTACTTTCAAAATGAAATTAGAAGGGGCTAACAGAGCGATCAATGACTATAAGAAATTCTTAACCCAGCGAAACATCTCCAAACTACAAAAGTATGTAAAAACAATCTCACACAAGATCATCTACCCCTACATAAAGGATGATTACCAAATTAAAGACTAAGGGGCATATTTATACTCTGTTTGCGACGGAATTGCGTCTTTTTTTTTACGCAATTCCGACGCAAAACTAACTCCATATTTATATTTTGGCGTTAGACGCGTCTAGCGCCAAAGTCCATGGAGTTTGCGTTATTTTTTAGCGTGGACACCTACTTTGCGTTAATGAGATGCAAGGTAGGCGTTCCCGTCTAAAATATTGACTCCGAGGCATGTGCGCTGTATTTACACTCCCGGGCAAAATTCACGCCCGGGAGTGGGCGGGTCAAAAAAAATGACGTACGCCCGCTTTTGCGCCGTTTTTTAGCGCCTGGACAAGGCAGGCGTTAAGGGACCTGTGGGCTCGGAAGGAGCCCAGAGGTGCCCTCCCATGCCCCCAGGGACACCCCCTGTCACCCTTGCCCACCCCAGGAGGACACCCAAGGCTGGAGGGACCCATCCCAGGGACATGAACGTAAGTTCCGGTAAGTACTTTAAAAAAAAAAAAATTGTGGCATAGGGGGGCCTGATTTGTGCCCCCCTATATGCCACTATGCCCAATGACCATGCCCAGGGGACAGAAGTCCCCTGGGCATGGCCATTGGGCAAGGGGGCATGACTCCTGTCTTTGCTAAGACAGGAGTCATTTCTATGGGGGTTGGGAGTCGAAATAAATGGCGCAAATCGGGTTGAGGCGAAAACTTTGCCTCAGCCTGACTAGCCCCATTTTTTGGCGCCCAAGCTCCATATCCCCCTCGCCGGCGCTGCCTGGTGTACGTCGTTTTTTTTCACGCACACCAGGCAGCACCGGCGGCTAACGCCGGCTAACGTCATTGATTAAATATGGCGCCCGCATGGCGCTTCAGAATGGCGTTAGCCGGCGCTAATTTTTTTGACGCAAAACTGCGTTAGCGCAGTTTTGCGTCAAAAAGTATAAAAATGGCCCTAATTGTTTGTGAAAAACAAAAAAAGATTCAATGCAATGAGTCATGGCAGTCTAACTCAGACTCTGTTGGCTGGTCTAATGATAGCTCCAATATCTGTGGGAGAAATAGGCAAAGAAATCGGAGAGCAAAAAGTACAATTATCCAATTATCCTTTCTTCTAGAACTCACCTCTACATAGCGTACATTTGAGCTCATCCTTATGGGTCCCCACCACCAATTAGGTCAGCCGCACCACCTTTTTTTCAGGGCAACCAACTTTTTTAGGAAGAGGTGAATAGTGAGGGAGGAGAGTAGATTGGTAAGTCCAGTGGGAAGAACCAGAGATAGAGAGAATGCGGACAAGGAGCAAAACAAAGGAACCACAGCCAGGGACAAGGGTCTAGTGGTCAAATCTCACATAAATAATTACAGCAGGTAAGATCAAAGTACTGAAGAGGGGCCTAGGTTTTTTGCACACTACCTTTATGGAAGAATTCGGATTACGCTGAAAGGTGGTGGAATTTTGGGGGAAAGTCAGATTAAACGCTTTTTTGCAAAGTAGCTCACCAGCAGAGACAGAAGAGTGTCATACTGACTTAAAACGTAAGTCCTATTTCAATTCCCCCAATACTGCAATACCACCAGAAATGTTTGTTTTCAAAGAAGTGGTCTTAAGAGATATTGAATCTTTAGATGCAAAGGATAGGTCCCACACAATTAAAAACAAGAACTAATTGTATCATTAAAAAAGCAGGCAAAGGTGGGGTGATAGTTGTCGAAACTAAGAATGACTATCATGAGACGTGCATTGGTATATTTGCGGGATCAACGTAAATATAAAATCCTCAATTGTGACTCCACCCATGCCATTGAAAAAGCGATCAAAAGCTTAGTTCAGCCAGCTAAGCGAAATGGGTGGATCACACATACAGAGAGGGAAATTCTTTTAGCTAGGAACCCTAGATTACCAACCTCTATACATTACCAAAGTTACATAATATACATAAGCAACATTTTCCAGTACGCAATATACCTATTGTCTCGGATATTGGTTCTATTTTAGAGTCTTTGTTAGACCTGACAGCCTTAGGGTGGTCACCTCTAACTTTTTGCCTGCCTCCCTCCACATTTTAGACACTTTTCTTTTGGTTTTAAGACTGCGCACTTTACCACTGCTAACCAGTGCTAAAGTGCATATGCTCTCTCCCTTTAAACATGGTAACATTGGATCATACCCAATTGGATCATTTAATTTAATTATAAGTCGCTAATAAAGTGCACTGTATGTGCCCAGAGCCTGTAGATTAAATGCTACTAGTGGGCCTGCAGCACTGATTGTGCCACCCGCTTAAGTAGCCCCTTAACCTTGCCTCAGGCCTACCATTGCAAGGCCTATGTGTGCAGTTTCACTGTCAATTCGACTTGACATTTAAACGTACTTGCCAAGCCTAAAACTACCCTTTTTCTACATATAAGTTATCCCTACGGTATGCCCTAGGTAACCCATAGGGCAGGGTGCTGTGTAGGCAAAAGGCAGGACATGTACCTGTGTAGTTTACATGTCCTGGTATTGTAAAACTCCTAACTTCATTTTTACACTGCTGTGAGGCCTGCTCCCTTTATAGTCTAACATTGGGGCTGCCCTCATATGTTGCTTGAGTAATAGCTGCTGATATGAAAGGAGTAGGAAGGTCATATTTAGTATGGTCAGAATGGTGATACAAAATCCTGCTGACTGGTGAAGTTGGATTTAATATTACTATTTTATAAATGCCACTTTTAGAAAGTCCTTCTGTGCCTTACAAACCATGTCTGGTTGGGTTTAGTTGAAAGCTCCCTTGTGCATTCACTCAGACACACCCCAAACACAGGATACTCAGCCTCACTTGCAAACATCTGCATTTTGAATGAATCTTCCTGGGCTGGGAGGATAGAGGGCCTGACACTTGAATGTCAAAGGACAGTAGCCTGCCCTCACACAAAGGACTGCCACAGCCCCTACTGGGACCCTGGCAGACAGTATTGAACTGAAAGGGGATCGTGTGCACTTCTAAACCACTCTTTGAAGTCTCCCCCACTTCAAAGGTCAATTTGGGTATTTAAACAGGGCCTCTGCCCCTACAAACTCAGACACTTCCTGGAGAAGAAACCTGAACCAGAACCTGCATCCTGCCAAGAAGAACTGCCTGGCTGCCCAAAGGACTCACCTGTCTGCTTTCTGTGAAGGACTGCTGCCTTGCTGTTGCCCTGCTGCTTTGCTGTTCTCTGACTGTGGTGAAAAAGTGCTCTCCAAGGGATTGGATAGATCTTGCCTCCTATTCTCTGAAGTCTCAGGACCAAAAAGACTTCATCTCTACAAGAAGGACTCCTTGTGCAGCGAAATTTGAGGCACAGCCTGCCAGAAACAACGCACAGCCTGCACCGCAGTGATAAATTTACTGCACGCCGAACCAGAACGAGGCAGCCCAACTTTGCATCGGGAAGATCTATGCAGCCCCAGCGTAATGACCAGAAGTTTGACGCATGGCCCACTGGATCAATGCACAGCCAAGGCAGAACGACACAGCCTGACTTCCAGAGAGGAATCTATGCAGCGCCTGCTGTGCGGTAGAAAATTTGAGGCAATGCCCACTGAATAGAAGCAGCTTCTGTGACTTCGTCCGCGCGTGGTCCCCGGGGTGTCCGAAAACCACGCAACCCAAAGAGAATTCACGACCGAGCACCGGAAATCGACGCACAGCCGTCCCTGCGTGAAAACTAAACAGTGCAGCGCCGTGTGCGGCCCGAAAAATCAATGCACACCCCTTTGTTTCCACGCATCTCCTCCTCTGCAGCTCTTTGTGGAGATTTTGCACAGGAACCAGGTACTTTATGTTTGAAAGAGATATTTGTTGCTTTTAAAAGACTTCATACACTTTATATCACTTTTTTAGTGATCTCAACATATACTTATTGCATTTTAATCATTGTTACCTGCATTTATCCAGATAAATATTATATATTTTTCTAAACACTGTGTGGGGTATGTTTGTGGTGCTATACTGTGTTGCTGTATGATTTATTGCACAAATAGTTTACACATTGCCTTCTAAGTTAAGCCTGACTGCTTAGTGCCAAGCTACCAGAGGGTGGGCACAGGATCATTTGGATTGTGTGAGACTTATCCTGACTAGAGTGAGGGTCCTTGCTTGGACAGGGGGTAACCTGACTGCCAAGCAAAGACCCCATTTCTAACAGTCTTTATCAGAATATGTAGACTGGTTCCTTCGACTTCTAGTCCAACAAATGGCATCCTATATAAATGATGCAAAGCACTTATGAAACATTCTGGAAAACATTGATTTTGACCCTGAAAATCAACTGTTGATTATTCTTGATGTTGAATCCCTCTACATAAGTATACCACAAGAGGAAAGCATTTGTGTAGTTTGAAATCTACTTTCAGAAAGGGAGTGGGATTTCAAAGCCCCAAGAGAATGGGTAGTTGACCTTATGCATTTGGTGCTGAAGTTTTTTTTTGTAATACGAGGGAACAATCCACCTGCAACGGAATGGGACATCGAAGGGCAGAAAATTCGCCCCAAGTATACTATGCCTCTCCGTACATCATTTTGAAATTGAATATATATGGTCAAATAATCCATTTAACCCCTTCCCCGCCAGGGACGTAATGGTTACGTCCATGGCAGCGCCCGTGTGGCGCCATGGACGTAACCATTACGTCCTGGGACTGGCAGTCGGGGGAAGCGCTAGCGCTTCCCCCGAGGGCCGCCCCCCAACACCCCCAGGCCAGGGCTGAAAGGGGAATCCCTTCCCCTTTCACGCCCCCCCCAAGCCCCCCCATGACGTCAGCGCGCAATTGGGTGCTGATTTCATGGAAAGGGGGAAAGACGCGCTGGAAGCCATTTGCTTCCAGCGCGTCAAGGGAGAAGGTGAGTATTTCACCTTCGTGCGGGGTGGGGGTGCTCTGAGAGAGGCATCGAGGGAAAGGAAAGGGTTTTCCTTTCCCTCGATGTCTCTTTGAGCATTCCTGCTGCCCGATCGCGATGCGATCGGGCAGCAGGAATGCCCAATAGACACCAGGGATTTCTCTTTTGAGTGCTTACTAGTGTAGGGGAGCGACCCCTTGGGCAAGGGTCGCTCCCCTTTGGGGGGAAATGTATTTTACATCGTTTCTGCCCCCCCTGGGGGCAGATTGGCCCTATTTTTAGGCCGATCTGCCCCCAAGGGGGGCAGAAAGCCACTAGACACCAGGGATTTTATTGTTGATTTTTATTTTTTGTGTTGGGGGGCGGCCCCTTGGGCAAGGGTCGCTCCCCTTTGGGGGCAAATGTATTTTACGTCGTTTCTGCCCCCCCTGGGGGCAGATTGGCCCTATTTTTAGGCCGATCTGCCCCCAAGGGGGGCAGAAAGCCACTAGACACCAGGGATTTTATTGTTGATTTTTATTTTTTGTGTTGGGGGCGGCCCCTTGGGCAAGGGTCGCCCCCAGGGGCCCACATGTATTTTTGGGCAGTTCTGCCCCCCTTGGGGGCAGAGAGGCCTATTTTTTTTAGGCCTTTCTGTCCCCAAGGAGGGCAGAATCCCCATAGCACCAGGGATACTATATGTGTGTGTGTGTGCTTTGTGTGGGGGTGTGGCCCCTTGGGCAAGGGTCGCTCCCCCCAAAGGGTGCAATGTAATCTGGGCGATTTCTGCCCCCTCCCCTTGGGGGTAGATTGGCCTATTTTTTTTTTAGGCCCATCTTCCCCCAAGCAGAGAAGACTAGACACAAGGGAAAATGAAAAAATGGTTAGTGGCGGAGTGTTTGTCAACTGGCGAAGTATTTGCTTTTATGATAATAACAGTTTTTCTCCTTTTTGTTCTAGTTCAAAGCTTTTGCTGACTTTGCTGTGGCTTGTTGCAGTTTTGGCAGTAGTTGTCCTGCGGTTTGCGTAGTTGCATGTTTTAGGTAAGTAAATAAATTTACTCCAAGTGAGTATTGTTGCAATGCATGAATGACATGTTTGTAGGTGGTGTACTGAATGCAGGATTGTGTGTGAAATTGTCCTTAGAGTTATACACAATGATTATTGTGTTGTCTTATGTCTAATTTGCTTTTCTTTTTCTCTTTTTAGTGGGATATCGTTGGTGATTGCTGTGGCTGTGCAGAGTAGTTGCTGGTGAGTCAAGCTTTTTCAGGCAAGTGAGCAGTATAGTTTTTGAGTTTATAATTCTTAGTGATAAACCTATACTTTGTTACTTATCTTACAAAGTGCTGGTTGTTGGTGGTGTATTTGTCCAGTTAATTTTTGTAGGAAGGATCATGGCCAGCCGTAGGTGACTGCTCAGCAGGTTGTTAGTGTGATTTTTTAGTCATCTTCTGACCATGAATATGAGACTGACTCTGCATATGAGGCAGAGGAGGAAGTGCAGGATTCTGGAAGTGAATTTTCTGTCAGAGATGAATCATCTGATGATGAAGCCACTCTCAGTGCTGATGAAGGGCCTGTTTTAGAGGAGGACAGTGATGTGCCAATGGTGCAGGAGCCAGCGGCTGAAAGGCTTCCCATTGGAAGACCTGACGCATGGGTTGCACCAAACATGGAGCAGCCACAGTTGCCTGCGTTTACTGGTTTTCCAGGGTGTCGAGTTAATTCGGAAAACTTTATGCCCGTCAACTTTTTTGAGTTGTTTATGGACGATATATTTTTGGAAGAGATTGTTGAGCAGACTAATTTGTACGCAGAGTTGTTTTTGAGGGACAACGCTGCCAGACTTAGGCCACACTCTAGAGCTAGCCGGTGGATTCCCACAAATCTGGAAGAGTTGAAAAAGTTCTTGGGTTTAACTTTTTTGATGGGGCTTATAAGGAAGCCGTTGCTGTCTTCATATTGGTCTACTAGTCCCTTGATGGCAACTGCTATATTTCCTGCCATCATGAGTCGTAACCGCTGTTTTAGCCTTGCCACGAGATCATCCTGATTCTGACCGTCTTTTTAAGATTAGACCTGTCCTTGATCATTTGGTAGATCGGTTTTCAGAGATCTATGTTCCAGGGAAAGAAATATCTGTAGATGAGTCTTTGGTCCTGTTCAAGGGTCGTTTGGTTTTTAGGCAGTACATTCCTAGCAAGAGGGCACGGTATGGAATTAAATTGTATATGCTGTCAGAAAGTAGTACAGGATATGTTTATAATTTCCGGGTCTACACTGGTAGGGATTCCAATATTGACCCCCCTGGTTGTCCTCCCACTTTTGGAGTTAGTGAGAAAATTGTGTGGGAACTTGGTAGACGACTGTTTAACAAAGGTCACCATTTATATGTAGATAACTTCTACACTGGAGTTCGGTTGTTCAAGGAGTTGTTCAGAGTGGACACTGTTGCTTGTGGCACAATCCGCTCTAATCGGAAAGGCTATCCAAAAGAGCTTGTCTGTAAAAAACTTGAGAAGGGACAGTGCAGTGCCTTGCGGAATGATGAGCTGCTAGCTCTGAAATTTGTAGACAAGAGGGATGTATACATGCTAAGCACCATCCATGATGAGAGTACTTCACCTGTGGCTGTTTGGGGTCAGGTTGCCGAAGTGCGCAAACCTGTGTGCATCTTAGACTATAATAAGCACATGGGTGGTGTTGATAGAGTAGATCAGAGGTTAGAACCTTACACTGCTGCTCGTAAGTCTTATGTGTGGTATAAGAAATTAGCGCTTCACTTGTTCCACTTGGCAACTTTTAATGCTTTTGTTGTGTTTAAGGATAGTTCTCCAGAGTCAAGGATGACATTTGTGAAATTTCAGGAGTCTATCATAGCTAGCCTTGTTGTGCTGGAACAGGCAAGAGTTCCTAGAGAAGCAGTGGTGGAGGATGTGGCTAGATTGAAAGATCGTCACTTTGCTGAGCACATTCCTCCCACGGCCAAAAAAAACTTTCCTGCTAAGAGATGTAGAGTCTGTGCTCGAAGAGGTATCAGGAAGGAGACTAGGATGTACTGCCCTGATTGTCCTTCAAAGCCTGGGCTGTGTGTGGGTGGCTGTTTCAGGAGCTACAACACACAGAAGAATTATTGGGAAATTCCGTGAGCGTAAACTGGTGTTTTATATTTTTATATGTTCGGTTTCACGGTTGGCATTAGTCATGTATTCAGTTAGAGCTTTTGTGTTTGTAGTTTTGTACTAATTTATGATTAGTGGTTTCTTTGTTGTTTAAAAACAAAAAAAAGGGGATGGCATGTGTAGAGTGGCGCTTGGCTGGCGGCGTGGGTGGGGTGGCGCTTGGCTGGCGGTGTGTGTGGGGTGGCGCTTGGCTGGCGGTGTGTGTGGGGTGGCGCTTGGCTGGCGGTGTGTGTGGGGTGGCGCTGGGCTGGCGGTGTGTGTGGGGTGGCGCTGGGCTGGCGGGGTGTGTGGGGTGGCGCTTGGCTGGCGGTGTGTGTGGGGTGGCGCTTGGCTGGCAGTGCCGGCCAAACGCCAGTCCACACACTCATCAGCTGGTGTGATTGCTGTATCAGGCATGTGGGCGTATGAAAGTGATGGGCCCTTGACTGGCGCTGTCTGTGGATGCGAGTCTTGTAATGTGCTGGGCCCGTGGCTGGCGGCGTGAATGGTCTAGTGCATGTCATGTATGAAAGGTGTGTGAATGGACTGTAAAGCGGTTGGTGCCTTGTCGTGGCTTTACAGCTCACGAGCTGTGAGTCATTGGTTCAGTTTTTTGGCCTTTCAGTTATTACCAGTGCATTTCACTTTTGTGTGAATCTCTTGTTAATAAAATTTGATCTACTGGACCATCACTCACCCTCCTGACAAATCCAACCAGTATGTGTGGTACAAATGAATAAAACCTGCTACGCTGTAATCAGGCGTCGCAGCACACTTGAGACACGCAAGGTGCCTCGGGTGGGACCCCGATGATGAAGCATGCCACCAACTTGGTTGGTGGGTGAGGGGTCTTCTTCACATAACCTAAGTGTGTTTCTTTTCACAATTTTAGTGTTTGGCACATCACGGACGTATGTGCACACATCAAAGTGATATATTCCAAAAATACCTGTGTTTGGGGGGGAGGGCCCACCTATGTTTTTGGTCCTGGGTGCGGCCGTCATGTAGGGAAACCTACAAAACCCAGAAACTTTTTAAAACTAAGCACCCCAAGGAGTCTAGGGAGGTGTGGCTTGCGTGGCTCCCCCAACATTTTCTTACCCAGACTCCTCTGTAAACCTCAAAATTTGCATAAAAAAGCATATTTTCCTGATTTTTCTTAGTAGGATCACCGCTCCAGCACAAAATTCCTACTCCCCAGTTTTCCCCTCAGTCTCCCAAGTAAAATGACACCTCACTTATGTGGGTCCCCAAAGCAGAGTCCGTCTAAAGATGTATAAAGGAATATGCCCTTATAAACTTGCTGTGCTATCCCTTCTATCCCTTCAGGTTTTGGGCCTTATTCTGTTGCAGGCACCTGGCCCACCCACACAAGTGAGGTATCATTTTTATCGGGAGACTTGGGGGAACGCTGGGTGGAAGGAAATTTGTGGCTCCTCTCAGATTCCAGAACTTTCTGCCACAGAAATTTGAGGAACATGTGTTTTTTTAGCCATATTTTGAGGTTTGCAAAGGATTCTGGGTAACAGAACCTGGTCAGAGCCCCATAAGTCACCCCATATTGGATTCCCCTAGGTCTCTAGTTTTCAAAAATGCATAGGTTTGGTAGGTTTCCCTAGGTGCCGGCTGAGCTAGAGGCCAAAATCTACAGGTAGGCACTTTGCAAAAAACACCTCTGTTTTCTTTCAAAAAATGTGATGTGTGCACGTTGCATTTTGGGGCATTTCCTATCCCGGGCTCTAGGCCTACCCACACAAGTGAGGTATCATTTTTATCGGGAGACTTGGGGGAACGCTGGGTGGAAGGAAATTTGTGGCTCCTCTCAGATTCCAGAACTTTCTGCCACAGAAATGTGAGGAACATGTGTTTTTTTAGCCAAATTTTGAGGTTTGCAAAGGATTCTGGGTAACAGAACCTGGTCCGAGCCCCGCAAGTCACCCCTCCTTGGATTCCCCTAGGTCTCTAGTTTTCATAAATGCACACGTTTGGTAGGTTTCCCTAGGTGCCGTCTGAGCTAGAGGCCAAAATCTACAGGTAGGCACTTCGCAAAAAACACCTCTGTTTTCTTCCAAAATTTAGGATGTGTCCACGTTGCGCTTTGGGGTGTTTCCTGTCGCGGGCGCTAGGCCTACCCACGCAAGTGAGGTATCATTTTTATCGGGAGACTTGGGGGAACGCTGGGTGGAAGGAAATTTGTGGCTCCTCTCAGATTCCAGAACTTTCTGCCACAGAAATGTGAGGAACATGTGTTTTTTTAGCCAAATTTTGAGGTTTGCAAAGGATTCTGGGTAACAGAACCTGGTCCGAGCCCCGCAAGTCACCCCTCCTTGGATTCCCCTAGGTCTCTAGTTTTCAGAAATGCACAGGTTTGGTAGGTTTCCCTAGGTGCCGGCTGAGCTAGAGGCCAAAATCTACAGGTAGGCACTTCTCAAAAAACACCTCTGTTTTCTTCCAAAATTTAGGATGTGTCCACGTTGCGCTTTGAGGTGTTTCCTGTCGCGGGCGCTAGGCCTACCCACGCAAGTGAGGTTTCATTTTTATCGGGAGACTTGGGGGAACGCTGGGTGCAAGTAAATTTGTGGCTCCTCTCAGATTCCAGAACTTTCTGCCACAGAAATGTGAGGAACATGTGTTTTTTTAGCCAAATTTTGAGGTTTGCAAAGGATTCTGGGTAACAGAACCTGGTCCGAGCCCCACAAGTCACCCCTCCTTGGATTCCCCTAGGTCTCTAGTTTTCAGAAAGGCACAGGTTTGGTAGGTTTCCCTAGGTGCCGGGTGAGCTAGAGGCCAAAATCTACAGGTAGGCACTTCGCAAAAAACACCTCTGTTTTCTTCCAAAATTTAGGATGTGTCCACGTTGCGCTTTGGGGTGTTTCCTGTCGCGGGCGCTAGGCCTACCCACGCAAGTGAGGTATCATTTTTATCGGGAGACTTGGGGGAACGCTGGGTGGAAGGAAATTTGTGGCTCCTCTCAGATTCCAGAACTTTCTGCCACAGAAATGTGAGGAACATGTGGTTTTTTAGCCACATTTTGAGGTTTGCAAAGGATTCTGGGTAACAGAACCTGGTCCGAGCCCCGCAAGTCACCCCTCCTTGGATTCCCCTAGGTTTCTAGTTTTCAGAAATGCACAGGTTTGGTAGGTTTCCCTAGGAGCCGGCTGAGCTAGAGGCCAAAATCTACAGGTAGGCACTTCGCAAAAAACACCTCTGTTTTCTTCCAAAATTTAGGATGTGTCCACGTTGCGCTTTGGGGTGTTTCCTGTCGCGGGCGCTAGGCCTACCCACGCAAGTGAGGTATCATTTTTATCGGGAGACTTGGGGGAACGCTGGGTGGAAGGAAATTTGTGGCTCCTCTCAGATTCCAGAACTTTCTGCCACAGAAATGTGAGGAACATGTGTTTTTTTAGCCAAATTTTGAGGTTTGCAAAGGATTCTGGGTAACAGAACCTGGTCAGAGCCCCATAAGTCACCCCATCTTGGATTCCCCTAGGTCTCTAGTTTTCAAAAATGCATAGGTTTGGTAGGTTTCCCTAGGTGCCGGCTGAGCTAGAGGCCAAAATCTACAGGTAGGCACTTTGCAAAAAACACCTCTGTTTTCTTTCAAAAAATGTGATGTGTGCACGTTGCATTTTGGGGCATTTCCTGTCCCGGGCGCTAGGCCTACCCACACAAGTGAGGTATCATTTTTATCGGGAGACTTGGGGGAACGCTGGGTGGAAGGAAATTTGTGGCTCCTCTCAGATTCCAGAACTTTCTGCCACAGAAATGTGAGGAACATGTGTTTTTTTAGCCAAATTTTGAGGTTTGCAAAGGATTCTGGGTAACAGAACCTGGTCCGAGCCCCGCAAGTCACCCCTCCTTGGATTCCCCTAGGTCTCTAGTTTTCAGAAATGCACAGGTTTGGTAGGTTTCCCTAGGTGCCGGCTGAGCTAGAGGACAAAATCTACAGGTAGGCACTTCTCAAAAAACACCTCTGTTTTCTTCCAAAATTTAGGATGTGTCCACGTTGCGCTTTGAGGTGTTTCCTGTCGCGGGCGCTAGGCCTACCCACGCAAGTGAGGTTTCATTTTTATCGGGAGACTTGGGGGAACGCTGGGTGCAAGTAAATTTGTGGCTCCTCTCAGATTCCAGAACTTTCTGCCACAGAAATGTGAGGAACATGTGTTTTTTTAGCCAAATTTTGAGGTTTGCAAAGGATTCTGGGTAACAGAACCTGGTCCGAGCCCCGCAAGTCACCCCTCCTTGGATTCCCCTAGGTCTCTAGTTTTCAGAAATGCACAGGTTTGGTAGGTTTCCCTAGGTGCCGGCTGAGCTAGAGGCCAAAATCTACAGGTAGGCACTTCTCAAAAAACACCTCTGTTTTCTTCCAAAATTTAGGATGTGTCCACGTTGCGCTTTGAGGTGTTTCCTGTCGCGGGCGCTAGGCCTACCCACGCAAGTGAGGTTTCATTTTTATCGGGAGACTTGGGGGAACGCTGGGTGGAAGGAAATTTGTGGCTCCTCTCAGATTCCAGAACTTTCTGCCACAGAAATGTGAGGAACATGTGTTTTTTTAGCCACATTTTGAGGTTTGCAAAGGATTCTGGGTAACAGAACCTGATCCGAGCCCCGCAAGTCACCCCTCCTTGGATTCCCCTAGGTCTCTAGTTTTCAGAAATGCACAGGTTTGGTAGGTTTCCCTAGGTGCCGTCTGAGCTAGAGGCCAAAATCTACAGGTAGACACTTCGCAAAAAACACCTCTGTTTTCTTCCAAAATTTAGGATGTGTCCACGTTGCGCTTTGGGGTGTTTCCTGTCGCGGGCGCTAGGCCTACCCACGCAAGTGAGGTATCATTTTTATCGGGAGACTTGGGGGAACGCTGGGTGGAAGGAAATTTGTGGCTCCTCTCAGATTCCAGAACTTTCTGCCACAGAAATGTGAGGAACATGTGTTTTTTTAGCCAAATTTTGAGGTTTGCAAAGGATTCTGGGTAACAGAACCTGGTCCGAGCCCCGCAAGTCACCCCTCCTTGGATTCCCCTAGGTCTCTAGTTTTCAGAAATGCACAGGTTTGGTAGGTTTCCCTAGGTGCCGGCTGAGCTAGAGGCCAAAATCTACAGGTAGGCACTTCTCAAAAAACACCTCTGTTTTCTTCCAAAATTTAGGATGTGTCCACGTTGCGCTTTGAGGTGTTTCCTGTCGCGGGCGCTAGGCCTACCCACGCAAGTGAGGTTTCATTTTTATCGGGAGACTTGGGGGAACGCTGGGTGCAAGTAAATTTGTGGCTCCTCTCAGATTCCAGAACTTTCTGCCACAGAAATGTGAGGAACATGTGTTTTTTTAGCCAAATTTTGAGGTTTGCAAAGGATTCTGGGTAACAGAACCTGGTCCGAGCCCCACAAGTCACCCCTCCTTGGATTCCCCTAGGTCTCTAGTTTTCAGAAAGGCACAGGTTTGGTAGGTTTCCCTAGGTGCCGGCTGAGCTAGAGGCCAAAATCTACAGGTAGGCACTTCGCAAAAAACACCTCTGTTTTCTTCCAAAATTTAGGATGTGTCCACGTTGCGCTTTGGGGTGTTTCCTGTCACGGGTGCTAGGCCTACCCACGCAAGTGAGGTATCATTTTTATCGGGAGACTTGGGGGAACGCTGGGTGGAAGGAAATTTGTGGCTCCTCTCAGATTCCAGAAATTTCTGCCACAGAAATGTGAGGAACATGTGTTTTTTTAGCCAAATTTTGAGGTTTGCAAAGGATTCTGGGTAACAAAACCTGGTCCGAGCCGCGCAAGTCACCCCTCCTTGGATTTCCCTAGGTCTCTAGTTTTCAGAAATGCACAGGTTTGGTAGGTTTCCCTAGGTGCCGGCTGAGCTAGAGGCCAAAATCTACAGGTAGGCACTTCTCAAAAAACACCTCTGTTTTCTTCCAAAATTTAGGATGTGTCCACGTTGCGCTTTGAGGTGTTTCCTGTCGCGGGCGCAAGGCCTACCCACGCAAGTGAGGTTTCATTTTTATCGGGAGACTTGGGGGAACGCTGGGTGGAAGGAAATTTGTGGCTCCTCTCAGATTCCAGAAATTTCTGCCACAGAAATGTGAGGAACATGTGTTTTTTTAGCCAAATTTTGAGGTTTGCAAAGGATTCTGGGTAACAGAACCTGGTCCGAGCCCCGCAAGTCACCCCATCTTGGATTCCCCTAGGTCTCTAGTTTTCAGAAATGCACAGGTTTGGTAGGTTTCCCTAGGTGCCGGGTGAGCTAGAGGCCAAAATCTACAGGTAGGCACTTCGCAAAAAACACCTCTGTTTTCTTCCAAAATTTAGGATGTGTCCACGTTGCACTTTGGGGTGTTTCCTGTCGCGGGCGCTAGGCCTACCCACGCAAGTGAGGTATCATTTTTATCGGGAGACTTGG
Organism: Pleurodeles waltl; assembly: GCF_031143425.1. Taxonomy (NCBI): domain Eukaryota; kingdom Metazoa; phylum Chordata; class Amphibia; order Caudata; family Salamandridae; genus Pleurodeles; species Pleurodeles waltl. Next base: position 254,626,229 of record NC_090443.1, on the reverse strand, counting down.
GGGAACGCTGGGTGGAAGGAAATTTGTGGCTCCTCTCAGATTCCAGAAATTTCTGCCACAGAAATGTGAGGAACATGTGTTTTTTTAGCCAAATTTTGAGGTTTGCAAAGGATTCTGGGTAACAAAACCTGGTCCGAGCCGCGCAAGTCACCCCTCCTTGGATTTCCCTAGGTCTCTAGTTTTCAGAAATGCACAGGTTTGGTAGGTTTCCCTAGGTGCCGGCTGAGCTAGAGGCCAAAATCTACAGGTAGGCACTTCTCAAAAAACACCTCTGTTTTCTTCCAAAATTTAGGATGTGTCCACGTTGCGCTTTGAGGTGTTTCCTGTCGCGGGCGCTAGGCCTACCCACGCAAGTGAGGTTTCATTTTTATCGGGAGACTTGGGGGAACGCTGGGTGGAAGGAAATTTGTGGCTCCTCTCAGATTCCAGAAATTTCTGCCACAGAAATGTGAGGAACATGTGTTTTTTTAGCCAAATTTTGAGGTTTGCAAAGGATTCTGGGTAACAGAACCTGGTCTGAGCCCCGCAAGTCACCCTATCTTGGATTCCCCTAGGTCTCTAGTTTTCAGAAATGCACAGGTTTGGTAGGTTTCCCTAGGTGCCGGCTGAGCTAGAGGCCAAAATCTACAGGTAGGCACTTCGCAAAAAACACCTCTGTTTTCTTCCAAAATTTAGGATGTGTCCACGTTGCGCTTTGGGGTGTTTCCTGTCGCGGGCGCTAGGCCTACCCACGCAAGTGAGGTATCATTTTTATCGGGAGACTTGGGGGAACGCTGGGTGGAAGGAAATTTGTGGCTCCTCTCAGATTCCAGAACTTTCTGCCACAGAAATGTGAGGAACATGTGTTTTTTTAGCCAAATTTTGAGGTTTGCAAAGGATTCTGGGTAACAGAACCTGGTCCGAGCCCCGCAAGTCACCCCTCCTTGGATTCCCCTAGGTCTGTAGCTTTCAGAAATGCACAGGTTTGGTAGGTTTCCCTAGGTGCCGGGTGAGCTAGAGGCCAAAATCTACAGGTAGGCACTTCGCAAAAAACACCTCTGTTTTCTTCCAAAATTTAGGATGTGTCCACGTTGCGCTTTGGGGTGTTTCCTGTCGCGGGCGCTAGGCCTACCCACGCAAGTGAGGTATCATTTTTATCGGGAGACTTGGGGGAACGCTGGGTGGAAGGAAATTTGTGGCTCCTCTCAGATTCCAGAACTTTCTGCCACAGAAATGTGAGGAACATGTGTTTTTTTAGCCAAATTTTGAGGTTTGCAAAGGATTCTGGGTAACAGAACCTGGTCCGAGCCCCACAAGTCACCCCTCCTTGGATTCCCCTAGGTCTCTTGTTTTCAGAAATGCACAGGTTTGGTAGGTTTCCCTAGGTGCCGGCTGAGCTAGAGGCCAAAATCTACAGGTAGGCACTTCGCAAAAAACACCTCTGTTTTCCTCCAAAATTTAGGATGTGTCCACGTTGCGCTTTGGGGTGTTTCCTGTCGCGGGCGCTAGGCCTACCCACGCAAGTGAGGTATCATTTTTATCGGGAGACTTGGGGGAACGCTGGGTGGAAGGAAATTTGTGGCTCCTCTCAGATTCCAGAACTTTCTGCCACAGAAATGTGAGGAACATGTGTTTTTTTAGCCAAATTTTGAGGTTTGCAAAGGATTCTGGGTAACAGAACCTGGTCCGAGCCCCGCAAGTCACCCCTCCTTGGATTCCCCTCGGTCTCTAGTTTTCAGAAATGCACAGGTTTGGTAGGTTTCCCTAGGTGCCGGCTCAGCTAGAGGACAAAATCTACAGGTAGGCACTTCGCAAAAAACACCTCTGTTTTCTTCCAAAATTTAGGATGTGTCCACGTTGCGCTTTGGGGTGTTTCCTGTCGCGGGCGCTAGGCCTACCCACGCAAGTGAGGTATCATTTTTATCGGGAGACTTGGGGGAACGCTGGGTGGAAGGAAATTTGTGGCTCCTCTCAGATTCCAGAACTTTCTGCCACAGAAATGTGAGGAACATGTGTTTTTTTAGCCAAATATTGAGGTTTGCCAAGGATTCTGGGTAACAGAACCTGGTCCGAGCCCCGCAAGTCACCCCATCTTGGATTCCCCTAGGTCTCTAGTTTTCAGAAATGCACAGGTTTGGTAGGTTTCCCTAGGTGCCGGCTGAGCTAGAGGCCAAAATCTACAGGTAGGCACTTCGCAAAAAACACCTCTGTTTTCTTCCAAAATTTAGGATGTGTCCACGTTGCGCTTTGGGGTGTTTCCTATCGCGGGCGCTAGGCCTACCCACGCAAGTGAGGTATCATTTTTATCGGGAGACTGGGGGGAACGCTGGGTGGAAGGAAATTTGTGGCTCCTCTCAGATTCCAGAACTTTCTGCCACAGAAATGTGAGGAACATGTGTTTTTTTAGCCAAATTTTGAGGTTTGCAAAGGATTCTGGGTAACAAAACCTGGTCCGAGCCCCGCAAGTCACCCCTCCTTGGATTCCCCTAGGTCTCTAGTTTTCAGAAATGCACAGGTTTGGTAGGTTTCCCTAGGTGCCGGCTCAGCTAGAGGACAAAATCTACAGGTAGGCACTTCGCAAAAAACACCTCTGTTTTCTTCCAAAATTTAGGATGTGTCCACGTTGCGCTTTGAGGTGTTTCCTATCGCGGGCGCTAGGCCTACCCACGCAAGTGAGGTATCATTTTTATCGGGAGACTTGGGGGAACGCTGGGTGGAAAAAAATTTGTGGCTTCTCTCAGATTCCAGAACTTTCTGCCACAGAAATGTGAGGAACATGTGTTTTTTTAGCCAAATTTTGAGGTTTGTAAAGGATTCTGGGTAACAGAACCTGGTCCGAGCCCCGCAAGTCACCCCTCCTTGGATTCCCCTAGGTCTCTAGTTTTCAGAAATGCACAGGTTTGGTAGGTTTCCCTAGGTGCCGTCTGAGCTAGAGGCCAAAATCTACAGGTAGGCACTTCGCAAAAAACACATCTGTTTTCTTCCAAAATTTAGGATGTGTCCACGTTGCGCTTTGGGGTGTTTCCTGTCGCGGGCGCTAGGCCTACCCACGCAAGTGAGGTATCATTTTTATCGGGAGACTTGGGGGAACGCTGGGTGGAAGGAAATTTGTGGCTCCTCTCAGATTCCAGAACTTTCTGCCACAGAAATGTGAGGAACATGTGTTTTTTTAGCCACATTTTGAGGTTTGCAAAGGATTCTGGTTAACAGAACCTGGTCCGAGCCCCGCAAGTCACCCCTCCTTGGATTCCCCTAGGTCTCTAGTTTTCAGAAATGCACAGGTTTGGTAGGTTTCCCTAGGTGCCGTCTGAGCTAGAGGCCAAAATCTACAGGTAGGCACTTCGCAAAAAACACCTCTGTTTTGTTCCAAAATTTAGGATTTGTCCACGTTGCGCTTTGGGGTATTTCCTGTCGCGGGCGCTAGGCCTACCCACGCAAGTGAGGTATCATTTTTATCGGGAGACTTGGGGGAACGCTGGGTGGAAGGAAATTTGTGGCTCCTCTCAGATTCCAGAACTTTCTGCCACAGAAATGTGAGGAACATGTGTTTTTTTAGCCAAATTTTGAGGTTTGCCAAGGATTCTGGGTAACAGAACCTGGTCCGAGCCCCGCAAGTCACCCCATCTTGGATTCCCCTAGGTCTCTAGTTTTCAGAAATGCACAGGTTTGGTAGGTTTCCCTAGGTGCCGGCTGAGCTAGAGGCCAAAATCTACAAGTAGGCACTTCACAAAAAACACCTCTGCTTTCTTCCAAAATTTTTGAGGTGTCCACGTTGTGCTTTGGGGTGTTTCCTGTCACGGGCACTAGGCCTACCCACGCAAGTGAGGTATCATTTTTATCGGGAGACTTGGGGGAACGCTGGGTGGAAGGAAATTTGTGGCTTCTCTCAGATTCCAGAACTTTCTGCCACAGAAATGTGAGGAACATGTGTTTTTTTAGCCAAATTTTGAGGTTTGTAAAGGATTCTGGGTAACAGAACCTGGTCCGAGCCCCGCAAGTCACCCCTCCTTGGATTCCCCTAGGTCTCTAGTTTTCAGAAATGCACAGGTTTGGTAGGTTTCCCTAGGTGCCGGCTCAGCTAGAGGACAAAATCTAAAGGTAGGCACTTCGCAAAAAACACCTCTGTTTTCTTCCAAAATTTAGGATGTGTCCACGTTGCGCTTTGAGGTGTTTCCTGTCGCGGGCGCTAGGCCTACCCACGCAAGTGAGGTATCATTTTTATCGGGAGACTTGGGGTAACGCTGGGTGGAAGGAAATTTGTGGCTCCTCTCAGATTCCAGAACTTTCTGCCACAGAAATGTGAGGAACATGTGTTTTTTTAGCCAAATTTTGAGGTTTGCAAAGGATTCTGGGTAACAGAACCTGGTCCGAGCCCCGCAAGTCACCCTATCTTGGATTCCCCTAGGTCTCTAGTTTTCAGAAATGCACAGGTTTGGCAGGTTTCCCTAGGTGCCGGCTGAGCTAGAGGCCAAAATCTACAGGTAGGCACTTCGCAAAAAACACCTCTGTTTTCTTCCAAAATTTAGGATGTGTCCACGTTGCGCTTTGGGGTGTTTCCTGTCGCGGGCGCTAGGCCTACCCACGCAAGTGAGGTATCATTTTTATCGGGAGACTTGGGGGAACGATGGGTGGAAGGAAATTTGTGGCTCCTCTCAGATTCCAGAACTTTCTGCTCATAAATGTGAGGAACATGTGTTTTTTTAGCCACATTTTGAGGTTTGCAAAGGATTCTGGGTAACAGAACCTGGTCCGAGCCCCGCAAGTCACCCCTCCTTGGATTCCCCTAGGTCTCTAGTTTTCAGAAATGCACAGGTTTGGTCGGTTTCCCTAGGTGCCGGCTGAGCTAGAGGCCAAAATCTACAGGTAGGCACTTCGCAAAAAACACCTCTGTTTTCTTCCAAAATTTAGGATGTGTCCACGTTGCGCTTTGAGGTGTTTCCTGTCGCGGGCGCTAGGCCTACCCACGCAAGTGAGGTATCATTTTTATCGGGAGACTTGGGGGAACGCTGGGTGGAAGGAAATTTGTGGCTCCTCTCAGATTCCAGAACTTTCTGCCACAGAAATGTGAGGAACATGTGTTTTTTTAGCCAAATTTTGAGGTTTGCAAAGGATTCTGGGTAACAGAACCTGGTCCGAGCCCCGCAAGTCACCCCTCCTTGGATTCCCCTTGGTCTCTAGTTTTCAGAAATGCACAGGTTTGGTAGGTTTCCCTAGGTGCCGGGTGAGCTAGAGGCCAAAATCTACAGGTAGGCACTTCGCAAAAAACACCTCTGTTTTCTTCCAAAATTTAGGATGTGTCCACGTTGCGCTTTGGGGTGTTTCCTGTCGCGGGCGCTAGGCCTACCCACGCAAGTGAGGTATCATTTTTATCGGGAGACTTGGGGGAACGCTGGGTGGAAGGAAATTTGTGGCTCCTCTCAGATTCCAGAACTTTCTGCCACAGAAATGTGAGGAACATGTGTTTTTTTAGCCACATTTTGAGGTTTGCAAAGGATTCTGGGTAACAGAACCTGGTCCGAGCCCCGCAAGTCACCCCTCCTTGGATTCCCCTAGGTCTCTAGTTTTCAGAAATGCACAGGTTTGATAGGTTTCCCTAGGTGCCGTCTGAGCTAGAGGCCAAAATCTACAGGTAGGCACTTCGCAAAAAACACCTCTGTTTTCTTCCAAAATTTAGGATGTGTCCACGTTGCGCTTTGGGGTGTTTCCTGTCGCGGGCGCTAGGCCTACCCACGCAAGTGAGGTATCATTTTTATCGGGAGACTTGGGGGAACGCTGGGTGGAAGGAAATTTGTGGCTCCTCTCAGATTCCAGAACTTTCTGCCACAGAAATGTGAGTAACATGTGTTTTTTTAGCCAAATTTTGAGGTTTGCAAAGGATTCTGGGTAACAGAACCTGGTCCGAGCCCCGCAAGTCACCCCTCCTTGGATTCCCCTAGGTCTCTAGTTTTCAGAAATGCACAGGTTTGGTAGGTTTCCCTAGGTGCCGGCTGAGCTAGAGGCCAAAATCTACAGGTAGGCACTTCTCAAAAAACACCTCTGTTTTCTTCCAAAATTTAGGATGTGTCCACGTTGCGCTTTGAGGTGTTTCCTGTCGCGGGCGCTAGGCCTACCCACGCAAGTGAGGTTTCATTTTTATCGGGAGACTTGGGGGAACGCTGGGTGCAAGTAAATTTGTGGCTCCTCTCAGATTCCAGAACTTTCTGCCACAGAAATGTGAGGAACATGTGTTTTTTTAGCCAAATTTTGAGGTTTGCAAAGGATTCTGGGTAACAGAACCTGGTCCGAGCCCCACAAGTCACCCCTCCTTGGATTCCCCTAGGTCTCTAGTTTTCAGAAAGGCACAGGTTTGGTAGGTTTCCCTAGGTGCCGGCTGAGCTAGAGGCCAAAATCTACAGGTAGGCACTTCGCAAAAAACACCTCTGTTTTCTTCCAAAATTTAGGATGTGTCCACGTTGCGCTTTGGGGTGTTTCCTGTCGCGGGTGCTAGGCCTACCCACGCAAGTGAGGTATCATTTTTATCGGGAGACTTGGGGGAACGCTGGGTGGAAGGAAATTTGTGGCTCCTCTCAGATTCCAGAAATTTCTGCCACAGAAATGTGAGGAACATGTGTTTTTTTAGCCAAATTTTGAGGTTTGCAAAGGATTCTGGGTAACAAAACCTGGTCCGAGCCGCGCAAGTCACCCCTCCTTGGATTTCCCTAGGTCTCTAGTTTTCAGAAATGCACAGGTTTGGTAGGTTTCCCTAGGTGCCGGCTGAGCTAGAGGCCAAAATCTACAGGTAGGCACTTCTCAAAAAACACCTCTGTTTTCTTCCAAAATTTAGGATGTGTCCACGTTGCGCTTTGAGGTGTTTCCTGTCGCGGGCGCAAGACCTACCCACGCAAGTGAGGTTTCATTTTTATCGGGAGACTTGGGGGAACGCTGGGTGGAAGGAAATTTGTGGCTCCTCTCAGATTCCAGAAATTTCTGCCACAGAAATGTGAGGAACATGTGTTTTTTTAGCCAAATTTTGAGATTTGCAAAGGATTCTGGGTAACAGAACCTGGTCCGAGCCCCGCAAGTCACCCCATCTTGGATTCCCCTAGGTCTCTAGTTTTCAGAAATGCACAGGTTTGGTAGGTTTCCCTAGGTGCCGGCTGAGCTAGAGGCCAAAATCTACAGGTAGGCACTTCGCAAAAAACACCTCTGTTTTCTTCCAAAATTTAGGATGTGTCCACGTTGCGCTTTGGGGTGTTTCCTGTCGCGGGCGCTAGGCCTACCCACGCAAGTGAGGTATCATTTTTATCGGGAGACTTGGGGGAACGCTGGGTGGAAGGAAATTTGTGGCTCCTCTCAGATTCCAGAACTTTCTGCCACAGAAATGTGAGGAACATGTGTTTTTTTAGCCAAATTTTGAGGTTTGCAAAGGATTCTGGGTAACAGAACCTGGTCCGAGCCCCGCAAGTCACCCCTCCTTGGATTCCCCTAGGTCTGTAGTTTTCAGAAATGCACAGGTTTGGTAGGTTTCCCTAGGTGCCGGGTGAGCTAGAGGCCAAAATCTACAGGTAGGCACTTCGCAAAAAACACCTCTGTTTTCTTCCAAAATTTAGGATGTGTCCACGTTGCGCTTTGGGGTGTTTCCTGTCGCGGGCGCTAGGCCTACCCACGCAAGTGAGGTATCATTTTTATCGGGAGACTTGGGGGAACGCTGGGTGGAAGGAAATTTGTGGCTCCTCTCAGATTCCAGAAATTTCTGCCACAGAAATGTGAGGAACATGTGTTTTTTTAGCCAAATTTTGAGGTTTGCAAAGGATTCTGGGTAACAAAACCTGGTCCGAGCCGCGCAAGTCACCCCTCCTTGGATTTCCCTAGGTCTCTAGTTTTCAGAAATGCACAGGTTTGGTAGGTTTCCCTAGGTGCCGGCTGAGCTAGAGGCCAAAATCTACAGGTAGGCACTTCTCAAAAAACACCTCTGTTTTCTTCCAAAATTTAGGATGTGTCCACGTTGCGCTTTGAGGTGTTTCCTGTCGCGGGCGCTAGGCCTACCCACGCAAGTGAGGTTTCATTTTTATGGGGAGACTTGGGGGAACGCTGGGTGGAAGGAAATTTGTGGCTCCTCTCAGATTCCAGAAATTTCTGCCACAGAAATGTGAGGAACATGTGTTTTTTTAGCCAAATTTTGAGGTTTGCAAAGGATTCTGGGTAACAGAACCTGGTCCGAGCCCCGCAAGTCACCCCATCTTGGATTCCCCTAGGTCTCTAGTTTTCAGAAATGCACAGGTTTGGTAGGTTTCCCTAGGTGCCGGCTGAGCTAGAGGCCAAAATCTACAGGTAGGCACTTCGCAAAAAACACCTCTGTTTTCTTCCAAAATTTAGGATGTGTCCACGTTGCGCTTTGGGGTGTTTCCTGTCGCGGGCGCTAGGCCTACCCACGCAAGTGAGGTTTCATTTTTATCGGGAGACTTGGGGGAACGCTGGGTGGAAGGAAATTTGTGGCTCCTCTCAGATTCCAGAACTTTCTGCCACAGAAATGTGAGGAACATGTGTTTTTTTAGCCAAATTTTGAGGTTTGCAAAGGATTCTGGGTAACAGAACCTGGTCCGAGCCCCGCAAGTCACCCCTCCTTGGATTCCCCTAGGTCTGTAGCTTTCAGAAATGCACAGATTTGGTAGGTTTCCCTAGGTGCCGGGTGAGCTAGAGGCCAAAATCTACAGGTAGGCACTTCGCAAAAAACACCTCTGTTTTCTTCCAAAATTTAGGATGTGTCCACGTTGCGCTTTGGGGTGTTTCCTGTCGCGGGCGCTAGGCCTACCCACGCAAGTGAGGTATCATTTTTATCGGGAGACTTGGGGGAACGCTGGGTGGAAGGAAATTTGTGGCTCCTCTCAGATTCCAGAACTTTCTGCCACAGAAATGTGAGGAACATGTGTTTTTTTAGCCAAATTTTGAGGTTTGCAAAGGATTCTGGGTAACAGAACCTGGTCCGAGCCCCACAAGTCACCCCTCCTTGGATTCCCCTAGGTCTCTTGTTTTCAGAAATGCACAGGTTTGGTAGGTTTCCCTAGGTGCCGGCTGAGCTAGAGGCCAAAATCTACAGGTAGGCACTTCGCAAAAAACACCTCTGTTTTCCTCCAAAATTTAGGATCTGTCCACGTTGCGCTTTGGGGTGTTTCCTGTCGCGGGCGCTAGGCCTACCCACGCAAGTGAGGTATCATTTTTATCGGGAGACTTGGGGGAACGCTGGGTGGAAGGAAATTTGTGGCTCCTCTCAGATTCCAGAACTTTCTGCCACAGAAATGTGAGGAACATGTGTTTTTTTAGCCAAATTTTGAGGTTTGCAAAGGATTCTGGGTAACAGAACCTGGTCCGAGCCCCGCAAGTCACCCCTCCTTGGATTCCCCTCGGTCTCTAGTTTTCAGAAATGCACAGGTTTGGTAGGTTTCCCTAGGTGCCGGCTCAGCTAGAGGACAAAATCTACAGGTAGGCACTTCGCAAAAAACACCTCTGTTTTCTTCCAAAATTTAGGATGTGTCCACGTTGCGCTTTGGGGTGTTTCCTGTCGCGGGCGCTAGGCCTACCCACGCAAGTGAGGTATCATTTTTATCGGGAGACTTGGGGGAACGCTGGGTGGAAGGAAATTTGTGGCTCCTCTCAGATTCCAGAACTTTCTGCCACAGAAATGTGAGGAACATGTGTTTTTTTAGCCAAATTTTGAGGTTTGCCAAGGATTCTGGGTAACAGAACCTGGTCCGAGCCCCGCAAGTCACCCCATCTTGGATTCCCCTAGGTCTCTAGTTTTCAGAAATGCACAGGTTTGGTAGGTTTCCCTAGGTGCCGGCTGAGCTAGAGGCCAAAATCTACAGGTAGGCACTTCGCAAAAAACACCTCTGTTTTCTTCCAAAATTTAGGATGTGTCCACGTTGCGCTTTGGGGTGTTTCCTATCGCGGGCGCTAGGCCTACCCACGCAAGTGAGGTATCATTTTTATCGGGAGACTGGGGGGAACGCTGGGTGGAAGGAAATTTGTGGCTCCTCTCAGATTCCAGAACTTTCTGCCACAGAAATGTGAGGAACATGTGTTTTTTTAGCCAAATTTTGAGGTTTGCAAAGGATTCTGGGTAACAAAACCTGGTCCGAGCCCCGCAAGTCACCCCTCCTTGGATTCCCCTAGGTCTCTAGTTTTCAGAAATGCACAGGTTTGGTAGGTTTCCCTAGGTGCCGGCTCAGCTAGAGGACAAAATCTACAGGTAGGCACTTCGCAAAAAACACCTCTGTTTTCTTCCAAAATTTAGGATGTGTCCACGTTGCGCTTTGAGGTGTTTCCTGTCGCGGGCGCTAGGCCTACCCACGCAAGTGAGGTATCATTTTTATCGGGAGACTTGGGGGAACGCTGGGTGGAAAAAAATTTGTGGCTTCTCTCAGATTCCAGAACTTTCTGCCACAGAAATGTGAGGAACATGTGTTTTTTTAGCCAAATTTTGAGGTTTGTAAAGGATTCTGGGTAACAGAACCTGGTCCGAGCCCCGCAAGTCACCCCTCCTTGGATTCCCCTAGGTCTCTAGTTTTCAGAAATGCACAGGTTTGGTAGGTTTCCCTAGGTGCCGTCTGAGCTAGAGGCCAAAATCTACAGGTAGGCACTTCGCAAAAAACACATCTGTTTTCTTCCAAAATTTAGGATGTGTCCACGTTGCGCTTTGGGGTGTTTCCTGTCGCGGGCGCTAGGCCTACCCACGCAAGTGAGGTATCATTTTTATCGGGAGACTTGGGGGAACGCTGGGTGGAAGGAAATTTGTGGCTCCTCTCAGATTCCAGAACTTTCTGCCACAGAAATGTGAGGAACATGTGTTTTTTTAGCCACATTTTGAGGTTTGCAAAGGATTCTGGTTAACAGAACCTGGTCCGAGCCCCGCAAGTCACCCCTCCTTGGATTCCCCTAGGTCTCTAGTTTTCAGAAATGCACAGGTTTGGTAGGTTTCCCTAGGTGCCGTCTGAGCTAGAGGCCAAAATCTACAGGTAGGCACTTCGCAAAAAACACCTCTGTTTTGTTCCAAAATTTAGGATTTGTCCACGTTGCGCTTTGGGGTATTTCCTGTCGCGGGCGCTAGGCCTACCCACGCAAGTGAGGTATCATTTTTATCGGGAGACTTGGGGGAACGCTGGGTGGAAGGAAATTTGTGGCTCCTCTCAGATTCCAGAACTTTCTGCCACAGAAATGTGAGGAACATGTGTTTTTTTAGCCAAATTTTGAGGTTTGCCAAGGATTCTGGGTAACAGAACCTGGTCCGAGCCCCGCAAGTCACCCCATCTTGGATTCCCCTAGGTCTCTAGTTTTCAGAAATGCACAGGTTTGGTAGGTTTCCCTAGGTGCCGGCTGAGCTAGAGGCCAAAATCTACAAGTAGGCACTTCACAAAAAACACCTCTGCTTTCTTCCAAAATTTTGGAGGTGTCCACGTTGTGCTTTGGGGTGTTTCCTGTCACGGGCACTAGGCCTACCCACGCAAGTGAGGTATCATTTTTATCGGGAGACTTGGGGGAACGCTGGGTGGAAGGAAATTTGTGGCTTCTCTCAGATTCCAGAACTTTCTGCCACAGAAATGTGAGGAACATGTGTTTTTTTAGCCAAATTTTGAGGTTTGTAAAGGATTCTGGGTAACAGAACCTGGTCCGAGCCCCGCAAGTCACCCCTCCTTGGATTCCCCTAGGTCTCTAGTTTTCAGAAATGCACAGGTTTGGTAGGTTTCCCTAGGTGCCGGCTCAGCTAGAGGACAAAATCTAAAGGTAGGCACTTCGCAAAAAACACCTCTGTTTTCTTCCAAAATTTAGGATGTGTCCACGTTGCGCTTTGAGGTGTTTCCTGTCGCGGGCGCTAGGCCTACCCACGCAAGTGAGGTATCATTTTTATCGGGAGACTTGGGGTAACGCTGGGTGGAAGGAAATTTGTGGCTCCTCTCAGATTCCAGAACTTTCTGCCACAGAAATGTGAGGAACATGTGTTTTTTTAGCCAAATTTTGAGGTTTGCAAAGGATTCTGGGTAACAGAACCTGGTCCGAGCCCCGCAAGTCACCCCATCTTGGATTCCCCTAGGTCTCTAGTTTTCAGAAATGCACAGGTTTGGCAGGTTTCCCTAGGTGCCGGCTGAGCTAGAGGCCAAAATCTACAGGTAGGCACTTCGCAAAAAACACCTCTGTTTTCTTCCAAAATTTAGGATGTGTCCACGTTGCGCTTTGGGGTGTTTCCTGTCGCGGGCGCTAGGCCTACCCACGCAAGTGAGGTATCATTTTTATCGGGAGACTTGGGGGAACGATGGGTGGAAGGAAATTTGTGGCTCCTCTCAGATTCCAGAACTTTCTGCCACATAAATGTGAGGAACATGTGTTTTTTTAGCCACATTTTGAGGTTTGCAAAGGATTCTGGGTAACAGAACCTGGTCCGAGCCCCGCAAGTCACCCCTCCTTGGATTCCCCTAGGTCTCTAGTTTTCAGAAATGCACAGGTTTGGTAGGTTTCCCTAGGTGCCGGCTGAGCTAGAGGCCAAAATCTACAGGTAGGCACTTCGCAAAAAACACCTCTGTTTTCTTCCAAAATTTAGGATGTGTCCACGTTGCGCTTTGAGGTGTTTCCTGTCGCGGGCGCTAGGCCTACCCACGCAAGTGAGGTATCATTTTTATCGGGAGACTTGGGGGAACGCTGGGTGGAAGGAAATTTGTGGCTCCTCTCAGATTCCAGAACTTTCTGCCACAGAAATGTGAGGAACATGTGTTTTTTTAGCCAAATTTTGAGGTTTGCAAAGGATTCTGGGTAACAGAACCTGGTCCGAGCCCCGCAAGTCACCCCTCCTTGGATTCCCCTCGGTCTCTAGTTTTCAGAAATGCACAGGTTTGGTAGGTTTCCCTAGGTGCCGGGTGAGCTAGAGGCCAAAATCTACAGGTAGGCACTTCGCAAAAAACACCTCTGTTTTCTTCCAAAATTTAGGATGTGTCCACGTTGCGCTTTGGGGTGTTTCCTGTCGCGGGCGCTAGGCCTACCCACGCAAGTGAGGTATCATTTTTATCGGGAGACTTGGGGGAACGCTGGGTGGAAGGAAATTTGTGGCTCCTCTCAGATTCCAGAACTTTCTGCCACAGAAATGTGAGGAACATGTGTTTTTTTAGCCACATTTTGAGGTTTGCAAAGGATTCTGGGTAACAGAACCTGGTCCGAGCCCCGCAAGTCACCCCTCCTTGGATTCCCCTAGGTCTCTAGTTTTCAGAAATGCACAGGTTTGGTAGGTTTCCCTAGGTGCCGTCTGAGCTAGAGGCCAAAATCTACAGGTAGGCACTTCGCAAAAAACACCTCTGTTTTCTTCCAAAATTTAGGATGTGTCCACGTTGCGCTTTGGGGTGTTTCCTGTCGCGGGCGCTAGGCCTACCCACGCAAGTGAGGTATCATTTTTATCGGGAGACTTGGGGGAACGCTGGGTGGAAGGAAATTTGTGGCTCCTTTCAGATTCCAGAACTTTCTGCCACAGAAATGTGAGGAACATGTGTTTTTTTAGCCACATTTTGAGGTTTGCAAAGGATTCTGGGTAACAGAACCTGGTCCGAGCCCCGCAAGTCACCCCTCCTTGGATTCCCCTAGGTCTCTAGTTTTCAGAAATGCACAGGTTTGGTAGGTTTCCCTAGGTGCCGTCTGAGCTAGAGGCCAAAATCTACAGGTAGGCACTTCGCAAAAAACACCTCTGTTTTGTTCCAAAATTTAGGATGTGTCCACGTTGCGCTTTGGGGTGTTTTCTGTCGCGGGCGCTAGGCCTACCCACGCAAGTGAGGTATCATTTTTATCGGGAGACTTGGGGGAACGCTGGGTGGAAGGAAATTTGTTGCTCCTCTCAGATTCCAGAACTTTCTGCCACAGAAATGTGAGGAACATGTGTTTTTTTAGCCAAATTTTGAGGTTTCCCAAGGATTCTGGGTAACAGAACCTGGTCTGAGCCCCGCAAGTCACCCCATCTTGGATTCCCCTAGGTCTCTAGTTTTCAGAAATGCACAGGTTTGGTAGGTTTCCCTAGGTGCCGGCTGAGCTAGAGGCCAAAATCTACAGGTAGGCACTTCACAAAAAACACCTCTGCTTTCTTCCAAAATTTTGGAGGTGTCCACGTTGCGCTTTGGGGTGTTTCCTGTCACGGGCTCTAGGCCTACCCACGCAAGTGAGGTATCATTTTTATCGGGAGACTTGGGGGAACGCTGGGTGGAAGGAAATTTGTGGCTTCTCTCAGATTCCAGAACTTTCTGCCACAGAAATGTGAGGAACATGTGTTTTTTTAGCCAAATTTTGAGGTTTGTAAAGGATTCTGGGTAACAGAACCTGGTCCGAGCCCCGCAAGTCACCCCTCCTTGGATTCCCCTAGGTCTCTAGTTTTCAGAAATGCACAGGTTTGGTAGGTTTCCCTAGGTGCCGTCTGAGCTAGAGGCCAAAATCTACAGGTAGGCACTTCGCAAAAAACACCTCTGTTTTCTTCCAAAATTTAGGATGTGTCCACGTTGCGCTTTGGGGTGTTTCCTATCGCGGGCGCTAGGCCTACCCACGCAAGTGAGGTATCATTTTTATCGAGAGACTTGGGGGAACGCTGGGTGGAAGGAAATTTGTGGCTCCTCTCAGATTCCAGAACTTTCTGCCACAGAAATGTGAGGAACATGTGTTTTTTTAGCCAAATTTTGAGGTTTGCAAAGGATTCTGGGTAACAAAACCTGGTCCGAGCCCCGCAAGTCACCCCTCCTTGGATTCCCCTAGGTCTCTAGTTTTCAGAAATGAACAGGTTTGGTAGGTTTCCCTAGGTGCCGGCTCAGCTAGAGGCCAAAATCTACAGGTAGGCACTTTGCAAAAAACACCTCTGTTTTCTTTCAAAAAATGTGATGTGTGCACGTTGCATTTTGGGGCATTTCCTGTCCCGGGCGCTAGGCCTACCCACACAAGTGAGGTATCATTTTTATCGGGAGACTTGGGGGAACGCTGGGTGGAAGGAAATTTGTGGCTCCTCTCAGATTCCAGAACTTTCTGCCACAGAAATGTGAGGAACATGTGTTTTTTTAGCCAAATTTTGAGGTTTGCAAAGGATTCTGGGTAACAGAACCTGGTCCGAGCCCCGCAAGTCACCCCTCCTTGGATTCCCCTACGTCTCTAGTTTTCATAAATGCACACGTTGGGTACGTTTCCCTAGGTGCCGTCTGAGCTAGAGGCCAAAATCTACAGGTAGGCACTTCGCAAAAAACACCTCTGTTTTCTTCCAAAATTTAGGATGTGTCCACGTTGCGCTTTGGGGTGTTTTCTGTCGCGGGCGCTAGGCCTACCCACGCAAGTGAGGTATCATTTTTATCGGGAGACTTGGGGGAACGCTGGGTGGAAGGAAATTTGTGGCTCCTCTCAGATTCCAGAACTTTCTGCCACAGAAATGTGAGGAACATGTGTTTTTTTAGCCACATTTTGAGGTTTGCAAAGGATTCTGGGTAACAGAACCTGGTCCGAGCCCCGCAAGTCACCCCTCCTTGCATTCCCCTAGGTCTCTAGTTTTCAGAAATGCACAGGTTTGGTAGGTTTCCCTAGGTGCCGTCTGAGCTAGAGGCCAAAATCTACAGGTAGGCACTTCGCAAAAAACACCTCTGTTTTCTTCCAAAATTTAGGATGTGTCCACGTTGCGCTTTGGGGTGTTTCCTGTCGCGGGCGCTAGGCCTACCCACGCAAGTGAGGTATCATTTTTATCGGGAGACTTGGGGGAACGCTGGGTGGAAGGAAATTTGTGGCTCCTCTCAGATTCCAGAACTTTCTGCCACAGAAATGTGAGGAACATGTGTTTTTTTAGCCACATTTTGAGGTTTGCAAAGGATTCTGGGTAACAGAACCTGGTCCGAGCCCCGCAAGTCACCCCTCCTTGGATTCCCCTAGGTCTCTAGTTTTCAGAAATGCACAGGTTTGGTAGGTTTCCCTAGGTGCCGTCTGAGCTAGAGGCCAAAATCTACAGGTAGGCACTTCGCAAAAAACACCTCTGTTTTGTTCCAAAATTTAGGATGTGTCCACGTTGCGCTTTGGGGTGTTTTCTGTCGCGGGCGCTAGGCCTACCCACGCAAGTGAGGTATCATTTTTATCGGGAGACTTGGGGGAACGCTGGGTGGAAGGAAATTTGTTGCTCCTCTCAGATTCCAGAACTTTCTGCCACAGAAATGTGAGGAACATGTGTTTTTTTAGCCAAATTTTGAGGTTTCCCAAGGATTCTGGGTAACAGAACCTGGTCTGAGCCCCGCAAGTCACCCCATCTTGGATTCCCCTAGGTCTCTAGTTTTCAGAAATGCACAGGTTTGGTAGGTTTCCCTAGGTGCCGGCTGAGCTAGAGGCCAAAATCTACAGGTAGGCACTTCACAAAAAACACCTCTGCTTTCTTCCAAAATTTTGGAGGTGTCCACGTTGCGCTTTGGGGTGTTTCCTGTCACGGGCGCTAGGCCTACCCACGCAAGTGAGGTATCATTTTTATCGGGAGACTTGGGGGAACGCTGGGTGGAAGGAAATTTGTGGCTTCTCTCAGATTCCAGAACTTTCTGCCACAGAAATGTGAGGAACATGTGTTTTTTTAGCCAAATTTTGAGGTTTGTAAAGGATTCTGGGTAACAGAACCTGGTCCGAGCCCCGCAAGTCACCCCTCCTTGGATTCCCCTAGGTCTCTAGTTTTCAGAAATGCACAGGTTTGGTAGGTTTCCCTAGGTGCCGTCTGAGCTAGAGGCCAAAATCTACAGGTAGGCACTTCGCAAAAAACACCTCTGTTTTCTTCCAAAATTTAGGATGTGTCCACGTTGCGCTTTGGGGTGTTTCCTATCGCGGGCGCTAGGCCTACCCACGCAAGTGAGGTATCATTTTTATCGGGAGACTTGGGGGAACGCTGGGTGGAAGGAAATTTGTGGCTCCTCTCAGATTCCAGAACTTTCTGCCACAGAAATGTGAGGAACATGTGTTTTTTTAGCCAAATTTTGAGGTTTGCAAAGGATTCTGGGTAACAAAACCTGGTCCGAGCCCCGCAAGTCACCCCTCCTTGGATTCCCCTAGGTCTCTAGTTTTCAGAAATGCACAGGTTTGGTAGGTTTCCCTAGGTGCCGGCTCAGCTAGAGGACAAAATCTACAGGTAGGCACTTCGCAAAAAACACCTCTGTTTTCTTCCAAAATTTAGGATGTGTCCACGTTGCGCTTTGAGGTGTTTCCTGTCGCGGGCGCTAGGCCTACCCACGCAAGTGAGGTATCATTTTTATCGGGAGACTTGGGGGAACGCTGGGTGGATGGAAATTTGTGGCTCCTCTCAGATTCCAGAACTTTCTGCCACAGAAATGTGAGGAACATGTGTTTTTTTAGCCACATTTTGAGGTTTGCAAAGGATTCTGGGTAACAGAACCTGGTCCGAGCCCCGCAAGTCACCCCTCCTTGGATTCCCCTAGGTCTCTAGTTTTCAGAAATGCACAGGTTTGGTAGGTTTCCCTAGGTGCCGTCTGAGCTAGAGGCCAAAATCTACAGGTAGGCACTTCGCAAAAAACACCTCTGTTTTCTTCCCAAATTTAGGATGTGTCCACGTTGCGCTTTGGGGTGTTTCCTGTCGCGGGCGCTAGGCCTACCCACGCAAGTGAGGTATCATTTTTATCGGGAGACTTGGGGGAACGCTGGGTGGAAGGAAATTTGTGGCTCCTCTCAGATTCCAGAAATTTCTGCCACAGAAATGTGAGGAACATGTGTTTTTTTAGCCAAATTTTGAGGTTTGCAAAGGATTCTGGGTAACAGAACCTGGTCCGAGCCCCGCAAGTCACCCCATCTTGGATTCCCCTAGGTCTCTAGTTTTCAGAAATGCACAGGTTTGGTAGGTTTCCCTAGGTGCCGGCTGAGCTAGAGGCCAAAATCTACAGGTAGGCACTTCGCAAAAAACACCTCTGTTTTCTTCCAAAATTTAGGATGTGTCCACGTTGCGCTTTGGGGTGTTTCCTGTCGCGGGCGCTAGGCCTACCCACGCAAGTGAGGTATCATTTTTATCGGGAGACTTGGGGGAACGCTGGGTGGAAGGAAATTTGTGGCTCCTCTCAGATTCCAGAACTTTCTGCCACAGAAATGTGAGGAACATGTGTTTTTTTAGCCAAATTTTGAGGTTTGCAAAGGATTCTGGGTAACAGAACCTGGTCAGAGCCCCATAAGTCACCCCATCTTGGATTCCCCTAGGTCTCTAGTTTTCAAAAATGCATAGGTTTGGTAGGTTTCCCTAGGTGCCGGCTGAGCTAGAGGCCAAAATCTACAGGTAGGCACTTTGCAAAAAACACCTCTGTTTTCTTTCAAAAAATGTGATGTGTGCACGTTGCATTTTGGGGCATTTCCTGTCCCGGGCGCTAGGCCTACCCACACAAGTGAGGTATAATTTTTATCGGGAGACTTGGGGGAACGCTGGGTGGAAGGAAATTTGTGGCTCCTCTCAGATTCCAGAACTTTCTGCCACAGAAATGTGAGGAACATGTGTTTTTTTAGCCAAATTTTGAGGTTTGCAAAGGATTCTGGGTAACAGAACCTGGTCCGAGCCCCGCAAGTCACCCCTCCTTGCATTCCCCTACGTCTCTAGTTTTCATAAATGCACACGTTGGGTAGGTTTCCCTAGGTGCCGTCTGAGCTAGAGGCCAAAATCTACAGGTAGGCACTTCGCAAAAAACACCTCTGTTTTCTTCCAAAATTTAGGATGTGTCCACGTTGCGCTTTGGGGTGTTTCCTGTCGCGGGCGCTAGGCCTACCCACGCAAGTGAGGTATCATTTTTATCGGGAGACTTGGGGGAACGCTGGGTGGAAGGAAATTTGTGGCTCCTCTCAGATTCCAGAACTTTTTGCCACAGAAATGTGAGGAACATGTGTTTTTTTAGCCAAATTTTGAGGTTTGCAAAGGATTCTGGGTAACAGAACCTGGTCCGAGCCCCGCAAGTCACCCCTCCTTGGATTCCCCTAGGTCTCTAGTTTTCAGAAATGCACAGGTTTGGTAGGTTTCCCTAGGTGCCGGCTGAGCTAGAGGCCAAAATCTACAGGTAGGCACTTCTCAAAAAACACCTCTGTTTTCTTCCAAAATTTAGGATGTGTCCACGTTGCGCTTTGAGGTGTTTCCTGTCGCGGGCGCTAGGCCTACCCACGCAAGTGAGGTTTCATTTTTATCGGGAGACTTGGGGGAACGCTGGGTGCAAGTAAATTTGTGGCTCCTCTCAGATTCCAGAACTTTCTGCCACAGAAATGTGAGGAACATGTGTTTTTTTAGCCACATTTTGAGGTTTGCAAAGGATTCTGGGTAACAGAACCTGGTCCGAGCCCCACAAGTCACCCCTCCTTGGATTCCCCTAGGTCTCTAGTTTTCAGAAAGGCACAGGTTTGGTAGGTTTCCCTAGGTGCCGGCTGAGCTAGAGGCCAAAATCTACAGGTAGGCACTTCGCAAAAAACACCTCTGTTTTCTTCCAAAATTTAGGATGTGTCCACGTTGCGCTTTGGGGTGTTTCCTGTCGCGGGCGCTAGGCCTACCCACGCAAGTGAGGTATCATTTTTATCGGGAGACTTGGGGGAACGCTGGGTGGAAGGAAATTTGTGGCTCCTCTCAGATTCCAGAAATTTCTGCCACAGAAATGTGAGGAACATGTGTTTTTTTAGCCAAATTTTGAGGTTTGCAAAGGATTCTGGGTAACAGAACCTGGTCCGAGCCCCACAAGTCACCCCTCCTTGGATTCCCCTAGGTCTCTAGTTTTCAGAAAGGCACAGGTTTGGTAGGTTTCCCTAGGTGCCGGCTGAGCTAGAGGCCAAAATCTACAGGTAGGCACTTCGCAAAAAACACCTCTGTTTTCTTCCAAAATTTAGGATGTGTCCACGTTGCGCTTTGGGGTGTTTCCTGTCGCGGGCGCTAGGCCTACCCACGCAAGTGAGGTATCATTTTTATCGGGAGACTTGGGGGAACGCTGGGTGGAAGGAAATTTGTGGCTCCTCTCAGATTCCAGAAATTTCTGCCACAGAAATGTGAGGAACATGTGTTTTTTTAGCCAAATTTTGAGGTTTGCAAAGGATTCTGGGTAACAAAACCTGGTCCGAGCCGCGCAAGTCACCCCTCCTTGGATTTCCCTAGGTCTCTAGTTTTCAGAAATGCACAGGTTTGGTAGGTTTCCCTAGGTGCCGGCTGAGCTAGAGGCCAAAATCTACAGGTAGGCACTTCTCAAAAAACACCTCTGTTTTCTTCCAAAATTTAGGATGTGTCCACGTTGCGCTTTGGGGTGTTTCCTGTCGCGGGCGCTAGGCCTACCCACGCAAGTGAGGTATCATTTTTATCGGGAGACTTGGGGGAACGCTGGGTGGAAGGAAATTTGTGGCTCCTCTCAGATTCCAGAACTTTCTGCCACAGAAATGTGAGGAACATGTGTTTTTTTAGCCAAATTTTGAGGTTTGCAAAGGATTCTGGGTAACAGAACCTGGTCCGAGCCCCGCAAGTCACCCCTCCTTGGATTCCCCTAGGTCTGTAGTTTTCAGAAATGCACAGGTTTGGTAGGTTTCCCTAGGTGCCGGGTGAGCTAGAGGCCAAAATCTACAGGTAGGCACTTCGCAAAAAACACCTCTGTTTTCTTCCAAAATTTAGGATGTGTCCACGTTGCGCTTTGGGGTGTTTCCTGTCGCGGGCGCTAGGCCTACCCACGCAAGTGAGGTATCATTTTTATCGGGAGACTTGGGGGAACGCTGGGTGGAAGGAAATTTGTGGCTCCTCTCAGATTCCAGAACTTTCTGCCACAGAAATGTGAGGAACATGTGTTTTTTTAGCCAAATTTTGAGGTTTGCAAAGGATTCTGGGTAACAGAACCTGGTCCGAGCCCCACAAGTCACCCCTCCTTGGATTCCCCTAGGTCTCTTGTTTTCAGAAATGCACAGGTTTGGTAGGTTTCCCTAGGTGCCGGCTGAGCTAGAGGCCAAAATCTACAGGTAGGCACTTCGCAAAAAACACCTCTGTTTTCCTCCAAAATTTAGGATGTGTCCACGTTGCGCTTTGGGGTGTTTCCTGTCGCGGGCGCTAGGCCTACCCACGCAAGTGAGGTATCATTTTTATCGGGAGACTTGGGGGAACGCTGGGTGGAAGGAAATTTGTGGCTCCTCTCAGATTCCAGAACTTTCTGCCACAGAAATGTGAGGAACATGTGTTTTTTTAGCCAAATTTTGAGGTTTGCAAAGGATTCTGGGTAACAGAACCTGGTCCGAGCCCCGCAAGTCACCCCTCCTTGGATTCCCCTCGGTCTCTAGTTTTCAGAAATGCACAGGTTTGGTAGGTTTCCCTAGGTGCCGGCTCAGCTAGAGGACAAAATCTACAGCTAGGCACTTCAC
The DNA here is from genome assembly GCF_031143425.1 of Pleurodeles waltl. Taxonomy (NCBI): domain Eukaryota; kingdom Metazoa; phylum Chordata; class Amphibia; order Caudata; family Salamandridae; genus Pleurodeles; species Pleurodeles waltl. The sequence goes on along the minus strand of NC_090443.1, from coordinate 254,604,905 downwards.
AAAAAACACCTCTGTTTTCTTCCAAAATTTAGGATGTGTCCACGTTGCGCTTTGGGGTGTTTCCTGTCGCGGGCGATAGGCCTACCCACGCAAGTGAGGTATCATTTTTATCGGGAGACTTGGGGGAACGCTGGGTGGAAGGAAATTTGTGGCTCCTCTCAGATTCCAGAACTTTCTGCCACAGAAATGTGAGGAACATGTGTTTTTTTAGCCAAATTTTGAGGTTTGCCAAGGATTCTGGGTAACAGAACCTGGTCCGAGCCCCGCAAGTCACCCCATCTTGGATTCCCCTAGGTCTCTAGTTTTCAGAAATGCACAGGTTTGGTAGGTTTCCCTAGGTGCCGGCTGAGCTAGAGGCCAAAATCTACAGGTAGGCACTTCACAAAAAACACCTCTGCTTTCTTCCAAAATTTTGGAGGTGTCCACGTTGCGCTTTGGGGTGTTTCCTGTCACGGGCGCTAGGCCTACCCACGCAAGTGAGGTATCATTTTTATCGGGAGACTTGGGGGAACGCTGGGTGGAAGGAAATTTGTGGCTTCTCTCAGATTCCAGAACTTTCTGCCACAGAAATGTGAGGAACATGTGTTTTTTTAGCCAAATTTTGAGGTTTGTAAAGGATTCTGGGAAACAGAACCTGGTCCGAGCCCCGCAAGTCACCCCTCCTTGGATTCCCCTAGGTCTCTAGTTTTCAGAAATGCACAGGTTTGGTAGGTTTCCCTAGGTGCCGTCTGAGCTAGAGGCCAAAATCTACAGGTAGGCACTTCGCAAAAAACACCTCTGTTTTCTTCCAAAATTTAGGATGTGTCCACGTTGCGCTTTGGGGTGTTTCCTATCGCGGGCGCTAGGCCTACCCACGCAAGTGAGGTATCATTTTTATCGGGAGACTGGGGGGAACGCTGGGTGGAAGGAAATTTGTGGCTCCTCTCAGATTCCAGAACTTTCTGCCACAGAAATGTGAGGAACATGTGTTTTTTTAGCCAAATGTTGAGGTTTGCAAAGGATTCTGGGTAACAAAACCTGGTCCGAGCCCCGCAAGTCACCCCTCCTTGGATTCCCCTAGGTCTCTAGTTTTCAGAAATGCACAGGTGTGGTAGGTTTCCCTAGGTGCCGGCTCAGCTAGAGGACAAAATCTACAGGTAGGCACTTCGCAAAAAACACCTCTGTTTTCTTCCAAAATTTAGGATGTGTCCACGTTGCGCTTTGGGGTGTTTCCTGTCGCGGGCGCTAGGCCTACCCACGCAAGTGAGGTATCATTTTTTTCGGGAGACTTGGGGGAACGCTGGGTGGAAGGAAATTTGTGGCTTCTCTCAGATTCCAGAACTTTCTGCCACAGAAATGTGAGGAACATGTGTTTTTTTAGCCAAATTTTGAGGTTTGTAAAGGATTCTGGGTAACAGAACCTGGTCCGAGCCCCGCAAGTCACCCCTCCTTGGATTCCCCTAGGTCTCTAGTTTTCAGAAATGCACAGGTTTGGTAGGTTTCCCTAGGTGCCGTCTGATCTAGAGGCCAAAATCTACAGGTAGGCACTTCGCAAAAAACACCTCTGTTTTCTTCCACCATATAGGATGTGTCCACGTTGCGCTTTGGGGTGTTTCCTGTCGCGGGCGCTAGGCCTACCCACGCAAGTGAGGTATCATTTTTATCGGGAGACTTGGGGGAACGCTGGGTGGAAGGAAATTTGTGGCTCCTCTCAGATTCCAGAACTTTCTGCCACAGAAATGTGAGGAACATGTGTTTTTTTAGCCAAATTTTGAGGTTTGCAAAGGATTCTGGGTAACAGAACCTGGTCCGAGCCCCACAAGTCACCCCTCCTTGGATTCCCCTAGGTCTCTTGTTTTCAGAAATGCACAGGTTTGGTAGGTTTCCCTAGGTGCCGGCTGAGCTAGAGGCCAAAATCTACAGGTAGGCACTTCGCAAAAAACACCTCTGTTTTCCTCCAAAATTTAGGATGTGTCCACGTTGCGCTTTGGGGTGTTTCCTGTCGCGGGCGCTAGGCCTACCCACGCAAGTGAGGTATCATTTTTATCGGGAGACTTGGGGGAACGCTGGGTGGAAGGAAATTTGTGGCTCCTCTCAGATTCCAGAACTTTCTGCCACAGAAATGTGAGGAACATGTGTTTTTTTAGCCAAATTTTGAGGTTTGCAAAGGATTCTGGGTAACAGAACCTGGTCCGAGCCCCGCAAGTCACCCCTCCTTGGATTCCCCTCGGTCTCTAGTTTTCAGAAATGCACAGGTTTGGTAGGTTTCCCTAGGTGCCGGCTCAGCTAGAGGACAAAATCTACAGGTAGGCACTTCGCAAAAAACACCTCTGTTTTCTTCCAAAATTTAGGATGTGTCCACGTTGCGCTTTGGGGTGTTTCCTGTCGCGGGCGCTAGGCCTACCCACGCAAGTGAGGTATCATTTTTATCGGGAGACTTGGGGGAACGCTGGGTGGAAGGAAATTTGTGGCTCCTCTCAGATTCCAGAACTTTCTGCCACAGAAATGTGAGGAACATGTGTTTTTTTAGCCAAATTTTGAGGTTTGCCAAGGATTCTGGGTAACAGAACCTGGTCCGAGCCCCGCAAGTCACCCCATCTTGGATTCCCCTAGGTCTCTAGTTTTCAGAAATGCACAGGTTTGGTAGGTTTCCCTAGGTGCCGGCTGAGCTAGAGGCCAAAATCTACAGGTAGGCACTTCACAAAAAACACCTCTGCTTTCTTCCAAAATTTTGGAGGTGTCCACGTTGCGCTTTGGGGTGTTTCCTGTCACGGGCGCTAGGCCTACCCACGCAAGTGAGGTATCATTTTTATCGGGAGACTTGGGGGAACGCTGGGTGGAAGGAAATTTGTGGCTTCTCTCAGATTCCAGAACTTTCTGCCACAGAAATGTGAGGAACATGTGTTTTTTTAGCCAAATGTTGAGGTTTGTAAAGGATTCTGGGTAACAGAACCTGGTCCGAGCCCCGCAAGTCACCCCTCCTTGGATTCCCCTAGGTCTCTAGTTTTCAGAAATGCACAGGTTTGGTAGGTTTCCCTAGGTGCCGTCTGAGCTAGAGGCCAAAATCTACAGGTAGGCACTTCGCAAAAAACACCTCTGTTTTCTTCCAAAATTTAGGATGTGTCCACGTTGCGCTTTGGGGTGTTTCCTATCGCGGGCGCTAGGCCTACCCACGCAAGTGAGGTATCATTTTTATCGGGAGACTGGGGGGAACGCTGGGTGGAAGGAAATTTGTGGCTCCTCTCAGATTCCAGAACTTTCTGCCACAGAAATATGAGGAACATGTGTTTTTTTAGCCAAATTTTGAGGTTTGCAAAGGATTCTGGGTAACAAAACCTGGTCCGAGCCCCGCAAGTCACCCCTCCTTGGATTCCCCTAGGTCTCTAGTTTTCAGAAATGCACAGGTTTGGTAGGTTTCCCTAGGTGCCGGCTCAGCTAGAGGACAAAATCTACAGGTAGGCACTTCGCAAAAAACACCTCTGTTTTCTTCCAAAATTTAGGATGTGTCCACGTTGCGCTTTGAGGTGTTTCCTGTCGCGGGCGCTAGGCCTACCCACGCAAGTGAGGTATCATTTTTATCGGGAGACTTGGGGGAACGCTGGGTGGAAGGAAATTTGTGGCTTCTCTCAGATTCCAGAACTTTCTGCCACAGAAATGTGAGGAACATGTGTTTTTTTAGCCAAATTTTGAGGTTTGTAAAGGATTCTGGGTAACAGAACCTGGTCCGAGCCCCGCAAGTCACCCCTCCTTGGATTCCCCTAGGTCTCTAGTTTTCAGAAATGCACAGGTTTGGTAGGTTTCCCTAGGTGCCGTCTGAGCTAGAGGCCAAAATCTACAGGTAGGCACTTCGCAAAAAACACCTCTGTTTTCTTCCAAAATTTAGGATGTGTCCACGTTGCGCTTTGGGGTGTTTCCTGTCGCGGGCGCTAGGCCTACCCACGCAAGTGAGGTATCATTTTTATCGGGAGACTTGGGAGAACGCTGGGTGGAAGGAAATTTGTGGCTCCTCTCAGATTCCAGAACTTTCTGCCACAGAAATGTGAGGAACATGTGTTTTTTTAGCCACATTTTGAGGTTTGCAAAGGATTCTGGTTAACAGAACCTGGTCCGAGCCCCGCAAGTCACCCCTCCTTGGATTCCCCTAGGTCTCTAGTTTTCAGAAATGCACAGGTTTGGTAGGTTTCCCTAGGTGCCGTCTGAGCTAGAGGCCAAAATCTACAGGTAGGCACTTCGCAAAAAACACCTCTGTTTTGTTCCAAAATTTAGGATGTGTCCACGTTGCGCTTTGGGGTGTTTCCTGTCGCGGGCGCTAGGCCTACCCACGCAAGTGAGGTATCATTTTTATCGGGAGACTTGGGGGAACGCTGGGTGGAAGGAAATTTGTGGCTCCTCTCAGATTCCAGAACTTTCTGCCACAGAAATGTGAGGAACATGTGTTTTTTTAGCCAAATTTTGAGGTTTGCCAAGGATTCTGGGTAACAGAACCTGGTCCAAGCCCCGCAAGTCACCCCATCTTGGATTCCCCTAGGTCTCTAGTTTTCAGAAATGCACAGGTTTGGTAGGTTTCCCTAGGTGCCGGCTGAGCTAGAGGCCAAAATCTACAGGTAGGCACTTCACAAAAAACACCTCTGCTTTCTTCCAAAATTTTGGAGGTGTCCACGTTGCGCTTTGGGGTGTTTCCTGTCACGGGCGCTAGGCCTACCCACGCAAGTGAGGTATCATTTTTATCGGGAGACTTGGGGGAACGCTGGGTGGAAGGAAATTTGTGGCTTCTCTCAGATTCCAGAACTTTCTGCCACAGAAATGTGAGGAACATGTGTTTTTTTAGCCAAATTTTGAGGTTTGTAAAGGATTCTGGGTAACAGAACCTGGTCCGAGCCCCGCAAGTCACCCCTCCTTGGATTCCCCTAGGTCTCTAGTTTTCAGAAATGCACAGGTTTGGTAGGTTTCCCTAGGTGCCGTCTGATCTAGAGGCCAAAATCTACAGGTAGGCACTTCGCAAAAAACTCCTCTGTTTTCTTCCAAAATTTAGGATGTGTCCACGTTGCGCTTTGGGGTGTTTCCTATCGCGGGCGCTAGGCCTACCCACGCAAGTGAGGTATCATTTTTATCGGGAGACTTGGGGGAACGCTGGGTGGAAGGAAATTTGTGGCTCCTCTCAGATTCCAGAACTTTCCGCCACAGAAATGTGAGGAACATGTGTTTTTTTAGCCAAATTTTGAGGTTTGCAAAGGATTCTGGGTAACAAAACCTGGTCCGAGCCCCGCAAGTCACCCCTCCTTGGATTCCCCTAGGTCTCTAGTTTTCAGAAATGCACAGGTTTGGTAGGTTTCCCTAGGTGCCGGCTCAGCTAGAGGACAAAATCTAAAGGTAGGCACTTCGCAAAAAACACCTCTGTTTTCTTCCAAAATTTAGGATGTGTCCACGTTGCGCTTTGAGGTGTTTCCTGTCGCGGGCGCTAGGCCTACCCACGCAAGTGAGGTATCATTTTTATCGGGAGACTTGGGGGAACGCTGGGTGGAAGGAAATTTGTGGCTCCTCTCAGATTCCAGAACTTTCAGCCACAGAAATGTGAGGAACATGTGTTTTTTTAGCCAAATTTTGAGGTTTGCAAAGGATTCTGGGTAACAGAACCTGGTCCGAGCCCCGCAAGTCACCCCATCTTGGATTCCCCTAGGTCTCTAGTTTTCAGAAATGCACAGGTTTGGTAGGTTTCCCTAGGTGCCGGCTGAGCTAGAGGCCAAAATCTACAGGTAGGCACTTCGCAAAAAACACCTCTGTTTTCTTCCAAAATTTAGGATGTGTCCACGTTGCGCTTTGGGGTGTTTCCTGTCGCGGGCGCTAGGCCTACCCACGCAAGTGAGGTATCATTTTTATCGGGAGACTTGGGGGAACGATGGGTGGAAGGAAATTTGTGGCTCCTCTCAGATTCCAGAACTTTCTGCCACATAAATGTGAGGAACATGTGTTTTTTTAGCCACATTTTGAGGTTTGCAAAGGATTCTGGGTAACAGAACCTGGTCCGAGCCCCGCAAGTCACCCCTCCTTGGATTCCCCTAGGTCTCTAGTTTTCAGAAATGCACAGGTTTGGTAGGTTTCCCTAGGTGCCGGCTGAGCTAGAGGCCAAAATCTACAGGTAGGCACTTCGCAAAAAACACCTCTGTTTTCTTCCAAAATTTAGGATGTGTCCACGTTGCGCTTTGAGGTGTTTCCTGTCGCGGGCGCTAGGCCTACCCACGCAAGTGAGGTATCATTTTTATCGGGAGACTTGGGGGAACGCTGGGTGGAAGGAAATTTGTGGCTCCTCTCAGATTCCAGAACTTTCTGCCACAGAAATGTGAGGAACATGTGTTTTTTTTAGCCAAATTTTGAGGTTTGCAAAGGATTCTGGGTAACAGAACCTGGTCCGAGCCCCGCAAGTCACCCCTCCTTGGATTCCCCTCGGTCTCTAGTTTTCAGAAATGCACAGGTTTGGTAGGTTTCCCTAGGTGCCGGGTGAGCTAGAGGCCAAAATCTACAGGTAGGCACTTCGCAAAAAACACCTCTGTTTTCTTCCAAAATTTAGGATGTGTCCACGTTGCGCTTTGGGGTGTTTCCTGTCGCGGGCGCTAGGCCTACCCACGCAAGTGAGGTATCATTTTTATCGGGAGACTTGGGGGAACGCTGGGTGGAAGGAAATTTGTGGCTCCTCTCAGATTCCAGAACTTTCTGCCACAGAAATGTGAGGAACATGTGTTTTTTTAGCCACATTTTGAGGTTTGCAAAGGATTCTGGGTAACAGAACCTGGTCCGAGCCCCGCAAGTCACCCCTCCTTGGATTCCCCTAGGTCTCTAGTTTTCAGAAATGCACAGGTTTGGTAGGTTTCCCTAGGTGCCGTCTGAGCTAGAGGCCAAAATCTACAGGTAGGCACTTCGCAAAAAACAACTCTGTTTTCTTCCAAAATTTAGGATGTGTCCACGTTGCGCTTTGGGGTGTTTCCTGTCGCGGGCGCTAGGCCTACCCACGCAAGTGAGGTATCATTTTTATAGGGAGACTTGGGGGAACGCTGGGTGGAAGGAAATTTGTGGCTCCTCTCAGATTCCAGAACTTTCTGCCACAGAAATGTGAGGAACATGTGTTTTTTTAGCCACATTTTGAGGTTTGTAAAGGATTCTGGGTAACAGAACCTGGTCCGAGCCCCGCAAGTCACCCCTCCTTGGATTCCCCTAGGTCTCTAGTTTTCAGAAATGCACAGGTTTGGTAGGTTTCCCTAGGTGCCGTCTGATCTAGAGGCCAAAATCTACAGGTAGGCACTTCGCAAAAAACACCTCTGTTTTCTTCCAAAATTTAGGATGTGTCCACGTTGCGCTTTGGGGTGTTTCCTATCGCGGGCGCTAGGCATACCCACGCAAGTGAGGTATCATTTTTATCGGGAGACTTGGGGGAACGCTGGGTGGAAGGAAATTTGTGGCTCCTCTCAGATTCCAGAACTTTCCGCCACAGAAATGTGAGGAACATGTGTTTTTTTAGCCAAATTTTGAGGTTTGCAAAGGATTCTGGGTAACAAAACCTGGTCCGAGCCCCGCAAGTCACCCCTCCTTGGATTCCCCTAGGTCTCTAGTTTTCAGAAATGCACAGGTTTGGTAGGTTTCCCTAGGTGCCGGCTCAGCTAGAGGACAAAATCTAAAGGTAGGCACTTCGCAAAAAACACCTCTGTTTTCTTCCAAAATTTAGGATGTGTCCACGTTGCGCTTTGAGGTGTTTCCTGTCGCGGGCGCTAGGCCTACCCACGCAAGTGAGGTATCATTTTTATCGGGAGACTTGGGGGAACGCTGGGTGGAAGGAAATTTGTGGCTCCTCTCAGATTCCAGAACTTTCAGCCACAGAAATGTGAGGAACATGTGTTTTTTTAGCCAAATTTTGAGGTTTGCAAAGGATTCTGGGTAACAGAACCTGGTCCGAGCCCCGCAAGTCACCCCATCTTGGATTCCCCTAGGTCTCTAGTTTTCAGAAATGCACAGGTTTGGTAGGTTTCCCTAGGTGCCGGCTGAGCTAGAGGCCAAAATCTACAGGTAGGCACTTCGCAAAAAACACCTCTGTTTTCTTCCAAAATTTAGGATGTGTCCACGTTGCGCTTTGGGGTGTTTCCTGTCGCGGGCGCTAGGCCTACCCACGCAAGTGAGGTATCATTTTTATCGGGAGACTTGGGGGAACGATGGGTGGAAGGAAATTTGTGGCTCCTCTCAGATTCCAGAACTTTCTGCCACATAAATGTGAGGAACATGTGTTTTTTTAGCCACATTTTGAGGTTTGCAAAGGATTCTGGGTAACAGAACCTGGTCCGAGCCCCGCAAGTCACCCCTCCTTGGATTCCCCTAGGTCTCTAGTTTTCAGAAATGCACAGGTTTGGTAGGTTTCCCTAGGTGCCGGCTGAGCTAGAGGCCAAAATCTACAGGTAGGCACTTCGCAAAAAACACCTCTGTTTTCTTCCAAAATTTAGGATGTGTCCACGTTGCGCTTTGAGGTGTTTCCTGTCGCGGGCGCTAGGCCTACCCACGCAAGTGAGGTATCATTTTTATCGGGAGACTTGGGGGAACGCTGGGTGGAAGGAAATTTGTGGCTCCTCTCAGATTCCAGAACTTTCTGCCACAGAAATGTGAGGAACATGTGTTTTTTTAGCCAAATTTTGAGGTTTGCAAAGGATTCTGGGTAACAGAACCTGGTCCGAGCCCCGCAAGTCACCCCTCCTTGGATTCCCCTCGGTCTCTAGTTTTCAGAAATGCACAGGTTTGGTAGGTTTCCCTAGGTGCCGGGTGAGCTAGAGGCCAAAATCTACAGGTAGGCACTTCGCAAAAAACACCTCTGTTTTCTTCCAAAATTTAGGATGTGTCCACGTTGCGCTTTGGGGTGTTTCCTGTCGCGGGCGCTAGGCCTACCCACGCAAGTGAGGTATCATTTTTATCGGGAGACTTGGGGGAACGCTGGGTGGAAGGAAATTTGTGGCTCCTCTCAGATTCCAGAACTTTCTGCCACAGAAATGTGAGGAACATGTGTTTTTTTAGCCACATTTTGAGGTTTGCAAAGGATTCTGGGTAACAGAACCTGGTCCGAGCCCCGCAAGTCACCCCTCCTTGGATTCCCCTAGGTCTCTAGTTTTCAGAAATGCACAGGTTTGGTAGGTTTCCCTAGGTGCCGTCTGAGCTAGAGGCCAAAATCTACAGGTAGGCACTTCGCAAAAAACAACTCTGTTTTCTTCCAAAATTTAGGATGTGTCCACGTTGCGCTTTGGGGTGTTTCCTGTCGCGGGCGCTAGGCCTACCCACGCAAGTGAGGTATCATTTTTATAGGGAGACTTGGGGGAACGCTGGGTGGAAGGAAATTTGTGGCTCCTCTCAGATTCCAGAACTTTCTGCCACAGAAATTTGAGGAACATGTGTTTTTTTAGCCAAATTTTGAGGTTTGCCAAGGATTCTGGGTAACAGAACCTGGTCCGAGCCCCGCAAGTCACCCCATCTTGGATTCCCCTAGGTCTCTAGTTTTCAGAAATGCACAGGTTTGGTAGGTTTCCCTAGGTGCCGGCTGAGCTAGAGGCCAAAATCTACAGGTAGGCACTTCACAAAAAACACCTCTGCTTTCTTCCAAAATTTTGGAGGTGTCCACGTTGCGCTTTGGGGTGTTTCCTGTCACGGGCGCTAGGCCTACCCACGCAAGTGAGGTATCATTTTTATCGGGAGACTTGGGGGAACGCTGGGTGGAAGGAAATTTGTGGCTTCTCTCAGATTCCAGAACTTTCTGCCACAGAAATGTGAGGAACATGTGTTTTTTTAGCCAAATTTTGAGGTTTGTAAAGGATTCTGGGTAACAGAACCTGGTCCGAGCCCCGCAAGTCACCCCTCCTTGGATTCCCCTAGGTCTCTAGTTTTCAGAAATGCACAGGTTTGGTAGGTTTCCCTAGGTGCCGTCTGAGCTAGAGGCCAAAATCTACAGGTAGGCACTTCGCAAAAAACACCTCTGTTTTCTTCCAAAATTTAGGATGTGTCCACGTTGCGCTTTGGGGTGTTTCCTATCGCGGGCGCTAGGCCTACCCACGCAAGTGAGGTATCATTTTTATCGGGAGACTTGGGGGAACGCTGGGTGGAAGGAAATTTGTGGCTCCTCTCAGATTCCAGAACTTTCTGCCACAGAAATGTGAGGAACATGTGTTTTTTTAGCCAAATTTTGAGGTTTGCAAAGGATTCTGGGTAACAAAACCTGGTCCGAGCCCCGCAAGTCACCCCTCCTTGGATTCCCCTAGGTCTCTAGTTTTCAGAAATGCACAGGTTTGGTAGGTTTCCCTAGGTGCCGGCTCAGCTAGAGGACAAAATCTACAGGTAGGCACTTCGCAAAAAACACCTCTGTTTTCTTCCAAAATTTAGGATGTGTCCACGTTGCGCTTTGAGGTGTTTCCTGTCGCGGGCGCTAGGCCTACCCACGCAAGTGAGGTATCATTTTTATCGGGAGACTTGGGGGAACGCTGGGTGGAAGGAAATTTGTGGCTCCTCTCAGATTCCAGAACTTTCTGCCACAGAAATGTGAGGAACATGTGTTTTTTTAGCCACATTTTGAGGTTTGCAAAGGATTCTGGGTAACAGAACCTGGTCCGAGCCCCGCAAGTCACCCCTCCTTGGATTCCCCTAGGTCTCTAGTTTTCAGAAATGCACAGGTTTGGTAGGTTTCCCTAGGTGCCGTCTGAGCTAGAGGCCAAAATCTACAGGTAGGCACTTCGCAAAAAACACCTCTGTTTTCTTCCAAAATTTAGGATGTGTCCACGTTGCGCTTTGGGGTGTTTCCTATCGCGGGCGCTAGGCCTACCCACGCAAGTGAGGTATCATTTTTATCGGGAGACTTGGGGGAACGCTGGGTGGAAGGAAATTTGTGGCACCTCTCAGATTCCAGAACTTTCTGCCACAGAAATATGAGGAACATGTGTTTTTTTAGCCAAATTTTGAGGTTTGCAAAGTATTCTGGGTAACAAAACCTTGTCCGAGCCCCGCAAGTCACCCCTCCTTGGATTCCCCTAGGTCTCTAGTTTTCAGAAATGCACAGGTTTGGTAGGTTTCCCTAGGTGCCGGCTCAGCTAGAGGACAAAATCTACAGGTAGGCACTACGCAAAAAACACCGCTGTTTTCTTCCAAAATGTAGGATGTGTCCACGTTGCGCTTTGAGGTGTTTCCTGTCGCGGGCGCTAGGCCTACCCACGCAAGTGAGGTATCATTTTTATCGGGAGACTTGGGGGAACGCTGGGTGGAAGGAAATTTGTGGCTCCTCTCAGATTCCAGAACTTTCTGCCACAGAAATGTGAGGAACATGTGTTTTTTTAGCCAAATTTTGAGGTTTGCAAAGGATTCTGGGTAACAGAACCTGGTCCGAGCCCCGCAAGTCACCCCATCTTGGATTCCCCTAGGTCTCTAGTTTTCAGAAATGCACAGGTTTGGTAGGTTTCCATAGGTGCCGGCTGAGCTAGAGGCCAAAATCTACAGGTAGGCACTTCGCAAAAAACACCTCTGTGTTCTTCCAAAATTTAGGATGTGTCCACGTTGCGCTTTTGGGTGTTTCCTGTCGCGGGCGCTAGGCCTACCCACACAAGTGAGGTATCATTTTTATCGGGAGACTTGGGGGAACGATGGGTGGAAGGAAATTTGTGGCTCCTCTCAGATTCCAGAACTTTCTGCCACATAAATGTGAGGAACATGTGTTTTTTTAGCCACATTTTGAGGTTTGCAAAGGATTCTGGGTAACAGAACCTGGTCCGAGCCCCGCAAGTCACCCCTCCTTGGATTCCCCTAGGTCTCTAGTTTTCAGAAATGCACAGGTTTGGTAGGTTTCCCTAGGTGCCGGCTGAGCTAGAGGCCAAAATCTACAGGTAGGCACTTCGCAAAAAACACCTCTGTTTTCTTCCAAAATTTAGGATGTATCCACGTTGCGCTTTGGGGTGTTTCCTATCGCGGGCGCTAGGCCTAACCACGCAAGTGAGGTATCATTTTTATCGGGAGACTTGGGGGAACGCTGGGTGGAAGGAAATTTGTGGCTCCTCTCAGATTCCAGAACTTTCTGCCACAGAAATGTGAGGAACATGTGTTTTTTTAGCCAAATTTTGAGGTTTGCAAAGGATTCTGGGTAACAAAACCTGGTCCGAGCCCCGCAAGTCACCCCTCCTTGGATTCCCCTAGGTCTCTAGTTTTCAGAAATGTACAGGTTTGGTAGGTTTCCCTAGGTGCCGGCTCAGCTAGAGGACAAAATCTACAGGTAGGCACTTCGCAAAAAACACCTCTGTTTTCTTCCAAAATTTAGGATGTGTCCACGTTGCGCTTTGAGGTGTTTCCTGTCGCGGGCGCTAGGCCTACCCACGCAAGTGAGGTATCATTTTTATCGGGAGACTTGGGGGAACGCTGGGTGGAAGGAAATTTGTGGCTCCTCTCAGATTCCAAAACTTTCTGCCACAGAAATGTGAGGAACATGTGTTTTTTTAGCCAAATTTTGAGGTTTGCAAAGGATTCTGGGTAACAGAACCTGGTCCGAGCCCCGCAAGTCACCCCATCTTGGATTCCCCTAGGTCTCTAGTTTTCAGAAATGCACAGGTTTGGTAGGTTTCCCTAGGTGCCGGCTGAGCTAGAGGCCAAAATCTACAGGTAGGCACTTCGCAAAAAACACCTCTGTTTTCTTCCAAAATTTAGGATGTGTCCACGTTGCGCTTTCGGGTGTTTCCTGTCTCGGGCGCTAGGCCTACCCACACAAGTGAGGTATCATTTTTATCGGGAGACTTGGGGGAACGATGGGTGGAAGGAAATTTGTGGCTCCTCTCAGATTCCAGAACTTTCTGCCACATAAATGTGAGGAACATGTGTTTTTTTAGCCACATTTTGAGGTTTGCAAAGGATTCTGGGTAACAGAACCTTGTCCGAGCCCCGCAAGTCACCCCTCCTTGGATTCCCCTAGGTCTCTAGTTTTCAGAAATGCACAGGTTTGGTAGGTTTCCCTAGGTGCCGGCTGAGCTAGAGGCCAAAATCTACAGGTAGGCACTTCGCAAAAAACACCTCTGTTTTCTTCCAAAATTTAGGATGTGTCCACGTTGCGCTTTGAGGTGTTTCCTGTCGCGGGCGCTAGGCCTACCCACGCAAGTGAGGTATCATTTTTATCGGGAGACTTGGGGGAACGCTGGGTAGAAGTAAATTTGTAGCTCCTCTCAGATTCCAGAACTTTCTGCCACAGAAATGTGAGGAACATGTGTTTTTTTAGCCAAATTTTGAGGTTTGCAAAGGATTCTGGGTAACAGAACCTGGTCCGAGCCCCGCAAGTCACCCCTCCTTGGATTCCCCTAGGTCTCTAGTTTTCAGAAATGCACAGGTTTGGTAGGTTTCCATAGGTGCCGGGTGAGCTAGAGGCCAAAATCTACAGGTAGGCACTTCGCAAAAAACACCTCTGTTTTCTTCCAAAATTTAGGATGTGTCCACGTTGCGCTTTGGGGTGTTTCCTGTCGCGGGCGCTAGGCCTACCCACGCAAGTGAGGTATCATTTTTATCGGGAGACTTGGGGGAATGCTGGGTGGAAGGAAATTTGTGGCTCCTTTCAGATTCCAGAACTTTCTGCCACAGAAATGTGAGGAACATGTGTTTTTTTAGCCACATTTTGAGGTTTGCAAAGGATTCTGGGTAACAGAACCTGGTCCGAGCCCCGCAAGTCACCCCTCCTTGGATTCCCCTAGGTCTCTAGTTTTCAGAAATGCACAAGTTTGGTAGGTTTCCCTAGGTGCCGTCTGAGCTAGAGGCCAAAATCTACAGGTAGGCACTTCGCAAAAAACACCTCTGTTTTGTTCCAAAATTTAGGATGTGTCCACGTTGCGCTTTGGGGTGTTTCCTGTCGCGGGCGCTAGGCCTACCCACGCAAGTGAGGTATCATTTTTATCGGGAGACTTGGGGGAACGCTGGGTGGAAGGAAATTTGTGGCTCCTCTCAGATTCCAGAACTTTCTGCCACAGAATTGTGAGGAACATGTGTTTTTTTAGCCAAATTTTGAGGTTTGTAAAGGATTCTGGGTAACAGAACCTGGTCCGAGCCCCGCAAGTCGCCCCTCCTTGGATTCCCCTAGGTCTCTAGTTTTCAGAAATGCACAGGTTTGGTAGGTTTCCCTAGGTGCCGTCTGAGCTAGAGGCCAAAATCTACAGGTAGGCACTTCGCAAAAAACACCTCTGTTTTCTTCCAAAATTTAGGATGTGTCCACGTTGCGCTTTGGGGTGTTTCCTGTCGCAGGCGCTAGGCCTACCCACGCAAGTGAGGTATCATTTTTATCGGGAGACTTGGGGGAACGCTGGGTGGAAGGAAATTTGTGGCTCCTCTCAGATTCCAGAACTTTCTGCCACAGAAATGTGAGGAACATGTGTTTTTTTAGCCAAATTTTGAGGTTTGCAAAGGATTCTGGGTAACAAAACCTGGTCCGAGCCCCGCAAGTCACCCCTCCTTGGATTCCCCTAGGTCTCTAGTTTTCAGAAATGCACAGGTTTGGTAGGTTTCCCTAGGTGCCGGCTCAGCTAGAGGACAAAATCTACAGGTAGGCACTTCGCAAAAAACACCTCTGTTTTCTTCCAAAATTTAGGATGTGTCCACGTTGCGCTTTGAGGTGTTTCCTGTCGCGGGCGCTAGGCCTACCCACGCAAGTGAGGTATCATTTTTATCGGGAGACTTGGGGGAACGCTGGGTGGAAGGAAATTTGTGGCTCCTCTCAGATTCCAGAACTTTCTGCCACAGAAATGTGAGGAACATGTGTTTTTTTAGCCAAATTTTGAGGTTTGCAAAGGATTCTGGGTAACAGAACCTGGTCCGAGCCCCGCAAGTCACCCCATCTTGGATTCCCCTAGGTCTCTAGTTTTCAGAAATGCACAGGTTTGGTAGGTTTCCCTAGGTGCCGGCTGAGCTAGAGGCCAAAATCTACAGGTAGGCACTTCGCAAAAAACACCTCTGTTTTCTTCCAAAATTTAGGATGTGTCCACGTTGCGCTTTCGGGTGTTTCCTGTCGCGGGTGCTAGGCCTACCCACACAAGTGAGGTATCATTTTTATCGGGAGACTTGGGGGGAACGATGGGTGGAAGGAAATTTGTGGCTCCTCTCAGATTCCAGAACTTTCTGCCACATAAATGTGAGGAACATGTGTTTTTTTAGCCACATTTTGAGGTTTGCAAAGGATTCTGGGTAACAGAACCTGGTCCGAGCCCCGCAAGTCACCCCTCCTTGGATTCCCCTAGGTCTCTAGTTTTCAGAAATGCACAGGTTTGGTAGGTTTCCCTAGGTGCCGGCTGAGCTAGAGGCCAAAATCTACAGGTAGGCACTTCGCAAAAAACACCTCTGTTTTCTTCCAAAATTTAGGATGTGTCCACGTTGCGCTTTGAGGTGTTTCCTGTCGCGGGCGCTAGGCCTACCCACGCAAGTGAGGTATCATTTTTATCGGGAGACTTGGGGGAACGCTGGGTAGAAGTAAATTTGTAGCTCCTCTCAGATTCCAGAACTTTCTGCCACAGAAATGTGAGGAACATGTGTTTTTTTAGCCAAATTTTGAGGTTTGCAAAGGATTCTGGGTAACAGAACCTGGTCCGAGCCCCACAAGTCACCCCTCCTTGGATTCCCCTAGGTCTCTAGTTTTCAGAAATGCACAGGTTTGGTAGGTTTCCATAGGTGCCGGGTGAGCTAGAGGCCAAAATCTACAGGTAGGCACTTCGCAAAAAACACCTCTGTTTTCTTCCAAAATTTAGGATGTGTCCACGTTGCGCTTTGGGGTGTTTCCTGTCGCGGGCGCTAGGCCTACCCACGCAAGTGAGGTATCATTTTTATCGGGAGACTTGGGGGAACGCTGGGTGGAAGGAAATTTGTGGCTCCTTTCAGATTCCAGAACTTTCTGCCACAGAAATGTGAGGAACATGTGTTTTTTTAGCCACATTTTGAGGTTTGCAAAGGATTCTGGGTAACAGAACCTGGTCCGAGCCTGCAAGTCACCCCTCCTTGGATTCCCCTAGGTCTCTAGTTTTCAGAAATGCACAAGTTTGGTAGGTTTTCCTAGGTGCCGTCTGAGCTAGAGGCCAAAATCTACAGGTAGGCACTTCGCAAAAAACACCTCTGTTTTGTTCCAAAATTTAGGATGTGTCCACGTTGCGCTTTGGGGTGTTTCCTGTCGCGGGCGCTAGGCCTACCCACGCAAGTGAGGTATCATTTTTATCGGGAGACTTGGGGGAACGCTGGGTGGAAGGAAATTTGTGGCTCCTCTCAGATTCCAGAACTTTCTGCCACAGAAATGTGAGGAACATGTGTTTTTTTAGCCAAATTTTGAGGTTTGTAAAGGATTCTGGGTAACAGAACCTGGTCCGAGCCCCGCAAGTCACCCCTCCTTGGATTCCCCTAGGTCTCTAGTTTTCAGAAATGCACAGGTTTGGTAGGTTTCCCTAGGTGCCGTCTGAGCTAGAGGCCAAAATCTACAGGTAGGCACTTCGCAAAAAACACCTCTGTTTTCTTCCAAAATTTAGGATGTGTCCACGTTGCGCTTTGGGGTGTTTCCTGTCGCGGGCGCTAGGCCTACCCACGCAAGTGAGGTATCATTTTTATCGGGAGACTTGGGGGAACGCTGGGTGGAAGGAAATTTGTGGCTCCTCTCAGATTCCAGAACTTTCTGCCACAGAAATGTGAGGAACATGTGTTTTTTTAGCCAAATTTTGAGGTTTGCAAAGGATTCTGGGTAACAAAACCTGGTCCGAGCCCCGCAAGTCACCCCTCCTTGGATTCCCCTAGGTCTCTAGTTTTCAGAAATGCACAGGTTTGGTAGGTTTCCCTAGGTGCCGGCTGAGCTAGAGGACAAAATCTACAGGTAGGCACTTCGCAAAAAACACCTCTGTTTTCTTCCAAAATTTAGGATGTGTCCACGTTGCGCTTTGAGGTGTTTCCTGTTGCGGGCGCTAGGCCTACCCACGCAAGTGAGGTATCATTTTTATCGGGAGACTTGGGGGAACGCTGGGTGGAAGGAAATTTGTGGCTCCTCTCAGATTCCAGAACTTTCTGCCACAGAAATGAGGAACATGTGTTTTTTTAGCCAAATTTTGAGGTTTGCAAAGGATTCTGGGTAACAGAACCTGGTCCGAGCCCCGCAAGTCACCCCATCTTGGATTCCCCTAGGTCTCTAGTTTTCAGAAATGCACAGGTTTGGTAGGTTTTCCTAGGTGCCGGCTGAGCTAGAGGCCAAAATCTACAGGTAGGCACTTCGCAAAAAACACCTCTGTTTTCTTCCAAAATTTAGGATGTGTCCACGTTGCGCTTTGGGGTGTTTCCTGTCGCAGGCGCTAGGCCTACCCACGCAAGTGAGGTATCATTTTTATCGGGAGACTTGGGGGAACGATGGGTGGAAGGAAATTTGTGGCTCCTCTCAGATTCCAGAACTTTCTGCCACAGAAATGTGAGGAACATGTGTTTTTTTAGCCACATTTTGAGGTTTGCAAAGGATTCTGGGTAACAGAACCTGGTCCGAGCCCCGCAAGTCACCCCTCCTTGGATTCCCCTAGGTCACTAGTTTTCAGAAATGCACAGGTTTGGTAGGTTTCCCTAGGTGCCGGCTGAGCTAGAGGGCAAAATCTACAGGTAGGCACTTCGCAAAAAACACCTCTGTTTTCTTCCAAAATTTAGGATGTGTCCACGTTGCGCTTTGGGGTGTTTCCTGTCGCGGGCGCTAGGTCTACCCATGCAAGTGAGGTATCATTTTTATCGGGAGACTTGGGGGAACGCTGGGTGGAAGGAAATTTGTGGCTCCTCTCAGATTCCATACTTTCTGCCACAGAAATGTGAGGAACATGTGTTTTTTTAGCCAAATTTTGAGGTTTGCAAAGGATTCTGGGTAACAGAACCTGGTCCGAGCCCCGCAAGTCACCCCATCTTGGATTCCCCTACGTCTCTAGTTTTCAGAAATGCACAGGTTTGGTAGGTTTCCCTAGGTGCCGGCTGAGCTAGAGGCCAAAATCTACAGGTAGGCACTTCGCAAAAAACACCTCTGTTTTCTTCCACAATATAGGATGTGTCCACGTTGCGCTTTGGGGTGTTTCCTGTCGCGGGCGCTAGGCCTACCCACGCAAGTGAGGTATCATTTTTATCGGGAGACTTGGGGGAACGCTGGGTGGAAGGAAATTTGTGGCTCCTCTCAGATTCCAGAACTTTCTGCCACAGAAATGTGAGGAACATGTGTTTTTTTAGCCAAATTTTGAGGTTTGCAAAGGATTCTGGGTAACAGAACCTGGTCCGAGCCCCACAAGTCACCCCTCCTTGGATTCCCCTAGGTCTCTAGTTTTCAGAAATGCACAGGTTTGGTAGGTTTCCCTAGGTGCCGACTGAGCTAGAGGCCAAAATCTACAGGTAGGCACTTCGCAAAAAACACCTCTGTTTTCTTCCAAAATTTAGGATGTGTCCACGTTGCGCTTTGGGGTGTTTCCTGTCGCGGGCGCTAGGCCTACCCACGCAAGTGAGGTATCATTTCTATCGGGAGACTTGGGGGAACGCTGGGTGGAAGGAAATTTGTGGCTCCTCTCAGATTCCAGAACTTTCTGCCACAGAAATGTGAGGAACATGTGTTTTTTTAGCCACATTTTGAGGTTTGCAAAGGATTCTGGGTAACAGAACCTGGTCCGAGCCCCGCAAGTCACCCCTCCTTGGATTCCCCTACGTCTCTAGTTTTCAGAAATGCACAGGTTTGGTAGGTTTCCCTAGGTGCCGGCTGAGCTAGAGGCCAAAATCTACAGGTAGGCACTTCGCAAAAAACACCTCTGTTTTCTTCCAAAATTTAGGATGTGTCCACGTTGCGCTTTGGGGTGTTTCCTGTCGCGGGCGCTAGGCCTACCCACGCAAGTGAGGTATAATTTTTATCGGGAGACTTGGGGGAACGCTGGGTAGAAGGAAATTTGTGGCTCCTCTCAGATTCCAGAACTTTCTGCCACAGAAATGTGAGGAACATGTGTTTTTTTAGCCAAATTTTGAGGTTTGCAAAGGATTCTGGGTAACAGAACCTGGTCCGAGCCCCGCAAGTCACCCCATCTTGCATTCCCCTAGGTCTCTAGTTTTCAGAAATGCACAGGTTTGGTAGGTTTCCCTAGGTGCCGGCTGAGCTAGAGGCCAAAATCTACAGGTAGGCACTTCACAAAAAACACCTCTGTTTTCTTCCAAAATTTTGGAGGTGTCCACGTTACGCTTTGGGGTGTTTCCTGTCGCAGGCGCTAGGCCTACCCACGCAAGTGAGGTATCATTTTTATCGGGAGACTTGGGGGAACGCTGGGTGGAAGGACATTTGTGGCTCCTCTCAGATTCCAGAACTTTCTGCCACAGAAATGTGAGGAACATGTGTTTTTTTAGCCAAATTTTGAGGTTTGCAAAGGATTCTGGGTAACAGAACCTGGTCCGAGCCCTGCAAGTCACCCCTCCTTGGATTCCCCTAGGTCTCTAGTTTTCAGAAATGCACAGGTTTGGTAGGTTTCCCTGGGTGCCGGCTGAGCTAGAGGCCAAAATCTACAGGTAGGCACTTCGCAAAAAACACCTCTGTTTTCTTCCAAAATTTTGGATGTGTCCACGTTGCGCTTTGGGGTGTTTCCTGTCGCGGGCGCTAGGCCTACCCACGCAAGTGAGGTATCATTTTTATCGGAAGACTTGGGGGAACGCTGGGTGGAAGGAAATTTGTGGCTCCCCTCAGATTCAAGAACTTTCTGCCACAGAAATGTGAGGAACATGTGTTTTTTTAGCCAAATTTTGAGGTTTGCAAAGGATTCTGGGTAACAGAACCTGGTCCGAGCCCCGCAAGTCACCTCATCTTGGATTCCCCTAGGTCTCTAGTTTTCAGAAATGCACAGGTTTGGTAGGTTTCCCTAGGTGCCGGCTGAGCTAGAGGCCAAAATCTACAGGTAGGCACTTCGCAAAAAACACCTCTGTTTTCTTTCAAAAAAATGGGATGTGTCCACGTTGCGTTTTGGGGCGTTTCCTGTCGCGGGCGCTAGGCCTACCCACACAAGTGAGGTATCATTTTTATCGGGAGACTTGGGGGAACATAGATTAGCAAAACAAGTGCTATTGCCCCTTGTCTTTCTCTACATTTTTTCCTTCCAAATATAGGAGAGTGTGTAAAAAAGACATCTATTTGAGAAATTCCCTATAATTCACATGCTAGTATGGTCACCCCGGAATTCAGAGATGTGCAAATAACCACTGCTCCTCAGCACCTTATCTTGTGCCCTTTTTGGAAATGCAAAGGTTTTCTTGATAGCAATTTTTATACTCTTTATATTTCAGCAAATGAATTGCTTTATACCCGGTATAGAATGAAAACGCACTGCAGGGTGCAGCTCATTTATTTGCTCTGGGTTCCTCGGGTTCTTGATGAACCTACAAGCCCTATATATCCCCGCAACCAGAGGAGTCCTGCAGAGGAAACGGTATATTGCTTTCCATAATCTGACATTGCAGGGAAAAATTACAGAGTAAAACGTAGAGAAAAATTTATGTTTTTTTCACCTCAATTTCAATATTTTTCTTTTTCAGCTGTTATTTTCTGTAGGAAACCCTTGTAGGATCTACACAAATGACCCCTTGCTGAATTCAGAATTTTGTCTACTTTTCAGAAATGGTTA
The DNA here is from genome assembly GCF_031143425.1 of Pleurodeles waltl. NCBI lineage: Eukaryota > Metazoa > Chordata > Amphibia > Caudata > Salamandridae > Pleurodeles > Pleurodeles waltl. The sequence continues at coordinate 254,584,281 of NC_090443.1, read as the reverse complement.
GGTTTCTGGGATCCAGCATTGGTTTCATGCCCATTCCTGTCACTGACTGGAAGGAGGCTGAAAGCACAAAAAATGCAAAAATGGGGTATGCCCCAGTAAAATGCCAAAATTGTGTTGAAAAATTGGGTTTTCTGATTCAAGTCTGCCTGTTCCTGAAAGCTAGGAAGCTGCTGAGTTTAGCACTGCAAACTCTTTGTTGATGCCATTTTCAGGGGGAAATCCACAAGCCTTCTTCTGCAGCCACTTTTTCCAATTTTTTTGAAAAAAACGAAATTTTCACTGTATTTTGGCCAATTTCTTGGCCTCCTTCAAGGGAACCCACAAAGTCTGGGTACCTCTAGAATCCCTAGGATGTTGGAAAAAAAGGACGCACATTTGGCTTGGTTAGCTTATGTGGACAAAAAGTTATGAGGGCCTAAGCGCGAACTGCACCAAATAGGCAAAAAAAGGCCTGGCACAGGAGTGGGAAAAGGCCTGGCAGCGAAGGGGTTAAGCACCATGTGATTATCCGGTGGCATTATATTGATGATATACTGGTCATCTGGGAGGGGAGTGAGGAGAAAGCAGAACAATTTCTTAGCTGGTAGAACACCTGCAAACGCTTCTTGAAATACAATTTCTCGATATTAAAATATCTTGAACAGTTGGCAAATTAAAGACAAATATGCATAGGAAACCTACAGATAGAAACAATCTGCTGAATTTTAAGGGATTCCATCCACCATCTCTCAGAGAGAACCTGCCTATAGGACAGTTCCTTAGGGTCCATAGAAACTGCTCTGATATCACAGAGTATAAACAGAAGCAGCTATCTTATCACGCAAAAACATTTCTACATACTAGAGAGCCACTTCTTGAAAAAAAAAAAAAATCTGTTCACCTTACTTGTGTGAGCACATACAATAACAACTCCAATGCAGTAAAAACGATTATCATGAAACACTGGCAGATTCTGAACAGTTGGAAAATTACAGTATGACAAACTACTGTTCTCTTTCAAAATAAATTCCAGCCTGACAGACATATGCTAATTCATATGCAACCTAAACATGAACACAAAGCACTGTGCACTTTATCGAACCTTCCCAAAGACACAGGACATTTTCCATGTTGTAATTGCTCGTTCTGTGAGTTAACATTATTAAGAAAGACAATTGACCTTGGAATGAACACACCTTGGAAAGAACGGTGTCACACTAACTGCAGCTCTAACTACGTAATATACATGATGTCTCTGCTATATCAGACATATAGGAATGACCTTGAGAAAGGTTAGGATTTGCATTGGGGAACACCGTAGTAACACCCAGTGCAAATGCAATACAACCTGTCTAACAGCGCACTTCATAGAAAATAAGCATTCGGAAAATGACTTGTACCTGACAGTATTACACTGTGCCCCACGGCAGTAACGGGCGCTGGGCTGGAGACTTCAGTCTCCAGCCTGGTGGCCAGCACTAGCCTGCCTGCGGGATTATGACCACACCTACCGCCATGGTTTTTGTGGCCTCCGTACTGCCACGAAAACCATGGCACTATCAGTGACAGGAAATTCCTTCCCTGTCACTGATAGGGGTCTTCCCTGCCCTCCTCCCCCTCCGCTGGTTGCCCCACACATACGGTCCCTCTCCAGACCCCCCATTCATTAATGCACCTCCATTCACACACGCACACATGCATTCCAACACCCATTCTCACATTCAGGCATGCATGCAGACATCCATTCATACACACATCCACACACACTTACATGCAGGCACACACATGTACACACAACACAACAAACATGCACTCACACATCCATACATGCACACACACACAACACGCAACACACACCTGCATTCATGCATGCACAGACAAAGCCCCCCTCACACACATACACCCCCCACCCACGTTTCCTGTCGGAGACCCCCACTTACCTGTTGTGAGGGGGTCCCCTGGCAGGAGACAGGATGGGGTGCTCCTGCCACCAGCAGCTTCCGCCAGCAGAACACTGCAAGGCCGTATCATGTGTCATGATACAGTCTGTGAGGGTCTACCGTCGTGGCAATGCTGCTAGCAGCAGCACCACCTTACCGCCATCTGCCGGCGTGGCCACCGCCAGATTTCTGCCATCCTTCTGGTGGAAATCCAGCTGTGGTCATAATACGGCGGATGGCTGGTAACCGTGGCGATAGTCTTTTGGCGGCCGTTGCCATAGAGGTAGGCGGTATATACTGCCAATATTATAATGAGGGCCTTAGCGTTTATATGAGCATGATTTTGGAAAAGCTAAATATCACACTCACATAGCATGCATGTGTAGTGCCTGGTTTCTACTACCGCATGAAACATATATTTGTTGAGTGGACAGAGGGGTGAAGAATAATCACATAAATGGTGTATGTGAAGCAAATCCCCCAAAAAGATTTGAACAACTATTTGTGCTGTTTTTTTTTTTTTTTTTTTCAGGCAGCCTAAAGGGGAAACCCTGAACAAAAAAGGCAATTGTTGTATCTCTTGTTTGTGACTGAGATCGAGGCAAAAATAGGAATAGACTTTTCCCAGAGCATAAAAATGTTTCTTTATAGTTCTGATGAAAACCCTGGACCCATTGGCCTAGCAGAACATGATGACCAGCATAAAGAGGGGTATGATATTACTTCCACAGACTCCCTAATAAATTATTTTAATCATACCAGACACACCACCAATAAAAGGGATATCTCTGTAGGTTATTTTAGCTAGGACCTGGGCAGGAAAAATTATCGTAAGTGCTCCCTGGAATATGGATGAGCCCATCCTGGTTTTTAGTGACCAGGATGCGACCCGAAGAAGAAACATGACACCAATAGGGTGTGTGAGGATCTTATAAACAACACTAAGGGGGTCATTACGAATTCCCGCGGTCAGGTTGCCGCCAGTGCGGTTGCCTTCCTGCTGGCCCCATTATGAGTTCCCCGCTGGGTCAGCAGGCAAAAACTGTGTTTCCGCCCACTGGTCGACTAGGCAACAGCCCAGAACATTGATGCCGGCTCATAATTGAGCCGGCGGCAATGTTGTGGTGCATAGGGTGCAGCAGCACGAATTGCGCTTTTCACTGTATGCAACACAGACAGTGAAAAGTGTGACAGCCGCCCGCACCCTTGTCTCAGCCAGCTTTTACATGGCTGTGCAAGCGGCATGTAAAAGCTGGCAGACGGGGGGCTGGTGGATTAGGACCACCAGCACTACCACTCGTGTCAGTGGAGGGAAACTGGCAGTGCTGTCGGTCTGACCGTGGCTGAACCACCACAGTCATAATGTGGCGGTCGGGCCACCGCAGTGGCGACAGTCAGACTGCCAGGGTCGTAATGACAGCCTAAGTGATGTCCTGATTGAGGTCAAAGTTCCACTCTTCAGCAATATACGACCCTCCATTTGGAAGGGTCAATATTTGAAGGACACTTTGGGTGAGATTTATAGTGAAGGGAGGTCATGTCCTATACCTCTTCTCCTCTCTTCCACTTCAGATTTCTGAACTTTGTTCTAGAATTTCCCAGACACATGTGCTGGTAGTAAGAGGTTTATTTTGGCAGGTCAAAATGATAGTTTGCACACATTTTGTCTTCAACTTTCATATTTTATGAACCTGTATTTGTCGATTTAAAGGACTCTTTGCATGGGCGGTGGGCCTGAGACATGCTTTGAAAGTCAACTTAAGTGGTTGGCACAAAACGTGCTGCTAGCCCACAACGAGCATTTAATTTATAGGCCCTGGTTACATGCAGTACTAATTTTAATAGTGACCTACAAATAAACTAAATGTGCCAGTTGGGTGTGAGAAGATTTTATAGGGGACACCATAAGCAGCGGTTAAGTGCAAAGAGTCCTTTAAATCAACAAATATATGTTCAGAAAATATGAAGGTTGAAGGCAAAATGTTGGGGTGGATGACCCTGAAGGGAGGGTAAGGTCCAATACCCGGGCCCTGATAATATCTAACTGCACCACATCTCTTTCACAAACCAAGGGCCTAGGACAATTACATCTAGCATACTCTGCAGGAAAAGCCAATGAAAATGGTAAAATATGCTTTCCGTGCCAATTGATAGATGTAGTGCTGGTTACTTGGCACGTGTAGCTTTGTAGATTAGATGGACTTTTTGCTTCATATTGTTCACTGCAGCTTCTCTCTGGGATTAATGTAGTCAGGTCTCTATCTATCAGGCCCTGCATGTACATGTTTAGGTGTCTGCTGAGTATGCCTATGAGGCAGTTGGCTCAACATTTAAAAGTAATATGGGCCTGAAGCAGGAGCAGGGGTGAGTCCTTTCATGGCTTGAGGATCACTGTTATCATGCCTTGCAAAAGGTATGAGTGAGCACCCCAGAGTCTCTGAAAGAACTGAATAGGCATGTGAGGAGTGGGGCTGGAAGGGGACACTGGGTTTGGAAAAGGCTGGTTTAAAGCTGTCTGGGCCTGCGGCTTTTCCTGTTTGGAGCTTGGCAGTACTTGCTATCATTTCATCAATTGAGATATTTGATTTAAGTCAGTTGACTTACTGGGGAGGGAGCTTGGTGAGTGGTATAGGCTGTTGAGAGGTATAGATGTACTGCCTCTATGTCTGCCTTTTCTGCTGTATAAAGGTACCAGTAGGCAACCAGCTTTATTTTTCCTTGCATAATATCATTGTGCTGTGCAGAGGTGGTAGTACTCTGTTTTGTCATAGTCTAAAACTTTCAGTTGCTTCCTGGCGAGTGTCAACTGCTTCCATTTATTATATGCCCTTCTGCGCTAGTGAGCAAGTGAGCCATTTCAAAGTCTCTTACTTGACCCTATAACTCAAGTCTTTTATCTCGTCTATCTTTGTTGAATCTAGCAGAAATAGCGCAAGAGCACCTCTGATTGCTGCATTAAAGGGATTTCACAGGAGGGAGACAGGTATACCTGGGACATTGCTGGTTTGTAGGAAGTGTTGAATCACCTCCAGTATCTCCATCCTGAGTGGGCTATTTCATAGGAGGTTGTTGTCAAGTATCCAGTTGCATCTGTTGGCGGGGGACTGAGGAATTTAAGAGAAATGATGATAAGAGAATGGTCTGACAGGGCCGATACCCAAATCTCTACTTGAACGGCAGTACCTTGAATTCGGGTAAAAATGAGCAGGTAGTCCAGGTATGAGTACGTCTGTTGGGAGCTAGAGTGGAATGAATAGTCCCTTTTTGAAGTATTTAGAAATCACCAGACACCCGAAAGGCCGAGTTTGGATAACTATTCAGGTCCATCAGGAAAAAGGGCCCCAGGCTGGTCAGATCTTTAGGCTGACCCATCAGGTGTAGGGTCAATGAATAGCTTAAAACCTCCACCCACCAATATATCTTTGTCCAGGGAAGTCACAGAAAGCGTGAAGGCTTGCCCTATCATCTGTCGCTGCTGCTCATTGGGAGGTTATGATAGTACAAACCATACTCAGGTGAATGGTCAAGTGAAAGTTCAGAATTTAGCAAGCAAAGGTCTCTCTCGCTAAAGATATAAGTGATACTATGTGAAATCCATAAATATAAAAAGAGGTACTTAAAAAGGCTGTACCACTGATAGAGAAACAGTATTGTGACCCATGCCACACATATACTGCCCATTGACATAGCCTACACTTATGAATACTCCCTAAAAATAAAAACATAAAGGCTGATGCTCAGGAACTCAGGAAGAAGAGCATGCCGTAAAATAAGTTCTATTTGGCAGCCATGAATGATCCTTAGACATCTAGTAAAACTGTCCAAGGACGTGAGGAAGTGCAAATCTCAACTATCCCAGTAAGATGAGATGCATTTCCATGAAATAATGACACTCACTAATAAACAACCTCATGCCTCTTCTACTGCCAGTGAAAGAAATGCTTAATTAATGGTTAGAAAGATCAGCAAATAATTACAGCTTTGAGGCCCATACGTTGGGGAGCCTTTATATAATATTCTACCCGAGAAGCTCACCATATGCAGGGAGTCAGGAGGGTTGAAGAAGTACCCCTTCTTTGCATGGGTCAAAGACTGGATAACAATTTATTCTAGAAGTGCAGGATGTTAAAACTGCTCAGACAGCAACGACTAGCCTGATCAATCAAAAGATGGAGAACAGCAATGCTAAATTTGCCTTCTTTTCTGTCCATTTGATTAAACCAGATCTCAGAAGCTCAAGACTCCCAGATTGGAAAAATCGTTCTTAAAGCCCACTCTTTTTTAACGGAAGTTCGGGGACCTCAGTATTCTAGAAACCAGGTTGCCAAGGTGGATAGCTATTAATACGTGTGACATGGCAAACTACTTGACAGTGTTTTGTAAGGGGTGCCGCTGGGTGAAATACTGGGATGAAACAATGAGGCACCAGTCTCGTGGATGATAGGATACAGGAGACATCAAAGGTGGAAGTGTACCTCCTGCCAAGGTGGAAGGATGAAAGGGTGGGTGGTAAATGGAAAAGGTGTGACACTAGGTGGAAGGGAAGATGCATTTAGGGGCTGAAAAAGTAAAGAGATGCACTTATATCATATTAATTGTTAGCAATAATAAGGATATGCTTTTGAGTTTAGTTTAGTGTCAGGGAGACTTAAGGGAGAAGCTCGTACGGTTAAAGTATTCAAGAGCATTAGCCTAAAAGTGAATGGTTTGTATGGCAGATTGAAACGTAAATCAGTATTATCCTGAATTTAACAGTTCAGATCATAACACGTTCAAGAAACCCATTTTCTACAGAGTTTAGAAAGTAAATGAAAACGTTCTTGGCTAGCTGACTATTTATTTTTCTTCAGCTTCCACACGTTATTGAACTCTGGTGGTTCAATTATGTAAATAATGAGCAACTACAACTGGGCCTGTTGTAGATGACGTGAAGGGGTTCTGGCCTAAATTGATATGAATTAATTATTTTTGCTCAATTAATGATGATTCCTATCTACTATGCAATCCCAGCTGACAATTAAATGAATGTACTCTTCATTATTGTAGGCGATTTCTACTTACATTCAGTTGAATGGGATTCGTCTAGTCCTATTTGACTCCAGAATAAATATATAACTTTAAGGGCCTGTCAGAATTTCTGTAACAAGCTACGTCTTCCTCCTCCATATTGCCAGTATAATCGTAAGTGCTTCGATTATATGTGGTTCGTTTATCAGTTTATTACATGTACCCATTAAGGTGCTCGCTCCAGACAGCTCTAAAGTATGTGCATACGTGTGCCCCTCTGACTACATCTCCTCAGGCATGTGTTTGTAGTAATGTTATTAGATCTGTGAAGTTGTACTCTGATGATATATGTTACATGCAGAATTTTCAACTAGGTCAGTCAGAAGACGAATTGTATTGATGCCTCTCTATGGAACATGAAAGTCTTTACACAGTCGCCATCCTCCATGTAACCTCTGTCAGCTGCCAAGTTGGATTTTGGGTTCATGAACTCACGTTAGTTGTTGCTTGTCAACGTTCTGTAAATTGAAGACATCAATTTTTTGGACAATCCAGTCTCCAGCAGACTATTTTCCAGTGAGGTTCTGTTGACAATGAATGTCCTCAATTAGTTTAGGCTTCGAAGACATACAGGGGCTCTAGATACTTAAAACTCAGTGAACCATCTAGTGATTATTCAGCCGTCAGCCTGTTGTATGATTTAATCTCAGTTTTGTTCAGTTTAAATATTCCAGTGTTGCCCATTCTTGAAAACTCTTTAGTTTTATTAAGTTTAAGTAGTCCGTATTAGCTTCTTAGGCAAAAACTCTTCCTCCACCCTACTTCTCATGTAATATTGTGTCATGTTTTGATTACCAGTCCAGTTATTGGTGTAAGATTGCCCTTTGTTTTTCCACAGTATAGCATGCATGTAACCTCTCTTCCCCATACATGTCAGTCTACTTATACCACAAGTTCGCTAACTCACTCATTTACTATTAGGAGTCGGGATGCGGAGCAATACATTCTGATGTTTGGCAGTGCAACCCCCCTCATATGGACTCTAATGTAGGGTTTATATCGATTTCCTAGGTGTTCTGTTATTCGAAAGTAGTAATCTACTGTAAATAGTTCAACCAGTGTCTGAAAAAATGGTCTAGGCTGCCATATGGAGAATTATATAGGATACATATGCTTCTCAGGAAGGCAATCTTTTTTTTATAAAAGGCCGCTCTTCCCATCAGCGATAAGGGGAGCTTCCTCCAATTTGAGATTTCTGTACTCAACCTTCAGAAATGGGCTCTATGCTGTCTTCATAGAAATTTGTGCACTCTGTTGAGTTCTGAACACCGAGATACTTGTCACTTTCTATTCTTAGCGGTATGGGCAGCTTCCTATTGGGGGGACATCCAGCCACTGAAACAGAAGAGATTTTGCTTGGAGAAAGCTGAACACCGTCCATATGTCTCATGTTTTTCTGCCTAGTCAATGAAGTTGAAGGTTCTGCAAGTTTTAACAGACTGTTATCTGCATGGAGCAATATTCAATCATACCTTGTGTTGAACCATTTCCAAACCTGAAGTAGGCTATCCTTGTGAATCCATCCTTCCAAGGCTACAGTGTGAGTGCAAACAAGAGAGGAGAAAAGAGGCATTCCTGTCCATTCCACTACGTAGTTTGAAAGTCCTGGATTGGGTTCCATTTACTGTCACTTCAGCCAAAGGAGAGTTATATATAAGTTTGATACATGATACTATATGTAGCCAATCTTTCTAATACTAGAAACATGAGGGCCATTTGAATCAGTCGAAAGTTTTTTTGGCAACCAGTGATACTATTTCTATTGACATCTTAACATTCTCTGCAATAGGTGAGGTTGTTGTGTTGTCTACATAGGTTCAGCCTAGTTGATCTGTTAGGCATACAACAGGACTAGTTCGAATGGAGCAGTTTAGTGATGATTGACAGTATCCTGTTTGTGAAACATGTATCTATTTTTATTTTTTTGCTTTTTGTTATTGCTGCAGTTATGTATAACAACAAATTGGTCTCAGGGGATTCAGATCTAGTTCCCAAGTTACAAAGTCATCAGTTTTGGCTATTAGGCCACCTCTCATCCCCAGTAAGAGGTATGTTATTTACACAGCTCAACAAAGATAAGGTGTGATATTATGTCAGTCTTCCCTGTTCTTACATTCTTTTATTATCAGCTCTATGATCGCCATCATCAGATTTTCTGGGAGTATATTTCCACGCTTGGCTCCAAGGAAATTGTTTACCATGGGGCCTCAGTTTATGATCTTCAATCTGTAATACAATTCCGTTGGAAGACCTCTGGGTCCTAGGGGCATCCCTGTTAAAAATTGCAAGATGGTGTCCTTTACTCTTCCTATCAGTTCTTAATTCTGTAGTTAGTAGTGTCACAGTGCAGTTCGATTTGAATGTGACAAGGGTGTCTGTCAAGTTTAAGCCATAGAATGCCTTGAAATGGTCTGCAAAGAATCTTGCACCTCTTGATCTCCTTTCACTTGCCTGCCGCCTGCTGTGTTCATTGCACATATGTCTCACCTATTTTTCTTTCCTATTTACTCCTAAAGCAGTTTCCTTGTTTTATTAACTGCCTTGTAATGTTTCTCCTGCATATTGGGTGGTTCATTCACAACTCATTTAGGATTATCTCTCACCTTGAAAGCAAAAGTCTACTGTATTTATCGGGCAGGTTCAACAGTAGTTCTTCCTGGGAGGAAAATACATTTTGATATGTTTGCAGTCAGTTTATCTCTGTCTCAAGTGATCTCAATAGTATGTGCCCCCTTATAGCAGGCTTGTAAGCCCCTAGTTGTTTTGTCAGGCTTATCAGTACTCTCAGTAAAGAATATGCAGGCCATTACTTCTAAGTCCTCCACAGCTTCTTGTGCTGTCAAGAATGTTTGATGAAATACCAAGTACAAACATACCATGATGAAAATATATGATTGCAAAAATATAAAAAGTCCCAATATCACTTTCTAAATAGCCAATCCAAAATATGAAAATATTTAATGCAATAATATCTGCAATAAAAACATAGTAAAACAGAATACTGAATTTCAAAAGTACAGAAAACAAATATATCTACCATACAGTACAACAAATGGAGTGCAACCTTAATAATGATATCTCAATTATCAATCATTAAAATATTGCAGACTAAACCATCAAATATAAACAAGTAGCAATCTAGAACAAAGCCAAAATAAAATGTATACAAAAATATACAGATACCTGAACACAGTAAAATAACCAGTATCTTCGATGTAAGGTCAAAACCAAAAAAGTAAATCATAACAAAACCTTATTTCATTCAAATTTAAAAGAAAACTAGAAACAAATACCTAATTAAAAAGAATAGAAATAGAGAACAAGAACATGAACAAAATTGCTAACCTTACTCAGCCCAAGTAAAAGACCTCTAATTCCACAAAAGAAGGTACATTTAAAATAAGTTGAAAAGTAAACTTACAATGACATCAAATACTATTTTATAAAAAGCTAAACATCTAAACTATTTTTCATTTTAAAATGTACATCCATAATACAAGAAAAAGACTGAACAATTGAAGACCTAAAGTTAAGAAAAAGCCTCAAAATCAGTGCAGAAGAAAGCCAACAGAAAAGGCACAAAGAAAATGTAAGTATGAAAATTAAACATTTATATTGCACAAAATACTAAGAGACTGACTACGAGTTTGGCAGTCTTACCGCCATATTGCTGCGGCAGTGGTCCCAAGAAGACCACTTAGGTGGCGGTCTTCCACCCGCCGTATTATGATTTTTGTGATGTGCTGGTGGTCTTGCAGCGGCAGCCTTCCAACAGAGGTGAACTTTTGTGCTAGGAACCTCACTTTTTGTAGTTACTGTTTCACAGTGCAAATACATGTGTTTGAATGTACACAAAGCAAGTCTGAAAATACACGCATATGTATTTGACCTATGAAAAACATACCTTGTCCAACAGCATGAGTTCACAGCCATTGTAACAGTGATGAAAAGTATGAGTGGCTTACTTTAGAGATGACCCCAACAGTGTGGATTTTCTTTGTGGATAAGTGTCTGGAACAAAGGGAGGACCTTGACAAGGGGCTCCTTGATGGGAAGAGGAGTAGAAACTGGACATAAGATGAGTACTTACCTTATTTCGCTTGTTTACGCCAAGTTGAGGATGGAGGTCTTCCTCCTACAGTCGGCCAGGCAGTGAGCCACTTTGTAATACCACCAGCAGAAACATGGGTTGGACTCCTGCCGCTGTAGCCCATGACTTTTGTTGATGTGGGCGGTGAGAGACTGGCAGTGGGACCATGGCAGTCTTTCTTCTATGTAACAGCACGCGTCGTTATATGGCTGTCAGACCACCACTGCTGTGGGGGTGATTCCGCTGCCACAGTGGTACCAAGACCGCCAAACTCTCAATTAGACCATAATTATTAAAACATAAGAAACAAGAAAAACATAAAGTCAAAAACTAAATATAAAACAAAGCCAAAAATAGTTTTTGTTCTATATCCAAAAGTGAAATGTAAAGACCAACTTAAAAAGTACTGAAAAAAAGAAATAATTCTGAAATACTGCAATAAAATGGACCAAATCGAATGACAAAGGAAAGAATGTAAGTATAAAATGTAAAATGAAAACAATCAATGGAATAATATGTCTAACTATAAATATATATTATTAAATAATATAACATATTTTCCATAGTATTGCAATAAACAAATACCAATTTGCCTGAAATAGTAGCATATATAGCATCTGCAAAAGGATAACTAAGTTTAAGCTACATGTATTACAGAACAGTAAGGAAAGTAGCACAAATGAAAGAACCCATTGAAAATCACTCAAAAATAACTCCAGAAGCTTCTATGGGAGACAAACTAGTAAATGTTGAAGAACATAACAACCCTCACAACATAGCACATATGCAAGTCAGGAACGTAGTGCTTTTCTTATGGGAAGCACAGTTGATTTCATTTTCCACAAATGAAACACTATTGAAGAACACAATCCCCAATGTTCGTGAAAAAGCAATGGAGTAATTACCAACAATTTCTGTCCTCCAAAGACTTATAGGAAGAACACAAAGAGCAGTAAGGCAAGCTACAAGTGCCCCAAGTCCCTTTCATATGATATAAATTAGTAAGCCCCTAAAACCTACCCATACTAATGAGTACTTTTATATAAAAAATCGAATAATTTCAGAGACACCCGACAACAAATTAACCTTCACTTAATGCACTACTTTGTTGATGGATGTTATCTTCAAATCATACCCTCCACCATTCACAACAATTCATACAAATCATTGCTAATCGCACAATACACATTTTCCCATAATTTATATGCTGATATCTACCAAACAAAACACAACTTATCTGGAACTACTGAACTACCAAAACCGAGAACTATTCCTAACCTTTCAATGAACCCATGGAAGGAGCTACCCAACATTTCACTGATTTATAAAAATTAAAAAAAGAAGAACAGTTTTCAAGAACTATGACTAACTGAGGTAGTAACACAACAAAAACCTAAAGTAGCTAAACAAACCAGACAAATGCACCCCATGGTAGCTGGTAAATAGCTAGCTGGCAAATGACTCCTATTTCTAAACAATCAATAACTATATTCTTGCCAATCCATTGCACGTACATAACTTTAAAAAAATGCAAACCATATAAATGAATCTATTACAACTGTTGCCTAGCAACAACACATAGGGGGTCATTCTGACCCCGGAGGTCATGGACCGCCGGGGCCAGGGTTGGAGGGAGCACCGCCAACAGGCTGGCGGTGCTCCACAGGGTATTCTGACCGCGGCGGTTCAGCCGCGGCCAGAAAGGGAAAACCGGCGGTCTCCCGCCGGTTTTCCGCTGCCCTGTAGAATCCTCCATGGCGGCGCAGCTCGCTGCGCCGCCATGGGGATTCTGACACCCCATACCGCCATCCTGTTCCTGGCGGTTTGCCCGCCAGGAACAGGATGGCGGTATGGGGTGTCGTGGGGCCCCTGGGGGCCCCTGCAGTACCCATGCCAATGGCATGGGCACTGCAGGGGCCCCCGTAAGAGGGCCCCACTTTGTAGACACTGAAATACGCGACGGGTGCCACTGCACCCGTCGCACCTTCCCACTCCGCCGGCTCAATTCTGAGCCGGCGTCCTCGTGGGAAGGCCGTTTTGCACTGGGCTGGCGGGCGGCCTTTTGGCGGTCGCCCGCCAGCCCAGTGCAAAACCCAAAATACCCTCAGCGGTCTTTCGACCACGGAGCGGTATTTTGGAGGGGGGAACTCTGGCGGGCGGCCTCCGCCGCCCGCCAGGGGGAGAATCACCCCCATAATACCTAAACTCTAGTTAAGTGGGTTTATGAAATATTAAAATGGTAGTTTATTTATAATCATTGTGAAAAATAACCCTTAAACATAAAAGGACAACAAATTAAATTAATGTTTCTTAAAAATGTAATATTTACAGCACAGTACAATTATTACTAAAATAAAACCAAAAGCTGTTAAGTGTATAACACACAAACAGCAACATTAACTACTAAACATACAATAACATTATGACACATTTTTCAAAATACACAACAATTATAAACTGATAACTCAATTTAAATAAAATAAATCCATACCTTAGCCTTTGACAAACTTAAAAAGAAACCAAAATGTGCAAGAACAATAATTACTGTAGGTAAACTTTAACAAAGAATGTATTTATAACATTTTAGAAATATAAATTGTTTTGTGACTTAAAACAATTACAACAGTAACACCAAGTGATATGGACATGAAGGTATATATACTGTAATAAATGAAAAAATACATACCCACCCCCAAACACAAAATGCCCATGGCAGAAAATAATATGTAGTGGTAAAACAGTCATAAAACATGAACATATGTATATCATATCTAAAGTTAAAACAAACATAAGCAAAAAAAACTACACATTAGGGCCAACTATGCTCACATAATTCACTCCATTTTCTAATCCCAGCTACCAAAAAAGCGAGTGCACTAACCCACACATGCACCTAAACATACCACCCAGCCAACTGGAATAGGTTAAAAATTAGAAAAATACTGTCATTACCTGAACTGATGAATAACACCCAGGTACCACTGTCCACAACGACCATTGCTGAACACTAAGAGAAAAGAATACACTATACAGTCAATCAGTCAAAGAAACCTTATTGACAGTAATAAACGTCATAAAATACTTCTCAGTATTTCATTGTTAAAACACCATATAAAACTATGTTAAAAAGAAACATACATGAGGGCTGTCTAATGATTGTAAAAACAATGGGCAGGATTCACTTGCCTAAAACCTAAAGGGAACAGAAGGCCCAAAATATATTTATAACCAAGGAAAATGAATCCAGGATTAAAAAAAAAACATGATGTGCAAAGTATCAGGTGTCGAAACATTATTGCAGGTACATGCAGGTAACTCAGAGGCTTTGAGCCACCCATCGGCGACAGACAATACTTGGGGAATCATATTTAGTCTGAAAAGAATCAGCAGTCTTTTATGGTAGCCAGACATCTCAAGAGTGAAATAAAATTACAGGCCTCTCGTTGATTTAACCAGATTATAATTTGTCATCATGCTCTTAGTCTGCGCAAAGGCCTCCCTCTCGGAGCCTGCCTTACTGGCAAAGGCCCACTTAACCCACCCAATGTCTGGTTTAGTGATGTGATTTTGGTCAGAAAACAAATCAGGGCTACCAAGATCTCATAGTACTGTTGATACATGACAATCATGGAATATGAAGTCTTTGATCCAGGCAGGGGCAGTCCTTTAGGATTAACTAATTAAATCTGAGCTTTTCCTTCAGGCAGACAGAGAGCCACAGGATCAAGGGACGGAGACATATGAAATCTGGAATATAACCCAACCTTACTTCTTTATGCACTCAGAAGAGGTACATTGCAGGACCTTTATAGGTTTTTCAGAAATGTATTTTCCACTATCTGAATAGAGTGTAAGGAGGAGTAACACCCAGATCTCATGCCCGTAGCTCACTGTGGGTACACATTTAGGTTTGTAAATATCAATGATCGTCTTAAAATGAGTACGCCCCAAACTCCAGGAGAAATCTCCTATTCTCTGGGTGACTCTGTTAAAGGCCAATATATTATTTTGAGTCAAAGGCTGCCAATTCAGCTGAAAGTTTAATACAATACCTAAATAATGGAAATTGTCAACCCTGCTGATGTTGTGACTTTTAGTCATGTGGTTCCTGGATTTTCTGTTGTTAGGACCAAAGACCACAGTATATGACTTTGTGAAATTGGTGTTAAGGTCTAAGCTATCCATAAATTAATTTGAGAGGTCTAAGAGATGCTGCAGGTCAATGGTGGTTCATGCAATTAGGACTGTATCGTCCGCGTATAGCAGGACGGGCACAGAACAATTCCCCACTGTAGAGACATCCCGGCAGTGCTTAAGTAAAAAAGAATCCAGACTATTGATTTAAAGAATAAAAAGAAAAGGTGCCAGGATGCAACGCTGTCATACCCCTCTCGACAATTTTAAAGTGCAAAGTGCATTTTCTGTTTAGACCATATCTCACGCAGACTGTAAGCCTCTCAAGCTAATTTCTCAAGAATTTAATGAGTGCAGGTTCAACCCCCAAGGACTCCAGCACAACCACTAGCTTGGCTCTGTCAACTGTATCAAATGCTGTTTTGGGGTCCATGAAGACTAAATGGATGGCTCCTTTCTTGAGAAGGTATAGGTTCAAACTCTGTTCAATGGTAAATTAAATCACCGGCTAACAAAATCAATGTAAATTTGGACACTTCCAGGAAATAATCATCCCAAAACAATTTAAGTTCCAAAGAAACTTTACTTGCGCTCTCAACAGAGAATTAAATATTCACAATTAAGAGCCTATTGTTTGGCATGGTTAAAAGAACACAATATATTAGAAAAATTGTGAGCTACCCTTTCCACTTTACAATTTAAGTGCAAGTTTACACGTGTCTTGAGATCCTTATTTGTCTCCCATTAGTGTAGGGAGTTGCACTGAGAAAATAAGAAGCAAAACCATCCAAATAAAACAAGCCCTGGACATTCAAGGTCTCCTGCAGGCAAATGATGTTAAAATATCATAACAACTTGGTACATTCCTCATCCAGAACCTTGTCTCCTACTCCCACTATATTCCTACTGGCCACCCTGAGGGCCCTATAGGGTGGTAGAATTGGATCCCTAGCCAGGTTAACAGTCTCACATTAGGGGGGCAGTCAGCCCTGATCATCCAGCTGGGCCAGAGGCTCTATCCTATTGCGGACGTGGATGCTGAGATGCAACCCACAGGGAGGTGAGAAAAGATGACCAGATGAATTTCTGAGAGGCAACCTCACCCGGTACAGATCCCATCACACTGGGGGGGGGGGTAAAATGAGCCAAGGAGAGAGCTAAAATGCTACTTCACAGGCCCCAATCATGCCCAAGCTTAGATAAGATCTGCCCCACCCAGTTTATATTTCTGAATTTTATAATTGCCAGGGCCATAGTTGTGTTTCCTTTTCAACCAACTCTACCCTCCATTATGATCTCCTCATATACGGAAGGCATTGTAGTATCCAGTTTTGAGAGCCAGTGTGTCACCTTGTTTTTAAGCTGTTCAAAGTTTTCCATTTCACTTTCTTTTAAAGGCGGAACATTTGTCAACACAAGGACATAAGGTGTTGAGGCAACTGAATAACCTCTTGAAAGGACTTAACCCTTTTGATTCCATTAAAAGTGGAGTCTGACATGCGCCTCCCTCTGAAGGGCCAGTAATGTGCTCTCTTGATTGGTTACAGGGAGAAGTCTCCAAAGTCTCTTTGGGGAAAACTGGAAATGTGTCTGCTTGAAGTTAATACAATGACTGGGGAGTTGGGAATACCACCTGTGGCCTCTTTGAGGATGCAGAAAGATCTTCTATAGAGAGATCCACTGTCAAACCTTAAGATGGGGAAATCACAACACTATCGGAAGTGCTGTGCTTAGTGCCAATGCCGTACAACCTGGGACCCGGTTTCTCTATGGTTCAGGAAATACATCCCAAAGACCCCAGGAACTTTCCCACCATCTCCTCCAAAATAAGTAAACGAGCATTAAGCGCATCAAAGACTGGAAAAAAGTTTGAGTCCAAGTTCTGGAATTTCTCTTGACAGGTACATTTACAAGGCTTCAGAGGCGTGGCAGTCACCTCAGCCAGAGTCGCCTTCTTGCCTCTTTTTCCTAATTTGCTTTCCTGATTAGGCTGGTTAGGTGCATTGGAATCTATTTTTCTTGCCCCAACTGATGCATTAGGAAGTCCATCTGAAGTTTCACTCAGGTCTTCAATAATGTTCAGTTGTGACATCCCCATGCCTTTCCCAGTCATCAGTAAGGTGTTATCATTTTCAGTTAATAAGGCCTGTGTAGGCGTAATACCAGACAGGTCCTCGATTTGACTGACTAAAGAGTTTCCCACGGGGCAATTAAGGGCCAGTTGGTCTTCCACATACCAATCTCTTCGACTATTACTCTCAGTACGTTAATTAGAAATGTCAGAATCAAGGTATGAGTCATTGGACATGTGTCAGCCACATTGATTGGCTCTACTTTCCTTTTCCCCAAATCAAGAATTAACTCCATAGACCACACAGGGGAGGGAAACCGTTGTTTCCAGGAGCCAAACACAGAGTCTCCCAATAAGAAGTAGAATTTGGGTCCAGGCAAGGACAACAAATGAAAAATTTAAGATCCATTTACCATAAATCCAGGGGGCCAGAGCAGAGTGAAGTGGGGGTGGCCCAGCCCAGCCATGTCTGGGCACGGACAGGCACAGATGGACTCACTCTTGCCCTGTCTTCACCTGGGCCGATGCCTGGGCACATCCTGAGCGGTGAAAATCTATTCAGCGCTTATGAACGATGTGTCCTGGGAAGCTCTGCCTCTCCCCGGGCAGCCTCATAAGTAGATATGTGACTCGTAATCACCACAGTGTCTTTCACTTCCTGCGTAGTGGAAGTCCATGCAGCGCTTTTGAACGCATCGTCCTTGGCAGTCCCAACTTTCCCTGGGTGGCCTTCCGAGCAGGTAAGGAACTCATAGCTTCTCTCACTTCCCGTGCTGCAGGAGTCCGTGCAGCACTTATGAGCACGATGTGCTGGGCCGCCCCGCCTCTCCCTGGGCAGCCTCACAAGCAGGTTTGGAACTTATCGTTCTCAAAGCATGTCACTTCCTACAACTATACAGTCACCTGTAGAAGAAAATGTCGGAATAAATTTCATAAAAAGATTAAGAGCCTCATTATGAGTTTGGTGGTCTATTTTAACGCCACATTAGTGGTGGTGGACCGAACACCGCAACTTTAGTGGCCGGACCGCCAGATTATGAGTTCGGCAGTCAAGCTGCCGGCAGACTGCCATCACCACCAGAGTCAGTGCAGCTCAGACCACCAAGTTTTCAGTGGCGATCCCGCCACCATAGACAGCTTGGTAGTCAGGCAGGTAGGGAGCCCAAAAAAGAGGGCCCCAGGGGGTATGGCCCTATTGAGGGTAAGGTGGGGGTCACTGTGGGCACCCCAAAAAATGTAGGGTTCAGTCGGACACTGTTTCCTGTGCATGACAGGGCTTATTAGGGACACCTTAGACCGTGGAGGGCATGTAGAAGTATTAAAAGTTTGCTCCAGCATGACCGGATAAGGAAGGAGGGCCATCCCATTTCATCATAAAAAGTAGTCTTTATGCCCAGAATTTAAGGATGAGCATGGCAGTTGATAAAATCCAGAAATGAGTCTGTGTTTTTCACTTGTAGAGTTGCAGTGAATTATGTTGTGGGATACCATATAAGAGAGGAACATAATTTCCCTTGCAGACTGTTTTTATAGGATACTGGGTACGTATTGTGTGCTCTGAAGAAGATGGGTGATCAGTGAGCCACGAGGCACTGAAAAGCGTGTCTGCACTGACCAGAGGGAGAGCATACTCTTCTTTCACTGGACCTCGGGCACCTATCGAGGTTTGACATTATAATATCCTTTGTGTGAACCCCTGGTATCATGATTTGGGATGCTTTACTTTAGGACTGATAAATTAAGATGATTGTTAATACAAGGATGCACAAAGCACAGTGAAATTAATTATTTGGAGCACAACTATACTGAAAGTTTGGGACTTTGAAACACATTGGATTTTTTTAAATATAAAGATGCAGTAAGCATATTGAAATTAACACTCTGGAGCCCAATTATATTGCAAGTTTGGGACTAGGGAATATACTGTACTTTTTTAAATAAGATTTTGCATTATTTTTGTCTATTTTTGGGTTACTGTCCGACGTGGGGTCCTTTACAGTAGAACTGTCCTTCTGACATAAATTTATGGGTTTTATATTGTGAGTTGGAAGTGAGAGTGGTGCGAATAATATGGTTTATGAGTGGATCCGCCAGGGAACAGAGACTTTAGGTCCTATAGGTTAATACAGTTGTGAGGAGTAATATTATGAATCATGAATGTAAGCAAATAAAATGTCCATTTTTGGTATAAGGATGATTATTTGACTAATGCTTGACTTGCTTTTATCTAGAACGTGGAGGGATTCCACTTTGGTGGAACCATTCTTGGAGGTGGGTTGTTCTGTCTTTATTATTATGTAGTCCCTGTCCCGTTCCTATATCAAAACATTTTTTTTTCAGGCAACCCTCTTGATATTTTTGGGCACAGTCCACTTGCATGGCCAGCAGTAGCTCCGTTATTCTGCTAATCTATAAAGAATTAATTAGATAAAGTAAAACAATCATATTACATATTATACTTTGATTTCAAACAGTATTAGTAATGCAAAATTATAAATTAAAAATGTAATTAATTAATTAGATATTAATAAAATATTTAATTAATTAACATAAAAAATACAATTTAAAAACCATCAAATTACAGAACATACATATTTTAAAACACTACAAACAAATCCCCTACAAAATAAACAACTACTCAGAAGAAAGTTAAAGGTGTGCATGCATAAATTAAAATAATTAATAATTAAAGAATGAAAATACTGCAAAAGGTTAAATATGTACAAATTGAAATTAATATGTACAATCATAGGAAAAAATAATCAACTAGTTGATATAAATAATAAATGAACCAATTAAGATTTCAAATGAATAACAAATTAAAAACATATATTTGAAAACCTCTCCCACCTGTGGTAAAGCACGTTAAGGCCCTCACAGGGTCTCCATTTTAGTTTGCACATTTTAGCTTGGTATCGTGTTATGATTGTGACTTTTACATGTTTCTATACTTATGCGATAATGTACTGAGAAGACGCCTACCATGCAGTCTGTACACTCTGTCCAAGGCTAGGCACACAGAAGGCAAACGCCCTTTTATCATGATTGTCCTTTGGAGACAGACATATCATCACATGAGCTCTGCACCCTCTGACACAGTGCAATATGAATAGTGTTTTCGTTGTATAAACTGCCTCTGTGTTACATTTGGCAGAAGAGCACTTCTGCTGTTATTATCATGGAACACGATGCACTGTGACCGAAATGCAGCCCTGCTAACTCTGACCTTCATCCAGCAAGGGATGATACCATGCACTTATTCAGACTGGATTTCTGGCTTAAATTGTCTATCTTGCTAAGGTATGGGGGTTAGGCTATCACAAATTATCTGGCACAGGGTACTCCCACTATACTCTCAATAGTGTAGGTAATAGCATATAGTAATGTCACAATGTGCTAACATCATGGTTAAATTGTGTCTCTTTTTTACAATTCTTATAATGCTAATTACCATGATTTGTTTCATCTTCCTAATAATTGCAGACCCTACTTCCATGCAAGAATATGATTGTTTCAATAAATGTTTGAAAAGCCATGTTTGTATTTTTCTTTTGTCTTACCTAGGACATGCAAAGTGACAATGAAAGGGTGGACATATTTCCACAACTTCCTTGCAAGTTAGAGTGGTCATTTTCAAGATTCCCATACCATCTAGTATGATGGTAAGTTTAAGGGGACAGATGGGGCAATGTGAGCTAGCTCGGAATAGTGTCGACATTTCCTGATGGTATAGATGGACTGAGCCCCTATAGGCTGAATATTATGTTGATCTGAGAAATAGTCCTACTTAACTTGTAGGAACATTATAATACCCTTCGAACAAAATAAAAAAATAAAACAAAGAAGACAATTAAGACAATTTAAAATGATACATTAATTTTTAAAAGGTATACATAAATGTACTGACAAATATATAATTTAAAAATATAAAAATCGGATTGTTTAACTAATATGCACACATTAATCAATTACCATTTTAAGAAAAAAGTACTCAATAAAACAATATTACCTACTAGCATTATAATAACATTCAAAAAATCACAGTATCCCTTTAAAATACATAAAGATAAAAAAGGTAAAATCAAAAAATTATTTATATAAATAGTAATTTAACCTATTAATTAAACACAAAAAATAAAGCACAACGACTATATATCCAAAACATTTCACACCATACTCCTCAAACATTTGCCAAAAAATAATATTATTAAATCATTCTATAATTGAACACCATAATGATAATGTTACATGACAAAAACAATCCAGCAAAAAGTGTAAACACAAATTAAACAAATAATAACACTGAAACAACATTGTAAACACTAATAAAAGGAAAATAGGTGATATGTATGACATTTGCAAAAATCAATATTACTTGGCTAAATATTTATAGCAAACTAAAGAAAATTGTTTTCCCTACATTCAAAAGTAAGTTCAGTGATTTTCCTGACATCACAATATTTCTCCAATTATTTTACTGACAAACCATATTGCTGAGTTGATATTAACGAGGCACACCTATGTCAAACTTCCAGTACCTAATATGATTCCCCTATTTGATTTCAGTGTTACCATCAATGGAGAGTGGTCCAAAATTCCCCTTGCAAGGGAGGATGCATTAGTGAATCTATGTGCATCAATGGTGGTTGTGAATATGTAATCGGTAGTTAAAAATTGTGGATTCCGGGGAGGAAGGAAGCCCTGTTATGACCTCTCCTAATGTGAAGACGTAAAGCCTGGACGAACCCATGCCAGATGGATTATTGTTTGCATTTAATTACTAATAACGTATTTAACTCATTTGGGGATTTCAGGTAAAGATGGTTCGTGTAGACAATGGGACTTATAAATATTGCATGAACATGATAATTTGGGAAACAGCTGATTGCATTTTATAATTGTTTTTTGAGGAACTGCTTCTATGCAGTTACACATTTAAGTAATTCAAATGAAGTGTAAGAAGGTAATGTGTAAAGGTCACATTTCCATTTGTACATGCTTGCAAGATAAAATTAAGGCTATTTACTTATTGTTCGTTTTATTTTTGGGCCTTCTGTTTAATGTGTTAATCAGAAATAAAATAAATGAACATTTTATTAATTGTAGACTTATTCTCCAGAGACGTTAGCTGCAATACAGTGAACTTGGATCTCCACAATTTCACACTGTCTAGACAAAATGAATGTTGGGCCATATTTATACTTTTTGACGCACAACTGTGCCAACGCAGTTGTGCGTCAAAAATTTTAACGCCGGCTAACGCCATTCCAAAGCGCCATGCGGGCGCCTTATTTATGGAATGACGTTAGCCGGCGCAGCTGACTGGTGTGCGTCAAAAAAAATGACCCACACCAGGCAGCGCCGGCGTAGGGGAAAATGGAGCTTGGGTGTCAAAAAATGGGGCAAGTCAGGCTGAGGCAAAATATTGGCCTCAACCCGATTTGCACCATTTTTTTTTACTCCCAACCCCCATTGAAATGACTCCTGCCTTAGCACAGACAGGAGTCATGCCCCCTTGCCCAATGGCCATGCCCAGGGGACTTATGTCCCCTGGGCATGGTCATTGGGCATAGTGGCATGTAGGGGGGCACAAATCAGGCCCCCCTATGCCACAAAAAGATAAATAAAAAAATACTTACCCGAACTTACCTTAAGTTCCCTGGGATGGATCCCTCCATCCTTGGGCGTCCTCCTGGGGTGGGCAAGGGTGGCAGGGGGTGTCCCTGGGGGCATGGGAGGGCACCTCTGGGCTCCTTCCGAGCCCACAGGTCCCTTAACGCCTGCCCTGACCAGGCGTTAAAAAATGACGCAAAAGCGGCTGGACATCATTTTTTTTGACCCGCCCACTCCTGTGTGTCATTTTGCTTCTTTCTGTGTATGTGTGGGTGTGTGTGTGTATGTAAATATTGCTGGTGAAATCCCACAGACATCTCACCATACCTGGCTGAAAGCACTTGTACCCAACTGTTTATTAGAAAGTACATGTATTGCGGGGTGTAACACCCCAAACACCCCTACCCCCTGAAGCTTCACTCCTGAACACAATGTTTTATACCGGTTGAAGAAGGCAAATCCACCTAGGTTCAGAAAAGCACTGAAATCCCAGCTACAGCCCTACAATATTTCACCCTTAATAGTATCTTTTTCTAGTTATGTTCAAGCCTTCTGTTAAGTCATGGCAAGAGCCTGCACTTCCCAAGCAAACCAAAACAAAAGGAATTCTACTCTGGAGTATGGAGAATTAGGGTCCGCTGCTAGAACAATCAAAATTCAGGATGTGAATAAAACATTTTGAGGCTACTTTGAGCAAAACAGTGCACAGATTCTAATCATAATTGACTGTTTCAAGGCAGTCTTATGCAGGATATTTATGTAGTGTCATGAGTATGATAAAGGATGGATGACACTAAATGGGGTTTTGAAATGATCTTTACTAGCCTTAGTTACAGGAGCAAAGGCCACCACAAGTTCTTCACAACTCATTGGGCGAGCCGTCTAACTTAAAGATGGCCACTGAGGGGAGCTGGAAACTCGTGGGAACTCACCTGTGACAGACAGTCAGTGCAAGAGATTGCAACAAGTGAGCAGCAGCCAAATGCTCTGCTTACCTCCGGTACTGACATTTAAGCGTTTCTCAGTCAGTCTGTATCACAAAAGTATGGCGCCAGACTGGGGTGGGCTCCGGATGGCGCTTCGCACCAGCCTGCGGTGTGTAGTGCGGGCTGGGCTACTAAAGTCATGTTGCTATTGTCTCCAGCAGTGTGAGGGGGCTTAGAGTTGGTGCACTCGGCTGGGGTGAGTAACTGAGGACACGTTGCACTGGTTGTCAGTAATGTGAGCAGGGTGGGCTCCCTATATCATGTTGCACAGATGTACTTCGGCATGAGCAGGGTGGACTCCTGATGTTGCGCTACTGTCTGGGAAGTTCCTGGCATGAATCTTGAAGGTTGCAACAGGGTGTGATGTTCACCTTCATTGCCAGTTGTGGTGTCAGAGTAGAACAAAAAATGAACAACACTAAATGGGGGTTTGAAATTATCTTCACTGGCTTTAGTTACAGGAGCTCAAGCAGATCCAACCTGCATTACACTCTCCCTATTTCCTTCTGCCCCTGATCCCTCCCTTTCCGTTTCCTCACTACTTTCTTTCCCTTTCAATAGTTCCTTTCACCACCTGTGTCCTAGCGCCCTGGTGTCATGATGCATTTACAACATTATAATGTATATTTGCGTAATTGGGATAACATGTTCACATCCATACTATGCAGGATATATTGAAATAAAATGACAGTTTTGACTCAATACAAATACGTGTTTACTGAATTTACATGGAGCTACCTTGAGATTAAAAGGGTCAGGCAAACGTGTAGGGTCAGCCGACAAAAAGCTAGCCCATGCTTTATTATGGGTAGGGGTAGGCATCACTGAATATAGGAAAAATAAGGAAACTGCTGCCTACAAGTTAATCCAAAATGGGTAAGTGATGTGAACAGTAGTCTGTTAAAGAGCACAGTGCAGCCTGATGGGCTGTTTAAATTACGACACCCTAAATAATTTGAGAAAATCAGATATGGATTTTGCATGGTTTTATAACAAAAAAACAAACTTTTGGTGACAGTGCTGAAAGTGTCAGAGTATCAGGAGCCAGTACCACTATGGGATAATCTTGTAATTCCTAGAAAAATAATAGTGAGCAGTAGTAGTTAGGAGTTTAAGAGGACCTCTGTGAAAGGAGATTAAGGCCCTCATAATGAACATGGCGGTAAACATTGCTCCTCCGGCGGTGGCGGTAACTACCACCAATAGTCAGGCGGTCTGGGCCGCCAAATTATGAACCACCTGAAAAACAGGCAGCCTGAAAACCACTCACCGCCAGCAGAGGAGTGCCGACAACGACGGCAGAGGCCGCCCACAGGCCAAAGGAAAGGCCCCACCCACCCATCAAATAATGAAGCACTAGACCACCGTCAGTGCCGGCGTGGGAACCACCGTCAATTCCGGCGTGGGAACCACCGCCACCCAAAGGCAGGTGGAAATGAACCAAATAAAAGGAAACACTCACCTGAGGCTCATACAACACGCCGAAGCAGACATGGAGAGAGAGTTGCAAATCATGCCAGTCCTGCTCCTTGCCATAAACCTCCACGACCAAAACTGCAGACGAAGACGACGACAGTAGGTACCACAACCTACTAAACAAGGGAAGAAAGGGCACAGTTACATACCCACCCACTCCACCGACACCCCGCAAAGTACCCACAACCCCTCCCAACAGCACAAGCCATACACCCCAGAGCAAGAGGTACTTACCCGACAGAAGGCCAAGACAACCTGCCCAAAGTACACACATGTGCACAACACCCCCCCACAAAGAAACAATGAACCACGGATCCAGAGTGTGCCAAAACCAACACTGGCCACACAAACGTTTATTAAGCTCCAGGAGCATCAGAAGTCCAACAGAAGGCCAATGTACAGTCCTTAGTACAAAGTCCAATGGGCCCAAATGGCCCCAACTTGACTCCCACAAGTGCAAATGGTACTCCACCTCAAAGGGGCAACAATGGGGCATCCAGGCACCTCAGGGAACAGGGGCAGAGGGTGGTGGGTGTGGGAACTTATGACTGGGAGGGGGGATTGGCTTTACGCTTGGTAGGTGGAGGGGGCTTGGACTGGGGTGCGGCAGATGTACGAGGGCCAGCACGGGGTCTCTTGCTCACAGGGGAGGTAGCACGGGAATGGGAAGGGCGGACAGGGGTGGGCTGTGATGTGGGAGGAGTGGACAGGGCAAGGAGGTGGGCACGTTTAGGTACAAGACAGGGTGGGCCAGTGGGTTTGAATAGGTCAACACGGGATAGGAAACGTTTTTAGGGGCATTTGGGGTGGACCTGGAGGAAGGCGTGGGAGTGGAGGTAGAGCGAGTGTTCGTGACAGGTATAGGTGTGCATGACGTGGGTACAGGTGACTGTACAGTATGGTGAGGTGTGGTGGATGTGTGTTGGGTGGGTGTTTTGGAACGTTTGAGTGTCTTGGGAGGAGGGGGTGGACACAGTTGGACAAGACAGGCTGCCAGTGTAAATGTATGTTTTCTGGGTGTCTGCAAGTTTGGTGAGTGTGCTCTATGTGTCAACAAAAGTCATTGTGTTATGTGCAGGTGTGGTGTCTAGGGTGCATGAATAGATGTCTGATTTTGTGGTGACTGCCAGAATGGGGTCAGCAACAGCGAATGAGGGTGCAGTGCCTGTGAGTGTGCATGTAGCGGTGACAGACAGGGAGGCGGAAGAGGTGGACACACTGGGGGAAGTAGATGTTGGTGTGTGTGCCTTTGTATGTTGGCTGTGTGTATGCCTGTGGTGGGAAGTGTGGTGCTTGTGTTTTTCAGTGTGCTTCCTGTGTGTTGAGGGTGTGCATGGCTGTCAGAATGTGTGCTTGCGACGGGTGAAGGGAGTGGGGTGCTGAAAGTGGTAGAAGTGGTTGGAGGGGGGACGGAATGACCAGGGACACTGGCTGCCGTCAAAGAGGAGGCCAGAGCCTGAAAAGATCTCTGTAGGCCAGACACTGCACCGTGAATGCTATCCAGGTAGGCATTGGTCTGCTGCACCTCTGATGCTAGCCCCTGGATGGCATTGATGGTGGTTGTCTGCCCTACAGAGATGGTCCTCAGGAGGTCAATAGCCTCCTCTGTGAGAGCAGCAGGGCTTACTAGGGGCGGGGGATGAGGTACCTGGGGCGAAGGAGACGCCCACCCTTCGGGGTGAGCAGGCACAGGCAACTTGGTGGGGAGCAAATGGTAGGGCGGTGATGGTATGAGGGATGGCAGATGACACAGAATGGGGTCCACCACCACCAGGGAGCTCCCATCGGAGGAGGTATCAGAGTCACTACCTCCAGAGGTAGTTGCCTCCCCCGTGGCCCTCCAACCCACTGGTCCCCTTGGCGTTGCTCGACTTTGCCTCTGTGGAACCGTGGGCTGCTGCATCCCCACTCGACGGTGCCTCAGCTCCCTCGCCAGATGATGCTGATGTACACAGACAACACAAGACAACAGGGATGGGTAGACAAACCAGAAGAGACACTTGTAAATAGCTGAAAGGAGGTATATAACTGGTTCACACATGCACCCACACTGTAAATATTCCACCATGCAGCACCTGCCGCTATAAACATGGCTATGCCCCTGAATAGTGACCACAACCCTGCTCTACAGCCATTTCCAACATCACAGAGGACCTGAAGTACTGCAGACCTGAGCGTTACAACCCAACTTCCTACGGGGTGATATTGTGAAAGGACATCAGTCAAAGTCCCTGCCACTAGACAGCATACATACTACAGCATACTCACACATCCATCAAGGAGGTATATGATGGTTTCTGTACTCACCCCCTCATGTCTACTGTGCAGCCTTCAAGCGCCCATCCAGGTCCAGATACACCACCGCCAGAATGCAGCGTATTTGGGGGGGGTCAGCGCCCGATGGGCACCCCTTCCTCGTTCGGAGGACTTCCCCAGCTGGGCCTCACAGTTCTTCCTCGTCCAGCGCCGCAGGTCCTCCCACCGCTTCCTGCAGTGGGTGCTCTGCTGGTTGTAGACCCCAGGGTACGAACCTCCCTGGCGATGGCATGCCAGAGCACCCTCTTCTGATGGGAGCTGACCTAAATGGGACACACAAAAAAAGTAACACAGAGGTCAGACAATGCCCATTACATACAGCTGGCTGTACATCCCCTATGGGACGGACACTCACAACAGCATAACAGGACCTCCCACACGCAGCATGTCATGAATCCTACGAATGTACAGTGTCAAATGTGCACACATGTTTACAGCCATCTACCAGCATTACACACATCCATGCCCCCCAAACCACTTACTCACCTGTACCTTTGGTCGACCATAGAGCTTGGCGTACACGAGTAGGACCCCGTCCACGAGCTTGTCCAGTTCCTCGCTGGTGAAGGCCAGTGCCCTTTCCCCTGCCTCTTGTGCCATTTCCAGGACTAGAGGCAGGACACAGCAGCACACTCAGTGGAGTACCTGCATGCACGTAATGCAGGAGTCAAGTGAAATTTGGGTGACAAGATGGCGTACGCTCTGCGACGGTGTGCACCGTCACCACTGGCGGCGATCATGATATGCTAATATTCCCCATTGACAACCATGTTAACCAATGAATGGTCGCACGACAGTGAACACCGCCTTACACTATTACGACAAACGCTAGTGGTATGAGGTCACCTCCACTACAACATTTCTGTATTACAGGGGGGAGACATTTTGGCCATTACTACGCAGTTATTATTTTTCACATTTGTCCCATGCAGGCCCAATGCATCATTGAGGACATGTCACTCCAGTTTAACATCCTACTATGCATATGTGTCATCGACTTGTATGCCAGCACTGCTGAATATTTAACATGTCGGGCAGATGTATGTGCGTTCCTCACATGTGGCGAGGGAGGGCCCCATCGGTGTACAGACCACTTGTTGATTTGGGGACCATGGTTGAGTGTCACATCATTATCAAATACAGACTCAACCATGGTACTATTCATGAACTGGATCCAGCACTGTGCCCGGCTAATCGGAATCAGCATGCTATTCCTACTGAAGTGCAAGTGCTCTCTGCACTCCATTTCCTGGCCATGGGTTCATTTCAAGTGACAGTGGGCATGAATGCAGGTTTTTCACAGCCAATGTTTAGCATTATACTGTCCAGATTCCTAAATGCATTTGTACGACACCTGCAGTCCTATGTGAGGTTTCCCCAAAGGGCTGACCTCCCTGCCATCAAGTCGGACTTCTATGCCTTTGCCAACATTCCCCATCTGATAGGTGCCATTGATGGAACCCACATAGCTTTCATCCCCCAAGAGTAAGTGAACAGGTGTACAGAAAGAGGAAGAACTTTCACTCCATGAACATTCCAAAGGTGTGTACTGCAGAGCAGTAAATCTCACATGTGAATGCCATGTACCCTGCATGAGTCCATGATTCCTTTGTGCTGAGGAACAGCAGTGTGCCACACATGATGAAACAACTACAAGGGGACATAGGATGGATCATACGTAAGTGTGTCTGACACTCTTTGGCACATAGCAGACAGTCAGGCAACTGAGGGTTGTCAGTGACAGTCCTGTTTTGCCCCCTTTTGCAGGTGATTCTGGCTACCTCAACATGCGTTGGCTCCTGACACCAGTGAGGAATCCTAGGACAGATGCAGAGAGAAATTACAATGAGGCCCCACATGTACTAGGAGGGTGATAGAGCACACAATAGGTCTCCTGAAGGCAAGATTCCGTTGCCTCCATTTGTCTGGGGGATCCCTAGCCTATGAGCCTGAAAAGGTGTGTAGAATAGTGGTGGCCTGCTGCATGCTGCACAACGTGGCTGTGAGGAAATCTATTCCCCTCTTAGAGGAGGAGCGGGCTGTATATCCAGACCAGCTTCCTCAGAGAGGGGATGAGAGTGATGGTGAGGATTGGGAGGGGGAAGATGTACACTCCAGGAACCAACTGATCCAACTGTACTTCCACTAACTAAGTGGTAATATTTGATGCTGTTGCTGTCTGTGCAGCATACTGTCAGTATGCCTTATCCTCTATGGGGGTGTCGGGTCTATGGACATTGTCACTGTGACCAGGTTTGCAGGGGACATGTGACATTCTGGAAAACTTGTTTGGCATTTCTGTTGGCACAACCCCAGGTTATGCGTGGGGTGCCATTCCTGCAATTAAGATATGAATAAATGATTCCAAAGACAATTGCATGCACACTTCCAATTGATTCAACATAATGACAGGGGACATTTACATTGGTGAACAGGTGTTTTATGGGGTGTCAGGAATGCCTTGGTGTTCTTTACAGTGATGGGAGTGGGCTACTGGTGGATGTCCATATTGGCTACATGGTCTCAGCGTTTGTTGGAAGTGGTGATATGTCCATCTGTTATTTACAGTGTTTGGGCTTGTTATTGCACTGTGTGGATGGTGGTTCAGTGGCACACTTGGAGGACAGTTCTTGTCAGAGTCACTTCTTAGAGTGGGCCTTGGTCTTAGCAGGTGTTACAGTGCCATATCTGGGCCTGAGGGACTGTTTGGGTGCTTGGTGTAGGCCTTCACGGTTTGAGGTGCAGGTTTCCTGTGTGTCATCAGATGGTGGCACAAGTCCAGTTGCTGCTGCTGCTGTTGTTGGCCGGTATGTATCTTGGCCTGTAGTAGGGGCTTCCTGGTCTGTGGGGTCTCAGGCTGGGTTGGGACCAGGTGCATCAGCGCACCTGCTATGGTGGCCATGGTGGTATTCTGCAGTTTCCACTGCCCCATGGTCTCTTGGTGTTGGGCTCTCTGCAGTCTTTGACTCTGCCCCAGGGTGGCCACAATCTGGGCCAATATGTCCTAGGTATGGTGGTATGCTCCCAGGACCTCGGAGATCATGTCCTGGGCTGCAGCATCCATCCTGTGGCCTCCCCCTGGGCCACTGATGCCCTCCCACTAGGCCTAGCCCCCTGTTCCTGTGTCCCCTGCACAGGTCTGGTGGTTCTACTTGTCTTCATGCCTGTTGGCAAGTGCTGACTGTGGCCTCTGTCCTTGTGTTCAACCAGTCTGTGGCCTGGATACACAGGTGTGGGGCCGGTTGCCCTGGCCTGATGTTGGTGGGTGTGTGGTAGGGGTGTCAGTGGTATCCTGGGTGGGGCTGCTGGATGGTGACAGTCCAGGACTGTGTGAGGGGCCAGGCTATTCCTCACTATCCAGGGTTCCCTCTCCAGTGTCCTGGGTGGTGCCTCTGTCTTCATGTGGGGCACTGCCACTCCTTGTCCTGTCCGGCAGGGTGGCATGGGTAGAGGTGCCTGTTGGGGGGAATGGACATGTCTGTTACAATTACATAATTGGATGGGGTGCACAGGGCTGGGCTGTTGAGTGCGGGTTTTCCACTCTGGGGCCATGCAGGGTGCCTTTGTGAGGTTGCCATTGCATTTTGCTTAGGATGTGGAGGTGCATTGTGGGTGGTGTAGTGCCTTTGCGATTCCTTGCAGGGGTAGGTGGCTGTGCACAAGGGGAGGTATGTGGGCCTGTTGGTGGAATTGAGGGCATGCAGGGTGACTGGATGTTGTGATTGTGGCCTGGATGGGGTAGTGGTCCTGGTGGATGTTAGGGGTGTGGGGTGGTGCATGCATTACAGGTATGATGGATATGGGGTAATTGTAGACGACTTACCCAAGTCCATTCCTCCAGTAAGTCCATTGAGGCCTTCAGGGTGCAGGATGGCCAGTACCTTTTCCTCCCAGTCAGTGTAGTCGGGTGGTGTTGGTGGAGGTCCTCCCCCAGACTTCTGGGCTGCAATGTTGTGCCCAGATGCCATGGACCTCACCTTACCACGCAGGTCATTTCATCTCTTGCGGATGTCGTCCCTCATGCGTGGATGGTGTCCCACTGCATTGACCTTGTTGACAATGGTCTGCCATACCTCAATCTACCTGGCGATGGGTGTGTGCTGGACCTGTGCCCCGAATAATCGTGGCTCAACCTTCAGTATCTCATCCACCAGGGTCCTTAGCTCCCTTTCTGTAAAGCGTGGGTTCTTGGGGGGTGCCATGGTGTGTGTTGTGAGTGGTGTGTTGTGTGGATCTAGGTGAGGGTGCTGTTGTGTGGTTGGGTGTGTGATGCGTCTGTTGTGGCGTTCAGTGTCTGCTTGTGGAGTTCTCAATCTCAGTTGTTCTATTGGCGATGCAAAGGATTGTGGGGTGTGTCGTTTGACTTCCACTGACTGCCTAAGTGATTTGTGCATCATTATTTGGAGGGTGGGGAGTTTGTGTGCTTGGCGGTGGCAGGGTGGGATGTCCTGCATTTTCACCAACAAGGTCCTGGCGGTGACTGGTGGCTGGGAAATTTTTGACAAATTCAGATTTTTGCATCTTTATATGGCGGGTTTCTGTTGACCGGCAATGGCGGGATTCTCTTCAGCTTCTCCACGGCAGAGAATGGGGTTAACCGCCATGTTCATAAGGACCCCCTAAGTGTGTGGGAGAATGGTCAACGCCTTCATTCAAATACAAGTGCAGTTTCATTCACACTCTCCAGAACCCTTTTTGAAGACAAATTCAGTTTAAGAACTGGTTGCTGGCTAATAAGTAATTTTTTGGGACAGTGTTGATTGGGCGAATTAGCTGACCTTTGTTAATTATAGGGAGTCACCACAGTTTATTGATTTTTTTACACAGCTCCACCGAAATGAATTCATTTATTAAAATTTGGGGTAAATGGAAGAGAGCAGTATTGACAATGACAAATTAAGAGTTAATCCAAAACTGCTAAAAGGTACGTATGTTATTTTTAGGGTTTCAAATATTCGATGCTTGCTATCTTAAACCACCTTTTGATTATAATATTCCCCCAGATAAAGTTCACAAAAAGGAGCAAAAAGGACACATTATCATGGGTACATATTTTATTGATAGGATATTAATTAGAATTCACACATTATGGGCCCCTTTTTAAAACAAACTTTTCAATTGTGTCTGTTGATTTGTCAGACCTATGTTAAATAGACATGATCTCACTGTGAATTGTGAAATAGTGGATTTATTTCTAACTGTGTTCTATGATTCAATACCTATATAATTTCAAAGCGCTTTGAACCACGGCACTTTATTGTCACTGTAGGAAATCATATCAGTCTGTTCAAACTAGTCTTTAAATTATTTTTTAAAGAGATGATTAATCTAAAAGCTTTGGGTATTTTAAGCAGACCTTTTTTATATGTGACTTTTAAAATCAAATCAAAGTTCGATATCCTAAGTGTGTGGACATATACAAATATTACTTTATGACCCAATACAAATGTAGAAAAATGCACCAGTTCTATCAGTGTGAATATTTTACACTTGAAAATGCATCTGCACTATTTTTAAATTAAGAGATAAAGAGGCACGATTGATTTGCTAAATGTTATCATTGTGATGCCTCTGAGAATGTGCAAACTATCTTTTAATTTTCATAAGCAGGGACAGAGGAGGTGCAGGTCAAACGATGAGTATCCTGTGTTCTACTGAGGCCTTCATTAGCAACATTATAATTTTGATAGTATGGAAGGTCTTACATTTAAGGAATTATTCAGAAAGGAAGGGAGATTCAGACACCTATGTGGATTATTTTCAATGGTAGTAGGTGTTGACGCACACACACACACACACACACATACACAAACACTCACACACACATACATAGAGAGCATGATGGCACCTGTATTTGAATTTGCTTCACACACTGCAGGACATAGGTCTGGAGCATAGCAATTTCAAAGCACGCACCTAACAGGTTTGATATGCATAACCAAACAGGAGGATAGGCTGTTGCAGACAGAGTACCTGCATCCATTCCAGTGCCACAACCAATGACGAGTGGGTTAATAATATTCAAATCCTGCATACTAATGAAAGGTGCGTGGAAGGACAACATTTGAATGTGTAAATGCCATGCTGAAAATGTCTCTGCCCTGCACAGAATCCACTTTTCAATCAGTCTACAAATTTGGAATATATAATGATTACCATGTCATTTGACCCGAACATCCACTGACAGATCAATTTGTAAATGGTCAGAAAACAAAGATTGAAATGTCAATTGGACTGAAATTTACTCAACTTGTTTCATGATAGATTGTTAAAAATACATACACAGTAACATATATGCCTGAGAGGCGTGGCTGGATGCCGCACAAGATGGCTGCATCTCCTTAGAGCTCAGTGCCACTTTGGTGCTTCAAGAAGGAGAAGTGTCAGAACATAGCGGTTTCAGAATGTGCCCGCATTTTGCTGTCAGGGGCAATATAGACTTTGTTATCTCGTGAGCAGTCTTTCTACCAAAATGCAATCGCCTTTTTGCAGGCACTCAGTGCTCCTAGGGTAAATTGCTTTCCTTGTGCGAAGTTAATTACGCTCATTACATCACTCTCAGACTTTGCTGTCAGTTTTACATGACATCATTTCTACAGGTGAAGTGCTATTTTACCAAAAAACTACCAGGGCGTACATCTCTTCAATACTATATTATTTACCTGGTTTGTGATTCTTCAGCTAGAGATGTACCTCTCAAAATGACATAGCAACTTTTTTTCTCTCACTAATTTCTATACAGTCATGATTCCTCTTTTGCAATTTTAGTTTGTTCTGTTGGCTATATATGGGGAGATCTCACAAGCTTTACAGTAATAGCCAGTCTCCATTTACTTCTAAATCTGCAAATCCCCTTCGTGCTCGTCACATGCATTCGGCAAAATCTTTCTTGCCACTAACTGTTACAATAGAAAACGTCTCTGAATTTCTAAGAGACAGCTCCTCTTTCTCCCGTGCTACTGGTGCAATTGTGAAAAAATTGTCCACCAGCACCTCGGTCAAACAACCCCCAAAAAAATCATGATTCACCACCAAAATCTCCTACACAGTTGACCCTGGACGACATTATAGAGGATTTGCAAGCTTAAACACCTTTAATGATTGATAGTAACACTTTATTATTACAACATTTTGATGAGAAATGGTCCC
Organism: Pleurodeles waltl; assembly: GCF_031143425.1. Lineage (NCBI taxonomy): Eukaryota > Metazoa > Chordata > Amphibia > Caudata > Salamandridae > Pleurodeles > Pleurodeles waltl. The sequence goes on along the minus strand of NC_090443.1, from coordinate 254,549,460 downwards.
TGCATGAATAGCAGATTTCACCTTTGAGGCAAAGAGTCAGTAACCTTGAAGATTCCTCCACAGAAATAGCTTTACTCAAAAGACTTACTGAAAACTTAGAAAATAAAACAGGATGAAAAACCTTTGCCTTTTTAGGGATTCCAGAGGTTCAAAAGGTTCTAACATGTTTACCTTCTTGCAAATGGTTATGCAGTCAATCTTATGTTATTCAAAAGTCTGGACATAACATGTTTTTTACACAAGATTACTCTCCTGCAACAGCAGCTCATCGAAAACTGTTTCTGGATTTTCGTCCACAAATAAAGTCCTTGAATATTAGATATTGTCTACTTCATCCATGCCTACATTCAATGACAAATCTTACTCCTTCAAGGAACCTTCAGAACTACAAATCTTCAATAATCAACTCAAAACTGAAGCTATGGACCTAGGTGCCTCCTCCATCACTTGAAGATATACTGTAATGTGCTTCTAATGTCGCTTTAATAACAATTCTTCTCTTTCTTTTCATTACAGCTTAACATTTATATATTTACACATCATACACTGATTGTTTTTCATTTTTTCTAAGTACATCACCTTCTGTGGAATCCTTGTGTACCTTCCCCTATTATGCTCTTCCCACATCTTCCCAACTGTTTCCCTGCATGTTTTTACTGGTAAGTCAGGTTCATGTGCTCACTGTTGCCCGTAAGTTACCTTATGCATGCATTGTTGTTTACCCCTATGGGACCTTGTTTCTCTTTGTTTTTAAAACTATATTTTACTATCTTTGTGCCAAAGTTGCTCTCACCTGTGTCTCTCAGATGCCCCACTGACACTCTGCCCTGGCTTCGTAGTTCGTGTTGAGACGGACCACTCACCTGAAAAGCAGGATGTCTGCAGGGGCGATGGTATGTCCCGACCTCCTTGAACACCTCTCAGCACTTCCTGGTGGACACTGAAACCCTGGCAGGTGTCCCAAAAGGAAAGGGGGAGTGGAAGAGAAAGAGACAAAACACTGCCATGTCTTGCCGGTCCAGCCAGGCACGCGGTATCTTCTGGGGGGGCAGGTCATTGTTGACAGAGTGATAGTAGAGTTAGTGCACTCAACTTTCTTGAAACTGAATCTCTCTTTCTGATGTGGACACAGGAGCGGTAGAAGAACACTGGGATGCTCCAGCACTTTTCCTGGATAATAATAACTGTTGGCACAATTACTAACACTGCATTACTAAAAACCCAAACTGAGTACCATAACAATATGTACTGCAACACTAGGGCTGGCTTCACAGAGATTCACTGTTGCACACTACAATTAGAACTGTGGTTGCACTTATCATGCACAAGAAAGACAAACAAGGGCATTAATTATATCACATATACCTTACCTGCATGCATAGGGTTAAACTAAAAGGAACAAAAACAATCCAAGTAATACAAATGTCCACTCTGGGTTTAAACAGTTAGGGTGGCACAGTGTGGTTTGGTTTCACTATGTGTGTGAAAAACCCTTCAAAAGCAAATTCCTCAAACCTGAAACACAGGCATGAATTACACAATTTAAATCCAAGAGTTATGCTATTAGAGAAAGAAAAGTCACGTAAATGCTCTTTTAAAATTGTACTGTCACTTTTTGTAGTACTTGAGCTCAAGCAGATTTCCTGAAGCACATTTAGGCAAGTAACTACAATAATAATGTAGAATGTTCAGAAATGCATTTGTCTTCAAGATAAGCACTCTGACAAAATACAAGGTCTGAAATACACCAGCTGTTCTAGGAAAGAACGGCGCTCAAAGAACAAACTCCCTGGAGAATACTAGTCGCTTAGCTGCAGTCTTTTCAGGAGTGCTGGAGGAATGCCTGGTGTCAGCTGGTACAGGAATGAAGAAAAGAATTGCCTCAAAACTCCTGAATACGAGGATGACAGCAGGGGCTTCGACTGCCAAATCAGATGCTGAGATCAGGAAACAAAACAAAGCCAAGCAGGTAGGCATGCTTCACTCTTCTATTTACAGTCAATCAGGAAAGCAGTTGAGTTTCCACATGTGGGTGAGTCACCACACCCAATTAGAAGCACATGTCTACACCATACCCAATTAGAAGCACATGTCTACACCTGCTCACATTATCAAACAAGCACTGGTAAAACAAAAATTGATGAAACCAATTGTGTAACACAGAACATGAAGTTTAACAGACATATGATTTAACCCTAATCCCTGGGGATGCTGACAGATGACGCAGGAGGCACCTTGGGGATTCCTGACAGTTCGGGCTAGACTGCTCCCTTGAGAAACAGGGTCAATACTGATTTGCACATGGCTGGGTCCAAACTGGGGTGGCATGGTGAGCAAAAGAACGATGGATGTAACCCAGATCTGTGACTGGAGTGAGTGTTTGAAAAGTTTTAGCACTCTGTCCCAAAATCTTGTTGTGTTGCTATGTTTGTCCTAAGTGGCCATGGTCTGCCCAGATGTGGGTCCCTTGTTCACTGTGCCACTGGATTCAAGCTAGCCTGGTTGATGAGGGGTGATACCCCAAAACCAGTCCCAGGATGCTTGTTTCCAGTCCAGGGAGGACCTGACCTGGCAGTTTGGGCTGGACTGCTCCCATGGGAAACAAGGCAAGATTGATTGCATATGGCTGGGTCCAAACTAGGGTGGCATGGTGAGCAAAAGAACAATGTATTTAACTCGGATCTTTGACTGGGGTGAGTGTTTGAAAACTTTCAGCACTCTGTCCATCATCTTGCTGTGTTGATATTTTATTTTCTCCATCCTCACAAACAAAAATGAGGTCATTATTCATTGTCATAAATCCCTCAAACTCACCACGCTTTGCAACATCGAGATACAGGAGGTCGTTGGGGGTTTGTCACATTTGTAATTGATTGATTTAACCATTCTAAACCTATTTCACCCAACTACTGAAATCAGATCACGCGCCTGTGATAACTGGTTTAGCTATTATTGCTAATAGACATAAACTATCCTCTTGGAGATTTAAAAATTCTTTACTCTCAGACACCTCTTTCATTGCTTCTTATACTGTTTTCATTGAGGAATATTTCTAAATTAATGACACTGACCAGATACCATTTCACTCAGTATGGGCTGCCTTTAAAGCAGTCTTAAGTGAATTTATCATAGGGTACTCTCACTCTATTCTTTCACATATAAAGGCCCATATTTATACTTTTTGACGCTAAACTGCGCTAACGCAGTTTAGCGTCAAAAATGTTTGCGCCGTCTAACGCCATTCTGAAGCGCCATGCGGGCGCCGTATTTATGGAATGGCGTTAGCCGGCGCAAGCAGACCGGCGCTGCCTGGTTTGCGTGGAAAAAAACCACGTACACCAGACAGCGCCGGCGTAGGGGGAAAATGGCGTATGGGCGTCTTAAAATGGGGCAAGTCAGGTTACGTCGAAAAAATCGTCGTAACTCGACTTGCGCCATTTTTTTTCGACGCCCATCCCCCATCAACATGACTCCTATCATTGTAAAGATAGGAGTCATGCCCCCTTGCCCAATGGCCATGCCCAGGGGACTTATGTCCCCTGGGCATGGTCATTGGGCATAGTGGCATGTAGGGGGGCACAAATAAGGCCCCCCTATGCCACAAAAAAAAATTGAAAAATAACAAAAATTATACTTACCTGAACTTACCTGTACTTCACTGGGATGGGTCCCTCCATCCTTGGGTGTCCTCCTGGGGTGGGCAGGGGTGGCAGGGGGGGTCCCTGGGGGCAGGGGAGGGCACTGTGGGCTCATTTTGAGCCCACTTGTCCCTTAACGCCATCCCTGACCCAGGCGTTAAAAAGCGGCGCAAATGCGCCGTTTTTGGCCACGCCCACTCCCGGGCGTCATTTTTGCCCGGGAGTATAAATACCACGTAAAGGCCTGGGAGTCATTTTTTTAGACGGGAACGCCTCCCTTGCATCTCATTAACGCAAGGAAGGGGTTCACGCTAAAAAATGACGCTCACTCCGGGCACTTTGGCGCCCGAAGCGTCTAACGCCATAGTATAAATATGGCGTTAGTTGGCGTTAGTTTAGCGTCGAATTTGCGTCGAAAAAAACGACGCAAATTCGGCGCAACCAGGCCCATATTTATACTTTTTGACGCTAAACTGCGCTAACGCAGTTTAGCGTCAAAAATTTTTGCGCCGTCTAACGCCATTCTGAAGCGCCATGCGGGCGCCGTATTTATGGAATGGCGTTAGCCGGCGCAAGCAGACCGGCGCTGCCTGGTTTGCGTGGAAAAAAACCACGTACACCAGACTGCGCCGGCGTAGGGGGAAAATGGCGTATGGGCGTCTTAAAATGGGGCAAGTCAGGTTAAGTCGAAAAAATCGTCGTAACTCGACTTGCGCCATTTTTTTTCGACGCCCATCCCCCATCAACATGACTCCTATCATTGTAAAGATAGGAGTCATGCCCCCTTGCCCAATGGCCATGCCCAGGGGACTTATGTCCCCTGGGCATGGTCATTGGGCATAGTGGCATGTAGGGGGGCACAAATAAGGCCCCCCTATGCCACAAAAAAAAATTGAAAAATAACAAAAATTATACTTACCTGAACTTACCTGTACTTCACTGGGATGGGTCCCTCCATCCTTGGGTGTCCTCCTGGGGTGGGCAGGGGTGGCAGGGGGGGTCCCTGGGGGCAGGGGAGGGCACTGTGGGCTCATTTTGAGCCCACTTGTCCCTTAACGCCATCCCTGACCCAGGCGTTAAAAAGCGGCGCAAATGCGCCGTTTTTGGCCACGCCCACTCCCGGGCGTCATTTTTGCCCGGGAGTATAAATACCACGTAAAGGCCTGGGAGTCATTTTTTTAGACGGGAACGCCTCCCTTGCATCTCATTAACGCAAGGAAGGGGTTCACGCTAAAAAATGACGCTCACTCCGGGCACTTTGGCGCCCGAAGCGTCTAACGCCATAGTATAAATATGGCGTTAGTTGGCGTTAGTTTAGCGTCGAATTTGCGTCGAAAAAAACGACGCAAATTCGGCGCAACCAGAGTATAAATACGGCCCCCAGAGTATAAATACGGCCCAAAATGCCTCAAACAGGATTACTATACTCAAAAAAATAGCAACATTGCAGCCTTCGTTACAGCCAAGTTGGAGTTTAACAAATATACAACACACCAAGCCTGTGGCACACTTCTTAAACTTAATGCCAGATAATACGGAGGCAACAATAGAACAGAATCCATTCTGGCTTGATGGAAAGAAGGGAAAAAGCAACTATTAAAACCATTATGAACAATAACAGAGTAAAACACTTTCGAGATGCCGATATTGCAACATCTTTTATTACAAGGATTTATATACTTCAGAATACATACCAGCAGACTCCCTCAATTATTATTTCTCTAACCTGTAACCCAGGGAAATGGCATTGATTTATCTATCATCATTAGATCAGCAGCTTTAAATTGAAGAGATTTTCAAGGCCTTAACCCCTTCGCTGCAAGGCCTTTCCCCCGCCAGGTGCCAGACCTTTTTGGGGTAGTTTGCGTTTAGGCCCTCATAACTTTTTGTCAACATAAGCTACCCACGTCAAAATTGCGACCTTTTTTCCAACATCCTAGGAATTCTAGGGGTACCCAGAGTTTGTGGGTTTCCCTGGAGGGGACCAAGAAATAAGCCAAGGTACAGCGAAACTTTTGTTTTTAAAAAAAATGAGAAAAAAGGGCTCCAGAAGAAGGCTTGTTTTCTTTCCCCTGAAAATGGTGTCAACAAAGGGTTTGCAGTGCTAAAATCACCAGCTTTCAGGAGCAGGCAGACTTGAATCAGAAAACCACATTTTTCAACACAATTTCGGCATTTTACTGGGACATACCTCATTTTTACTATTTTTGTGCTGTTAGCCTCCTTCCAGTTAGTGACAGAAATGGGTGTGAAACCAATGCTGGATCCTGGAAAACTACACTTCTGAATTTAGATAAAATTCTGAATTCACCAAGGGCTCATTTGTGTAGATCCTAGGTTTTCCTACAGAGAATAACAGCTGAAAAAATATATATTGAAATTGAGGTGAAAAAACAGCCATTATTCTCCATATTTTACTCTGTAACTTTTTCCTGCGATGTCAGATTTTTGAAAGCAATAGACTGTTACGTCTGCTGGACTCTTCTGGTTGTGGGGATATATAGGGCTTGTAGTTCATCAATAACCCTATGCCAATAAATGAGCTGCAACTTGCAATGGGCTTTCATTCTGTACCGGGTATACAGCAATTTGCTGAAGTATAAAGAGTGAAAAATAGTTATCAAGGAAAATTTTGTATTTCCAAAATGTGAACAAGATAAGGTGTTGAGAAGCAGTGGTTATTTGCACATCTCTGAATTCCGGGGTCCCCATATTAGCATGTGAATTACAGTGCATTTCTCAATTAGACATCTTTTTACACACTGACTTACATTTGGAAGGAAAACATGTTAAGAAAGACAAGGGTCAATAACCCTTGTTCTTCTATTCTGTGTTCCCCCAAGGCTCCTGATAAAAATGGTACCTCACTTGTGTGAGTTGGCCTAGTGCCTGAGACAGGAAACGCAACATGTACACATCACATTTTTACACTGAAATCGGACGTGTTTTTTGGAAAGTACCTAGCTGTGGATTTTGGCCTCTAGCTCAGCCAGTACATAGGGAAACCCTTCCAAACCTGTGAATTTTTTTAAACAAGACATCTATGGGAATCATGGATGGGGTGACGTCTGGGGCTCTCACCAGGTTCTGTTACCCAGGATTCTTTGCAAACCTCAAAATTTGGCCACTTTTTCCTCACATTTTGGTGACAGAAATTTCTGGAATCTGAGAGGAGACACACATTTCCTTCCATCCAGCCTTCCCTCAAGTCTCCCAATAAAAATGGTACCTCACTTGTGTGGGTAGGCCTAGTCCCACAAAAGTAAATGCCTCAAAACACTGTGTGGACACATCAAAATTATCAGATACAAATCTATGGCCAGCTTTATGACATTGGCGGTAAATCCCACTTACCTCCATGCTGACTGCCGCCAACATACCGGCAGACATTCAACCATGGTAAACCATTGGCAGTACATACCGCTGCGTTCAAAATACACACACTCAAACAAAACAACACCACATTGGACAATTCAGACTACACACACCTGACACACATACTCACACCACACCCACACCACTATAAAACACACACCCACAACAACATCCCAGATTCTCTGAGGAGGAGCTAAGGGTCATGGTGGACAAAATCATCTGGGTAGAGCCACAGCTATTTGGAGCACAGGTGCAGCAGATATCCATTGCTAGGAAGATGGAGGTATGGTGGAGGATCGTGGACAGGGTCAACGCCGTGGGACAGTACCCAAGAACCAGTGATGACCACAGGAAGAGGTGGAACAACCTACGCGGAAAGGTGCGTTCCATTGCAGCAAAACACCAACCAGCTGTACAGAGGACTGGCGGTGGACCCTCACCTCCTCCCCCACAACTAAAAACATGGTAGGAGAACGTGTTAGCAATCATGCATCCTGAGGGCCTGGCAGGAGTAGGAGGAGGAGGAATGGACTCTGGTAAGTCAACTCTCAACTATTATCACCCCCTACCTTCATGCCATCACATACCCGCACCCTACCCTCACTCCCATCACTCCACCACCTCCCACACACCCCAACATCACATCCCACCCATCCAAATGCCAAGCCCTGCATGCACCACCAATGCATGGACACCACTCACAGACCTGCATGGACACCTATCACTAAAGCATGCACATTAGAGGGTAACACCCATCCACAATATGTCACACACAGAAAAAATAACACTGCAATTATATCCCCACTGGTATCCCAGCCAATGTCACATGAGAAGAGGTGCCAGCAACATCCAGTCCCCCCACAGAAGAGGCCCACAGTAATGACAGCAGCTCCACTCGACTGGATCTGGATGTCCAACCTGGCCCATCAGGCACCTCCAGACAGTCGGTTACCCAGGCACAGTCAAACACCACCACAGAGCCTTCCCCTTCAGAAAACACCAACACAGCACCCACCCAGCGGGCCCATACCTCTGTCCCTAGGACACGTCAATCAGCAGTGTGTCCACCTCTACAGGGATCCCAGGGCACCCCACAATCCCAGGACAATCAGTGACCTGGGATCAGTGGCAATGAGCACACATTCAGGGGACAGAGGCACAGGACAACAGGGAAACTGGGAGGATGCTGTGTGCCAGGGGGAGGACAGGCCCAGAAAACCGACTCTCCAGGAGGTACTCACCGCTATCCTGGGAGCATACCAACTTCCCCAGGATACGCTGGGCCAGATCCTGGACAAGTTGTGGGAGAACATGTGGCTGCAGGATGGACAGTACCTGTGGATCAGGGAGGACTTGAAGTTCATTAACACCACCCTGGTCTCCATTGCAGGGGTGCTGGCAGACAAGGCCATCATTAGGAGAAAGGCAGTGTCACAGCAGCGGGCCCCTGGCACTAGCCAGACTACTGAACAGCCCTCTACATCCGCTGCCGCTAGTTGACAGGAGGCCCGTCACAGGACCAACAATCCACCAGCACCCTTCCCCCTGCAGAAGGAGAACCACCCCACAAATGTTCCCTGCGATCCAGGCAGAAGCCAGAGACTATTGCTAAGAACACCCCCAGGAAATAAGACTCTCCTGATTGTCACCCTTGTGTCCCACTCTGTCACCCTGTCCACCTTGAACTGCCATAGCCCCCCTTCCTATGCCCCCTTGGACAATGCACCTGTGCTACAAATAGACTGGAACAATACCCTGGACTTTCCTCCATTATCAACCCAGCCCATTGCTCTTCTCACTTTTCGTCAGAGCACTGCAATAAACACAGTTTGAAAAAATACAAGTATGCAGTATGTCAAATGATTTAAGTATGTATTCGTTTGACAAGTTTTAAACATTGCAATTCAACTGTACAGTAATGTATACATAGGAAAGACCTGTAGTTGGCTGCAGTGAACACACCAGGAGCAATAGTGGGGCACCAATATCTGCAAATAGAGGTGCCAAAGGATACAGTGAGCGGCCGTAGAAGTAGGAAGTCACAAGCTGCCAGTGACAATGTCAAACATTAAACTGTCAATGAAACGTGAAATTACACTGTCTTACCTGTGTGACATTGGAAGTATTGATGAATCACTGCAATTCTGTTGTCCTCATCCTCATCCTCTGCCTCCTCATCTTCACTGTCCACAAGGTCCACTGCTGCCACAGGGCCATCTCCAGCCTCCTCCTCCTGTAGAAAAGGCACATGGCGTCTCAAGGCAAGGTTGTGCAACATACAGCATGCCATGATGATCTGACAGACCTTCTTGGGTGAGTAGCACCTGTTGGATGGAGGCACTGAAACCTTGCCTTCAGGAGGCCAAATGTACGTTCAATTATCCTTCTTGTTCACCCATGTGCCTCATTGTAATGTTCCTCTGCCCTTTTCCTGGAATTCCTCACAGGGGTCAGTAGCCAGGAGAAGTTGGGTTAACCATAGTCACCTGCAAATATCGAGGGACAACTGTTAGCCACACACTAACCCTTCTGGCCCACACCATACCCATACACCAACATCCACTGGGTGGGAACCAGGGCTCACCTATTAGCCACACACTGTGCCTCTGGAGTTGGGCCATCACATTTGGGATGCTGCTATTCCTCAGGATAAAGCATCATACACCGATCCAGGATACTTAACATTGACATGGGAGATGTACGGGTCCGCCAAACACACCATCTGCACATTTATCGAGTGAAAACCTTTTCGATATCTGGTGACCTGTACATTTCGTTGGGGGGGGGGAATGCAATATGTGTTCCATCAATAGCCCCAATAATTTTGGGGATATGTCCCACTGCATAGAAGTCAGCCTTCACTATGGCCAATATTCTCTACCGGGGGGAAAACTATGTAGCCGCACATGAGTTTAATCAGGACAGACAACACTCTTGTCAGCCATATTGAAAATATTGGCTGTGACATTCCTGCTGCCAAGCCCACTGTCAGTTGGAAAGAACCAGTTGCCAAGAAATGAAGTACAAATAGCACTGGGGTGACGGATAGCAGATATCAGGTCAGGCTCCAATTAGGCACACAGCTCTGTAATTGTGGCCCTGTCAGTTCTATAGGTGAGGATGATGTGCCTGTCCTCCATTGTTGCCAAGTCCACCATGGGTCTGTACACGGGGGATGTCTCCCTCTCCTATTCATCCACAGCGGTTGCAATCTATGGGGCAAAAGAGTGAGGAGCCGGTCATTATCTGCACATTGTAACCACTACAGTTCAATGTATGATGTGATTTTTATAAATCATTAGTGGCATATGTCCTGAATGTACATATGTGAACTGTGACGCAGTTAGGATCCATGGCCTGCCCCCCCTGAAATGGCGTCCCCCTGCCCTGTATGGTGGGACAGGTGGAAGTGAGGTAATTCCACTGGTGTTGTTCGCCGTTGCGGGAGGCGGTTGGGAGCAGCTGTGCAACTCCTCATTGGTTATCATTGGGTCCTATGTAGTAAAGAGGCTAATAGTGATGTACACCGGCGGTGATGGTAGGCACCGCTGCGGATGTCACTCCCATTTTCTATCTGGACACTCACTTGCTACCTGACCTTCAACAGGAGAGGACCTACACTGCATATGCTACTGTGACCTGTGTCTGAAACCTACCATGGCCTGTGTGACTGAGGAAAGGGCCCCTGCCTTCACCTTGGCGGAGTTGGAGAGACTGGTGGATGGGGTCCTACCTCAGTACCCACTGCTGTATGGACCTCCAGACCAACAGTTGAGTACACTGTGAGCACAATGCATGGGGCATGAAAGCATGGAGTGCTGTGTGCGAAGGCCTCGTGTTGGGGGGGTGGTGGATGGCCCTGGGCAGCGTGCAACATGTATGCTGGGCCATGTCTGTTCGTAAGGGGAATGTAAGGGATATGGTGGGCCATGAGTGTAACAGGCAGGACGGTCTAACAAAAGGTTTTCCCTGTGTATACTTCCTCTGCAGGTCAGCCCCCATCAAAGAAGGGTATATGGCGTGCCATTGCCAAGGACATGCGGACCTTGGAGGTCTACGGCAGGCGGAGGGTGACTGTCGAATCCTGACCCCCCTCATGGCCTGCATACTGGCGTTGACCTATCCGGAGATGGATGGGCGCTTGAGGGCCTCCAGCAGCCACAAGGGGGTGAATACAGTGCCCATCATCACTACTTACGCCTGGTAGGCGGGAATCCTGGTGGGGGATGTGTGCCTGTGGGGGCTCCTAGGCCAAGTCTGACATTGCAGAGTAGGTTCCATGTTGGGCAAGGTTCTGATGTGAATTTCCTCCAACCTAGCTAGTAGGCATCCACCACAGGGCAGGTCTATGTGGGTCCCAGGTATGCTGCAGTTGGCAGTATGTGTCCCTCCCCTGGTGACTAGCATTGCTACTGGTAGTGCTTTACCTAGTGTGTAGGGCTGTTCACTGTGCATGAGTGTGTTGTGTACACCAAAGGTGGTGTTGGTGCAGCAATTGACAACGTGTATCCTTTGGTTCCCCACTTCTTTTTGTTTAGTCACCCTGTCCTTATGTGCATTAGCATCATCTGGTGGAGCAACAGTGACACCTGCAATGGAGGGAGCTGCGTCCCACAGGACCCAGTTTCCACTCTCCCCACTACAATTTCCTCCAAGTCCCATTCCCTTCAACCCCAACCTATCCCAAGCACACAGGCAGACGAGCATGCCCATAGGACAACACACAAGAGTAGCACAGGCAAACACAAGCACCACACATCATCCCACAGGCACTCACACAAACACCATCCAGATGCAGACATAAAAACATCCACTGCCTCCACTATGCCCCCTCCTCCTTGTCCTCTACCTCTCTCCCCGTTGCATCTATACTCACACCTGCATGCACTACATCCTCATCCACTACTACCATCACCACCACACCTAGCAGAACACACACCTCACCTGCAGACACCACTCCAACAGCTGTACACACGTCCCCTGTGTCTTCTCCCACTCTGTCTGTCCCCCCTCCCAAGGTGCACAAACACAAGCACTCAGACACCCATCCACCTCACAACAGCATCTAGCCGATGCACCTGCACCCAAACACAGCAGACAGACACCTCCCACAAACACTCCCTCTTTCCCCACTCCCAAACCTTCTCCCTCTTCCCGCCCCAATGTCCCCAAGAAGCTTTTCCTCTCCAACGTTGACATCTTCCCTCCCCCTCCTCCGCCTGTCCTTCACATCTGGCCAGGGTGTGTAAAACCCAGGCAAGCACCTCAGCCACCCAGTCCACGGTCCCAGTAGCGTCCACAGCAACTCCTGGTGGGAAAGGATCCTGGGCACCAGGCAGCCACACGGAAAGGGTGCCTGCCCCAAGTGCTACCAGGAAGGGCAAGAAGCCACCCCAAGCTGCTGAAAGGAAGGGAAAGGTGCCACCCCCAGCTGCTGTAAGGAAGGGAAAGGTGCCACCCCCATTTGCTGAAAGGAAGGGAAAGGTACCACCCCCAGCTGCTGTAAGGAAGGGCAAGGAGCAATCCCCAGATGCTGCCAGAAAGGGGAAGTAGGAATCCCCAGGAAGGGCAAGGGGCCTACATCAGCAGGCAGAAAGGACAAGGGGCCTGGGACTCAGTCAGAGCCCACACCACCAACCAAGGTGATGCACCCGTCCGAGGCTGCAGGGGATGGGCTGGAGCCTCCTCCCCCCACCACCACCACCAGCTCCACCAGCAGCACCGCCACCAGCACCACCACCAGCAGAACCAGTGGGCAGCTGTCCGAGGCTACAGGGGATGGGCTGGAGCCTCCGAGCTCCACCTGCAGCACCACCACCAGCACCACCAGCAGCACCAGTAGGCAGCCGTCTGAGGCTGCAGGGGATGGGCAGGAGCTTCCTCCCACAACCACCAGCAGAAGCACCACCACTGCCACCACTGAGCAGCTCTCACCACCAGGGGACAGTGTGTATTCCTGTATCCATGGGCTATTGTGCGGGCTGCCCCTGCAAATCCTGTGGGTATGACACCCATCTGAGAGACTATGACCTTGCACTCCCAAAGATCAGCATCACAGGGCACAATCCCCCCTCCAGAACCAGTGGAGAAGCCATCCACTCACCCCATCCTCTCCAGGATGAAGATCAGAGGGAACAATGCCCCTGAAGCCATCCACTCACCCCATCCTCCCCAGGATGAAGATCACAGGGCACGATGCCCCCTCCAGAACAAGTGGAGAAGCCATCCACTCACCCCATCCTCCCCAGGATGAAGATCACAGGGCACGATGCCCCCTCCAGATCCAGTGGGCAAGTCACCCACTTGAGAGACTGTGGCCTTGCACTCCCTAGGATCAAGCACAGGGCCCATTGTCCCCTCCAGGACCACTGGATTTGTTCCATTTTCCGGCTCAGGTGCCCCCACCTTTTGCCATACCCCTGAGGTGCCTGCCTATTTTTGAACTGATGCCCCTGCAGTGTTCTCTCCTTGTTGTTGCAGGAGACAAGTGGGGCCTTGGACTTTGTAATGTGGCCCTGTGGCCCACGAACATTGAGGACTGGGCAGTGTCCCTTCATTTGTAAATATGTATATAGTTTTGGATTTGGATGCACGTATTTCTACTATGTTTATCTTATTACACTCACTTTGATCTATTGCCGTTGTCCTTGCATTATTCCTGAGGGGTACGGGGTCAATATGTTATGTTACTGTATCTGCTTGTGTGTATGGTGTTAGGGTGGGAGTGTTGCATGTTGCGTGTGTATGTCACTCTCTTTTTCCTCCCTTCCTCCCCTGTGTGCTAGGCGGCAGTACTCACCATGGTTGACTTCGCCGGCGTCGATGTTCATGGTGGAGCACGACGTAGAAGAGCATTGGGAATATATGCAGTTCGGGCTCCATGTCAGCATGGTTCTTCCCTGAGTCTCCACAGGTGAGTTGTTTCCCTTCTGTGCAGTGTTTCCGCCAAGCTTTTGATGTTGTTGGTACCGCCACGGAAAAGGTGGCGGTTTCCTGTCTCATAATACGGTGAGCGGAACATTGACTTCCACCTTGCTGTGGGCAGTTACCGCCCTGGTGGCTGTTGTTTCCGCCCTGGAGGTCGGTGTGTTAAAGTGACTGTCTGTGTGAGCTGTTTCTACCATGGTCACAATTTGGCCGTAGTTACCACCAGCCTGTTGGCGGTATTACCGCCGCTTTATCACCAACTGCCAGGGTGTTTTTGCGGGGCGGGCACCTACGTTTTTGGTCCTGGGCTCGGCAGCCATTTAGGGAAACCTACCAAACCCAAACATTTCTGAAAACTAGATATCCGAGGGAGTCCACAGAGGTGTAACTTGCATGGATCCCCTAGTGTTTTCTTACCCAGAATCCTCAGCAAATCTCAAATTTACCAAAAAAACCACATTTCTTCCACTTTTCTGTGTGGGATCACAGCACCGGGACAAATTTCCTACCACCCAACGTTTCCCTCAGTCTCCCAGTAGAAATGAAACCTCTCTTGTGTAAGTGGGTCAAGTGCCTGTGACGGGGAAGAGCCAAAAACATGTCGAAATTGAGGGGGAACCAAAGCGGGACCAAAGGGCAATTTGAAAAAAAAAAAACACTTTTAGGCTGACAAGTGGGGCAGAATCTTTATCTGTATAGATGCGACAATGCTGGGTGTTAGGAATTTTGTGGATTTCTGCAGATTCCGGAAGCTTCCATCACAAAAAATGTGGGAATAATGTGTGATTTCCAGCAAAATTGGAGGTTTGCAGGGCATTGTGGGTAAGAAAATGGTGCGGGGTGATTGTGAAGCACACCACCCTGGACTCACCCAGATGTTTAGTTTTCAGATGTGTCTAGGTCTTGTGGATTTTTCTACATGGCAGCGTCCCAAAGTCCAAAAAGTGCAGCCCTCACCATTCCAAGTGGGATGATTTTGAGAGTTAGACAAGCTCTCACGGCCAAAATGTAAAACCAAAACCCAAAATAATCAAATGTCCTCTTGCTTTCTGTGGGATAAGATGTTTTAGTGTGCAGGGGAGAGCTGAAAGACTGTTACCCCCTTCAGTTGGGGTGGGGACATAACCATGCCCATACTGGTTGGTAGCCATCACCCCAACATTTTTTTATTTATTCCCAGGCATCCAGTAGACTTTCTGCCTCCCCACCACCCAGGGAGTGGGTTGGGGGTAATTGCCCCATCTGCCCACTGGTGCCTGCTTTTGCATTTCTCTTCTGATCTGGGCTGGAGGCTGGGCTTCCAGCGTGATGGGGGCAACCTCTGATGAGGCCAGCGCGCTGACATCATCAGATGTCACTGAGGGGGTTGGGGGTGGGGTGCAAGGGGAAGTGATTCCCTTTCCATCCTTGCCCTAGGGGTGTGGGGGCGAGGCTCATGGGGAGCGCTAGCAGGTCCAATGATGTAACGGTTACATCCTTGGTGCCTCAGGGCCACAACCAAAGACATAACCGTTATGTCCTTGGCGGCTAAGGGGTTAAAATCACTCCCCAAAGATAAAACTTCAGGCCTCGACAATTTTACTGTTGAATTTTATCTACATTTTGGTAAACCCCTCCTTCCCACATTTAAATTACTGAAACTTTTTTGCAGCTTCAAATTCTCCTTCTGGCTCCTTTGTAAAAGCAATGATATGTCTAATCCCCAGAAAGGATCAGGACCTGACTCAAAGTAAGATTTGCAGACCCATTTCTTTAATTAATAATCTAGACTATAAAATATTTGCCAAAATCCTAGTCCTACAAGCTCTTCTTTCACCTTTTCTCAGAATCATATTACCTTTATGTCCAACCTCTCAAAATTGTTCTTGTGTAACACTATTTCCCATGTTTGCACTCTATTGAAACCATATTTTACCTGTCATCTCAGTCCTATCAATCAATTCTTTATCAGTCAAATCTGGCATAACAATCAACTAAAGAAACAGGGTAGGACTTTGTGCTGGAAAGCGTAGATGAACAAAGGTATTCTTTAGGCTCTTTCATTTCCTTTTCTGTTCTTTCATTGACATACAACCTCCCACCTAGATATGCTACTCCAATATCATATAGTCTCTACTATTATTCAAGACTCTTTTACTCAACATTTTTCTTCGGTTGACTCACATTCTAGTTCCTCTCCCCTTCCAATTGCAACCTCTACTCACCTTCAAGCGGCATGTATAAATCAACTCCAAAGGAAGTCTTGTCCAAACACGGTCAAAACCCTTATCAAGACATTGTGGGAATACGACATTGGTGTTGTGTAGCTAACTACGTTAGGGGATAGATTTTGGAGTAAAACCCATTCTACAGCTTGCACAGCAAGTCTCGTTCAAACCTTAAACTTCTTATACAACAGAATTTTTTACACTCCCATTCGCAATTTAATCTTAAACTTGTACCACATGACACTTGTTGGCATTGCCATGTCCAACAAGGCACAGATGTTCATATTTTCCTCTCCTGTCCAGCTTTTCCCTCTTGTTGGGTTTCGATATGGGCTTGCATTTGTGCTATTACCCAGATTTCCTTACCTCTTTCATATGATGTTCTCTTTTTGGATGCCTTGGATGAGACCAAGAGTTCACATCGGCAGCTTGGAAAACTTATAGGTCTATTGGTCTCTATAATGATTGTTGTTATCACTTCCAGCTGGAAATCTTCTGTCACTCTTATAAGGTGGTGAAATCTTGTCTGTTATCATAGAATAGAAGTTACAAACTTGACTCGTTTAAACTTTTCATCAAGCTTCATTGGTTACGGATGCCACTCAGTAATTATCTGTCATGTGTTGCAAAAGAAATGGACTTCTCTCCTCCTTCATAAATATATATAATGTTAAATGATAATAATGTTACCTGTTTTATCTTATATTTGTATATGTTTTATTATAATTGTATACATGATATATAATTGTGCTTGTTATCCTTTATATTTATAAGGCTGGCATTTACTTTCACTCTGCAGCTTTCCATTTCTTTCTCTTTTTCTCTTATCTTTCTCCTTTCTGTCTTCTCCTCCATCATTTTCCATATTTGAAATTTTTGGATTAAACTTACATTGCCAACTCTCATCAGGCCCATAACTGCGAATGGGGCTGGTATCGCAATTTGCGCTTCGGTAATAGCATTTGCGATTTTTAAGAAATCGCTATTACCGAATCGCAAATGTGATACATGGCACTTTGCGAGTCGGAAATAGCGATTTATTAAAAATCGCTATTTCCGACTCGCAAAGGGCCATGATGATACATCTGGCCCTTAGTGCTTTGCTCAATAAAATGCTTTTTTAAATTACATATATGCCATACATAACAGCAAATACAGTTTTAAAATCACAATCAACAAATAGTCAGAGTTCTATGTAAAATGGCGAGTGAAATTAAGTAAATAGGTTTTGTTTATACTTCATGTCAAGAACACCCTCATTGACCTTGTTCACTAAAACAATTAACATTGCTATTTTCTAAACAAGCAGCAGTACTGACCAGGTTCATTTGATGGCGAATATGTTACATGGGGGTTTAACTGTTCTCAAGCTACCTCCTTATTCTTCCACTCGATGCCCTAGATTCTTCTCGTTCTGTGTGAAAGGGCAAATTAAGATGAAGTGCAAAAGTTTTTAACCACAATTCATTGTCAAGGTTACGCTTGTTTCAGCTCCCAAAATCCAGAAGGATTGCTGGGCATGCCAGCACTATGATTTGTCAGAATTCATAGAGGGTTGCCTGCGGGTACCTACTGGTGGTCACTAGTAGGTAGTTATAGTTAGGACCTAGTTTCCATAGGTAAAGCATTAATTGTTTTGCTAATAACCTTGGCCCATTTTAATGAATCTTCACACATTTTTCAAAACTAGTGTGCCAGTCACTTCAGCTGTTTTCTGTAAAGATTTGGGGTGATCTTTGAAGGGGGCCTGAGAAAATGGTTGGGGGGCAAAACGCATTTTATCCATGGAATTTCCAGTTGGGATTTTAAACACAGCTACAGCCCTAACCGCTTAACAGAATCAAACCAAACTTGGTTGAAAGCTAGATCTTGGTCCACAAAGAATGCTTTCTGTAATTTGGTGTAAATCTGTTCACTAGTTTTGGAGTTATTAAAGTAAAACGATTTATGTATATCTAGAGATGTGAATCCACCACAGATCTTCTGTGAATGAAGGCAGATTAGCAGATCCACCCACCAACAGCAATGCCATGATTGGCTGGACGTAACCTGAGAGGAAAGCTATAGCTACCATTTTGTTCTCAGCTGAGAAACTAAAATTTAAAAGTGATAGAAGAGTCACATTAGAGGTACCCCGACACGATGAGAATGAGGGAGGGTTCTGTGAGGGACCCCGATGGGCAAGACATTGTCCATTTTTTTTTAATGAGTGCATGAGGATCTGTGGATCTACTCAGATCCTCATGACTTTCAGTGGTTCAGATGGATCTGCAGAGTTAGACCCCAATTAAAAAAAAAACAAATATACCCACTCACTGACCCCCACACCTACTCACTTCATTCACTCACAAACACCCACACAACTACTCACACACCCAATCATACACTCACACCCACTTACACACCCACTACAACCACTCACGCACACTCATACAGCCACTCACACACCCACTCACAGACCCACAAAACCATGCACATAGCCACTCACACTCCCACGCACAGACCCACGTTACAGGGACGGTATAGTTAGGAAATAGCATTAAAAACCATAGACATTTGCTGATGAAACAAAAGATTATAGGGACAGTATAGTTAGAAAAGACAATTTAAAAAACCTTGGAAATTCACTGACAAAAACCAAGGTTACAGGGAGGGTATAGGTAAGTTCAGGTTTTAGACACACAAAGCTATAGAAATTCAGGAGCTATAGTTATACTTATGTCGAGGAACTATCCCTTTGTGCCCTAAAGTGATTATAACTCGCACCCTCATCATAAACTGCTAATTATCCCGCATATCACATCAGTCATGACATCTTCTATGACATCATTGATAATACCACTGCAAAATTTGCAATAAAATTATTGAGAAACTTAGTATAGTTACCTAAGTAACGAGGTACTCCACCTCCCACACTGTTTCCAAGCACCTCTTCTGTTTTCTTCGTCAGGTGAGGGGGCTAGCAGTAAAAACACACTCTACTCTTTAGTTTGCTGGCAGCCACCATGCACCTTGTCAAAGGGTGTGTTGAATAACTGTGGAGTCAGCACTCTCTGCCAACATTCATTCACAGCTCCTCCCGGACCATTAATCAAGGATGCCGACACTCCAGGGTACTCATAGTGTAGCTTTATTAATTAATCCATCTTGATGGTTTGTACTAGTGTAAAGTCTGGTTACATCAGCATTCATCATTGTATATTCATTTTCTCAAGGGATATCAAAAACTTTCTTTAGAAAATCCCCAGTATCCTTTACATATGAGGGCAAATTGATTGCAAAATGTCTCAGGAACTGATCTATATATTCCAATGTGGTCTCGAAAGCACTTCCAATTGCAGAAATTATAGGAAGCCCCAAGGAGTAACATTATCCTTATGTATTTTTAGTATTAAGTAAAATAATTCTTGAATACTCATTACATAAGAATTGGCATTCAGCATAATTCAGAAGCCCTTGATCTCACCATTCAGATAGCTTAATTTCCTTTAATGTATAATTTCACACTCTCATATAATATAACACATTGTTTAACTTCTTATATGCTTATAATAGATAACGTTTACTTGTTCTGACAACAAACCTTAAGAATAAAGTGTGATGTATTTAAGCTAGATTTGAAATAGCTTTTCGAAAGTATGCCTATGTGGACTTAATTGATTATGATGCACTTTGCACTTTTGTTAAAGATGATTGGGAATAATAACGACAGATTTGATGATGAATATAATTTTATTAAATGCAGATAGGTAATACGTTGTATATCAAGAATTTGCAGTATGTTTTTGATGTGATGATGGACTTTCAAATGTGATCAAAGATAGGGGCTCTGTTTTGGAAGCTAATGACTTTACCGCCATTTGATGAATCTCCAAAATACGTTCCAAAAATGTGCTACTTTTTGACTAGCTTTCACATTGGATGTTTCAGGATGATCCGTCAAGCAGGGCCTGAGGAAAAAAGAGGGACCCCAAAACACATTTTCCTATTCAGTTTTCCATAGGAACTATAGGCACAGCTGCAGCCCATACAGCTGAATGGATTTACTCCAAATTTGGCAGAAAGCTAGCTTTTGAACCAAAAGGAGTGCTTTTTGTATTCAGTATAAATTGGTTGAGTAGTTGTTGAGCAACATTTGCTCAGAAACCTTGTATATCTAGGCACGAGGATCCATCTGGTCCAGCAGATCTCCTGGTGAGATATGATAGGCTGCTACTACATCAACTAGGAAGTGGTGGCAGCCATCATAGGACTCAGGAGGATACGTGAATCCACTGCAAAACTAAAAACAAATAAATGTGGGCTCTACAGTAGTTTAAATGAAACCTCTCCGGTTGAGCCAGAGCCTTGGCATACAATGCTTGATTTTATCCTAGGGAGGGGTTGCGTGATTCACTCCTTAAGCCTCTGAGACACCCTGGTGACTTCTGTTTTTTGGGCTGAGGTAAAAAAGGTAGAGAAGGGATCACTGCCCCCTCACTGAGTCTAAATAGGCCCCAGGGACCCCAGAAACCTGGTACCCAAATGCATTCAAAAGGGGTAGGGGGCCATGCAGCCCTACTTCCCTGAGCCTAAAAAGGCCACAGGGACACTATCACCAGGGACCAAGTAATTAAATTAAAAGAAGGAGGCTGGAGGCCTTCTGGTGCCTAATTAGATCCCAGGGGCCCTATCCTCTTGAGCCAAAATGTAACTAAAAAGGGAGTGGACCATGCAGCCCCCTCGAGCCTTTAAAGGCCCCATGGACCCTATCCACCAGGGGCGGGTTAGTGACTGTGTCTGGGGATCCAACCGCCAGGACACAGTAGTTTCTCTGCCCAAAGTAAAGCAGGTAGGGAAACATATGTTTGTTCCTGTCTTGCAGGAGCAGTTTTACATTTTCTTCCAAATATGCTGGCGGCAGATTTAAAAATGCTCCTTTCAGCTGGGAGCAGACTCTTGCTCTGTTTTCATGCCTGCCTTCCTGTGGCAAGGGAAACAGAACACACATTGCTTCCAGCTGGAGAGAGCAAGCAAAAAACAACTGCTCCCACTGGGCAGGAGCAATGCCGGCTCTAACACTATGCAGGGAGACCACTGAGGCCTTGGGGGCCCTAAGACTCCCCTGGAGCCTCCAACATGCCGCTTAATGGGTGCCCCGAGAGGGCAGCAGGGGGCCCACTTATATTTAGGGCAGACCCTGGGGGATGGGGTCACCAGGGCCATAATAGACTGGAGGAGGGGGCCCCACCCTTTTTAATAAGATATGGCCCTGGGGGATGGGGTCACCAGGGTAAATGGAGGCTCGGAGATGGAGGTCATACAGAACCTCTCACCTGTTTTATTGGATTTTGCCCCAGGGTATAAGGTCCCTGGGCATGATAAGGCTTAGGGAAGGGGACTACACAGACCCCCTCCCCTTTTTCTGCAATTTGGCTTATTGGATGGGATCCCTGAGGCCAGATAAGGCTTAGGGATGGGGGACACATGCCTCCCTCCCCTTAAAATTCAACCTTGGGGGTTTGGGTCCCTGGAGCCTATCAAGGCTCAGGGAAGGGGGCACATGCCCCCCTCCCTTTTTTTGTTCAATTCAGAGCCAGGCAATGGGATCCTAGAACTATTAAGGCTTAACAATGGGAGTTGCACATTCTTCTTCCCCAAAATATATATGTTTTCGATTGGGGACGGGGTCCCCCGGGGCCTGAAGGCCAAATCCTACAACACATCACCAAAAGGTGCGTATGGCAGGAGATTGGAAGCCTGTGGTGGGTTGTCTGTCTTTGGGTGGGTTGGCCACAGGGTGTGGTTGGAGGCTTGTGGGTGGGTTGACCACAGAGCTTGGCCACAGGCTAGACCCTGTGGCCAACCCTGTGAGGTTG
Organism: Pleurodeles waltl; assembly: GCF_031143425.1. Lineage (NCBI taxonomy): Eukaryota > Metazoa > Chordata > Amphibia > Caudata > Salamandridae > Pleurodeles > Pleurodeles waltl. The sequence continues at coordinate 254,527,455 of NC_090443.1, read as the reverse complement.
GCTGCCTGCAGGGGAGTTGGCCAGATGACAGCCAACCTTGAGGCATGCAGTTTTATGTACGGTAACAAAATATTACTTTATGTTAAAAAAGTCCTAGAAATTCACAGGCAAAAACTAAAGGTTAAAGTAACATTGTAGTTATGTGAAATGTTCAGTAACAACATAGGCCCTCATTACGACCCTGGTGGTCGGTGATTAAGTGGCAGTAATACTGCCAACAGGATGGCAGTAACTACAGCCAAATTATGACCTTGGCAGAAAGATCTCCGAAAGACAGCCAATGTACCACACCGTCCGCCAGGGCGGAAACAACAGCCACCACAGCGGTAACCACCTACAGCAGCCGGAAGTCAAAGTTCCACCTACCATATTACAACTACACAATCTGCCACCTTTTCTGGGGTGGTACCAACGAAATCAAAAGCCTGGCGGAAACAAACCATAGAAGTGAAAGGAGTCACCATTGGAGACACAGGGAAGAACCACGCTGCCATGGAACTCAAACTGGATGTTTTTTTGATTATATTCTGCGTTCTGCTCCACCACAAACACCAATGCCGGTGAAGAAGAAGATGATGAGTACAGCCACCTAGCACAGAAGGGAGTGGGGGAAAAGAGAATGACACACACGCACAACACACGCCCCACACACACACACCATACACACAACCAGCTGCCCAAGAAAACAAGTTAATCCCCCTAAATCAGAACAAAAATGCAAGGACAACATGATTTCACCAAAGTGTTTGTAATAAGATCAACACAGTAGAAATAATAATTTAGGCAATATAAATATATATACAAATTTACAGAACAATGGACACAGTTCAGTCCTCATTTTGCGTGGGCCACATGGCCACAGGCCAAAGTCCAAGGCCTCACTTGTCACCTACTTCAACACGGAGAGAACACTGCAGGGGCATCAGTTGGTAAATAGGCAGGCACCTCAGGGCAAGGGGGGGTGCCTCAGCCGGGAGCTGAAACAAGACCACTGGTTCTGGAGGGGGCAAAATGCCCTGTGCTACGCCCTGGGGAGTGCAAGGGCACAGTCTCTTGAGTAGGTGTCTTGCCCATTGGTTCTGGAGGGGGCAACATGCCCTTTCTTGGTCCTGGGGAGTGCAAGGCCAAAGTTTCACGAGTGGGATTCTTGTCCACTGGTTCTGGAGGGGGCAACATGCCCTGTACTTGGTCCTGGGGAGTGCAAGGCCACAGTCTCACAAGTGGGTGTCCTGCCCACTGGTTCTGGAGGGGGCAACATGCCCTGTGCTTGGTCCTAGGGAGTGCAAGGCCACAGTCTCACGAGTGGGTGTCTTGCCCACTGGTTTTGGAGGGGGTAACATGCCCGTGCTTGGTCCTGGAGAGTGCAAGGCCACAGGCTCTCAAGTGGGTGTCTTGTCCACTGGTTCTGGAGGGGGCAACATGCCCTGTGCTTGATCCTGGGGAGTGAGGGGCGACAGTCTCTCGAGTGGGTGACTTGACCACTGGTTCTGGAGGGGGCTGCCCGCACAGCAGCCGATGGAGGCAGGATCACATTGCATCCACCGGTGGTGATGGATGCACTGTGGTGGTGCTGCTGGTGGTGGGAGGCTCCTGCACATCCCCTGCACCCTCGGACGCATGCACTGTGGTAGTGTTGCTGGTGGTGGGAGGCTCCTGCACATCCCCTGCACCCTCAGACGAATGCACTGTGGTGGTGCTGCTGGTGGTGGGAGGCTCCTGCACATTCCCTGCACCCTCGGACCGATGTACTGTGGTGGTGCTGCTGGTGGTGGGAGGCTCCTGCAGATCCCCTGCACCCTCGGATGGATGCACAACTATGGTTGGTGGTGGGGGCTCCGTCACAGCTGCTGGTCCAGGCTCTTTGCCCTTCCTGCCTGCTGGTGCAGGCTCCATGGCCTTCCTGCCTGCCTTTGCAGGCTCCTTGGCCTTCCTGCCTGCTGGTGCACGCTCCTTGGCCTTTTGGGTGGCAGGTGCAGGCTCCTTGTCCTTCTTGCCTGCTGGGGCAGGGTCCTTTCCCTTTAGCCTGGCTGGTGCAGGCTCCTTTCCCTTCAGTAAATGTAACCGGGATCCCTTTCCACCATGAATGGGAGCAGATGGAACTGGGCCCATGTACTGTGTGGCTGAGGTGCTTGGCTGGGTTTGTGATACCCTGGCCATACATGCAGGACGAGGGGGGAGGGGGAGGGAAGAGGTCAATAGTGGCTAGGAACAGTTTTTTAGTTACATTTGGGTGGGAAGAGGGAGAGGGAATGGGAGTGGAGGATGAGGGAGTGCTTGTTGGAGATTCTGTCTGCTGGATTTGGGTGCATGGCTGTTGTGGAGGTGTCTGCAGGTGAGGTGTGTGTTCTGCTAGGTGTGGTGGTGATGCTGGTAGTGGGTGATGATGTAGTGCATGCAGGTGTGAGTGTGGACGTAGCTAGGTGGGAGGAGGAGGAGGAGGAAGAGGGGGAGACAGTGGAAATAGTGGATGTTGTTGTGTCTGCAACTGGATGGTGTTTGTGTGAGTGCCTGTGGGATGAAGTGTGGTGCTTGTGTTTGCCTGTGACACTCTTGGTTGTTGTCTTATTGAAGAGAATGGGACTGGGCAGTGTAAGTTGGAGGGGGGATGGTAGAAACAGGGATAATAGCTGCCATCAGAGAGGAGGCCAGAGCCTGAATCGATCCCCGTTGGGCCGCCAATCCAGTGAGAATGCCATCCAGGAATGTATTAGATTGTTGCATCTGGGCTGCCAGCCCCTGGATGGTGAATCACAATGGTTGACTGCCCTACAGAGATGGTTCTCAGGGGGTCAATAGGCTCCTTACTCAGGGCAGCAGGGCTCACTGGGACAGGACCTGAGGTGCCTGGGGCGAAAGAAATGTTCACCCTCCTGGGTGAGTCAGCACAGGCAACTCGCTGAGGGGCTGCTGAGAGGGCAGGTTCTGGTACGGGGTGGCTGCTGTACCTGTAGGTTGGGTGGTCACAGAAGACTCCACCACAACAAGGGAACTTCCATCGGAGGAAGGATATGTGTCTGAAGTGTCCCCTCCAGTCTCTGCCGTGGTGCTCCCCTCACCCTCCATCCCACTGGTGCCCTCACCGTCGGTGGACTCTGCCTCCTGGGTCCTGTGGGATGCAGCTCCCTCCATCGCCGGTGCCTCTGCTCCTCTGCCAGATTATGCTAATGCACGTGAGGACAGGATGACAAAACAAGAAGGGGGGGAAGAGACAAGGGATATACTGGGTCAATGGCTGCACCAACACCACCATTAGCGTACACAGCACACTCACACATTGGGAACAGGCATACGCACTATGCAGTGCACTGTCAGTGATATTGCTAGCCACCAAGGCATGGGGAGGGGCACACACCGTCTTTTGTCCCCTAGATTCCTACCACTGCGGATGAATAGGAGATGGAGACATTCCCCCGTGTACAGACCCCTGGTGGACTTGGCAACACTGGAGGACAGGAACTTTGTCCTCACCTATAGACTTGACAGGGCAACAATCACAGAGCTGTGTGCCCAATTGGAGCCTGACCTGATATCTGCTATCCGTCGTCCCACTAGGATCCCCCCTTTTGTGCAAGCGCTATCAGTACTCCATTTCCTGGCAACTGGTTCTTTCCAAGTGACAGTGGGCTTGAAAGCAGGAATGTCATAGCCAGTGTTCTCAGTAGTGCTGACAAGAGTGTCATCTGCCCTTATAAAGCACATGTGCAGTTAAATTGTTTTCCCCCAGGTTGAGGATTTGGCCACAGGGAAGGCCGAGTTTTATGTAATGGGACATATCCCCAACATAATTGGGGTGATTGATAGAACACATATTGCATTTGTGTCCCCCCCGGCCAGAATGAACAGGTGTTCAGGAATCGGGAGAGCTTCCACTCCATGAATGTTCAGATGGTGTGCTTGGTGGAGCAGTGCATCTTCCACGTCAATGCTAAGTACCCTGGGTCGGTCCATGATGCCTTTGTCCTGAGGAATAGCAGCATCCCAAATGTGATGGATCAACTACAGAGGCACAGGGAGTGGGTAATAGATGAGCCCTGGTTCCCACCCAGTATTTGTTGGTATATGCCTATGGTGTTGTCCATATGGGATAGTGTGTGGCTAAATGTTGTCCCTCAATATTTGCAGGTGATTCTGGTTACCCAAACCTATCATGGCTGCTGACCCCTGTGATGAATGCCAGGACAAGGGCAGAAGAATGTTATAATGAAGCACATGAGTGAACCAGAAGGATCATTGAAAGAACCTTTGGCCTCTTGAAGGCTAGGTTCTGGTGCCTCCATCTAAGAGGTGGATCCCTGTGCTACTCACCCAAGAAAGTCTGCCAGATAGTAGTGGCTTGCTGCATGTTGCATAACCTGGCCCATCAGACGCCATGTCCCATTTCTGCAGGAAGAGGAGGCTGGAGATGCCCATGTGCCAGCAGTAGACTCTGTGGACAGTGAGGGCGAGGAGGCAGAGGATGAGGATGAGGACAACATAGCATATGTGATCCGTCAATACTTTCAATGACACACAGGTAGGACAGTGTAACTTTACATTTCAATTACTTTGGTTGTGATCTGTGTGGCAATGGCATGCTGATATTTACCGCTCCTATGCCCACTTACTGTTCCCTCTGGCAATTAATTTTGCAGATGCTGGTGACCTGACATATACTCCTGGTGTGATCACTGCAGCCAGCCTCACGTCATTAATCTATGCTCATTCTCTGTACACTTAATTTGCAATGTTTATACCTGTTTCAATGAATACATATTTGATATACATGACATATTCCAAATGTTTTTTTTCAAAGGGTGTTTATTGAAGCTCTAACATATATGGTGAAGGTGCAATGGGATAGGGTGATGATGGAAGAAAGTCCAGGGTATTGTTCCAGTTTGTTTGTAGCACAGGTGCATTGTCCAACGGGCCATAGGAAGGGGAGCAAGGGCAGTTCATGATGGATAGGGTGACTGAGTGGGACACAAGGGCGAGAATTAGGAGAGTCTCATTTCCTGGCGGGGGTCTTGGCAAGTGTCTCTGGCTTCTGTCTGGATCGCAGGGAACATTTGTAGGGTGGTTCACCTTCTGCAGGGGGAGGGGTGCTGGTGGCCTGTGAGTCCTGTGGCGGGGCCTCCTGGCCACTAGCGGCAGCGGAGGTGGACGGCTGTTCAGATGTCAGGCTAGTGTCAGGGGCTCTCTGGTGTGAGACTGCCTCCCTCTCAATGTTGGCCATGTCTGCCAGCACCCCTGCTATGGATATCAGGGTGTGGTTGATGGCCTGCAAGTCCTCCCTGATCCCCTGGTAAAGTCCCTCCTGCAGCTGCCTGTTCTCCTGCACCTTGTCCAGGATCTGGGCCATTGTGTCATGAGAATGTTGATAGGCTCCCAGGATCTCAGCAAGTGCCTCCTGGAGAGTCAGTTCCCTGTGCTTGTCCTCCCCCTGGCGCACAGCAGTTCTTCCAGTGTCCCTAGTGGCCTGTGCCCACTGCCACTGACCCTAGGTCCCTGAATGCCTTGGGGGCAAGGTGTGCCCTGGGGTCCCTGTAGAGGTGGACACACTGCTGATTGATGTGTCCTGGGGACAGAGGTATGGGTACACTGGGTGGGTGGTGTGGTGGTGTTTCCTGATGGGGGAAACTCTGTGGTGGTGTGTGACTGGGTCTGGGTAAACGGCTGTCCAGTGGACCTTGATGGGCCAGGTAGGTCACCCAGCTGCTGAAGACCAGAGTTGCTGTCATTACTGTGTGCCTCTTCAGTTGGGGGACTGGATAGGGCTGGCCCCTCCTTTCTGCTGACATTGGCTGGGGTACTTGTTGGGATGTAAATGATGTGTTATGGTTTATATGTCTGACATATTGTACAGCCATGGCTTCCCCTATGTGGTTGGATTTGCCCTGCCAGCTTTCACTTGTGTATGTTAGTGTATGGTGGGATAATTAATTCTCTATGGGGTGCATGCTTTAGTGATGAGTGCCCATGCAGGCCTATGTGGGGTGTCCATGCATTGGTACAGCATGCAGGGCTTGGCATTAGGATGAGTTAGTTGTGATGGTGGGGTGTGTGGGATGTTGTGGAGTGATGGGAGTGAGGGTATGTGATGGCATGCAGGTAGGGGGTGATAATAGTTGAGAGTTGACTTACCAGAGTCCAGTCCTCCTCTGACTCCATCCAGGCCCTCAGGATGCAGTAGTCCTAAAACTTGCTCCTCCCATGCTGTGAGTTGTGGGGAGGAGGTGGGAGTCCACCACCAGTCCTCTGGATAGCGAGCTGGTGTCTTGCTGCTATGGAACGTAGCTTCCTCCATAGGTCGTTCCAGCTCTTTCTGATGTCATCCATTGTTCTGGGGTGCTGTCCAATGGCATTGACCCTGTCCACGATTCTCCGCCATTGATCCCTCTTCCTGGCTATTGATACCTGCTGCATCTGTGCCCCAAATAGCTGTGGCTCTACTCTGATGATTTCCTTCACCATGACCCACAGCTCCTCCTCTGTGAAACGGGGGTGTCTTTGTGATGCCATGGGTGTTGTGTGATGTATGTTGGTGAGGGTATGTTGGGTAATAAGTTGGGGTGTGTGATGTGGAGTGTGTGAGTGGTGTATAGGTGTGAGTAGCGTGTGGCTCTAGTTGTCAGTTGTCTTGGCGTCTCTCTGGTGGCAATGGTTTGTATTCCTAAAGGGTTGTGGGTACTGTTGGTGTGTGTTTCATAGTGGTGTGGGTCCGTGGGTGTGGTGTGTATGGGTGTCAGGTATTTGTTGTTTGAATTGTCCAATGTGGTGTTGTTTTGTTTATGCGTGTCCATTTTGAGCGCTGCGGTATGTACCGCCAATGGTTTAGCGCCATTGAATGTCCACCTTGGTGATTCGTGGGTCATAATGTAGTAGGTGTTGTTCTGTTGGCGTAACGGTGTGGGTTTTGATACCGCCACTTTATCACTGAACTTTGGTCTGTCGGATTGGTATGTGTGTGATATAGTATGGTGAACGGATATCCGCTGCTGTGGCGGTAAGTTGGAGGCCGTCAGAGTGGCAGTAAACGGAATTAACTGCCAATGTCATAATGAGTGCCATAATGTTTTAAACTAAAAAAACACACAGAAATTCACCAGTTACAATTATCTCAAGCACCTATAACTTGAGCCTTGCCATGCACACCTAATTACCCCACCTATAACATCACTTATGACATTTTCTGTGACATAATTGATAATGTCACTGCAACATTTGCAATGAAATTGTTGATGAGAAAACTGTGCATGGTAGGAGAGCGAGCTTTAGTTACCTTAAGGCGTGAGTTATAGTAATTTGAGCTCCACTCAGGTACCAACCACAATCCTTGTCAGGGTGAACCACAAAAGTCACTAAATCAATCTTTGCTTAACCCTCTGGCAACTTGGCAAAGAGCAGTCAGACTTTATTTAGATGCAAAGTGTAAAATATTTATGCAGGACATCAATAGTAATAAAGTGAAAATGGAACATAAGAAATATCTAAATTTCAAAAGGAGAGCACATTTTAACAAATAAGGTGATACCAGAATGACAAAAGTTCAGTCAGTAGAACCAGAGATAGGCATTTTTAAAGGTTTTAGGAAAAATAGTGCATAAAATCGCAAATCACCACTCGGGGTCACCTGGTTCTACTAGAATGGGAGGAAGTCACAAATCCTGGGCAACCATAATAGAGTACGGGCTGAATACAAGGGCCAGGTTATTCCAGCTGACCAGCTTCTCAAAGTCCAGAGTGAACAGGGTGGTCACATTTGTAGTGCGAACAGCAGGCTGGGTGTTTCAGGTTATCGTCACTGTAGGGCAAAGAGCGTGTCAGCAGTAACAGACTGTTGTTGCTGGAACTTTGCATTGGTGGTCACCGTGGCCTGTCACTGGTGTAGACTGGAGTGCAGATCTCACTTTGAGATTGTCGCTGGCATTGGAAGTAGCGCAAAGAGCGAGTCTCCCCAGCGCTTCGTGTTGGTGATCATTGCGATGGCAGAGTCTTGGTGCAAAGGGACTCATTCACAGTTGCAAAGAACCCATGCTTCAGGATTTCACCTGTTCTTCTATGGAGGAGCTCAGACTGAAGCTAGACAAGAGTTCAGGACTGAGAAGTGTGTACCTCTTGGGGATCAGTAACTCAATCCAGCAGAGGTCAGCAGGGCTCATGCATGTCCAGTTACAGGTCCAGGCAGGTCAAGGGCAGCAGATCAGCTTGGCAGCTGCAGGAAAGCCTCTGGAGCTTGTTATGTCTATGTAGCTCACACAGGAGGTCAGCCAACTGACACTCGGAGTCACTCAGGTTTGCCTTGGATGAAGGTAAGCTTGTCTCATCTTCCTACTCAGTCAGCAAGGTAGATCTCATCAGGAGGGCATTCCTTCTTCTGCAATGTCCACAGGTCTGGGAGTGTTCTGTCAATGGGAGAGATAGGCCTTACCGCAGTGAAAAACAACTTTGGAAGTTTCTCTCTGCTAGGACATAGAAATCTCAAGCACAAGTTTTACTTTTTCAAACTATTGAATTCTGCTATACGTTTTTTAGGACCTATCTTGAGGGTGACTTAAAAAGGAAGGTTTAGGCTTAGCAAAATGGCATTTTGCCAGATTGAAATGTCAGTTTAAAACTGCACTACAGACTGCAGTGGCAGGCCTAGGACATGTTTTAAAAGGCTACTTCAGAGGGTGGCACAATGAATGCTACAGGCCCACTAGTAGTACTTAATTTACAGGCCTTGGGTGCATGCTGTACCATGTACTAGGGGCTTACGAGTAAATTAAATGTGCCAATAAAGTGTAAGCCACTTTTACCATGTTTTAAGGAGAGAGAGCAAGCACTTTCGCAGTGATCAAGTGACCAGAGACTTACTGCTAACAAAAACATATGCAGCAAAACAGGAGAAGGGAACGCAAAAGGTTTGGGGGAATACCACGCCAATGATGTCATCATTGACTCTGAAACCTAAGTTGTTGAAGCCTGGAAAAAACTGATAGTTATGACGTCAGTAGAACCAAAACAGATGGAGACATTTTTAGATCTGCACCTACTAAGCAGGGGCGTAGCACAGACCCCTGAAAATCAACCTTTAGTAAATGGATTATGAATCACCCCCAATTAATTTCAATTTGAGCAGATGCATTTCCACGCACTGCCCTCCTCCCACTCAAAACCGTTCTTGGGATTTTGAAGAGCTTAAACTGCTCCTGCCAACAGAACCTTATTTAGTAAAACCAAAATATTTCTCCATCCCAGATATTGCATAAGTGAAGTGGTTAAATGTATATAACAGTCATATTGACAACAATGATACAAATCTGAACCTTGACCACTTTAAGACCTATACAATAGTTATTTGTTTTTTATTAAAAATGTACGCAAATACATTTTGCTCAAGTTTCCATACATACTAGCATTTTTTCGTTCAATCATCACTGCAAAAGAACAAATAAATATATTAGTACCCATTGATATCAGTTTTATTTTTAAGGGATAACCAGGTATTACGTCCAATAATTCAAATAATAGCTTGTTTTGGTACCCTAATTTACCACAGAATAAAATAATTTAAATTTTAAAGAAGAACATGTTTATTACTGTGGTGATTGTCTCAAAATACAGTGAAAGTTCAGTTCTGAGCTAAATGTCCCAACAAATAGTGAAATCCAATCGAGTGTTTAGGATAGCTTCAGTTAATATGCAGAGAAAAACAATTTGCATATAGTGTAAGAGACTGGACATCATTTCATTTTGAAAACTAGACTGCAATTTACTGTTTGGTAGCTTCATGAATGTAATGGAAAGATGTCCAGTTTTAGAGAAGGAACTTTCCGGAGTTTTAAGAAAAGCGTTTTTGAGAGCTTGTATTTTTACACTAACTAGAGTATGCAGGTTTGTAAATGAGAAATGTTCACTCCCACTTGAGTATCTTCGAGGCCATTTTAGGAGTTCCTTCTAGCTTGTAGTCTAGCTCTAAGTGCATTTTTCACAGTTTAGGAAAGCTAGGGGCCAGATTTATACTTTTTGACGCTAAACTGCACTAACGCAGTTTAGCATCAAAAAGGTTAGCGCTGACTAGCGCAATTTTTTAATGCCGCTCGGGCGGCAAATGTATACTTTGACGCTGGGTGGGCTAAACAATGTTTAGGGTAATTTTTTTCGACTTTAACCATTGCGCCTTGTCGTAAGGCAAAATTATGTTAATGGAGGCAAAATGACTCTAATCCGGTTTAGGACATGTAAACATGTTGCAAAACGGAAATGCACCATTTTTGCCCGCAATAGCGTAAAAAACAGGCACTAATGGAGAAAACAGATCAAAGGATGGATGTAGGATGCCAAGAGAGATGCCAGGGAGACCCCATTCATCCAGGAACCATCCAGGAAGACACAGACAAGACCCAGGGGAAAGAGAAGAAAAAGAGGAAGTGTTGTTTCAGCGCAGAGGAGCATGAAATACTGGTGAGAGATGTGACAGAGTATCTAAATCAACTCTTCGTCACCTCTAAATTGCCAATTGGAAGGGGAGAGGCGGTCAGGCCGCAGATTGTGAATAAAATCAACAGTGTGGCAGAGGTCAGGAAAACTTTGACTGAGTGCAAGAAAAGCTGGCATGACTGCAAGAGAAGGACCAAGGAAAAAATGGCATGGAACAGTAAGGCAGCACTACAAACTGGAGGTGGCAGTCCAGCACCGCAAGAGGACTTGGAAGAGATGGAGGAGATGGCTGCATCGGTCATCCGGGAGGAAGTCGTCACAGGGATACAAGGACAGGACATCGCAGAATACCAGGAAACACCACAAATTCAGGGTTAGTTGCATGGGGGAAATATGTGCTTAAATGTCAAGTGCAAGAAGGGGGAGGCACATAGGACTCTCACAGTGCATGTCACAGGAACGCAGATGGATACAATGCACATTAAGCAAGTTGCACCATGCCAACGTAAGCTACACATGTACCTACGCCTTGGAAGTGCCATGCACCATTGACACATACACAACCTGGACATATTTAGAACACCATGCCTAAATTCCTACAAGTGCAGCACATGGAATGGATGGCATGTATAATCACTGTGCCACTGGTTGTGACATCACACTATCACTTGCATGTAGTCACATCAACACCACTAACATGCCCATGACCTCAGAGACCAGGTAGTGTTAACACAATTCCTGGGGTTACTTCATAGTCGTGTCCCTTGCAGTAACACTTTGCAACTGCCTTGCCTCATTGCCCAAACGCATGTGTGCTGCATCTCACAGCACACAGGTCATTGCAACTGTCCCAACAGTACCTAGGCATGTGCCGGTAGCACCACCACACCACACATAGACAACACATGCACGTGAGGCAGCCATCCCTACATCACACAGTGAGGGTGTCCCCTGGGTGCATGGAACAATTAACAGGTGCTGGGGGAATTGCAGGCTGGACCGGTATCATTGGTAACATGCCACTACCCAGACCAACTAAACTGAAGTTGTGTTCAACCACACATGTTGATTCTGAACTGAAATGTGCCAATACAGAAAATATGTACCACAGATAGCAAACAGTAGGTCACAACAGTCACAGGCTGAGCAAACAACTATTTGGACACAACCATGTCAGGCACATGGGAATGGGGAACTAAACACACACACAACACATGGCGTATGGCTGTCACATAATGGCAGTTAATTCCACATCAACGGTCGGGGATGGTGCATGGGCAAGCCCAGTGCTGTTAAGACTGCCAGTGCAATGTACCCTTTTTTGGTGGCTGGATATATGTTTGCATATGGTGGCTCTGTGGGGCACTTACTGAACATTATTAATGGATCAAATAGAGTCAGTGCCAGTTTTGGCCTGCATTGGGTGGAACAGGATATGCCGCACTCAACCCTGGAAATCAGGCGGTGGAAAGGGCAAAGGGCCAAGGTATGGGACTCCCTGCACTGCCCATGCCAAGAGCATGGGTTGTGCAGGGGCACCCAGGGGCACTCCACACCACATCACCAACAACCGTTTCATGGGGGTTAAACCGCCATACAAAGGCTGGAGGAAATGTTGAAACATACCTGGAGGGAATGTGTTGAATGAATCACTGGTCTGGTGTCACAGGATAGATGCCATAGCCAGTCTGTAAGCATATGGTAACTGCATGTCCAGGCCATTGGCCTTTGGGGTATTCCACATTGACAACAGTGGCCACTACCACCTGTGCTGTTGGGGGTGGTCAATTACACAGTGGCAGTCAGGTGCCCCTTGGACTGATGAACATGAAATATGAACTTGCCTCAGGCCCTGACCTAAGTACAACATCAGGCACTGTCACATACAGAATGATTTATGCAACAGAAATTTCATACCCATACTGCCTATCCCTGGGTTCAACCTTGTGCTTTTGCCAGATGAGCTGTACTGTCACCATGCCACACTCATGTATCATAGTGCAAAGAGGGCTGCATTGAGGGGGAGAACATAGGTGTTTAGTAAGGCAAACAACGTACACAGACAGGAGTTGGAATCATACTCTGCCAGGTCCATGAGTGCTATGCAATGTAGCACACAAACATAAACAACAACATGAGGAGGCATCAATGGCAACAAGAACACATTGTCCTAACAATACCATCCCTAGGGTAGTACAAGGTTTCTGAACAGCATGGGTGTATGTGAAACATGAAAGACTGTGACAGGTGAAAATAGCCATGTGTGGTGCTGTGGTATGAGCACAGCAACATAAATTGCAAGGCCTCACTATCCAAATGGATGAAAAGGGAGGGTAAAACAAGACAAGAGGGCATCAAGCCACAATAAGGCTAGACAACACACTTAGAAGATATGACACAGCCAATAGTGGCAACTGGGCTTCCATTCATGTAACATGCAGGTGGGGTATAGGGCTGTAGACTGCAGCTATGATGTACTGGAGCAATCCTTTGGAACTAAGGGGTGCATCATAGTCCCCTAGTGTCACAAAAGTGTTGCTCCTGTAGAGCTAAGCACTGTGCTGTATTGACAAGGTAGCGTTAAGCCACTTTTTGTGGCATTATGTCACCTTGTAAATACGTACCCTCCTGATCATGACTGTGCATGGAAAGTGTTGCAATGGGTATGCCCACAGCAACACCCATTACATTTTGATGATGCCTCAGATAAATGGAATATTGTAAACTTGAGTTAGGGCCAAACCTATAATGCAGGCTCCAGGGGTGGCATTAGCAGGGTGCAACAAGGAGGAATACATTTATACCTCCTCCTTTAGTGCTTTTCCACCTGTGCTGCATTCTGCATAGGAAGAGCAAAATGCCAGAAATGATTGTTTTTGAGTGTGAAGGTGTTCCTTCATGCACATACACAATCATATGTAAATGACGATTTAGCTCTTCATTGTGTGCTGCATACTACAGCTCACACAAAAGTGCCAAAGTGCCATCAGTGATTGGTAATGTGCAGGAAGGGACACCTTCGCGCACATAAACAGTCACACCACTCAATGCATACATCCTTGCAGGATGGTGCAGGGATACCTGCGTTGACGCTGGCACCTGAATCTTGCACCAATGTGGGGAACTACACAGGGGTGCCCCTTATTCACTTACATATGGTGCATCCTTGTGTTACCAAATTGACGCAGTGTGGTGCTGATTTTTCTGTACAGCAACGTGCTGCACCACATTTACATCAACATGGGCCTAATATGACAATGAGCCTCAAATATGAACTCAGTGATATTACTTGTCAACTGCTACAACATAGATAGACTGATTTTACATCATCTCAATGCAGCGGATGATGGCTCCCCTGCGGATCTGACTGTTCTGGAGTACCCTGATGACCTAGATGACCAGCTAGCAACTATCAGCCAAGAGACCTTCCAAGATGTCCTTGTAAACCTGCAGACACCATCTCCACTCGCAAGGAGGAGTATTGAAGTAGCGGACATCCCACAAGCCCCACTTAGCACGCCAATAGTATGACCTGCCAGCACCAACATAGCAGAGGATTCCGAGGACCCAGGTACCAGCTTTGAGAGGACAGTTTCACATTTGCCTGCTTACTCTTATATCTGAATACCTACACATCCAGCGGGAAGCGCGGCAACAGAGCGGGAGGCAGCGGCAGCATACCGCGAGGGGCAGGAGCCCTTTAACTTTGAACTAAAGGGCAGGAGCCCTTTAAATTTGATTCACCGCGTTCCCGCCCTGCGGGAAGCGCGGCAACAGAGCGGGAGGCAGCGGCAGCATACCGTAAAGGGCAGGAGCCCTTTTACTTTGAACTAAAGGGCAGGAGCCCTTTAAATTTGATTCAACGCGTTCCCACCCGCGGGACGCGCCCGAGCGAAGCCCGGGCCAAGGGCGGGCCCGTCCTGCACCCGTCAGCGCCTGACAGAGGCTGGGCTGGGCCACCTCTCTGACATCTTTTTACCGGCCCCTTTGAATACTGGTCTCTTTAAGACTATCAAGAGCTGTTTGAACTCAGGCTTGCAGCCGTTTTTTTGGCACTGTGGTTAGAGTAGAAGCCCAAATAACTCTCTTGCACCGCTGCTCTGTGCTCACCAGAGTAGGAGAAGGTTGGACTGGGCACTTTTAACTGTCTTTTTATCGTCATTTGCTTTTAGATATAATATATACCCTGTTTGCAACTAGCTAAAAGTGCTTACCATAGTTAACCATTCATATATAATGGGGAAAAGAAAGCAAAACCAAATAGGGAATGGTATGAATACCACAACCCAGAGAAGTACCAATACAATTACTAATTACCTTACAGACGCCATGGGAAAAATAAATGAAGAAATCATTAATGCTGAAGCACGCCTAGTGGCAACAAAAATTTTTCTACATGAGACCGTTGCCGAAGTGAGCTCTGAGGCTGCAGGTCTAATTTCTGAACTAAAAACCTCAGAAGGAAAAACTATTGGATAGATTTTAGATCCCCTTTAGGATCTTTACTCCCTACAGATATAATAGAGGAAATTGACTCACCAAATAGTACAGATGACCAAATCCTTTCACCACCCAAGAAAAAAAGAGGTAACCAGAGAATGAAACCTAAATCCATGGTAGTACACTCACAGCTTCCTAAGATTAACAAAAAAATTACACAAATGCATGGGGGTCACATAGTAGCACTACCATCAGATAACGACGGTTCCCTACAAAAACGCGTGGAAACACTTTTAAAAAAACTGCATGGCAAGTTAGATCATATAGAGACTAAAATGTTGTCAGAATTTAAGGAGATAAAAGAACGCATAACCAAGATAGAAGTAAGTGTTAATTCAATGACCAAACCAGAAACTACATCTCCTAGCAGTGACCTTATATCAGACGAGAATCAAGAGACTGTAGCCTTAAGAAATAGAGCAATGAGAGGGTTTGCAGATCCCAATAAAAGGAGTTTGAAACGCCGGCATCCCACACAGGAAGAAATCCTCCAGTATAAGGCACCTATGACTTTTCAAACGGAGCCCATGGATAGAAACCAGAGACGCGAGTCCCTGACTAGGAGTAGACCGGTGAAAGAGGTGTTACAATTACCACCAGATGCTACCCCATATACAATCATTCTGAAAAATGTTCCCAAACTTGGCCCAAATATTGTCGAGAGCTGGCCAGATATACGGAATAAGGTAATACACTGGATGTCATGGAATATATGCACACCGTAACCCTCGCTTTGTGGGTCAACTACTAGTAGACTTGGACATAAGACATCGAAACTATAGATACCTGAGGAGGGAAATTATGGCTGTTCCCCTAGGATACTTTTACAGAATGACGAACATCACAGGCATAATAGACATAGGGGTAACAGAGAACACATCCAGTATTTTGGATAGGCATAATAAACAGGAGTATCCCAACCGTTTTGCCCCCCTGAGTAACATGGAGGATCTAGATTGACTGCAGGAGAACTTGAGTAGGAAAATGACCCCGATACATAATAAAACACAACTTACCACTATAGTGCCCATATCAAAATCCCCAAGCGGTATTGGCGACTTTGAGCCTGATGGGGGACCTCTAGTAGGAGACCTAATTACACTCATGTCATGGAACATAGCTGGAGTAAAAACGAAAATAGCTGAGAAGGAATGGCAGACTATAATAAGTACATCACAAATAATTTGCCTACAAGAGACATGGCATACGGGATCCTTCTCTATAGAAGGTTATGCCACATTCTCTTCGCCAGCCATGGCCTCAGCCAGGGGAAGGGCAAAGGGAGGCTTAGCAATCCTTATTTCAACATTGGTACCCTACTTATTGGTGAAATTCTCCCTCGATTCCCCCTACTACCAGTTTTTATATTTACGGATAGATGGGATTTTAGGAATTGTATTAATAAACTACTACAACAACAATTTTGATGGTACTAATAGAGTAGTGGCATCGACTCTGCACAATGACTTACAGGTTTTTGTAAATGACATAACTTCAAGTTACCTAATAATATGCGCTGGACATTTTAATATTTGGACATGCAAGAACACTATAGGGGTGACATGCGGATTCATTGATGAGGGGGGACATACTCAATTGCATTTTTTACACAATAACTATGGAACTGTATTGAATGAAATACTATTTAGATATGACCTAGTGTTGATGGAGCAAGATGGGCATAAAGGAGAGAAGCTTCCATCGTTTGTAGGAAGAGAACAGTTCTCGACTATCGACCACATATTAATGTCAAAGAGCCATTTGGATATGGTCGTTTCACTGAAAATTGAGCCCACTATATATAGTGATCACTACCCCCTGATACTGACTACAAGACTAGCTAAAACCTTTAATATAGGTGAACGACTAGCAATGGATATAGGAATAAGAAGTGGAAACGGATTTCCGATTAAATGGACTGGGATAAATGAAACAGATGTGATGAATAAAGTTGTGACACAACATCGCCAAGAAATTATTATATGTACAGAATATAATCAAAATTCACATATGATCCTAGGGTCCTTTAACCAACTTAGAATCGCCATTGCAGGAAGTTTATGGAGAGTATCGGGGAAAAAAAGAGTGGTAAAGTGGGGTGGTTTGATCACAATTGCTCAACAGCCAGCCAGGAACTGAAACAAGCCCTGCAGGCCCGACCAAGAAACAGAGAAAAAGTAATTATTAAGCGCTCTAATTACAAACATGCATTAGAAACCAGGAAGGCACAATTGAGAGCTAGGGCATGGGCGAATCTCGAACAAGCAACGACAATAAGAGACAGTACTTTATTTTGGAAAACAATCAACCAACCTTTCCTAAAAGATAGCGATACACCCGAAATAACAGTACATGTTCCTTCATTGGAATGGCTTTCTCATTTCGGTTCAATTTTTAACCCAGAGAATCTGACTACTCACCCGCAAAATAATGGGATAATTGAGATCAACCCACCCTTCTTGAAACCAGTCAGTCTAGAGGAAGTGAAATTTGCCATGGGAAGATCCTCGAAAGGGAAAGCGCCAGGCCCTGACGGGGTGCCAGTTGATGCCTATTTGACACATGTTGATTTATGGTGCCCTATCTTGACCCAAGTCTTTTTGAGTGTGACAAAGGGATATATTTTAACATCATGGAGCGAAAGTATAATTGTCCCTATTTTTAAAAAGGGGCATAGAGGCGACCCCAAATGTTATCGGCCAATCTCACTTCTAGGTACCTCGGTTAAATTGTTGGGAAGAGTACTTATAGAAAGACTAGAAACATGGGCAACAAATAATCACATACTTAGAGAGGCTCAATTGGGATTTAGGCCTGAGGTTGGCACCTTGGAACAATGTATAAATCTTAATTTAATAATAAGTAAGTATACCATAGCAAAGAAGGGCCATGTATTCCTCTGCTTTGCAGATCTTAGTAGTGCCTTTGACTTGGTGAATCATGCCAAGTTGTGGAAAGTCTTAACAGATATGGGTGCGCCCTCGGATATAATAAGCTTTTTGGCACAGCTATTCAATAATTTAACAGTGCGGGTGAGATATGGAAGAAATGGAGAATGTACACCAGGTTTTAGGATAGGAAGAGGGATACGCCAAGGTTGTGTCTTGGCGCCGCTCCTATTCTCTCTTTATATAAATGGTGTAGATGCCCACTTAAAAAACTTAAAAATTGATTGCCCTAAAATAGGAGAATGCCCTATCCCAATCCTTTTATATGCAGATGATGCAGTTTTGCTGTCACGAACTGCAAATGGGTTGCAGCAACTAATGGAGGATTTCATGGAATTTATGGAGGAAAGAGATATGATGTTGAACATGAGTAAAACAGTAGTAATTACTTTTGGACAGGGAAAGGCCAGGAAGAAATCCTATTTTATTAAGGGCCACAAATGTGAAGAGGTGAATGGATTTACATACCTGGGTATACAATTTTCTAATATGGGACATTGGAGACAACACCTAGAAATTACCAAAATGAAGTATATTGGGACAACTGAGGCAATTTTTTGATTCTCCAATAAAATTGGTAATAAACCCCTAAGGAAAATGCTGCAAATTTATAAAAGCAAATCAACCAGCAGCATTACTTATGGTTCTGCCCTTTGGGGTTCGATGCCTGAGATCCATTCATTACAAGTGTTAGAGAATACATTTTTTAACAGGCTACTTGCAGTTCCAAATACCACTTCCACATATATGGTACACAAGGAATTGGGATTTCCCTACGTGGTGGATTTAATATATACAAATGCGTTGTCGGCTTGGCATGGTATTTGGTCAAAAGAAGGGACGCATCTCACCCGAAAGATCATTAAAGATTGCCTTACATTAGAACATCGGGATAGAATCCCATGGTTCATGCACTTAAAAGACCTGTTGAGAGGTATAAATCTAACACCAAACTTAGATAATCCAGGCATAGTCCTCCAATTTAGCAAGAAAGAACTGAAACATCATTTAATGGCTTGGAGGGCTAGCGAAAGAGGAAATAGAGAATGCATGAAACCAATGGTAGCTCTTTACATGATCAAAAACAATGAGGTAATACCAAATTATCTATTGACAATTGTAAATACTCAGCATAGATTTTATTTGACACGATTACGTTTTAGAATGTTGCATTTTTCCCAAAAATGAGAATTTGGAGTAAAAGCCTACCGAAGTGCCCCTGCGTGGGACGTTTTGCACAATCCACAATGCACTTTATTATATCTTGTAAATTTGATCATGACATTAGGAAACAATTCTTAAAACCACTATTTATTATTAATAAGTTATTTTACTGCAGAGAAGCTTTTAACTATTTATTTAAATTGGATACGAATGAGAAATGTGAAGCAGTGATAAAATTTACCTTACATGCAATTGAACAGAGGAAAAAGTTGTCCTATTTAGAAAAGCTCCGATATGAGAAGGAATAACCGCATAATTTGTCGTAACAAAGATTTTTATCTTTTTATTTGTAATGTATCTGAAAAAAAAATTTATTTGTATAATTTTTCCTTTTTATTTTAAAGAGACTGTTTTTCTTTTATGGAGTAAAATCCGAATAAAGACTGTTTTGAATTGAATTGAGAGGACAGTGGTAGGAGTCCAGCAGGAGTTGGCAAAGGAGGAGTGGGTAGGGATGCAAACTATAGCTGCCAGCCTTAAGGGGATGCGGAGGTGCATGGTCACGGCCACAGAACATACTGCAGCCAACTGACGCGTATACTCCCCAATGTGTGGAATCCAGGAGTGTCTGAGGGACATAGCTGCTGCCATGAGGGAGAGCCGACAACAATTGCCCTTCCAAACTGGCATCAGAGTGCTTGAGGATAAAATGGACTCCATGCACTGGGAAATGGTATCCCTCAGGGTAGACATTACTGCCTACCACAGGGATGTTGCAGCTATACTTAAAAACCAGCAGCTCCTCCTTGCTGCAGTGATGCCATATGTAGTGCCACAGATGGCAGCTGCTGGGAATTGGGTGGACAAATCTGTAACCACTGATTTCTGGCTTTGCTTTTACCGGTTCATGTTCTTCTGTATACTTTTCAATTTTGTAAGGACTTATGGCATATCCTTTGTTGACTTTCCTTGTTCTGAGTGAGTCGGCTAGGTACACAACTGGCAATTAGTTTTGAAGGAGCATGTTACTCCACAGCCAATATGAGATTTTTTCTGGTCATTAGCCTTTTTACATTTTGCATTCTGCTTTGCCTATACTTCTGTAAATATTTAACAGTTTATTTAAATTTTTAGGTGTTTTGCTGTATATTTAACAGTTGTTTTAAGTATTCATGGCAGATTTCTTTCTTTTTTCTCCATATAGTTTTTAGGTCATGATGATGACTTTTTGTTGCTTTGTTTTCCATATTTTGATTTAGAATTGTGAGTCCCATGGTCCGCTAGATCCCAAGGTACTCGTTCTCAAGGAATGGAGGGTAAGGAGTTTATTTAGGTACCTAATGGTGAATCACTCTTTGTTCACAATTATCACATGATTTTCTCACAACATCACTGGTTGGTTTTGCAAGCTGTTGATCAGATTGTTCAAATGACATTCAGAGATAATGCTCTGTCCTTTCTGTTACACAGGTTCTTCGTTTTTAGTTAATTTCCGTGTAATGTTCATGTAAGTAAAATCGATGCCTCGATAATTTTTAGAGGGATGTAGTGCAGCAGAAGATTAATAGCTATTTTTGGTCCTGATGAAGCGCCACCCGATCCGTAGGGGTAGGATAGGCACGAAACATGTTGACCTGAGTTACTAGCTGTTGGGAAGATTATTCTCTACAACCCTTTCACTGTGTGAGTGGAGGAACCTTACTCAGTATCCACTCTCCATTTGCCTATTTTTTTAATCTTGACCAAGGTCTTCCACCTCAATTAAAATTAGCCTTTGGAGGACCTTGAGCCAATTTGATCCTGTTTTTTTTATTTTCTTCTTCTTTTGTAGGGTAGGTTTAGATACATTCCTAACCCCTTTTCAGACACAGACTGTTGGTAAATACCTTTGGCAGAGTACCCTCTCTGGGGGCCCGTCAGACATTGCAGTGCCAGTCTGACGTGAAGCAGGCCCTATGATGAAGCATGACATCACATGGATGTGTGAGGGCCTGCTTCTTCCAGTACTGGAACTGCCAGTATAGAACCTGTCTCCATTGTTGCTTTCTAGGAACAGTGTACTCTTTTTTGATACGTTCATTAATTTGGGAGGTCGTACACTGGACCTTGATTATTCTCCCTGTCCCCCTCCTTTTTGTTTGACGATGTGGAACAGATCTTCTTTAGCCGTAGGAGTTCCTGGTAGCACCAGCCCATGCCACATGGGCATTGTTTTCCTTAGTCCTGTGGCTGACATCTTGCCAGTGTTAGCACTACGACAGATATGCAATCTTCCTTAACACACTGTTGACCTTTCTTCTATGGACTACTATTGTCCCTAATTTTTTAATTAGCAATTTATGTTCACCTGCACTGAAAGACACTTTACCCAAACATGTCCCTTGACATTTCCCTCAACCCTGGACTTGTGTTGGGTCACAATTGGATGGATTCCATGAAAGTGGTCACAGACCTGTACATTGTATATGTTTAGCACTATCAGACTTGTTAATAAACACCACCTACACAACTAGCATGTTTATGTGTGTTGTGACACATCTACTATGCCTAGGATTTGTGATGAGTGTAACATGTCTCAAGTCACAGAGTGTCAGTACGAGAGTGCATGAATATGTGGGCACATATCTATGCAAATGCTACCTACATGTTGTACGTTGATGTTGGCCTCACCCTGTACAAGCAATTCACTGAGTATGTGAAACATGTTGAACACATATATGCTACACCCACTACATACTGCAGGAATGAGTGTGAAACTGTAATAGGGCAATACTGTCAGCTGGGAGTATCAGTAGAACACATTGGTGTGAAACAGAAGGACTCAAGCTCATTTCTTATTGCCACTGGTCAGTTTAGCAGGATAGGAATGAGATGGAGGCAGTTGTCAAATGTCCTGCAGTGTCCAACATTCCAAAACAAAACCCATGTAATGTCAGCTGAATTCCCACACCTACCTATCAACATAGTCACCTTGAGTGTTGGGTACACTGTATGGCAAGTGCACAGGTAAGTAGATGTGTTGTAGCTGCCAATGTGACAGCTCAGTCATAAGGAGGTGTTGAACATGTCAAGAGAGGGATTTTGATGCAGGACGGAGTCCCCAGGACAACACACAATTTTCACTGTACACCCATGGGAAGATCATGAGACCCAAGCATAAGACACATGAAGTAAGGGAGTATCTAATATTATTTATTATGATAATGAAATAAGTAAAAAACAATATATAAACTCAAATCCTAATCTAACCTATCCTAACTCTACATCACCCACAACAAACCCTAACTACTCTATGTTATACTTACCTAACACATTTAATGACACATTCAAAACGTTTTCCTCCCAAACCTCCCCCCCCTTACATCACAGGACACATGCAGGAAAACATACACTAAACTACACATTTACTAACTATGACTAAACAAATATATATTGTTATTGTATTTTAGTTTTAAATTGTTTTGTATTTTTGTATTATTAATAAACACATAAAAGCCCCAACATCACCAACATAGTAAAACAAAAGAAGTAGAAAACCCACCCCCAAAACTATTTATCCTAACTAACCCACTAACCCATTCTAACCTACAACTAACCCCCTAATACTTATGAAAAACCCTGAAAAAAAGAGGAGGGAGGGGAGTGAAATTGGGAGTAGTGACATCATGCTATGCAGAGGTTGCCCCTTTTCAGTCGTCTCTTAATGTTCTTGAGGGCCTTAGTATTTTTTGCCACCTCCTTTTAAATGGAGTCCAACTTTTTGCGGACCTATTGTACATCCCTCTGTAAATTTGTGGTGACACTCATGTCCATGGCAGCAGGTGTGGGTTGCTGTGGGATCGTAGTAGAGGGTGCAGCAGCTGGAGCAAGTATGTTGACAGCTGTTGGCCCCTGCACAGCTGTGGTGCTTGGTCCAGCCTGTGTGGGCAGTGTGGATCCCCCTTGGCTGAATGCCCGCCACTCACCAGTGGATTTCTCCGAGCCATAGTGGCGTGCCATCCTCCTGAACCCAGATTCTATTGCTAATATGTGCCTATAGTGCACTGCCCTCTTCTGGAAGGCACGTAGTTGATCGTTATTCATGTTGGCACCTGTTAAAATCAGACAGGCAACCATCAGTGTCAGCACTGTGTGGATTGTGGAGTATGTACAGTAAATTAGCTTACTATCTACATCGATTAGCACATACACGCCTTATTACATTCCGGATGATACAATAGCCCTGATGGATGAAACGACAACGCGGCCTTAGCACCATTACCTTGACATCATAGCCACCCACAACAAGATAATGAATCAAACCAAGTTAGATCTGCTTAGAGTTTGTGCCATGTGTGACAATGCTAGGGCAGTGTATAATTAACATTGA
Organism: Pleurodeles waltl; assembly: GCF_031143425.1. Classification (NCBI taxonomy): domain Eukaryota; kingdom Metazoa; phylum Chordata; class Amphibia; order Caudata; family Salamandridae; genus Pleurodeles; species Pleurodeles waltl. The sequence continues at coordinate 254,504,070 of NC_090443.1, read as the reverse complement.
TCAGGGCCACTATTCCTTGTCATCTGTGTCCAATTTTCTAAACGACATCACCAGAAACCTGCATCTGTTATTGGGAATACGGGATGCTGTTGGTAACCATAAGGGTTCAATGTTGATAGGTACACATGCAAGCCTTATCAAATTGACTGTCAGCTACACTGTGAACATCACATCTACCTACAAATGTGTTGTTCCCCCCCCCATGTGCCTCAGGGGGTGTGGCCATGCAGTTCAACATCTCAACTGTCCAGGTCATCCAACAATGCATGCCCACTCATACATTGAGTCAGGGAGTGTACCATATTTTAATTGATGACAAAAACGAAGTTGGTATCCATAGGTGTATCACATGTACATTCATGTGTCCAGGTGTAGACACCCATCAATACCTGATCAGCCAATACCATTCCTCACACACCCATTACCATGCCAGCAAACAATTGGACTTGACCTCCATGCACACCTATTACATTTCATATAAGTGTGACGTAAGTGGAGAAAAAAATGTGTTGCACCATGCTGGGGGACAATTAGCCACCCAGTCCTATATGTACATTACAATACAGGAATGCACCAATTTGTCTACAAAATGGTGCATCACTGTGTTGTGGAAATGACGTTGTGTTCCAGTGCCATTATTTACACAACGGTGCACATCCATGACACATATGGAGCAACATGTGGCTTGGCATCACCTTGTTTACACAATGCTGGCCATTGAGTGCCACACGCCTCACAAGATACGACTCTCTGCACATGCACGGGGACCCACCTGAATGTGACACAGTGGCACCATCCAGCCTACTTTGATTTCTGATTATTTTACAGCTCATCAGTTCTAGCAATGTATGCAACACTCATGACTCACTCACTCAAAACACTTCGACACTACACAGGACAGACAAAAATCACACTTACTGGATGTACCTGGGTCCTCAAATCTTGCCACCTCACCTATGGTGTAGGGGGCAGGTTCACCTGAAAGATATGGATGGAAAACCATGGTTAGTATCACATCACTGTCACTACTATTGGACAACATATGGCAGTATGTACTATTTCAGAGGTAATTATCCAGGTTGTGGACAGTGCAACAGACACACCACTGCAAACTCTCAATGAGACTGACAATGAGAGCCATTCTTCTGCTCTCTTACACTGTGATTGAGACTCATGTAGTGCTACAACCTGCAACAACCATTTGTGGGCAATCTGTAGAAGATGGAACTCCATGGAATGAGCGGGAGTTTGGTAACAGATAAATGACACTACCCTTGTGCTCTGCAAGACAACCGACTCAGGTATTCTGGCTTGTTCCGCAAGGAACACAGAGGCACTTTGTGGAGGACAAGCGACTACATTTTTAGTCTACCATTTTTTTGCATTGAGTAATCCATGACTGATGTGTCACAGTTGGGTGACGGCATCAAATGCCCCATTGCCTGTGCCCCCTAAGGCAGGTATGCCCACTTTGTAAACATAATGACAGGTATGATATATGTGGAAATCTGACAATGTTGCGCCATACATGGATTGTCATACTTTGTTATCACAATTTACTTACATATGGTATGCTGGTGGAGTCTTGGCTTATCATGCATGACACAATGCTGGGGCACAGATGTTGCTTTGACTCCTGAAATGTGTGACTTAGTGATGGATGTGCATGACTCACCTAACATTTGACTTGCATTGGTAAAATGGTAAGATGTGTGAAGCCCAGGTTTATACAGACACATTGACACTTCATTCAAGTTGCATGCAACCAGTCCACAAGCATTGCATGCAGCATGCCAACACTTCTTCTACTGTCATTCAAGTGTGGTGAACAGTAATAAGTTTGCCAATGGGGGACTCACCAACAGGGCCACCAATCACCACATCAAGATGGTCCAGAAGATCCTGCTCCGTGGCCAGCAGACCAGCCCAGCGATGCTTGTGCTGGTGGTCATTGCGACTGCTGTGGTACACCCTCTTCAGATGGTAGAGAACCTTGCTCTTCTGCAGCTGCCTTGCCTCCGTACAGTAGCCCTGGATCACACGGCCACAAACCTCCAGCATCAATTGGAGTTAGTGGGCTACCTGCCACACAAAGCCTCCCAGCTCCTCTTCCCCCACTCTGGCCTGTCGCCCCCTGCCTGACATTGCATTGGGGTACAGCTTGAAAAGTAAAATGTTGTAGTAATAAACATAAATAAGGAAAGGAAACTTAACACCCAAAAAATAACTTACCCATCTAACCCACCTATACAAATAACCCAGACAGACACCCCACAGCACAGGTACAAGGTAAAATACAGTTGACACACAAATTCACAGACACTGGGACAAGTAACTATCAAATACAACAGAAAACACAACAGGAGGGACACCACAAGATACAAAAAAGAGCAAGAAGACACCACCAACTCCAAGACAGAACTACACAGTCAAAAGAGCCACAGACTGTCAAGAGCAAGTGAAAGTAGACCCACTGTACCATGCCTGTAAACAGGATATCCTATGACATCACTTCCTGTGCCCTTGCATCACGTTTTCTGTTATGCATATTATTTTTTGCTGCATCTCATATTGTGTGAATTTTTTCTGACGCATTAGTTACGTGTTGCTTTTTATAATGACACATTACCTGTATGCATAGATTTGACATTAAATCAGCATTGAAATGCGTGTGAAGGTGTTACTTACCTTGATTCCAGAGGGGAGATCTGTGTTTTTGAATATTGATGAGAAATATTGGTGAGAAACCAGAGAAGGGCCATCGGACGAGGTTCCAGAGAAGCTGTTGACTTTTGGCAGGAAAGCTCCAAATGGAAAAAAACTCACAATGTGTGCCAGAGAAAGGTCTCTCACTAACCGGATACTTTTGGCACCTTTGCTCGGTGAAGATTCCTACATTCGGATATAGTCAGTTTTTTTTAGCATAGATTCCCCCTGCGGAACCAGGCTGCAAGCTGTAATCAAACAGGACTTCGTCCCAGCAGCAACGCACCTTAATCGGATTGACTTGACAGATTTGTTTCAGTCCTCTGGAGTTCTTGAAAGTCAAAAAGTGGGTTTAGTTATCAGGTTTTTCAGGATGTTGGTTGGCGTACACTTTTACATAGATAGAGGCCGCACTACCTCAGGATCAGGGTCAAGACTCACTCCTGCAAAAGCCATCAGTAGGGTCCAGAACAGTTGTAGTTGGAACTAGTCAGGTGGCCTCTTCATGAAAATGTACTTCTTGGAGCTTTTTGTAGCCCTGTAGGTTGACAGGTCATCAGCCAACTGATCCTTGGAGTCCACTCCTTTTTTCTGGGTACAAGTGGGAATACTGCAGCCCTTCAGATCTCCACACAGTCCTTAGATGCAGTTGCAGTCCTTCTTCTGACTTTCACAGGCCCAGGAGTGTTTTGAGGAGGATGCCAAGGGGTGCCAGAATTATGTTTGGTAGAGCCTGTGGGGGGAGGCTACTCCTTGCTCCTCCCTATCACTAGGTAGTTAGGGCCATATTTATACTTTTTGACGCACAACCGCGCCAACGCAGTTGTGCGTCAAAAAAGTTAACGCCGGCTAACGCCATTCCAAAGCGCCATGCGGGCACCTTATTTATGGAATGACGTTAGCCGGCGCAGCTGACTGGTGTGCGTAAAAAAAAATGACCCACACCAGGCAGTGCCGGCGTAGGGGAAAATGGAGCTTGGGCGTAAAAAAATGGGGCAAGTCAGGGCTGAAGCAAAATATTGGCCTCAACCCGATTTGCGCCATTTTTTTTTACTCCCAACCCCCATTGAAATGACTCCTGTCTTAGCACAGACAGGAGTCATGCCCCCTTGCCCAATGACCATGCCCAGGGGACTTATGTCCCTTGGGCATGGTCATTGGGCATAATGGCATGTAGGGGGGCACAAATCAGGCCCCCCATGCCCCCCCAAAAAAATACTTACCTGAACTTACCTTAAGTTCCCTGGGATGGGTCCCTCCATCCTTGGGCGTCCTCCTGGGGTGGGAAAGGGTGGCAGGGGGTGTCCCTGGGGGCATGGGAGGGCACCTCTGGGCTCCTTCCGAGCCCACAGGTCCCTTAACGCCTGCCCTGACCAGGCGTTAAAAAATTACGCAAAAGCGGCTGGACGTCAATTTTTTTTACCCGCCCACTCCTGTGCGTTATTTTTGCACAGGAGTTTAAATAAGGCGCACATGCCTTGGAGTCATTTTTTAGACGGGAACGCCTACCTTGCATATCATTAATGCAAGGTAGGCGTCCACGCTAAAAAATGACGCAAACTCCAAGATCTTTTGCGCTAGACGGGTCTAACGCCAAAGTATAAATATGGAGTTAGCTTTGCGTCGGATTTGCGTAAAAAAAAAAAAAACGCAATTCCGGCACAAAGAGAGTATAAATATGCCCCTTAGTTCTCAGGGGTAACCATGCCCACATTTGCAGCAGTTCCTGTGTCCTACTGCAAGCAATCCCAAACTGCCCCTCTCTGTCCGAATTCAAGAAGGTGAAAACCTTCTTCCATTGTACAGAGCCTATGAGCCCGCCACACAAGTGAGGCCAGAAAAATAAGCAACACCTCCTCTGTGGTCACTTCACACCAGTTCTCTCTGTGAGATACGCACTGGGTTTAAGGAAAAGATTACAGCTAAATAAAGGAAGAATTTCTGCCCTAAGCTATGTTTTTTTAAATAGTAAAAATGTTTTAACGAGCAACCCCAGCTATTCATTTAGAAGAAATAAAACACAGCAAATCAGATAACCTTTTTCAAATTGAAGGCCTGATTTAGATCTTGGTGGTAGTAATGCCAATCCACTGCAGCAGCAGATCCGAAAACACCATCACATCAATGGTGTTCCACCCATCATATTTAGATGCATTGCAGCTCAGCCGCATACCCCCACGACAGAGTGCTCTTCCTAGCCGTCAGGCTGGCGTGTTCCCTGTAACCCAATTCAAATGTTACATTCCTGCAGGCCGTGTACTGGTGGAGGATGGCTGATAGAGGGAGCCAGTCACTGGATCATACAATGGTAGTGGAAATGGAATAGAGGTAAGTCACACAGACACACTGTACCTTAGCCATATCTGTCCACCTGCACAACACACTATGCAACACACCACAGGCACACTATAATCCATTGCCATTCCAAAACCACACAACATGTACATGCAGAAAACACACATTACCATTCATCCATGACACAACACACATACATTACTGACCGACACCCACACACGACACAACCACAATTACACACTCATCTACACAAATACACTCACACACAAGCAGAACTACACACATCACTACAACCAAACCATACTTGCCTGAAGGTTGCACACAGCTACAGAACGAAACATACACAATAACAAAAAACCCACATGCAAGTGACACACATACAGACACGACAACATCACCCACCCAAGCTCCCTCTACCTCAACAAACTAATCAAATGACACACAAACATAGACATAATGACTCACATTCCCAACTGGAAGTACAACATCACAGGTACAGGTCCTCTTGCAATATATCCGAATGGACATAGTTGTCGGGTGTGAATCTAATGTCACTGAGGAGTCAGCATTTATTTGGCAGTAAATAATTACATCAAAATGACAGTTGTGTATGGGTGTAACATGTCATGTACCAGTGTGTCCCCATCCATGTTCCACACAAATGTATTCCCAAAGAATGCATGTCACAGTAATTCCAAACAGTTACTGTGACATGTTACTGTGACAGGTATATGACTGCAGTGGTCCCAAGGTCATATGCGATGACCACACAATGTACACAGCAAATGCAGGTTTCCTACCTTTAAGTCAGGTGAAGGGGGATTGTGTTTTCTCTGTGGTCCAGTGACAGCAGTGACAGAGGGTCTTGTGCAGTCGTGTTCAGTCAAAAACAGAAGTGGAATGGGAGGAAAAGGTATGTCTGTACCCCATTTCCCCTCCAATCTGCAAACTCAGGTGTGGAGGTCTGGGGGCACAAAGGAGAAACCAATATTACCAGTCTTGACGAGTACTTGGTAGGTCATTTGAACACTAAGGGGCCAAAGACATTTGTGAAGGAAAGGATACCTCAACAGAAGCAGAGCATCTACTCTGTTACTACTGCCTCTCCAGACTGAGCATTAGTCAGGGTTTTGCAATGTATTTCTGACGGTTAATGGTGGAGAAAATAAAGGATGACCTGTCTTTACAAGAACCAATGGAAACCTGTACAAGGCTAAATTGATGGGAAGATCTACATGGGAACCTCTTCAAGAACACTAGTTAATCAGAAGTCACAACATCCCTATCTATATTGTGGAGCTGCAACATACATGTCGGCACCAATGTCTTGCTCAACACTCCAAGAATGGCTAGGAGGCACTAGTTCTTCACTTGCCTGGTGAAGGATTAATTTCTGTTGGCTGGAAAAAGAAGTTCTAATTCCAAATCCATTTGAAGATTATTTTATCATCTATATTCCATCACTAGTTAGTTTTGAATTTGAAGTTGGTAACTAACTATAAACTCTAGTTTCCAACGAAAGCTTATAAAGTCAAATACCTTAGTGAGTCTCCATGTCTGATTGGTGTCCAGTCACTGGAAAATCTTGATAGATCTTGAGATATGGGCAGCCAAATTCTTAAGTACCCTTGGGTCCATTGAGAGTTATTGTCCAATTCAAATACTAAATTGATTGCTCAAATCCATTACCTTCGCAGTGTGTCCTCATCAGACACTTCCAACAGGATCATTTGTTACAATTATCATTAAGACTGAGGGCTTGATTCCCAAAGGTAAATGTGTACTTTTCAAACTTTTATGTGTGGAGACTACACAGTCGTAAAAATACTACTAGTAAAATACCTTTGTGAATAGGAAAAAATTGAAAACTTACGCAAATGTGTAGAATCACCTTTGTGAATTAGGTCCTAAATTTTTAAGGCAGCACCATTGGCTTCATTTGTGTGGGTCATTGCTGTTTTAGCTTTGAGAATTTCTGAATGTAGAGAATTTTGATGGGACTCATTTTTATTGTTCTTGGGTATTGAAAATTCAGGCACCGAGTCTTCAGCCTACTGAATTGTCCTATGTGTACCCAACTTCAAAGTCATACTATTTTCAGTTTTGTGTCCAGAGTGTCTGGGAAGAAGCCCTTACACAAACCAGATTACCTTTTTGGGAAAAATCCTTGCAAGAAACAAGAGACAATGAAAGTCTGAAGATACCATTGTTGATGGCCACATACTTAATCTTATAGAAGATCCACTGTTTAGTGAGCAGGGACTATAAATCTTTTGTGACAATATCTCAGCTCCAGAAGATATTAGCATATTATCTTTTTTCTAGTTCATAATTTGGTACTTAACTACCTGTTCATATTGTCTTCTTAAAGATAAAGAACACAGGCTCACTAGTAAAATGTTGCAGTTTATTTTTCTGTTATTATTATAGTGGCTCCCACCTCTTTCATTCACTTAAGAAGACCTTGGATGCTCACCATCCCACCTAAAGGAATTCATCTAGCTAGACAACTGGATAATAACAAAACTGTGGCCCTGGGACCACAGTGGTAAACAGTACTAGCCACACAGGATTCTGCCCATTCATGTTCCAGAAAAATCAATAAAACGTCTCACCAACTGTAATGTTCTCCCAAAGTACAACTATGCAGGAAAATGGAATGTTAGGGGATGGGCAGAGATTACACAGTCTTTATGTGAGCTATAGCCCAGTTCCCATAAGTCGACCAGAGTCTCATTAATCCTAGTTCCAGAGCGTTTAGTTTGTAGTAGTCCCCCGTTCTTAGCAGTTTGGCAAAAGCTGCAACACCTTCTTGAGAAAATAAATTGTGAGACATATACAACATTGACCAAGCAACATCACAGTTATGAAATAATTAAATGAAACCAATGATGATTACATAAAAAAGTAATTATTGAAATGACACCAAAATAGAAAATGGATGTAAGAATGAAGAGTTATCACAAAAGTACAAAAGCATTCTGTTGCAAACAGGAGAAAATCACCTTTCATTATTGGCAAATGACTCAGTTGACGTTTCCCCAGGTAACAGGTATGGAGACACCCTTTGAGGACAACCACAGTTCACCGAGTTCAGGAAAGGGTCAAGGATTCACAGAGTATCAAGGTCTGATCTTCGGATTTAGTGAGCGGTTGTAGCTCTACTTAGTAGGTCTCCAAAAGTCAAGATATCTATTTTCGGTGGCTCCTCAGTATCCTCAAACTTAGCATTTGTTAACGAAAATGGCTTAATTAGAAAATTATTAATGAATGTTTATGTGTTCTAATAAAGAATTTGTTAGAAAATGATTAACGTAGAAAAATCATGTGCACGTTTGAAATTGTGACTGTGGAGAATGACCACCAGAATTCACGAAATGTACAAAAAGAGTGATTACCGTACATGAAATATGGAAAAAGTATTACATTTATGTAATAATATGTCATATTGAGAGTTATAAACTATGTCTTTTTTTTACATTTTTTACTTTAATTTTTTTTAAAGATGCACAGCAGAAAAAAATCTATGAATAAGATACATGTAAATACATATAAATTATCTCATTCATTTACAACAAGCAATGGTCACTAATAGATTCTTCAAAACCATCTTCAATAGAAATAAAGTGAAGGAATAGTGCAGTAAATTAATTGTACCAAATATATATCACATACAAAAAACAATTAACTGCTCCCTAACCACTGTGCCAACGGGGCCCAGATTAATTTACCAATCTGCCTGCGGGATCGGCCCTTAAGCGCATAAGAGCCCATTTCAAAATAAAACATTGAGGAAAGGCGGGGTATCCATTGGTTAAAGGTCGGTGACATAGGTTTCAACCAATCAGATGCAATACAGCAGCGGGCCACTGACATAGCTAAAAACAAAAACCTATGTGATTGCCCTGTATACCCTGCTCCATCAGTTCCTAATAATAAAAGTTGAGGAGTAATCCCAACATCCTGGTGGATAATCCTTGACAGAAACTTGGCAATGTCAGTAAATAGCTCATGCAGCCTACTGCAGCTAAACAAATATGTGTACTAAATCGTCCGCTACACTTTTACAACTGGGGTATACCACCCCCCGTCGAGCTGCCCCATTCGGATAACTTGGCAGGGGTATAATATAGATGAAATACTGTTTTATAATGTTGAGCTTGGGGCCCAGCAGCAAGCAAGAATCACTGGGCCATCTCTAAAGAAGCCAGGAATGAAGATTCAGAAGCCCCAATACTTCATCCCCACCTCTCCACATGATCGTCAAATCGTCAGAAAATAAGTCAAGGAACAGTGGGTATAGCGTCCGAGCCCGCCATTTGGTTGACTTACATAAAACCTCCAAAATTGGGTTTCTGTCCCCCAATGGCCCATATTCAGAGGAGGATGGAGACAACAAGAAGTCCCTGATTTGAAAAAAAAATTACAAAATCTTTGCTATCAAGCATAAAGTCATTTTTTAATTCTTCAAATGATTTAAAATGACTGTCCTTATATAAATCCCCAATACGCCGAACACCACACTGTGCCCACTGAGCACAACACTTGTCCTTAAAGATGTCAGGGAGTATGGGCATATTCGAAATAGGCGTGTAGAAATTAAGCAAACCAATTCCAATTCTGCTTTTAATGCTAGACCAGACCTTAAATGCAGCCCGAACAGTCTTAAACTTAACTTTTTTGAAATAGCTGGGTCCGACTATTCTCATAAAAGCCACATTGGCATGCCTCCCCCATATCATATTGTAGATGGTTGGACAAATTTCACCAGCGCCTCTATAATCAACATCTTGGGTAATTAGTGGCTGGATATATTGTAAGGCTGTTTCCCAATAATAGAGAAGAAAATTTGGAGCTGCCCAACCCCCTTTCATTCTTGGGAGCACTAAGTACTTGTATGCACACCTGGGCTTTGCTAAAGGACCATATAAAACCATTTGCTAAGTTCTCCATATGTTTAAGCCAGTCGTTACTAATTTCCAATGGGATGGTTAAAAAAAAAATACAGAACCCTGGGAAGGAAGAGCATCTTAATAAGGTTGCACCACCCGATAATCGTAAGGTGTAAATTATTCATGCGGTGTAGTTCTTTTCTAATTTTGGCTAAAATAGGAGCAAGATGGCTCTCAACAGTCTGCTCCAGATTAGTCATTAATCTAACACCTAAGTAGGTGATGTGTTCCACCCTCCTATTATCTGCAATAGAGACCCATTAATTGCCCGTTATTTGACAGTTAGCCTTGTTTAGTAAGTAGCCTGAGACTTCACCAAACTCCACAGTTAACTTCTCTATTTCTTCAACCGCCATCCCAGGGTCAGGTGTAGTAACGGCTATGTCATCAGCAGAAGCCAGTATTTTAAATGTGCCTTCAATCATTACCATAGGCAGGATCAAATTGCTTTCAATGAGCCTTCTAATTAAAGGATGAATGTGGAGTGCAAAGAGCAATGGTGAACAGGGACATCACTGTCTAGTGCCCCTTGTAATAAAAATGGGCTCAGAGGCTGCCCCAGCCAATTGAATTTGTGCCGTAGGTTTCTGGTATAAGCCCTGGATAGCCCTAATAAAACCAGAATCTATATTATATTTAAGAAGCACTTCCCAGAGGTACTCCCAGCTCACCCGATCAAAGGCCTTTCCGGCATTTAACAAAATTAATGATATAGGGGCTGCTGTAGCCTGGGATGCATCTAACATGGCAATGACCCGTCTCAAATGGTCGGCGGTCCCACACCCAGGGATAAATCCATGCTCCCATGGAGAATCAAGTCCACTAATTACTCAGCTCATTCTAGTCGCAAGAATTTTAGCATATAACTTAGCGTCTCCATTTATTAATGAAATATGTGATAAGAACCTGGTGGTAAGAGATCCTTCTCCTTTTTTAAGAATACAATAATATTAGCAGCTAGCCATGAGCCCGGCACCTGTAATCCATCCTGTACTGACTTAAATAATGCCAAAATGTCATCTTTTAATTCACCAAAAAAGATCTTAAAAAATTCCATTGGGATCATGTCTGGCCCAGTAGCTTTCCCACTGGGCATAGAGCCTAGTGCTGCAGAAATCTAGTCTAGTGTGATAGGGGTAGCTAATTGACGGCTCTCATCTGCCGGCAATCTTGGTCCTGGAGTTTTACTCAAATACTGACTGATCCTTTCTCCTAAATCACATGGGGGTTGGGTTTCCTGCTGATACAATGCAGAGTAGTAATCCTTAAAAACCTTTAGTACAATCTGCCCTTGCTTATCCTTAATTGAGGTAATAACACCCTGAGTCACCTTCTTTCTAGTATTATACGCTAAAAGCTTACCCACCTTCTCGCTAAATTCGTAACATTCCTCTCTGCAAATATGAGTGACTCTAGCTTTCGTGGCAGCAAGTTGATTCAGAGTATCTTGTATAGGGAGGTTATTCCTATTCAGCCCCACAATTTGACACTCCAAAAGAGCCAGCTTGGTCTGTGTTGCGCATATAGCTGAAGTGCATTGCTTTTCCCGATTTAGGGCATAGCTTAAGGTTTCCCCACGAACAGCTGCTTTTAAAGCATCCCAGAGCACCCCAGGAGGAGCAGTCCCCCCGTTGAAGCTCAAAAACCCTGGTATCCATCTTTTCATCCATGCCACATAGGCCGAATCCAGCAGTAATCCCCGATCAAAAGACCATCATTTATGATGTTGCTCTTTGCGTAAAACAGTAAATTGTGATACCAAAGGGTTGTGGTCAGACATGAATCTAGGGAACTTTTCGACAGAAAGCCCTTCACACAATGGGATTGATAAGAAAAAATAATCTAGTCGGCCAGACTTCCCATGCGGATGGGAGAAAAAGGTATACTCAGTATCAGTGGCCTTACAGTGCTGCCAGGCATCCATGAGACCATGACACTGCACCAGAGTTTGTAAGGCTCGAAAAACCTTCAGCTTTCTTCCCAAATACAAATCCCTACTCTGCAAGGGGATATTACCCTCGATATGTATATTCAGATCTCCACACATGATAAGCGGTAAGGGCCAAGCTGCAAGCTCCATATTCAAGGCATTGATGATATCCGGCTCATCAAGATTAGAGCCATAAATTGAGCACAGAGTAAATCTGGATTGCCCTATAATACACTCCAAGATCACCCAAGGGCCCAGATTATCAAACTGTTTCTTAGCCACCATTAGCAAACTACATCATGCGAGTACTGCAACACCTTTCGTTGTGGTTCCTTGAGTATTATAAGCCAATAATTGAAAGCCAGGAAGGTCCAACAGATATTTTCTAGAGGGAATAACATGCATCTCTTGCATGCAGATAAAATCTGCCCTCAATGTTTTTAAACCCTGGATAACAGAATACCTTTTCATAGGATCATTTAACCCGCATGTATTTAACGTAGCTATACGAAGATTGTTACAGTGACCCATTTAAAACCCAATCATTAACTACCAGAATCAAAGCGGACCTAATTGTAAATACGAAAAAAACCATCAATACCTTACTGTTCATCTTTCTCCCTTTAAAGCTACCCAACCCTACCCAACCCCAGCACCCCACACCACCCAGCCCACCCAGACCCAAAACAACCCCACCCCCTCCCCCAAACCCTACCAAATGAGACAGCCAGACTAAAAGTCTGTAAGATGGACAAGGCTCCTCCCCTCGGGGGCTCCAAGCAGCATCTCTTTGGTCTAGGGGCCAAAGTAAAACTTGGCAACAGCAGGCCTGCCCCCCCCCAAAAAAAAAGTGGCCCAATAGAAAAAGAAAAAAAAACAGAAAAATGACCATAAAAGTAGCCAACCATAAAAAAAAAAAAAAACACACACTTGTTAGTCCACTAGGCCAGTACACTCTAAAGCATTTTTGAACCCTACCAAGTCAATCAAATCAAGGATTGCAAATACTCCTTGGCCTTCAACTCTGAGGAGAAGATACAATTTGTGCCTTTATATATTGTCTTGAGGCGGGCAGGAGACAGTAGGTAAGCATCTGCCCCCTTCTCCGTAAAGGGGCTAATCAATTGTCTCAAGCACCAGCGTCTCTCCACTATAGCATGACAAAAATCTGGGTGAGTAAAAAAAGTGCAGCCCTCACAGCTGATCAGGACGAGCTTTCTCAAAAATTGTTTGGAGTAACAAGTAGTTGCCAAAATAAACAATACTAGCCCTAGGCTGCTGTTGATTTGCCATGGTTTCTCCTGCCAATTGTTGCTTCTTCAAGTACAATGGGAACTGATGGGCTCTTTGCATCTCTTTCTCCCAAACCCATCCATCCTGCTTCGGAAATGCTGCATTAAATAATCTAACTATGAAGACCTTGAGTCCTGCCCTTCTGCTCCTTCTTGTATCCCGAGAATACACAAATTGTTATGGCGTTGCCGGTTTACAAAGTCCTCTACTTGCCACTGAATATCTGTAAGTTGAGTATCATGCATGGCAGTTTGTTGCGCCACTGCCCCCAATTCCATTCTATCACATTAGCCTGAGACTCAATCTGATCAAGTCTTTGTAATCATACTTACTGCTACATGTATTTGTTTTGTGGCTACCCTAGCCTTCTTACTATCGCCTTGAATCTGTTTATGTTGTGCCATGATAGTTTGATAAATGAGGTGCAGAGAAGGAGGAGGAACCTCTTCACTCACAACATCAGTACCAGAGCCCACCGGACCCACAGAAATATCTTCCAGGCTATGCTGTAATTTTTGAGTGCCTGTATAGTCCCACGACATTGCTCTCACCCTGTATGCAGCTTTCTTTTTTTTGTTTTCTCGTTGGACTTCGTAAGCTTGTCCAGGCTAGCCACCTCAATCCGCCCTTCATGACGTTTAATCACGGTGCACCTCAGCGTAGAGGTAGAAGTTAAGGGAACTATTGTAAATCTTTGAGTCTGTTAAGGAACTAGTGTTAGAGTTATCGGAATCCCTGGATTGATCCGATAGGGAATAACATTTTTCTCCGACCTCTCCTTGACCAAAGCAGTCCTCTTTTCCTGCCCGGATGTTACAGGAGGCCCAAAGGGTGTAATCGGGGCTCTGCGAGTCTTCACCTATCAAAGAATGCGCTGCCGCTGCCCTATCACAATGCTGCCATTTCTCAGAGTCTTGGGCATGCATATCATTGCCAGGAGGGACAGGGTCCTGCAAAATCTGGCAGCATCCTTCCCCAGACATAGCTAATAGGCCCTCGCCGCTAGAACTAGGAGCTGAAACATGTAGGGCTGCCAAGGAAACATCCCCGGCAGGATCACTCACATCCGAGTGCCCGATACCATCAGCGCCGACCTTGAGCAGTGTTCTATTGCTCGCAGAGGGTGCAAGAGGCGCTGGTTCACCACTGCAGTCACCCGCCTCAACCTCCACTGCCACCGGTTCCGGGGGCACTTAAATTTAGTAGTCTTTGTCAGCCCGCCACCTGGGGGGCTGGGTGAGTTATAAATTGAGGATTCTTAATTATTAAGGGTATGGTCAACCCACCCCATGCTCTCCAACAGTATTAACATCCAACTTTAACTTACAGTTCCGTTCCAGTACCAGTACTGATACTGGGGCTGGCTGTTTGTCCTCCAAAGTCCCCTGAGCTTTTAAGGTTGTTTTCTTCCCGGCGCTTCCACTTCTAGGGGCAACACCCCGGGGCAGGCGCAGGAGCTGAGAATGTCACCGATCCAGGGGTCCGGGCTTCGGCCGGCTGCTATGTGCAGTTTTTGGGGCCATAGGCTCCCCCAGCTCCCGCTGGCTTGGCCGAGTTTGGGGAATATAAAAAAGTCTCCAAAGGCTGCCGTTGCAGCTCGCACGGCTGACAGGACACATATTGTGAGAAGGTAGCCTCTTTCTAGCCTTGTTACCCCCACTTTTGGCCTGTTTGTGAGTGTATGTCAGGGTGTTTGTCACTGTTTTCACTGTCTCACTGGGATCCTGATAGCCAGGCCTCAGTGCTCATAGTGAAAACACCATGTTTTCAGTATGGTTGTTATGTGTCACTGGGATCCTGCTGGTCAGGACCCCAGTGCTCATAGGTTTGTGGCCTATATGTATGTGTCACTGGGACCCTGTCACACAGGGCCCCAGTGCTCATAGGTGTGCATGTATATGTTCCCTGTGTGGTGCCTAACTGTCTCACTGAGGCTCTGCTAACCAGAACCTCAGTGGTTATGCTCTCTCATTACTTTCAAATTGTCACTAACAGGCTAGTGACCATTTTGACCAATTTACATTGGCTTACTGGAACACCCTTATAATTCCCTAGTATATGGTACTGAGGTACCCAGGGTATTGGGGTTCCAGGAGATCCCTATGGACTGCAGCATTCCTTTTGCCACCCATAGGGAGCTCTGACAATTCTTACACAGGCCTGCCACTGCAGCCTGAGTGAAATAACGTCCACGTTATTTCACAGCCATTTTACACTGCACTTAAGTAACTTATAAGTCACCTATATGTCTAACCTTTACCTGGTAAAGGTTAGGTGCAAAGTTACTTAGTGTGAGGGCACCCTGGCACTAGCCAAGGTGCCCCCACATTGTTCAGAGCCAATTCACTGAACTTTGTGAGTGCGGGGACACCATTACACGCATGCACTACATATAGGTCACTACCTATATGTAGCTTCACCATGGTAACTCCGAATATGGCCATGTAACATGTCTATGATCATGGAATTGCCCCCTCTATGCCATCCTGGCATTGTTGGTACAATTCCATGATCCCAGTGGTCTGTAGCACAGACCCTGGTACTGCCAGACTGCCCTTCCTGGGGTTTCTCTGCAGCTGCTGCTGCTGCCAACCCCTCAGACAGGCAGCTGCCCTCCTGGGGTCCAGCCAGGCCTGGCCCAGGATGGCAGAACAAAGAACTTCCTCTGAGAGAGGGTGTGACACCCTCTCCCTTTGGAAAAGGGTGTGAAGGCAGGGGAGGAGTAGCCTCCCCCAGCCTCTGGAAATGCTTTGTTGGGCACAGATGTGCCCAATTCTGCATAAGCCAGTCTACACCGGTTCAGGGACCCCTTAGCCCCTGCTCTGGCGCGAAACTGGACAAAGGAAAGGGGAGTGACCACTCCCCTGACCTGCACCTCCCCTGGGAGGTGTCCAGAGCTCCTCCAGTGTGCTCCAGACCTCTGCCATCTTGGAAACAGAGGTGCTGCTGGCACACTGGACTGCTCTGAGTGGCCAGTGCCACCAGGTGACGTCAGAGACTCCTGCTGATAGGCTCCTTCAGGTGTTAGTAGCCTTTCCTCTCTCCTAGGTAGCCAAACCCTCTTTTCTGGCTATTTAGGGTCTCTGTCTCTGGGGAAACTTTAGATAACGAATGCATGAGCTCAGCCGAGTTCCTCTGTATCTCCCTCTTCACCTTCTGATAAGGAATCGACCGCTGACCGCGCTGGAAGCCTGCAAACCTGCAACATAGTAGCAAAGACGACTACTGCAACCCTGTAACGCTGATCCTGCCGCCTTCTCGACTGTTTTCCTGTTTGTGCATGCTGTGGGGGTAGTCTGCCTCCTCTCTGCACCAGAAGCTCCGAAGAAATCTCCCGTGGGTCGACGGAATCTTCCCCCTGCAACCGCAGGCACCAAAAAGCTGCATTACCGGTCCCTTGGGTCTCCTCTCAGCACGACGAGCGAGGTCCCTTGAATCCAGCGACACCGTCCAAGTGACCCCCACAGTCCAGTGACTCTTCAGCCCAAGTTTGGTGGAGGTAAGTCCTTGCCTCACCTCGCTGGGCTGCATTGCTGGGAACCGCGACTTTGCAAGCTACTCCGGCCCCTGTGCACTTCCGGCGGAAATCCTTCGTGCACAGCCAAGCCTGGGTCCACGGCACTCTAACCTGCATTGCACGACTTTCTAAGTTGGTCTCCGGCGACGTGGGACTCCTTTGTGCAACTTCGGCGAGCACCGTTTCACGCATCCTCGTAGTGCCTGTTTCTGGCACTTCTCCGGGTGCTACCTGCTTCAGTGAGGGCTCTTTGTCTTGCTCGACGTCCCCTCTCTCTGCAGGTCCAATTTACGACCTCCTGGTCCCTCCTGGGCCCCAGCAGCGTCCAAAAACGCCAAACGCACGATTTGCGTGTAGCAAGGCTTGTTGGCGTCCATCTGGCGGGAAACACTTCTGCACGACTCTCCAAGGCGTGGGAGATCCATCCTTCAAAGGGGAAGTCTCTAGCCCTTGTCGTTCCTGCAGTATTTACAGTTCTTCAGCCTAGTAAGAGCTTCTTTGCACCAACCGCTGGCATTTCTTGGGCATCTGCCCATCTCCGAGTTGCTTGTGACTTTTGGACTTGGTCCCCTTGTTCCACAGGTACCCTCAGTCAGGAATCCATCGTTGTTGCATTGCTGATTTGTGTTTTCCTTGCATTTTCCCTCTAACACGACTATTTTGTCCTTAGGGGAACTTTAGTGCACTTTGCACTCACTTTTCAGGGTCTTGGGGAGGGTTATTTTTCTAACTCTCACTATTTTCTAATAGTCCCAGCGACCCTCTACAAGGTCACATAGGTTTGGGGTCCATTCGTGGTTCGCATTCCACTTTTGGAGTATATGGTTTGTGTTGCCCCTATCCCTATGTTTCCCCATTGCATCCTATTGTAACTATACATTGTTTGCACTGTTTTCTAAGACTATACTGCATATTTTTGCTATTGTGTATATATATCTTGTGTATATTTCCTATCCTCTCAGTGAGGGTACACTCTAAGATACTTTGGCATATTGTCATAAAAATAAAGTACCTTTATTTTTAGTATAACTGTGTATTGTGTTTTCTTATGATATTGTGCATATGACACTAAGTGGTACTGTAGTAGCTTCACCCGTCTCCTAGTTCAGCCTAAGCTGCTCTGCTAAGCTACCATTATCTATCAGCCTAAGCTGCTAGACACCCTATACACTAATAAGGGATAACTGGGCCTGGTGCAAGGTGCAAGTACCCCTTGGTACTCACTACAAGCCAGTCCAGCCTCCTACATTGGTTGTGCAGCGGTGGGATAAGTGCTTTGAGACTACTTACCACTCTTGTCATTGTACTTTTCATAAGAGAAAAATATACAAAACAAGGTCAGTGTATATACACATAGCCAAAAAGTTTTGCATTTCCTCTTTTCACTCTTTTCTAAGTGCTGAAAAGTACTTCTAAACTTTCAAAAAGTTCTTAAAAGTTTAAAAAGTTTTTTTTCTGTCTTTCCAAAAAGTTCTGAAAACTTTTTTCTCTTTTGCTATCACTTTAACTCTCTCTAAAAATGTCTGGCACAGGCCAAAAAGTTGAACTGTCCAAACTTGCATATGATCACCTTAGCTGGAAAGGAGCAAGGAGTCTCTGCATAGAGAGAGGTTTGAGTGTAGGGAAGAATCCTTCCTTAGAACTGTTAATTAATATGCTTAGAGTACAGGATAAGGCCACAAGTGCCCAATCTGTAGAAAAAGTAGCTAATGGTTCTCAATCTGATCCAGGGACTCCCCCAGGAAAAGGTTCAGGAAAGAAACTTCTCAGCCTGCCCATTACTAGACAGTCTAGCATAGTTGGTACAGAGGTTGAATCACATCATACTGATGATGTGCTCTCACATTATGCTGGTAGCCAAGCTGTTAGGGTGCCCCTTGTAAGGGACATGTCTCCTTCTGTTCATTCCCATCATACCTCTGTATCTAGAAATGTCCCTCCCACCCACCCTGATGACAGATTGTTAGAAAGGGAGCTCAATAGATTGAGAGTGGAACAAACCAGACTGAAGCTCAAGAAGCAACAGCTGGATTTGGATAGACAGTCTTTAGAAATAGAGAGGGAAAGACAGAAAATGGGTTTAGATACCCATGGTGGCAGCAGCAGTATTCCCCATAGTCATCCTGCAAAAGAGCATTATTCCAGGAATCTGCACAAGATAGTTCCCCCTTATAAGGAGGGGGAGGACATTAACAAGTGGTTTGCTGCACTTGAGAGGGCCTGTGCTGTACAGGATGTCCCTCAAAAGCAGTGGGCTGCTATCCTATGGCTATCATTTAGTGGAAAAGGTAGGGATAGGCTCCTTACAGTGAAAGAAAATGATGCCAATAATTTTACAGTTCTTAAGAATGCACTCCTGGATGGTTATGGCTTAACCACTGAACAGTACAGGATAAAGTTCAGAGAGACCAAAAAGGAGTCTTCACAAGACTGGGTTGATTTCATTGACCATTCAGTGAAGGCCTTGGAGGGGTGGTTACATGGCAGTAAAGTTACTGATTATGAAAGCCTGTATAACACAATCCTGAGAGAGCATATACTTAATAATTGTGTGTCTGATTTGTTGCACCAGTACCTGGTAGACTCTGATCTGACCTCTCCCCAAGAATTGGGAAAGAAGGCAGACAAATGGGTCAGAACAAGGGTGAACAGAAAAGTTCATACAGGGGGTGACAAAGATGGCAATAAGAAGAAAGATGGTGAAAAATCTCAAGATAAGCATGGGGATAAGGGTAAAACCAAAGATCCCACTTCAAATCTTAAACACTCTTCAGAGGGTGGGGATAAAACAAATTCTTCCTCTTCTTCCCAACCTGCACACATTAAAAAGCCTTGGTGCTTTGTGTGTAAAAACAGAGGCCATAGGCCAGGGGATAAGTCCTGTCCAGGTAAACCCCCTGAGCCTACCACCACTAATACATCAAGCTCTAGTGCCCCTAGCAGTAGTGGTACTAGTGGTGGGACTGCTGGCAACAGTCAAGCAAAGGGTGTAGTTGGGTTCACTTATGGGTCCATAGTGGAAACTGATGTAATCAGTCCCAAGACAGTTTCTGTCACACCTAGTGGCATTGGCCTTGCCACACTGGCTGCTTGTCCCCTTACAATGGATAAGTACAGGCAGACAGTTTCAATAAATGGTGTTGAGGCCTTGGCCTACAGGGACACAGGTGCCAGTTTCACTTTGGTGACTGAAAACCTAGTGCCTCCTGAACAACACATCATTGGACAACAGTATAAGATTATTGATGTCCATAACTCCACTAAGTTTCTTCCCTTAGCTATAATTCAGTTTAGTTGGGGTGGAGTTACTGGCCCTAAGCAGGTGGTGGTATCACCTAGCTTACCTGTAGACTGTCTCTTAGGTAATGACCTAGAGGCCTCAGGTTGGGCTGATGTAGAGTTTTATGCCCATGCAGCCATGCTGGGCATCCCTGAGGAATTGTTCCCTCTCATTTCAAGTGAAATGAAAAAGCAAAGGAGAGAAGGCCTGAAAACTCAGGATCCCTCTCCATCAACAGGTAAAAAGGGTATCACAGTATCCCCTAACCACCCTACCATTCAGGATACTATTCCTGTGGTGGGAGAAACCTCTCCTGGGGTGGCACCTGTTCCAAGGGAATCATCAGCTGGCAAAGCTGGACTCCCTGAGGTGGAAGTACCTCTCTGTGGGATAACTAACATTGGTGAGAAAAACAGCACCATTTTAGTTAACATGGAGCATCCCTCCAACCCTCCCAGAGAAACTTTAGTGCAGAAACCCTGCACTACCTCACAACACTTAGGACAGCATCCCTGCCCTAGTGTGGAGCTCATAGGACAGCATCCCTGCCCTGCTCCAACTCAAGAGAAACAGCATCCCTGTTCTCTCTTCCAGCCAGATGGACAAAGTTTTTGCCCAGCTATGGCTTTTCTGAGACAGCATCCCTGTCTGGCATTTCCATCACTACAAATAGGTTCAGTGGACAATTCCCACTGCTCTAAACTAAAACTTACTGATAGAAACTCTGAAAATACATCTTCACATTGTTGCTTAGCTAAAAAACTTCAAACAGGGTGGTTTACATCCCCACAGGGAAGTAACCATATAGTGGATGATAAAGGGAGTAACCAGTCTATTGCAGAGCTACTCTCTACTTATCACCACTTAGACAATAAAGTCTCAACTGGCCAAGGTTAGCCTTATTGTCCTTCGTTTGGGGGGGGGGTTGTGTGAGAAGGTAGCCTCTTTCTAGCCTTGTTACCCCCACTTTTGGCCTGTTTGTGAGTGTATGTCAGGGTGTTTGTCACTGTTTTCACTGTCTCACTGGGATCCTGATAGCCAGGCCTCAGTGCTCATAGTGAAAACACCATGTTTTCAGTATGGTTGTTATGTGTCACTGGGATCCTGCTGGTCAGGACCCCAGTGCTCATAGGTTTGTGGCCTATATGTATGTGTCACTGGGACCCTGTCACACAGGGCCCCAGTGCTCATAGGTGTGCATGTATATGTTCCCTGTGTGGTGCCTAACTGTCTCACTGAGGCTCTGCTAACCAGAACCTCAGTGGTTATGCTCTCTCGTTACTTTCAAATTGTCACTAACAGGCTAGTGACCATTTTGACCAATTTACATTGGCTTACTGGAACACCCTTATAATTCCCTAGTATATGGTACTGAGGTACCCAGGGTATTGGGGTTCCAGGAGATCCCTATGGACTGCAGCATTCCTTTTGCCACCCATAGGGAGCTCTGACAATTCTTACACAGGCCTGCCACTGCAGCCTGAGTGAAATAACGTCCACGTTATTTCACAGCCATTTTACACTGCACTTAAGTAACTTATAAGTCACCTATATGTCTAACCTTTACCTGGTAAAGGTTAGGTGCAAAGTTACTTAGTGTGAGGGCACCCTGGCACTAGCCAAGGTGCCCCCACATTGTTCAGAGCCAATTCACTGAACTTTGTGAGTGCGGGGACACCATTACACGCATGCACTACATATAGGTCACTACCTATATGTAGCTTCACCATGGTAACTCCGAATATGGCCATGTAACATGTCTATGATCATGGAATTGCCCCCTCTATGCCATCCTGGCATTGTTGGTACAATTCCATGATCCCAGTGGTCTGTAGCACAGACCCTGGTACTGCCAGACTGCCCTTCCTGGGGTTTCTCTGCAGCTGCTGCTGCTGCCAACCCCTCAGACAGGCAGCTGCCCTCCTGGGGTCCAGCCAGGCCTGGCCCAGGATGGCAGAACAAAGAACTTCCTCTGAGAGAGGGTGTGACACCCTCTCCCTTTGGAAAAGGGTGTGAAGGCAGGGGAGGAGTAGCCTCCCCCAGCCTCTGGAAATGCTTTGTTGGGCACAGATGTGCCCAATTCTGCATAAGCCAGTCTACACCGGTTCAGGGACCCCTTAGCCCCTGCTCTGGCGCGAAACTGGACAAAGGAAAGGGGAGTGACCACTCCCCTGACCTGCACCTCCCCTGGGAGGTGTCCAGAGCTCCTCCAGTGTGCTCCAGACCTCTGCCATCTTGGAAACAGAGGTGCTGCTGGCACACTGGACTGCTCTGAGTGGCCAGTGCCACCAGGTGACGTCAGAGACTCCTGCTGATAGGCTCCTTCAGGTGTTAGTAGCCTTTCCTCTCTCCTAGGTAGCCAAACCCTCTTTTCTGGCTATTTAGGGTCTCTGTCTCTGGGGAAACTTTAGATAACGAATGCATGAGCTCAGCCGAGTTCCTCTGTATCTCCCTCTTCACCTTCTGATAAGGAATCGACCGCTGACCGCGCTGGAAGCCTGCAAACCTGCAACATAGTAGCAAAGACGACTACTGCAACCCTGTAACGCTGATCCTGCCGCCTTCTCGACTGTTTTCCTGTTTGTGCATGCTGTGGGGGTAGTCTGCCTCCTCTCTGCACCAGAAGCTCCGAAGAAATCTCCCGTGGGTCGACGGAATCTTCCCCCTGCAACCGCAGGCACCAAAAAGCTGCATTACCGGTCCCTTGGGTCTCCTCTCAGCATGACGAGCGAGGTCCCTCGAATCCAGCGACACCGTCCAAGTGACCCCCACAGTCCAGTGACTCTTCAGCCCAAGTTTGGTGGAGGTAAGTCCTTGCCTCACCTCGCTGGGCTGCATTGCTGGGAACCGCGACTTTGCAAGCTACTCCGGCCCCTGTGCACTTCCGGCGGAAATCCTTCGTGCACAGGCAAGCCTGGGTCCATGGCACTCTAACCTGCATTGCACGACTTTCTAAGTTGGTCTCCGGCGACGTGGGACTCCTTTGTGCAACTTCGGCGAGCACCGTTTCACGCATCCTTGTAGTGCCTGTTTCTGGCACTTCTCTGGGGGCTATCTGCTTCAGTGAGGGCTCTTTGTCTTGCTCGACGTCCCCTCTCTCTGCAGGTCCAATTTGCGACCTCCTGGTCCCTCCTGGGCCCCAGCAGCGTCCAAAAACGCCAAACGCACGATTTGCGTGTAGCAAGGCTTGTTGGCGTCCATCCGGCGAGAAACACTTCTGCACGACTCTCCAAGGCGTGTGGGATCCATCCTCCAAAGGGGAAGTCTCTAGCCCTTGTCGTTCCTGCAGTATTCACAGTTCTTCAGCCTAGTAAGAGCTTCTTTGCACCAACCGCTGGCATTTCTTGGGCATCTGCCCATCTCCGAGTTGCTTGTGACTTTTGGACTTGGTCCCCTTGTTCCACAGGTACCCTCAGTCAGGAATCCATCGTTGTTGCATTGCTGATTTGTGTTTTCCTTGCATTTTCCCTCTAACACGACTATTTTGTCCTTAGGGGAACTTTAGTGCACTTTGCACTCACTTTTCAGGGTCTTGGGGAGGGTTATTTTTCTAACTCTCACTATTTTCTAATAGTCCCAGCGACCCTCTACAAGGTCACATAGGTTTGGGGTCCATTCGTGGTTCGCATTCCACTTTTGGAGTATATGGTTTGTGTTGCCCCTATCCCTATGTTTCCCCATTGCATCCTATTGTAACTATACATTGTTTGCACTGTTTTCTAAGACTATACTGCATATTTTTGCTATTGTGTATATATATCTTGTGTATATTTCCTATCCTCTCAGTGAGGGTACACTCTAAGATACTTTGGCATATTGTCATAAAAATAAAGTACCTTTATTTTTAGTATAACTGTGTATTGTGTTTTCTTATGATATTGTGCATATGACACTAAGTGGTACTGTAGTAGCTTCACCCGTCTCCTAGTTCAGCCTAAGCTGCTCTGCTAAGCTACCATTATCTATCAGCCTAAGCTGCTAGACACCCTATACACTAATAAGGGATAACTGGGCCTGGTGCAAGGTGCAAGTACCCCTTGGTACTCACTACAAGCCAGTCCAGCCTCCTACACATATGGACAGTGCGGTCACGAGAAATCACGGCAAAAATACCCACTGCTAGCACCACACTTGCCTCCTGCATAGTCCGCGTGTCATGCGGGGGGCAGAGGCTCATACACCGAGCTGGAGCCGCGAGGGGAGAGAGCACCTACGGCCGTTAGAGAGACATGGCCACCATCTTGTCTCTCGTTAGCTGCAATAACCTATGTCTTGCAATAAATATAGGCCTTAACTTAGCGAGTGTCTTGGCCTAGTCTTGCCAGGCCTTATGCAGAAAGCTCAATTTCTTAGCGTCTAATAGAAATATGCTGACAAAATGAACTGACCTTGAACTGCTCATTGTTTTAATAAAATGCTTAACTAGACCTTTTTGTGAGAACCAACGGACAGGAGATGATGTTCTAATAATTGTAACCAATAATGTATAATGTGCATGAGATGTACTTACCCAGGACTCGAACAATGAAGACACTGACTGGAGAAGAAGATGCAACATTTTTGATACCTGACGAGCCGGATGATGAGGATATCGTAAAGCTGACCAATCAACGACATGTGAACTGTGAAATATTAGCATACATAGGGGGTTATTCTAACTTTGGAGGAGTGTTAATCCGTCCCAAAAGTGACGGTAAAGTGACGGATATACCACCAGCCTTATTACGAGTTCCTTAGGATATAATGGACTCGTAATATGACTGGTGGTAAATCCGTCACTTTTCCGTCACTTTTGAGACGGATTAACACCTCCTCCAAAGTTAGAATAATCCCCATAGATTTGGAATAGTACAATTATTGGATAGAGTCATAACTTGTGATTAATTGACCATTTGGAAATTGGGGGATAGTTTAGGTAACTTCGATATAAGAACGTGACAGAGAGAAGAGAAGGGAGATGCTAGATGGAGATTCTAAGAGAGCGAGACTATGAGATCGCAGAGGCGATTCGAGATTCTGTCATTGGGCTCAGACTCTTGAGAGCCTGATGTGATGCTGATCAACTGATGACCTGAAAACGAAGAGTGACTCTGTTGCTGATCCATGCCGAGGATAGGTAGATATGACAATGTGACTGAATTATATGTTTGTGCCTTTCCATTCTGGGTACCAACTGTGCTATCTAAATAGCCTTCTTAGCTAGATGTTTTTCCAAAATTCTTGTTCTAAATTTTTTTTGCATGAAGTCCCACCTGCTGATGGTAATCTGGGTTATATGAGGCTTTCCTTATATGACGATTGACAGATTCAGACACAAATGGTTTACGGACTGTTTTGCTGAACTCTATGTTTAGAAAAGATCTATTGCCTTTGTTTCTTCTGTCGACCTTTGCTAATGCTTTAGAATATACTTCAAGTTTTGATTAGATAATGTTTTTGGCATTTTCTAATAAATTAATACAGATTTTGATTGAATTGAATTGCGTTGAATTAATCTCATGACTTGGTATTGTAACTAATAGGGAAATAAAATCACTAAAATGTATAACGATTTGTGGTTATTCATGACTGAAAGGTCATGGTGTGACAGTTCATTGATTCATTATTAATGATGACTAATTTTCATTGAGTTTTGTGTATTGACCATTTTGAACACCGACCATACCCTAGCTAGGACACTCCATGCGACTCAAAAGGTTCATCGACCTATGCGCGTCCCCTTGTAAGTTTACTCATTAAGGACCAGGTACGCTAACAGTTTTTGGTAGCAGCTTGATGGTTAGTTTCCTTGGAGAACTACTTAGGTGGCTATGGTGGTAGATTAAGATTGGTTAATTATTAATTATTGAGATTTTGATTTTATTTTCTGAAATGACAATTGTAGCAACAATGATGTACCCTTAAGCTCAGAAATGACTTTCCCAAATCCTGGTTCCTGCTAGTAGTGTTGGGTATGTTCTTGGTGTTTTAGTGATAGTGTGAGAGTGATAGGTTGCGCTTGCACTGCTTATGCAAATCGCAAGTCAATTGTGACGTATGTGAGGGGAATTAGGGAGTCTGTGTACTCCAGATGAAGTTTTAGTAGGAGTGTGCACACACAGAGTAGGAAAGTCGTCGAACTTCATATGTGTGTGGCGCTTCATGTTCAAAAATTGTCCACGCGGTTGTTGATGTACGGACCCTGCGGGGTCTAAGACTCCGGAGAATACTGACAAGTGTAGGAGACACTTGGTTATATGTTGTAATATGTCTGGTTTAGTAGGTTGATCGGGCGTGGTCAACAAGTCAGTGTGAGAGTTAAAGTGACGAGATAAATCTTCGACTGAGATTTGCGAGTCCTATGTGCACCAGGACAGACACATTGATCAGTTGAGTGTAAAATTTGCAGGACAAATTTTGATTGCGAATATGTGAGACTGAGAAAGAGGAGTAGCTGCATGAGCCAAAGGGCCATCAGTAGAAATCCGTATGGTCTCTGAAGTGATCGTGTTACCTTCCTGTAGTAAACCAGCAGATTTGTTTTTGGTTAGTGCTCGGAATAATTTGCATTAGTTTTATGTGAATTGAAGGTTAGGCGCATGAGCCGCAAGACTTTATCAGCCGCAGTATGTGTGAGTGTGACATCAGTGGTGCCGCGCTGGTATAGGTTGGTTAGTGAGAAGGGTCGTGCATGGATTGGCAGCCGCCCGTGAGTGACAATTGGTTGAGAATGTAGGTGAAGGGAATCTTGGGAGTAAAAGTAATTTCCTGATTTCATTAGAATATCCAAAAGTAGAACAAATCAAGCTTTTCAAAGCGTTCAAGAGCACCCTGAAGGGAGATACATACATTAAGG
This sequence comes from Pleurodeles waltl, assembly GCF_031143425.1. Lineage (NCBI taxonomy): Eukaryota > Metazoa > Chordata > Amphibia > Caudata > Salamandridae > Pleurodeles > Pleurodeles waltl. The sequence goes on along the minus strand of NC_090443.1, from coordinate 254,477,262 downwards.
TGACTGGTAGGGAACCTACCCCACCGGAAGATTCTCCAGCTTATATTGTGATGGAAGAGCAAGGTGGCGCGCTGTGTCTTTGGTTAAAGCAATGGTGCAAATTGAAACAAGGAGCTTTAGCATTTCCTGAGCATGGAATGTTTAATTCGAGAATTTTAGATCAGTTGCGGATGGCATTGTATGAAACAAGGCCCCTTCGAGACCGGCACAGTTTGAGGCATTAGCAGTTTGGGAGCTGATAGCAAGACAGCAGCAGGAAATAAAGTTTCAGAGGAGAATAAGAAAGGTAACGAAGGCTCTAGTGGAAGCACCATGGTATTGGGAACAGAAGAAGTGGAGAACAGTGACATTGCTGGATGTTAAGTTGTTTCCTGCTATCACAGAGCAAGATGAGATGGAAGGGAAAAATGAGGCTAGCAAAAGTGATAAGAGTTCATCTGGGAGTAAAAAGACGAAAAGGGCTTCCATAAAAGAGGAAGACTCAGATGTCGAGGATCTTATTACTAAGATGCTGAGGGACCGACCTCCACCATATGCGGTGGGTGAGCGGGGTCCGAGTACTAGCTCTGCTCCAACTGCCCCGGCACAGGCAATGGGGACAGCGAGTCCAGTACAGGTTGATTATGGACAGGTACAAGGTGTGGTGCAGAGTACTCCTAACATGTTGACTGCTTCGGTAGTCCAGGCACAGATGCATCTGCCACCAATTCAGAGAATGTATCCTGAAGTGCTGGTTCTTGAGACAACTTCAAACTTGGTGGTGCCTACGGAACAAGACCATTGTTGGTCCAGACTGAGCCGAATCCGATATTGATGCCACAGGCACAGCCCCAGGGTATGCGAGGTTTACACCATTAACAGGGACACAGTCAGATTTGACTCCGGTAATGAATCCGAGTATGGGAGTACCTCTTAAACAGAATGCAGGAGCGAGAGCAGCTCTAGGTGCAATATTGCTGCCAATTACTGTTGCTCCAGCAGTACCATTGTTTGCGCAGAAGAAATCAAACACTGGAGAACTGTGTGAGATGTCACAGAGCCTCACGAGGAGGGGGGTGAGAGAATATGTGCATGTCGTTTCTTCCATGGGTCAGACCTTTGATGGATCCAGGCCACTGATGGACCTCAGTCCACTAGTCACACTTCCTGATACTGCAAATGGCCCAAGTGTAAGTCAGAGCTTGAAGCTCTTTACATCGCAACCTCCTGGTGCAGTAGTACAGAAGATGCCATCACCAAATGCAAGTAACATTATGTTACAAGGTTTGACAGCACAGCAGTTGAATGAGTGGTTAGATAGTCCGAACACCCCATGAAGTATGTCCAAGAGTGAAGAATTTTGAGTACGAAAATCATTGAGTTGGTCAAAGGATCAATGGGGGTTAATAGGTTAGAATCCTATACAGAAGAAGAGCTGAGATACAGAGATTGGCAGATTTAGCATAAAAACATGATATTGAAATTGGGAAAACAAAACATTTGAAAAGGAGCTGCAGGTTAGATTTTGAGGCAAAGGATTTCAAACACATGAGGTCAGCCGGAATGAAAGCACATCTTAAAGAGTTGTTGCAGAGTGCTCAGATATGGGGAGCATTAGAAAAGTGGGAAGGCAGATGGGGGAAAGAGAAGGATAAAAGGAAACAAGATTCACGAGAAGGGTCCGAATGTATACAGAAAGATGAGGATCCTGTAAAAGTTTCACCAATGAGGGAGATTCCAGGAGGGCAGTTTGTTCATGTTCCTTGGCACAGGAGTGATATTCTGTCATTCACAAATGATTATCCAAAATTGAGGGAGAAGCCGGTCGAATGGTACCAGCAGACATATAGGTTTGTGAAGCTTTCGAAATGTCTGTGGGAAGACCTGAATACTTTACCGGAAATAGTGGTTCGAGCTGATTTGTGTGTTGAATGCAAAAGAGCTGCAGATTGGCTGACAAGTGAACCAGAAAGGGATAGGACTACAGGTGCACCATCTCCTGAAGTAATGAATCATTATTATAAGGTGATTGAGTTCCTGAAGATGAGAATTTCACCTAAAAATATTGATTGACAGAGGATTGACAGGACAGTGCAAGAGGTAAAGGAGTCAATAAATGCATACTATGAGAGATTGTTAAAGGTGTTCAAGGAGTACAGTGGCAAGGAAACGATCGAGCAAAAAGACATGTTGCATTTTGTGTTCAGGTTTGTGGAAGGATTGAGACCTGAAATAGGTCAGATGATTAAGAGTCATTTGATTTGTTGGCAAATGAAGCCGATTGATGAGGTGTTGCAGTATGCAAAATACTGTACTGATGAAATTCAGTTGAAGCAGAAACAGCTGAAGGAGAAAGCGATGGTGATGCATATTAAGGCAGCTCAAACAGGAGTGAAAGGCACTTTTGTTTAGCAGATACCACAGCAGCAGGGAACTGTCATGTTCCAAACTTAGATGAGAGGTAGGGGTCATGGATTCAAATAAATCGTGGTCCAAACCGAGTACTGTAGTGGTTCAGAATGATGTGCAGGGGATGAAGAAGATGTTACCATGTCACATTTGCGGAGCCGTGGGACATTGGAAGTGAGAATGTCAGACGATTGTACAGGAAGGTGTTGTTCAGCAAGGTGATGATGTCAATACATTTCAAAATGAACGAATACCGAGAATGAGAGGTCACAATCCAGATGTTCAGAATAATGTGAATCAGATGCAGAATTGTCAACCCATGCAGCAGGTGCGAATGCCTTGTGCACAAATGACACAGTAACAACCAGTGCAGCAGCAGGTTCCTATTGTACCTAGACAGCAAATGCAGATACCTCAAGCCCCAATGGAGCAGCAACAGATGATGCTTACTCAACAGGTCACAGGTCAGAGACAAGACAGTAGTATCACCGTACACCAATTCCCATTACGCAGTGAAAATAAAATAAATGGTGAATGCATGAGTGATAGTTCGGATGAGGAACTATGCATGCATGCAGCCTCCTTAGAGGTAGATCAGAGGGGACCCTTTGTGAAAGAAAGAATGGTGGGTCTTAAGGTCTCATTTCTGGTGGACACGGGAGCTCCACACTCCACAGTGAGGAGTGCAGATGTTCGAGTTTAACTCTTTTAGGAAGAACAGTTCAGGTTGTGGGGGTAGCAAATAAGCATTTGACAAATCTGATCACAGATCCAGTACAAGTCGACAATGGCAATGTCCAGGGACTGCATAGGTTTGTAGTCTGTGATTCAAGTCCAGTATCCCTACTGGGAAGGGAGTTATTGTGGAAGACCAAATGTTCAATTTCTTGCTCAACTGCTAGGATAGAGATTCAGACAAATAGTGATGATGAAGAAGAACTAACTCCAGAAACTGAAAGTGGAACCACCAATGAAGAGTACCCATTGATTGAGCTTTTCCTGATGAATACAGTAAAAGAGCTTCATTTGATTTGCAGGGAACAGTACAAGAAAACATGTGGGATCTAACAGGTAAAGAAGTGGATCTGATTAAGGGAATGGAGCTGATTAAGATTACTTTGAAGCTGAATGTAGTATTCCCGCAGCTTCCACAGTACAAAATGCCACAAGATGTCTTGATGAAAGTAGCACAGATAATTGGAGACTTTGTGAAGGAGGGATTCTTGAAAGAAGTGCTGAGCAGCCCATATAATTCACCGTTAATGGGTTTTAAAAAGCTGTGTGGGAAGGTGCGAATTGTGCAGAATGTGAGAAAGGTAAATTACATGGTGGTCAAATGTTGTCCTGTGGTGCCAAATCCAGCAGTAATAATGTTCCCATTCCATGTGATGCAGAATGGTTCACAGTGGTTGACTTGTCACAAGCCTTCTTTTCTGTGCCTCTTCCTGAGGATAGTCAGTTTCTCTTTAGTTTCAAATTCTTAAAAATAGTCTATAGTTGGTGCAGACTTCCTCAAGGGTACACGGAGTCACAGTCTTTGTTTAACCAGATCCTGAAAAAGAACCTGGAGTCATTGGAATTGCTGTTTCAATCAACTCTGGTACAATACATTGATGATTTGCTGACTGCATCCAAAACAAGTGACAACTGTAAATACGACTCAATTGCCCTATTGAATCATTTGGGAAAATTTGGTCATAAAGTGTCACCATTAAAATTGCAGTAGTATCACAAGATGGTGAAATATTTGGGTCACCAAATGGAGAAAGGGTCAAGGAGAATTTCCAGAGAAAGAATTACAATGATACTACAGAGAAGTCCCCCAACTTCACAGAGGGATGTAAGGATGTTCCTGGGAATGGTGGGTTATTGTCGTCAGTGAATTCCAAATGTTGCTGAGATTTCAAAGCCATTGCAGAAACTGACATATAAGGATGTCACTGATCCCATAACATTAGGTCAGGAACAGATGAAAGCGTTCAGTGAGTTGAGAGAGAGTTTATGCAGAGCTCCAGCGTTGGGTATGCCTGATTACATGAAACCATTCACAATGTTTTGTCATGAAAATGAAGCATGCTCTTTGTCTGTTTTGACACAGGTCCATGGAGGTGTTTATTGCCCAGTAGTTTACTTTGCAGCTGCCTTGGGCCCAGTTGCAGCAGCCTTACCAGGTTGTTTGCATGCAGTTGCTGCAGTTGGACAAAGTCTCTCACAATGTGAGGGAGTGGTGATGGGATATCCCCTGATGGTAATAGTCCCTCACTCAGTTGAGATTTTACTGACAAGGACGAAAACACAGTATTTGACTGGTGCCAGACTGACAAGGTATGAGACGAGGATTTTAGGTGCTCTAAATGTGACATTGAAAAGATGTACAGTGTTTAACCCGGCAACTTTACTTCCAAGTGATACTGTTGAAATTGAAAAAGAAGAAGACATTGAGCATGATTGGCTCAAGGTAACTGAGTTGTGCACAAAACCGAGACCTGACATCATAGATACTCGATTGGAAGAAAATGACCAAATTTTCTTTGTTATGGTTCATGTCTCAGAGATGGTATAGGAACATTGAGAGCAGGCTATGCCATGTGCACAATTACAGGTACTTTAGAAGCTTCCTGGCTTCGAGGAATATATTCTGCACAAGTTGCAGAATTGGTTGCTCTTACTAGAGCGTGCCATGTGTCTGCTAGACTGAGAGTCACTATCTATACAGATAGCCAATACGGATTTGGAATTGTTCATGATTTTGGTCAATTGTGGTCGCAAAGAGGTTTCCTGATCTCTACTAGTTCACCAGTGAGAAATGGTGAAAGAATAAAAGAGTTGCTGAATTCAATACAATTGCCAGAAGAAATTGCTGTGGTGAAATGTGATGCACATCTAAAGTCATAGGACTTCATTTCACTGGGAAATGGATATGCGGATCAAGTCGTAAGGTTTTGTGCATTGAACTGTATATCGTTCAAAGACAAGTGGGAATTGATGTCTGAAGAAGACACTACGGCCCTCATTCTGACCTTGGCGGGCGGCGGAGGCCGCCCGCCAAAGTCCCGCCGTCAGATTACCGTTCCGCGGTCGAAAGACCGCGGCGGTAATTCTGACTTTCCCGCTGGGCTGGCGGGCGGTCGCCTTCAGACCGCCCGCCAGCCCAGCGGGAAAGAGGCTTCCACGATGAAGCCGGCTCGGAATCGAGCCGGCGGAGTGGAAGCTGTGCGACGGGTGCAGTTGCACCCGTCGCGTATTTCACTGTCTGCGCAGCAGACAGTGAAATACATGTAGGGGCCCTCTTACGGGGGCCCCTGCAATGCCCATGCCAGTGGCATGGGCACTGCAGGGGCCCCCAGGGGCCCCGCGACCCCCCCTACCGCCATCCGGATCCCGGCGGTCCGACCGCCGGGATCTGGATGGCGGTAGGGGGGGTCGGAATCCCCGCGGCGGTGCAGCAAGCTGCGCCGCCGCGGAGGATTCAATGGGGCGGCGGTACACTGGCGGGACCCCGCCAGTGGTGCCGGTCCGACCGCGGCTTTACCGCCGCGGTCGGAATACCCATTGGAGCACCGCCGGCCTGTCGGCGGTGCTCCCGCGGTCCTCCGCCCTGGCGGTCAAAGACCGCCAGGGTCAGAATGACCACCTACATGTACAAGTTACGCATTAAAGGTGATTGACACAATGGAAGAATTGAAAAATGTGTAAGGTAATGTTGACAAGGAGGAGAAAAGGTCATGGCTTAAAATGAAGTGTGTCCAGAGACAGGATGAGCTATGGGTGTCAGAAGAGGGTCAAATGGTTTTGCCAAATAGTTTACTGTCACAAATGGCAAGGTACTATCATGGCCAGGCACACATTGGGAGGGATACCATGGTTTGTTTGTTTAAAATTGATTGGTTTAACCCTAAGTTTAGACAAGCAGTATGCCATCGCTGTGTTATTTGTCAGCAATTAAATGAGGAGAAAGGGACCGTGGTCAACTTGAGCCACACTGGAAGAGCAGGAGGTCCATTCAGCAGAATGCAGTTGGATTTCATTGAAATGTCTATGTGTGGAGGTTTGAAATACGTGTTGGTAACTGTGTGCATTTTAGTCACTGGTTTGAAGCGTACCCTACAAGAAGGAATGATAGCCTCACAGTAGCAAAGCTGTTGCTTAGAGAGTTGATACCACGTTTTGGATTTCTGTTCTCTTTAGAATCAGATAGGGGAACACACTTCAACAACGAGGTGATTAAACTTTTGTGTGCAGCAATAAACATAGAGCAGAAGTTGCATTGTAGCTATCGCCCTGAAGCATCAGGACTAGTGGAGCAGATGAATGGTACTTTAAAATCAAGAATTGCAAAGATGTGTGCAGCTATGAATTTGAAATGGCCAGATGCATTGCCTTTGGTGTTGATGTCAATGAGAAACACACCTGACAGGAAGACAGGACTGTCTCCCCATGAGATTCTTATGGGCAGAGCAGTGAGGTTGCCAGCAGTTCCAGAAAACGCACTTGTCAATATTACAGATGATATGGTGTTGGACTACTACAAGGCTCTGGCTGATGTGGTACGCTCTTTCTCTCAACAGGTAGAGGACGCCACACTGCCACCAATTCACAATCCTGGGCACAGCCTGAGAGACGGCGATTGGGTTGTTGTCCGCAAGCACGTGCGCAAGACGTGTTTGGAGCCTTGTTGGCGGGGACCTTCTCAAGTGATCTTGACAACTACGACAGCTGTAAAGTGTGCAGGAATCCAAAACTGGATTCACGTGAGTCGGCAAAGAAATTTGCATGTCCACTAGATCATGAAGAAGTGTTGTTGAGAGCACCAACAACCGTGAAGTAAGTTGCAGCACCTGAACCAGAAAAGAAGCAAGGAAAACCTAAAATCGAACAAGAACTTGTGGAAGATGGTTCTATTACCCCTGTAAGAGACAAAGGAGAAGAATTACAGGAGGGTGCTGGGGAATCAGTCTCAACGGATGCAGAAGGGGAGCCTATCACAGCAGGGGTTCTCCCAGAAGAAGACGATTCTGAGAAACAAACAGAGTAAGTGCCAGACCAAGAAGGGGAGGGAGTAGAGTTGGATCAAAGCCAAAGTGATCTGACTCCTCCTGAGCCTGTTGCAGGTCCATCAAGAGAAAACACCATAGAAAAAAGAGAACGAAAAGAGTCCAATCCTGAGAAAACTATTGACAGAAGGTTTGAGGAAAGGAGATAATTGGCCTCAGTCACAAGTAGAGAAAAGAAAGGAAGTGGCTATTGATCAAAGAAGTGAGGAAGAAATAGATACTACAAGAAAAGAAGAATTAAGTGAAGGAGAGCTGAGTGGTGATCGAAATTTGAAGAGAAAGAGATTAGCAAGTTGAAGACACGCAGGTCCTGAATGAGCATATGCAACTACAAACGAATGGCAACAGGAGTATAGTCTTTTTGTTTTGATAGGGAAGTTCGGAGTCAATATTTTGATGTAACCTGAAGATGAGCAAGGAATTGAAATGTTGAAATTTATCTGAGAATTATTTTGAGAAAAGAGACTGTCAAGAGCAAATTGGAAAAGACATTGATAACCTGACTTGATCTGAAAAGCCAGATGTGACAAGCTGCTAATCGATTTTTTACAAGGAAAGAGGGTTCCTGGATGCAAAACTGAACCATTAAAAGAAGAATTGTATATTTTTGATTTTTGCTGCACTTTTCTAAGTTACTTCTGCTTTCTGATTCTTTACAGATCATGGCTGAGTTCAATGATCAGGTTAGAGATGCTAAGCACTGTAAATATATGAGCATTGGATTGGCAATTATGTGTGGAATTGTGTTTTTAGTAGTGATTGTGGGAATGTCTGTTCTTGATGCGAAAGGAGCCATCCACACTACTGCTTCGGAGACTACTACACTAACGGCTTTGGAGAAGTTTAAATTAGATGAGAAATATTTGCATGATTATACTAATATTCAAGGAGAACTTTCTTCTAACGTCTTCTATAGCTTGTTGATTTAGTATGTTGAGACGATGGATATAAGGGATTGTCTAGTGTGTACGCAAATTTCTTTGTCAGTCGAGGAAGGAGTTACATACCATAGTCTTCCATTAACCTAAGGGATAAGTTGTGGTCTGCTACTAACAAGGTTCTATGACCAGATGTATACTCAATATTTTTATTCCAATTATGATGTAGTGTTTTTGTTTGTTCCTATCATTAGGTATTTGAGTAGAGTAGCTAAGGATCATGACATAGTATTGGTTAGAGAATTATTTGAACCTACACTAATGTTTGGGATGGTTTACGCACATAAAAACAATCTAACATGCTTGCTTACACCTTTGTAGAAAAGCTTCTTAGGTCATACTGATGATAGGAGAAAAGCATTCTAAGAGAAACTAGAGAAAGGCTTAGAAAAAAGGACTTACAAGAATGATTATGCTTACACTTCAATTAAAACACAAGGAAAACTAGATTTAAATGCATTACACGTAGGGAAGCTTTGGATATATAGGCCAAAATTACGCACTGACACTTTATTTGTGGGTACGAGTGAATGTAGGCATGTGTTTTTGTTTCAGAGTAAATGGACTTTTATGCTGAATGGCCAGGACCCTGCGATTCCAGGTATCTACTATATTTGTGGACTTAATGCTTATTACCGTCTTCCAAGAGGATGGTATGAGACATTTTATTTGGGGATAGTGTTCCCAAAGATTTACCAGATAGAGGAATTGAAAAAGTTTCCGAAATTGACTGAATTATATCATGAGAGACAGAGGCGGGAGTCTTCTTCTGCGATAGTGGGAGATATATTTGGTGCAGTGATTCCTTCACTGGAAGTCATCCTGAATTCAATCAAGATACGAAAGTTGTCTACTATTGTGGATAACATGCTGACAAATTTTACAGGGGGAATACTCCTGATAGATACTGAATTGGCTGCGGATAGAGCTATGACTCTTCAAAATCGTCTTGCTTTAGACATCCTTCTAGCGAAGGACGGAGGAGTCTGTAAAATTGTTAACTCTAGGCATTGCTGTTCATACATTCCTAACAACAGTAAGGAGATAAGAGACTTTGGGCCAGATGTATCAAGATTTTACTTTGCGAGTCTCAAATAGCGAATTTTAAGAAATCGCTATTTCCGGCACGCAAAATATGATGTATCAAAATTGCGAATCGGAAATAGTGATTTCTTAAAATTCGCTAATGCAACTTGCGAGGTCCAAAAACCGAATCGCAAACAAAATTGCGATTCGATATTTGAAAATCGCAAATTGCGAAAACGCTTACCCAGCACAGCCTGATGACATCACAAGCAAGAAGTGAGTCAGCCCATGCTGTTTCCAGGTACCACAGCCACAGGAGCACTCAGATAGTCACAGACCAGCCCCAGGGAGCAAGTGTGGGAGCAAGCTAGGACCTAACGCCAACATGGCCAATGCTGGGAATGGGAAGGAGAAGGGAGAGAGGAAGAGGAAGCTGAAAATCAGTTAGCAAGAATTGGAGGTGCTCACTGAGGAGGTGGTCAGGAGCCATGGCTGGCTCTTTGGGAAGAGCTCACTCCAGGTACCAGAGAGTGAGAAGCGGAAACTTTGGGCTGACATCCGGACCAAAATCTGCGAAGTGGGGGTTGCGCAGCGCTCAGTTGGAAGAAATATGCAGGAGGTGTTACGTCCTGCGTTCCCATGCCAAGGAGAGGGTGGCCAGCAGGCTAAAGGAGGCAAGGGGCACAGGAGGTGGACCATCCACCCAGACACCCTCCCCCCCATGGAAGACCTGATGGAGTCCACACTGCTTCCAGAAGCTGTCAGTGGGGTCACTGACATTGACACTTCTGGCACACCCAGCACCAGCAAAGGTAAGTCCGATAATGATGTGTATCCCCATATGTGCATGTACAAATGCCCCTTAGGAAATAGCAATTATTGCAAAGTAATAAGTAGTCCATTCCACATCTTACATGCGGCACAACAATGCCTTATGGGAGTGGTAGTCCACAACCCTGAGCTGAAAATAGCACATAGATAGCAATTAAGTATACAGACACACAGAAGAACAACACACACAATTCACAGTGATACGATGTAAGTATGCATTTATTACCATTGTGCAACATTTGGTGATACATTCATAAATGACATGCTGCACATTGTCATTGCAGATGGCTCAGGGCCAGCAGCAGCTGAATGTGCCAATGTGGGGCATGCAGAAACAAAGCCACTGTCTGACTCAAACACCAGTGAGTTATTGTGTATAGCCCCAATCAGACGCAGGACAAGGGTGTTACCTCTCCACGAGTTGAACCTGGACTCCGATGAAATGCCGGATGAAGGCCACACACCACCCCCAGAAGCTAGATCCACAGGAAGGCAGCAGTCCCTGCCCCAGCATCACTCAACTTCCCGCAGGAGGCCTCACGATGCAGGCACACAGCACTCAGATGAAGGCGAGGGCCCATCAATCTTTGGTGGCCTTGAAGCTTCCATGCTCAAAGTGCAGCGCCTGCAATACAAAAACATGAGGGCAATGCACAGGCAGTTGCAGTCACACAATGCCAACATGGGTGGACTGCACAAGCAGTTGGAGTCTCTGAATGCAAACATCTGCAAGCTGCATGAGGGACAGCAAACATCTGCAGATAACACCAAGGAACTGACAAATGCCATTAAGGAACTCTACTGAGATCAGGCATGAGCGTGTGAGCCACCACAGGCGCGAACGGCAATTCATGGGAATGTTCAATGGCTTTTGCAGATCCGTAAATCGTCTTGCTACATCAACTGCCCTGATATCACGGCGTGCAGTGGCCGCACAGGTGGAGACAGCACATAGCAGTAGGGATGTTGCACAGGCATTGGTGCAAATGACGAACGTTCTGGATGCTATGCTGACAGCACGCAGTGCTACACCCAGCGAACTGGGCGTTGGAGATACTGAGGAGTCATCTAGCCTCAGCAGTCTTGCAGTCCCCATGATGGATCCTAGCGCTCCACCACATGCTGTGTTGCCCTGTGTGCGAAATTGTATCTCCGCTCTGCTAGTGTTGCAGGATTTAGGTAGGGCGTCATCATGTAGGTGCGTACTGCGTAGGCACTGTCTCCTGCAAGGAACAGAGGGTATAATGAGAAGCTGTGCCATCTGACGTCACACAGCCATCAATGCAACATTGTAAAGTTGGAAATTACCTAGTAGATATCCTTCACCAAAGTCCCCAGCTAGCAGTCTTGTGTGAATCCCGTTGTGGTGAAAGATGTACGAATCATGTGGGCTCCCTGGGTACCTGGCCACGAGATCAGTTATGATGTAGGAGACATTGCATATCACCTGAATGTTCATTGAATGTTGGTTTTTACTGTTGAGGTACACATACTCTATGGTCGATGGTAGACAGATTGCAACATGTGTCCCATCTATGGCACCTAGGACATGGGTGAACTGTGCTATCTGGTAGAAATCGATTTTTGTCTGCTGTATTTCCTGTGGGGTGTGGGGGAATCTGATGTACTGGTGTATCCTGCTCAGCATGGCATTTAGAAATGCATTAAAAAATCTTGAGAGGGCACTCTGTGATACCCCTCCAGCTTCTGCTATGACCCCTTGATAGCTCCCTGAGGCAAGTAGGTGCAGGGAGCATAATACCTGCACATGTGTGGGTATGCTATTGGTTCTGTGTGTTGTGCGCTGCAGTATGGGTTGTAGCTTAGCTATCAGGTCAAGTATCATGGCTGAGCTCAACCTGTAAATCCTCCTCAGTCTGGTCAAAAAGGATAATGCTCTCTGAAAATGCGCTCCTGTCTCCTCCTCCATCTCCTCAAACCTGCCAAGATCCTCATTCTCCTTGCCATGACGTAGAGTGCAGCCATTGTGGAAAAGAGGCTGAGGCATTCTGGGCCTCTTTATATAGGTTGCACCTGGTTACCACCTGATTTCAATCCATGGTAAATTGCATGTGCAAAAGGCCATTCTGCGAATATTCGCAATTTGCGATTTCTTGATGCATCGCATTGCGACATGTTTTTGGGTGTCGCAATCTGCATATCGCAATTTGCGACAAGAAATCCCAAATCTGTATTTGCAAGTCGCTATTCGAGCTCACAATTTGCGATATGCAAATAGCGATTCGGTTTTTCACGTCGCAAATTGCGATACGCAGGTTGCGACACGCAAAACCATGTTGCTTCGCTAAAAATCGCAATTTTTGCAATTCCTTGTTTTTGGTCTGCGGATGCCTTTCATGCACCACAAAACACGTTTTTGCATTAGCAAACAGCCGATTTCTGCGATTCGCACCGTTTGCGAATGCAAAAACGTTTGCTGTATCTGGCCCTTACTTACTAACCTGACTAACTCAAGTAGTGATTTGAAGGAATTGAAGGAACCAGGTATGTGGGAAAAAGTAGGAAAAGGATTTGCTTCATTAGGAAATTGGCTTAGTAATATTTGGAATGGGGTACTACTAAAAATCATACAGTGAATATTGATTGTAATTGCTTGCATGTTAGGAATATGGGGGTTATTTAAATTGTGTTAAAAGATTAAATTTTAAAAAATCTAAAAATAATCAGAGGAGGGAAGAACGAAACAGGGAAAGAATCTATAGGGAAGATTTGAGAAGAAGACAAAATGCTGAGGAAATTGGCAAGAGGGAAAAGTAGTGTGATGACATATTTAGTCACCAGAGGAGAGATTGTTAATGCAAATGGCTTAATTAGAAAATGATTAATGAATGTTTATGTGTTCTAATAATGAATTTGTTAGAAAATGATTTACGTAGAAAAATAATGTGCACGTTTGAAATTGTGACCTCGGAGAATGACCACCAATTTCACGAAATGTACCAAATGAGTGATTAACATACATGAATTATGGAAAACGTATTAAATTTATGTATTAATATGTCATATTGAGAGTTATAAAATACGTCTTGCAATAATTGTAGGCCTTAACTTAACGAGTGTCTTGGCCTAGTCGTGCCAGGCCTCATGCAGAAAGCTGAATTTCTTAGCATCTTATAGAAATATGCTGACGAAGATGAACTGACCGTGAACTGCTCATGGTTTTAATAAAATGCTTACTTAACTAGACCTTTTTGTGAGAACCGATGGGCAGGAGATGATGTTCTAGTAAGTGTAACTGTTGGACCTGGCCCTTTTACAGGGTCATTCCCCAGACTTTTTGCTTTTTGCCTCCTTATTTTTCTGACCTTTGTTGGCTCACGTTTTGACTCTGAGCACTTTTTCACTACTAACCAGTGCTAAAGTGCATGCGCTCTCCCTTACAAAATTGGTATGATTGCATTATACCTAATTGGCATATTTAATTTACCTACGAGTCCCTTGTAAAGTGGTATCCCTATGCCCAGGGCCTGTAAATAAAATGCTAATAGTGGGTCTGCAGCGCTGCTTGCGCCACCCACTGAAGTAGCCTGTCAAGCATATTTAAGGCCTGGTAGCGCAGAGCCTGTGTGCGCAGTTTTCTGCCACAGGGACCTGGCATCTAAATTTACTTGCCAGGCCCAGAACTCCACTTTTACTACATATAAGTCACCCCTAAGGTGTGCCCTAGTTCGCCCTATGGGCAGGGTGCCATGTATGTAGAAGGCAGGACATGTGCCATGTTGCGTGGCCTGTCCTGGTAGTGACAAACAGCCTTACTTGGTGTCTCACTGCTGTGAGTGCTGCCTTCTCATAGGATTGCATTGGAAATGCCCTGCCTTATGTGTAAGGGGTATTGTCTGATTTATGAGGGGTAGTGTAGGCATGTTTGGTACGGTTGTGAAAGTGGTGAGAAATGCTACTTACTGGTGTAGGTGTATTTTTTATTACTATCACAGAAATGCCACTTCTCGAGAGTGCACATTTATCTGTGCTTATGACTTTGGTGTTTTGCAGCTTGCCTCTAATCCACGTCTGGGCAGACTGACAGTTGGGGCCTTGTGCATACTTTTCAGCCAGCCTGAACACAGGGAGGGTGGAGGTGTCACAGAGGTGCATCTATATATTGTAAAGCCTTCCTGGGCTGAGAGATGGGAGAGGAGGGGCACATCTGCATTTGTAAAGGCTGTGCCCTGGCCTTACACAATAGGGTTGTTTACCCCCCACTGATATTTGGAGCCTGTGCTGGAGGAGAGAAAGGGCACTCCCAGAACCTCTCCTCCCCAATGTAAAACACACTGAAAACTTAGTATAAGTAGAGGGGAATTTTCCCCACAATTTAGACATCATTTGACATCACTTTGGACTCCAGGGACCATACCTGGAGCTACACAGGACTCACCAGGACCACCTTGGACTGCTCCTGCTGTGCTGACACCCCCTTGTTGTGATGACCTGCTGCTCGGTTATCCAGTCCTGCGCCCCCCTTCTTCATTTGTAGTCTCCAGAGGCAGGGTGCTGTTACCCCTGACCTCTGTAAAACTTCTGCATCTCAAGGATGCTGCTGCGATTGTGTAGCGCTTCTAGAGCGCTTTTCTGCCTGAAGAAACTCACCACCACAACCCGGGCTGCAGATTTGGCTGTAGCGCTTTTGAAAAGCTCCTCCTAAATACCCCCAGGATCACCGCCGCAACCTGGGCGTTGGATTTTCGTTTAGCATGAGGTCCACGCTATTTCTAGTGCCCCCGGGACACAAGGAGAAGCCAAGCGGAGCAAGTGTGCTCCTGTTGGCACCCCTGGGGCACGGTCCGCTCTTGGGAGTGTCCCTGGGACACCAGCCGCCTCCAATCCTCTCCATATCCCAGCGGCCGCCCGGGAACAACTTCTTACACTCACGCACCACTCGGGGAAGGCACGGGGAGCACCCCCTTCCCCGGTCTCTGCACTAGGAGCAGGATGCTCCTTTTTCTCTTTTACGAAACAGGCATTATTTCTAAAACCGGGAAGGGAGACCTCTACAGAGGTCCCTTCCCGCTCACCCCTAACTGTTGTTTGACCTCGCCTAGCCCCCACCCCAAGGACAGGGTGTGAGGAGGCTGAGGCAGGCCCCCATCAAAATCACGGGCCCCCAGAGCGGCCCGTTTTCTCCCAGGAGAGGGTGCTGATCGCCCCTCTTGCCCAGGAGCACCGCGTGGCCTCTGTTGAGTGCCCAGCAGTGTCGGGGGCCCCCTATGCTCCTCCTTCTAGTCACAGGGAGTGTCTCTTCTACAGGAGACCAGGTACTTTTAGAGATATAGTGGCTCAGTGAGCCTAGTATGGACCTTGGGGGGTTTATATGTTCTACCTGCTTTTCCTGCCATGACATATATGTGCTAATGTTCCTTTTATTGGCATGACATGCTGATATATATTTTTATGACTTATGATATGTTCTCTAATGTTCCTGTTACGGGTATTTATGAGATATTCATGAGTGCATAGAATTCTTACTGTAATTCCTGACTACTGCTTATGTTTCAGAATCCTGAGTACTTACGTGTTCTAATGTGACAACTGTGTATTCTTGCAGAGGATTAGTAACTTGTGTAACGTTCTGACAACTGCTAAGGTAGCAGGGTATTACTTACGTGTAATGTTGGTCTAATTATGTTTTGTGCAATGCAGTTTATTTTTACAAAGCTCAGTGTTGTGTTTACTTTGTGGTGTACATTTTGCATCACGTGTGTTGTGTGTGTTGTGCGAACGCTTTACACATTGCCTCTGGGATAGACCTGACTGCTCGTGCCAAGCTACCCAGGGGGTGAGCAGAGGTTATCTTGGACATGTATCTCCCTTGCCCTGACTAGAGTGGTAGGTTCTGCCTGGCTGAGGTGCATACCCTAGCCAACCAGAAACCCCATTTCTAACACTAACCAATAATGTAGAACGTGCATGAGATGCACTTTCCAAGGACTCAAAGAATGAAGGCACTGACTGGAAAAGAAGATGCAACATTTTTGATACCTGACAACCCGGATAATGAGGACATCGTAAAGCAGATCAATCAACGACATGTGAACTGTGAAATATTAGAGTACATAGATTTGGAATAGTACAACTATTGGATAGAGTCATAGCTTGTGATTAATTGACCAATTGGAAATTGGGGGATAGTCTGGGTAACTTCGATATATTGACATGACAGAGAGACGAGAAGGGAGATGCTAGATGGAGATGTTAGATGCAAAGAGAGCAAGACTACAAGATCGCAGAGGTGATTCGAGATTCTGTCCTTGGGCTCATACTCTTGAGAGCCTGATGTGATGCTGATCGACTGATGACCTGAAGACGAAGACTGACTCTGTTGCTGATCCATACCGAGTATAGGTAGATAGGACAATGAATTATATTTTTGTGCCTTTTCTTTTTAGGTACCAACTGCGCTGTCTAAATAGTCTTCTCAGCTAGATGTTTTTCCAAAATTCTTGTTCTAAATTGTTTTTGCATGAAGTCCCACATGCTGATGCTAATCTGGGTTAGATGAGATTTTTCTTATATGACAATTGACAGAATCAGAGACAAATGGTTGACGGACTGTTTTGCTGAAGTCTATGATTAGAGAAGATCTATTGCCTTTGTTTCTTATGTTGACATTTGCTAATGCTTTAGAATATGTTTTGATGCAAGTTTTGACTAGATTATGTTTTTGGCGTCTTCTAATAAATGAATATGGATTTTGATTGAATTGAATTGCGTTGAATTAATATCATGATTTAGGGGGTCTTTACGACCCCGGCGGTCGGTGGTAATAGTGGCGGTAGTACCGCCAACAGCCTGGCGGTACATACCGCCACTATTATGACATTGGTGTTTTGGCCAAAGCCAAACCACCAATTTAACACACCGACCGCCACAGCGGTAACGACCGCCTGGATGGACACTACAGTCTCCAGCCTGGCGGCCGTCACTAGGCCGCCTATGGCATTATGACCCCGCCCACCACCATGGTTACTGTGGCTTCTGTACCGCCACGAAAACCATAGCGGTAGGCACTATCAGTGCCAAGGAATTTCTTCCCTGGCAATGATAGAGTTCTCCCCCGCCCCCCCCTCCCCAAGGTTCTCCTCCACCCTGTCCCTCCCCCTCCAGACCCCCGACATACACACACCTACACGTACATACATACAGACTCAAACACACATGCATATACACATTCACCCATGCATGAATACATTCATACACACACACAGCAACACTCACAAACATACATACTAGCACACACGCAATCACACGACCCAACATACACGTACACTCACACCCATTTATGCACACACGCATTACACACGCCTCACACCTGCATGCATGCACACAAACACAGTCACACACACCCACACACACACAACACCCTCCACACCCTTCCCTGTTGGAGAACCCGACTTACCTGATTGCAGGGGGTCCTCTGGCAGGAGACGGGATGCAGCATTCTACTGGCATGGGGTGGCGTGGAGTGGTGCTGCCACCATCCGCCGCCATGACCATAGCCAGAATTCTGCCAGCCTTCTGGCAGAATTCTGGCTATGGTCATATTTTGGTGGACGGTTGGTATCCATCGCAACAGTATGTTGGCGACCGCCACCGTGGCGGTAGGAGGCATTTGCTGCCAATGTTATAATGAGGGCCTTAGTACTTAGTATTGTAACTAATAGGGAATTAAAATCACTAAAAGTTATAACCAGTTGTGCTTATTCATGACTGAAAGGTCACGGTGTGACATTTAATTGATTCATTATTAATGATGACTAATGTTTATTGAGTTTTGTATATTGGCCATTTGGAGCGCTGCCAACCCTAGCTAGGATACTCCATGTGAACCAAAAGGTTCATCGACCTATGCGCGTCGCCTTGTAAGTTTACTTATTAAGGACCAGGCGCGCCAACACATTCAACATCTCAGAGCGAGATACATTTGATACATTCAGCCTCTGATGTGGCGTCTTTTTGGTTTAGATCTAAGAGATTACTATTTTTTGAGTTTCAATTTTTGGGGAAAGCTCTGCAACATCTTCCCTGATGCTGCTTGAGCCTCCAACCTTTCGCGGTTTCCCTAGCATTAAGCCACAAGTTCAAGTAATGATAACTCTCCTCATAATTCCCAGCTAGCCTCACAGGTAATTGTGCAGTTGAAACTAGTTTTTTTGTTTTGTCCAGGTTTGACACATCGTTCTCTCTGTTCAAGACATTATGGACTCTGCCACTGGACTGACAGGCAGCTTCCCCTGAACAGGACGAGGATACTTCTGTGCTTCGTGTCAATATGAGGCTACCCTCCTTAGGACTTGCAGCACCATTCCAGCCGCAGAGATTTAAGATTTAGCAGGAGAAATGTTCTCAACAGCCCTTTAGCATGCACATAGGATTTGTCTCTGCAAAAAAAAAAAACTGGTGTTTTTTCCTACTCTTCATTTAAAGTGAATGGTCTTCTTTAAAAAGTGCTGGCAGCAGTTTTCAAACAGTGGAATCTTCTGTGATTAACCACAGCCTCTAAGTAAGCCAAATCATATTTCTCACACGGTCCCCACGTGTATTTTACGTCATGCCAAGCCATGGCCTTTTTCAGAAAAATAATTATACAATATGATTGCTTCCCCACCCATGCCTCCTTTTTGTTTCAAATTTAGCTCCAACAGGAGGTTAGCTGATCGGCCTGAAGTTTGCTTTATAATGGCCATCCTAGAGATATGTTTTTTCAGCAGTGAGAACACGTGCTCGCTCATAGTTGGGGGAATGTTTGTAAATGTGCATTTAAGATTTGTATTTGAGAGGAAATAAGTAGGGGGTTAACAAACACAAGTTCAAACAGCGAGTCATATTCCGTAGGCAGTCTCTAGAGATTCTGATGATAAAGTAAATTAAAGTGGGCTTGAATAGGTGAGTAACTTTTCGTAGCCGAGGGCATCATCTTATTCAATAGGTATCCTATTTGTAATGGAATGTATTTTATTTGCCAGGAGTTTAGCTGCAGTCTAGCTGTCTGGAAAGCCAGGTTCCAGTGAAGTTCTTGTGTTATGTGTGAGCCCCTTCGCATCTCCTATCGGCTGAGGAGAGAAAGCAACAAACGGATGAGACATTGACCTGCGATTGAGCCAGTGTCCAGTAAGGTCTGATAGGAAAAATGTGAGCCAACACCATCCTCACCCATGACTGGTCCAGGGAAGGGTCGTCAATGCATGTTCTTGGATGTCACCTTACACAGTGGAGGCCTGACATAGCACATGAGGTTAGATTTTAGATGGTGTCCTGTTCTGGGTGCGGCAGAGGAGAGGACCTCATTGAAACACTGGGGCTAACCAGCGGCAGTCAGGAGTGAAGCTATAATCTGCACACAGGGGTCCAGAGCTGTCATTGATCCCCAATACCCTAATTATGGCTGTCTTTTACTACCCAATCATGCCCTCATGGCGCAGGTTGCATATAGGGCCCATGGCACCCGAGCCAGCCCTTGCTCGGATAGCTCCCTTGAAGAAAGAAATTTGTTGCTGCTGGTAAACATTAAACATGGAACCATTGCTGCTAGTTAAGAATGCCTTGGTTTTAGGCGATTTTAATCTCCACTTAGAAGATTTTGAGGACCCTAGCATGGTAGATTTTATGAACTTCATGCAGAGCCTGGATTGGCTCTCTGGAGATAGCATACCTTCCCATGGAGCAGGCCATAGGCTAGATGCCATTTTTTCTAGGCCTGGCATGATCTCCAGGAGGGAAATTCAGGAAGTAGATTGGTCTGACCATTTCTTATTGTCATTTACGCTGGCTTGGCCTCTCCCTCCAGCTAGACCCTTATTTAACATGACCTTAAAAAGACCATGGTTTAAGATTAATAAGAACAATTTCCTTCAGGCCTTGAAAATAGGCTGGGATATGGCTGAGCCATTAGTGGGTTCTAAACTGGAGAGTTTTGAATGCGGCCTGGAAAGGGCCATTGATGAGCTTGCTCCTCGGGCTATATCTAATTTTAATGGCCATCGGGCATATTCTGCCCCCTGGTTTTCTGAGGAACTGAAAATTCTTCAAAGAAATTATCGTAAGCAAGAGAGAAAATGGCTCTTGAATAAATCCCATCTTGAAAGAGGATCTCTAAGGGAATCCCTGAGGAAGTATAAAATAGCCATTAAGTTAGCTAAAACAACATATTTTTCCAGAAAAGATAAGAGGGGCCCTGAATGCCCCGAGGGAACTATTTAAGACAGTGCGCGCCTTAACCTCTCCTTCTGTAGCAGCCACCCCTTTGGAGAACTCACTGCAATTTTGTCAATCAGTGGCAGACTTTTTCCACAATAAAATCATCAATCTGTTAAATAATTTTTGTCCCCCACTCCCTGTCTGGACAGAGGATGTGAACATAGGTTCCGTATGTACGGCTAAACCTCTGAACACTTTGGATAATTTTCAGCCGCTCTCCGTAAACACAATTAGAGACTTTCTTTTGGCCCTTAAATCAGGTGCACCTACAGATCTTGGCCCACCTCGGGTACTTAAGCTAGCTCCTCAGATGATGGCCAAGGCATTGGAACCGGTGTATGCAGAGATTCTTCAGGAAGGAATCTTTCCTGATATCTGGAAGCAGGCTACCGTCATTCCACTCATTAAAAAATCAGGGAAAGATTTGGCAGATCTGTCCAATCTCCGCCAAGTTTCGTTACTCCCTGGGCTGTCTAAAATATTAGAAAAACATCTTAATCAGGAGCTGTCTGCTTTCCTACAGGAGAATGGTGGATTAGATCCCTCACAGCATGGCTTTCGGGGTGATCATAGTATGGAAACGGCACTTATTTCCACCTCAGATATGATTCGGAGAAGAGGCGACGGGGGTGAGGGGTCGATTTTGGTTCTACTAGATCTTTCAGCAGCATTTGACACCATCTCTCACTCTACTTTATGTAACCGGCTGGTCCAAGTTGGAGTAAGAGGGAAGGCCTTGCAGCTCCTCAGCTCTTTTTTGTTGGACAGAACCACAACGGTAGCGTGCGGGGATTATAAGGCCTCTCCCTTCCAACTCCCTTGTGGCGTCCCACAGGGTTCCTCTCTTAGTCCGACACTCTTTAATCTTTATATGTCTCCATTGGCTAATCTGGTGCGCTCATTTGGGGCTCAGATCGTCTCTTACGCAGATGATACTCAGCTGATTGTGCCCATTTCACATAATGTGAAGGACACAAAGGAAAATGTTCAATGCTGTATGCTAGCAATTAATAAATGGATGACTTGTAAGTGGTTGAAACTCAATGGGGACAAAACAGTGATCATGTACTTTGGGGGTAAAGATTCCCCTTGGGATAATAACTGGTGGCCGCCCGTATGTGGGGGCTGCCCTTCACCGGTACCAGCTGCCAAAAACGTGGGCATCTTATTTGATGATTTATTGTCTTTTAAATTACAGATTAATCATCTGGTCAAGGTTTGCTTCTGGACACTAAAAATTCTCAAGAAAATTCTTCACCATTTGGAGGAAGACCTTAGACGCCCGGTCCTACTGGCGTTGGTCACCTGTAGACTAGACTACTGTAATTCTTTGCTGCTTAATGCTAATCAATCCTCTCTGGATAAATTGCAGTCTATTCAGAATGTGGCAGCCCCCCTAACTTTAAATATGCCCCACTTTTCTTCTGCTGCTAGGTGTGTGACATCTCTTCATTGGCTCCCAATTAGGAAGAGAATTATGTTTAAGACACTCTGCCTTACGCATAAGGCATTTCAGTCGTTGGGATGTGATTATCTAAAATCCACTTTTTCGTTTTATCAACCCCCGAGACATTTGAGATCTGCTTCTAGATTTAGGATCAAGGTCCCACGCTGCAAAAAAGCGAGATGGGGAGATCGCGCTTTTTCGGTGCAAGCATCCAGACTGTGGAATGGTTTGCCGCTCCCGATGCGACAAATACGGAACCATTTGGTCTTTAGGAAGTGCCTTAAAACCTGGCTCTTCGCAAACTAATTAGTAGTGACATTCTGGAATCGTTTTTCTGCATTTATGGTCTGCATAGCGGTTCGATGCTTCCGCCAGAACGCGCTCTACAAATAATCCAATCCAATACAATACAATACAAACAAAATGAGACAGCAGGGGGTACTCTTCGCAGGTCAGTCTCCAGCTGCTACATCACTATTATGCCTCTGACCGCAACCTCTCCTCCCTCCCCGCTTCTCCAGCATCACCCCCAGCTTGCCTCCATCGTGCTGGTGCTGTGAGGGCCGCGGAGTGCCCAGCAGCAAGCGACCGGTAACAGAAACACTCCACATCAAAATGTTCCGTTGCTCCACACACCTGGGAAAACCTCACAAGGCTATTTCTTTACAAATCAAACAATTAATCAATCAAGTACATCACTGACCCTACCATTGCTTGATATCGCCATAGGGGGAATTAAAGGCATTCCCCCCCATTAATACAAAACATGGAAGAGTCCATGTACAAAACGTAACAGTACCACGTTGTTTGTTGGGGTGGGGAGGGGGTGTTGGTGTGTGGCAGAAGAGGACAACTAAAGGGACTGATAAGGTGTTAACTGTGTCATGGTAAAATTGATTAGCAGTTCTTTAAACGGAATCACTGGTGCCAAGGTAGAGGGACTGCTGTCTTCAGAACCTCAATGCAGAGAGCTACTTGAGCCCCTGTAAAGATTGGCGCCCTGGGCCCAGCTCCTCCATGCCAAAAGCCGATCCTGTGTGGCACTTTGCTATGCTAGAGGAGGACTTGACACTGCTCCTGCAAAGTGAAGAACCTTCAGTAAAGGAGAAACTTTCATATAGGTTTTGGTTAAAAATTGTACCTTTAAAACTTACAAACTTCATCACGTTCAAAACAGTGATTGACAACAGACACAGACAATGAATGTGTAAACTACTATAGGCAAAATATATATTTACTTTTAAAAGTCTGTCGTCAAATTAGTTCAAATAAAGGTTTATTGACAGCAATAAATAGATGCTGCTAACCCAACATAAGGATAGAAAATATTATCCCTGGCTGACTGTATGTTACACGTGGCAAACGTTCATGAAAAGCAGGGAAAGCTTTCTAAAAGACGCAATTTAAGTCTGCCCCTGGGATGTGAATAATAATGTAACCCTGCCAGTCAGAACTATCAAGAAATGACCTACAGCACAAGTTACATCATCGCTGTTTTTTCTCTTTTTAAGAGTATTTATAATCAGGTCTTTTCAACCAGGCAGACATGAGTCACAGCAAGTAATGGCATTGCTTGTCTTGAATAAATAACACAGGCTGGTGACATATGCTTAGCACATTTATTATGGAAGTAACAAGTAAAAAACAACAGAGGAGTGCACATTACGCCATGCTAAGCACAGCTCTGCAGGCATGTGATATGAGACACGGCTGAGATAACTGGCAGCTCCACAGAAGATGGCGATTTGGGGTTAGCAGAAGACGCGCTTTGAATTTCTGTTAGGATTCGATGCTCTCGAGTGCACCCGAGAGACAACGGGATACTGTAAAGAACGAAAATATCTCCGCATTTAAAACATGTACATAAAAGAGACAAAGGGAGATAAAAAGAGATTTGATGAGACCAAAGCGAGACCTTCACTTACGGAGTAATTATGAGTACCCCGCATTTTGCATTTTGCATTTTGATCCAGTACAATGCAGCCCACCACCACCTCTGTTACGAGCCCTAGGGAATTCTTCAAGACTCCTATTTAGCAGTGGTGCTGGAACAGTTCTCAGAGGTGATTTGCTGTCATTAATGTCACATCCCTGAAGTCATAGAGATTGCGAGAAATCCAAACTTCACACACAGAGGTGTAGCAAATTAGCCACGCCCATTGAGGAGAACAGTGGTAATGGTTTTGTACCTACCCATTGGTGCATTTGAAGCACACTGTTCCAAATATAATACTAAAGCATGGTGAGGTAGCACACTGTTGTTTACAGATGGCACATTTACCATTGAAATGGATGTCAAATCTACAGAGACATGCAGCTTTAATGATAAAATTATATAGGGCACCAACAATTAATGAAGTTTATGATTTATTGCGTAAATACTTAAAATCATTGCAATAATACAAGAGACATTAAAAGCACCATAGAACAATTAATACTTTCTTACTTTATTTGAGGTTTTTAGTCCAGGTAAGCCCTGTTTGTGTGTTAATCGTCTTGAGATGTATGCTCTTAGTTACTGGAACACTGAGTTGCTGCCTGTTAAAATTAGACTTTTCACAAAGTGGATCCGGGTGAGTAAACCTCTGGAAGTGTATATATATATATTTTTTTACTGGTAAAATATAAATAATTCAAAGGAGAAGTATGCTGATGCTGCGGCCGCTACTCCTAAGCCTGGAGCTGACAGTGTTTATTTCCTATGCCATCTGAGGGCTTGTATTCTCCTCTTGGTTTTTTTGTGGCAAGTTTTAAGGAATGTTCTGTTTTTAAAATACGTTTTGCAAAAAAGGCCATATGTTGCGGAATCAGTCCTTTTAGATTAAACAGGATAGCCTGCCAGCATGTTCTGATATCATTAGCATTGAAAATGTTTTTCAGATACAGCTTTCTCCAGGGTAGTAGAGAAGGGCAAATACAAAGGATGCATATGAAGCCTTCCCGGTGATGTGAGCAAAGTCAGCATTATCTATTGTTTGTGGGTCTAAGCCATTTTGGTTCGGCCTCCAATGCAGGTTGTAGTCCAAGTCTGGCATGGAGAACTTTTATTTTTAGTGACATTTTTAGTATTTCTGCCATGTATGGTTGTGCTGTTGGAGCCTTATATGTATTAATGGTCATCCAAGAGTGAGACTGATTTCTGAACTTGTCTTTGTCCTTGCTCCAAGAGACCATCTTGATTTGTTTGTTTAGAAGTTGCTTGACATTTTTATGGGGTAAAGACTTTTGCCATAGGTCCTCTGCCTGCAGATGCTTCATGGTGAGATCAATTCTCTTTAGCCATGGATTTGCGACTTCCCCCTGAATTGTGTTGATTTCCTCCCAAATCAGTGCCTTTGGTGGGTTTGGTTGGGCCTGACTTAGCATGGAAGCATACTTGAGCAATGCCCCGTCTTGTACTAATGTTTGATCTTGCAATTCGAATTCCAACCTAATCTGAGCTGGTGAGGAGCTGTGTGGAAGGCGGAAGAGAAGGCGAAAGACCTTGCTTTGTGCATTGTTTATGAAGTCGTTCAGTTTGCGTGGATATATTTCCTAGCCGTATGTTAGGGCTGGCAGGAATTTTGATTTTATCACTGTAAGGCAGAGTTCTTCAATCTGGGGGTCGCGACCCCCAGGGGGGCCGTGGAGTCCTGGAAAGGGGGTCGCGCATTCCCCCAGCCATCCTCAAAATGCCTCAGCTGAACTTTGAGTCTCCTGTGCTGTGAAAGCCGCACAGACAGCTAAGGAGGCCTTCCCAGGTTGTGTGCTTCCTGAATGAAATGCAAATGTGCTCTACGAGCTCATCTGCAAAAATTAAAGGGTGCTTGGGAGCAGCTTTAAATGACACAAATATTTATTCACTTTGAGGGTAGTGCAAAGAGTTAACAACTGCGATGTGAAGTGCGTGCTTTTAATTGTAATTGTATTTCCACAGTGCTTACTTCACCTGGAGGTGTTGAAGGGACAGCTATTAATAACATTTTTAAAAAAAGGTATTGCATATGCTCTTGTATTTCTTAAATCTACATTCTGGAATCACAGTTTTATCTTAAACCTTTTTGTAGTGGCCTATTTTATACTGTGTGTAATGCAAGTATAAAATAATGCCTCACATATTCACAGTGCTTTCTGTCACAGGCTGTGACCTCATGGCCCTAAAAATACACAAGTCACTATTCTCAACTGCACTAACCAAGATTTAGTTCTGTCGCTCTCTGATTACACGCAGACCTCTGCAGTGTATTAACTAATAGAGGTTTCATAATGCACTACAGTGCATTTACCAATGAGTAGCAACTTTCTTTTATTTATTTTTCATTTAAGCTGGCTGTTATTTTATATGTAGTAACCTGACAGTGAAAGACCTAAAAAAAAAACATAGAGAATATTTTGAGTTTATTTATGAGAGACTTGCGCTGCTGGAGCATCACTTTTTTTGATGCTCCAGCGGCACAAGCCTCTCAATCATACTTATGAGGTGACGCAAAGCCCTCCTGAGTGGCTTTGAATGGCGTTGTAGATATGGAGTAAGGCAAAGCAGTGCAAGCTGCTGCATTGCCTTACTTTGCGTCGAGGAGGCGTTCCATGGAAGTAGTGGTGGGTGTTCCCATGCAACATGCATGGATTTTGACACTGCCCCAGATTTACAAAATCACATAAACTGGAGTGGTGTCAAAATCTTACGCCTCCCCAGAGCAGGCATAATGAGGAGAAACGTTTAAATTTCTCCTTGTTTTTACCTCTTTCCATGTGTGTTGCTATCTGCCGCACATATAGAAAGAGGTACAATGCCTCTCTGGATTGTTTTTGTGCCAGAAGGTGCCCCTTCCTGCACAAATACAATCCTGCCTATATTGGCGCTAGGCAACAATTGTGCGCCAGCGCGGGGGGAAAGGACAGAAAAGCACTGTATTTCCTAAATACAGTGCATTCCTGCCCTTTTGTATTGGCGTGGGGCAGTGTAGCAAGAGGACTTGTGGCACTGTCCTATGCCAAATACTCATAAATGAGTACCTTTGTTTTTAGCCACACTCTTGACCACGCCCCCACACTCACTGACCTTTGGTTTGCTAAACACTGTTTAATATTATTTCCTCACAGTAAAAATGATTTGCTGTGGGAAATGGGGATGTTTATTATTGTTGTTGATGATGAGGAGTACCAGGTTCTAGAAATTTTTATCAGAAGGGGGTCCTTACACCTAAATTTTTTTAAGAGGTGGACCTGGCATCAAAAAGTTTGAAGACCTCTGCTGTAAGGAGTGGAAACCAGGTCGGAGTTTATAATTTTGAGGCCAGGGCTAGGACTGATGCAAGTAGAGACGCCAACCTCACTTTCAGGGTGTTTAGGTGCAGGTGATGCGACCAGCGCTCCTGTAGCCAGACGCCAAGGTATTTATAGTGTCTACTTCTTTCCACAGATTGATTCCCACAGAACCATTTATTTTTCTGATCCATTTTCCAAATATGATTACCTTGGTTTACTATGCATTTACCACCAGCTCATTAGTCGTGCAATATTGATTGAAGGCGTTTATCACTTTTTGGAGCCCTGTACCTGAGAGATTCAGTAAGACGTTGTCATCAACATATAGTAATGCTGTTAGGTGATAGTTACTCAGTTTGGGTGGATGGGAGCTCGTGGTGTTTAGTTGTGTGCACAGATCTGCCAGGTAAAGATTGAAAAGCATTGGAGCCAGAACACAGCCCTGTTTAACACCTCTGTCTATCTGAATTCTGGCCGACACTCTTCCATTATTTCCAACTTTCACCCTTGCCCAGTTTTCTGAGTACAGAAGCTGTATTCCTTTTAGCAGCTCTTGCGGGATTTTAAGGTTTGCTAGTTTCTCCTACAGATTGTTCCGGTCTACTGAATCAAAGGCTTTGGACAGGTCCATGAAGCATGTGTAAAGGGCCATTCTTTATTTGTATATTTTTCAGCGAGCATGGCTAGCATTATCAGGTTGTCAGAGGTGCTTGCCGAAGGCACGGAAGCCAGTTAGATTCAGAGGTATTAGATTGAATGTGCTAGTCCATTCTTTGAGATCGTCGAGCAGGAGACCCACAAATATTTTTCCGTCAATGTCAAGCAGTGATATTAGCCGATAGCTCTCTGGGTTTCCGTAGGGGCCCTTCTTGTAGATTGGGTGGAAAATTGCCCTTTTCCAGGAATCCGGAATTTTGTTTTCTGTGCTGCTGGCATTGTAGAGGTTGCAGAGCAGGCCAGTCCAAAGGGCAGGGTGGTGTTTTAGTATTCCCGTTCGGAGACCATTTGGCCCAGGAGCCCCACTCTTTCTGCAACGTTGTAGTTGTTCCTTGGCATTTTGGATTTCGAATGATAATGGCTTTGCCTCCCTGCTTGCGACTGGAGATAGCTTCTCTGTATTGGGGCTACCGTAGAGGTTGGAGATGTGTTCAATCCACTTTCTCTCTGGGACCGCATTACTTTGGATCCCAATTGACTTGCGTTCCAGCTGATTGGCTATAGACCACAGCGATCGAATGTTCTTTTCTTTAGTGGCTTCCACAATTCTGATCCATTCCTGATCTCTGTGGGCTTGCTTTGCTTCCCATATTGCCTTCTTGTATTCCTTTCTTAGTTCATGAAAGGTACTCTGGTAGCTGTTACCTGGTGGTTTAGGAATCTGGTAATTTTATCAAGCTGTTGTATTTGTTGCCTTAATGTCTACGTGAACCAACCTCTTCTGCTTAGTGGTGGTCTGTCCTTGAATGGTTTATTAGGCTCTAGCTGGTTCCTTTCCGTAATGATGTTAATATGGCCTCCCATTTTGAAATTTTGTCCGCCTATTCTGTTTGATCCAACGTTAAGTTGGCTTTCCACACTTCATATTCCTCCATGCACTTGCTGGACCATCTTATGCGATGGAGGTGACTTCCTGGGTCTTGTTCAACTATCCTCTGTAGTGGTGCAGTAAGAGCGTTATTATTTGCTATTTTCATTGTTTGAGGGTGATGGTCACTTTTGCATCTCATCTTTATCCTGAAGTCTTGGAAGTGCAGTCTAGGGTAGAAGCGGACTTCATGGTGGTGTGGCTCAGGTTCATGGGACGTCTTTAGGAAATATACTGATTAGGGCCCTTAGTCCTAGTGCCTCTAGGAGTCTGACCAGGGGGTAATCGCATTTGTCCTTATCCTTAAAAGGCAATTCTTGTGGTTGAATGCCCAGGCACTGGTCCAGGGCACCTTCTCTGGAGCTTCTTTTGCCATGATTGGCCATGTTAAGATTGAAAACACCTGTGATGATCCAGGGGGCGGTTTCGAATGCAGTTTTTAGAGATAGTAACTCTTTTTCGGTTGTGTCTAGCAGATGCTGGTTACGCGTCACGTTAGGGTTGATATAAATATTTATTGTTAAGATGGACATGGCTTTTTGTTCCAACATCCAGTTTTCGATAATGATAGCTAACATGTGAGCTGACTTCAGGTCTATGATCATAGCATTGAAAGATGTGCGTGTGGTTACATAGATTGAAAGGCCACCTTTAGGGTGCCCTTTGGGTTTTGGTCTGGCTGCTGGACTTAGGAATTCATCAAATCCAGCTAACGTGTTTTCAGATATTTTCCAGGATTCCTGTAGGCATATGATGTCAAAGTCGTTCAAGTAGGCTTCCAAATTTGGGTCTTGCATGATTTTGTTGGCCCCTCCAATGTTCCAGGATATAATGGGGGTCATTACGACCCTGGCGGTCGGCGGAGAAGCGGCGGTCTTACCGCCAACAGGCTGGCGGTAAAAAATTTGAAATTATGACCATGGCGGTTACCACCATGGTCATCCGCCACTTCTCCGTTCCGCCCGCCAGGGCGGAGACGACCGCTGGGCTGGAGACTTAGGTCTCCAGCCCGTCAGTCATCACAATACTGCCGGCGGTATTATGACCCGGCTGACCGCCATGGATTTCATGTCGTTTGGAACCGCCATTAAATCCATGGCGATAAGCACTATCAGTGCCAGGGAATTCCTTCCCTGGCACTGATAGGGGCCTTCCCCTACACCCCCCACCACCCCTGCCATCCCCCAAAGGTGGCAGGAGCCCCCACCCCACCCCTACCCCGACATTACCATACATATACACACCCGACACGCACTCAGGCACCACCAACACATATACACGCACACACACCAACATACATGCCAACTGCCACACACACAGTCAAACACGCACACCCTCATTCAGACATACACGCACACATCAATACAGACATACAAACAGACAGATACGCACTCATTGCCAAACACACAACCCCCCCGCATGCATACACGCACTCACACACTCCCTCTACATACATACACGCACACCCCCATGCACGCAGACAACACACAACACGCACCCCCTCCCCTAACGGACGATCAACTTACCTGGTCCGCTGATCCTCCGGGAGGGGACGGGATCCATGGGGGCTGCTCCACCGCCACCACACCGTCAACAGAACACCGCCACGCCAAATCACAGGACGTGATTCGGTGGGTGATGTTCTGTTGACGTGGAGGTGGAGCAACCTTCACTTCCCCGCCGCCCGCCAGTATGGCTGCTGGCGGGTCTCCGTCCCAAAAAGTTCAGAGGGCTGCCAGCAGTCATAATGCGCCGAGCGGAAAACCGCCACCACTGGTGGTCTTCAGCACGGCGGTCCCTCGGCGGTCTTGTAAAAAGACCGCCGAGGTCAAAATGACCCCCTATGTTTGTGACCCACAACTTGCTTATGGACAGCGTTAATCCAGTTGGGATCGTTTTGGCAGAGGGGCTTCCGGTTCTGACATTATGCTGCAAGGTTCCGTCAGGATCGAGAAGTGGATCTGTACCAGCTGCGTCCTTCGTCTTGCAGTCTTCCTTCCTGACAACGCCTTATCTGTGAAATGCCCTGGGCGATGGATATCGTGATCTCTCTTGGGCTCTTGGTGAAGGTAGGAGATGCCCCTTTAGCTTGTTGCAAGAAGGATTGCTGCGTGGCTGTTTGGGAAATAGTTATTTAGAAGTTGTCCCTTTTTTTGGTCTCTTCTTGTGGGATTAGAGAGGTATTTTGCTTTACACTCTTCCTTTAGCTCTATGCCCCATTCTTTGAATGTCTCTGATTTGGACCGTACTAACTGTATTACTTCTGTGCTGTTGAAGCAGACTTCAGTACTTTCGCTCATGTCGCCTTTTTTTGGTGTTACGAAGCCCACGTATTGCAGATCTTTACTACATATTGTTTCTAGTCCTTGGATTGCGCTGCAGATTCTCAGAAGATTGCCTCGATTGAGGATGTCCCAAGGGCCCTCAGATTTGTAGGAAGGGCAAAAAGTGAGGGTATAAGCACCCCCGACTTTTGGAGGTGTGGGCTTGATTGTCGATTTCATGCTGTTTGTGGTGTGCAGGGCTGATGTAACTGCGGCATATATGGTTGCCTTTTCTTCTGGTTCAGTGACCACTTGATTCATTATAAGTATTATGATGCTGGTGATTTCGAGGATTTGAGTAGGACATCCTTGCTTTTGTAGTCTGATATGTAGACTCCCCGTGGGTGGGAGCACCGATCCGCTTGCTGGAGCACTCAGTCCTTTCCAAGAAAGGATACCTGTGTGTGCACCTGGCCTTGGTCTGAGTAGAGCTGGTTCTTGCTGTGTTCTTGTTGACTTGTTCTATTCTGGTGTGTCATTGAGATGGGGATGTGTCTGTGATTTAATCCAGAAATGTCAGTTTTCTCTGTTGATGGAAGCTGTGTGGTTGTTTCTGGGGTTACAAGTTGTGTCTGGGTTTTGGGTCCTAAGTGGTTTGGTTGTAATCTGTTTGAATCTCCTATTGAGATTTTCGGGCCAAGTCCCCCCATGATCTTAAGTCCAGATTGTCCTGTTCTTCCTTCTTCTTGCTGCATTGTAGGATTGTTCCTGGGCAGTGGGGTCAGCCACTGGTCTGATGTAGTCAGCGGCTTTGTGTCACCCGATTGGGCAGCTGTAGATTGCTTTTGTTTTGCCCTTGGGTTTCCTCTTCATGAGCTGTGATGGCTGTGGTTGGAGGGTTGCGAGTATTTACTTTCTGGCTCCATCACTGTTTTATTGTGCATTTTCCTGAGAAGTTTTTTGTTTCTCCTGGAAAGGACTGGAATGAAGGGGCCTTTCGTGGCTGTGTGTTCCTGGTTTGATCATTTAACTGAGGATCCTAAAGACTGTGCTGGGCTTGCTGAACTTGCTGCATCTTGGGCTGGGTGGCTTGCTGTTCTTTTCTGCAGGTTGTTTGCGCTTTGTGGGCACTGTGGGAGCTCGTTCCCGTTTCCCCGCTGGAGCAGTTCCTCTTTTAGATCTGTCACTAGTATGGACACAACTGATGGCAGCTCTTGGAGTTTATCCAAAATTGGCCCACTGTGACACTGGTATGTCTGGTTAACCTTGCCCTTGTCGGCCTCCAAGCAGAACTGTGCTCTTCGAATCAGCGCATTTAATTTGTCCAGCTTACTTTCTATTGCCATTGTGGTGGTTGCCAAACTTTGCAAAATTTCGATATGGATGTCTAATTTGTCTGTGTTAAAGATTGTTGCGTTGGTTATGGCCGTTAGAGTGCTGTTTAGGGCATCCCATCCAGTCAACAGGGTGTCCTTCGGGTTGTCCTTCATGTCCATGGGGCTATGGTTTTGTGCTGATTCCAGTGCCTGTTCTCTGATAGTACGAGGATTTTTGATGCTCTTTTCTATGTGTGAGAGGAGAACGTCCTCTCCCTCTCCTTCTTCCTCCCCTCTCCCTCTCCCTCTACACACTGCTCCTCTTCTTTGTTGAAGACCTATTCTAATTCTTCCTGTGTGAGGGTGACCTCCCAGCAGGGGGAGGTTGAGTATTTTGCTAGGGCTGGTGCTAGTGGCGCTGGACCCGATATTTCCTGGTTTTCCTCTATGCTGTTTTCTTTGGGGTAGTGGTTTCTGGGTGTCCCACCACCACCCCTGCCTTTTATCACTATTATTGGAGATACAGGGGGTTCCCACTTTTGAGGCTGGATGGTGTGCTCAAGTGGATGGTCATGAGGTGTATGGCAGGGCTGCGTGCTTGATGCGCTTGGGATGGACAAGTCCGGCATGGATTCCTGTGCTGTTTTATTTGGGGGAGCAACTTCCCAGGAGGTACTCAGTGTAATGGCACTGTCACTGAGGGATCTCCTATTTGACTGTGGTCTTCAGAGTGTTCCTCCAGGAGAGGGTTTGCGGCAGACGGTTTTCTCCAGTGGTGTGAAGTACTTGTCTATTCCTTGGCCCCTCGTGCTTCGGCATCCCCCATGCACCTGCGTTTGCTCACCAGGGGTGCACACCTTTGGCTCCTCTGCATCATTTGCCTTCTGGGGTCTACCTCTTTTGTGTTTTGATGCCTCCTGGCACGCTTCATCTTTCCCCGCTATGCCTATTGGGTGCTGTTTTCTCTTTTTTCTTTAGGTTTTGGATCCTGTCGTGGGCACTTAGGAGGAGAAAGCTGTGTGTTCTCATAGTCACTTGCTGTTCCCACTCGCTCTGGGTGTCTGTTGGTCATGGTTGATGATATCGTTGGTGATTGGGGAAATGGATTTCAGTGGTGTGGCAGCGCACGTACCTTGATTCCCAGAAGCGCCCCCTTCTGGTCTTGCTGTAAGCCTGCTGAGCTGCTGGGCTGCAGGGCTGCTGATGAGCTGCTGGTGGGGCCTTCCGGGTCTTGCTGAGTCTTACTGGTTGTCTAGTTGTGGTCCTGATTGATCTGGTGGGGGCCAGTTGGCCCCTGCTGGGACCTGCTGGGTCCTGGCCTTGCTGTGTGGCCTGAGGCAGGGGTGAATTGCGTAGCACCCCCAAGAGAGTGTTTTTGGTGAGATGGTTACACCAGCCTGCCCACAAGCTGCACCCAGACCTGGCTGGGCCGCTTACGTGGAGGGCAGGGCTCTCTCTTGGTGGCACCCGCCTACAGCTGCTGTGCTCGCACTGTACTCCTGCTTCTCCTGTACCCCTGCTTTACTTGCCTTCTCTCTCCCTCTCCTCTCCTGCTTCCTGCCAGGCACGGATGCAGCGGGAGTTCCCCCGTTGCTGTCGCTGAGGGAGTGTAGCGGCGTACACCTCAAGTCCCCTCAAGTTCCCCTTCCGGGGCACTGAGGGGTCTCGGAGGAGTTCTTTCCAGGCTGCATGCGTTCAGTACGGAGCTTCCGCAGGAACGGTTCTCAGACCTCGACAGTGAGTTTTGACACTTTCACCCCGTTCTATGGACCGAATGCAGAGCCACCATCCGGAGCACACTGGCTTTCTCCCAAATGGCATCAACAATAGATAACATGTGCATTTCAGATAGTATTTGTCAGTTGCGCATCACCTGATTAAAGTCTCAATTTGTTTCAATCATACTAAAACTTTTATTTCTACCACACTTCAGAAGTACAAAAACATGCTTAATTTATGGTTTATAAGGGAGTGCTATATTTTGAAATATCTATACAGTTCATTTACATGTATTTTATGTAAAAGTAGACAGACTGCGGCCTTTCCTTTCAAATCCCATGTATGCCAGGCAAAATTGTCACATTGTTGTAGGAGGCTGTCCTGGCTTATAGTGGGTACCTTGTGGTACTTACACCTTGTGCCAGGTCCAGTTATCCCTTATAAGTAGATTAGAGGTGTTCAAGCAGCTTAGGCTGATAGAGGTAGCTATAGCAGAGCAGCTTAGGCTGAACTAGGAGACATGCAAAGCTCCTGCAATACCACTTATATTACTTAGCACTATATCATAAGAAACACAATACTCAGAGTTACTAAAATAAAGGTACTTTATTTTAGTGACAATATGCCAAAAGTATCTCAGAGGATATGCTCCCTTAGGAGGTAAGTAATATACACAGAATATACACACACAACCAAAATCAGGTAGGTAAACAGTTAGAAAGGTAGTGCAAACTCTGTAGAACACAATAGAATGCAATAGTGAAAAATAGGACTAGGGGCAACACAAACCATGTACTCCAAAAGTGGAATGCGAACCACAAATGGACCCCAGGCCTCGTTGTAGTGTGTAAAGGGTCGCTGGGAGTGTATGAAAACACTAAGGGTGTCCAAGGACCCCACCCCAAGTCCCTGAAAAGTAGGAGTAAACGTACCCTACTACCCCAGAAAGACAGTAAAGTCGAGATAGGGGATTCTGCAAGGACAACAACTGACTGCGAAGCACTGAAGATGGATTCCTGGACCTGAGGACCTGTAAAGGAAGGGGACCAAGTCCAAGAGTCACGCAAGTGTCCGGGGGGGGGGGCAGGAGCCCACTAAACCCCAGATGAAGGTGCAAAAGAGCCAAAGATTCTGCAACAACGGAAGGTGCCAGGAACTTCTTCTTTGGTCAGAAGATGTCCCACGGCGTGCTGGAGGATGCAGAGTTGTTTTCACAAGGAAAGACCGTGAACACGCCTTGCTAGCAGCAAGAGTCGCCGTTAAAGGTTTTGGGTGCTGCCAGGGCCCAGGAAGGTCACCCCTTGGAGGAGGGGACAGAGGGGGCGCTCAGTAACACAGAGAGCCCACGCAAATTCAGGCAGCACCCGCACAAGCACCTTAACAGGCGTTCAGAAGACCTGAGTACGACGACTCAGCACAACAAAAGGCAGTTCCACGAAGTCAGAGTCCAACTCACCATGTTGGGCAATGGAGGACGGAGTGCTGGGGACCAGGCTAGGCTGTGCATGAAGGAGGTCTTGCAAAAGTGCACAGAAGCCCTAGCAGCTGCAGTTCACGCAGTACACAGGATTGCTGTCTGGCATGGGGAGGTAAGGACTTAACTCCACCAAATATGGACAGAAGGGCCACTGGACTGTCGTGGACATATGGATCTAGCTCCTGTGTTCCAGGGACCACGCTCGCCAAGATTGGAGGGGACCCAGAGGACCGGTGATGCAGAAGTTTGGTGCTTGCGTTAGCAGGGGGAAGATTCCGTCGACCCACAGGAGATTTCTTCTTGGCTTCCAGTGCAGGGTGAAGGCAGACAGCCCTCAGACCATGCACCACCAGGAAACAGTTGAAAAAGCCGGCAGGCTGAGGTGCTACAATGTTGCTGGTAGTCTTCTTGCTACTTTGTCGCGGTTTTGCAGTTGTCCTGGAGAAGTCAGCGGTCGATCCTTGGCAGAAGGTGAAGAGGGAAGTGCAGAGGAACTCTGGTGAGCTCTTGCATTCGTTATCTGGTGAGATACCCACAGGAGAGACCCTAACTAGCCCTCAGAGGATGATTTGCTACAGAAAAAGGTAAGCACCTATCAGAAGGGGTCTCTGACGTCACCTGCTGGCACTGGCCACTCAGGGCTGTCCATTGTGCCCTCACACCTCTGCATCCAAGATGGCAGAGGTCTGGGACACACTGGAGGAGCTCTGGGCACCTTCCCTGGGAGGTGCTGGTCAGGGGAGTGGTCACTCCCCTTTTCTTTGTCCAGTTTTGCACCAGAGCAGGGCTGGGGGGATCCCTGAACCAGTGTAGACTGGCTTATGCAAGTAGGGCACCATCTGTGCCCTTCAAAGCATTTCCAGAGGCCAGGAGAGGCTACTCCCTCAGGCCCTTCACACCTATTTCCAAAGGGAGAGGGTGTAACACCCTCTCTCAGAGGAAATCCTTTGTACTGCCTTCCTGGGACTGGGCTGCCCTGGCCCTAGGGGGGCAGAAATCTGTCTGAGGGTTGGCAGCAGCGGTAGCTGCAGAGAAAACCCCGGAAAGTTAGTTTGGCAGTACTCTATGCTGGAGACCCAGGGATGCATGGAATTGTCCCCCCAATACCAGAATGGTATTGGGAGGACAGTTCCATGATCCTAGACATGTTACATGGCCGTGTTCGAAGTAACCATGGTGATGCTACATATAGGTATTGACCTATATGTAGTGCACGCGTGTAATGGTGTCCCCACACTCACAAAGTCAGGGGAAATTGCCCCGAACAACATGGGGGAACCTTGGCTAGTGCCAGGGTTCCCTCACACTTAGTAACTTTGCACCTAACCTTCACTAAGTGAGGGTTAGACATATAGGTGACTTATTAGTTACTTAAGTGCAGTGTAAAATGGCTGTGAAATAACATAGCCGTTATTTCACTGAGGCTGCAGTGGCAGTCCTGTGTGAGAAATGCTGCAGCCCATAGGGATCTCCTGGAGCCCCAATACACTGGGTACCTAGGTACCACATACTAGGGAATTATAAGGGTGTTCCAGTGAGCCAATCAGAATTGGTCAAATTAGTCACTAGCCTGCAGTGACAATTTTATAATCAGAGAGAGCATAAACACTTAGGCTCTGGTTAGCAGAGCCTCAGTGATACAGTTAGGCACCAGACAGGGAACACATACAGGGCACACTTTATGAGCACTGGGGACCTGGCTAGCAGGATCCCAGTGACAAAGGCAAAAACAAACATATATACAGTAAAAATGGGGGTAACATGCCAGGCAAGATGGTACTTTCCTAGAAATGTTCACAGTTCATTTAGAAAATTCCACCAAATTACAGTCAAAGAAAGAAAAGTAAACACCATTCTCCATGTGAAAGGAATAAGCAGTATTTCCCCAGACGACATAACTGAACATATGACATCTGTTTTTTAAAACACAGCAAATACGTAAAAAAGTTTAAAAGAAAATTAAATTTAAAAGCATAATTACTGTTCATTCACCTTCTGTCGCACCACCTCTGCACCTCTATTTTCAACACCTATGATAGTTAGACTCTAAGGGGCATATTTCCAAGCCACTGGTACCACCGGAATGTCACTTTTTGTGATGCTCTTGTGGTGCTGTGTACTGCACCTTATTTATAAGGTGGCTTTAAGACACCTTTTTGGGCTTAATGCCACCTTGTAAATACAGCCCCTTCATATGCAGCACTTTGTGTGGAAGGGGCGTGCAATGGGTGTTGCTGTGGGCGTGTCACATCAACACCTATTGCATTTTGAGGCTGCCCCAGATTTACAAGATTTTGTAAACCTGAGGCAGCTTCAAAATATAATACCACCCCAGGGGCATCTCCGCAGCATCAGCAGCATCTCCAATGATGTCAATTGTATGGATCCTTAACGCAGTGCTAGTCAAAATCTAGAGAAGGAGCATCAAACTCAGGCCTGGTAAGGCAGAAACCATTCATGCTTCTCAAGATAATCACTAACTTTGTAAATACTTTTTATTTATAATGATGGTATCTTATCCTGAAAATTTGTCTTAGATCCTGCCGCCTAGACCTCCAAACCCATTTTACCATTTGTTTATGTGCATTTTGGAATCTCATTGTGAATATCGTTTACCTGTACCATCTGTGAAAGTTAAATCAATTCAGAGGAATTTTAATTGGCATATGATTAGTTGTTATATTTAACTTACTTATAATCCCTTAATATATGGTACAAATTATTCACAGAGACTGAAAGCTAAATTGCCAAAAGTAACCTGCAGCACCCATTGTTCCTTTTATTACACTGAGAATGGAAAAATGACTGTAGCCTGGCTGTGCAGTTTTAAACTGCAAATCAAATTGTCAAAATAACCTCTTTTAAAAGTTCTAAATCTTCCTTTTATTGTGAAGCACCTTTAAGCAGGTCTTTCTCTCTATAAAGGAGGGTGCATGGTATTTCAAAGTAGGACATGTAAAGTTTTAATGTTTAACATGTTTTCATAGTGGAAAGGCCCCAACATTATTTCAACGGTAGCTGGGCTGACTGTTTTAAAGAAAAGCATTGGGACACAATATTAAATTTTATAATGTTATGTCCAGCTAGGAAACGTCTAAAAAAATTAATTCCTGAACTGTTTAAAATATTTATTATAAGCTGATTTCACTGCAAAGTCAGATTTGTGAAAATTATTTTGGAAAAGGTACCTTTAGAAAGTTCCCTTAGCCCTTCCTCAAGCCTCTGGAGGCCCATTTGCATGAGCATAAATCGTCACCTGCATGAGGGGTGAATTTTCTCCCTGAGCAGGGAAAATAGCCTTGAATGTGTGAATACGTTGTTTTCCCTTGACAGGATGTTTTGTGATCTGGGCCAGGGAACTCAATTACCTTCACGGAGGCCTGCCCTGTCACAGGCAGATACAGCTAACACCTGGGCCCTCCCCTTTCTTTTGTCCCCTCAGGCGGCCACCAATCACAGTGGGAAAGGAGCTGCTCTCAGAACTGATGTAGGTGGGCACAGGAGCTCTGAACAGGGGAAGAAAAGTGGTTCTGCCAGCTGTGATTTAGAGACAGAAGTGCACTAAGGGATTGTTTGCAGTATGGCACACATGAAATTATGCAAAAATGGGTAGCTTTAACCCTGGGAACTCGAACAACTTGATAGAGGCCTACCCTGTCACAGGCAGATATAGCTAACACCGGTAGGGCTTTCTGTCCATAAAGCAAGGTGCGTGGTATTTCAAAGTAGGACATGTCAAGGTTTAATGTTTAACATGTTTTTATAGTGAAAAGGCCGCAATACTATGTCAACTGTAGCAGGACCATTTGTATGAACTCACACTGTCATCTGGAAGCTGGATACCCCCTTTCATGAAGGATGAAATTCCCACTGAACAGGTAAATAGCCTTGGATGTGAGAATGTGTTGTTTTTCCTTGACAGGATGTCTTGTGGTCTGGGCCCAGGAACTTGATTATCTTCACAGAGGCCTACCCTGTCATAGGCAGATATAGCTAAGACCGGGCATGCCCCTTCCTGTTGTCCCCTCAGACAGGCAGGCACTATTCCCAGTAGAAAAGGAGCTGCTCCCAGAACTGGTGTAGAGTGACCACAGAGGAAGGGCTACTCATTTCCACTACCACAATTCTGAGGTAGGCACAAGAGCTCCAAACAGGGGAAGAGAGGTTCTGCCAGCTGGGTTTTAGAAATAGAAACACACTGTGGGATTGCTTGCAGTAGAGCACACAGGAAAAAATTCAAAAATAGGTAAAGCTATCTCTGGGAACATTTACCCCATTGTCTGGTGAGGGACGTCCAGTAGTCACCCCCACTCACAGACTGGAGCCATGCATAAATGTGGGACTCACAGTTCATTCCTCAGAACATTTCTAGAGCTGACCGGGCTTGCTCTCCCTCTTGTACCCAAGACAAAGTGAAGTGAACCCTAAGGATTATAAGGTTTACCTTTTGTTCAAGCTGCAGGGACACAACAAGCTACAAGAGTCCTTTCCTGCAGCTGTCCAGCTGGCCAGTTCCAACTGGAACTGGCCTGGACACTGCTGGAGGCCTCTCCTGGAGTGAGTCTTGATCCCCAGGTGCTGTCCTCTATGTCCTGAACCCTTGTCTATTGTCAAAGTGTACTCCTCTCAACATCCCCTGAAACATGACACTTAAAATTATTTTTGCTCCAGAGACCTAGAGAGGACAAGGACCAACCTGCTAAGCTGGGTCAAAGATTCAGGGTGCCCCCGCTTAGACCTTTTCTGCAGCACCAAATCTCATACAGTTGGATCTTTCAGAGGAGGTATTTGACCTTGCGGATCCCTCTCTAACTACAGCCAGAAGACTAGCCTCACTTGAAGAATCTGAGCCTTGAAAAAATGATCAATTCCAAAGATAGCAATCAATACCAAGCGAAAGTGTCTGGCTGGTGAGGGACGATCTCTAGGTGCAAATTAAAAATTTCTCCCACACTGAACTTCCCTGCCAAGCATCAATGACTTCACCGAGACCTCGTCCTTTGGATATTCAATGACGTGAAGCCCTCTTGGGTCACAGCCCGCTGCATTGTAGTGCTGACCATTTTTTACTTCTATTTCAAAGACTAAGGGGGTCATTCTGACCTCGGCGGTAAAATGCGCTTACCGCCGGTCAGAAGACCGCCATAACACCGCCGCGGGCGTGGGAAACTGCCACGGTCATTCTGACCCGCAACAGGCAAACCGCCAAAAACCCGACATCCACAAAAGTCCGCCACACCAATGGGCAGCAAAAAACTGGCGATGACCATACCTCCACCGTCACGCCAACAGAAATACGCCCATTCCATTCCGACCCACGAATCCACGCGGCGGTCTTTCAACCGCGGTATTCCATTGGTGGTATACACCGCCGCGGTCAAAATGCACACACAGCTCCAAAACACTGCCACATTGGACATTTTGAAATACACACACCTGATACACATACAAACATCACTCCCACACAC
Organism: Pleurodeles waltl; assembly: GCF_031143425.1. NCBI lineage: Eukaryota > Metazoa > Chordata > Amphibia > Caudata > Salamandridae > Pleurodeles > Pleurodeles waltl. The sequence goes on along the minus strand of NC_090443.1, from coordinate 254,436,287 downwards.
CCAACACAATATAAAACACACACCCACATCACCCACAAACCCCTATGACCACCATTTATTGACTAAGGCCAGAGAGAGACACCACCAGCTAGTACAGAGCATTCACAGGCACATAACACCATCACTCACACAACATCCACGCACAAAACACCACACACCACACACTCACCACACTCATCACCACAAACGCCAACCCACACCTCATCCACACCACCCCATGGCACCCCAAAGACACCCCAGGTTTACAGACGCTGAACTCAGGGTCATGGTGGAGGAAATAGTTCAGGTAGAGCCCCAGCTCTTCGGGGCACAGGTGCAGCACACCACCATTGCCAGGAAGATGGAGCTATGGCAAAGAATAGTGGACAGGGTCAACGCTGTGGGTCAGCATCCACGAAATCGGGACGACATCAGGAAGCGGTGGAACGACCTACGGGGGAAGGTGCGTTCCATGGTATCCAGACACAACATCGCGATGCAGAAGACTGGTGGCGGACCCCCACCTCAACCCCCAGAATTTACAACATGGGAGGAACAGGTCTTGGCGATCCTGCATCCTGAGGGTCTCGCAGGAGTAGGCGGAGGAATGGACTCTGGTAAGTCGAATCTCAACTACTTCATCCCCCCCACCCACCGGCATGCCAAATCATACCCCCGCCCTGCCCCCCCACCCCCATCACACATCCTCCTTGCTAATGTCTCGCCATCACAACCCACCCATCCCAACAACAAGCCCTGCATGCGACCACAAACCATGGACACCCTTCACCTAAGCATCCCCACTGCACATACCCATCCCCCCCCAAACCACCATCAAAACAGCCCCCACAAGGGAATGCCAGCACTGGGGTACACGGGCACCCACCCATTGCACGCTATGGCACACACAGAAGCAATAACAATACTCTTATACCCCTGCAGGACCCGAACGCCACGACACCGCCCAGGAGGGTCCAGAAATGTCGATTCCACCCCCAGAAGAGGCCCACAGTGATGACAGCAGCTCTGTCTCCCTGGACCCAGATGACCAGCCCGGCCCATCGGGGACCTCGGGATAGTCGGTTCCCCTCAGACAGCCACAGGCCACACTAGACCTACCCCCCTCTGGGAACACCAGCAGAGCACCCACCCAGCGGGCCCATGCCTCTGTCTCCAGGACACGTCAATCAGCGGTGTGTCCACCACTACAGGGCACCCAGGTTAACCCACCACCCCAGCAACAACAGGGACCTGGGGGCAGTGGTAGTGGGCACACGGTCCAGGGGACAGAGGCCCAGGGAAACAGGGGAACTGGGAGGGCTGCTGTGCGACAGGGGGGGGACAGGCCCAGGGAACCCACTCTCCACGAGGCCCTCTCCTCCATCATGGGAGCATACCACCGCTCCTGGGAGACGATGGCGACAGTCCTGGCCAGGTACTGCAGGAGGAACAGTTTATGGGGTTCAGGGAAGAACTCAGAATCATCAGTTCCGCAATGGGCACCATCGTTGTGGCTCTCAATCAGATTGTCAGCACATTGCGGGACCATGTGGCACCACAAAGGGCCCCTGTCACTAGCATGGACCAAGAACAGGCTACCACCTCCGCCGGCGCTAGTGGACAGGAGGTCCCGACACAAGAACAACAGGCCACCAGAACCCCACCCCCTGCAGAAGGAGAACCACCCGCAAGCGGTGCCTGAGATCTAGGAAGAAGACAGAGTAGGATGCCAAGACCCCCGCCAGGAAAGGATACCCCCTGATTGTCATCCCACTGTCCCACATTGTCACCCTGTCCAACCTTAAACTGCCCCTGCTCCACCTTCCATAGGCATATGGACAATGCACCTGTGAGAGTGAATATCTGGACTCTGCCATGGACATTCCTCCACCATCACCCATCACCGAATTGCAACCATTTCCCAAAATTTTACACTTTAATAAACACACTTATTGCACAAAAATAATCTGGAGTCTGCCTGTATTTTTGAACAAATGTATTACACAGCACCGTGCCAAAATGTCCAGTTACATTGTGATGACAACATACCACTGTCACACAGCTGTAGTCCATGGGGAAACAAAGCAGAGGTCACGGAGTGGGGCCCACATCTCTGAAATTGGAAGGGAAAGTCACAACTCAGTCAACATACACTGGGGGGAAACTCAGACAGTAGAGAGGCAGGAGACTTTAATTAAATGTAAAATGCCGGTGTTGATTCTTACCTGTATGTCATTGAAAATACTGCAGTATTACTGTGTCCCTGTTGTCTGTGTCGTCCTCTTCATCTTCCTCCTCTTCACTCTCCGCAGGCTCCACAGCTGCCACAACACTACCATCTGGACCATCCTCCTGCAGGAAAGGCACCTGGCGTCGCAAAGCCAGGTTGTGAAGCATACAGCAGGCCACAATGATATGGCACACCTTCTTTGGTGAGTACTTTAGGGATCCACCTGTCATATGGAGGCACCTAAACCTGGCCTTCAGGAGGCCGAACGTCCGCTCGATCACCCTCCTAGTCCGCCCATGGGCCTCATTGTACCGTTCCTCTGCCCTTGTCCTGGGATTCCTCACTGGGGTCAGTAGCCAGGACAGGTTGGGGTAACCAGAGTCACCAATTAGCCACACACGGTGTCTCTGAAGTAGTTCCATCACGTAAGGGATGCTGCTATTTCGCATGATGTACGCGTCATGCACTGACCCAGGGAACTTGGCATTTACATGGGAGATGTACTGGTCAGACAAACAGACCACCTGGACATTCATGGAATGATAACTTTTTCTGTTCCTGTACACCTGTTCACTCGTGCTGGGGGGGACCAAAGCAACATGTGTCCCATCAATTGCACCAATGATGTTGGGAATATGTCCAAGCACATAGAAATCACCCTTCACTGTAGCCAAATCGCCCACCTCAGGGAAAACAATGTAGCTCCGCATGTATTTCAGCAGGGCAGACAGCACTCTGGACAACACCTTGGAAAACATGGGCTGAGACATCCCTGATGAAATGGCCACTGTTGTTTGAAATGACCCACTTGCCAAAAAATGGAGTACTGACAGCACCTGCACTAGAGGGGGGATCCCTGTGGGTTGGCGGATGGGTGACATCAGGTCTGGCTCCAGCTGGGCACACAGTTCCTGTATAGTGGCTCTGTCAAGCCTGTATGTCAGTATGACATGTCTTTCTTCCATTGTCGACAGGTCCACCAGCGGTCTGTACACGGGAAGATTCCTCCATCTCCTCGCAAGTCCCAGCGGACGGTGCCTAGGAAGGACAATATGGAGCACAGAGTCAATCAACCCACAGGTACGTTCCCACAGCTTGCACAGTACACGATTCTCAATGCATTGAATGGCTTGTATGAGTGTTGATGCAAGGCCTAGGTATGTGTGACGCAGTAGATATTAAGATATGGGGGCCCTTGAAATGGCGGCTGCCTGACCTGTGAAGTGCGACAGTGGGATGTGAGGTCAATGCGCTGGCGTGGCACACCGTGGCGGTAGGCGGTCGAAGACCGCGGCGCAAAGCTGCATTGGTTAACATTGAACCCTATGGGTTTCAGGAGCCAATGAGGATGTGCGCCGGCGGTCACGGTACGCACCGCTGCGGTACGCACCTCGGCGGGCGTGACCGCCATTTTCTATCTGCTTAATCACTCGATACCTGATCATCCACATGAGAGGACCTATACTGCAAGTGCTGCTGTGACCTCGGTCTGGAAGAGACAATGGCTGCTGCGACTGGGGAAAGGGCGCCTGCCTTCACTTCTGAAGAATTGGAGAAACTCGTGGATGGGGTTTTCCCCCAGTATGCGCTACTCTACGGTCCTCCAGACCAACAGGTAAGTACACTGGGACCATGCTTTGTGGCCAATGCCTGGGTTGAGTGGGGTGAATGAAAGAAGGTGGGTATGAGAGCGAATGAGGCATGCATCAAACGAAAGATGAGAGCATGTGCCACATGGCAAGGGTGGGGATGGGGGGCCACTCACATCGAGCCTGCAGAAGGTGATGTTTGTTTTTCTTTCTCCCCCTGCACATGTCACATAGGTCAGCGCCCATCAGAAAATCGACATTTGGCGTGCCATCGCCAAGGACGCCCGGACCCTGGGGGTCCACAACAGACGGGGCACCCACTGCCGGAAGAGGTCGGAGGACATCCGCCGCGGGAGCAGGAAGACCGCGGAGGCTCTGCTGGGGATGGCCTCCCAACGTAGGAGGGGTGCCAGTCGTACTTTGACCCCCCTGATGTCCCGGATCCTGGCGGTGGCCTACCCCGATTTGGATGGGCGCGTGAGGACATCACAGCAGACACAAGGGGGTGAGTACAAGCACATTCTGCTGATTTTGCGCACATTGGAGGTGTCTGGGTGGGGGAGGAGGGCTGTGGGTATCCCTAGACCAGAGCGTTTTCTGTAGGCTAGGCCCCTCCGTTAAGTATGGCCCTGTACCCCCGCCCCCCACCTCTGTAGGTTGCCTAGTACAGCTAATCATGACCCTGTGTCACCTATGTGTGGAGTTGTCGTCCATAGGCTTGTAGGCCATGTCCCACTGATTGAGTAGTGTGCCCCAAGTGCGCGGCATAGTGCAGGGGTCTTCTGTGTCTGTTCTCTCCGCCAACGGTGTCGCCAATACATGTACTCAACATGTCTTTGTTTCTCCACCCCCCCTTTATTTGTGGTCTTCCTGTTCATGTGTGCATTAGCATCATCAGGTGGAGGAGAAGTGGCATCGGAGCACGAGGGAGCTGCATCTCACATGGCCATGGAGGGCCATGCAACTGACTTTGATTTCATCAGTGAGACGGAGGGCGAGGGGAGCTCCACAGCGGGGACACGTGGTGACACCAGCGACACAGACACATCCTCGGAAGGGAGCTCCCTTGTGGTGGCGGCTACATCCGTGCCCACCGCAACAACAGGTACAGCTGCCACCCAGCGTGCCAGCTCCGCCCTCCCAGCAGCCCCTCAGCCTTCGCCCCGTGCCCGCTCACCCAGGAAGGTGGGCATCTCCTTCGCCCAAGGCACCTCAGGCCCTGCCCCAGTTACCCCTGCTGCCCTCAGTGAGGAGGTCATTGACCTCCTGAGGACCATCATTGTTGGGCAGTCTACCCTTTTGAATGCCATCCAGGGTGTAGAAAGGGAGGTGCACCGGAGTAATGCATACCTGGAGGGCATTCATTCGGGTCAGGCTGCCCATCAGCGATCGTTCAACGCACTGGCCTCAGCACTGACGGCAGCCATTGTCCCTGTCTCCTGCCTCCCTCCTCCAACTTCCTCAACCCAGTCCCACTCCCCTGTACCTCTGCCTATCCCAGACACACCATCAGACCAGCCTGCACACACCTCAACACCCAAGAGAAGCTCATCCAGACATAGGGGGTCATTCTGACCCTGGCGGCCGGTGGCCGCCAGGGCCACCGACCACGGGAGCACCGCCAACAGCCTGGCGGTGCCCCTTAGGGCATTCTGACCAGGAAAAACGGCGGTCTCCCGCCAGTTTTCCGCTGCCCGTCAGAATCCTCCAAGGCGGCGCAGCATGCTGCGCTGCCTTGGGGATTCTGACACCCCCTACCGCCATCCTGTTCCTGGCGGTTCGGCCGCCAGGAACAGGATGGCGGTATGGGGTGTCGCGGGGCCCCTGGGGGCCCCTGCAGTGCCCATGCCAGTGGCATAGGCACTGCAGGGGCCCCCGTAAGAGGGCCCGCTTGTATTTCACTGTCTGCATAGCAGACAGTGAAATACGCGACGGGTGCAGTAGCACCCGTCGCACCTTCCCACTCCGCCGGCTCGATTACGAGCCGGCTTCATGGTGGGAAGGTCGTTTTCCCCTGGGCTGGCGGGCGGCCTTTTGAAGGCCGCCCGCCAGCCCAGGGGAAAACTCAAAATACCCGCCGCGGTCTTCCGACCGCGGTACGGTATTTTGGCGGCTCCCGCCGGGCGCGCGGTGACCGCGCCCGGCGGGAGTCAGAATGACCCCCATAAGCACCACACATCACACAAGCATTCACACAAGCAACATCCACATGCAGACATGCCAACAGCCACTGCCTCCTCTGTGTCCCCCTCTTCCTCGTCTCTCTCCTCCCTCCCTGTGACGTCTCCACTCACACCTGCATGCACAACATCTTCAGCCACTACGTCCATCACCAGCACACCCACCAGAACAGTCCGCACACGTGCAGTCACCACCCCCACTACCATTTACACGTCCCCTGTGTCCTCTCCCAGTGTGTCTGTCACCCCCTCTTCCAAACCACACAAACGCAGGCAGCCAACCACCCAACAGCCATCCACCTCACGACAGCCTCCAGCACAAGCACCTGCACCCAAAGACACCAGACTTCACTCTCCTACAACGACATCCTCTTCCTCCACTCCCATACCCACTACAACTACCCGTCCCTGTCTTACTAAATTGCTTTTCCTTTCCAACCTTGACCTCTTTCCATCAACTGACCCCCCCCTCCATCTCATAAGGCTCCAATCAGCACCTCAGCCACCACAAAACCTGGACCTACTAAGAAAATAGTCCAAGGATTTTGGAGTCCACCACCTTCAAGCCCAGCTACTTCGGCTGGGAGTAAAGAGACGGCCAGCCCACCCCCTGCAAAAAAAACAAAGAAAGCCAGTGTCCGGCGCGAGAGGCCAAAGACAGCAGGCTCCACAAGCACTATCCTGGCGCCGTCAGGGAGTGGGGTGCCACCTGGCACACCGGCAAATGGAGGAAAGGGCCACAGACGAGCAGGGAAGGGTGGCAAGGGCAGCATGCCCGACAAGTCCGGCAGCAGGCGAGCTGCCCAGGAGGGCCCCACCAGCCCCAGCCCAGCTGCCCTGGAGGGCCCCGCCAGCCCCAGCCCAGCTGCCCAGGAGGGCCCCACCAGCCCCAGCCAAGCTGCCCAGGAGGGCCCCGCCAGCCCCAGCCAAGCTGCCCAGGAGGGCCCCACCAGCCCCAGCAAAGCTGCCCATGAGGGCCCGCCAGCCCCAGCCAAGCTGCCCAGGAGGGCCCCGCTAGCCCCAGCCCAGCTGCCCAGGAGGGCCCCGCCAGCCACATCCCAGCTGGGCAATGAAGGAGCGCCAGCCACAGCCCAGCTGGGCAATGAAGGAGCGCCAACTCAAGCAACGCTGAACATGGCAAGGACTGCCAAGGCAAGCACCGCTGAACAGGGCACCGCCATCTCAAGCACCGCTGAACAGGGCACTGCCATCTCAAGAACCGCTGAACAGGGCCCTTCAAGTCAAGAACCGCTGAACAGGGCCCTTCAAGTCAAGAACCGCTGAACAGGGCCCTTCAAGTCAAGAACCGCTGAACAGGGCCCTTCAAATCAAGAACCGCTGAACAGGGCCCTTCAAGTCAAGAACCGCTCCACAGGGCACCGCCGTCTCAAGCACCGCCCCGCTAGGCCCTTCATCTCAAGCACCGCTGAACTGGGCCCTTCATCTCAAGCACCGCTCCGCTGGGCCCTTCAACTCAAGCACTGCTCTGCTGGGCACCACCGTCTCAAGCACCGCCCCGCTGGGCCCTTCATCTCAAGCAGCACTGAACTGGGCCCTTCATCTCAAGCACCGCTCCGCTGGGCCCTTCAACTCAAGCACCGCTCCGCTGGGCCCTTCATCTCAAGCACCGCTGAACTGGGCCCTTCATCTCAAGCACCGCTCCGCTGGGCCCATCAACTCAAGCACCGCTCCGCTGGGCCCTTCAACTCAAGCACCGCTCCGCTGGGCACCGCCGTCTCAAGCACCGCCCCGCTGGGCCCTTCAACTCAAGCACCGCTCCGCTGGGCACCGCCGTCTCAAGCACCGCCCCGCTGGGCACCGCCGTCTCAAGCACCGCCCCGCTGGGCCCTTCAACTCAAGCACTGCTCCGCTGGGCACCGCCGTCTCAAGCACCGCTGGCCCATTGGCAGAAGGGGCAGGCCCGCAACTGTGTAGGGCAGGGCTGCCGCTCCGATGGGCCCTTCATCTCAAGCACCGCTGAACTGGGCCCTTCATCTCAAGCACCGCTCCGCTGGGCCCTTCAACTCAAGCACCGCTCCGCTGGGCCCTTCAACTCAAGCACCGCTCCGCTGGGCACCGGCGTCTCAAGCACCGCCCCGCTGGGCCCTTCAACTCAAGCACCGCTCCGCTGGGCACCGCCGTCTCAAGCACCGCTGGCCCATTGGCAGAAGGGGCAGGCCCGCAACTGTGTAGGGCAGGGCTGCACGAAGCACTCTGGGCACCATGACTCCTCCAGAACCAGTGGAGTCTGTAATCCACTTGTGAGACTGTGGCTTTGCACTCCCCAGGATGGCACAGTGGGCAATCCACCCACTGTAGAGACTTGTGAGACTGTAGCTTTGCACTCCCCAGGATGGCACAGTGGACAATCCACCCACTGTAGAGACTTGTGAGACTGTGGCTTTGCACTCCCCAGGATGGCACAGTGGGCAATCCACCCAATGTAGAGACTTGTGAGACTGTGGCTTTGCACTCCCCAGGATTGAACAGTGGCCAGGGAGGCCCCTCGTGGATCTGGCGTCGTGGACTCATCTGGCTGAGGTGCCCCCCCTTCCTTTCCCCCTGAGGTGCCTGTAGTTTTGCTATCTGATGCCCCTGCAGTGTTCTCTCCATTGGAGCTGGGTATCGTGTGTGGGCTTTGCCCATGTGTTTAGGCCCATTGGCCCACGAACAATGGCTGATACCCAATTTGGACTGGACAATTTACATATGTATATATAGTTAGAGATGTTTGATATATTTTTTTACTTAGCCGTACAATATACTTCAAATTTCAGGATCATTTATTTTTGTCTTTGCATTCTTCCGGGGGGTTTGGGGGTGTCACTCTGAGTTGTTGCTCTGCATTGATGTGTAAGTAGTTGTTGGTGAGGGTGAAGGTGGGTGTGTCGCGTATGTGTGTCCCCGTAATTTTTTGCTTCCCCTGTGTCGTAGGTGCAGTACTCACCGTTGTCTTCTGCGGCGGCGTTCGTACTCCTGGTAGAGGAGCAGGCGGACAATAGCTGGTAGGATGTGTAGTTCGGGTTCCATGCTGTCCAGATTCCTCGTGGAGTGTGTAGAGGTGAGCGTTTTCCGTTCGTAATGTCTGTTTCTGCCGTGTTTTTATCGGCGGGGCTACCGCCCCAGAAAAGGTGGCAGATTGGTGGGTTGTGATAGGGTGGGCGGTAAATTGTCTCCCGCCTGTCTGTTGGCGGTCACCGCCGCGCTGTTTGTTTGTACCGCTGTGGCGGTCGGAGTGTTAAAGTGGCGGTCTCTGTTGGCGGTTCCCGCCAGGGTCAGAATTCCATTTTTTTTACCGCCTGCCTGTTGGCGGGTTGGACGCCGCTTTAACACCGACTGCCAGGGTTGGAATGACCCCCTAAGGGCCTAATTTAGATTTCATCAGACAGGTTACTCCGTCTCAGCGGTGATGGATGTCCCAACAGCCGAAATATATATCCCATAGGAAAGAATAAGATTTCTATTTTAGTGGACAGTCAAAATCTAAATCAGACCCTAGCTTGCACGTTAAACTTGAAACAGTTTGTATCTGGGTTTTATAACTGACCTGTGCTACATTGGAATCAACCTTACCAGTCAAGTGCGACCAGATGACAGAAGTTGGCATTAACACTTTTAGGCACTAACTTTACCTTTAGCCGTTACAAATTCATTACTTCTGTTCCTGTTCATGGATATTTGTTGTTTTAGTGTAATTTTATTTGTTAAAATATTTTCTGTTTTTATAAATTGGTTTTGGATTTTTCTTGTATTATATTATGCCTTTATTGCTGTTTTGGTACTGCATAAATACCTTAAAAATTGCCTCTAAATTTAGCATGTATTCTCTCTGCCATTTACCAGGGGGTTGGACTCTGGTTAATTTAATGGCTTCAGTGATCCACCCTAAAAAGGATTGTGGTTTTTATTTGGGGTGGTTTTGCCTCCATCAACAAATACTGTAAATGTCTTATATTGGTGGTCAGCAGTGGGATCTCGTACTTGTGTTTGTACCACTCAGTGAATTGAGGTAAAACAAAAAATCAATTTTTGTAATCTGACTTCAAAAATGACTTTTATTTGTCCAATTTACTTGGCCCTTTCTTTTATTTTTCCAATATTCCCTTCCAGCTCCCCAGTTATGTACCAGCTACTTTTAAAAGGGTGAAAGTGGACCTGAGCAGCATGCAGAACCTCAGCATTGCAGAGCTGAGGAACTTGTGTAACAAGAGAGGGCCGAAACTAGCAAACGCCCTCAAGAGAGGCATGTACCAGATAGCCCTCAGATCATGGGAGGGAGTATGTGTTGCATATTCCACCACACAGGAGCAAAAGGATTATGGGGAAGAATATGAGAAAACATTATAGCAGTAGAGGATAATGACGTCACAGTGAATCCAGAACCAGTGGAGGAGGATGTGATCAGAGGATCCAGGTCACCTCCCTTGTGCACAGTAGGATACAGTTTTTGTTTATTTGAAAAAAAATCTGAGTTGGTAGACATGTAAGCTGATAAGGTGTTGTGGCTGAAGGGAAGAAGGCAGCAGCAGAGCTGCTACAGGAGGAGTAAACGTATCCCTGGCTTTGAAGGAGTAGGAGGCCCTACGGTCCTGTAAGATGAACCTGAAAGAACTGGACCTGAAAGCAAAGAAGATCCTGAAGTCAAGTGATGAGAGTAAAGTGCCTAGAAGAGGTAAAAGAGTCCACATCCTCAAAAACATGGTATACGGCTATGAGGTCAAGGATCACACTGATATCAATCAATCAATCAGTTGTTTTTAGAGTGCACCACTCACCCTTAGGAAATCAATGTACTGTGGGGTATGTCTTCAGGGTTCAGTCAAAGAGCCAGGTCTTGAGGTCTTTCCTGAATTGAGGCAGCGATGGCCAATGACTGAGGTGAAGAGGTAAGGTGTTCCTATCTTTTGCTTCCAGGTAGGTGAAAGATCTTCCTCTAGCCGAGGACTTCTTTATGTGGGGGTACGTTGGCGAGTGACTGCTGGGAGGAGCAGAGAAGTCTGGAAGGGGAGTACCAGGTGAGACAGTGGTTGATGTATTTGGGTCTGACGTTGCGGAGGACTCTGTAGGTGTGTACGAGGAGTTTGAAGTTGATCCTCTTCCCAACGGTGAACAAGTCGAGGTCTCTTAGGTGTCTTGTGATGTGTTCTCGGTGGGGGATGTTCAGGATGAGTCTGGGTGGGCATTCTGGATGTGTTGCAGCTTGCTCAGGTTCTTCTTGGAGGTTCCGGCATAGAGGGCGTTGCAGTAGTCAAGTGTGCTTGTGATCAGGGCGTGTGTCACAGTTTTTCGGCAGTCAGTTGGTATCCATCTGAAAATTGTCTGTAGGAGTCAGAGGGTGTGGAAGCAGGTGGATGTGACGGAGTTGACCTATCTGGTCATGGTGAGCACTGAGTCGAGGACGACACCAAGGTTTTGTGTGTTTTCTCTGAGGGTGGGTGGGCTGCTGAGTGTTGAGGGTCACCAGGAGTCATCCCAGGCTGAGGAAGAGGGTCCCAGGATGAGGATCTCAGTCTTGTAGGAGTTCAACTTGAGGCAGCTCTCCTTCGTACAGGTGGTGACTGCTTCTATCCTGTCTTTGAAATTCTTTTTGGCTGTTGAGTGGTTTTTGGTCAGGGAGATGATCAGCTGGGTGTCATCAGCGTCACAGACAATGTTCATACCGTAGTTCCGGAAGACTGGGGAAAGTGGGGTCATGTAGATGTTGAACAGCATAGGGCTCAATGATGGTCCTTGAGGTGCTCCACAGCTGATTTCTGTAGGTTCTGACAAGTGTGACGGGAGCCTGACTTTTTGTGTTTTACCTGTCAGGAAGGATTGTATCCATCGAAGGGCCTTGCTGCGTATGCATGCAGTGTGAAGTCTGGTATAGGGTGTGGTGGGACACTGTATCAAAGGTGGCTGAAAGATCTAGTAGGATGAAGGCTGATGTTTGGCCATAGTTCAGGAGGAAGTGGATGTCATCTGTGGCGGTGAGCAGGGTGGTCTCGGTGCTGTGGTTAGTTCTGCATCATGATTGGGAGATGTCCAAGGTGCTGTTGTTCTTGATGTGTTGGCAGAGCTGAATGTTGATTTCTTTCTCGGCAACCTTGGCTGGGAAGGGCAGCAGCGAAAAGGGGCAGTAGTTCTTGAGATCCGTTGGGTCTGCTGTGGGCTTCTTCAAAAGTGGGCAGATCTCGGTGTGCTTCCACTCCTCGGAAAGGTTGCTGACTCTAGGGAGCAGTTGATGGTCTTGCGGAGCTTGGGTGCTATCGAGTCACTGGCTTTGTTGAAGATGTAGTGGGGACAGGGGTCGGTAGGGGCTTTGGAGTGGATGCTGCTCATGATGGAGTGAGTCTCGTCCATCGTGAGGGTGGTTCAGGCATGCAGGAGCCGTGGGGGTTTGGTGGATTCTGGTTGCCGGCATTGTTGGTGAGTTCAGAGAGACTGGGGTCCGAAGCTGTTGTAGATGTCCTTGATTTTCTGATGGAAGAAGGTGGCTAGCCTTTCACAGAGGTCCTGAAATGGGGTGATGTTAGTGGTCTCAGTTCGTTGATTGGTGAATTCCTTGATGACGTTGAAGAGTTATTTTGTGTTGTGTGTGGTGGTGTTGATGCAGTCCTGCAGGGCTGTTTTTGTGGTGGATCTGATGAGGCCATGGTGGGATCTTGTGGCAGATTTGAAGGCTTGCTGGGTCTTCCAGGGATTTGCTGTTCCTCCATTTCTTCTGCAGCCTCCTGCAGGTGTGCTTTGATTCCTGGAGTGCCAGGTGAACCAGCTGGCTTTCTTGGTGGTGTTTTTTCCTATGGTCATTCAGAGAGGAGCTAGGGTGTTGGTGCAGTCTGTGATCCATTTGTGGAGGTTGCATGCTGAGGTGTTGGCATCTGATGTGTCAGGGGCAGCAAGTTGCTGGGTGTGCTGACAAGTTGCTCCTCCATGGTCTGGTTCCATCTGCAGTGGGGAGGGGTGAGTCATGTAAGTGTGCGCTGTAGGTGTGGAGATGGAGAAGTGGATGCAGTAGTTTGTCAGTCCAGTGTAGCGGGGTTGAGTCATCGATGGTGATGTTGCTGATGGCAGAGAAGATGGGTTTGAGAGTTTGTCTAGTGGTGTGATTGGTGAGGTGACCAGTTGCTTGAGCAAATTGTGTCTAGGTTCTTGAGTAGTGATGAGGTGTTGTGGTCGCTGAGATCGTTGAAGTTGTACTTGAGGTCTCCGATGAGTATGTAGTTGCTGGAGGTTAGTGCATGGCGGCTATGATATCAATGATGGACTCGCTGAAAGCTGGGCATGGTCTGGGTGGTCTGTCGATGAGGGTGCAGCGGTGGTGGTCTTCGAGGTGGTATGCTCTTGGAAGTGGAGGTGCTCCATGAGGAGGGAGATAGCCTGTGTGTTGATCGTGAGTCGGAGGGTGGTCTTGTGGGTGATGGCTATGCTGCCACCTGGTCTGGAGGGTTGGTCCAAGCTTGTAGTCGCTGGGGATGGGGATGTCCAGTCCGGAGGTTGTGTTTGTCCATGTCTCGGTGAGGAAGGCGATATCTTGGCAGGTGGTGTCTATCAGGTTCCAAAGCTCCATGGCATGCTTGTGCATGGTGTGAACGTTGAGGAGTTTGCAATTGAGGTGGCGTGGAAGCAGTTTTGACGGTTCTGCAACTGAGAGGTCTGGCGTTTGGCGTGTGGAGAAAGTGAGGTGGCAGTGGCAACAGGAGAACGGTCCATGGGTGTCCCTGGGGGAAGAGTGGTGGCCAGTGATTTGATGTCCAGGGTTCAGTGCATGGAGGGTTATGGCATCATATCGATGGATGGTGCAAGATCAAGGATCTGTGGCGCTGGGAGCGGTCCAGACACGGACGGGTGCAGATGGGCTTGCCTTTGGTGTGCCATCAGCAGGGCCACTCAGCGCCATCCTTAAGAAGGGGAGGGAGGAGGGAGAGATTGGTCAGCTGGGAAGAGGGAGGGTGGGAAGTGCTACAAGGGCCATGGGGCAGCAACAGCAAGGAGCGATGAAGCACTACGGGAAAGCACGCTTGCAGAAAAAGCAGAAAGACAGTGAGAAAAGTGAAAACAGCAGAATACACAAAAAAGAATGAAAAAAGAAAAGGCAGACAGACCTGACAGACGCAGATGGCCACTAGGCCATGAGGGACAGGAGAGTGCCTAACACAGAGCTGGTAGGATCTGTCAGGAGAGAATGACAGCAGTGCAGTCGCCACTCAGGAGAGAACGACGGACGCTGGCCAGAAAAGGTCAGTGAAGTTGCAGGAGTAAAGTGTGTAGAGTCCTAAATTATGTTAAATGGTTTGCATCATTTGAGGTGGTCCTGCATGTACATAGAGTCCCAGAAAAAGAAGGGCGGGAAGCGCTATGAGGGTGTGGGCGGGGCTATGGGGCCAGCAGCAGCAAAGAGCATGGCAGTGCTACGGGAAAGTGCACTGGCAGAAAAAGCAGAAAAAGAGTGAGAAAATTGAAAACGGCAGAACACAGTAAAAACAAATGAAAAAAGAAAAGGCAGACAAACCTTACAGACGCAGATGGGCACTAGGCCACCAGGGATGAGGTGCAGACGAGTGACTGCGAATGGAGGCGGGCTTCGAACACAGAGCAAGCAGGTTCTGTCAGGAGGCAGCGTCAGCAACAGCAGTGGCCATGCAGGAGGGAGCGATGGACGCTGGCCAGAAAAGGTCAGTGAAATTGAAGGAGTAAAGTGTGCAGAGTCCTAAATGGTGATAAATGGTTTGCATCATTTGAGACGGTCCTGCGTGCACATAGAGTCCCAGAAAAGGAAGGGGTGGTTACTCTGTGGAAGCACATGCCAATTGATGGAAGGGGTACCCTATTAGCCCATGAGTTATACCTTGTATCACAAAGTTTGGTCTGACCCTTGAGACATATTGCCTTACATTCAGGGATCGCCAGAAGCAGTGACACCAGTCATTGGTTGATGTTATGGACTCATTGAGTAATGCACTGAGGGCCATATTTATACTTTTTGACGCAAAACTGCACCAGCGCACTTTGACGCACAGCGGCGCAAACCACAGGTGGGAGTAATTTATTTTGATGCACACCGCAGCGTCAAGTCGTAAAGCAAAAAACATTAACGCGGTGTAAATGACTGTGGGTCGTTTTACGACCCCGCAAACCGGATATGCGCAGTTTTTGGACACAATATCGTCAAAAAAAAACGTGAACACTGGTATTTCACCAGAGGAGAGCCTAAATGGAAACCAGATGCCACTACAGACCCCAGGAAGTTGACAACAGACCAGGAACCAGCCAGAAGGACCCACACAATAACCAGGACACTTATAAGAAGAAAAGAAAGTGTTGCTTCAGTGCAGAGGAGCAGAAAATTCTGGTTAAAGAGGTGACGGAACATCAGCACCAACTGTTTGTCCCCTCAAAATTGCCAATTAGTAGGAGAGAGGCTATATGGCAACAAATTGTTGACAAGATCAACAGTGTGGCAGAAGTACGCAGAACAGTCATCGAGTGCAAGAAACGCTGGCAAGGCTGCAAGCGCAGGACCAAGGAAAAGATGGCCTGGAACAGGAAGGCAGCACTGCAGACTGGAAGTGGGAGTCCAGCACACCAGGAGGCCCTGGACCACATGGAGGAGATGGTTGCAGCTGTCATCCCTGAGGAGATCGTCACAGGGATTCAAGGACAGGACCGCGCAGACTACTAGGAGACAACGCACATGCAGGGTAAGTGGCATGGGGAATTAAAATGCACTAATGTTTACTGCAACCGGGGGGGGGATTCCTACTACACATTGCATGTAAGTCATCATATACATGGAGTGGCACGGCATGGGGGCATGTCCTGCACAGACAGAAGCTGAGGCACACCATTACACTACACCAACAACAGTCCCATGGGGGCATGCAGCCATGCCAACCATGGAGCAAAGGTAAAGCCACGCCAGGAGGGAAGGGCACAACGTCAAACTGACATCCCGGCACACATCAGCCACCATACCCCCCACATTAATTAGGGCCCTATTAACAACCTCTAGCCACACCGACAACTGGAATGTAACTGCGACAACAGTTGCCACTACCACCTCCGCTCTGTGTGCAGCTCAAGTAGCCAATGGCAGTAACCTCCCCATGGATCATACACACCTAAATTGGAGGGTTGAGGATGACAACTTCAACAATCCCCTGAAAAAAGACAAAGGCCCCAGTACTGTGAAATGTCAATGCCCATAGTTGTCGCAAACATCAGCCAATGTCAACAACAATAGGAGCTACACAGCGCTAAGGACATACCCATGCTGCATATGTCAGGGTCCATCCTGTGCCTGGGTCACAATGTAATATCCCAAATGTCATACTGCTCAGACAACAGCATTGAGGGGGAGGACACATGTAACTGGTCACTGAAATACACCTGCACAGTCAAAGGAGGAAATAGGACACTGATGTGATTATCAGGGCAATCCAATGTACCACACATTCCCAACATCAGCTGTACACATTACCAGTGCCAACATCCATATTGTGCCATAACATTGCTATGCATAGGATATGCTACATGTCAACTACATTTCAGTGGATGTGAAAGCTCAGAGACTGGGGCAGGTCCAGATTGTTAAGTGTGCTGCCAGTGTCATCAGAACACCCACAGCCAGTGAAAGGTCTCACCATGAGAATGGATGTAGACGGAGGGTTGAGTAGGACAAGAAGGTGGCAATTCACTATTTGGCCAAAACCAACACCTAGAAGAGATGATGCCGACAAGTCTAATAACTTAATAACATACATGTGACATGCAGGTGGGCCATGGGCCTGGGAGAATGCCTATCTGAAAGACTGGAGCAATAAACACGAAACAAGATCACAATGTGAATTCATCACAAGGCAGGCATGTCACATCACTAATGCCACAACACAGACACACTAATTGTACCCCGTTTCATTGCAGAGGACAATGGATCTCCTGCAGATATGCCTGTCCCAGATTACCCTGATGACATGGATGACGAGCTGATAAACATTCCCCAGGAGACCATCCAAGAGGTCCTTGAAACCCTCCAGACCCCACCTTCAGTCACAAGGAGGAGCACAGAACAAGCAGCCATCGCTGAGGATCCACCCACCACCCCAATTCTAAGACCTACCAGCTCCAATAGAGCTGAGGACTCAGACAACGCAGGCACCAGCTTTGAGAGAACTGTAGTTGGGGTACAGCGGGAGCTGGCCAAGGAGGTGCGGTTGGGGATGCAAACTATGGCAGCCAGCCTAGAGGGGGTGCGTTTGTGCATGATGTCATCTGCAGATCAGACAGCAGCTATGCAAGCCCTAACATCCATCCTGCAAGGACTACAAGAAACTGTCAAGGAATTCACCACTGCAGTAAGGGAGTTGCCACAACAACTCGCACCCCAAACCTTCCACTGCATGCACGAATGCAATCATGACCCCCTCAGGGCCGACCTGGCTGCCTACTATCGTGATGTGGCTGCTATTCTTAAGAATCAGCAGATCCCCCTTGCAGCAGTACTGCCCTTAAGACCTTCACAAGTAGCAGCGACCGGGATGTCTGACTCCACGTCTTATAACACTGAGGTGTGTGTTGCCCCTTGACAACCACCACCACCAAGAACAGAGGAGGCAACACACACATCAGAAGAAGAAGACATGGAACAGATCACCTTCACATGGAAAAGTACCCGGAAGCACTAGTCCCTGCCACATGGCCAACTATTACCAAGGTCCTGTGCTTTGAAACATGCCAGTCTTATAACAACTCTACTTATTGACTGTTCTGCTTACCACTGTAAATCTTGTCAGCCTGCCCAGTGATTGTCTCTCTCTCTTATTCATTGGCAAATTCTGTCCCTCTGCACTGTCTGAAACATCACCCCAGCATGTCAAAAGCATTTCCGTAACCCTTTGTGTAGGATCACAATGTAAGATGTCACTCTAATGGACTCACAATCATAGACAATATACATATAGCACTACAGCACTTTTCAATAAATAGCACTTACACAACAAATCAGTCTCTGGGTAATGTGACATATCAACTGTGCAGTAGATAACTGAAATGTGCCTACTGTCAAATTACGTAGATTGTCAATACAACTGTTCTGATATTATGTAGTCAGATAATTCTGTACAGTGCCCATGAGTGCGTCATACTCTGCCCATCCTGAGGGACATATCTGATGAAGTGAGAAACCATACACCATCATGCAGTGTTGGACAGAATAATGCTTCCTCAAGGGATATCTAAGTCATCATATAGTGGCTGCAAAATGTTTTCACCATGCAATACTAACACATATAAGAGTTCACACAAATCTAAGCAAACACTACAAAAACTGCATGAATGAAGCTGTCTGAGTATACATACAAATATGTACTCATGCTGAACTGTGTCACAAATGATGTATGTGAGTCTTGAAGACAAGAATACAAGAGTGCCTACGAGAACTCATCTTATGAGGGTGTCCTTGATCATCACACTGCAGTCAGACCTAAAACTGTTCCCCCAATACCAAGTCTGGAAGCACTGTTTGTGACGTAGAAAACATACTTATCAACAGAAACACATTGGGATCCATATTAACTGTGATTGGTAGTTGCGACGAATGGTGGAAACTTTGCAAGGTAGCTCTGGGGTAGCTGCCAATCTTACAGATCAGTTGAGATTTGTTTGTAGCATAGGGCACAAATGTAATAGAACAACATTCATGTACACTAATTCCAAGCCCAGGATCAAGTAGCATTTAACACATACTGTTAAGGGTTAACTATATATTTATTAAATGCTAATCACAAAAGAGGAAACTGAGGGAAAAGTCTTACCTACCCTAATCTACCCTGACTACTCATTACCCACAACTGTCCCTAACTAACCTAAGCTAAACGTACTTATCACATGTAACAAAATGTTCTAAACATCCACCCCCCCTCTTTATGAGATGGGACACATGGAGGACAACACATATTAACCTAAACACATACTATCCTATACTAAACAAATATATATTTTTGTAATTTTTTTTTTTTAATATAAATATATATTTTTTTAAACACACAAAAACCCCAACATAGCCCCCCACCCACCCACTCACACAGGTAATAAGTAAAAATAGAAAGAATCAGGACCCTCCACCCACTAACACTAACTAAACTAACAGACTATACTAACCTAACACTAAGCCCCCTAAGCCCACTAAGTATGAGCACAAGGAAAGAGGAGGGAGGGGCGGGAATCATGTCCATATCAAAAAAGTCTAGAGGTTGGCCCTCCGGAGGGTCCTCTTGATGGACTTCACACGTCGGTTAATATGGCGAACATCCCGGCTCAGATGGCTTAACTTGCGCAACACACGGTCCATCTTCCGTTCCATGTTGTGGAATGCTGCAGGGTCAAAAGATGGAGCTGGGGCAGTCTGGGTACCAGTGGAGGAGGTCTGTGTGTGTGTGAAGCCAAGGCCAGTGGGCTGTCCTGCACCTGTAGCAATGCTGGGGCCTGGAAGTCCGGCAGATGTAGGGACAACAGTCCCAGCGGTGGGTGGGGCCACCTGGCTTGAAGTGGTGGTTGTACTGGTGGTGGCTGTGGTGGGCAAAGTAGGGCCACCCTTTGGGAAGGTCCTCCATGCCTAGGAGGCCCGTTCATGGCGATATCGACGGGCCATCCTCCTGAACCCCGACTCCACCAGCAGGATGTGCTGGTATCTCATGGCCCGCCGCTGGAACTCAAGGACCTGGTCTGGAGTCATGTTTGCAGCTGTGAAGACAAATGCAAATAATCTACATTAGGAACTGCATTGTGTGAAATGGCACAAGAAGTCAATCAGACAATACATCTAATGTACTTTTAACAGCTCATATCACAATACAGATCATTGAATGTCCCTGAGGAAGTACATGGCAGGCCAGCCTACAAATGTCACATCACACATAGCACATCCAAAACCTACAAGATGGGGAACAACTGGCATTGACTTGCCATCTGAGTTCTGCCAGTTATCAGCTAACAATCATGCTGCATATCCTCCGCCAATACCTTGGCTACAAATGTCAGTGTACGGAATGCAAAACTAAAGCCACATGGTCTGCAAGTTGTAACAGGACTTGCCAGTATAGTACCCATGTGCCAAACCTGAGTGTGTATACTAGGTTCCAACCAAACAGTCACTTTTTCACATGTATGTGTAACATACTGGTAGCATCAGTCCTAGGTGCCCTATTCACAAACCCATGCCTGTGTTTGAGGGGGGGGAGTGGATGAACAACTATCAATTCCAAACAACATGGACACTGAGGAGTGTATAGAAAACTCCACAAGTGTTTGGCTCTACACACACACCACAGGTAAGGTCTATCAACAATTAGTAGTCAGCAAACCCTTGACCAATCATAGCGCCACACATATAAGGAAATGCAGAGCTTGGTACACAACAAATACTTCCAGTAAGGCATGACTTACATCAGGCACAGAGTTGCAAGAACACCCATGATCATGATTAGCAGGCACACCTAGGCCATTGCACTCAAGTTCCACATACTTGTAGCACTACATGTGGAAGTTCATGCTGCTAGGAAGTTCTACCTACAGTTTAATAAGTACCTTGGTAAATCGGGAAGCAGAAGTCTTTTGGAAAGCAATTTGCTGTACCAATCTTGGAGAATGTGGGTCTGACAGGCTGACTAAATCTGAGCTGACTTCCAGTGCGACTCTTGTTGATACAAGTGTCATCCACATGACTCACCCCAGTACTCACTGTGGTGCCTACAGGAATGGCCTACAATCCCTTGATAATACAATAGGATATGCATTGGCCAACTCAAAACATTTGAGAAACTGAAATCCCACTCATGGAACAAGACAAATGATTGCCCAACGCATCACACCTTGCTATGCGTTCAACACACAGGAGTCCATAACCAGCAAACAAAACACATAACAGACATATCAACACTTACTGGAGTGGTCGGGGTCCTCAAATGTAGCCACCTCTCCCACAGTGTAGGGTGCCGGTCCACCTGTAAGGCATGGAAGGAAGAAATGTGCTCAAAATCTGTGCACTGACCAACAATTTCATAAACATATACAATGTGTAGGCTGAATAAGGGAATGGCAGCCATTCAGACATGATGATACTGCATCTGATATATCATGGCCAACCTGTACATAGCATGGGTCTCCTGTGACAGTTACACACATATCTGCACACATGCATTGGCCCTAACTATCATGTGGTAGCAAACATGCCCCGTCATTAGTGACCAGAAAAAAATATGGAGTGTAATCGTCTCATCATGTGCATCCAAGAGAGACATCCAAAGCCTGGTTACTTGAGGACTGCATTACCAGTCAAACAGCCTATGTGGCCATGACACATTTATTACACATAGGTACAATGTACAGAGGTACAGGAACTTTTGTAAGCCCTCATGTTGTTACAGTTTCTTCATTTTATGTGGCCCAGCTATGGTGATTTGCACCAACCATGGAGATGTGAATCCATGTGCATACCTTTGGACTGCCATCCCTAATTGGAATGTGGCACAACTAACTCCAACAACCATTCTAAGATATTAGCTGCGGGCAGCTTACACCTTTTCACGATGTTTTCAAATCCAGATCTGACATGTATCCAAGAAGATAAAGGACCACAATCCCTAACATTCATAGAACTTCCGTGAACGCTTTCCTTACACACTCACCAGACTCACATGAGTCATATGTCTGGGCCACTTTGCTATCATCAATTGGCGTGAAGCCTGCACTCATTTTCTGCATCATGTAGTGATTCTAAAGTCAGTCTAGCTATTGCGTCAACAAAGTTAGCCAATATGTTGGTACATCTTTACTTCTCTGGCAAATGTGGTCTATATAGACATGATTGGCTCCTATTTTGTTTGGTTGTCTGACACAAAGGCAGCACCAATTTACTTCACGGAAAAGTATCCTGTAAGTTTGGTGAGCACGTGCTACCTGACAGTTAGCAATTGTCATCCTTTCCATAGGGCATCAATTACCCAGTATGTTTCCCCAGCATTACACACAGTCAGCAACTTAGCTGGCAGACATTGTACAAATCATCTGATGTCACTACAGAGCATTTAATTGGGCACATTTACATGATTAGTACTCACCAACAGTGCCACCAATCACGATGCCCAGGTGGTCCAAGAAATCCTGCTCACTGGTGATGAGGTCAGCCCACCGGTGCTTCAGCTGGTGGTCACTCCTCTGGCTGGCATACACATGCTGCAGGTGATACAGCACCTTTCCCCACCGGATTCTGCGCACCTCAGTGTGACACCCTTGTATCACCCTGCCCTCTGCCTCGATCATCAGTGGCAAGAAATGGCACACAAGCCATATGAAGCCCCCCAACTCCTCTTTACCCATCCTGCCAAGACGTGGCCTACCAGACATTGTAGAAATGTGAAAGGGAATAGGGGTTAAAGAAATTGAAAGGGGAAAAGGAGGAAAGTAGGGGTGCAAATACAGAAGAAAGTAAACTTAACCACTAAAAGAGTCCAACTATCCCCAAACTACCACTACCCACAACAGACTCCCACAAACACCAAAACACTAGAAAAATGGACAAATGTACACAAAACACAGTAGGACAGTATACACCAACAATATGTATTTCACAAATTGACAATAGAGACAGCACACAGGACATAAAAGCACAAAATCAATGGACACCACTCTCTACACAGCCACACAGTCTAGATGAATCATAGACTGCAAAGTGAAACTGAAAGTACACCCACTGTACATGATCTGTAAACAGGATATCCTATTACATCACTTCCTGAATAAAATGTCCGCCCTTTTTCACGTTAAGCGTCATATTTTTTTCACGCATACAGTTTGTGCGTCATTTTTGTTGAAGCACAGGAGTGAAAACTAGCCCGCATCCAAATAATAGTAAAGAGCCTGTACAATCATCTGGATGCGGCCTAATTTTCACTCATTTGCGTAAAAAAAAATGATGCAAATTCAGTATTGATTTACAAAAAATTATGCATACAGCTAGCAACGTCAAAATTACAATGCATGAACTGGTTTTGGGCTTTTTTTCTGTTTTTATGTTATGTTACATTTGGGACACATCAGAGATAGCTTGATGGCACCCACTATGGTGTTGATGGTGTATGTTCACATGTGTGACATCAAACTGCAGTGGACCATGATCTGCTACTTCCTTCACAGTATTTTGACGGTTGGCTGACGCACTAGATGGCCATATGTGTGGCCTACCCATATGTATTGCACAAATTGTGCATGTTTGGCATCAGGAGAGGATAGCAATGTGACGCACATATGTACAATACCTAAATGCCTTTGGCTCGATGTGTATGCTGTGGCAACTAATGTATTTGTTGACCAAGTGTGTGTATATCACATGATGCATTATTGCACATATGCTTGTATGAATGTGACGTCCATGTGTCCAAACCTTAGATGCAAGTCATTGTGGAAATGAGAGAGGACATGTGTTATTCATACATGTAGCAACATCCGTAATGTGGACTTCCAAGATTTAGGGTAACGTAGACACCACATATGACAAAGCATGCATCAGATAGATGGCAGACGCTTGTTCATGTCAATGGTCGACATTTTCAACATCCTATGTCCTAGAGTTTTGGTAACAGCTTCCTAGGCATTAGTTGGTGAATCCCACAGTGAGTCATACACATGCATTGAGGAAGTGGGTACCATGTTGTTTGCCCAGACAGACAAAGGTGAATCACAAATGTATGATGACACCACAGTTGAGGTCATATAACTGAGCCAGAACTCTCAAGTGGCTGTGGTGGACCAGCAGACGAGGCAGCACGTGTCCACATATTTCCGGTGATCAATTGCACACAGGTGTCTTGTTCATGTGTGTGGTCCAGTGTTGATCCTATATATTTTTTGGGGTGTAATTTGTCATAGTTCGGTCCAGAGCTCATCATGAGTCAGTGGCAGCTATTCCTGTATCTACTGAGTATCCTTTGTTGATCAATGTGAGTAAAGTGGATGTGGACATGAGAACCTACATGGGGATGGTCCCACCCTGTCACTAAAGACGTGTAATGAGACAGTCAACAGGGCAACCTTGGTGTGCTGAGTGAGATAATGTCTCAAGTGTCATGTTCCGGCAGGTGTCATTACAACATTTGTACACAGGTTAGCCTCTGCAATTTACACTGCATCTGGGAACATCATAGCCTCTGTGCTGATTATTCTCGCAGCTATTCACCACACACGGCCCATCAATATGTTGTGAGCAAAGTAATTCTGTGTGTGAACTGTAAGGGTCCTGACGTGTGGATTTTTCATGGACATTATCAGAGGTTGCTGGTTCTGCTGAAGGCCCCGTACCCAATCTCTGCATACGGCCCTGGGACACTGTCACACTTTGTCATTCATGCATAAATGAGACCCAGACAAGGGATGGGCCATGAATTTTGGTTTTCACAGAGGATTTAACTCATATGGTACAGTTAAAAGGCAGATGATGCTATACAATCTATTTGGGTATGCATTGAAGAAGCACATGCCCAAATACCCCCTGATGAATGAGAGGTTTGCTAACGCAAGTGTGGTACATATGTAGACACAGGGATACTTTAGTGTGACACACAGACAGATGCCGGTCAGGCTGACAGAATGCAGGGTGAATCAGGATCCAGCAATTTGACAAGTTACATAATCAGTGGTCTGATTAAGACTGTTTGGAGGACAAACTAGTCAGTTGACAAGTCAAACTGTGTATGTCCTGTGTTTTTGAAGGTGACAAATGAACCCAAGGCCTGTGTTACACAGCTTAATTAGTATCAATGCTTAACGGTGTATTTGACAAAATGGCAACACCTATGCTGTTCCAGGCATCAGCAGCACAGGTGTGGGCTGGATCTGTTTCTCACAAGTCCTGTAGGTGAGATTTGCATTCTAATGGCCAACAAACATTTTCACACGGGAAGCAATCTACAGGTGCTAACAGGGCTTGGAAACTAGAAGCCAGTGTATTAATTGACCTGACGTCCTGAGTCAGATGTTCTATGACAATGGCATACCATAGGAAAGGGTGTAGCACACTGGATTGCTATTGACAAGCTGTGTGTGTAGAGGAGGGAATATCAGGGTACACATCTTAGTATCCCAGGAACCTCTTCGGACGGGTGGGTTGTGACCAGGTGAATGGGTGTGTCAGGAGTTAGAAAAAATGGGCTGACCTGTACATGGAATGTCATGTGCGCAATGCTGCTCATATGTGTGGCACTTGTGGTGTCTATGTACTGCTTCTATGGAACTCTGGTCACAGATAGTCCTTGCAAATATTGGATGCAGTTGGACTTACTGCTGTCAAGGGTCTGGTTAGACATTCCTGTTACTGATGCAAAAGCACATCAACTGCCTCATGTATGAGGCTTGTTTTCCCCTTATTGAGTGATGGTGCCTTAGTTGTGTGCCATATGCTGCGTTGGACCATGATTTCAACATGTAAGTGTGAAATAGGTATGGTCCTCTGCTATTGGCCTTCAAAGGAGAAATGTACATGATATATGTAATTTACAGTTTGTGTGTATGTGACCATTGTATGATATGCATCACATTAGCTCTGGGATTTTCAGTGTCCTAATCGGTATATCAGCAATGCCCCATGAGGCAACACTCTTAATCTGATACTTAGAGATGAAGGTGTGCAAAAATGAATAGCCAAACGATGATATGGTGATTATTATAGGTGTTTATTTAAATTAGTTCATAAAGTGGCGATGGTGATTATATTTAAAAGAAATTGTTCACGATATGTTGCCACCTGCGTAAACCTGCGGCCTTGTTCTGTTGTTTCCCCTCATGTTGCATGCCACCATCCTCCTCTTCCTCCTTTTCAGTCATGTGTGGCTCGGGTTCCAGGAGGGGAATGTTCCTTTTTATGCAAATGTTGCGCAGGATAGCACATGTTAGGATGATCTTACAGACCATCTCCGGGGAATATAGGAGGCTACCACCAGTGATGTTGAGGCACCGGAACCTTGACTTGAGGATGCCGAAGGTCCTCTCGACTATGGTGCATGTCCTCCTATGTGCGTCATTGTAGGCAAGCTCTGCTGCAGTACTCGGGTTGCCAATAGGTGTCATTATCCATGGCTTGATGCCATACCCCTGATCAGCTGCATGAGAAAATGAAGGGGATCATGTTGATGTAGCTAGCCCTATTGAAATGACCTTTCATGGCAGTAGTTGTCTTGTGTTGTCTGTGACTCTTTTGTGTTATTATGTCGCATCCTAGGCTTGTAGGATGTACCATCTGCATTGTGTTGTTTCCTTGGCTGAACGAGTGTTTGCCTGCTGACCGGTTGTCAGCAGTATGTTCTGGGATTTGCAGTACAGTGTGCCCTCCCTAGCATTGTGACTTGTGATACAGGTGTCCCTGTGTCTTCACCGGGGGTGAGATGATAGTTCCATACATTTTGACAGTGTTGTTAACACGTTCATATCAATGTACCCTGGACATCTCATACCTTTAGACTTATGCAATGGATTAATGTAAATGTCATTGGGACACTTACAATTTGCAAGGTGACATTTAGGCAACCCACTCCACACGTTGCGATCTTTGATGTCTTAACATTAGACTGTACACTAATTTCAGATTTGTGACAGGTTCAATGGTGACCTAAGAAACATGCCTAGCGGTGTCACGACCTCAGTGTGTTCCTGTCGACATGTTGCTGTTGTGGAGAATGTGTTGTGTGTCTTAGAGGGTTGCTGTGCAGTGTGTATATAAGTAGGTTTTTGTACTTACCAGCAAGTAGACCATTGCCATACCGTCCATCCTGGAAGTGTTCATTGATGGTGCAGTGACGGAAGATGAATGAGTCATGGAGACTCCCAGGATATTTAGGCACGATGTTGGTGATCGATCCTTGGTGATCGACAACGGCCTGCACATTGATGGAATGTGTGTGCTTCCTGTTGCGCTAGAGGTGTTCAGTTGCAGCAGGTGGCACAAGGCGTACATGTGTGCAGTCGATTGCACCAAGGACGTGTGGGAAGCCACTAATGAGGTAGAATCCCTGTTTTGTTTCCTGCTGCTTCTGCAGTGTGTTAGGGAAGCAAATGTGGGGTGGTGTAAGTCCAATGATGGCATCCAGTACTATGGGCTAAAAGGCAGAGAATGATGGTTGTGACATTACGACAACCAGGGCACCAGTTGTTAGAAAGCAGCCACTTGCCAGCATGTGAAGTACGGCAAGCAGCTTGGTTTCTGTTGGGATGGTGCGGGGTGTCAGCAAAGTGGGTGCCAACTGCGGCTCAATGTTTCGCAGCAGCTGCTGAATGGCCTGCCAGTTCAACCTGTACCTCTGGATGATGTTGTGTTCCCTGAGGCCATGAAGGGTTGTTCTGGGGCAGAATATCCTCTCCTGCCTTCTGCGCTGCCTTTGGGGTCCCTGCTGGTGTTGTGGTAGCTGCTGTTGTAGCTGCTGGGCTCTGTGTCTGCGTGCACGCTGGATAAGAATCACCTCCATGTCTCCCTTTTGCTGCTCTGCTGCTCTGCTGTTGCTTCTGTATGTTCTCATTAAATAAAGGTGTGTTTGCCCCATTTTAACGCCTGCCCTGACCCAGGCGTTACATTTTGACGCAAATCGGGCTGGGCGTCATTTTCCGGCTTCGCCTCCCGGGCGTGCGTCATTTTTGCCCCAAAGCATAAATACGACGCACAACCGTTTGAGTCATTTTATGGACGGGAACGCCTTCCTTGCATATAATTAACGCAAGGCGGTTTGCCTCATCTAAAAAATGACGCACACAGCGGACTTTTGTCGTCCGCGGGCGTCAAAGTTTAAATACGGGGCAAGGTTTGCGCTGAATGTGCGTCAAAATTTTTGACGCACATTCGGCGCAGACGGAGTATAAATATGCCCCAGAATATTTGGATGAATAGCAGCAAAGTGAATGATTTTTTAGTACATGTAATATATGTTAAATTCACTTTGGGAAGAGCTAGAGAGGCACTTCCTACACTCTTATTAATCGTGATTTAAAATCCAATGTATTGGTAAAGTCTGATTTTAAATTATTATTTTGGAAAAGTCAACATAGTGTCTAAGGTGTTGTGTGTATTCCTCCCAGACAGGAGCCAAAAAGCCTAGGTGTAGAGAGGTGAGGGCCTTCCTGACAGGATGGCTGGGGAGGAACTGGCCCCCTGGCCTGATTGTACTTGAAAGGGTAGAGTGGGAGCTGTCTCAAGGCCTTCTTGACTTTAGAGAAAGTTACCCTCTCACTATCAAATGCAGCCCATACCTGGGATTGTCTGCCCTTTTTTTCACTAGACAAATTACAGCCAAACCAAGTGGAATGAAAGGAACTGACCAGAACCAATTCAAGGGTTAGACAAAAGGGATGTCCCCAACGTCAGGCTGCCACTGCACTGACTATGAAAATGTCACTCTCTAAACTTCTCATGAAAACACTGCTGGACCTGAAAAAGATTCAGAAGAAGGTCTTCCCTGATGTCTGAAGAAGGAAAATGGACCTGCTTGCTTTGAAGCCAGAACCCCAGAAGTGACTCCATTCTTCAGTTGGCTGACCTCCTGTTTAAGCTACAGGACACAACAAGCTTCAAGAGGCCTTTAGTACTTTCCAGCTGTCCAATACCAACTGGACCTGACCTGATTCCGTCTGCTAGCTTTTGTGGAAATGAGCCCTGACGCGCAAGCGCTGATTGAACATCTCCCTGCCAAGCTGAAGGTATTAACAGACCTGATGCAGAGCCTTGCATCACAACTTCATTCACTCCTGTGCTGGGGACAGAAGGTACAACACCCAGAGGTCCGAATCTGGTCCCATACCTGGCCCATGCTCCATCATGCTCATCCTGAACGTATGTTTTTGTCCCCATTTGTGGCGAGTACAGACCTGTAGTTGCTGCAGTGCGCCGTTTGGCTCTACTTTTACCTAAAATCTGAAAGCTCCTAACTCTGGTTCTGCTGATGGAATTTTTCTTGTTTTTATGTAATTTAGTTTATTCCAAATGTCTCTATTTTTCCAATTTGGTTTCTTCTTTTTGGGATTCTTCTTGCATTGTATTTTAACGTTATTGCCAATTGAGTACTAACAAAATACTTTACAAGTTGGCTCTAAGTTAATCATGACTGCTTTGTGTCAAACTACCAGAGGGTTAAGCACAGGTTTATTTAGTAACTTTAGTGGTTCACCCTAACAAGGTTAGTGATTGTACATTGATGTAAGGGTCTCGCCCCTTCAACAAATTACCAAATTTCATATAAACACATTCTGAATAATTGTTTTACGAAGTTGCACAAGCACCTAATTGATTCCCAACTAATTGTATAGAGAACGTTTGGTAAAGAGGATGACCTCTGGTACTCTCCTAGACACTGTGGTGTCTAGGAGAGTGCCTGTGGGGACTACAATTAAGAGTGGATTGGGTTTCCCTCAAAAGAAGAATGCGGAGAACAGGAAAACTAAAATAAAGTTCTCTAAAGACTCCCAAAAGATTTTCAGGGAAGAGAGCCTGAGTCCTCTTCTGACCACAGCAGGAGACAGTTTAGGAAGGAGGAACCCATTAGGCCTTACCATACCCAGTGCTATGGCTGTTACCAGTCAGGCGACAAGATAGGAGATGCCATCTGTCTTAGATAGAAGCACCTCCCAACTGGTGGGCCAAACCTATGTATGCTAGTATAGTGCTGAGGGAGCAGGTTGCCTCAGTTAGTTTGGGGGCTAGTTAAGAGGCTACCCTTTTGTCCCCAGGTGACACAGAGATGATAACTAAAGCTCACATGCCTCATAACACTAAGAAGTACAAGCAGTGTCTCGCCATCAATGGCGGAGGGTAGTAGCTTTAAGAAACACATGCTCCAATAGAACTACTGTTAGGTGTCATCTAGTATCCTTAGCGCAGGTTATCCCTGATGTAGTCTACCATGTGGTGACAGCTGTCGACCAGGTAAGCCACTACCCTGTGACTTTGGTTTCCCTGAAGTGAGGTAGGGTCACTGGTTCTGTAAGAGTCACTGTTAATACAGTTATGCCTGTAAATATTTTCCTGGGGAATGATCCAGAGCACAGAGTCTTGAAAGAAGTGGAGCTCAGGTCTCATCTGGAGATGTTGGAATTTTCTGAGTGTGTGCTCATGACACATGGTCTATGGCAGCCCATCAGGGGAGTCAGAAGTACCTAGAGACTGAAAATGTAGGCCCAGTTACCTGCCAGAAGGAGGAGGCACAAGGGGTACAGGAAACCTGCCATGGAAGTTCCCACAGTTCTGAAAGACAATGAACCTGAGGGTGAGGTTCTGGAGCCTATAAGAGAAGACATTGCTATCCTTCGTGGCTAAGGTGGCTGAGTGGCAATCTGCAGGATGGCCATCCCAGGCAGAGTTCTGCAAGGTGCAGAAGGAATGATCCACTGTTAAGGGCCTGAAGCAACAGGTCAAGGTCCAGAAAAATGGTGACATCTCTGGTTATGACCACATTTATTGTGAGAATGGTCTCCTGTATAGTGAGCATACTTTCTCTTAGCCAGGGTCAATCAGACTGTTGGTGGTCACCCAGTGCTATAGAGACTTCCAGTGTGATAGACTTGGCACATGACATCTGCGGCAGGTTAAAACCTTTGACTTCCTGGTCTCCCAATTCTAATACCCCCACATGAGAATAACATTTGATGTGTTCTGTAGGTTCTGTGCTACCAGCTAGGGCAGTGGTAAGTTGGGTTAAAGTATAAGGCTCTCTTGCATCCTTTTCCTGTTATAAGAGCCTCCTTTGAAGGGGTGGGAGTTGATATTGTTAGGCCTTTGGACAGTTAGGCAGCAGGTCTATTTTGGTCTTGGTGGACCATACCACAAAGTACTCTGAGGCCATACCCATAAGGACAGTTACTGCACCTTTGGTGGCCAGGATACTCATGGGATCTTCACCTCTGTAGGAATCCCCAAGGAGGATGTTTCTGACAGGGGTACCAGCGTCATGTCTGCCTAAATGAGATCCTTGTGGGATGAGTGTGGGACAGCCTAAAAGTTCTCCACATCATACAACCTTCACACAAATAGGCTTGTTGAAAGTTTCAACAAGACTCTGGAAAGTATGATCATTGGTCTGCCAGAGCCGTGACATGCATGACATCCTGTTACCATGCCTGCTATTTGCCTACAGGGGGGTGTCATAGGAAGTGGGATTTGTTGCCTTGGAAATGCTGTTTGGTCACCCTGTGAGGGCATCTAAGTATTGTTAAGGAAGGATGGTAGCAAGTTCCCAAGAAACCCCCACAAGATGTAGTGAGCTTGGCACATGAAACACTTCATGAAGGAAGCCACTGAAAATGTAGAGACCAGCCAGGAGATGATGAGACAGTGGTATAAATGGAAGGCCACTCTGGTAGAATAACAATCTGACCAAAAATATGGTTTATGGAGCCTCTGGGGCACTGAGCCTTGTAGGGCAAATTGACAGAGAGCACTGAGAACATGGAGAGGAAAGGGGAGGTCATGCACCTGGTGGATCTCCAGACATTCAGCAACCCCCTCAAGGGTACTGCATATGAATTGCCTTGTGGCACACTTTGAGAGGTCTGACTGAACAATGCATGGTGACAGATGGTGGTGAGGGGAAAATTGAACACCCTTCAAATGTCACAATCTTCCCAGGAGGGTCGGTGAAACAAGCTGTCCTCTCCCATTTACTGAAAAAAGGGGCAGCAGGTGTGCTGTCACCAATTACTGGGGCAGTTGTCCTCTCTTTTATCTTGTACTGATAGGCTCACTGAGTGTTGCACCCATGACATTGATACACTAATGGCATGCTGGTCAAAAGAAATTCAGGCTGTTTGATAAGGTGTGGGCCAAAATGTAGGATGAGGTTTCCATGATGATGGACCTAGGGTTGATTGAACCCTTCTGCAGTCCCTGGTTGATCCCATTGGTTTTGGCACCAAAGGCTGCCTCTCCTCAGGGCCACCCAAGAACTGAGATTCTGTGTAGACTACTGGGGACTCAGTTCAGTCAGCACCCTTACGCTGATGAGGTGATTGACATATTAGGGTCTGCCTGGTTCCTCAGCACTTTTGACTTGATGTCATGGTATTGACAGATTGCCCTAACTAAGGATGGAGCAAGGAGAGATCAGCATTCTGCACCCTAAATTGGCAGTTCCAAACCATAGTGAAAACTTTGGGTTAAATAATTCCCCTGCTGCCTTCCAGAGGTTAATTAACTGGGTCCTAGCTGGGCAAGAAAAATTCAGTGCGGCTACCAGGGTGAGATTTCTCACTTCAGCTTTTAGCTTTTAGTGCCACCTATCTAATCAACATTACAGTCTTCAGCTACAGCTGGAATGACCAACTTTCAGGCTCTGCAACAATACTGGCCTGACTATCAAGGCTAATGTTGGAGGGTGGTTATTAGTAGAGGTAAGTGCACACCTATCACTGGCAATAGTGCCCCAAGACAATGTTACCCCTTGGCACAACCCCTGGTAGCTTGGTAACGAGCAGGCAGGCTTAACTTGGGAGACAGGTATGTAATGCATTTAAATGCACCAACACAGTAGATAAGTATACATGACACACAAGAAATATTCCCACACCAATTTTTTAAAATAGTAAATATTGTTATCTTGAAAATTACATCAAAACATCAATGAGCCAATATAGGAAACCAGAGTTCTAAATTTGTAAAGATTAAATAAATAAATGTGCGTTCTAGTGCTTAGAAATTCATAGCGCCAGCTGGGGACATCTGGTTGTGCTTGACCGGGACAAAGCCAAAGTTTGAGGCCGACTGAGATGGTGCCCTGTCCAGATACACTGAGTGGTAGGCCTCAGTCAAAATTTTACCTTTGCATTTATAAACTTTTCTGGAGCTTTTCTCTCTTAACGTCATGTGGTCTTCCTCAGCAAGCTAATTTCAATGCAATGTCATCGGACTGCTTTTCTGCGAGACCCCAGTGAAATCCTGGAAGTCTGGAGCTCTGTAGCTTTCAGCGGGACGAACTTGAAATCCTGGCCGAGTCGCGGTTGAAGGTAGTCTGCTTGACTCACAATGTCGGGTCTGTCCACTTATGGAGCTTTTTCCAAAAGTTGCTCCAAACATCTGGAACTTCTTCCTGGAGTTCCCCTTGAGGGTTCAAAGTGTCAAAAACACACATCCAAGGGTCTAGAAGCTCTGAGATTGTCCTTGGAAGTTTAGGACTACAGTTCTGACAATGCACCTGGCCAAATCCTTAAAAGTCCACAGGACACACTCCAGACTGGGGACGTTTGTGATATTTGGTGCAGGCAAGCTCTGTTAAGCTGCTGCTTTCAGGGAATCCACTCTTGGGTCCTTTTTGAAGCAAGACAAAGTCCTTAGGGCTGTTGTTACAGTGTGCAACAGGAGCAGTAGTTCTGTGTCCAGTCTTCTGGGTTGGAGACCATGGATCCAGCTGGGCAGTCCTTCGTCTTCTTTTTGGTCTCAGGCAGCAAATCTGAGTTGCAATGCAGATCATCCACTTTTATTCAATCATTTTAGGGGACAAGGAGGGGGGCACCCTTGTCCAATGAGCTGCAGGGGGCTACCCAAAAGCATATCAGTCTTGCCCCATAAAGCACTACACTTTCACATTCCAAGATGGACAATTTTCCTCCAGAGGAGCAAGACCGAGGTAAATGAACCTACTGGTGTAGTTCATTTCCATTAACACTACTCCTCTGAACATCTTCAAATTTCTATCCTGGGCCTGCTTTCCATCTGTGAGGTACAGGGTGGGAGGGCAGGCCTGGCTGGCATTCCTTTGCGTCCTGCTTCCTTTGAAGCCCAGTTTGATTTACCGAGTCCCCTTCCTGGCCTGACCTCAGCATCTGCCAACCTCCCCATCAGATAACCTCTGTTAAGGGCAGACCACTTATTGCCTCATCAAAGCATGCTGGCTAATCCTGTTAAGGCTGACAAATCAGGAAAGGCCACTAGCAGGCTGGAGGTTGACTTACAGAAAAGAAAGTCTTAACAATTATATTCTGTATCAGTAATGATAAAATCAATAGTGGCAAGTTGTTGGATTTATTATTACTATTCTTTTGAGTCCTTTCACGATACCTTCATCTTCTTCCTAGCAATAGTTATGGAAAATATTCCCATGTTAGCCAATGGAGCTAATTATCTACAACTAGACAAATTAAAGGTACAGTTTTACCTCTCACCAGAGCATACAAAATATATTTTATAATGCTCATGCTTATATTCAGATGGCACCCTGCCCCAGGGGCATCTAGGGGAGACTGTAGTATTGTAAAATGGGTAACTTCAGGTTTCATATTTGTATTTATTATTATTATGTTTTGTGTATTTCTCTCATCTATTTTTGTAGGTCGTATATGGTATCTTCCATCTCTCCCCTTTGGTCTGCTGACTGTTCCACTGTCCGGAATGTGAGGAGGACATTCACTGCTGGACAGTTGGAGGCTTTCTGCGAGGCTTAGGAGAAAGTTGGAGTTCCTATCTACTTGAGAAGATTCACTGGATTCAAATTTAAGAAAATCATCCTTTGGAGTGTGGACTTATTTCTTCCGATTAGTTTCCCCCACTTCACAGACCTTAAGGGTGACCTATATAAAAAAAAAGGTAGATTATCCCTTTGGACGTACTTTTAATTCCAAAGTCAAATGTGCACGCATTGAACTTTCTAAAGACAGTCTGGAAGGCAGGACTGCCTCTAAAAATGACAGCAGGTAGTTTGATTCCCACTTGCCCTATTATCTACTAGGGACTTACAATGGTCAGTCATTGCCAATTGTAATTGTACCATTTTACCATATACCTTTATTCAGAGCACTGGCCCTGGCCTGTTTAGCAGAGCCCAGGGCAAAGTCAGGGCCAGTTACCACCAGGATCAGTAGAAACACTTGGGTGGGCATGCTAAAAAGATGACTTTCTCACAGCTAGTAAGTGTCAGATAGGGAAGGTGGAGGCCATGTACAAAGTCTCCGGCCCAAGATGCAAGCAATCATGGCTTTGGAGCCTCCCACGACCCAGACCCAGGTGATCCTCTTTGGGTTTCCTTGGATACTAGAAGAGTATTGTAAAGGGGTACGGCACTATTATAGTCTCCTTGACAGAGTTGACTTCCAAGAAGCAGCTCAAACATTATATTGGGACAAAGGTCTGCTAGAAGACATTTGAAACCCTGAAGGAAACCATGAGTTTATTACTAGTACTTAAGGTATCAGACTTCAGTAAGGAAATCCTTGTGCAGACAGATGGTTTTGAGCATGGAATCAGGGTTGTTCTATCACAGCTAAATGATAAGAGCCTGGAATATCTGTAGCCTTCATCAGCAGGTGTCTCCTTACCCAGGGAACAAAGGTGGAGTACGATTGAGAGGAAAGCATTTGCAGTGGTTTGGATACTGAAGAAATGGGGACCATAACTGTTTAGGACTAATTTCCGGGCTCAGATAGACTGCAGACCCCTCAGATTGCTGATCAAATGCACAGTGAGAATCCTTAACTGTTGAGCTTGTCAATCTCCATACAGGGTATGGAGTCTACATTTGAAGATCGCCCTGGAACTTACCAAGCCAAACCAATGCAGATTTTTCCATGTTTTCAGCCTTAGTAATGAGAATTCATAAGGGGATGCATACTTATCTCTACCATCATGTTGGAAATGAATATCTTTTGTATAGAATTCTCCCAGATTTTTTCTTTGACTGTTTTTGATAACTATAGAAATATGCACACTTAACCCCTGCAAACCAGTGGTGAAGTTCCCCTTTTTGCTATGATGAAATTGGCATACCCCTAAATGGCATATTTAGTATACCTATAAGTGGGAAGCAGCCTGAAGAATGATGCAGGAACAACGAGGGTCATTGACCACAAAAGCAGAACAACGCTTTCCTGAACAACGACCCTGTTTTCCTCTGCCTTGAACACACATGTCTGAACAACAAACGTTTATGGTTAAGGCAGACGAAAACAGACTCGGGATCCGAGAGGATGCAGTCAGGTAAGTGGGGCTGTGGTAGGATTGGGGAGTAGTTTTAGGGGCTGGGCTGGGGTAATTTTAGTTTTTAGGGGTGGGGTCAGTAATTTTAGGTTTTAGGGGCAGGGTAGGGAATCGCAGTAGTTTTAGGGGCAGGGTGGGGGGTTGGTGTAGTTTAGGATTTAGGGACTGGATGTTGCGATAGTTTTAGGGGTGGGGTGGGGGTAGTTTTAGGAGCGGGGTGGGGGGCCGGAGTAGTTTTAGGGGCAGGGTTGGGGGATTGGGGTAGTTTAGGTTTTATGGGTGGGGTGGGGAGTCGGGGTGGTTTTGGGTTTTAGAGGTGGGGTTGGGGGTTGGGGTAGTTTTAGGGGCAGGGTGGGGGGTTGGGGTAGTTTTAGGGCCAGGGTGGGGTAGTTTAGGTTTTAGGGGTATGGGTGGGGGGTTGGGGTACTTTTAGGTTTTAGGAGTGGAGGGGTCGCAGTAGTTTTGGGGGCAGGGTGGAGGTTGGGGTAGTTTAGGTTTTATGGGTGAGGGTGGGGGTCAGATAGTTTTAGGTTTTTAGGGGCAGGGGTGGGGGTCGCTGTAGTTTTAGGGGCAGGGTGGAGGTCATGTGGGGTTGCATGCTGGAACCATGCATGCCATTCCACGCATGCCTTTACCAGGAATGCCTTTACAACAAAAAGTCATTGTCAAGGCATTAATGGTAAAGGCTTTCGTGGTAACAACGTGGTTGTTGTTCTGACCGCGTTGTTCAGGCATGCATGGTCCCAGCATGCGTTGTTCCGACATACATTCCCTACAAGAACCTAGTATATGGTACAAAGTGTACTATGAGCCTGTAAGTTAAATTGACTGTAGCATCCATTGAGCCATCCATTATAGTTAAAATGTAAACATGACTGCAGGCCTAAAATATGTTGCCTGTGTCTGCAATTTTAAACTGTAAGTTCGAATCATGAAAATAACCAACATTGACAGTCTTTGACCTTCCTTCTAAAATGTAATAAGTCATCCCTAAGTAGGCCTACTGGCCAAAAGGCAGGGTGCCTAGTATTTAAAAGAAAAACATTTAATTGTTAAATGTTAAACATGTCCTTACAGTAAAAAGTCCCTTAACGCTATTTATGCTGTAGCACAGTTGACTATTCCATAGGAAAGCATAGAAATGCAATATTAAATTCAATATTGTTATCTCCGGCTTGGAAACTTCTATAAAATTATTTTTTGGACTTTTTGAACTATGTAATATGAGCACTATTCACTTCTGTAGTTTGACTCGTAATAAATGTTTTAGAAAAGGTACTTTGAGAATGTTACCTTACCCCTGCCTAAAGCCGCCCTATGAGTATTTGCATGAGCTCCAAATGTCACCTGGCAGCTAAATAACCCATTGGTTGAGGTGTGAGTGTGCTCTGTATGCAGGAAAAAAAGGCATTGACTGTGGCGAGCTGTTGTTTTCCGCAGACCATGATGGCCTGTGGGCTGGACACAGGAACTTGATTAACTTCCAAGAGGCCTACTGTCAGAACTAGGGTAGGGCGCTATCTAGGATCTGCTCTAACCAATGAGTTACGAGTTCTTTAATGTACATTTTTGAGACACTGGTTCTGTAAGGCACATGAGGCTGCACCCTGAGAACGTTGGTGGTGGCATTGTCATTGAATGTGTCAGTGAGACGGGAGAATCAGACGAGAATAAATAGTATTCTGCAAATATTCTGAGCTGCATGCATAACATTACCTTTTGCATGAGCCTATGCTTGTTGATTGTCCTTGACATTTTTGTTACACAGACTCATGCTTGTTTTTTAATGCTCTCTGTGGAGGTTTCCATAGCAGCCAGGTTGGGTGTGTCCAGACTATTAAAGCCTGCCACACCAAGTACCCAGGTGCTCACTATTCCTCTAGAGCTTTCTGGGTTTGGGCCTTCGTGTTCGATGTGGCAGGCCCTATCTCTCTCTCAGCTTTGAAAGAGTGCTTTCTGGAAATTGATTTTGAAGTTTATTGAAGAGCAGGTTGTGCTCTTAGTGGTGAGATTTTATCTTAAGTAGACAAACCTGCTGCCAGATGCAATGTTCGTTGCTCTTTTCCTATGCTAAAGATTTGAAGGTGTCATGACCTGACCGCTTCTTACCACTGTAATCTGCCAGTCTCTGGGCACCACCAGGTTTCTTGCTTGTTCTGGATTGACCAAGGTAGGGGTGACCCTTTCCAGTATCCACGGTGCTGCTGATAATAGAACACTAAGCAGGCCATAACCTCCAGAAGGAGTCCCAGAGGGAAAAAAAAACTTGGGAAAAACCTCAGATCAAGGAACTCCAGAAAAAGATATAAAGAAAAGAAAAAGTGAGGCACAAAATTGTCTGGAACAAAAACTGCAGACAGGGAAAAGCAGGTGAAGTCCAAAATCACAGGATACAGGAGCTAGGAGCACAACTGGAACAGAAGTGTTTGCAACGTAAGGAACAGAAGACCAACTGTGCTTATATACTGACAAACAGGAAGTGACATGTAGGAAGAAATGAAGACAGCATCTTGGATTGGGAAAAGCCACATTAAAGTATATGGGAAAATAGCAGTAGTATAAAAAGTAGGGAGCAAAGCATGCAGGGAAGGAAACACAGACTCCTGGGAAAGAGAAGATATGGCAAAGAAGAAACAAAAAGAAAAAGAGAAAAAAGAAGAAAAGAAGAAAAACAGCAAAAAAACTGGTAAGTAAAACTAGGGGGGGGCAAAAGATGGGAGTAGCATGAAACAGAGCCCAAAGAGAAAGGTTCAGGTCAGGCTGCAGCCAAAAAAACAGGTCATGACCTGAAAAGGGGCCCGTTGCAGCAATGGTCGTCCGAGGCGCAGACTGCCGCTCTGACCCCGGCCCGCAAGTGGGGCGCCGCCGGTCTCGGTGGCGTCAAGGAAGGTACATAACCAAAGGAACATCCTGAATAGAACAAAGATTTTTCTTTTATCTGTATATCTGTACTGCAAGGAAAATTCGGAGGAAATTATTTCTTCCATGTAAAGGCTATTTTTTGTTTTGCAAAGATGATACTAACTTAAATGTTTTTGGACGATTATTCTTTATTTAAGACAGGATATTTTAGAAATGCAGGATATTGCTGAACTGGCTAATGAATATCAGGTTTAACACTATCTTTAGATTCAATTCAATTCAGCTTTATTTCGGTACAAAATAACATCAAAACACAATTTACAGAAACACTATTAGTAAATATAGAGATTAAAAAGGAACAGGAATATAATCCTCTGCATAATGATAAAATGGAACATCCAAATTAATGATATATATCATAAACAGAGTCTAAAATGGAAATAAAAATATAATATATATGCAAAACCGCAAAATTTCTATATAAATCTAAGTAATATAAACAGACCATCTAAAAGGCAACAAGTATATTATCATCAATACAGTGCCTCACTTTCAAAATGTATTTGTAATAAAACATTACTAATGAGCAGCAGCTTAGTGATCAGTGCTCAATTTTAGACTTGAATAGTATACGTTATACATTGGCACTCAAAGTTGTTGCTCTAATGCGCCAAATTCCCTCTAGAAATGTTGCCAAAGCGCATGCCACAGTCCCGTGGGGGTTTGTTTTGCAGATCCTAAGGGCCAGAAGCTGGTTCCTAAGGCCCAAGGATCTGCAGAGTGGTATAATCCAGCAAACCCTCTGCTTGGAATAAGCAGGACAATGGAATAAAACAGGAGCAATGCACTCAATGGTTTTATATCCCATTGGGCATGAGTCTGTATGACCTTCAGGTTGGTTCCATCTGTAAGTGAGAGCGCATAACGGTAGAGATCCTGTTCTGAATCTAATATAAAGTGCACATGGTGAGGGAGATATAATCAAATCCATGTAATGCTTGAATTCATAATGGCACTTTATAAAGGTATCCTATGGAACATGATATCATGGTTGAATGTGGTCTAATGTGGGTCTCCTATCTACTAGTTGGTTAAAAAACTCCGCTTAATAAAGACAAAAGCCTTCACCCACCCTCATAGTGGCATACATCATCGTAGGGCTCCTCCTCATGCTCAAAGATGTGAGCTACAACCCTGACTAGAAGGGTAGCTCTTTGGATGTTCTTTAAGGGAGCACTGTGGGAAGGAGGTTTAATGGGAGTATATGTAAAGATAAACAATGCAGTGAAATTATACCCTAGTAGTTGAGTAAAAAATACAGAGACAACCAATCACTGTTAAAGTACTTTGAGGAGGACTAGGCATCCTTTATTACTGTCCCATTTTGGGTACATATAAAAAACGGGGATAATTTACCCTGAAAATATGATGATATATTTCAGTTGTATAATGTGCCCCACTGGAGGGTGTGAGTTGGCTTTTTTCATGACGAACAAAATGTGTGCTGAGCTCTGAACTAATAGAGGCACAATGGAAGTAAAGAACATGGTTATCAGGTACTTGACTGCTGAGTCATCTTTAGATGCTACTGTCATGCAAAGAAGCATTCCCATTAATTGAAGGAGCTGTAAAATAAAATAAAACACACTGTAATCCATGGTTGTCAAGCTGTGGAATATTAGGACTTATTGCTTATGTCATTGTGGTATTGCATAGCCCACTCAAGTGATTTGCTCATAAACCACCAAAGTGTGAATACCACTCCTTTATATGTGCAACACAACATATATTATTGACCATGAAGCATGCCTGTAACAACCTTTCCCATACTAGGTTCTCTTTATATTCCTTCTAATGGGATATCTGTGTAAGGGCCCATTTATATGGTATCTGAGCTAATACAAAATCAACTTGAATCATTTTGACTTTGACTTTGCTCTCCTGCACTCTTGTCTGTTTGCGGCTGCTTGCACTTTTGTCTGCACCTTTATCTCTTATTTTATCTGTGCCTTTGTCTGCATGCAGATTGCTTGTGCCTTTACAACTTTGCACATTTTCTGCTTCAGCCACTGGTTCTGTCTTCACAGCTTGGTAAAGTCGAACTTCTTCATCTGCATTTGCTCTTGCAGGATCAGACTCTGTTTACAAGAGGACACAGACTTTTACCTGTGTGGCACTTCAGGCTATGGCACTGTTATTGAGCTGGTTGAACTGTTGCTGCTTCAATCTGATGAGACAAAGAGCGAACCACATCAGCCATACCTTTAAAATTAATCCAGCACTAAAGCATTCATTATGAGATTGACGGCAAATGCCGCCTACCGCCACGGCGATGGCCGCCAACTTACC
Source organism: Pleurodeles waltl (assembly GCF_031143425.1). Classification (NCBI taxonomy): domain Eukaryota; kingdom Metazoa; phylum Chordata; class Amphibia; order Caudata; family Salamandridae; genus Pleurodeles; species Pleurodeles waltl. Next base: position 254,395,136 of record NC_090443.1, on the reverse strand, counting down.
GTCGCCGTGGCTACCGACCATCCATGCCATCATGACCATAGCCGGAATTCCACCAGAAGGCTGGTGGAACTCCGGCGACGGTCACGACGGCGGACGTTGGTAAGGTGGCGCTGCTGCCAGCAGCAGCGCCACACCAACAAAACACTGCATACCGTATCATGTTCCATGATACGGCTTGGCAGTGTTTTGCTGGCGAACGCTGCTGCTGTCAGCAGCACAGCGTCCCAACTCCTGCTGGAGGACCCCCTGCAAGCAGGTAAGTTGGGTTCTCTGACAGAAGAGGGGGGTGAGGGGTGTTGTGTACGTGTGTAGGGATGTGTGACTGTTTTGAATGTGTGCATGCATGTGTAATGGGTGTGTGCATGTGTGTATGTGTACGTGCATGTTGTGTCGTGTGCTTATGTGTGTACCTGGATGTATGTTTGTGAGTTTTGCAGTGAGTGTGCATGTATGTATCCATGCGTGGGTGAATGTGTGTCTGCATGTGTGTATGGGTGTGTATGTATGTGCGTGTATGTGTGTATATGTGGGGAGGGGGGTCAGGAGGGGGAGGACTCTGGGGAAGGGGAGGAAGCCGGGGGAGACCACTATCAGTGCCAGGGAAGGAATTTTCCTGGCACTGATAGTGCCTACCTCCATGGTTTCCGTTGCAGTACACAAACCACAGAAACCATGGCTGTGGGTGGGGTCAAAATACCATGGGCGGCCTAGTGATGGCTGCTGGGCTGGAGACTGAAGTCTCCAGCCCGGCGGTCGTTATCGCTGTGGCGGTCGGTGTGTTGACTGGCGGTTTGTCAAAATAGTGGAGGTAGGTGCCTCCAGCCTGTTGGCGGTAATACCTCCACTATAGCACCGACCACCGGGGTCGTAATGTCATCTGTTATGTTCACAAGTGCATTTCCAGGAACTGTTGGTAGTCTCATTGCACGACCCATTAGAATTTCATGGGAGAGAGTATTGTCTTCCTGTCAGGGGTGTATGCATGCTCATCAGGACAAGTGACAATGCATCAGGCCATTTCAACGTTGTAGAGACACAAACCTTTGCCAATCATGCTTTCAGTGTTTCATTCATTTGCTCCACCAATCCAGATGCATCTGGTCTGTAACTGCAGTGCAACTTTTGCTCAATGTTCAGTGCTGCACACAACAACTTTACGATCTCATTAGTAAAATGAGTTCCTCAAATTGATTCCAAAGTAGTCATGAATCCATACTTATGTATTAGTTCCCAGAGAAGCAGCTTAGCTACAGTGAGACTATCATTCCTACATGTTGAATAAGTCTGAACCCACTTGGAAAACACACACATTGACCAACACATACTTCAGTCTGTTGCAGGCAGGCATCTCAATGAAATCAATCTGCATCCTGTTAAATGACCTCCTGATCTGCCTTTGTGGCTCAAATTAACCACTGTGCATTTCCCTACATACATTTTTTGGCATGTAGCACATCTGTGACAAACCACTTCTGCAACCAATCTAAATCTAGGGTTGTACCATGTCTGTTTGAATGTGCAAATCATTGCATCTCTGACAAGATCAACCTGAGCATGATAATATCTTGCCATCGAGTTCAATAAACAATCTGGCAACACAACTTTCCCTTCATTTGAAATCTAAACATCAGCTCCCTCTTTTTGAGAACAACCTGTTTTTATTCAACCACTGTGTTCTTCCTCTGTTGCCTTTTTCTGCAACCTCTTAACTCATCCCAGGTATCAACCACTGACATCAAGAAATTTTGATTTGTCTAACTGGTGCCCCTGTTATTACTGCACTCTTCATAGAAGGTGATACAAAGAAGAGGACAATATGTGGCAATTTGGTCTGCTTAGGCATTGCCCAACAAAACATAGTCATTTGATCTTACATGTGAGGTACATTGTACAACCGAAATCTTGTCAGGTAACTATAGTGCATTTAACAAATCATTAATTTTCTCACCATTTAGAATGGGTCATAAAACCCCTTTAGTGCCATAATTGCCTGAAATCCTGCACAACACCCAACCCATATTGACTATCTGTGAATATTGTCCCTTTGAGCTACTCTGATTTGCAGCATGCTCTTGTAGGAGCAACAATTTTGGCTACTTGGACAGAAACAACTCCTTGAAGCCATAAAGCTTCGACCACTCCTGAGAGGGTGCAAGCTGCATGGCTTGCTCTCATAGTACCTTCACTGTTTCTTAAACAGGAGCCATCACCATAGACAACCTGGCCATTCTCTTCTAAAGGAGAATCCTAAATATCAGGTCTGGTCTGGGTTTGGTGTACAGTTCGGTGACATTGAGGCAGTTGTGTTCCATTTCATCAACAAAATTCGATTCATCAGCATTTACAGGCATTAATGTGGCAGAATTCAAAACGGCACTGCTCTTGACTGTTATATTTGGGAATCCAAGGATCAATAACTCATAACGGGCACGACAGGCATTGGTCAAATATTGGGTTTTGGACTTGGTCAGGAGTATTTCAACTGAATGTGGGACATAGACATTCGTTCACTCTTCATTGAAAGGAACTGGACCTGTGACTTCCTTGTGAGCCAGTTTCTGCAACAGTTTGGAAATTACTAAAACATTTGGGATCCACTGGTGGCAATAGCTCACCATAACCAAAACTATTCTGACATCTCTTTGTGTAACTGGGGGATTAATTTGCATAATTGTTGCAACTCTCTCTCTGTATCATCAGATCATCAATGTATTGCACTAACGTAGACTGAAGTGGCATGTTTAAAGTCTAAGTTCTTCTTCAGGATCTGATTAAAAACGAACAGTGACTCTGAAAACCCCTGTGGAGTATGACACCATGACTACACACTGTTGCAGAATCGGAAACAAAAGAGGTACTGACTATCCTCGTGCAATGACACTGAGAAAAATGCTCATGACAAAACAGTCAATGAAAACCACTTTGCTTCACATGGAATCCGAAATAAAATCACTGCTTGAAACTAGTGCTATGGGACAATAGGACAATATAATATTGTTCACCTTTCTCAAATCCTGTACTAAGCGATATTTCGCACTTGGCTTTTGCAGACCCATAATTGGTGATTACATGGTCTGCCCATCACTTCTTTTAATACTCCCTGATCAACAAAATCTGCAATTACTGGGGAAATACCTTCAATCATTTCCGGGGTCATGTGATACTGTAGAGTTCTCGGGAAAACTGCATTTGACTTTACTGTCACTTTGACTGGTTTAATACCTTAAATTAACCAAATATCCTTTCCAGAGAGATCCCAAATTCTCAGCATTATTGTCTTTTGTAGTTCATCAGGCACGTCTTTAACTGTCATAGTAGGAAACATCATAATAAGAGTATACATCTCATCACTTTGACTGGAAGTCTCATCATCCCTATTGGTTTGAATTTCTATTCCTTCTTGCATACAAAGAATGGATCATTTTAACCTGTACAGCAAGTCTGTTCCTAACTGACTCACAGGACCCGAATCACCAACTACAAATCAGAGATGACCCTCAAATGTACCTATCTTAACTGAAATGAAAAGGGCTCTGTAATGGGATTTACCAAATGTTAATTTGCTACTCCTACAACCTAAACTGTAATTCCTGATAGGGGCTCATTTGGGACTTCTGCAGATCTGACAGTGGAACAAATTGTTCCTGTATCAACCGGAAATTAAACATCATGACCCATAACACTTGCATTCACATAAATACCACGCTGATCTACCTCCAATGAGGCAGCCAAGACACATTCTTCCTCTTCCAAACTCTTACTCATGCATTCTTCACTCATCTCATCATCACTGAAATCAATTAATGGGTATTGTGTGATTAACTGATTTACATTTGCATTTGTTATTTGGTTCACATTCTGCTGAGGAACCATCACCTGTTGCTGTGCCATCGGAGCTTGTGGTATCTGCATTTGCTGTGGGAATTGGATTTGCTGTTGGGGAAATTGTACTTGATGTTGGGGAACCTGCATTTGGACTGCTCCAGTAGGAACATTCATATTTTGGTTTCAGGGTCTTTGAACTCTCTGATTATGAAATTGATTGTTGTCAACGATATGCGCAACTCCACCATCTTGCACCAAATTATTTATGTTATTAAAGGGACACTCCTGTTTTCAATATCCGATGCAGCCACACGCATCGCAAGGCAGCATTTTCTTCATGTTCTAAACAGCAGCCACATTCGCATTCGGATCTACTCAAATTCCCAACCTTTATTTCTAAACTGAGGCTCCATACTTCCCTGCTGTTGCATCCCTTGCATTCCTCCTGCGTTTCTCATTCTCTACGATCCCTGCACACCTGCTGCTTGGGCAGATTTAATCTGCATCACCACTGCCTTTTCCTTCAGCCTTTTGTGCCTCAAATCAATCTCATCACTATAGTATTTTGCATTTTGAAAAACCTCATCAATCTGCTTTCCTTGCCAACAAATCAAATGATTCCTAATCATATTACAAATGTCAGGCTTCAATCCTTGAATGAACCTGAACACAAAATGAATCATGTATCTTGGCTCAATAATTTCTGCGCCACTGTATTGTCTAAATGCTTTCAGCAATCTCTCATAATAAGCATGAACAGATTCCTTTGCTTCCTGAGATGTCCTGTCAATTCTTTGCCAATCAATATCTTTAGGAGAAGCTCTAGTTTTCAAAAACTCAATCACTTTATGATAGTTTTTCATCACCTCTTGAGACGGCGCACGTGTTACTGCATCTCTCTGTGGTTCAAGTGTCAGCCAATCAACACTCCTCTTATACTAAACCCACAAATCTGCTGGATCCACAATATCAAACAAATGGCCTCATTACAACCCTGGCGGTCTTCAGACCACCATGGTCACAGTGGAGGTCTGACCGGCGCCAAAGTGGTGGTCCGACGGCTTTTGCGCCGGTCTGACTGCCACATTATGACCCTGGCACTTGCACCACAGTCAGACCGCCAGCACTGCCAGTTTCCTTCCACAGGAGGGACTGTCGGTCTGAATCCTCCAGGGCAGCACTGCAAGCAGCGCCGCCTTGGGGATTACTACCCCTCTCTGCCGGCTTTTACATTGGGGCAGCACTGTCATGTAAAGGCTGGCAGAGACGGGGTGCAGTGGGACCCATGGAGGCCACTGCACTGCTTATGCACGTGGCCCCCCATGGCCATCCCCGTCACACTGTTCACTGTCTGCTTTACAAACAGTGAACAGCGCAATGGGTGCTGGTGCACCCTATGCACTGCAGCAGTGCTGTTGGCTCAATTATGATTGGGTGTCAATGTTGTGGGCTGTTTCCTGCTGGGCTAGGGGGTAGAAACTCTGTTTCTGCCTGCTGACTCAGTGGGAAACTCCTAATGGGACCCGTGGGAAGGCGGTTGCACTGGCAGCAACCTGACTGTTGGAGTTTGGTGAACGGCCTTTTTCATCCACCAAGCTCATAATGACCCCCAAATTACTCAGACCTTCCCACAAACGCTTTGGAAGCTTGACAAACCTCTCCATTTTCTGGTACCATTCCACTGGTCTTCCCTCAACTTTGGGTAATCATTTGTAAAATGAAAATATGTCACTTCTACTCCAATGGACATGAACAAAATTCCCTCCTGAAATATCTCTAATTGGCATCATTTTTACAGCTCCTTCAGCTTGCTGAACATTATTTAAAGATGCAGTCTGCTTCCTCTTCTACTTTCTTTTCTTTGCCTATCTACCTTCTTGTTTATCTAATTCTCTATATGTTTGAATGCTTTGAATCACCTCCTTATTGTGAATTTTCTTTCCAGGTGATCTCATGTTTGCAATGTCTCTCAAATCAAATTCTAATCTGTAACTCTTCTTCAACTGCATGGATTTATTCATTTTGATTTCATATTACTCAGCCAAATTAGTTATATTTCTCATACACATGTCCTGCACTAAAAGTAACATCTTTGCACATGAAACACAATTCATTTTCATTGTAAGAATCTAATCTATCCAACTCAAGTGTTCCCTCGATCATCTAATTTAATTCCAATTTTAATCTAGCTATGTTCAATATCTTTTCTCCCTCCTGTGTGTTTCCTGGGACTGATGCTCCATTCAAATTATCTAACCGTTCAGTCAATTGTTGGGCTGTCAATCCTTGTAAGCTAATGTTATTGCCATTGTTTTGGGGTACAAATGGTGGTACTTTACACAGGGTTCTCACAACCTGCTTTTCAGCCATCCCAGATGATCCAATTGAGCAGGGGGGACATGTCACATCAATCAATGGACCAAATCCACTATGGGTCTGGTTTGAATGAAAATAATTCATAGGGGTCATGGCTGGCACAGCAGTGCTCAGTCTCTCCATTTCTGCATTAGTTCCAAAAGATGAATTAGTTACTGATACTGGATTTGTAATCTGGGGACCACTCTCATTATTACCCTGGTCATACAACAGGACTAGTGGACCTATGATTATGGGAATCGTTAATGCTTCTGGATCTGACAAATTTGACTGATTTTGCGAGAACATTATTCCTTACTTTTTGGCTGTTAATACTGTACCAAAAGCCTGATTTGACTGATTCGGGGCAACATTCTGTGGTGTCATTACTGGGGAATATATTGGAATGGTCTGTCTCTGGTTCATAACTCATGCAGGTATTTTTATATTAGGTGTGGACTCAAACTGAGTCATTCCAACATTCTGAGATGGCTAAGGCATAACATGAACTGGAACATTTTGAACTGTTTTAACATTTGGAACAGTCAGATAAATCCCTGGCACATGTGCAACATTTTCAGTGGGTGTTGGACTTTTTGGCTTATGGAGGGTTATTCCCAATCATTTTGCCTTCTGCCTCCTATGTTTTCTGACCTGGTGCTGTTGGCTTTTGGACTCTGAGCACTTTACCACTGCTAACCAGTGCTAAAGTGCATATGCTCCCTGTGTAAATTGTATGTAATTGGTTTATCCATGATTGGCATATTTGATTTACTAGTAAGTCCCTAGTAAAGTGCACTAGAGGTGCCAGGGCCTGTAAATAAAATGCTACTAGTGGGCCTGCAGCACTGGTTGTGCTACCCACATAAGTAGCTCTGTAATCATGCCTCAGACCTGCCACTGCAGTGTCTGTGTGTGCAGTTTTAACTGTAAATTCGACTTGGCAAGTGTACCCACTTGCCAGGCCCAAACCCCCTTCTTACATGTAAGGCACCCCTAAGGTAGGCCCTAGGTAGCCCCAGGGGCAGGGTGCAGTGTATGGTTAAGGTAGGACATATAGTTATGTGTCTTACATGTCCTGACAGTGAAATATTGCTAAATACGTTTTTCACTGTTGCAAGGCCTGTCCCTCTCATAGGTTAACATGGGGGCTACCTTTAAATCTGATTAAAGTGTATATTCCCCCTGGGAGCGGATGGAAATGTGGAGTTTGGGGTTCCTGAGCTCACAATTTAAAAATACATCTTTTAGTAAAGTTGATTTTAAGATTGTGTGTTTGAAAATGCCACTTTTAGAAAGTGAGCATTTTGTTGCTTATACCATTTCTGTGACTCTGCCTGTTTGTGGATTCCCTGTCTGGGTCAGTTTGACAGTTGGGCTGGTTGCACCTCACACTAGACAGTGACACAAAAGGAGCTGGGATGTAGTCTGCATTTCCTAATGAGCCATCTGTGCTGGGGGGGGAGGAGTGGTCACTTACACCTGAAAGCGCTGTGCCTGTCCTCACACAATGCAGTCTCCGACCCCCTGGTGAGTGTCTGGGGCCTGGCCTGGGCAAGGCAGGATTTCACATTCAAAAGAGACTTTACTTTGAAGTAGGCCTACTTCAAAGGAGAAATTGGGTATAAGAAGGGCACCCAAAACCACAGACTTTAGATCACTTCTGGAAACAAGAGGAACCTCTGCCTGGAGAAGAGCTGAAGAGCTGAGGAGAAGTGCTGCCCTGCCTATGACTGTGCTTTGTGGAGCTATCCTGCAGTTGCTGCTTCTGTCAGAGTAAGAGGGCAAAGACTGGACTTTGTGTGCCTTCCATCTTGTGATTTAGAGCTTGCCTCCTGTTGTTTGAAGTCTCAGTGACAGCAAAGACTTCTCTCTGCCAGCACCTGGAGTCTCTGGAGAGATTCCTACTCTGACAAGTGGTGCCCTATCCAGCCCCTGGGCCCTTGAAAGGAAAGCTGGTGGAAATCCAAGGAAATCGACTTCGGACAACTTCGGACCGACGACCCTGCTGAATCCGGGGACACCGCCTGCAACCGACTCCGTGATCTTCGCTGGAACGCGACAACCATCGCAGACCTGACGCTGCTGCAGCCCCGCTGAAGTCTGCTACTCCGTGGAAGTCGCCGCACCACGTCGTGACCGACGCTGCTCGAAGTGCATGGATTCAACGTTTTGCACAGACGCCGCGATCCCCGACTTAGCGCATCGACTTGTTTTCACTCTTCACCAAAGGTACTGTACTTGGGGGTCTATGCAATGCCGTGTCCGGCGCCGCTGGTGTCTGCTTGTTGGGAACGACTCTGTCATCGAAGCATTTTGTGTTTCTTAGCGCTATTTTTGGTCTTGTTTTGTTTAGATAAATATTCTCTATTTTTCTAAACTGGTATTGTGTCATTTTGTAGTGTTTCCATTAAGTTACTGTGCGTTGGTACAAATACTTTACACCTACCACTCTGAAGTTAAGCCTACTGCTCTGCCAAGCTACCAAGGGGGTAGGAAGGGGTTAGCTGAGGGTGATTCTCTTTTACCCTGACTAGAGTTAGGGTCCTTGCTTGAACAGGGGGTAACCTGACTGTCAACCAAAGACCCCATTTCTAACAGTGGGTATGTTCGAAACTATTTGAACCTGGCTTTGTGCAGCTGGAGCAATGGCAAAATTCGGAACTATATTCTGGCTTACTGATTCAACTGCATTATACTTTGGGGAACAATTTTGCAACAGCTGAGTTATAAATTCATCATCTGAATCTCACTCAGCATCTGTTACCCTTTTTTTCTACTAAATGTCTGCTCTGTATCTTCCTCAGATTTCTTTTTGGTTTTAGGATTAAAACTTCCCTCACATCCCTGAATAATTGCTGGAAATAGCTTCACTGCATGTATTGTATCTGCTCCCCACATTCTCTGCTCTGCATCCCACCTAGCTTCTGCTAGTGCCTTTTGTGCTTTCCTAATTCTCCTTTCAAATTTCTGAGCCTTTTTTTGTCTCGCAACTAATTCCCAAATAGCAAGTGCTTCAAATTGTGCAGGTAGGGCTTTGACTCCTACAACACCCTCCTCAGAGTCTCCAAAATTCTCAGATTAAAGGTTCCATAACTAGGAAAAGCTAAGGTGCCTTGCTTCTCATTTATTTTTCAGCATTGATTTACTCAAAGTTTTGCAGAAACTCCTCTCTCTTCCATTACCTTGAATGCTGGAGTACCCTCGGGTGGAGTAGTCTCTCCCTCTCTAACTGGAATAAAAACATCTCCTCTCTACACGCTCCTTAAAACATTGAAAAACTTAGACAACTCTAATTCACAAACAAAACTACGAAACCAGGAAGTCATTTTCAATCCCTCAATCCTACTCACAAGCTGTTTTCAACCTATAGCAGCACAGTTTTATCCACTAATCCATGTGTGGCTCTTGTCACCAACCAACCTATCCCAGCGGGGACCAAATGATGTCACACTCACTCTGTTCAGCAGCTGCGACTCGCTTCAGAGCTGTCTCACACACCTCTCATGCAAAACCTAAATGCAAAATATTGTGAGCATGAAACTAAAACCTATCTGCTCACTATGGATAGGACTCAAACACTTTGGAAGCTGTATGGAAATTTTGACTGTGGCCTTTCACATAAACAGCTACTCTTCTGGTTGTGGCTCTCTCACAAACGCAAGTAAGATTTTAACCATCATACCTCACTCTGATTGATACGGATCCTCCATGTGCACTCAGGATTCACCTATTACCAAACAACACATACACTCAAGGGAAATACTACTGATGTTGTCAACAGAGCTTAATCGACCTACACCTCACCTCTAGATAATAAATTAACTAAGTGTCTCCATAGACTTGTACAATACTCCGGAATCTTAGGCCTCGTTAGAACAACCAATTGGGCAATTTATCAGCACAAAGCGCCACATTCACTTGTAGTATGCCAACCCCCCACTCTCACACCTGGAGTACGCAAACTACCTACTCAATTACCTTGGAGTACGTAATCTCCTTACTTCATTATATACACTACACGGCAATTTGCCAAAGCACTGCAAGCGCAAAACTGTACTCAAAACACAAAGCGTACACTTGTAACACAACTCTCAGATTTTATCAATCGCTACATTACAACAAAAACAACTCACAATGTGGGCAAATTCTGACTCTATTCCTCACAAGACAAAACCTCTCTCTACCAAAACTGCTGGAGCTCTGGAGCCCCCAAACATTTCTACTTCCAGTAATAGGCTCAACAACCACCAGCGATCAGGTGAGACACCATCACTAATCTCACCCCCTGAGGTCAACTAAATCTTTGAACTACTGTAGTGAAGAGTGTAGTAGTCAGAATCATTCAATAACAAATCAATGCCATTATACCATAAACAATATTGAAACACCAGGAGGAATTCAACACTAAATCAATCTCCAGACCAAAAATAGTTTTGAAGCTTTATTACAGTCCCAAAATCAATGTCACATAAATGGTGCTCAAGACTAAATTATGAACGTACATTAAAACTATGAGCTGACCAAAACATCGAGAAAGATTCAACCAACTAAACATCAATACAGTTAGACACTTTAAAAGAATAATATAGATTAGCAACAAAACAATATGCACATGATTATAAATATTCAAAGTAGATGATGTTGACATCGGTAAATCATCAAAATACAATATACTACGTAATTTCAGATTTAAGATTTCAGAGATGGGCCATTTCTAACACTAAACTTAATTGGGACTTGCACATGTGGAAACGGGCTAACACATGCTGACAAAGCAAAAATAAAAGAAAGACAAAAATACTTTGGGAAACATCTATCTAAGGCAACTATGCTGATGTTAGCTACTAAGCTAAAAAAAAAACAAGAAACCACCTTTAGTTATACCTCTTTTCTTAGGACAGCATACAGATTCATTCCACAGGATCAGTCACCTTCTTCCAGGGTCAATTGATCACAGCATCAGGATGGTGCAGAACACAGGCTGCAAGTTGGAAAGAGCAGCAGTTCAGAATTAGTTGGCCTTATTAATACTGTACCACGTAACAGAATATGGCAGTTAGGACTGTGATCAGGAAACTCTTCAGGAAACTCAGAGAAGAGAATATGACAGCACACTTAAAATAGAAGTAGACAGCCTCAAGACAGGAGGAGAACTCACTCAAAACTTCAAAGTTTCTCACTAATTAGAATAACCAAAATCCACTAGATTGGTCCTTCAGGTGGGCACACTCTTGCCATTGATTTCAGCATTCAATGGTCATTTATGCCACCACTAAATACTGATACTTTTGAGAATCTTTTCAGCAAAAGTGTTCTGCTAACTGAATGACATCACGTAATTCTGCTAAAATATCACTTTTCTAATAATTTGTTACTTGCAGTTCCTTTCTCATGCACACAAATGCTAAACTAATATTCTTTCACATGAGATCTGTGAGCTTCCTGTTCTATTTGACAGCTAGAACATATAGGCCCTCATTACAACTTTGACGGGCGGCGGAGGCCGCCCGCCAAAGTTGCGCCGCAGGAATACCGCACCGCGGTCTGAAGACCGCGGCCGGCATTCTGAGTTTCCCGCTGGGCAGGCGGGCGGCCGCCTTAAGGCCGCCCGCCAGCCCAGCGGGAAACAACCTTCCCACGAGGACGCCGGCTCGGAATCGAGCCGGCGGAGTGGGAAGGTGCGACGGGTGCTACTGCACCCGTCGCGTATTTCACTGTCTGCTATGCAGACAGTGAAATACAAGCGGGGCCCTCTTACGGGGGCCCCTGCAGTGCCCATGCCATTGGCATGGGCACTGCAGGGGCCCCCAGGGGCCCCGCGACACCCCCTACCGCCATCCTGTTCCTGGCGGGCGAACCGCCAGGAACAGGATGGCGGTAGGGGGTGTCAGAATCCCCAAGGCGGCGCAGCATGCTGCGCCGCCTTGGAGGATTCTGACGGGCAGCGGAAAACCGGCGGGAGACCGCCGGTTTTCCTGCACTGACCGCGGCCAAAGCGCCGCGGTCAGAATGCCCTAAGGGGCACCGCCAGGCTGTCGGCGGTGCTCCCGCCAACCGCGAGCCTGGCGGTCACAGACCGCCAGGCTCGTAATGAGGGCCATAATGTTATATTATTGCAACTAAAACATGTCTGTTGCCTACAATAGGACATCAAACATTACATTAGCAGCATAGGGAAAGAATTCAGGTCAGAACGGAGAGAATAAACAAGTGATTTTTCATACTACAGCAAAATTAATTTTCTTCTTCATGCCTAGTCAAGTTAAGGAAGCCTTAATACACATTAATACATTTAAACTGTTCTGTGCCCAGGACGTAATGGTTACGTCCTGAGGCACAGTGCTGCTGTGCCCAGGACGTAACCATTACGTCCTGGTCACAGAGCCCAGAGGGAGCGCTAGCGCTCCCTCTGTGGGGTTCCCCTCCACCCCCCCAAGTCAGGGATGGAAGGGGAAGCCCTTCCCCTTCCACCCCCGACCCACCCAACCCCCGTGACGTCAGCGCGCGAGCGCGTGCTGATTAGTCACAGGGTCTCCCCCATCGCGCTGGAAGCTCTGCTTCCAGCGCGATTGAAAGAGAAATGCAAAGCATTTCTCTTTCAATCCCATGGGGGAGGCCCGGAGGGGCTTCAAAGGGAAGGAAATGTATTTCCTTCCCTTCGAAGTCTCTCCCAGGGTTTCAAAAGCCGGATTGCTTGCAATCCGGCTTTTGAAACCCCACTAGACACCAGGGATTTTTTTTTTTGTTGTCTGAAACTGACAAAAGGGAGCGACCCCTTGGGCAAGGGTCGCTCCTGGGGGGGGGCATTTTTTTGGGAAGGCCTTTTCTGCCCCCCCTGGGGGCAGAAACCTCTAGGAATGTTTTCTTTTATTTTTAGGTGGGAAGCGACCCCTTAGGCAAGGGTCGCTCCCCTAGGGGGCAAATTATATTTAGGCCATTTCTGCCCCCCTTGGGGGCAGATTGGCCTATTTTGATGAGGCCAATCTGCCCCCAAGGGGGGCAGAAACCATTAGACACCAGGGAGTTTTTTTTTTTTTGCGTGAATTTCACGCAAGGGGAGCGACCCCTTGGGCAAGGGTCGCTCCCGGGGGGGCATTTTTTTGGGAAGGCCTTTCCTGCCCTGGGGGGAATTATTTTAGGCCATTTCTGCCCCCCTGGGGGATGTAGATCAGCCTATTTTGAGTAGGCTGATCTGCCCCCAAGGGGGGCAGAAACCACTAGGCACCAGGGATTTTTTGTTTTTTTTTGTTTTACAGATGTGGAGCGACCCCTTGGACAAGGGTCGCTCCCCTGGAGGGGCAAATTGTATTTAGGCCATTTCTGCCCGCTTTGGGGGCAGATCAGCCGATTTTAGGTCAATCTGCTCCCAAGGGGGGCAGAAACCACTAGGCACCAGGGATCTTTTTTTGCGCCGTCACGCAAGGGGAGCGACCTTGTAGGCAAGGGTCGCTCCCCGGGGGTGGTCGGGGGGCAAATTTATTTTAGCCCATTTCTGCCCCCCCGGGGGCAGATCGGCCTATTGGTATTAGGCCGATTTGCCCCCAGGGGGGGCAGAAACCTCTAGGCACCAGGGCAAATAGTTGTTTTGTGTTTTTTTTTTGTTTGTTTGTTTTTTTAGAGATTGGGAGCAACCCATTAGGAAAGGGTCGCTCCCCTGGGGGGTATTTAGACCATTTCTGCCCCTCTTGGGGGCAGATTGGCCGATTGTAGGTCAATCTGCCCCCAAGGAGGCAGAAACCACTAGGCACTTGGGATTTTTTTTTAGGCGCCAATGTCACGCAGGGGGAGCGACCCCATAGGCAAGGGTCGCTCCCAGGGGGGGCGGGGGACAAATTTATTTTAGGCCATTTCTGCCCCCCCCTAGGTGCCGGCTGAGCTAGAGGCCAAAATCTACAGGTAGGCACCTTGCAAAAAACAGCTCTGTTTTCTGTGATGTGTCCACGTTGTGTTTTGGGGCATATCCTGTCGCGGGCGCTAGGTCTACCCACACAAGTGAGGTATTATTGTTATTGGGAGACTTGGGGGAACATAGAATAGCAAAACAAATGTTATTGCCCCTTGTCTTTCTCTACATTTTTCCCTTCCAAATGTAAGACAGTGTGTAAAAAAGACGTCTATTTGAGAAATGCCCTGTAATTCACATGCAAGTATGGGCACCCCGGAATTCAGAGATGTGCAAATAACCACTGATTCTCAACACCTTATCTTGTGCCCATTTTGGAAATACAAAGGTTTTGATAGCTATTTTTTACTCTTTATATTTCAGCTAATGAATTGCTGTATACCCGGTATAGAATGAAAACCCACTGCAGGGTGCAGGTCATTTATTGGCTCTGGGTACCTATTGGTATTAGGCCGATCTGCCCCCAGGGGGGGCAGAAACCTCTAGGCGCCAGGGCAAATAGTTGTTTTGTGTTTTTTTTTTTGTTTGTTTGTTTTTTTAGAAATTGGGAGTAACCCATTAGGCAAGGGTCGCTCCCCTGGGGGGCAAATTGTATTTAGACCATTTCTGCCCCCCTTGGGGGCAGATTGGCCGATTGTAGGTCAATCTGCCCCCAAGGAGGCAGAAACCACTAGGCACTTGGGATTTTTTTTTTGGCGCCAATGTCACGCAGGGGGAGCGACCCCATAGGCAAGGGTCGCTCCCGGGGGGCGGGGGGGGTTGGGTGCTGGGGACAAATTTATTTTAGGCCATTTCTGCCCCCCCTGGGGCCGGCTGAGCTAGAGGCCAAAATCCACAGGTAGGCACTGTTTTCTATGAAAAAATTTGATGTGTCCACGTTGTGTTTTGGGCCATTCCCTGTCGCGGGCGCTAGGCCTACCCACACAAGTGAGGTATCATTTTTATCGGGAGACTTGGGGGAATGCTAGGTGGAAGGAAATTTGTGGCTCCTCTCAGATTCCAGAACTTTCTGTCACCGAAATGTGAGGAAAACTTGTTTTTTTAGCCAAATTTTGAGGTTTGCAAAGGATTCTGGGTAACAGAACCTGGTCAGAGCCCCACAAGTCACCCCATCTTGGATTCCCCTAGGTCTCTAGTTTTCAAAAATGCACACGTTTGGTAGGTTTCCCTAGGTGCCGGCTGAGCTAGAGGCCAAAATCTACAGGTAGGCACCTTGCAAAAAACAGCTCTGTTTTCTGTGATGTGTCCACGTTGTGTTTTGGGGCATATCCTGTCGCGGGCGCTAGGTCTACCCACACAAGTGAGGTATCATTTTTATCGGGAGACTTGGGGGAACATAGAATAGCAAAACAAATGTTATTGCCCCTTGTCTTTCTCTACATTTTTCCCTTCCAAATGTAAGACAGTGTGTAAAAAAGACGTCTATTTGAGAAATGCCCTGTAATTCACATGCAAGTATGGGCACCCCGGAATTCAGAGATATGCAAATAACCACTGATTCTCAACACCTTATCTTGTGCCCATTTTGGAAATACAAAGGTTTTCTTGATAGATATTTTTTACTCTTTATATTTCAGCAAATGAATTGCTGTATACCCGGTATAGAATGAAAACCCACTGCAGGTCATTTATTGGCTCTGGGTACCTAGAGTTCTTGATGAACCTACAAGCCCTATATATCCCCGCAACCAGAAGAGTCCAGCAGACGTAACAGTATATTGCTTTCGAAAATCTGACATTGCAGGAAAAAGTTACAGAGTAAAATGTAGAGAAAAATTGAAGTTTTTTTCACCTCAATTTCAATATTTTTCTTTTTCAGTTGTTATTTTCTGTAGGAAACCCTTGTAGGATCTACAAAAATTACCCCTTGCTGAATTCAGAATTTTGTCTACTTTTCAGAAATGTTGCGGTTTCTGGGATCCAGCATTGGTTTCATGCCCATATCTGTCACTGTCTATGGTATGTCAGTATTCCATTGTACAATCATCAAAACATGACTCCTTCTGATAGGCTCTTACCTGTGTTGCTAGCCTATCCTCCTTCCTAAGTAGCCAAACCTCCTTTTCTGGCTATTTAGGGTCTCTGCTTTGGGGAATTCTTTAGATAACGAATGCAAGAGCTCATCAGAGTTCCTCTGCATCTCTCTCTTCACCTTCTGCCAAGGAATCGACCGCTGACTGCTCTGGACGCATGCAAAACCGCAACAAAGTAGCAAAGACGACTACTGCAACCTTGTATCGCTGATCCTGCAGCCTTCTTGACTGTTTTCCTGGTGGTGCATGCTGTGGGGGTAGTCTGCCTCCTCTCTGCACTAGAAGCTCAGAAGAAATCTCCCGTGGGTCGACAGAATCTTCCCCCTGCAACGTCAGGCACCAAAAGACTTCCTCACCTGTCCTCTGGGTCCCCTCTCAGCACGACGAGCATGGTCCCTGGAACTCAGCAACTCTGTCCAAGTGACTCCCACAGTCCAGTGACTCTTCAGTCCAAGTTTGGTGGAGATAAGTCCTTGCCTTCCCACGCTAGACTGCATTGCTGGGTTCCATGTGATTTGCAGCTGCTCCGGCTCCTGTGCACTCTTCCAGGATTTGCTTTGTGCACAGCCAAGCCTGGGTCCCCGACACTCTAACCTGCAGTGCACGACCTCCTGAGTTGTCCTCGGGCGTTGTGGGACCTTCCTTTGTGACTTCGGGTGAGCTCTGGTTCACTCTTCTTTGTAGTGCCTGTTCCGGCATTTCTGCGGGTGCTGCTTGCTTCTGAGTTAGCTCCTTGTCTTGCTGTGCACCCCCTCTGTCTCCTCACGCAATTGGCGACATCCTGGTCCCTCCTGGGCCACAGCAGCATCCAAAAACCCTAACCGCGACCCTTGCAGCTAGCAAGGCTTGTTTGCGGTTTTTATGCACGGAAATACCTCTGCAAGCTTCTTCACGACCTGGGACATCCATCCTCCAAAGGGGAAGTTTCTAGCCCTCTTCGTTCTTGCAGAATCCACAGCTTCTACCATCCAGTGGCAGCTTCTTTGCACCCACAGCTGGCATTTCCTGGGCATCTGCCCACTCACGACTTGAGTGTGACTCTTGGACTTGGTCCCCTTGTTCCACAGGTACTCTCGTCTGGAAATCCATCATTGTTGCATTGCTGGTGTTGGTCTTCCTTGCAGAATTCCCCTATCACGACTTCTGTGCTCTCTGGGGAACTTAGGTGCACTTTGCACCCACTTTTCAGGGTCTTGGGGTGGGCTATTTTTCTAACCCTCACTGTTTTCTTACAGTCCCAGCGACCCTCTACAAGCTCACATAGGTTTGGGGTCCATACGTTATTCACATTCCACTTTTGGAGTACATGGTTTGTGTTGCCCCTATACCTATGTGCTCTCATTGCAATCTATTGTGACTGTACATTGCTTGCATTGCTTTCTATTGCTATTAGTGCATAATTTTGGTATTGTGTACATATATCTTGTGCATATTTGCTATCCTCATACTGAGGGTACTCACTGAGATACTTTTGGCATATTGTCATAAAAATAAAGTACTTTTATTTTTAGCATATCTGTGTATTGTGTTTTCTTATGATATTGTGCATATGACACCAGTGGTATAGTAGGAGCTTCACATGTCTCCTAGTTCAGCCTAAGCTGCTCTGCTAAGCTACCCTTTTCCATCAGCCTGAGCTGCTAGACACCTCTTCTACACTAATAAGGGATAACTGGACCTGGTGCAGAGTGTAAGTACTCTTTGGTACCACTACAAACCAGGCCAGCCTCCTACATTGGTTGTGCAGCGGTGGGATAAGTACTTGCAACTACTTACCACTTTCTGATTTTGTACTTTTCATAAGAGAAAAATATACAAAACAAGTTCAGTGTATGTACACCTAACCAAAAAGTTTTGCTTTTCTCTCCTTACTCTATTGCTAAATGCTGAAAAGTACCTTTAAAACTTTCAAAAAGTTGAAAACGTTTTTTCTGTTTCCTTAAAAAGTCCTAAAACTTTTTCTTTCTTTTTCTATCCCTTAAACTCTTTTCTATCATGTCTGGTACAGGTCAAACTCTGGATCTGGCCAGCACAGCTTATGACCACCTTAACTGGAAAGGTGTAAGGAGTCTCTGCATTGATAGAGGTTTAGGGGTAGGGAAGAATCCCTCTAGAGAATTTTTAGTTAATATGCTCATAGAAAATGATAAGGCCTTAGCTGGTACATCAGGTGACAGATTAGCTGATGGTTCACACTCTGATTCTGATTCTGGGGTAGCCCCAGTTAAAGTGTTATATGAGAATCTTCCCAACCTGCCCCTTAGCAGGCCACCTAGCATGGCTGTTACTAATGTGAGCTCTCACCACAGTAGGAATATCACTCCTTTAGGCCAGGTTGTTAGAGTGCCATCTGTTAGGGACAGGTCTCCCTCTGTCCATTCACACCATTCTTCTGTGTCTAAGCATGCACAACCCACCCACCCTGATGACAGAGTGTTAGAAAGGGAACTCAATAGATTGAGAGTGGAAGAGTCCAGGCTGAAGCTTAAAAAGCAACAGCTGGATCTAGACAGGGAAGCATTTGACTTAGAAAAAGAAAGGCAGAGGTTGGGGTTTGGACCCCATGGTGGCAGCAGCAGTATTACAGATAGTAATCCTGTAAAAGAGCATGATTCTAGGAATCTGCACAAGATAGTTCACCCTTTCAAGGAGGGGGATGACATTAACAAGTGGTTTGCTGCACTTGAGAGGGCCTGTGTTGTACAGGGAGTCCCTCAAAGGCAGTGGGCTGCTATCCTATGGCTTTCAGTGGAAAGGGTAGGGATAGGCTCCTTACTGTGAAAGAAAGTGATGCCAATAATTTTACAGTTCTTAAGAATGCACTCCTAGATGGTTATGGCTTAACCACTGAACAGTACAGGATCAAGTTCAGAGAAACCAAAAAGGAGTCTTCACAAGACTGGGTAGACTTTGTTGACCATTCAATGAAGGCCTTGGAGGGGTGGTTACATGGCAGTAAAGTTTCTGTCTATGAAAGCCTGTATAACTTAATCCTGAGAGAGCATATTCTTAATAATTGTGTGTCTGATTTGTTGCACCAGTACCTAGTGGACTCAGATCTGACCTCTCCCCAAGAATTGGGAAAGAAGGCAGACAAATGGGTCAGAACAAGGGTGAACAGAAAATTTCATACAGGGGGTGACAAGGATGGCAAGAAGAAGGATGGTAAGTCTTCTGACAAGGGTTCAGGCCCACAAAAACACTCTGGTGGGGATGGTGGGCCCGAATCCTCTTCAAATCAAAATCAAGTAAAGAAACCATGGTGCTATTTATATAAAATAAAAGGCCATTGGACAACTGATCCCAGTTGTCCAAAGAAAAGCACCAAGCCTCCCACTACCACAACCCCTACTGCTACACCTAGTGCCCCTAGTAATAGCAGTGGTGGCCCTGTTGTACTGGATTCGCCTATGGTCATCAGATTCTCTTGACCATTATAGATGTGCGCTAGCTAACTTGATGGCCAACAACACTAGCTCCAAAATCAAGTGGTGTGCATATGTAGAAAGGACCCTCTCGCTTCTTGGTTTGGGGTCCTATTGGAAGGAACCATTATCTATCCCTAAGAACGCAACCCAGACTCTAAAGGATGCTTTCTGGCTCCATGTTCAACTTTCCCAACTGTCCGCTGTCTCGTCATCATCCATGACGGGAAACTTTTTATATTTTAAATGTCATTATGAATTTGCACAATATATGGATATAGTATCTTCCCCGTTTGCTCGTTCATTATACATTAGATTCAGGGTGGGCTCTCTTCCTTTGCGTTCCCTCACTTATAAATGGCCTAACTTTAGTTGTTCTTCTAAGATGTGTCCGATG
The DNA here is from genome assembly GCF_031143425.1 of Pleurodeles waltl. Lineage (NCBI taxonomy): Eukaryota > Metazoa > Chordata > Amphibia > Caudata > Salamandridae > Pleurodeles > Pleurodeles waltl. The sequence goes on along the minus strand of NC_090443.1, from coordinate 254,375,195 downwards.
GGCTGTGCTAGAGAAGAATCAGTAACTCATATTCTCTTCCAATGCCCCGCATACTCCAAACAAAGAGCCCGTTGGATCATTCCTCTGTGCAGAAGTAAGGGTTTTAAAAACTGCTTGCTAGCTTTGAGAATTTTTAAATCTGATTCATCGGTTTTAGTGGTTTGTTGTTTGTCAAAATATTTAGACTCAATCTGGCGTATCAGATTGAACACGCTTAAAAAAGCAGAGGGAAATTTAACAATGAATGTGGTAAACAACAACTGATGGATTTATCATTGCATGCACATATCACTTTTATTGCTTCAGATGCATCCCCTACCTGCTGTTTTTATTTTTCTTAGATATTTTTTAAATCGAAATGTCCCTTTTATCTGATATGGTTTGCCAGGCTTGTATTTTATTCTTTTACCTATAATGCGTTTTTACATAACTATAAGGTGCGATTTTCCATGAGGGAACTGCTTATGTGTAAATATTTCTCTTTTCTTTTTTTTCTCCTTTTCAATCTTTTATGACTTAAATTGTTTATCATGTAGCTTGCCGTTCCTTTTTTGTGTGATGCGCTTTTATGGTATTTATATTTACCGAAATAAAGCTAATGAATGAATGAATGAATAGCAGTGGTGGTGGGAGCAAACCTACTAATAGCCAATCCAAGGGAGTAGCTGGGCTCTATTTTGGTAATTTAGTTGGGGTTGGTCTTGTTTGGGAGACCACAGAGGCTGTGTTAGTCTCTGAAGGTGCCATTGATTTGGCCGTCTTGGTTGCTTGTCCCCTTAACATGGATAAGTACAAGCAACTTCCCCTAATAAATGGTGTTGAGGTTCAGGCCTACAGGGACACAGGTGCCAGTGTTACCATGGTAATAGAGAAACTGGTCCACCCTGAACAACACCTACTTGGTCACCAGTACCAAGTGACTGATGCTCATAACAACACTCTTAGCCACCCCATGGCTGTTGTAAATCTCAACTGGGGGAGGTTACTGGTCCAAAGAAAGTTGTGGTTGCCTCAGATTTACCTGTAGACTGTCTACTAGGGAACGATTTAGAGACATCAGCTTGGGCAGAAGTGGAGTTGGAAGCTCACGCAGCAATGCTGGGCATTCCTGGGCATATTTTTGCTTTGACAAGGGCTCAGGCCAAATAGCAAAAAGGACAGGGTGACTTGGATCCTGGAACAATGGACCAAGTGCTCCCTAAAGCTAGGATAAGTAAAGGTAAAACACTACCTACTATCCCTCCCTCTACAGTGGATTCAACTTCTGTGGAAGAAGAATTTCCACCCTGTGCAGAACATTCACCAGAGGAGCTGGAAGCAGACACTGCTGAGCTTTTGGGTGTAGGGGGGCCTGCCAGGGAGGAGCTGAGTGTGGCACAGCATACCTGTCCCACACTAGAGGGTCTAAGACAGCAAGCTGTCAAACAGCAAAATGGGGATGTCAGTGCCTCTCACAGAGTTTACTGAGAGGACAACCTCTTGTATACTGAAGCAAGGGATCCAAAACCTGGAGCAGCCAGGAGATTGGTGATTCCTCAGCAATACAGAGAGTTCCTCCTATCTCTAGCCCACGACATTCCCTTGGCTGGACATTTAGGGCAAATGAAAACTTGGGACAGACTTGTCCCCTTGTTTCATTGGCCTAGAATGTCAAAGGACACAAAGGAATTTTGTAAGTTCTGTGAAATCTGTCAAGCCAGTGGCAAAACAGGTGGCACTCCAAAGGCTCCCCTTATTCCACTACCTGTGGTTGGGGTCCCCTTTGAAAGGGTAGGGGTTGACATAGTTGGCCCCCTTGATCCTCCTACTGCTTCAGGCAATAGGTTTATCTTGGTGGTAGTGGACCATGCCACCAGATCTCCTGATGCAATTCCTCTAAGGACCACTACAGCTCCTGCAGTGGCAAAGGCCCTCCTAGGAATCTTTTCCAGGACGGGCTTCCCAAAAGAGGTGGTATCAGACAGGGGAAGCAATTTCATGTCTTCTTACTTAAAGGCCATTTGGAAGGAATGTGGTGTGACATACAAGTTCACCACACCCTATCATCCACAAACAAATGGACTGGTTGAGAGGTTTAATAAAACTCTCAAAGGAATGATAATGGGATTCCCTGAAAAACTCCGCAGGAAATTGGATGTCCTGTTACCTTGCCTCCTTTTTGCTTACAGGGAGGTACCCCAAAAAGGAGTGGGCTTCAGCCCCTTTGAACTCCTATTTGGACACCCTGTGAGAGGTCCTCTAACACTTGTGAAGGAGGGTTGGGAACAACCTTTAAAAGCTCCTAAGCAAGACATAGGGGGCCATTCCAACCCTGGAGGTTGGTGTTAAAGCGGCGGCCAAACCGCCAACAGGCTGGCGGTAAAAAAAATGCAATTCCGACCCTGGCGGAAACCGCCAACAGAGACCGCCACTTTAACACACCGCCCGACACGGCGGGACAAACAAACAGCGCGGCGGTCACCGCCAACAGACAGGCGGGAGACAATGTACCGCCCACCCTATCACAACCCACCAATCCGCCACCTTTTCCGGGGCGGTAGCCCCGCCGATAAAAACACGGCGGAAACAGCCATTTCAAACGGAAAACGCTCACCTCCATACACCCCACGAGGAATCTGGACAGCATGGAACCCGAACTACACATCCTACCAGCCATTGTCTTCCTGCTCCTCTACCAGGAGCAGGAACGCCGGCGCAGAAGACAACGGTGAGTACTGCACCTACTACACAGGGGAGGGGAGGCAAAAAGTTTCAGGGACACACATATGCGACACACCCACCCTCACCCTCACCCACTACAACACACACATCAATGCATAGCAACACATCACAGTTACACCCCCAAACCCCCCGGAAGAATGCAAAGACAAAAGGAAATGATTATAAATATAGAATTATATTGTGAGACTGAGTATAAAATATATCACACATCTATAACTTTATATACATAAATTGTCCAGTCCGATATGTCTATCAGCCATTGTTCGTGGGCCACTGGGCCAAAACACATGGGCAAAGCCCACACAGGATACCTGCCTCCAACGGAGAGAACACTGCAGGGGCATCAGATAGAAAAACTACAGGCACCTCAGGGGGAAGGGAAGGGGGGGCACCTCAGCCAGATGAGTCCACGACGCCAGATCCACAAGGGGCCTCCATGGCCACTGTGCCATCCTGGGGAGTGCAAAGCCACAGTCTCTCAAGTCTCTACAGTGGGTGGCTTGCCCACTGCCATATCCTGGGGAGTGCAAAGCCACAGTCTCTCAAGTCTCTACAGTGGGTGGGTTGCCCACTGTTCAATCCTGGGGAGTGCAAAGCCACAGTCTCTCAAGTCTCTACAGTGGGTGGTTTGCCCACTGTGCCATCCTGGGGAGTGCAAAGCCACAGTCTCTCAAGTGGATAACAGTCTTCACTGGTACTGGAGGGGGACTAGTGCCCAGAGTTCTTCGTGCAGCCCTGCCCGACACAGATGCGGGCCTGCCCCTTCCGCCAATGGGCCAGCGGTGCTTGAGATGAAGGGCCCTGTTCAGCGGTGCTTGAGACGGCGGTGCCCTGTTCACCGGTGCTTGAGACGGCGGTGCCCTGTTCAGCGGTGCTTGAGACGGCGGTGCCCTGTTCAGCGGTGCTTGAGATGAAGGGCCCAGTTCAGCGGTTCCTGAGACGGCGGTGCCCTGTTCAGCGGTGCTTGAGACGGCGGTGCCCTGTTCAGCGGTGCTTGAGATGAAGGGCCCAGTTCAGCGGTTCCTGAGACGGCAGTGCCCTGTTCAGCGGTGCTTGAGATGAAGGGCCCAGTTCAACGGTTCCTGAGACGGCGGTGCCCTGTTCAGCGGTGCTTGAGACGGCGGTGCCCTGTTCAGCGGTGCTTGAGACGGCGGTGCCCTGTTCAGCGGTGCTTGAGATGAAGGGCCCAGTTCAGCGGTTCCTGAGACGGCAGTGCCCTGTTCAGCGGTGCTTGAGATGAAGGGCCCAGTTCAACGGTTCCTGAGACGGCGGTGCCCTGTTCTGCGGTGCTTGAGATGAAAGGCCCAGCGGAGCGGTGCTTGAGATGAAGGGCCCAGCAGAGCGGTGCTTGAGATGAAGGGCCCAGCGGAGCAGTGTTTGAGATGAAGGGCCCAGCGGAGCGGTGCTTGAGATGAAGGGCCCAGCGGAGCAGTGCTTGAGATGAAGGGCCCTGTTCAGGGGTGCTTGAGACGGCGGTGCCCTGTTCAGCAGTGCTTGAGACGGCGGTGCCCAGCGGAGCGGTGCTTGAGATGAGTGTCCTGGTCAGCGGATCCGGCCCAGGCATGGATGTCACTCGCCACCTGACAAGTGGCTGGCGGGGCCTTCCTGCCCATCTGTCTGGTGGCTTGCGGGACACTCCTGGGCTGCAGTTCTCGGCCTGTGGGTGTCCTCCTGCCCACCTGGGACGTGGCTTGCGGGGCCCTCCTGGGCTGGAGTACCGGGCCTGTGTGTGTCCTCCTGCACACCTGGGATGGGGCTGTTGGGGCCCTCCTGGCCAGCTGGCCTGCTGCCGGACTTGTCGGGCGTGCTGCCCTTCCCACCCTTCCCTGACGCTTGTGGCCCTTTCCCACCTTTGGCGGTGTGCCAGGTGGCATCTGACTTCCTGCCGGAGCCAATGTAGGGATTTTTGTCCCTGGGGTCTTTGGTCGCTCGCGCCGGGCACTGGCAATCTTTGGATGCTTTTCCGGTGGTGGGCTGGCCGTGCCTTGGCTCCTAGCTGAACTGGATGCCCTTGAGGGTGAGGGACTCCACAGTCCCTGGACAACAGTCTTCACAGGTCCCGGTTTTGTGGTGGCTGAGGTGCTGATTGGAGTCTTATGAGATGGACGGGGTGGGGGAGTTGTAGGAAAGAGGTCAAGTTTGGAAAAGAAAAGCAATTTGGAAAGAGAGGGACGGGTAGGTGTAGTGGGTATGGGAGTGGAGGAAGAGGATGTGGTTGTAGGAGTGTGAAGTCTGGTGTCTTTGGATGCAGGTGCTTGGGCTGGAGGCTGTCGTGAGGTGGATGGCTGTTGGGTGGGTGGCTGCCTGCGTTTGTTTAGTTTGGAGGAGGGTGTGACAGACACACTTGGAGAGGACACAGGGGACGTGCAAATGGTAGTGGGGGTGGTGACTGCACGTGGGCGGAGTGTTCTGGTTGGTGTGCTGGTGATGGACGTAGTGGCTGAAGATGTTGTGCATGCAAGTGTGAGTGGAGACGTCACAGGGAAGGAGGAGGGAGACGAGGAGGAGGGGGACACAGTGGAGGCAGTGGCTGTTGGTATGTCTGCATGTGGATGTTGCTTGTGTGAATGCTTGTGTGATGTGTGGTGCTTATGTCTGGATGAGCTTCCCTTGGGTGTTGAGGTGTGTGCAGGCTGGTCTGTAGGTGTGTCTGGGATAGGCAGAGGTACAGGGGATTGGGTCTGGGTGGAGGAAGTTGGAGGGGGGAGGCTAGAGACAGGGACAATTGCTGCCGTCAGTGCTGAGGCCAGAGCGTTGAACGATCGCTGATGGGCAGCCTGACCCGAATGAATGCCCTCCAGGTATGCATTACTCTGGTGCACCTCTCTTTGTACACCCTGGATGGCATTCAAAAGGGCAGACTGCCCAACAATGATGGTCCTTAGGAGGTCAATGACCTCCTCACTGAGGGCAGCAGGGGTGACAGGGGCAGGGCCTGAGGTGCCTGGGGCGAAGGAGATGCCCACCTTCCTGGGTGAGCGGGCACGGGGCAAACGCTGAGGGGCTGCTGGGAGGGCGGTGCAGGTGCGTTGGGTGGCGGCTGTACCTGTTGTTGCCGGGGGCACGGATGTTGCCGCCACCACAAGGGAGCTCCCTTCAGAGGACGAGTCGCTGTCACTGACATCAGCACGAGTCCCCGCTGTGGAGCTCCCCTTGCCCTCCGTCTCACTGGTGAAATCCGAGTCAGTTGCATGGCCCGCCATGGCCATGTGAGATGCAGCTCCCTCGTGCTCCGATGCCACTTCTCCTCCGCCTGATGATGCTAATGCACACATGAACAGGAAGACCACAAAAAAGGGGGGGAGAAAAAATAAAGACATGTTGAGTGCATGGATTACCGCTACCGTTGGCGGACAAGACAGACACAGAAGCCCCCTGCACTACGCCGCGCACTTGGGGTCCACTACGCAATCCGTGGGACATGGCCTACAAGCCTATGGACGACAACTGCACACATAGATGACACAGGGCCATGGATACCTGTACTTGGCACCTTACAGAGGTGGGGGGCGGGGGCACAGGGCCATGCCTTACGGAGGGGCCTAGCCTACAGAAATCGCCCTGGCCTAGGGATACCCACAGCCCTCCTCCCCCACCCAGACACCTCCACTGCAGAATGTATTTGTACTCACCCCCTTGTGTCTGCTGTGATGTCCTCACGCGCCCATCCAAATCGGGGTAGGCCACCGCCAGGATCCGGGACATCAGGGGGGCCAAATGACGACTGGCACCCATCCTACGTTGGGAGGCCATCCCCAGCTGAGCCTCCGCCGTCTTCCTGCTCCAGCGTCAGATGTCCCCCCACCTCTTCCGGCAGTGGGTGCCCCGTCTGTTGTGGACCCCCAGGGTCCGGACGTCCTTGGCAATGGCACGCCAAATCGCGACTTTCTGGTGGGCGCTGACCTATGTGACATGTACAGGGAGAGAAAAATTGTTATCACCTTCTGCATGCTCGATGTGAGTGGTCCCCCATCCCCACCCTTGCCATGTGGCACATGCTCTCATTTGTCGTTTGATGCATGCCTCAATCGCTCCCCTCCCCACCATCTTTCATCCACCCCACTCAACCCAGGCATTGCCCACTAAGCATGGTCCCAGTGTACTTACCTGTTGGTCTGGAGGACCGTAGAGTAGCGCATACTGGGGGAGGACCCCATCCACAAGTTTCTCCAACTCCTCCGCAGTGAAGGCAGGGGCCCTTTCCCCAGTCGCATGAGCCATTGTCTCTTCCAGACCGAGGTCACAGCAGCACTTGCAGTGTAGGTCCTCTCCTATCGAAGATCAGGTATCGAGTGATTAAGCAGATAGAAAATGGCGGTCACGCCAGCGGCGGTGCGTACCGCGGCGGTGCTTCCCACGACCGCCGGCGCACATCTTCATTGGCTCCTGAAACCCATAGGGTTCAATATTAACCAATGCGGCTTTGCGCCGCGGTCTTCGACCGCCTACCGCCGCGGTGTGCCACGCCAGCGCATTGACCTCACATCACACTGTTGCACTTCACAGGTCAGGCAGCCGCCATTTCAAGGGCCCACATGGCCTAATTACCAACTGCGTCACACATACCTAGGCCATGCACCAACACTCATACAAGCCATTCAATGCATTGGGAATCGTGTTATGTGCAAGCTGTGGTTACGTACCTGTGGGTTGATTGACTCTGTGCTCGCTGTTGTCCTTCGTAGGCACCATCCGCTGGGACATGCGAGGAGATGGAGGAATCTTTCCGTGTACAGACCGCTGGTGGACCTGTCGACAATGGAGGAAAGACATGTCATACTGACATACAGGCTTGACCGAGCCACTATACAGGAACTGTGTGCCCAGCTTGAGCCAGACCTGATGTCACCCATCCGCCAACCACAGGGATCCCCCCTCTAGTGCAGGTGCTGTCAGTACTCCATTTCTTAGCAAGTGGGTCATTTCAAACAACAGTGGCCATATCATCAGGGATGTCCCAGCCTATGTTTTCCAAGGTGTTGTCTAGAGTGTTGTCTGCCCTGCTGAAACACATGCGGAGCTACATCGTTTTCCCTGAGGTGGGGGATTTGCCTACAGTGAAGGGTGATTTCTATGCCTTTGGACATATGCCCAACATCATAGGTGCCATTGACGGGACACATGTTGCTTTGGTCCCCCCCAGCAGGAGTGAACAGGTGTACAGGAACCGGAAGAGTTATCATTCCATGAATGTACAGATGGTGTGTTTGGCTGACAAGTACATCTCCCATGTTAATGCCAAGTTCCCTGGGTCAGTGCATGACGCCTACATCCTGCAGCATCCCGTATGTTATGGGTCAACTCCAGAGGCACTGGGTGTGGCTATTAGGGGACTCTGGTTACCCCAACCTGTCCTGGCTACTGACCCCAGTGAGGAATCCCAGGACAAGGGCAGAGGAACGGTACAATGAGGCCCATGGGCGGACTAGGAGGGTGATCGAGCGAACCTTTGGCCTCCTGAAGGCCAGGTTCAGGTGCCTCCATATGACAGGTGGATCCCTAATGTACTCACCAAAGAAGGTGTGCCAGATCATCGTGGCCTGCTGTATGCTTCACAACCTGGCTTTGCGCCGCCAGGTGCCTTTTCTGCAGGAGGATGGTCCAGATGGTGGTGTTGTAGCAGCTGTGGAGCCTGTGGAGAGTGAAGAGGAGGAAGCCGAAGAGGACGACATAGAGAACAGGAACACAGTAATACAGCAGTATTTTCAGTGACACACAGGTAAGAGTAGACACCGGCATATTACATTTACTTAATGACTCCTACCTCTCTACTGTCTGACTTTTTCCCCCAGTGTATGGTAACTGTGTTGTGACTTTCCCTTCCGTTTTCAGAGATGTGGGCCCCACTGCGTGACATCTGCTTTGTTTCCCCATGGACTACAGCTGTGTGACCTTTAGCATCACAATGTGAATGAACATTTTGGCACGGTCATGTCTAATACATTTGTTCTAAATCACAGCCAGACTCCAGATTGTTTTGTGCAATAAGTGTTTTTATTCAAGTGCTCTAAATTGGATGGGTGGTTGCAAATCGGTGAGGGGTGATGGTGGAGGATTGTCCATGGCAGAGTCCAGACTATCAGTTTCACAGGTGCATTGTCCAAATGCCTGTGGGAGGTGGAGCAGGGGCAGTTTAAGGTTGGACAGGGTGACAATGTGGGACAGTGGGATGACAATCAGGGCGGTATCCTTTCCTGGCGGGGTTCTTGACATCTTACTCTGTCTTGTTCCTGGATCTCAGGGCCCGCTTGCGGGGTGGTTCTCCTTCTGCAGGGGGTGGGGTTCTGGTGGCCTGTTGGTCTTGTGTCGGGGCCTCCTGTCCACTAGCGCCGGCGGAGGTCGTAGGCAGTTCTTGGTGCATGTTAGTGTCAGGGGCCCTTTGAGGTGCCACAGTGTCCCGCAATGTTGTGACTACCTCATTCAGGGCCACTACGATGGTACCCATGGCTGAACTGATGTTTTTTAGTTCCTCCCTGAACCCCATATACTGTTGCTCCTGCAGAAGCTGGATCTCCTGAAACCTGGCCAGGACCGTCGCCATCGTCTCCTGGGAGCGGTGGTATGCTCCCATGATGGAGGAGAGGGCCTCGTGGAGAGTGGGTTCCCTGGGCCTGTCCCCCCCTGTCGCACAGCAGCCCTCCCATTTCCCCTGTTTCCCTGGGCCTCTGTCCCCTGGACCGTGTGCCCACTACCACTGCCCCCAGGTCCCTGTTGTTGTTGGGGTGGTGGATTAGCCTGGGTTCCCTGTAGTGGTGGACACACCGCTGATTGACATGTCCTGGGGACAGAGGTATGGGCCCGCTGGGTGGGTGCTGTGCTGGTGTTCCCAGAGGGGGGAAGGTCTACTGTGGCCTGTGGCTGTGTGAGGGGAACCGACTGTCCCGAGGTCCCCGATGGACCAGGCTGGTCATCTAGATCCAGGGAGACAGAGCTGCTGTCCTCACTGTGGGCCTCTTCTGGGGGTGGAGTGGACATTTGTGGACCCTCCTGCGCGGTGACGTGGCGTTCGAGTCCTGCAGGGGTATAAAAGTATGGTTATTGCTTCTGTGTGTGTCATAGCGTGCAATGGGTGGGTACCCGTGTACCCCAGTGCTGGCATTCCTTTCTGGGGGCTGTTGTGATGGTGGTTGGGGGGGTTGTATGTGTATGTGCAGTGGGCATGCTTAGGTGATGGGTGTCCATGCTTTGTGGACGCATGGAGGGCTAGGTGTTGGGATGGGTGGGTTGTGATGGTGAGACAGTTGCAAGGAGTAGGATGTGATGGGGGTGAGGGTGAGGGTGGGGGTATGAGTTGGCATGCAGGTGGGGTGGGGGGAAGAAGTAGTTAAGATTTGCCGTACCAGAGTCCATTCCTCCGCCTACTCCTGGGTGGCACTCAGGATGCAGGATGTTTAAGACTTGCTCCTCCCATGTTGTAAATTATGGGGGAGGAGGTGGGGGTCCGCCGCAAGTCTTCTGCACTGCGATGTTGTGCCTGGATACCATGGAACGCACCTTCCCCCGTAGGTCGTTCCACCTCTTCCTGATGTCGTCCCGATTTCTTGGGTGCTGTCCCACAGCGTTGACCCTGTCCACTATTCTTTGCCATAGCTCCATCTTCCTGGCAATGGTGGTGTGCTGCACCTGTGCCCCGAACAGCTGTGGCTCTACTCGTACAATTTCCTCCACCATGACCCTGAGTTCATCATCAGAGAACCAGGGGTGTCTTTGCGGTGCCATGGGGTGGTGTGGGTGATGTGTAGGGTGGATTGTGTGGTGCTAAGTGTGGTGATGTGTATTGTTGTGTTGTGTGAAGTGCGTGCAAATATTGCTGGGTGACAGTGAATTGGCCGTCTGGGTGCTCGGATGTCTTTTCTCAGTGCGTGTTCACAAATCTCTAGGAGTGGAGATTTGTGGGTAATGTGGGTGTGTATTTTATATTTAATTGGGTGTGTGGGAGTGGTGTGTGTATGTGTGTCAGGTGTGTGTATTTTGAATTGTCCAATGTGGTTGTATTTTGTAAGAGTGTGTGTATTTTGAGCACGGCGGTGTGTACCGCCAATGGAATACCGCGGTTGAAAGACCGTCGCGTGGATTCGTGTGTCGTGATAGTGTGGGCGTATTTCTGTTGGCGTGACCGTGGAGGTTTGGTCATCGCCAGTTTCTCGCTGCCCTTTGGTGTGGCGGACTTTTGTGATGTCTGTATTTTGGCGGTTTGCCTGTTGTGGGTCAGAATGACCGTGGCGGTTTACCGTGGCGGTGTTATGGCAGTCTTCAGAACGGCGGTGAGCGCCTTTTACCGCCGAGGTTGGAATGACCCCCATAGTGGACTATGTACTTGGCCTAAGATCTAGGATGGCTGAGTACATGAAAAAGGCCAGTAAAAACCTTCAGGCCAGCCAAGCTCCAAAAGCAATGGCATGACCAGAAGGCTGTTCTGATTCAGTACCAACCAGGGCAGAAAGTGTGGGTCTTGGAGCCTGTGGCCCCAAGAGCACTCCAACACAAATGGAGTGGACCCCACATTATTGTTGAGAAAAAGGGAGAAGTCACCTACTTGGTTGACTTAGGCACTGCCAGGAGTCCCCTTAGGGTGCTCCATGTCAATCGCCTGAAACCCTACTATGACAGGGCTGATCTCACCCTGCTCATGGCAACAGATAAAGGACAGGAAGAAGAGAGTGACCCTCTCCCTGATCTCTTCTCTTCCACAGAACAAGATGCTCTAGTGGAAGGTGTAGTTCTGGCAGATTGTCTTACTGCTGAGCAGAAAGACCACTGCATAAATCTCCTGGGTCAGTTTTCTGAACTCTTTTCTACTGTGCCAGGCACCACTTCTTGGTGTGAGCACACTATAGATACTGGAGACAGCTTGCCTGTCAAAAGTAAGATCTATAGGCAGCTTGACCATGTCAGGGACTGCTTAAAATAAGAGGTTCAGAAAATGCTTGAACTGGAAGTGGTTGAGCACTCTGAAAGTCCATGGGCCTCTCCTGTGGTACTTGTACCAAAACCTCATTCCAAAGATGGAAAGAAGGAAATGAGATTTTGTGTAGATTACAGGGGTCTCAACCAGGTAACTAAAACTGATGCTCACCCTATATCCAGGGCAGATGAGCTAATAGATACACTGGCATCTGCCAAGTATCTAAGCACCTTTGATTTGACTGCAGGGTGTTGGCAGATCAAGTTATCAGAGGATGCTAAAGCAAAAACTGCATTTTCAACCATTGGAGGGCACTACCAATTCACAGTAATGCCTTTTGGGTTGAAAAATGCACCTGCCACTTTTCAGAGGTTGGTGAATACAGTCCTGCAAGGGTTGGAGGCTTTTAGTGCAGCATATCTAGATGAAATAGCTGTCTTTAGCTCCACCTGGGATGATCACCTGGTCCACCTGTGGAAAGTTTTAGAGGCCCTGCAGAAGGCAGGCCTAACTATCAAGGCTTCAAAGTGCCAGATAGGGCAGGGGAAAGTGGTTTATCTGGGACACCTGGTAGGTGGAGAACAGATTGCACCACTTCAGGGGAAAATCCAAACTATTATAGATTGGGTTCCCCCTACAACTCAGACCCAGGTGAGAGCCTTCTTAGGCCTCACTGGGTATTACAGGAGGTTCATAAAGAACTATGGCTCCATTGCAGCCCCTCTTAATGACCTCACATCTAAGAAAATGCCTAAAAAGGTATTATGGACAGCTAGCTGTCAGAAAGCTTTTGAGGAGCTGAAACATGCCATGTGCTCTGCACCTGTCCTAAAAAGCCCCTGTTATTCCAAAAAATTCATTGTCCAAACTGATGCATCTGAATTAGGAGTAGGGGCAGTCTTATCACAACTTAATTTTGAGGGCCAGGATCAACCTGCTGCTTTTATCAGCAGGAGGTTGACCCCTAGAGAAAAGCATTGGTCTGCCATCGAGAGGGAGGCCTTTGCTGTGGTCTGGGCACTGAAGAAGTTGAGGCCATACCTGTTTGGCACTTACTTCATTGTTCAGACAGACCACAAACCTCTACTTTGGCTAAAACAAATGAAAGGTGAAAATCCTAAATTGTTGAGGTGGTCCATATCTCTTCAGGGAATGGACTATACAGTGGAACATAGACCTGGGAGTACCCACTCCAATGCATACGGACTCTCCAGATATTTCCACTTAGACAATGAAGACTCATCAGGTCATGGCTAGTCTTATTGTCCTTCGTTTGGGGGGTGGTTATGTAGGAAAGTACCATCTTGCCTGGCATGTTACCCCCATATTTTCACTGTATATGTTGTTTTAGTTGTATGTGTCACTGGGACCCTGCCAGCCAGGGCCCCAGTGCTCATAAGTGTGCCCTGTATGTGTTCCCTGTGTAATGACTAACTGGATCACTGAGGCTCTACTAACCAGAACCTCAGTGGTTATGCTCTCTCATTTCTTTCCAAATTGTTACTAACAGGCTAGTGACCAATTTCACCAATTTACATTGGCATACTGGAACACCCTTATAATTCCCTAGTATATGGTACTGAGGTACCCAGGGTACTGGGGTTCCAGGAGATCCCTATGGGCTGCAGCAGTTCTTTTGCCACCCATAGGGAGCTCTGACAATTCTTACACAGGCCTGCCACTGCAGCCCGAGTGAAATAACGTCCACGTTATTTCACAGCCATTTACCACTGCACTTAAGTAACTTATAAGTCACCTATATGTCTAACCTTTACCTGGTAAAGGTTGGGTGCTAAGTTACTTAGTGTGTGGGCACCCTGGCACTAGCCAAGGTGCCCCCACATTGTTCAGGGTGAATTCCCCGGACTTTGGGGGTGATTCTGACCCCGGCGGTCCTTGACCGCCAGGGTCGGCGGGAGCACCGCCAACAGGCTGGCGGTGCCCCGCAGGGCATTCTGACCGCGGCGGTTTGGCCGCGGTCAGAAGAGGAAAACCGCCGGTCTCCCGCCGGTTTTCCGCTGCCCAGATAAATCCTCCATGGCGGCGCAGCTTGCTGCGCCGCCATGGGGATTCAGACACCCCATACCGCCATCCTGTTCCTGGCGGTTCGCCCGCCAGGAACAGGATGGCGGTATGGGGTGTCGTGGGGCCCCTGGGGGCCCCACAAAGAATTTCAGTGTCTGCTTTGCAGACACTGAAATTCGCGACGGGTGCAACTGCACTCGTCGCACCTTCCCACTCCGCCGGCTCCATTCGGAGACGGCTTCCTCGTGGGAAGGGTGTTTCCCACTGGGCTGGCGGGCGGCCTTTTGGCGGTCGCCCGCCAGCCCAGTGGGAAACCCAGAATAACCGCAGCGGTCTTCTGACCGCGGTGCGGTATTCTGGAGGGGGGAAATCTGGCGGGCGGCCTCCGCCGCCCGCCAGGGTTAGAATCACCCCCTTTGTGAGTGCGGGGACACCATTACACGCGTGCACTATACATATGTCACGACATATGTATAGCGTCACAATGATAACTCCGAACATGGCCATGTAACATGTCTAAGATCATGGAATTGTCACACCAATGCCATTCTGGCATTGGGGAGACAATGCCATGATCCCCCGAGTCTCTAGCACAGACCCGGGTACTGCCAAACTACCTTTCCCGGGTTTCACTGCAGCTGCTGCTGCTGCCAACCCCTCAGACAGGTTTCTGCCCTCCTGGGGTCCAGCCAGGCTTGTCCCAGGAAGGCAGAACAAAGGACTTCCTCAGAGAGAGGGTGTTACACCCTCTCCTTTTGGAAAAAGGTGTCAGGGCTGGGGAGGAGTAGCCTCCCCCAGCCTCTGGAAATGCTTTGATGGGCACAGATGGTGCCCATCTCTGCATAAGCCAGTCTACACCGGTTCAGGGATCCCCCAGCCGTGCTCTGGCGCAAAACTGGACAAAAGAAAGGGTAGTGACCACTCCCCTGACCTGCACCTCCCCTGGGAGGTGCCCAGAGCTCCTCCAGTGTGCTCCAGACCTCTGCCATTTTGGAAACAGAGGTGCTGCTGGCACACTGGACTGCTCTGAGTGGCCAGGGCCAGCAGGTGACGTCAGAGACTCCTTCTGATAGGCTCGTACCTGTGTTGCTAGCCTATCCTCCTTTTCTGGCTATTTAGGGTCTCTGCTTTGGGGAATTCTTTAGATAACGAATGCAAGAGCTCATCAGAGTTCCTCTGCATCTCTCTCTTCACCTTCTGCCAAGGAATCGACCGCTGACTGCTCTGGACGCCTGCAAAACCGAAACAAAGTAGCAAAGACGACTACTGCAACCTTGTATCGCTGATCCTGCGGCCTTCTCGACTGTTTTCCTGGTGGTGCATGCTGTGGGGGTAGTCTGCCTCCTCTCTGCACTAGAAGCTCTGAAGAAATCTCCAGTGGGTCGTCTGAATCTTCCCCCTGCAACCGCAGGCACCAAAAGACTGCATCACCGGTCCTCTGGGTCCCCTCTCAGCACGACGAGCGTGGTCCCTGGAACTCAACCAACTCTGTCCAAGTGACTCCCACAGTCCAGTGACTCTTCAGTCCAACTTTGATGGAGGTAAGTCCTTGCCTCCCCACGCTAGACTGCATTGCTGGGTACCGCGTGATTTGCAGCTGCTCCGGCTCCTGTGCACTCTTCCAGGATTTCCTTTGTGCACAGCCAAGCCTGTGTCCCCGACACTCTAATCTGCAGTGCACGACCTCCTGAGTTGTCCTCCGGCGTCGTGGGACCTTCCTTTGTGACTTTGGGTGAGCTCCGGTTCACTCTTCTTCGTAGTGCCTGTTCCGGCACTTCTGCTGGTGCTGCTTGCTTCTGAGTGGGCTCCTTGTCTTGCTGGGCGCCCCCTCTGTCTCCTCACACAATTGGCGACATCCTGGTCCCTTCTGGGCCACAGCAGCATCCAAAAACCCTAACCGTGACCCTTGCAGCTAGCAAGGCTTGTTTGAGGTCTTTCTGCACGGAAACACCTCTGCAAACTTCTTCACGACGTGGGACAACCATCATTCAAAGGGGAAGTTTCTAGCCCTCTTTGTTCTTGCAGAATCCACAGCTTCTACCATCCAGTGGCAGCTTCTTTGCACCCACAGCTGGCATTTCCTGGGCATCTGCCCACTCACGACTTGAGTGTGACTCTTGGACTTGGTCCCCTTGTTCCACAGGTACTCTCGTCTAGAAATCCATTGTTGTTGCATTGCTGGTGTTGGTCTTCCTTGCAGAATTCACCTATCACGACTTCTGTGCTCTCTGGGGAACTTAGGTGCACTTTGCACCCACTTTTCAGGGTCTTGGGGTGTGCTATTTTTCTAACCCTCAATGCTTTCTTACAGTCCCAGCGACCCTCTACAAGCTCACATAGGTTTGGGGTCCATACGTTATTCGCATTCCACTTTTGGAGTATATAGTTTGTGTTGCCCCTATACCTATGTGCTCTCATTGCAATCTATTGTGACTGTACATTGCTTGCATTGCTTTCTATTGCTATTACTGCATAATTTTGGTATTGCGTACATATATCTTGTGTATATTTGCTATCCTCATACTGAGGGTACTCACTGAGATACTTTTGGCATATTGTCATAAAAATAAAGTACCTTTATTTTTAGTATATTTGTGTATTGTGTTTTCTTATGATATTGTGCATATGACACCAGTGGTATAGTAGGAGCTTCACATGTCTCCTAGTTCAGCCTAAGCTGCTCTGCTAAGCTACCCTTTTCTATCAGCCTGAGCTGCTAGACACCTCTTCTACACTAATAAGGGATAACTGGACCTGGTGCAGAGTGTAAGTACTCTTTGGTACCACTACAAACCGTCCATTGTTTACAATAGTCCATTGCATGTCAGTATCCTGGTGTCCCATTTTGAGGAAATGTGTGGTCGTTTCGGTGGTTCTGTCCCCTCACTGGACCGCTTGAGGTCCCCCAAGTCTAAAGGCAACTTTCCCCCAGACTCCAGGAGGGGGAGTGTCCCCTTATAGTCACACATGCATCAAAGGAGGCGCTCGCTGTGCGCCTATTCTGTCCCCTCACTGGACCACTTGAGCGTCCCCTACCTCAAGCGGTCTAGTGAGGGGACGGAATAGGCGCACAGCGAACGCCTCCTTTGATGCATGTGTGACTATAAGGGGACACTCCCCCTCCTGGAGTCTTGGGGCATGTAGCCTTTAGACTTGGGGCCTACGCTAGGTAGTTCCTCGCTTCAGGTAGGCTGCATCAATTCTTACTTAATTGTACCCACTCTGTTACTGAGTGTTGGATGTCTGTCTCTGCAATGCATGACTTTCAGGGATCCTAGGCCCTGAAGAATGCCCCCAGTCCTTCCTTGGCTCTTTGTAGAGGGCAGAAACACGTCTGCCATTTTTAGATAGGTGACCCAGTGAGTCCTAGTTCTCACTAAGGTGTCCCATCCTTGCTTTTAACACACCAGCAGACACCATTATTAAAAGTGTGGATTGCACACGGGTAACTGCATAGGTGTTTTTATCTTTCCCTAGCTTAGCTGGATACCACGAATTCCAGAAAATAAAAATGTACGCACTCCCTCCCATTCTTTTAACGGTGAGGTTGAGTCTGCTCAGGTGACATTGCCCTACCTGGGTGGGGGTAGGTGGTCAAATGATGAAGCATGACACTATATAGTGTGTGAGACCACCTAGTCCTGAAAGTGAAATAACCACCCCTTCCCCACCACCATGTCACAGCTCTTACCCTGCATTCATACACCCAGTGAGGTCTAGGAGCCCCAGGAAAATCTCCTTTGGGTTCAGCTCCTCATTATAAGTGAACCCCATAACTTTTTGTGGTTTTTTTTAGCTTTACATGTGGGGAGTTAGTATGGGTCGGTTCCTTTATATTTGTTTAGTTCCAATCTCCCTGACTCTCTCTTTGTGTATTGAAAAGGACAAGCATAACCTAAAGACTTCCTCACTTTTCGCAACAGAGTATGCTGTCCTCGCCTCAAGCCTCCAGCAAATGACAGTATTTAGGTTGACGAATCAGCAGCTCTTTAATAACTAAAATGCCCCAATGCCCCATAGATAACTAAAGGAGCCCTGTCTCAACCCCTTCACTTTAGTGTCTAGGCCTCTGTCCAGCCACAGCAATGAGAACAGTAACATTCACTGTCTGGAAGCACAGTCCCACCCTCCGTCTTGTGCAAGAACACACAATTGGGATGATAGGGCAATGGACTTGGCAGGTGCATAGAAGTAGACCTTTACATGAATGAGCCAGTAGGTCTCCAATCTAGAGACCCAGGTTAAAGGTCTGGTCATTATAGTGTAAATAAGTATGTTTGACCACTGACTTTGTGTTTCACCACTGTGCATATTAGTTGTTCAATGTTCACCAGTAGCACATTACATTTTGTATTCAGTTTAGCTGCCTATAGGCTTTAACGTGGCATTAGACATGACATTTTGTATTCAGTTTAGCTGCCTATTGGCTTTATCGTGGCGTTAGACATTGCAGTTGAGACATTGCAGATGAGCTGTGTTTTTCCACATGGTAAACTAAGCTTGTGTTTTTCGTATTTTCTCTTACCGAACACTATAGCATGATAAAGAAGCACTTATTTTGTGTTTTTCTTTAGTGCAGGGAAGAACTCAGCCTTAGGGGAGAGAACCTTGAAAACTTGGCCAACTTTCGACGTTGTTTCTTCCAACTCTGAGCTGCAGTAGCCAGCACGTTTTGAATATTGTAAAAGGTGTCCCTGGGCAGCAGCGAGGGGGTATTTTCCGAGACTTCAGTCAGGAGTGGACGTCATCTGCCTGACCTCCTGTGAGGGTGGAAAAATTATTTCTCGCAGTTGTCCAGGGGTCATCAACTTGCTGGCATGAGAAAGATGAAGCAGTGATAGGCCCTACGGTGATTAATTTTTACTTTATTCTTTACTTGGCAGTTATGCTATAATATAATCACATATCTTTGCTGTGTACATTGCAATTGAGAATCACTTTGATATATTTTCTTTTCATTGCTGTGACTATCTTTCAACGTGCCTCCAACCTACTAATCTTCTTTCTCAGGAACCTCGTGGTGAAGTAATAATAAATGTCTTCTTTGAACTAACAAGTGCATTCCAGAGATTTTTGTAAGCTCGGTCATTAGTGAAAGCAAAACAGTCATATCACAGATCCTTAAAACACACTATGCTGCTGCCCCATTCTATGCACTAAGCCCAAAAGACAAGGACAGCAGAACTCTGTCCCAAATGAGGATATGCTTGGTGCGCCCATCCACATCACAAGACAACGTCAGCTTCTCTCATAACATGGCTAGATCTAGGCCTCTGTGTGATTTCTGGATTATCCTTACCTCAGGGTCGAAATTAAAAATAAAGGGACCCCAGATATGTAGAGTCGGGAACTCAGGGCAGGTGAACTTGTAAGTTTACCACCCAGTAGAATTCCCGGTCTCATAGTTCACTATTCAAAGATATTTTTAATGTTTGACCCTAATTTCAATTTATGTGTTTAAAAACCTTTGTGAATGAGGACTCTTTAAAAAAACATTTTCGATGTTTTTCTTAACATTTTAAATGCTTTTAGATGTTTCATCCCCACGTTCGGTATGTCATCTCTCTTTAGTTATTTTACATCAGCACATCTATCGCAAAAAGATCCAGCCATCTATTTATCTGGTAAGCTTGAAGAATGCCACTCAAGAATCTGTTTTATTTTAGCTCAGCAGTTCCTTGAATTGATACTTGAAAGTCGGAGGGGCCCTGATGTCAGGAAGTAGAAATGCGCTCAAAGAAAAAGTCAGCAAACTGTTGGAAGAAAGAAAACCTTGATCTGGAACTCTTGCTTTCTTAAATATAAAGACGGTTGTCTGCATTAGCTTTTAGGCAATAACAGATGTGGCTCGTTGAACGTTTTATCCGGAACAGAGAGCGAGCTTTCTGTTTCATCACAGTGAATAGAAGCTGTACTCTTGCAAGGGGCTCGAGAATGCTGATGGAAAATGTCAACTGCCCTCTGTGTGCCTGGAACATTCTGTGCTCAGACATAATGTGCACTGACGGAAAGAGCTCGTCGGAAGACAGATCTGCTACTTACATGTACTTTCCTTCATGCTGTTATAAGTCGCATCGCACCGCAGCTGTGAAAGGTGACAACGCTATCACGTTAGTCAGCTGCCACAATAGTCAGCCCTTTCCTACACCATATGTTCGCCAACAGCAGAACTACCCTGAGTGATGACGCAGATTAGGTCGTCAGCTTGAAAGGATGTTGCCTTAATATATATGGGATCGAAAGTTTGGATTTCACAAACATTTACTCTGCTCTTTTGGCCACAATGAAAAAAATATTTACTGCAAATATCAATTGAAAATGGTTTTAGACCATTCCAAAACGTGCTTCAATCCATAACCAGTGTTATTTAGACATTAGTGCCCTACCTGATAACAGCAAAGACAGTGCAAAGATTCGAAAGGTCTGTTCTTGTCAAACGACAATCGATGTCCATCTCTCCTTTGCTTGGAAAATTACATTATAAAAACACATCAGCATAAATTACAATGTTTAAAAAAGTATAGTCTCTAACAAATACTTACGGAGGTTGCTCTTTATACACAATTCAAAAGTTCTAAAACTGGAGCTTTCTTGGATTTGTTAAACACCGAAATTAGACATCGCATTCTAGGAATGTCCACAAATAACAGTGTTGCAAATAGTATTAGGAGTGTCATTTCTGATGCAGTGATTATAATCAAGTTGGACGCACTGCTCATTTACAATACATTTAAACAATTTCTTCATTTGTAAAGAAGGCCGATTACTCTGTATATCTCTCGGATTTTAATTTACTTTATTGATTTTTTTGTAGATTCTCTGTATCGTTCAGCAGTTCAGATAAAATCATGGCATCGATAGTGTTAGGTGATGGTAACAGGAGCACAAAGATACAAATACATTTTAGAGCATAACGGTTTTAGTACAATCCGGTGAAAACTAATTCTGGTCTTATTGCTTCCATTTAGAGGGTGTTCCTCACTCATAGATATGTTTTCCAAGGAACACCATTCCAAGTTTTCACTTTTGATTAAATGGCTTGACTCGGCCAATTGAAGTTCAGGTAAACTAATAGAAGGGATATGTGAGTCAAAACAGAGAAGAGAAGTCACATTACTTGAGACAGGTTCCGGGAAAAAAGAATCAGTAGGCCATTCTGCAAACTTACAGCTCCTTCGGAGGAAGCACCATAATGGCAGCACCTCTGAAAGCAGAGATCCGTTTCCATAAGGCCAGTGGCAACACCTCTGAAATCATAGAGATCTGTTTCAAGTGAAATATCTACATTTGGGTGGCGGTAGTCCGGCCTGGGTGGCGAAGGTTATGACCTCAACCACCACCACGGAGGAAAGGCCAAACTGTAAATCAGGCCCACAATCCCTGGCATTAATTGTGCACTGTTAGTATAATAAACAGGAAATAGGGTACGCTCTTTATCTCTTTGCAGCAGATAGATAATGTTATGCGATGATATGTTACAATATGCCTTGGGTAGAAGTACAGATACCGCCCATAAGATTTCTAGACACTGGACGGATAGGGTGTGTTGTGGTATCTTAGATCCTGAGAGACATTCCCATATGGAGGCTACAAGCAGTGAAAGACTAATTCCCACCTTTGCCTTTTTGAAGCATGGCACACTTTACAAATAAAGTTAACGGAGCACAAACATCTAGCAGGAGAATGCCGCACCAGGCATTTTTGCATTAATTCTGGGCTCTGATAGGCAAACGTTTCTGCAGTAGACAAAGTGGCTTCGAGAAGATCCTGGCATGAGCAGGAAGCCAGTGTTATTTGTGCCATGTTAGGTTTTGTGGTTAAATATGACCACATTCTCCACCATTCTCCACTAGCTCAGCTAGGGCAAGATCTCACATTTCTCCTCATTGTGCCTCCCCTGGGAAGGCGTAACATTTTAATGCATTCCCAGGTCTACCACTCATAGTGTATCTGAAATGTGCCAATGTGCCAAAATCCATGAATGGATGCATGGGAACACCCATGTTCCTCCCATTGAATGCCTTCCCGGGACAGAGTAACACTAAGCAGCGACTTTCACTGCCTTGCGTTACCCCAGATTTCTCAAGCACCACTGGATTGGTAAATCTTTCATAGGTTTTGTGCCACCCTTGCATTACCTTATGCAATGCAAGGCCTACACAAAACTTTGAAAATATGGCCCTCAGTATTTGAAGCAACTACCAATACCTTCACATAGTAAGAGTTCTGTTTGTGCTAGTACCGTCCGTCCACTCACGGAACTGCAGAAAACACTATTTAAAATTACCTCACCCTCAGTGATACTGTTGCCATGATGGCAAACATGTAGCTGATTTTCTTCTTTACACATATAGAACGGAAGGTCTATAGAGCAAATGATGTGACCAAAGGCACAACGTAAAGGAGTGGGGGCAAGAGGTTGAAGTGGGTTCAGAACTTTGTGGAGCTTTACACAGAGTGTAAAACATTATCTGAAGGATTCTCTTAAAGGTAATATCTTGCATTAAAAAGTCACATGAGATACCTGGAAGGAGACTGTCTCGAGGAGGGAATGTCTCCCTTAAGATATTTTCTGCTCAAACTAGTCTCCTCCAAAACATTTTCGTTCAAGTCCCGAGCTGAACACAATGGTGCAAAATTGCATCCCTGCAAAAATCCCCAAATTTCCAATAATACAACATTAACAATTTTAGAAAATGTTACCAGCATAATAAAAATTGGGCACCATACTTTCTAGTATTTTCATTTTGTCAGGCCCTGTAAGAGTCCTCAGGAGTTCCCTTTTGCTGTCCCCAGTGCCGTAGCAGAAGAGGTCTGGTTTTGTGCTAGTTTGCTTAATAGCAATACATAACACTACCTACAGAGCACTTTGAGTGCCTGTTGTGGTCATCCAGCATGTGTCTGAGATAGTATGCCCTTGCAGAATGTCAAGGGCATGAGAGGTTATGCATTGAGATTAGGAGCCCAGAGTAAACTACGCATTTCCTACTAATAGTCTCCACAATTCTTGTGCCATATGGCTATGGATCTTTGTGATACCTGAGATGGAAAGAAGTTGCACATTTAATACAGTCAATTAATTTCAATCTCATTTACTTTTAGATCTTGGAGTCAATAATGAGAACTTCGATTCATTTACAAGAGTTTATTAAACATTAGTTCTTAAATCATTATTTTATCAATCAAATACAAATTACAGAAAATATTATAAAGCAAGTTCCATAAATCTAATCCTCAATATAATGTCTAAAATAGTAAGAATAGCTAGCTGAACAACTCATGAAGAGTTTTCTCACTCACTGTACACAGAAAGCTCAATAGCAGAGAATAGTTTAAAGCCAGATACAGTCAGGGATAAAACACAAAATAGCAAGAAGGAACAAAAACCTAAGACCTTTTCTAACCACAAACTCTGTCAGTCTAAGAGTCTCTCCAAACCAGACAAAGGCAAGAATGAGAGCAAGAATAAATTTTTTCCCTGGGACATCTTCTTTATACAAAAGTACAAATTTGTTTTACAATGTCATGGATACAATTTGTCTTCTGTATAATGGGAAAGCGAAGGTTCCATGGGATAAGGTCAGTTTCCGTTGAGATGGTAAATTCTAATGAAGAGTATTCTAAACACATGATACATTGACTAAATTGTTAACATCTTTGAAACATTGACTACATTTCTCATCCCTGTTTGTCTCTGAAAGACAGAACATCCATGTAAGCTTTATGTGCAAATACATTTAATCATTTCCACTCTCACAAGTCTCCACACAAGAAGCCTATACACAAAGAAACATGTTTTAAGATGAGTTATAGCAATTCCAGTGCAGGTCAAGCAAATTACTTATTTGTTATCATAGGAGGTTTATGTCATAAAAAGTTATGCAAATGCTCATGGTAGAAGTTACAAAACATTTCTGCTGGGGTATAGCAGTTTGGAATTTGTCAGCATTAGCATTTTCTGTCAAGTGCATGTTGAGCAGCCCTTAGAAAAAAAATCTGTTTCATATGCAGTGTTTATTTAGGCCTACAATTCACTCATACAACTTCAAGCCTGAACTGTTCTTTCATTCCTGCTTCTTCACTCTGAATATGAAGACAGCTCTTTACACTTCTGGTAGCTGCTCACTGGAACAGTGCTCAGTGATCTGCGGAAAGAAACATGAAAAAGCAAAACTATTAAGAAAATACTCAAGGGGCAGCTGAGAATAAGGTAAGGAACGTGCACTCATGTAAGATGTCCACCTTCTTACCAAGACATACACATTTGAAGTGCAGCCAGTAGCCCTGAAAGAAAAAAAAGAGAGAACAAGTTAAAGAACTTTTAGTTCAGAAATTAATAAAGACATTTGCTCCATTTGCAGATAGTGCTATACTTAAAGGCAGTTTATGTCATTTATGTACACTATCGAACTTAAAGGACATCTGAATCATTTCATCTAGGGCCACATGTACAAAGCATTTTTCTAGTCCCAAACCATTAGCAACTGGAAAAATGTTTTTTGAGATGTACAAAGCCCAAATTCTAATTCAGTAACTTGTTACTGAATCACAATTTGGGTTTTCTGATTGAGTTTTAGGAAGGGTCGTATTGAAGGCGTACCGTCCTAATACTGAATCTGAATGTTATGTATGATTGTTTTTTGACTGTAAATGCAGTGATCCCGCAGACCACTGCCTACTCTGAAAAAAATAAAAGAAAACGTTTTCTTTTTGAAATGCATCCCGTTTTCCTGCAAGGAAAATAGGCTACATTCTTTTTAGAAACTGCTTTATTGAAAAAGCAGTCACAGACATGGTGAGTGTGGCCATTCCGAATGGGGTCACAAATTGTGACCCATCTCATGAATATTGACGAGGTAGGTCATTTGCGACCCTATTGGGAATTGCAAGCAGTGTCCTAAACACTGTTGTACATTTTGTTTGCCTACTAGCAATTTGCGATTTCCAAACGGATTGCAAATTGTGAGTCGCAAAAAAAATGGTCGTACATCTGGTCCCTCCTTAGTAGGATAGGGAAAAGATGTGAATTTTGTTTAAAGTCTTGGTGACCAAACCTTGCATGAGCTGAGAAAAGATTCTTTCTTTGGACTAACAGCTAAAAATGGTAAAATAAATGTTGACTTGCATGAGATAGTTTGTCATATGTTTATCTCATATCTAATGTTCGAATTTCTTTTCTTCTACAAGAAATGGAGAGTTGTTCTTTATACTGTGCATAAGGTGAAGATGTGGAAGAAGTTTAGTTCAGGTAAAGTCTAGGAACAAAAGTCAACAATATTTATGTAGAATTGCTCCCACTAAAACAAGAAAAACTAAGATATTCCAAACTTCTCATTTGAAATTCCTGATGTTGGCCTGAAGCAGTACAGGTAAACTAAGCACAGCACCAATCAATAAAGGGCAGGTAGAAGAGACTTTCAACGAAGTTTACTTGACTACATTTCTGTGATGATTCCCTTAACTAGCACATCCTTCTTCTCCTTCTATCCTCCCTCTTCCTTCTTCTCTGTCTACTTACTTTTGTCCTTGTGTTGCTGTCACAGGTTTAAGTCAGAGAATGGAGTTGGAAGTCATCAGCTGCAATTAATCCACTTTTCTCCCACGAGTTAGTGCTGTGGGATTTGACACATTGGCTGTGGTCTGCTAAGAAAAATTTAAACAGTAGAGGGCCTGGACACCCTGATTTTATGGAGACTGGTCAGTAGAGGCCCATGTTCAACTCTGTCAAATGCTGATGACAGTTGTATTATTCAAGACACTGATATCAGCAATAAATAAAGATCTTCAGCTGCTACAAGTAAGACAATAAAACCCAAGCTGAACACTATATATGATGACATTGTTCTCGAGGTAAGTGCATGTTTGGTTGGTTGAAAGGTTTTCTAGAATTGTCCTGTATCCAACAGCAAAGAAATGAGGAGGTCACTGGGTTCACATAGGCCGGACCCACTGTTAGCAAGAGAGGTAGAATAACTCCCTTCTTGAAGGCAGTAATGACCACATGCTGCTCGGAAGAATAAACTAGGGTTTTGTGGAGAGGTGGTGAGATAAGCAGCCACAAACAAGGTTCCTGGGTAATGGCCCAGTGGATAGCCAGATTTGAAAGAAGAGTCAACACTTAAGAGTTCAGATTTACTAATGCAAGAAAAGGTATTGAGAAAGGATGTAAAAGTGATAGATTAAGACAGCTGACATTTATAACCTGCATTGGCACTTATACTCTCAATATCCTCCATTGTTGAGAGAGAAAGATGCTACATAGTCCCTCAGCTTTATGTAGACAAAGGTAAAATGCCAGTCAGCTATGGGATCAGTAAACTTAGGGAAAGTCATGGAGCAGGCATGCAGAAAATCGGGTGAAAGCAAGGAGAAAGCAGTGAGAACAAGGGAAAGGCAAGCAGCAGGCATGTACAAAATAGGACTGAGAGCAAGAAGAAAGCTTTGAGAATGAGGGAAAGCCAAGCAGCAGGCATGCACAAAATGGGGCTGAGAACAAGGAGAAAGCAATGCGAATGAGGGAAAAGCAAGGAGGAGGCATGCACAAAATGTGGGAGGTGAGAGCAAGAAGAAAGCAGTGATAAGGAGGGAAAGGTAAGCAGCAGACATACACAAAAAAGGGCTGAGAGAAAAGAGAAAGCAGTACGAAGGAGAGAAAGGCAAGCAGCAGGCATGCACAAAACGGGGCTGAGAGCAAAGAGAAAGCAGGAAGGCAAGCAGAAGACGTGCACAAAATGGGGCAGAGGAAGCAGTGAGAATGAGCGAAATGCAAGCAACAGGCATGTATAAAATGGGGCTGAGAACAATGAGAAAACAGTGATAAAAATTGGAAGGCAAGCAGCAGGCATGCACAAAATGGGGCTGATAGCAAGGATAAAGCAGTGAAAACAAGGGAAAGTCACTGAGCAGGCAAGCAGAAAAACGGGGGAAAGCAGGGAGACAGCAGTGATAACAAAGGAAAGGTTAGCAGCAGGCATGCACAAAACGGGGCTGAGAACAAGGAGAAAGCAGTGAGAAGGAGAGAAAGGCAAGCAGCAGGAATGCACAAAACAGGGCTGAGAGTAAGGAGAAAGTAGTGAGAAAGAGCAAAATGCAAGCAGAAAGCATGCACAAACTGGGGTTGAGAACAAGGAGATAGCAGTGAGAATGGCCCTGGGAAGGTGGTCTTCCGAGGAGCCGGGGGAGTCCACGTTGCCCCCCAACAATTATTTAAATATAGCTCTGGGGAGGTCATAGTTCCCTGGGCATGAGGGGTGGGGTCCACACTCCTTGTATACTTTCTGTTTGTAGCCCCAGGAGGTTGTGGTCTCCAGGGCTTTTAAATGCCCTAGGAGAAGAGACCCGTATATCCTCTGCTTAATTATTATATTAGGCATGTCCCCGGTACCTGGCCTACCAGGGTCACACAATTAATAACAAGCACAGGAGAATGCGTTTTTTTTGTTAATGTTTAAAAAAATACGTTTTTTTGCCCTGGTGGGGTCTTAGTGTGACCCTGGGACCAAGTCTAGGCCGTTAGGGTTGGGGGGAGTTAGGGTCCCAGTTAAAGTGTTGGCAGCCAGTGAGATATCAGCATGGGAACTGTTGGACTCATGGAGGATCCACGTCCTTAGATACCTATATTTTAAACCTTTAATAATGAACGGATTTGAACCAACAAAAAGCACAATCTCTGCACCAAGCTAAGGCTTCCTGACAAATTTAGTGTAATTTTGCAATTTTTCACAAGTGGATATCCACTTGTGAAAAATTGCAAAAGCTTTTTCCAAAACTGCCAGTCATTGCTTACCTCAGAGCTCCCAGTTTAGGATTGCTTTTTGTGAGAGCCGAACCTAAGCAAGCTGTATCAAATGCAGGAGTTCATTGATGTGATTCTAAAAGGTGCATCACATGTGAATACCTTTTACAAATATAATCAGTAACTAGTTCTGTTACAAGAAGGACCTATGGAATAAGACAGCTTCTTACATGTTGCTCAACATGCATTATTTATGTCATTCAGTGCCAACGCCAAAGCTGTGAAAAACCATATGTAGGCAAAACAGTAAATGACCTCCATACAAATTTCAGAAACCACAAATCAGCAATAATTAACAAGAAACTTGACAAGCCTGTAGACAATCATCTTAACTACCCTGTGGACCATTTACTATCAGATTTGGAGATTTGCCTCGTGGAACACGTCTTAAAGGAAGAAGAACTGGACATCAGCGAAAATTTCTGGATGTACTGTTTAAAATCACTGCATCCAGATGGACTGAACATCACCGACAATACCATTTGATTTCTGGATATCTGAAGAGTTCTCAGGACTGCATTGATTCCACATTCCAAATGGAATCTTCACTCATAATGCTTTTTGTAAATCTAGCAGTGTCAGCTGTGCAGCCACTGAGCAAGCCATCTTGTACTACCTGAAGAAGGTAGAAGCTGAAACGTTGTAGTGGAAATACATTTTTGTTCGTTGGTGAGACCATCTGTTTGTGTCACTTCTTTCTTTCACCACTAGCGAAAAAAACACTGGACGGAATTACACTAATTTTGGCAGAAAGGTAGCTGTTGGTCCAGAAAGAGCCCTTTTTGTTATTTAGTATAAATCTTTTCAGTAATTTTTGAGAAATTTTAGGAAATCCAAATTTGTATGTCTACATTTGCATGGCCCTCCTGCGCCCCGGGGACTACCACCCACGGGAAAAAATGCTTTTATAATGTATGAGAGGCCCAATGGCCTCCCCCACAGCCCCAGGAACCCAACCTTCCTGGGATCTATAATGAAATATGAGCGGGCCGTGCACCCCGCACCCCAGGTTCCACTGCCCTCTGGGGCAAACATGCTTTTATAACGAGAGGGAGGCCTGATGGCCTTCAGCACAGCCCCGGGGACTACCAGCGTCTCAGGCTTTAATGAAATATGAGGGGGGCCGGACACCCCCCAATGCGACCCAGGGACCACCCTCCAGGGCATTTTAGAAATTGGGTGTGGGGGGGCTGTTCACCCCCATGCAGCATGAGGGACCACCACCACCTGGGGCATTTAAAAAATTGGGTGCGGGGGTGCTCTGCCCCCCCACAGCCACAGAGATCACCACCTCCCCGGGGCTAATACTAAAAAATGTAAGGGGGTCTGTTTCAGACCCCCAAGCCTTGGGGAGAACCACTTCCCTGAGGCTTCTTTTATGATAGAGAGGGGCACACGGCCACCCTCGTGGAGCCACTTGTGGCCCTGGGGACTGACACTCCCCAGAGTTGGCTCCTGCTATGTCCCTTGGTGCCCACCCCGGGACATAGCTGTTTGCTGTGGCTTGGCTGTAGCTTTGGAGCTGCGGCCAAGTCACAGCAAACACTGCGGTTTTTGACAGTGAGACCTGTCGAACAGGTCCCACTGTCAAAAAGTGGAGCCTTCATCTCTGTTTCCTGCACACAGGTATGCGAACATAGATCAAGGTTTGCTTCAGCATGCATGGAGATGCTACTTAAAGCAGCTCCTTTTTTACTGAAGCAATGGGACCACGGGAAGGTCTTGAGGCTTCCCCTGTGCTTCAAGATAACCAGTAAAAGGCATAGTTTAAAAAAAACAAAAAATATTAAACAAAACATATACGGACCACGGAGGAGCCCTTGTGAGCTCCCCCACGACATGAAGGGCCGAAAAAAAGACAAAAAAATAATAGCTCAGTGTGGAGGTCACAGACCTTTTCACTGAGCGTTGAGGGTTCAAGTCCAGCCTGACTTGTTTCCCTCCTTTTTTTTACAGTACAAATATTTAAGGGTCATATGAAAGTTGATTTTACTTTTTTAAATGACAAATACATTTGTTTTTTTTTAAATTGTGCAGAAATATCTCATTCTAAGTATATCAGACATCAAAGCCTAAAAAACTCTGGGGCATACTTATACTCTCTGCGCCGAATGTGCGTCAACATTTTTGACACACAATCGGCGCAAACCCTGCCCCATATTTATACTTTGATGTCCGACCCCGCGGGCGTCAAAGTTCCACCATGTGCGTCATTTTTTGGAAGGGGAAACCAGCCTTGCGTTAATTATATGCAAGGTAGGCGTTCCCTTCCAAAAAATGACTTTAAGGCCTGTGCGCCTTATTTATACTGTGACGTCATTTTGACGCACAGGAGGGGGCAGGCCTTAAAAAACGGCGCCCAGCCTGATGGGCGCCGTTTTTTAATGCCTGGGTCAGGGCAGGCGTTAAGGGACCTGTGGGCTCAGAAGGAGCCCAGAGGTGTCCTCCCATGCCTCCAGGGTCACCCCCTGCCACCCTTGCCCACCCCAGGAGGACACCCAAGGATGGAGGGACCCATCCCAGGGAAGACAGGGTAAGTTCAGGTAAGTTTTTTTTTTCCGTAAGTTTTTTGTGGCATAGGGGGGCCTGATTTGTGCCCCCCTACATGCCACTATGCCCAATGACCATGCCCAGGGGACATAAGTCCCCTGGGCATGGCCATTGGGCAAGGGGGCATGACTCCTGTCTTTGCTAAGACAGGAGTCATTTCAATGGGGGTTGGGCGTAAAAAAAAATGGCACAAATCGGGTTGAGGCCTGAATTTTGCCTCAGACCTGATTTGCCCCATTTTTTGACGTCCAAGCTCCATTTTCCCCTACGCCGGCGCAGCCTGGTGTGAATAATTTTTTTTTTACCCACAGCAGTCCGCTGAGCAGGCTAACGTCATTCAATAAATAAGGCGCCCACATGGCGCTTTGGAATGGCGTTAGCCGGCGGTAAAATTTTTGACGCACAACTGCGTTGGCGCAGTTGTGCGTCAAAAAGTATAAATATGGGCCTCTATATCTCTCTCCCTCTCACTCTCTTTCTCTTTCTCTATCTCTCTCCTTCAATCTCTTACTCCCACTAACACACCCACTCAGACACTTATGCACCCACTCATAGACCCATTCTGACCCTCATGGACCCACTCACAGCTCCAGTAAGACCCTCACACACCCTCTCACAGACCCACTGATATCCTCATGTACTCACTCACAGACCCACCCACACATTGACGCACCCACTAAAACACTGAAGTATAAATTCTCACACCAGACAGACACTCTCACAGCCACTCTCACCGTCAGTTAAACTCTCTTATACCTATTGCTCACACCTAGATAGGCTGCAGCCAACTCCTGGTGCAGATGGCCATGAGCTGCACACAGTGTGAGGTTGGGTGGTTAGGGGGGTGGCTGCAGGGTCTGGCTGCAGGCCAGGTCTTGCAGGAACCTCCGCTGTCCATGGGTGAAGGCCGTGCACAGTTGGGTGCTTGCAAGGGGTAGGCCCTGTGGCCAACAACTGCCGTGCACGGCCAGAGGCCATGCGTGGCAGTGGTTGGATTAATGTATGGTAATGAAAATTACTGTACATCTAAAAAACAAAGAAATTCACTGAAAAAAGGGTTACAGGGACGTTATAGTTAGGAAATAGAATTAAAGAAACCATAGAAATTCACTTAAAAAAAAACAAAGGTTACAGGGATGTTATAGTTAGGCTCACAATTTAAACTTACAAAACCATAAAAATCCACCAGTTGTAGTTAGAGTTATCTCAAGTAACTATAACTCGTACCCTTAGGTAACTATAACTTGCACCCTAGCCATGCACTACTAATTACCCCACAAATTACGGCACTCATGACATCTTTGATGACATCATTGATAAAGACACTGTAGCATCTGCAGTAAAATTATTGATCACATACCTGTGCATGGCAGGGGCGCGCGTTATAGTTACCTTAGAGTATGACTTATAGTTACTTAAGGTAACTCTAGCTATAACTGGTGAATTTCTATGATTTTTACTTTTAAAATGTGAGCCTAATTATAACGTCCCTGTAACCTTTGTTTTTTTAAGTGAAGCATTACACTTACTATATATCTTGACACAAACACACACTAAGCTCCATTGTGTATTCCACTTTATTGTTGAGCCACTATCTAGCTGGTCAACATCTACTCAGAAGTCATGTTAGTCCACCTAAGGAGTGCTTTGATTGCTGTTCATGGGCAGTAAACTGTCTAAACTCTGCTGCAATGGAGGCATATTGTTATCATATGTTTCCTGTCCAAGAAAGAGCACTTCTGCTGCTACCACAGAGAACAACCCAGTGCCCTTGCTTTGTATGCTCCTATATCAGGGTGGCATGGCCTTCCTGATCCTTTTAGATCCATTGGTTACCTTTGATACCATGTCTCATAACTTTCAGGTAGACAAGCTACAAGAGACAGGAATCAGAGAAAATGCATTTCACTGGATGATTTCATTTTTGTTGAATGATATTCAAATGGTCACTATACCACCACACAACTCCACCCCTAAGCATCCAACTGGAAGAACCCCACTATCCCACTCTAAGTCCAACCTTTTTCAACCTCTGTTCGCCCAATTAATCTGATGTGCATGTGTTTTCACTGGTGATAATCAATGGATTTTTAAACTGCATGGGAACACGGACTAAGTACAAATGCACTTTTGCAGTGTGTTGAATATTGCTTGGAAAGAATAACAGATAAATGCCTAAAACTAAAATCAGAGAAATCTGAGGTGGTGGTAGGTGGTACTCCCTCCACTTGGACATCATCCCGGTGGCCCGAGGGTCAAGGATAATGGCCAAGCCCCAAGAGAGCAACCAAAAGCCTTTGTGTCTATTTTGCTCATTGGCTTCCTCTTACAACCCAGATCTCTAAGTTCTCTGCATCCTGCTTCTTTCACTTAAAGGTCTCAAAGAAGATTAATACCTTTCAGCCAGAAAGCTTTCATTTTAAGACTCTCCTTCTGGTTGTAGTATCACAGCTGTATTATGCTAATGCTCTGTATTTAGGCTTGCAAGGGAGAAAACACACCAATTACACCTGGCTAAAAATGCATCTTCATGATTTTTATTTAAATTACCAAAGATATACTCTACTTCCAGTTGCCTGAGAAATTTGAACTGGCTATCAGTCCATAAATGGATGACCTCTAAAATTCTGTATACCATATCTAAAGTGCCTGATGGCAAAGGTTCAGCATATAGACATATGCATATCATCAAATAAATTTCTACCCACACTTCGTTTATCACCTGCTCCTCTTCTGATATTTCATAGGATCATTCATCAGAGGACCTATCCTTGTCTTATCAAGAAGCCAATTTGTGAAATGCTCAACCTCAAGAGCTACACTCCATTAAAGAGTATATGGTGTTTAAGGATCTAGTTGTTCTCAAACCTCTAGTGCAAGGTTGCATTGCAGGCAACTGCATGCTGTAGAATCTTTTTCAAATACAAATAAATATTTGGTAAATCAAACAGACATTCCAGCTTCAAAGAAAAATATTGTTTGTATTCTACCTCAGGGGCATTTGTGTATTTTTCATCCCCCACCCCGCCTGCCTGGATCTCTTCTTAGATCTCTCCTCTCCCATTCTCCTATCCCATGACTTCCCCCCAAAATATGAGTGACATCTTTCAATATACAGAAGCCGGTAACACACCTATGCCTCCATTCCTTGGCTTTCATTTGATCTAATAGCAGAATGGTCCTTTCCAGCAGACACAAGGCGTCTTGAGTGTAGTGATATATTTCAGAAAACTACCAACTCAATACATTCACAGCATAAAATTACTCATATGTTGCATCAAGTGGGAAGCATCCCGAACAACGAGTCCTGAACAACACTGGAGCTTTAGGTTTTACGGGTGGGGTGGGGAGTCGGGGTATTTTTAGTTTTTGGGGGTGGGGTGGGGGCTCAGGGAGTTATTAAGGTTTAGGGGCAGGGAGGGGGGTCAGGGTTTAGGTTTTAGGGGTGGGGTGGGGGTTGGGGTGCTTTAGGTTGTAGGGGTGGGCAGTTGGGGTTGCTGTAGTTTTGGGGTGGGGTTTGTGGTGGTTGTGGGGGTAGGGGGTTACGGTAATTTTTAGGGGTGGGGGACAGGGGGATGCATGCTGGAACCATGCATGCTGTTCACTAATGCCTTTACCAGGAATGCCTTAACAATGAAAAACCGTTGTTAAGGCATTCATGGTAAAGGCATTAGTGGTAACAACGAGGTCATTGTTCCAACCTCGTTGTTCAGGCATGGGTGGTTCGAGCATTAGTTGTTCCGACATATAACCATCAGACAGCTCAATTTCCTTGATAAAGTGTATGTACTGTTCATCCTTTGTGATCTGTGTTTTTTCATGCTTTTTCCACAACTTGCTCTTCTTGGCCTCTCTCCTATACGCAGAGCATTAGTGTGGGAGGAGGAATTCCCATGCCTTCATTTCCTACCACTCAACAAAGCTATTGGCAGATCCAGACTCTTCAGGCCAGCAGGCCTAATGCCTTATGTGTGTGGTGACTGGTTTGGAAAATCTCCAATAAATTGCAGTCTCATTAGATAATTTTCATGAGTGTCAATTTGCCAAATTGTCAAGGGTAGCAGAAGTGGCATCACTAATCCTCTGACATAATGACACCACAGAAAGTGTTGTTATATGACCCTTGACATCTAATTTGTCCAGGATATCATGTGACATCATAATAATTGATATTGATGAAGCTCCATGATAACTTCATTATCAATATCACAACACAGATAATCATCTAGTTTAGATACCAACTATATTTTAGTGCTAACTTATTCTTTGAAAGTTCCGGGACGTAATACTTGCCCAGTGTTGTAGCGAGTGAAGTGAAAAAGCCACGCCTTAACTATGACTTCTTCTCCTCAATACAGTTTTGAAACCAATGTGGCCACACAGTGCATTTTAAAGCACACTTTTCATGTACATTTGATCAAAAGTGATAGGTGTTAATATGACAGTCATTACATTTTTAAATCCTTTCATTGTATGCCAAGTCAATGAACAAAAGCTCCCTAGGAGTTAATCCCATTTTGTTTTAAATGTGCTGGGAATACCACCACATGGCAACAATTAGTTCCATTGTTCCAGGGTAAGTATTTTGTCATGAGTGCACCATATGCTACGAGGGCCCCTAATTTGCCAGTGCAGAACTTTTCAATTTATGCCATCCTTATATCATAGGTGACCCTTATTGTAAAAAATTACCTCAATATGCCAGGGCCAGCATTTTATTTCTCCTCCTTCTCTTATGGGTAGCACCTCAGAACTAGATCAAAGATGCCAACTATGGCCATGGGGGAAGTTTGAGTCAACTCTACAAATGGAGAGTGTCCTGGGAACAATCATACAAGTAATTCAGATGCAAAAAGTAGCCAACTCTGGAAGGGTCAGGTCTCTGGATGGAGAGGACATAATGTAAATTAAGGTTAGTCTCATAGATTATAACCAGGGCCACTGGAATTATGCAAGTGAAGACTACATTGGATGTATGACAGAACAAGCCATGCCATTAAGATGCATGCCTTTACAACACGACCATTACCACACATATGCCTTCGCCATGCATGCCTTTGCGATGCAAAGTTTTACCGCACATTTACCTTTACCACACATGCCTTTACAATGAAAATGTAAGTATTTTGCAGGTATGTATAAAGCCTTTATATATATATATATCACCTACTGGCGATTGCCAGTAGGTAGTTATATTAGGATCTAGTCTCAATAGGAAAAGCGTTTTTTGTTTTGCTTTTTTTAACTTTAGTGCTATTTGAAGAATCTTCATAAAATTTTCAAAACTAGTACTCCACTCACTTTAGGTGCTGTCTTGAAAATTTTGGTCTGATCCATCAAGTGGTGCCTGAGAAAAAGGGAGGTCCCAAATTAATTTTCCCCATGTAATTTTGCATTGGGAAAACATCGCAAACCACTGGAGAGAATTACACCAAATTTGGCAGAAAACTAGCTCTTGGTCCAGAAAATGTGCATTTTGTGATTTGGTGTAAATCCGTTCAGTAGTTTAGTAAAAGAAAAAGAAATGTGTATATCTAGGAACGCAGAGGCTCCGCGGATCCCAGAGATCTCATGCTGAGACCTGACTGGCTGCCAACACTTCAACCTAGGAAGTTGATACAACCATTTAGGAACTCAAACTCGACTGAGTCCACTCACACACACATTCAGACATCCACTTAGATGGGATATATTAGAAATATTAGCACTAATCAGTAGTACTAAAAGAATAATTATTTAAGTTATGCAGTAGCTTAGCATCTTAGTATGTGATTAGAATCGCTCCCTGATCCAGACCCGCAGATTCAGCGATTTTATGAAAAATTATTTTCACATACAGTGGCCTCTCTTTTTAATATTGGTGTCAGCATTAACATATTTTATATGATGTAAATAATACTGTACATTTATTTTTTGAATACTTTCCTTATTAAACAATACTGGTGGCTCCACAGATCCGCAGCCCATATCCAGGGATTCGTTCAAGTGACAGGGAGAAAATCTACCTTTTCATTGGGTGCTTTTTAACCACACCCATTTTTGAGTGCAACCACACCAAATAGCAGTTATTTCTCTGCCATATCTTGTTGCAGAAGAATTAGACTTTTGTTCTTCTGCGTTCCTGTGAATTTTTTGATGCAATTAAAAAAACACCATTGTTAGTTTTTTTATGACTTATGCCCCGATTATGACAATGGCGGTAATGGCTGGCAAAAGACCATCAAAAGGCCGCCAAAAGATCGTCGCCGCGTCCACCATCCGTCTGCCATAATATGACCCCAGCTAGATTTCCGCCACAAGAAGGGTGGGAATCCGACTGTGACCATACTGGCCATACTGGCGGATGGTGGTAAGGTGCCGCTGCTACCACCCAACAGCCCGACGCCAGTAGACCACCGCCAGCCATATGATGTCAAATAATATGGCCTGGCGGTGTTCTGCTAGTGGGCACTGCTTGCGGTAGCAACGCCCTGTCTCATCCCCTGACAGAAGACCCCCTGGAAACAAGTAAGTCAGGTCTCCGACAGGGAATGGGGGTGGAGGGTGCTGTGTGTGTGTGGGTGGGTGTGCATGTATGTGTGAGAGCGTGCCTGAATGCAGGTGTGTGTTTAGTGTTATTTGCGTGCGTGTATGACGGTGTGTGAGTGCGTGTATGAATTGAAATGTGAATGCGTTTCTCCCTGTAAGTTTGGATGTGTGTGCGGATGTGTGCGTCAATGAATGAATAGATACATGCATGTATGTATGTGTGGATGAGTGTGTGTCTGAACTAATTCTCTGTCACTGATAGGGCCTGTCACTGATAGGGCCTAAAGCCATGGTTTTCGTGGCATTACGAATGCCATGAAATCCATGGCGGTAGGCAGGGTCATGATACCGCTGAGTGGACATTAGCAGCCACCAGGCTGGCGATTGTTATCTGCAGTACAGCAGCTGGTACCGCCATGGCGGTCGGAGGGGTACATTGGCGAGTTGGCTTCAGCCAACCTGCTAATGTCATAATGTGGCGGTAAGTTCCGCCAGGCTGTTGGCAGTAATACCACCACGTTATCTCCTACCGCCGGGGTCATGATGACCCCCTTAGTGTCTTATTACATGGATATGTGTGTGTGGGTGTGTCAGTGTATGCATCACTGTGTGTGGGTGTGTAGGTGCATGCATCAGTGTGTGCCTGGGTGTGTTAGTCTGTGCGTCACTGTGTGCCTGGTTCTGATAGTGTATGCATTAGTGTGTTTCTGGGTGTGTTAGAGCATTTATCAGTGTGTGCCTGGGTGTGTCCATGTATGTAACAGTGTGTCTGGGTATGTTAGTGTATCTATCAGTGTATGTCTGGGTGTGTCAGTGTATGTATCAGTTTGTGTTTGAGCATGTTAGTGCATGCATCAGTTTTTGCTGGCGAGTGTTACTGTATGTATCACTGTGTATTTGGGTGTGATAGTGCATGGATCAGTGTGTGCCATGCTATGTTAGCATCAGCTAGTGTATGCATCACTGTGTTTCTAGTTGTGTTAGTGAATGCATCAGTGTGAGCCTGCCTGGGTGAGTGTGTCAGTATATGTATGAGTGTGTGGCATGGTGTGTCTGTTTGGGGAGATTTGTAGATGTAGTATGAATGGAGAAAGAAATAATTAGTTACCTACATTAGTGTGATGAATGGGTCCATCAATCTAATTAAAAATAGAGAACACGTAAGTGTAAATTTAACTTTTAGATCATAAATTTGAATATTAAAGTTTCACATACTGCAATGAAAAGAGTATTGTTAAGAATAAAACACAACAGACTTATCACTGTGAAGCAGTTATTCATATAATCTAAGCATTTTGTTTTCCCTTTTTCACTGTTCACAGCTTCTATACTTTTACACCATAAATGAAGTGTTGTATAGAGACATATAATTGAACACGTGGGAAAAACAATCATACAGACTGTAAAAAAAACAACAGAATTGCATAGTATGTTATTGTAAATAAACCACAATATATCTTGCAGTCACTATAAATAATTACCTAACTGTTTTACCTTTTCATATTAACTATTGTAATACACATATGGTTAAGGTATTTTTCTTAATAAGGTTCTTATAATATAATCATTATATATGAATAATATTAGTATATACTGTAGAGAGACTCATACAACCATCATCCCTAGAACACGGTATGATGTTGTAGAAACTGGTAGTCCATCAACTAGAAGTAGAGTATCTCTGGATTCCAATTCTAATACTTTTTTTAAAGCTTTTTAGGTATCATTGCACTATCTATTTGATTGTGACATTCTTGTTATGATATTTTGTCCACCTTGCTTAACTTTTTAAAAACAAGTTCAATATCCAGAAGTATGTTTAACTTTAATAACCTTAGCATTTTGTGTTTCTCCATGAATACTTGTTTATCCCAGTTATGACTTTGTGATAGCTGTTTCCAATTTAGTGGTATCTTCACTGTTTTGTCCATGGAATATTTTGAATCTCTTATGTAGACATCACTCTCAGAAACCCAATTTAGTGGTATCTTTGTTGTTTTGTACCGGGAATATTTTGAATCCCTTATGTAGACATCATTCTCGGAAGGCCATATAGGGGGTGATTCTAAGTCTGGCGGGTGGCGGAGGCCGCCCGCCAGACTTCCCCCACCAAAATACCGCTCCGCGGTCGAAAGACCGCTGAGGGTATTTTGGGATTTTCCCTGGGCTGGCGGGCGACCGCCAAAAGGCCGCCCGCCAGCCCAGGGCAAATCAACCTTCCCACGAGGACGCCGGCTCAGAATTGAGCCGGCGTAGTGGGAAGGTGCGACGGGTGCAGTGGCACCCGTCGCGTATTTCAGTGTCTGCAAAGCAGACACTGAAATACAAAGTGGGGCCCTCTTACGTGGGCCCCTGCAGTGCCCATGCCATTGGCATGGGCACTGCAGGGGCCCCCAGGGGCCCCGCGGCACCCCCTACCGCCATCCTGTTCCTGGCGGGAGACCCGCCAGGAACAGGATGGCGGTAGGGGGTGTCAGAATCCCCATGCTGTAGGGCAGCGGAAAACCGGCGGGAGACCGCCGGTTTTCCTTGTCTGACCGCAGCCGAACCGCCGCGGTCAGAATGCCCTGCGGAGCACCGCCAGTCTGTCGGCGGTGCTCCCGCCGACCCTGGCCCCGGCGGTCTGAGACCGCCGGGGTCAGAATGACCCCCATAATGTCTTAACTCATTGTACTAAAAGTCCCACAAATGTAGTATTTCATTTATTTTCAGTAGTAATCCTCCTTAGAATTAGGGTTCAAGAAATAGACGGTAGACGGTAGGAATTTGTTTTACAAGGTAATAATTCCTTGAACATAAGGTTGCTGTTGTTACACTCTGTCCATCCAGTTGTATTCTTTAAGTAGATGGTGTGGTGTCTAGGTGGAGTAGTTAGTTTTTCCTAAAAAATAATAGCTATACAACTATATGTTTTGCCTGAAACAGAGCTTTACAATCTGTAATTTGTGTTTCCTGTTTACTTCCATCTGCTAGGCATCACTCTAGCATTAGGATAATATATTTGCCAGTTTTTCTTATAGTCAGAGTTGATAGAAGATCGGATTGCCATTTTCTACAGATATTATTCTGTGATGCTTCTTTATACAATTTGTCAAAACAGATTTGTACTATTAAGTAGATAAATCATTCCAAATCTGGGTTTTTATAAAAAATACAACTTTCACAGCCATGCTGCCATGAGCAACTAAGGTGGTCATTCTGACCTCGGCGGTAAAAGGCGCCTACCGCCGGTCAGAAATCCTCCATAATCCCGCCGCGGTCGCGGAAACCCGCCACGGTCATTCTGACCCGCAGAAGGCAAACCTCAGAAAATCCGACCGCCACAACAGACCGCCAGACCAGCGGTCGGCGGAAAGGTGGAGGTGACAAAACCTCCACCGTCACGCCAACAGAAATACGCCCATGCCATTACGACCCACGAATCCACGCGGCGGTCATTCAAACGCGGAATTCCATTGGCGGGACACACCGCCGCGGTCAGAATACACACAAACGAACAAAACTCAGCCACATTGGACGATTTGAATCCCACACACCTGATACACATACACACACCACTCCCACACACACAATACAATATAAAACACCCACCCACATCACCCACAAACCCCTACGCTAAAAAATTCGTAAAGAAGGCAAGAGCGAGACACCAGCATCCAAAAAATAACAGCCACAGCCACTCAACACCATCACCCACACACTATCCACACACAAAACAACACACACCACCACACTCAACTCACTTAAATACACATACTCCACCCCACACATCATACACACCACCCCATGGCACCCCAAAGACAACCCCGCTTCACAGACGAAGAACTCAGGGTCATGGTGGAGGAAATCGTTCGGGTAGAGCCCCAGCTGTTCGGCACACAGATACAATACACCAGCATTGCCCGGAGGACGGAGCTATGGCAGAGGATTGTCGACAGGGTGAACGCAGTGGGACAGCACCCCAGAAATCGGGAAGACATCAGGAAGCGATGGAACGACCTACGGGGGAAGGTGCGTTCCATGGTATCCAGGCACAACATCGCCGTGCAGAAGACTGGCGGAGGACCCCCACCTCAACCCCCACAATTCACATCATGGGAGGAGGAAGTCTTGAACATCCTGCATCCTGACGGCCTCGCAGGAGTCGGCGGAGGAATGGATACTGGTAAGTTGAATCTTCACTACTGCTTCCCCCCCACCTGCATGCCAAATCAGACCCCAACCCTCACCCC
Organism: Pleurodeles waltl; assembly: GCF_031143425.1. Lineage (NCBI taxonomy): Eukaryota > Metazoa > Chordata > Amphibia > Caudata > Salamandridae > Pleurodeles > Pleurodeles waltl. Next base: position 254,334,439 of record NC_090443.1, on the reverse strand, counting down.
CATCCTCGAACCCCACCCTCACCCACACCCCCATCCTCACCCCCACCCTCACCCCCACCACCATCCTCACCCCCACCACCATCCTCACCCCCACCCCCAGCACACCTATTCCCCGCCAATGTCTCACCATCACAACCCACACATCCCAAAACCTAGGCCTGCATGCGTCCACTAAGCATGGACACCCATCACCAAAGCATGCCCAATGCATATACACATCCCCCCCATAAGCCACCCTCACCAAAGCCCCCACACACGAATGCCAGCACTTGGGGACACGAGAACCCACAGATACACCCATATGCCACACATTGAAACTATAACCATACCTCTATACCCCTGCAGGACCCGACCGTCAACACACCGCGGCGGAGGAGCCAGAATTCTCCACACCCCCCACCCAAGAGGCCGTCAGCGATGACAGCAGCTCTGTCGACCTGGACACCGATGACCAGCCCGGACCATCGGGGACCTCTGGACAGTCGGTTCCCCTCACACAGGCCCAGGCCACTACAGCCCCAAACCCCTCTGGGAACACCAGCACAGCTCCCACGCAGCGGGCCCATGCCTCTGTCTCCAGGGCGCGTCAATCTGCGGTGTGTCTACCACTACAGGGCACCCAGGATAACCCACCACCCCAACAACAACAGGGACCTGGGGGCAGTGGTAGTGGGCACACCGGCCAGGGGGCAGAGGCCCAGGGAAACAGGGGAACTCGGAGGGCAGCTGTGCGACGGGGGGGGAGGAGAGGCCCAGGGAACCCACTCTCCACGAGGTCCTCACCACCATCATGGGAGCATAAAACCGCTCCCAGGAGACGATGGCGACGGTACTGGCCCGGTTCCAGGAGATCCAGGTACTGCAGGAGGAACACTATCGGGGGTACAGGGAGGACATCAGAGCCATCAACACCACCCTGGTTACCATGGTAGGGCTGCTGCAGGACCTCGTCAACAACAGGGCGGACACTGAACAACACCCAAGGGCCCCTGCCACTAGCCTGGACCAAGAACAGCCAACCACCTCCGCCGGCGCTAGTGGACAGGAGGCCCCCGCACAGCAGCAGCCCACCAGACCCCCACCTCCTGCAGGAGAAGAACCACCCCGCAAGAGGGCCCTGAGATCTCGCAAGAAGACAGAGTAGGATGTCAAGACCCCCGCCAGCAATGGATACCACCTGATGTCATCCCACTGTCCCACATTGTCACCCTGTCCATCCTTGAACTGCCCATGCTCCATCTCTCCACAGGCCTCTGGACAATGCACCTGTGTGACTGTTACTCTGGACTCTGCCATGGACATTCCTTCACCATAGCCCCCACCCACTTGAAACCACCCATCCCATTTTGAGCACTTAAATAAACACCTATTTTGCACCAAAATATCTGGAGTCTGGCTGTGATTTCAATAGATTGTAATTGACATGACAGTGCAAATATGTCCTTGTACATGGTGAAGTCAACAAACAGCTGCCACAAAGCTGTAGTCCATGGGGAAACGAAGCACAGGACTCGTAGTGGGGACCCCAGATCTGAAATAGGGAGGGAAAAGCCAAAACTCAGTCATCATACACTGGGGCAAATAGACAGGCAGCAGAGATGCTGGAGAGTAGTTAACATTTACTAAATTATCTTTGAAATGTTACCTGTGTCCTATTGGAAGTACTGTTCAATGATTCTGTCCCTGTTGTCTGTTTCAGCCCCGTCGTCTTCCTCCTCGTCACTCTCCTCAGGTTCCACCGCTGCCACAACACCACCGTCTCGACCATCCTCCTGCAGGAAAGGCACCTGGCGGCGCAAAGCCAGGTTGTGAAGCATGCAGCAGGCCAGGATGATGTGACACACCTTCTTAAGTGAGTACATTAGGGATCCACCTGTCATATGCAGGCACCGAAACCTGGCCTTTAGGAGGCCAAAGGTGCGTTCGATCACCCTCCTAGTACGCCCATGGGCCTCATTGTACCGTTCCTCTGCCCTGGTCCGGGGATTCCTTACTGGGGTCAGTAGCCACGACAGGTTGGGGTACCCAGAGTCCCCCACTAGCCATACACAGTGTCTCTGTAGCTGTTCCATCACGTAAGGGATGCTGCTATTCCTGAGGATGTAGGCGTCATGCACTGACCCTGGGAATTTGGCATTTACATGCGAGATGTACTGGTCAGCCAAACACACCACCTGGATGTTCATTGAATGGTAATTTTTTCTGTTCCTGTACACCTGCTCCCTGTCTCTTGGGGGAACCAAAGCCACATGGGTCCCATCAATGGCACCAATTACGTTGGGAATATGTCCAAGGGCGTAGAAATCACCCTTCACTGTAGCCAATTCGCCCACCTCAGGGAAAATGATGTAGCTCCTCACGGATTTCATCAGGGCAGACAACACTCTGGATAACACCTTCGAAAACATGGGCTGAGACATCCCAGAAGCAATTCCCACGGTTGTCTGAAATGACCCACTTGCCAAAAAATGGAGTACTGACATGACCTGCACCAGAGGGGGAATCCCTGTGGGTTGGCGGATGGGGGACATCAGGTCGGGCTCCAGCTGGGCACACAGTTCATGGATAGTGGCACGGTTAAGACGGTAGGTCAGGATAATGTGGCGTTCTTCCATTGTCGACAGGTCCACCAGCGGTCGGTACACGGGAGGATTCATCCGTCTCCTCGCCCAACCCAGCGGACGGTGCCTAGGAAGGACAACATGGAGCACACAGTCAAGCAACCCACAGGTACGTACTCACAGCTAGCACAGTATACGATTCTCTATGCAGTGAATGGCGTGTCTGAGTGGCTATGCAAGGCCTAGGCTTGTGTGACGCAGTTGAAATTGAGCCATGTGGGCCCTGGAAATGGCGGCTGCCTGACCTGTGAAGTGTGACAATGGGATGTGAGGTCAATGCGCTGGCGTGGCACACCGCGGCGGGCGGCGGGCGAAGACCGCGGCGCAAAGCCGCATTGGTTAACATTGAAGCCTATGGGTTTCAGGAGCCAATGGCGAAGGGCGCCGGCGGTGGCGGGACGCACCGCCGCGGTACGCACCGCCGCGGACGTCACCGCCATTTTGTATCTACTTATCCACTTGCGACTTGAACTTTCACAGGAGAGGACCTATACTGCAAGTGTTGCTGTGACCTCGGTCTGGAAGGGACAATGGCTGCTGCGCCTGGGGAAAGGGCCCCTGCCTTCACTGGAGAGGAGTTGGAGAAACTTGTGGATGGGGTCCTCCCCCAGTATGCGCTACTCTACGGTCCTCCGTGAGTTTAATTCAATATGGATTTGGGGCCACTGGCTGGCTTGGGGGCCTGGCGGGGGGCCTGGCGGGGATGGGGGGCATGTTGGGCCTGGCGGGGGGCCTGGCGGGGGGCCTGGCGGGGATGGGGGGCATGTTGGGCCTGGCGGGGGTCCTGGCGGGGGGCCTGGCGGGGATGGGGGGCATGTTGGGCCTGGCGGGGGGCCTGGCGGGGGGCCTGGCGGGGATGGGGGGCATGTTGGGCCTGGCGGGGGCATGGCGGGGGGCCTGGCGGGGATGGGGGGCATGTTGGGCCTGGCGGGGGGCATGGTGGGGGGCCTGGCGGGGATGGGGGGCGTTGGGCCACTGGAAAGGAAAATGCTGACAAACTTGAACGTGGTATTTCTCCCTCCCTGTACGTGTCATATAGGTCCGCGCCCATGAGAAGATCGGGATTTGGCGTGCCATCGCCAAGGAAGTCCGGACCCTGGGGGTCCACCATCGACGGGGCACCCACTGCCGCAAGAGGTGGGAGGACATCCGCCGCGGGACCAAGAAGACCGCCGAGTCTCTGCTGGGGATGGCCTCCCAACGTAGGCGGGGTGCCTGCCGTCAACTGAGCCCCCTGATGTTCCGGATCCTGGCGGTGGCCTACCCTGAATTGGATGGGCGCGTGAGGGCAGCACAGCAGACACAAGGGGGTGAGTACAAGCATTATCTACTCTGTTGTCGCGCAGTGGAGGTGTCTGGTTGGGGGAGGAGGGCTGGGGGTCCCCCTAGGCCAGGGCGATATCTGTAGGCTGGGCACCCCCGTAAGCCCCTGTGTCCCCAGCCACCACCCTCAGTAGTTTGTCAGTACAGCCATCCCTGGGCCGAGTCATCCATGGGTGCAGTTGTCAACTCTAGGCGTGTAGGGCATGTTCCACGGAATGCGTAGCGGACCCCAAGTGCGCAACTTAGTGCAGGGGGCATCTGTGTCTGTCATGTCCGCTAACTGTACCGGAGATCCATGTACTCAATATCCCTTTATTTCTCTCTCCCCCCCCCTTTTTGTTTGTCTTTCTGTGCTTGTGTGCATCAGCATCATCAGGCGGAGGAGAAGTGGCATCGGGGCAGGAGGGAGCTGCATCTCACATGGCCCAGGAGGGCCATGCCACAGAGTCAGACTGGACCAGTGAGACGGAGGGCGAGGGGAGCTCCACGACGGGGACGACTGGACCCTGCAGCGACACGGACACGTCCTCGGAAGGGGGCTCCCTTGCGGGGGTGGCACCATCCGTGCCCCCCGCCATTACAGGTACAGCCGCCACCCAGCGCACCATCTCCGCCCTCCCAGCAGCCCCTCAGCGTTCGCCCCGTGCCCGCTCTGCCAGGAAGCCGGGCATCTCCTTCGCCCCAGGCACCTCAGGCCCTGCCCCTGTTACCCCCGCTGCCCTCAGTGAGGAGGTCATTGACCTCCTCCGAACGCTCATTGTTGGGCAGACTACCCTTTTGAATGCCATCCAGGGGGTGGAGAGGGAGGTTCATCGCAGCAATGCGTACCTGGAGGGCATTCATTCGGGTCAGGCTGCCCATCAGCGATCGTTCCAGGCTCTGGCCTCAGCACTGACGGCAGCCATTGTCCCTGTCTCCTGCCTGCCTCTACTAACTCCCTCCTCCCAGTCTCCTGTTCCTCTGCCTGTCCCACCCACACCATCAGACCAGCCTGCACACACCTCAACACCCAAGAGAAGCTCATCCAAACATAAGCACCACAGATCACGCAGACATTCACACACGCAACATTCCGATGCAGACATGCCAACAGTCACTACCACCTCTGTGACCCCCACCTCCTCGTCTCCCTCCTCCCTCCCTGTGACGTCTACACTCACACCTCCATTCACCTCACCATCAGCCAGTGTTTCCATCACCAGCACACCCTCCACTCCAGTCCGCACACGTGCAGTCACCACCCCCACTGCCATTTACACGTCCCCTGTGTCCTCTCCCACTGTGTCTGTTACCCCCTCTTCCACACCACACAAACGCAGCCACCCACCCACCCAACAGCCATCCACCTCACGACAGCCTATCCCTCCTGCACCTGCACCCAAAGACAGCAAACGTGACTCACCTACAACCACATCCTCTCCCTCCACTCCCATTCCCACTGTACCTCCCACTCTCCATTGTCCCAAGAAGCTCTTCCTCGCCACTACTAACTTCTTTCCTGACCCTGAGCCCCCCCCTCCTTCTCGTCGGGGTAAGAAGAGCACCTCAGCCACCACCAGCCCTGCAGCCCCCTTGACAAGGGTGCAGGGGTATTGGAGCCCGCCAGCCCGCATGTCTGGATCTTCGCCCAGCAGCAAGGGGACAGCCAGCCCACCCCCTGGGAAGAGGAGCAGAAGGCGGAAGGGGCGCCGCAGGAGCCCGCCTTCTACATCCCCCCCGGACACCACCCAGAGACAGTCACCAGCCACAGCTCCAAAGGGAGGAAAGGGCCACAGGCCCACGACTAAGGAGGGCAAGGGCAGCAAGTCGGAGAGGTCAGGCAGCAGGCCTGCTGCCCAGGAGGAGCCCACAACCCCCATAGCCGCTGCCCCGGGAGGAACCGGCACAGCTGCCCCGGGAGAGCCCACCACCCCCATAGCCGCTGCCCAGGGAGGACCCAGCCCAGCTGGCCAGGAGGGCCCCACCACCCACAGCCCAGGTGGGCAGTGAAGGAGCACCATCCCCGCTGCCCAGGAGGGCACCACCAGGCAATTAGCAGTTGGCCATAGACCGGCCGCCGTCTCAAGAACCGCTGAACTGGGCCCTTCAGGGCAAGGACCGCTGAACTGGGCCCCGCCGTCTCAAGAACCGCTGAACTGGGCCCTTCAAGGCAAGGAGCGCTGAACTGGGCCCCGCCGTCTCAAGAACCGCTGAACTGGGCCCTTCAAGGCAAGGAGCGCTGAACTGGGCCCCGCCGTCTCAAGAACCGCTGAACTGGGCCCCGCCGTCTCACGCACCGCTCCGCTGGGCCCCGCCGTCTCAAGAACCGCTGAACTGGGCCCCGCCGTCTCAAGAACCGCTGAACTGGGCCCTTCAAGGCAAGGAGCGCTGAACTGGGCCCCGCCGTCTCAAGAACCGCTGAACTGGGCCCTTCAAGGCAAGGAGCGCTGAACTGGGCCCCGCCGTCTCAAGAACCGCTGAACTGGGCCCCGCCGTCTCACGCACCGCTCCGCTGGGCCCCGCCGTCTCAAGAACCGCTGAACTGTGCCCCGACGTCTCAAGAACCGCTTAACTGGGCCCTTCAGGGCAAGGACCGCTGAACTGGGCCCCGCCGTCTCACACACCGCTCCGCTGGGCCCCGCCGTCTCAAGAACCGCTGAACTGGGCCCTTCAAGGCAAGGAGCGCTGAACTGGGCTCCGCCGTCTCAAGAACCGCTGAACTGGGCCCCGCCGTCTCAAGAACCGCTTAACTGGGCCCTTCAGGGCAAGGACCGCTGAACTGGGCCCCGCCGTCTCACGCACCGCTCCGCTGGGCCCCGCCGTCTCAAGAACCGCTGAACTGGGCCCTTCAAGGCAAGGAGCGCTGAACTGGGCCCCGCCGTCTCAAGAACCGCTGAACTGGGCCCCGCCGTCTCACGCACCGCTCCGCTGGGCCCCGCCGTCTCAAGAACCGCTGAACTGGGCCCCGCCGTCTCAGGAACCGCTGAACTGGGCCCTTCAAGGCAAGAACCGCTGGCCCTTTGGCAGACGTGGCAGGGCAGGATCTATCTCGGGCAGGGCTGCAGGATGTCCTCTGGCCAACTTGCCTCCTCCAGTGGCAGTGGGGTCTGTTATGGACTGTATGGACTGTGGCTTTGCTCTCCCCAGGATGGCCCAGTGGGCAGGCCACCCACTGTATGGACTGTATGGACTGTGGCTTTGCTCTCCCCAGGATGGCCCAGTGGGCAGGCCACCCACTGTATGGACTGTTTGGACTGTGGCTTTGCTCTCCCCAGGATGGCCCAGTGGGCAGGCCACCCACTGTATGGACTGTTTGGACTGTGGCTTTGCTCTCCCCAGGATGGCCCAGTGGGCAGGCCACCCACTGTATGGACTGTTTGGACTGTGGCTTTGCTCTCCCCAGGATGGCCCAGTGGGCAGGCCACCCACTGTATGGACTGTTTGGACTGTGGCTTTGCTCTCCCCAGGATGGCCCAGTGGGCAGGCCACCCACTGTATGGACTGTTTGGACTGTGGCTTTGCTCTCCCCAGGATGGCCCAGTGGGCAGGCCACCCACTGTATGGACTGTTTGGACTGTGGCTTTGCTCTCCCCAGGATGGCCCAGTGGGCAGGCCACCCACTGTATGGACTGTATGGACTGTGGCTTTGCTCTCCCCAGGATGGGCCAGTGGTCATGGAGTCCCCTCGTGGATCTGGCGTCGTGTACTCAAGTGGCTGAGGTGCCCCCCCTTCCCTTCCCCCTGAGGTGCCTGTCCTATTTTCTTTCTGATGCCCCTGCAGTGTTCTCTCCGTGGAGTTCTTGTCGTGGGACTGGGCCTTGCCCCTTTGCACAGGACCCCTGTGATCCACGGACAGTGGTTGGACTACATTTAGTAGCTGTATATATTTTGTACATAGTTTATTTATTTATTGGGATTACTGGTGTACATATTTCAATATATCTGCCCGTTTATGATCTCTTCTTTTGGTCTTTGCATTATTTCGGAGGGGGGTGGTTTGTGGGTTGTGACAGTGATCTGTGGGAATGCATTGATGTGTGTGTTGTAGTGGGTGTGGGTGGGTGGGTGTGTGCCGGTAATCTTTTCCCTCCCTGTGTCGTAGGTGCAGTACTCACCGATGTCTTCCGCGCCGCCGGGCGTGCTCCTGGTATATGAGCAGGAATAGGAGTGCGGGGATGACCTGCAACTCTGGTTCCATACTGCCGGAATCTCGCGTGGAGTGCGTAGAGGTGAGCGTTTTCCCGTTCGTAGTCTGTTTCCGCCGTGTTCTTATCGGCGGTGCTCCCGCCCCGGAAAAGGTGGCAGATTGGTGGGTCGTAATAGGGTGGGCGGTACATTGTCTGCCGCCTGGCTGTTGGCGGGAACCGCCGCGCTGTTTGTTTGTACCGCTGTGGCGGGCGGAGTGTTAAGTTGGCGGGCTGTGTTGGCGGTTCCCGCCAGGGTCAGAATTGCATATTTTAGACCGCCGGCCTGTTGGCGGCTTGGCCGCCGCTTTATCACCGACCGCCAGGGTCAGAATGAGGGCCTAAGTCTACATTAGTCATCATCTCTTCTTCTAACCCACTAATTAGAACCATCAAACAATGTTTCACATCTTGTTGAGTGTTTTGAGCGAAGTGTATAGATCCAGTGCACAGATTTGCAAGATCTCCAATACAAGATGCAGAATTTGTTTTGTCCTATCACTGCACAACCATTCTAACAAAATAAAGAGTTCATAGCACAACCATTTATATGTTTTCCTTTTAATCGCATGAGCCAGATGAGGTAAAGACAATAGTGCATTGAGAACTACATTTGCACAGCAGCTGCCTCCAAAGGGGTTTGACAACTGGTAACCAACAAAATCACCAGCATTTTTTGTATCTTCAAAACTTCTTTGTTCTTTTTTCTTCCCAGGAATATCACTGTGAGTGTTTGAAACATTCGGTTTCACTAAGTATCCATGCTTTTTTTTATAAACCGGACATTGTCCTAAATAAGGAGCATAAGGCCTTCTCAAACAATTGTACTCTTTGACACAACTCGAATCGGCATTTACTTTACTGTCATCAAAGCCTATGAGATACAAACCGGACAAAGTTCTAACCTGTTACAATGCTACATATGACAAACCTTCCTTAAATACGGTACTACCAAAAGGATTTATTTTATTGCTTATGAAACTCATTATGGATTGAAACTTGTGATTAAAATACCTACAAATAGTAGCAGGATCGAAAGAGTGAAATTCTCCTTCTGTCTTAAAATTAATATCCTTAATGTTACAGTTTGCTTCTCTTATAAACTCAAGTAAATCATTCACTGCATACTCTGAGCAACTAAGTGTCATAAACTAAGTAGGTGCACCTACGTTTCACAGCAATTATTCAAATTCTCCATGAAGAGGATACCAATATTCGTCGATACCACGTTGACATGCCATCAAATTTATTCAGTTTTATTCCAAGTTTTCCTCATTACCTTGTACTTTGTTAGCAAACTCCCTTGCAGAGAGATTTTGCAGATAATCTTCTGTCTTTAGAATGTGGTTTACAAAATAAGACAGTCCTAACAAGTCAATCTCAAACAAAGATGTAATAAATAGGGAATACACTGGCAAAACCAAGGATCCGCTGAATATAATCTCATTGACCTCTTGATCTGTAATCACCTGCTGGTATTTGTACAGTCTAGTCATCTTAGCATCCACCCGCTCCAGTGGGAAATAGCTATGGAAAACAGCGAGTCTCTAAACATTTTTCCACACACACTCATTGGAACTCCTTTAGATTCTTATATTTGAAAAAGAGCAGTAACATCGGCAATAGCTTTTTTGGAATGAAGTGGATGGATACTATGGTGCTCATATACTACTTTTGATTTTTGTTTACCCACTTTTTCAATCTGTCCACATGATTACGTTTCATCATCATTACAACTCACATCTGCAATAATATCAGCATTTTTGTAAAAAAGACATTATTTTGTTTCAAGTATAATGTGGCTTTTTCACTTTACCAACATCTACTAACTCTTGCCAATTTTGTTTTCTTTTTGGTGGGCCACCATTTACTAGAATGATGAGTGTTTCATCAATATCTCTTTGAACACCCACAGTCTCAATATTTTGTTTAAAATTTAAAGGAAGGTAGACAACTCTTCCTTTAAGTCATTTCTGTAGCTCTGTTGGTGACATTTTCCCTGTCTTTGGTTCCATTAAAACTATTTCTTGAAATGACTGTATAGTTTGTGGTAGAATTGATTCATTAACATTTAATTGTTGAAGTTATTCCTGGATCAATACCAATCCTAATCTGCTATTTATTGCTCTAGCTGGGATCTTATTATCCTCTAACCTATCATGACAATATTTACATAATATTTCCTGTGTTGATAAATCAGAGCTTTACTCTACAAATAAATATGCACCAAATTCCTGCCACTTATCTTTGTGTTCTTCCTCAGTATTAGAAAATACAACTACTTCACATTTCTGGCTTATGTAGTTAGGTTGGCAACAATAGATGCCAATACAGTCTGGTTTCTCTTAGGATACTGTTCTAAACTTTGCTATCTCTGGTACAAATCTTTCAATAGTAATTGCTGTGTCCTGTTGCTCTACAGCACAAGTACCAATTTCCTCAGATTGAACATCTTCACAAACTTTCTCCACTTTGCCACAGTTCCATGCAATAAAGCTCTACTCATCCCTCCTAAACGTAAATCTGGAGTTTTCACATGCCAAAGTCTCCTAAGTAAGTTTCACTTTTTTGAATGATGCACAGCTAACATTCTAAAGTGTTGAAAGTATTCCTACACACTTTTTTTGATGAACACGGCAGTTAATGCCCTTGTGAATTACTGTATTTATTAACTTTAAATTAATCTAATCCATGCAACATTACAATTTTCTGTTTTAGACTTCTGCATGAAAATTCTCTTAGAAAAGTTCTCAATTTCTCCATTGATTCCTGATTAACACTGCAAATACTGCCAAAATTTCATCTGTACATAGGGGCCTGTATATACCTTCCTTGTACCTGTTCAGCTATTACTTTTTCTAAGTTCCAAGGAAATAGCTCTTCTTTTTCTATTGGACTACCATCTTTTACCTCATAGCGATGACCATTATGTCAACTGTGTAGCATTAATGTGTTTCCGCGTAAGTAACTCTCTTCATTACAAAATGACTGTGTACTTGTGTTTACATTCATGTAAGGAAATGCCTCCTTGGCATGGTTATCCCCTGACATTTTGCCTTTGCTGGTGCCAAGTTATGATTTGAAAGTGTGCTGAGGCCTGCTAACCAGGCCCCAGCACCAGTGTTCTTTCCCTAACCTGTACCTTTGTCTCCACAATTGGCACACCCTGGCATCCAGGTAAGTCCCTTGTAACTGGTGCCCCTGGTACCAAGGGCCCTGATGCCAGGGAAGGTCTCTTAGGGCTGCAGCATGTCTTACGCCACCCTGGGGACCCCTCACTCAGCACAGACACACTGCTTGCCAGCTTGTGTGTGCTGGTGGGGAGAAAATGACTAAGTCGACATGGCACTCCCCTCAGGGTGCCAGGCCAACCTCACACTGCCCATGGCATAGATAAGTCACCCCTCTAGCAGGCCTTACAGCCCTGAGGCAGGGTGCACTATACCATAGGTGAGGGCATAGGTGCATGAGCACTGTGCCCCTACAGTGTCCAAGCAAAACCTTAGACATTGTAAGTGCAGGGTAGCCATAAGAGTATATGGTCTGGGAGTCTGTCATACACGAACTCCACAGCACCATAATGGCTACACTGAAAACTGGGAAGTTTGGTATCAAACTCCTCAGCACAATAAATGCACACTGATGCCAGTGTACATTTTTATTGTGAAATATACCCCAGAGTGCATCTTAGAGATGCCCCCTGAAAACATACCCGACTTCCAGTGTGGGCTGACTAGTTTTGCCAGCCTGCCACACACCAGACATGTTGCTGGCCACATGGGGATAGTGCCTTTGTCACTCTGTGGCTAGTAACAAAGCCTGTATTGGGTGGAGGTGCTTCTCACCTCCCCCTGCAGGAACTCTAACACCTGGCGGTGAGCCTCAAAGGCTCACCCCTTTGTCACAGCGCCACAGGGCATCCCAGCTAGTGGAGATGCCCGCCCCCTCCGGCCACGGCCACACTTTTGCCGGAGATAATGAGAAAAACAAGGAGGAGTCACTGGCCAGTCAGGAAAACCCCTAAGGTGTCCTGAGCTGAGGTGACTCTGACTTTTAGAAATCCTCCATCTTGCAGATGGAGGATTCCCCCAATAGGATTAGGGATGTGCCCCCCTCCCCTCAGGGAGGAGGCACAAAGAGGGTGTAGCTACCCTCAGGGATAGTAGCCATTGGCTACTAACCCCCCAGACCTAAACACACCCCTAAATTGAGTATTTAGGGGCCCCCAGAACCTAGGAATAGAGATTCCTGCAACCTGAAGATGAAGAAGGACTGCTGACCTGAAGCCCTGCAGAGAAGACGGAGACACCAACTGCTTTGGCCCCAGGCCTACCGGCCTGTCTCCCCACTTCGAGAAAAACTGCAAGAGCGACGCGTCCCCCAGGGTCCACCGACCTCTGAAGCCTCAGAGGACAACCCTGCATCTAAAAGGAGCAAGAACTCCAGAGGACAGCAGCCCTGTTCCAAAGAAACTACAACTTGCAACAAAGAAACAATTTTTAAAGGACTTCACGTTTCCTGCCGGAATCGTGAGACTTTCCACTCTGCACCCAACACCCCCGGCTCGACCTGTGGAGAAACAACACTACAGGGCAACACTACAGGGCAACTGCGAGCCCGTGAGTAGCCAGAGTTGACCCCCCTGAGCCCCCACAGCGACGCCTGCAGAGGGAATCCAGAGGCTTCCCCTGACCGCGACTGCCTGCTTCAAAGAACCCGATGCCTGGTAAAGACACTGCCCCCGCAGCCCCCAGGACCTGAAGGATCTGACCTCCAGTGCAGAAGCGACCCCCAGGTGGCCCTCTACTTTGCCCAGGTGGTGGCTATTCCGAGGACCCCCCCCTTGCCTGCCTGCTTCGCTGGAGAGACCCCTGGGTCTCCCATTGAACCCTATTGCAAACCCAACGCCTGTTTGCACCTGTGCCACTGAGGGTGTACTTTTTGTGCTGACTTGTGTCCCCCCGGTGCCCTACAAAACGCCCCTGATCTGCCCTCCGAAGTCGCGGGTACTTAACTGCTGGCAGACTGGAACCCGGGGCACCCCCTTCTCCATTGAAGTCTATGCGTTTTGAGCACCACTTTGACCTCTGCACCTGACCGGCCCTGAGCTGCTGGTGTGGTAACTTTGGGGTTGCCCTGAACCCCGAACAGTTGGCTACCTTGGACCCAACTTTGAACACTGTAGGTGTTTTACTTACCTGCAAAACTAATCAAAATTTACCTCCCCCAGGAACTGTGAAAATTACACTGTGTCTAGTTTTAAAATAGCTTATTGAAATTTTTGCTAAAACTGTACATGATATTGTGTTGATTCAAAGTTCCTATGATACCTCAGTGAAATACCTTTCATTTGAAGTATTACTTGTAATTCTTGAACCTGTGGTTCTTGAAAGAAACTAGGAAAAAATATTTTTCTATATAAAAACCTATTGGCCTGGAATTGTCTTAGAGTGTGTGTTCCTCATTTATTGCCTGTGTGTGTACAACAAATGCTTAGCACTACCCTCTGATAAGCCTACTGCTCGACCACACTACCACAAAATAGAGCATTAGAATTATCTCTTTTTGCCACTATACTACCTCTAAGGGGAACCCTTGGACTTCTAACTTTGAAATAGTGCATACAGAGCCAACTTCCTACATTGGTGGGTCAGCGGTGGGGTACAAGACTTTGTATTTGCTGGACTACTCAGCCAATACCTGATCACACGACTAAATTCAAAAAATTGTCATTAGAAACTGATTTTTGAAATTTGAGCTATTTTTCTAAATTTTTAAAAGTCCTGCTAGGGCTTGGTGTTAGTCCCTGTTAGCATTTCTTTTAGAGTTTAAAAGTTTTGTAAAAGTTTGAATTAAGTTCTAGAGATAGTTTTAGATTCTTAAAAAGTATTCCAACTTTTAGAAACAAAATGTCTACTACAGAAGAGAATGTGATGGAACTCAACCTCACCCCTTCCCTGCATCTTATGATGTCAGAGTTAAGGTCTCTCTGTAAAATCAAAAAGACTGCTTCAAACCCTACCAAAGTACAGCTCCAGGAGCTCTTGGCAGAGTTTGCTAAAAACAACCCCTCTGATGATGCCTTCACAGAGAGGGACACTAGTGAGTTGGAGGAACTCCCACCTCCAACCCTAGATAGGGAGAACAGGGTTCCTCCAACCCTGACTCCAAGTGTGATAGTCAGAGATGCTGCTTCTCTCACAGGAGAGTCCAGCAACTCTGGAAGTATTGAGGACAGCCTCAATGAAGATGACCTCCTGCTAGCCAGGTTGGCCAAAAGATTGGCTTTGGAAAGATAGATCCTAGCCATAGAAAGGGAAAGACAAGAGATGGGCTTAGGTCCCATCAATGGTGGCAGCAATATAAATAGGGTCAGAGATTCTCTTACTTTCCCTTACGAAGGAGATTCGGGAGAAGTTTGAGATCTCTGAAAACAATCAGGCTAAGATACAAGAAGCGGGCGTGATTTTGGAGACTAAGATCAATCAGTTAACAGATCGGGTTGGCAAGGTGGAGGAGGCCATGGAGCAGCAGAAAAGTCAGGTGCTGGCCAACTCTCAAGACATTGCGCATCTTAGGCGGGGGGAGAGGGCTCTACAGGATAAACTAGAGTTTTTGGAGAATAACATGAGAAGAAATAATATTAGAGTTCTTGGAGTACCGGAGGGGGCGGAAGGAGCAGACCTCAAGGGTTATTTGGTATCATTGATAAAAGATGCAATGCCGGGTCTAGCGCATCTGAAATTGGAGGACGACATTCAAAGGACACACCGAGACCCGTTCAAAAAGAACGCGGGAAGGAAATCCCCTAGAAGAATTCTAGTGAACTTTGTCACAATAAAAGAGAAGATTCTGTCTGAGGCTTTGAAGGTGGGAAACTTTGTTAAGGATGACTGGTTCTTCAAAATTCGGTCAGATGTCTCCAGAGCAACTTTGGACATGCAGTGGGAGCTGGGGAATTTAATGCAAGACCTTCGCTCTTTGGGAGCAATGGTGCAGTTAAGGTTTCCGGCGGCCCTGCGGATTATGTGGCAGAATAAAACTCATAATATAAGAGAGCCAGAGGAGGTTAAGGCCTTTATAGAGCAGATAAAGTCGTCGCAATAATGTAATGGTATTGCTATGATTGAAGATTGCCCGGTGTGCGGAGGGCTCTATGGGATAAGCAATGGCTGTCCTATTAAAAATAGGGAGGGTTCCCATGGGTGCTGGGGTAGGGGTATAAGGGGGTTTGGAGAATTTGTTGTTTTGGGTGTGGGAGCATAAGGGGAAAAAAGGTTAAAAATACAAATGCCCTCAAAATGGGTTTTTTATGAAGTAAGAAGGGGAGGATCCAAGTATTTTCTTTTCTTTTTCTTGTTATAGGATGGGTAAGCAGGAGGGCTTATTATTAAAAATAAGCTCATGGAATATCAATGGGCTTAGGGTCAAGTGTAGAGGAAGGAAGATTTTGCAATTTCTTAGGCAGGCGGAGGAGGATGTGATTATATTACAAGAGACGCATCTCTCACGAGAAGAATCGGAAAATGTGATTAAAAATACAAGGTGGATATCGAGGGGTATAGTGACCAACCAGTCGTGCCCAATCAAAGGCGTTGCTATTCTTTTTAAAGAAAAAATAGTGAAGGGATTATGTATAGGGGCGGTGCATGTTGACTTAAAGGGTAGATGGGTGGTGGCTGAGGTCGGCTTTTTTGGCTTATGGCTCACGATCGCAGGTTATTATGGACCCAATACAGATTATTCTACTTCATTTATAGAACTGTTCAATCTTCTCCTGAAAACGAAATACCCGGTTGTATTAGGTGGGGACTTTAATATATTATTGAATTTGGCCTTGGACAAATCCACTACCCGGGGGACAGCTAATTCCCCTAGATGTAGGTTATTGGTTAAACAGGCGATAACCGATCTGGGGTTGGTGGACGTGTGGCAGGTTAAGGGGGGTGTAGGACCCAGATTTACTTTTCATAACAAGAAATATGGGCATAAGTCCAGAATAGATTTTTTTCTATTGCAGAATAGCTTGATAGGAAATGTTTCCTCAATAGTACATGCCCCGGCACATCTATCAGATCATGCGGCTGTTAAGTTGTATCTCTCCTTCACGGCGCAAGTTCCTAGGCTTCGATGTACAATAAGTCGCTCATTATTATTGGATGACCTGATTATTGAGACATAAAGAAAGGATACAATAGAATTTTTTTAAGTGAATCAGGGGTCTGCTAGTTTGCAAATTGTTTGGGATGCGTACAAAACCTATATAAGGGGGAGGTTGATTAATTTGGCTGTATTTAGGCGCAGGGAGGAGAGAGAGAAATTATGTAGTGTTGAGACCAGTATAGCGATTTTGCAGGATTCTATACAAGCTGCACAGGAAACGGGGAATAGGGATCAATTAATGTTACTCGAACGACAGCATGAGGAAGCCTACTTGAAATTAGAGTATCTATTGGAAGCTCGAGAAAGAAAGAAATGGGAAGCTAGTCAGTACGCGCATTATGAATATGGGGAAGGGTGCAGTAAGTTACTGGCTTGGAAGGTAAAATCTGATCATTCAAAGAAACATATCTCTTCAATTAGGTCTAAGGCTACTGGTCAGATTTGTGTAGAAGGAACAGAAATAGAAGCTGCTTTTGTTTCCTTTTTTCAAGATATGTATTCAGATGAGCTGCGGAACTCTGAGGAGCAGGTCAGAGATTTCTTGGCTACGGTTAGGCTGCCATGTCTGGAGAGCTCAGCGTTACATATTTTAGAAGGAGAGGTAACCGGGTCTGAATTAATTGATATCTTTAAGGGTTTGAAGAGAGGAAAAGCCTCGGGCCCAGATAATCTCCAGAATGAGCTATATTTGGTGCTGAGGGAAGAATTCATTCCGGTTCTATTGAAATTGTTTATTCATATGCTCTTGGAAGGGGGCCACGCACCGAGCTATTGGATGGAGGCAGTAATTTGTTTGATCTTGAAGCCCCGTAAGGACCCAACACAGTGCTCTTCTTATCGACCTATTTCACTACTGAATTCAGACTATAAAATTTATACAAGTCTGTTATCTAAAAGGCTGGGGAAGGTTTTGCCAGGACTAGTCCATCCAGATGAGAAAGGGTTTATTAAAGGTAGAGAGCTACAGGAATTAGTTCACGATTTACTGGTGGCAATAGATTTGGCTTTAGCAGAGAGACTTCCCCTTGCAATAATAACTTTTGACGCAGCCAAGGCATTTGATCAGGTAAACTGGTTATTTTTGCAGGTGGTTATGGAAAGGTTTGGATTAGGGACTACTTTTATCAGAGCAGTTAATGAACTATATAGATCACCAACAGTGAGAATTCTGATCAATGATGTGCTTTAACAAGAAGTAGCTATTTTCAGAGGGACGCGTCAGGGTTGTCCCTTGTCCCCTTTGGTATTTGATTTATATATTGAGCTGCTTGCAACACTGCTTAGAAACAACAGGGAAATCCTTCCCTTTCAGAGTAGGAGCTGGGAGAAGAAGGTTGCATTATGATAGAGAGGGGCACACGGCCACCCTCGTGGAGCCACTTGTGGCCCTGGGGACTGACACTCCCCAGAGTTGGCTCCTGCTATGTCCCTTGGTGCCCACCCCGGGACATAGCTGTTTGCTGTGGCTTGGCTGTAGCTTTGGAGCTGCGTCCAAGTCACAGCAAACACTCCGGTTTTTGACAGTGAGACCTGTCGAACAGGTCCCACTGTCAAAAAGTGGAGCCTTCATCTCTGTTTCCTGCACACAGGTATGCGAACATAGATCAAGGTTTGCTTCAGCATGCATGGAGATGCTACTTAAAGCAGCTCCTTTTTTACTGAAGCAATGGGACCACGGGAAGGTCTTGAGGCTTCCCCTGTGCTTCAAGATAACCAGTAAAAGGCATAGTTTAAAAAAAACAAAAAATATTAAACAAAACATATACGGACCACGGAGGAGCCCTTGTGAGCTCCCCCACGACATGAAGGGCCGAAAAAAAGACAAAAAAATAATAGCTCAGTGTGGAGGTCACAGACCTTTTCACTGAGCGTTGAGGGTTCAAGTCCAGCCTGACTTGTTTCCCTCCTTTTTTTTACAGTACAAATATTTAAGGGTCATATGAAAGTTGATTTTACTTTTTTAAATGACAAATACATTTGTTTTTTTTAAAATTGTGCAGAAATATCTCATTCTAAGTATATCAGACATCAAAGCCTAAAAAACTCTGGGGCATACTTATACTCTCTTTGCGCCGAATGTCCGTCAAAATTTTTGACGCACAATCGGCGCAAACCCTGCCCCATATTTATACTTTGATGTCCGACCCCGCGGGCGTCAAAGTTCCACCATGTGCGTCATTTTTTGGAAGGGGAAAGCAGCCTTGCGTTAATTATATGCAAGGTAGGCGTTCCCTTCCAAAAAATGACTTTAAGGCCTGTGCGCCTTATTAATACTGTGACGTCATTTTGATGCACAGGAGGGGGCAGGCCCTAAAAAACGGCGCCCAGCCTGATGGGCGCCGTTTTTTAACGCCTGGGTCAGGGCAGGCGTTAAGGGACCTGTGGGCTCAGAAGGAGCCCAGAGGTGCCCTCCCATGCCTCCAGGGTCACCCCCTGCCACCCTTGCCCACCCCAGGAGGACACCCAAGGATGGAGGGACCCATCCCAGGGAAGAAAAGGTAAGTTCAGGTAAGTTTTTTTTTCCGTAATTTTTTTGTGGCATAGGGGGGCCTGATTTGTGCCCCCCTACATGCCACTATGCCCAATGACCATGCCCAGGGGACATAAGTCCCCTGGGCATGGCCATTGGGCAAGGGGGCATGACTCCTGTCTTTGCTAAGACAGGAGTCATTTCAATGGGGGTTGGGCGTAAAAAAAAATGGCACAAATCGGGTTGAGGCCTGAATTTTGCCTCAGACCTGATTTGCCCCATTTTTTGACGTCCAAGCTCCATTTTCCCCTACGCCGGCACAGCCTGGTGTGAGTCATTTTTTTTTTACCCACAGCAGTCCGCTGAGCAGGCTAACGTCATTCAATAAATAAGGCGCCCACATGGCGCTTTGGAATGGCGTTAGCCGCCGGTAAAATTTTTGACGCACAACTGCGTTGGCGCAGTTGTGCATCAAAAAGTATAAATATGGGCCTCTATATCTCTCTCCCTCTCACTCTCTTTCTCTTTCTCTATCTCTCTCCTTCAATCTCTTACTCCCACTAACACACCCACTCAGACACTTATGCACCCACTCATAGACCCATTCTGACCCTCATGGACCCACTCACAGCTCCAGTAAGACCCTCACACACCCTCTCACAGACACACTGATATCCTCATGTACTCACTCACAGACCCACCCACACATTGACGCACCCACTAAAACACTGATGTATAAATTCTCACACCAGACAGACACTCTCACAGCCACTCTCACCGTCAGTTAAACTCTCTTATACCTATTGCTCACACCTAGATAGGCTGCAGCCAACTCCTGGTGCAGATGGCCATGAGCTGCACACAGTGTGAGGTTGGGTGGTTAGGGGGGTGGCTGCAGGGTCTGGCTGCAGGCCAGGTCTTGCAGGAACCTCCGCTGTCCATGGGTGAAGGCCGTGCACAGTTGGGTGCTTGCAAGGGTTAGGCCCTGTGGCCAACAACTGCCGTGCACGGCCAGAGGCCATGCGTGGCAGTGGTTGGATTAATGTATGGTAATGAAAATTACTGTACATCTAAAAAACAAAGAAATTCACTGAAAAAAAGGGTTACAGGGACGTTATAGTTAGGAAATAGAATTAAAGAAACCATAGAAATTCACTTAAAAAAAAAACAAAGGTTACAGGGATGTTATAGTTAGGCTCACAATTTAAACTTACAAAACCATAAAAATCCACCAGTTGTAGTTAGAGTTATCTCAAGTAACTATAACTCGTACCCTTAGGTAACTATAACTTGCACCCTAGCCATGCACTACTAATTACCCCACAAATTACGGCACTCATGACATCTTTGATGACATCATTGATAAAGACACTGTAGCATCTGCAGTAAAATTATTGATCACATACCTGTGCATGGCAGGGGCGCGCGTTATAGTTACCTTAGAGTATGACTTATAGTTACTTAAGGTAACTCTAGCTATAACTGGTGAATTTCTATGATTTTTACTTTTAAAATGTGAGCCTAATTATAACGTCCCTGTAACCTTTGTTTTTTTTAAGTGAAGCATTACACTTACTATATATCTTGACACAAACACACACTAAGCTCCATTGTGTATTCCACTTTATTGTTGAGCCACTATCTAGCTGGTCAACATCTACTCAGAAGTCATGTTAGTCCACCTAAGGAGTGCTTTGATTGCTGTTCATGGGCAGTAAACTGTCTAAACTCTGCTGCAATGGAGGTATATTGTTATCATATGTTTCCTGTCCAAGAAAGAGCACTTCTGCTGCTACCACAGAGAACAACCCAGTGCCCTTGCTTTGTATGCTCCTATATCAGGGTGGCATGGCCTTCCTGATCCTTTTAGATCCATTGGTTACCTTTGATACCATGTCTCATAACTTTCAGGTAGACAAGCTACAAGAGACAGGAATCAGAGAAAATGCATTTCACTGGATGATTTCATTTTTGTTGAATGATATTCAAATGGTCACTATACCACCACACAACTCCACCCCTAAGCATCCAACTGGAAGAACCCCACTATCCCACTCTAAGTCCAACCTTTTTCAACCTCTGTTCGCCCAATTAATCTGATGTGCATGTGTTTTCACTGGTGATAATCAATGGATTTTTAAACTGCATGGGAACACGGACTAAGTACAAATGCACTTTTGCAGTGTGTTGAATATTGCTTGGAAAGAATAACAGATAAATGCCTAAAACTAAAATCAGAGAAATCTGAGGTGGTGGTAGGTGGTACTCCCTCCACTTGGACATCATCCCGGTGGCCCGAGGGTCAAGGATAATGGCCAAGCCCCAAGAGAGCAACCAAAAGCCTTGGTGTCTATTTTGCTCATTAGCTTCCACTTACAAGCCAGATCTCTAAGTTCTCTGCATCCTGCTTCTTTCACTTAAAGGTCTCAAAGAAGATTAATACCTTTCAGCAAGAAAGCTTTCATTTTAAGACTCTCCTTCTGGTTGTAGTATCACAGCTGTATTATGCTAATGCTCTGTATTTAGGCTTGCAAGGGAGAAAACACACCAATTACACCTGGCTAAAAATGCATCTTCATGATTTTTATTTAAATTACCAAAGATATACTCTACTTCCAGTTGCCTGAGAAATTTGAACTGGCTATCAGTCCATAAATGGATGACCTCTAAAATTCTGTATACCATATCTAAAGTGCCTGATGGCAAAGGTTCAGCATATAGACATATGCATATCATCAAATAAATTTCTACCCACACTTCGTTTATCACCTGCTCCTCTTCTGATATTTCATAGGATCATTCATCAGAGGACCTATCCTTGTCTTATCAAGAAGCCAATTTGTGAAATGCTCAACCTCAAGAGCTACACTCCATTAAAGAGTATATGGTGTTTAAGGATCTAGTTGTTCTCAAACCTCTAGTGCAAGGTTGCATTGCAGGCAACTGCATGCTGTAGAATCTTTTTCAAATACAAATAAATATTTGGTAAATCAAACAGACATTCCAGCTTCAAAGAAAAATATTGTTTGTATTCTACCTCAGGGGCATTTGTGTATTTTTCATCCCCCACCCCCGCCTGCCTGGATCTCTTCTTAGATCTCTCCTCTCCCATTCTCCTATCCCATGACTTCCCCCCAAAATATGAGTGACATCTTTCAATATACAGAAGCCGGTAACACACCTATGCCTCCATTCCTTGGCTTTCATTTGATCTAATAGCAGAATGGTCCTTTCCAGCAGACACAAGGCGTCTTGAGTGTAGTGATATATTTCAGAAAACTACCAACTCAATACATTCACAGCATAAAATTACTCATATGTTGCATCAAGTGGGAAGCATCCCGAACAACGAGTCCTGAACAACACTGGAGCTTTAGGTTTTACGGGTGGGGTGGGGAGTTGGGGTATTTTTAGTTTTTGGGGGTGGGGTGGGGGCTCAGGGAGTTATTAAGGTTTAGGGGCAGGGAGGGGGGTCAGGGTTTAGGTTTTAGGGGTGGGGTGGGGGTTGGGGTGCTTTAGGTTGTAGGGGTGGGCAGTTGGGGTTGCTGTAGTTTTGGGGTGGGGTTTGTGGTGGTTGTGGGGGTAGGGGGTTACGGTAATTTTTAGGGTGGGGGACAGGGGGATGCATGCTGGAACCATGCATGCTGTTCACTAATGCCTTTACCAGGAATGCCTTAACAACGAAAAACCGTTGTTAAGGCATTCATGGTAAAGGCATTAGTGGTAACAACGAGGTCATTGTTCCAACCTCGTTGTTCAGGCATGGGTGGTTCGAGCATTAGTTGTTCCGACATATAACCATCAGACAGCTCAATTTCCTTGATAAAGTGTATGTACTGTTCATCCTTTGTGATCTGTGTTTTTTCATGCTTTTTCCACAACTTGCTCCTCTTGGCCTCTCTCCTATACGCAGAGCATTAGTGTGGGAGGAGGAATTCCCATGCCTTCATTTCCTACCACTCAACAAAGCTATTGGCAGATCCAGACTCTTCAGGCCAGCAGGCCTAATGCCTTATGTGTGTGGTGACTGGTTTGGAAAATCTCCAATAAATTGCAGTCTCATTAGATAATTTTCATGAGTGTCAATTTGCCAAATTGTCAAGGGTAGCAGAAGTGGCATCACTAATCCTCTGACATAATGACACCACAGAAAGTGTTGTTATATGACCCTTGACATCTAATTTGTCCAGGATATCATGTGACATCATAATAATTGATATTGATGAAGCTCCATGATAACTTCATTATCAATATCACAACACAGATAATCATCTAGTTTAGATACCAACTATATTTTAGTGCTAACTTATTCTTTGAAAGTTCCGGGACGTAATACTTGCCCAGTGTTGTAGCGAGTGAAGTGAAAAAGCCACGCCTTAACTATGACTTCTTCTCCTCAATACAGTTTTGAAACCAATGTGACCACACAGTGCATTTTAAAGCACACTTTTCATGTACATTTGATCAAAAGTGATAGGTGTTAATATGACAGTCATTACATTTTTAAATCCTTTCATTGTATGCCAAGTCAATGAACAAAAGCTCCCTAGGAGTTAATCCCATTTTGTTTTAAATGTGCTGGGAATACCACCACATGGCAACAATTAGTTCCATTGTTCCAGGGTAAGTATTTTGTCATGAGTGCACCATATGCTACGAGGGCCCCTAATTTGCCAGTGCAGAACTTTTCAATTTATGCCATCCTTATATCATAGGTGACCCTTATTGTAAAAAATTACCTCAATATGCCAGGGCCAGCATTTTATTTCTCCTCCTTCTCTTATGGGTAGCACCTCAGAACTAGATCAAAGATGCCAACTATGGCCATGGGGGAAGTTTGAGTCAACTCTACAAATGGAGAGTGTCCTGGGAACAATCATACAAGTAATTCAGATGCAAAAAGTAGCCAACTCTGGAAGGGTCAGGTCTCTGGATGGAGAGGACATAATCTAAATTAAGGTTAGTCTCATAGATTATAACCAGGGCCACTGGAATTATGCAAGTGAAGACTACATTGGATGTATGACAGAACAAGCCATGCCATTAAGATGCATGCCTTTACAACACGACCATTACCACACATATGCCTTCGCCATGCATGCAAAGTTTTACCGCACATTTACCTTTACCACACATGCCTTTACAATGAAAATGTAAGTATTTTTCAGGTATGTATAAAGCCTTTATATATATATATATCACCTACTGGCGATTGCCAGTAGGTAGTTATATTAGGATCTAGTCTCAATAGGAAAAGCGTTTTTTGTTTTGCTTTTTTTAACTTTAGTGCTATTTGAAGAATCTTCATAAAATTTTCAAAACTAGTACTCCACTCACTTTAGGTGCTGTCTTGAAAATTTTGGTCTGATCCATCAAGTGGTGCCTGAGAAAAAGGGAGGTCCCAAATTAATTTTCCCCATGTAATTTTGCATTGGGAAAACATCGCAAACCACTGGAGAGAATTACACCAAATTTGGCAGAAAACTAGCTCTTGGTCCAGAAAATGTGCATTTTGTGATTTGGTGTAAATCCGTTCAGTAGTTTAGTAAAAGAAAAAGAAATGTGTATATCTAGGAACGCAGAGGCTCCGCGGATCCCAGAGATCTCATGCTGAGACCTGACTGGCTGCCAACACTTCAACCTAGGAAGTTGATACAACCATTTAGGAACTCAAACTCGACTGAGTCCACTCACACACACATTCAGACATCCACTTAGATGGGATACATTAGAAATATTAGCACTAATCAGTAGTACTAAAAGAATAATTATTTAAGTTATGCAGTAGCTTAGCATCTTAGTATGTGATTAGAATCGCTCCCTGATCCAGACCCGCAGATTCAGCGATTTTATGAAAAATTATTATCACATACAGTGGCCTCTCTTTTTAATATTGGTGTCAGCACTAACATATTTTATATGATGTAAATAATACTGTACATTTATTTTTTGAATAATTTCCTTATTAAACAATACTGGTGGCTCCACAGATCCGCAGCCCATATCCAGGGATTCGTTCAAGTGACAGGGAGAAAATCTACCTTTTCATTGGGTGCTTTTTAACCACACCCATTTTTTAGTGCAACCACACCAAATAGCAGTTATTTCTCTGCCATATCTTGTTGCAGAAGAATTAGATTTTTGTTCTTCTGCGTTCCTGTGAATTTTTTGATGCAATTAAAAAAACACCATTGTTAGTTTTTTTATGACTTATGCCCCGATTATGACAATGGCGGTAATGGCTGGCAAAAGACCATCAAAAGGCCGCCAAAAGATCGTCGCCGCGTCCACCATCCGTCTGCCATAATATGACCCCAGCTAGATTTCCGCCACAAGAAGGGTGGGAATCCGACTGTGACCATACTGGCCATACTGGCGGATGGTGGTAAGGTGCCGCTGCTACCACCCAACAGCCCAACGCCAGTAGACCACCGCCAGCCATATGATGTCAAATAATATGGCCTGGCGGTGTTCTGCTAGTGGGCACTGCTTGCGGTAGCAACGCCCTGTCTCATCCCCTGACAGAAGACCCCCTGGAAACAAGTAAGTCAGGTCTCCGACAGGGAATGGGGGTGGAGGGTGCTGAGTGTGTGTGGGTGGGTGTGCATGTATGTGTGAGAGCGTGCCTGAATGCAGGTGTGTGTTTAGTGTTATTTGCGTGCGTGTATGACGGTGTGTGAGTGCGTGTATGAATTGAAATGTGAATGCGTTTCTCCCTGTAAGTTTGGATGTGTGTGCGGATGTGTGCGTCAATGAATGAATAGATACATGCATGTATGTATGTGTGGATGAGTGTGTGTCTGAACTAATTCTCTGTCACTGATAGGGCCTGTCACTGATAGGGCCTAACGCCATGGTTTTCGTGGCATTACGAATGCCATGAAATCCATGGCGGTAGGCAGGGTCATGATACCGCTGAGTGGACATTAGCAGCCACCAGGCTGGCGATTGTTATCTGCAGTACAGCAGCTGGTACCGCCATGGCGGTCGGAGGGGTACATTGGCGAGTTGGCTTCAGCCAACCTGCTAATGTCATAATGTGGCGGTAAGTTCCGCCAGGCTGTTGGCAGTAATACCACCACGTTATCTCCTACCGCCGGGGTCATGATGACCCCCTTAGTGTCTTATTACATGGATATGTGTGTGTGGGTGTGTCAGTGTATGCATCACTGTGTGTGGGTGTGTAGGTGCATGCATCAGTGTGTGCCTGGGTGTGTTAGTCTGTGCGTCACTGTGTGCCTGGTTCTGATAGTGTATGCATTAGTGTGTTTCTGGGTGTGTTAGAGCATTTATCAGTGTGTGCCTGGGTGTGTCCATGTATGTAACAGTGTGTCTGGGTATGTTAGTGTATCTATCAGTGTATGTCTGGGTGTGTCAGTGTATGTATCAGTTTGTGTTTGAGCATGTTAGTGCATGCATCAGTTTTTGCTGGTGTGTGTTACTGTATGTATCACTGTGTATTTGGGTGTGATAGTGCATGGATCAGTGTGTGCCAGGCTATGTTAGCATCAGCTAGTGTATGCATCACTGTGTTTCTAGTTGTGTTAGTGAATGCATCAGTGTGAGCCTGCCTGGGTGAGTGTGTCAGTATATGTATGAGTGTGTGGCATGGTGTGTCTGTTTGGGGAGATTTGTAGATGTAGTATGAATGGAGAAAGAAATAATTAGTTACCTACATTAGTGTGATGAATGGGTCCATCAATCTATGTAAAAATAGGGAACACGTAAGTGTAAATTGAACTTTTAGATCATAAATTTGAATATTAAAGTTTCACATACTGCAATGAAAAGAGTATTGTTAAGAATAAAACACAACAGACTTATCACTGTGAAGCAGTTATTCATATAATCTAAGCATTTTGTTTTCCCTTTTTCACTGTTCACAGCTTTTTCTATACTTTTACACCATAAATGAAGTGTTGTATAGAGACATATAATTGAACACGTGGGAAAAACAATCATACAGACTGTAAAAAAAACAACAGAATTGCATAGTATGTTATTGTAAATAAACCACAATATATCTTGCAGTCACTATAAATAATTACCTAACTGTTTTACCTTTTCATATTAACTATTGTAATACACATATGGTTAAGGTATTTTTCTTAATAAGGTTCTTATAATATAATCATTATATATGAATAATATTAGTATATAGAGAGCCTCATACAACCATCATCCCTAGAACACGGTATGATGTTGTAGAAACTGGTAGTCCATCAACTAGAAGTAGAGTATCTCTGGATTCCAATTCTAATACTTTTTTTAAAGCTTTTTAGGTATCATTGCACTATCTATTTGATTGTGACATTCTTGTTATGATATTTTGTCCACCTTGCTTAACTTTTTAAAAACAAGTTCAATATCCAGAAGTATGTTTAACTTTAATAACCTTAGCATTTTGTGTTTCTCCATGAATACTTGTTTATCCCAGTTATGACTTTGTGATAGCTGTTTCCAATTTAGTGGTATCTTCACTGTTTTGTCCATGGAATATTTTGAATCTCTTATGTAGACATCACTCTCAGAAACCCAATTTAGTGGTATCTTTGTTGTTTTGTACCGGGAATATTTTGAATCCCTTATGTAGACATCATTCTCGGAAGGCCATATAGGGGGTGATTCTAAGTCTGGCGGGCGGCGGAGGCCGCCCGCCAGACTTCCCCCACCAAAATACCACTCCGCGGTCGAAAGACCGTTGAGGGTATTTTGGGATTTGCCCTGGGCTGGCGGGCGACCGCCAAAAGGCCGCCCGCCAGCCCAGGGCAAATCAACCTTCCCACGAGGACGCCGGCTCAGAATTGAGCCGGCGTAGTGGGAAGGTGCGACAGGTGCAGTGGCACCCGTCGCGTATTTCAGTGTCTGCAAAGCAGACACTGAAATACAAAGTGGGGCCCTCTTACGTGGGCCCCTGCAGTGCCCATGCCATTGGCATGGGCACTGCAGGGGCCCCCAGGGGCCCCGTGGCACCACCTACCGCCATCCTGTTCCTGGCGGGAGACCCGCCAGGAACAGGATGGCGGTAGGGGGTGTCAGAATCCCCATGCTGTAGGGCAGCGGAAAACCGTCGGGAGACCACCGGTTTTCCTTGTCTGACCGCAGCCGAACCGCCGAGGTCAGAATGCCCTGCGGGGCACCGCCGGTCTGTCGGCGGTGCTCCCGCCGACCCTGGCCCCGGCGGTCTGAGACCGCCGGGGTCAGAATGACCCCCATAATGTCTTAACTCATTGTACTAAAAGTCCCACAAATGTAGTATTTCATTTATTTTCAGTAGTAATCCTCCTTAGAATTAGGGTTCAAGAAATAGACGGTAGACGGTAGGAATTTGTTTTACAAGGTAATAATTCCTTGAACATAAGGTTGCTGTTGTTACACTCTGTCCATCCAGTTGTATTCTTTAAGTAGATGGTGTGGTGTCTAGATGGAGTAGTTAGTTTTTCCTAAAAAATAATAGCTATACAACTATATGTTTTGCCTGAAACAGAGCTTTACAATCTGTAATTTGTGTTTCCTGTTTACTTCCATCTGCTAGGCATCACTCTAGCATTAGGATAATATATTTGCCAGTTTTTCTTATAGTCAGAGTTGATAGAAGATCGGATTGCCATTTTCTACAGATATTATTCTGTGATGCTTCTTTATACAATTTGTCAAAACAGATTTGTACTATTAAGTAGATAAATCATTCCAAATCTGGGTTTTTATAAAAAATACAACTTTCACAGCCATGCTGCCATAAGCAACTAAGTCTACATTGGTCATCATCTCTTCTTCTAACCCACTAATTAGAACCATCAAACAATTTTTCACATCTTGTTGAGTGTTTTGAGCGAAGTGTATAGATCCAGTGCTCAGATTTGCAAGATCTCCAATACAAGATGCAGAATTTGTTTTGTCCTATCACTGCACAAGCATTCTAACAAAATAAAGAGTTCATAGCACAACCATTTATATGTTTTCCTTTCAATCGCATGAGCCAGATGAGGTAAAGACAATAGTGCATTGAGAACTACATTTGCACAGCAGCTGCCTCCAAAGGGGTTTGACAACTGGTAACCAACAAAATCACCAGCATTTTTTGTATCTTCAAAACTTCTTTGTTCTTTTTTCTTCCCAGGAATATCACTGTGAGTGTTTGAAACATTCGGTTTCACTAAGTATCCATGCTTTTTTTTATAAACCGGACATTGTCCTAAATAAGGAGCATAAGGCCTTCTCAAACAATTGTACTCTTTGACACAACTCGAATCGGCATTTACTTTACTGTCATCAAAGCCTATGAGATACAAACCGGACAAAGTTCTAACCTGTTACAATGCTACATATGACAAACCTTCCTTAAATACGGTACTACCAAAAGGATTTATTTTATTGCTTATGAAACTCATTATGGATTGAAACTTGTGATTAAAATACCTACAAATAGTAGCAGGATCGAAAGAGTGAAATTCTCCTTCTGTCTTAAAATTAATATCCTTAATGTTACAGTTTGCTTCTCTTATAAACTCAAGTAAATCATTCACTGCATACTCTGAGCAACTAAGGCCCTCATTCTGACCTTGGCGGTCTTTTTGCGAGACCGCCGAGTTACCGCCGCGGTGAAGACCGCCGACCGCGGCGGTATGCCGCTGTGCGCATTCCGACCGCTGGGAGCGTTCCGCCGGGAAACCGCCAGCAGCCACACTGGCGGTCGGCGGAAAAGTGGAGACTGGTCAACCTCCACCACCACGCCAGCAGAACACCGCCCACAGAATTACGACCCACATATCTGTGTGGCGGTCTTCTGTTGGCGGTGTTCTGTTGGCGGTCACCTCCCCATGGCTCCCGTCGCCTCCCGGAGGACCAACGCACAAGGTAAGTTGACCGTCCATGAGGGGAGGGGGAGGGGGGATGTTGTGTGATGTGGGCGTGCATGGGGGTGTGCGTGTGAGTGTGTAGAGGGGGTGTGTGAGTGCGTGTATGCGGGCGGGGGGTGCTGCTGTGTCTATGGGTAATGTGTGCTGTTCGGCAGGTGCGCATGTCTGCATGTATGTGTGCGGGTATGGGTCCCCGTTGTGTATGTGTGTGTAGGGGGTGTGTATATGTGCATGTTGGGGGTGTGTGCATGTCGGGGTGCATGTATGTGCATGTCGGGGTGGGGGTGGGGAGGGGGTTCGTACCACCTCTGGGGGGTGGCAGGGGGGTGGAGGGTGTGGGGGGAGGACTCGGGTGGGTAGTGGGGGAGACCCCTATCAGTGCCAGGGAAGGAATTCCCTGGCCCCGATAGTGCTTACCGCCATGGTTCGCATGGCGGTTCCCGACCGCCAGAAACCGCGGCGGTAGGCAGGGTCATGATACCGTTGGCGGTCTTGGGACGACCGCCGGGCCGGAGTGCGCAAACTCCAGCCCGGCGGTCATGACCGCCGTGGCGGTCGGAGTGGGGAAGTGGCGGTCGATCGCGGCGGTGACCGCCGCGGTCAGAATGCCATTTTTCTGACCGCCGGTCTGTTCGCGGTCCGACCGCCGCCTCTCCGCCGACCGCCAAGGTCAGAATGAGGGCCTAAGTGTCATAAACTAAGTAGGTGCACATACGTTTCACAGCAATTATTCAAACTCTCCATGAAGAGGATACCAATATTCGTCGATACCACGTTGACATGCCATCAAATTTATTCAGTTTTATTCCAAGTTTTCCTCATTACCTTGTACTTTGTTAGCAAACTCCCTTGCAGAGAGATTTTGCAGATAATCTTCTGTCTTTAGAATGTGGTTTACAAAATAAGACAGTCCTAACAAGTCAATCTCAAACAAAGATGTAATAAATAGGGAATACACTGGCAAAACCGAGGATCCGCTGAATATAATCTCATTGACCTCTTGATCTGTAATCACCTGCTGGTATTTGTACAGTCTAGTCATCTTAGCATCCACCCGCTCCAGTGGGAAATAGCTATGGAAAACAGCGAGTCTCTAAACTTTTTTCCACACACACTCATTGGAACTCCTTTAGATTCTTATATTTGAAAAAGAGCAGTAACATCGGCAATAGCTTTTTTGGAATGAAGTGGATGGATACTATGGTGCTCATATACTACTTTTGATTTTTGTTTACCCACTTTTTCAATCTGTCCACATGATTACGTTTCATCATCATTACAACTCACATCTGCAATAATATCAGCATTTTTGTAAAAAAGACATTATTTTGTTTCAAGTATAATGTGGCTTTTTCACTTTACCAACATCTACTAACTCTTGCCAATTTTGTTTTCTTTTTGGTGGGCCACCATTTACTAGAATGATGAGTGTTTCATCAATATCTCTTTGAACACCCACAGTCTCAATATTTTGTTTAAAATTTAAAGGAAGGTAGACAACTCTTCCTTTAAGTCATTTCTGTAGCTCTGTTGGTGACATTTTCCCTGTCTTCGGTTCCATTAAAACTATTTCTTGAAATGACTGTATAGTTTGTGGTAGAATTGATTCATTAACATTTAATTGTTGAAGTTATTCCTGGATCAATACCAATCCTAATCTGCTATTTATTGCTCTAGCTGGGATCTTATTATCCTCTAACCTATCATGACAATATTTACATAATATTTCCTGTGTTGATAAATCAGAGCTTTACTCTACAAATAAATATGCACCAAATTCCTGCCACTTATCTTTGTGTTCTTCCTCAGTATTAGAAAATACAACTACTTCACATTTCTGGCTTATGTAGTTAGGTTGGCAACAATAGATGCCAATACAGTCTGGTTTCTCTTAGGATACTGTTTTAAACTTTGCTATCTCTGGTACAAATCTTTCAATAGTAATTGCTGTGTCCTGTTGCTCTACAGCACAAGTACCAATTTCCTCAGATTGAACATCTTCACAAACTTTCTCCACTTTGCCACAGTTCCATGCAATAAAGCTCTACTCATCCCTCCTAAACGTAAATCTGGAGTTTTCACATGCCAAAGTCTCCTAAGTAAGTTTCACTTTTTTGAATGATGCACAGCTAACATTCTAAAGTGTTGAAAGTATTCCTACACACTTTTTTTTATGAACACGGCAGTTAATGCCCTTGTGAATTACTGTATTTATTAACTTTAAATTAATCTAATCCATGCAACATTACAATTTTCTGTTTTAGACTTCTGCATGAAAATTCTCTTAGAAAAGTTCTCAATTTCTCCATTGATTCCTGATTAACACTGCAAATACTGCCAAAATTTCATCTGTACATAGGGGCCTGTATATACCTTCCTTGTACCTGATCAGCTATTACTTTTTCTAAGTTCCAAGGAAATAGCTCTTCTTTTTCTATTGGACTACCATCTTTTACCTCATAGCGATGACCATTGTGTCAACTGTGTAGCACTAATGTGTTTCCGCGTAAGTAACTCTCTTCATTACAAAATGACTGTGTACTTGTGTTTACATTCATGTAAGGAAATGCCTCCTTGGCATGGTTATCCCCTGACATTTTGCCTTTGCTGGTGCCAAGTTATGATTTGAAAGTGTGCTGAGGCCT
The DNA here is from genome assembly GCF_031143425.1 of Pleurodeles waltl. NCBI lineage: Eukaryota > Metazoa > Chordata > Amphibia > Caudata > Salamandridae > Pleurodeles > Pleurodeles waltl. The sequence goes on along the minus strand of NC_090443.1, from coordinate 254,302,195 downwards.
GCTAACCAGGCCCCAGCACCAGTGTTCTTTCCTTAACCTGTACCTTTGTCTCCACAATTGGCACACCCTGGCATCCAGGTAAGTCCCTTGTAACTGGTGCCCCTGGTACCAAGGGCCCTGATGCCAGGGAAGGTCTCTTAGGGCTGCAGCATGTCTTACGCCACCCTGGGGACCCCTCACTCAGCACAGACACACTGCTTGCCAGCTTGTGTGTGCTGGTGGGGAGAAAATGACTAAGTCGACATGGCACTCCCCTCAGGGTGCCAGGCCAACCTCACACTGCCCATGGCATAGATAAGTCACCCCTCTAGCAGGCCTTACAGCCCTGAGGCAGGGTGCATTATACCATAGGTGAGGGCATAGGTGCATGAGCACTGTGCCCCTACAGTGTCCAAGCAAAACCTTAGACATTGTAAGTGCAGGGTAGCCATAAGAGTATATGGTCTGGGAGTCTGTCATACACGAACTCCACAGCACCATAATGGCTACACTGAAAACTGGGAAGTTTGGTATCAAACTCCTCAGCACAATAAATGCACACTGATGCCAGTGTACATTTTTATTGTGAAATCTACCCCAGAGTGCATCTTAGAGATGCCCCCTGAAAACATACCCGACTTCCAGTGTGGGCTGACTAGTTTTGCCAGCCTGCCACACACCAGACATGTTGCTGGCCACATGGGGAGAGTGCCTTTGTCACTCTGTGGCTAGTAACAAAGCCTGTACTGGGTGGAGGTGCTTCTCACCTCCCCCTGCAGGAACTCTAACACCTGGCGGTGAGCCTCAAAGGCTCACCCCTTTGTCACAGCGCCACAGGGCATCCCAGATAGTGGAGATGCCCGCCCCCTCCGGCCACGGCCACACTTTTGCCGGAGATAATGAGAAAAACAAGGAGGAGTCACTGGCCAGTCAGGACAACCCCTAAGGTGTCCTGAGCTGAGGTGACTCTGACTTTTAGAAATCCTCCATCTTGCAGATGGAGGATTCCCCCAATAGGATTAGGGATGTGCCCCCATCCCCTCAGGGAGGAGGCACAAAGAGGGTGTAGCTACCCTCAGGGATAGTAGCCATTGGCTACTAACCCCCCAGACCTAAACACACCCCTAAATTGAGTATTTAGGGGCCCCCAGAACCTAGGAATAGAGATTCCTGCAACCTGAAGATGAAGAAGGACTGCTGACCTGAAGTCCTGCAGAGAAGACGGAGACACCAACTGCTTTGGCCCCAGGCCTACCGGCCTGTCTCCCCACTTCGAGAAAAACTGCAAGAGCGACGCGTCCCCCAGGGTCCACCGACCTCTGAAGCCTCAGAGGACAACCCTGCATCTAAAAGGAGCAAGAACTCCCGAGGACAGCAGCCCTGTTCCAAAGAAACTACAACTTGCAACAAAGAAACAACTTTTAAAGGACTTCACGTTTCCTGCCGGAATCGTGAGACTTTCCACTCTGCACCCAACACCCCCGGCTCGACCTGCGGAGAAACAATACTACAGGGCAACACTACAGGGCAACTGCGAGCCCGTGAGTAGCCAGAGTTGACCCCCCTGAGCCCCCACAGCGACGCCTGCAGAGGGAATCCAGAGGCTCCCCCTGACCGCGACTGCCTGCTTCAAAGAACCCGACGCCTGGTAAAGACACTGCACCCGCAGCCCCCAGGACCTGAAGGATTTGACCTCCAGTGCAGAAGCGACCCCCAGGTGGCCCTCTACTTTGCCCAGGTGGTGGCTATTCCGAGGACCCCCCCCTTGCCTGCCTGCTTCGCTGGAGAGACCCCTGGGTCTCCCATTGAACCCTATTGCAAACCCAACGCCTGTTTGCACCTGTGCCACTGAGGGTGTACTTTTTGTGCTGACTTGTGTCCCCCCGGTGCCCTACAAAACGTCCCTGATCTGCCCTCCGAAGTCACGGGTACTTAACTGCTGGCAGACTGGAACCCGGGGCACCCCCTTCTCCATTGAAGTCTATGCGTTTTGAGCACCACTTTGACCTCTGCACCTGACCGGCCCTGAGCTGCTGGTGTGGTAACTTTGGGGTTGCCCTGAACCCCCAACGGTTGGCTACCTTGGACCCAACTTTGAACACTGTAGGTGTTTTACTTACCTGCAAAACTAATCAAAATTTACCTCCCCCAGGAACTGTGAAAATTACACTGTGTCTAGTTTTAAAATAGCTTATTGAAATTTTTGCTAAAACTGTACATGATATTGTGTTGATTCAAAGTTCCTATGATACCTCAGTGAAATACCTTTCATTTGAAGTATTACTTGTAATTCTTGAACCTGTGGTTCTTGAAAGAAACTAGGAAAAAATATTTTTCTATATAAAAACCTATTGGCCTGGAATTGTCTTAGAGTGTGTGTTCCTCATTTATTGCCTGTGTGTGTACAACAAATGCTTAGCACTACCCTCTGATAAGCCTACTGCTCGACCACACTACCACAAAATAGAGCATTAGAATTATCTCTTTTTGCCACTATACTACCTCTAAGGGGAACCCTTGGACTTCTTACTTTGAAATAGTGCATACAGAGCCAACTTCCTACATTGGTGGGTCAGCGGTGGGGTACAAGTATTTGTATTTGCTGGACTACTCAGCCAATACCTGATCACACGACTAAATTCCAAAAATTGTCATTAGAAACTGATTTTTGAAATTTGAGCTATTTTTCTAAATTTTTAAAAGTCCTGCTAGGGCTTGGTGTTAGTCCCTGTTAGCATTTCTTTTAGAGTTTAAAAGTTTTGTAAAAGTTTGAATTAAGTTCTAGAGATAGTTTTAGATTCTTAAAAAGTATTCCAACTTTTAGAAACAAAGGCCCTCATTCTGACCTTGGCGTTCGGCGGAGAGGCGGCGGTCGGACCGCGAACAGACCGGCGGTCAGAAAAATGGCATTCTGACCGCGGCGGTCACCGCCGCGATCGACCGCCACTTCCCCACTCCGACCGCCACGGCGGTCATGACCGCCGGGCTGGAGTTTGCGCACTCCGGCCCGGCGGTCGTCCCAAGACCGCCAACGGTATCATGACCCTGCCTACCGCCGCGGTTTCTGGCGGTCGGGAACCGCCATGTGAACCATGGCGGTAAGCACTATCGGGGCCAGGGAATTCCTTCCCTGGCACTGATAGGGGTCTCCCCCACCCCCCACTACCCACCCGAGTCCTCCCCCCACACCCTCCACCCCCCTGCCACCCCCAGAGGTGGTACGAACCCCCTCCCCACCCCCACCCCGACATGCACATACATGCACCCCGACATGCACACACCCCCAACATGCACATATACACACCCCCTACACACACATACACAACGGGGACACATACCCGCACACATACATGCAGACATGCGCACCTGCCGAACAGCACACATTACCCATAGACACAGCAGCACCCCCCGCCCGCATACACGCACTCACACACCCCCTCTACACACTCACACGCACACCCCCATGCACGCCCTCATCACACAACACCCTCCCTCCCCCTCCCCTCACGGACGGTCAACTTACCTTGTGCGTTGGTCCTCCGGGAGGCGACGGGAGCCATGGGGAGGTGACCGCCAACAGAACACCGCCAACAGAAGACCGCCACACAGATATGTGGGTCGTAATTCTGTGGGCGGTGTTCTGCTGGCGTGGCGGTGGAGGTTGACCAGTCTCCACTTTTCCGCCGACCGCCAGTGTGGCTGCTGGCGGTTTCCCGGCGGAACGCTCCTAGCGGTCGGAATGCGCACAGCGGCATACCGCCGCGGTCGGCGGTCTTCACCGCGGTGGTAACTCGCCGGTCTCGCGAAAAGACCGCCAAGGTCAGAATGAGGGCCAAAATGTCTACTACAGAAGAGAATGTGATGGAACTCAACCTCACCCCTTCCCTGCATCTTATGATGTCAGAGTTAAGGTCTCTCTGTAAAATCAAAAAGACTGCTTCAAACCCTACCAAAGTACAGCTCCAGGAGCTCTTGGCAGAGTTTGCTAAAAACAACCCCTCTGATGATGCCTTCACAGAGGGGGACACTAGTGAGTTGGAGGAACTCCCACCTCCAACCCTAGATAGGGAGAACAGGGTTCCTCCAACCCTGACTCCAAGTGTGATAGTCAGAGATGCTGCTTCTATCACAGGAGAGTCCAGCAACTCTGGAAGTATTGAGGACAGCCTCAATGAAGATGACCTCCTGCTAGCCAGGTTGGCCAAAAGATTGGCTTTGGAAAGATAGATCCTAGCCATAGAAAGGGAAAGACAAGAGATGGGCTTAGGTCCCATCAATGGTGGCAGCAATATAAATAGGGTCAGAGATTCTCTTACTTTCCCTTACGAAGGAGATTCGGGAGAAGTTTGAGATCTCTGAAAACAATCAGGCTAAGATACAAGAAGCGTGCGTGATTTTGGAGACTAAGATCAATCAGTTAACAGATCGGGTTGGCAAGGTGGAGGAGGCCATGGAGCAGCAGAAAAGTCAGGTGCTGGCCAACTCTCAAGACATTGCGCATCTTAGGCGGGGGAGAGGGCTCTACAGGATAAACTAGAGTTTTTGGAGAATAACATGAGAAGAAATAATATTAGAGTTCTTGGAGTACCGGAGGGGGCGGAAGGAGCAGACCTCAAGGGTTATTTGGTATCATTGATAAAAGATGCAATGCCGGGTCTAGCGCATCTGAAATTGGAGGACGACATTCAAAGGATACTCCGAGACCCGTTCAAAAAGAACGCGGGAAGGAAATCCCCTAGAAGAATTCTAGTGAACTTTGTCACAATAAAAGAGAAGATTCTGTCTGAGGCTTTGAAGGTGGGAAACTTTGTTAAGGATGACTGGTTCTTCAGAATTCGGTCAGATGTCTCCAGAGCAACTTTGGACAGACAGTGGGAGCTGGGGAATTTAATGCAAGACCTTCGCTCTTTGGGAGCAATGGTGCAGTTAAGGTTTCCGGCGGCCCTGCGGATTATGTGGCAGAATAAAACTCATAATATAAGAGAGCCAGAGGAGGTTAAGGCCTTTATAGAGCAGATAAAGTTGTCGCAATAATGTAATGGTATTGCTATGATTGAAGATTGCCCGGTGTGCGGAGGGCTCTATGGGATAAGCAATGGCTGTCCTATTAAAAATAGGGAGGGTTCCCATGGGTTCTGGGGTAGGGGTATAAGGGGGTTTGGAGAATTTGTTGTTTTGGGTGTGGGAGCATAAGGGGAAAAAAGGTTAAAAATACAAATGCCCTCAAAATGGGTTTTTTATGAAGTAAGAAGGGGAGGATCCAAGTATTTTCTTTTCTTTTTCTTGTTATAGGATGGGTAAGCAGGAGGGCTTATTATTAAAAATAAGCTCATGGAATATCAATGGGCTTAGGGTCAAGTGTAGAGGAAGGAAGATTTTGCAATTTCTTAGGCAGGCGGAGGAGGATGTGATTATATTACAAGAGACGCATCTCTCACGTGAAGAATCGGAAAATGTGATTAAAAATACAAGGTGGATATCGAGGGGTATAGTGACCAACCAGTCGTGCCCAATCAAAGGCGTTGCTATTCTTTTTAAAGAAAAAATAGTGAAGGGATTATGTATAGGGGCGGTGCATGTTGACTTAAAGGGTAGATGGGTGGTGGCTGAGGTCTGCTTTTTTGGCTTATGGCTCACGATCGCAGGTTATTATGGACCCAATACAGATTATTCTACTTCATTTATAGAACTGTTCAATCTTCTCCTGAAAACGAAATACCCGGTTGTATTAGGTGGGGACTTTAATATATTATTGAATTTGGCCTTGGACTAATCCACTACCCGGGGGACAGCTAATTCCCCTAGATGTAGGTTATTGGTTAAACAGGCGATAACCGATCTACTCTCAGTTTGAATTAGGTAGTATTGTTTTTCTGTTTCTTTCATTTTTGTTTCTTATCAGGCATTCTGATTCTTCTTTTTTCAATACAAGTGGATATCTGCAAATCAACAAAGAATACATGTAGCTCTACAGAAAATCGTATTAAATTACATACTATAAACAATTAGGAGTGTCTGTGTTTTCACTGGAGTGTACATGGGCGTGTCACTGACTGCAATAGTGTTTCTTGGGTGTATTAGTGTGTGTCTTCATTGCAGTTTTTTTTCTGCAAATACCTATATCAGTGTGTGCATGGGTGTGTCAATTTCTACAACAGTATTTCCTTCCTTCTGTCACTGCTAACATTGATATGTTATTGCATGGGTGTACACTTCATTGTCTCAGTGTATGCATAAGTGTGTGTTTGGGTGTGTTAGATGCAATAGTGATGTGAGTGTCGGCATTTGTGCATGCTTGTGTATGTCAGTATATGCATCACTTTGTGTCTGGGTATCTTAGTGTATACATCGGTGTGTGCCTGGGTGTGTTATTTAATGTTATTTAATGCATTAGTGTCTCTCTGGATTTGTCAGTCTATATGTCACTGTATACCTGTATTCACAGGTAACTGCCTGGGTGTCATTGTCTGTTTCATTCTATAGCTTCCTGGGTATGTCAGAGTGTTCATGAGTATGATTCTGGTTGTCAGTGTACACATGAATATTATACACCTGGTATGTTACTGTCTGTATACGTGAGTGCCAGGGTATGTTTGTATCTGTATCAGTGTGTGCCTGGGTAAGTTTGAAGAAGACTTGTCTGGATAGGTGACTAGGTTCTGTCAGTACTTGACTACATATCTGACTCAACCGACGCCAACAACGCAGCCCTCAGCCTCACACAATTGATCACCAACTGGGCCGACAACCTCGCACCCCTCAGACGCATCCCAAGGCAGACCATCGCCAGAAAACCTCAAAGGTTCACAGACACCCTCAAGGAATAAAAAAAAACCTGCTGTACCCTCGAGAAAGCCTGGTGCAAAGACCACACTGCAAAAAACATGTCCACCCTCAAAAACAACACCCGCAAACACCATCAGATGATCCACACCACCAAGAGAACATCCTTCAAAGACAGACTGGATAAGAACACTCGCAACAGCAAAGAACTCCTTAACATCGTCAAAGAGCTCTCCAATCCCAACGCCAACTCGAACTCCATCACGCCCTCACAAGATCTCTGCAACTCCCTTGCTACCTTCTTCCATCGAAAGATCACCGACCTTCACGACAGCTTCAGCCCTCAGACCCAGCCTACCACCACGGATCCCACACCCCCAGCCGTCACCCTCAACGCCTGGACCCACATCAGCGCAGAAGAAACCAAAACTACTGTGAACACCATCCATTCCGGTGCCCCCTCGGACCCCTGCCCCCACTTCATCTTCAACAAAGCCGACGACATCATCGCCCCCCACCTCCAGACCATCATCAACAGCTCGTGTGCATCTGCCACCTTCCCCGAGAGCTGGAAACACGCGGAAGTGAACGCTCTCCTGAAGAAACCTACGGCAGACCCCAACGACCTGAAGAACTTCTGCCCCATCTCGCTCCTCCCCTTCCCGGCCAAAGTCATTGAGAAGTCCGTCAACAAGCAACTGACCAAATTCCTTGAAGACAACAACCTGCTCGACCCCTCCCAGTCCGGATTCCGAGCCAACCACAGCACTGAAACCGCCCTCATCGCAGTCACCGATGACCTCAGAACTCTGATGGACAATGGAGAAACAGCCACCCTCATCCTCCTCGACCTCTCGGCCTCCTTCGACACCGTCTGCCACCAAACCCTAATATCCCGCCTCCGCTCCACCGGTATCCAAGGACAGGCCCTGGACTGGATCACTCCTTTCCTCAATAACCGCTCCCAAAGAGTCTACCTCCCGCCGTTCCGCTCGGACCCCACCGAGATCATCTGCGGCGTCCCACAGGGATCCTCGCTCAGCCCGACTCTCTTCAATGTCTACATGAGCCCCCTCGCTGACATCGCACGCAAACACAACATCAACATCATCTCCTACGCCGACGACACCCAGGTGATACTTTCCCTCACCAAGGACCCTACCATCGCCAAAACCAACCTGCAGGACGGAATGAAAGACGTCGCTGAATGGATGAAACTCAGCCGTCTGAAACTGAACTCAGACAAAACGGAAGTCCTCATCCTCGGAAACACCCCGTCCACCTGGGACAACTCTTGGTGGACCACGGCCCTGGGCACCACACCTACCCCCTCAGACCACGCACGCAACCTCGGATTCATCCTGGACCCACTTCTCACCATGACCAAACAAGTCAACGCCGTTTCGTCTTCCTGCTTCCTCACTCTCCGCATGCTCCGAAAGATATTCCGCTGGGTCCCCGCCAACACCAGAAAAACTATGACCCACGCCCTTGTCACAAGCCGCCTGGACTACGGAAACACCCTATACGCAGGAACCACCACAAAACTCCAGAAACGTCTTCAGCGAATACAAAACGCCTCCACTCGCCTCATCCTCGACATACCCCGCAACAGCCACATCTCCACCCACATGAGACACCTGCACTGGCTACCCATCAACAAAAGGATCACCTTCAGGCTGCTCACCCACGCACACAAATCCCTCCACAACAAGGGACCCGAATACCTCAACCGTCGCCTCAGTTTCTACACGCCCACCCGTCAACTTCGCTCCGCCAACCTTGCACTCGCCGCCGTCCCTCGCATCCGCCGCACTACGGCAGGTGGGAAATCCTTCTCCTACCTGGCGGCCAAGACTTGGAACTCCCTCCCCGCCAACCTCAGGACCACCCAGGACCACCTCGCATTCCGGAGGCAGCTCAAGACCTGGCTCTTCGAGCAGCAGTAACCCCCTCCCCTAGCACCTTGAGACCCTCACGGGTGAGTAACGCGCTCTATAAATTTTATTGAGTGATTATTGATTGACTTAGTGTAACAGTCCCTCTATGAATGTGCCACCAGATATTTAAGTAAGTCAGAATATCACTGGCTCTTTTAGTAACTTTATGGATCTCTAAATGTATATGTATGTAAATGTATGAAAGGCTTACTGGCTGTGTTGGTGAGTAGAGGGGTATGTAACTGTGTTTGCAACTTGCTCTGATCTTGCTGAATACAGAACTCCTGTCTGGAAGTGTGTGAGAATGTATAAGTGCCTATTTTGCTCTCTGACTGGGTGTGTGAGTGGCTCTATGCTTTTGTAAATAGGTATGTGAGTTGCAGTATGGGTGGGAGCCTGTATACATATCTGGGCATAGGAGTCTGAAAGTGTATTTGTACGTCAGTGAAACTTAGAAGGGCATGTCTAACCTTTTAGACACAAAGCACCCTACCTACAATCTAGGGGTGAGTTATCAGTAGTAAAACAAGAGTTTAAGGCTTGTACACTCAGGTTCTTCAGTAGTAGGACCAAGCCATGTTTCTAGAACTAATTGTGTGGATGGGTGACTAGGTTGTGTCAGTACTTGACTACATAAGTAACTGAATGTATCATGCCCTCAATGTATATGCCTTCAGATGTTTAGGTAAGTATGCCGGTATATCACTGGTTTGTTTAGAAAGTGTATGGGTCTATAAATGTCTGTGTAAGTGACTGTATGAATGAGTTTCTCACTGTGCTGGTGAGTACAGGAGTATGTAACTGTGTATGTAGCTAGTTCTGATAGTGCTGGACACATAAATGTGGTTTCTGTGTGGGTGTGTGTAAATGTATAAGTGACTCTTTTGCTGTCTGACTTGGTATGTGAATGGTGCTATGCTTTTCCTAATACGTCTCTGAGTTACACTAAGGGTGGGAGACTGGATGTATAACTGGGCATATGTTTCTGTGAGTGCAAGTGAAACTCAGTGAAACTTAATAGCAGATGTCGTACCTTCTACGCACAAAGTACACTGCCCTACAGCCTAAATTCAACCTAGAGTAGGGATGACCTATATGTAGGTAAGTCTTTGCAAATGAGTTGTAAATGTCAAGGGAACCTGTCAGTAAAACTGAACACAGGGACTGTGAAGTAGTGGGCCCGAGACATGTTTAAAAGGCTACTTGTGTTGATGGGTGATTAGGTTGTGTCAGTGCTGGACTACATGTCTGAGTGGGTGTATCAGTCCCTCTACGGGCCTGCTACCAGAGAATGAAGTAAGTAAACTGGTATATCACTGCCTATTTTAGTAGCTGTTTAGGTCTCTACATGTATATGTAATGAGTTGTATGATTGCTTACCCCTGTGTTAATGAGGCTAGGAATTTGTGACTGTGTGTGCAACTGGCTCTAATACTGATGTATACATAACTACTGTTTGGGTGTGTGAGTGAATGTATAAGTGTCTCTGTCACTATTTTATTGAAGGTGTGAGTGCCTCTATCCTTTTTAAATAGGTATGAGACTTCCATTATGAGCAGGAGACAGGATATATGACTAGGTGTATGGGTCTGTAAGTGCATATGTAACTTAGTGAAAGTTAAAAGTTTAAGCACAAAACACCCTGCCTTATGGCTTGCACACAGCCCATCTGAGGGGTGACTTTTATCTTGCAAACACTGAGTTTAAGCGTTGGCATATGAGTTTTAAATGGCAAGTCGACTTGGCAATAAAAATGCACATAAAGGCTTTGCAGTAGTAGGTCTAAGCCATGTTTAAATGACTACTTCTCTGGATGGCTAACTATGTTGTGCCACTGCTTGACTACACATGTGACTGACTGTATCAGTCCCTCTATGGGTATGTCATCAGATGTTGAAGTAAGTATACCGGTATCTGATTGGCTTTTTACGTAACTCTATGGATATCTGAATGTGTATGCAAGTAGCTATATGACTCAAATACTACCTGTGTTATTGAGTATAGGAGTATGTCACTGTGTATACAACTGGCTTTGACAGTGCTCAGTACATAACCGCTGTCTATGTATGTGAGTGAATGTGTAACTGCCTCTTTCTATGTCTTACTGGGTGTTTAACAAAATGTATACGTGTCTCTGTCACTGTCTGACTGGATGTGTGAGTGGCTCAATACTTCTGCAAAGTTATATGAGTTGTAGTATGGGTGGGGGACTGGATGTATATACAGGTATAAGGGTGTGCAAATGCAAGTGTAACTTAGTGAAACTCAAAAGGAAATGTTTTACCTTTTAAGCACACAGCCCTCTGTTCTATGGTTTACCTGTAGTCTAGACTAGGGGTGACTTATCTGTAGTGAAAGGCGAGTTCAAGACGTAGAAATCAGGTTTTCTAATGCCAAATGATGCTGGCAGTAAAAGGGCATACAGAGCCTCTGCAATAGTAGACCGGATGCATGTTTAAAGGACTACTTGTCTGTTTGAAGGCTCGGTTGTGTAGGTACTTCACTACATATCTGAGTGAGTGTATCACTCTCTCTGTGGGTGTCCCACTAGATGATTAAGTAAGAATGCTGCTATATGACTGGCGCTTTTAGTAACTCTATGAGTCCCTAAATGTGTATGTAAGTGACTGTATGAAGTGCTTACTTATTGTGTTACTGAGTAAAGGGGTATGTAACTGTGTGTGCAACTGGCTCTGATACTGCTGGATACATAACTGCTGTGTGGGTGTGTGGGTGGATATATGTGCCTCTGTCCCCGTCTGACAGGGTCTGTGAGTGGTTCTATGCTTTTGAAAATATGCCTGTGAATTGTAGTTTGGTAGAAGACTGAGGGGGTGATTCCGACCCTGGCGGTAAAAACCGACAGGGCCGGGGTCCGCGGGAGCACCGCCAACAGGCTGGCGGTGCTCCTTTTGGCATTCTGACTGTGGCGGTACAGCCGCGGCCAGAAACGGAAAGTCGGCGGTGTACCGCCGACTTTCCGCTGCCCAGGGGAATCCTCAAGCTGCGCCGCCATGGGGATTCCGACCCCCATACCGCCATCCTGTTCCGGGCGGTTTCAGCCGCCAGGAACAGGATGGCGGTATGGGGTGATGTGGGGCCCCTGGGGGCCCCTACAGTGCCCATGCCAATGGCATGGGCACTGCAGGGGCCCCCGTAAGAGGGCCCCACTTAGAATTTCAGTGTGTGCTTAGCAGACACTGAAATTCGCGACGGGTGCAACTGCACCCGTCGCACCCCTTCCACTCCGCCGGTTCCATTCGGAACCGGCTTCCTCGTGGAAGGGTGTTTCCCGCTGGGCTGGCGGGCGGCCTTTTGGCGGTCGCCCGCCAGCCCAGCGGGAAACCCAGAATGACCGCCGCGGTCTTTTGACCGCGGTACGGTCTTCTGGCGGTTCCCTCTTGGCGGGCGGCGGGAATGACCCCCTGAATGTCTAACTAGGTGTAAAGGGTCTATTAGTGCATATGTAACTCAGTGAAACTTAAACACACATTTAAGCACAAAGCACCCTGCCCTATTTCCTACATAGAGCCTACCTATTGGTGACGTACATGTAATAACAGGAGAGTTTAAGGCTTGGCAAACGTTTCTAAATGCCAAGTTGACCTGGCAATAAAACTGCACACACAGGCTCTGCAGTAGTAGGCCCGAGCCATGTTTAAGGAAGTACTTATCTGAATGGGTTACAAAGCTGTGTCAGTACTTGAGTATCTGAGTGAGTGAATAAGTCCCTCTTTCGGTGTGCACAAGATGTTTACATAGGTATAGTAGTATATGACTGGCTTGTTTAGAAACTCTGTGCGTATCTAAATGGCTGTATGAATGGTTCACTGGCTCTGTTAGAAAGTATAAGGGTTTGAAAACTGTGTAATCAACTGGATCTAATAGTGCTGGATATATAACTGCTGAATAGGTGCATGAGTGAATGTGTGAGAGCCTTTTTTGCTGTCTGACTGGGATTGTGAGTGTTTTTGTAAATAGGTATGTGAGTTGGAATATGGGTGGAAGACCAAATGCATAAGTGGAGGTATGGGTCTGTTGGACCTGGCCCTTTTGGCAGGTTCATCCCCAGACTTTTTGCCTCCTTCCTCCTATTTTTTCTGACCTTTCGCTGATGGCTCTAGGACTCTGAGCACTTTATCACTGCTGACTAGTGCTAAAGTGCAGGTGCTCTCCCTTCTAAATTTGGTATGATTGTCCTATTTAATTTACCTGTAAGTCCCTTGTACAGTGGAATCCCTGTATCCAGGGTCTGTAAATTAAATGCTACTAGTGGGCCTGCAGCGCTGCTTGCGCCACCTACTGAAAGAGCCTTTCAAACCTTTCTCAGGCCTGCTAGCGCAAGGCATGCATCCACTGTTTTCTGCCACAGGGACCTGCCATTGAAATTTACTTGCCAGGCCACGTACACCCTTTTACTACATATAAGTCACTCCTAAGGTAGGCCCTAGCTAGCCCTATGGGCAGGATGCTATGTATGTGGAAGGTAGGACATGTGCCTGGTTGCGTGGCCTGTCCTGGTAGTGACAAACAGCATTTTTGGTTTCTCACTGCTGTGAGTACTACCTTCTCATAGGATTGCACTGAAAATGGTCTGCCTTATGTGGAGTGGGTATTGTCTGATTTATGAAGGGTAGCGTAGGCATGTTTGGTATGGTTGTAATGGTAGTGAGAAATGCTGCTCAGTAGTGTACGTGGATTTTTTATCACTATTACAGAAATGCCACTTCTAGAAAGTGAGCATTTTTCTGTGCTTATGACTTTGGTGTTTTGCAGCTTGACACCAATCCACATCTGGGCAGAGTGACAGTTGGGCTTTGTATATACTTTTCAGACAGCTTGTACACAGGGATGGTGGAGGTATCACAGAGGTGCATCTGCATTTTGAATAGTCTTCCTGGGCTGAGAGAAGGGGGAGGCGGGGCACATAACATCTGTAAAGGCTGTGCCCTGGCCTCACACAAAAGGGTTGTTTACCCCCAACTGATGTTTGGAGCCTGTGCTGGAGGAGAGACAGGGCACTCCCAGAACCAGTTGTTACTGGCTAGAACCTCCTCTCCCCTTCTTTATTAACACACTGCAAAAACTGAGTATAAATACAGGGGATTTTTTTGGAACTGATCTTACTTGTAACCAGACACAGAATGCTGCTGCAGGGTCTCACCAGGAATCGCCTGGGACTGCTGCTGCTGTGCTGACCTACGATCTGCCTGGTCACTTGGAGGAACTGCCAACTGCCTGTGAACCCTTTGTGTGGGCCTGCTGCTGGACCCTGTTGCCCTGTGTTCCCTTTTCCTGCAATAGCGCCTGGAAGAGTGCTTTCTACATATTAAAAAGTGCTTTGGGAGCACTTTTCGTTGGTGCAATTTAGCACCCTTGGTGTGCTTTTCATTTGATTTGTCTTGCACTCTGGAAGCATGTTGTGGTGGCAGAAATTGGTTGCAGCGCTCGTGAAGCACTTTGCCGCTGCCCGATATCACCGCTGTGACCGGGCACTGTCAAGTTTAAGCACACCGGAGACACGCTGCCCCTGGGACCCTCAGGGCACCACTAAAGTGAGGAAAGGAGCAAGCGCACTCCTAGAGTGCCCCAGAGGTGAAGCACCCTCTGAGAAGTACCACAGGGGCACAAGTATGCATCTACTTTGGTGCCAGCTCACCTCCACGATCTGGACAGGCTTAATTTCTTCTTTTCTAATCATTCTGCTTTTCCTTATTTTCATCTCACACCGTCTATTTACATTCCCTTTTACTTCTTATCAACATGCTACTCACTTTCATTCACCTTATATACACTCATGTCTTTTCTAACACATTTAAAAAAAAAATACATTTTAATTCGCTCACCTGTCATGTGCGTTTGTTGGTCTTTATGTTTATCTCTCAGTATGAGTTAGAATTTCTTCTCACTGATAAGATGCAAAAACAAAGCACAAGAATGGTACACCACTCTCATTCAAGGCAGCCATTAATGGAAAACTTTTCAACATTGCTTTAAAGGTTACTCAATCAGAGAAACAATCACAATCTCCCTTTCATATTTAACGTATGTTATACCAGTCAGTCAAAATGTATTTAAGCAAAATGCCATAAAAGCACAAAAAGCTTTATACAAATCAGAGATTAAAATACATATAAAAATATACAAGGCATCATTTACAAAACATTTCAGCAGCATAGCCCACATCCAGATCTAATCACACTACCAATACAGCAGGATCATATTGGCCCCTGAAAGCAATATCCAATCTCATAAGATTTAAAAAATAATACATTGGTACCCTTCAATTTTATGTGGAATTATAGCAACCTTAAAATGCGGAACATTTACCTAAATTATGTAAACAGTATAACTTGTTTAAAATCACTAAAATATACAGAATAAAGTGACAAATGCACACTTATATCACAAATCACAAATTCGTTTTAGAATCATATCCATTTCCAAATTAGAACTGTTGTACAACTATATCAACCAATTCATATTGTTTCCTGATAGCAATGGTAGATCTGATAAAATTTAATACAGGATAACAGATTAGAATTTCTGACAATTTTTGAACATGGATCATAGCATCCTTATAATGTATGAACTTTAATTTACGTAAAAGAGGCAATATAAAAGCATGTCTAGGGGAAGTATAAAGTTTACAAAATAGAAAAAAGTGACATGTGCTCTGCTGAGATCTGGCATCACAGGGGCAAGGTGGAAGCTCTTTTTGCCAACTCTATAGTGAATTAAATTTGATCTAAATAATGTTAAGAAGGAACATTTTAATAGACTCAAGAACCAAGTTAAATAGGGCTCCATGGTAATCACGGTTGAAATCTGGACAAAAGGTTCAAAAGTTTTCAAATTCTGGGCACTATGAAGTCTAAGGTTCAGGGTGTATTCAAAATGCCATTGTTTCACCATCTACTCAGCATTTATTGGCAAAGACTCTTGATTTGTAAACATATTCTTGAGCCCCAACTTTTGAAAAAATGTTTGCAAATATGAAAACCATTGGATTTTATTTGATTTGGCCAAATTTAAACAATCAGCCATACAGTCTTGAATCAGGCCAGCTGCAGGGTTTCTCCAGCATCTAAGCCACAACAAGAGTGGGGCAACAGCAATCAGATCTTCTATATATCGGAAACCCAATTCCTCATGGCAGATGACCTTTGCTACGTTCTTTGGTACAATCAATAATCTGTGGGCAAATGTATTCTCAACACGTTGAAGTAAACCTGCTTTGGCGTAACCCATATGCCCGCCCCGTATGTAGCTGCTGATATACACTTTGATTTGTAGAGTGTAATGATCTACGATATTGGTCTGTGTCCCAATTTGCGGGCAAAGCAAAATATTGCTTCTATATTTCTCACCAGTTGCTGGGTCTTAAATTTAAGATCGACATTACATAGCAGAGAAGAACTCACGTACATTCCTAAATAACAAAAGTCTTTCACCTTATTAATGATATTACCTCCCATGGGGAATTATTTGGACCTTGTATTTCGAGAGGCCGCACATCATTACATACATCTTTGAGAAATTTACTTTCAAATCAAGGTCTTGTATGAAAGTTAAAAAAAAGATCCAGCAGGCCTTGAAGACTGTTAGCTGTGTGCACAATTAATAGAGCATCGTCAGCATATAATAAAACTGGGAGCTGTCTCTGTCCCATCTTGGGGAAATCTTTCCCATATTTTATTAAAAAATCATAGAGCCCATCACTATATATCAAAAACTAAAATGGGTCTAAAATACAACCTTACCCTACTCCTCGTCTTGATGGAATAGGGGGGTTCTCTCACCATGCAATCCAAACTGAACTGAGACCATTAAATCTGTATGTAAACACTTTATCAACTCCAACATATTCAGATCGATCTGCAAAGTTTCCATAATTTGCCAAAGTTTCTCTCTATTTACCTAATCGAAAGCACTTGAAAGATCAATAAATGCCATATGAATGGATTATTTTTTAGCAATTACATATTTGCTGAGAACAAGATGCAAATTTAGTGCTTGTTCTACTGTGCCTACGCCAGGCCTAAAGCCATATTGAATTAGGGAGAGAATCTTGGCTTCCGTCACCCAATCTTCCAGCTGTGATAAGATCACATTCCCTAATATTTTAGCCATTGAATCTATAAGGGAGAATGGCCTATAGCAAGTAGGATCTTGTCTTTTGCCCCTTTTAAAGATAGGGATAATAGTAGCCAACTTCCACAAAAATTTTGGGGGTGATTCTAAGTCTGGCGGGCGGCGGAGGCCGCCCGCCAGACTTCCCCCTCCAAAATACCGCTCCGCGGTCGAAAGACCGCTGAGGGTATTTTGGGTTTTGCACTGGGCTGGCGGGCGACTGCCAAAAGGCCACCCGCCAGCCCAGTGCAAAACACCCTTCCCACGAGGACGCCGGCTCAGAATTGAGCCGGCGGAGTGGGAAGGTGCGACGGGTGCAGTGGCACCCGTCGCGTATTTCAGTGTCTGCAAAGCAGACACTGAAATACAAAGTGGGGCCCTCTTACGGGGGCCCATGCAGTGCCCATGCTATTGGCATGGGCACTGCAGGGGCCCCCAGGGGCCCCACGACACCCCATACCGCCATCCTGTTCCTGGCGGGCGAACCGCCAGGAACAGGATGGCGGTATGGGGTGTCAGAATCCTCCATGGCGGCGCAGCGAGCTGCGCCGCCATTGAGGATTCATTTGGGCAGCGGAAAACCGGCGGGAGACCGCTGGTTTTCCGCATCTGACCGTGGCCAAACCGCCGCGGTCAGAATGCCCTGCGGGGCACCGCCAGCCTGTTGGCGGTGCTCCCGCCAACCCTGGCCGCCGGGGTCAGAATGACCCCCATAATGTTACTCTTTACTACACTTCTTAGCACATTTGTAGTTAGCGGACCCCAGAAATTTGGCATAGATTTAAAGATGTCTACCAGGACCCCGTCTGGTCCAGTTTTCTTTCCTGGCCTGGAACGGTTTATTGCTGAAATAACCTTATAAAGGTCAATGGAAATATCTAGAATGTTCAAATTAGATTCTCAGATTTCTGCTTGATACTTTCATCCCCCTGATTTGGTAAATCAATTCCAGAATGAAATACCCTTGTAAAATGATTCATCCAAACAGTTTCTAGAATCAAACAATAGTCATCTCTAGTGTAACTATCAGAAAAATACGGGTGATTTACCACCTTCCAGAATGTTGACGTATCCCTCAATTCTGTAGCTGCCAGAAGTTCTTCCCACACTTCAGTTCTAATTTCCAATTTCCTCTCTTCTAGCGTTGCCTTATATTGACCCCTTGCCATTTTAACTAGATCGTGGGAAAAGGGAATAGTTCTGAGAGCTTTTTTTTAGGGTTTTTATGAGCAGCTGTACATGCAGGGTTGAACCATCAGTGAGCCACTGGACCCGAAGAGATCCTGTCAGTTATCAGTGCAGCAGAAATGGCATTACATAGATGTTCATATTCTTGGACTATAAGATCATGGGTTGACTGATGTGACAGACAAATATTAATGGAGTCTAGCTTTGACCTTATAGTTTTGTGATTAAAGGCATTTGGATCTACCTTTTCCCATTTCATGCATGCACCAGAATTTTTATTGAATGCAGATTTTCTTCTCACGTCCCCATCTTTTGGGGCCAATTTAAAACTGTAAACTTCGCACTTGTATAGCACACTACTCACCTGTTAGGGTCTCAAGGTACTATATGCATACCGCTGTGGAACCCCTCCTGGCTTTTTCCTGTGAGGTGCCCACTCTTGGACAGACCCAGGGTGAAACCAGGCATCCAAGAGCTGTGAGAGCTGTTGTGGAGATTAAGCAAGCTATTGCCCAGAGTTACAGAGTGGGACCCATTAATTAGATTAGGCACAAAGGCAAGAATAAACTGGTCCAAGGGAATGGAGCCCAAGACCCGCTGTGGTGGGAATTGAACTTTGGTCCTGGGCCAGATCTCTGCATCAGGGTCTGCCACTCTAACCATTGTCCCACACTTCTCCACTTCTTTGATGTGAAAAGCTAAATCAATACATAGGGGATTATGATCACTGGCGCAATGGGGTATTATCTTGAAGTCAAGAATTAAACGAAAATCTAAAGAGCTAATAAGAATTAAGTCAATAATACTCCCTTTCAAATTCCCTGTGAATGTGGGAATTTTTTGAGTATTTGCAGACGCTTTTCCCCTTGCATATACAATATCATACCATTTCTGGCTGGTTACTATAGTTACCTTCCCAACACTCCTCAAAAGATATCCCAATTTGATAGGGGTACTGGCAGGATCTGTGGATCAACTGCGGAGCTGATTGTGGCCTCCGTATAACTTTATGGTGAATCCACGCAGGAGTACAAAATTCATGTTCGTTATCTGTTCCCAAACAATCTCATTTATACTCCTATTTGCAAAAATAAATATATTTATAACCAATTACACTTTATAATCAATTTATTGCACTATAATTGTGAATGCAAATTCACAGCCTAGTATTTTTCATCCTCTTCCCTCATGCTCCTGTAGCTGCTTTACCATGGTAACATATTTTGAAACATTTTCGGCTAGCAGTATGTCACAGTTTCTGAGAGCAGCATGCCTACTTCTAAACAACATGTAACAGGTATGGTTGAATGTTTGAAATAATAAACATATCCCAAGCACCAATACCTTTTCTATTTTCTCCACAGTCAATCCAATATCTACTTACTTTTCTCAGAATATAACTACCTAGTTGTATGCACCAATATATTAACAACAATCAGTCAAATGTCTTCTTTCGAATTGTAACTAGTATCCTCCATTTCAACTGCTTTTCATTTCCAAAACTGCAACCTTGTCCTGAGTGTTGCTCCAGCTTACCTCCAAAATGCTCAAAGTGTGTATTGTGGGCCATAGTTTTGTGTTTTGGGCCAGAGAGAGTGCTATAAAGAGTGGCATTAACTGGGACCTCGATTTGTCTAATGTGGATATCACTTGGGTTGGCCAGAGAGGGTTAAAGTGGCATCAGTTGCTGCTTTTGGTTAAAAGCATTATGGATTGCCAACAACTAGACCTCATGATTGTGCACTGTGGTAGCAATGACCTGGGGTTTCACTGGAAGTCCTAATGAAAGATACCTTTGGAAAATCAATGGCACTTTTCACAAACATGACATTAGGTTTTTTTCTGAGTTGTGTCAAAGGCAGAAGTGGGGTGGGAATGGACAGGTGGAGTCTGTCCAAAAATAGCCAAATCCAGGAAACGTGTTAATACAACTGCTTCTGCATTTCTCAGAGACCATAACACGGGCTCTATATACCAAAATGTTTTACAATTTGATATGGATGGTTTGTATAGAAATGATGAGGTCATCTGACAAAGCCATTCCAGGTTCCTCCAGAACTTGAAAGACTGCATCCTGTTTCATGTGTACTTATCACCTACACACCATACAAAACAAAGGTTGAGCCAATCCTTATAATATTTAATTATTTTTGTTAATTCCTATTTTTTTAAGCCTCATTCGGATCCACCTGCGGATTTACACGGGGCTGTTCTGAGTCCTGCGGGTGGATCCGTGGATTTTGGAAATTGTTAAAAAAAGGTTTATACTTATTTTCGGCCCACTACTTGCTAATTTACACATCTAAATCAACTCCGTGGGTTCCAGGAACCTGTACCCTGACCTCATCACATCCATTTCAGCCCACATGAAAGCCCTCTGGACCATTTTCCGATAAAACAAAATGTCGGCCGCATCTTCCCCACCCGGTTGTGGCCAGCCATGAGTGTGAGAGTGTCTGTCTGGGTGTGAGAGTGGGTGTGGGAGGGTGTGTCTGGGTGTGAGAGTGGGTGTGAGAGGGTGTGTCTGGGTGTGAGATTGGCTGTGAGAGTGTCTATCTGGTAGTGAAAGTGGCTGTGAGAGTGTCTATCTGGTAGTGAAAGTGGCTGTGAGAGCGTCTATGTGGGTGATAGAGTGGGTGTGACAGTGTGTGTCAGGGTGTGAGAGTGTCTGTCTAGGTGTGAGAGGGTGTGAGATTGTCTGTTTAGGTGTAAGAGAGTGTGAGAGTGTCTGGATGTGAGAGTGGGTGTGGGATTGTGTATCTGAGTGTGAGAGTGGTTCTAATGGTGTGTGTCTGGAGATGAGAGTGGGTGTGAGTGTTTCATTATGGGTGTGAAAGTGGCTGTGATAATGTCTATTTGGGTTTGAGAGTCAGTGTGAGAGTGTCTGTCTGGGTGTGAGAGTGGATGTGACAATGTCTGCCTGGGTGTGACAGTGGGTGTAACAGTGTGTGCCCTGGTGTGAGATTGTCTGGCTGGGCGTGAGAGTGTCTATCTGGGTGTGACAGTGTCTGTGTGTTGTGCATGAGTGGATGTAAGAGTGTCTATCTGGGTCTTTGACTGCATGTTCGAGTGTGTGTGTGGGTGTGTGAGCCGATGTTAGAGTGTCTGTCTGGGTATGACAGTGGGTGTGACAGTGTGTGCCTGCTTGTGAGAGTTGATGTGAAAGTGTTTGTCTGGGTGTTAGAGTGGGTGTGAAAGTGTCTGTCTTGGTGTGAGAGTTGGTGTGCAAGGGTGTGTCTAGGTATGAGAGACTGAGTGTGAGAGTGTCTGTCAGGTGTGAAAGTGGGTGGGGGCGGGTGTGTTTGGGTGTGAGAATGGGTGAGAAAGTGTCTGTCTGGGCATGAGAGTGGGTATAAGAGTGTCTATGTGGGTATGAGAGTCGGTGTGAGAATGTATGGCTGTGAGAGTGTCAGTCTGGGTGTGAGAGTGGATGTGAGAGGGTGTGTCTGGGTGTGAGACTGTCTATTTGGGTATGAGATTAGGTGTGAGAGTGTCTGTCTAGGTGTGAGAGTGGTTGTAAGAATACCTATGTCCCGGTGTGAGAGTGTCTGTCTGGGTGTGAGAGTGGGTGTGAGACTGTATGGGTGTAAGAGAGAGTTTGAGAGTGTCTCAGTGTGACAGTATGTGTCTGAGTGTGAGAGTGGATGTGGGAGTGTCTGGGTGTGGGAGTGTCGGTCTGCATGTGAGAGTGGGTGTGAGAGGGTGTGTCTGGGTGTGAGAGTGGGTGTGAGAGTCTGTCTCAATGTGAGGGTGTCTGAGACTGGGTGTGAGAGTATCTATGTGAGTGTGAGGGTAGGTGTGAAATTGAGTGTGGGTGGGACAGTGTGTCTCTGGGTGTGAGAGTAGGTGTGAGAGTGTCTGTTGGGGTATGAGAGTGGGAGAGTGGGTGTAAGTGTCTGGTGTGAGTGTGTGCAAGAGGCAAGAGTGTCTCTCTCTCTATACATATATATTTAAGTATATATTAATATATATATATAGATATATATATCTATATATATTTATATATATATGTGTATATATACATATATATATATATATATATATATATATATATATATATATATATATATATATATATATATATATATATATATATATATATATATATATATCTTTGTACAACACGCTCCATTAAGGGGCCACAGACCCTGACAGGACAGCCTCCGCATAAGGGCGAAGCATCCCATCTTAACATAGAACAAAAATAGCTAAGGCACCAGTTTGGGATCCATCCAAACACTTTATTCCAGAGTGAACAACAACTCTCCTTTTTAGAAAAAGGAGAGTTGTTGTTCACTCTGGAATAAAGTGTTTGGATGGATCCCAAACTGGTGCCTTAGCTATTTTTGTTCTATATATATATATATATATATATATATATATAGTCGTGCTCCAGCAAGGAACCCCGCACTGTGGAGGGCAGAGTGCGCAGGAAGGCGGAGCAAGCCTCCCACTCAACATACAACTCCAAGCAAAGTCCCTCTTATCCAACCTGCAAATAGACCAAGACAGGGACTCCCATCAGATGTTAGGCATGGTGGCACTCAAAGTACATATGCAGTTCATTGTTGTTGTGCCCAGCACGTATTGGCAAGGAAACGGGCAACAGATGACACTTCTACATCAACAATCACAGGAAATAAATGACTAGTACACTATAGCTGACAGCTATACTGGGCTAAACACTAAATTTTCAACTGTTAGGAAAGGCTAATGTACACAAGTTGGCTCAAGCTACAGGTAGAAGAAGAAAAGATTCACCGTACATAGTTCATTGCTGGAATTACATCTGGTCAGGAGATTGCAGGACACACAGCACACTACAGGCCTGTTCATAGGAGATGTTAACCGAACAACCTATATTGAGAACACGTCAGGATTGAGACTAGTAACACTGTTTCTGACATGCAATCTGACTCCTATCACAACCCACACATAGGGATAGGTACTGGGCAGTTTTACTGATGTACCTGGCCAGGAGAAGCATTGACATCAATCAAGTGGAAACATAACACCTACTGCTACACATACAATATAAGTGTATGTCACTGGAAGTAGTGATTGATCAGCTCAGTCCTAGAGTCAGTTGCACCATCGTCATTTGCCTCCTCATCACTTTGTATGTCACCATCACCAGCCACTGGTCCAGCTGCCTTCTCATCATCAGCCAGGAATATGATTTGATGTCTCAGGGCTAGATTGTGGAACATGCAGCAGGCAACTATGATATTCCATTCCTTTTGTGGAGTGTGGAGGAGGGCACCTCCAGAGGCATGCAGACACAGGAATCTTGCCTTCAGTAGACCAAATGTTCTTTTTTTTGCATGCCTCGTCCTGCTGTGGGCCTCACTGAAACAGTGTTCCCCTCTATGTGGCATGGTACATCACTGGTGTTAACAGTCAGGGAGGGCTATAATAGCCTGAGTCACCTGTGTGAATAAAGGTAGGACCTGTTACCATTCAGTACAGCCACAGGGAAGATTGTGAAGATAGGTGCCACAGCAGAGACACATATCGAAATGCATACATAAGAATGAGCCAAGCCCTCTCTCTCTATAGTTGTGCCATCATGTGTGGGACATTGCTGTTCTTCAGAATGTAGGAGTCATGGACAGATTCTGGAAACTTGGCTGCCACTTGGGAAATGTACTGGTCTGCCACCTGGACATTTATGAAGTGATAGTTTTTCCTGTTCATGTACACTTGTTTGTTTGCACTGGGAGGGACCAAGGCAATATGGGTGCCATCAATGGCCCCTATCTCATGAGGGATGTGTCCAATATCATAGAAGTCTGCCTTCATAGTGGGCAAATCCGCAGGTTGTGGGAACCTGATGTAGCTGTCCAGGTGTTTCAGAAAAGCACACAATACATCCTTCAACACTAGACTGAACATGGGATGTGACATCCCTGTTGCCAAGCCCACTGTAACCTGAAAGGACCCTATGGCAAGAAAGTGTAGCACTGGCAGGACTTGTACTGTGGGAGGAATGGCATAGGGATTACATATGGCAGGTAATAGAGCTGACACCAGCTGTGTAAATAGATCCATGAAGGTCAAACGATTCAGTCTGGATGATGTGCGTCTCTTCTACGGTAGCTAGGTTGACTAGCGGATAACACACTGGTGCATTTCTAAATCTCCCCATGACAAGGTATGTAAGATAGAGAGGAGAGAATGTACAATTTGATAAGCACTCCACACATGTTATCAGAACAATTTCTTGTGGTACATACCAAACACTGTCGACATGCCTGCACAGTTGACACATACTATATTGGACATGCAGAAGTGCCATATTAAGCATCCATGCTGCCCATTGCTGGCCCTGTACAATAGTTAGTGGAACACAAAACATGTATAATGTTGTGTGCACAGATGGGTCCTGCACAGACCATGTATGTACTAATGCCTGTGACCAATATGGTTACACTGCCTATGAGGCACCAAGCAGCAGGACATGCACTTCATGTGACATCCACCCATATAACAGCATTGTGCCATGAATGTCACATGTAGGAGTGAAACCATAATGGCAGAACATAGCCACTAACTAACATGACACACTTATTTTTCTGCAACAAGCCATTAACTGTTCATAAAATGGCAGCCGCATGTACCTGCTTGCTCTTGACAGATGGAAGTGACTTAAGTCTGCCGGTGTAAGTCCTCATGGCGGTAAGCTGTCGCAACTACCATGTAATTTCTCATTGGTCTACATTGCTGCCAATGAGGGACTGGGGCCAATGATGATCGCCGTCGGTGGTGACGATCATGTAAGAGGTGGTCGTGACTACAATTTTCTGACGCCTAGCTCACTTGACTCCGACACTCCTGCAAGCAAGACCTCCATGACGTGAGCTGCTGTGTACTGTCTCAGGGAGCCATCATGCCACATCCTGCAAATGATAGGGCACGAGCCTTCACCCAAGAAGAGCTTGAGAAGCTGGTTGAAAGGGTCCTACCCCTGTGTGGACAGCTGTATGGGGCACCAGAGGAGCAGGTGAGCCCAATGCCATTGCTCTGTGTGATAGGGGTGTGTGTCATGGTGAATGGCATAGGGATACCGGCCAGGGACTGCATGCATGCAGGGTGCATGGATTTAAGGCGTGTGAACCGTTACGATGGATTTATGTGGGCAGTTGGTGTATCTGATGTGTGTAGTCCACTGCTGTTGATGTGGTGCCAGCCTTCATTACTTTCTCATTCTGTCTGTGTCACCCATCCAGGTCAGCGCCCACCAGAAGAAGGGGATTTAGTGTGCCATCGGCAAGCAAGTGCGGACCTTGGGGGCCCATAGCAGAAAGCGGTGGGAGGACCCGAGATTCTGGGCCCAGAAGACAGCAGAGGCCCAGCTGGGGATGGCATCCAAACGAGAGAGGGGTGCCTGTCAGACCCTGAGCCCCCTAATGACTGGCATTTTGGCAGTGGCCTATACTGAGGTTGATGGGCATTATGAGGGCAGCACAGCAGCCACAAGGGGGTGAGTGCTGATAGTATCCTTAAACTTGTCAGGCCTTAAATGGGATTGGGTGGCTTACTGCTGGGAATATATGATTGTGGTCAATGCTACGTGCACATCGACAATGGGAAATGGGTATCAGTCACCTAGGCAGAGTATCTTTTGTAGATGTGTGACCATACCATGCTGTCAGTGGATGTACATTTCCCATTTCCATTCCAGTCCATGTCTGTTATGTGCACATGTGATGTCCTATGGCAATTAAAGTGTGGCTTGGGCAATAGGTAGTGTCAGAATTGGAGTGGCATTGGTATGGCATGACACATTGCGTATTCATGTGATGACCATTTCCAATCTAGAATCCTCAAGCTGGCTTCTGTGGTAATGGGTTGCATAGTTGTAGTACAAGCTGTGGTATTTGTCCATGTGTGCCACATGAGAGCACATTATTCCCCTCTAAGATGTATGTTGTCTGGGCTCAGTGACAGGGTTTGCCATTTGTCAAATGGTGTTTGTATGTGGCTGTAGTTGTCATGGTGCATAGTCCAACTACTGTTCCTGCATGTGTGGTGGCATTGGAATTGGTCCATGATGTGGTATGTATGTTCCAGGGGTACATATGTTGTCACACTCCACTCAATGGATGTGTGATATGTGGTACATTGCCCAAGGTTGATGCAGTGAGCAGTATGCTGAGTAGTGATGTATGTTTTGGGGGTCAGCTGCTCTGACTATGGCATAGGGTCTGACTGGTGAAATGGGTGTGCCACAGATTCACATGGTACACCTCAGATGTGAACTGCTGCCGTGTGTGACTTGTATTGGCAGGACCCAAGTAGTACTCCATTTTGCAATTACTGTACTGAGTGGGCAGGGAGGTTATATGACAGCTAGATGCATTGTGGTCTGTGAGTGGAGTTTTCTACAGTGTAATTTACATGTTACAGTGGACAGAGAGTAATCAGGTGTTGTAACTGTAGAGGCCTGAAGTGTTGTGTTCTGTCAGCTGTCCATCCAATGGGTGAAGGTGAACTGAGAGATTAGATCTGTATTCAGCCATACTATAGATACAGCATCAGGGCATGATGTGCCCGCTAGTATGCCGTTGGTTTGCGTTAATGGGAATGACTCTAGTAGTACAGTTCTACTTAGATATTGTTGTAGGTGTGAGTGTTAGCATACATGTGTGGGTAGTAGTGAAATCTAATGACATAATGTTGGTTATATGTATTGCCATATGCAATTGCCTAGCCGTGATATGTAATGTAAGAGATGCAAATGTTCATATGTGTCTGTGGGAGGTATGTTTTGACCCTTTCCATCCTTTCTTTCTCTTTCTCCCTCCCTCTCTCTCTTTCTCTTTCTTTGTGTGCATCAGCAGCATCAGTCGAAGGAGAAGGGGCACAGGCGAATGGCAGCCCACGTCCCACGGGACGGAGGAAGATGGTACCATTTAGGCTGAGGGACCAGTGGGATGAGGGTGAGGGGAGTGCCATGGGGGAGACTGGATCTACCAGCTTATCTTTGGGATTATCCTCCGGTGGACACTCTCTGGTGGTGGCGGACCCATCTGGAAGCACCCCAGCACCATCATTGTCCGCCACATCCCTGTCTAGCATCGCCCTCCCTGTAGCTCCCCACACAGTTGCCTGTGCCCACTCACCCAGGAGGGTGGGCATCTTCTTCACCCCAGGCACCTCTACCTCTGCCCCTGACAGCTCTGCTGCCCTCAGTGAAGAGGCTATTGACCTCCTGTGGTCCATCTCTGTGGGTCAGTCCACTATCATGAATGCCATCCAGGGACGGACGACTTAAGCCCAACAGAGCAATGCATTCCTGGAAGGTATTCATGGTGCCCTGGCTGGCCTTGAGAGATCCTTTCTGGCTCTGGCCTCCTCGCTGATGGCAGCCAGTGTCCCTTTGTCTACCATCCCCCCTCCACCTACCTCTTTCCAATCGCAAATGAACTGAATTGCAAGAGCTATCAAACTTTTGAGGGTCAAATGGTTACAATTGATGACATAATTACTTGCAACGTGGACCATGAAATATATGTCCTAAAATGTGGATGCAACAAGCTCTATGTGGGGAATACAAATAAGAAATTGAAAATAAGAATTTTACAGCATAAGAAGGGAATCAGTAATGGAGATAAGAATTACCCCATGGCTTGCCACTTTGGGCATTATCTTGAGCCTTCACTGACAACTTTCAGATACTATGGAATTAAACACATTAGGACTCCTATAAGAGGTTGTGATATAGAGGAGAAATTACGAAGACAAGAATTGCAACTTATTTTGTCTCAAGGGACGGATGCCCCATGGGTCACAACTCAGATGCTGAACTATATGTTCATTTATAATTTGACACCTCTGCTTATTGGGTGTCTTTCTGCTTTAGATCCTCTGTAATAGAGCTTGATAAATTGTGTATGATTATAACCATAGATATGCTTCTTCCTTTTCTCAGTTCAGATGCATAGGAATCTTTTGGTATGTGATGAACTATGAATTATTAGAGATGTATCAGAGCACTTTATAAAGCACCTTATCCTCTTATGCCTTTGTATTGACTCTTCTATCCCCTAATAGGAAGGTTTATGAAAGTTTGGGATTTGTAAGGAATTATAAATTATGAGGGACATAATTGTTTGCTAATGGATGTACTGCTAAAGATAAATTTACTTTAAAAAAATTAATAGGAATTTGAACATATACTTTTCAGTTACAAGACTGTTACATCGATTAAGCACCCTGGACTAATATGCATTTTAGGTAAACGTATAGGCCCTCATTATGACCCTGGCGGCCACGGTGGCAGTTTCACCGCCGACTGGCTGGTGGTGAAGACCGCCACATTATGAGTGTGCCACATCCCCACTTGTACCGCCAGGGCGGTTGGAGCCACCGGGACAGAGATTAGCACCTCCGACATGGCAGTCCATTATGATCGCTGGCGGTATTCACAGCCGCTTTCTACAGGGTTTCCTGCGGCGGTAGTACCTCTTCCATGCCCTGGACTTTATTAGGTGGCTAGTGGACGAGTGCAGGAAAGTACCCTCTTTATGCCATGGTTACCCCTATTTTCTGCCTGATGTTAGTGTGCTTGACTGTGTTCACTGGAATCCTGCTAAGCAGGACCTCAGTGATTATGCTCTTGCTCCTCTAAATTTGGTTGTTGCATACTGGTAACCCAGTATTTCACCCACAGTTGGCATACTGGTGCCCACTTATAAGTCCCTAGTATATAGTATTAGGTACCCAGAGCACCTGGGCTTCAGAGGATCACTATGTGCTGCAGAATATATTTTGCCATCCATAGGGAGCCCATGCAAAGGCTTCTGCAGGGCTGCCATTGCAGCCTGTGTGAAAAGGTGCATGCACCCTTTCACTGCCATTTACACTGCACCAGGCTACTTATAAGTCATCCCTATAGCAGGCCTTCCAGGCTGAGGGCCGGGTGCAAAGTACCTGTGTGTGAGGCACCCCTACACTAGCAGATGTGCCCCCACGACCTCCAGAACCATTTTCCCAGACTTCGTGAGGGCAGGGACGCCATTTTACATGTGTACTGGACATAGGCAACAACCTATATCCAGCTACATAATGGTAACTCCGAACATAGGCATGTTTGGTATCAAACGTAGGAATCATACCCCCGTGCTTTTGCAAGCATTGGTTGTATGATCCCATGTGCTCTGGGGGCTCATTAGAGGACTCCCAGTGCTGCCATTACAGCCTTCTGAGGTTTTCCAGGCAGGCCCAGCTGCTGCCACCTCACAAAAAGGTTCCTGCCCTCCTGCTGCTTGAGAAGCTCAAGCCCAGAAAGGCAGAACAAAGGATTTCCTTTGGGAGGGGGGGTGTTACACACTCTCACTTTGGAAATAGGTGTTATAGACTTGGGAGGGGTAGCCTCCCCAAGCCACTGAAAATGCTTTGAAGGGCAGACTTGGTACCCTCCTTGCATAATCCAGTCTACACCAGTTTGCGGACCCCCTGTCCCTGCTCTGGTGCGAAACTGGACAAAGGAAAGGGGAGTGACCCCTGTCCATCACCACCCCAGGAACTCCTGTTCTCTCTGGACTCTTCTATGCTTCTTGGACTTGGTCACCTTCTTTCACAGATCTGCAGGTACAGGAATCCACTGTTGGTGTTTTGCAGTCTCTTCTGGTTCTTGCATAATCTTCTTTTTCATTTCTGTGTATGTTCTGGGAAGGTTACTGTGTTTTACTCCTGCTTTCCTGGGCACTTGGGTGGGTACTTACCTTTGGGGTTTTCTTGCACTCCCAGCTCCCCTCTCCCCTCTACACACTACACTTGCCTAGGTGGGAAACCGACATACGCATTCAACTTTCTTAGTATATGGTTTGTGTTCCCCCAGGACCATTTCTAACTATTGTGATGTGATGTTCACTAATTGCATTGTTTTCTAACTATTTTTACACCTGTTTTTGCATATTGGTGAATATAATTTGTGTATTACTTACCTCCTAAGGGAGCATAGTCTCTATGGTATTTTTGACATTTTTGTCAACAAAATAAAGTACCTTTGTTTTTGTAACACTGATGCCCTCATTATGACATTGGCGATAAAACCCACTTTCCGCCAGGCTGACAGCCGCCAACTTACTGCCGCGGCGGCGGATGTCCGTTCACCATATTATGACACACACACACCAATCCGTCAGTATTCAGCCACAAACACAAATCCGCCACACCAAAGGTCAGTGATAAACTGGCAGTATCTAAACCCACACCATTATGCGAACAGAACTCCGCCCACCACATTATGTACCACGAATCACCACGGGGGACAATCAACTGCAGTAAACCATTGATGCTACATACTGCGTGCTCAAAATGGACACACACATACAAAACAACACCACATTGAACAATTCAAACAACACACACCTGTCACCCATACACACACCACACCTACACACCCACACCACTATAAAACACACTCCCACATTATCCACAACCTTTCACCACTACAAACCATTGCCAGTAGAGAGACCTCAGACACAACCAGAGCCACACACCATACACACCTATACACTACTCACACACTCCACATCACACCCCCCAACACACCCTCACCTACACACTTCACACAACACCCATGGCACCACAAAGACATCCCCGTTTCACAGAGGAAGAGCTAAGGGTCATGGTGGAGGAAATCATCAGGGAAGAGCCACAGCGGAGAATCATAGACAGGGTCAACGCCGTGGGACAGCATCGAAGAACCAGGGATGACATCAGGAAGAGGTGGAACGACCTACAGGGAAAGGTACATTCCATTGCAGCAAGACACCAGCTCGCTGTACAGAGGACTTGCGGTGGCCCCCGCCTCCCCCACCCCACAACTAACAGCATGGAAGGAGCAAGTCTTGGCAATCCTGCATCCTGAAGGCCTGGCCAGAGTCAGAGGAGGCCTGGACCCTGGTAAGTCAACACTCTACTACGATCACCCCCCTCCCTGCATGCCATCACATACCCCCACCCTTACCCTCACTCCCATCACTCCACCACTTCCCACACACCACACCATCACATCTCACTTATCCCAATGCCAAGCCCTGCATGCTCTACCAGTGCATGGACACCACTCAGAGCCCTGCATGGACACTCATCACGAAAGCATGCACACCATAGAGAACTAACAATCCCACCATACACTTACATATACAAGTGAAAGCTGGCAGGGCAAATCCAAACATAGAAGGGAAGCCAGGGATGTACAATATGTCAGAAACAGAAACGATAACACATCATTTACATCCCCACAGGTATCCCAGCCAATGTCAGCAAAAAGGAGGTGCCACCACTATCTGGTCCCTCAACTGAAGAGGATCACAGTGATGACAGCAACTCTGGTCTTCAGGATCTGGAAGACCAACCTGGCCCATCAGGGACCTCTGGACAGCTGGTTACCCAGGCTCAGTCACACACCACCACAGAGCCTCCCCATTAATGAAAAACACCACCACAGCACCCACCCAGCGTACCCAAACCTTTGTCCCCAGGACACGTCAATCAGAAGTGTGTCCACCTCTACTGGACCCCAGGCCATACCTCGCCCCAAGACAATCAGGGACCTCGGGTCAGTGGCAATGGGCACACGGTTTAGGGGACAGAGACACAGGACATCAGGGAAACTGTGAGGAGTGTGATTCGCCAGGCCGTGGCAGGCCCAAGGAACCAACTCTCCAGGAGGCATTTGCAGAGATCCTGGGAGCCTATCAACATTCCCAGGACACGATGACCCAGATCCTGGACAATGTGCAGGAGAACAGGCGGCTGCAGGACGGACAGTACCAATGGATCAGGGAGGACTTGCAGGCTATCAACAACACCCTGATCTCCATAGCAGTGGTGCAGGCAGACATGGCCAACATTATGAGGGAGCCAGTCACACAACAGCGGGCCCCTACCACTAGCCAGACATCTGGACAGCCTTCCACCTCCACTGCCGCTAGTGGCCAGGAGGCCCCGCACAGGACTCATCTGCCCCTTCCCCTGCAGAAGGAGAACCACCCCGCAAATGTTCCCTTTGATCCAGACAGAAGCTGGAGACACTTGCCAAGACACCTGCCAGGAAATGAGACTCTCCTGATAGTCACCCTTGTATCCCACTCTGTCACCCTGTCCACCTTGAACTGCCATTGCTCCCCTTCCTATGTCCCCTTGGACAATGCACTTGTGCTACAAACAGACTGGAACAATAACCTGGACTTTCCTCCATCATCACCCTAATCCCTTGCACTTGCCACTCAATATTTTAGCACTTCAAGAAACACCCTTGGAAAAAGAAATCATTTTTGAGTTTGTCATGTATTCATTGAAACAGGTACAAACTTTGCAATTCAACAGTACAGAAAATTAACATAGATTAATGACCTCTAGTTGACTGCAGTGATCACACCAGGAGTGTAAGTGAGGTCACCAATATCTGCAAAATGAATTGCCAGAGGGAACAGTAAGTGGACATAGAAGTGGGAAATATCAGCATGCCAGTGCAACAAAAATTCAAACAAATGTCATTGAAATGTGAAGTAACACTGTCCTACCTGTGTGTCATTGGAAGTATTGTCTGATCACAGATGTTCTGTTGTCCTCATACTCTGCCTCCTCATCTTCACTATCCATATGGTCCACTGCTGGCATACGGGCATCTCCAGCCTCCTCCTCTTCCTGCAGGAATGGGACATGACGTCTGAGGGCCAGGTTATGCAACGTGCAGCATGCCACCACTATCTGGCAGACCTTCTTGGGTGAGTAGCACAGGGATCCACCTGTCAAATGGAGGCACCTGCAGCTGGCCTTCAGGAGGCCAAAGGTCCTTTCAATTATCCTTCTGGTTCGCCCATGTGCCTCATTATAACGTTCTTCTGCCCTTGTCCTAGCATTCCTTACAGGGGTCAGAAGCCATGATAGGTTTGGGTAACCAGAGTCTCCTGCAATTATTGAGGGACAACATTTAGCCACACACTATCCCACATGGCCATGCCATAACCATACACCAACATATACTGGGTGGGAACCAGGGCTCACCTATTAGCCACACCCTTTGCCTCTGTAGTTGGGCCATCACATTTGGGATGCTGCTATTCCTCATGACAAAGGCATCATGCACTGAACCAGGATACTTAGCATTGACGTGGGAGATGTACTGGTCCGCCAAACACACCATCTGTACATTCATAGAGTGGAAACTCTTACGATTTTTTAACACCTGTTTATTCTGCTGGGGGAGTGGGGACATATGCAATATGTGTTCCATCAATCGCCCCAATTATGTTGGGGATCTGTCCCATTCCATAGAACTCGGCCTTCACTGTGGCCAAATCTTCAACCTGGGGGAAAATGATGTAGCTGCACATGTGTTTAATCAGGCCAGACAACACTCTTGTCAGCACATTTGAGACCGTTGGCTGTGACATTCTTCCGCCCAGCCCACTGTCACTTGGAAAGAACCAGTTGCCAGGAAATGGAGCACTGATAGAACTTGCACAGGAGGGGGGATCCCAGTGGGGTGACCAATAGCAGATAGCAGGTCAGGCTCCAATTGGGCACACAGCTCCGTGATTGTGGCCCTGTCACGTCTTTAGGTAAGGATAATATGCCTGTCCTCCAGTGTTGCCAAGTCCACCAGGGGTCTGTACAGGGGGGTATGTCTCTATCTCCTATTCATCCACAGCGGTAGGTATTTATGGGGCAAAAGAGTGAGGAGCCGGTCACAAACTGAACGATGGAGCTACAACAGAACTTTGCATGTTGTTAACTTGTAGTGGGCCAGTGTGATATGTCCAGTATGTCCTAATTTCACCAGTGATGCAGCTATTTTCCAGGTCTTGTCCCCCCCTGAAATGTTGTCCGCCTGTCCTATGTGGAGGGACAGGTGGAAGTGAGGTCATTCCACTGACGTTGCACGCCATTGCGGGAGGCAGTCGGGAACCTCCGTGCAATTCCCCATTGGTTAACATTGGGCCCTATGGGTTACAGTAGCCAATGGTGATCTACGCCGGCAGTGACGGAATGCACCGCCGCGGACGTG
Organism: Pleurodeles waltl; assembly: GCF_031143425.1. Classification (NCBI taxonomy): domain Eukaryota; kingdom Metazoa; phylum Chordata; class Amphibia; order Caudata; family Salamandridae; genus Pleurodeles; species Pleurodeles waltl. The sequence continues at coordinate 254,268,145 of NC_090443.1, read as the reverse complement.
ACTGCCATTTTCTATCTGATCCCTCACTTGCTACCTGATCTTCCACAGGAGAGGACCTACACTGCATGTGCTGCTGTGATCTGTGTCTGGAACCTACCATGTCCCATATGACTGAGGAAAGGGCCCCAGCCTTTCCTTTGGAGGAGTTGTAGAGACTGGTGGATGGCGTCCTACCCCAGTGCGGACTGCTGTTTGGGCCTTCAGACCAACAGGTGAGTACACTGTGGGCACAATACATGTGGAAGGAATGCATGGAGTTGTGTGTGTGAAGGCCTCGTGTAAGGGGGGTGGGTGGATGTCCTCTGGGTAGCGTATAGGTTGTGTGCTGGGCCATGTGCGTGTGAATGGTGATGTGAAGGGGTATGGTGGCCCATAAGTGTAAGAGGCAGGACTGTTTGTCTAATTCAATTTTCCTGTGTGTATTGCCTCTGCAGTTCAGAGCCCATCAAAAGAAGGGTATATGGCATGCCATCGAAAAGGAGGTGCGGACCCTAAGGGTCTATTGCAGGCGGCGCACTCACTGTCGCAAACAGTGGGAGGACCTGAGATGCTGGGCACGGAAGACAGCGGAGGCCCAGTTGGGGATGGCCTCTCAACGAGAAATTGGTGCCCATCGAACCCTGACCCCCCTGATGGCCCGCATACTGGCGGTGGCCTATCCAGAGCTGGATGGTCACTTGAGGGCATCACAGCAGCCACAAGGGGGTGAGTACAGTGCCCATCATTACTACTTACACATGGTAGGTGGTATCCGGGTGGGTGATGTGTGTCAGTGGGTGTCCCTAGTCCAGGCCTGATATTGCAATGTAGGTCCCCTGGTGGCTAGAGTTCTGAAGGGATAATCCTGTTACCTTGCTCATAGGCATACACTACTGGTCAGGGCTGCCTGGGTCCCAGGTGTGCTGCATTTGGTGGTGCGTGCCAAGCTATTTCTCTGCTAGTGCTATGGCATATCGAGTAGTCCTGTTCCCTGTGTGTGAGGGTGCTGTGTACATGAATGGTGGTGTTGGTGCAGCCATTGACCCAGTATATCCTCTTTCCCCCACACTTTTTGTTTTGTCATCCTGTCCTTATGTACATTAGCATCAACTGGCGGAGGAGCAATGGCGCCGGTGACAGAGGGCGTACAACCCACAGGACCCAGGAGGCAGACTCCCATGACGTGAGGGCCCCAGTGGGACGGGGGGGTGAGGGGAGCACCACGGCGGAGACTGGAGGGGACATTTCAGACACAGATACCTGCTCCGATGGAAGCTCCCTGGTGGTGGCGGACACTTCTGTGACCACCCCAGCTACAGGTACATCCCCCACCCCCGTATAAGCACTGTCCTCCCAGCAGCCCCTCATTGAGTTGCCCATGCCCGCTCACCCAGGAGGGTGGGCATCTCCTTCACCCAATGCACCTCAGGCCCTGCCCCAGTGAGCCCTGCTGCCCTGAGTGAGGACGCTATTGACCTACGGAAATCAATCTCTGTAGGGCAGTCAACCATTGTGAATGCCATCCAGGGGCTGGCATCCCAGATGCAACAGACTAATGCATTCCTGGAGGGCATTAACATTGGATTGGCAACCAACAGAAATCGATCCAGGCTCTGGCCTCCGCTCTGATGGCAGCCATTGTCCCTGTTTCTACCCTCCCCCCTCCAACTTCTTCTTCCCAGTAACATTCTCCTCAACTCCAACCCATCCCAAGCACACAGGCAGACGAGCATGCACACAAGACAACACATAAGAGCATCACACTTCATCCCACAGGTACTCACACAAACACCACCCAGATGCAGACACACCAACATCCACTATTTCCAATGTCTCCCCCTCCTCCTCCACCTCCCTCCCAGTTCCATCTACACTCACACCTGCATGCACTACATCATCATCCACTACCAGCATCATCACCATACCAAGCAGAACACACACCTCACTGGCAGACTCTCCCACAACAGCCATGCACACGTCCCCTGTGTCCTCTCCCACTGTGTCTGCCCCCATTCCTAAGGTACACAAACCCAAGCACTCAGACACCCAGCAGCCATCCACATCACAACAGCATCCAGCTCATGCACCTGCACCCAAAATCAGCAGACGCCTCCACCAACCACTCCCTCTTCCTCCACTCCCATTCCTTCTCCCTCTTTCCACCCCAATGTCTCTAAAAAACTGTTCCTATCCACCATTGACCTCTTCCCTACCCCTCCCCCCCATGCTGCACATATGGGCAGGTTTGGAAGAACCCAGCCAAGTATCTCAGCCACCCAGTCCACAGGCCCAGTGGTCACCACACCCACTCGTGGTGAAAAGGATCCAGGCCACATGTCCTTAAGATGAAGGAACCTGCACCGGGCAGCCTCAAGGGAAAGGAGCCTGCCCCAGCTGCCAGAAAGAACAAGGATCCTGCCCCAGCAGGCAAGAAGGGAATGGAGCCTGCCCCAGCTGCCAGGAAGACAAAGGAGCCTGCCCCAGCAGGCAGGAAGACCAAGGTGCCTGGGGCAGCCACTGTGACTGAGCCCCCACCACCAACCATGGTTGTGCAGCGGTCCGAGGTTGCAGGAGGTGGATAGGAGCCTCCCCTCCAGCAGCACCACCACCTCCACTGAGCAGCTGTCCGAGGTTGCAGGGGATGGGCGGGAGCTTCCCCCCCACCAGCAGCAGCACCACCTGCACTGAGCAGCCGTCCGAGGTTGCAGGGGATGGTCAGGATCCCCCCACCAGCAGCACAACCACCACCACTGAGAAGCCATCCGAGGTTGCAGGGGATGGGCAGGAGCCTACCCCCCACAGCAGCACCACCACCTTCACTGAGCAGTCATCCAAGGTTGCAGGGGAAGGACAGGGGCCTCCCCCTCAGCAGCACCACCACCTCCACTGAGCAGCCTTTACCGCCGTAGGACGGTATATAGGCGGTCATTCTGACCGCGGCGGGCGGCGGTCGCCGCCCGCCAAGCGGTTCCCGCCGAATGACCGCTCTGCAGTCAAAAGACCGCGGCGGCCATTCCGGCTTTCCCGCTGGGCCGGCGGGCGAACGCCAGAAGGCCGCCCGCCGGCCCAGCGGGAAAGCCCCTTCAACAATGAAGCCGGCGGAGTTGAAGGGGTGCGACGGGTGCAGTGGCACCCGTCGCGATTTTCAGTGTCTGCTTTGCAGACACTGGAAATCTTTATGGGGCCCTGTTAGGGGGCAGAGCAGGGGCCACCAGGGGCCCCACAACACCCGTTCCAGCCATCCTGTTCCTGGCGGTAGTTACCGCCAGGAACAGGCTGGCGGGAAGGGGGTCGGAACCCCCATGGCGGCGCTGCAAGCAGCGCCGCCATGGCGGATTCCCTGGGCCAGGGGTAAACCGGCGGGAAACCGCCGGTTCTCCTTTTCTGACCGCGGCTTTACCGCCGCGGTCAGAATGGCCCAGGAAGCACCGCCAGCCTGTTGGCGGTGCTTCCGCGGTCCCCGGCCCTGCCGGTCATGGACCGCCAGGGTCGGAATGACCCCCATAGTCCTGCCTCCAGGGGCTGCTGTGCGGCCTGTCCACTCCAGAACCAGTGGGTATGACAACCACCTGAGAGACTGTGACCTTGCACTCCCCAGGACCAAGCACAGGGCATGTTGCCCCCTCCAGAACCAGTGGGTAAGACACCCACATGGCCAACACTCCCCAGGGTCAAGAGCACAGGGTAAGATGCCCCCTCCAGAACCAGTGGGCAAGACACCCACATGGCCAACACTCCCCAAGATCAAGAGCACAGGGTACTATGCCCCCTGCAGAACCAGTGGGCAAGACACCCACCTGAGAGACTGTGATCTTGCACTCCCCATTACCAAGCACAGGTCATGTTGCCCCCTCCAGAAACAGTGGGAAATTCACCCACTCCAGGGACTGTGGCCTTGCACTCCCCAGGACCAAGCGTGGGGCATTTTGCCCCCTCCAGAGTAAGTGGGCAAGTCACCCACTCAAGAGACTGTGGCCTTGCACTCCCCAGGACCAAGCACGTGGCATGTTGCCCCCTCCAGAACCGGTGGTCTTGTACCATCTCCCGGCTGAGGTGCTCCCCCTCCCCTGTCCCCCTGATGTGTTCATGCAGGTGTCATGTGTGGCCTTGGACTTTGGCCTGTGTCCATGTGGCCTGCAAACATTGTGGACTGGGCTGTGTCCCTTTTTCTGTACATATGTATATATCTATTATCTTGCCTATCTTATTTTTCATGCTGTGTTGATCTCATTACATTAACTTTTTTGAAATCGTTTTGTCCTTGCGTTATTCATCCGTGTTACGAGGTAAAGTTGTTTTTGTAATGCAGCTTATTGTGTGTATGGTGTGGGGGGATGCGTGTGTGTGTGTGTCACTGTCATTTTCCTTCCTCCCTCCCTTGTGTGCTAGGTGGCTGTACTCACTGTCGTCGTCTTCGCTGGTGTTCGTGGTGGAGCAGAACGTAGAAGATCATGGGGAAGACATGCAGTTCAGGCTCTATGGAGGCTTGGTTGTTCCCTGTGTCTCCAATGGTGATTCCTTTCCCTTCTGACCTCAGTTTCTGCCAGGCTTTTGATGTCGTTGGTACCGCCCCAGAAAAGGTGGCGGTTTCCAGGGTCATGATATGGTGGGCGGAACAATGACTTCCACCTGGCTGTAGGCAGCTACCACCATTGTGGCAGTTGTTTCCGCCCTGGCGGTCGATGTGGTACATTGGCTGTCTTTCGGAGATCTTTCTGCCATGGTCAAGATTTGGCGGTAGTTACCACCAGCCTGTTGGTGGTATTACCACCACTTTTACACCAACCGCTAGGGTTGTAATGAGGGCCTGAGTATGTTCTTCCATGTGAGTGAGTACTGTGAGACTACAGTGGTATTGCATGAGCTTTGCATGTCTCCTAGATAAGCCTGGGCTGCTCATCTACAGCTACAAATAGAGAGCCTGGCTTCCAGACACTACCTACATTTTACTAATAGGGATAACTGGACCTGGTATAAGGTGTAAGTACCATAGGTACCCACTACAAAACAGGCCAACTGTTCTGTTAAAGCTTTAGAACACTGGTTACATGGCAGCAACATGTCAGACTATGAGGACTTGTACAATCTGTTGTTGAGAGAGCATATTTTTAATAACTGTGTCTCCGACTTGTTGCACCAATACTTGGTAGACTCAGATCTGATCTCGCCCCAAGAATTGGGAAAGAAGGCAGACAAATGGTCAGAACAAGGGTGAGCAGAAAATCTTGTACAGGGGGTGACAAGTATAAGAAGAAGGATGTTAAGTCACATGACAAAGGTGGGGACAAAGATAAAAACAAAGAGTCTTCATCAGGCCCACAAACCTCTTCTGGTGGTGGGTCTAAATTCTGTTATATCTGTAAGATTAAATGCCATAAGCCAGGAGACAGCTCTTGCCCTAAGAAAAGCACCAAGCCTTCCACCACCACAACTTCACTGCTTCAACTAGTGCCCCTAGCAATAGCAATGGTGGTAGGAAAAATAACATTACAAATATTCTGTCCAAGGGTGTAGCAGGGCCCACTCTGTGAAGTGTAGTGGGGGTTGGTTTAGTTAGGGAAAACACTGAGGCTGTTTTAGTCTCTGACGGTGGCATTGACCTTGCCACCCTTGTTTCTTGTCCCCTTAATATGGATAAGTACAAGCAATAATTCCTACTAAATGGTGTTCAGGTAGGGTCCTAGAAGTGCCAGTGTCACAATGGTGACTGAAAAACTGGTGGCCCCTGAGCAATACGTACTTGGTCATCAGTAGCAAGTGACTGACACCCATAACAACACTATAAGCCACCCAATGGCTGTTGTTGATCTCAATTGGGGGGGGGAGTTTACTGGTCATAACAAAGTTGTGGTGTCCACAAACCTACCTGTAGAGTGTCTACTAGGGAATGACTAGGAGACTTCAGCTTGGGCTGAAGTGGAGTGGGAGGCCCATGCAGTCATGCTGGGCATTCCGACGCATAGCTTTGCTTCGACAAGTTCACAGTCCAAGATGCAGAAAGGACATGGAAACTTGGATCCTGAATGTATGGACCTCGAGCTTCCCAGTAGGGGTAGAAAGGGTCAAAAGTTATCCACTGTCCCTCCCTCACTGATGATTCCCCCTTTGAGGAGGAGGAGTCAACTCCCTGGACAGAACCTGCACCTGAGGAACTTCAAGCTGATACAGCTGAACTCATAAGTGTAGGGGTGCCTGCCAGGGAGGAGTTAAGTGTGGCACAGCAAACCTGCCCCACACTTGGGGGTTTGAGACAGCAAGCTGTCAAAGAAGAGGCAGGGGATGCCAGTGGCACCTACAGGGTGTACTGGGAGCACAATTTCTTGTATTGTGAGGCAAGGGACCCAATACCAGGTGCCACCAGGAGACTGGTCATTCCATTGCAATACAGATAATTGTTGTTAACCTTGGCACATGAAATTCCCCTTGCTGGACATCTAGGTCAAAGTAAGGCCTGGGACAGACTGGTCTCTCACTTTTACTGGCCGGCCTCACATGTCTGAAGATACAAAGGAGTCTTGTTGCTTCTGTGTCACTTGTCAAGCCAGTGGCAAAGCAGGTGGCACTCCAAAGGTCCCCTAACCCCTTGGGTGCGGGCGTCGGCCACTGGCCAATGCCGGCACTACCTCCCTGGTGCAGGTCGCAATCAGTGGCCAACACCAGGGAGGGGTTAAAAAATCCTCAGGTGCAATGCACCTGAGGATTTTTTTTAATTTAGAAAAACCCAGGAGACACGGAAGATCTTCCGTGTTTGTCCTACCCACACCTTTGTGACATCAGCGCAGGTATGGCCAGTTCCTGCTCTGGTGGGGAAAACAAGTCCAAACGGGCCTTCTCGATTTTCGAGAAGGCCTCGTTTGAAAGGGGAGAGTCTCCCCTCAGAAAACGTGCCCCCCTGGGACACATTTTTTAGCAAAATGGTATGTTTACCCCTGAGGGGGCACGATCACGCCCCCCCCCGGGGTTTAAATATTTTTAAGAAAATATATATTTTCAAAAATGATATTGACAGGGAGTCGCTCGTGAGCAGGGCGACCCCCTGTGGGGACAAATATTTATTTAATAGTTGTACAGTTTCAGAAACCATACAGCTATTAAAAAATACATATATATATATATATACATATATATATATATATATATATATATATATATATATATATATATATATGTATGTAAATATATAGATCTATTTATTTTGATATACATATCTATATATAGATATACATACTTATATTGATAGATATATCAATATATAGATCTATATACATATCTATATCTAGATAGTTTTCTTGCAGTTGCAGCTTGCACCTTCAAAGAAATGCACATACTTCAACTGATGCATTTCAACTGCAGCTTTTAGGTAGCAATAAAAAAGTCAAGTAAGTCTTGTGATTATGTTTCTGCTACAAAAGTATCTGACTTTTATCTAGTGGCAGTTTTGATGCCATAAAGTAGCGCAGAAGGTTTATTTGCCTACTGCAAAGATCAAATCAGTATCTTATGTGAATAGTTGAGTGGATCAGTATACTATATAGTATGCACTATAATACAAATGAAATGTATGTGTGAGGGGGCTATAGAGAGAGATGAAGGGCATTTTTGCTGAGTTGTAGTGAGGGAATCCGAGGAGGAGGTCATGGGTGTGGGAGCATCAATAATGACTGTTGGACTGGGTGCTAGAGGTGCTAAAGACTGTGCCAATTGGTACGTGACAAAGTGAAGTAATAGTGAGTCTTTTTTTAGTTTCTTGGGAGCACATGCTGATTGAGAGAAGTGAAGGTAAGGTGACCTCTACGTGTTGCACGTATCACACACACACCTACCAGCAATTTTGTGACTGTCTGCGTAGGCTAGTGTTTTAGAGCAACTGTTTAGCCAGTAGCAGAGATGGCAACTCATTGGATGACTGCTGCTCAAACCCTAACTGGGTGAGTGCTCTCTTCGGAGATCCCTAATTTGGTTCAGCTACAAAATACCACCACCCAAATCTTATTGTGGAGACATCAAAATTATTTAGCACAAAACGACCTGGTTTTGTAAGGCAGGCACCTGCGTTTTGGTCTTGGGCTCGGCAGCCATATAGGGAATCAAACCCAGACATTTCTTGAAACTTGACACCCACGGGAGTCCACAGAGGTGTGACTTGTGTGGATTCCGCAATGTTTTCTTACCCAGAATACCCTGCAAAGGTAACATGTTGAATAAAAACTCTATTTCTTCTTCCATTTCTTTCACATAAACTACAGAAATATGCTGAGATCCACAAAATTCCTACCACCGACTGTTTCCCCATCTGTCCTGCTAAAAACGCTACCCCACTTGAGTGCCTGTACCTAGTGCCTGTGTCAGGAATAGATCACCCCAGGGTCAACAGTTGCCCTCATGTAAGGACCAACATTGACCATTGTGTGATCTATTCCTGACACGGGCACTAGGCCTACCCACACAAATGAGGTAGCATTTCTATCGGGAGACTTGGGGGAATGCTGGGTGGAAGGAAATTCATGGCTCCTCTCAGATTCTAGAACTTTCTATCACTACAATGTAAGGAAAAAGTGTTTTTTTGCAAGGGACTCTGGGTAACAGAACCTGGTGAGAGCGCCACAATCCTGGGTTTTCATATGTGTCTAGTTTAAAAAAATGCACAGGTTTGGCAGGTTTTCCTAGCTACTGGCTGAGCTAGAGACCAAAATCTACAGCTAGGCACTTTCCAAAAAGCATGTCACTTTTCAATGTAAAGATTTGATGTGTGCATGTTGAGTTTTGGGGCGTTTCCTGTTGCGGGCACTAGGCCTACCAACACACGTGAGGCACCATTTTTATTGAGAGACTTGGGGAAATGCTGGCTTGAAGGACGTTTGTGACTTCTCTCAGATTCCAAAACTTTCCATCACCGAAATATGAAGAAAAAGTGTTTGTTGTGCCAAATATTGAGGTTTGCAAGGATTCTCAGCAGTAGGCCTACACAGACAAGTGAGGAACCATTTTTATTGGGAGACTTGGGGGAACACGGATTAGCAGAACAAGTGGTATTGCCCCTTGTCTTTCTCTAAATTTTTTCCTTCCAAATGTAAGACAGTGTGTAAAAAAGATGTCTATTTAAGAAATTCCCTATAATTCACATGCTGGTATAAGGCCCCGGAATGCAGAGATGTGCAAATAACCACTGCTGCTCAACACATTATCTTGTGCCCAATTTGGAAATACAAAGGTTTCCTTGATACCTATTTTTCACTCTTTATATTTTACCAAATGAATTCCTGTATACCCGGTATGAAATAAAAACCCATTGCAATGTGCAGCTCATTTATTGGCTCTGGGTACCTAGAGGTTTTGATGAACCTACAAGCTTTATATATCCCAGCAACCAGAAGAGTCCAACAGAAAAATGATATAGTCCTTTTATAAATCTGCCATAGCTGGAAAAAGTTATAGAAGAGAACGTGACAGAAATTGATCTTTTTTACCTCACTTTCAATATTTTTGAATTTTAGCTGTTACTTCTGTAGGAAAACCTTGAAGGATCTACAAAAATGACCCCTTGCTGAATTCATTATTTTGTCTACTTTTCAGAAATCTTTAGCTGTCCAGGATCCAGCATTGGTTTCATACCTATTTCTGTCACTAGCTGGAAGGAGGCTGAAAGCACAAAAAGTAGTAAAAATGGGATATGTCCCAATAAAATGCCAAAATTGTGTTGAGAATTTTTCCTGATTCACGTCTGCCTGTTCCTGAAAGATGGGAAGATGGTGATTTTAGCACCGCAAACTCAAAAACAAAATTTTTGCTGTATTTTGGCTAATTTCTTGGGGGGTGATTCCAACCTTGGCGGGCGGCTACCGCCGCCCGCCAGGAGGGAACCGCCAAACGGCCGCCATGCGGCTGCAATAACGCGGCCCCCATTCCAACATTCCCGCTGGGCCGGCGGGCGCTAACCATGTTAGCGCCCGCCGGCCCAGCGGGAATGAGGCCGCAACACAGGAGCCGGCTCCTAATGGAGCTGGCGGTGTTGCGGCCGTGCGACGGGTGCAGTTGCACCCCTCGCGCTTTTCACTGTCTGCCATGCAGACAGTGAAAAGCAGGCTGGGGCCCTGTTAGGGGGCCCCTGCACTGCCCATGACAGTTGCATGGGCAGTGCAGGGGCCCCCAGGGGCCCCAGGACATCCCTTACCGCCAGCCTCTTCCTGGCGGTGTAAACCGCCAGAAACAGGCTGGCGGTAAGGGGGTCATAATCCCCAGGGCAGCGCTGCTTGCAGCGCTGCCCTGGCGGATTATCACCGCCGTGGGAAAATCGGCGGGAAACCGCCGGCCCCGGCGGTGCGACCGCGGCTTTACCGCTGCGGTCAGAATGGGAAATGAAGCACCGCCAGCCTGTTGGCGGTGCTTCCGTCATTCTTGCCCTGGTGGTCCAAGACCGCCAGGGTCAGAATGACCCCCTTGGTCTCTTCCAGGCAAAACCACAAACTCTGGGTACCTTTAGAATAACTAGGATGTTGAAAAAAAGGACGCAAAATTGGCGTAGATAGCTTATGTGAACAAAAGGTCATGAAGCCCTAAGCCTGAACTACCCCAAATAGCCCAAAAAAAGGTCTCAGCACTGGGGGGATGGAGGAAGACCCAGCAGCTAAGGGGTTAATCACACTGCCAGTGGTTGGCGTACCATTTAAAAAGGGTACGGGTTGATATTGTTGGCCCCCTTGACCCTCCTACAGCTTCTGGAAACAGATTTATTCTGGTGGTGGTTGACCATGTGACCAGGTATCTAGAAGCCATACCTTTTAGGACCACTAAAGCACCTACAGTGGCCAAAGCCTTACAGGGCATCTTTTCCAGGGTGGGTTTCCCAAAGAGGTTGTATCAGACAGGGGTAGCAACTTCCTGTCTGCATTCTTAAAAGCAATGTGGAAAGAGTGTGGTGTAACTTATATATTCACTACACCTTACCATCCCCAGACAAATGGGTTGGTTGAGCATTTTAACAAAACACTCAAAGGCATGATTATGGGACTCTCTGAAAATCTCAGGAGATGGGATGTCCTATTACCATGCCTCCTTTTTGCTTACAGGAAGATAACCCAAAAAGGAGTGGGCTACAGCCCCTTTGAACTTCTCTTTGGTCACCCTGTTAGGAGTCCTTTAGCTCTTGTAAAGGAGGGTTGTGAATAACCCCTGAAGCCCCCTAAACAAGATACAGTGGATTATGTGCTTGGCTTAAGATCAAGAATGGCTGAGTACATGAAGAAGGCCACTAAGAATCTTCATGCACGTCAAGAATTGCAGAAGCAATGGCATAACCAGAAGGCTGTCCTGACAGTGTACCATCCAGGGCAGAAAATGTGGGTCCTGGAGCCTGTGGCACCAAGGGCACTCCAAGAAACAATTAAATGGACAACACATTATAGTGGAAAAGAAGGGTGAGGTCACTTATGTAGTTGATCTTGGCACTCCTAGAATTCCTCTCAGAGTACTTCTTGTGAACCGCCTAAAGCCCTACTATGACAGGGCTGACTTAACCCTGCCCATGGCCACTGATGGAAAGGAGGAAGAGAGTGACCCTCTCCCTGATCAATACTGCAGCTGATGGCTCAGTAGATAGAGTAGTCCTTGCAGACTGCCTTGCTGAATCTCAGAAGGAGGACTGCAGGAACCTCCTAGGACAGTTCTCTGAACTGTTTTTTCTAACACCTGGTCAGGCAACATGATCTCAGCACACCATTGATACAGGAGACAGTTTGGCTGTTAAAAGTAAAATTTATAGGCAACCTGATCATGTTAGAGAATGCATCAAAGCTGAAGTGCAAAAGATGCTTGACCTAGGAGTGATTGAAAACTCTGACTGCTCCTGAGCTAGTCCAGTGGTGTTGGTACCAAAACCTCACTCCAAAAATGGGAAAAGAGAGATGAGGTTCTGTATAGAATATGGATGGCTCAACACAGTCACTAAGGGGCATATTTATACTTGTTTTGCACCAAAATTGTGTTTTTCTTTTTGTTTTTACGCAAATTTGGTGCAAAATTAACTCCATATTTATACTTGTATGGAGTTAAAGTAATTTTTTGGACATTGAAACCTACTTTGCATCAATGAGATGCAAAGTAGACATTCCTGTGCAAAAAATGACTCTATGGCCTTATCGCCATATTTATCCCCTGTGCTAAAAGCACGCACGGGAGGAAGGAGGGGTCAGAAAATGGTGCAAATGGTTTTTAACGCCTGGGTCAGGGCAGGAGTTAAGGAACCTGTGGGCCTATTTCCATTGTGGAACACCATGAAATAAGCCCACAGGTGCCCTTCCCAGGTCCCAGTGACAACCCCACCCACACCAGAGGGACTGCGGAGGATGGGGGACCCCATCCCAGGTAAGTACAGGTAAGTATTTCTTTCTTTTTTTAAAGTGCCATTGGGGGCCCTGAAATGGGTCTCCCTACATGGCACTGGGTTCAATGGCCATGCCCAGGGGACCCTGGTCCCCTGTGCAGTCCATTGGGGTGGTGGGCATGACTCCTATGTTTTCTAAGACAGGAGTCATGTGGTATGGATAGTTTAGCATCAGAATATTACTCTAGGCAGGTTAGAGTATTTTTTTGTAATTCTAACCTGCCTAACATAATTTGTTTGATGCAAAACCCCCTTCTTCCATACTGCCAACCGCATCGAACATCATTTTTTTTTTACACTAGCCTACCCTTTGCACCGGCTTGCACCATTTCATAAATATGGTGCCCAACTGGTGCACAGATATGGGGCAAGCCGGTGCTAACCTTTTTGGTGCAAAACTGCGTTAGTGCAATTTTGCACCAAAAAGTATAAAAAAGACTGATGCTCACCCGATACCCAGGGCAGATGAGCTAATAGATACACTGGCATCTGCCAAGTATCTGAGCACTTGACTGTAGGGTACTGGCAGATCAAAAAGCATTGGTCAGCCATAGAGAGGGATGCCTTTGCTGTGATCTGGGCCTTGAAGAAGTTGAGACCATCCCTCTTGGTACTCACTTCATTGTTCAGATGGACCACAAACCTCTCTTATGGCTAAAACAAATGAAAGGAGAAAAAACAAAATTATTAAGTTAGTCCATTTCCCTACAGGGTATAGACTTTACAGTGGAACGTAGACCTGGGAGTAACCTCTCCAATGCAAATGGACTCTTCAGATGTTTCCACTTAGACAATGAAGACTCATCTGTGCAAGGCCCGCCTTATTGTCCCTCGTTTGGGGGGGTTGTGTAAGAAAGTACCCTCTTTTTGCAATGGTTACCTCAATTTTCTGCCTGATGTCAGTGTGATGACTGTGTTCACTGGGATTCTGCTAACTAGGACCCCAGTGATTATGCTCTCTCTTCTCTAAATTTCGGTGTTGCATACGGGTATCACAGTATTTCACCCACAACTGGCATATTGGTGCCCCCTTATAGGTCCCTAGTATATGGCACTTAAGAATTCAGGGTGCTGGGGTTCCAGGGGATCCCTATGGGCTGCAGCATATCTTTTGCCACCCATAGGGAGCCCATGCAAAGGCTTCTGCAGGACTGCCATTGCATCCTGTGTAAAAAGGTGCATGAACCCTTTCACTGCCATTTACATGGCACCAGGCCACTTATAAGTCACCCCTATAGCAGGCCCTCCAGCCGTAAGGGCAGGTGCAAAGTACCTGTGTGTGAGGGCACTCCTGCACTGGCAGAGGTGCCCCCATGACCTCCAGGACCATTTTCCTGGTCTTCGTGAGTGCGGGTATGCCATTTTACGTGTGTACTGGACATAGGTCACTACCTATGTCCAGCTACATAATGGTAACTCTGAACATAGGCATGTTTGACATCAAACATGTAGGAATCATACCGCCATGCTTTTGCAAGCATTCGGTGTATGATCCCATGCACTATGGGGGTTCCTTAGTGGACCCCCAGTACTGACATTACAGCCTTCTGAGGTTTTCCAGGCAGCCTCAGCTGCTGCCACCTCTTAGACAGGTTTCTGCCCTCCTGTTGCTTGAGATGCTCAAGCCCAGGAAGGCAGAACAAAGGATTTCCTTTGGGAGAGGGGTGTTAAACCCATTCCCTTTGGAAATAGGTGTTACAGGCTTGGGATGGGTAGCCTTCCCAATCCACGGGAAATGCTTTGAAGGGCACACTTGGTGCCCTCCTTCCATAACCCAGTCTACACCGGTACAGGGACCCCATTCCATGCTCTGGCACATAACTGGACAAAGGAAAGGGGAGTTATCACTCCCCTGTCCATCACCACTCCAGGGTTACTCTATCCTGTGACGCACTTCTTCCTGAGTGGTTCTCCTGCGGCGTGGGTTCCTTTGTTGTAGTGCTGCATGGGCCTCTTTTGCACCTTCCTTTGTCCCCGTACTGTGGGACTCCTGTGTGTGCTTCCTGATCTTTTGTGGGCTCTCTGAGTTGCTGAGAGTCCCTTCTCACACCCCCTCATGAGTAGAGTCCATCCGGTCCTTCCTGGTCCCGGGCAGCGCCATTTTCCACTAACTCCAAGCTTTGCATGTGCCAAGGCCTGTTGAAATGAGACTGCAATCCTCCATCCGGCGTGGGGCATCACTTGCACCAACCAGGAACCCAACTCCATCTTCTTGGGTGCAATGCTGACTGTTCTTCTTCAGTGGTAGTTCATCTTTTGCACCTCCATTCAGGTTAGCAGGGGCTCCTGTTCTCCCTGGACTCTTCTGTGCTTCTTGGACTTGGTCCCCTTTTTCCACAGGTCTTCAGGTCCAGGAATCCACTTCTGGTTCTTGCATAATCTACTTTTTCGTATCTGTGTGTGTTCTGGGAAAGTTACTGTGTTTTACTCCTGGTTTCCTGGGCACTGGGTTGGGTTCTAGTACTTATCTTTGGGGTTGGTTTTCTAGTACTCTCAGCTCTCCTCTACACACTACACTTGCCTAGATGGGAAACCGACATCCGCATTCCACTTTCTTAGAATATGGTTTGTGTTCCCACTAGGACCATTACTAACTATTGTGATTTTCACTAATTGTACTGTTTTCTGACTGTTGTTACACCTGTTTTTGCATATTACTGTATATCATTTTGTATTACTTACCTCCTAAGGGAGTAGAGTCTCTATGGTATTTTTGGCATTTGTGTCACCAAAATAAAGTACCTTTGATTGTGTAACACTGAGGGCCTTATTTATACTTTTTGGTGCAGAACTGCACTAACGCAGTTTTGTACCAAAATATTTTGCACCGGCTTGCACCATTTTTTAGCACCAGCTGGGCACCATTTTTATGGAATGGTGCAAGCCGGTGCAAAGGGTAGGCTAGCTTTAAAAAAAATCACGTTAGGCAGGTTTGAGTCAAAATAAATGATTCTGACCAGATTAGCATCATTTTCTGATGCTAAGGGTCATATTTATACTCTGTTTGCCCTGAATTAGCGTCATTTTTTTTTTTACTCTTATTCAGTGCAAAACTAACTCCATATTTATACTTTGGTGCTAGACCCCTCTAGCACCAAATTTATAGAGTTAAAGTCATTTTTGGGAAGTGGAAACCTACCTTGCCTTAATGAGATGCAAGGTAGGCGTTCCCGTGCAAAAAATGACTCTATGGCCTTAACGCCATATTTATACTCCCATGCAAAAATGGTGCAAGGGAGGGAGGAGGGGTCAAAAAATGGGGCAAAGCTTGCTTTGCCCCATTTTTTAAGACCTGGGTCAGGGCAGGCGTTAGGGGACCTGTGGGCCTATTTCCATGGTGGAACACCATGGAATAAGCCCAGAGGAGCCCTCCCTAGGCCCCAGGGGCACCCCCACCCACACTAGAGGGACTGCGAGGATGGGGGACCCCATCCCAGGTAAGTACAGGTAAGTGCATTTTATTTTTTAAAGTGCCATAGGGGGCCCTGAAATGGGCCCCAATACATGGCACAGGGTGCAATGGCCATGCCCAGGGGACCCCTCTCCTCTGTGCTGGCCATTGGGGGTGGTGGGCATGACTCCTGCCTTTTCTAAGGCAGGAGTCATGTGGCATGGTAGGTTTAGCACCATAAAATGACGCTAATCTGGTTAGAGTCATTTTTTTTTACTCTAACCTGCCTAAAGCCATTTTTTGGTGCTAAACCCTCTTCTTCTATACTGCTAGCCCCACCTGACTAAAGTCATTTTTTAAAACTCTAGCCTACCCTTTGCACCGGCTTGCACCATTCCATAAATATGATGCCCGGCTGGTGCACAGAAATGGTGCAAGCCGGTGCGAAACTTTTTGGTGCAAAACAGAGTTAGTGCAGTTTTGCAGCAAAAAATATAAATAAGGGCCAATATTTTGTAAGTTTACGCCACTTTTGCGTAAAAAAATGACGTTAATGCAGTGCAAAAAAAGTATAAATCAGGGCCTTGGTGCTAGATAGGTCTAGCACCAAAGTATAAATATGGAGTTAGATTTGCACTGAATAAGAGTAAAAAAAATGACGCCAATTCGGGCAAACAGAGTATAAATATGCCGCAGAGTATAAATATGCCCCTAAATATGGCGTTAAGGCCATAGAGTCTTTTTTTGCACGGGAACGCCTACCTTGCATCTCATTAAGGCAAGGTAGGTCTCCACTTTCAAAAAATGACTTAAACTCCATAAATTTGGTGCTACAGGGGTCTAGCACCAAAGTATGAATATGGAGTTAGTTCTGCACCGAATTAGAGTAAAAACAAATGACACTAATTCGGTGCAAACAGAGTATAAATATGCCCCTGAGTATTTTCTTTCATGTGTGTGAGTACTGTTTCTTTTTTTTTCTCCTCATATACCTCACAAAAACTCCTATATCAGTCCCATAGTTGATCCTGCCACCATTTCCAGAGAGAAGCTGATCATGCCAAGGAGCCCCCATTTCCTCTCATATAGACATCGAGCGGTAGATGGCATACCCACACCAACCAGTCTAACAAAAAAGGTGGAGGAGGAGAAATAATCATTGGACATTAACAAACAAGGCCTCACTTTATACCCTCCCTATTGCACTATGGACATACTCATCTTCCTTGCCACTTAAGCAGAGGGGCCCACATTTCCTCTTTCCTCTTACTTGAGCCTCCCACCGCCAAATCCATTCTTAAAAAGTAGAGGAGGGCTTGCAGCCAATCCTTGAGCAGGGGAGGAGTATTCCCCGTCCATTTTCAACATATTTTCCTCCTGGCCACCAAAATAGAATACAAAATTAAGTTCTTATGAGCTTTACTACCTTTATGACTTTTACCACCTACCCCTTGTGTCTGCCCAAAGAGAATCAGAGGGAGAGTTACCAAAACCTCACATCCCAACATGCGAGAGATATTTACATAGATCTTTCCAAAAGAGCTTCACCCCTGGACACTCATAAAACATATGAACATCAGAAGCAAGCTGTAAGTCACATTTAGGGCACTTAATTGCTTTGTTTTGTAAACAAATGATTCCTCCGCAGAGGTGCCGGCTTTGCTATCCTAAACAGGGTTAACATAGAAGATTCCCACCATTGCACAACTTTTCCTTGCAGCATAACCTTCCCCCATAGGGAGATGGGCAATGTAAAATCCCCATCCAAACCTTCTGATATCTCCCAATACCAATTTGAAACCTGCTTAAGTCTGGGGGACTCTGTTAACATACATTCCTCCCAAAAAACGGCAGCCCCACATACTCGTGATTCCCGTACCCAGCCTTTTATTTGAGCATACTTCAGTCTAGAAAAACTACCCCTCAGCTTGACCTCAAGATCCTCCAGAGAGATTACCACTCCTTCGCTAAATAGATTCCCCCAAGACACTATCCCTCCATGTCCTTTAAGCATTCAGGAGGACCTGGGGAGTCCCAATTCGGAGCGTGTGGGCTGTAATAACTGGCTCCTGCCACCACCCTCAAATAATACCAAATTGCCACAAGATCGCATAGAATTTTCAATTTTCAGTTTTTGAAGAATTTTGGATCTCCAAACTTGTAAAGATATCCCTTGGAGGCCCCCTTGACAGTGCCCAACATCGCTTTAAACATTACACCAATAGCCGAGGAGTCAGGATTGGAAAATAGCATTTTTACGGGGTTCAATTGGAATGCCCAAGCATAATAGTTTAAATCCGGGAGCGCCAACCCCCCTTTTTCCCTCTTTCTCCTCAATTTTTTCCATGAGATCCTAGAGCTTTTTGATGCCCAAATAAAAGAAGTAATAGCCTGTTGAAGCTTTAGCAAATACTGCTTATGCATTAGTAAAGGTATAGAGCTGTACAAAAAATTAAGTTTAGGCAGAATCATAATTTTTACCAAATTAATCCTACCTACCAATGTCAGGGGAAGGTACATCCATCTCTGAAGAGATTTGCACCCTTCCTCTACCACTGGCTTTAGGTTCGTCATTGCAAGCAGATCAATATCCTGAGTGAATAAAATCCCTTAATATCTAATTTCTCTCTTCAATTGTATCTGTCCGACCGACATATGATTCCAAGCCATAGCCTCTGTTTTCTCCATATTTACCTGAAACCCCAAAACTTTACCAAAATCTTCATCTAAAGACAAAAGCATGGGCAAGGCAGATAACAGGTCTGCCGTATATACTAAGAGGTCGTCAGCATACAAGGCCACCTTTTTCACCCAACCATTACACTTAAAGGGTACAATAACCAAATTTCCTCTTACTTTCCTAGCCAGTGGCAGTCTATGCAAGACAAACAGCAACGGGGAGAGAGGAGAACCCTGCCTAGTGCCCCTCATGATCTTCAAAGGCTCAGTAAGTTTGCCTTTACTAAGACTCTAGCAATGGGGTCTCTATATATAAGACACATTGCTCCACACAAGTTTTCTCCTAGACCAGCTAATCTCAAAATGAATGCTAGGTATTTCCAGTTCACCCTATCAAAGGCATTCATTGCATCCAGGGTAACCACAGCCAAAAGCATTTCAAAAGATGTGGCCATGTCTATTGCCCCTACCAAATCATACGTCAATTCATGTAGAAACCTACCCTTGATAAATCCTTTTTGATCAGGATGAATTAATTGACCCATCACTCTGTTGAGTCTATCAGCAAGAATTTTAGTGAATATCTTATAATCGCAGTTCAGCAAGGAGATAGGCCTATATGACTCACACATAATCGGACTCTCATCCAGTTTCAGAATTAAGGCAATCGTAGCTTCATTCCATGAACCAGGGATAGGGGTCCTGTCTTCAAAGATTGCTGCAAATAATTCTACCAAGACTGGAATTATTAACTCAGCCATCGATTTATAACATTCCATAGGAATGCAATCTGGCCCAGGTGCCTCACCATCCTTACTGCCCGTCAGCACCTTCCTAATTTCCCCAGCTGAAATCGGGCTATTCAAAGCAACTTGCTCTTCTTGTGATATAGTTGGGAGTATATCATCCGCCAACCATTTACTGATGTCCTCCTCTCTTACCTCAGCCTCTTCTTTATATAATTCAGAAAAGAAAGACTGAAAAGCTGCCTCCATTTCATCACTATTTGGTGATCTCTCGTCTGCTTGATTTATCTCTACTTCCTTAATATAGCTCTTCACTAAATCCCACTTACATTTCCAGGCTAGTAACTTGCATGCATTCTCACCATACTCAAAATTAGCTAGTTTAGTAGCATTTGTGCTGTTGACAACCCTGGCTTGTAACACCTCCTCCAACTGAAATCTCAACTCCTTCAACTTATTCTCCAAAACCTCACCCTCTTCCTCCTTAGTGTTCCCCAATAGTTTCCTCCTTACTTTGAGCATTTCCTCATCCAACTGGGAAATAGCAGTCCTAAACTGCCTATCCTAGCTATACTCATAAAATTACCTCTCATAACTGCTTTAAAGGTATCCCATACCATTGCCAAGGAAGGTGAGCCCAAATTAATTTTAAAGAAGACCTCTGTCTCTGTTTGTAACTGATCGAGGGTCTCCAAATCTTGTAGTAGCATATGGTCAAACACCCATCTACTAACACCCAACCCTCCAACCACCCTCAAGTCTAATATCACTGCTCCATGATCCGAAAGGTGGATGGGTAAATAAGTAATATTGCCTACCAAGCCCTCAAGCCTCAAGTCAATAAGAAAATAATCTGTGCAAGAGGCAAGATTATATTTTTTTATTGTAAAAGGAGAACTCCCTTGGGTCTCTCTTCCTCTGCCACCATAAATCCCTTAACCCCCACTCTTTCATCATTCCTCTCAGAAAAAATTGAGATTTTGGAGACCCTAGTGACCTGCACTTCTCAGATCTATCTGGTTTATTATCTAGCACAGCATTGAAGTCTCCAGCGATTAAAATTGGATCTGGAAAATCAACTAGCTGTGAGAAGCATTTTTCGAGAGGGTCAATATCATCACAGTTCAGACTGTTGAACCCCGCCACTGTGAATCTTCTGTTATAGATTTGTAATTTAACTATAAGCCATCTTCCCACTGACTCAGATTTTACCTCTAATAATCCTGCCTTAATCCCATGCTTAACTAAAATAGACACTCCCCTAGTATTGAAGTTGTGCTCCATACAGGCATAGGAGTGTAACCATGTTTGCTTTTTAAAGAGTCCAACCCCCTCATCTCTGGTCAGATGGGTCTCCTGTAGAATTAAAATTTGAGCAGGGGAATCTTTTAGATATTGTAGGATTTAATCTCTCCTACCCTTTGTTCTTAAACCATTCACGTTCCAAGAAAGTATCTGAAAAGAGTTGGGGTCCCGGCATACACTACTCTCACCAGCCATTGTCTCCTGGGTGCCACATGGATTGAGGTGAATGAGGTACCTTTTTTTTGTTTTTTTCCCCCACATGCTCTCCACCCTTTGACCCATCCCCTCCCGCCCCCCACCCTTCCCATGGAGAACCCCCTTCGAATAGTGGACCGAAAAATGTCCACAATTAGAGCACACATGACTCCCGGGTAAAGGCCACAGATATTACTTTCCCGTCACACTGCCCCCTGACGTGAATGCTGCCAGCAACTCATCCGCAGTTTTCCCATCCCTCACATTGTACATTTTATTATTAAACTTAACCTTAAGAATAGCCGGGAACTTAAGTTGAGCAGAAGCTCCCAATGATCTAAATTTCTCTAGCCGTTGCCCCAACTCCCACTGCCTGTTGATGGTAATCCTGGAGAGGTCTGATTTGATCTCAAATGAAAAATTCTGTGCTTTTAAGGTTCTCAATTTAAGTGCCTTTGACAAACATTTTTCCTTCAAACCATATGTTAAACAGTTAATCAGGATTTTCTGAGGCTTGCTGATGTTTGGATTTTTCCTGAAGGGGTCTCTATGTATCCTCTGAATGTCCAGCGCAATTTCTTCTTCGCTCTCCTTTAATGAGAGCACAGACTTCAAAAGGGATACTAGAAAAGGCTTCAAATCATCTCCTTCCGGAACATGCAGAACTCTCAAATTATTTCTCCTTGAGCTATTTTCTAATTGTTCCAATTTACTCTGAAGAACCTGTTCAGAGTCTTTCAAGGCCTGAATATCGACTTTGTGCACTTAAATTTCCTCTTTCATAGTCTCCACCATAGCTTCCAAGACCTGCGTTCTTAATGGCAGGAGATCAAGCTTCCTTTCCAAAGCCTCACAGGCCTCTCTAATCTCTGCCTGATTTTTTCCGAAATGGAAAAACCTTTCCCGATATCCTTAGAAAGGGAGAATAGCATTGTTTCGACTGAGGGCTCCTTGCCAGAAGCATATCGAGAGGGGTCCGACTGATCAGCCGGGACCCGACAAGGGACACTAAGCTCCAAAGAGCTCTATGTTACCTCAGCAGGAGGAGCCTCGCTGCCAGCTGCCTGAGGAGAGGGGACCCTTCCCCCCCACAGGCTGACTTTTCACCAGTGCTTAATGGAATCTCTACTACTTGGAGGGACCCCCCTAGTCCAAGTGCCCCTGCGTCCAGTTGCTCCTGCATCTCTGTGGTGCCTTGGGAGTCCCTTTCCTGTATAGTCTCTATTGGGAAGACTTCCATCCCAGGCTTAATTTTAAAGAAGGATCTCACTGAGGGGGTAATTTTTAAGGACAACATTTCTTTTTTTTTTTGCGGCACAGACCTCTAGACCGTTTTTTTAGGGCCTGGCCCAATACACAGGTGGTAATGTCTTCATCCCTGGGACCCCGGGCCCTTCACCATCAGCTGAGCAAGCAGAGTTAGAAAGATGACCAACAGTCTCCAAATTTAATGGATGAGAGACCCTCCTACCTTGAAATTGAGCCCCACTCCACGTGTTGCACAGCAAGGGCCGTCCTTATTGGCCCCCTGAAAGCTTTCCAGGCCCTTCTGATGCTCCACTCTCGCTCCTCACCTTCCTGTAGCCTCCTGGAAAAACCTTAAGCCGTCCAGGGCTAAGCCAGCGTGGCTCTGGTTCTTTTAGACCTGTCCGCAGCCTTTTATACCATCTCCCCCTTGCTGCTGATGGAACGCATCCTGGATATGGGCATTACAGAACAGGCATTGGCCTTCCTGTCCTCCTTCCTCAATGATCACTCTCAGAGGGTCCTGTTAAATCAATTCCAATCAGATGCTTTCTCCTTGCCTTGTGGAGTACCACAGGTCTCATCCATGAGTCCTACTTTATTTAATCGTTATGTATCCCCCATCTGCTGCCATTATTCATGCGTATTTGGTGTATGTGATATCCTTTGCTGACGAGACCCATATCATAGTGTCAATACCTAAGAGCTACTGTAGATAAATTCTCTCAGTGTATGTCAGCGACCACAGACTGGATAGAAAGGAATTTCCTCAAACTTAATGGTGAGAAAACCGAGGTGTGGCTCTTCTGGATCCACACCTCAGCCTGGAAAGGTAACTGGTGGCCAAACACCTGAGGCACCCTCCCAATTCCAGTTGAGAAGGCAAAAAATCTTGGGGTGATCCCAGATACTGAACTTTCTCTGAATGGACAGGACAATTGCACAGTTGCAACATGCTTCGGGTTTTTACGGAAGCTAAAGAAAATGTTCCCTTCATACACTTGTCGGTATGAAAGGAGGTTGCACTAGCTTTGGTCACGTCCAGATTGGGCTACTGTAATTCCCTCAATCCGAGTTCTAAAATCAGTACCCAGGTAAAACTCCAGGTAGTACAGAATCTGCTCGCTAGGGCGGTCCTTGACATTCCTAAGTGCTGGTCAGCTGCTGCGGGGCTGTGAGGGCTGTATTGGCTCCCCATCAAAAAGTGCATCATGTTTAAGGCTATCTGTACTGTGCACAAGGCTGTCCATCATCCGAGACCTGCCAGGATTAGGGATATGTTTAATCAGTGTAATATCACAAAATAAAATGATGGACGGAGTGTTAAAACGTTTCAAAGACTCCCCCAGTCACAGATCTGGGTTTCATCCATTGTTATTTTGCTTGCCAGCCACGTCACCCCAGTTTGGACCCAGCTTTATGCAAATCAGTCTTGATCCTCCTCCCAGTGGGAACAGTCAAGCCGGAAATGCCAAGCCAGAACCTGCCTAGACAGGATTCAAGCATCCTGGGACCGGTTTCAGGGTATCACCCTTCATCAGCCAGGCTAGCTTGAATCTAGTGGCACAGCAAACAAGGAACTCATGTCTGGGCATACCCTAGCCACTTAGGGCAAACAATGCAATATCACAAAATAAAATGATGGACGGAGTGTTGAAACTTTTCAAATACTCATCCCCAGTCACAAATTTGGGTTTAATCCATTGTTATTTTGCTTGCCACGTCACACCAGTTTGGACCCAGCTTTTGTGTTGCTAAAGTTGCCCTAAGTGGGAAGTGTATGCCCAGACGTAGGTCCCATGTTCACAGTGCCACTGGTTCAAGCTAGCCTGGCTGCTGAAGGGTGATACCCTGAAACCAGTCCCAGAATGCTTGTTTCAGGTCCAGGGAGGACCTGGCTTGGCAATTCGGGCTGGACTATTCCCATGAGGACCAGGGTGAAGATTGATTTGCCTATGGCTTGGTCCAAACTGTTGTGGCATGGTGAGCAAAAGAACGAAGGATTAAACACAGATCTGTGACTGGCGGTGAGTGCATTGTTCAGCACTCCATCTATCATGCTTTTGTGTTCCTAAAGTTGTCCTAAGTGGGACGGGTATGCCCAGACATGGGTCCCATGCTCATTGTGCCACTGGATTCAAGCTAGCCTGGCTGATGAAGGGTGATACCCTGAAACCAGTCCCCGGATGCTTGTTTCCACTCCATAAAGGACCTGCCTTGGCAGTTCGGGAAGGACTGTTCCCATGAGGAACAGGGTCACGACTTATTTGCATATGGCTGGGTCCAAATTGGGGTGGCATGGTGAGCAAAAGAGTGATTTATTAAACCCAGATTTGTGACTGGGGGTGAGTGTTTGCATTGTTCAGCACTCTGTCCATCATCCTTTTGTGTTGCTTAAGTTTTATCAGTACATTCCACATGGAAACCTTTGCTAATGCGTCCCTTTGTGACTAATTCATTCACTCTGGGACTCGTTTTAGGCCAATGAATCTTTTGACCCTGATTGAAGATATCTTAGGGTGAGATAGCTGATCAACATGTCAATTAATAGGTCAATAAAGTCATCAATATTTACGAAAATAAGACAATTCAAATTAGTCAAAGACATTAATAAGACTCAGAAACCACCATGACCTTTCAGTCATGAATAACCACACCAGTTTAGTACGAATTTGTGATATTTATTCCCTATTAATTACAATTCTACTAGTAAGTTTATTAATCTCAAAACCAAGAAACACATTAGCATAGTCACAATATGGCAACTCTGATAAGATTTCATCAAAGCAAGAATCACGAATATTAGAACATAGCACACCGTCAACATAGGTTATCCTTAGCAGAGTATCATTAGCACATTATTCAACAAAGCATAGATTCAGTCATTTGCCTATTTGCGTCTGTTTAGGGAACCCCTTAACTAACCTCGAATTAGCATTGGCATGTTGGGCTTCATGCAAAACAATTTAGTAACACCAATTTGGAAAACATCTAGCTATGGTCTTTGTCAAAAGAAGCAGTTGGTACCTAGAAAGGAAAATCAAACAGACAATCACAATTTCATTGTCATATAGTTACCCTCCGTATTGGGTCAGTATACAGATTCAGTCTTCGTCCTCAGGACATCAGTTGATTTGCCATCAGCCAAGAATTCAGCAAAATTCGGTAGGGCAGGGTAAAAGGTACTTCCCTCTTAAGGAGGTAAAGTAAAAACGGGCAAGATAAGGACAATATTGGTTTGAAGAACCAAACAGCAAAGTCTCTATGCAGAGTGACAAAGTGTCTGGGTCATAGCAAATCTGCAATAGCATCTCCCTAACTAACTCATTTCCTTGTGTCATAGGTTTTTATCCCTTTTCTGTTGTATAGTCCCCTAAAATTTGGTTGGTTTGGGCTGGCACCTCACTATCTCCCTCCAATAGAGTTTTAATGACTTCATTAAAATTGTCACCCCATAACAGTTCTCACGTAGTTTATTGGTCCTTATGATTGACGTCTCCAGCGGGTAGAATGTCCGGTATGATTTCATACTCTCGTGGTCCTCTTTGCATCTTCAGTCAATGGTTCCATTGTCTGTACCGGTTCAGACAACCTTGTCCCTGCGAGTAGTCTACACTGTTGCATTCAGCAAGAATGTTTCACTGAGCAAGCCGAATTTCATGAGAACAGATCTACTAAGGTTACATTCATCGTCTAGCTTTTGGAAAAAACACGAGTTCATGTCCTTCAGCAAGTAAGCACACTGCACGTTAGAAACCAGGCAGCTTAGGCCTCGACTCATGCTAACTAAGGCCTAATGATTTATTAGCAGAACTTTAGCATATAACCTTTTATTATTAGTGCAAATCATACTTTAACAGAACATTTCATCATTATTAGTCAGTTTCATTAGTCCCAGTATATATTGGTGGCCACTCCCAGTGGGCACCTTTCAAACATGCATTTAGCAAAATCAGATTAATACATTTTCTATGCGCCATTATTATACATTAGTTCATAAACATTTCATGTTAATTTCTAAGTGTATAAACTACGCTCTCTCACCTTCGATCTGTCCTAGGATTTGGAGGAAGAGATGAGGGGCAGGTCCTTCTCACTTGCTGCTGCCAGACTCTGGAACTTTCTTCCTCAGTCTCTGACTGCGATTTTTGGTCATCTGCCTTTCAGAAAGGCACCTAAGACCTGGCTTTTTACCGTTCAGGCAGCTTTTCGTAGAATGAAAATTGTGGTTTGATTAACACTTATCAGTATCGGAGTGTCATGACTAAAGAGCCTTGATGCCTATGGGTAAATGCTGCACTTTATAAATTAAAAATCAAATCAAAATTGCAAAATACAAAAATTTTTGTTGTAAATTCATGCGAGGTAAAGGTATATGTGTGGTAAAAATGTGTGTGATAAAGACATGCGTGATAAAGGCATTTGTGTGGTAATGGATGCGTGTAAAGGTATTGCATGGTAATGACTGCGTTGTTAATAGTGTTTCCCCACAACATCATGTGTCATGTTGTCTGAATTAAGCGGAAGAAAAAGCAAATTATGCAGCATATTTTATTATAGTATTACTTCCTTATGTTATCAATGGCATCCGAACACCGAGATGTAGAGTGGAATGAGTTTATTAATTATCAATGCTGCACTTTTCAGGAAATCTGGGCTATGATCACAAGTTTTATGCATGGTTAGATTAGTTATAGTGTTAAGTTTGTACCAGGCTTACAAAGGGAAGTAATAGAGAATATCAAGGCCACCGATTACAAAATAAATGTATCTTTAGGGCCTTATTTATACTTTTTGGGGCAAAACTGCACTAAGGCAGTTTTGCCCCAAAAAGTTTTGCACCGGCTTGCACCATTTTTTAGCACCAGCTGGGCACCATATTTATGGAATGGTGCAAGCCGGTGCAAAGGGTAGGCTAGCTTAAAGAATAATGACGTTAGGCAGTTTTGAGTCAAAATAAATGATTCTGACCAGATTAGCATCATTTTTTGACGCTAAGGGGCATATTTATACACTGTTTGCACTGAATTAGCGTCATTTTTTTTTAACTCTAATTCAGTGCAAAACTAACTCCATATTTATACTTTGGTGTTAGACCCATCTAGCACCAAATTTATGGAGTTAAAGTCATTTTTTGGAAGTGGAAACCTACCTTGCCTTAATGAGATGCAAGGTAGGCGTTCCCGTGCAAAAAAATGACTCCATGGCCTTAACACCATGGCCCGTATTTATACTCCGTTTGCGCCGAATTTGCGTCGTTTTTTTCAACGCAAATTCGGCGCAAAACTAACACCATATTTATACCTTGGCGTTAGACGCGTCTAGCGCCAAAGTATTGGCAAAGAGCGTCATTTTTTAGCGTGAACGCCTTCCTTGCGTTAATGAGATGCAAGGAAGGCGTTCCCGTCTAAAAAAATGACGGCGACGCAAATGCGTCGTATTTATACTCCCGGGCAAAAATCACGCCCGGGAGGTGGCGGGTCAAAAAACCCCGCATTTGCGCCACATTTTAACGCCTGGGTCAGGGTAGGCGTTAAGGGGCCTGTGGGCTCAAAATGAGCCCACAGGTGCCCTCCCCTGCCCCCAGGGACCCCCCCTGCCACCCCTGCCCACCCCAGGAGGACACCCAAGGATGGAGGGACACACCCCAGGGACATTCAGGTAAGTTCACGTAAGTATAATTTTTGATATTTTTCAATTTTTTTTGGGTGGCATAGGGGGGCCTTATTTGTGCCACCCTACATGCCACTATGCCCAATGACCATGCCCAGGGGACATAAGTCCCCTGGGCATGGCCATTGGGCAAGGGGGCATGACTCCTGTCTTTACTAAGACAGGAGTCATGAAATGGCGTCTGGGCGTCGTAAAAAAATGGCGCAAATCGGGTTGAGGCGATTTTTTTGCCTCAACCTGACTTGCCCCATTTTAAGACGCCCTAACGTCATTTTTGCCCAACGCCGGCGCTGCCTGGTCTACGTGGTTTTTTTCCACGCAAACCAGGCAGCGCCGGTCTGCTTGCGCCGGCTAACGCCATTCCATAAATACGGCGCCCGCATGGCGCTTCAGAATGGCGTTAGACGGCGCTAAATCTTTTGACGCTAAACTGCGTTAGCGCAGTTTAGCGTTAAAAAGTATAAATATGGGCCCATATTTATACTCCCATGTAAAAATGGTGCAAGGGAGGGAGGAGAGGTCAAAAAATGGGGCAAAGCTTGCTTTGCCCCATTTTTTAAGACCTGGGTCAGGGCAGGTGTTAGGGGACCTGTGGCCCTATTTCCATGTGGAACACCATGGAATAAGCCCAGAGGTGCCCTCCCTAGGCCTTGGGGCACCCCCACCCACACAAGAGGGACTGCGAGGATGGGGGACCCCATCCCAGGTAAGTACAGGTAAGTGCATTTTATTTTTGAAAGTGCCATAGGGAGCCCTGAAATGGGCCCCCATACATGGCACCGGGTGCAATGGCCATGCCCAGGGGACCCCTGTCCTCTGTGCTGGCCACTGGGGTGGTGGGCATGACTCCTGCCTTTTCTAAGGCAGGAGTCATGTGCCATGGTCGGTTTAGCACCATAAAATGATGCTAATCTGGTTAGAGTCATTTTTTTCACTCTAACCTGCCTAAAGCCATTTTTTGGTGCTTAACCCTCTTCTTCTATATTGCCAGCCCCGCCCGACTAAAGTAATTTTTTTAAACTCTAGCCTAACCTTTGCACTGGCTTGCACCATTCCATAAATATGGTGCCCGGCTGGTGCACAGAAATGGTGCAAGCCGGTGCTAAACTTTTTGGTGCAAAACTGAGTTAGTGCAGTTTTGCAGCAAAAAGTATAAATAAGGGCCAATAGTTTGTAAGTTTGCGCCACTTTTGTGTCATAAAATGACGTTAATGCGGTGCAAAAAAAGTTTCAATCAGGGCCTTGGTGCTAGATGGGTCTAGCACCAAAGTATAAATATGGAGTTAGTTTTGCACCGAATTAGAGTAAAAAAAAAATGACACTAATTCGGTGCAAACAGAGTATAAATATGCCGCAGAGTATAAATATGTCCCTAAATATGGCGTTAAGGCCATAGAGTCATTTTTTGCACGGGAACGCCTACCTTGCATCTCATTAAGGCAAAGTAGGACTCCACTTTCAAAAAATGACTTTAACTCCATAAATATGGTGCTAGAGGGGTCTAGCACCAAAGTATAAATATGGAGTTAGTTTTGCACCGAATTAGAGTTAAAAAAAATGACACTAATTCGTTGCAAACAGAGTATAAATATGCCCCTTAGGCCCATATTTATACTTTTTGACGCAAAAGTGCGCCAACGCAGTTTTGCATAAAAAAAATTAGCGCCGGCTAACGCCATTCTGAAGCGCCATGCGGGCGGCGTATTTATTGAATGACGTTAGTCGGCGTTAGCCGCCGGCGCTGTCTGGTGTGCGTTAAAAAAAACGACGTACACCAGGCAGCGCCGGCGTAGGGGGAAAATGGCGTATGGGCGTCCAGAAATGGTGCAAGTCAGGCTGAGGCAAAAAATTCGCCACAACCCGATTTGCGCCATTTTTTTACGACGCCCATCCCCCATTGAAATGACTCCTGTCTTAGCAAAGACAGGAGTCATGCCCCCTTGCCCAATGGCCATGCCCAGGGAACCTCTGTCCCCTGGGCATGGTCATTGGGCATAGTGGCATGTAGGGGGGCACAAATCAGGCCCCCCTATGCCACAAAAAAAAATAAAAAAAAACACTTACCTGGACTTACCTTAATGTCCCTCGGGTGGGTCCCTCCATCCTTGGGTGTCCTCCTGGGGTGGGCAAGGGTGGCAGGGGGTGTCCCTGGGGGCTTGGGAGGGCACCTCTGGGCTCATTCTGAGCCCACAGGTCCCTTAACGCCTGCCCTGACCCAGGCGCTAAAATCCGGCGCAAATGCGGGTTTTTTAGACCCGCCCACTCCCGGGCGTCATTTTTGCCCGGGAGTATAAATACGACGCATATGCATCGCAGTCATTTTTTAAGACGGGAACGCCTACCTTGCATATCATTAACGCAAGGAAGGTGTTCATGCAAAAAAATGACGCTAACTCCATGAACTTTGGCGCTAGACGCGTCTAACGCCAAAGTATAAATATGGAGTTAGTTTTGCGTCGAAATTGCGTCAAAAAAAACGACGCAATTTCGGCGCAAACGGAGTATAAATATGCCCCTTAATGTTTTTCCGAAGCAGGGGTATTCACCATCCAATCTAACAAGAGTGGAGAGTATGTTCCCTAGCTTAGGGATTTGACTGGAAACAACTTGTTGCCGGTCCTTACTCTACTAATAACAAAACTGCATCATATTTTGAGGTCCAAATCTTAACGGCATACATGACTTGTATGTTTAAAGCCACTCCTTCAAATACCAGGAAGTCAGTAAATGCCCTTCACTATAAGTGTCAAATGACATTTGGACGGGAGTTCTTTTAATGCCTGAGCCGTTACATTAGTTGTGTCTACTGTAATTTAAAGTTAGGTGTGAGGTATGAGTGAGAGTGTTCCCTATCCACTTTTTTGCGACAAACAAACGGACACGTGAATCATGTGAAAACATACTTATTGGATGAGACGTGTACGGGACAGAGTGAACATAACAGTGTATTTCTATAAATGTGTGCAGCTGAATTTGAATTTGCTGAATCTGGTTCCACTGCACCACAACCCCCTTTGAACTGACAGAGGGAAATGTATAGGTAGAATGGCATATTTTGAGCGCAAACGTTTTTGTTTTTGGATCCCGCCACCTAATTTGTGCACGATTCCTTGGATTAGATACCTCACACTGTCGTTAGTGTCGTGAAGCAAGTAGTATGTTAAAGACCTAGCAGAAAGTATATGAAGTAACACAACAGAACACAACACATACTGTAGTACATAACATAGAACTATATAACATATGACGTAGCATATGGTATCAGTGACCCCCCACATGTCCCTCTAAGTCAAACATGGCGGCAAGCTGAGAAGGAAAACTGGCCTGTTTTGACTATTATGATGTATAGCAGGGGAAAGCTTATCATGGCTATTCTTAACGAAGTGACATCTGCCTGCTTGGTAGACTAAATCACAAATAATTGTAGTGCTTGCTCTTGTTGTCTGCTAATTAGAATAAACGTTTTAACTGAAAAACATAGTAAACATCTACTAGGAACTCCCATAAATATAATACCCCTTAGGTAAACTCTGGTGTATGTTTCTGTTTGCATCATGTGCGCCTTACACAGGTATATATATAGCTATATGTACCTGTGTAACTGTGTATGTGTAAGGAGGGTTTCCTCCCCCGTCCCCGACTCGGTCAGGAGCTCTCAGGCCAGTGGCCTGCCTCCCGTGCACAGTGTACTGTTCTAAGGGGGACCCCTGGAACTCGGGGCCTCCCATCCAGTGCTGCCTGCGGGGGCTATTATTACTGCACTATGACCTATAGTTGGCACACCCACACCTGCCCATGGGTCAAATCTACCTTGATAAGGAAACGTCACTGGTGAATCTTTACCCAAAATATTATTTTGTATCTCAGAAGCTTAACAGGTGGATGTAATCACATTTTGAAAAACCCCGAAGTGCTCTCCAGACTCTGCACTGGGTCGGGGAAGGAGGTTTGGGCTGGTTCCTAGAGCCATGGCCCAGGGGACCGGGCCCCAGATGTCTGCTGAGACTTCACATGTCTCTCGCACTGGTTTCATAGAGTTTTGTTGCCCTGGAGATGACCGTCATGGTCAGACAGCACCCTATCCTCTACAGGGAAAGAGGCTTATCCCAGTGGGGACAATGATCCACAAGGCCATGCAGGCTTCAATGACCTTTCACTCGGGATTCTAATAGAGTCTAAGAGGTGGTCAATGCAGAGGAACACTAGACTCCTCCTGGGACTGGCTTCACTGCACTGGGTAAATAAGGTGCTTCTGGAAGTTGCAATGAGCCCCGACCTGTGAGCCCAGGCTCCAGGCATCCTACTGGGATTCACATGCCTCTCACTTGGGCTTCAAGTCGATGGTGGGCCTAGAGGAGAAAGAGACTACTTTCTACTCTGGCAGCACCGTGCCCTGGGTAGTGAAGGTGGTTCTGGCTGGTGCTTCGAGCCATGTCCCGAGGGGTCCATGCAATATTCAGCAACCTTCCACTTGGGCTTAATTGAACTGGTTAGCCCAAAAGAGCATCAGACTCATCCCCAGCATGGTGGTATGTCACCTTGAGTAGGGAAGGTGTTTCTTATCAGTGCATGGATACTTGAACAAGGAGATCAGACCCCAGCTATTGCAGTTTGCTTCACCGACCTCACTGAGGCTTCTTGAAGCTATTTGGCCTGGAGGAACAGAAGAATCCTTCCTGTTATGGATCTGCAATTATCTGGCTAGGAAGGCAAAAAAACTGTCTGAGTCTGAATCTCGTGCTCAGAGGTGCCAGACCCACTTATACGCCGGGACCACATGGCTTTCTCACTGTGGCTTATTGGAACTGGTCAGCCCTGAGACACCTTCCTGATCTGGTAATGCATGAGACTCCTCTCAGGTCTGGTGCTGCCCTGCCATCGGAAGGACGGGTGGCTCTAGCCAGTGCCTGGATTTGTGTCTTGGGTAATTGGGCCCAAGGCATCCATACAGACTTCAGCAAACTCTCATTGGCCTTTGCTGCTGGTTTGGTGCCACTATACCTTGGGTAGGGAAGGTGGATCCGGCTTGTGCCTTGAGCCTCTCCTGGGTACTAGACCCCAGATATCTGAGCGTGTTTCACTGTCCTTTCATTGGGGTTTCTTGGATCTGCTTGACATAGAGAAGAACAAATTCCCTCCTGAGTTTAGTGGCACCCTGTTTGGGGTAGGGAAGATGGATATGGCTGTTCCGTGGTGCTCTGACCCATAAGGCCCAGGTCTCAAACAGGGGTTCACTAACCTCCTACTAGACTTCTCGAAACTGGTTGAGCTGGGTGAGAGCTATGACTCCACCATAGTCTGTCCCACACCACCCTGTGTGTAGGAGGTAATTTTGTATAGTACCAAAAGCTTTGGCCTGGGAAATGACGCCCTAACCATCCATATAGGATTTACCACCCTATCAGAAGGACTTGATGGAGATAGTTGAACCTCCTCTACTGGAGCAACCCTGGCCTCAGTAGTGAAGGTGGCTCTGACAGTTGCCTGATGCACTGGGCTGTGGGATAAGGCTTCTGGGTATCCATGCAGGCTTCACTAACCTCTTACTAAGATTCTTAGAGCTAGTCGACTTTTAGAAGCATTGACTACTCTTCAGTTTGGTGCCACCATTCTCTGTAAAAAGAAGGGGGCTCTAGCCTGCAACTGGAGACGCAGTCTGAAGTAACGTGCTAATGGCATCCACGGGGCCTTCACTGTCCTCTTGCTGCACTGACCAGTAACCTAGTCAGTGTCGAGGAGCATCAGAAACATCCCTGTTCAGACAGCACCTTGGCCTGGTTAAGGGAGGGGGCTCTGACCCATGTCTATAGTACCGGCATGGAATAAAGAGCCCCAAGCAACTATGTAAGCTTCATACATTATCAGTGCATATTCTAGATGGTGGTCAGTCTGAAATAATAAAAACCTCATGCCAATTCTGGTGCCTTCATGTCCTTTGGGAAGGTGGCTCTGTCTGGTGCCTGGGAATAAGGCTAGGGGGCTAGAACATAGGTGTCCACAAAGGCTTCACAAACTTCTCACTAGAACTTCTTAGAGTACATGAATCCTCCCAGCTCTGGGACACACTGTGCTGGGTAGTGAAAGTGACTGTGATCTATGTTTGAAGCCTATCCCAGAGGATCTGGTCAAATGTGCTCACAGGTGCTTCAATGACTTTTCATTGGGGCGACCTTGAAGCTGGTTGACCTAGAGGAACGTGAGAATTCTTCTTGGGGTGGTGCCACTTTGGTTTGGGTATGAAGGGTGGCTCTGGCCTCTGCCTGATGCAATGAGCAGAGGCCACCAAGCACCAAACATCTGTGCAGGATTCAGCGACCTCTCTCTGCGGCTTCTTTGAGTTGGTAAGCCTGGAGGAGCACAGATTTCCTCCCCGTTTGGTGACACCCTGGCCTGGAGAGGGATTGTTGCTCTGACCAGCAACTCGAGCCCTGGCCTGGGAAACTGTACCCCAAGCATCCATGTATCACCAACATCTCACTGGGTATTCTTGGAGTTTGTTGTGTTGCAGAAGCAATATATTCCTTCCTGGTCTGGCACCACCTTACAAGGGGTAGAGAAAGTGGCTCTGGTCAGTGGCTGAAGCCATGGATAAGAAAACCAGGCCAAGGACATCCACAGAAGCTTCACCAACCTCTCAAAAGGTCTTCTTGGAGTTGCTTGGCTTGGAAGAGCACAAGACTCCTCCCCGGATTGATGTCACCCTGCCAGTGATAGAGGAGAAGATTTCCAAAACTGGTGTCTGGTGCCCTGTCCTGGAGGACAAGGCCCCTTGCACCTAAGTGGGCTTCACAGGCCTCTCTCTGAGGATCTTCCTGTTGGTCGGCCTGGAGAGCATAACACACCTCCCTGTCTGGAGCAACCTTTCTCTGGGTGGTGAAGGTGATTCTCGCTAGTGCCTGGAAGCACTGGTCTAGTGGACTTTGTCCCCTGGGTCTACATGGGCATTATTGCCCTCTCACTGGGGGTTCTTTAAGCTGGTCAGCCGAGAGGAGCACAAGAATCCCACAAGGTCTCATGCCACCCTGCTGTGGGTAGTGAAGTTTATTTTAGCCAGTACTAGGATGCCTGGCTGAGAGCCCCTCACAAGGCAAAGACTAGGACTTCACCATTTCTTCACTGGGGATTCTTGAATCTGCTCAACCAGGAAAAGCATGGAATTCTTCCCTAGTATGCATTGAGAGGGTTGCTTTAGCCAGTCCAGCAGCACTTGGACTCAAGAACAAGTACACTGGCATCCACACAGGCTTCGAGGACCTCTCACCATGGCTTCTTGGAGCTGATTGGCACATAGAGACCCATCTGGATTGATGCCACCCTCCCCTGAGGTGACTCTGGTCAGGGCCTTGGAGGCGCGGCAGGAGTAGCAAGCCCAGGCATCCACAAAGGCTTCATGAAACCTGCATTGGAGCTTATTGGTGCTGATTAGCCAGGAGGAACACAAGACGGCTCCCGGGTGTGGTGCCACCTTGCTCTGGGGAAGGTAGGTGGACCAGCTCAGGACATGGAGCCAAGCACAGAGGAATCATTCCCATGCTTCTATGTAAGCTTTACTTACTTCACAAGGGTTCCTATTGGATCTGATTGTCTTGAAGGAGCACTAGACTCCTCTAATCAGGCGCCAACCTGTCCTGGATAGGGAAGGTGGCTTAGATGGTGCCTGGAGCCCGGTCCCTGGGAACTAGATCCAAGTGTCCGTATGGATTTCACTGACCTTTCATTAGGGCTTATTGGAGCTGGCCAGCCCGGAAAAGCACAAGACATTTTTCCATTCTGGCACCACCCCACCCTCAATAGGAATGGTGTCTCTGGCCATAGTATGGAGCACTGTCCTGGTGGACCTGGCCTCTTGTGTCTATTTGAATGTCACTGACATCTCACTGGGGATTCATTGAGCTGGTCATCCCAGATGTGCATGAGAATCCTCTCTGGTCTGATTAAACCTTGTCTTGGGTAGGAAAGTTTGCTCTGGTCAGTGCATGAAGCCCTGGACTGCAGGGCAAGCACCACTCATCCATTTGTGCTTCACTGGCCTCCCCCTGTGTTCTCTTTGGAGCTGGATGTACCAGAGAAGTACAAGAACCCTCCCCAGTCTCGCTGTGTTGTGGCCAGAGTAGGGAAGACAGTTCTATCTAGTGTAGGTATAGCAGGTCTGGTGGACAAGGCCCCAAGAGTTCATACAAGCTTCATCGACCTCTCCCTGACCTTGGTAGTGAAGAGAAGCCTGGCCAGTGCCTAAGCCCTGGCTAAAGGGCCAGGCTCTGCTTCACTATGTGGTGTTCATAGTCCTCTCACTGAGGCTTCTTAGAGGTGGCCAGGCCGGAGAACTACAAGACTCTTACCCGGTCTGGTGGCAGCCTGCTCTGAGTAAGGAAGGTGGCTCTATCCAGGGCCCAGAGCCTTCACCAGAAACCAAGCCCTAAGCGTTCTTTCAGGCTTCACCCACCTGTCAATGGGAATGCTGAGAACTGGTCTGCAGGGAAAATGGTTCTGCCCAGCTTTGAGAGTGTTGACCCAGGGAACAAGTTACAGAGGTCCACCCAGGGTTCACTGACCTCTTATGGAAGTGTCCTTGAGCTGGTCAGCCACCATAGTTTGCATAGGGAAGAGGGTTTTGGCTAGTACCTTGAGATTTGGCTCTGGGAGCCAAGCCCAGGCATACGTTTCACTGGGGCTTCTTGTAGCTGGTCAGTCCAAGATGACCACAACAATCCTTTACAGTTTGGTGCTTCTGTGCCTGGTGTAGGGAAGGTCCCTCTAGCCAATACCTGGAGCCCTGGTGTGAGGGCAGAGGCCAAGTCATCCACGGAGACTTCATTGACTACTTATTTGGTCTTCTTGGAGCTGGTTTGCCCAAGGAGTGTGAGGTTTCTCACCAGTCTGTCACCTCACAACCCTGCATATGACTAGTCACTCTGGACAATGCCTATAGCCCTGAGGCAGGGCATCAAGCACCAGGCATCCACTTGGGCTACACCAACTTCTCACTGAAGTTTCTTTGGGGTGATCAACCTGGTGAAGCATAAGTCTCTTAAATGATCTGGCGGTATCCTGTACTATAGGTGAAGGTGGCTCTGGCCTAATCACTGTTCTAAAAACCAGGCCCCAGGGATCCAAGCTCGCATCACAGACCTCTCACTGTGCCTTCTTGGAACTTGTGAGCATGGAGAATGAAAAGGTTTCAAGCCATTTTCAAGTCACCCTGGCCTTGGTGGGGAATGGGGCCCTGACCAGTTCCTGAAGCCCTGGCTTGGGGGACAGGCCCCAATCAACAATGCAGGTTTCTCTGATCTCTCTCACTGGGGGTTCTTGGAGCTTGTTTGTCTGAGAAGCATGAGAAGGCTCACTAGTCATGCACCACCCAAGCTGGGTCAAGATGTATGCTCTGGTCAGTGCTTGAATCCCTGGCTCGGGGACCAGCCCCAGACACCCACATGTGCTTCTCTGAATTCTCCATAATGAGTTCATCCCCATCAAGGTCCCCTTCATCCAGATCCAAAACGTATTAATCTAAGGAGGATTAATAATGTGGCTCTTCTTCACCCACATCAGCAATTCGGATACCTGGAATGGCAGAGCGATTTTGAGAGGCAAATGTTACTGCAGACTGGAATCCAAGGCTTTTATGAGACTTCAGCGGCAGGAAGTTGGAATTCTCACAGAGTCTTCTTTGAAATGGTTGGCTTCTAGAAGAATAAGAAGCCTCCCTAAACTTGTGACATCCTACTCAAAGAGGAGATGGTGGATCTGACAGTGCCTGGAGCACTGGCCTGGGAGATAAGGCCCCAGATGTCAATGTGGATTTCACCAACCTCTAACAAGGCTTCATTGAGCTAGTCATCCCAGAAGAGGATGAGAATTCTACCTTGTATCACAAAACCTTGACTTTTTATAGAAGGTGGCTCTGGCCAGTGCCTGGATCCCTGGCTTAGGCGACATGACCCCAGACCTCCATATCAGTTTCACACACCGCTCACTAGGGATCCTTTGAGTGGGTCAGAGAGGGACCTGTCCTCTCCTGGGACTGCCATACTACTCTATCTTCCAGGATGCACAGGGAGGCCTTCCATCTCCCAGGAACTCAAACTTTGGGGGCCAGGGTGGGATACAATTAGGCCTGGGTGAAATGTTGATTACATCAGGGTGATCTGAGCAATTTCAGTAATGCTGCATTAATATTTGACATGGACTTACTGATAATAATGCAATGATGCCCGCTAGCGTAATTAAGAGTAATTTTGGAGTAAAAAAATCCTACAGCAAGAGGCAAGAGGACATTTAATGAGAGACTTCTCTGAATGAATGATTTAATGAAAATGAATTTGTATAGCACTTGGTTACTCGCCCTGGAGTGTCCCCTGCGCTCAGGTCCAGCTCACCATCCACAGGCAATGTAACCTACTAATCAAGAGTCCTCTGGAAGAGCCAGGTTTTTTTGCTATTTTTTTTAAACTGAATTCTGTTTCACTAATCACAGGTCCAGTGGCAGTGAGTTTCACATTTTATGAGCCAGGTATCTGAAAGAGTGTCCTTCCATTTGTGCCTATTAACTTTGGAGACAGATGCCAGCGTTCTGGCAGAGGATCTGAGACTCCCTGTAGGGCAAGACCAGGACCCCATTGGGAGCAGGTGACGAGGGCCTTTTCTCTGGAGTATTTGGTGTTAGAAACACAAGGCTTTAAAAGCCACCCTTTTACTTAGTGGGAGCCAGTGCAGAGAGCTAAGGGCCTTTCCCATGGAGGAGAACATTGGAAGATTTAATATTAGTTGGGCAGCGACATTTTGCACTCTCTATAGCTTCAGTAGTCTGCTCCTGGTGACTCCAAGGTAAAGAACATTACAATAGGCTAACCTTGATGTAATTATGGCCCGTACCACATTTTCTCTGGCCTCTCTTGGCAGAAGGTCCATGATTTTCTGAAGCATCTTTAAAATGCCAAAACAGGTACCTGCCAGAGCCTCGATCTGTTTATCACAACTCAATTGCGAGTCAAACCGGATCCCAAGATTCTTCACTGCTGGTTGAGGGCCGGAACCAGCCCCATAATGTCGGGCCACTAGTCTGAGGTCCAAATTGGAGGTTGCTTTCCTTTCAGAGCCACCTCCTTTTTCTGGCATTCAGTTTCAGGCAGCTCTGTTCCATCCAGCTCGCAGGGCTGACCAGGGAAGATCTAAAGTGTTCAGCAGAAGAGCCCTGTTTCTGAGAGAGATTTATGATCAATTGGGTGTCATCAGCGTGGGACACTACTTTGACACCCCAGCTCCCAACCACTTGAACTAAAGAACGTTTATAAAGATTGAAGAGCATAGGACACAAGCTTGAGCCCTGTGGTACCCATTGCTTTAGCGAGAAGATTTCTGAGGCACAGGATTGCTGCACCACATGAAACGTGCAGTTGGAAAGATAAGAAGCAATCCACTTTAAAGCCAATCCCCTGATGCCCACCAACCAAAGCTGCTCCAGTAGAATGCCATGGGACACGGTGTCAAACGCCACATTTAGATCTTGCATTATTGGTGCAGCAGTGTCTCCATCGTCAGCACTGTGCCTGAGTGTTTCTGAGGTGAAGAGCAGGGCAGAAACAGTGTTGTGAAGTGGCCAGACCGACTGGCTCACATGCAGCGCCTCTTCTGCCTTGATAAACTGCATCAGTTGTTTGTTAATGCATTGCTCAGCTACTTTAGCAGCAAAAGGCAACAGCGAGATCTGCCTCAGATTTTCTGGCTTACTGGAATCTAATTAGGGCTTTTTTTAGGAGGGGTGCCACAATTGCGTGTTTCCAGTCTGAAGGGACCTGGTCCACGTTTGGAGACTAGTTTACCAACTCAGAGGGCCGAAGAGATGACCCCCATACCTCTTTCCAGGATCCTAGGGGGAGCTGGGTCCGATTGTGACCCGGATTTGATCTTTGTTATTGCCTGCTGGATCACAGTTGCAGATGTTATCTCCAGAATGGTTAGGCCTTCCTTTGCGACAATGGGGGAACAACAGGAATCCCGAAAGCTGGCCTCCCTAAATTCGTGTGGGAAGGTTAAATAGATATACAAAGAACTGAGCTATTGCATTGCATCTTTCAGTAGTGGGTGCTAGCACTGCAGCGATGCATTCTAAAGGTGACAGAGATTTGACAGTGGAAAAAACATCCCATTCAAAGTTCTGCACTGAGTCAATCTTTTTATCATAAAATTGCCTGCGACTCCCCCTAATCTGCTTGCGATAAGCTCTTAGGGCCTCCCTGTCTGATGTGCTGTAGTTCCTGTACCACTGGCTCTCCAATTGTTTGCAGCGTTTATTTTTAAGTCTGAACTCTTCATTAAACCACTCTGCCAAGGGAGAGGTGTGTCTGACTGAACATCTCCCTGTAGGAGCTAACTCATCAAGGGCATTCCTTCTCCAGTTTGCAAACCGGGAACTGACTGTGTTCACATAGTCAGAGGAGCTAGGGACAGATGCCTCTAGTGCTGTGGTGAATGCTTCGGCTGAAACATTAGCCCATTTCCGCACCAAATATTGGTGGCCTATGGCAGTCTGGTGGGTAGGTGGAAAACCCTTAACTTCGCAATGTACCTCACAATGGTCAGACCTGAGCAGCGGCATTAGGGAGGAGACACTCATATTAGAGGAATTCGTAAAAATCTGATATAGAGTGTGCCCCATTCTATGAGTAGGGGCTTGAGCTAATTGTTTCATCTGTCCTACAGCTACGTCTTCCAGAAAAGTTGCTGCATTATGGATGATGGATGATCGAAGTGCATGTTGTGGTCCCCCAAGATGACAAAGGTATAATATTTTAACACAGGCGGGACAGGAATGTCCACCAGCGCCGCCATGAATTGAGATGGTGGGTCAGACGGCCGATAAATAAGTAGGCCCACTAGCCTGTAATCGCTAGACAATGTCAGTGAGAAAAAGAGAGCCTCGCTGCCTTTGATCTTTATGTCAGTCAGGATGCAGGGTAGAGACTGTTTAGAAATCACCGCAAGCACTCCACCCCTTCCTGACTTCCTATCCCATCTGGCTAACGCATAGCCATTCGGAATTGCCTCAAAATTGTCAGAAGCTGAGGTGTCTGTGAGCCACCTTTCCATGAGGAAAAGTGACCTTGGGTGATTATCCCTGATAGTATCACAGATCTCCAGTTTGTGCTTAGGAAGTGTGCAGCCATTTAGGGTGAACAAGTCTGCCAAGCGGTCAGCTTATGGGGCTATCCTCTCTCTAAATTTAATCAACTTAGTAGCCATTAGTCTGAAGCTGCATTGATTACAGCTAAGCTCATTTCTACTGATATTCAACACTACAGACACTTCTCATTCACCATGGCGGGAGCCATGGAAAAAATATCTTTTGGTGAATACACCTTGCACTTGATGGCCTCTCAGGTAGGGGTCCTGGCCCCTGGCGTCATCCAGGCGTGGATGGGCACAGACAGGTTTGCCTTAGGCATGTCTTTGGTGTGCCAGCAGTGTGCCTGCGGTGCACGTCCGCTACGTGCCAATCCAGCTTGCATGCTAAAGTAGGCCACCTGAAATCGGGCATGGCCTAATGAGCTAAGAAAGAAGAAACACCGGGGCCAAAATAAAATGCCTAAGGACATATTTATACTTTTTGCCGCAAAACTGTGCCGGTGCAGTTTTGCATCAAAAAGTTTAACGCCGGCTAACGCTACTTCTTTGCGCCACCCGGGCATCTAATTTATACTTTGACGCTCCACGGCGCAAACCACGGGTTAGAGTAATTTTTTTTTACTCAAACCATTGTGCCACGTCGTAAAGAAAAATTACGTTAACGTGACGAAAATGACTTTAATCCGGTTTACGATGTCAGAAACCAGATACGCGCCTTTTTTTTACCGCAATAGCGGCGCAAACACAGCAAAATGTGCAAAGGAGCCCAAAATGGATTCCAGAAGCCATGAGAGACCCCAGTAAGACTACAACTGACCAGGAACCAGCCGGAGGACCCAGACAAGACCCAGGAGAGGGAGAAGGAGAAAAGGAAGTGCCGGTTCAGTGCAGAGTAGCATGAAATACTGGTGAAAGAGGTGACGGAACACTAGTATCAACTTTTTGTCACCTCTAAATTGCCAATTGGGAGAAAAGAGGCAATTTGGCAACAAATTGTCGATAAGATCAACAGTGTGGCAGAATTACGGAGAACAGTCATCGAGTGCAAGAAACGCTGGCATGACTGCAAGCTCAAGACCAAGGAAAAGATGGCAAGGAACAGGAAGGCAGCACTGCTGACTGGAGGTGGGAGTCCAGCACCGCAGGAGGCCCTGGACCAGATGGAGGAGATGGTGGCAGCCGTCATCCCTGAGGAGATCGTCACAGGGATACAAGGACAGGACAGCGCAGACTACCAGGATACAACACAGAGTAAGTGGCATGGGAAACAAAAATGCATAATTGTTAACTGCAAGCGGGGGGAACATATCTACTACACAATGCATGTCAGCCACAATAATCAGGTAGTGGAAAGGGCAAAGGGGCACGGCACGGGTGCATGAGCTGTGCAGGGGAAACCTAAGGCACAGCACAACACTACACCAACAACCTTTGCATGGGTGTACTCTGCCATGAAAAGGATGTTGGAAAGGCAAAACCAGTCCAGGAGGGTAGGGTACAACATAATACTGGCCTGCTGTCACACTGTCGCGTAGGCTGTCATTATTTTAATGAGACTACTGGATTTTGATCGGCAGAATCGCCCGCGGTGTGGGAGACTGAGTCCAACCCACTGCGGGTGACACCTGTCACTCCAATCCGGGTTTTGCTCCGGCTAACTAGCAGTGCCTCATCTCTACCAAAGGATAGTGATGATTGGGCAGCCAATCGCATGACATACTAGGCTTCTCAGGGAAGTTGTGGTCCCTCAGGTAGCATCCGGTTCTCTCTGTTACAATTTAGGGGGTCATTCCAAC
The DNA here is from genome assembly GCF_031143425.1 of Pleurodeles waltl. NCBI lineage: Eukaryota > Metazoa > Chordata > Amphibia > Caudata > Salamandridae > Pleurodeles > Pleurodeles waltl. The sequence continues at coordinate 254,225,635 of NC_090443.1, read as the reverse complement.
CCTGGCGGTCGGTGATAAAGCGGCGGCCAACCCGCCAACAGGCAGGCGGTAAAAAAAAATGAATTCTGACCCTTGCGGGAACCGCCAACACAGACCGCCACTTTAACACTCCGACCGCCACAGCGGAACAAACAAACAGCGTGGCGGTCACCACCAACAGGCAGGCGGCAGACAACGTACCGCCCACCCTATCACAACTCACCAATCTGCCACCTTTTCCGGGGCGGGAGCACCGCCGATAAAAACACGGCGGAAACAGACTACGAACGGGAAAACGCTCACCTCTATACACTCCACGAGGACGGAGGACAGCATGGAACCCGAATTGAACATCCTACCTGCTCTCGTCTACCTGCTCATCTACCACGAGTACGAACTCCGGCGCAGACGACAACGGTGAGTACCGCACCTACGACACAGGGGAGGGGGGAGGAGGAAGGGTTATGGGCACACACATACGCAATACACCCACCCCCCAACTATCTACACACCAATGCAGAGCACCAAGTCAAAGTGACACCACCCAAACCCCCCGGAATAATGAAAAGATATAATTAAAGTGAGAAACGAAATTTATGTATAAAATAGGTTCATTGAAGTCATGGTAAAATAGGAAAATGAATAAAAAAAAATCAAGTTAAAACATTGCGGAACCGATAAATAGAGGCAATAAGTCCTGCACAGTCACTGAAATTTCAACTGTCCGTGGGCCAAAGTGTATCAACACATGGGCAAAGCCCACACAGGAGACCTGAGTCAGTTGGAGAGAACACTGCAGGGGCATCAGATGATAAAACTACAGGCACCTCAGGGGGAAGGGAAGGGGGGGCACCACAGCCACATGAGTCCACGACGCCAGATCCACGAAGGGGCCACCATGCCCGCTGTGCCATCCTGGGGAGTGCAAAGCCATAGTCTCTCAAGTCTCTACAGTGGGTGGCTTGCCCACTGCCATATCCTGGGCAGTGCAAAGCCACAGTCTCTCAAGTCTCTACAGTGGGTGGCTTGCCCACTGTTCAATCCTGGGGAGTGCAATGCCACAGTCTATCAAATGGATAACAGTCTCCACAGGCAATGGAGGAGGCAGGGTGGCCCGAGTGCAGCGTGAACAGTAGCTCGACACAGAACCGGCACTGTCATTGGGCCAGCGGTGCTTGAGACGGCGGGGCCCAGCGGAGCGGTGATTGACAGGAAGGGCCCGGCGGAGCGGTGCTTGACAGGAAGGGCCCAGCGGAGCGGTGCTTGAGACGGCGGGGCCCAGCGGAGCGGTGCTTGACAGGAAGGGCCCATCGGAGCGGTGCTTGAGACAGCAGTGCCCGGCGGAGCGGTGCTTGACAGGAAGGGCCCAGCGGAGAGGTGCTTGAGATGAAGGGCCCAGCGGAGCGGTGCTTGACAGGAAGGGCCCGGCGGAGCGGTGCTTGAGATGAAGGGCCCAGCGGAACGGTGCTTGACAGGAAGGGCCCGGCGGAGCGGTGCTTGTCAGGAAGGGCCCAGCGGAGCGGTGCTTGACAGGAAGGGCCCAGCGGAGCGGTGCTTGACAGGAAGGGCCCGGCAGAGCGGTGCTTGACAGGAAGGGCCCGGCAGAGCGGTGCTTGAGATGAAGGGCCCAGCGGAGCGGTGCTTGACAGGAAGGGCCCGGCGGAGCGGTGCTTGACAGGAAGGGCCCAGCGGAGCGGTGCTTGACAGGAAGGGCCCAGCGGAGCGGTGCTTGACAGGAAGGGCCCAGCGGAGCGGTGCTTGAGATGAAGGGCCCAGTGGAGCGGTGCCTGTCTTGGCGGGGCCCTGTTCAGCGGTGCCTTTCTGCACAGCGGGGCCCTGTTCAGCGGTGCCTTTCTGGACGGCGGGGCCCTGTTCAGCGGTGCCTTTCTGCACGGCGGGGCCCTGTTCAGCGGTGCCTTTCTGGACGGCGGGGCCCTGTTCAGCGGTGCCTTTCTGCACGGCGGGGCCCTGTTCAGCGGTGCCTTTCTGCACGGCGGGGCCCTCTTCAGCGGTGCCTTTCTGCACGGCGGGGCCCTGTTCAGCGGTGCCTTTCTGCACGGCGGGGCCCTGTTCAGCGGTGCCTTTCTGCACGGCGGGGCCCTGTTCAGCGGTGCCTTTCTGGACGGCGGGGCCCTGTTCAGCGGTGCCTTTCTGCACGGCGGGGCCCTGTTCAGCGGTGCCTTTCTGGACGGCGGGCCCTGTTCAGCGGTGCCTTTCTGCACGGCGGGGCCCTGTTCGGCGGTGCCTTTCTGGACGGCGGGGCCCTGTTCAGCGGTGCCTTTCTGCACGGCGGGGCCCTGTTCGGCGGTGCCTTTCTGCACGGCGGGGCCCTGTTCAGCGGTGCCTTTCTCGACGGCGGTGCCCTGTTCGGCGGTGCCTTTCTGCACGGCGGGGCCCTGTTCAGCGGTGCCTTTCTGGACGGCGGGGCCCTGTTCGGCGGTGCCTTTCTGCACGGTGGGGCCCTGTTCAGCGGTGCCTTTCTGCACGGCGGGGCCCTCTTCAGCGGTGCTTGTCCTGTAATTCAAGGGAGTCAGACCTGGCCAGGACTCCCTGCTCAGTCGCCCTCCGACCGTGCAGTTGCTGGACCCTTTGGTGACGGTGTCCTGGGCCCTTGGGTGTCCTCCCTCACACCCGGGATGGGGCTTGTGGGGCCCTCCTGGTCCGCACTCCTGCTGGCTGACTTCTCCGCCCTGCTGCCCTTGCCCTCCTTCGATGTGGCTCTCTGGGCCTTGCCTCCCCTGGATGTTGTGGCAGGTGAAGTGGCAGAACTTTGGTCCTTGGGGGCAGCCGTGTCAGTCTTCTTGCGGCGGCCCCTTACTTTACGGGTCCTCTTTCCAGGGGGGGGCTGGCTGTCCCCTTGCTGCTGACCGATGTATCACTGCTGGCAAAGGGGGGACTCCAAAATCCATGCACTACGGTGACACTTGAAGCTGGGCTGGTGGTGGCTGAGGTGCTCTTGGGACTCTTAGCAGATAGAGGGGGTGGGTCAGGTGAGGGAAAGAGGTCAAGATTGGAGAGGTAAACTTTTTTAGGACCAAGGTAAAGGGTAGGTGTAGTGGTTATGGGAGTGGAGGAAGAGGAGGTGGTTGTAGGAGAGTCAGGTGTGTTGTCCTTGGGTGAAGGTGCATGGGCTGGAGGCTGTCGTGAGGTGGTTGGCTGTTGGGTGGGTGGCTGCCTGCGTTTGTGTGTCTTGGAAGAGGGGGTGACAGACACAGTGGGAGAGGACACAGGGGACGTGTAAATGGCAGTGGGGGTGGTGACTGCATGTGTGCGGACTGTACTGGAGGGTGTGCTGGTGATGGAAGTACTGGCTGTTGGTGGTGTGCATGCAGGTGTGAGTGGAGACGTCACAGGGAGGGAGGAGGGAGACGAGGAGGTGGGGGACACAGAGGTGGTAGTGGCTGTTGGCATGTCTGCATCTGGGTGTTGCTTGGGTGAATGTTTGTGTGATCTGTGGTGCTTATGTCTGGATGAGCTGCCCTTGGGTGTTGAGGTGTGTGCAGGCTGGTCTGATGGTGTGGATGGGATAGGCTGAGGAACAGGAGACAGAGACAGGGTGGAGGCAGTTAGAAGAGGGAGGCTGGAAACAGGGACAATGGCTGCCGTCAGTGCTGAGGCCAGAGAATTGAACGATCGTTGATGGGCAGCCTGACCCGAATGAATGCCCTCCAGGTATGCATTGCTACGATGCACCTCCCTCTCTACCCCCTGGATGGCATTCAAAAGGGTAGACTGCCCAACAATGATGGTCTGTAGGAGGTCAATGACCTCCTCACTGAGGGCAGCAGGGCTAACAGGGGCAGGTCCTGAGGTGCCTGGGGCGAAGGAGATGCCCGCCTTCTTGGGCGAGCGGGCACGGAGCGATGGCTGAGCGGCTGCTGGGAGGGCGGAGCTGGTGCGCTGGGTGGCGGCTGTACCTGTAGAGGCGGGGGGCACGGATGTTGCCGCCACCGCTAGGGAGCTCCCATCCGAGGACGTGTCGGTGTCGCTGGTGTCACCACGGGTCCCCGTTGTGAAGCTCCCCTCGCCCTCCGTATCACTGGTGGCCTCGGTGTCTGTGCCATGGCCCACCGGGGCCTTGTGAGTTGCAGCTCCCTCGTGCTCCGGTGCCAATTCTCCTCCGCCTGATGATGCTAATGCACACATGCACAAGAAGATAAAGAAAAAGGGTGGGGGGAGAAATAAAAACAGGTTAAGTGCATGCATTGTCAACACCGTTGGCGGAGAGGACAGACACAGGAGCCTCATGCACTAAGCCGCGCAATCGGGGTACACTACTCAGCACTTGTGACTAGGCCAACAGGTCTAGAGACAACAAACGCGCACATGGGTGATGCAGGACCATGGATAGCTGTACTTGTCACCCTACAGAGGTGGGGGGCGGGGGCACAGGGACATGGCTAAAGGAGAGGACTACACTACAGAAAGCGCCCTGGCCTAATGTCACCCACAGCCCTCCTCCCCCACCCAGGCACCTCCACTGCGCGTAAAGATAGCTGAATGTGCTGGTACTCACCCCCTTGTGTCTGCTGTGATGTCCTCACGCGCCCATCCAAATCGGGGTAGGCCACTGCCAGGATCCGGGACATCAGGGGGGTCAGGGTACGACTGGCACCCCTCCTAGGTTGGGAGGCCATCCCCAGCAGTGACTCGGCGGTCTTCCTGGTCCCGCGGCGGATGTCCTCCCACCTCTTGCGGCAGTGGGTGCCCCGTCTGTTGTGGACCCCCAGGGTCCGGACTTCCTTGGCGATGGCACGCCAAATGTCGACTTTCTGATGGGCGCTGACCTATTTGACATGTACAGGGTGGAATTGGAAATATCATCATTTTTCCGCATGTTAGATGTGATTGGCCCCCCCTCCTCAACCTTGCCATGTGGCACATGCTCTCATCTGTCGTGCCTTGCACTCGTCATTCTCTCCCCACCCCACCATCTTATATCCACCCCACTCAACACAGGCATAGCCCATTTAACGTGCACACAGTGTACTTACCTGTTGGTCTGGAGGACCGTAGAGTAGCGCATACTGGGGCAGGACCCCATCCACAAGTTTCTCCAACTCTTCTGTAGTGAAGGCAGGGGCCCTTTCCCCAGTCGCAGCAGCCATTGTCTCTTCCAGACCGAGTTCACAGCAGCACTTGCAGTATAGGTCCTCTCCTGTGGATGATCAGGTCTCGAGTGATTAATCAGATAGAAAATGGCAGTCACGCCCGCGGCGGTGCGTACCGCCGCGGTGCGTACCACGACCGCCGGCGCACCTAGTCATTGGCTCGTGAAACCCATAGGGTTCAATGTTAACCAATGCGGCTTGGCGCCGCGGTCTTCGACCGCCTACCGCCACGGTGTGTCACGCCAGCGCATTGACCTCACATCCCACTGTCACACTTCTCAGGTCAGGCAGCCGCCATTTCAAGGGCCCACATGGCTTAATTTCTACTGCGTCACACAGGCCTAGGCCTTGCATTGCCACTCATACAAGCCATTCAATGCATAGCGATTCGTGTACTGTGCAAGCTGTAGTTACGTACCTGTGGGTTGCTTGACTCTGTACTCCATGTTCTCCTTCCTAGGCACCGTCCGCTGGGACTTGCGAGGAGAAGGAGGAATCCTCCCGTGTACCGACCGCTGGTGGACCTGTCGACAATGGAGGAACGTCATATAATACTTCGATACCGACTTGACCGAGCCACTATACATGAACTGTGTGCCCAGCTGGAGCCAGCACTGATGTCCCCCATCCGCCAACCCACAGGAATTCCCCTTCTGGTGCAGGTTCTGTCAGTCCTCCATTTTTTGGCAAGTGGGTCTTTTCAGACAACAGTGGCCATGTCATCAGGGATGTCTCAGCCTATGTTTTCTAAGATTTTGTCCACAGTGTTGTCTGCCCTGACGAAATACATGCGGAGCTACATTGTTTTCCCTGAGGAGGGTGATTTGGCCACTGTGAAGGGTGATTTCTATGCACTTGGACATATCCCCAACATCATTGGTGCCATTGATGGGACCCATGTGGCCTTAGTACCCCCAAAAGACGATGAGCAGGTGTACAGAAACAGGAAAAATTACCATTCTATGAATGTGCAGGTGGTCTGTTTGGCTGACCAGTACATCTCCCATGTAAATGCCAAGTTCCCTGGGTCAGTGCATGACGCGTATGTTATGCGAAATAGCAGCATCCCCTATGTGATGGAACAGCTACAGAGACAACGTGTGTGGCTAATAGGTGACTCTGGTTACCCCAACCTGCCGTGGCTACTGACCCCAGTGAGGAATCCCCGGACCAGGGCAGAGGAACGGTACAATGAGGCCCATGGGCGATCTAGGAGGATCATAGAAAGGACCTTCGGCCTCCTGAAGGCCAGGTTTCGGTGCCTGCATATGACAGGTGGATCCCTAATGTACTCACCAAAGAAGGTGTGCCAGATCATCGTGGCCTGCTGTATGCTTCACAATCTTGCATTGCGACGCCAGGTGCCTTTCCTGCAGGAGGATGGTCCAGATGGTGGTGTTGTAGCAGCTGTGGAGCCTGTGGAGAGTGAAGAGGAGGAAGACGACGGGGACGACACGGACAACAGGGACACAGTTATACAACAGTATTTTCAGTAGCACACAGGTAAGAATCCCCCACGCCATTTTACATTTACTTCAGGCCTCCTGCATCTCTACTTTCTGTGTTTCCCCCCAGTTCCTTTCAACTGAATTGTGACTTTCCCTTCCCTTTTCAGAGCTGTATGACCCACTGCCTGACTTCTGCTTTGTTTGCCTATGGAGTAAAGCACATTGACATTGGTATGTTGTCATCACAATGTAACTGAACATTTTTGATCCGTTATGTGTAATACATTTGTTAAGAATACAAGCAGACTCCTGAGTGTTTTAAGTGCAATTAGTGATTTATTTAAAGTGCTACATATAGGTCCATGATAGTAAAACGGTGATGGGTGGGGGTGGAGTAATGTCCATGGCAGAGTCAAGTTCTCAGTCGCACAGGTGCATTGTCCATATGCCTGTGGAAGGATGGAGCAGGGGCAGTTCAAGGTTGGACAGGGTGACAATGTGGGACAGTGGAATGACATCAGGGGGTATCTTATGCTGGCTGGGGTCTTGGCATCCTACTCTGTCTTCCTTTGTGATCTCAGGTTCCTCTTGCGGGATGGTTGATCTTCAGCAGGAGGTGGGGTTCTGGTGGCCTGTCGTTGTGTGGGGGCCTCCTGTCCACTAGCGCCGGCGGAGGTGGTAGGCTGTTCCTGGTCCAGGCTGGTGACAGGGGCCCTTTGGGGTGCCAAATGGTCCCTCAATGTGGTGACTATTTGGTTGAGGGCCAGGACGATGTTCCTGAGCTCCTCTCTGTACCCCATGTACCGTTCCTCCTGCTGTGCCTGGATCTCCTGGAACCTGGCCAGTACCGTCGCCATCGTCTCCTGGGAGTGGTGGTATGCTCCCATGATGGTGGTGAGGGCCTCTTGGAGAGTCGGTTCCCTGGGCCTGTCCTCCCCCCCCTGTCGCACTGCAGCCCTCCCAGTTCCCCTGTTTCCCCAGGCCTCTGTCCCCTGGACGGTGTGCCCACTACCACTGCCCCCAGGTCCCTGTTGTTGTTGGGGTGTTGGGTCAGCCTAGGTGCCCTGTAGTGGCGGACACACCACTGATTGACCTGTCCTGGAGACAGAGGCATGGGCCCGCTGGGTGGGAGCTGTGCTGATATTCCCAGAGGGGGTTAGGTCTGCTGTGGCCTGTGTCTGTGTGTGGGGAACCGACTGTCCAGAGGTCCCCGATGGTCCGGGCTGGTCATCAGGTTCTAGGTCGACAGAGCTGCTGTCCTCACTGGGGGCCTGTTCTGGGGGTGGGATGGACAAATCTGGACCCTCCTGGCCGGTGTGTTGGCGTTCGGGCCCTGCAGGGGTAAAAGAGTATGGTTATTGCTTCTGTGTGTTCCATGGCGTGCGATTTGTGGGTGCCCTTGTCCCCCAGTGCTGGCATTCCCTTGTGGGAGGAGTTGTGAGGGTGGTTTGTGGGGGGGGATGGGTATGTGCAGTGGTCATGCATAGGTGATGGGTGTCCATGGTTTGTGTTGCCATTCAGGGTTTGGTTTTGGGTTGGGTGGGTTGTGCTGGTGAGACATTGGCAGGGAGGATGTGTGCTGGGGGGTTGGGGGTGAGGGTGGGGGTGTGGGTTGGCATGCTGGTGGTTGGGGGGGGGAGTAGTTGAGATTAGACTTACCAGAGTCCATTCCTCCGCCTACTCCAGCGAGGCCCGCAGGATGCAAGATGTTCAAGACCTCTTTCTCCCATGCAGTGAATTCGGGAGGAGTGGGTGGTGGTCCGCCGCCAGTCTTCTGCACAGCGATGTTGTGTCTTGAGACCATCGACCGTACCTTCCCCCGTAGGTCGTTCCAGCGCTTTCGGATGTCTTCCCGGTTTCTGGGATGCTGTCCCACAGCGTTGACCCTGTCGACGATCCTTTGCCATAGCTCCACCTTCCTGGCTATTGTGGTGTGTTGCACCTGTGTGCCGAAGAGCTGGGGCTCTACCCTTATTATTTCCTCCACCATGACCCTGAGTTCTTGGTCCGAAAACCTGGGGTGTCTTTGGGGTGCCATGGGGTGGTGTGGATGAGGTGTGGGGTGGTGTTTGTGGTGATGTGAGTGGTGGTGTGTGGTGATGTGTGCGTAGATGTGGTGTGGTTGATGATGTTGGGTTCCTGTGTGTGTTGGGGTTTTCGATAGCTGTGCTCTCTCTCTCTCTCTCTCGCCTTCTCTCCGATTTTCTAGTAGTGGCGGTTTGTGGGTGATGTGGGTGTGTGTTTTATAGTTGCTTGGATGTGTGGGAGTGGTGTTTGGATGTGTATCAGGTGTGTGTATTTCAAATTGTCCAATGTGGCTGTGTTTTGGAGCTGGGTGTGTATTTTGAGCGCGGCGGTGTGTACCGCCAATGGAATACCGCGGTTGAAAGACCGCCGCGTGGATTCGTGGGTCGTAATGGCATGGGCGTGTTTGTGTTGGCGTGGCGGTGGAGGTTTGGTCATCTCCAGTTTTTCGCTGCCCGCTGCCTTCCGTGGATGTCGGGTTTTCGGTGGTTTGGCAGTTGGAGGTCAGAATGACCGTGGCGGTTTACCGCGGCGGCAGCGGTATGATGGCGGTCTTCTGACCGGCGGTAAGGGCCTTTTACCGCCGAGGTCAGAATGACCCCCTTAGTCTCATATATAATTGACAAACAGAAGCAGTATATGTTTCAATAATGAGTTTAATAAAATGACTGCATCTTAGATAGCAAAGTGTGAGCTGCAATAACCAGGATGACACAACATGACAGTATTAAAATTGTGAGAAGAAGAGTGAAGCATAAAAACAATGCTGTCATATTGTCACTATGATCGATAGACTATTTCCTATGTAGGTTGTAATTTGAGCACAGCATGTTACGCTCTAATTCTTCCTTTCAGGTTCCCCTGGGAAGACATCAACCCCCATACCTGAGCAAAGGCCTGTTGTCTGCGTTAGCATCTGTAGTGAAGCATTCAGCAATCAGCATACAGTCGTGGTTCCCTGGCTGGAATCTCCCTCTAACGTGTAAGGGACAAGGAAGTGTTTATATGATAACACAGCTGATGTTCGGAGAAAATGTCCCTATGTAAGGATGTGTATTTTCTACGAATTTTGGAGACTAAACGTCTACCACGTTCACCGGCAATGTACCAAGCTGCAGCCTAGAATGAAGCACAGGGTCATCAAGAATGTCTTGTTCAAGAACAGAGTGCTGGCTTAGGCAAAAACAGTTAGATAGATGAAAATAAAACAAGACCGTAAAAATGGTTATTGTAATAATAATAAAGCAAAGCTGAATAAAATATATCTAGGTTAAAGGGCACAGCGGCCTAGTGTGTTAAAACAACGTGCATGGAGCTATAACTAAAATGGCAACACAACACCCTCCCCTTGTCGGTTGAAAGTGGTTCAAAGCCAAAGTTAACATTTTATTGCTAAAAAGCTCAACCTAAGACATATATAAAAGCAAAGTAAATTTTGGACAAGTTGAAGGGACACATAAGCATCCTACATGACAATTTAAAACATGAGCATGTGGCATAAAACCTAATTCGAAGGGCATGTCAATTTAGAAAAGTTCCAATCAATTCTGAGTCATGGAGAATAGGAGATCTTCCACTTCGGTCGATGTTAAAATCGGGGAGTCCTCGCCACAAAGGATCAAGGAGCAGATGTGTTCCGTATCCCCAGTCTCAACCAAGGCAGCATCCCGTGGTGTGCCCAGTGATGAGTTGTGAACAACTTCCTCCAGGAAGGGTAACTCATAAGTAGCTTCACGTAGCAAACGCAACCTCAATGCGCATGTCCGGAAATGAACCGTCAGCAAGGACATCAACAGATCAGCATCCACTGTAGGCAAGCGCTGCTTCGAAAGGCAGATTTCCAGTGCATATTCCAAAGAACACCGAAACACGGGCTGCACACAATACAAAACTGGTATGAATGACAAAGACCAGCCACACTCCAATTTCTCCAGGAGTGTTGCTCGAAAATACTGCATCATACGTTCACAGCAAAGCTGCGCTGATGGGAGTGCGGTCATTTCTCCTTGTTGCAGCGGGACAGCCATTGCGCATAAAAAACAGCAACAGCAGGATGCCAGCTGATAAAGCCAAAGTTATCGGAAATCTCCGAAAATACTAGAGAAAATTGAGTGGATTGCTGATGGTATCAAACCGAATACGGAGGAGAAGGTGTGAATGAAACCAGAACCAACAGCTTTGAAAAAAATGTGCAATTCCAGTTGTACTGGACACATTAAATATCCGTCCCACAAGTTCACCAAAGTGTCTCGGAAAGTTTGTATTTAACATGGACGGTATGTCTGCCACTTGAAGTGCGTAGGTCTCACGCACAGATGTAAGAGCCACATGCTTTTGAAACAGTAAAGCCTTGAGTCTGCTCAACTTGTCAAAATTTACATTTAAAGTAGCAATGTGAGGCCAAATATCAGCTACCTCCTTAATTTTAGAGGGGGGAGAAAGTACGTTCCCGCAGCATGTAACGACCTTAGAGACCGAAACAATGTAAACTATTCCGGCCCGCATGCCACAACAGTCTTCACCATTGAGGAGGATGTAACTGCCGTTTGAAAGCACCTGGAACATAGGTCTAATAAAGGGGACTGGAACTCCCTTCAGCTAACAAGCCAAGTTCGCAGCAGACGCATTACACGCCCCATGCAGGGACAGCTGTTTTCAAACCATCGAGTGGCTGACTGAAGTCTTGCATTCACTACCGCTTTGCAAGGACTTCTTTCATGCCACTGAAGCATTTGTACGAGAAGGGAAGCTCCCACACCTCATGGATGTAACTATCTCCCAGCTTCTCATATCTGCCTACTGGAATGTGTTTTAAACAGGAGGTGAATTGAAGTGTTGAAATAGGCAGATTAATAACCTCATGTATTAACCACTCAACAGATGGTGTTTCGGCCACACTAAAGGGGCCATGTAAATTTTGAAGAGGATAGGGCTGAGGGAGAACCCTTGGAGGACCCCGCAGATGAGCTTGGCTGCTGGGAACTGGAAGGGAGGGAGGCAGACTTTCTGGGTTCTTTCCGCAAGGAAGAAGGTGAGCCAGTCTAAGGCCTTGTGCCGTATTCCTGCGTCGAAAAGGCATGCCCGAAGGATTTGGTGGCAAACAGTGTCGAAGACTGTGGAGAGGTCCAGGAGGATGAGTGCGACGGTCTCACCCTTGTCGACTCTGGTTCTGATGTCGCCAGTGCAGGCGATGAGGGCGGTCTCAGTGCTGTGGTTCTTGCGAAATCCAGACTGGGAGGCGTCAAGTGCATTGTTTTCCTCTAGGAAGTGAGACAGTTGGGTGATCACTATCTCCTCAGCGACCTAGGCGAGGAAGGGGAGAAGAGGGGTGGGGCGGTAGTTGGTGAGGTCTTCTGGGTCTGCTTTGGGTTTTTTGAGGAGTGTGGTGACTTCGGCATGCTTCCAGGTGTCTGGGAAGGTTGCGTCATCAAAGGAGCTGTTGATTACGGTACGGAGCTGGGGAGCGATGATTGGGCTGGCGTTGTTGAAAATGTGGTGGGGGCAGGGGTCTGTGGGGGAGCCTGAGTGGATGGAGTTCATGTTTTATTCGGTATCTTCGTCATTGGTGGGGGTCCAGTTGTGGAGTTGGTTGGGGTGGGGAGGTGTTGTGTTGTTGGTCATGTCGGTGGTGCCGGTGGTGGTGCTGGGTGCGGATGGTGTGAAGCTGTTGTGTATGTCTACGATTTTGAGGTGGAAGTAGTTGGACAGGGAGTTGCAAAGGTTTTGTGTGTGAGGGGGTCGATGGTGCAGGATTTGGGTTTGGTGAGCTCTTTCATGATGGTAAAGAGTTCCTTGCTGTTATGTGCGTTACCATCTATGCGTTCTTTGTAGTAGACCCTTTTGGTGGTCCGGATGAGTTGGTGGTTTTTGTGTATAGTAGTTTTGAGGGTGGAGAAGTTGTTCATGGAGGGCTCTTGGCGCCATGCTTTCTCAGTTTTGCGACATTCACGCTTGGAGGCTTGGGGTTCAGTGGTGAACCAGGGGGCGGTCTTGATGTTGCAGGTGTTGTTGTTACTTTTCAGTGGGACGAGGGAGTCTGCGCAGGTTGTTAGCCAGTGCAAAAGGTACTGAGCAGCGATATTGGGGTCGTTGGTGAAGGGGGGTGGAGTTTATGTGTGCTTGGCGTTCAGGTATTCTATGGGGATCTTGTCCCACATTTGGTAGGGTGTGGTGTGTTGTCGGTAGAGGGTGGGGGGTTTCGTGAAGGAGAAATGGACGCAGTGGTTGCTGGAGGTGAAGATTGCGTCAAGCGTGTGTCCTGCTGAGTAAGTGGGCGAGGTGACCAGTTGTTTCTAGGTTCGTGAGGTTGTCTAGCAGGGTTGTGGAGATGTGGTCATGGGTGTTTTCCAGGTGAAATTTGAGGTCAAAAAGGAGAATATAGTCTGTGGAGGTGAGGGGGTGGGAGCTGATGGTATCAGCGATGGCATCACAGAAAGGGGGGTGGGGGCCTGGTGGTCTGTAAATGAGGGCTCCTCTGAGGGTGGTGTTGATGTTTGTTAGAAATGGGGTCTTTGGTTGACAGTCAGGTTACCCCCTGCTCAAACAAGGACCCTCACTCTAGTCAGGGTAAAAAAGAATCACCCTCAGCTAACCCCTGCTTACCCCATTGGTAGCTTGGCAGAGCAGTAGGCTTAACTTCAGAGTGCTAGGTGTAAAGTATTTGTACCAACACACACAGTAACTTAATGAAAACACTACAAAATGACACAACACCAGTTTAGAAAAATAGGAAATATTTATCTAAACAAAACAAGACCAAAATGACAAAAATCCCACATACAAAGTCAAGTTATGAATTTTTAAAGATTAAACTCAAAAATGGCACTTAGAAACACAAAATGCTTCGATGTGGTGTTAACACGGCGTCGTGATGCAGTCGTTCCCAATAAGCCGACACTAATGGCGCTGGACACGGAGTCGCGTAGACCCCCAAGTACAGTACCTTTGGTGAAGAGTGAAAACAAGCCGATGCGCGAAGTTGGGGATCGCAGCATCTCTGCGAAACATTGAATCCACGCACTTCGAGCGGCGTCGGTCATGACGTGGTGCGGCAACTTCCACGGAGTCGCGGATTTCTGCAGGGCTGCAGCGGCGTCGGGCCTGCGAAGGTCGTCGCGTTTCAGCGGTCGGTTGCAGGCGGCGTCACCGGATTCAGCAGCGGCGGCGGTCCAAAGTTGTCCAAAGTCGATTTCCTTGGATTTACACCAGCTTTCCTTTCAAGGGCCCAGAGACTGGATAGGGCACCACTTGTCAGAGCAGGAGTCTCTCCAGAGACTCCAGGTGCTGGCAGAGAGAAGTCATTGTTGTCCCTGAGACTTCAAACAACAAGAGGCAAGCTCTAAATCAAGCCCTTGGGGATTTCTTCACAAGATGGAAGGCACACAAAGTCCAGTCTTTGCCCTCTTACTCTGGCAGAAGCAGAAACTGCAGGATAGCTCCAAAAAGCACAGTCGCAGGCAGGGCAGCACTTCTCCTCAGCTCTTCTCCAGGCGGAGGTTCCTCTTGATGTCCAGAAGTGATCTAAAGTCTGTGGTTTTGGGTGCCCTTCTTATACCCAATTTCTCCTTTGAAGTAGGCCTACTTCAAAGTAAAGTCTCTTTTGAATGTGAAATCCTGCCTTTCCCAGGCCAGGCCCCAGACACTCACCAGGGGGTCGGAGACGGCATTGTGTGAGGACATACACAGCCCTTTAAGGTTAAGTGACCACTCCTCCCCTCCCTCCTAGCACAGATGGCTCATCAGGAAATGCAGACTACACCCCAGCTCCCTTTGTGTCACTGTCTAGGGTGAGGTGCATCCAGCCCAACTGTCAAACTGACCCAGATAGGGAATCCACCAACAGGCAGAGTCACAGAAATGGTATAAGCAAGAAAATGCTCACTTTCTAAAAGTGGCATTTTCAAACGCACAATCTTAAAATCAACTTTACTAAAAGATGTATTTTTAAATTGTGAGCTCAGAGACCCCAAACTCCACATGTCCATCCGTTCCCAAAGGGAATATACACTTTGATAATTTTTAAAGGTAGCCCCCATGTTAACCTATGAGAGGGACAGGGCTGCAACAGTGAAAAACGAATTTAGCAATATTGCACTGTCAGGATATAAAAAACACATTACTATGGGGGTTATTACAACTTTGGAGGAGGTGTTAATCTGTCCCAAAAGTGACGGATATACCACCAGCCGTATTACGAGTTCCATAGGATATAATGGACTCGTAATGCGGCTGGTGGTATATCCGTCACTTTACCGTCACTTTTGGGACGGATTAACACCTCCTCCAAAGTTGTAATAACCCCCTATATGTCCTACCTTAACCATACACTGCACCCTGCCCTTGGGGCTACCCAGGGCCTACCTTAGAGGTGCCTGACATGTAAGAAAAGGGAAGGTTTTGGCCTGGCAAGTGGGTACACTTGCCAAGTCGAATTTACAATTAAAACTGCACACACAGACACTGCAATGGCAGGTCTGAGACATGATTACAGAGCTACTTATGTAGGTAGCACAACCAGAGCTGCAGGCCCACTAGTAGCATTTGATTTACAGGCCCTGGCACCTCTAGTGCACCTTACTAGGGACTTACTAGTAAATCAAATATGCCAATCATGGATAAACCAATCAACAATTACAATTTACACAGAGAGCATTTGTACTTTAGCACTGGTTAGCAGTGGCTCAGAGTTCAAAAGCCAACAGCAACTGGTCAGAAAAAATAGGAGGCAGGAGGCAAAAAGATTGGGGATGACCCTGCATAAGCAAAAAAGTCCAACAGCGTCTATGTGAATTAAGAAGTATAGGTGTTCTGCGCTGTCTAGGGTATCGAGGGTGTTGGTGGTGATCTTGATGGTGCTTTTGTGTATGATGGCGATGCCTCCTCCTGGTTTG
This sequence comes from Pleurodeles waltl, assembly GCF_031143425.1. NCBI lineage: Eukaryota > Metazoa > Chordata > Amphibia > Caudata > Salamandridae > Pleurodeles > Pleurodeles waltl. Next base: position 254,210,182 of record NC_090443.1, on the reverse strand, counting down.
TTTGTGCGGTCTCTGCAAGAGATTTTGTAGCCTTCTGGGACAGATATGCCTATGTCGGGTTCTGATGAGGTGTTCATCCAAGTTTCCATGAGGAAGGTGATGTCAGGGGAGTGTGCAGTGATCAAGTCCCAGAGCTCAATGGCGTGTCTGTGGATGGAGCGGGTGTTTAAGAGGATGCAGTTAAGGTGGTTGTGGTGGCTGTTGTGGTGCGTGTTGGTGTAGTTGTGGTGCGTGTTAGTGTTGTTGGTGTTTGTGGGAGTGCAGGAGAAGCGGCATGCGTGACATGTGAACGGTCCGTGTGTGTGCTTGGGGTTGGCCTGAGTGCAGCTGGGGTGTTGTCCTGGGTTGATGACGTGGAGTATGGTGAAGGAGTAATGCTTGCTCGGGGGACTGGCGCTGGGCGCGGTCCAGGCGCGGATGGGCGCAGACAGGCTTGCCTCTGGCACTGCTGCGCAGCGGGCGCCATTAAGAAGGGGACGTGGGAGGGAGGAGCAGCTGGGAGGCGGGACCGATTGGGGGCGTGAGGGGGGTGGGGCCGCAGGGACACAGCGGCAGGGAAGAACGGCTCAGGGGAGCCACAAAACGGGCAGGAGGGGAGCGCACAACAGGGCAGGTACAAAAAGTGTTAAGAAGCACTAAAACAGTACAGGGCACAAAAAAGGCGCAATTTAGAAATGAAATAGAATGCAAGTACAGGAGACACAGTTACAGACCTTACAGTGAGCAGCAGCAAGGGTGGGGGGCAGCCTGAGGGCGGGGTGGAAGGCACAGGCACAGTCTGGAGGGTATGCGCGGTGTGAGCGGCGAGCCCAGGACCTAAAGGCAAGGGCAGGGGTCACTCACTGCAGCATGCAGCGGGCGCCATTAAGAACGGGAGGTGGGAGGGGGGACCAGCTGGGAGGCGGGAGCGAATGGGGGTGCGAGGGGGTGAGGCCGCAGGGATGCAGCGGCAGGGAATAACGGCTCGGGGGAGCCACAAAACGGGCAGGAGGGGAGCGCACAACAGGGCAGGTACAAAAAGTGTTAAGAAGCACTAAAACAGTACAGGGCACAAAAAAGGCGCAATTTAGAAATGAAATACAATGCAAGTACAGGAGACACAGTTACAGACCTTACAAGGAGCAGCAGCAAGGGCGGGGGGCAGCCTAAGGGCGTGGTGGAAGGCACGGGCACAGTCTGGAGGGGATGCGTGGCGTGAGCGGCGAGCCCAGGACCTAAAGGCAAGGTCAGGGGTCATTCACTGCAGCGCGCAGCGGGCGCCATTAAGAACGGGAGGTGGGAGGGGGGACCAGCTGGGAGGTGGGAGCGAATGGGGGTGCGAGGGGGTGAGGCCGCAGGGATGCAGCGGCAGGGAATAACGGCTCAGGGCAGCTGCAGAATGGGCGGGAGGGGAGCGCACAACAGGGCAGGCACAAAAACTGCTAAGAAGCACTAAAACAGTACAGGGCACAAAAAAAGGCACAATTTAAAAACGAAATACAATGCAAGTACAAGAGACACAGTTACAGACCTTACGGTGAGCAGCAGCGAGGGCGAAGGGCAGCCCGAGGGCAGGGTGGAAGGCACAGGCACAGTCTGGAGGGGCTGTGCGGCGTGAGGGGCGAACCCAGGACCTAAAGGCAAGGTCAGGGGTCACTCACTGCACCATGCAGCGGCCGCCATTAAGAAGGGGAGGTGGGAGCGGGGAGCATCTGGGAGGCGGGAGCAAATGCGGGCGTGAGGGGGTGGGGCCGCAAGGACGCAGCGGCAGGGAAGAACGGCTCAGGGGAGCCGCAGAACAGGCGGGAGGGGAGCGCACTAAAGGACAGGCACAAAAAGTGCTAAGAAGGACTAAAACAGTACAGTGTACAAAAAAGGCACAATTTAAAAACTAAATACATTGCAAGTACAGGAGAAACAGTTCCAGACCTTACGGTGAGCAGCAGTGAGGGGGGGGGGGGCAGCCAGAGGGCGGGGTGGAAGGCACGGGCACAGTCTGGAGGGACTGCGCGGCGTGAGGGGCGAGCCCAGGACCTTTTTTCTGGTTTTTCTGGTTTCTATGGGAATCCATTTGAAGGTCTTCCGTAGCATGCAAAGGGTGTTTTAAACAGGAGGATGATATGGTGTTGATTTGCTGAACCATGACGAGAGATGAGTCTAGGGTGATGGCGAGGTTGCGTGAGTGGGTAGAGGATGTTGGGGGTGGTCCGAGGGCGGTGGGCCATCATGAGTCGTCCTGTCTTGTTGGGGCCGAAGATGATCATTTCTGTTTTGTTGTATTTGAGTTTGAGGTGGCTTGGAGGTTTGTCTTGGCGGTGGAGGGGTTCCTAGTGAGGGAGATGATGAGCTGGGTGTCGTCTGCGTATGAGATGATGGTGATTCTGTGGGGGCGGAGGATGTTGGCGAGCGGGGCCATGTAAATTTTGAAGAGGATAGGGCTGAGGGAGAACCCTTGGGGGACCCCGCAGATGAGCTTGGTTGCTGGGGACTGGAAGGGAGGGAGGCAGACTTTCTGGGTTCTTTCCGCAAGGAAGAAGGTGAGCCAGTCTAAGGCCTTGTGCCGTATTCCTGCGTCGAAAAGGCTATGCGCGAAGTATTTGGTGGCAAACAGTGTCGAAGACTGTGGAGAGGTCCAGGAGGATGAGTGCGACGGTCTCACCCTTGTCGACTCTGGTTCTGATGTCGCCAGTGCAGGCGATGAGAGCGGTCTCAGTGCTGTGGTTCTTGCGAAATCCAGACTGGGAGGCGTCAAGTGCATTGTTTTCCTCTAGGAAGTGAGACAGTTGGGTGTTCACTATCTCCTCAGCGACCTAGGCGAGGAAGGGGAGAAGAGGGGTGGGGCGGTAGTTGGTGAGGTCTTCTGGGTCTGCTTTGGGTTTTTTGAGGAGTGTGGTGACTTCGGCATGCTTCCAGGTGTCTGGGAAGGTTGCGTCATCAAAGGAGCTGTTGATTACGGCACGGAGCTGGGGAGCGATGATTGGGCTGGCGTTGTTGAAAATGTGGTGGGGGCAGGGGTCTGTGGGGGAGCCTGAGTGGATGGAGTTCATGTTTTATTCGGTATCTTCGTCATTGGTGGGGGTCCAGTTGTGGAGTTGGTTGGGGTGGGGAGGTGTTGTGTTGTTGGTCATGTCGGTGGTGCCGGTGGTGGTGCTGGGTGCGGATGGTGTGAAGCTGTTGTGTATGTCTACGATTTTGAGGTGGAAGTAGTTGGACAGGGAGTTGCAAAGGTTTTGTGTGTGAGGGGGTCGATGGTGCAGGATTTGGGTTTGGTGAGCTCTTTCATGATGGTAAAGAGTTCCTTGCTGTTATGTGCGTTACCATCTATGCGTTCTTTGTAGTAGACCCTTTTGGTGGTCCGGATGAGTTGGTGGTTTTTGTGTATAGTAGTTTTGAGGGTGGAGAAGTTGTTCATGGAGGGATCTTGGCGCCATGCTTTCTCAGTTTTGCGACATTCACGCTTGGAGGCTTGGGGTTCAGTGGTGAACCAGGGGGCGGTCTTGATGTTGCAGGTGTTGTTGTTACTTTTCAGTGGGACAAGGGAGTCTGCGCAGCTTGTTAGCCAGTGCAAGAGGTACTGAGCAGCGATATTGGGGTCGTTGGTGAAGGGGGGTGGAGTTTATGTGTGCTTGGCGTTCAGGTATTCTATGGGGATCTTGTCCCACATTTGGTAGGGTGTGGTGTGTTGTCGGTAGAGGGTGGGGGGTTTCGTGAAGGAGAAATGGACGCAGTGGTTGCTGGAGGTGAAGATTGCGTCAAGCGTGTGTCCTGCTGAGTAAGTGGGCGAGGTGACCAGTTGTTTCTAGGTTCGTGAGGTTGTCTAGCAGGGTTGTGGAGATGTGGTCATGGGTGTTTTCCAGGCGAAATTTGAGGTCACCAAGGAGAATATAGTCTGTGGAGGTGAGGGCATGGGAGCTGATGGTATCAGCGATGGCATCACAGAAAGGGGGGTGGGGGCCTGGTGGTCTGTAAATGAGGGCTCCTCTGAGGGTGGTGTTGATGTTTGTTAGAAATGGGGTCTTTGGTTGACAGTCAGGTTACCCCCTGCTCAAACAAGGACCCTCACTCTAGTCAGGGTAAAAAAGAATCACCCTCAGCTAACCCCTGCTTACCCCATTGGTAGCTTGGCAGAGCAGTAGGCTTAACTTCAGAGTGCTAGGTGTAAAGTATTTGTACCAACACACACAGTAACTTAATGAAAACACTACAAAATGACACAACACCAGTTTAGAAAAATAGGAAATATTTATCTAAACAAAACAAGACCAAAACAACAAAAATCCCACATACAAAGTCAAGTTATGAATTTTTAAAGATTAAACTCAAAAATGGCACTTAGAAACACAAAATGCTTCGATGTGGTGTTAACACGGCGTCGTGATGCAGTCGCTCCCAATAAGCCTACACCAGTGGCGCTGGACACGGAGTCGCGTAGACCCCCAAGTACAGTACCTTTGGTGAAGAGTGAAAACAAGCCGATGCGCGAAGTTGGGGATCGCAGCATCTGTGCGAAACATTGATTCCACGCACTTCGAGCGGCGTCGGTCATGACGTGGTGCGGCAACTTCCACGGAGTCGCGGATTTCTGCAGGGCTGCAGCGGCTTCGGGCCTGCGGAGGTCGTCGCGTTTCAGCGGTCGGTTGCAGGCGGCGTCACCGGATTCAGCAGCGGCGGCAGTCCAAAGTTGTCCAAAGTCGATTTCCTTGGATTTACACCAGCTTTCCTTTCAAGGGCCCAGAGACTGGATAGGGCACCACTTGTCAGAGCAGGAGTCTCTCCAGAGACTCCAGGTGCTGGCAGAGAGAAGTCATTGTTGTCCCTGAGACTTCAAACAACAAGAGGCAAGCTCTAAATCAAGCCCTTGGGGATTTCTTCACAAGATGGAAGGCACACAAAGTCCAGTCTTTGCCCTCTTACTCTGGCAGAAGCAGAAACTGCAGGATAGCTCCAAAAAGCACAGTCACAGGCAGGGCAGCACTTCTCCTCAGCTCTTCTCCAGGCGGAGGTTCCTCAGATGTCCAGAAGTGATCTAAAGTCTGTGGTTTTGGGTGCCCTTCTTATACCCAATTTCTCCTTTGAAGTAGGCCTACTTCAAAGTAAAGTCTCTTTTGAATGTGAAATCCTGCCTTTCCCAGGCCAGGCCCCAGACACTCACCAGGGGGTCGGAGACGGCATTATGTGAGGACATACACAGCCCTTTAAGGTTAAGTGACCACTCCTCCCCTCCCTCCTAGCACAGATGGCTCATCAGGAAATGCAGACTACACCCCAGCTCCCTTTATGTCACTGTCTAGGGTGAGGTGCATCCAGCCCAACTGTCAAACTGACCCAGATAGGGAATCCACCAACAGGCAGAGTCACAGAAATGGTATAAGCAAGAAAATGCTCACTTTCTAAAAGTGGCATTTTCAAACGCACAATCTTAAAATCAACTTTACTAAAAGATGTATTTTTAAATTGTGAGCTCAGAGACCCCAAACTCCACATGTCCATCCGTTCCCAAAGGGAATATACACTTTGATAATTTTTAAAGGTAGCCCCCATGTTAACCTATGAGAGGGACAGGGCTGCAACAGTGAAAAATGAATTTAGCAATATTGCACTGTCAGGATATAAAAAACACATTACTATGGGGGTTATTACAACTTTGGAGGAGGTGTTAATCTGTCCCAAAAGTGACGGATATACCACCAGCCGTATTACGAGTTCCATAGGATATAATGGACTCGTAATACGGCTGGTGGTATATCCGTCACTTTACCGTCACTTTTGGGACGGATTAACACCTCCTCCAAAGTTGTAATAACCCCCTATATGTCCTACCTTAACCATACACTGCACCCTGCCCTTGGGGCTACCCAGGGCCTACCTTAGAGGTGCCTGACATGTAAGAAAAGGGAAGGTTTTGGCCTGGCAAGTGGGTACACTTGCCAAGTCGAATTTACAGTTAAAACTGCACACACAGACACTGCAATGGCAGGTCTGAGACATGATTACAGAGCTACTTATGTGGGTAGCACAACCAGAGCTGCAGGCCCACTAGTAGCATTTGATTTACAGGCCCTGGCACCTCTAGTGCACCTTACTAGTAAATCAAATATGCCAATCATGGATAAACCAATCAACAATTACAATTTACACAGAGAGCATTTGTACTTTAGCACTGGTTAGCAGTGGCTCAGAGTTCAAAAGCCAACAGCAACTGGTCAGAAAAAATAGGAGGCAGGAGGCAAAAAGATTGGGGATGACCCTGCATAAGCAAAAAAGTCCAACAGCGTCTATGTGAATTAAGAAGTGTAGGTGTTCTGCGCTGTCTAGGGTATCGAGGGTGTTGATGGTGATCTTGATGGTGCTTTTGTGTATGATGGCGATGCCTCCTCCTGGTTTGTTTGTGCGGTCTCTGCAAGAGATTTTGTAGCCTTCTGGGACAGATATGGCTATGTCGGGTTCTGATGAGGTGTTCATCCAAGTTTCCATGAGGAAGGTGATGTCAGGGGAGTGTGCAGTGATCAAGTCCCAGAGCTCAATGGCGTGTCTGTGGATGGAGCGGGTGTTTAAGAGGATGCAGTTAAGGTGGTTGTGGTGGCTGTTGTGGTGCGTGTTGGTGTAGTTGTGGTGCGTGTTAGTGTTGTTGGTGTTTGTGGGAGTGCAGGAGAAGCGGCATGCGTGACATGTGAACGGTACGTGTGTTTGCTTGGGGTTGGCCTGAGTGCAGCTGGGATGTTGTCCTGGGTTGATGACTTGGAGTATGGTGAAGGAGTAATGCTTGCTCGGGGGACTGGCGCTGGGCGCGGTCCAGGCGCGGATGGGCGCAGACAGGCTTGCCTCTGGCACTGCTGCGCAGCGGGCGCCATTAAGAAGGGGACGTGGGAGGGAGGAGCAGCTGGGAGGCGGGACCGATTGGGGGCGTGAGGGGGGTGGGGCCGCAGGGACACAGCGGCAGGGAAGAACGGCTCGGGGGAGCCACAAAACGGGCAGGAGGGGAGCGCACAACAGGGCCGGCACAAAAAGTGTTAAGAAGCACTAAAACAGTACAGGGCACAAAAAAGGCACAATTTAAAAATGAAATACAATGCAATTACAGGAGATACAGGGCCAGATGTAGCAAGCAGTTTTGCCCATTCTGTTTCTATGGGAAAATGTGTTCGTACATATGGCCCACAGTTACAGACCGTACGGTGAGCAGCAGCGAGGGCGGGGGGCAGCCCGAGAGCGGGGTGGAAGGCACGGGTACAGTCTGGAGGGGCTGCGCGGCATGAGGGGCGAGCCCAGGACCTAAAGGCAGTAGTAAATCAGTAGTGTTAGACAGGAGACTGAGGTGTTCTCTAACCGTGTCTAGTGAGGATGATTTTAACCATTGCTGGCACAATTTACCTACACTATGGGGGTCATTCCGACCCTGGCGGTAAAAACCGCCAGGGTCGCGGATGACGGAAGCACTGCCAACAGGCTGGCGGTGCTTCCTGGGCCATTCTGACCACGGCGGTAAAGCCGCGGTCAGAAAACCGGGTCCGGCGGTTTCCCGACGGATTTCCCCCGGTTGCCCAAATCCGCCGCCATGGGGATTCTGACCCCCTTCCCGCCACCCTGTTTCTGGCGGTTCATGGGGCCAATGGCATGGGAAGTGCAGGGGCCCCCCTAACAGGGCCCCAGCCTGCTTTTCAATGTCTGCCTACTGCACCCGTCGCACACCTGCAACACCGCCGGCTCCATTCGGAGCCGGCTTCAGTGTTGCAGACCCCTTTCCCGCTGGGCCGGCGGGCGCTAACTTGGCTAGCTCCCGCCGGCCCAACAGGAACGTTGAAATGGCCCCAGCGTTCTTTTGACCGCGGAGCGGCCATATGGCGGTTACCGCATGGTGGGCGGCTACCGCCGCCCGCCGCGGTTAGAATGAGGGCCTATATGTTGTGACTATACCCGCACGTTCAGGTGATATATAGCGAGGGTCTGTCGTACTAGTTCTAAAACCCCAGAGGAGTTATTAAAACGTTGAGAACACCCATTGGTATCTATTGGCCACAATAACCAGCCGCCAGGACGTGTCAGTGAAGCATTAAATGTACCATTCTGGACCCATTCATGGAGCTCATTTTCAGTTGCATTTGTATATTGTTGCCATTTATAAAACTTTGCGGGGCAGGTATACTGGGCATGTTTAATTCCTTAATTTTAGCTAAGCCTAAACAACTTGTCTGTTGTACTGTTTAATTTAAAAAGATCATTTGTACAGGAATAAGGCATGCTCTAAACAAAGTTTGCTTTCCCTTAATTTGCCAATTTCTTGTTTCCCACAAACTTTTCAGATCAATTGTTTTCAGCCTATATGCATAGCCTTCTATCGACAACCGGGAAACAAAGGATTCCGAATATATAAATTTCGTATTAGTCATTAATATATGCATATCCTTAGTAGGTGGTACTTTAAAATAATATGACTCAGCATTTTTCACATTGTGCCCAGAATAAATATGCAAACTTTTCAGAGTATGTTTTGGAACTCCCCTGCGGTGGAGTTGGACAGTGTTCCCATTGTGTATAATTAAAAACAGTTTTGGGGCTGCTCGCTCTATGAATGAAATGGTGCCCATAATAATTATAGCAAAACATATCTCCATAATATTCTTTAAATTGGTAAACATCTTCGTTTTCAAAGACAGTCTAGTATCGCAATTCAGTCATCATGGATTCGAATGTTTTCACATCCCAATCATCAGAAACAATGCCTGGTATTACTACATCATTCATTGATAGTTTGAACACATACGGTATTTGAATAACTTCCGTGGGACCATATATATCAAACATTACTCAGTCCCAAACAATGCCGTTCAGGAATTGGTACTGCGGAAATGTTCACAACTGACAAGTCTCTGTGGACCTTATGTGATGAGAAATATGGCTTCAAAACCTCCTCCACCAGTTCAACTGTTGATTTTCCTGGAAGAAAGTGACCATTTATTAGTAAGACCATGGTAATGACAAAACCAATCCAAAGAAAAAAGGCTAGGAGAGTCAAAGAGAGCCATAGATAGTTCCATGGAAAAATAAAATACGTTTCTTTAAGCCAATCTTTTTAGCTTACGTGTATTTGACAAGTCAACTGTCGAAGAGGCGAATGAGTCTGAGAAGTCATCATTGAAATCGGCAAAATATCCAGAGGCAGCTCATGAAAATGGTGGAGCCATTGTCAGTAGTGGAGTCAGTGTTTCTGGGGTGGCACACTATAGATAGCACCATCCATCTGTGTTGGAGTTGAGTTGACTTGGTCAAATGTTTCTAAATTGTCTGATGTTAGTGGAACCAACGCAAGATCATCTTCCACCCTCCTCAAGCTCGGAGAGGTGTCAGTGTTAGTATAAATGACTTGTAGAGGAACTTCTTCGCCAGTATTGAGAGGGATTCAGGAGCTACTGGATGTTCCCCTTGGTCGGCTGTGTAGGATCAGCCACATGGCGTAGTTTGACATTGTTGATGGAGACAAAACGATTTTCTTTGGCACCTGCCAACGGTGGTAGAAATACAGTTTTGGTACTGTGCATCCCTAGTACTGGGACTGGTGCTCAATAGGAAGGGCCAAATTCTTTTTTCACAACAACTTTTTCACGTACAAGATCCCCAACTTTGGGAATCCAGCCGGTAGATGTTACAGGCACATCCTTGATTCCTGTGGAGGCGGCACTGTTAGAAGAATTATCATCACGGAACTGTTGCAATTCCTGTAAGACAGTGACACGTTCATTTATGTCAAAGGGTGTTTCTGCTGCCTCCACGCCAGGACCATCAAGATCTAGAACATACATGTGAGTTCCGAATAGGCACTCATATGCAGTACGGCCCCCAGGGACCGACTAGGCAGATTATTTAGTGCTCTCTGGAATCCATATAGGTGGTTAAGCCAACTATGACCCGTACCTAAGACTCTGGCTGTTAAGGATTGCTTTAAATCACGGTTTATTCACTCCACAACACTATTTCCCTCAGGATGAAATGGAGACGAGTACTGGAGTTGGACCCTCAATGAAGCCATGGCGTCCCTGAATGCCCTTGACGCGAAAGCAGGGCCCTAGTCCGAATGGAAAGCCGCAACCACATATGTACCGATAGAGACTCGCAAATCTTTAATGACAGTCTGAGCGTCAGCCAAGCGTTGTGGCCACACCCATACAAATCTGGAGCATGAATCAACAGCGACTAAAATATACTTGTATGCACTGTCTGGTGTTAGAGGACCACAGTTGTCCAAGTACACACATTGTAACAGTTTGTTTAACATTAAGAGGGGTGTCTGCGGCTGGTGCTTGGCAGTGGAAACTTTAATTTGTTGATAGATGTCACAACAAAGGACATACTTCTTGGCCTCTTTGTAAAGACCTAGCCACTAATAACGGGCCTGCAGGATCGAAATTGTAGCCGCCACACCAGCATGGGCAGATGCCAACTCCTCATGTGCTGCTTTAATCAATTGTGATCAAATGTCTCTATTTGGAATGTCTCGTACATCTCCGCCTGGTATCTTAACATCAGCGTTCAGCATACTTCCTATTCAGTAGTTATACTTGTTAGAAAATCCCTAAGGATAGGGCGTACCATCAGCCGTAGGTGTCACGGCAGCCCAAATGTCTGCATCTGGTTTTGAACTCAAACGAGTCACTGCAGCTACAGCAGCCACAGCCATTGCTGACTTTGTGGCTTCATCAGCCAATGTATTTCCAGCAACATGTATCCCAACGCGCTGGTGTCCAAGTGTATGTACAACGTGGACATTTGGTAGCGTCTCTATCAGATCTGCTACTTTCCCCCACAGAAGTCTGTGTTTAGATGGTCTGGCCCCTAAATTATCTCGACCAATACTAGAATAGGTCTCTGCGGTGATTTTGGGCAGCTCTCGTTCCTGATCCTGTTGAGGAATGTTACGGAGCCGCATGCGCACTGCAAGTGCTACCGATTCCCCTTTAAGATTACTTAAAATGATTGTGGATACTGTGGCAAAATTGCCCTCAATCGCATCCCCAAATCTCGACCGGGGCAGCCCCGTATTTGTCTTGAATTTGTTTCAACACCTCTGGTAAATTGGCAAGTGTCGGTGTATCGTGTGCGGTTGTATAGAGTGCGGCAAATACCGTTCCCCAGGTATTACAGTTATCTACTGTAGGGACCATCCCAAAGGGCAAGCACATTGTTAATATTCTCTGTTTATCCTGAGGTCCCGTATGGGGAAATACTGCCTCCAGTGCACTAATCTTTTGTGCTAACAAAACGGAGTTTCCTCTCATTTGGTGGGCACTATACCCATAATATAATGTACAGTCGCAGGATTTATATCTGGCGTTGCTGCATGTGGATGTGCTGGAGCAGCACATGCTGGGTGTGTGTTTGCATTACAAATTGTACTAATCGTCTATATATCGCTGTCAATTCAGTATATAAACGACGAACCTCAGCTACCGCTAAATTTCCAACCGCAGGATGTGGTGTATAGGTGGCCAATAAAGGCCAGGTAGGACCACCATTACTTAGAGGACCTAACCTTACTGATAAAATTGTGTGGGGTAGGGCGCCATCAAGCCAATTATTATGTTCTTGATAAGATAAAGGTATTTCTAAATATGCATATGCTCTGTTTTGTCCAGGCTCATTTGCAGGTGTATAATGGTGAAATGTATTTGTATTCCCATCAACTGCTGGAAACATGACCCAAGAATAAAAAAGTTCTGTTCTATAAGCTGCATGGGCATCCACCACAAATGTGACTGGACCCCCCTGGGCATTAGGCCATTCGCTAATAAATGTGCAGTTAGAGGTTGTCTCATATTAACTGCTATTTGTACCTGCTGTAGGTTCCCCATTGTAGTGACACTATAAGTTCAGGGAAGGCACACCAAATAGGGCTTTCCTTTTAAAGTTCAAGCTTGAACAACCTCCAGCTGCAAATAGGATAGCCTACGCAGCTGGGGTGGAAATCCTCAGTACCACGGACGTCTCCGCATACGGTATTGAGGTGTCATTATATATAATGAGACAGAGATACTCCGGAGGACCCGAAAATTAGAGCCTGACCAAACGTTGGCGGCGCCATGTTGCGTAGGCTCTCATTATCCTAATGAAACTACTGGATTTAAGGATAGTGATGATTGGGCAGTTGAGCGCATGACATACTAGGCTTCTCAGGGAAGTCGTGGTCACTCAGGTTGCATCCGGTTCTCTTATTTACAATTTAGTCTCATATATAAATGACAAACAGAAGCAGTATATGTTTCAATAATGAGTTTAATAAAATGACTGCATCTTAGATAGCAAAGCGTGAGTTGCAATAACCTGGATGACACAACATTACTGTATTAAAATTGTGACAAGAAGAATGAAGCATAAAAACAACGCTATCATATTGTTACTGTGATCGATGGACTATTTCCTATCTAGGTTGTAATTTGAACACAGCATGTTAAGCTCTAATTCTGCCTTTCAGGTTCCCCTGGGAAGACATCAAGCCCCATACCTGAGCAAAGGCCTGTGGTCTGCGTTAGCATCTGTAGCGCAGCATTCAGCAATCAGCATACAGTCGTGGTTCCCTGGCTGGAATCTCCCTCTAATGTGTACGGTACAAGGAAGTGTTTATATAATAACACAGCTGATGTTCGGAGAAAATGTCCCTATGTAAGGATGTGTATTTTCTATGAATGTTGGAGACTAGACTTCTACCAAGTTCACCGGCAATGTACCGAGCAGCAGCCTTGAATGAAGCACAGAGTGATCAAGAATGTCTTGTTTCAGAACAGAGTGCTGGCTTTGGCAAAAACAGTTAGATAGATGAAAATAAAACAAGACCGTAAAATTTTTTATTGTAATAATAATAAAGCAAAGCTGAATAAAATATATGTAGGTTAAAGTGTGCAGTGGCCTAGTGTGTTAAAACAATGTTAAAACAATGAGCATGGAGCTATAACTAAAATGGCTACACAAGAACATGACAGCTGGCATTGGTACAACATGAACTGGGGCTCAATTCCCAATATCAGGCCATATCTGCAAGTGATATTTACCATTGACAACAGTTGCCACTACCACCTATGCTGTGTGTGCAGTTCAAGTAGCCAATGGCAGTTATGTGCCCATAGATCAAACACAACCAAAATAGAGGGTTCAGGATGACAACATTATCAATCCCCTGTAATTACAAAAAATGTGCAAATCCTATCAAATGTTCATGTCAATATGCGCTATAAACATCAGGTATTGTAAATAACATTATGAGGTACACAGCAGTAATGTCATACCCATGCTCCACATGTCAGGGTCTACCCTGTGCCTGTGTTACAATAAATGCAATGCCACCATACAACATCTCAAGTGTCATAGTGCTAAGACAACAGCATTAAGGGGGAGGACATATGTGTCTAGCTAGTGAAACACACCCACACAGTCATAAGAGGAAATGGAACACTGCTAGGACCATCAGTGCAATCCAATGTAGCACATATTCCCCAACATCAGCAGTACACACTACCAATGCTGATACCTGTATCGTGCCATGCCAATGCTATACATAGTATATGCTATGTCTCAGCAACATATTGGTGGATGTGACTGAGTCAGTTCCAGATTGTTAAGTGTGGTGCAAGTGCCATCAGAACATCCACAGCCAGTGCAAGGCCACACAGTGATAATGGAAGTAGACTGAGGGTTGAGTAGTATAAGAAGAGATGGTGTCAACATACAATTTGGAAAGAACCTACACCTAGAGGATGTGACGCAGACATTTCCCCAAACTTCCCACACTACATGTGACATGCAGGTGGGGCATATGCCTAGGAGAATGCTAATAATAATGACAGGAACAATGAACAGGAACCAAGATCACAATATTCAACTAATAGGAAGTCAGGAACGTCACATATGCCTGTCCTGGACTTCCCTGATAACATGGATGACGAGCTGACAAACATTAGCCAGCAGACACTCCAAGATGTCCTTGGAACCCTCCAGACCCCACTTTCAGTCACGAGGGGGAGCACAGAGGTGGCAGCCGTCACAGAGGACCCACCCACCACCCCAATAGTACGTCCTGCCAGCTCCAACCGAGCTTGGGGACTCTGAGGACACTGGTACCACCTTTGAGAGGACTGTAGTTGGAGTACAGCGGGAGCTGGCCAAGGAGGTGCGGGTGGAGATGCAAAATATGGCAGCCAGCCTTGAGGGGATGCGTTTGTGCATGATGTCATCTGCAGAACAGGCAGCAGCCATGCAAGCGCTAACATCCATCCTGCAAGGACTACAACAAAGCGTAAGGGAATTCACCACTGCAGTAAGGGACACACAACACCTGGCACCCCAAACCTTTCATTGTGTGCACAAATGCAATCATGACCCCCTCAGGGCAGACCTGGCTGCCTATCACAGTGATGTAGCTGCTTTACTTAAGAACCAGCAGCTCCTCCTTGCTGCAGTAATGCCCTTAATAGCCCCACAGTTGGCAGCTACCGGGATTTCTGACTCCACGTCTTCAAACACTGAAGTGTGTGTTGCCCCTTCCAACCCACCACCACCAAGGGCAGAGGAGACAACACACACATCAGAAGATGAAGACGTGGAACAGATCACCTTCACCCGTAGGAGTACCCGGTAGCACAAGTCCATACCACATGGGCACTGATATCCTTGGTCCTGTGCTTGTTAACATGCCAGTCTTGCAACAGCTGCTCACATGCACTGTTCTCCAGCACACTGTTTACCTTGACACTATGCTCTGTGATTGTCTCTCACTACCTCATTGGCAATTCATGTTCCTCTGCACTGTATGACACTTCACCCCAGCATGTGCAATGACATGTCCCATTACACTTGTGTAGCATCACAATAGAAGGCGTCACACTAATGGGCTCACAATCCTGGACTACGTAATTATTGCAAAGAATGTATGTCGGACCCACGCTTGCCGGAACAACGCATGCCTGAACAACGAGGTCGGAACAACGACCTCGTTGTTACCACTAATGCCTTTACCACGAATGCCTTAACAACGATTTTTCGTTGTAAAGGCATTCCTGGTAAAGGCATTAGTGATAGGCATGCATTGTTCCAGCATGCGTCCACCCTGGCCCCCCACCATTAAAAATTGCTGCGACCCCACCACCCCCAAAAACCACACCAACCCCCCACCCTTGCCCCTAAAACTACCCCAACCCCCACCTCCTCCCTAAAATTACTGCAACCCCCACCCTACCCCCAAAACCTAAAACAACCCCAACCCCCACCCCATTCCCTGAAACCTAAAGTTCTCCAACCCCCACCCCTAAATCTACTCCGAGCTCCCCACCCTGCCACTAATCCTAAACCCCCAACCCCCCACCCCTCCCCTAAAATTACCCGACCCCCCAACCCACCCCTAAAACCTAAAACCACCCCAACCCCCACCCCTAAAGATACTCCGAGCCCCCCACCCTGCCCCTAAACCTAAAACTCCCCAACCCCCCACCCGCCCCTAAAATTACCCGACCCCCCAAACCACCCCTAAAAAAACCCAACCCCCACCCCATCCTTAAAACTCAAACTACCCCACCCCTAAAACCACCCCAACCCCCACCCCTAAAACAACCCCAACCCCCACCCCATCACTAAACCCTAAACCACCCCAACCCCCACCCCTAAAACCACCATAACCCCACCCCTAAAACTAAACATACCCGACCCCCACCCCTGCCCCTAAAACTAAAAATACACCGATCCTCCACCCCGCCCCTAAAACTAAAACTAAAACCCCAACCCCCCACCCCGCCCCTAAAACTATAAATACCCGACCCCTAAAACTTAAACTAAAACCCCAACCCCCCACCCCGCCACACCCCTAAAACTAAAAATACCCCAACCCCCCACCCCCGCCCCAGCCCCTAAAACTAAGACCCCCTGCCCCTAAAACTAAAAATACCCCGACCCCCTACCCCCGCTCCTCTTACCTGACACGACCCCCCATCCCTGCCCCTGAAACTAAAACCCCAACCCCGCCCCTAAAACTAAAAATACCCCGACCCCCCACCCCTGCCCCTCTTACCTGACCCAACCCCCACCCCTAAAACTAAAATCCCAACCCCCGCTCCTAAAACTAAAAATACCCCGACCCCCCACCCCGCCCCTAAAACTAAAACCCCAACCCCCCACCCCCACCCCTAAATCAAAAAATACCCCACCCTGCCCCTAAAACCCCAACCCCCCACCCCGCCCCTAAAACTAAAAATACCCCCACCACCCACCCCTAAAACTAAAACCCCCACCCCGCCCCTAAAACTAAAACCCCAAATCCCCACCCCTGCCTCACTTACCTGACTCGTCGCGCTCGTCCCCCTCAGCCGACTCCCTTGTTTGTGCCTTAACCATGCATGTGCGTTGTTCAGCACATGCGTGGTTAAGGCACAAAACAACGAAGTCGTTGTTAAGGAAAGCGTAGTTCCGCTTTCGTTGCCCATGACTTCGTTGTTCCGGAGTCGGCCTTCAGGGCGTTTCCCTATTGCACTACAGTACTTTAAAATAAATAGCACTTACACAACCACTTTGTCTCTGTGTAATGTGACACATCAACTGTGTAGGAGATTAGTGATGTATGTCACATGTCAGTGGCCATAGAATGTCAATACAACTGCGTTGAAAGATTGTGGGCTGATAACTATGTACTGGGGTCTGGATTGTATCATCATCTCCACTTCCAGAGGCTTATTTCTGAAGTAAATTGAAAACTAACAGTATAATGCTGTGTTGGACTGAAAAAGTCAGCTTCAAGGTATGTATAAGCTGAAAATCAATGTGTTCAAAATACCCTTCAAGACAATCTTTATGTATGTGACATCTGACTATAAACTTTCATCACACACACACCAAACAGCAGGAATGGATGTGTACAAGTGTATGGACAAATCTGTAACCTGGGAGTACAATGTAAGAAATGATAGGTGTGAGTTATGTATACAATAATATATAAGATTATAACATCATTCAGCTTTTGTGGGTTCACATGAACATCAGGCTGCAGGCAGACATACCACAGTGCCCAAGATTCCAAATCAGGTCTCAAACAATGACAGATTTAAAACATACATCCAAACTTCACAACACATTGGGAACCATAGTAACCTTGAGTGGTGGGTGCAGTGGATGGCAGATACATAGAGAAGTAGCTGTGGTGTAGCTGCCAATGTGACTGCACATTAGGAATTGTGAATAACCATGTCAATGATGGGATTCGGTGGCAAGATGGTACACAAATGCAAATACTAAATTGACACTGTTCACCCATGCCAAGGCCCTGTTCCCCAAGCATATGACACATACTGTAAAGGAGTACCTAAATATTTATTTAACAGTAAAAAAGGATAATAAAATTAGGAGAAACACCTTAACTAACCTAACCTATCCTAACTACACATTACCCACAACTGGCCCTAAATACCCTAATCTAAACTTACGTATCACATTTAACTAAACGCTCTAAACATCAACCTCCCACCCCCATTATATGATGGGACACACGTAGGACAAAATATACTAACCTAAACAATTTTTTTTTTTTTTTGGTATGTATTTTTTTATAATGTTTTTTTTTTTTAATACATATAAACCCCAACATCATCAACCCACAAAAAAACACATGTAATATTATAACCCACTCCACCCCCAACCCACTTATGCTAACTAAAGGAACAGCCTACTCTAAGCCGTCTAAACCCACTAAATATAAGAACCAGGAAAGAGGAGGGAGGGGAGGGAATTATGGCTGAGGTCCCAAAGTCACAAATTTGCTCTCCGCAGGATCTTCTTTATACCCCGCAGTCTCCTGCTATTGCGGGACACCTCCTGCTGCAGCCTGTCCATCCTGCGCAACATCCGTTGCATGTCACGTTTCATTGCTTAGAATTCGGCATTGTCTATCACTGCAGCTAGGGTTGTCTGTGTGCCACTAGTAGATGGTACTGCTGGTGCCGGTGCCGTGTTCGGAGGGGGAGGTGCAGGAGTTGTTATCTGTGGGCCGAAAGCTGATGAAGTAGACGGACCTGCAACAGTGGCTGTCATCCTTTGTGCGACTGTGGTCTGAGCGGTTGTGCTGGTGGTGGTGCCTGTTGTGGGCAAGGATGCCCCCCACCCCTTAGGCAAATGCCCTCCAGACCCCTGTGGCTCTCTCATGCTGATAACGCTGTACCATATTGCGGAACCCAGACTCCACATCTAGTATGTGGCGGTAACGCATTGCCCGCCTCTGGAATTCCCTGATCTCATGGGCATTCATGTTGGCAGCTGTAAAAATAGAGAAAGCCAAACATTAGTGACATTATTGTGTGATACCTCTACAGATGATATTCTAACACTTCCTCAAAATTATCTTAAACAGTCCAAATCACAGCACAGATCATAGAATGTCCCTGAGGAATGACAGGCCAACACAGCCTACACATCTACTATCTAACAGCACAGCAATGCTCAAAAAGGTGTGTACAGACTTAAATGATCTGTGCATCATTGTATTGTCATTAGTCACATAACAAATGCTGCAAGTACTCCACATGTGACAGGCCAACTAATGACTATCTTCTGGATGACAATCAAGGCCCACAAGATCTGTGATTTGTAAATGGAATTGCCTGGACAGTATGCAGTTGCTAATCATGAGGGGGTATCCACGGTTGGAACAAATGAATGTTGGAATTACATGTCTGTCTTCTACACTGGGATCCTCACACCAATGTACACATATTTCATAACCCTAACCCTGTGCCTCAGGGAGTGATGGACATGCAACACATACTTTCATAAATCAAGGACAGCCAGGAAGCTTTGGACAGCTGTCCATGGGTTTAGTCAGTCCACCACAGGTAAAGAAGGCTGCCAACTAGGATTCACTCAAACATTGGACAATCACATCCACATGTATGTTCCTAATTGTAAACAATTGTCAACATAATTTGATCTCACTAATACCTTTCCAAAAACAAGCACATAGATGCAAGCACCCATCTGGGCTTGAGTTACATTCACAACTATGACATTCTACTCAAGTGCCACATAAACGTAGCAAGACTTGTGGAGCTAGATGCTGCTAGGAAGTCAAACATACAGTCCTACATGTACATTAGTTAACAGGGAGGCTCAAGTCTGTGGTGATACTTCAGCATCACTGGTCTGTGTGAATCAGGGCATGACTTGCTGACTAAATAATGAAAATGGCCCCTCCAAATTTATCATTGGCATAAATGCAGCTACAAATATCACCCTGTTCACCTGCCCATGCCTATAGTGCAGCACTAGAATCCCAAAATATGTCTCTCCGCCACTGATTGTCCAATTCAAACATGGATATCAGATCATGTGCCAACACATCATACCTTGCAATGTGTCCAGCACACAGGAGTCAATCACACAACAGTTGCAAACACAACACAGAACTAACATATGAACACTTCCTGGATATGTCTGGGTCTGCAAATCCAGCCACTTCTCCAATTGTGTAGGGGCTGGTCCACCTGTAAAACATGGAAGGGTGAAATGTGCTCAATGTCTGCTCACTGTACAAAACTTTGAACAACAAATCACTGTGTGTGACATTTTATATGATAGAGCAGCACCTCAGGCATGTAGACACCCCAACAGACATACTACTGCAAACATGTATTGTCCCTGTCACTCCAGTGAGTGATAGACACACATATGCACACATGCACTGGCCCTAACAATCATGTGGTGCCAAACATGAGTACTCAATTTTGTGCAGAATTTGTTCTAAAGGGTACTCCATTTCTTCATTTGTTGTTCTGAGAGACATGCAAAGCCACATTGCAGGTGCACTGCAATACCAGTCACTCAGGTATTGTGGCTTGTGCATCAAGGGACAATGAGTTACTATGTGATGCTCATGTGGGTTGAGTTTAGTTCAGGAATTATTGTGCTTTCTATGGTCCATTACATGTGGGCCTGTGTTGTCTGTAGGTTACATATGCTTCATTGCCAGTGTACCCAGAGCCGTATATGAGCCCTATGACACCATTATGGCAGGGATCCTGAGTGTTACTTGAGGACAATGTTATGCTAAACATGGATTGCCCATTTATCTAAATCAAAACAACAAAGAAATATATGCTGACAGTGTCTAATTTGATCATCCATGACAGAATTCCTGGGCACAGGTGTAGTCATTGCACCTGAAATTTGTTACTCAGGGCCCTGTGTACCTATATCAGGTATTGTAGATCACAGTTAGCCACATTCATCATCTTACATTTGCCAAGTTGGGTGATCTGTGGTTATACAACAAACTGACACTGTCCCCCAATCGAAACATGGTTTAGCAAATGTCCTACTGTGGCAATCCTGATGTGGTAGGTCTCAATTTGTATGCACCTTGGGAATGGCAGCAGTCACCGGAATGCTGGTCTGCTGCTCTTAGCATACACCCATGTCTGTGATAGCCTTCATACTGAGAAGTTAACAATTGTACATATGCTGCACTAGATCAGCAGAGGTGTACCAAACGTAAACTAGCAAACTATTTTGTCACTTTAAATGTATGATGGAAGCAGTCAGGGGTCCCTGCACAACATAATGTAAATAAATAATGTGTGACCATGCATTCACAAAGGACATGGATCCCATTATGATCCATTAACTTATGAAAATTGCTCGGCTATAAAGTGACACAAATGGCAAATGCATCAGCTCTGTACCAGCAATTGTGCCCAAGGCAAACTAAATCACACAGGGACAATGAACATAGGGGCAGATCTTTTTTTTTAATGTGTAGCATTTGCTTCATGTTTTTACGCTACAGCTATGGAAAGTAGCACCAAACATTTAGATACTATCAAGTGTGCATTACCTTGGCATCCATAGTTAATTTAAATGCTGCCCAAAACCAAGTCAAAATATCAGCCTAATATATTACCAGAGTTTAGGAAGATCTTTGTATGTATGGCCATGAATACAGTTTAGACATGTATTCAAAATAATTGGGGACTACATTCATTCCTTACATTAGCATGTGAAATACATCTCATTCCTGGTACACTCACAGGCCATGAATAAAACATGTGTTTGTGTTGCATTACCATCATCTATTGACATCAAAGCAGCACTAATTTACAAGATCAAGTTGTGTTTTGTATGTTTGTGCAGCTTTTGCGTCAACAAATGACGGTAATGCATAGCAAATATTGTATAAATCAGGGCCACTGTATGTTCAACATGCATTCCACATGTCCACAAATTGCATGCAGCATGTCACCAAATCTGCTCATGTCACCACAGAGCATTTTACTGTACACATTAGTCTGATTTGTACTCGCCAACAGGGCCACCAATCACCACACCCAGGTGGTCCAGCAGGTCTTGCTCTCTGGCCACAAGGTCAGCCCAGCGATGTTTGAGTTGGTGGTCGTTGCACTGGCTATTGGACACTCTCTTTAGGGGGAACAGCACCTTGATCCACCTGAGCCTCCTCGCCTCGTTGTGATACCCCTGTATCACCCTGCCACCAGCCTCTAACATCAGGGGGAGGAAGTGGCACACCAGCCAAATGAAAGCCCCCAGCTCCTCCTCACCCTTTCTCCCCAGACGTGGCCTGCCCAACATCACAAAAAATAATAGGGATAGGAAAGGGAAAAGAGGGAAATACAGAGAAAGGAGGTATGAAAATGAAACTTAAAGAACCCACAAAAAGCCCAACAATACCCCAACTAACAATACCCACAAGACACTTCCAACAGTACAAAGACAAAATTACAGACAAAAAATGACAAAAACACACTTTCACTGAATTACTGAGAAAATTACAAAAACAACAGATGACAATTGAAATGGCACACAGGAGACAAAAGCACAATTTGGACAGACACAACTCTCAACACAGCCACACAGTCCAGAAAAATCACAGACTGCAAAGTGAAAGTGAAAGTACACGCACTGTACCATTTCTGTAAACAGGATATCCTATTACATCACATCTTGTGTCAAATGCGGTCCGTTTTTATTATGATGAGTGAAATTTTATGACGCTTACAGGCTTTATCAATATATGCTCTTAGCACAGTCCACTTACTTATTGGTAGTGGGCAATGTCAGCCCAGGAGTGTTGTGAGATGTTGATACTGCCTCAATGATTCCATGTCACCTTCATTAGAGTCAGCATCATCCTGCTATGTGTCTCATGGTGTTTGACCTGCAGCAAAACACATTACACACCCCTTACACAGTACGTGTGATTGAGTGATATCGATGTGATATTGGAAGATTCATCTTCCAAGTTGTACTGCCAGTTAAGGCCATGTCATTGTCACTGTGTGGTTTTAAATTGGTCCCTTGTTGCTCTGGAATGGCATCTGTTGTTATTTGCATCTGTCATTTGTCCATAGGTGTGTATCCCATTGGGTCAGGATATCAAACATGACTAGCAGTGTCACAACCTCAGTGTCTTCCTGGCCACGTGTCAATGTAGTGGTGTATGTGTTGTGTGTCCTACAGGGTTGCTATGCTTTCTGTATATAACTAGGTTTCTGTACTTACCAACAAATAGGCCATTTCCATATCGTCAATCCTGAAAGTGCTGATTGATGGTGCAGTGGCGGAAGATGAATGAATCATGTACACTCCCAGGATACCTTGCCACGATGTTGGTGATCAATCCTGGGTGATCCACAATGACCTGCACATTGATGGAGTGTGTGTGCTTCCTGGTGCGGTATCGATGCTCGGTTGCAGCAGGTGGCACAATCCGTACATGTGTGCAGTCAATGGCACTAAACACATGTGGGAATCCATTGATTTGATAGAGCCCTGTTTGGTCTCCTGCTGCTTCTGCTGTGTGTTGGGGAAGCTGATGTGGTGGGGTGTGAGGGAGATGATGGCATCCAGTACGTTGGGTAGGAAGGCAGAGAACAAGGGCTGTGAGATCCTGGCAACCAGGGCACCAGTGGTTTGAAAAGAGCCACTTTCCAACATGTGCCAGACAGCTAGCAGCTTGGTCTCCCTGTGGAATGATGTGGGGTGTCTGCAAGCTGGGTGGCAACTGTGGCTCAATGTGGTGCAGCAGCTGCTGTATGGCTTGCCAGTTTAGTCTTTACCTCTGGATGATGTCATGTTCCCTGAGGCGGTGAAGGGTTGTCCTGGTCTGGAATCTCCTCTCCTACCTTCGGAGTAGCCTTTGGGGTCCCTGTTGTTGTGTTGGAAGCTGATGCTGTTGCTCCTGTGCTCTGCGTCTTTGTGCATGCTGGATGAATAGCACCTCCAAGTCTTGCTTTTGGAGCTCTAATGTTGCTTCTGTGTGTTCTCCTTCAGTACTGGTGTGTTTACCCATTTTAACGCCTGCCCTGACCCAGGTGTTAATTTTTTATGCAAATCGGGATGTGTGCCATTTTCCGACTCCACCTCCCAGCCGTGCAGGATTTTTGCTCTGTTGGATAAATATGGCACACAGGTTTTTAAGTCATTTTTTGGACGGGAACGCCTACCTTGCATGTCATTAACTCAAGGCGGTCTCAAGCAGTCAGAAAATGACGCACACTGAGATATTTTGATGTTAGCGCGGTCTAGCGTCAAAGTATAAGCATGGTCTTAGTTTTGTGCTGAATTTGCGTTAAAAAAAATGACGCAAATCTGGCGCAAGCAGGGTATAAATATGGGCCCGAATGTGCTAAAAGGAATCAAAAGCAGGCAGGCAGTCAGGGAATTATAGTTCCCATGGTGAGGCTGTGAAGTACAGGAAGAGTCATGCATCGGTTGAGACAGAAAGCTCTAAGATCGCGCAGCTCACATGCTAAAGTAGGCCACCTGAAAGGGGACGTGGCCTAGCGAGCTACAAATGAAGAACCACTGGGGCCATAGTAAAACAAACTGGAGCCTAGACACTCCTGCTCCTACTCAGAGGCTGCCCTTCCAGGTAGAAACTAGTGGGAAAGTCATTGCTAATTAATATAAAAAAAGACAACCCAAAATGAGAACGATAACATAAAATTATTAAAAACACACTGGTAGTGTCTGAACATAAAATGGCCACCAACTGGGGTGGGAGCCAGGCACCTCCCATGCCTAATGCGCAACAAGAAACCAAAAGCAGGCAGGTAGACAGGTGAGTGTAGCTCCAACTGTGAGGCTGTGAAGCGCAGGAAGTGACATGCATCAAGTGAGACAGAACCCCACCTCTTGCTGCTGTTTATGTTCTGTTGCATTTAGCTGTATTTTCTTAGCACAAAATGCATCCTCACATCCATTTGAATGTGCACTTTGTGGTAAGAAACCAGCTCAAAATGGCTGTATTAAGCTGTGGACAATCGTACCCCAAGTGCACATTTAGCAAACGCTAGCAAATTCTTGCACTGCAATTTGTATCCTGTTCTAATTACTGCCATGTCTTAGAGCAAAATGCATCCTTGTGTCCATTTTGGATGTGAGGGGGGAGCAGGTCCCAGGCCCAGCTTTCTTTTGCTGTTGGTCCCGGATTTGCCAGATTCTTGCCCTCCTTGGGCTCTGGTTTTGTTCCTTCTCCTGGTCTTTGCCTTTTTCTGCATTTTTCCTTTGGCTTTGTGTGTTTCCCTTTTGTGCCTTTCGGTGCCTCATTTTCCCCTCCTTTTCTCCCTCCATTTCCCTCCTTTTTCTCCATCTTTTTTCTCTTGCTAGTTTTGCCTTGCCCGTTTCCCATCTCCAGTTCACCCTGCCTTCTCCCACCCTGCACCCTGCTCTCCTGGGACCTACTTAATGAAGGCAACAGCTCTGCTGCACAGTGGATGCATGCAGTGTGCACACCACTGGCATTGAAGGTGCACCAAAGGCAAGCCTGTCTGTGCCCGTCTGAGTCTGGACCATACTCAGCACCAGGAACCCTGGTTCTCCTTCACCCTACAGACACACTGCCACAGAACTCTGAGATCTGAACCACAGATGCCACAAAAGCCACTGCTGTTGCACCTCCCCTCAATCCTTCGTAGGACCTTTCTCCTGCATCCACTACTCCTTCTCCTGCATCATCAGATGGCCCACCAACATGCCATCTGCCACCATGCAAACCAACCAACAAAATGCACCTACTTTACAACAACTTGGCTGCCTCCTCCACAGCCCATGCTCGCTTTAAAACTAGGTCACCGAGATCTAGGACCTCATCACCATCCTCATCCTGACGTCATCTTCCTCACTGAGACTTGCTCACACCTGTGTCCACTCCTGATAACAGCAACCAACAGATACAAGATCACCAGAGAGACCCCACCAACAAACCCGGAGGAGGGATCATCATCATTCACAAAGATAACATCTACTGCACTACTGAGACAGCAGACACCATCCAGCTCATGGAACACCTCAACATCATATGGAAAACCATCAGCAGAGGCACCCTTGCCTACACACAACCTAGACAACTCCTCAGCTTCTGCACCATCGTCCCCAACCTCATTGCCCTTCTCGCCATTGACTCCAAAGACGACATCTTCCTCTGAGATCTAAATTTCTACCTTAAGGACACCAACACTGCCAATCTCCTCAACAGCATGAATAACATCAGACTCACCCAACCCGTCACAGACCTCACCCACAATGTAGGACACTCACTGGACCACATCTTCACTTCCAGAAACAGGGTCAAGTACAGCCACGTCAATGTACTCATCTGGACCACATAGTCCATCATATACTTTGAGATTTCCAGGCCTCACATCTCCACGGCCAAGCCACCCGGCTCCCAGCACCAAAACTGGAGCAACGTATCAGAGAGTCAATGGACCACCCCCTTCCACACATCATGCCTTGACCCTGCATCGAACCTGGACCAAGCTGTCAAAAACATCAACTCCTGGATCGCCAACTGAACCAACCTCATCACTCTCATTAAGACCAGCAGACACAGGAGATCCACCAAGCAGGCAAGATAGTACACCAAGGAACGGAGAGTAGCAAAACGCCACTGCAAGCAACTGAAAAGAAGATGGTGCACAATCAAAGACACCTCAGACAGGGCCACTTTCAAGACATTCCTCAATCTTGACCTCCTGCTACTAAAAGAAACAAAGAGGAAAGCCATAGCTGACCACATCAAGTCCAGTTCCAACCAAAGCAAAGAGCTCTTCAACATCATCAGAGAGTTTGCCAACCCCTTAGTCACAGAAAACAGCATCACTCCCACCCAAGAGCTATTTGACAGACTATCTGACTTTTTGCACAACAAGATCACTATCATCTATTAGAACTTTGAGCCCAAGCCCTCAGACTTCCCTCACCTTCATGCATTCACCAAAATCAACACAGGCTGACTTACCTCATGGGACCAGTTCACCTCTCAGGACACCACAACCATCATGAACTTCATTCACTCAGGAGCCCCCACGGACCTCTGCCTTCACCACAATTTCAAACTTGGAACCCCTGGGATCAGCAGCAAGGTCACCTCCCTATTCAGCTCCTCACTTGCACAGCCATCTTCCTTGAAGACTGGAAACATGCAGAAGTCAAACCACTGCTGAAGAAATCATCTGCTGACTTGAGCAAACTCAAAAATTACCACCTCATCTCACTTCTCCCTTTCCTTGCCAAAGTCCCTAGAAAAAGCCATCAACTGACAACTCACAAAATATCTGCATTAGAACCTTCTACAAGACACCACCCAATCTGGATTCTGCACCAACCACACCACCAAGACTGCCTTGATCGCAGCCTCAGATGACATCAGAGCCCTCCTTGATTGGGGAGAAACAGCAGCCCTGCTCCTCCTCAACCTTTCAGCAGCCATTTATACAGTATCTCATCACAATCTGAAGGTTCCCTTACCTCCATTCACCTCTGAATGCAATTACAACATCTGTGGTGCCCCTCAAGGATTCTCCCTTGGCCCCACCCTCTTCAAAACCTACATGGCACTCTTAACCAGCTTCATCAGATTCAGCAGTCTAAACATCATCTCCTACTCAAATGACACCCAGCTCTTCTTCTCTCTCTCTGAAGATCCCGCCAACAGAAGAATCAACTTCCAAAGGTGCTTGAGGGCATCACCATCTGGATGAAAGACAACTGCCTGAAGCTCAACACAGACAAAACAGAAGTGCTGATCATTAGCAATAACACCACCCATTGGAATGGCTTCTGGTGCCCCCCCGGAATAAGGACCATCACCCAAACTGACCGACAATGCCAGAAACCTTGGCATAATCCTGAACAGCAAACCGACCAGGAAGTCCCAGATCAACACAATCATCTCTACCTGCTTTTGCACACTTTGCATTTACGAAAAGTCTTCAATTGGCTCTCCCTGAACACCAGATGTACTGTCACTGCCCTAATCACCAGGTGATTAGACTACAGCAAAGCACTCTACGCTGGGATCTACAAACAGCTTCTTCGAAGACTCCAGACCATACATAACTCCACTCCTCCACAGATGGACCCATATCACCTCCCACCTCAGAAAGCTCCATTAGTTCCCCAAACAGAAGAGATGCCAATTCAAGCTGATGATCCATGTCTACAAAGCGCTGCATAGCCAAGGACCCACTTACATCAACCGTCACCTGAACTTCCACCACCCCACCAGACAACTACGCTCTACCTCCCTCTCACTCACCCACAACCCCCTCATCAACCAAAGCAACAGCAGAGGATGCTTCTCCTCCTACCTTGTGGCAAAATCCTGGAACAAATTTTCACTGCAGCTGCGAACTTTAACCTCTCTACTGGGATTCTGGAAAGCAGTCAAGACCTGGCTGTTTAAGTGAGACACCTGAACCATCATGACTCTCAAGCGCCTGCATACCATCTGGGTTGATTAGTCATGTTATATAAATCCACCCGATTGATTGATTGATTGAGGGGTCATTATTGAACTAAGAAAATAGCAGTAAATGCAGAATTACTCTTCTCACATAAATCTGTGTAGTCTCGGGGAATTTTTGGGTAAACCTGCTGATTATGCTGTTTTGAACTACTTGCGTTACACCCACCTTTAGTTAAAATCCTAGCCCTTTTGGGATTCCAAGGAAGTGGCTTTTCCTCAGCTTTTAAGCCCCTACAATGTGGTGTTTTCTGGCCATTTGGTACATCAGCCACCCATCAGATGGCTTATGCCTGCTGCTAACAGATGGCCCAGGCTGTCTGTCTACAAGGTAGCCAAGTCCTGTCACCAACCAGGTGGCCCAAGCTGGCCATCTACCAAACAGCCCAGACAAAACACTGACCAGTTGGCACAGGCACTTCGATGCTCCAACCAAAGTGCCTAGGCGCATGGTGCTACCCACCCATATGCCCATGTTCACTGATGCCAGTGATCTAAAGTCTATGAAACCCCCAGCACCAACCCAAACTTCTTCAAGGTTATATTGACTACTGTATCAGGCACCTCCTTAAACCAATGTTTTGTTCATCCGTCAGCAACAATTATTCTTGTCAAAATCGGTCCTACAGGCATTTACATTCAATGCTGGCTCCATGGCAGCAAACAGAACTTTTTACTATTTAAAAATTGCAAAAAGGTTGAGATCGCATTCGCACCATGTCCTCTAATCATTTGCTCTAGCAGATAAAAATGGTTCCACCATCTCTCCCATGCTGGCCACGAGAGGGTGCCAGATATGATGACCCCCTCTTGTGCCCTCTGTACTGTGGGTTTTGCATCCAGGGCTCATGTTGTTTTTCCCCAGTGGCACCTCACATCCTCCTGCAACCCACGGTCCCCTCCCAGAACTCTTCACCCCTTGAACCTCCTGTACCAATGCTTCCCCTATTTGCACTCTTGTAAGAGTAGCGCGTGTTTCCCTTTTAATTAGCTCCGTCCACTATTATCTATCAAATGTAACCTTTCATTCTTATTTTTCATCCTGCCTTGGTTATTGGCGTCAACAGTTGTAATCTATTGACTCTTTGGTTCCGGCTGCATTGGTTACTTGATTCCAACCGTCACTTGTACCTGCCATCAGCAAAGGACACATGATTTATCTGTTAGTAATCAACTCTTCTTGTTGATTCTAGTGCACCTTATCTGCATCAACACTAAAAGGTCAAGGGAGTACAGACCCTTGTGTGCAGAGTCACAAGGCAGTAGAGCAGACCCAGTGATGCAAGTCTATCTTTTTTTTTCATTTTATACCAACCCCGCTTTCACTCAGAGGCAGTTAGGCCCGTATTTATACGTTTTTAGCACCGCATTTGCATAATAGTTTGACGCAAAAGCGGCGCAAACATACAAAAGACATTTATATTTTGTAAGTTTGCACCACTTTTGAGTCACAAAATGACACAAATGTGGTGCTAAAAAGTATAAATATGGGTCTTAGTGACTTAAGGTTGTGATTATTTGATTCCATTCTCTGCCTCAGATGGGATTAGAAGTCAAGCATTGCCTCTGTGGTTAAAACCAGGTGAATGCGTGACACGAGGGTGGTTTTTGAAAGGATCATCAGAGGCAGTCAATTTCCCTCAGACTTGCAGGTATGGCAAAACAGCTGCCACGTGGCTGTAACACAATTTGCAGAGGGAAGACTCAAAGCCTTCTGAAGTGGCTGGGTTGATCTGAACCCAAGCCAGTGGGGGTAGATGCTCCCTTCCATGATGAACAGGAGGCCGCCCTATGACAGTGCACATTATCAGCCATGGAACATCACAAAAAGCCACACACCGCATGGAGATTGGAGCCCCTTGGTTGTGGTTTCCTGCTCTCTCAAACAAGGAAATGGCAGGTGTGCCAGTGGCTTAAATGTGCACCAAGATTGGGAGGGCCTATGATGGGTAACTAGGACCTTACTTTGGGGGAGGAAGGGAGCGAAGCCCTAGACATGCCCTGAGATGGCATCAGGGAGATTGAAGTGCAGTCTACCCTAGAATAGGCATAGCGCCAGGAGGAACCATTGGTGCTAATGATCAGTGTATCCTGCAATTCACACAAATTCCTACAGTTAGCTGTGTTCTTCATCTACTTGCGAGCAGAGTGATCCACTGCTAATAGTCATAGGCAAATGTTCTACCATTTGCCCACTAGTAAGGGCAGAAGTGGTAGGACAATGGCAGTGCCACCTAACTGCCACCATATGTCAATATGGCCTAGTGCCTTGCCAGACTTACCCTCTTGGTGTCAACCTTGACAATTAAAAACATTTTTAAGGTGCTCACATCGGAAGCCCCACCCCATGGGTGAGCAGCTCACACAGAAGCGGAGGCAGGTGGCTAAGCTCTGGCCCAATGAGTCATGCATGGATGTTCAGATCGGTCTGCCAGATGCCTAGTTCCCTACTAGTACTCGAATTGCCCGTCAAGAGTGTGTCAGTGATGGAAGGTCACAACACCTGCATGTCAGGTACCTGACATTCACCGCAGCTGGCTCCAACCAGGATGAGACAACTGCTAGAGGAAAGTCACCTGCCTAGGGGGTGGCCCCTAGCAATGCAGGTGGGCCAGAGAACACTGCCTGAAGGTGACCACAGTGAAAAAGACCTAAGCTTCCCATCGCCATCAAAGCAACCTACGCAATAACCACTGATTGTGACTGTGGAAGCCATAGACACCAGGGAAAACTCCACTCCTGCTCCTGGAAGCTACAACCATGCTTGACTTATGGAGTTCACTCCCAGGGTTGTTGAGTGGCACAAGATCTGGGTAGAGGATGAGCCAGGTTACAGCATGGCCTGATTCCCTCAATTTAAAGCAAACCTGTTCCTTGGTCACTTGAAACCCCAATGGTCCAGGTGTGGGCACAGAGGAACCTGCCAGGAGGGTGTCTTGGGGCCAAGTCAGGGAAGACATTGTTATTCAGTCCCCAGGATCCTGCTGGGTGAGTGTGGGTTGCATCCCAGCAGGGTGATCTGTCACATGGGGCACCTCCCGCTCACAGGCCTGGGGTCGGCTTCCAGGGTCACATCCAGTCTGTTGTTCTGTTAATGATCCTTCTTCATGTTATGACTTTTACTTCCTCTAGTTAGTCTAGTTCTGTCATCTTCATTGTGTTCCTCCAGGGCCTTTGCCCACCCTCTTTGGAGTCAACTGGAATTCAGTCACACAACATGGAGCAGTAACAGGTTTGTGATACTCCTTAGATATCCAGGGCTGCATACACATTGTACTGAACAGATCAACATGTGCTACATTTTGCCAACAGGTGCAAGTACCATGCTGAGCCCCATTCATGATACCAATTGCGGTTTGCAATTAGTTTCAATGAACAAATATCAGTAATAGGCTTACATTGATTAAGTCCCAGTCCATTTACAGATCACCCATCACCACTACTGGATGGTCCTAATTAAACCATCTAACCTCTATAAGCACAATGGAAATGTCCCAAGACATACCCCTTAATTAAGTGACTTCTAAATTTGTACACTCTAATTTTTTCAAAGTAAGGGGCATATTTATAATGCCCTAGCTCCACCTTATGCCACAATAGCATCATTATTGTTTATGTTAATGTGGCCCAATCATGCCGAAATCCCCGTGCTGAATTTACAGGGTAGCACAATGCATGCATTGCACCACTCTGTAACCTCTTGCACTACATTATCCCTGCGTCAGGCATAATGTATACAAAGGGGGTGTTCCCTGTTAAGGGAACCGAAAAATCTATGAGATTTCCTTGCTCCATTTACTTACCACACATTTAGGGCCTGATTACAACTTTGGAGGAGGTGTTAATCCGTCCCAAAAGTGACGGTAAAGTGACGGATATACCACCAGCCGTATTACGAGTCCATTATATTCTATGGAACTCGTAATACGTCTGGTGGTAGATCCGTCACATTTGGGACGGATTAACACCTCCTCCAAAGTTGTAATCAGGCCCTTAATGCCTGCCCCAAAGCAGGCATTAAAAGGGGTCTTCCATTCTTTAGAATGGGGTTCTATGTACTCTGCAGGAGTAGCACCAATATTTTGGCACTACTCTTGCAGAGTACATCAATAGAGTCATGAGAAATTATGCTATAGCCCCCTACCCTGCACCATGGTGCACCATATTTTAAATATGGCACACACATGGTGGTGGTAGGGAGGTGCTAAGGGGTGCAGGCAAAGTAGTCCGACACTCGATGCAGCGCCACTTTTCCATAAATCTGCCCCTAAATGCTTTGGACCTCCAGGACACTCGGGGAAGAGCATCAAGGTGACACTAAGGAGCATATTTATACTCTGTTTGCACCGAATTAGAGTCATTTTTTAAAACTCTAATTCGGAGCAAAAGTAACTCTATATTTATACTTTGGTGCTAGACCCATCTAGCACCAAATTTATGGAGTTAAAGTAATTTTTCGGAAGTGGAAACCTACCTTGCCTTAATGAGATGCAAGGTAGGCGTTCCCGTGCAAAAAATGACTGTATGGACTCAGAGCCATATTTATACTCCTGTGCAAAAATGGTGCACAGAAGGGAGGAGGGGGTCAAACAACTGTGCAAAGCTTGCTTTGCCCCATTTTTGAACTCCTGGGTCAGGGCAGGCGTTAGGGGACCTGTGGGCCTATTTCCATGGTGGAACACCATGGAATAAGCCCGCTGGTGTCCTCCCCAGGCCCCTGGGGCACCCCCACCCACACCGGAGGGACTGCGGAGGATGGGGGACCCCATCCCAGGTAAGTACAGGTAAGTATTGCATTTTATTTTTTTTAATGCCATAGGAGGCCCTGTCCCCTGTGCTGGCCATTGGGGTGGTGGGCATGACTCATGCTTTTTCTAAGGCAGGAGTCATGTGGCATGGTAGGTTTAGCATCATAAAATGACTCTAATCTGGTTAGAGTCATTTTTTTTCACACTAACCTGCCTGAAGTCATTGTTTGGTGCTAAACCCCCTTCTTCTATACCGTCAGCCCCACCCGACTAAAGTCATTTTTTTTTTTTACTCTAGCCTACCCTTTGCACCGGCTTGCACCATTCTATAAATATGGTGCCTGGCTGGTGCACAGAAATGGTGCAAGCCGGTGCAAAACATTTTGGTGCAAAACTGCTTTAGTGCAGTTTTGCACCAAAAAGTATAAATAACTTTTATATACACTATTGGATCTCAAAATACCATGGTTGCTGGTACCTGACTTGCCCTCCACATGATCTGTGTTGTAGGATTTAAAGAGTACTCATTTCAATTGCAGGTCCTCAAAAGTGTTCTGTAGTTATATTTTTGTTATGGCCTTTCCACTTTGAGTGAGTATTTTGTGTGCCTGCTGTCTTCTTTGGAAGTGGTTGCTATTTCTCAAATGCCCTCTCTGAAATTGAACCTTGATTATCCATTACACATTGTCACTATGGTTGGCACAGAAAGTACCACTCAAATTTAATAGGGCAAACATCAGAATGTATTGTCACCATCAAGGAGATGAGTGATCAGCCAAAGTTTTTTAGAGTCACTTAAGTGCCTGGGTGAAAGCAGATTGGTCTTAGTCTGATAAAGCACGCAACCTTTATGTCAGCGCTCATCAGCAAGTGTCAGAGCAACAATTACCACAGTTATCTGAGTAAGAGATGCAGTAATCAATAGAGCTATGATGGATTTAATGAGCCATCCATAGCTTCAATGTGCCACTGTATATACTTACACATGCATGTCTTAATCTTTGAGACAAGCATTTGCAACTGGCAGGATTAACGAGGTAGATGCAAGAGTAGTAGGTGATGAAACTCAATATAAAATTTGGTCAGTGTGCATATTGGAATCCAGGGCAGAAAGAACAATGATGAGATTAGCTGTATCTGGATACCAGTTCTGATCCCTTGGATGCCTCAGAGGTTGAATGTCACAGCACAGCAGTGGGGTGGAGTCACCATGGGTAAGCAAACACACAAAAAGAAAAATGCAAAGAGAGA
Source organism: Pleurodeles waltl (assembly GCF_031143425.1). Classification (NCBI taxonomy): domain Eukaryota; kingdom Metazoa; phylum Chordata; class Amphibia; order Caudata; family Salamandridae; genus Pleurodeles; species Pleurodeles waltl. The sequence continues at coordinate 254,176,429 of NC_090443.1, read as the reverse complement.
AACAAGGCAAAGTACACAGGGGAGCCAGGAAGGAGGAAAACAAGATGAGGAACTTATACCTAGTGGTTGACCTAGATAAAAGAACTACTGCAACAATGAATCATTGCCAGGCACTGCTTCTATTGGAATTAAATATTGTCTCACTAATGATCTGGAAGTGAACTCCTGTTTTTCCAGTTCACACTCATATAGCAGTTTGTCGCGTAGGCGCTCATTATTCTGAGACTATTTGTTTTGACTGGCAGAATCGCCTGTGGTGTGAGGGACTAAGTCTAACCCACTCCAGGTGACACCTGTCGGCATAATCCGGGTTTTTTGCTCTGGCTAACTAGCAATGCCTCATCTCTACCCAAGAGCAGAGAGGATTGGGCAGCTGAGCGCATGACACAATTGACTCCTCAGGTAAATCGTGGTCACTTGATCGCATCCGTTTCTCTCACTTACATTAGTTTCACATATACAAGGACAAACAGAGACAGTATATGTTTCAATAAGATTTTAATGAAGCAACTGCATCTCAGATAAAAAAGCATGTACTGCAATAACCAGGACAATAAAGCATGACAGGATTAAAATAGTGACGAGGAGTGTAAGGCATAAAAATAACGCTACCATATTATTACTAGAGTCAATAGACTAATTCCTATCTAGGCTATATTAGAGCACAGCATGTTAAGCTCTAGTTTGCCCTTCAGGTTCCCCTGGGAAGACATCATCCCCCATACCTGAGCAAAGGCCTGAAGTCTGCATAAGCAGCTGTAGCGAAGCGTTCAGCAATCAGCATACAGTCGTGGTCATCTGGCTGGAATCTCCCTCTCACGTGTATGGGACAGAGAAGTGTTTTTAGAATAAAACAACTGATGTTCTGAGAAAATGTCCCTACATAAGGTTGTGTATGTTTCTATGAATACCAGAGACAAAGCGTTACCACGTTTACCGGCAACTATCTTACTGCAGCTTTGAGAGAAAGAAATGTCTTGTCTATAAATGCAGTGCTTGCCTAGGCAAAGAACAGCTAGATAGGTTAAAGTGCACAGTGACAGGCCTGATTTTGCTAGAATAACGTGCATGGAGCTATAACTAAAATGGCTACACAACAAGTTAGCTGGCTAGCCTTTCTCAAACTTCACTGCTCAGCCTTCTAGAGTCACCATTCCTTTCTTTCTGTAAATCTAATGCAAGTTGCAAGTTAATACCGGGATTGATATAGCCTTTGTCCTGACTGTTTTCAATGGGCCATTTGAGCTGAATTCCCAAAATTGGGTAGTGGTGGCTCAGCCTGCGCTTGCGAGCTGAGGCGCAACATTATTGAGACACAATGTTTCAGACCTCACTATCTGCATCAGCAGTGGTCACACACCATGGAATAGTCATTCCAAGCTTCTATGAAATGCACTGGGTGAAGAAGGGGAAGGTCCTGGCACCCTGGGCCTTGACTGCTGATGCATCCACAGATGAAGTTCCTAACCCCAATCACACGGGTCAGACCACTGATGGGTGAGCTACCAGGCCTTTGCTCCACTGGGTGGTAAGGCCCTCTCAGATGAGGGGCTCCCTAAAAGGCACACTGTCATTTCTGATGGTTGCAGGTAAAGTGGAATACAAATCCTTTGCTTGAAATACCAGTTGAGTCTGGGCAGTCGATGCCTAAGTGGGCCACGTACACTCAATCAATGAAAATACTCTACTGTGTAGATAGCATCTGAGCTGGCCACCCTGCTGTGGATGTCTGCATCACATAGCTATCTCGGAAGGGTGACTCACAAATAGGCCCATTGAGCAAGACTAAAAAATGACAGGAATTCATTGTGCGCTTGCTCTGGCTCTTACACCATCCAGTGAGTATGAATGGGTGACTAATGGGTTCAAGCAACTAGAGTCTACTAATCTGGAAGAAGTTTCCTTTCTTGTAATCCATGCTCACTTATTGAAAAAGGGGGGCATTTGAGTGAGTGTATTTGACCTCTTGGAGTCCTGGCTAGGCTTGAAACTTCAAATGAGCCCTCATCTGGAATTCCAGGGTATCCCAGCCATCTAGGCACACCATGCATTCCTAGTGCTCATGCAACCAGAAAATTGGAATCATAGAAAGGACTTCTTGCAGCACTGTGTCTTCCAAGGTGAGCTGCTGCTTCCCATTTGGGGGACCAGTCAGACACTGGGGCATCTTGGAGCTCTGACTGGGAGCCGGTCAGGGCTATTAACCAAACCAAAGCAGATGAACAATCCCAAGGCTTTCCGAATCCCATCCTGAACACTTTGTGATACCACAGACTGGGGAATAGAGCCCTGGCCCAGGGGTCTGAGCACTAGGTATATTAGAGATCTGACTGTGTCCCGGTCACATCTTACCAGTCTGTCTGAGAGGAAGCCTCCCCAGCTTTTTGGAACCCCATCCTGGGTACTTTGTGATGCAACATGCTGGCAAATGAAGCCCAGACCCGGGAGGCCTATACACCTATTCTATTGGCGCTCTGACTAGAATCAGCCAGACCTTTCTACCTGCCTGAAGTTCGGAACCCACTCTGGGCCTGAAGGATCCTGCCTTGGATTCTTGGTGACATCCTGGGCTGGGGAACAGAACTCAGGCCCAGTGGGCCACATATTGGGCCTGCAGGGGATCTGACTGGCAATTTGGTCAGAGCACTTTACCTCTCCTAAAGATGAGAAGCATCCACAGCCTATACAAGTGAATGCTGGAGAGCCTGGGACACCAACAGGTAGTGCTTGTTACATAGGCCTGGGGCCCGGTCCCCCGGCCTACTGCAGCTATGACTAGGAACCTGGTCATATCGTCATACCCTGTCAGAGCAGGGGAGCCCTCCCCAGTCTTGCAGTACCCCATTCCAGACCCTTTCTGACACTTTGGGCCCAGGACACCAAACATTGGTGTCTGGCACCAAGGCCTAGGCCCGCCCACACCCATGGCCTATCATAGCTCTGATTGGGGAACAGGAATACGTTTTCTACCATCCTGCAAAATTACATACTGGGCACTGTGTGACTACACAAGCCTATGAATGTAGCTGAGGCCCATGGAATGGCATCCCAGGTCTCAGAGAGCTCTGACCAGTAACATACCCAGTGATTTCAAATTTGTGGCAAGGAGGGGAATCCTCCGAGAATTTACATGGCTTTATTTTGGGTTGCTTGGACCATAGTCCAGGGCATGCACCCTGGGTCTGCTGACGCTCTAACTGAGACTTGTCAAAGGCTTCAATCATGCAGGAACTGGGCAATCTTCCCCATGCCTGTGGTTTCCCATTCAGTGTAGGGAAGGACTTATCAGGTCAGTGGATATACTTTAAGTCAACTATGACAAGACCACTTTACTGGGAGGATGATCTTTTTGGTACAGTAGTCCTTCTATTCCCCAACAATCATTATCTGGGGGAAGGTCACTAGGCAATCTTGTAATCTGGTTACTTGGGGTGATGTGGCAGGGGTCTGAGCAAAGGCATCCACCCTCATATGAATTCCGGGGCAGCTCTGAATTTTTAAGACTGAGTTCCACGACATGAATTATGAGTTTGTTTTGCATTCGAAATTCATCAATGACATGGTTATGACAAATGTCCACAGCCCTTAGCATGATGAATGCAACATTGGCATAATTTGATTCACTCCTACTATTTTCATATGTGTGATTTGGATTCTCAATTCATAAGAACAATGTCTTTATGTACAAATCATAGGTCATCTTATAGACTTACAAAAAAGCATCTGTGTTGCTCAAATTTCCCCATTCCACTATTTTCTAAATTAGGCCCATAGGCCCTCATTCTGACCCTGGTGGTCCTAAACCGCCAGGGCCGCGGGCAACGGAAGCACCGACAACAGGCAGGTGGTGCTTCATTGCCCATTCTGTACCGCCGCGGTCAGAAAAGGGGATCCGGCGGTTTCCCGCCGGAATACCCCTGGCAGGGCTGAACTGGGGATTCCGACCCCCTTCCTGCCAGCCTGTTTCTGGCGGTTTTGACCGCCAGGAACAGGATGGCGGGAACGGGTGTCGTGGGGCCCCTGGGGGCCCCTGCACTGCCCATGCCACTGGCTTGGGCAGTGCAGGGGACCTCTAACAGGGCCCCAGCATGATTTTCACTGTCTGCATAGCAGACAGTGAAAACCGCGATGGGTGCAACTGCACCCGTCGCACCCCTGCAACACCGCCGGCTCCATTCGGAGCCGGCCTCTGTGTTGCAGGGCCTTTCCCGCTGGGCCGGCGGGCGCTCCTTTGGCCAGAATGGCCACCGCATGGCGGGCGGCAGCCTCCGCCCGCCGCGGTCAGAATGACCGCCATAGTGTTTAAGAATGATCAAAATTGAGAATATTGTTTTCATTGGAAGCAAGTCTCTCAATCAATCAGTTACACTGTCATTTACTTCAGGCCAGATGTAAAATGCGTTTGTGATTTGTTAATTTGTCATAACTAGGTTAGGGTCTGTGAAAAGGTGAGTTTCTAATGTATCGAAGTGTATGTCTGTTTCATTCGCAAAAATAACGATGTGAGCTGAATCTTACTAACTAACTATTTTTGCAAATGGAAATAGTGATTACCTCCTAACAATTCTCAAATTATGTTTCCTCCTTTTGAATGTATTAAAGATTTGCAAATTGCAATTAGTTGCAAAAATGTGTTTTCTCACTCACACGTTAGCATCAAGTGGGGGTAGGTGATAATCATGTGCAAACAATTAAAGGAGAGGAAACACCCTTATTTCACAATTGCAGCTCTCTATGCTACAGCAGGGGAGTGGAAGGCTTTTCTCCACATCAGCAGAGAAGACAAAAATTACAGTAGTGCATTTTCAGAGTCTGAGTGAAGCTATTCCAGCAGAAAGAGGAGGGGATTTGTAAGTACAGTCTGATCAGTAATGGTATTTTAGATCTCATTGCTAAATTAGACCCTGTGTTATTTAGAAAACACAAACATGAGTGTGTCCATTCCCACATATATGCAACCTGCTGCCTTCACCTTTTAGCCTGAGGAAGCAAACAGAGGCCCTCATTACAACCCTGGGGGTCAAAGACCGCCAGGGCTGTTTTGTGGATTGCGCTGCCAATAGGCTGGCGGTGCAATCTGCTGCAGTCGCACCGCCGGGACCGGCGGTTTTCTGTCACGTTAGTCCCGGCGGATTTAATCCTCGAGGGCAGCGCTGCTTGCAGCGCTGCCGAGTGGATTACGAGTCCCCACTCCCGCCAGCCTTTTCATGGTGGTAAAAACCGCCATGAAAAGGCTGGGGGAAAGGAGAGTCACGGGGCCCCTGGGGGCCTTAGGCATGGGCAGTGCAGGGGCCCCCTGGCACAGCCCCATGAAGCTTTTCACTGTCTGCATAGCAGACAGTGAAAAGCGCGACGTGTGCAACTGCACCCGTCACACCGCCGCAACACCGCCGGGTCCATTTGGAGCCGGCTCCCATGTTCTGGCCATCATCCCCGCTGGGCCGGTGGGTGGAAACTCGGTTTCCGCCCGCTGGCCCAGCGGGGATGTCGAAATGGCCACCTCGGGAGTGCGGCTGCAATGGCGGTTGCCGCCCACCAAAGTTGTAATGAGGGCCAGAGTGTTGTAGCCACTGCAGGAGGGCTTTCACAAAGGTTACTTTCACGTTGTGTTAGTATTTTTTCACGCAGTGCTGCTTAGCATTCACAGACACAATGCATTTCCGAATACTCACCAAGATTTGCAGCAAAACATATATATTTTTTGTAAGGCACAATTTCCCCTGGTTACATAACCAGTTTGGAATGCAGACATGTTTTAATTGGTCCAAAAAAAGAACCACTTATTTATTGGAATAGGAAAAAACAGCACTCTTTAAACATAGAAATTGTGTGCAATACAGTCAGCATAATTTCAGACCTTGTTGCTAAATGGCCCTCACCCAACACATTATTCACATATTTCCAGGCACTGTAGCCTATACAACCACCTTTCTAGAGGAAACTTTGTTGATGCCTTTATTTAAGTAATTATTTTAATACAGATTATGTAATTTTAAAAACAGAGAGTTTCACTGCTTTAAGCTGTACCATTATGCTTGTCTTAGGTGACCGTGCATGTGCTCTGTGTACAGAGATCATGCCCCTATATCTGACTGCTACTACAGTAGCCAACACAGTTAAAATCTTGCGCACAGGAAAACCAGGCAGTCATTGAACACATGTTTGGCCTTCTTAAGGGAAGATTTCTCTGCCTACGCCAAAGTGATCGAGCTCCGCAATATTCAACAGAAGTGGTCTGCACAACAGTAGAAACTTGTACAGTGTGGCAAAACGTTGCAACCAGAATGAGTGTTCCTATGCAGCCTGAGTTTGACAGCTCTGATGATGAAGAATAGCTACAACCACAGGGCCAAATACATGATGCCACAAAGGCTGCAGATGGACTGGATAGAACATATATTACAAACCACCATGCCTGAGTTAACTGTCCTAAAGTGCAAAATGATATACAGTAATAAAAACTCAAAAGCAAACTGCATACAAGTAATTGCTCTTTCCATGTTTATTCACAGGAAAATATAATATATTTTTTTATTGAAATAACTGTTTTAGTTCAGAACGTAAGAAACAAATGAACATTAAGGTTTCGCTTTTCACAAGCTTTGTTCAAATCCCCTTCCTTAACTTAGTTGCAATTGGCCTCCCTATATTTGTTGCTGACATGACTACTTCTCTTTCAACATCCTGACTATTAGTATGCCTACACCTTATCACTTCAGACACAAACTACTACGGCTGGAAGCCTCCTCACTTTCTAGCCCACGGGCAGCCTGATCATTGGAATGTGTTTACATAGTTTGAGGCACTTGCAGTGATGACGTAACTCAACACAAGCATTTAACTAAATCCTAGATCCTATGTGCCATTTCCTGTTGAATTCACAAGATTCTTCTGTTAAGCAGCCCCATAGCGGTATCCAATTTTCAAACATTCATACCATATTATTGCATTAAAAAAACTACTTGGGGATATATTGTATTCTTTTGCTGAGTCTCCTCATGAGTTGCACCACATAAATTATCAGTGCTATTAATCATGTTTATAGTGTCCGATTGCTTATTTTTTACCTCCATCTTGGATTTTGAGTAGGGTGTGATCTTGGTGGTAGTGCATTATGCCATCTTTGTCTTGGATAGAGATGTTTATTCTATGTCGTGTAGGCGGATGTAGGTGTGTTTGTCTTCTGGGAGGCACTCTTTTCACAAACGGTAGCCGTACTTGTAATGCCTGTTGGTGCAGAAGATCCATGATGTTACTAATGTCATCCTCTAGTTTATCCTGGTTTTCTTTATTATAGCCCAGTGATATGTTTGCTTCTATATCGTTAGTGTAAGCATGAAAGAGTAATAAAACAATTATATTTGTGTTTATATGCCATATGGACATTTTTGAAAAGGTGTCTGTGCAATGTAGGTTTCAACTTTGAAAGGTACAGCAACTTGTTGTATATAAATTAAGTGATAGAAAATATATGCCTACATATTTTATCCAGGGTATTATTGTCTATTCATATACTCAAGTGACAAGTAATGCTGGAGAAGCAATGCAAAACGACTAGCAACGAACTACAAATCTTATAATGCATTTCACAACGCAAAACAAAAAGATTTCAGATTTTTTAAAGTTACCTTGGAGAAGTGGAACCAATTATTGGACTATAATGTAACGTTTAATCATTTTTTTTTTTTTAATGCTGAATGCTTTTGGTGGTTTTTGTCTAAGTGTCCTGAGGTTGGCTGTGGAGGTTGAGAAGTGTCAAAGAAGTAAGTCCTGATGTTAAAGTGCTTTCTATTGCCTCATTTAAATATGTGGGTGATGGCTGTGTGCATTAGCCCCCTCCAGAATCAAAGGCTTCCTTCTTGTGACGTGCAAGCTTTTGTTTAGTTCTGCACCAAAGGACAAATCACCCCTTTCTTAGTTCATCAATACTGCATGCTTTTATTCCTGCAGCATTAAATCGTTTTTGATTTCTAATCTATATTCTTTTTTTGGTGGCTTCTGGAAAAGTTAAAGAAGCTTTTCCAAAAAGCTTCCTATTATTGGCCACACATTCCTCCACAAGGATATCAATTTCTTCGTCGGAAATTTTTTGTTTTCTTTTCCTTCCCAAGTCATCCTGATGATCATCCTGAATTGCCATTTTAGAAGACTCCACCAGGTGGTATGCACAGCATGTTTCCTGCCATGTCCTGTTCTTTTTAATGTTAATGCTACAATGTATCTGCTGATTCTGATGTCATCAGTCTGTGTCTGTGCAATGTTTGTATTTTGTGAACGGGAACAAATCGCTATTAGTAAATCGCTATTTGAGGAAAATTATCTATTTTAGTCGCTATTTGGAACATGTACTCCATAGTACATTTCATTTACCGAATTGCACATTGCGATTTCTTAACAATCGCAATTCACAATTCTGTAAACTACACATTAGTACATCTGACCCTCAGTCACTTAAACATTCACTCAAAAGAAATTGGTCAAGGAGTGGTTACAAATTATGTTCACTAAATTGAGTTCTTAAACTAAGAAAACACAAATAGGAGGCGGATGAAGGGTTATTGGTGGAACAGGATGCCAAATCTTTGATGTCATCAGGGTTAAAGGGTGCATGATGTCATTTTTGCTCCCTTTGTATTTTTGAGAATCAAAGTCCATGCTTTAAGCACTATAATGTCTTTTAGTCACTCAGCTGTTATAGAACTGTATAAGTGCTGCTCTTTTTAAGGGACCTTTTAGCCAGAATTCGATGAAGCGGACGCCACTGAGACCTAAGGCAGAAACCCAATTTGAATCAAAGCGAGCCAGGATGAGACTATTTGCAAACAGAAATGTCTAAAGTGAAAGAGATTCATGGCTTGATTCTCGTTTAACAAATGTTGATGAATCACTCTCTGAAGGGCGGAAGTCAACTGTGTATGACACCATCTGTCAGGTTTAATTCCAGCATGGAATCGGTGTGAAATGGTGCCATTTAAGATACTTTTTAATGAACCATTTTGAGAAAGGAACTGGCAGAAAAGGAGTATGTCAAACAAAAGTGTCTGTTGCTGTGCATGAACTGCTGAAGATAATTTGTGGCTTTCATTTGAGTTCCAAGGAATATTTATAAGAAAATACTGAATACTGTATGCAAAGACTAAGGGCAGACACCAAAGAAGCAAAACATAATTTTATGTCTACTGTGATCGTCAGTTGCATTTTTGGCGCAATTTGTTGCAAGAAGAAGGAAACGTAGAACTGCGGACGTGCAATGACAAATGCTGAGGGAACATAGTGAAGTCATAGTCCGCATTATTTAAGTGACTTTGGCATCATTATGGACAGTGGATTGTAACATTTGCTTGGCTTGTATAACCAACTGCAAAATATAAGCCTTGCAAACAAGAAAGGAAATGAATGAGCACAACACAACATTGAAACAATAAAAAAGCAATGATTTAATAGTTTTGTTCATGCGCTGCCCGTCCTTTAGGGCGGAGGGGCCACGCCCCCACCTTTTGCCCCTCATGAAGAGTGTCTGTCAGGCTGAACAAAGGTCAGCCTGACAGACAGTCTTCATTTTCAGCTCAGACAGCCAGGAGTGAGACATGCGCGATTTGCGCAGACTCTTGGCTGCCTGAGCTGAACTTTGCTGGGTTGAGGAGGTCACAGCTCCTAAGGGCGTGACCTCCTCGGCTCAGCAAAGGGGCCTTGAGGCCCTATCCTGGGTGATGAGGAAAGCGTCACCCATTGACACTCCGCTCTAAGCCCTGAAGCGCCCAGAGCGAGTGTCAATCAGTGACACTTCGTCACAGAGTGGGGTGGGGTCAGCAGTCTCACTGACCCCATCCCACTCTGTGACAAGGCTGGGACTGCTGCCTTGAGGGAAGGCAGCAGTCCCAACCTTCCTGGGACCTTGAGGCTGAAGGTATGTGTGTGTGATGTTTTAAAATTAATGTTTGGTGCATGCGTGCATGTTTGAATGTTATGAGTGTTAATGGATGTGCATGCGTGCGTGCGTGTGTGAAAGAATGAGTGTGTGATGTTTTAAAATGAATGTTTGGTGCATGCGTGCATGTTTGAATGGTATGAGTGTTGTTAATCGATGTGCGTGCATGTGTGTGTGAACTTTTAAAATGAATGTTTGGTGCATGCGTGCATGTTTGAATGTTATGAGTGTTGTTAATGGATGTGCGTGCGTGTTTGTCTGTGTGTGAAAGAATGAGTGTGTGTGTATGTGTGTGCGTGTGTGCTTCCCGCCGCCCCCTCCCTCCTAAAGCTGCCGGCTGCCACTGGTTTTGTTGGGAGTAAGCTAGACCTCAAAGGGCATTGGATTAATTTGCAAATCACGGCGGGAAACGTAATGGATGTTGAACGATACAGTACATGCAGTAAGAATGAGAAAAATAGTGGTGTCAAGGGTAAGTGACAGGGAAGCTAAGAAGCAGCTGATGGAGAAAATGCTTAATGCTAAATGTGTGTGTGTGTTTGTGTGTATGTCTGTCCGCCTCCCAGGACCAGGGAAGAGAATCTCTGCACAGTGGGGCATAGAGGGAGAAGGTGGGTGCAGCACCTTCCATCTTAGCACCCATAAAGACTAATCTGGTTGGTAGTGTATACAATGGGTTGCAATTGTGTGATTAAAGTATATTATTTCTTGCAAATATAAGCACTATGCTGAACATTCACCTTATTGGATCTGTTGATTGATTTTTCTGTTTTGAACTTGAGCGTGCAACTGTTTAGCCTCACAATCAGCTCTGGCTTTAACCCTGATGGCGCCCTGTGCGACAATCTTTTTTGGTCCTCCTCCCCATGACCTCCTCCTCAGATTCCCGCACTATCATCCTGCAAAAGTGCTCCTCAGCTCTCCACAGCCCCTCTTTCACACACATTTCATTTGTTGTGAAGCACTGGTAAAGGCTGACCAATCCACTCAGCTATCCACATAAAATATAGATCTGTTCTTTGAACCAGGCATATTAGGCCACAGCGCTACTTTATGGCGACTCAAAACTGCCATTGGCAAAATATGATCTACCTCTCTCTCTATCAGGATCATGAATCACAAGAGTTATCTTTGCATTTTTATTGTTGCCTGACAACTGGATGCAAAAGGAACTCTGCTACAGGTGCTTTTAAATTGTAAGTTATTGCTAAACACAGCGCCCCCCACTGAGGTCATCACACCCTTTCATTCGGTGCCCAGTGCTGACACATCAGTCACACAACCCTAGAGCCAGCCCTGCTCACAACCCTGACAGTCAAGTGCGGAAAGTGTTTTACTATGACTAGTTCTCAAATACATAGGGCCGTATTTATAGGACCCCTAGAGCCATAGGAGCGTCACTTTGAGTGACGCTCCTGTGGCGCTAAGCACAGCGCTGTATTTACAAGGTGGCTGTAGGAAAATGGCCCTTGTTGCAGTTACAGCCCCACTTTTTGCCTGATATTGATGCTGACTTGACTGAGAGTGTGCTGGGACCCTGCTAACCAGGCCCCAGCACCAGCCGTCTTTCACTACCCACAATTGGCACAACCCTGGCACACAGATAAGTCTCTTGCAAAAGGTATCAGTGGTGCCAAGGGCCATGTGACCAGGGGAGGTCTCTAAGGGCTGCAACATATGTTGTGCCACCCTAAGGGACCCCTCACTTAACACAAGCACATTGCCATTGCAGACGGTGTTCGTTGGTGGGGGGAAAAAGACAAAGTCGACATGGCACCCCCCTCAGAGTGCCATGCACACAAAACACTGCCCGTGGCACAGGAAAGTCACCTCTCTAGCAGGCATTAAAGCCCTAAGGCAGGGTGCACTATACCACAGGTGAGGGCATAGCTGCATGAGAAATATGCCCCTACAGTGTCTAAGTCCATTCTTAGACATTATAAGTACAGTGTGGCCATGTTAAGTATATGGTCCGGGAGTTTGTCAAAACAAACTCCACAGTTCTATAATGGCTACACTGAATACTGGGAGGTTTGGTATCAAACTTCTCAGAATAATAAACCCACACTTATGCCAGTGTTGGATTTATTAAACAATGCACACAGAGGGCATTTGGAGATTTTACCCAATCCTCTAGTGTAGGACGGACTGGTCTGTGCAACTAGCAAACAAGTTTCTGACCCCCTGGAGGGAGAGCCTTTTGCTCTCTGAGGCCATAAAAAAAGCCTACACTGGGTGGAGGTGCTTCACACCTCCCCCTGCAGAAATTGTAACACCTAGCGGTGAGCCTCAAAGGCTCCGACTTCATGTTATAATGCCCCAGTGCACTCCAGCTAGTGGAGATGCCCAGCCCCCGGACAAAGCCCCCACTTTTGGCAGCAAGTCCAGAGGGATAATTTGGAAAAACAAGGAGGAGTCACCACCTGAACCAGGACCACCCCTAAGGTGTCCAGAGCTGAAGTGACCCTCCTCGCAGAACCCTCCATCTTGGTTTCGGAGGACAGGGACCATTAGGGACAGGAATGTGCTGCCCTCCCCAAAGGGAGTGAGCACTGGCGGGTGTAGCCGCCCTCTGGGACAATAGCCATTGGCTACTGCCCTCTGACCCCTAAAATGCCTCTAAATCTTGTATTTAAGGATCCCCTGAACGAACCTAGTCAGATTCCTGATGACCTCACAAGAAGAAGGAATGCTTAGCGGAAACCCCAGCAGAGAAGGAAAGGAGACAAAAACTGACTTGGCCACAGCCCTACCGGCCTGTCTCCTGCTTCAAAGAACCTGTAGAAGAAAAGCAACGTGTCATGCATGTCCAGCGACCTCTGAAAAGCCTCCAGAGGACTTCATGCATCACAGAGGATCAAGAAGTCCCATAGACAGTGGCCCTGTCCAAAGAAGAACAGAAGAAGAAACCTCTTCTGAAGGACTCCCACCTCACTCCAGAAACGTGAGTCCTAACTACTCTGCACCCAACATCCACGGCCCGAGTCCAGGTGGCCCAGCTGACCAGAGAAGGCCCCCAGGCAACGGCGACCAAGGGCCCACCCTGGGTTGACCTCTCCACCCCTCCACGGCAGCGCCTGCAGAGGGAATCCCAAGAACCCCCCCTGACCACGACTGCCCTGGACGAAGATAACTGGTGCCAAAGGATCCACTGCACCCGCAGCCCCCAGGCCTTGGAGAAATCAACACCTAGTGCAGCAATGATCAACAGGCGGCCCTCTTCCCTGTACGACCGGTGGTGTGCCCGAGACACCACCCGGACCTCACCTGCAGCACCTGAGTGACCCCCGGTGTCCCCTCATAGAGTTTTATTGGAAATCTGATGTCCTGTTTGCACCCTGCACCCCTCTGCCCCAGTGCCGCTGAGGGTGTGGGATTAGTGTCTGCTTGGGGCCCCTCCAGAGCTCCTCTAATCCCCCTGGTCTTCCCTCCGAGCCGCGGGTACTTACCTGCTGGTAGACCGAATTCTGAGTCCCCTGCACCTGGCCAGCCCTGTGTTGCTGGTAGTGGGTGTTTGGGGTTGACTTGAACCCCCAGTGGTGGACTACCTACAACCCAGAGACAGGAACTGTAAGTCGTGTACTTACCTCTTAAACTGTATTTTATTTTCTTCCCCTAGGAACTGTTCTGAAAATGTATCCACTTTTGAAATAGATATTCTCTGTTCACTTCAAAACTGTTTTCTTTGCTAAAGTAAAACAAAGTTTACTTAATATCTGTGTTGAGTACTTACCTGCAACAGTAATTATTTCTAAACTGAATCGTGTGGTTCTAGTAATAAAGTAACAAAAAGAGTATTTTTCTATATAAAATCCTATTGGTCTGGAATTAAGTCATTGGGTGTGTGCCTCTTCTTTTGCTTGTGTGTACAACAAATGCTTAACACTACCTTCTGGTAAGCCTAACTGATCGACCACACTACCACAAATAGAGCATTAGTATTATATATTATTGCCTCTGTCAAGCCTCTGGGGAAACCCTGGACTCTGTGCACACTGTGGGCCACCGCCGCCCGCCAAGGTTTAAATGCAGCCGCACTCCTGCCGACCCCATTTTGACATCCCCGCTGGGCCGCAACATGGGAGCCGGCTCCAAATGGAGCCGGCGGTGTTGCGGCCGTGCTACGGGTGCAGCTAAACCCGTCGTGCTTACCAGTGAAAAGCAATGTGGGGCTGTGCCTGGGGCCCCCTGCACTGCCCATGCCAAGTGCATGGGCAGTGCAGGGGCCCCCAGGAGCCCCGCGACTCCCCTTCCCACCAGCCTTTCCATGGGTGACAGGCTGGCGGGAAGGGAACTCGTAATCCCCTGGGCAGTGCTGCAAGCAGCGCTGCCCTGGCGGATTAAAACCGCAGGGACAACCATGGCGGTAAACACTGCGGTCGTAATCTGCAAGAGTTTACCGCCAGCCTGTTGGCGGTACAATCTCCCAAACAGCCCTGGCGGTCTTTGACCGCCTGGGTTGTAATGAGGCCCTATATCTCACTTTGATATAGTATATACAGAGCCAGCTTCCTAGAGTGGCGTTAAGCCACTTTTTGTGGCTTAATGCCACCTTGTAAATATGGTCACTTCCCACACAGCACTGTGTGTGGAAGGGGCATGCAATGGGTGTTGCTGTGGGCATGCCATAGCAACACCCTTTGCATTTTGACACTGACTCAGATTTATGAAATCTCGTAAACCTGATGCTGCGCCAAAACCTAACGCCATCCCCAGGGGTGGCATTAGCAGGGTGCAACGAGGAGGAATACTTTTATTCCTCCTCTTTTCTTGCTTTTTCTATGCGTGCTGCATTTTGCGGCACGCACAGAAAAAGCAAAATGCCAGAAATTATTGTTTATGTGTGGGAAGATGTCCCTTCCTGCACATAAAAACTCCACTTGTGAATACCTGATCATGCTAGACTCGGACAATGGCACAAGTTCAAGCCAACTGTAATGGAGCGCCGCTGACTTTGGGGACCCCATTAAGCCCGCTGAACAGAGTACCTCAAATCCTAGTTTGTGAATTGTTGCAAAGATCAGTGTCAAAGAAGCAATGTGTTGGTTCTGAGATGTGGTGAGGCTACAATGCAAGGGCCTGCATCGTCATCGAGGCTCCCATTGATGGGGCTTGTGATGCGAAGTCCGGCATTGAGAATGTGGCATGCAGTCATGACAATGTGTTGGTTCCCAGGAGCTGCAAGGCTGTGATGTGGAGTCCGGCGTATAGTTATGAAGGCTGCCTTCAATGAGGGATGGGAGGTCTTGCTCAGAGGATGCTTCCAGCAGCAGCAGTCCAGATGGGGCTACAAAGGCGATGCAGGTCTTTGTGATGGGTCCAATGCATGCTGCAGTGATGAGATGTCTGTTCTGCTTGGGTTTGCAATGCACAGCAGAAGAGATGTGTCAGTTCCACAGAAGTTGGGAGCACACCATAAGCCCCCTTCCAAGAGTCCAGGACTGGGGTGGCACCACTTGGCAGCATAGAGTCACAGATGGCAGAGTACAGGTGCAAGGTAGCTGAAAGCCTTTTGCTTCCATGAGGATTCCGATCAGGAGGCCAGTCAACTAGCCCTTGGAGTCACCCCAGCTACTGGGTTCAAGACATGCAGGTCCAGTCCTTCTCACCCAGGCAAGAGGTCAGCAGGTGAGCACAGAAGAGTGGCAGTCCTTTCAGCAGCACACCAGTTATTTTACCTGGCAGAGTATCCACATGTCCAAAAGTTTACTGAAAAGTTTGTGTCTGAGGTCGACCAGGAGTGGGAAGAAGCTTTGAGAGGTGTGCCTTGGAAGTGCAAAGGTGCCCTGCATTCCTGGCTCCAGACTGATTACCGGAGGTATGAAGCACTTAGCATGGAGAAAGGACACAGAGTATTCAAGTGTTAGTGAGGCTGGGCCCAGCTTCCCCCTCCTGTCCTGCCAGTGATTACCCATCCAGTCACACCCAAGCTCCTCATTGTGTGTGGCTGTCTAGGAGGAATACTCAAATCCCAACTGTCACCTATACCCAGGCAGGTGACCCAGAGACAGGTTGCACATCACAAATAGCAATGGTAGGAAAATGCCACTTTCTAAACGTGGCATTTTTCAAAATTGTAATTCAAAATCTGACTTCACCATAAGTGAGGATTTTTCATTACAATTCCAAAAACAACAAACATGAACGGGTTACCTGTTCCCATTTGGAAAGTACACTTATTAAATGTAATAAGGTATTTTCCAAAGCTATCCTATGAGAGAGGTAGGCCTTGAAGTAGTGAAATATGAATTTAAGAGTTTTTCAATACCAGAACATGTAAATCTTAAAAGTACATGCCTACCTTTTCAAATACATTAAAACCTGCAAACTGGGTTGTCCAGGGCCTACTCTAGGAGTGATGCATATGTATTTTAAAGGAAGGTCTGGGCCTGGCAAAACATTTAGGGGCATAGTTAAAAGCCCCTAGTGCTGTTACAATGCCACATTAGCCTAATTTCTTTAGGCTAATGTGGAGTTAGAAGGCAAAAAACGCAGTACCTTATTTACATAGTGGCACAATGCATGCATTGCACCACTTTGTAACCCTTTGTGCTACATTATGCCTGTGCCAGGCATAATGTATGAAAAGGGGGCATTCCCCCATTAAGGGAGCCAAAAAAATGGCGCAAGGAAATCGAATGGATTTCCTTGCGTCATTTTTTTCAGAATGTTTAATGCCTGCTCAGGGCAGGCATTAATAGGAGGCTTCCATTGTTTACAATGGGCCTCTGAGTGTTTTGCAGGATTAGCGTCAAACATTTTTATGCTAATCCTGCAAAGCTCCGGACCTGCGTCAAAACATTTGACACTAGTCCCCTATCTACTACCATGGTGCGATGTATTTTGAATACGGTGCACACATGGTGGCGTTAGGGGGGTGCTAAGTGACGCAAGAAAAGTGGCGCTGAACTATGTGCAGCACAACTTTTCTTAACTGTGCCCCTAAGTTTGCCAGATCGAAGTGGCAATATAATCTGCACACACACACACACAGACTCCAATGGCAAACCTGAGACATGTTTAAAGTGCTATTTAGGTGGATGGCACAATCAGTAATGCAGGCCCACTAGTAGCATTTAATCTATTGTCCCTGGGCACAAGTACTAACACTTTACTAGGGACTTACATGTACATTCAATATGCCAATTGGGTATAAGCCAATCTAAAATAATTTAAGGAGCGAACACAGGAACCTTAGCACTGGCTACAAGTGGTAAAGTACACAGAGTCCTAAGGCTAGCAAAATCGAAGTCAGAAAAAAACAGAATGTCTGAAGTCAAAAATGGAGGAGGAAAACCATGCCAAGGATGCCAAGTCGAACACTATCATTGACAAGATAGTGGACGTGCCTACTGTGTTTGGCAAATTGGTAGAACATGTGAGAAACCTCAGTCTTTCTCAAGTTTCAGTCAAGGATACAAAGGTTCCAAAGGAAGTGGTTGAGCAGCATGACACAATTGGTTGACATCATAGGACCAAAGGTTGATGTAAGATGGTATGCTGCTCCACTACGTGAACAAAGAGGTATGCATCACAGGACAAAAACTGCTTCTGAAACTACTGAGACATTTAAACTATTCACTAGGAAACAAAAGAAAAAACTGTGTAAGAACACAAGAGCACATGCTCAAAATCTCTCTCAGACTCTCTCATTCATCTAAGACCAAATCATAAAATGTATCCAATCTTTTAGAACTGCAAACACTACATGTGATACCTGCATTAAAGAGGGTATTGAACCCTCTTTCCTTTCCCCAAGAGCAAGCCACAAAATTTTTAAATGTAATTTAATATAAAGACATTTCCAATTCGCACCATTGGAAAACTACCAGCTTCCCAACTGCTCTTATTAATTAAAGAAACGCCTTCTCAGCTATTTCTAGCTCAGGCAAATCAGGAGGCCTCTGATTAAACAGTACAATTAATGGACATCCTTTCCAGTCAACCAACATCCTGCCTGTGTGTCCCTGGTAACCATCAATTTCATTTAAGCCAGCTGACTCTTTTACTGCAAAGCCTGTTAAAGCAACCCCCAGAAGCTTTAGATGTCCTTCTAACAATATGAAATTGTGGGTATCGAGAAACTCAACTCTGCACAACTGAGAGGAATGAAATCAAACCTGACTAGTCTGATAGTTCATCCACATTAGAGACTTGCCCTCCTTGTACCTTAGATCTTTCTCTTTCCAAATCTCTACATAAGGTACCCGATAATCATATAGAGGCAATTGGCTCTAAGGAAGGACTATCCTTCATACTCCTTTTGACACCAGAATAAATAACAAGGGAACAACAGGACATCCTAAACAGAGGAAACGTTCTTAAAATGTTGAAACATCTTCCCAAGTTAAGTTGGTTGAATACTGGGACATTGAGAGTATTGAGTTTGTGGTTAGGGCTGTGCTCTCCTGAAAAGGAATAGGCCATGGTCACCTGGAGTACTTCCGATACTTTGGGGCATATTTATACTCCGTTTGTGCCGATTGTGCGTCAAAAAATTTGACGCACAATCAGCGCAAACGTTGCCCCATATTTAAACCCTGACGCCCAAGCCCGCGGACGACAAAAATCCGCCGTGTGCGTCATTTTCTGGATGCGGCAACCCGCCCTGCGTTAATGATATGCAGGGTAGGCGTTCTCGACCAAAAAACGACACACACGGCCGTGCGTCCTATTTATGCTTCCGGGCAAAAATGACTCTCGGACGGGAGGCGTAGCAAAAAAATTACGCAAAGCCCGATGTGCGTCAAAATTTAACGCCTGGGCCAGGGCAGGCGTTAAAATGGGGCAAACACACCTGTATTTAATCAGAACACACAGAACAAACAGCAGAGCAGCAGAGCAGCAGAGCAGCAACAGGGAGACATGGAGGTGATCTTTATCCAGCGTGCACGTAGACGCAGAGCCTTGCAGCAACAACAGCAGCTACAACAACAACAGCAGGGACCCCAAAGGCAGCGCAGAAGGCAGGAGAGGATATTCCGCCCAAGAACAACCCTGCATGGACTCAGGGAACACGACATCATACAGAGGTACCGGTTGAACTGGCAGGCCATTCAGCAGCTGCTGCAAAACATTGAACAGCAGTTGGCCCCCACTTTGGTGACACCCCGCACTATCTCAACAGAAACAAAGCTGCTTGCCGTACTTCACCTGCTGGCAAGTGGCTCGTTTCAAACAACTGGTGCCCTGGTTGGCGGAATATCACAACCATCATTCTCCGCATTTCTGCCAAAAGGACTGGATGCCATCATTCGCCTGACACCCCTCCACATCTGCTTCCCTAACACACTGCAGAAGCAGCAGGAAACTAAACAGGGGTTCTACACCATCAGTGGCTTCCCACACGTCCTTGGTGCAATCGACTGCACACACGTACGCCTTGTGCCACCTGCTGCAACTGAACACCTCTACCGCAACAGGAAGCACACACATTCAATCAACGTGCAGGCCATAATCGATCACCAGGGATTGATCAGCAACATCGTGGCTAAATATCCTGGGAATGTACATGACTCCTTCATCTTCCGTCACAGCACCATCAACCAACACTTCCAGGATGGACGGTATGGCAATGGACTACTTGTTGGTACAAAAACCTACTTATATACACACTGCACAGCAACCCTCTAGGACACACAACACATACACCACAACAGCAACATCTAGACAGGAACACACTGAGGTCCTCACATCACTAGCCATGTTTCTTATGTCACCATTGAACCTGTCACACATTGGAATTTACTGTTTAGCTTAATGTGAAGACATTAATGAGTGTGGTTGCCTAAATGTCACCTTGCAAATTGTAAGTGTCACAATAACCTTTACATTTATACATTGCATACGTTTCAAGGTATGGGATGTCCAGGGTACTTTGATATGAACGTGTTAACAACACTTTCTATTTTAAATGTGCATGGAACTATCATCTCACCCTCAGTGAAGACACACGGACACCTGTATCACAAGTCACAATGCTAGAGAGGACACACTCTATTGCAAATCCTAAAACATACTGCTGACAAACGGTTAGCAGACAAACACTTGCTCAGCCAAGGAAAAAACACAATGCAGAAGGTATAACCTACAAGTATAGGTTGTCACATTAGTACACAAAAGAGTCACAGACAACACAAGACATCTACTGCCATTAAAGGCCTTTTCAATAGTGCCAGCTACATCAACATGATCCCATTCTGTGTTTTTCTTTCAGCTGATCAGGGGTATGGCATCCAGCCACGGCTAATGACACCATTTGGGAACCCGACTACTGCTGCAGAGCGGGCATACAACGATGCCCATAAGAGGACACGCAGCATTGTCGAGCGCACCTTTGGGATCCTCAAGTCAAGGTTCCGCTGCCTTGACATCACTGGCGGTAGCCTACTATATTCCCCAGAGATGGTCTGTAGGATCATACTCACTTGTGCCATATTGCACAACATTTGTGTAAAAAGGAACATTCCCCTCCTGGAACCAGACCCATACATGCCTGAAGACGACGAAGAGGAGGATGCTGGCCTGCAACAGGAGGGGGAACAAGCAAACACGGCTGCTGGAGTGCGTAGGCGCCAACAGATTGTAAATAATTTATTTTCTTAATTATCACTATCACCACTTAATGCACAATTGTAAATAAACACAGATAACAAACACCACATCATGGTTTGGCCTATTCTTTTCTGCCCACCTTTAGTTTGAAATTGCTGAAGAAGAATGTCGTCTCATTGAGCAATAATGATATAACAATCATCACACAAAAAATATACACCACAAATGTAATGGCCACCATACAATGGTCAAATACACACACCATGTAAATGACAGACATCCTGTACAGTTCACCTTTGAAGGGCAATAGCTGAGGACCACACATATGACTCACATACATGTAGGAAACATGGATCATCGCAGCAGATGGCACACAACTAAAACACTATCACTCAACTAGGGGAAAACAGGCCTCATACATCAGGCAGTTCACATGCTAATGCTTCAGGTACAGGAATGTAGTACTAGACTCTTGGCAACAGTAATTCCAACTACTTACTATAATTGCAATGACTATCTGTCACTAGAGTTACACATAAGCAGAACATACACAGCACAAGTTCTACACCTATGACAAGCATCCAGCACATCACATCCCATCTACATGTCAGCCCTTTTCTAAAAACATTACACACACTTGCAGCTGCTCACACCCCACCTGTCTGAAGAGGTCCCTTGAATGCCGATTTGTGTACACTCAGATTCCCTCATCTATACGCACACACACTCACAAGAGTCATCCAGTGTGCCACACCCTTTACTATGCCGACCATTGTCATACTACCATCTCACTGCATGGAACACAGCTCATATAATACACTGCCTTGGAGTTTATAAGGCCTGGTATCACCTGTAGATTGATTCTTCTGTGAAAGGTACTGTAGGCTATTTATCAGCTAATCCCATCTGACAGGACTAGTGAGACACAGATGGAGGCCACACCTGTGATCCCCTCCATGCACACCACCCAAATGTACATTCCCCGTCTCTGCTGATGCCTCCTACTGCATACATGTTTGAATGTGAGCCATTACATCATTAAGCTTTGACACTAATGTTGCCGTGTAACACTTTATCAGGGTTCAAGTGTCACCTTCAAAGCAACACAGGACATACACAGTGTGACATTTCAACTGCCTAATGCTCCCTCTGACCAGTCCTATTCAGAACACGTGATCATGTGATTACTGAAAGAGCTTGCTCCTGATTGACCCAGCATCCTGTCAGCCTGACTGGCACCTGTCCGTGGGTCACTCTACAGATACCTGGGGTCCACCTATGGACCACACATGCTGTCCAAAACCTTTTGTACCTCAGACACTAATTTGTCATTAGCCTCATCAATGTATACTCAAATACATAGTAGTGCATCATCTGACTGTCATTTGCATCAGACTTGTGACAGTGCCCATGAATAGCCAAATCTTGGCCCATCCGTTGTCTGACCTTCATTAATGCCTAAACTTAAAAGTGTGACAGTGGACCAGGACCATAGTGTATGATGGTGTAAATGGCCTCCATCAAAGCCAGCTACCTCAGATAATGACCATGAAAAGGTTACACGTATGAGGACCCTGACTGTTCAAAACGCTGAGTAACACTTTTTCAAATGATAAAGATGAGTCGTGTGTTGAATACCAGCCATTTACTTCTGCACAGAGGCTATGATGTTTCATGATACATTACCATCCACAGAGGCCAACTGGAGTACAAATGTGGCAATGACACATGCCAGATCCAGACACCTGAGACATTCTCTCACTCAGCACAAAAAGGTTGCCCATTCGAAAGTCTCATTACACGTGTTTAGTGACAGGGTGGGACCATCCATGTGTAGGTGACCATGTCCTCAATGGCTTCTCTCCATTTTTGCTACAAACAATGCCCAATTGAAACAAGATTAGCTGCCACTAACTCATGAGGAGACCTGGAAGTTACAGTGACAACATACACCCTGACAGTTGATAGTGGATCTACATTGGACCACACATATAAACATGTATCATCCAATCAACAAAATATTTGCAAGCAGCCGATCACAGTAGTGTCCCAGTTGGAACCTAGCAGGAAGAATTAAACATGCCACTAAACCAGGTAATGCATAAAGGGCCACATACATCAACAACCTATTTGTCATCAGCACATGAGGAACGTTGAGATTTAGCAAAAAATATCAATGCAAAATGGTATGTCAGATTGCTCCAAAGAATCAATAGGGCAAACGTCAAATGGTCAAATGGGATTATTGAATGGCAAACAGTGAATCATACCCTATGGGCTTCCATGAGCCTGCTGCTGCAGGTTTAGCATTACTGAATTAGGGAAATCCTTGGATAAATTAGCAAGTCTGGAAGGGTAAACCCTAGGGTGCTGGGGGCCTAAGTCCACATCTACCGCCCCCCCAAATATACATGAAATATGCACATGTGAAGTACACACATGCATAAGGCGCATGTGTGGCCTACATGTCAAAAGTAAAACACATATAAGATACACAAACTCATAATTAGGACATGGTTACCCCCATAAAAAGTGTAGGTGACAATTGCACTACCTATTTGGCCTATATATAATTTTGATTACCGTGATAAGTGTGGACACATTTTTGCTAAGGAATACATCCTGGTATCCAATTCATCATTTGAAATTAGCCATCAGCAATTACCCAAAATATGTGTACAATTATGGGTAATAACCATTTTGAGCAATCATTACTATTGCACTGTGAATACCTTCTATACATTTTATAAGGGACATGTGCCATAGCTAACCCCAAATGTGTATCACTTAGCACCGTTTGGTCATGACAAAATTATTTTCACATTTTGACAAATTAAAGACATATTTGTCATAATGCTTCATATTTCCACGCATACAGCTTGTGCGTCATAATTTTGGACGCATAGGAGTGCACATAATGCTGAGTCAAAAAAATCCAATTAAAATAAATATATTAATAACCAGCATTACATGGCCACCATTTTTTTCTACAATGCGTCATATTACCACGCATACAGCTTGGGCGTCATAATTTTTTGACGTACAGGAGTGCACATAATGCTGAGTCAAAAAAATCCAATTAAAATAAATATATTAATAACCAGCATTACATGGCCACCATTTTTTTCTATAATGCGTCATATTTCCACGCATACAGCTTGGGCGTCATAATTTTTGGACGTACAGGAGTGCACATAATGCTGAGTCAAAAAAATCCAATTAAAATAAATAAATTAATAACCAGCATTACATGGCCACCATTTTCTTCTATAATGCGTCATATTTCCACGCATACAGCTTGGGCGTCATAATTTTTTTACGTACAGGAGTGCACATAATGCTGAATCAAAAAAATCCAATTAAAATAAATATATTAATAACCTGCATTACATGGCCACCATTTTTTTCTATAATGCGTCATATTTCCACGCATACAGCTTGGGCGTCAAACTTTTTGACGCACAGAAGTGCATATAATGCAGAGTCAAAATTAATTTTCATATTTGCTCATCATATTTGCCAGCGGCTTAAATTTCAACTCTAGAACTGTAAAATAAGCCTCAAACAAATATAAGGGAAGAATGAGGAAAAAAAAATGTACTCTGCCATATGTGCACTCTTATGCGTCAAAAAATATGACGAACTATCTGTATGCGTGAAAAAATGACGCATAACAAAGAAAAAAAACGGCGGCCATTTTATGCAGGATGTGATGTAATAGGATATCCTGTTTACAGAATCTGTACTGTGGGTGTACTTTCACTTTCACTTTGCAGTCTCAGATTATTCTAGACTGTGTGGCTGTGTGGAAAGTGTTGTCTTGTGTTTTAGTGCTTTTGTGTCCAGTGTACCTTCTCTATTGTGCTTTTGTCATCATTGTCTTGTTGTTGAATACTGTGTGAGTTTGTATTGTATAATTTTGTCAAGTCCAGTGTTTCTTTTATTGTCTGTGGGAGTCTGTTCTGGGTAGTGTAATTTAGGGGTTAGTTGGGCTCTTCTTCCTAAGTTTTCTTTGTATTTCACTACTCTACCTTTCCCCATTTCCCCCTTTTCCTTTTTCTCCAACTTTTTCCACTTTGTTAGTGCTGAGATGTCAGGTAGGCCACTGCATTGCCAGGATGGGTGAGGAGGAATTGGGGGGATTTATATGGCTTGTTTGCCATTTCCTCCCACTCATGCTGGAGGCTGGGGGTCGTGTGATACAGGGGTATCACACGGAGGCCCGTAAAGTACGGTGGGGGAAGGTGCGCCATCACTTGGTCCGTGTCTATGGTAGCCTGAGGAATGACCATCAACTTAAGCACCGCTGGGCTGATCCGATATCCAGGGAGCAAGATCTGCTGGACCACCTGGGAATCAGGATTGGTGGCCATGTTGGTGAGTACACATCAATTACATGTGAACAATTTAAAGCTGTGTGGGGACATGTGATGATTGTTACCCAATCTGCTAGATAAGTAGCTGACTGTGTGTAATGCTAGGGAAACCTACTGGGTAATTGTTGCACAATGTGAAGAAAGACAAATGCTAGCAGTCAGGTAGCTCATGTTTTCTACACATACTGGTTGCCTGTAGCAGTATGTAATGTAGTGTTGCCTTTGTGTCAGACAAGCGACATGTTAATGCCTCAATTAGAACTCTACAGGTCACAATAGCTAGTGAAAAATGGATGTTGAAACATCATACCTACATATTTAGACGCCATAGCTAGACTGACATTTGTAAACCCAATATGATGCTATAAATGAGTGCTGCCTTCACGTCAATTAAAGTTAGCTATGTTGTCCACACATATGTCACATGTGTGTCTGGTTGGTGTGTGTTGAAAATGACCACATAGGCTGTTTGAGTTTGAGGGGTCATGCAGTCCTCAAGTAACCAGCTTTTGGATGTCTCTCTTGGATGCACATGATGAGATGAATGCACCCCTATATTGTTGGGGCATACTAATGGAGGTGCATCTTTGATACCACATGACTGTCCAGGCCACTGCATGTGTGTAGTAGGGTGTGTAACTGTAGCAGGAGACTCATCCAATGTAAATGTTGCTCAAGAATTATTCCATGCAGTATGAGCATGTGTGAAAGTGTTTCATTACGCAAGTCATATTCTCACATTGTCTTTGTAATTGCAATTGTTTGTCAGTGCACACATTCTGAGTATATTCTTCCTTCCATGCTTTACAGGTGGACCTGCACCGTACACTGTGGGAGAGGTGGCTCATTTTGCGGACCCCAACATCTACAGTGAGTGTTGCATGTGTGTTATTTTTATTGTTTGCTGGTGATGCATGATGGACTACTGTGTGTTCAACAGAATTCAAGGTTTGATGCGCTGCCCATTCATTAGTATTGTTCCAGTAGTGGGATTTCAAATATCACTTCAGTTTTAGTAGACCTATGCTTATCCATCTCTCAGATTTTGGGTCTGTAGGCCATTCCAGTTGGGCCCGCTATGGGGAATGGGATGAGTCATGTGGAATACACTGGTTAATGTAATAGTTGCTCTGGGACTTGGCTTGGACTGAGTCTGCAATTCAGACTGACATTCTCCCAGATAGCTTCTGCAAAAGGCTTGTCTGAAATATGCAGCTTCCCTAGTTGAGGATGGACTGAGTACACTGTAGGTTGGATCTTCCAGGGGCATGTACTTCCACAAGTTGAACTAGAAGTGTGTGGGACTAGAGTGCAATGGCCTGTGTGTTCATTCTACTCATGATCATGGGTGTTCTTGCTCCTCTGTGTGTGTGGTAAAATATGCCTCACTGGTAGTATGTGATGTTGGCCTAAGTCAGTACATCTTGACATGTGTGGACCTTGGATAGGACAAGGTTTAGCTGACTCCAATTTTTTGATAGCCCTTCATTGGTGTTGTGTGTGGAGGCAAAAACTTGTTGAGCTTTCTAGACACTCCTGGGTGTGCATTGAATATGGGATTGTTGGTTGTTCTTCCCACCCCACCCTCAAAGACTGCCATGTGTTTGGGAATAGGGTACCTAGGACTGTAGCATCCAGTATGTTACACATACTTGTGACCTTTTGCAACTTTTTTTTGAACCTAGTGTACACACTCGGTTATGGCACATGAGTTCTATATTAGCAAAAAACAATTACAAATGGCAGATATTGAGGGTTGTGATTGTTATCACATAGAGTGACATATGTAGTGAAGTCAGTAGGCGGACGAGGTACAGCCATAATGTCAGCTGCATTACCCATTATTTGGATGACAAGTTTAGGCTGATGTCACCCATCATGTAGAGACATGGATATGCTAGGTGTGAGATGCCCTTTTGTATGCAGGCTTCCCATGTACTTCCTCTGAGACTTTCAATGATCTATGTTCTGAAAATAGCTGTTAGAACTACAGTAAAAGTAATGTGCAATTGACCCATTTTGCTATTCCACCCAATGCATTTCCTATGGTAAATAGTTGCCCTTTCTCTTCACAGCTGCAAACATGAGTGCCGCACAGAGACATCAGTTTGAAAGGCGGGCAATGAGATACCGGCACATCCTGCAGGTGCAGTCGGGGTTCCGAAGGATGGGCCGAAAATACCAAGCGGATCGGGCCTCCGGAGCATGGTGGGCCTCACCACAGGGTGGCCCAACATTGCCCACAACAGCCACCACCACCACATCCACCAGTTCTCCTCAAGTGGCCCCAGCAACGGCGGGGACAGTTGACCCTGCCTCTGCAGCATGACCTGGACCCAGCAATTTCAGAGCTGCAGGACAGTCCAGTGGGCTAACAACAACTCCCACACCGAGCACCTCTGCCAGCACACAGACAGCAGCAGCCCCTCCTATTGACCCTGCAGCATTCCTGGCTTTAGACAGTAAAATGGACAAGTTTATTATTAAGGTGGACAAGCTAAGCCAGGATGTGGCCTACATTAAGAAAAGGGTTCGGTCCATCAGGCGGACCCTACGGAGGGCCAACCTCTAGGACTTTATTGATTGTTTTAAATGTATCCCTCCCCTCTCTCCTCTTTCCTTTTTGTCATGATAGTTGGGTTTTGGGGATTAGTGTTAGGTTAGTGTAGGTTGTTAGCTTAGTTAGTGTTAGGGAGGAGGGTGGGGGGTCCTTATACTTTCTATTTTTCATTTTTGTGTGGGTGGGTGGGTGGGGGGTCAATGTTGGGATTCCTGTCTGTTTAGAAAAAAAATAAATATATATATATGATTGTTTAGGATAGTATAGTATGTGTGTAGGTTAGTATGTGTTGTCCTGCATGTGTCCTGTCTCATAATGGTGGGTGGGGGGTTGATGTTTAGATCGATTCGTTATATGTGTAGAGTAAGTTTAGCTTAGGTTAGTTAGGGACAGTTGTGGGTTAGGAGTAGTCAGGTTAGATTAGTGTAGGTATGACTTTTCACTTAGTTGCTTCTGGTGTGAATACATAGGAATAAACATATAGTTAACCCTTTGCATTATGCGTTAACTGCTACTTGATCATGGCCTTGACATCAGTGTAGGTGATTGTTGTTCTATGACATTTGTGTCCTATGCTACACACCACAGAAAATAGAGGTTTAACATGGCATCTACCCCTGTGCTAACTTGGTAAGTATCCACCATTTGGTAGACCCACCATTAGTAGTTTACATGGATCACCAAGGATTTGTGTTGATGAGTAGGTATTCTATATCACAAAGTGTGCTTCCAGACTTGGTATTGTGGGTAATTTATTAGGTCGGACTGCAGTGTGATGTTCAGGGACATCTTTGTAGATGAGGTGTTGTTAACACTCTTGTCTTGTTGTCTTCATTGCTGACATAGATCATGTGTGTAAAAATTCAGCATGACTTCCCTTCATGGAAGTATACTCAGAAAGGGTGATTGATGCAGTGTTTAGTTATGTTTGCTTAGATTATGCTGCATAATTTCATTTTTTAGTATTGCATGGTGCCTACATTTATCAGCCACCATTAGTTGACTTGGATTGCTATAGATGGAGCATTATTCTGTCCAACACAGCATAATTGTGTGTGGTTTGTCCCTTCATCAGTTATTCTCCTCAGGATCGTCAGGCTATGATGCAATCCTGGCCACTGCACAGATGTATCAGACTACATGATGTCAGGACACTTGTATTGACAAGCTACATGGTTGTCACACAGGCACATTAGAGTTATCTACTGCACAGTTGATGTGTCAAATAACACAGAGACATATTAGGTGTGCAAGTGCTATTTATTGATAGGTGCTGTAGTGCAAAATGTACATTGTCCATGTTTGCTGAGTCCGTTCTGGTGCATTCTTACATGGTGATCCAACAGAAGGGGTGTGGATGATGCTCCTGACATGCTGGGGTGATGTAACAGACAGTGCAGAGGGACAGGATTTGCCGAATAGTAGGAGAGAGACATTCACTGGCAATGCTGACAAGTCATACAGTGGTTAGCAGAACAGTCATTGAGTATAGTTGTAGTGAGACTGGCATTTGACAAAACGTAGGACCTTGGTCAAAGTAGGCCATGGTGCAGGGACTAGTGCTTCCGGGTTCTCTTCCGTGAGAATGTGATCTGTTCCATATCTTCTTCTTCTGATGTGTGTGTTGCCTGGTTTGTCCTTGTTGTTGTTGGTTGTGAAGGGGCAACACACACCTCAGTGTTAGAAGACGTGGAGTCAGACATCCCGGGGGCTGCTCCCTGTGAAGTTCTTAAGGGCAGTACTGCTGCAAGGAGGGCCTGCTGGTTTTTGAGAATAGCAGCCACATCACGATGGTAGGCAGCCAGGTCGGCCCTGAGGGAGTCATGATTGCATTCGTGCATGCAGTGGAAAGTTTGGGGTGCGAGGTGTTGTGGCAACTCCCTTACTGCAGTGGTGAATTTCTTTATAGTTTCTTGTAGTCCTTGCAGTATGGATGTTAGGGCTTGCATAGCTGCTGCCTGATCTGCAGATCACAATATGCACGAGCGCACCCCCTCAAGGCTGGCTGCCATATTTTGCATCCCCACCCGCACCTCCTTGGCCAGCTCCCGCTGTACACCAACTACAGTTCTTTCAAAGCTGGTGCCAGTGTCGTCAGAGTCCTCAGCTGTGTAGGAGCTGGCAGGTCTTGCAATTGGGGTGGTGGGTGGTTCTTCTGTGATGGCTGCTTGTTCCGTGCTCCTCCTTGTGACTGAAGGTGGGGTCTGGAGGGTTTCAAGGACCTTTTGGATGGTCTCCTGGGGAATGTTTATGGGCTCGTCATCCATGTCATCAGGGAAATCAGGGACAGGCATGTCAGCAGGAGATCCATGTTCCTCTGCAATGAAACAGGGTACAATTAGTGTGTCTGTGTTGTGACAATTTTGCCGTAACATGCAAGCCTTTGGATGACTTTACTTTGTGATCTTGTTTGGTATTGGTATCTGCTGTCCTTCATATGGGCATTGTTATAGGCCTATGGCCCACCTGTGTGTCACATGTATGATATAGAGTTATCAGACTTGTCTGCCTAATTGCCTCTAGGTGTTGCTTTGCCATCTTTTTGTCCTACTCGACCCTCCGTGTATATCTATTCGTATGGTGAGACCTTTCACTGGCTGTGTGTGTTGTGATTGCCCTGGAAGCACACTTGCCTCTCAGGACCTGCCCCAAAATCTGATTGTTCACATTGACCTAATTGTAATTGTTATGTGGCATATCCTATGCATGGCAATGTTACAATGTGATATGGATGTAGACATTGTTAATGTTTCCAGCTGATGTTGGGTAATGTGTGTTTAATTGGATTGCCCTGTTTATAGTATCAATGTCCTATTTGGTCCTCTGACTGTGCAGGTGTTTTTCAGTGACCAGTTGCATGTGTCCCCTCCTCAATGTTGTTGTCTGAGCAGTATGATGTTTGTGATGTTGCCTTGTTAGCCAGGCACGTGAGGGACCCTGACGTATGCAGCATGTGTGTGTCCTTAGTGCTGTGTGGCTCCTATTGCTGTTTACTTTGGCTGATGTATGTGTCAACTATGGGCATTGACATTTGAGTGTACTGGTGCCTTTGTCTTATTTCTGGAGATTGTTGCAGATGTCATCCTCACCCCCTAATTTAGGTATGTATGTTCCATGGGGAGGTTACTGCCATTGGCTACTATAGCTGCACAGAGATCAGAGGTGTTAGTGTCAACTCTTGTCGCAGTTACATTGTAGTTGTTATTTTGGCTACTGGATTACTGATAGGGACCTAGTTGATGTAGGATATATTTTGACTGACGAGTGCCAGGATGTAAGTTTGACGTAGTGGCCTTCCCACCTGTCGAGGCTTTCCCTTAGCTCCATTGTTGTCATGACAGGATGCCCCCATGGGACTGTTGTTGGTGTTGTGTTATGTCGTGCCCCAGCTTCTGTCTGTGCTGGGCATGCCCCCCTGCCGTGCCCCTTTACCCATGCCACTCCATATATATGCTGACTTACATGCATTGTGTAGTAGAGATTCCCCACCCGGTTGCAGTTAACATTATTGCATTATAATTCCCCATGAGACTTACCCTGCATGTGCGTTGTCTCGTGGTAGTCTGCGCTGTCCTGTCCTTGAATCCCTGTGACAATCTCCTCAGGGATGACGGCTGCGACCATCTCCTCCATGTGGTCCAGGGCCTCCTGGTGTGCTGGACTCCCCCCTCCAGTCTGCAGTGCTGCCTTCCTGTTCCTGGCCATTTTTTCCTTTGTCCTACGTTTGCAGTCATGCCAGCGTTTCTTCCACTCGGTGACTGTCCTGCGTACTTCAGCCACACTGTTGATCTTGTCAACAATTTGTTGTCATATGGCCTCTCTCCTGCTGATTGGCAACTTAGAGGTGATGAACAGTTGGTGCTGGTGTTCCATCACCTCTTTAACCAGGATTTCCTGCTCCTCTGCACTGAAGCGACACTTTCTTTTTTTTCTATATATGTCCTGGTTCCTGTATGGATCATCCTGGCTGGTTCCTGGTCTGCTGTCATCTTCCTGGGGTCTGTAGTGGCATCTGGGATCCATTTTGTCTCTCCTCTGTTGAAAGGGCAGTGTTCGCGGGTATTTTTGATGCTATTGCGTCAAAAAAAACGTCGCTTTCCGGGTTGCGCTGTCGTAAATCGACCCACAGTCATTTACGTTGCGTTAACGTTGTTTTCCTTTACGACTTGACGCCACGGTGTGCATAAAAAAAAATGACTCCCACCTGTTGGTTGCGCCGCCGTGCGTCAAAGTATAAATTTGACGCCCGCACGGCGCATCGAAATGGCGTTAGCCGGCGGTAAAAAAATGTACGCAAAACTGCGCCGGCGCAGCTTTGCGTCAAAAAGTATAAATATGGCCCTTTAGGCCTTATTGTGAAATATAAGGAAATATTTTGCTCATGGGGGATCATTATATTTAAGTCAATCTGAGCCAGATATCCCAAACCCTTTAATTACAGTTTTATTGAACTCACAAAGGCAAATAATACCACTAGGTTTTTCCATAAAAGCCATCAAGGCGCTTACACTGTATCCCCCATAACAAATGACTTACCCATCAAATGTTCATTGAGAACAGGGAGACTTGTGCACTTTCATCAAAGCACAAGCCATCCCCAAGAGAAGAGGGAGAAATTAAATTGGCTTGCAACAACCCTCAACCGAGGTCCATCATAATTAAGATAGCAGCGAAGCAGTCTATGACCAGTGGGACCACTTGGGCCTGTCCTTATTGACATTTAGATTATGTGAAGATAACTTATAACCAGTCTCCTGTCCTCCCAGGCTTTCAGACCCACTATGTAAATGATATAAAAGGGAACGAGCAAAAGGGGGTTTATGCATTTTTATTTTGAACTCATTCAACTGTAAAACCACCACTTTAGATATGGGGAGTGAATATATTCAGGCAACACAGGCTTACCTGGAAACAGGGAAGGATGCCTAGCCCCAGTCTGTTTCTTATAAGTGTACATTTGCACCCCAATCACAAATCCAAAACAATGGTTATAAAGAAACTATTTTCAATTCTTAATAATTGTGTTACTGGGCATTCAAATATGTGTACTGTATTAATGTTAGCGCGTCTGACCTTAATAAGTAAACTTACAAGGGAATGCGAATAGGTCGATTTTCCTTTTGACTTGCAATTAAGATGATCCCATCATAATTCAAGTGCATGCAGATCAATAATCAATAACCAATACACAAATCAATAATCAACAATAATCAATGACATTAATAATCAATAGTAATTGTCACGCACCATGACCTTTCAGTCATGAATAACCACACCTTTTCGTATAAGTTAGAATAGTAATTTCCCTTTATTAGCAATGCTAACATCATGTAAATTAATCTAAAAATTCAAATGATACACATACAGAAACAACATTGGCTGTCCAAAGCGATGGAAAAACGTAATCTAGTCAAAGCTTGAACTATTACACATTCTAAGGCTACAGTGCAAATTAATTACAAGAACAATTTTGCTATGAGATCACATACAAGTAGATTCAGCAAAGCAATTTATCAAGCATCATACCTTAATAGTAGATTTTCATTAGTGGGGATCCTTAACTAACACCAGATTAGCATCAGCATGTTGGGCTTCATGCAAAACAATTTAGTAACACAAATTTGGAAAAACATCTAACTATGGCTCTCACAACACAGTGTGGTTGGTACCTAGAAAAAATAAAAGCAAATAGGCATAACAGACACATAGGTACAATTTATACCTCTCCTCAGTTGGATCCGCAAGACAAGATAGTCTTCGTCAAAAGGACATCAGTCGATCAGCAAGGCATCAGGATTCAGCATCAAAGTTCAGAAAATGCTAAGTCTTTAAGCAATAAAGTTTTGCACGTCTCTTGCTGAGACACATAAGAAAATGTTGACCTTTCGGCCAGCAATAAAATGGGCAATGGGGGTAATGGCAAATGCAAAATGCTAAATGCTGGTCTCTTCTCAGTGCAGTCTCGTTAAGTTAAATTCAATAAAACTATTTCCCAAATCCCAATTGGTCAAGGGATCGCATGTTCACACTTTGTCCAATAAAACTAAAACTCCAAATCTACGAATTCTACCATTACTCCGGTCACATGTCGCTGATTGGTTTACCTTTCAATATCCTCATCATCCGGCTCGTCAGGTAACAATATTGTTGCAGCTTCTACTTCAGTCAGTGTCTCCATTGTTCTCCTCCTGAGAAAGTCAGTCTTACACACATTACACACATAGGGGGTCATTCTGACCTCGGCGGTAAAAGCCGCTTACCGCCGGTCAGAAGGCCGCCACAATACCGCCGCGGCCGCGGTCAGCCGCCACGGACATTCTGACCCACAACTGCAAAACCTCCAAAAATCCGCCCTCCACTGCAGTCCGCCACATCAGCGGCCAGCGGTAAACTGGAGAAGACCAAACCTCCACCGCCACGCCAACAGAAATACGCCCATCCCATTATGACCCGCAAATCCACGCGGCGGTCATTCCACCGCGGTACTCCATTGGCGGTACACACCGCCGCGGTCAAAATACACACACCTTTACAAACCCCTACCACATTGGACAATTTGAAAGGCACACACCTGAAACACATACACACACCACTCCCACACATCCAATACCATATAAAACACACACCCACATCACCCACAAACCCCTACCAACAACAACCAGAGACGAAGGAGAGAGAGACACATCAGAGAATAGATAGCCAGACACACAGAGGAACACCACAACATCACACACACCACATAGAAGCACAAAGCACCACACACCAACACACACATCATCACATACACCACCCCACACCTCATACACACCACCCCATGGCACCACAAAGGCACCCACGCTTTTCGGACCAAGAACTCCGGGTCATGGTGGAGGAAATCATAAGAGTGGAACCCCAGCTCTTCGGCTCACAGGTTCAGCACACCACCATAGCAAGGAAGGCGGAGCTCTGGCAGCGGATCGTGGACAGGGTCAACGCGGTGGGACAGCATCCCAGAAATCGAGAGGACATCCGCAAACGATGGAACGACCTACGGGGGAAGGTGCGCTCGATGGTCTCGCGACACAACATCGCAGTGCAGAAGACTGGCGGGGGACCCCCACCCACTCCACCCGAATTCACAACATGGGAGCAAGAGGTACTCAACATCCTGCATCCTGATGGCCTCGCTGGAGTACACGGAGGAATGGACTCTGGTAAGTACAAGGCCAACCACTTCACCCCCCCCCCAGCATGCTAACCCCCACCCTCACCCCCAACCCCCCAGCACACATCCTCCCTGAGAATGTCTCTCCAGCACAACCCACCCAACACCAACCCCTGCATGCCATCCCCAAACTATGGACACCCATCACCTAAGCATGACCACTGCACATACCCATCCCCCCCCCCAAAACACCCTCACAACACCTCCCCCAAGGGAATGCCAGCACTGGGGGACAAGGGCACCCATAAAACGCAAGCTAATGCACACACAGAAACAATAACCATACCCTCTTACCCCATGCAGGACCCGAACGACAACACACCGGTCAGGAGGGACCAGAAATGTCCATCCCACCCCCGGAACAGGCCCCTAGTGATGACAGCAGCTCTGTCGACCTGGACCCTGATGACCAGCCCGGACCATCGGGGACCTCTGGGCAGTCGGTTCCCCTCACCCAGACACAGGCCACTGCAGACCCAACCCCCTCTGGGAACAACAGCACAGCTCCCACCCAGCGGGCCCATGCCTCTGTCTCTAGGACAGGTCAAGCAGCGGTGTGTCTACCACTACAGGGCCCCCAGGGTAACCCACCAACCCAACAACAACAGGGACCTGGGGGCAGTGGGAGTGGGCACACCGTCCAGGGGACAGAGGCCCAGTGAAACAGGGCAACTCGGAGGGCTGCTGTGCGACGGGGGGGGAGGAGAGGCCCAGGGAACCCACTCTCCAAGAGGCCCTCACCACCATCATAGCAGCCTACCACCACTCACAAGAGACGATGGCGACGGTACTGGCCAGGTTCCAGGAGATCCAGGCACAGCAGGAGCAACGCTACATGGGGTTCAGCGACCAACTCACCAACATCTCAACCGCTATGGGGAGCATAGTCCAGGCCCTGAACCGTATAGAGGACACGTTTCGGGACCATGTGGCATCACACAGGGCCCCTGTCACTAGCCAGGAACAGGAACAGCCTACCACCTCCGCCGGCGCTAGTGGACAGGAGGCCCCACCACAACGACAGCCCACCAGAACCCCACCTCCTGCTGAACAACAACCACCCTGCAAAAGGAGCCTGAGATAAAAAAAAACGACAGAGTAGGATGTCAAGACCCCCGCCAGCATCACATACCCCCTGAATGCCTCCCACTGTTCAACATTGCCACCCTGTCAAACCTTGAACTGCCCCTGCTCCATCCTGCCACAGGCATATGGACAATGCACCTGTGAGACTGAGAACTGGACTCTGCCATGGACATTACTCCACCCTCACCCATCACTGTTTCACTATCATGTACCAATATCTATGCACTAATAATAAATCACACATTGCACTGAAATCAATCAGGACTCAGCCTGTCTTATTTACAAATGTATGACACATTACATATCAATTACATATTTTTAACATTGTGAATTACACATACTGACGTAACTTAGCATTAGTCCATGGGCCAACCAAGCCGAGGTCACGCAGTGGCTCATACAGCACAGAAAAGGGAAGGGAAAATCAAACATCATGTTTATAGTTCTGGGGTGGAAATCGACAAAGTTGAGATGCAGGAGGCTTTCAGGAAATGTAAAATGGCATGGGTGATTATTACCTGTGTGCTACTGGAAATACTGTTCTATTACTCTGTCCCTGTTGTCTGTGTCGTCCTGTGAGTCTTCCTCCTCTTCACTCTCCGCAGGCTCCACAGCTGCTTCAACACCACCATCTGCACCATCCTCCTGCAGGAAAGGAACCTGACGTCGCAATGCCAGATTGTGAAGCATACAGCAGGCCACAATGATATGGCACACCTTCTTTGGTGAGTACATCAGGGATCCCCCTGTCATATGCAGGCACCTAAACCTGGCCTTCAGGAGGCCAAAGGTCCTTTCTATGATCCTCCTAGTTCACCCATTGGCCTCATTGTACCGTTCCTCTGCCCTGGTCCGGGGATTCCTCACTGGGGTCAGTAGCCAAGGCAGGTTGGGGTAACCAGAGTCACCTACTAGCCACACACGTTGTCTCTGTAGCTGCTCCATCACATAGGGGATGCTGCTATTTCGCATAACATACGCGTCATGCACTGACCCTGGGAACTTGGCATTTACATGGGAGATGTACTGGTCAGCCAAACAGACCACCTGGACATTCATCGAATGATAACTTTTTCTGTTTCTGTACACCTGCTCATCGTCTTTTGGGGGTACCAAAGCCACATGGGTCCCATCAATGGCACCAATGATGTTGGGGATATGTCCAAGGGCATAGAAATCACCCTTCACTGTAGGCAAGTCACCCTCCTCTGGGAAAATGATGTAGCTCTGCATGAGTTTCATCAGGGCAGACAACTCTCTGCTCAAAATCTTTGAAAACATAGGCTGAGACATTCCAGATGACATGGCCACTGTTGTCTGGAATGACCCACTTGCCAAAAAATGGAGGACTGACAAAACCTGCACCAGAGGGGGAATCCCTGTGGGTTGGCGGATGGGGGACATCAGGGCTGGCTCCAGCTGGGCACACAGTTCATGGATAGTGGCACGGTCAAGTCTGTATCAAAGTATTATATGGCGTTCTTCCATTGTCGACAGGTCCACCAGCGGTCGGTACACGCGAGGATTCGTCCTTCTCCTCGCAAGTCCCAGCGGACGGTGCCTAGGAAGGACAACATGGAGCACAGAGTCAGGCAAACCACAGGTACGTACAGACAGCTTGCACAGTTAAAGAATGGCAATGGGTTGAAAGGCGTGTATGTGTGGCAATGCAAGGCCTAGGCCTGTGTGTCGCAGTCAAAATTAAGCCATGTAGGCCCTTGAAATGGCGGCTGCCTGACCTGTGAAGTGGGACAATGGGATGTGAGGTCAATGCGCTGGCGGGGCACACCGTGGCGGTAGGCGGTCGAAGACCGCGGCGCAAAGCCGCATTGGTTAACATTGAACCCTATGGGTTTCAGGAGCCAATGACGATGTGCGCCGGCGGTCGCGGTACGCACCGCCGCGGTACGCACCGCCGCGGGCGTGACCGTCATTTCCTAGCTGATTGATCACTCGAGACCTGATCATCCACAGGAGAGGACCTATACTGCAAGTGCTGCTGTGACCTCGGTCTGGAAGTGACAATGGCTGCTGCGACTGGGGAAAGGGCCCCTGCCTTCACGTCTGAAGAGTTGGAGAAGCTCGTGGATGGGGTCCTCCCCCAGTATGCGCTACTCTACGGTCCTCCAGACCAACAAGTGAGTACACCGGGTGCACATGGAATGGGCTATGCCTGTGTGGATTGGGGTAGATGTAAGTTGGTGGGGTGGGGGGCGAATGAGTAGTGCAACGCACGACAGATGAGAGCATGTGCCATATGGCAAAGTTGGTGGGGGGGGCAATCACATCTAACATGCAGGTCATTGATGACTTCCTCCTTTACACCCTGTACATGTCAAATAGGTCAGCGCCCATCAGAAGATTGAGATTTGGCGTGCCATCGCCAAGGAAGTCCGGAACTTGGGGGTCCACAACAGACGGGGCACCCACTGACGCAAGAGGTGGGAGGACATCCGCCGCGGAACAAGGAAGACCACAGAAACACTGCTGGGGATTGCCTCCCAACCTAGGAGGGGTGCCAGTCACACCATGACCCCCCTGATGTCCCGGATCCTGGCGGTGGCCTACCCTGAATTGGATGGGCGCTTTAAGACATCACAGCAGACACAAGGGGGTGAGTATCAGCACATTCTCCTATCTTTCTGCGCAGTGGAGGCGTCTGGGTGGGGGAGGAGGGCTGTGGGTGACATTAGGCCAGGGCGCTTTCTGTAGTGTAGTCCTCTCCCTTAGGCATGGCCCTGTGCCCCCGGCCCCCACCTCTGTAGGGTAACAAGTACAGCCATTGATGGTCCAGCATCACCCATGTGCGCGTTTGACGTCTCTTGGCCTGTTGTCCTAGTCAGTAGTACTGAGTAGTGTACCCCGAATGCGGGGCTTAGTGCATGAGGCTCCTGTGTCTGTCCTCTCCGCCAACGGTGTTGACATTGCATGCACTCAACCTGGTCTTCTTTTTTCTCCCCCCACCCTTTCTCTTCATCTTCTTGTGCATGTGTGCATTAGCATCATCAGACGGAGGAGATTTGGCATCGGAGCACGAGGGACTTGCAGGACACAAGGCCCTGGTGGGCCCAGGAACAGACACCGAGGGCACCAGTGATCCGGAGGGCGAGGGGAGCACCACGACGGGGACCGCTGGTGAGAGCAGCGACAGCGACACGTCCTCGGATGGGAGCTCCCTAGCGGTGGCGGCAACATCCGGGCCCCCCGCCTCTACAGGTACAGCCGCCACCCAGCGCACCAGCACCGCCCTCCCAGCAGCCCCTCAGCCTACGCTCCATGCCCGCTCGCCCAGGAAGGCGCGCGTCTCCTTCGCCCCAGGCACATCAGCCCCTGCCCCTGTTGCCCCTGCTGCCCTCAGTGCGGAGCTCATTGACCTGGTGAGGACGCTCATTGTTGGGCAGACGACCCTATCCCATCCACACCATCAGACCAGCCTGCACACACCTCAACACCCAAGAGCAGCTCATCCAGACACAAGCACCACAGATCCCACAAACACTCACCCAAGCAACACCCAGATGCAGACATTCCAGCAGTCACAACCACCTCTGTGTCCCCCTCCTCCTTGTCTCCCTCCTCCCTCCCTGTGACGTCTACACTCACACCTGCATGCACCCCAACATCAGCCAGTGCTTCCATCACCACCTCACCCTCCAGTACAGTCCACACTCGTGCAGTCACCACCCCCACTGCCATTTACACGTCCCCTGTGTCCTCTCCCACTGTGTCTTTCACCCCCTCTTCCAAGACACACAAACGCAGGCAGACACCCACCCAACAGCCATCCACCTCACGTCAGCCTACAGCACCAGCACCTCCACCCAATGACAGCACACCTGACTCTCCTACAACCACATCCTCTTCCTCCACTCCCATCACCACTTCTCCTACCCTTTACCTTGGACCTAAAAAGCTTTTCCTGGCTAATCTTGACCTCTTTCCCTCCGATGAGCTCCCCCCTCCATCTGCAAAGAGTCCCAAGAGCACCGCAGCCACCACCAGCCCAGCTTCGAGTGTCACTGTTGTGCATGGGTTCTGGAGTCCACCCTTTGCCAGCAGTGACACATCGATCAGCAGCAAGGACACGTCCAGCCCCCCCCCCGGCAAGAGGACCCGCAAAAACAAGGGCCGCCGTGCGAGGACTGACAGGGCTGCCCCCAAGGAGCAATGTGCGGCCACTTCACCAGCCACACCATCTAGGGGAGGCAAGGGCCCGAGAGCCCCATCAAAGGAGCGGAAGGGCAGCAGGAGCGTGGAGAAGGTAGACCCCACATGTCACATCCCAGCTGGGAAGGAGGACACTAAAGAGGCCAGGAGTCCGTCCCCGAAGGGTCCAGAAACGTCACGGTCCGAGGGCGACTGAGCAGGGAGTCCAGGCCAGGTCTGGCTCCCTTGACCTGCTGGATGAGCACCGCTGAACAGGGCCCGCTGTGGAGAAGAGCACCGCTGAACAGGGCCCCGCCGTGAAGATAGGCACCGCTGAACAGGGCCCGCCGTGCAGAAGAGCACCGCTGAACAGGGCCCGCGGTGCAGAAGAGCACCGCTGAACAGGGCCCGCAGTGCAGAAGAGCACCGCTGAACAGGGCCCGCCGTGGAGAAGAGCACCGCTGAACAGGGCCCGCGGTGCAGAAGAGCACCGCTGAACAGGGCCCGCCGTGGAGAAGAGCACCGCTGAACAGGGCCCGCGGTGCAGAAGAGCACCGCTGAACAGGGCCCGCGGTGCAGAAGAGCACCGCTGAACAGGGCCCGCGGTGCAGAAGAGCACCGCTGAACAGGGCCCGCCGTGGAGAAGAGCACCGCTGAACAGGGCCCGCGGTGCAGAAGAGCACCGCTGAACAGGGCCCGCCGTGGAGAAGAGCACCGCTGAACAGGGCCCGCGGTGCAGAAGAGCACCGCTGAACAGGGCCCGCGGTGCAGAAGAGCACCGCTGAACAGGGCCCGCCATGCAGCAGAGCACCGCTGAACAGGGCCCGCGGTGCAGAAGAGCACCGCTGAACAGGGCCCGCCGTGGAGAAGAGCACCGCTGAACAGGGCCCGCGGTGCAGAAGAGCATCGCTGAACAGGGCCCCGCCGTGAAGATAGGCACCGCTGAACAGGGCCCGCCGTGCAGAAGAGCACCGCTGAACAGGGCCCGCGGTGCAGAAGAGCACCGCTGAACAGGGCCCGCGGTGCAGAAGAGCACCGCTGAACAGGGCCTGCCGTGGAGAAGAGCACCGCTGAACAGGGCCCGTGGTGCAGAAGAGCACCGCTGAACAGGGCCCCGCCGTGAACATAGGCACCGCTGAACAGGGCCCGCCGTGCAGAAGAGCACCGCTGAAGAGGGCCCGCCGTGCAGAAGAGCACCGCTGAAGAGGGCCCGGCCGTGAAGATAGGCACCGCTGAACAGGGCCCGCCGTGCAGAAGAGCACCGCTGAACAGGGCCCGCGGTGCAGAAGAGCACCGCTGAACAGGGCCCTGCCGTGAAGATAGGCACCGCTGAACAGGGCCCGCCGTGCAGAAGAGCACCGCTGAAGAGGGCCCGCCGTGCAGAAGAGCACCGCTGAAGAGGGCCCCGCCGTGAAGATAGGCACCGCTGAAGAGGGCCCCGCCGTGAAGATAGGCACCGCTGAAGAGGGCCCCGCCATCTCAAGGACCGCTCCGCTGGGCCCTTCTTCTCAAGCACCGCTCCGCTGGGCCCTTCATCTCAAGCAATGCTCCGCTGGGCACCGCCGTCTCAAGCACCGCTCTGCTGGGCCCTTCATCTCAAGCACCGCTCCGCTGGGCCCTTCTTCTCAAGCACCGCTCCGCTGGGCCCTTCATCTCAAGCACCGCTCCGCTGGGCCCTTCTTCTCAAGCACCGCTCCGCTGGGCTCTTCATCTCAAGCACCGCTCCGCTGGGCCCTTCATCTCAAGCACCGCTCCGCTGGGCACCGCCGTCTCAAGCACCGCTCCGCTGGGCCCTTCTTCTCAAGCACCGCTCCGCTGGGCCCTTCATCTCAAGCACCGCTCCGCTGGGCACCGCCGTCTCAAGCACCGCTCCGCTGGGTTCTTCTTCTCAAGCACCGCTCTGCTGGGCACCGCCGTCTCAAGCACTGTTTATGGTTCACTGTGCCCACCATGCCTCCTCCTTGACCAGTGGAGACTGTCATCCACCTGATGGACTGTGGCTTTGCACTCCCCAGGATGGTACAGTGGGCAGCCCACCCACTGTAGAGACATTGAGAGACTGTGGCTTTGCACTCCCCAGGATGGTACAGTGGGCAGCCCACCCACTGTAGAGACATTGAGAGACTGTGGCTTTGTACTCCCCAGGATGGTACAGTGGGCAGCCCACCCACTGTAGAGACATTGAGAGACTGTGGCTTGGCACTCCCCAGGATGGTACAGTGGGCAGCCCACCCACTGTAGAGACATTGAGAGACTGTGGCTTGGCACTCCCCAGGATGGTACAGTGGGCAGCCCACCCACTGTAGAGACATTGAGAGACTGTGGCTTTGCACTCCCCAGGATGGTACAGTGGGCATGGTGGCTCCTCGTGGATCTGGCGTCGTGGACTCATGTGGCTGTGGTGCCCCCCCTTCCCTTCCCCCTGAGGTGCCTGTAGTTTTTACATCTGATGCCCCTGCAGTGTTCTCTCCAAAGGACTCAGGTCTCCTGTGTGGGCTTTGCCCTTGTTTCTCAAAACTTTGGCCCACGGACATGATGAATTCGTAGGATGTGCAGGACTTGTTACTTCAGTTATACACTGATGTGTATATCATTTGTTTTCTTGTAAATATCTTTCATGGTTGTACGATAATTTTCAGGAGCTTTTTGGTACATAAATATTTATTCCAAATTTGATTATGTCATAGCATTTTTCAGGGGTGTTTGGGTGGTGTCACTGTGACTTGTTGCTCTGCATTGGTGTGTACATAGTTGGGGGGGGGAGGTCGCATATGTGTGTGGCCGTAACCTTTCGTCCTCCCCCTCCCGTGTGTCGTAGGTGCAGTACTCACCGTTGTCGTCTGCGCCGGACTTCGTACTCGTGGTAGATGAGAAGGTAGACGAGAGCAGGTAGGATGTTTAATTCGGGTTCCATGCTGTCCTCCTTCCTCATGGAGTGCGTAGTGGTGTGCGTTTTCCCGTTCGTAGTCTGTTTCCGCCGTGTTTTTATCGGCGGTGCTCCCGCCCCGGAAAAGGTGGCGGATTGGTGAGTTGTGATAGTGTGGGCGGTACATTGTCTGCCGCCTGGCTGTTGGCGGTGACCGCCGCGCTGTTTGTTTGTACCGCCGTGGCGGTCGGAGTGTTAAAGTGGCTGTCTGTGTTGGCGGTTCCCGCCAGGGTCAGAATTCCATTTTTTTGACCGCCAGCCTGTTGGCGGGTTGGCCGCCGCTTTAACACCGACCGCCAGGGTTAGAATCACCCCCATAATGTTATATTTACACACTACAATGGAAAATCACAGTTTAACTCTCCAGGACAACCATTTATTAAACGTTAAGAAATACAGCTTGACATGAGGCCTAGCAACTATGCCAAGACCTTCACTAAGTTAAGGCCTACAACTGATAAAGCTAATACATAATTCATCACCTTTAATATGACATATTACTATATTAGTCAAACATATGCTCAACATTTCATAGTATTAGACTATTAAGAAGTATACTTTGTGAACATTGGTGGCCACTCATTGTAATCACACTTTAAAATGTGTGCATTATTTTACTACTTTATTATATTTTCTACATAATCCATTATTCAGAATACATGAATTCTCATTAATCATTTTTATTAAAACACCTGCGCTAGCATTAACAGGGGACTTCAATTGAAATCTTGCATGTAACACAACAGAAGATCCATCCCAAGCCCACACAGACCACACATGTGGCATCTCTTCAGCGCACACTCCTCACAAACAGAAGGATCTACGGGGTCACAAGCATATAAATATGTTACATTAATTTCATTTCTGCTCTCTCAATGGCAGGCTCCCCGGAGATATTCCTGTGAAATACACTCTTTACTCAAATTGGTGAAATGCTGTTGACATTATTTCAAGAATTGAGAGTGGTCATGCTTCTCAACAGGCCAACGTATCTTACTCTCCAACTAGACTTCAAACTTATCAAACCATAGGTGCTAAAGCAGGATCACAGCTCTTAACTTAACTTAACAGAATTGACCACTGGTTTGTTGATAAGATTAATCAGAACCTCTGTGCACTTCTGTAATTCTACTTCAGGACCCATGTGAAATATGGGCCTGAATGGTAATTTCAATATTGTCTGTTAAAATTCAGAAACCTAAGTCCAGTTTATGTTCTACCCAAGGTATTAATTGTCAGAACTCTTAGTTCAACCATGACTTGAGACCCTTAAAGAAAAATCAAAATAGGCTTATTAAACAAAACAAAGCTCTACCATTTGAACCGAGGAGCATGATAGCTGAACAAAAACTCTGGAAGTTCTAAAATGAGAAAATATAGTAAGCAAATATAACTTACATAGAAAATCATTGGCTAAAAAGGAGAAATAAGTAAGTCAGCCCCCCCCCCTAAAATTTTAGTAGGTCATAATACACTTAACACACAGTATATCGCAAATTGGGGTAACACCTTTTCTGAAATCACCTGAATTACCCACATTGAGACACTATACACTGATCAGTCCAGGTGGTGGGTCTGCCCATTCACACCTATCTACGCAGCTGCGACTGTGAAGAACAGGTCAGTGCAGAACAAAATTAGAATCTCAAAATTTGAATGGTCTCCCAAACAAAAATATTTACACACACTTCCAATAATTGGGTGTTGGCCTTTACAAGCCTATTTATCCATGTGTTTGAAACACATATAGGCCCTCATTCTAACCACGGCGGGCGGCAGTAGCCGCCCTCCATGCGGTAACCGCCATATGGCCTCTCCGCGGTCAAAAGACCGCTG
This sequence comes from Pleurodeles waltl, assembly GCF_031143425.1. Taxonomy (NCBI): domain Eukaryota; kingdom Metazoa; phylum Chordata; class Amphibia; order Caudata; family Salamandridae; genus Pleurodeles; species Pleurodeles waltl. The sequence continues at coordinate 254,131,813 of NC_090443.1, read as the reverse complement.
GGGCCATTTCAACTTTCCCGCTGGGCCGGCGGGCGCTAGCCAAGTTATTGCCCGCCGGCCCAGCTGGAAAGGGGCCTGCAACACTGAAGCCGGCTCCGAATGGAGCCGGCGGTGTTGCAGGTGTGTGAAGGGTGCAGTAGCACCCGTCGCGCTTTTCACTGTCTGCTAGGCAGACAGTGAAAAGCAGGCTGGGGCCCTGTTAGGGGGCCCCTGGACACCCGTTCCCACCATCCTGTTCCTGGCGGTAAAAACCGCCAGAAACAGGGTGGCGGGAAGGGGGTCAGAATCCCCATGGCGGCGCTGCTTGCAGCGCCGGCATGGCGGATTTGGGCAACCGGGGGAAATCCGGCGGGAAACCGCCGGACCCGGTTTTCTGACCGCGGCTTTACCACCCCCGGTCAGAATGGCCCAGGAAGCACCGCCAGCCTGTTGGCGATGCTTCCGTCACCCGCGGCCCTGGCGGTCTATGACCGTCAGGGTCGGAATGAGGGCCATAGATCTTACGTCATAGCAGGGGTCTATCCTACATCCCATCTTTAAGAAATGTGATCCTTACAAACCCTTGAACTACAGGCTGATTGTACTACTTGATGTAGATATCACAAATTACTCCAAAATCCTTTGAAAGATCTCAAATCTTGGGTAGAAACAAATAAGTTAATATCACCTACTCAAACACGTTTTAGAGGGGCTAGTAATACATCAGGTAACATTCTTAGTCCCACATACATGCAACAGTCAAGGTAAAAAGGTGTAGCAGGTTCAGCCTGTTTTTTTAGATTACAGAATAGTCTTCTAAGGGGTGGGCACTCAATTCTCTAGTCCAGACTTCAAAGATGCAGGATTTCTCTCTCCTCTCCCCAATGGGAGCCATTCAGTCATTATATCAGAACACACGTTCAAGTCAAACTTGCATATAATGGGCATTTCGCTAGAAAAATAAGAACTGAGAGAGGGCTAAAACAGGCTAGAATGTTGGCACCCCTGCTTTTTAATTTATACAAAGCAGACATGCAGGATGCCATTAAGGTTCAAGGGTCTCAGCCTTCCCTAGCATGTCCCACTGCCTTTTTAGTATCTTCAATATTTAGATGACAAAGTGATCTTAGATCACACAACTGCAGTCCTACATAAAAAATCCTCATACCTTTGATTACTTATAAGCGTGCCTATAAATTAATAATTAATATCAATAAATTTGCTGTGCTAGTCTTTAGCAACAAATACTTTAAATTGAGCAGATATCAGATTTGGGAGACAATGTTAGAGAGACAGAGCAAGTATTGGTTTTTGGGCATGTGGTATGATGACAAAAATTCCCTTATAGAAAATTTGTCACGTTTAACGGCTAACGCTTACTCTGTCACCTATGCCATAAGCTGACTATTTATCAACGTAGAATCCAATTTGTTAGCATCTTTACCAACAGTGATACAAGCAAGATTTTTGCCTACCATGGATTACGGTTTGGTGCCGTTTCCAGGAAAGATGGCACTGTGGCTTAACAGGCCTTATTCTAACTTATTTAAGCATATCTTTTGTCTTTCTACCTTTGTAAGACTGGAATTCAATTTACAGCAAACAACATTAAAGCTGATGCTTCAGTTTTTAGTGAACTGCTACAAGCTGAGAAACTCCAGAAATGCTCTCCAAAGGCTGTGACCTGTATTGCTATATCATCAGACCCAGCCAACTTTGTTCCGTGGTAGGATTATTTTACCCATCTCTAAAACACTCTCCAACTGGAAGCCCTTTGAATTTTACCATTGTCAGATAAGCAGTTTAAGAAGGCGGCCAAAAAGGATCTAAAATTGTTATCTTAAACAATGGATTAGATCACTTTTAACTCTAAAACATACTCAGACTGTACAGCTGCTACGTTTTCAGAAACCTGACACCATGTTATATGCTCACCTCAATGGCTACACAGTTAGACATTCTTACATTGGGTTACACTTCTTATTAATTCCACTTTTGTAAGGTTGTTATACTTGGCCGTAACATAAACATCCTACAACAAGCTGCTGTTTATGTGGTTACAAAAGTGAATCCTTAACCCACAAAAGTGACTCCTTAACCCATGTTACATGTATAAGCCCCTATTTTAATAACAAAAATTAGATGGCTTGTATTACTTTTTCTGAGAAGTAGTTGCCTTTATGTGAAAGGGGCTGAGAGCCTCATTTACCTAGCAGCACACTGTGCTACTGGAGAGTCATGTTTTTTTATGCTCCTAGGTCACTGTGTACCAGCCCATATTTACAAGGCCACACAAAAGCAAGCTTTTGTGACTTTTCATGGCCTTCTAAATATGGCCACTCTCATGCACAGCACTGCATGAGAGAAACGTTCCATGGATGTTGCTAGGGGTGTTCCCACGCAACACACATGAAACCTAAAGGAATTTGATGCATTCCCAGACTTACAAGTGTGGGAATTCATCACATTCCTATGCCACCTCAGTGGTGACATAGGAGTGACACACCACGGAGCAATATCTTAATTTCACCTTTTTTTCCTCATTCTATGTGTGCCCCATTCTGCAACACATAGAAAGAGAAAAACACCTCTTGTGATTGTTTTTGTGCAGGAAGGTGTTCCTTCCTGCAAAAAACAATTATCCCCACAATGCAGGCACCCTTGCACCATGGTGCAAGGGTGCCTGTGTTGGTGCATGGCAGCAATTTGTGCACCAGCCCAGGGGGAAAGGACAGAAATGTGCCTTATCTTCTAGATATGGCACATTTTTGCCCATTCTTGGTGGAGCAGCAAAGCACTTGCTGAGCCGCCGTGCGGCACGGGCCTTGTAAATAAGGCCCTGAGAGTTATGATTTGGGTGGCAAAGATTTGGAAATGTCTTACTGTCTGGTTCTGTACATAAATGTGGTTATTGATCTGATGGGTCCTGAGTAGTAATGAAGGCTCATGAAGATTGTCTTCACTAGGTGAACTGCTGTTTTGTAGACTGGGATAGTTTCAATTTAAATGCTAGTTAAATTTTTATTCAATATGTGAAATAATGCATACTTAATGCAGACCGCTTACCCAACTAACTCATCAGATGTATTCCTGTTTTATCACTGCATTGACATTTTACGGATATTCCATTTCCTGGCCAAGTACTATTTGAAGTTTTTAGTCTGTGAAATGTCCTAGAAACTTTTTATGGATATTAACTATTTGAAGTTTTTAAGCTATGTATTGTCTTTGTTTTTTCTTAAGGCTACTGTTGGCACACCTGTGTTTTATTCTGCTTCTTTAGTGCTTTTTTTATTTCTCCGTTGTACTTTTCGATCCTTTTATGCTTTTAAACAACCCTAATAAAGGCTGGCTGTCTATCTATCTATCTATCTATCTATCTATCTATCTATCTATCTATCTATCTATCTATCTATCTATCTATCTATTTAACTATCTATTCCCACCAGTATTTATGTGTTAGGAGAATGTTACTGTCATTTTCCCCTTCCATACCCCTGCTCCCACTGGAAGGAGCAACAGCTTTGTGAACATGCCACTTAAAGTAATTTCCTTATCAATCTATACAAAGACATGATGTACGAGTGGTACTTATTTTTGTGCTTGCTGCAGCTTCTATAGTGTCATGCAAATGTCTCATTTTTGAGGGCTAGGCCAATCCAGATAAAACCTCATGAAACCCAGATGCTGCAGATCACTGCACAGGAGGTACAGTCTGTATAGGCCGTAAGGGTCCTTTTGTTGAAAAACTGTAGTGTTGAATTACATTAATTATCATTGCAACTGATGAGCTTGCAGTCTCCCAGGATAGGGAAATAGCCCTGGAGGCATCTAATGTTGCTAGTATTGGTGGTATTTGGTGAGGCAAGCTCCAAATGATCCTCCAAACTCAATTCCATTTTCCACAAAAATATAGGTTTGTCCAGGTTAAGTTCAAACTATGTAAATTTGTGCCATTTACATTTACACCCCCTTTAGTGGGAGATTGAGCTTATTGCCACTCTTAATTAGGTAAGTACACGTTTTAGGTGGGCCACTTTGAAACAGTCTTGACATCTTTAAATAATAACATTTTCCATTATGGAACCTGAAGTACCAGATTCTTAAAAGAAAAAGCAAATGTTAAACTCTCAGAAACTAGATCTTTTTGGCAAGAAAGACAGGATTTAATGTCAGTGGTGTGAAGAGAAGAGTTTGCAGCTCTGCCACACTACCCACAGAAATCCTTTTTTATTTCTTTTGTTTCTAATCAAATTTTAAGATACCAATTGACAATTTTTAGGAACATAGGCCCTCATTCCGACCCTGGCGGTCATAGACCGCCAGGGCCGCGGGTGACGGAAGCACCGCCAACAGGCTGGCGGTGCTTCCTTGCCCATTCTGACCGCGGCTGTAAAGCCACGGTCAGAAAACCGGGTCCGATGGTTTCCCGCCGGATTTCCCCCGGCTGGGCGAATCCGCCATGGCGGCGCTGCAAGCAGCGCCACCATGGGGATTCTGACCCCCTTACCGCCATCCTGTTTCTGGCGGTTTTTACCACCAGGAACAGGATGGCGGGAACGGGTGTCCTGGGGCCCCTGGGGGCCCCTGCACTGCCCATGCCAATGGCATGGGCAGTGCAGGGGCCCCCTAACAGGGCCCCAGCATGCTTTTCACTGTCTGCCTAGCAGACAGTGAAAAGCGCGACGGATGCAACTGCACCCGTCGCACACCTGCAAAACCGCCGGCTCCATTCGGAGCCGGCTTCAGTGCTGCAGGCCACTTTCCCGCTGGGCCGGCGGGCGCTACCAGCGGGAAAGTTGGAATGGCCCCAGCGGTCTTTTGACCGCGGGGCGGCCAAATGGCGGTGACCCCCATAATGTGGTGCTAACCCGTCCCTTTCTGATTATTTTATTCACTCTGGGACTCGTGTTAGGCCAATGAATCTTTTGACCCTCATTGAAGACACCTTAGGACGAGATAACTGATCAACATGTCAATCAATATGTCAATAACGTCATCAATAAGACTCAGGAACCACCATGACCTTGGAGGCATGAATAACCACACCAGTTTAGTACGATTATATGAAGTTTATTCCCTATTGATTACAATTCTACTAGCAAGTTTATTAGTCACAAAACCATAAAGCACATTAGCATAGTCATAATATGGCAACTCGAATAAGATTTCATGAAGGCAAAGATCACAAACATGGGCGTGGCCTGGCCATCGGGCAAGATGGCCGACACAGCGTGAGGCTCTGCCGGGCCCCAGGCTATTGATTTAATTTATTTATACTGCAGGAGGCTACGGCGGGTGCGGACCCGGGTGACTTTTCCCAGGGGCCCTAGTGACTCTTTTGCCGGCCGGGGGGCGGTCGAAGCAGACGTGGAAGACTGGGTCTGCGCGGACGGACTCGACGCCGACTTTTGCCTGCGCGCGGGAGTGCTGATTGCGCGCGGGGAGAGAGGAAGTGCTGAGGCCGCTCCCGGCCAGAGAGAAGTGCCGGGAGCGCGAGAGAGTGCCTGGGGGCCTATTCGGCGGCTGCATCAAGCTGCGGGCCCCCTTCCCTGGTGTATACCGCGGCTGCGGTTGCCAGGCCCTCCTGGGTTCCTGACGCCTTGCGGCCGGAGGACTTGGCCAGACTTCGTGGTCCTCGGGACTCCCTGCTGGTGTCTGCCGCTGCAGGGACCGGGCCTGGACGGTCTCGTGGCGTGCGGAGAGCGCGCCTGATGTGGAGAGCTGCCTGGCCCCATGTAGAGGAGACGGCTGGAAGAGGTGACGGCCGGAGGGGCTCTGTCTTGGTGAAGAGACGGCTGGAGAAGGCTGCAGCTCGGATCTGTGGTGTTCCCCTGAGGTTGCTTCTGGGGAGGCCTCCATGTTGTACTGAAGGTCCTGAACTACATCATCTGGGAGGACTGAGTGGATACTTGTGCAGGCGGTGAGACGGGGGAGCGGAGGCCCGTGCTGGTGCACGCTTGTGGGGGTCTCCTGGAGGTTTGGGGCTGCGGAATCCCCTGGCTTGAGGCTGAGGGGCTTGACTGGTGGCCTGTCCCCCCCCCTCGTGCTGTGCGGATCCCCGTGCTGTTGGTGGTGCTGGCGGAGCGCCCTGCGGAGTAGCCTGGCCTGGTCTGGAGGGTGCTGTGCGGGGGGCTGGGTCCCCTGGAAGCTGTCTGGTGGCCCTGCAAGGGGAGCTGGGCTGCCAGTTGAGTGATTATCGGAGGTGGGGGCCTGCTGTCTTCGATCTTTTCCTAGTGTTGGTGCAGCTGAGATCACACGTGTTGTATTGAACGATGGGCAAGGCAGATAAGCGGCAGGCTAAACTCACCTTTGAGGGGGGAGGAAGAAGGAGTGTTGCCCCCGCCTCCCAGTCTGGAGACGCCGAGATTGAAGAAGAGAATTCAGAGATGACTGTGCGGTCCATGTTCCTGGAGCTTAATACCAGCTTGGCGGGCATTGACGCTAAGCTGGACCATGTGACGGAGCGACTTGATCGCATTAGAGCCCGGGTTAATGACTATGATGCCAGGTTTGAGGTTCTGGAGTCACGTACGCCAGAAATGGAAGATGTGCGCAGGGGTGACAGGGAGCAGATTGCGCAAATGGAGCGCCTCCTAGAGGTGATACGGAATAAAAATTAGGACTTGGAGGCACGGTCCCGACGTAATAATATACGCATCGTGGGGCTGCCAGAGGCAACCGATATGGGTCGTATGAAGACTTTGTGGAGTGTATGTTGCAGGAGTTGTTTGCTGGCGAGCTCTCACGGATGCTGGTGATTGAGAGGGCACATCGTTCCTTGGGGCCTCGGCCCCTGCCGGGAACACCTCCGCGTCCAATTATTGCACACCTATTGAACTATAGAGATCGGGATGCTGTCCTCCGTCTGGCAAGGGAAAGAAGGCCTCTAGTATATAAGAATTCCGAAATAAACTTTTTTCCTGATTACACCCCTGTTGTACAGGCCCAGAGGCGGGCCTTCCTGCCGTCGAAGCGTCTGCTGAGCCAGGCTGGAGTTGGGTTTGCCCTATTATATCCGGCCAGACTGAGGGTGCGACATGAGGGCAAGGTGCTGTATTTCTCGGATCCAAAGCAGGCGGCTAAGTTTGCTAGACGATTACCAAGACAATCCAGGGCTGCGGGCTCTGGGGGGGCGAGTGCCGGGGATGCCGCCCTTAGCGACAATGACTAACTGGCTTTGTATGGTATACTGTACTGTTTTGGGCTTTGGGTGCGCGTGGGGCTGCTCAGTGTTCGGGCCCCTGATGTGTAGCTGCTGCTTGGTCCAAGGGCCCATCTTCCCTAGAGTGTTCTGGGTGGAGAGCTGTTAGGCAGGCTTCTGCCCCTAGGATGAGTCCTGTTACTTTTTGCCTTAAGTATAGGGGGTGGGCTTTGGGGTGGGGAGGGGGGATTATTGAGAGGGTCCGATTGGGTGGCCTGTGTGGGTGGGGGGGGGCTTGGGCCAATTTTGGAGTGTTTCAGGTTATCTTCTCGTTACATCCCAGGCAGGTGGAGAGGTGGGTTTACGTGCAGAGTTGGATGTCTGTAGTCTTGGATGGGGGGTGATGATACGTCTGTTATTAGATGTTTGACATGGAATGTTCGTGGGCTTAACGATAGGCGGAAGGCTCGGTTGGTGGCTGCATATGTTAAACAACATGGAATAGACATCTGTATGTTACAGGAGACGCACCTGATGGCGGCTGCGGTGGGCAGACTGAAGGCCGGTTGGGATGGGGAGGCTCATTGCTCTACATACAGTATTCTAGCTATGCGCGCAGGGTATCAATTATTATCCGTAAAGGATTACAGTGGCGCACGCGCAAAATTATTATTGATCCTAATGGTAGATATGTGCTACTGAGTGGAACGTTACTGGACTGGGCTTGTCGACTTGTGGCTGTGTATGGGCCGAATGTTGATGATCCAGAGTTTTTCCTGGAGGTGTGGCGCCTTGTGGAGTCGTTGGGTGCCGAAGCTGTGATCTGGGGCGGTGATTTTAATGTGGTCCTGGATGCTAAGTTGGACCGTGAGAGTGTGGCCAGGGTGCAGCATGTTTCTGCAGCGAGATCTCTGGCTGCAGTGATGAAGAGTGGAGTGCTGGTGGACTTGTGGAGGCAGAGGCATGCAGGCATGCGAGAGGGAACTTGCTTGAACTATGTTCACAGTAGTTGGTCTCAAATTGATCGATGGCTGGGCACCAGAGATGTGGAGGATTGGACTAGAGCTGTAGACCATCTTCCCCGTACGCTGTCAGACCACTCTCCGGTGCTATTAGAGTTGGCGATACCCAGTGAACTGCAACCAATGGTTATGTGGTGGTTGCCCAGTGGTGCGCTCCGAGATGAGGTCTTTCGGGAGGAAGTACGGGAGGCGATTCGGCTCTTTTTTGCTGAGAATCGAGGACCGGTGGGGTCTCCCGGGACCCTTTGGGAGGCATTTAAAGTTGTTATTTGTGGAGTTTGTCTCTCGAAGCAGCATGGCATTGTGAAGGCTTTGAGACGTGAGATGGCTGATATCGAAAGGAGGCTAGGGGAGCTGGAGCGACGCTTGGCTGTGACATGGTCAAGTGAGGTTCGGCGTGAGGTGTCCTTATATGAGGAGGCCTCCCTAAGAGAGGTTTGTTTCTTTGTGAGACATGCACAGGCTTGTAAGTATGGGGAGGGTGAGAGGGCGGGGAGAACACTAGCGGGGTTGCTGCGCAGGCCTTGGGCCAGTAATTATGTTACTGAGGTGATTGACGCTGAGGGCGGCAAGGTGACCGGATCGAGTGGTGTGATGCAAGTGTTCACCGAATATTTCACGCAGCTATATGCAGCCCCGGAGCACCTCAGGGAGGCGGATGTGCAGGAGTATTTTGAGAATATTGCGCTGGTGTGGTTTGAAGAGGCACATAGGGCGTATCTAGACACGCCGTTTACAGTGGAGGAGGTAGCTGCGGCGATTCTAAGTTTACCTGGTGATAAGTCTCCAGGTGTTGATGGACTGACCCCTGCATTTTATAAAGAATATGTGGATATCCTTGCTCCGTGTTTGCTGGAGGTGTATGCGGAGTTCCTGGAGGCTGGGTCGCTTCCCCTCGGGAGGCTCTATTAATAACAGTTTTGAAGCCTGGGAAGGACCCGGCCCGATGCAATTCGTACCGCCCACTCTCCATGATAAACATTGATAATAAAATCATAGCAAAGATGATAGCGGCGCGCTTGCAGCCACTTCTTTCCAGGTTGGTGCTTCCGGATCAGTCGGGTTTTGTCCCTGGGAGGTCTACGTGTCATAATTTGCGCACCTTCTTCGCGGTGGCGGGCTCATTGGAGACAGGCAATAATGTAGCTGCGGTGTTTCTTGATGCAGCCAAGGCCTTCGACTCCCTGGCCTGGGAATATATGTTTGCGCTCTTGGGCCGAGTGGGACTCAGCGCGCGTTTTGTGAGCTGGATTAGACTGTTGTACACTTTGCCCACTGCCAGGTTGCGCCTTAACGGCTGTGTATAGGCTCCATTTCCTGTTTCGCGGGGTACGCGCCAGGGGTGCCCACTGTCTCCGCTTCTTTTTGCGGCAGCTATGGAGCCGCTGGCGGCAGCGCTGAGACAGAAATATAGCAGCAGAGGCTTACAGTTTCGACAACATCCTGTCTTGATATCTTTGTACGCGGATGATATTGCGTTATACGTGCGTAACCCAGGGCAGAATCTAGATATTTTGCTGGATGAAATTGTGTGCTTTGGGACTTTTTCTGGTGTCACTATTAATTGGCCGAAGTTGATCGTCCTGCCCCTGACTTCCAGCTTGGAAAGATTTGATTCTCGATATCCTCTGGTTTGGGCGAAGGGTCCGGCGCGCTATTTGGGTATACACCTGTGCTGTGACGTGGATGCTTTGCGTCTTGCTAACTATGGGGCAGCGCTGGCGTGGCTGGAGGAAAAGGGGGAGATCTGGAGTACTCTACCGCTTTCGCTAATCGGGCGCATCGCAATTGCGAAGATGGTGGTTCTCCCCGAATTTCTGTATCTGTTTGTGAACATTCGCTTGGCGTTGCCGTTTGAGCTGGGCGGGCTGACGGCTCCGGACCTGGAGTTATATTACCACTGTGCTCAGGCGCATTTTGCGTACTACTGGCTGAATCCGATCCGTTATATGCCGCATCTGGCGCCTGAGAGTGACTCTGTGTGGCCGGACGGCTTTCGTGCGTGTGCTTGGAAATCGAGTGCCATCCCGTTCTAAGGGAATTGACACGGTGGCCTGCACGGCGAGAGCGTGGAGGGCGCTGATGCAACGGTCTGGGGTTTCTGCGCCGTTCGCCCCTTAGCTACCTGTTATGGCGATTGCTGATGCTCAGATGTTCCGTGATGGCGGGGTGCGTGGTTTCCTTCGGGATGCTGGCCTGACGGTGCTGGGAGACTGGTCGGTGGACGGCCGCCTGTTGGATATCTCTGAGGCACTTTCGGGTTGTGATGGTACAGTGTTGCAGCGATTGTACGCTCTCCGGGTCCGTGCTCTGCTGCAGGATCGATTTTTTGGTTCGTCAGGGGCCCCCTTGGAGTTTCGGGCCCTTGAAGTACTCTGCAGTGCGCGATCCCCTACCAAGTTGGTAACTAAGTTGTATAATTGTATGCAGGAGCAGAGTGGTGGCTTTGGGGAGTCCTCTAGGACTGCATGGGAGAGAGATCTGGGATAGCCCATCCCAGAGGTAATGTGGCTCAGCTGTTGCGCTCACATGAAAGCGCTATCCCCGAATGATAGGTTACGTCTGCTGCACTTTAAGTTTTTGCATCGACTATATTATACGCCCAAGGGACTTCACTCTATGGGGCTGCTGACGGATGCATGCTGCGCTCGCTGTGGGGCTCCGGATGCGGGTTTTTTCCATCTGGCGTGGGAGTGTGCGGATGTATATAATTTCTGGGTGGAGGTTTGGCAAGCGATCACTGAAATGGTTGAGCTGGAGTTGCCTCTTTCCCCTAAGGTTGCGCTGTTGGGATGTGTGGATGAGATTCAGGGGTCGCATAGGCGTCTAGTAGGCCTACTCATGTTGTTGGCTAAGTGTAGGGTTGCTATGTGCTGGGGCCGGGGGAGAGCGCCGCGTAGATCTGAATGGCTGCAGGATGCGGCTTTCTGTCATGATCAGCTGTCGGTTTTTTGGGGACTTATGCCAGAGGGGTCCCGTCCCAAGGATATTTGGGCCCCTCTGAATGAATATTTGGCGGTCCGGAATGAGTGTGTGGCGTGATTGGTGGTGCCCATATGCGAGGATCATCCCCTTCCAGACTATGGGGGTCATTCTGACCCTGGCGGCCGGTGACCGCCAGGGTCACCGACCACGGGAGCACCGCCAACAGGCTGGCGGTGCTCCCTCGAGCATTCTGACCGCGGCGGTTCAGCCGCGGTCAGAAACGGAAAGTCGGTGGTCTCCCGCCGACTTTCCGCTGCTCGGGGGAATCCTCCATGGCGGCGGAGCGCGCTCCGCCGCCATGGGGATTCTGACACCCCCTGGCGGTAGGGGGTGCCGCGGGGCCCCTGGGGGCCCCTGCAGTGCCCATGCCAATGGCATGGGCACTGCAGGGGCCCCCGTAAGAGGGCCCCACTTAGTATTTCAGTGTCTGCTTTGCAGACACTGAAATACGCGACGGGTGAAACTGCACCCGTCGCACCTTCCCACTCCGCCGGCTCAATTCTGAGCCGGCGTCCTAGTGGGAAGGTTGATTTGCCCTGGGCTGGCGGGCGGCCTTTTGGTGGCCGCCCGCCAGCCCAGGGCAAATCCCAAAATACCCTCAGCGGTCCTGCTTTTGCCTTGGGATAATTTTACCTGTTCCTTTTTTCCTGCCTTTTACCTTGGATACTGACTATTTTTGTTTCCTGTTGTCAAGTCCTGTTTTTTCTTGTTTTCCTTCAGGAGTTCCAGGAGGTTTTTTCCCCAGTGTTGTTTTTTTTTCCCTCTGGGACTCCTTCTGGAGGGTACGGTCTGCTTTGGCGTAGCATGTCAAGTGGCACCGTGGCTACTAGAAGGGGTCGCCCTTATCTGGGAGTATCCAGGACCTGTAGAAGACTTGGTGTATTCGACAATCCGAAATCCAGAGGTGAGAAGTCCAGCGCAGTACGTGACAGATTGCAACGTCAAAAGATTCTGCGTTGCGAAAGCGCCATGGAAGATCCACAGGGAGAGGCGTCCGAAACTGCTCAAGCAACGTTACAGACTGTCCAACAGCAAGCCTAAGAGTTACAACAGTTGCGGGCAGAGAACACTGCGCTACGACAGGTCTTGTCTTCCCGATCAATGGACATACCACCCGTATCTGTTACTATTCCTCGATATTCCGGAGATCCTTTAAAGATTAAGGAATTTTTGGACGCCCTGACGGTTTTCTTTACTTTTCGACCACTTCAGTTTTCTTCGGATAAGGCTAAGGTGGGCTATCTGATTAGCGCCTTGTCTGGTCCAGCGCTTGCTTGGGCGACTCCTCTGGTTTCTGCAGATGACCCAGTCCTGGCTAACTATTCCACTTTCCTGACTGTTTTCAAACAAATGTTTGAGAGACCTGGGGTAGAAGCAGCAGCTGAAGAAGCCTTATGTGACATTCAGCAGGGTAATCAGGATGTACTGCAGTATATAACCCGCTTCAAACAGCTGGCAGCTGAAACCTCCTGGGTAGAACGCACCTTCGTAACCCTTTTCCGCCGAGGCCTGCATGAAGAAATTAAAGATGAGCTTGTACACTCTTCTCCAGCTTGTTCTTTGAAAGAATTAATGGATCAATCTATGAACATCGAGTATAGACTTCGAGAGCGCAAGATGGAAAGACGTAGAACTAGAGCTCCATACCAGTCCGGTACCTTCCGTGCTAGCAGTCGGCGAATGGAAGATAGTCCATCTGAAGCCTCTCCACCTCGCCATGAAGAGCCCATGCAGATAGATCTGGTTCGTGGGCCATTGACAGAGTCAGAAAGGGAGGAACGATGACGAAGGGGACTTTGCCTATACTGTGGTAAGGCTGGCCACCTGATCCGTAGTTGTCCGGTACGTCCCACTAGGCCTGAGGGAAACGCCTGCTCCCATCCCCTGTAAGGAGGAAGGAGATGGGAGGAGCTGAAGTACCATCAATATGTTCCTCCAAAGAAAGCATGTCTACCCTGTTTATCCTCTCGGTCAAGTTACAAAGTTCACAAGATCAAGAAGAACATCTTCTGGCTCTCCTTGACTGTGGAGCCAGTGGACTCTATCTGGATGAGACCTGTGCTACGAGTAAAGGAATTCCCCGCATTCCTAAAGAAACCCCTGAGCAGGTTCACACGGTGGATGGCTCTCCGTTAACCTCAGGACCTGTGGTGGCCTCAACTCCTACTCTTTGTTTGACATTTGGGGGGCATCAAGAACACGTTGCCTTTGATCTCATAGCCTCACCAAATCACATCATGATTTTGGGAATTCCCTGGTTAACCTGACACAACCCCTATATCAATTGGGAAACACGAACTATATCCCTAACGTCTTCATTTTGTCAACAGAATTGTTATTCCACTACTTCTTATTGGACTCCAAAAAGGTCCTGTCAGTCAACTAAGGATAACACTAACTCTATCAATATTATCCAGGGGGTTCCAGATTGTTATCAGGAATATATCAGGATTTTTCAGAAACCTAGTAATCCTATTTTGCCACCTCATCGCAGTTATGACTGAGCTATTCCTTTGATTCCTGATGAAGTCGTCCCCTTCGGTCGAATGTATTCTCTGACAGACCAAGAAAAGAAGTTGCTAAGGGAATATTTAGATGACAACTTACACAACGGTTTGATTGCTCCTTCCCACATCCCCCGCTTGGGCTCCTCTCTTCTTCGTCCCAAAGAAGACTAAGGATCTGCGTCCTTGTGTGGACTTTCGTGAACTCAACAGAATAACGATTAAGGATCGATATCCACTGCCTTTAATCAGAGATATATTGGATGCCATTCAAGGAGCCAAGATATTTACTAAATTAGACCTACGGGGTGCCTATCATCTCCTTCGGATCAAGGAAGGAGATGAATGGAAGACTGCGTTCCGTACCCCTTTTGGGCACTATGAGTATCGTGTTATGCCCTTTGGACTGACCAATGCCCCTTCTGTTTTTCAACGATTTATGGATTCAGTGTTCTCTGATGTACTCAATCAATATGTCGTCATTTATTTGAATGATATCTTGATATATTCCCGTGATCCTGAGCACCATCTAGATCATGTCCTGCAAGTCCTGGAAAGACTCAAGAAGAACCAATTGTTTTGTAAACCTGAGAAGTGTGAGTTCCATAAATCTGAAGTAAGGTATCTCGGGTTTTGTATTAATCAACACGGAATATCCATGGATCCTGACAAGGTCAGTGCCATATTAGATTGGCCTTCTCCAACGTCCATTAAAGAAACGCAATGGTTTCTTGGTTTATCAAACTTTTATCGTCAGTTTATTCATAAATTTGCCCACCTACAAAGTTTCATAACACAAACAATTAAGAAAGAGAACCTGAAGAAGGGTTTCATTTGGACCAAGGAGGCTGAACGCGCGTTTCAAGAATTAAAGACAGCCTTTACCCAAGCACCCATGTTGCGTCATCCTGACAATACCAAGAAATTTAGCGTCGTGACTGATGCCTCAGACAGAGCTATTGGAGCAGTTCTGCTGCAGAAGCAAGACAATGATGGTTTGGAACATCCTATCTTTTATCTGTCTCATATTCTATCAGAGGCTGAACGAAATTATTCTGTACTGGAACGTGAACTACTCGCTCTCAAAGTAGCTTGTAAGGAATGGAGGCATTTCCTGATGGGTTCCAGAGAGCCTTTTGAAGCTAGGACTGATCACCGTAATCTCCAGTGTCTTCGGAGCTTTCAGTGTCGCAACAGTCGTCAGGCTCGATGCGCTTTCTTCTTTAGCCAGTACGATTTCGTGATCACGTACATACCTGGTTCCCAGAATTTAGTGGCAGATGCCTTATCCCGAAGATATCCTGACATAGCCCAGAACTCCTCTCCACATCTTATTGAGGCTAGCAGGATCATCGGAGCTACTCAATCTTTTAAAGAACGCATTCAATCTGAGTACCAGTTTCTGTCTGCTTTAGCATGGGATAAAGTGACTCCTTTTTTACAGAAGAATGACAACTACTTCTATCATCAACATGCTCTTTTCCTACCTACCAAGAAAGTGCAGACAGAAGCCCTGAAAATGTGCCATGATTCTCCTATAGCCGGTCATCGAGGTATCAGGAAGACCCAGGAGCTGCTTCAGCGATCTTTTTGGTGGCCTTCGCTAAAGACAGACACTGAAACCTATGTGTCAGCATGCCCAGTCTGTGCCCAGACTAAGACACCCCGAACTAAGGTGGCAGGTTTATTAAGACCTTTACCGGTTCCTTCCGCTCCTTGGTGTACTCTATCCACGGATTTCATATGCTCTCTACCTACCTCCTCTGGTAACCAAGTAATCATGGTGACCGTAGATTCATTCACCAAGATGGCCCATTTTTCAGCCTTGAAGAAACTACCAACGGCCCCAGAAATGAGTCTCATTTTTCTACGGGATATTTTTCGCCTCCATGGTCTTCCGCAAGAGGTCATTTCGGACAGAGGGCCTCAATATGTATCACGTTTCTGGAGAGCCTTCTGTGCCTTCTTTAACATTGAGATTTCTTTATCCTCAGGTTTCCATCCACAAATGAATGGGCAAACTGAACGAGTGAATCAAGAACTTCAGCAGTATCTGAGATGTTACTGTAATGCCACACAAAGCAATTGGTCGGAATATCTTGCTCTTGCCGAGTTCTCCTATAACAACACAATACATAGTGCGACCAAGACCACACCCTTTTATTGTACTTATGGATTTCATCCGAGGACTTTCACTACTGTTTCTCGAACATCCTCTTCTGTGCCTGCAGTCACTTCTTTTTCACGACAGATCCGTAGAATCCAGGGCCTACTTCACACAACTCTCCTAGCTTCGAAACAAGCTATGAAGCGAAAGGCGGATCGTTATCGGCAAGCCGCACCTTTGTATCAAGTGGGCCACAAGGTATGGCTTTCTTCCAGATTTCTACCATCCCGGTTTTCCACCAATAAGTTCAAACCACGTTTTTATGGACCCTTTCGAATTTCGCACATCCTGAATCCTGTAGTTGTGCGTCTCCGCTTACCTCATACCTGGAGGGTTCATCCTGTTTTCCATGTGTCCCAGTTAAAACCCTTTGTTCCTGATCCTTACCATCGTCAGTTCCAACGTCCACCTCCTCTGTCTATCAACGGACAGCCTGAGTATGAAGTCCAGGAGATCTGTAAATCCCGAATTTTTCAACGCAAGCTACAGTTTTTGGTTCATTGGAAAGGATACCCCCTCAGTGACTGTTCTTGGGAGGATGCTTCCTCCGTCCATGCTCCCCGTTTGGTTCGCCTGTTTTTGGACAATCATCCTGACAAACCTGGTGCCTCGGGGAGGGGACCTACTGTAACGCCGCGCTCTGACGTGGCGTCTCTTTCTGTCTTCACAGGTGGAACGCGCTACCGATATTCGGAGCGCCGTTCCCTGCGTTTTTTTACTATTCTTTCTGGGAAGCATATATTTCGCTTCCGGACGCGCTACACTTACTTGTAGCCTTTTTTCTTCTTTTGTTGTTGGTGGTGGGTTTTTTGTTGGTTCTTTTGCTTGTCTCTATCCATGTTGTGTCCATCTTGTCTTCTTTGTGTTTTTGTCCCAGCATGCTCTGTTTTTCTTTTATACTACTTCCTTTTTCCTATACTGGTCTATGGGCTTTTCCCAATCCAAGATGGTGTTACATCCCTTTCCTGTGATGTCACTTCCCTTTTCTCAGTATATAAGTCAGTCAGTCTGGTTCCTCCTTGCGTTGCAAACACTTCCTTCTGGTTGTGCTGTTCGCTCCTGTTCTTTGTTCCTGCTTTTTTGCCTTGGGAGATTTTTGCCTGTTCTTTGTTCCTGCTTTTGCCTTGGGAGATTTTTGCCTGTTCTTTGTTCCTGCTTTTGCCTTGGGATAATTTTACCTGTTCCTTTTTTCCTGCTTTTTACCTTGGATACTGCCTATTTTTGTTTCCTGTTGTCAAGTCCTGTTTTTTCTTGTTTTCCTTCAGGAGTTCCTGTTAGAGGTTTTTTCCCCAGTGTTGGGGTTTTTTCCCTCTGGGACTCCTTCTGGAGGGTACGGTCTGCTTTGGCGTAGCCTGTCAAGTGGCACTGTGGCTACTAGAAGGGGTCGCCCTTATCTGGGAGTATCCAGGACCTGTAGAAGACTTGGTGTATTCGCCAATCCGAAAACCAGAGGTGAGAAGTCCAGCGCAGTACGTGACAACTAAGGGTAATGCATCTGGCCATTTCAAATTGGTAGCTGCGCACATTTTTGCCATTCTCGCTTCAAGGTACCATTCATCTGCTCCAATAGTCCTGATGCTTCAGGGCGATAGCTACAATGCAACTTCTGTTCAATGTTCAATGCAGCACACAAGAGCTTAATCACCTCATTGTTGAACTGTCTTCCCCTATCTGATTCTAAAGAGATCGGAAACCCGAAACATGGTATTAACTCCCTAAGCAGCAGCTTTGCTACTGTGAGACTGTCATTCCTACGTGTAGGGTAAGCTTCAATCCAGTGACTGAAAATGCACACAATTACCAACACGTATCCCAGACCTCCACACACAGGCATCTCGATAAAATCCATCTGCATTCTGCTAAATGGACCTCCTGCTCTCCCAACGTGGCTCAAATTCACCACGGTCCCTTTCTCCGCATTCATCTGCTGACAGATGATGCACCTGTGACAGATGACTTCTGAAGCTTGTCTGAATTTGGGATTGAACCAATCGATTTTGAATAACCTGATCATTGCGTCTCTCCCAACATGTGCTTGACCATGGTAAAACCTCGCTAATTGTGACAAAAGACTGTTTGGCAAAACCATTTTCCCCTCCTCTGAAACCCATAAGTCATCAGATCTCTGCACGCATTGCATTCTCTGCCAGGAACGTTTCTCCTCTTTACTAACACGTCCCTGCAATGATTTTAGCTCGTCTAGTGTGTCAACCACCCTCAATGCATACCCTGAGCATGTTTCCTTTTCAGTTTGGGGTAACAATTCCCATTGGTCTTGAAACGATATACAGTTCACTGCACAGAACCTTGCGACTTGATCTGCATATCCATTTCCCATTGACACAAAGTCTTGTGACTTAACATGAGCATGGCATTTCACCACGGCAATTTCAAGAGGTAACTGAATCGCATGCAACAAGTCCTTAATTTTCTCGCCATTTTTCACTGGTGAACCAGAAGAGGTCAAGAAACCCCTCTGTGACCACAACTGGCCAAAATCATGTACAATTCCGAATCCGTATCTGCTGTCAGTATAGATAGTGACTTTCAGGTTTTCAGCTGCATGGCATGCCCTAGTAAGAGCAATTAATTCAGCCGCTTGAGCAGAGTATACTCTTTCAAACCAGGGAGCTAATAAGATACCAGTAATTGTACACATTGCATATCCAGCCCTCAGTACTCCTACTGCATCTCTCAGGCATGAACCATCAACAAAGATAATGTAATCATTTTCTTCCAATTGGGTATCTTTAATGTCAGGTCTCGGTTTGGTGCACAGATCTGTTACCTGAAGACAATCATGCTCTACCTCCACAGCATCATCAATGTCTGCATTATCAATAGGAAGTAAAGTTGCCGGGTTCAATATAGTACATCTCTTCAGAGACACATTGGGGGATCCCAGTATAATTGTTTCGTACTTTGTTAATCTTGCATTTGTCATATGCTGAGTCTTTGTTCGGGTCAACGGGATTTCAACTGAATGTGGGACCATTACTGTTAAAGTCTTTGTTCGGGTCAACAGGATTTCAACTGAATGTGGGACCATTACTGTTAAAGGATGTCCCATCACTATACCTTCACACTGAGTGAGGCTTTGACCAACTGCTGCAACTGCACGCAAACAACCAGGTAAGGCTGCTGCTACTGGGTACAAAGTAGCTGAAAAATATGCTACTAGGCGGTTTGCACCTCCATGGACCTGTGTCAGGACAGACAAAGAACAACATCACGTTCATGACAAAACAGTACAAAAGGCTTTGAGTAATCAGGCATAACTAAAGCTGGTGCCCTGAACATGCTTTCCCTCAGTTCCATGAATGCCTTCATCTCTTTCTCGGACATGGTTATGGCACCCGGGCCATCCTGAACTTCTTTAACAGTCAATCTCACCAAAGGTTTAGAGATAATCGAGAAGTTGGGAATCCACTGACGACAGTAGCCCACCATTCCCAAAATCATCCTGACATCTCTCTTTGTTGTTGGGGGATTCCTCTGCAATAAGGCTGTCACCCTTTCTTTGGATATTTTTATTGACCCTTTCTCAATCAGGTGACCTAAGTACTTCGCCTCTTTCTGACAGTATTGCAGCTTCTTTGGGGACACTTTGGCCCTCATTCTGACCTTGGCGGGCGGCGGAGGCCGCCCGCCAAAGTCCCGCCGTCAAGTTACCGTTCCGCGGTCGAAAGACCGCGGCGGTAATTCTGACTTTCCCGCTGGGCTGGCGGGCGGTCGCCTTCAGACCGCCAGCCAGCCCAGCGGGAAAGAGGCTTCCACGATGAAGCCGGCTCGGAATCGAGCCGGCGGAGTGGAAGCTGTGCGACGGGTGCAGTTGCACCCGTCGCGTATTTCACTGTCTGCGCAGCAGACAGTGAAATACATGTAGGGGCCCTCTTACGGGGGCCCCTGCAATGCCCATGCCAGTGGCATGGGCACTGCAGGGGCCCCCAGGGGCCCCGCGACCCCCCCTACCGCCATCCGGATCTCGGCGGTCCGACCGCCGGGATCTGGATGGCGGTAGGGGGGGTCGGAATCCCCGCGGCGGTGCAGCAAGCTGCGCCGCCGCGGAGGATTCAATGGGGCCGCGGTACACTGGCGGGACCCCGCCAGTGGTGCCGGTCCGACCGCGGCTTTACCGCCGCGGTCGGAATCCCCATTGGAGCACCGCCGGCCTGTCGGCGGTGCTCCCGCGGTCCTCCGCCCTGGCGGTCAAAGACCGCCAGGGTCAGAATGACCACCTTTATGTCCATTCTTTCCCAAATGGTTCAGTAAGGCAATTGTGTCATACCTGCAGTCATCTTTTGTTCTGGACGCGATTAACCAATCATCAATATACTGCACTAGAGTCGAACTGAAAGGCAATTCTAATGACTCCAAATCCTTCTTCAGTATCTGATTGAAGTTGGAAGGTGATTCAGAAAACCCTTGAGGGATTCAATACCAACTGTAAACCTTGTCCAAGAATTTGAAACTAAAAAGAAATTGTCTATCCTCATGAAGAGGTACGGAAAATAATGCTTGAGACAGGTCCACAACCGTGAACCACTCTGAATTGCACGGAACCTGAAAACATGATCACGGCTGGATTTGGCACTATGGGGCAACACTTTACCACAATCTCATTTATTTTCCTCAAGCCTTGAACAATTCAAACTTTCCCACAAGGCTTTTTCAGACCCATTATTAGTGAAATACACGGGCTGCTCATCACTTCTTTTGGAACACCTTGCTTTATAAAGTCTGCAATTATCTGCGTCACCTGTATAAGGACGTCTTGTGCCATGTGGTACTGCGGTACCTGGGGAAACACTGCATTTGGCTTCACCTCTACTTTGACCGGTTCTACTCCTTTTATTAGTCCCACTTCTTTTCCTTTCAGGTCCCACACCTTTTCTGTCACTGTTCCCTGTAATTCGACTGGTAAGTCCATCTTTGTGAACATCGGGAATAGGGTTATCAAAGGGTATTCTTCCTTTGTGGTCTCAGTCTCTAACTCTGAGAACTGACCATCGTCCCCTTCATCATCACTGTTTGTCTGCACCTCAATCCCTTCATTGGAACAGGTAATCGAACACCTTGTCTTACACAGCAAGTCTCTTCCTAGTAGGGATACGAGACTCAAGTCACAGACTACAAATCTATGTAATCCCTGGAAAGTACCAATCTCAATTTAGACTGGATCTGTAATCGGATTTGTCAGGAACTGATTTGCTACTCCTACCACCCTTATGGTACGCCCGAAAGTGGCAATTTCGGAACCTCTGCACTTCTGACTGTAGAGCGTGTAGCTCCTGTATCAACTAGGAATGAAACCTTATGACCCATCACCTTTCCTTCTACATAAGGTCCCTTCTGATCCACTTCTAGGGATGCTGCAAGCCTGCACTCCTCACTATCTGAACAATCATCCGGCCATTCATCATTTATTCCATCCTCACCACGCAATGGGAACTGCTGTACTGTGTTATTTTGACTCACTGTTTGACCTGTGACCTGTTGAGGAAGCATCACCTTTTGCTGTCCCATTGGAGCTAATGGTATTTGCATTTGCTGTCTAGGTACCATGGGAATCTGCTGTTGTACCTGCTGCATTTGTGCTGGTTGAACACGTGGCATTTGTATTTGTTGCATGGGTTGGAGACTCTGCATCTGTACCATGTTATTCTGGAAATTCAGATTTTGGCCCCTCACTTCTGGACCCCTCAAATTTTGAAATGTACTGGTATCATTGCTTTGTCGAACAACACCATCCTGCACCATCATTGGGCATTCCCGCTTCCAGTGCCTCACGCCCCCACACGCGTGACATGGTGACACCTTTTTCATCCCCTGCACATCATTTTGAACCACAACGGTATTGATATCTGGACCACGGTTCACAAAACCTCTTCGACCTCTTGGTTGTGCCTGAAACACTCTAATTCCCTGTGGTTGCTGCTGTACCATCTGCTGTATCCCATTTCCCTGCATCCCTGCTTGCGCTGCCTTAATTTGCATCACCATCACTTTCACCTTCAACTTTCTCGGCTTCAATTCAATCTCGTCACTACAGTATTTTGCATACTGCAACACCTCATCAATCGGCTTTGCTTGCCAACAGATCAAATGATTCTTAATCATCTGGCTAATCTCTGGTCTCAGCCCTTCGACAAACCTGAACACAAGGTGATTCATGTATTTCGGTTCTATGACCTCTGTGCCACGGTAATGTTTGAATGACTTCAAAAACCTCTCATAGTAAGCATGTATTGACTCTTTGCCCTCCTGCGACGTTCGATCAATTTTCTGGCAATCAGTCACTTTCAGCGACACTTTCTGCTTCAAAAACTCAATTACTTTGTGATAATACCTCATCACCTCAGAAGACGGTGCTCCGGTAACCTTGTCCCTTGCTGGTTCCTCTGTCGGCCAATCCACACCCCTCTTGCACTCAAGCCATAAGTCAGCTGGAACTATTATCTCAAACAGGGTATTCAAGTCTTCCCAGAGACATTTCGCAAGTTTCACAAACCTGTCCATCTGCTGGTACCATTCCATCGGCTTCTCCCTCAACCTGGGATAATCATTTGTGAATGACAAAATGTCACCCCTAGACCATGGTACATGGACTAGAACACCTCCAGCTGTTTCTCTCATCGGTAACATCTTTATTGTCCCTGTGTCAGGTGACGCTTTCACCTGCTTTGGTTCCGGGCCATCACCTTTCTCTTTATCTCTCTTCTTTGCCCATCTGCCTTCCCATTTCTCTAATGCTCCCCAAATTTGAACACTCTGCAGTATTTCTTTGAGGTATGCCTTCATCCCGGTAGATCTCATGTGATCAAAATCTTTAGGTTCGAAGTCTAGCCTATAGCTCCTTTTCAAATGCTTAGTACTCTCTATGTCTATGTCGTATTTGTCTGCTAGGTTTGCCAACCTCTGATGCACCTTTCTCACTTCCTTGGTTATTTTGGGGCACAGATACCTCAAATCTGCTTCCGTGTATGATTCTAATTTGTTCACCCCCATTGTCCCTTCCACTAGTTCCGTGGCTTCTACACCCAGCCTCACAAAATTCAGATATTCTTCCCTCTCTGACTTCTCTGCGGTCACTGTAGTAGTCTGCGGAGTGTTGAGCTTGTCCAACCACTCGTTCAATTGTTACGCTGTTAAGCCTTGCAACAAGACATTTCCAGACTGCATCATTGGTGTCTGTGTTGTATTTGTACTCATTACCTGTGGAGTTAGTGTTCCCAACCCTGCTTGCCTCATCATCTCCAAAGGAACCCCAATCGGACTAAAGTCCAACAAGGATCTGGACCTTTCAGCTGTCTGTCCTCCCTGTGTCATTCCCTGCAAGTTTCCGGTAGACCCTCCTCTTATTGCCTCTTGGGTCATTACTCCCTGATCACACATGCCAGGCTTACCATGCACATACAGCGGTACTAGTGGACCAACAGTAATTGGCAATGATATAGCAGCTGCTGATTGTCCAATTCCCAAACCCTATGGAGCATTAACTCCCATGGCTTGATTCATCA
This sequence comes from Pleurodeles waltl, assembly GCF_031143425.1. NCBI lineage: Eukaryota > Metazoa > Chordata > Amphibia > Caudata > Salamandridae > Pleurodeles > Pleurodeles waltl. The sequence continues at coordinate 254,108,492 of NC_090443.1, read as the reverse complement.
TGGATGCTGTAGCTACTGACTGTAGTCCTTCAACAGAAGTGTAACTTGGAACCACCTGTTGCTGTGGCTGGGGCAGCAATTGCGGAGTTGGCTCAATCTGGACTAACTTTGATCTCGTATATACTGGATCAGGCGGCACCATCAGACTCGTAGTTGTCTCTAATACAGGAACATCAGGATAAAGCCTCTGAATCTGTGGTGGCTGCAACTGTATCTGTGTCTCTGGCGCAGTGGGTACAAAGTGCCTAGTTGTGGATTTTGGCCTCTAGCTCAGCCAGCACCTAGAGAAACCTACCAAACATGTGCATTTTTGAAAACTAGACACCTAGGAGAATCCAATATGGGGTGATTTTTGGGGCTCTCACCAGGTTCTGTTACCCAGAATCCTTTGCAAACTTCACAATTTGGCCCAAAAACACGTTTTCCTCACATTTTGATGACAGAAAGTTCTGGAATCTGGAAGGAGCCACAAATCACCTTCCACCCAGTGTTCCTCCAAGTTTCCCGATAAAATTGGTACCTCACGTGTGTGGGTAGGCCTAGTGGCCACGACAGGAATTGCCCCAAAATACAACGTGGACACATCACATTTTCCCAAAGAAAACAGAGCTGTTTTTTGCAAAGTGCCTAGCTGTAAATTTTGGCTTCTAGCTTAGCCAGAACCTAGGGAAACCTACCAAACATGTGCATTTTTGAAAAATAGACACCTAGGGGAATCCAAGATGGGGTGAATTGTGGGGCTCTCACCAGGTTCTGTTACCCCGAATCCTTTGCAAACCTCAAAATTTGGCCAAAAAACACTCTCTCCTCACATTTCGGTGACAGAAAGTTCTGGAATCTGAGAGATGCCACACATTCCCTTCCACCCAGCATTCCCCCAAGTCTCCCCCAAAAAATGGTACCTCACTTGTGTGGGTAGGTCTAATGACCGTGACAGGAATTGGCCTAAAACACAATGTGGACACATCACATTTTCCCAAAGAAAAAAGAGGTGTTTTTTGCAAAGTGCCTAGCTGTGGATTTTGATCTCTAGCTCAGCTGGTACCAAGGGAAACCTGCAAAACATGTGCATTTTTTAAAAAAAGACATCAATGGGAATCCAAGTTGGGGTGACTTGTGATGCTCTCACCAGGTTCTGTTACCCAGAATCCTTTGCAAACCTCAAAATGTGAGCAAATAAACACTTTTTCCTCACATTTCGGTGACAGAAAGTTCTGGAATCTGAGAGCCCCTACAAATTTCCTTCCTTCCATCCAGCATTCCCCCAAGTCTCCTGATAAAAATGGTACCTCACTTGTGTGGGTAGGCGTATTGCCTGCAACAGGAAATGCCCCAAAACACAACGTGGACACATCACATTTTCCCAAAGAAAACAGAGCTGTTTTTTGCAAAGTGCCAAGTTGTGGATTTTGGCCTCTAGCTCAGCCAGCACCTACAGAAACCTACCAAACATGTGCATTTTTGAAAACTAGACACCTAGGGGAATCCAAGATGGGATGATTTGTGGGGCTCTCACTGGGTTCTGGTACCCAGAATCATTTGCAAACTTCAAAATGTAGCCAAAAAACAATTGTTCTCCACATTTTGATGACAGAATGTTCTGGAATCTGAGAGGAGCCACAAATTTCCTTCCACCCAGAGTTCCCTGATTCTCCCGATAAAAATGGTTCCTCACTTGTGAGGGTAGGCCTATTGACTGCAACAGAACATTTCCCAAAACACAACTGGACACATCACATTTTCCCAAAGAAAACAGACCTGTTTTTTGCAGAATGCCTAGCTATGGATTTCAGTCTCTAGCTCAGCCGGCACCTAAGGAAACCTACCAGACCTGTGCTTTTTTGAAAACTGGACACCTAGGGGAATCCAAGATGGGGTGACTTGTGGATTTTGGCTTCTAGCTCAGCCTGAACCTAGGGAAACCTACCAAACATGTGCATTTTTCAGAAATAGACACCTAGAGAATCAAAGATGGGGTGACTTGAGGGGCTTTCATCAGGTTCTCTTGCCCAGAATCCTTCGCAAACCTCACATTTTGGCCCAAAAAAAGTTCTGGAATCTGGGAGGAGCCACACATTTCCTTCCACCCAGTGTTCCCACAAGTCTCCCGATAAAAATGGTACCTCACTTGTGTGGGTAGGCCTAGTGCACACGAAAGGAAATGCCCCAAAACACTATGTGGACACATCAAAATTATCAAATAAAAGAAACTTCCTGTTTTTTTTTAAGGGGGGGCACCTGCGTTTTTTATCCTGGACTCAGCAGCCATATAGGGAAACCTACAAAACCCAAACATTTCTGAAAACTAGACACCCAAAGGAGTCCAGGGAGGTGTGACTTGCGTGAAGCCCCCAGTGTTTTCTTTCCCAGAATCCTCAGCAAACATCACATTTAGCTGAAAAATCACATTTTTCCCACATTTCTGTGTGGGATCACTGCATCGGGACAAAGTTCCTACCACCCAATGTTACCCTCAGTCTCCCAGTAAAAATGATACCTCACTTGTGTAGGTGGGCAAGTGCCTGTGACAGGGAAGAGCCAAAATCATGTTGAAATTGATGGGGAACCAAAGTGGGTCCAAGAGGGCAGTTTGAAAAAAAACATTTTTAGGCTGATAAGTGGGGCACAATTTATATCGGTATGGATGCGACAATGCTGGGTGGTAGGAATTTTTTGGAGTCCTGCCTATTCCGAAAGGTTCCAGCACAAAAATGTGGGAAAAATGTGTGATTTCCAGCAAAATTGTAGCTTTGCAGGGCATTGTGGGTCAGAAAATGGCACGGGGTGCATGTGAAGTACACCACCCTGGACTCACCCAGGTGTTCAGGTTTCAGATGTGTCTAGGTCTTGTGGATTTTTCTACATGGCAGCGTCGCAAAGTTAAAAAAGTGCAGCCTTCACCATTCCAAGTGGTACGATTTTGAGAGTTAGACAAGGTCTTATGGCCCAAATGTAAAACCAAAACCCAAAACAATCAAACGTCCTCTTGCTTGCTGTGGGATAAGATATTTTAGTGTGCGGGGGGAGCTGAAAGACTGTTACCCCCTTCAGTTGGGGTGGAGGCATAACCATGCCCATACTGGTTGGTAGCCACCACCCCACTATTTTTTATTTATTTTTTATTTCCTTGTACCTAGTAGGCTTTCTGCCTCCCTGGGGAGTGGATCCAGGGTAATTGCCCCATCTGCCCACCGGTGGGCAGAACAACTTCGGCCCTATTAATTTTGGGGTGAGGGAATGGCCATACTCCACCCTCTTTTTAAAAAAAAAAATATCTTCCCTGGTCTCTGGTGGGCTTTCTGCCCCAATGAGGGCAGATGGGCCCGATCTGGGGGCAGATATGGCCAAGGGGCAACCCCCCATATAAGACACACACGCATACACACACACCAATCTCTGGTGCCTAAGTGGTTTCTGCCCCCCCCCCCGGCAAAACATTCTTGACCACCCACGGGAGCAACCTTTGCCTAAGGGGTCGCTCCGCACGTCTACATTTAAAAATAAAAATAAAATTATCCCTGGTGCCTAGAGATTTCTGCCCCCCCCCCAGGTGCAGAGTGGCCTAATTACAATAGGCCGATCTGCTCCCGTGGGGGGCATAAATGGCATAAATCAAACTTGACCCCCCCACGGGAGCGAACTTTGCCTAAGGGGTCGCTCCACTTGTGTGAAATTGACAAAAAAACAAATCCCTGGTGTCTAGTGGTTTCTGCCCCCCTTGGGGGCAGCTTGGCCTATGAAAAATAGGCTGATTGGCATAAAATAAAATTGCCCCCTCAGGGGAGCGACCCTTGCCTAAGGGGTCGCTCCCCATCTGTAAAAAAATAAAAAAATAAAAAAATAAAAATCCCTGGTGCCTAGTGGTTTCTGCCCCCCCTGGGGGCAATTGGCCTAATTACAGTAAGTTGATCTGCCCCAAAGGGGGGGGCAGAAAAGGCCTTAAAAAAATTGCCCATCTAGGGAGCGATCCTTGCCCAAGGGGTCACTCCCCTTATTCATATATAAATATATATATAAAAAAAATCCCTGGTGTCTAGTGGTTTCTGCACCCCTTGGGGGCAATTGGCCTAATTACAGTAGGTTGATCTGCCCCAAGGCGGGGGCAGAAACGGCCTTAAAAAAATTGCCCGTCTAGGGAGCGACCCTTGCCCAAGGGGTCACTCCCCTTATTCATATATATATATAAATAAATCCCTGGTGTCTAGTGGTTTCTGTACCCCTTGGGGGCAGATTGGCCTGACAAAAATAGGTCGATCAGCCCCCAAGGGGGGCAGAAATAGTCTAAAAATAATTTGCCCCCCTGGGGAGTGACCTTTGCCTAAGGGGTCGCTCCTATCCTGCAAAAATAAAGAATAATAAATAATCCCTGGCGTCTAGAGGTTTCTAACCCCCCTGAGGGAAGATTGGCTTATTAGCAATAGGCTGATCTGGCCCCCGGGAGGCAGAAAAGGCTTTAAAAAAATTGCCCCCCTAGGGAGCGACTCTTGCTCAAGGGGCTGCTCCCCTCATTGAAATATATAAAAAGAAATAAAATCCCTGGTATCTATTGGGCATTTCTGCTGCCCGATCGCGAAATGCTGAGAGAGAAATGAAAGGAAAGGCCTTTCCTTTCATGCCTCTCCCGCCCCACCTCCCGGTCGGAACAGAAATGCTTTTGCATTTCTCTTCCGTGATATGCAATCGGAGGTTGCCATTTGCGTGCTGACGTCATCAGATGTCACGGGGGTGGGGAGGTTAGAGGTGGAAGGGGAACCGATTCCACTTCCATCCCTGCCCAGGCTCATGGGGGGAGCCCTAGCGCTCCCCGTGGGCCCGGTGGAGGACAAGCTGGTCACATGAGGAATCATGGGAATCGTGTGTGAGGACCCAGACACGGTAGGGGTTAACTCTGCATTGTTTGTGTTGTTTTCTTCTGAACATCACACTCTACATCAGGCTTCATTGAAGTGGTATGTTTCCATTGTATCTCTGCACGGTTAGCAATATGCCCTTGTAATTATGTTGTCTTACTCACCTTGATATGCATTCTGTGGTCATCTTAATTTATGATTAACCATCATCTTCTTGCTTCTAAAATGTTTGTTTACCTTCATTCGTCCAAGTATCCGCTCACTTTCTTGTGTGTTTAGTCCACATTTGAGTGGCCTACATCAAAGAGTTGAAGTTACAAATCCCTAACAATGTCACCCATCTTTGTCAAAATGCTTTGATCTCAGAGTCTCAATCTCAACAACAAAATTAGGAAATTTGAAAGTACTCAGTGCAACTACACAAGGGATAGCTATCTTACCACATTAATGCACACCGAGATTGAAAAACAGCCTGGATGGTGATTAGCGCATACACTAATATACTAATAATAGAGGAAAGCAGATGGTTGGCAGCAAGGGTGACTCCCTGGCATTGAGCAAATTCTGGATTGGACTGTAAAAAATTCAGGATGAAGGGTCAAAATTCAGGACAAAAATTCAAGAACAAACGTCCGTTTTACAGACATTCGATATCATAGCCCATTACTTATCAGTGCATTTATTTACTCTTTTTTTACATAGCACTATTTAGTCACTGTGGTCCTTTTATGATTGCCTCCTGTTATGCTACATTCAGGTGTCACATTACGCCCTTGTTCAGTAGGAAATGAATGCACTGTGCACAGACCATCACCGACCCAAATCTATCCAATCTTTTTTGAGGAGAGAGTAACAGCAACATTTTTATTATGTTTCTGAACATTTAAAACCCCTGGCAAACAGTTTGGGAAACATTAAGGTAATTAACCTTATGCTAGTTTAAACAAATTGGACAAAAACATCTGGCTCACCCCAACCGCCCATGGTCTTTCAACCTAAATACATTTAAAGAGGAAGGGCAGGTGGTGTGGGCGATAGTCTCACACCTAATGTCAGGATGCAAAGTACACACAACTTGTCTATAGTCTTGCAGCACTAGAGTGTATGTCTGGGACTCTGTATTCTTCTCAGAACTGGGAGCCGGACTACCAATCAAAGATATTAAAAGAGGAAGATGAAATCGAGATCAAATGGGAGATCCACTGCAACTGATTCAAAGGGTTATTGCTAAGAACTGGATACATAAGGAAGAGAAGAACAAGGTGGGACAATTCCTAAAATCAGACAAGATGGGTCCACCAAGACTATCAGAAGGCATTGGGTGCCTGGGGAGTTTCTCTGCAGACAGGAGAGAAACAGAAGAGGCACTGTCAAGTGGTTGAACAAGCAGCACCCACGTACCTTGGCAAACACTTCTAGTGCAATGGTCCACTGTTCGTGCTTGTGAAGGGTGAGCAGGAGACAGACCCCTTGCAAGGTTGTGCAAAGCAATTGCCAGCTTTGTCTATGTCTTAAAATGGTTTTCAAATTGAGCAAAAGCCATACTAATGATCTGGGTTATTCCCAAATGTCAAGTACACATAGAATCTTCAAAATATTTGGAATGTAAATTGCACAAACAAAATGTAAAAATGAAACAATGTAATTAGTGTTTCTTTCACATATGGCACTGTTTTCCCCTTTATATTCGATTAGACCTCAGATTGACCTGGGAACCTGTTATCTTTTGATACCTAGTGATTAGTATCTACCATTCTCCCACTGATTTGCAGGATGGAAATCTCAGCAGTGTCACAGTCCCTCTGAGCCCAGTTTGCCTTTTGGTCTCCTCTTCTGCTTTCTGTAGTGGGCCACATGGCACTAGTAAAGATGGTGTGCTACCCCGAGGATAGCATTATTTTGCAAACCTTCCCCTGCTCGTCCTTTAATCCTTCTTCAGACATTCCACAGATCTGATTTGGTCTCTGGGGTGCCGTCGGGTAGCTCTTTCCACTCTAAAGCTACCCGTGACTGCGGGTGGTTCAGGCCTTATGGACTTAGACTGCTATCATTTACGTGCACCGGTCCAATGGGTGGCTCACTGGCTTTCTGCCCACCCCCCTGCATGAGATGGGGTTTATCTGTAATGAATTTACAATTGTTTCCTACTGACCATTCTATGAATCACCATCCGGGGTTATCATGCACAGCTTTCTCTTGCCTTGCTAGAACCTGTAAACTCACTGACACGAATAAACCCTGTGCTCCTGCACTACGTTGCTAAGCCTTCCCATTCGCACAAGATGGCTGTGCTCAGAGCAACTCCATCAGTGGCATGCTGCAGGTGTCTTAAAATTAGGGGATTTGTTTCTGGACGCCGAGCTCCTACATTTCCAAACCCTTGTGGCAGACTACCATCTTCACCCCAGTCAACTCTTTACTTACAACCACCTTACATAATCATGAAATGCCCTATTTCATGTCTGCCACCTAGCACTAACCCTACATGAGGTGTGCCAGAAGCTCTACACCACATAGGGACAGGTGAAAAGCTGACAGAATAGGTGTACAGACCTTTCCTGCAACATGGAGACCACTCCAGGTCTTCTTGTCAAACTACCTGGGTGATTGGTGTGGCCAAACCTCAGCAAGATACGGACTGGACTAAAATACTGGACTTTCCAGATAAAGTATCCCACTGCAGTCACTTTAAGTATATTCATAGAGCATCCTTGCTTTCCGCCCATTGCTGGCCATTGGCTTTGTGGTTTGAAACTCACATTTTGTTGCTTTCAATTTGATGGCTTTATTTGTTTTACGCTATCCAGCTTGAGTTTGTCCCTTCTCTTGCCCAAACCTTATTTACAGTGTCCTTCTGAGTGCTCCCTTTCTGTAAACAGGCCTGTAAAGTTTGTTCTTATCTCATCCCATTTGTTGTGTATTCAGAGAACAAGGTCAAATGTCAGGCTCTGTCTTCGGTGGGAACTTAGTATTTACTTTTCTTTCTCTGACTTTAAAGTGAGAGGATTTATGCAACAATCTTGTTGGATACTGGGGTTAAGAAAGAGTTTTTTCTATCACATGACAACATTGAAATAAACTTCAGAATATATCAGAATTAGGAGTACAAATAAAGCATATTTTTGTTAATTCTGAACTGTGCTGGAAACAAATCATTGCATTAGATGATGCAATTTCCACACCAACGTTTATGCACCCTAGTTTTATTTGAAAAACTGTTTGTCTGTGCAAATGTAATGATCATTTCAATCAAAATGTGTTGTCTGTAGAGGCCGTGTGTTTTACCACACATGCACACTCCACTACACTCTGCTCTGCACCATTCCACACCCCTGCACCCTACTCTGCATCACTCCACTTTACACCTCCCATGCCACTGCAATGTGGGACACTGCACTCTTTTTTACTCTTCTCCACTCCCCCCAATGCCACTGCACTCTATGTTACTTCACACTACGTCTCTCTACTCTACTCTTTACCACTCTACTCTATGCCAATGCACTTCATGCCTCTCTACACCATTTCGCTCTGCGCCTCTGCAAGCTATACCACATCAGTCTAGGCAACACCAATCTAGTCTGCACAACTCTACTCTACGCCACTCTGCACTGCACAGCACTTCACTTTATGCTAATACACTCCATTCTAGTGCTCTTTACTCTGTAAAAGTCAACTGTATGCCCCTGCACTCTACATCAGTACACTGTAGGTCACTGAAATCTACTCTGCATCACTGCACTCTATGCCACGGTACTCTACAGCACTATACTCTACTCTGAAGTGCATCACTCTAGACTACTCCACTTTCCACCGCTGTGCTCTATACCACGTGAGCCTACGCTGCACTCTATGCCACTGCACCACTCTACACTACTGCAGTCTCTGCCACTCTACTGTATGCCACTTTACTGCACTGCACTCTACAGCACTCTACTCTTCCCCAGGCCACTACACTCTAAACCACTGCACTCTATGCCAATGCACTCTAAACAACTGCACTGTACCCAACTGCACTCCACTCTGCACCGCTGCGCTCTGTGCCACTGCTCCTATGCCACTCTACTCCACTCTACCCCACTATGCCACTAACTTTTAGCCATGCTGAACAGCGGCCACTCTGGTGTATAACATGGCTAAAACACATTGGCAAAGCCAATTGCTCTTGCGTAGATGAGACCTATTGGCTTTGCCAATGTTTGTTAGTACTATGAGGTACCAAGGTCCCTGAAAGAATTGTGAACGTGTAAATCCTTATTTTAAACATGCATTACACACATCATAAAAGTCCTTCTAAAATGCAGATTTGAATAATATACAGTTTATACCTAGTACTAACATTTTTTATAACAGTCCATTAAAATCACACACTCCAGAGCTCAACTTGGGACACCATTGCAGTACCTCTCTAAAAGAAAATATATTTGTCATCGAAAGCTTCAAGTGACTCCTTTGATTAAAGTCAATGCAGGTTTCCAAGCGCCTTTGGAATATGCAGATTTACCAGTTGCGCACATTTGCATTTCATTAGGGAAGGAGACCCCCTGGCAAGAAGGCCTGTTTCTTATCTGTCTGCCTCTCCCTCCTTCCCTCAGAACACAGGAGACTCACTGCCTTTAAATCCAGCTGGGGAAACTGATCTGTCCTAAATATATTTTGGCGTTTGGGTGAAAGGCTAAAATTACGGAAAAATGATGTCTGTTAAACCTTTCATCAAGGACAACGGACAGCAGGGTGATTACAGGAAGTCCGTGAGAATTACGGATGGGTGGTCACCCTCTCGGCAGCGGGAGTATCCCGCATGTTCCGCTGCAGAGGCGACTAACGGTCCCTATACCAATGTCACTTCCGGGGTCATGGCAGGAGGTCTAGCGAGTTGTGGAGGAGCCGCATTGCTACGCAGCATGAGAGAAGGTGCAGAGCAGAGGGGGAAGGGCAAACTTTATGATCAGGTGCAGTGTTTTGGCAAGCAAGAGTTTTGACGGTAATCAAGTGGAGCAGCGTGGTCACTGACAGAGAGGTTGATGAAGGAGCTAGACCCGTCTCCTGCCATTTTGTCTCAGATCAAGCCGAAAGGAGCTACGCAGCAGCAAACCTGCCTCTGCCTCTTTCCCTGAGCAAGATGTCGGGAGAAGCGTCAGAGCATGAGAGGAGCAGCGGGGTCAGTGGCAATCTTTCTGTTGGAATAACTGTTCTGCCTGGTGAATGGGGGTGGGCTGTTATTATACTGAGGAGCATATTTTAAGCCCTAACGCCACCTTTCACCACATTGGCATAATTTTTTTTACGCTAATGTGGCCCAACAAGGCCAAAATCCTAGTGCCATATTTACAAAGTGGCACAATCGAGCATTGCACCACTTTGTAACCCTTTGCACTATATTATGCCTGCACCAAGCATAATGTATGTAAAGGGGCGTTCACCCATTAGGGGGTGCGAAAAAATGGCGCACGGTCATCTTCAAAATTTTCTTGCGTTGTATTGTATAGCACTTTTAATGCCTGCTCAGAGCAGGTGTTAAAAGGGGGCTGACATTATTTATAATGGGCCCCTATGTACTCTGCAGGAGTAGTGCCAAAATTTTAATGCTGCTCCTGCAGAGCACATCAATAGCGTCATGAAAAATGATACTATTGCTCCCTACCCTGTACCATGGTGCACCGTATTTCAAATATGGCACACACATGGTGGCGGTATGGAGGAGCTAGAGGGCGCATGGAAAGTGGTGGTGCAGCACCACTTTCCATAAAGCTGTCCCTGAATGTCCCATTTCATGAACAGCTGGCCTGTACAAGATGAGCTATTTTTGTTTCTCTAATATAATACTGGCTCATACGGGATAACAAACATTTATTTATTCTCTGCCTCCTACTGGTACTGATTCAATCTGATGCTGTTTCTGGCGGAGGCTCCCGGTCTGCCTATTTTTTATCGTTCACCCTGCTGGCAACAGGCACTATCAGGTTGAAATTTGGTTGCATAACAAAGAGAAGAGGAGTAAGCCAGGGGGCAGACGAAGAAAAGAGGAAGAAAGTAAAAAGCATAAAAAGAACAAAAAGGTTGAAAGACAAGTAAAGAGAAATGAAATTAAGAAACATTTCAAGGCTTGTGCAGCGGGAAATGCAGAATCCTCCAAATGAACATTGAAGGCCACAAAAAGAGCAAGGCTGCTTGTTGCAAAGGCAAATCATAGTCCACACTGTGATAAGGAGAGCAGGATGTCCTCAAGCCCATCAAGTCTGGAAGATACATTACAACATCATGGTGCGTGGGCAGGAGTGGAAGCAGGGGGCCGGCTCCCGGTTAGGCACTGTCCAGGTCTCTATGACTGCAGAAATAGCACTAGAATTGATTGATTCTTCTACTTCTCTTGTCCCTTTGGAATCCACCATTAGGGACTCTGCTAAGGATTCTGCACCCACCTTCCTCCTCTTCAACCTCTAAGTTGTTTCCTCTTGCTGGGGCTGGGGTTGAACAAGTGATTGAGGCAAAGTCTGCAAAAGCCAAGGACTATCCTCTCTTTGTCAATGGCAGAGTAGGCCGTGTTGTTTCAGAACCCGCTCAGCCCTTTACCACCTAGGTGGATTCATTGGAACATGTCTCTATTTCTAACTCATTCATTTCACAAATACAGCCTCTAATCTTGTATAGTCTAATCTTGCAAGAATGTTTTCCTTCCATCAAGCATTTTGTTCAGCAGGGGAACCAGCACCAAAGTTTTACAGACAAAGCGGTGACTATGCAAATAGATAAGAAAAACATGCTTAATATGTACTTGATGAGATCAGAGGATTGAAGGCATCACAGGCCACCGAGATAACGGCTCTTCATGCAAAGCATGATAAACTTGAGCAGGCAATGACTCAGCTGCCAGAGAGGCTCATGAAAGCAAAGACCAGAGTGTCACAGCTAGAAGATCAGATGGTATTACTCAGAAACACATCTCCCAGCTTGAAAAGCAGAATACATCTTTAGAAGCCAAGCTTGAGGAGTTGGAAAACCATTCCTGGTGCTCCAATCTACGTATTGTCGGGTTCCCTGAGGGCTGTGAAGGCCAGCAAGTCCCTCAATGGATCAACTCTTTTATTCAATCTCAGGTTATTCCAGATTTTTCTGGGGATCTGTCGATACCCAGGGCGCACCGTGTACTGGCTCATCTCCCTCCTTGTGCCAAGTTCCTGCACATTAATTTGGTTAACTTCATGAATAAGAGGATCAGGGAAATAACGCTAGCAGAGGCTACCAAGCGCAAACAGTTCTCAACACCTGAGATCCCTCAATACTATATCTTCTCTGATATGACTGCCTGAGCCACACGCAGGAGGAAAGACCTCTTGAAATTGATGCATACTTACAAGGCACTGGGCTTGCGTCTATTGTGCAGCAATCAAAATTTAACTTTTTGGCCCAGGGCCAGTTTCATCTATTTACTAATGTAACGGAGGCTCAGCAGTTTTTCCATGAAATTTCCAACAAGTCAAATAAATCAGATGCCTAGATTCATATGCTGATTTAGCTTTGTGTCCATTGACCAGCTTATCATGGATTATTTTTAAAATACTATAAAAGGATGAATATTACTAGCGGCTTTGTGAGGGTAGGACGTGGCTGTCACAGGGTGCGAAGTCAGGGCACCCAACTTAAGGTAGTTCATGGCAGAAGAGATAGTGTGGGCAATTCCTCACCTGCGAGGGAGTTTGTTCTTTTTTCTGGACGTTTTTCTTTGTTTTTCGAATCACGTTTGGGGTGGGTCCCCTTTTTTTGGGAGGATGGTGGAGTTGTGGGGAGGTGGAGTTCACACAAGGTAAAAAGAGCGGAATTGAGAGCAGACTTGTATTATTTAGCAGACCTTTGTGTAAACTCATTCATGAAATCTCTTGGTGAGGAGGATTTTTCTTTTAACTGGAAGTAAGATAGATGAGAGTATGAGGTGAATTACAGTTTAATGGGGGGATAATTACCTAAAACAGGCTTATATTTGTTAATTGGAATGGGATTTGAAGTCAGATGTGTTACTTGCAATTTAAACGGTATGTCAAATGGTCAGAAATATTTGAGCGTATTCAACTAGGGGCTTTTCAGCCAGATGTAATATACCGGCAGGAAATACATTTGAAGACCAGCAGCCCTAAAATACATATACTGAAACATTTTAGGCAAGTGTTCTATGCTTCAGTAGGTTTAGTTGTGAGGAGAGTGGCAATTTGTGTGTGCAGTGGCCATGACTGGCAGGTTTGTGATGTAATTTGAGATACTCTGGGCAGGTGGTTATGGTTTAAAGTACAAGTCAATGGGGTGCCTCTAAATCTGGTTAATTATTACGCCTCTCTATTTGATGATTCTGAACCTGCAGATTTATAGGGTAGCAATGGGAGCACTGGGTCACAGGTTTTAGGGGGTAATTTTAATTGTATTCAGCTCTTAGCATTGTATACTTCAAATAGGTCTAAAAAACAACTATAGCTTATAACGAAAAAGGTTTTAGATGTATTTAAACATGATTTTGCTTTACTTGATCCGTGGAGGTGAGATCATCCTAGCTCTATGCAATTCACCGGTTTCTCACAACAATATCATTGTGTGTCTCACATTTACTTTTTTTGTTGTCTTCTATTTCTATTGAGAGGCAAAATTCTGATATTTGGGCCAACTCTTTCTCTGACCACTTGGAGGTTTCAATCTCAATTAGAGTATAAGGGCCCAGGAGGGGGGGCCTATGTGGCAACTTGATCGGTCGCTGTTGCTGATGAGGATAGGGTTCCTAATATATGGCAGTTTGTCCAGGAATTTTTCTGGTGAATTGCAGTACCGCTTCAATTTTTTGGTATGGGGAGCATTTAAAGCTGCAGAGAGGGGTCATATTATTGCCCATCAGGCCTGGCAAAGTAAGAGTTTCAGAAAACAAATCACTTTGCTTCAAGCAGTATTTGATTTGGCTTCATGGGCCAACATTGGAGTTGGTAGACCCCCTGCTACTTTACAGAATTTAGCTTAGATTAAGGAAGAGCACCAGTTAGTACTTATGCTAGAGGAAATTAAGAGTTTGAGGGCTTATCAGCAAAAAGTTCACAAAGAGAATCAGCACATTGGTAGATTTCTTGCTTGGTGCACCAGAGTCAGGCAAAAAGTATTGATAGTCAAGGAATTAATCAATTCAATTATGGGGGGTAGTTAGCAATAATGCTCAGGTCTATGCACTATTCCTGCAGCGTTACAAGGCACTTTATGAATTTGGCTATCAGACTACGCAGCAGTAGGTACAGGAATGTTTTCAATTATTCTGTGTTAGAAATGTGATCTTTAATTGGCAGTCAGGTTACCCCCTGTCCAAGCAAGGACCCTTACTCTAGTCAGGGTGAAGGAGAATCACTCTCAGTTAAACCCCGCTCACCCCCTTGGTAGCTTGGCACAAGCACGCAGGCTTAACTTCAGAACCAATGTGTAAAGTATTTGTACCAACACACACAGTAACTCAGTGAAAACACTACAAAATGACACAACCTAGGTTTAGACAAATAGGTAATATTTTTCTAAACGAAACAAGACCAACATGACAAAATTCCAACATACACAAGTCAAGATATGAATTTTCAAAAGAATAGGAGTCTTAATTCTTAGAAAACAGTGAGACTGTTGTTGCTACACAAAGTACCTGGTTAGCACAAAAAATAAAGCAGCACTGGAGAGCGTGCATTGGAAAAAGGTACAGTTGCATCGATTCCTTACTTGCAAATGAGGCTGTGAGTTATTTCCTTCATCAGTCGGTCGGTGATGCGTTGTTTTTCTCCCACAAGAGAGCGATGCATCGAATTCCAGATGGGGCACCTTAGATCTGTGCAGAGTTGGGTTGACTTTGACGCCCAGGGACGATGCATGGAAAATCCGGTCCCTCGATATCAGGAAACTGCGTTGCATGGCGTTTGTGTCGTAATCAGCCTCCGTTAGCGGGAGTTTCATGTCGTTTCTCCAGCCGCGGGCACTGATCTTCCAGCCATGATGCAGGTGGAGCGTTGATTTCAGCCGCGAAGCTGGCGGCGTGTCATTTATCAGCCACTTCATGGAAGGCGCATCAAAATGTTCCCAGCATGGCGGTCTGTGCATGGATTTTCAGTTCTTGTCTGCCAACTTCACCTTTCAAGGGCACAGGAACAGGATAGGGCACTACTTGGCAGAGCAGGAGTTGCAGCAGAGAGTCCAGGTGTTGGCAGGGGAAGTCTTTGATAGCCCTGAGTCTTCAACTCTAGGAGGCAAGCTCAGTTCAAGCGCTTGGAGATTTTTCTCAAGCAGGAATGCACAACAAAGGAAGTTCAGGAAGCCCTTTCAGCTATTTCAAATGGGAAGGTGGCCGGCAATGATGGCTTTCCTCTCAAATTTGATAAAACCTTTGCTGAAGATCTTTTACCTTTTTTGACTGACTTTTTCAACTCAGTACTAGATGGGGGTGAAGTCACCCACACATTCAAGGAATCTACTATGGTCAGCTTCTCAAAAAAAGGAGAAGACTCCAGTGACGTTAATTTATACCATCCCATAAGTTTGCTTAATATGGACTATAAGTTATTCTTGAAGGTATGGGCGGCCCGTGTCACTACTTTGGCTCAGACCCTAATTCATAGAGATCACATGGTCTTTGTGGCTGGTAGATTGGTGTCTGCTATCACTGGCTCTCTTGTCCATGCATTAGATTATTTCTCAGCCAACAATAGCAGTGCAACAGTGGTAAAGGTCAACAGTGAGAAAAATTTCGATTTAATCAATTGGCACACTTTTTTTTTTCTCACAAAAAAATTGTTTTCCCTCCCCAATTCGGTGCACTATGTCAAGGGGCTCAAGCTAAAGTCATGGTAAATTCTCAGCCTGCAGGAGTAGTTGAAATCAGTTGGGGGACACGCCAGGGATGCCCTCTTTCTTCTATCTTATTTACTTTTTTTTTTAGAACCTATTGCCGTTAGGATTAGGGCCAATTTGGCAATTGAAGCCCCTATTTCAGGTATGTCCAAATTGAAAATGTTTGCTGGTGTCGTTATTCTATACCTGAAGCCCGATAGAGCGAATGCTTAAGGAGCATTAGAGGAGTTTTTACAGTTCCAGGATATTGTGGGCTATAAGATTAACCAAGATAAAACTGAATTGTTCCTTTTCAATACCTCAACTAGCAATTTCCCTGACTCCTTACAGCAACAAGCATTATCCCAAGTCCCAATTCGATACCTTGGGATATATGTAACCAACAACTTTTCTCATTTGTTTCAGTTAAACTTTTTCCCAATGTTCTATACAACTAATGCTCTTTTAGATAAATAGACAATGTTTCCAATTACCTTGATATGGAGGATGGCCCTTATTAAAATGTCTATTCTCCTGCTGTTATTATTTGTATTCTCTAATATTCTGATCAAAATAAGTAAGAGATTTTTCAGTGACCTTGATGCTATCCTTAAACAATTTATATGGAATCATAAAACACCAATGGGTGACATTTTCTATGCTTCAGCTGTCAGTTGCCCATGGCAAGTTGGCTCTTCCTCATTTACAAACGTATTATGAGGTTGCCCCTCAGATATCCTGGCTAGAACATTGACTCAGGGTGCCATGTTCAATACCTTTTTTTTGGGAACCGTGATGTGCGAGGCTGGTACAGGGCTTTTGGTTTTTATTAAGATCCCAAAACTACCCAAGAAAACTAGATATAAACTAATACAAAGCTGGAGTGACCAGTTGACACTATTTGATCGTGCTAATCAAATTCCTTCCGGTTTTTAATTTTTGACTTTACATGACCTTAGATTCGTCGGCTTGCAACTTTCTGCATCACATCTTGAATTTTGGCATTGTTCAGGGTTTAAGGAAATAGGACATGTCTTACTTAAGGGTAGATGTATGACCTCGCAAGAGATTTGTGTTTGACTTGTTGAGTCATGCAAAGATTTTAGTTTTAGTTTACAGCAGATAGTACACTTCTTTAGATCCCATGGTTTGGATCCGCATCCCAAAATGCACCCAGTGCTCAGAGCACTTTGTAGGTCCAATCTTTCTAGTATAGGGAATTGGTATAGGCTGCGTCACAATTTAAGTGCACAGGCATGTCTCACCACGATGTTAGAGAAGAATGATAGTATCACACAAAGTAGCTTTTTCGAGGCGGAGTGGCAAGTAGTTTCATTCTTCAGCCATGATGCCTTAATGGCAGCCAATTTTAGGAAAATGTTATTTTTATCTCCCTGGCTTGCGTGTTATTCCTCTTTCAAGGATTGGTGCTTTCGGTGTAAGCAGGAAGGTGCTACTGCGTGCCTTCATATCTTTTATTACTGCACAAAGCTGGTGCCCCTTTGGCATTCGTTTTCAAGGCCTTGAGCCAGGCTTTAGACATAGATATAGAGTGGGTACCTTTGTTAGCTTTATTTGGTCTTGCTTGTCAAACACTCGAATGTCAGCTGAGCAAACCAGCACAGATATTTATGTCTTATCGCACTTTCTGTGGCTCGGTCACTTAGGCCCTGATTTGTACTTTTTGCAGCAAACCTGTGTTAGCGCAGGTTTGTGGCAAAAGTGTAGCACTGGCTAGCGCCATTCCTAGACGCCGGCCGGGCGTCACATTTAAGGAATGACGCTAGCCGGTGCAAAGGGTGGGTTAGCGTAAAAAGATTTTACGCTAGCCGGGTGGAGGTAGCGGTATGAGAGATGGGGATTTAGCACCAAAAAATGATGCTAGACTGGCTAAAGTAAAAAAAATTACTCTAACCAGATTAGCATCATTTTATGGTGCTAAACCTACCATGCCACATGACTCCTGCCTTAGAAAAGTCAGGAGTCATGCCCACCACCCCAATGGCCAACACAGGGGACAAGGGTCTCCTGTTCATGGCCATTGCACCCTGTGCCATGATTGGGTGCCCATTTCAGGGCCCCCTATGGCACTTTAAAAACTCAAATTAAATACCTATATGTAATTACCTGTACATACTTGGGATGGGGTCCCCCATCCTACACAGTCCCTCTGGTGTGGGTGGGGGTTTCCCTGGGGAGGGCACCTATGGGCTTATTCCGTGGTGTTCTACCATGGAAATAGACTCACAGGTCCCCTAATGCCTGCCCTGACCCAGCTTTGCACCATTTTTGGACCCCTCCTCCCTCCCGTGCACCATTTTTGCACAGGAGTATGAATATGTCGTTAAGGCCCTAGAGTCGGGGGCGTGGTCTACCGCCTAAGATGGCGGCCATCTAATCCCGAAGCTCCCGTCCTGGGCCCGCCTAAAATGCAGATTCTGCTGCGGGGTTGAGCCACTATGTGGTGATAAGTCATCCTGAATATGTGGGAACCGACGGGGCACTACCGGAGAGCATTCGGAGCGCTCGGCTGGGCGCGGAAATAGATTGGCGGACCTGGCACTGATCTGGGCCTGCGCCGCAGCCACAGCGTAGATGGAGCACCGACCGGAGGAGGCTGCATTGCGGTGAGTGAGGGAAAGAGAGCGCGTCGAGGCTGGTGCCAAAAGCGAGGGTCGACGCGATGCGCCTGAAGAAATTGGGGAGTCCGCTCCTCAGTGCCCCCCGCCCTCTCCGCGCCTTGGGTCTTACCTGCGGGGGCGTGAGTTGGCGGTGGGGAGCGAGGTAGTGGCCAGGGGACCAAGCGCACCAACAACCCGTCCGTGCATGGGAAACAGAAGCAGGGGAGTGGCGGCACCCCTCTGACGGAGAGTGCTATGCCGAGGAACTACTAGAGCCCGCCCCCGCTTGACGGTCGAACCCCCGTTGGCCTGATACCAGAGGGCACACAGGAGGGACCAGTCGGCCCGAGAAGGAAATACCGCCCCAATACCAGCAGAGCCCAACACAAGATTCTGGAGCGACCGCAAGACCGGACCTGCTAAGCCTGGCAGCTGAAGGCACACACAGAAAGAGGGCCCACGAGCTCCAGACTACAGCTAGCAATTACCCCATATAACAAGCGCCCCTCTACGCAAATACTAGCATAGACACAAGTAACAATGGGCCGCACCAAGGGAAAGCAATCAGAAGACATGGAAAGACCATCCCCTGATGACCCAATGCAAGCAACGCCACCCGGGGATCAAGCAGATATACTAGACATTATTCTCCAGGAGATCAGAGACTCAAGGCAAGCAATAGAGAAAAAACTAGGATCAATAACGATTGAGTTAAATATCCTGAAGGATGACCAGAAAAAATTGTCGGACAGATTGAAACAGGCTGAATCCAATGTTGCTGAGATCCTTCCGGCCCACTAAGAAAACAAGATTGCCATTAAACGCCTCCAACAACAGGTACAAACGCTACAAGAACGTGTCGAGGATGCGGAGGAGCGATCCCGACACAATAATGTACACATAATAGGTCTCCCGGAGGGGACAGAGGGCAAGACTCCTACGCAATACATAGAACACTGGCTCAAGAAAATAATGGCGGACAAACTGTCAACCCACTTTGCAGTAGAGGGGGCGCACCGTATACCAGGAAAGAGACCCCCTCCAGGTGCACCAGCGCATCCCTTGATAGCCCGGATCCTAAATTTCAGGGACAGAGACCTCATACTACAGGCGGCAAGAGATCTGGGGCCAGATGTAGCAACAAACCAAATTGCGAGTTGCAATTTGCGAGTCCATCCGACTCGCAAATTGCAACTCGCAATTTGGTGTGCAGTACGGTATCTCAGACACCGACTGCGACTCGCTATGGGGTCGCAATGACCCACCTCATGAATATTCATGAGGTGGGTCGCAAATTGCGGCCCCATAGCGAGTCAAGGCACTCGCAAACATGGAGGCCTGCTGTAGTCAGCAGACCTCCGTGTTCGTGACTGCTTTAAATAAAGCATTTTTTTTTTTTTAAGTGTAGCCCGTTTTCCTTAAAGGAAAACGAGCTGCACTTAAAAAAAAAAACGAAGCCTTTAGTTTCGGTATTTTTTCAGGGCAGGGAGTGGTCCCTTGGACCACTCCCTGCCCTGAAAAAATAATTTTGGGTCCAGTCACAAACGGGAAGGGGTCCCATGGGGACCCCTTCTAATTTGCGAGTGGGTTACCATCCACTTGAAGTGGATGGTAACTGCGATGCCATTTGCGACCGCGTACGCGGTCGCAAATGGTATTGCATCCCACTGCGAGTCGCAAATAGGAAGGGAACACCCCTGCCTATTTGAGAGTCGGAAATGCATTTTGCGAGTCGGTTCCGACTCTCAAAATGCATTTCTGCATAGGAAACTGCGTTTTGCGACTCGCAAACAGTTTCCTACATCTGGCCCCTGGACCCTATCACGGTGGACAATACTCAAATCTCTCTATACCCTGACTACACATTAATGGTGCAGAGGCGCAGAGCCTCTTTCCAGGTAGTGAAAAAGAGGCTACGAACTGAAGGACTGAAATACGCACTACTGTTCCCGGCCTGGTTGCATGTCACATTTAATCAGAAAACACATTTTTTTGACACACCAGACTCTGCATGCGACTGGATGGATGGATGCGACCTTTCCTCACTTGGGAAACGAGGAGCGTGATGCCCTGCCCCAGAGGCAGCCCCATCAATCACGTAGGAGCAGACGTGGTAGGATGCAATCGACTTGAAAAAAATCTGGCCCAACTATGCTGCAGGTCCTGGAGGGCGGAAATGGGGCACTGTAATCAGCATATTCCTTGCAAGGAACAGACTCCTCCCCGCACGGACCTACTTCATCCATAGACAGCGCCGCGGCATCTGATTCAGAAGGCAGCTCAGCGTTGTTCCCTGCTATTACCCCGCAGTCAGCCCACGACCTCTGAAGAGGGACATAGTACTCTGTGGCTGCCCCTGTGCGCCCGGCGCTCGCTGGGTTTGTTTCTTCCTTTATATAGGGCGGGCCCGGACGGTCGAGAACTGTACTCCTCGCCATCTACCAAATAATTGGTTGGCCACAGGCGAGAACTATTAGCAGCACACCAGTTAGAACCCCAGAGCGCAGGCCCCCTTTCTTCGTAGACGCTTCCCCGTTGGTGGCAACGATAATGGTTCTATATAGCACGATGGTTTGGCAAAGCCAGTTTGAGCTTTGCCCAGTATTCAGTTTAAAAAGCAAAGTTGGAAGTAGATTTAGAACACTGACATCAACACACATATCATATATATTATACCAAGAGGGACACCCAGTAACACAGACTTCTAAAGAGACCACTACCTCAATATCTCGATATGACTGCATTACGTGAATACAATATTATCACCTGGAATGTAAGGGGAATGGGATCCGTTCAAAAGCGACATAGAATTTTAGCTCAACTAAATCGTTGGAACATACATATAGCCTATTTGCAAGAAACCCACCTCACTACCCATGAAGCGACGAAACTCCGTAAGAAGTGGCGAGGCCAACTCCCACACACAACATATTCCGTGTTCGCAAGGGGAACGGCGGTATGGATACGCGCTGGGGTACCATTTGAAATACTAGAGACCAAAAATGATGATGAAGGCCGTTATACACTGGTCAAAGGTAATCTAGATGGGAAACATATAATACTAGGAATCATATACGCCCGAATATTGCACAGGACATCTTCCTGGAGCGCTTGTCGAGGGTGCTATTGCAATGGGCTCACATCCCATGGATAATAGGCGGAGACTTTAACTCGGTACTAGATATCATAACAGACCGCACCACGCCCCCATTGTAAGGAACCAATGCACAACGACAGGCAGAGGCATTGCGTAATTGGCTACAGGGATGGTCACTGACAGATGTTTGGCGAGCTAGAAACATAGGTATAAGAGAATACTCCTTTTATTCGCATCCGCATAAAGTACATATGAGACTAGACTGGGTAGTATGCACTACTTCAATGCAGACTCAGATATCACAAACCACATATTTAGGAAAAAAATTGTCAGACCATAACCCCCTTGAGATGACGGTATTGTGGAAGCTGAGATCTACGCCGATCCCCACATGGCATGGGAAGCATTTAAAGTGGTGATAAGGGGTGTGGTGATGGGAGCGACAACTGGAGTACGTAAAGTACTAACCAAGGAATTAAAACTAATAGAAAACAAGCTACACACACTAGAAAAAGAGGCAATACTAAGACCCTCTTTGACTCAACAGCTGCAAGAAGCAAGAGCCGAACATACAGAGCTTGTGGAAAGATTACGGAAAATAGACTATATAAAATACCGTGAATGTATCCATAGCGAAGGAGACAAAGCAGGAACTCTATTGGCACGCCTGATTAAAGCTGAACCCCCCCCCCCCCCACTCCTATCCTGCAGATTATTACGCCACAACAAGATACAATAAATACACAACTGGGGATAAATAATGCTTTCCATGATTATTACACAACTTTATACTCAGCCCCTACAACTATAAATCGAGCCGAGATAGATGTCTTCCTAGCTGACATTAGGCTACCAACACTGACAGAGGAGACCAAGCTGCAATTAAGCGCACAGATAACACAAGACGAAAGAAAGGAAACAATCAAAAGCATGGCGCGAAATAAAGCACCGGGTTCAGACGGGTTACCATCTGAATTTTACTCCCTCTTCTGCTCACAACTTGCCCCACAGTTAGAAAAATTATACTATTCCTCTCTAAAACACAGAGCTCTTCCAGACACAACTAAACAGGCAATAGTCACCTCACTATTGAAACCAGGAAATGCCACAACTGATATGTCATCTTACAGACCCTTATCTCTGTTAAATACAGAATATAAAATATTAGCAAAGATACTAGCGCAACGACTGCTTAATTACATAGATAGCCTGATACACACGGACCAATGCGGATCTGTCCCGCCCCATAGCACTTCTCTGAACATCCGTCGACTGTATCATGTAATGGATGCTGCTAAGAGTCATTACCCACATGCAGGATGCCTGTCACTAGATCTCAGACAGGCATTTGACTCCCTGAGCTGGGAATATATGCTTAAAGTATTAGAGAGGTTCAACGTCCCCCACGACTACATACACTGGGTTCGATTATTATAAACCTCCCCGACAGCAAGAGCACGCACTGGTCAGAACATCTCAGATACCTACCATGTACAAAGGGGCACCAGGCAAAGATGTCCGCTATCCCCCTTACTGTTCATTATGGCGATAGAACCACTAGCCTGCTATATGCGGACGACATTATCTTATATGTGAAAGATGTGAAAGATATGAGACAGAACCTAGATGCTACAGCACAAATATTCCAAAAATGCACGCCACTATCAGGACTAGCTATAAACTTTGACAAATCAGTGGCGTTCTCCCTCACTGGCCCAGATCCGAGAAATACAATAACATTCGGCGACAAACACCTACAATTAGCCTCAGACACATTCCGATACCTCGGCATACAAATTTATCGCACCCCAATAGATCAAATGGAAGGTAATTTATTAAAAGCGATGGCTTCTCTTAGATCATAGATACAATTTAGGACATTGCTACAAATATCAGTCACAGGTAAGCTCGCCCTGGCCAAGATGGTCATGCTACCCCGCTTGCTATATTATTTTATGAATCTACCAGTGAAAATCCCAGAAATACACTTCAAAACCCTTAACTCAATGCTGGTTGACCTGATCTAGGGGAGGGGTAGACGCCGTATAGGCCTAGCCAAGCTGCAGATGCCAACAGAGAAAGGAGGCATGGGCGCACCTGACTTTAAGGCCTATTGTATGGCAGGTCAACTGCAATTGCTGGCATATTGGCTAGCCAGAAGAAATTTACAAGAAATCGAATACACCCAAGAAATGTTAGATAAAGGTCACATACATTCCCTGCTATGTCCTGGTTTCCAAGCCCTGAAGCAACTACCACTCTTATCACGAATAGCTTTGCAATACTGGAAAACAGTGCTCAAATATACAACTAAAACAATCCCATACTCCCCCAATACTCAACTTCTGGGACTACCAGTAAACACAGGTACACTGTCCCAACGACAACTACAGAAGTGGTCACAGGAAGGTGTGGATACGGTTGGGGCATTCTTCAAAGACCAGCATCTATTAGTACACACAGATTTCACACACGAACACAACTTGACTACATTGCTCTTTCTTCTACATGCCACCATACGGCATTATATTAAAAACCACTGGGCCCGAGACAGTAAGGAACCCCCTACGCATGAACTTGTAAACACTGTCTCCTCAGTAGGACATGGCAGACATTTAATAAAATGGCTGTACCGTGGGTTGAAGACCCATTTATCACCGCCCCTAGCCCGACTAAAGACTAGATGGGAGACAGATGTCGGCAAAGAACTTTCAGAGGATGATTGGGAGACAATTCTGAAATATCCTAGTCAAATACCACGTAATACTAGATTTACATTTATACAGTATGCTATTCTACACAGGGCAGCTCTCACACCGCACAAGATACACTTGCTATATCACAACGCATCACCAGGCTGCCCCAGATGTGGCACTGAGGAGGCAGACCTATTACACATGCTCTGGAGCTGCCCGGCCATTACCCAATATTGGAATAGTATAACAAATGTTTTGGGAAAAGTAACAGGCGCCCCTATGAACCTGAAGGTGGAGGCCTGCTTGCTGGGCTTGCTCACACGCCCGAAGAAGGGAAAAGCACTCCCACAGCTAACAAATCTAGCACTCATACTAGCAAAACGCTTACTAACCAAGCGCTGGAAAGCTACAGCGCCCCCACGGGTGTCACAGCGGTGTGCAGAGATGCTGTACTGGGGAAGGCAGAAAGTACAGCTCTTAAAAGAGAAGAAAGTAGAGGAATGAGAAATTACCCCTTGGCTGATGAGTGGGATGAAATATTAGAGAATTTTGTTACAATATGTAGAACAGAAGGGTTTGAAATTACTACATCGTGATGCCTATATATAAACACACAACGAACGATCTGATGTTCGTAATCCTAAAATGTTCCCCCCAGATGCTAGACACATATGCACAAACAAACACATGTAATACACTATCCCAAGATATAACCAAAAGCAGTGGTCAGAGAAAGGTACATATACTTTACCCCTCATAGTAAAGATAGATGATGTCAGATTTAGGTTAAGTTTAAGAAGTTAAGTTGTAATCAAATCAGAGTAATGGTAGAACATGATGATTAAAGGTTACATACTATGCCAGTATCATATACACCATACCGCAGCTGAGAAGCTTGTATTGTATCTAATGTTAGATCTTATATGCCTAGCCAGAAATGCTAGCTCTCAAAGCCACTTGTACAACCAACAGGGCTGGATTAATGTCTATTTTTTTCATACAAAAATGCCCATTGTACTATATGTAACGTACTGAACACCTGCCTTGCATCTCATTAGGGCAAGGTAGGTTTCCATGTCCAAAAAATGACTTTAACTCCATAAATTTTGTGCTAGGCGGGTCTAGCTTCAAAGTATAAATATGAAGTTAGTTTGGCACCGAATTAGAGTTTTAAAAAATGACGCTAATTCAGTGTAAAAAGAGTATAAATATGCCCCTCAGTCTGCAATCGTGGCGCACAGAGTAGGCTCCATCATATAGAGAATAGGTTGAGAAAATGTCTAGGATAAGAGAGTTTGAGGAGTCAGATGCCAAAAGGCAAGGGAGCTTAAAGAGATACAGGTCATCATGGTATTATTTTAACTTTTTGTAAATTTTGGGTCACTTGTGTTTCTAATGTTTAAACTTTTGGAGGGTTTGGGGGAAGGTACTTTTGCATTGCTATATTGAGCATTCGCTTGCACTTTAGCCAAGGTTCACTTTTACCCTAATTTGGGATTTGCATAAATTGCACTTTTGAGTCTATGGATATTTAGCATTAGTAGGCACTTTAGCATATGTTTACTTTCAATTATTCAGGGATATCAGCTGTAAAAGCTTTTAAAGGCACACTAGCATTTTTGTATAGTCCACATAGAATCTGCAGCGTTCTAGTATAGCTTCATTTATATTCATTCAAGGATATCGTGATTTAGAAAACAGACTAGGATCTATATATATAGGCGAATTTAAATTTATTAACCAGGTCATTTGTTTAGTCCTGACCTCTATTTCTTGATTGTTAATATGTCGTATCGACAAAGTCTGATGTGGATCATGGGGGGCCTTGGAAGGGTCCATTTTTCGATAAGCACCAGCACTTTTCTATAGTTGATTTGAATTTACAGGATTTTAGTATATGTTAACTTTTTATTCATTTCAGGATATTGCGATTTAGAACTGAGACAAGGATCTATATATATGTAGGGGTATTGAAATTCAGGGATCAGGACATTTGCTAAATTCTGACCTCTATTTCTTGATCGTTAATATGCGTATCGATAACGCTTGATGCCCATTTCGGGAGGGCTCAATTTATCGATAAGTTAAGATTTGTATTGTGTCTGTTCATTTCTGCTCAATAAAAAATAACTTTCGAAAAAAAGGGAGATTGGAAAACAATTTGCCATGCTCACTGTTCCATATTTCACAGTCATTTAAACAATATGGAATATTTTGTCTCATCAGAGCCATATTTTTGGTTTGGGCAGTCATTGATGGTTAACGAAACTACATACCTATTCAAAGTAGGTCTACATGCAGGTAGAACATTTATTGTAAAACAACATTGTAAAAAATGAGCGGGTTTTGCGGTGCAAAGTGTCATATTTACTCTTAGAACAAATGCCAAAGTTTTTTTTTCAAAGAGCAGCTGGCTTAGAGAGATAGTTTTGCTATAACTCGGCATTTCATGTCTCAAGGAATAACGTGTGCGCGAACAGAATTGCGAGTTAACATGTAAAAACCTGAAACGAGGTACCCTCCTATTACCACCGACAGGCAAACACACACACATACTCACACACATTTGTAAATTCATAATCCTCGGGAGACGAGAGAGTTGAGCCAAAGGGTGCATAAATTATTGAATAAAATTAAACTAAGTGATATTAGAACCCGTCTGCGTACAGTGGTTAGAAATTAAAGCAGTATGGTATGAAACATTATTTGGAAATGTATAGACACAAGTTATTATTCCAATTACTATATGATGGTGGTGATGATGATGAAGATAATGATGATGATTATTATTAGGGAGCTTAGAGAGTTTTTTTTCTGAAAAACAAAAAAAGTTAAAAAGTTGGATGCATTGCTGTCAAAACCGGCAGTGGTCGTCCACCAAACTTTTTCTACAATGAAGAAAGCCGCTTTGAGGGTGGCTTGATCACTGGGCCGGCGGTCCTCTCTAAATTTAGTAGGCAGGAGTCTGTCAGGGATGCAGAGGTAATAGCCTCCGCCACACTGAGGGAAGACATATATCCAGTGCTTAATTTGTAAATAAAAAGGTGCCGGTGCCCGAAGCCCTCGTTAAACACGCGGCTGCTGCAATTAAATGTGTGACCATGGACTACTCAGGCAGCGTAATCCTGGAGCCATCTCGGGCCTCTTCAATCCATATAAAGTAACTCCCTGCCCCTTCAGTTTACTCCTGCAGCTTTCTACTTTCTCTCTTTGTGACAATTTTTCGTTTTTCCCTTCCTCCGTCTTTCCCATATGTGTCTTTTGCTCTCAGCAAATGCTTGAGGCAGAAGAATAAGCCCCGGCCCTCACAATCAAGTGCCGGTGCTCAGCACCTGAAACAACAAGCACAAATTAAGCACTGCATATATCCACCGAAGCCTAAATCAGGCCTTAAGTGTTGTAAACAAACAAGTGCTGTTATTACCCAATTGGTTGGTATTGAATTTACTGACTTTTAATGTAACAGATGGCTAAATTGCCCGTACCAGAATACAAATGCATAAACCACATATTTCATCAGATTTTAGCACTTTGCAAAAACTACCTGATCCATCTTGAAAACAGCCAAAGATAGCAGAAAGTGCCCTCTGGCTTCAGAGAGATCACATCAGCACAGACGGTTACCTACTCACCATGAATTATTACTAATATATATGAGCATTAAGAATATCCGGGAATCACAGTGATAACTACCAGATGTCAGAAATACCCACTTCGGATTGTAATTCGGCCTCAGAGAAATTGTATTTACACCGGAGTAATTTCACTTATTTTGCATGACTTTTCGGGTATGAGTTTGGCTCAAACATCCTACTAGCAGAGAACAGGAACACCAAATTTAGCGAGCGCAAGCGGTTGCTGACTCCCGCCATTCTGTTACATTTTGGGGCATATTTATACTCGGTTTGCGCCGAATTTGCGTCGTTTTTTTCGACGCAAATTCGACGCAAAACTAACTCCATATTTATACTTTGGCGTTAGATGCGTCTAGCGCCAAAGTTCATGGAGTTAGCGTCATTTTTTGGCGTGAACACCTTCCTTGCGTTAATGAGATGCAAGGTAGGCGTTCCCATCTTAAAAAATGACTCCCAGGCATGTGCGTGGTATTTATACTCCCGGGCAAAAATGACGCCCGGGAGTGGGCGGGGCAAAAAAACCAGCATTTGCGCCTCTTTTTAACGCCTGGGTCAGGGCAGGCGTTAAGGGACCTGTGGGCTCAGAATGAGCCCAGAGGTGCCCTCCCCTGCCCCCAGGGACACCCCCTGCCACCCTTGCCCACCCCAGGAGGACACCCAAGGATGGAGGGACCCATCCCAGGGAAGAAAAGGTAAGTTGTGGTATGTATTTATTTAATTTTTTTTTTGTGGCATAGGGGGGCCTGATTTGTGCCCCCCTACATGCCACTATGCCCAATGACCATGCCCAGGGGAAATAAGTCACCTGGGCATGGCCATTGGGCAAGGGGGCATGACTCCTGTCTTTGCTAAGACAGGAGTCATGTTAATGGCGTCTGGGCGCCCCAAAAAAACGGCACAAATCGGGTTAAGACGATTTTTTTGCCTCAGCCTGACTTGCCCCATTTTGGGACGCCCAAACGCCATTTTTCCCTACGCCGGTGCTGCCTGGTGTACGTCGTTTTTTTTCACGCACACCTGGCAGCGGCGGTCGGCTAACGCCGGCTAACGCCATTCAATAAATACGGCGCCCGCATGGCGCTTCAGAATGACGTTCGCCGGCGCTAATTTTTTTGGCGCAAAACTGCGTTAGCGCAGTTTTGCGTCAAAAAGTATAAATATGGCCCTTAGTGTTATTTTCTTAGCACAAAATGCAGCCTGGGGATTTGGATGCAAAGGTGAATTTTGCAGTAAGAAAACAGGGCTAAACGCCACAAAAACTATGTGAGTATCCATCCTAATTGAAACCAAATGCCATAGGTGATCACAATATACCACAATCAGTATAATCCCTACGAATAGGGTGGTAATAAATGGGAAACCTATCCACATTAAGCCAGGACCTGCATCAGCACAAGTCAACAGAAAGCAATGAAGGGCCAAAATATGCCTATGGAGGCCACCTTGTACCAATTCCACCATAAAGCATTGAACGGTTATAATGTCCTATTGCCAATAAGGTGCTTCTATCACCACAGAAACATTTTTGAGGGAGTGGGTGTAGACAGATTCCAGGGTTCGGGATCACCAAATTTTGGGGCCAAAAGCCAAAATATACTATATGAAGACCAACAGGCATACTTTGACACTGACAGTTGCAGAGAGGCATACACACATGCCAACATACAGACACTGAAACATACAATGACAGCTGCGGTCAATCCAAGAACTGGACCCAAGAGCACATTTTCGAAAGTGTTCAGAAATCAGAACCGCAGATGCAGTTATTAGAAATGGGGTCTCTATTTGGCAGTGGTTTGCACCCTGTTCAAGTAGGGAACCTCACCCGAGTCAGGCTAAGGGAGTTACACAGCTAAGATAATGCCTGCTCACCCCTTAGTAGCGTGGCACAAGCAGTCTGGCTTATCTCAGAGGCAAAGTGTAAAGTAGTTGTACACACACACACACACACACCCACCCACACACAGTAACACACACACAGTAACACAAATGAAAACACAATAAAATGACTCTACACCTGTTTAGACAAGTAGCCAATATTAATCTGAGTATAACAAGACCAAAACGACAAAAATCTAACATACACAAGTCAAAATATCTCTTTTTAAAAGGTTAAACAAGTCTTAATCCACAGGAATCAATGCATATATCTCTTTAGCACAAAGTACTTGACATGCGTCAAAAACAAAGATGATGCGGGCCACAGGAGAGGTGAGGCGCCGGAAAAACAAAGTGATGCGTCAGTTCCTTACTGCATAGGGAAGGTGATGCATTGATTTTTTCCTCACAGATGAGACGGTGCGCCAGTTACTTACTGGCAGGGGAAGTGATGCATCAATTCTTTCCTGGCAAGAAAGACGATGCGTCAATTTCTGGAAACGTGGCCTTGGTTCCTTACTGTGGTGTGGGGTAAATGAAAAATTGGCACCCAGGGATGATGCATGGAAAATCCAGAAGCGCTGTGTTGATGGGACCGCAGTTAAACAGGCAGAGTATCAATTCTGCAGCCATGAGACGTGCGTTGATTCTTCTTCCATGGGGCGCTAAAGCATGGATTTTCTCCTCCTTATCACCAGCTTGCACTTCCAAGAGGGACGGGAGTTGGCACCACTTGGCAAGTTAGGACTCTCAGCAGAAGAGCCCTGGCACTGGCAGATGAAGTCTTTGATGTCCCCAAAACTACGTAACAAAAGGCAAGCTCAGTCCAAGCTCTTGGAGAACCCTAGGAAGCAGGATGTAGAAAGCCAAGTCCAGTCCTTTCACTCCCAGGGTAGAAGCAGCAATCAACAGTCCAGCATAAGAAAGCAACAGGCAGAATAGCAGTCCCTCCTACAGAATCCAGCTCTTCTTCCTGTCAGAATTTCCTTCCCATATAACCATTTCTGTCTTTGAAGTAGGCAAAACCTTAAAAAAAAAATCTTTGTAGTGCACAAGACCCTGCCTTCTTCTGCCCTGGCCCCAGCCACACTCCAGGGGCTGGAGACTGCTTTGTGTGAGGATAGGCAGAGTCCTATTCAGGTGCAACTGTCAGCTCCTCCCACCATTCTAGCTCAGGAAGACCCATCTGTAGGAGGCAGGCCTGATTTGTAGTGGGTACCTTTGGTACTTACACCTTATACCAGGTCCAGTTATCCCTTATTAGTGAAATGTAGTAGTGTTCTAGCAGCTTAGGTTGATGGAGGCAGCTATAGCAGACCAGCTTAGGCTGAACTAGGTGACATGCAATACCACTTACAGATACACAGTACTCATACACAAGTAAAGACAATACTCAGTTTTACCAAAAATAAAGGTATTTATTTGGGTGACACAGTACCAAAGATATCTTAGAGGTAATACTCCTTCTGGAAGTAAGTATTATACACAATATATACACTAGACACCAAAATTAGACAAGCAAATAGTCATAGAACAATGCAAACAATAGGTAATGCTATAGAATACAATGGGAGAAAATGGGTCTAGGGGCACACAAACAATATACTAAGAAAGTGGAATGTGAATCACAAATTCCCCCTTAGACAAGTGTAATGTGTGCAGAATCGCTGGGAGAGTAAGAATACAGTAAAGGTAAGTAAATTACCCCACCCCAGAGCCCAGAAAAGCAGGAGTAAAGTACTGCAAGTTTCCTTAGGACACACTACAACTCATGATTGGGATTTGAAGCAACCAACCAAGTCTGCAAAGAGCAACTGCTGGATTCCTGGACCTGAAGACCTGCAAAGGAAGGGGGCCAAGTCCAGAAGTAGAAAGGAGTTGCAGGAAGGACAGGAGCCCCTGCCAACCCAGAAGTGGGTGCAAAAGAAGAGTCCCCAGTTAGACAAAGACTGCAGAAATGCACCCTAGGAAGATGCCAGCGGGTTCCTACATGATGCAAAGGATGTCCCATGACGTGAAGATCATTGCAGATGAGATTTCGTGTTGGATGTCGTCAACAAGCCTTGGCTACCACAAAAGTGTGCTTTTTGTCAAAATGGCACTGGATGGGCCCAGGAGGGACCTGGGGTCCTCAACTCTGTGTGAAGAGGAAGAGGGGGGTCTCAACACTTTAGAGAGCCCTAAGGGTGCCAGCCAGCATCCCCAGGAGCCGCAGGACCCAGGAACAAAGGAGGTGCAAAACACAGTTGATGCAGCACAACAAAAGAAGGTCCCACGCCGCTGGAGAACAACTCAGCAAGTTCAGCGTCACAGGATGGAGAGCTGGGGACCTTGGCCAGACTGTGCATGAAGGAATTTTGCACAGAGTGCACAGAGGCCTCAGGAGGTGAAGAAGACACAGTAAAAGGGGTACAGTCGCTCTCGGGGAATGCAAGGTCTTACCTCCTCCAATGGTGCATCAGCAGGACCTCAGGGCAGTCTATGTTGATGATGTCCACCCTCTGTGTCCTTAGGAGCATGCTCGTCACTGTGAGAGGAGTCCCAGGGTACTGGTCGTTGTCTTGGAAGGTGCCTGCTTGGAGCAGGGGAGTAACTCCGTCACTCCACCGGAGATTTCTTTGGCCCTTCTGGTGCAGGATGAAGAAAGGGAGTCCCAGAGCGTGCACACCATGGAAACTGTTGCAGTTGCTGACTTGGAGCTGAGGTTGCTGATGAATAATGACTCTTGTAGACACTTTTTTGCAGTTACAGCATTTCTTGGAGCAGGGTGCGGTTGATCTGAGGTCAGAGGATTCTGAAGTTGTTGGAGAGGATTTCTGAAGGAAACTTGCAGGCTGAAACTGAAGAGAACCCACAGGAGAGACTCTAAATAGCCCTGAGAGGGAGATTGGCTACCTTATCAAGTATGAACCTATCAGGAGGGGTCTCTGACATCACCTGCTGTCATTGGTCATTCAGAGCCCTCCAGAGTGCTCCCACACCTTGCAAAGCAAGATGGCTAAAGTCTGGGACACACTGGAAGAGCTCTGGGCACCACCCCTGGGGTGGTGATGGACAGGGGAGTGGTCACTCCCCTTTCCTTTGTCCAGTTTCACGCCAGAGCAGGGGAGAAGGAGTCCCTGAACTGGTGTAGACTGGTTTATGCAAGGAGGGCACCAACTGTGTCCTTCAAAGCATTCCCAGAGGCTGGGGGATGCTACCCCTCCCCAGCCTGTAACACCTATTTCCAAAGGAAGAGGGTGTAACACGCTGCTCCCAGAGGAAATGCTTTGTTCTGCCTTCCTGGGACTGGTCTGCCCAGACCCCAGGAGTACTGAACCCTGTCTGTGAGGTGGCAGCAGCTGTAGCTGCAGCGCAAGCCTCAGAGAGCTGGCTTGGCAGTACCTGGGGTCCATGGTGGAGCCCCAGGATGCATGGAATTTGCTCCTCAATACCAAATTTGGAATAGGGGAACAATTCCATGATCTTAGACATGTTACATGGTCATATTCAGAGTTACCATTGTGAAGCTACATATAGGTGTTGACCTATATGTAGTGCACGCATGTCTGCCGTCCCCACACTTACAAAGTCTGGGGAAATGACCTTGAACTATGTGGGGGCACCTTTGCTAGTGCAAAGGTGCCCTTTGCTAGGCAAGGGTGCCCTCACACCTAGTAACTTTGCACCTAACCTTCAGCAAGTGAAGGTTAGACATATAGGTGACTTATAAGTTACTCAAGTGCAGTGAAAATGGCTGTGTACTTTTTCACACAAGCTGCAGTGGCAGTCCTGTGTAAGGGTTTGTCTGAGCTCCCTATGGGTGGCAAAATAAATGCTGTAGCCCATCTGGATCTCCTGGAACCCCAAATCCCTGGGTACCAGGTTACCATATACTAGGGACTTATAAGAGGGGTCTAGTGTGCCAACTGAAATTGGTAACGTGAGTTCATAGGCCTAGATTGACAAATTCAAAAGCAGAGAGACCATAAGCACTGAGGTTCTGATTAACAGAGCCTCAGTGACACAATTAGGCATTACACAGGCATACACATTAGGCCATAAACTATGAGCACTGGGGTCCTGACCTGCAGGATCCCAGTGAGACAGGCAAAAACATAATGACATACAGGTAAAAATGTGGGTAACATGCCAAGGAAGATGGTACTTTCCTACACCATCAGCCTGGTGATGTACCCTCAGAATATGCAGTACACACATCCACTCCCTTTGTGTGACTCTTTAGAGTGAATGCCCAAACAGCCCAAATGTCATCCTGACCCAGACATGGATTCCACAGACAGGCAGAGGCACAGAATAGTCAACCAAGAAAATACCCACTTTCTAAAAGTGGCATTTTCTAACTTATATTTCAAAAACCAACTTCACAAGAAATATGCATTTTTAAATTGTAAGTTCAGAGACCCTCAACTCTAAATCTCTATATGCTCCCAAAGGGAAATTACACTTAGAAGATATTTTAAGCCATGTTACCCTATGGGAGAGACAGGCCCTGCAATAGTGAAAACTGAAATTAGCAGTATTTCACTATCAGGACATGAAAAACACATCATTACATATCCTAACTTTTAATTTACCATGGGGCTACAATGGGCCTACCTTACGGGGGACTCATATGTATTAAAAGGGAAGGTTTGGACCTGGCAAGTGGGTGTACTTGCCCGGTCGAAACAACAGTTTAAAACTGCACTCACCAACACTGCTTTTGCAGGTCTGAGCCATATTTACATGGCTACTTGTGTGGGTGGCAGAATTAGTGCTCCAGGCCCACCACTGGCATTTGATTTACAGGACCTAGACATACACTGTGCACCGTACTAGGGACTTAATAATAAGTCAGATATGCCAATCATGGAGAGACCAATCACCAATACATTTTAGACAGAGAGCATATGCACTTTTGCAGGGGTTAGCAGTGGTAAAGTGCCCATAGTCTTTAAGCCAACAAAAAACAGCCTAAAGCCAGGGTAGACTAACTAATACCTTGATGGACTTTCCTGCTAAGGGCGATAGAACATCGACCCTGGCCTGCAACAGCAGGGGTGCATTCCAGTTCGATGCCTTTCTAAACCCAGTTGGATCCCTCTGTCCATAATCTCAAGGCCCACTAAGCTAACCCTTCAATCAATCAATCAGGTATTTTTAAAGCGTGGCTTATCACCCAGAGGATCTCAAAGCACTGTGGGGAAGGGTCCAGATCAGTCGAAAGACCAGGTCTTGAGGTCCTTTCGGAATTGGATCAGCAAGGGGGATTGCCTGAGGTATAGAGGCAGTGTGTTCCAGGTCTGCGCAGCAAGGTAGGAGAAGGATCTTCCTCCAGCTGAGTTCTTATGGATCCTTTGGGTGAAGGCAAGGGCTAGCTGGGCAGAGTGGAGCTGTCTGGTGGGAGTGTAGAAGGAGAGGCAGTGGTTGAGGTAGACGGGTCTGATGTTGTGTAGGGCCTTTTATGAGTGTGTGAGGAGCTTGAAAGTGAGTCTTTTGTTTAAACAGTGGAGGTCTCTCAGGTGTGCAGTGATGTGGTTGTGGCTGGGAATGTCCAGGATGAGTCTAGCCACGTCATTCTGGATTTTCTGGAGTCTTGTTTGGAGTTTATGAGTGATGCCAACATAGAGTGCATTGCCGTAGTCAAGCTTGCTGCTGACGAGTGCCTGGTTGACTGTTCTTCTTGCATTGATGGGGATCCATTTGAAGATCTTTCACTGCAGGTGAAGCAAGTGGAAGCGCGATGATGAGAAGGCATTGACTTGGTGGGCCATTGAGAGTTGTGGATGATGCTGAGGTTGCGTGCAGGGTCTGTGGGTGAGGATTGGGCCCTGATAGCTGTGGTGTGGGCTATTGGTCTTGTTGGAGTTGAGCTTGAGACAGTTTCATCCAGGCGGTGACTGCCTTCATTCCATTATAGAAGTTGTTCTTGGCTGTTGGTGGTCCGTCGGTGAGGTAGAGAATCAACTGGATGTTGTCAGCATAGGAGACGATGTTGAGACCATGGTGTCTGAATATATATCAGCGAGTGGGATCACGTAGATATTGAATAGGGTGGTCTAAGGGAGGAGCCCATAGGGACACCACAGCTGGTCTCTGTCAGTTTCTATGTGAATGGTGGGAGCCTGACTCTCTGGGTTCAGCCAGTGAGGAGAAGGATTCCTTGGGGAATCCTTCTCCTAATCTGTGAACCCCATCTGTGCAGCACCTAACCTTACTTTGCTCACAGATGTATCCCAGTAGGCAGACAGTACCACCATGACCAACGTAGTGGTGTGCCCCATTTCACCTTTGGGTTGTGACTCCTGTCCCCACTCCAAGGACAACTGTTTCCACAAGGACAGCAACCCACAGTGGTCACTGACAACTGTAAGTGATGAGAGCCAGGTTCCAGCCCTTCCAGGCCTTTCAAACTTCTGTGGTTTCTGAGAGTAGGGGAACAGTAGCCCTAGGTGACTGGCGCAACTTCGTCAACTCTCCCACTAGTTCAGGGGTGGTATCCTGAGACTGGTCCTCCTGCCCTACCCTTAGGCTGAGCATGTGCTTGGCAAACCAGGACTTCTGGGGGTGGACAACAACACCCCCAAAGAGAAACATATTGCCCATGTGTTGTGTGAGAGTCTGCCTGGTGCAGTTCTCCCAACCCCTGTCCATTTGACAGATCATCAAGCCCCACATACCAAAGGTGGCATCACCAGGGTCATTCCTGGGGTGCTCTGACCTCAGAGCTGGCAACCCCTAACCCACTGGTTCTCCCTCTGGAGACTCTCTCTCCCTCTTACCCCTCCATCTGGACTTCTGCACCCTCCGCTCCGCAGTGGTACTGCCAGCAGCCAGAACTGATGGGACAGTTGCAACAGCCGCTCCCCCCAATTTCTTCTGACGCTATGGGATTTCCATCAGTGGATGGTCTCCAAGTACGGACGAGGTCCCCCTGCCTGTGCCTTTTCTGAGAGCAATACAGGCACTGGGGCTGGAGATAGGGCTCCAGGGGCCTCTGCCCGCTCCCACCATAATCCTACTCTTGGAAAGGACATGGGACACTTCTCGCCCCATGCCTACACTGGGACCTGTCTGGGATACTGCAACCCTTCCCCTCACTCTGATAGGGAAAACCCGAGCCACTCCCCATAGGGTTACTATCCAATGCCTCTTCAGACCTTCTGGCACACACCCAGTGGGCTGCCTTCAGTGCAAGTTCTCTGAGGTCAGAGAACTCACACTCCATCGTAGCTCTGGAAAACCAAGACTGAACATATGTTCTCCAGCAATCAAATTGTACAGCCCCTTGTGTGTCTTCACAATACTACTCAACTATCCAGTGCCTTGAAGAAGTACCCCACATCATCCCCCATCTGAGTAGATAGTGTCTGACTGTCGCTGAAACTCAACCTTTCCTCCCCTGGGGTGACTCCATACTCCTATGCCAGGGCTTCCTCCATGGGGTACACCTCTCCCTGTCACTCCCTTCTAGAGCAGTACAGTGTCTTGCCCACCACCAGCAATATGACTCTCTGTTCTAGTCCCAGAATCCTCCTCAGGAACCCTGGGCACTTCTAGAGTTGCCTCATATGCCTGAGCCTACTGGTGTATGTCATCGCCCTCCTTATAAACCAAAGGCAGTATTTGCAAAAAATGAAGCACCGCTGAAACAGCGCTGCGTTGTGTCAAAATGTTTAAAACCACGTAACAACAGATCCTAACGCCAAGCTTGCGCCGTATTTACAAAACGGTGCAACATGGTGTTAGTATCGGGCCAGCTGCAAAAAAAATGACGCTAGCCTGTGCGTCGCATCATAAATCAAAATGACGCTAGTGCTGTAAAAAGGATGTTAGCCTGATTAGCGGCACATAATCTGATGCTAGCCAGCCTAGTGTCAAAGAAACAGACGCAAAACGCCACTTTGGAAAAAACAAACAGGAGACTCTGCAGAAGCAGAAATAAAGACCCCTGAAGACCAGAGACCCCAAGACAACCACAACAACCCCCACCCAGCCAGGATGTCCAGATAGACTCCCAGGAGAAGGGGAAGAGGAAGTGTAGGTTCAATGAGGAGGAGAACAACATCTTGAATCAGTGAGTTGATGCAGCATCAACAACAGCTATATGTCACCTTTAAATTGCCATTAGGGAAGAAAGAGACATATGGCAGTCCTTAGTGGACAAACTCAACAGTGTGCCAGAGGTGAAGAGGACAGTCATCAACTGTAAGAAACCCAGAACAAATGAGATACTGGCCACCAACCACAAGGGAGCATTGAAGACTAGAGGTGGAAGTCCAGCACTCCAGGAAGAGATAGATGACTTGTGGAAGGTGACAGCTGTCATCCCTGAGGAGTTAGTGACTGAAGACCAAGGACACAACAGTGCAGCATATGACAATCTACAACAACCACAGTTTGAGTCACAGTGGGGGGCATTGTGGTTACCATGCAAGGTCAAAATGGGGAGGCAGCCACGCCCAAGCGCAGAAATGCATTGTCTTCAGGCAATAGTGTATTATGCTGGTGTATTTATGGTTAAACAGCGTAGAAATGTTATTGCACTAACCTCACACAATTAGCACAGCCCAGGCCAGAACAATCACCTCACTTTCTTCATTGTTTGAAGTTCAGCATCATTACACATTTATTTCACTTTTGGCCCATTTACAAGGCCCTAGTGAACACTGTGACACCAGAGTGACAATTTTTGTTGACACTCCAGTGGCGCAGTGTGCCAGCCCAAATTTACAAGGCCACATAAAGCCACCTTGCATTGCTTTTCATGGGCTTATACATATGGACACTTATTATGCATAACACTGCAAGAACGGGGCATTCCATGGGTATTGCTTGGGGTTTTCCCAAGCATTACAGGCCTGGGAATGGATCACATTCTCACACCACCCCAGAGGTGGTACAAAAATGATTTAATGGAGAGAAATATCTTTATTTCTCCCCGTTGTTCCTCTCTCTATGTGTGATGCAGAATGCAGTGCACATATAAAGAGGAAAACACCTCTTGGGATTGGTTTTGTGCAGGAAGGTGTTCCTTCCTGCACAAAAACAATCATCCTCGCAATACCATGGTGCAAGGGTGCCTGCATTGGCACTAGGCAGCAATTTTACATCAGAGCAGGAGGAGAGGAAATAAATGTGCCATATCTTGTAGACACTGTGAATTTCTGCCTTTTGCTAGTGGTGCAGGGATGTGTGAGGAAATGCCACTGTGCAGTGCAGCCAGTCAACTTGCTGTACTGCGCTGTGTCATGTAAATGCAGGGACGTGTTGTATGCACTGAAATTCAAGGCTTCCCTCTACTTTCCTCAGTGATGGCACACAAAATGCTGCCTAGCTCCAATGGTTGTATCACAGGAAAAACAACTCATCTGAGAGGGGTCGGGTGAGGGCGATGGGATACATATACACACAGGGGCATTGTAAGAGACATGTCTATTTTACCCTACATGAAGATGTATTGCACCCATCTGATGTGGCAGGCAGGGGGGTGTACACAGGTGTCAGCTGCATGGTAGGGACCGCAGGAAATCATCACAAATTAGCAATAGGAGGGTGAGTGATGTGAAAAATGTACAACACTGGACCATGTGTGTACAAACTAATGTCTGTGTGGGCAGGGTGGGACACTGCTACTGCTCCGCATGATATGTGCTGACTCGTCACAGCAAATTTATATTTGATTTGAACAGGGCGTATGTACATACTGGGGAGGCAGAAATGAACATGTGTACTGCATGGTACCTACACATAGAAGCATGAGCCACTGGGTCTGACTGCGCAACGATTGTGGCACCCCTGGGAAGGGGCCACATCCTACATGTCATGTGAACCAGGGGAAGCATTTGGCACATGCCAGGAAGGAGTATGATGCAACAATCTCATGGTGTCACATGTACAAACAGGTATTTGACAAAGGGATAGCAAGAAACACTTAAGCACCACAAATCATAGTATCCATGGGTGGGCCCACTGCTGTGGAATTCAGATGTAGGGACTTGCCACCAATCACAACACCACTACAAAGTGGGTTGAGGCCCCAACAACTGCTGCCTATAACAAAAGAACATGTAGTCCATCTGGATAGGGACTAGGGGTGGGCGAAGAATTCCCCTCAGCAGGTGGAGTTTGCGAAGTTTTCCCCACTCCGCACTGTGTGGAGTGCAGAGTTCCAAAAAACTCAGTGAAGTGCCGCAGAGCGGAGTTTTTCCTCTCGCTCAACAACGAGCGAGATTTCTGAACCCTAGTGGTTGCGGTGTGCCCTGACAGCTCGTGGTTAGAAAGCAGCTGCTCGCTTCGAGGAAGCTTCTGCTTCAGTAGAAAATCTACTCAAGCGGCAAAAAGTAGTTAGAGCCCTCTGGCACTCTGCGTGATGCAGTTCGCACTGGTTTTACAATGCAGGAGACACCCCCACCCTGAAAATCAGTGCGAACAGAGCAGCTTAGCCAAACTCTGCCGCCAACGGAACTCTGAGTAGGGCTGCAGAGTTTTTTCGGCACTCTGCCAAGGCCTAATATGGACACGCATGATCAACCTGCTGTAGGCATTTGACAAGGAATGCATGATATGAATAGGATCACTGTGTGTCACTTACCTGCGTTCCAGGACTCAAAATTGGGTGATCTGAGGTGGTCTGAACACATATAATGGCGTGGGCCTGAGTCATATGAGGTGTGACACTCTGCAAATAAACAACTCACTTCAGGAGTTTATGTGGGGAATGTAAGTTAACTAAACTACACAGTAGGATAGAGCCCGTACCATCAGAGAAAGCACACAGTGCCTGTGAGAATAAACCATTTGCAATGTAAATCTTGAAAAAATTTGCATCAGTACCCATGTCCAACAGGGGTACGACACCTCACAACTCAGGGACTCATGTGTGAGAAAATAATGCAATGTGGTGCTGCAAGCCAGCTTTCTGTGCTGCACTGCATCATTTCAAAAGTGCAGAGATGCGTTGTATTTACCAAAATGCAACACATGCCTGTACTTTCCTCCATGATGGTGTATTCGCTGCTTCCTAGCACCAACACAGGCACCCTTATACCATGGTGTAGAGGTGCCTGCATTGCAGGGATGATTGTTTATGTACTGAAAGGGACACTTATTAAGCCTGAATCATCAGGAATGTCGTCTTCCACTTTCTATGTATGCTGCAGAATGCAGTAAACATTGAAACTGGAACAAATGGGAATTAAAATTGTCAATTCTCTCCATTGCACCACTTCAATGCCACCCCTGAGCTTGTGTAGGAATCTGACGCATTTCTATATATCTAAATTTGGGAATGTGTCACATTCCTTTGGATTCCGTGGGTGTTGCAGGGGAAACCCATAGCAACACATATGGAACTCACTGTGTATGCAGCATAATGCGTGAAAGGGGTACACAATTGCACGGCCATAACAAGCTACACAAGTTGGCATGGTGTGGTCTGGTAGATTAGTGGCCTGCACACTGTGCCACTGGAGCATGAAATTCAATGAAACTCCGGTTGCATAGTATGATGCTAGGGCCTTTAAAATTATGCTTTTAAAGTGCTCCCTTGAAAAACATTGATTGTAAACTTGGTCTCTCATGTCAACACCTAGCAGAGGTCAAAATTATCTTACCTTAATTTCTTTGGGGAGTATGGCCCCAGACCTCCTAGCCAGCTGCCTGTCCTAGACATCTCCAATGATGCAGAGGACCAGCTGCACATCATTAATCTGGAGACACTCCAGCAAATCATGGGTGCCATACAGACACCATCTCCGGTCTCATGGAGGCTAGAGAGCTTTGCAGGGCCTCCACATGGGCCACGAAACAGCCAACTTTCACCACTTGCCAGCTCAACCATGGCCCTGAACTCCCAGGACTCAGCACTTACATTCCAAAAAACTGTGATAGGAGTCCAACTGGAGCTGGCAGATACGGTTCAGGTGGGGATGTATTTTGTGGGGGGGCACCCTAGAGGCAGTCTATAGGAGCCTCAGTCAAATAAGGACAACTCATTTTCCATATGAGGCACCTACTCTCCACTCTG
This sequence comes from Pleurodeles waltl, assembly GCF_031143425.1. Lineage (NCBI taxonomy): Eukaryota > Metazoa > Chordata > Amphibia > Caudata > Salamandridae > Pleurodeles > Pleurodeles waltl. The sequence continues at coordinate 254,066,881 of NC_090443.1, read as the reverse complement.
TGGCCTCCAGCAGTCCCTGGGCCTGAGGCACGAGCAAATTCCCAGCCCAAGTGACACCCTCATTGCCACCTTGGGTGCCCTTCATTGTGACGTTGCTGTAGTGGTGCAGATCCTGCAGCTCCTCCTTGCTGCTATGCTGCCTCAATCAATCAGTCAGTGATTTCTAAAGTGTGGCTAATCACTCGTAGGGTATCATGGCGCTGTTTGCAGGCGTATTGCTCAATCGAAGATCCAGGTCTTGAGGTCCATCCTGAACAGTGATGCTGTCTGCCTGAGTTTGAGAGCTAGCTTGTTCCATGTCCAGGCTGCGAGGTAGGAGAAGGATCTTCCTCCTGCTGTGCTTTTCCAGATTTGGGAATGGCTGTGAGACTGAGCTAGGAAGAACAGATGTACCTGTTGGGTACGTAGGAGGTGAGGTGATGGTTGAGGTACGCCAGTACTATGTTGTGTAGTGCCTTGTAGATGTGTATCAGGAGTTTGTATGTGATGCGCTTGTTAACTGGGAGCCAGTGTGGGTCTCTGATGTGGGAAGAGATGTGGCTGTTTCAGGGGATTTCTAGGATGAGTCTGGCTGCTGATATGTGGATTCTTTGTAGTCTTGATTGCAGTTTCTTGATGATACTGGCACGGAGTGCATCGTCGTAGTCCAGTTTGCTAGTGACAAGTGCGTCGGTGATTGTCTTCCTCGTGTCGGAGGGGATCCACTTGAAAATCTTTCGAAGGAGTCAGAGGGTGAGGAAGCATGACGATGAGATGGCGTTGACTTGGTGGGGCATTGATAGAGAGGAGTACAAAATGATGCCCAGACTGATTGTGTGGTTCGTGGGTGCAGGGGCATTTCTTGTGCGGTGGGCCATCAGGAGTCGTTCCAGGTGGAAGTGGTGAATCCGATTGAGAGGATCTCCATCTTGTCCAAGTTGAGTTTAAGGCATCTGGCTTCCATCCAGTCAGTCACTGCCCTCATCCCGTAGTGGAAATTTCTCTTAGCTTTTGCAGGGTCATCGGACTGGGAGAGGGTCAGTTGGGTATTGTCAGCATGATAGACTATGTTTAGCCCGTGTTGTTTGATGATCTTGGCTAGCGGGCCATGTAGATGTTGAAAAGCGTTGGGTTGAGTGATGATCCTTGGGGCACTCCACAGTATGTGTCTTTGGTTTCTGACGTGAACGGCGGTAGTCTGACACTCTGGGGGTCATTCTGACCCTGGCGGCCGGTGGCCGCCAGGGCCACCGACCACGGGAGCACCGCCAACAGGCTGGCGGTGCTCCCACGAGCATTCTGACCGCGGCGGTTCAGCCGCGGTCAGAAGCGGAAAGTCGGTGGTCTCCCGCCGACTTTCCGCTGCTCGGGGGAATCCTCCATGGCGGCGGAGCAGGCTCCGCCGCCATGGGGATTCTGACACCCCCTACCGCCATCCTGTTCCTGGCGGGTCTCCCGCAGGAACAGGATAGCGGTAGGGGGTGCCGCGGGGCCCCTGGGGGCCCCTGCAGGTCCCATGCCAATGGCATGGGCACTGCAGGGGCCCCCGTAAGAGGGCCCCACTGTGTATTTCAGTGTCTGCAATGCAGACACTGAAATACGCGACGGGTGCAAACTGCACCCGTCGCACATACCCACTCCGCCGGCTCCATTTGGAGCCGGCTTCCTCGTGGGTTGGGGTTTCCCGCTGGGCTGGCGGGCGGCCTCCTGGCGGTCGCCCGCCAGCCCAGCGGGAAAGCCTGAATGGCCCCCGCGGTCTTTCGACCGCGGAGCGGCCATATGGCGGTTCCCGCGAGGCGGGCGGCTACCGCCGCCCGCCTCAATGAGAATCACCCCCTCTTCTGTGTTCTTCTGGTGAGGAAGGACCTGAACCATTCCTGTGCTTTATCTCAGAAGCCAGCGTCGTGTAGTATGGTGCAGAGGGTGGAGTGGGAGATGGTGTCAAACACAGCAGAGAGATTGAGGAGGATGAGTGTAGCCATGCCTCTGTGGTCTAGTATGGTGTGTATGTCGTAGGTGGCTGCTAGGAGTGCTGTTTCAGTGCAATGCTTGCTTCTGAATCCAGATTGGGATTGGTCTAGGATTTGATGTGTCTCGAGAAATTCGGTGAGTTGCTCACTGACTACCTTTTCTATTACTTTGGCTGGGAAATGGAACAGCGGGTTGATCTTGGTGTCCTTCCATCAGGTGGGAAAGTGGCGGTCTCAAAAGATCGGTTGATAGTTCGGTAAAGCTCAGGTGCTATGGTGGTGCTGGTCGGCTAAGAATTCATGAGGGCATGGATCCAAGGGTACTCCTGTGTACATGGAGTTCATGAGTCTTTGGGTGTCCTCTTTGGTGATAGGGGTTCAGGAGTTCAGGATTTGGTGTGGTGTTATGTCCGTGGTGCTGTTTGTGGGTGGTGCAGATGGGTTTTGGTTCATGTGGCCTTCGTAAATGTCCTGGATTCTCCAGTGGAAAAAGGTGGAGATGTCATCGCAGAGGTTTTGGGAGAGAAGGATGGATGAATGTGTCTGTCCCGGGGTTCATGATCTCTTTGACGATGGCGAAGAGCTCTTCGCTGCTGTGACCGCTGGTGCTGAGACGTTCTTCAATGTTGTTGTTTTTTGGCTGCTCTAATGTTCTGGTGGTGCGTGATGACAGCGTTTTTGTAGGTTGTGCGGTCTTCGGATGATTTGCTGTTCCTCCATTTCTGTTCCAGTCATCTGCAAGAGCATTTGGATTCTTGTAGGTCTGTCGCAAACCATTTAGGTGTTCTGCTATGTCAGTTTCCTGCTGGTTTCCTTAGGGGTGCTGTGTTGCTGGCGTATTCTGATAACCAGCAGTGTCGATTGCATGCAGCTTCAATAACGTCTGCTGCGTCTGGAGGGGGGAGTGGTTGAGAGCGTTGGTGAGTTGTGCTCCTGTAACTTTGCCCCAGCGTCTGCCAAGGTGGTGGGGGCATAGTGGCATGCAATGTTCTTTGTGAAGGTAAAGTGGACGCACCTGTGGTCGGTCAACTGGTGTTCGGAGGTGTGAGAGATGGTGATGTTGTTCCCTGATGAGAAGACAGCATCTAGGATGTGTCTGGCTCTGTGGGTGGGGCTGTTGACAAGTTGTTTGAGACTGAGACCCATATTTATATTTATACTTTTAAATGCAAAACTGCGTTAAAAAGCAAGCTTAGCGCCATTATTTAAGTCCCCTATCCCTGTGGTAGTTTTTAGCAGGGGTATAAATATGGCGCTAAGACCATCTCACTGACGCAAGGCAGGTTTTCACATCCAGAAATTGACGTAAACTCCATAACATTGGCACTAGACGTGTCTAGCGCCAAAGTATAAATATGGAGTTAGGTTTGTGCTGAAATAGCCTAAACAAAAAACTGAGTATAAATATGGGCCTGAGTGTTGCAAGGTTTAAGATGTTTATGGTGTTGGGTTCATCATGGATATCAAGTTGGAAGTTGAGGTCGCCAAGTAGGATGTAGTCGGAGGAGTTGAGCACTTGGGGGGTGTTGAGGTCAGCATTGTCTTTGCAGATTTGGGGTCAGGGTCTGGGTGGCCTGTAGATGAGTGTGCCACTTAGGGAGGAGTTGGGGTTGGTCTGAACCTGGAAGTGTAGGTGTTCATGTGTTGGCTGAGACTGTGACTCATTGGTGGTTGTCAGGTGGAGGGTGTCCTTGTAGAGTATGGCAATGCCTCCTCCAGGCCAACTGGCTCTGTCCTTGTGGATGATTTTGTAGTTGTTTGGGATGGCCGTGGCAATGTCCATGGCCGAGGTGGGGGTGATCCAGGTCTCCATGAAGAAGGTGATGTCTGGGGCTGGTGAGGAGGTCCCAGACTTCTACTGCATGCTTGATGAGGGAGCATGAGTTGAGGAGTATACACTTGAAGTGGTCGTCCGTGCTTGGTGCGGGATTATGTGGTCCTTGGAAGGTGTGGGAGCATGCAAGGCATGGTCCCTTTCTCCTTTGCTCTGAGCTTAAGATCATGCCAGTGTCAAAACACCTGGCACTATCCTCAATTGGAATTTCCCACAGTTGACCTCTCACACATGTGGACTGTCATTCTGGCCAATCTTCCCTAATGGCAATGTGGTCCTCCTCCTCACTAAAGCACTCCTCTCCTACACATGTCCCATGACATGTTCACCCCCATGGACTCTATCTGCACATCCAATGGCTAAATACATATGTTGGGGTTGTTGTCTCATGGAATGTACATCAGTACTGCACAAAAATTACCACAAGTAAATAAAATCACTCCCTACAACCTCGGTGTTATATGTGTGTCTGGAGCAGTAAAAACATGAACATGTTGTATTGTGTAAAGCAAATACACTGACTGCTTACCAAAAGGATATGTGTGGATTGCAGTTTGAGACAAAGCCACACAGACTGAGTGAACGTTCTTGATGAATATGATATGTACGTTGATGAAGAACAGTTGTTAAGGGTCCTAAGCATGTAATATTACAGGTATCATGCAGTCATTTTGATAGCTGATGTAACTCACACCACAAGTGGCTGGTCTAAGCGAGGACAGTAGCAAAAATCTCACATTGATCTGACAACCTAATGATGCTAGTTTAATTCTGTGAGGGGCAGTCATAATTGTGTGAGTGACAAATCCATGATTTAGGGTGAGTGCAATGAAAACAACATTCCACAAATGCATGTCCTATGACTTACCAACCCACAGCAAATGCACATGAATACCTGTTATGGGATGTTTATCAATTCACATCCAGATTGTCACTCAAATTGCTAAATGATGTTTGTAGATAGCTGATGGGAACCCAATGCCAACTTGGAACGTACTTGCCCATAAGGCATATACCTTGTCAGACGTTTCCAAATACTGCATACAAAGCCAAATGCATTTACAGAACATAACCTGTGCAGACATGCTAAATCCTAGACAGTAAATCATGATGGAGACCATAATGTATGGAACAACAAAGGTTTTATAAAACTATTGATCTTACACTAAAAACTACATCAACTACCTAACCTAACTATCCTCACCTATCCTCACCTATCCTACACTACCTTAAAGTACGTTATAACTACAACTAACCTAACTTATCTTAACTTATCCTATACAGTTAACACCGCCGGATAAACATTGTTTCCGCCCGCCGGCCCAGAGGAATGCCTGGCTGGGACATTGACGGTGGCTCCACATAGAGCTGCTGCCAATGCCTCTGTGTGGCGGGTGCAGCTGCACCCGTTGTGCAGATCACTGCCCGTAAATCGGGAAGTGACCTGCGCGATGGGGCACTGCACAGGGGCCCCTGCACTGCCCATGCCAAGTGCATGGGCAGTGCAGAGGCCCCCAGGGGTGCCTCGGTGCACCCCTTCTGCCAGACTTTCCCTGATGGGGAAACCCACCAGGGAAAGGCTGGAGGTTAAGGGATCATTATACGAGGGGAAGCACCGCTGCCCTGTCGGATAATGATGCCATCTACCGCAAGGCTGTCTGACGGAGACAGCCTGGCCGTGGGTGAGGGCCGCCTATGGAGGCCCTCCATGGCTTCATTATGTGACGGTGTGGGCTGCAATGCCGGCTGGTGGGATTTCCCGCCACCGCCGGCATGGCGGGCCGCACCACCATGTTCATAATGACCGACTAAATATCTAAAACCTCAACTAAAAAGAAATGTGAACAAGGGGAAGGGAGGTAAGTGCTTGTTTGTCCCATTCTGTTCATCATTACTTGATCGCAGTGGCCTTGATCTCCCGGACCATGATGAGCACCTGACCATGCCTGTGCTCCAGGTTTGACAGGCGTAGCTTCATGTCCATAATTTCAGTCCTAATGTCCAGCTGAAATTCAGCCCAAATTACTTGTGGCGGCGCCTGTGATGTAGATGCAGCAGTTGTGGTGCTGGTGGAAGTGAAGGTGGATGGACCTGCCCCTGCCGGCCCACTCCTTTCTTTTGCCAAAGACTTGCCCTTTCCATGGTGGGTTGAGGTGGCTGGTTCATTGGCTGCAGGCCCTTGGGGAAATGAACTCCAGGGCCCCAATGCTCTCTCTGGGTCGTAGGTTTTCCCGGTCTTCTTGAATGTCTTTTGCACAAGGTGGATGTGGCAATAGTGGTCCGCCCTTTTTTAGAAATTCCTCTTCTGGGATGGGGTCATGTTGCCTGAGTAAACAGGAGGAATACATGTCATACAAAGGTTCATTGGGCAAATGAACATCAAGCATTCCATGTAAATACCATCTGCAGACAGCACATGATGCACATCACAAATCACAACAACATCTTGGAGGGCAAAGTGGATAGACATCTGCCTATTATCCATCATCTCCACATTGATTGTGGTCAAGATATTAAGGGCAAGTGAAAGTTACACCATAGCAATTCCCGATCTTTGGACATCTTTGAGTGGCCATGTAATCATTGACTATGTGTTAGAAATGGGGTCTCTAGTTGGCAGAGGTATGTACCCTTGTCCAAATAGGGATCGCAATCCTAGTCAGGGTAAATCACATATAACCTGAATTATCCTGTGCCCACCCTCTTATAGCTTGGCACTGAGCAGTCATTCTTAACTTCAAAGGCAACGTGTAAAGTATTTGTGCAATAAATCATGCAATTACAGAGTGGGAACACCACAAAAAGACACCAGGCAGGTTTAGAAAAATATAGGATATTTATCTAATTGAGTTAAGGTCAAAACATTCAAGATTTGATAATCACAAGTTGAAATATCACTTTTGCAATGATAAGTAGAGTCTTTAGTTCCTAAAAGCAACAATTGTCTCTTGCAAGCACAAAGTATCTGGTTTGCGTCAAAATTACACGCACAAGGACCGCACCAGAAGAGATGCATTAAAAAAGGTATATGTGCATCGTTTTTCTGGGCGCACACAGACGATGCATCGATTCTTTTCCATGCGACAAGGGCTCAGCATCGATTTCCAGCATGCAGGCTTGAATCCTCTTTGCAATGCGGAGTCTTTTGACGCCTAGGGACAATGTGTGGAAATCTTGAGCGTGCGGGGCGAAGTCACAGCTGTTGTGTTGATCTGGCGGGCGATGCGGCAGAATTTCTGCTGCACAGCTGCCTCTGCTCCTCTTGCTGGAAGTCAGGCTGCGTTGTTCCAGCTCGGTGATGCATCATTGCTGGTGGGCTGTGCGTCGAAGTTCCGGTTGCAACATGAATGCTGCGTCGATCTCCACTCGATGAGCGGGTCTGCGTTGTTCTTGTTCTGCAATGTGGTGATTTTCTCACCGCTGGACAGGCTATGCATCGATTCCAGCAGGCTGTGCATCGATTTTAGCCACACAAGGAGTTTCTTTGCAGAGATGAAGGGGGTCATTCCGACCCAGGCGGGCCGGGGTCGGCGGGAGCACCGGCAACAGGCTGGCGGTGCCCCGCAGGGCATTCTGACCGCGGCGGTTTGGCCGCGGTCAGAACAGGAAAACCGGCGGTCTCCCGCCGGTTTTCCGCTGCCCTCAGGAATCCTCCATGGCGGCGCAGCTTGCTGCGCCACCATGGGGATTCCGACACCCCATACCGCCATCCTGTTACTGGCGGTTCGCCCGCCAGGAACAGGATGGCGGTATGGGGTGTCGTGGGGCCCCTGGGGGCCCCTGCAGTGCCCATGCCAATGGCATGGGCACTGCAGGGGCCCCCGTAAGAGGGCCCCACAATGAATTTCAGTGTCTGCTTAGCAGACACTGAAATTCACGACGGGTGCAACTGCACCCGTCGCACCTTCCCACTCTGCCGGCTCCATTCGGAGCCAGCTTCCTCGTGGGAAGGGGTTTCCCGCTGGGCTGGCGGGCGGCCTTCTGGCGGTCGCCCACCAGCCCAGCGGGAATGCCAGAATGGCCTCCGCGGTCTTTCGACCGCGGGGCGGCCATATGGCGGTTTCCGCCAGGCGGGTGTGAGGCCCGAAGTCTTTTTGGCCTTGAGACTTCAGGAAACAGGAGGCAAGCTCAATTCAAGCCCTTAGAGAGCACTTCTCAGCAGAGGCCAGCAAGGCAGCAGGGCAACAGCAAGGCAGCAGTCCTTTACAGCAAAGCAGTCCAGATTAGTCCTTTGGGCAGCCAGGCAACTTCTCGTGGCAGGTTGTGGGTTCCGGTGCAAAGTTTCTGTCCCAAGAAGTGTCTAGTTTGGTAGGATCAGGGACCCAGTTTTTATACCCAAAAGTGCCTTTGAAGTGGGGGAGACTTCAAAGAGTGGTTTTGAAGTGCACAATGTCCCCTTTCAGAACAACCCTGTCTGCCAGGGTCCCCATAGGGGGTTTGACAGTCCTTTGTGTGAGGCAAGGCCACTATCCTTTGAAATACAAGTGTCAGGCCCTCCACCCTTCCAACCCAGGAAGACCCATTCAACATGCAGATGTCGTGCAGGTGTGACTGAGCAACCTGTTAGTGGGCCTGCAGCACTGGCTGTGCCGCCCACATAAGTACCTCTGTAATCATGTCTCAGACCTGCCACTGCAGTGTCTCTGTGTGCAGTTTTAACTGTAATTTCGACTTGGCAAGTGTACCCACTTGCCAGGCCTAAACCTTCCCTTTTCTTCATGTAAGACACCCTTAAGTTAAGCCCTAGAAAGCCCCAAGGGCAGGGTGCAGAGTATGGTTTGTAGGACATATAGGTAGTCATTACAACCCTGGCGGTCGGTATTAAAGCGGCGGTAAAACTGGCAACAGGCCGGCGGAAAAATATTTTGAATCACGACCGTGGCGGAAACTGCCAACATAGACAGCCACTTTAACACTCCGACCGCAGCGGTAACCGCCAACAGACAGGCGGAGGACAATGTACCGCCCACAGAATTACAACAGTCCAATCCGCCACCTTGACTTGGAAGGAAAAACGCTCAACTCTACACACCCCACAAGGAATCAGGACGGCATGAAACCCGAGCTCCACATACTGCCAGCCTTTATCTTCCTGCTTCTCTACCAGGAACAACAAAGACGGCGGTGAAGACCACGGTGAGTACTGCACCTACGACACAGGGGGGGAGGGAAAAGAGAGTGACACACACATGCAACACCCCCACCCTCACCCACGACAACACACACACTAATACAGCATGATACATTACAGTTACACCCCCCAACCCCCGCTGGAAGAATGCAAGAACAAAAGGAAATGAGTCAAATGATTGCAATATATTCAAATACATGAATCAAAAATATATACATATATAAAGATAATCACACTATAAACAAATATATACACCAAGAATAGAAGTCCAAGGGATTCCACCATCATAGTCCGTGGACCACTGGGCCCAAAATGCATGGGCGAGACCCACACAAGATACCCAAACAAGAAGGAGAGAACACTGCTGGGGCATCAGATAGAAATAAAATAGGCACCTCAGTTGGAAGGGAAGGGGGGCACCTCAGCCGGATGAGTGCACAACGCCAGATCCACGAGGGGGCTCCATGCCCATTGATGTATCCTGGGGAGTGCAAAGCCAAAGTCTCTCAAGTCTCTCCAGAGGGTGGTTTGCCCACTGCTTTATCCTGAGGAGTGCAAAGCCACAGTCTCTCAAGTCTCTCCAGTGGGTGTGTTGCCCACTGCTTTATCCTGGGGAGTGCAAAGCCACAGTCTCTCAAGTCTCTCCAGTGGGTGCTTTGCCCACTGCTTTATCCTGGGGAGTGCAAAGCCACAGTCTCTCAAGTCTCTCCAGTGGGTGGTGTTGCCCACTGCTTTATCCTTGGGAGTGCAAAGCCACAGTCTCTCAAGTCTCTCCAGTGGGTGGTTTGCCCACTGCTTTATCCTGGGGAGTGCAAAGCCACAGTCTCTCAAGGGGATAACAGTCTCCACTGGTTCTGGAGGGGCCTTTGTGCCCAGAGTGCTTCATCCTGCCAAGGACTGAGGTAGTGGATGGGTCTCTCCACTGTTCTGGAGGGGGCTTTGTGCCCAGGGTGATTCATCCTGCCAAGGACTGAGGTAGGGAATGTCAATCTCCACTGGTTCTGGAGGGGGCTTTGTGCCCAGAGTGCTTCATCCTGCCAAGGACTGAGGTAGTGGATGGATCTCTGCACTGATTCTGGAGGGGGCTTTGTGCCCAGAGTGCTTCATCCTGCCAAGGACTGAGGTAGTGGATGTCAATCTCCACTGGTTCTGGAGGGGGCTTGGTGCCCAGAGTGCTTCATCCTGCTTGTGGCGGCCTCAGTAGCATCGGAATCTTTGGCGGTCACTGACCTGCGGTGCTTGTTGCGGCGGTGTCCTGTTCAGTGGTGCTGGTGGCGGCAGTGTCCTGTTCAGCGGTGCTGGTGGCGGCAGTGTCCTGTTCAGCGGTGCTGGTGGCGGCGGTGTCCTTGGCAGCGGTGCTGGTGGTGTCCTGTTCAGCGGTGCTGGTGACGGCGGTGTCCTGTTCAGTGGTGGTGGTGGTGTCCTTGGCAGCGGTGCTGGTGGCAGTGGTGTCCTGTTCAGCGGTGCTGGTGGCGGCGGTGTCCTGTTCAGCGGTGCTGGTTGCAGCGGTGTCCTTGGCAGCGGTGCTGGTGGCGGCGGTGTCCTTGGCAGGGGTGCTGGTGGCGGCTGTGTCCTGATCATCGGTGCTGGTGGCGGTGGTGTCCTTGGCAGCGGTGCTTGTTGCGGTCTTGTCCGCTGTGCAGGTTTTCCCAGACTTGCTGGTTTTACTGTGCCCTTTCCCCACCTTGGAAGGTGGCGCAGCTGTCTCCACACTCCCAACTGTACCCCTGGGCGCGGCTTTGGTGGCTGATTTTTTTCCTCTCTCCCGCCGGGCACTGGCCAACTTTTTTTGCTTTGAGGTGGGGGACTGTCCGTGCTCTGGCTCCTTGCCACACTGGCTGCCCTGCTGCCTGGCACACTCCAGAAGCCGGTTACTACTGGCACCACTGTTCCCGCAGATGTTGTGGCTGAGGCGCTGGGTTGGGACCTGGAGAGGTGGGCTCTAGGAGACTGAAGGGGTGGGGCAGGTGAGGGAAAGAGGTCAAGGTTGGACAGGAAACGTTTTTTGGGCACACTGGGATGGGTAGATGGTGGGGGTTTGGGAGTGGAGGAAGAGGTAGTGGTTGTAGGAGGTGTACGTTTGCTGACTTTGGGTGAAGGTGCATGGGCTGGAGGCTGTCGTGAGGTGGATGGCTGTTGGGTGTGTGTGTGGCTGCGTTTGTGTACCTTGGGAGGTGGGCTCAGAGACACACTGGGAGAGGACACAGGGGATGTGTGAATGGTAGTGAGGTGGTGAGTGCACGTGAGCGGGGTGTGGTGGTGGGTGTGCTGGTGATGGAGGTAGAGGCTGACGATGTAGTGCATCCAGGTGTGAGTGGAGACGAGACAGGGAGGGAGGAGGGAGACGAGGAGGAGGGGGACACAGTGGAGGCAGTGGATGTTGCTATGCCTGCATGTGTATGATGCTTGTGTGAGTGCTTGTGGGATGTGTGGTGCTTCTGTTTGCCTGAGCTTCCCTTGTGTGTTGTCGTGTGTGCATGCTGGTCTGATGGTGTGCTTCAGATAGGCTGAGGGACAGGGGTTTGGGTCTGGGTGGAGGAAGTTGGAGGGGGGAGGCTATAAACAGGGACAATAGCTGCCATCAGTGCTGAGGCCAGAGTCTGAAAAGCTCGCTGTTGGGCTGCCTGGCCAGAACGAATGCCCTCCAGGTATGCATTGGTTTGTTGCAACTGCCTCTCTACACCCTGGATGGCATTCAAAATGGTAGACTGCCCAACAGTGAGGGACCTGAGGAGGTCAATGGCCTCCTCACTGAGGGCAGCAGGGGTGACAGGGGCAGCGGCTGAGGTGCCTGGGGTGAAGGAGATGCCCACCCTCCTGGGTGAGCAGCCACAGGGCAAACGCTGAGGGGCTGCTGGGAGGGCAGTGCTGGTAGGGGGGTGGCGGCTGTACCTGTAGATGCGGGGGCACAGAGGGCCCGCCACCACAAGGGAGCTCCCATCAGACGACGAGTCTGTATCACTGGTCATAGCTCCTGTCCCCTCGCCCTCCGTTCCACTGGTGAATTCAGACTCTGTTGTGTCGCCCTCCAGGGCCATGTGGGATGCAGCTCCCTCCTGCTCAGGTGCCACTGCTCCTCCAACTGATGATGCTAATGCACACAAGAACAGGGAGACCACAAAAAGGGGGGGGAGACAGAAGAAAGAAATGTTGAGTGCATGCAATACTGCTACCGTTGGCGGACACTACAGACACAGCAGCCCTCTGCACTGCGCCATGCACTTTGAGTTCCCTAATTGATCACAGGGACATGGGGTACAAGGCCTATGCCCGATTGCTGCACACATGAAAGTCACAGGAGCCTGACTAGGTGTAGTTGGCTCTGTACACATGTGGGGTGGGGTGCCACAGGGCCTGCCTTCAGAAGGGACCTTGCCTACTAAACTCGCCCTGGCCTAGGGGAACCCACAGCCCACCTCCCCCACCCAGGCACCTGCAATGCGCGCTGAATCAGCTGAATGAGAGTGTACTCACCCCCTTGTGGCTGCTGTGATGCCCTCAAGCGGCCATCCAACTCTGGGTACCCCACCGCCAGGATCCGGAACATCAGGGGGGTCATGGTGCGACGGGCACCCCTCCCACATTGGGAGGCCATCCCCAGCTGGGCCTCCACCGTCTTCTTGCTCCAGCGGCGAATGTCCTCCCATCTTTTCCGGCAGTGGGTGCTCCGCCTGTGGTAGACCCCCAGGGTCCGGACTTCCTTGGCGATGGCACGCCAAAAATCCTTCTTCTGGTGGGTGCTGGCCTACAGGAATAATACAGGGGAAAAGGAGAAGATATAACCGTCCGCACCGTCACAGTCATTGGCCCGCATCCCTAACCTTGCCATGACGCACATGCACTCACCGTCGTTTCATGCACACCTCATTCTCCCCCCTCCTATCTTTCATCCACACAACTCCAAACAGCCATTGCCCATGCAGCATGCTCACAGTGTACTCACCTGTTTGTCTGGAGGACCGTAGAGTAGCGTGTACTGGGGAAGGACCCCATCCACTAGTTTCTCCAACTCCTCTGTGCTGAAGGCAGGGGCATTTTCCCCAGACACACAAGCCATTTTCTCTTCCAGACTGAGGTCACAGCAGCACTTGCAGTGTAGGTTCTCTCCTGTCGTAGATTAGGTATCAAGTGATTGAACAGAGAGAAAATGGTGGTCACGTCTGCGGCGGTGGGCGTACATCGTCATTGGCTCCTGGGACCCATAGGGTCCAATGTTAACCAATGCAGGATTGCGCTGCGGTCTTCGACTGCCTACCGCGACGGTGTACAACGCCAGCTCAGTTACCTCATATCCCCTTGTCCGACTGTACAGGTCAGGCAGCTGCCATTTCCGGGGCCCACATGGCATTATTTTGGACTGCGTCACACATATCTAGGTCGCGCTTAAACACTAATACAGCCATATGTCGATTTGCAAACATTTTCCGATTAAGTTGTGTTTACGTACCTCAGAGTTGGTTGACTCTCTGCTCGCTGTTCTCCATAGGCAGCGTCCGCTGGGGCAGGTGAGGAGAAGGCGGCATCCTCCGGTGTACAGACCGCTGGTGGACCTGTCGACAATGGAGGAGCGACATGTGATCATCACCTACAGACTTGATCGTACCACAATCCTGGAACCGTGTGCCCAGTTGGAGCCAGACCTGATGTCAGCTATCCGCCATCCCACAGGAATCCCCCCTCTAGTGCAGGTGCTGTCAGTACTCGATTTCCTAGAAAGTGGGTCTTTTCAAACAACAGTGGCCATAGCATATGGGTTGTCCCAGCCTATGTTTTCCAACGTGTTGTCCAGAGTGTTGTCTGCCTTGCTGAAACACATGCAGAGCTACATAGTTTTCCCTCAGGTGGAGGATTTGCCTAAAGTGAAAGGTGACTTCTATGCCCTGGGACATATCCCCAACATCATAGGTGCCATTGATGGGACACATGTGGCCTTGGTCTCCCCACGCAGGGGTAAACAGGTATACAGAAACCAGAAGAGTTACCATTCTATGAATGTGCAGATGGTGTGTTTGGCCGATCAGTACATCTCCCATGTGAATGCCAAGTTTCCTGGCTCAGTGCATGACGCTTACATTCTGAGGAATAGCAGCATCCCTTATGTGATGGGGCAACTCCAGAGGCACCGTCAGTGGCTATTAGGTGAGGACATGGACCCTGTACAGTGTGAATAGGTGTCTGGGTCTGGGGATGTCCCTGCGAGTTAGTGTGTGTCTAACAGTTGTCCCTCGCTATTTGCAGGTGACTCTGGTTACCCCAACCTGTCATGGCTACTGACCCCAGTGAGGAATCCCAGGACAAGGGCAGAGGAATGCTACAATGAGGCCCATGGGCTAGGAGGATTATAGAGAGGACCTTCGGCCTCCTGAAGGCCAGGTTCCGGATCCTCCATATGACAGGTGGTTCCCTATTCTACTCACCTAAGAAGGTGTGCCAGATCATCGTGGCCTGCTGGATGCTTCACAACTTGGCTTTGCGACGACAGGTGCCTTTTCAGAAGGAGGATGGTCCAGATGGAGGTGTTGTGGCAGCTGTGGAGCCTGTGGACAGTGAAGACGAGGAAGCAGAAGAAGAGGACATAGACAACAGGGATACAGTGATCCACCAATACTTCCAGTGAGACACAGGTAAGAAGACAACACAGCCTGCTACATCTGATTTAATTCTACTGCCTCTCATCTGTCTATCATTTTCACTCAGTGTATGGTCACTGAGTTGTCACTTTTCCTTACGATTTCACAGTTGTGGGTCCCACTGTGTGACATCTGCTTTGTTTCCGCATGGACTAGAGCTGTGTGACATAGGTATGTTGACAATACAATGGACATTGCTATTTCCCTCAGTTATTGCAAATACACAAATGTGAAAGCACAGACTGACTCCAGATTGTTTTGTGATTTAAGGGTGTTTATTTAAGTGCTAAATAGTGGAGGGGGTTGTTAAATGGTCACGGGTGATGGTGGAGGAATGTCCATGGCAGAGTCCAGTCTATTCGTCTCACAGGAACATTGTCCAAAGGGGCATAGGAAGTGGAGCTGGGGCAGTTTAAGTATGGACAGGGTGACAAAGTGGGACAGAAGGATGACAAATCAGGGTGGTCTCATTTCTTGGCGGGGGTCTTGGCATTGTTCTCTGTCTTTGTCCTGGATCTCAGGGACCGCTTGCGGGGTGGTTGTCCATCTGCAGTGGGTGGGGTGCTGGTGTTGTGTTCCTGGGGCGGTGCCTCCTGTCCACTGGCGCCGGCAGAGGTGGTGGGCAGTTCATCGTCCAGGCTAGTGTCAGGGGCCCCTTGTTGTGCCACAGTGTCCCTCCTGGTGTTGACGAGTTCCTTCAGCACCCCTACAATGGTGCCGACGGTGGAATTGATGGATTTTAGTTCCTCCCTAAAGCCCAGATACTGTTCCTCCTGCAGCCGTTGGGTCTCCTGAAACTTGGCCAGTCCCGTTGCCATCGTCTCCTGGGAATGGTGGTAGGCTCCCATGATGTTGGAGAGGGCCTCGTGGAGAGAGGGTTCCCTGGGCCTGTCCTCCCCCTGTCGCACAGCAGCCCTCCCAGTTCCCCTGTGTTCCTGGGCCTCTGTCCCCTGAACCATGTGGCCACTGCCACTGCCCACTGGTCCCTGGTGTTATTGGGGTGGTGGGTTAGCCTGTCCTGGGGACAGAGGGATGGGCCCGCTGGGTGGGTGCTGTGCTGGTGTTTCCAGAGGGGGGAAGCTCTGTAGTGGCCTGTGCCAGTGTGAGGGGAACCGACTGTCCCGAGGTCCCAGATGGGCCGGGCTGGTCATCTAGATCCAGTTGGACAGAGATGCTGT
This sequence comes from Pleurodeles waltl, assembly GCF_031143425.1. Classification (NCBI taxonomy): domain Eukaryota; kingdom Metazoa; phylum Chordata; class Amphibia; order Caudata; family Salamandridae; genus Pleurodeles; species Pleurodeles waltl. Next base: position 254,051,159 of record NC_090443.1, on the reverse strand, counting down.
CATCACTGTGGGCCTCTTCTGTGGGTGGAGTGGACATGTCTGGACCCTCCTGTCCGGTGACGTTGGGTAGAGGTCCTGCAGGAGTGTAAAGGCATGATTATTGCATCTGTGTGTGCCATGGTGTGCAATGGATGGGTGACCCTGTACCCCAGTGCTTGCATTCCTGTGTAGGACCTTGTGTTATAATGGTTTCGGGGGTTGAATGGGTATGTGCAGTGGACATGCTTTGGTGATGGGTGTCCATGCTTTGGTGTTACATGCAGGGCTTGGGTTTGGGATGTGTGGTTTGTGATATTGGGACATATGTGAGGAGTTGGAGTGATGGGGGTGATGGTGAGGGTGGGGGTATGTGATGGCATGCAGGTGGGGTGGGGGGATAAGGTAGTAAAGATTTGCCTTACCAGAGTCCATTCCTCCAGCTACTCCTGCGAGGCCCTCAGGATGCAGTATAGCCAAGACCTGCTCCTCCCATCTAGTACATTCTGGGGGAGGAGGTGGGGGTCCGCCGCCAGTCCTCTGAACCGCAAGGTGGTGTCTTGAGACCACGGAACGCACCTTCCCCCGTAGGTTGTTCCACCTCTTCCTGATGTCATTCGGTGTTCTTGGGTGCTGTCCCACTGCGTTGACCCTGTCCACGATTCTTCGCCATAGCTCCATCTTCCTAGATATGGTGGTGTGCTGCACCTGTGATTCGAATAGCTGTGGCTTTACCCGGATGATTTCCTCCACCATGACCCTGAGCTCCTCCTCAGAGATCCTGGGGCTTCTTTACGGTGCCATTGGGTGGTGTGGGTGATGTGTGGGGTGGTGTGTGTTGTGATGTGTGGGGTGATATTTAGAGGTGTGTTCTGTGAGGTGCTTGGATGTTGTGTGAGTGATGGTGTAGGGTGCCTGTGGATGCTATTGTTATTTCTGGTGGCGTCTCTCTCTGGCCTTCTGTCGCAATTCTGGTTGTAAGGGTTTGTGGGTGATGTGGATGTGTGTTTTATAATGTATTGGATGTGTGGGAGTGGTGTTTGTATGTGTATCAGGTGTGTGTATTTGGAATTGTCCAATGTGGTAGTGTTTTGTAAATGAATGTGTATTTTGAACGCGGCGGTGTGTACCGCCAATGGAATACCGCGGTTGAAAGACCGCCGCGTGGATTCGTGGGTCATGATAGTGTGGGCGTATTCCTGTTAGCGTGACGGTGGAGGGTTTGTTATCGCCAGTTTATCACTGACCTTTGGTGTGGCGGACTTGTGTTGGTGTCTGGATTTTGGCGGATTCGGAGCTGTGGGTCATAATGACCGTTGCGGAATTCCGCAGCCGCAGCAGTGTGTTGGCAGTCTTCTGCACGGCGGTAAGCGGCTTTTACCGCCAATGTTGTGGTGACCCCCATAGTCATGTTTTTTATATGTCCTGAAAGTGAAATATTGCTACATTTGTTTTTCACTGTTGCAAGACATGTCCCACTCATAGGTTAACATGGGGGCTACCTTTAAATTTGATTAAAGTGTATATTCTATTTGGGAGCAGATGGACATGTGGAGTTTTGGGGTCTCTGAGCTCACAATTTAAAAATACATCTTTTAGTAAAGTTGATTTTAGGATTGTGTTCTTGAAAATGCTACTTTTAGAAAGTGAGCATTTTCTTGATTAAACCATTCCTGTGACTCTGCCTGTTTGTGGATTCCCTGTGTGGGTCAGTTTGACAGTTGGGCTGGTTGCACCTCTCACTAGACAGTGACACAAAGGGAGCTGGGGTGTAGTCTGCATTTCCTGATGAGCCATCTGTGCTAGGAGGGAGGGGAGGAGTAGTCACTCACACCTGAAAGGGCTGTGCGTGCCCTCAAACAATGCAGTCTCCAACCCCCTGGCGTGTGTCTGGACCATGGCCTGGGCAAGGCAGGATTTCACAAACAAGAGAGACTTTGCTTTGAAGTAGACCTACTTCAAAGGGCAAAATGGGTATAAGAAGGGCACCCAAAACCACAGACATTAGAACACTTCTGGAAACTAAGAGGAACCTCTGCATGGAGAAGAGCTGACGAGCTGAGGAAGAAGAGCTGCCCTGCCTGTGACTGTGCTCTGTGGAGCTATCCTGCAGTTGCTGCTTCTGCCTGTGCCAAAGGACAAAAACTGGACTTGGTGTTGCCTTCCATCGTGTGAAGAACTCTCCAAGAGCTTGATGTAGGGCTTGCCTCCTGTTGTTTGAAGTCTCAGGGACAGCAAATACTTCTTTCTGCCAGCACCTGGAGTCTCTGGCGAGACTCCTACTCAGCCAAGTGGTGCCTATCCAGTTCCTGGGACCCTGAGAAGAGAAGCTGGCAGCCCAAGAGTGAGAAATCCACACACCAACTGCAGTGCGGGGAAAGATCGACGCGACTCCGATCTGCGGGTGGGAAATCGACGTACCACCTGCTTTGCAGCTGAAAATTGACGCTCGCTGGTATCGCAACTGAAGAATCAACGCACGGAGCTGGAGAAATGACGCGCAGCATCGCTGAGGGAGGGTGGTGAGATCGCAACCCACGCTGCGTGGTTTTCGGATCATCGTGCGGCTGGATTTCCGACACAAACACCGTTGGGTGTGTAAAACATTGCAAGGCCTGCCTGGACCCGAGAGTGCTGACCGGATCGACTCATCACTCTCCTGCGGAGAGAAGAAGCAATGCGCCCGACCCAACGAGAAGAGAAACAATGCAAGGTCTCACTTGTGAGTGAAACTGATGCATCGCAAGCCCTTTTTGACGCACACTTGCCCGTGCGGGTTATTTTTGATGCACTCAAGGTACATTTTCACGCTAGCAGTGTTAGTGTGTGTTTAAAACTACATAAAGACTCTTTTTCCTTTTTAATTGATAATTTGACTTGTGTATTGTGGATTTTTGTCGTTTTGGTCCTGTTTTGTTTAGATAAATATTTTCTATTTTTCTAAACCTGTGTTGTGTCATTTTGTAGTGTTTTCATTAAGTTACTATGGGGGTGATTCTAACCCTGGCGGTCGGTGATAAAGCGGCGGCCAACCCGCCAACAGGCTGGCGGTCCAAAAAATGGAATTCTGACCCTGGCGGGAACCGGCAACAGAGACCACCACTTTAACACTCCGACCGCCACGGCGGTACAGACAAACAGCGCGGCGGTCACCGCCAACAGACAGGCGGGAGACAATGTACCGCCCACAGTATCATAACTCACCAATCCGCCACCTTTTCCGGGGCGGGAGCCCCGCCGATAAAAACACGGCGGAAACAGACTACGAACGGGAAAACGCTCACCTCTACGTACTCCACGAGGAAGGAGGAGAGCATGGAACCCGAATTAAACATCCTACCTGCTCTCGTCTACCTGGTCATCTACCACGAGTACGAACGCCGGCGCAGACGACAACGGTGAGTACTGCACCTACGACACACAGGAGGGGGGAGGAGGAAAGCTTACGGCACACACATATGCGACCCCCACCCCCCCCAAACTATGTACACACCAATGCAGAGCAACAAGTCACAGTGACACCACCCAAACCCCCCTGAAAAATGCAAAGACATAATTAAATTGTGAATAAAAATTAATGTACAAAATAGGCTCTGAAAAGTATTGGTCAACTAGCCAAAAAATCAATATCAAAATAATTCAATATACATTGCAATTGATAACCGAGGCAATTAGTCCTGCACATCAAAAGAAAATCGAAGTGTCCGTGGGCCAAAGTGTAACAACACAAGGGCAAAGCCCACACAGGAGACCTGAGTCCTTTGGAGAGAACACTGCAGGGGCATCTGATGAAAAAACTACAGGCACCTCAGGGGGAAGGGAAGGGGGGGCACCACAGCCACATGAGTCCACGACGCCAGATCCACGAAGGGGCCACCATGCCTACTGTGCCATCCTGGGGAGTGCAAAGCCACAGTCTCTCAAGTCTCTACAGTAGGTGGGTTGCCCACTGTTCCATCGTGGGGAGTGCAAAGCCACAGTCTCTCAAGTCTCTACAGTAGGTGGGTTGCCCACTGTGCCATCCTGGGGAGTGCAAAGCCACAGTCTCTCAAGTCTCTACAGTTGGTGGGTTGCCCACTGTGCCATCCTGGGGAGTGCAAAGTCACAGTGTCTCAAGTCTATACAGTAGGTGGGTTGCCCACTGTTCCATCCTGGGGAGTGCAAAGCCACAGTCCATCAGGTGGATTACAGTCTCCACTGGTCAAGGAGGAGGCATGGTGGGCACAGTGAACCGTTAACAGTGCATGCAGGAAGGGCCCAGCGGAGCGGTGCTTGAGACGGCGGGCCCAGCGGAGCGGTGCTTGACAGGTATGGCCCAGCGGAGCGGTGCTTGAGACGGCGGTGCCCAGCGGAGCGGTGCTTGACAGGAAGGGCCCAGCGGAGCGGTGCTTGACAGGAAGGGCCCAGCGGAGCGGTGCTTGAGACTGCGGTGCCCAGCGGAGCGGTGCTTGACAGGTATGGCCCAGCGGAGCGGTGCTTGAGACGGCGGTGCCCAGCGGAGCGGTGCTTGAGAGGAAGGGCCCAGCGGAGCGGTGCTTGAGACGGCGGTGCCCAGCGGAGGGGTGCTTGACAGGAAGGGCCCAGCGGAGCGGTGCTTGAGACGGCGGGGCCCAGCAGAGCGGTGCTTGACAGGAATGGCCCAGCGGAGCGGTGCTTGAGATGGCGGTGCCCAGCGGAGCGGTGCTTGAGACGGCGGGGCCTAGCGGAGCGGTGCTTGACAGGAAGGGCCCAGCGGAGCGGTGCTTGAGACGGCGGGGCCCAGCGGAGCGGTGCTTGTGACAGCGGTGCCCAGCGGAGCGGTGCTTGACAGGAATGGCCCAGCGGAGCGGTGCTTCAGACGGCGGTGCCCAGCCGAGCGGTGCTTGAGACGGCGGTGCCCAGCGGAGCGGTGCTTGAGACGGCGGGGCCCAGCGGAGTGGTGCTTGACAGGAAGGGCCCAGCGGAGCGGTGCTTGACAGGAAGGGCCCTGTTCAGCGGTGCTCTTCTGCACGGCGGGGCCCTGTTTAGCGGTGCTCTTCTGCACGGCGGGGCCCTGTTCAGCGGTGCTCTTCTGCACGGCGGGGCCCTCTTCAGCGGTGCTCTTCTGCACGGCGGGGCCCTCTTCAGCGGTGCTCTTCTGCACCCCAGGGTCCGGACTTCCTTGGCGATGGCACGCCAAAAATCCTTCTTCTGGTGGGTGCTGGTCTACAGGAATAATACAGGGGAAAAGGAGAAGATATAACCGTCCGCACCGTCACAGTCATTGGCTCGCATCCCTAACCTTGCCATGACGCACATGCACTCACCGTCGTTTCATGCACGCCTCATTCTCCCCCCTCCTATCTTTCATCCACACAACTCCAAACAGCCATTGCCCATGCAGCATGCTCACAGTGTACTCACCTGTTTGTCTGGAGGACCGTAGAGTAGCGTGTACTGGGGAAGGACCCCATCCACTAGTTTTTCCAACTCCTCTGTGCTGAAGGCAGGGGCATTTTCCCCAGACACACAAGCCATTTTCTCTTCCAGACTGAGGTCACAGCAGCACTTGCAGTGTAGGTTCTCTCCTGTCGTAGATTAGGTATCAAGTGATTGAACAGAGAGAAAATGGTGGTCACGTCCGCGGCGGTGGGCGTACATCGTCATTGGCTCCTGGGACCCATAGGGTCCAATGTTAACCAATGCAGGATTGCGCTGCGGTCTTCGACTGCCTACCGCGACGTTGTACAACGCCAGCGCAGTTACCTCATATCCCCTTGTCCGACTGTACAGGTCAGGCAGCTGCCATTTCCGGGGCCCACATGGCATTATTTTGGACTGCGTCACACATATCTAGGTCGCGCTTAAACACTAATACAGCCATATGTCGATTTGCAAACATTTTCCGATTAAGTTGTGTTTACGTACCTCAGAGTTGGTTGACTCTCTGCTCGCTGTTCTCCATAGGCAGCGTCCGCTGGGGCAGGTGAGGAGATGGCGGCATCCTCCGGTGTACAGACCGCTGGTGGACCTGTCGACAATGGAGGAGCGACATGTGATCATCACCTACAGACTTGATCGTACCACAATCCTGGAACCGTGTGCCCAGTTGGAGCCAGACCTGATGTCAGCTATCCACCATCCCACAGGAATCCCCCCTCTAGTGCAGGTGCTGTCAGTACTCGATTTCCTAGAAAGTGGGTCTTTTCAAACAACAGTGGCCATAGCATATGGGTTGTCCCAGCCTATGTTTTCCAACGTGTTGTCCAGAGTGTTGTCTGCCTTGCTGAAACACATGCAGAGCTACATAGTTTTCCCTCAGGTGGAGGATTTGCCTAAAGTGAAAGGTGACTTCTATGCCCTGGGACATATCCCCAACATCATAGGTGCCATTGATGGGACACATGTGGCCTTGGTCTCCCCACGCAGAGGTAAACAGGTGTACAGAAACCAGAAGAGTTACCATTCTATGAATGTGCAGATGGTGTGTTTGGCCGATCAGTACATCTCCCATGTGAATGCCAAGTTTCCTGGCTCAGTGCATGACGCTTACATTCTGAGGAATAGCAGCATCCCTTATGTGATGGGGCAACTCCAGAGGCACCGTCAGTGGCTATTAGGTGAGGACATGGACCCTGTACAGTGTGAATAGGTGTCTGGGTCTGGGGATGTCCCTGCGAGTTAGTGTGTGTCTAACAGTTGTCCCTCGCTATTTGCAGGTGACTCTGGTTACCCCAACCTGTCATGGCTACTGACCCCAGTGAGGAATCCCAGGACAAGGGCAGAGGAACGCTACAATGAGGCCCATGGGCTAGGAGGATTATAGAGAGGACCTTCGGCCTCCTGAAGGCCAGGTTCCGGAGCCTCCATATGACAGGTGGTTCCCTATTCTACTCACCTAAGAAGGTGTGCCAGATCATCGTGGCCTGCTGGATGCTTCACAACTTGGCTTTGCGACGACAGGTGCCTTTTCAGAAGGAGGATGGTCCAGATGGAGGTGTTGTGGCAGCTGTGGAGCCTGTGGACAGTGAAGACGAGGAAGCAGAAGAAGAGGACATAGACAACAGGGACACAGTGATCCACCAATACTTCCAGTGAGACACAGGTAAGAAGACAACACAGCCTGCTACATCTGATTTAATTCTACTGCCTCTCATCTGTCTGTCATTTTCACCCAGTGTATGGTCACTGAGTTTTCACTTTTCCTTACGATTTCACAGTTGTGAGTCCCACTGTGTGACATCTGCTTTGTTTCCGCATGGACTAGAGCTGTGTGACATAGGTATGTTGACAATACAATGGGCATTTCTATTTCCCTCAGTTATTGCAAATACACAAATGTGAAAGCACAGACTGACTCCAGATTGTTTTGTGATTTAAGGGTGTTTATTTAAGTGCTAAATAGTGGAGGGGGTTGTTAAATGGTCAGGGGTGATGGTGGAGGAATGTCCATGGCAGAGTCCAGTCTATTCGTCTCACAGGAACATTGTCCAAAGGGGCATAGGAAGTGGAGCTGGGGCAGTTTAAGTATGGACAGGGTGACAAAGTGGGACAGAAGGATGACAAATCAGGGTGGTTTCATTTCTTGGCGGGGGTCTTGGCATTGTTCTCTGTCTTTGTCCTGGATCTCAGGGACCGCTTGCGGGGTGGTTGTCCATCTGCAGTGGGTGGGGTGCTGGTGTCGTGTTCCTGGGGCGGTGCCTCCTGTCCACTGGCGCCGGCAGAGGTGGTGGGCAGTTCATCGTCCAGGCTAGTGTCAGGGGCCCCTTGTTGTGCCACAGTGTCCCTCCTGGTGTTGACGAGTTCCTTCAGCACCCCTACAATGGTGCCGACGGTGGAATTGATGGATTTTAGTTCCTCCCTAAAGCCCAGATACTGTTCCTCCTGCAGCCGTTGGGTCTCCTGAAACTTGGCCAGTCCCGTTGCCATCGTCTCCTGGGAATGGTGGTAGGCTCCCATGATGTTGGAGAGGGCCTCGTGGAGAGAGGGTTCCCTGGGCCTGTCCTCCCCCTGTCGCACAGCAGCCCTCCCAGTTCCCCTGTGTTCCTGGGCCTCTGTCCCCTGAACCATGTGGCCACTGCCACTGCCCACTGGTCCCTGGTGTTATTGGGGTGGTGGGTTAGCCTGTCCTGGGGACAGAGGGAGGGGCCCGCTGGGTGGGTGCTGTGCTGGTGTTTCCAGAGGGGGGAAGCTCTGTAGTGGCCTGTGCCAGTGTGAGGGGAACCGACTGTCCCGAGGTCCCAGATGGGCCGGGCTGGTCATCTAGATCCAGTTGGACAGAGATGCTGTCATCACTGTGGGCCTCTTCTGTGGGTGGAGTGGACATGTCTGGACCCTCCTGTCCGGTGACGTTGGGTAGAGGTCCTGCAGGAGTGTAAAGGCATGATTATTGCATCTGTGTGTGCCATGGTGTGCAATGGATGGGTGACCCTGTACCCCAGTGCTTGCATTCCTGTGTAGGACCTTGTGTTATAATGGTTTAGGGGGTTGAATGGGTATGTGCAGTGGACATGCTTTGGTGATGGGTGTCCATGCTTTGGTGTTACATGCACGGCTTGGGTTTGGGATGTGTGGTTTGTGATATTGGGACATATGTGAGGAGTTGGAGTGATGGGGGTGATGGTGAGGGTGGGGGTATGTGATGGCATGCAGGTGGGGTGGGGTGGGGGGATAAGGTAGTAAAGATTTGCCTTACCAGAGTCCATTCCTCCAGTTACTCCTGCGAGGCCCTCAGGATGCAGTATAGCCAAGACCTGCTCCTCCCATCTAGTACATTCTGGGGGAGGAGGTGGGGGTCCGCCGCCAGTCCTCTGAACCGCAAGGTGGTGTCTTGAGACCACGGAACGCACCTTCCCCCGTAGGTCGTTCCACCTCTTCCTGATGTCATTCGGTGTTCTTGGGTGCTGTCCCCTGCGTTGACCCTGTCCACGATTCTTCGCCATAGCTCCATCTTCCTAGATATGGTGGTGTGCTGCACCTGTGATTCGAATAGCTGTGGCTCTACCCGGATGATTTCCTCCACCATGACCCTGAGCTCCTCCTCAGAGAACCTGGGGCTTCTTTACGGTGCCATTGGGTGGTGTGGGTGATGTGTGGGGTGGTGTGTGTTGTGATGTGTGGGGTGATATTTAGAGGTGTGTTGTGTGAGGTGCTTGGATGTTGTGTGAGTGATGGTGTAGGGTGCCTGTGGATGCTATCGTTATTTCTGGTGGCGTCTCTCTCTGGCCTTCTGTCGCAATTCTGGTTGTAAGGGTTTGTGGGTGATGTGGATGTGTGTTTTATAATGTATTGGATGTGTGGGAGTGGTGTTTGTATGTGTATCAGGTGTGTGTATTTGGAATTGTCCAATGTGGTAGTGTTTTGTAAATGAATGTGTATTTTGAACGCGGCGGTGTGTACCGCCAATGGAATACCGCGGTTGAAAGACCGCCGCGTGGATTCGTGGGTCATGATAGTGTGGGCGTATTCCTGTTAGCGTGACGGTGGAGGGTTTGTTATCGCCAGTTTATCACTGACCTTTGGTGTGGCGGACTTGTGTTGGTGTCTGGATTTTGGCGGATTCGGAGCTGTGGGTCATAATGACCGTTGCGGAATTCTGCAGCCGCAGCAGTGTGTTGGCAGTCTTCTGCACGGCGGTAAGCGGCTTTTACCGCCAATGTTGTGATGACCCCCATAGTCATGTTTTTTATATGTCCTGAAAGTGAAATATTGCTACATTTGTTTTTCACTGTTGCAAGACATGTCCCACTCATAGGTTAACATGGGGGCTACCTTTAAATCTGATTAAAGTGTATATTCTATTTGGGAGCAGATGGACATGTGGAGTTTTGGGGTCTCTGAGCTCACAATTTAAAAATACATCTTTTAGTAAAGTTGATTTTAGGATTGTGTTCTTGAAAATGCTACTTTTAGAAAGTGAGCATTTTCTTGATTAAACCATTCCTGTGACTCTGCCTGTTTGTGGATTCCCTGTGTGGGTCAGTTTGACAGTTGGGCTGGTTGCACCTCTCACTAGACAGTGACACAAAGGGAGCTGGGGTGTAGTCTGCATTTCCTGATGAGCCATCTGTGCTAGGAGGGAGGGGAGGAGTGGTCACTCACACCTGAAAGGGCTGTGCGTGCCCTCAAACAATGCAGTCTCCAACCCCCTGGCGTGTGTCTGGACCATGGCCTGGGCAAGGCAGGATTTCACAAACAAGAGAGACTTTGCATTGAAGTAGACATACTTCAAAGGGCAAAATGGGTATAAGAAGGGCACCCAAAACCACAGACATTAGAACACTTCTGGAAACTAAGAGGAACATCTGCATGGAGAAGAGCTGACGAGCTGAGGAAGAAGAGCTGCCCTGCCTGTGACTGTGCTTTGTGGAGCTATCCTGCAGTTGCTGCTTCTGCCTGTGCCAGAGGACAAAAACTGGACTTGGTGTTGCCTTCCATCGTGTGAAGAACTCTCCAAGGGCTTGATGTAGGTCTTGCCTCCTGTTGTTTGAAGTCTCAGGGACAGCAAATACTTCTTTCTGCCAGCACCTGGAGTCTCTGGCGAGACTCCTACTCAGCCAAGTGGTGCCTATCCAGTTCCTGGGACCCTGAGAAGAGAAGCTGGCAGCCCAAGAGTGAGAAATCCACACACCAACTGCAGTGCGGGGAAAAGATCGACGCGACTCCGATCTGCGGGTGGGAAATCGATGTACCACCTGCTTTGCAGCTGAAAATTGACGCTCGCTGGTATCGCAACTGAAGAATCAACGCACGGAGCTGGAGAAATGACGCGCAGCATCGCTGAGGGAGGGTGGTGAGATCGCAACCCACGCTGCGTGGTTTTCGGATCATCGTGCGGCTGGATTTCCGACACAAACACCGTTGGGTGTGTAAAACATTGCAAGGCCTGCCTGGACCCGAGACTGCTGACCGGATCGACTCATCACTCTCCTGAGGAGAGAAGAAGCAATGCGCCCGACCCAACGAGAAGAGAAACAATGCAAGGTCTCACTTGTGAGTGAAACTGATGCATCGCAAGCCCTTTTTGACACACACTTGCCCGTGCGGGGTTATTTTTGATGCACTCAAGGTACATTTTCACGCTAGCAGTGTTAGTGTGTGTTTAAAGCTACATAAAGACTCTTTTTCCTTTTTAATTGATAATTTGACTTGTGTATTGTGGATTTTTGTCGTTTTGGTCCTGTTTTGTTTAGATAAATATTTTCTATTTTTCTATACCTGTGTTGTGTCATTTTGTAGTGTTTTCATTAAGTTACTATGGGGGTGATTCTAACCCTGGCGGTCGGTGATAAAGCGGCGGCCAACCCGCCAACAGGCTGGCGGTCCAAAAAATGGAATTCTGACCCTGACGGGAACCGCCAACAGAGACCACCACTTTAACACTCCGACCGCCACGGCGGTACAGACAAACAGCGCGGCGGTCACCGCCAACATACAGGCGGGAGACAATGTACCGCCCACAGTATCATAACTCACCAATCCGCCACCTTTTCCGGGGCGGGAGCCCCGCCGATAAAAACACGGCGGAAACAGACTACGAACGGGAAAACGCTCACCTCTACGTACTCCACGAGGAAGGAGGAGAGCATGGAACCCGAATTAAACATCCTACCTGCTCTCGTCTACCTGGTCATCTACCACGAGTACGAACGCCGGCGCAGACGACAACGGTGAGTACTGCACCTACGACACACAGGAGGGGGGAGGAGGAAAGCTTACAGCACACACATATGCGACCCCCACCCCCCCAAACTATATACACACCAATGCAGAGCAACAAGTCACAGTGACACCACCCAAACCCCCCTGAAAAATGCAAAGACATAATTAAATTGTGAATAAAAATTAATGTACAAAATAGGCTCTGAAAAGTATTGGTCAACTAGCCAAAAAATCAATATCAAAATAATTCAATATACATTGCAATGGATAACCGAGGCAATTAGTCCTGCACATCAAAAGAAAATCGAAGTGTCCGTGGGCCAAAGTGTAACAACACAAGGAGACACACAGGAGACCTGAGTCCTTTGGAGAGAACACTGCAGGGGCATCTGATGAAAAAACTACAGGCACCTCAGGGGGAAGGGAAGGGGGGGGCACCACAGCCACATGAGTCCACGACGCCAGATCCATGAAGGGGCCACCATGCCTACTGTGCCATCCTGGGGAGTGCAAAGCCACAGTCTCTCAAGTCTCTACAGTAGGTGGGTTGCCCACTGTTCCATCCTGGGGAGTGCAAAGCCACAGTCTCTCAAGTCTCTACAGTAGGTGGGTTGCCCACTGTGCCATCCTGGGGAGTGCAAAGCCACAGTCTCTCAAGTCTCTACAGTTGGTGGGTTGCCCACTGTGCCATCCTGGGGAGTGCAAAGCCACAGTGTCTCAAGTCTATACAGTAGGTGGGTTGCCCACTGTTCCATCCTGGGGAGTGCAAAGCCACAGTCCATCAGGTGGATTACAGTCTCCACTGGTCAAGGAGGAGGCATGGTGGGCACAGTGAACCGTTAACAGTGCATGCAGGAAGGGCCCAGCGGAGCGGTGCTTGAGACGGCGGGCCCAGCGGAGCGGTGCTTGACAGGAATGGCCCAGCGGAGCGGTGCTTGAGACGGCGGTGCCCAGCGGAGCGGTGCTTGACAGGAAGGGCCCAGCGGAGCGGTGCTTGAGACGGCGGGGCCCAGCGGAGCGGTGCTTGACAGGAAGGGCCCAGCGGAGCGGTGCTTGAGACGGCGGTGCCCAGCGGAGCAGTGCTTGATAGGAATGGCCCAGCGGAGTGGTGCTTGAGACGGCGGTGCCCAGCGGAGCGGTGCTTGAGACGGCGGGGCCCAGCGGAGCGGTGCTTGACAGGAAGGGCCCAGCGGAGCGGTGCTTGAGACGGCGGGGCCCAGTGGAGCGGTGCTTGAGACGGCGGTGCCCAGCGGAGCGGTGCTTGACAGGAAGGGCCCAGCGGAGCGGTGCTTGAGACGGCGGGGCCCAGCGGAGCGGTGCTTGACAGGAATGGCCCAGCGGAGCGGTGCTTGAGACGGCAGGGCCCAGCGGAGCGGTGCTTGAGACAGCGGTGCCTAGCGGAGCGGTGCTTGACAAGAATGGCCCAGCGGAGCGGTGCTTGAGACGGCGGTGCCCAGCGGAGCGGTGCTTGAGACGGCGGTGCCCAGCGGAGCGGTGCTTGAGACGGCGGGGCCCAGCGGAGCGGTGCTTGACAGGAAGGGCCCAGCGGAGCGGTGCTTGAGACGGCGGGGCCCAGTGGAGCGGTGCTTGAGACGGCGGTGCCCAGCGGAGCGGTGCTTGACAGGAAGGGCCCAGCGGAGCGGTGCTTGAGACGGCGGGGCCCAGCGGAGCGGTGCTTGACAGGAAGGGCCCAGCGGAGCGGTGCTTGAGACGGCAGGGCCCAGCGGAGCGGTGCTTGAGACAGCGGTGCCTAGCGGAGCGGTGCTTGACAAGAATGGCCCAGCGGAGCGGTGCTTGAGACGGCGGTGCCCAGCGGAGCGGTGCTTGAGACGGCGGTGCCCAGCGGAGCGGTGCTTGAGACGGCGGGGCCCAGCGGAGCGGTGCTTGACAGGAAGGGCCCAGCGGAGCGGTGCTTGACAGTAAGGGCCCTGTTCAGCGGTGCTCTTCTGCACGGCGGGGCCCTGTTCAGCGGTGCTCTTCTGCACGGCGGGGCCCTGTTCAGCGGTGCTCTTCTGCACGGCGGGGCCCTCTTCAGCGGTGCTCTTCTGCACGGCGGGGCCCTCTTCAGCGGTGCTCTTCTGCACGGCGGGGCCCTCTTCAGCGGTGCTCTTCTGCACGACGGGGCCCTGTTCAGCGGTGCTCGTCCAGTAAGTCAAGGGAGCCAGACCTGGCCTGGACTCCCTGCTCAGTCGCCCTCCGACCGTGCTGTTGCTGGACCCTTCGGTGACGGAGTCCTGGGCCCTTTGTTGCCCTCCCTAACGCCCGGGATGGGGCTTGTGGGGCCCTCCTGCTCTGCGCTCCTGCTGGCTGACTTCTCCGCCCTGCTGCCCTTTCGCTCCTTAGATGGGGCTCTCGGGCCCTTGCCTCCCCTAGATGTTGTGGCTGGTGAAGTGGGCGAACTTTGCTCCTTGGGGGCAGCCGTGTCAGTCCTCTCACGGCGGCCCTTTAGTTTCCTGGTCCTCTTGCCTGGGGGGGGGGTGGCTGTCCCCTTGCTGCTGATTGAAGTGTCACTGCTGGCAAAGGGTGGACTCCAGAACCCATGCACCACAGTGACACTCGAAGCTGGGCTGGTGGTGGCTGAGGTGCTCTTGGGACTCTTTGCAGATGGAGGGGGTGGGTCAGGGGAGGGAAAGAGGTTAAGAATAGCGAGGAAAAGTTTTTTAGGACCAAGGTAAAGGGTAGGAGTAGTGGTGATGGGAGTGGAGGAAGAGGATGTGGTTGTAGGAGAGTCCGGTGTGCTGTCTTTGGGTGCAGGTGCTTGTGCTGGAGGCTGTCGTGAGGTGGATGGCTGTTGGGTGGGTGTCTGCCTGCGTTTGTGTGTCTTTGAAGAGGGGGTGACAGACACAGTGGGAGAGGACACAGGGGACGTGTAAATGGTAGTGGGGGTGGTGACTGCACGTGTGCGGACTGTACTGGAGGGTGTGCTGGTGATGGAAGCACTGGCTGATGGTGGTGTGCATGCAGGTGTGAGTGTAGACGTCACAGGGAGGGAGGAGGGAGACGAGGAGGAGGGGGACACAGAGGTGGTAGTGACTGTTGGAATGTCTGCATCTGGGTGTTGCTTGGGTGAATGCTTGTGGGTTCTGTGGTGCTTGTGTCTGGATGAGCTGCCCTTTGGTGTTGAGGTGTGTGCAGGCTGGTCTGATGGTGTGGATGGGATAGGCTGAGGAACAGGAGACAGAGACAGGGTGGAGGCAGTCAGAAGAGGGAGGCTGGAAACAGAGACAATGGCTGCCGTCAGTGCTGAGGCCAGAGCATTGAGCGATCGTTGATGGGCAGCCTGATCCGAATGAATGCCCTCCAGGTAGGCATTGCTCCGATGCACCTCCCTTTCTACCCCCTGGATGGCATTCAAAAGGGTAGTCTGCCCAACAATGATGGTCTGAAGGAGGTCAATGACCTCCTCACTGAGGGCAGCAGGGGTGACAGGGGCAGGGGCTGAGGTGCCTGGGGCGAAGGAGACGCCCGCCTTCCTGGGCGAGCGGGCACGGAGCGTAGGCTGAGGGGCTGCTGGGAGGGCGGGGCTGGCGCTAGGGAGCTCCCATCCGAGGACGTGTCGGTGTCGCTGGTGTCACCACCGGTCCCCGTTGTGGTGCTCCCCTCGCCCTCCGGATCACTGGTGCCCTCGGTGTCTGTTCCTGGGCCCACCGGGGCCTTGTGACTTGCAGCTCCCTTGTGCTCCGATGCCAATTCTCCACCGCCTGATGATGCTAATGCACACATGCACAAGAAGATGAAGAAGAAGGGTGGGGGGAGAAAAACGAAGACCAGGTTGAGTGCATGCAATGTCAACACCGTTGGCGGAGAGGACAGGCACAGGAGCCTCATGCACTAAGCCGCGCATTCGGGGTACACTACTCAGTACTTCTGACTAGGACAACAGGTCTAGAGACGACAAACGCGCACATGTGTGATGCTGGACCATGGATAGCTGTACTTGGCACCCTACAGAGGTGGGGGGCGGGGGCAAAGGGCCATGCCTAAAGGAGAGGACTACACTACAGAAAGCACCCTGGCCTAATGTCACCCACAACCCTCCTCCCCCACCCAGATGCCTCCACTGCGCAGAAAGATAGCAGAATGTGCTGATACTCACCCCCTTGTGTCTGCTGTGATGTCCTCAAGCGCCCATCCAAATCAGGGTAGGCCACCGCCAGGATCCGGGACATCAGGGGGGTCAGGGTACGACTGGCACCCCTCCTAGGTTGGGAGGCCATCCCCAGCAGTGACTCGGCGGTCTTCCTGGTCCCGCGGCGGATGTCCTCCCACCTCTTGCGGCAGTGGGTGCCCCGTCTGACGTGGACCCCCAGGGCCCGGACTTCCTTGGCGATGGCACGCCAAATGTCCACTTTCTGATGGGCGCTGACCTATTTGACATGTACAGGGTGGGAAGGAAAAATTCATCAATTTTCTGCATGTTAGATGTGATTGGCCCCCCCTCCCCAACCTTGCCATATGGCACATGCTCTCATCTGTTGTGCGTTGCACTCCTCATTCGCCCCCCACCCCACCAACTTACATCCACCCCACTCCACACAGGCATAGCCCATTCAATGTGCACCCAGTGTACTTACCTGTTGGTCTGGAGGACCGTAGATTAACGCATACTGGGGCAGGACCCCATCCACAAGTTTCTCCAACTCCTCAGACGTGAAGGCAGGGGCCCTTTCCCCAGTCGCAGCAGCCATTGTCACTTCCAGACCGAGGTCACAGCAGCACTTGCAGTATAGGTCCTCTCCTGTGGATGATCAGGTCTCGAGTGATTAAGCAGATAGAAAATGGCGGTCACGCCCGCGGCGGTGCGTACCGCGGCGGTGCATACCGCGACCGCCGGCGCACCTCGTCATTGGCTCCTGAAACCCATAGGCTTCAATGTTAACCAATGCGGCTTCGTATAGCGGTCTTCGACCGCCTACCGCCACGGTGTGCCACGCCAGCGCATTGACCTCACATCCCATTGTCCCACTTCACAGGTCAGGCAGCCGCCATTTCAAGGGCCCACATGGCATAATTTGTACTGCGTCACACAGGCCTAGGCCTTGCATTGCCACACATACGCGCCTTTCAATACATAGATAATCGTGTGCTAGGCATGCTGTGGTGAACGTACCTGTGATTTGCTTGACTCTGTGCTCCATGTTGTCCTTCCTAGGCACCGTCCACTGGGACTTGCGAGGAGAAGGATGAATCCTCGCGTGTACCGACCGCTGGTGGACCTGTCGACAATGGAAGAACGCCATATCATACTACGATACCGACTTGACCGAGCCACTATACATGAACTGTGTGCCCAGCTGGAGCCAGCCCTGATGTCCCCCATCCGCCAACCCACAGGGATTCCCCCTCTAGTGCAGGTTCTGTCAGTCCTCCATTTTTTGGCAAGTGGCTCATTCCAGACAACAGTGGCCATGTCATCTGGAATGTCTCAGCCTATGTTTTCAAAAATTTTGTCTAGAGTGTTGTCTGCCCTGACGAAACACATGCAGAGCTACATTGTATTCCCTGAGGAGGTTGATTTGGCCACTGTGAAGGGTGATTTTTATGCCCTTGGACATATCCCCAACATAATTGGTGCCATTGATGGGACCCATGTGGCTTTAGTACCCCCAAAAGACGATGAGCAGGTGTACAGAAACAGGAAAAGTTACCATTCTATGAACGTCCAGGTGGTCTGTTTGGCTGACCAGTACATCTCCCATGTGAATGCCAAGTTCCCTGGGTCAGTGCATGACGCGTATGTGATGCGTAATAGCAGCATCCCTTATGTGATGGAACAGCTACAGAGACAACGTGTGTGGCTAATTGGTGACTCTGGTTACCCCAACCTGCCTTGGCTATTGACCCCAGTGAGGAATCCCCGGACCAGGGCAGAGGAACGGTACAATGAGGCCCATGGGCGAACTAGGAGGATCATAGAAAGGACCTTTGGCCTCCTGAAGGCCAGGTTTAGGTGCCTGCATATGACAGGGGGATCCCTGATGTACTCACCAAAGAAGGTGTGCCAGATCATCGTGGCCTGCTGTATGCTTCACAATCGTGCATTGCGACGTCAGGTGCCTTTCCTGCAGGAGGATGGTCCAGATGGTGGTGTTGAAGCAGCTGTGGAGCCTGCGGAGAGTGAAGAGGAGGAAGACGAAGAGGACGACACAGACAACAGGGACAGAGTTATCCAACAGTATTTTCAGTAGCACACAGGTAAGAATCACCCACGCCATTTAACATTTCCTGAAAGCCCCCTGCATCTTTACTTTGTGTATTTCCCCCCAGTTATTTTAAACTGATGTTTGATTTTCCCTTCCCTTTTCAGTGCTGTATGACCCACTGCGTGACTTCAGCTTGGTTAGCCCATGGACTAATGCTTATTGACATCGGTATGTTGTCATCACAAAAATAACAGAACATTATTGATCAGTAATGTGTTATACATTTGTAAATAATACAGGCTGACTCCTGAATGATTTCAGTGCAATGAGTGATTTATTTTTAGTGCTAGATATTGGTACATGATATTAAAACGGTGATGGGTGAGGGTGGAGTTATGTCCATGGCAGAGCCCAGTTCTCAGTTTCACAGGTGCATTTTCCATATGCCTGTGGAAGGATGGAGCAGGGGCAGTTCAAGGTTGGACAGGGTGACACTGTGGGACAGTGGGATGACATCAGGGGGTATCTTATGCTGGCGGGGGTCTTGGCATCCTACTCTGTCTTCCTGTGAGATCTCAGGTTCCTCTTGCGGGGTGGTTGTTCTTCAGCAGGAGGTGGGGTTCTGGTGGGCCGTCGTTGTGTGGGGGCCTCCTGACCACTAGCACCAGCGGAGGTGGTAGGCTGTTCCTGGCTATTGACAGGGTCCATTGTGGTGCCACATGGTCCCGCAATGTGGTTTCTATCCGGTTGAGGGCCTGGAATATGGTCCCCATAGCGGTAGAGATGTTCCTGAGTTCATTGCTGAACCCCATGTAGCGTTCCTCCTGCTGTGCCTGGATCTCGATGAACCTGGCCAGTACCGTCGCCATCGTCTCCTGGGAGTGATGGTATGCTCCCATGATGGTGGTGAGGGCCTCTTGGAGAGTGGGTTCCCTGGGCCTGTCCTCCCCCCTCTGTCGCACAGCAGCCCTCCCAGTTGCCCTATTTTCCCGGGCCTCTGTCCCCTGGACGGTGTGCCCACTACCACTGCCCCCAGGTCCCTGTTGTTGTTGGGGTGTTGGGTCAGCCTGGGTGCCCTGTAGTGGCGGACACACCGCTGCTTGACGCGTCCTGGAGACAGAGGCATGGGCCCGCTGGGTGGGAGCTGTGCTGGTGTTCCCAGAGGGGGTTGGGTCTGCTGTGGCCTGTGTCTGTGTATGGGGAACCGACTGTCCAGAGGTCCCCGATGGTCCGGGCTGGTCATCAGGTTCTAGGTCGACAGAGCTGCTGTCCTCGCTGGGGGCCTGTTCTGGGGGTGGGATGGACAAATCTGGACCCTCCGTGGCGGTGTGTTGGCGTTCGGGCCCTGCAGGGGTAAAGGAGTATGGTTATTGTTTCTCTGTGTGCCATGGCGTGCATTTTGAGTGCCCTTGTCCCCCAGTGCTGGCATTCCCTTGTGGGAGGTGTTGTGAGGGTGGTGGTGGGGGGGGGGTGTATGGGTATGTGCAATGGTCATGCTTTGGTGGTGGCTGTCTATGGTTTCTGTTGGCATTCAGGGGTTGGTGTTGTTTAGGGAGGTTGTGTGCTGGGGGGTTGAGATTGGGGGTGAGGGGGGGGGTTGGCATGCTGGTGGTTGGGGGGGGTGAAGTAGTTGAGATTCGACTTACCAGAGTCCATTCCTCCGTGTACTCCAGCGAGGCCATCAGGATGCAGGATGTTTACTACCTCTTGCTCCCATGCTGTGAATTGGGGTGGAGTGGGTGGGGGTCCGCCGCCAGTCTTTTGCACAGCGATGTTGTGTCGCGACACCATTGAGCGCACCTTCCCCCGTAGGTCGTTCCATCGCTTTCGGATATCTTCCCGATTTCTGGGATGCTGTCCCACAGCGTTGACCCTGTCTATGATCCTTTGCCATAGCTCAGCCTTCCTTGCTATAGTGGTGTGCTGCACCTGTGTGCCGAAGAGCTGGGGCTCAACCCTTATAATTTCCTCCACCATGACCCTGAGTTCTTGGTCCGAGAACCTGGGTGTCTTTGGGGTGCCATGGGGTGGTGTGGATGAGGTGTGGGGTGGTGTTTGTGGTGATGTGCGTGGTGATATGTGGTGATGTGTGCGTAAATGTGGTGTGGGTGATGAAGTTGGGTTCCTGTGTGTGTTGGGGTTTTCGATTGCTGTGCTCGCTCTCTCTATCTCTATCTCTGTCGCCTTCTCTCCGATTTCCAACTAGTGGGGGTTTGTGGGTGATGTGGGTGTGTGTTTTATAGTTGATTGGATGTGTGGGAGTGTTGTTTGTATGTGTCTCAGGTGTGTGTATTTCAAATTGTCCAATGTGGCTGTGTTTTGGAGCTGTGTGTGTATTTTGAACGCGGCGGTGTGTACCGCCAATGGAATACCGCGGTTGAAAGACCGCCGCGTGGATTCGTGGGTCAGAATGGCATGGGCGTGTTTGTGTTGGCGTGACGGTGGAGGTTTGGTCATCTCCAGTTTTCCGCGGCCCGCTGATGAGGCGGCCTTCCTTGGATGTCGGGTTTTTGGCGGTTTCACAGTTGGTGGTCAGAATGACCGTGGCGGTTTACCGCGGCCGCGGCGGTAGAATGGCGGACTTCAGACCGGCGGTAAGGGCCTTTTACCGCCGAGGTCAGAATGACCCCCTATGTGTGTTGGTACAAATACTTTACACCTAGCACTCTGAAGTTAAGCCTACTGCTTGCGCCAAACTACCAAGGGGGTAAGCAGGGGTTATCTGAGGGTGATTCTCTTTTACCCTAACTAGAGTGAGGGTCCTTCCTTGGACAGGGGGTAACCTGGCTGCCAACCAAAGACCCCATTTCTAACAGTTACCGTGTTTTAAGGGAGAGCGCATATGCACTTTAGCACTGATTAGCAGTGATAAAGTGTGCAGTCCTAAAACCAGCAAAAACAGTGTCAAATAGTGGAGGGAGGCAGACACCAAGTTGGGATGACCACCCTAAGGCTGTCAGGTCTAACATGGATCCCCCCAGCTGAAAGTGGGGAGAGTTACCCAACCCCTTGGGTGCCCTCAACGCTAAAGCGGAAGCACGTGGCGACACCATCAGCATTGGCGTGGTCAGTCCTCAGGCAATGCTCCACCATAAAGACCATCCCCTATAGGGAAAAGGACCACCTCAAGAGTTTAGGATTTTCACCCCTCATCTGTATGAGCCATCTGTCATCTGTCTGACCCCGGAAGTGAGCCCCAAACAGGTATGGTCTTAGCTTCTTCAGTGCCCAGAGCACAGCAAATGCTTCTCTTTTAATAGCACTCCCCCTCTGTTCCTGTGGTAATATTCTTCTGGTATTAAAGACTACTGGTTGGTCTAGGCCCTCCTCATTCATCTGTGCTAGGACAACCCCTATGCCATGCTCTGAAGCGTCTGTGTGCACAATGAATTCTCTGGAGTGGTCAGGGGCCTTGAACACGGGTGCCATGCACATGGTTTCCTTCAGGTAGTCAAAGGCTTTCTGTCAAGCCTCTGTCCAATTCACCAACTTAGGTTACTTCTTTGATGTGAGTTCTGTTAAGGGGGCCACTATGGAGCCATATCCCTCAACAAATCTGGGGTAGTATCTGGTGAGGCCTAAGAAGGCTCTCACCTCTGTTTGGGTTCTAGGTGGTTGCCAGGCCTTTATTGTATCAATATTGGCCTGGAGGGGCTGCACGGTGGCACCACCTACTAGGTGTCCCAAGTACACCACGGAACCCTGCCCAATATGGCACTTACTGGCCTTGATAGTCAGGCCTGCCTGTTGCAGGGTCTGAAGCACCTCCCTGAGGTGGAGCAGGTATTTCTCCCAGTCGGAACTATAGACAGCGATGTCGTCTAGATAGGCTGCACAGAAGGCATCCTTGTGAGCTAGGACCCCGTTAACCAACCGTTGGAAGAGAGAGAGGGCATTTTTCATTCCAAAGGGCATGACCTGTAACTGGTAATAACCCTCAGGAGTGGAAAAGGCTGTTCTCTCTATTGCCCCTTCAGTCAAGGCGATCTGCCTGTACCCTGACGTGAGGTCACAGGTACTAAGGAATTTGGCAGCGCCTAGCCAGTCTACGAGCTCATCAGCTCGGGGGATGCAGGGAGCATCTGTCTTTGTGACAGAGTTGAGACCCCCGGTAGTCCATGCAGAACCTAAGTTCTGGCTTGGCCCGGGAGCAGCAGCCTTGGGAACCAACACCACTGGGCTGGACCAGGGACCACTAGACTTCTCTATCACCCCAAGAACCAGCATCTTGGCAACTTCCTCCATGATGCTGGACCTCACCTTATCTGACACTCTGTACATTTTCTTCTTTACAGGGGGACTGTTTCCTGTGTCAATATCATGGACACACAAGTGTGTGAGTCCAGGGGTGAGGGAAAGCAGTGAAGAGAAGTGCTCCAATAACTCGTAGCAGTCTCCTCTCTGATATAGGGTCAGGGAGTCAGAGAGATTGACACCCTCCACTGACCCATCACCTTCTTTGGCAGAGAGGATGTTGGAGAGAGGCTCACTCTCCTCCTCCATACCTCATCTGTCACCAGAAGCATGCTGACGTCAGACCTCTCAAAATGAGGCTTCAGTCTGTTCCGGTGGAGCGCCCTTAGGGGGGTTTCTAAGGGACTTGAGGTTCACTAAGTAAGTGGCCTCCCCCTTCTGCTTGTTGATCTTGAATGGGCTAGTCCAGCAGTCCAGGAGAGCTCAAGGCTCCACTGGCTCAATTACCCATACTTTGTTTCCAGGTGAGAATTCTACCAGAGTGGCCTTCTGGTCATACCAGGGTGGCCTTCTGGTCATACCATTACTTGACTGGCCTTGAGGATGCTCTTGGCCTGTTTCCAGAAGCGTTGCGTTTGGTTGCAGAGGGCCAGCATGTAACTGACGTGCATGTAATCTTTCGTCTCTCTCCTTCTTCATGTCGGCACACTTACTAAGATGCCGTTTTGGAATTCCAAGATGGCGGATGGTTTTTTAACCACCGCTATGAACTTACAATGAAGGGGAAAAGGGATTAGTCCTTCCTCCATTTCCACTTACTACATAAAGATGGATTTCAGAGCCGTTTGGCTGTTTGATGCCGGTACCCCAGGGCCAGATTACTCGATGTAACGATGATGGACAGGATATAAAGATACTATACATTTTGGACCTCTGACCAACTCTTGACAATATAGGTTGCTGTTGTGACCTTAAACACCAAATAAAAAGCAAACTATTCACTTGATTGAAGACCAATAAGTACAGACTTGCCGTGGTTTCGCAAGAAATTTGGAAATCCCAATTTGAATAGAATTTAACAAACTTAAAAAGAATAAGCCTTGATAAAGTCCTTTACAGGACGAAACATGTGTCGGCTGAATTTGGTTGAATTTCAAGATCAATTCTTTCATTTGGATGGAAAGGAAAAAGATGAAATATTTTACCATTGACTCAAATATGCAATGTGTGAGAAAACACTGCTAAGTTTATGTGTAACGTCAGCTTTGTATGGTATTAGCTTTGTCATAACGTTTTGTATAGTATTTTATGGAATTGTGTTATATTTGTATTATGTATATTAAATTTGCTAATGGAATAATACATTCTTTTTAATTATCACTTGTCATATTGATGCCACATCTGCTTTACATTATGTTTTTTGCTTAAACTCTCTAAATTTAATGATCCATGAACAGAATTGATAATTCATGAACTTTGCTCGTGTGTGCTCCATTCTCATCTTAGATATGTAACTGACCACATCCTGGGCGGGGTTCCTGGGAACTTTCTCCCATCCCTCTTTTACGAAGCTTAGGGGTCCCCTGACAGGGTACCCATAGAGAAGTTCAAAGGGGCTGAACCCCACCACTTTCTGGGGCACCTCTCTAATAGCAAAGAGAAGGCATGGCAAGAGGTAGTGCCATATACACCTCATGGCCTAAGGTAGGCCTTTGATCATGCCTTTTAGGGTCTTGTTGAACCTCTCCACAAGCCCATTGGATTGAGAATGGAAAGGGATGGTGAACCGGTAGTTCACCCCACAAGCATCCACATGGACTTCATGTACGCAGACATGAAGCTTGTGCCTCGGTCAGACACAATCTCCTTTGGGAATTCCATAAGGGTAAATATCCCCATCAGAGCTCTGGTCACCACCAGTGCAGTCACTGTCCTTAGAGGGATTGCCTCTGAATAGTGGGTGGCATGGCCCACCAAAATCAGGATAAACCTGTTGCCTAGGGCAGTTTTGGGGTCATAGGGACCAATGATGTTGAACCCAACCTTTTCAAAGGGGGTGCCAATGACTGGGAGTGGGATCAGGGGGACCTTGAGCCTTTTCCCTGTCTGCCCACTAGTGTGACAGGTTGGGCAGGACATACAGACAGCATCTAAGGCTACATGCATTTGGGGCAAATAAAAGTAGGTGACAAGCCTGGCGAAGGGCTTGTCTTGCCCCAGATGTCCTGCCAGGGAGATGTCGTGAGCCAACCCCAGTAGGAAGACCCATCAGCACTGGGGGACCCCAAGCACAAGTGCTGCCCCAGCTTCCAGTACCTCAGGCTCACTGTAAAGGAGATCATTCACCCAAAAGATATGGTGATCGCCAGAGTCTTCACCTGCTGCCTTGGCTGCAGCATATTGCCTCAAACCCTCAAGAGTGGGGCACCCAAGAGTGGGACACTCTTTCTGCACTTTGCAGAACTACTCCCTTGTTGGCCCAGCCTCAACTTGCCAGCCAGCAAGCTCAGGCAGGTTACCCAGGGTGGCGATGTCCTCCCCAGTTGGCTCAGGGGCCTCCTCCTCTGCGACCACATCAACCACTGCGGGAACGTCTGGGACCGGTTTCCCCGCACCCCTTGCCCTTCAGCTTTGCAGCTGTCTGGGCCATTGTTCAGGCTCCAGACACCCTTGACTCCCTTCCCAGGCAGTCATGGACCGTGTGGTCATGCAGACCCATTCAGGCAAACCTAACATCTCCAGGTGGGACCTGAACTTTACCTCTTTCCAGGCAGTATGCTCAAGGTCATTTCCTAACAGACAATCAATAGGCATGGCTGGTCTCACAGCTACTTTTAGAGTACCAGAGACCACCCCCTACTCAAAGGGAACAAGAGCCATCGGTGGATGAACTGCTCTGCTGACACCAGCTGGCCCCTGACAGTGGTCATTCAGGCTCCTGTGTCACGAAGAGCCTCTACCCTTTGCCCATTAATGGTGACCCACTGCCTATTTTTGGAAGTATCGGCAAGCATGTGGGCTTTTGGCATCATTTCCTCATCTCCCAGGGATACTAGGGCTACCTCTATCTGTTCTCCAAAACTATCTGGGACTACCACCTACCCAAGCGCTACGCTAGCCATCCCATGGTGTCTGCCCTCCAGTGGGGGGCTGTGCACACATTGGACACTTGTAATAGCCCTTGTAGTGACCAAACATGGTGCACTCTAAGCATTTGGGTACAAACTTCCCTTTCTTTTTATAAAAGTACCCTGGTCTCTTTTCAGGGTCAGGTTGGGACTGATTACCACCACCCCCCTGAGAATTGTTTTGGGGGTCTTTTGAGAACTCCTTATTTTTTAGTTTTTCTCGCCCCTCTTTCTTCTGATGAGAACCCTGACCACCTTTGTGGGTGTCTCCCCCCATACCTTTTTGGACACTCTGGTGCTAACCCAGAGGACCGCCTCCTCAGTAAGCTTCCTAGGGTCAGTCAGGTTACTGTCAACTAGGTGCTGGCGCAACTGGGTAAAGCAAACATTGAGCATATGCTCTCTCAGGATCAAATTATACAACCCTACATAGTCATCTAATTTACTGCCCCGCACCCATCCATTCAGTGCCTTACTGGACAAATAAAAAAGTCTACCCAAGTCTTGTCAGAGGCTTGGTGCTGTCCCTGAACCTCAGATGGTACTTCTCAGGGGTCAGCCCAAACTTGGCAAACAAAGTGGTTTTCATGGGTGAGTATGTGTTTTGACCCTTTGGATCTAATGTGAGAAGTGTGTTCCTCCCAACAATTGGTACATATCCCCACAAGCCTACCCCACCTTGCTCTTCAGGAACCCCATGAGCCCTAAGTGCAACTTCATGAGCAGCCAACCACTTATCATTGTCATCTCCCACCACATGACTTGGCACCACATTCTTGGGTATATGAAACTTCTTGTCCCCAGCAGGTCCTGCATGTTCTCTGTCACCTTCACTGCTGAACTCAGACTGCCTAGACTCGAGGTCCAGCTCTTTGAGACTCACGCCCATATTTATACTTTTTTAGCGCTGCAGTTGCGCCTCTTTTTGACACAAAAGCAGCGCAAACTTACAAAATACAATTGTATTTTCTAAGTTTGCACCACTTTTGCGTCAAAAAGTGGCGCAAATGCGGCGCTAAAAAAGTATAAATATGGGCCTCAGTTCATGAGACAGAAGAAGTTTCTTCTCAGCCAAGGCTCTCTCCGCTGCAGCCTTAGCTCTCCTCTCCTCTGACTCTCTCTGAGCTTTTCTTTCCTCTGCCTCCATGTTTAACCTTATCATTTGCAATTGGAATTCTCTCTCCTCCCGCCTTTCCTCTACGGTCAGGTCATGGCCAGAGACACTGCTTCCCGGTTTAGCACGGGGTGCAATTCCAGGGGTAACATGCCCCCCTGCTGGTGTAAAATCCTCTGCGGGGCCATCTTCTCGTTCCTCAATCTCAACAATCTCCTGTGAACTAGCTTCTGCCCAGCCCTCGGCACCTTTTGGTACTCCTCCTTCCTGGAGACACCCTGGGTAGGTACTCCCATTCCCTTGCAGAACCCTTTGACCTGGCTGACAGTGTATGTCTCCATCTAGGTCAAACACTCCAGCTCCTCCTTGAGACCCCGCCAGAGACATGTTGTATGAAGATTTGATTAAACTGGCAAGCAGAAAAACAAAATTGTAGAAAAAGAGAAAAATCAAGTTGACCTTCAACTGTGGGTAGGTAGTGTACACGTAGCTATTGTATGTTACTGCACAAATACAAGTCCCATCCTCACCGTTGATCACCAATGTTAGAAATGGGGTCTCTAGTTGGCAGAAGTATACACCCTTGTCCAAACAGGGATCACAATCCTAGTCAGGGTAAGTCACACACAATCCAAATTATCCTGTGCCCACCCTCTGGTAGCTTGGCACTGAGCAGTCAGGCTTAACTTAGAAGGCAACGTGTAAAATATTGGTGCAATAAATCATGCAATAACACAGGGAGAACACCACAGAATGACACTACACAGGTTTAGAAAAATATAGGATATTTATTTTATTAAATTAAGGTCAAAACGCTCAAGATTTGATAATCACAAGTTGAAATATCACTTTTGTAATGATAAGTAGAGTCTTTAGTTCTTAAAAGCAACAATTGTCTCTTGCAAGCACAAAGTAACTGGTTTGGGCCTGGTTTGTGTCAAAATGACACGCATGAAAACTGCAGAGGAGGAGATGCGTGGAAAAAGGTAGGTGTGCGTCAGTTTTTTGGGCACACACAGTAGATGCATTGATTCTTTTCCATGCAGCAAGGGCTTTGCGTCGATTTCCTGCGCACAAGCTTGAATCCTCTTTGCGATGTGGGGTCTTTTAACGCCCAGGGAGAATTGCGTGGAAATCAGCTGTTGCGCTAATCTGGCGGGTGATGTGGTGGAATTTCAGCTGCATGGCTGGTACTGGGTCGATTCCTCTCTCAGGAAGTCAGGCTGCGTTGTTCTAGCTCGGGAATGCATCGATCCGTTGGAATGTGAGTCAAAGTGTTGGTCGCAATGTGGGCACTATGTCGATCTCCACTCGGGGAGCCGGGCTGCGTCATTCTGGTTCTACGATGTGGTGATTTCCTCAGTGCTGGACAGGCTGAGCATCGATTCTGCCAGGCTGTGAATCAATTTTCACCACACAAGGAGTTTCTTTGCAGAGATGAAGTCTTTTTGGCCCTGAGACTTCAGGAAACAGGAGGCAAGCTCAATCCAAGCTCCTGGAGAGCACTTTTCAGCAGAGCCAGAGGCCAGCAAGGCAGCAAGGCAACAGC
Organism: Pleurodeles waltl; assembly: GCF_031143425.1. Taxonomy (NCBI): domain Eukaryota; kingdom Metazoa; phylum Chordata; class Amphibia; order Caudata; family Salamandridae; genus Pleurodeles; species Pleurodeles waltl. The sequence goes on along the minus strand of NC_090443.1, from coordinate 254,023,436 downwards.
AAGGCAGCAGTCTTTTACAGCAAAGCATTCCACTTTGGGCAGCCAGGCAGCTTCTCTTGGCAGGTTGCAGGTTCTGGTGCAGAGTGTCTGTCCCAAGAAGTGTCTAGTTTGGTAGGATCAGGGACCCGGTTAATATACCCAAAAGTACCTTTGAAGTGGGGGAGGCTTCAAAGAGTGGTTTTGAAGTGCACAATGTCCCCTTTCAGTACAACCCTGTGGGCCAGGTTCCCAGTAGGGGGTTTGGTGGTCCTTTGTGTGAGGGCAGGCCACTGTCCTTTGAAATACAAGTGTCAGGCCATCCACCCATCCAGCCCAGTAAGACCCATTCAGCATGCAGACGTGTGTAGGTGTGACTGAGCATCCTGTGTTTGTGGTTATCTGGGTGAAATACACAAGGGAGCTATCAGCCAGCCAAACCCAGACGTGGATTGGAGACAGGCTGTAAGGCACAGAAGGATTAAGTGCAGAGAAATGCTCACTTTCTAAAAGTAGCATTTCTAAAATAAGAATATGAAATCCAATCTGACCAGTCAGCAGGATTTTGTATTACCATTCTGGTCATACTAAATATGACCTGTTTACCCCTTTCTTCTTTCACAGCTGTGGAAAACGAATGTAGGAGTTTTCCACTACCAGGACATGTAAAACACACAGATACATGTCCTGCCTTTTACCTACACAACACCCTGCCCTCTGGGTTACCTAGGGTCTACTTTAGGGGTGACTTATCTGTAGAAAAGGGGGAATTTAAGGCTTGGCAAGTATTTTTAAACGCCAAGTCAAAGTGGCAGTGAAACTGCACACACAGGCCCTGCGATGGCAGGCCTGAGACATGGTTTAAGGGGCTACTTATGTGGGTGACACAACTAGTGCTGCAGGCCCACTAGTAGCATTCAATCTACAGGCCCTCAGTACATGTAGTGCACTTTATTAGGGACTTACCAGTAGATCAAATATGCCAATAGGGTATGAACCAATGTTACCATGTTTTAAGGGAGAGAGCATATGCACTTTAGCACTGGTTAGCAGTGATAAAGTGCACAGAGTCCTAAAACCAGCAAGAAGTGGAAGGAGGCAGGCACAAAGTTGGGGGTACCCACTCTAAAGCTGTCAGGTCTAACACTATCGTTATGTCAAATGCTGTTTTACGAAAATGGTATGGCACACTCATCATGTTGCATTGTTCATCAATGCCCCTTCTGCATACTCCTTTGCCTTTGGATCCATTGGCATTTAGCAAAGTCATCAGAGTAAGTACTGTAAGTTAGACGGCATATCTCACAACATTATTTGCCTGATATGGCAGGGATACATATTTGGACACATTGCTACATAGAATATACATGTGCCATGTATCATATGCGAGAATGGAGGGTGGATATCTCACTCACATCAGACAGAGCTACAGGAAACTACTACCATATCCACCCATGTACATACATGGCGGGCTGTGCCATGATTCCCAGCATGCCCCCTGAGTAACTGAATGTGTCTCGCTCTGCAACCCATTACCTATACATATTGATGCACAATTCATGTCACCTTGCTGCACACCAGCATGCAGCACAGCCATTTAACAGGTGGGTGCCCTTCAGCTCATCTGCAAAGCGATCTTGGAAAAGCAATGGCTAATGCTGTTCTTTGTATGTACCTGTTTGCATTACATCCTGTAGACAATCAGGGCCAGCACTATCTCAATCCGATTTTAGTATTGGCATGTCGAATGACACTGTTGTACAGACATCCCTCTAGTCTAACACACATTTCCAGATCTTTCAAGATGACAGGGGATAGCAATGTTGTCATACACAACATAGAGTATGGGGCATCATACCATATAAGTGGGCGATTCAACTGCAAATCCAAGTGTGGTATGTTGACCACTGTCCTACTAATCTTAGAGCTCTACTCACACAGTCCTCAGTCCTGTACCTCATTTACTGTGATGCTCCTGTGGCACACAGCAGGAATATGTTATGTAAACCACATTTTGTCACCCTGCATAGATGTGTAGAAAACATGTACTTCTGGCACATGTTCTCCAGTGGCACAGTATGCAGTGTGCCAGCCCAAATTTACAAGGCCACATAAAGCCACCTTGCATTGCTTTTCATGGGCTTATACTTATGGACACCTAGTATGCATAACACTGCATGAACGGGGCATTCCATGGGTATTGCTTGGGGTGTTCCCAAGCATTACAAGCCTGGGAATGGATCACATTCTCACACCACCCCAGGGGTGGTGCAAAAATGATTTAATGGAGAGAAATATCTTTATTTCTCCCTGTTGTTCCTCTCTCTATGTGTGATGCAGAATGCAGTGCACATATAAAGAGGAAAACACCTCTTGGGATTGTTTTTGTGCAGGATGGTTTTCCTTCCTTCACAAAAACAATCATCCTCGCAATACAGGTATCCTGCACTAGGCAGCAATTTTACACCAGAGCAGGAGGAGAGGAAAGAAATGTGCCATATCTTGTAGACACTGAATTTCTGCCTTTTCCTAGTGGTGCAGGGATGTGTGAGGAAATGCCACTGGGCAGTGCAGCCAGTCAACTTGCTGTACTGCGCTGTGTCATGTAAGTGCAGGGATGTGTTGTATGCACTGAAATTCAAGGCTTCCCTCTACTTTCCTCAGTGATGGCACACAAAATGCTGCCTAGCTCCAATGGTTGTATCACAGGAAAAACAACTCATCTGAGAGGGGTCGAGTGAGGACGATGGGATGCATACACACAGAGTGGCATTGTGAGAGACATGTCTATTTTACCCTACATGAAGATGTATTTCACCCATCTGATGTGGAAGGCAGGGGGGCGTACACAGGTGTCAGCTGCCATGGTAAGGACCCCAGGAAATCATCACAAATTAGCAATAGGAGGGTGAGTGATGTGAAAAATGTACAATACTAGACCATGTGTGTACAAACTAATGTCTGTGTGGGCAGGGTGGGATACTGCTACTGCTCCGCATGATATGTGCTGAATCCTCACAGCAAAGTTACATTTGATTTGAACAGGGAGTATGTACATACTGGGAGGCAGAAATGGACATGTGTACTGCATGGTACCTACACATAGAAGCATGTGCCACTGGGTCTGACTGTGCAATGATTGTGGCACACCTGGGAAGGGGCCACATCCTACATGTCATGTGAACCAGGGGAAGCATTTGGCACATGCCAGGAAGGAGTATGATGCAACAATCTCATGGTGTCACGTGTACAAACAGGTATTTGACAAAGGGATAGCAAGAAACACTTAAGCACCACAAATCATAGTATCCATGGGTGGGACCACTGCTGTGGAATTCAGATGTAGGGACTTGCCACCAATCACAACACCACTACAATATGGGTTGAGGCCCCAACAACTGCTGCCTATAACAAAAGAACATGTAGTCCCACTGGATATGGACTAGGGGTGGGTGAAGAATTCCCCTCAGCCGGTGGAGTTTGCCGAGTTTTCCCCACTCCGCACTCTGTGTGGAGTGCAGAGTTCCAAAAAACTCAGTGAAGTGACGCAGAGCGGAGTTTTTCCTCTCGCTCAACAACGAGCGAGATTTCTGAACCCTAGTGGTTGCGGTGTGCCCTGACCGCTCGTGATGAGAAAGCAGCTGCTCGCTTCAAGGAAGCTTCTGCTTCAGTAGAAAATCTACTCAAGCGGCAAAAAGAGGTTAGAGCCCTCTGGCACTCCGCGTGATGCAGTTCGCACTGGTTTTACAATGCAGGAGACACTCCCACCCTGAAAATCAGTGCGAACAGAGCAGCTTAGCCAAACTCTGCCGCCAACAGAACTCTGCGTAGAGCTGCAGAGTTTTTTCGGCACTCTTCCCAGGCCTAATATGGACATGCATGATCAACCTGCCGTAGGCATTTGACAAGGAATGCATGATATGAATAGGATCACTGTGTGTCATTTACCGGCATTCCAGGACTCAAAATTGGGTAATCTGAGGTGGTCTGAACACATATAATGGCGTGGGCCTGAGTCATATGAGGTGTGACACTCTGCAAATGAACAACTCACTTCAGGATTTTATGTGGGGAATGTAAGTTAACTAAACTACACAGTAGGATAGAGCCCAGACCCTCAGAGCAAGCACACAGTGCCTGTGAGAATAATCCATTTGCAATGTAAATCTTGAAAAACTGTGCATCAGTACCTATGTCCAACAGGGGTACGACACCTCACAACTCAGGGACTCATGTATGAGAAAATAATGCAACGTGGTGCTGCAAGCCAGTTTTCTGTGCTGCACTGCATCATTTCAAAAGTGCAGAGATGCGTTGTATTTACCAAAATGCAACACATGCCTGTACTTTCCTCCATGATGGTGTATTTGCTGCTTCCTAGCACCAACACAAGCACCCTTATACCATGGTGTAGAGGTGCCCCCGTTGCAGGGATGATTGTTTATGTATTGAAAGGGACACTTATTAAGCCTGAATAATCAGGAATGTCGTCTTCCACTTTCTATGTATGCTGCAGAATGCAGTAAACATTGAAACTGGAAAAAATGGGAATTAAAATTGTCAATTCTCTCCATTGCATCACTTCAATGCCACCCCTTAGGTTGTGTAGGGATCTGACGCATTTCTATATATCTAAATTTGGGAATGTGTCACATTCCTTTGGATTCCATGGGTGTTGCAGGGGAACACCCATAGCAACACATACAGAACTCACTGTGTATGTAGCATAATGCGTGAAAGGGGTACACAATTGCAGGGCCATGACAAGCTACACAAGTTGGCATGGTGTGGTCTGGTAGATTAGGGGCCTGCACACTGTGCCACTGGAGCATGAAATTCAATGTTACTCAGGTTGCATAGTATGATGCTAGGGCCTTTGAAATTATGCTTTTAAAGTGCTCCCTTGGAAAACATTGATTGTAAACTTGGTCTCTCATGTCAACACCTAGCAGAGGTAAAAATTATCTTACCTTCATTTCTTTGAGGAGTATGACCCCAGACCTCCTGCCAGCTGCCTGTCCTAGACCTCTCCAATGATGCAGATGACTAGCTGCAAACCATTAATCTGGATACACTCCAGCAAATCCTGGGTACCGTACAGACACCATCTCCGGTCTCATGGAGGCTAGACAGCTTTGCAGGGCCTCCACATGGGCCACGAAAAAGCCAACTTTCACCACTTGCCAGCTCAACCATAGCCCTGAACTCCCAGGACTCAGCACTTACATTCCAAAAAACTGTGATAGGAGTCCAACTGGAGATGGCAGATACTGTGCAGGTGGGGATGGATTTTGTGGTGGGGCCCCCTAGAGGCAGTCAATAGGAGCCTCCGTCCAAATAAGGACAACTCGTTTTCCATACGAGGCACCTACTCTCAACTCTGTGGCCTCCAGCAGTCCCTGGGCCTGAGGCACGAGCAAATTCCCAGCCCAAGTGACACCAGCAATTTTGCCAACAAGCTGGGGACAATACAAAATGTCTTGGAGCCCATGGAGCGGAACAGGTCTACCTCATTGCCATCTTCGGTGCCCTTTATTGTGACGTTGCTGTAGTGGTGCAGATCCTGCAGCTCCTCCTTGCTGCTATGACGCCTCAATCAATCAGTCAGTGATTTCTAAAGTATGGCTAATCACCCGTATGGTATCATGGCACTGTGTGGGGGCGTATTGCTCAATCGAAGATCCAGGTCTTGAGGTCCATCCTGAACAGTAATGCTGTCTGCCTGAGTTTGAGAGCTAGCTTGTTCCATGTCCGGGCTGCGAGGTAGGAGAAGGATCCTCCTCCTGCTGTGCTTTTCCAGATTTGGGAATGGCTGTGAGACTGAGCTAGGAAGAACAGAGGTGTCTGTTGGGTACGTAGAAGAAGAGGCGATGGTTGAGGTACGCCACTACTATGTTGTGAGGTGCCTTGTAGATGTGTATCAGGAGTTTGTATGTGATGAGCTTGTTAACTGGGAGCCAGTGTAGGTCTCTGATGTGGGAGGAGATGTGGCTGTTTCAGGGGATTTCCAGGATGAGTCTGGCTGCTGATCTGTGGTAGTCTTGATTGAAGTTTCTTGATGATACTGGCACAGAGTGCATCGTCGTAGTCCAGTTTGCTAGTGACAAGTGCGTCGGTGACTGTCTTCCTCGTGTCGGAGGGGATCCACTTGAAAATCTTTAGAAGGAGTCAAAGGGTGAGGAAGCATGATGATGAGATGGCGTTGACTTGGCGGGTCATGGATAGAGAGGAGTCCAAAATGATGCACAGATTGCGTGTGTGGTTTGTGGGTGCAGGGGCATTTCTTGTGCGGTGGGGCACCAGGAGTCGTTCCAGGTGGAAGTGGTGAATCCTATTGTGAGGATCTCCATCTTGTCCAAGTTGAGTTTAAGGCATCTGGCTTCCATCCAGTCAGTCACTGCCCTCATCCCGTTGTGGAAATTTATCTTAGCTTTTGCAGGGTCATCGGACAGGGAGAGGATCAGTTGGGTATTGTCAGCATGGGAGACTATGTTTAGCCCTGTTGTTTGATGATCTTGGCTAGCGGGGCCATGTAGATGTTGAAAAGCGTTGGGTTGAGTGATGATCCTTGGGGCACTCCACAGCATGTGTCTTTGGGTTCTGACGTGATCGGCGGTAGTCTGACACTCTGTGTTCTTCTGGTGAGGAAGGACCTGAACCATTCCTGTGCTTTATCTCAGAAGCCGGCGTTGTGTAGTCTGGTGCAGAGGGTGGAGTGGGAGATGGTGTCAAACACAGCAGAGAGATTGAGGAGGATGAGTGTAGCCGTGCCTCTGTGGTCTAGTATGGTGTGTATGTCGTAAGTGGCTGCTAGGAGTGCTGTTTCAGTGCAGTGCTTTCTTCTGAATCCAGATTGGGATGGGTCTAGGATTTGATGTGTCTCAAGAAATTCGGTGAGTTGCTCGTTGACTGCCTTTTCTATTACTTTGGCTGGGAAAGGGAATAGCAGGTTGATCTTGGTGTGCTTCCGTCAGGTGGGAAAGTGGCAGTCTCGAAAGATCGGGTGATAGTTCGGTAGAGCTCAGATGCTATGGTGGTGCTGGTCGGGTTGAAGAATTAATGAGGGCACGGATCCAAGGGTGCTCCCATGTACATGGAGTTCATGAGTCTTTGGGTGTCCTCTTTGGTGATAGGGGTCCAGGAGTTCAGGATTTGGTGTGGTGCTATGTCCGTGGTGGTGTTTGTGGGTGGTGCAGATTGGTTTTGGTTCATGTCGCCTTTGTAAATGTCCTGGATTCTTCAGTGGAAAAAGGTGGAGAGGTTATCGCAGAGGTCTTGGGAGAGAAGGATGGATGAATGTGTCTGTCCCGGGGTTCATGATCTCTTCGACGATGGCGAAGAGCTCTTGGCCGCTGTGACCGCTGGTGCTGAGACGTTCTTCAATGTTGTTGTTTTTTGGCTGCTCTAATGTTCTGGTGGTGCGTGATGACAGCGTTTTTGTAGGTTGTGCGGTCTTCGGTTGATTTGTTGTTCCTCCATTTCTGTTCCAGTCGTCTGCAGGAGCATTTGGATTCTTGTAGGTCTGTCACAAACCATTTAGGTGTTCTGCTATATCACTTTCCTGCTGGTTTCCTTAGGGGTGCTATGTTGTTGGCATATTCTGATAACCAGCAGTGTCGATTGCATGCAGCTTCAATAGCGTCTGCTGCGTCCGGAGGGGGGAGTGGTTGAGAGCGTTGGTGAGTTGTGCTCCTGTAACTTTGCCCCAGCGTCTGCAAGGTGGCGGGGGGCATAGTGGCATGCAATGTTCTTTGTGAAGGTAAAGTGGACGCACCTGTGGTCGGTCAACTGGTGTTCGGAGGTGTGAGAGATGGTGATGTTGTTCCCTGATGAGAAGACAGCATCTAGGATGTGTCCGGCTCTGTGGGTGGGGCTGTTGACAAGTAGTTTGAGACTGAGACCCATATTTATATTTATACTTTTAAATGCAAAACTGCGTTAAAAAGCAAGCTTAGCGCCATTATTTCAGGGCCCTATCCCTGTGCTAGATTTTAGCACGGGGATAAATATGGCGCTAAGAACATATCGTCATTTTCTGGACGGGAACGCCTACCTTGCATTTCGTTGATGCAGGGTAGGTTTTCACATCCAGAAAATGACGTAAACTCCATAGCATTGGCACTAGACGTACCTAGCGCCAAAGTATATATATGGAGTTTGGTTTACGCTGAATTAGCGTAAACAAATAATGACGCTAATTCGGTGCAAACTGAGTATAAATGTGGGCCTGAGTGTTGCAAGGTTGTTTAAGAGATTTATGGTGTTGGGTTCATCATGGATATCAAGTTGGAAGTTGAGGTCACCAAGTAGGATGTAGTCGGAGAAGGTGAGCACTTGGGGGGTGTTGAGGTCAGCGTTGTCTTTGCAGATTTGGGGTCAGGGTCTGGGTGGCCTGTAGATGAGTGTGCCACTTAGGTAGGAGATGGGGTTGGTCTGAACCTGGAACTGTGTATGTGTTCATGTGTTGGCTGAGACTGTGACTCATTGGTGGTTGTCAGGTGGAGGGTGGTCTTGTAGAGTATGGCAATGCCTCCTCCAGGCCAGCTGGCTCTGTCCTTGTGGATGATTTTGTAGTTGTCTGGGATGGCCGTGGCAATGTTCATGGCCGAGGTGGGGGTGATCCAGGTCTCCATGAAGAAGGTGATGTCTGGGGCGGGTGAGGAGGTCCCAGACTTCTACTGCATGCTTGATGAGGGAGCGTGTATTGAGGAGTACACACTTGAAGTGGTCGTCCGTGCTTGGTTCGGGATTATGTGGTCCTTGGAAGGTGTGGGAGCATGCAAGGCATGGTCCCTTTCTCCTTTGCTCTGTGCATAAGATCATGCCAATGTCAAAACACCTGGCACCATCCTCAAATGGAATTTCCCACAGTTGACCTCTCACACATGTGGACTGTCATTCTGGCCAATCTTCCCTAATGGCAATGTGGTCCTCACTAAAGCACTCCTCTCCTACACATGTCCCATGACATGTTCACCCCCATTGACTCTATCTGCACATCCAATGGCTAAATACATATGTTGGGGTTGTTGTCTCATGGAATGTACATCAGTACTGCACAAAAATTAACGCAAGTAAATACAATCACTCCCTACAACCTTGGTGTTGTATGTGTGTCTGGAGCAGTAACAACATGAACATGTTGTATTGTGTGAAGCAAATACACTGCTTACCAAAGGGATATGTGTGGATTGCAGTTCGAGACAAAGCCCCACAGACTGAGTGAACGTACTTGATGAATATGATGTGTACGTTGATGAAGAACAGTTGTTAAGGGTCCTAAGTATGTAATATTACAGGTATCATGCAGTCATTGTGACAGCTGATGTAACTCATACCACAAGTGGCTGGTCTAAGCGAGGACAGTAGCAAAAATCTCACATTGATCTGACAACCTAATGATGCTAGTTTAATTCTGTGAGGGGCAGGCATAATTGAGTGACAAATCCATGATTTAGGGTGAGTGCAATGACAACAACATTCCACAAATGCATGTCCTATGACTTACCAACCCACAGCAAATGCACATGAATATCTGTTATGGGATGTGTATCAATTCACATCCAGATTGTCACTCAAATTGCTAAATGATGTTTGTAGATAGCTGATGGGAACCCAATGCCAACTTGGAACGTACTTGCCCATAAGGCATATACCTTGTCAGACGTTTCCAAATACTGCATGCAAAGCCAAATGCATTTACAGGACATAACCTGTGCAGACATGCTAAATCCTAGACTGTAAATCATGATGGAGACCATAATGTATGGAACAACAAAGGTTTTATAAAACTATTGATCTTACACTAAAAACTACCTCAACTACCTAACCTAACTATCCTCACCTATCCTACTCTACCTTAAAGTATGTTATAACTACAACTAACCTAACTTATCTTAACTTATCCTATACATTTAACACCGCGTGATAAACATCAACCCGTACCTCCCTTTAAAAAACACATATGTAGACAAGGACAACAGTATCTACAGCTTTATAAGAACTAACTGAACATCTAGGCCTAAACAGAGATAAATGTTTTGTATTTTGTTTTATTTTTTGTTTTTTAAAAGCATACAAACCTAAAACATCACCCCTCCAAATAACACTCAATAATAAGAAACCCCAAATGAAATACCCACCCCTAATAAAAACTACTACAGACTAAAACTACCCTACACTAACTTACCTAACACTAAGGCCCTCATTATGAACACGGTGGTGAAAACCACCATGTTCATGCTGGCGGTCATCTCCATGACCGCCAGCGCCCCCGGAACCGCACCGGCCGTATAATGTACATTCCTCTGGGCCGGCTGGAGGAAACATTGTTTCCACCCACCGGCCCAGAGGAATGCCTGGCCGGGACATTGACGGTGGCTCCACATGGAGCCGCTGCCAATGCCTCTGTGTGGCAGGTGCAGCTGCACCCGTTGTGCAGATCACTGCACAGGGGCCCCTGCACTGCCCATGCCAAGTACATGGGCAGTGCAGGGGCCTCCAGGGGTGCCTTGGTGCACCCCTTCCGCCAGATTTTCCCTGGTGGGGAAACTCACCGGGGAAAGGCTGGAGGTTAAGGGATCATTATACGAGGGGCAGCACTGCTGCCCTGGCGGATAATGATGCCGTCCACCGCCAGGCTGTCTGACGGAGACAGCCTGGCCGTGGGTGAGGGCCACCTATGGAGGCCCTCCATGGCTTTATTATGTGACGGTGTGGGCTGCCATGCCGGCTGATGGGATTTCCCAGCACCACCGGCATGGCGGTCCACACCGCCATGTTCATAATGACCGCCTAAATATCGAAAACCTCAACTAAAAAGAACTATAAACAAGGGGAAGGGAGGTAAGTGCTTGTTTGTCCCATCCTGTTAATCATTTCTTGATCACAGTGGCCTTGATCTCCCGGACCATGATGAGCACCTGGCCATGCCTGTGCTCCAGGTTTGACAGGCGTAGCTTCATGTCCATAATTTCAGTTTTAATGTCCCGCTGAAATTCAGCCCAAATTACTTGTGGCTGCGCCTGTGATGTAGATGCAGCCGTTGTGGTGCTGGTGGAAGTGAGGGGTGGATGGACCTGCCCTTTCAGGCCCACTCCTTTCTTTTGCCAAAGACTTGACCTTTCCATGGTGGGTGGAGGTGGCTGGTTCAATGGGCAAATGAACATCAAGCATTCCATGTAAATACCATCTGCAGATAGCACATGATGCACATCACAAATCACAACAACATCTTGGAGGGCAAAGTGAATAGACATCTGCCTATTATCCATCATCTCCACATTGATTGTGGCCAAGATATTAAGGGCAAGCGAAAGTTACACCATAGCAATGCCCGGTCTTTGGACATCTTTGAGTGACCATGTAATCATTGACTATGTGTTAGAAATGGGGTCTCTAGTTGGCAGAGGTATGTACCCTTGTCCAAATAGGGATCACAATCCTAGTCAGGGTAAATCACACATAACCCGAATGATCCTGTGCCCACCCTCTGGTAGCTTGGCACTGAGCAGTCATTCTTAACTTCAAAGGCAACGTGTAAAGTATTTGTGCAATAAATCATGCAATTACAGAGTGGGAACACCACAAAAACACACCACGCATGTTTAGAAAAATATAGGATATTTATCTGATTGAGTTAAGGTCAAGACATTGAAGATTTGATAATCACAAGTTGAAATATCACTTTTGTAATGATAAGTAGAGTCTTTAGTTCCTAAAAGCAACAATTGTCTCTTGCAAGCACAAAGTATCTGGTTTGCGTCAAAATTACAAGCACAAGGACCACAGCAGAAGAGATGCATTGAAAAAGGTAGGTGTGCATCGGTTTTCTGGGCGCACACAGACAATGCATCGATTCTTTTCCACGCGGCAAGGGCTTAGCATCACTTTCCAGCATGCAGGCTTGAATCCTTTTTGCAATGCGGAGTCTTTTGACGCCTATGGACAATGTGTGGAAATCTTGAGCGTGCGGGGCGAAGTTACAGCTATTGTGTTGATCTGGCGGGCGATGTAGCGGAATTTCTGCTGCACAGCTGGCTCTGCTCCTCTCACTGGAAGTCAGGCTGCGTTGTTTCAGCTCCGTGATGCGTCATTATGGTGGGCTGTGCGTCGAAGTTCCAGTTGCAACATGAACGCCGCGTCGATCTCCACTCAGGGAGCGGGCTGCGTTGTTCTATTTCCGCAATGTGGGTTTTTTCTCACCGCTGGACAGGCTATGCATTGATTCCAGCAGGCTGTGCATCGATTTTAGCCACACAAGGAGTTTCTTTGCAGAGATGAAGTCTGTTTGGCCCTGAGACTTCAGGAAACAGGAGGCAAGGACAATTCAAGCACTTGGAGAGAACTTCTCAGCAGAGGCCAGCAAGGCAGCAGGGGAACAGCAAGGCAGCAGTCCTTTTACAGCAAAGCAGTCCAGATGAGTCCCTTGGGCAGCAAGGCAACTTCTCATGGCAGGTTGCAGGTTCCAGTGCAGAGTTTCTGTCCCAAGAAGTGTCTAGTTTGGTAGGATCAGGGACCCAGTTTTTATACCCACAAGTGCCTTTGAAGTGGGGGAGACTTCAAAGAGTGGTTTTGAAGTGCACAATGTCCCCTTTCAGAACAACCCTGTCTGCCAGGGTCCCAGTAGGGGGTTTGGCAGTCCTTTTTGTGAGGTAAGGCCACTATCCTTTGAAATACAAGTGTCAGGCCCTCCACCCTTCCAACCCAGGAAGACCCATTCAACATGCAGATGTCGTGCAGGTGTGACTGAGCAACCTGTGTTTGTGGTAGTCTGGGTGAAATGCAGGAGGGAGCTTTCAACCAGCCCAGCCCAGACGTTGATTGGAGACAGGCTGTAACGCACAGAAGGATTTAAGTGCAGAGAAATGCTCACTTTCTAAAAGTAGAATTTCTAGAATAGGAATATAAAATCCAACCTCACCAGTGAGCAGGATTTTGAATTACCAACTCTGGCCATACTAAATATGACCTGTTTACCCCTTTCTAATCAGAATCTATCACTCAAACTGTTTATGAGGGTAGCACTAATGTTAGCTGAAGAAAGGAGCAGGTCTCACAGCAGTGAAAAATGAATTTAGGAGTTTTTCACTACCAGGCATGTGTGAAACAAACAAATATATGTCCTGCAGTTTACCTACACAGCACCCTGCCCTCTGGATTGCCTAGGGCATTCCTTAGGGTGACTTAAATGTAGAAAAAGGGGAGTTTAAGGCTTGGCAAGTATTTTTAAATGCCAAGTCAAAGTGGCAGTGAAACTGTACACACAGGCCCTGCAATGGCAAGCCTGAGACATAGTTAAGGGGCTACTTATGTGGGTGGCACAACCAGTGCTACAGGCCCACTGGTAGCATTCAATCTACACGCCTTGGGCACATGTAGTGCACTTTACTAGGGACTTACCAGTAGAACAAATATGCTAATTTGGTATGAACCAATGTCACTGTTAAACTTTTCATCCTTGGCGTGGTCTCCCTTCACTTTTTGCCTCTCTTCCCCAGGTTGTTGATGTGTGCTGGACTCTAATTTTGGTATTTGTGTTACTCTGGGCACTTTACCACTGCTAACCAGTGCTAAAGTGCAGGTGCTCCTTTACAAAATGTATATGTATTTGGTTCATCTATGATTGGCATATGTGATTTATTAGTAAATCCTTAGTACATTGCACTAGAGGTGCCCAGAGCCTGTAAATCAAATGCTACTAGTGGGCCTGCAGCACTGGTTGTGCCGCCCACATAAGTAGCTCTGTAATCATGTCTCAGACCTGCCATTGCAGTGTCTTTGTGTGCAGTTTTAACTGTAAATTCGACTTGGCAAGTGTCCCCATTTGCTAGGCCTAAACCTTCCCCTTTCTTACATGTAAGACACCCCTAAGTTAAGCCCTAGATAGCCCCAAGGGCAGGGTGCAGTGTATGGTTAAGGTAGGACATATAGTCATGTGTTTTATATCTCCTGAAAGTGAAATATTGCTAAATTTGTTTTTCACTGTTGCAAGGCATGTCTCACTGATAGGTTAACATGGGGGCTACATTTAATTCCGATTAAAGTGTAGATTCCATTCGGGAGTGGATGGCCATGTGGAGTTTTGGGGTCTCTGAGCTCACAATTTAAAAATACATCTTTTAGTAAAGTTGATTTTAGGATTGTGTGCCTGAAAATGCTACTTTTAGAAAGTGAGCATTTTCTTGCTTAAACCATTCCTGTCACTCTGCCTGTTTGTGGATTCCCTATCTGGGCCAGTTTGACAGTTGGGCTGGTTGCACCTCTCACTAGACAGTGACACAAAGGGAGCTGGGGTGTAGTCTGCATTTCCTGATGAGCCATCTGTGCTAGGAGGCAGGGGAGGAGTGGTCACTCACACCTGAAAGGGCTGTGCCTGCCCTCAAACAATGCAGTCTCCAACCCCCTGGTGTGCGTCTGGGGCCTGGCCTGGGCAAGGCAGGATTGCATAAACAAGAGAGACTTTGCTTTGAAGTAGGCCTACTTCAAAAGGCAAAATTGGTATAAGAAGGGCACCCAAAACCACAGACATTAGAACACTTCTAGAAACTAAGAGGAATCTCTGCTTGGAGAAGAGCTGAAGAGCTGAGGAAGAAGAGCTGCCCTGCCTGTGACTGTGCTTTGTGGAGCTATCCTGCAGTTTCTGCTTCTGCCTGTGCAAGAGGACAAAAACTGGACTTTGTGTTGCCTTCCTTCGTGTGAAGAACTCTCCAAGGGCGTGATGTAGAGCTTTCTTCCTGTTGTTTGAAGTCTCAGAGACAGCAAAGACTTCTTTCTGCCAGCACCTGGAGTCTCTGGTGAGACTCCTACTTTGCCAAGTGGTGCCCATCCAGTTCCTGGGTCCCTGAGAAGAGAAGCTGGCAGCCCAAGATTGAGAAATCCATGCACCAACGGCCGTGGGGGGAAAAGATCGACGCAACTCCGATCTGCGGGTGGGACATCGATGTGCCGCCTGCTTTGCGGCTGAAAATCAACGCTCGCCTGTAACGCAACTGAAGAATCAACGCATGGAGCTGGAGAAATGACGCGCAGCATCGCTGACGGAGGGTGGTGATTTTGATGCACCCAAGGTACATTTTCACGCTAGCAGTGTTAGTGTGTGTTTAAAACTACATAAAGACTCTTTTTCCTTTTTAATTGATAATTTGACTTGTGTATTGTGGATTTTTGTCTTTTTGGTCCAGTTTTGTTTAGATAAATATTTTCTATTTTTCTAAACCTGTGTTGTGTAATTTGTAGTGTTTTCATTAAGTTACTGTGTGTGTTGGTACAAATACTTTACACCTAGCACTCTGAAGTTAAGCCTACTGCTTGTGCCAAACTACCAAGCGGGTAAGCAGGGGTATTCTGAGGGTGATTCTCTTTTACCCTAACTAGAGTGAGGGTCCTTCCTTGGACAGAGGGTAACCTGACTGCCAACCAAAGACCCCGTTTCTCACAATTACCATGTTTTAAGGGAGAGAGCATATGCACTTTAGCACTGATTCGCAGTGATAAAGTGTGCAGTCCTAAAACCAGCAAAAACAGTGTCAAATAGTGGAGGGAGGCAGACTCAAAGTTGGGGTGACCACCCTAAGGCTGTCAGGTCTAACATGTATCCCCCCAGCTGAAAGTGGGGAGAGTTACCCAACCCCTTAGGCGCTCTCATCGCTAAGGCGGAAGTACCTGGAGTCCCCATCAGCATTGGCGTGGTCAGTCCCCGGGCGATGCTCCGCCATAAAGACCATCCCCTATAGGGAAAAGGACCACCTCAAGAGTTTAGGATTTTCACCCCTCATCTGTATGAGCCATCTGTGGTCTGTCCAAACCCGGAAGGGAGTCCCAAACAGGTATGGTCTTCGCTTCTTCAGTGCCCAGAGCACAGCAAATGCTTCTCTTTCAATAGCACTCCCCCTCTGTTCCTGTGGTAATATTCTTCTGGTAACAAAGACTACTGGTTGGTCTAGGCCCTCCTCATTCATCTGTGCTAGGACCACCCCTATGCCATGCTCTGAAGCGTCTGTCTGCACAATGAATTCTCTGGAGCAGTCAGGGGCCTTGAACACGGGTGGCATGCACATAAGTTCCTTGAGGGAGTCAAAGGCTTTCTGACAAGCCTCTGTCCTATTCACCAACTTAGGTTGCTTCTTGGATGTGAGTTCTGTTAAGGGGCCTCACCCTGAACCTCACCCACTACAACACACACATTAATGCATATCCAAACATCACAGTAACAACCCACAACCCCCCCGGAAGAATGCAAAGACAAAAGGGAATCAGTATAACTATTGTAATGAATAAAAATACAGTAAGCTCATATATACAGAAATATATACACATTCCAAATATATACATCACGATTACTAGTGCAGGTATGCACAATTCAATGTCCATGGACCACTGGGCCCAAAATGCATGGGCGAGGCCCACATTAGATACCTGTCCACAAACTGAGAGACCACTGCAGGGGCATCAGATAGTAATACAACAGGCAACTCAGGGGGAAGGGAAGGGGGTCACCTCAGCCAGATGAGTGCAAAGCCAGATCCACGACGGGGCTCCATGCCCATTGATGTATCCTGGGGAGTGCAAAGCCACAGTCTCTCAAGTCTCTACAGTGGGTGGTTTGCCCACTGTACCATCCTGGGGAGTGCAAAGCCACAGTCTCTCAAGTCTCTACAGTGGGTGGTTTGCCCACTGTACCATCCTGGGGAGTGCAAAGCCACAGTCTCTCAAGTCTCTACAGTGGGTGGTTTGCCCACTGTTACATCCTGGGGAGTGCAAAGCCACAGTCTCTCAAGTCTCTACAGTGGGTGGTTTGCCCACTGTACCATCCTGGTGAGTGCAAAGCCACAGTCTCTCAAGTCTCTACAGTGGGTGGTTTGCCCACTGTTACATCCTGGGGAGTGCAAAGCCACAGTCTCTCAAGTCTCTACAGTGGGTGGTTTGCCCACTGTACCATCCTGGTGAGTGCAAAGCCACAGTCTCTCAAGTCTCTACAGTGGGTGGTTTGCCCACTGTTACATCCTGGGGAGTGCAAAGCCACAGTCTCTCAAGTCTATACAGTGGGTGGTTTGCCCACTGTACCATCCTGGGGAGTGCAAAGCCACAGTCTCTCAAGTCTCTACAGTGGGTGGTTTGCCCACTGTTACATCCTGGGGAGTGCAAAGCCACAGTCTCTCAAGTCTCTACAGTGGGTGGTTTGACCACTGTACCATCCTGGGGAGTGCAAAGCCACAGTCTCTCAAGTGGATGCAGTTCTCCACTGGTTCTGGAGGGCGACTGGTGCCCAGAGTGCTTCATCCTGTGAAGGATTCAGGTAGTGGATGCAGTTCTCCACTGGTTCTGGAGGGGGACTGGTGCCCAGAGTGCATCACGCTCCTCGTGACGGTCCCAGTTCCGTCACTGTCCCAGCCGCACATGGGCTAACGATGCTTGCCATGGCGGTCTTTGCCCTGTTCAGCGGTGCTTGACTTAGCCGTTTCTGACCTGTCCAGCGGTGCTTGCCCTGTTCAGCGGTGCTTGCCATGGCGGTCTTTGCCCTGTTCAGTGGTGCTTGAGTTGGCAGTCTCTGCCCTGTTCAGCGGTGCTTGCCTTGTTCAGCTGTGCTTGCCATGGCGGTCTTTGCCCTGTTCAGCGGTGCTTGACTTTGCTGTCTGTGACCTGTGCAGCGGTGCTTGCCCTGTTCAGCGGTGCCTGCCATGGCGGTCTTTGCCCTGTTCAGCGGTGCTTGACTTAGCCGTTTCTGACCTGTTCAGCGGTGCTTGCCATGGCGGTCTTTGCCCTGTTCAGCGGTGCTTGACTTTGCTGTCTGTGACCTGTGCAGCGGTGCTTGCCCTGTTCAGCGGTGCCTGCCATGGCGGTCTTTGCCCTGTTCAGCGGTGCTTGACTTTGCTGTCTGTGACCTGTGCAGCGGTGCTTGCCCTGTTCAGCAGTGCCTGCCATGGCGGTCTTTGCCCTGTTCAGCGGTGCTTGACTTAGCCGTTTCTGACCTGTTCAGCGGTGCTTGCCCTGTTCAGCGGTGCTTGCCATGGCGGTCTTTACCCTGTTCAGCGGTGCTTGACTTAGCCGTTTCTGACCTGTTCAGTGGTGCTTCCCTGTTCAGCGGTGCTTGACTTTGCTGTCTGTGACCTGTGCAGCGGTGTGTGGCATGACGGTCCCTCAGTGTCTAGCGGGACTGTGGGTGCCGGGGCCCTCCAGGGCACTTGTGCTGGTCTCCGGACCAGTGACGACAGTGCTGCCCTCCAGGGCACTGACTCTGGCGGTGGTCTCCAGACCAGTGACGACGGTGCTGCCCTCCAGGGAACTGACTCTTGCGGTGGTCTCCGGACCAGTGACGACAGTGCTGCCCTCCAGGGCACTGACTCTGGCGGTTGTCTCCGGACCAGTGATGATAGTGCTGCCCTCCAGGGCACTGACTCTGGCAGTGGTCTCCGGACCAGTGACGACGGTGCTGCCCTCCCGGGCACTGACTCTAGTGGTGGTCTCTGGACCAGTGACGACGGTGCTGCCCTCCAGGGCACTGACTCTGGCGGTGGTCTCCGGTCCAGAGACGATGGGGCTGGCGGTGGCATCCTGGCCAGCGGGGAGGATGGCGGCCTTCTCCGCCGTGCTGTTCCTCCCAGACTTTGGAGACTTTTTCTGCCCCTTCACCACCTTGGGAGGGGTCACAGCTGACTCGACACTCCCCCCGGGACCCTTGTGGGCAGCTTTGCCGGCAGGAGTCTTCATCCTCTCCCGTCGGGCACTGTCCAACTTCTGGTGCTTTATAGGGGGTGGACTGGCAGTGCCTTGGCTCCGTGTCACACTGGCTGCCCTGGTGGCCGGTGCACTCCACATACCTCGAACACAAACCACTGGTACCGGACTTTTTTTGGCTGAGGTGCTAGTACGGGACCTATGAATTGGACGGGTGGGGGTGGTGGGACAGAGGTCAAGGTTGCTCAGGAAAAGTTTCTGACGAACACTGGGTTGGGTAGCTGGAGGGGGTCTGGGAGTGGAGGAAGAGGAGGTGGTTGTAGGAGGTGTAACTTTAGATGATTTGGGTGCAGGTGCAGGTTCTGGAGGCTGTTGTGAGGTGGATGGATGTTGGGTGTGTGGGTGTTTGCGTTTGTGTACTTTGGTAGGGGGCGTCACAGACAAACTGGGAGAGGTCACAGGGGACGTGTAAATGGTAGTGGGGGTGGTGAGTGCAGGTGAGCGGGGTGTGGTGCTGGGTGTTCTGGTGCGAATCCTAGTGGCTGTAGAGGTAGTGCATGCAGGTGAGAGTGTAGACGACACTGGGAGGGAGGAGGGAGACGACGAGGAGGGGGACACAGTGGAGGCAGTGGATGTTGCTGTGTCTGTATGTAGGTGATGCTTGTGTGAGTGCCTGTGGGATGTGTGGTACCCATGTTTGCCTGAGCTGCCCTTGTGTGTTGAGGTGTGTGCAGGCTGGTCTGATGGTGTGCTTGGGATAGGCTGGGGTACAGGGGATTGGGTCTGGGTGGAGGAAGTTGGAGGGGGGAGGCTAGACACAGGGACAATGGCTGCCATCAGTGCTGAGGCCAGAGATTTCAGGGTTCGATGATGGGCAGCCTGACCAGAATGAATGCCCTCCAGAAATGCATTCGTTTGTTGCAACTCCCTTTATACACCATGGATGGCATTCACAATGGTAGACTGCCCAACAGTGAGTGACCTGAGGAGGTCAATGGCCTCCTCACTGAGGGCAGCAGGGGTGACAGGGGCAGGGGCTGAGGTGCCTGGGGCGAAGGTGATGCCCACCCTCCTGGGTGAGCGGGTACGGAGCGAAGGCTGAGGGGCTGCTGGGAGGGCGGTGCTGGTAGGGGGGTGGCGCCTGTACCTGTAGAAGTGGGGGGCACAGATGGTGCCGCCACCACAAGGGAGCTCCCATCGGAGGACGAGTCCGTGTCGCTGTTCGCTGATCCGGTCACCGACATGAAGCTCCCCTCGCCCTCTGTCCCACTGGTGTATTCTGTGTCCATGGTGTGGCCCTCCATGGCCATGTGGGATGCAGACCCCTCGTGCTCCGGTGCCACTGTACCTCCGCCTGATGATGCTGATGCATAACAAAACAGCGAGACCACAAAAAAGGGGTGGGGAAAAAGAAGAAAGACAGGTTGAGTGCATGGCTTACCGCTACCGTTGGCGGACAATACAGACACAGCAGCCCACTGCACTACGCCGTGCTCTTGGCCTCTACAGATGCAATTCCTGGGATATGGCCTACATGGCTATGAGTGTCATCTACCCATATAGATGACACAGGGGCATGTATACCTGTACTTGGCACTCTACAGAGGTGGGGTGGAGTGGCACATGACCTGGATTCCAGAGGGGCCTAGCCTACGGAACTCACCCTGGCCTAGGGAAACCCACAGCCCTCCTCCCCCATCCAGACACCTCCACTGCGCGCAAAGTCATGAGAATGTGAGTGTACTCACCCCCTTGTGTCTGCTGTGATGCCCTCATGCGCCCATCCAACTCAGGGTAGGCCACCACCAGGATCCGGAACATCAGGGGGGTCATGGTGCGATGGGCACCCCTCCCACGTTGGGAGGCCATCCCCAGCTGAGCCTCCGCCATCTTCTTGCTCCAGCGGCGAATGTCCTCCCATCTTTTACGGCAGTGGGTGCTCCGTCTCTGGTGGACCCCCAGGGTCCAGACGTCCTTGGCGATGGCACACCAAATATCCTTCTTCTGGTGGGCGCTGACCTACATGACATGTACAGGGGAAGAAGAGAAGTCATTAGCAACAGCACCGTCAAAGTGAGTGGCCCACATCCCTGCCCTTGCCGTGTGGCACATGCAATCACACTTCTACATGCTCGCAGGACTTTGCCCCCTTCCTACTGACATCCAGCCCTCTCCACTCAGGCATAGCCCATACAACGTGCTCCCTGTGTACTTACCTGTTGGTCTGGAGGACCGTAGAGTAGCGTGTACTGGGGGAGGACCCCATCCACGAGCTTCTCCAACACCTGTGCAGTGAAGGCAGGGGCCCTTTCCCCAGACGCACAAGCCATTGTCTCTTCCAGACCGAGGTCACAGCAGCACTTGCAGTGTAGGTCCTCTCCTGTTGAAGATCAGGTATCGAGTGATTGAATAGATAGAAAATGGCGGTCACGTCCGCGGCGGTGACGTCCACGGCGGTGCGTATCATCACCGCCGGCGCCCTTCGTCATTGGCTCCTGGGACCCATAGGGTCCAATGTTAACCAATGCAGCATTGTGCCGTGGTCTTTGACCGCCTACCGCGACGGTGTACAACGCCAGTGCAGTTACCTCACATCCCATTGTCCCACTTTAGAGGTCAGGCAGCCGTCATTTCAGGGGCCCACATGGCTTCATTTACAACTGCGTCACACATACCTAGGCCTACACTCAACACACATACAGGAAGGATATTGTATTTAGTGTTGTGTCCTGTGTAGCTGTGGGTACATACCTCAGGATTTGTTGACTCGGTGGTCTCTGTTGTCCTTCCTAGGCACCGTCAGCTGGGACATGTGAGGAGATGGAGGAATCCTCAGGTGTACCGACCGCTGGTGGACCTGTTAACAATGGAGGAGCAACATTTAATCATCACCTACAGGTTTGACCGTGCCACAATCCAGGAACTGTGTGCCCAGTTGGATCCAGACCTGATGTCACCATTCCGCCATCCCACAGGAATCCCCCCGCAAGTGCAGGTGCTATCAGTACTCCATTTCCTAGCAAGTGGGTAATTTCAGACAACAGTGGCCATGGCATCAGGTATGTCCCAGCCTATGTTTTCCAACGTGTTGTCCAGAGTGTTGTCTGCCCTGCTGAAACACGTGAGGAGCTACATCGTTTTCCCTCAGGTGGAGGATTTGGCAACAGTTAAAGGTGACTTCTATGCCCTGGGACATATCCCTAACATCATAGGTGTCATTGATGGGACGCATGTGGCTCTGGTCCCCCCCACAGGAGTGAACAGGTGTACAGGAACCGGAAGAGTTATCATTCGATGAATGTACAGATGGTATGTTTGGCAGACCAGTACATCTCCCAGGTAAATGCTATGTTCCCTGGCTCAGTGCATGACGCCTACATCCTGCGGAATTGCAGCATCCCGTATGTGATGAGTCAACTCCAGAGGCACCGTGTGTGGCTATTAGGGGACTCTGGTTACCCCAACCGGTCATGGCTATTGACCCCAGTGAGGAATCCCAGGACCAGGGCAGAGGAACGCTACAATGAGGCCCATGGGCGGACTAGGAGGGTGATCGAACGCACCTTCGGCTTCCTGAAGGCCAGGTTCAGGTGCCTCCATATGACAGGTGGTTCCCTATTCTACTCACCAAGGAAGGTGTGCCAGATCATCATCGCCTGCTCGATCCTTCACAATCTTGCTTTGTGACGCCAGGTGCCTTTTCTGCAGGAGGATGGTCCAGATGACGGTGTTGTGGCAGCTGTGGAGCCTGTGGACAGTGATGAGGAGGAAGCAGAGGAAGAAGACATTGATAACAGGGACTCTGTCATACAGCAATATTTCCAGTGACACACAGGTGAGAACAATTATTTTACTAATACATTCACTTTCACACTTCTACCTCTATCCTGTCTGTCAATTTGAAGTAGTATCTGCTAACTGAGTGATACATTTCCATTACGGTTTCACAGGTGTGGTTACCAACGTGTGTCATCTGCTTGCATCCTTCATGGACTTGTGATGTGTGACATAGGTATGTTGACATTACTATTGAGAACGGATTTTGTCACTGTCATAGCTAATACACATTTTCAAAATCACAGACTGACTCCAGATTGTTTTGTGGTTCAAGGGTGTTTATTGAAGTGCTAATTATTGGAGGGGCTGGCAAAATGGTGATGGGTGATGGTGGAGGAATGTCCATGGCAGAGTTCAGTGTATAAGTCTCACAGGTGCATTGCCCATATGGGCATAGGAAGTGGAGCTGGGGCAGTTCCAATCTGGACAGGGTAACAAAGTGGGACAGTGGGAGGACAATCAGGGTGGTCTCATTTCCTGGTGGGGGTCTTGCCATCTTGCTCTGTCCTGTTCCTGGATCTCAGGGACCGCTTGCGGGGTGGTTTTCCGTCTGCAGGGGGTGGGGTGCTGGTGTGGTGGTCCTGTGGCGGGGCGTCCTGTCCACTAGCGCCGGCGGAGGTGGTGGGCAGTTCATCATACATGCTAGTGTCAGGGGGCTCTTGGAGTGCCACGGTGTCCCTCATGGTCTTTTGTATGTCCTTCAGCACCCCTACGATGGTGGCCAGGGCGGTGCTGATGGTTCTGAGCTCCTCCCTGAACCCCTAATACTGTTCGTCCTGCATGCGCTGGGTCTCCTGAAACTTGGCCAGGACCGTAGCCATCCTCTCCTGGGAGTGGTGATATGCTCCCATGATGGAGGAGAGGGCCTCGTGGAGAGCTGGTTCCCTTGGCCTGTCCGCCCCCTGTCGCACGGCAGCCCTCCCAGTTCCCCTGTGTTCCTGTGCCTCCGTACCCTGGACTGTGTGCCCACTACCACTGCCCCCAGGTCCCTGTTGTTGTTGGGGTGGTGGGTTATCCTGGGTTCCCTGTAGTGGTGGACACACAGCTGACTGACGTGTCCTGGGTATGGAGGTATGGGCCCACTGGGTAGGTGCTGTGCTGGTGTTACCAGAGGGTGGAAGGTCAGTGTTGGGCTGTGCCTGTGCGAGGGGAACCGACTGTCCCGGGGCCCACGATGGTCCGGGCTGGTCATCTGGATCCAGTTGGACAGAGCTGCTATCATCACTGTGGGCCTCTTCTGGGGGTGGAGTGGACATGTCTGGACCCTCCTGTGTGGTGACGTTACGTAGTGGTCCTGCAGGGGTATAAAAGCATGATTATTGCATGTGTGTGTGTCATGGTGTGCAATGGGTGGGTGTGCGTGTACCCCAGTGCAAGCATTCCTGTGTGGGGGCTTGTGTGATGATGGTTGGGGGGTGTTATGAGTATGTGCAGTGGGCATGCTTTAGTGATGGGTGTCCATGCTTAGTTGTGTCATGCAGGGCTTGGTGCTGGGATGGGTGGTTTGTGTTATAAGTACATTAGTGAGGAGTTGGAGTGATAGGAGAGGGGGCGAGGGTGGGGGCGTGTGATAGCATGCAGGTAGGGTGGGGGATATGATAGTTAAGATTTGACTTACCAGTGTCCATTCCTCCACCGACTCCTCCAAGGCCCTCAGGATGCATAATGGTCAAGACCTGCTCCTCCCATGTTGTTAGTTGTCGGGGAGGAGGTGGGGGTCCGCCGCCAGTCCGCTGAATCGCGATGTTGTGCCTGAAGACCACTGAACGCACCTTCCCCCGTAGGTCGTTCCACCTCTTCCTGATGTCCTCCCGATTTCTTGGGTGCTGTCCCACTGCGTTTACCCTGTTGACGATTCTTCGCCATAGCTCCATCTTCCTGGCTATGGAGGTGTGCTGCACCTGTGATCCAAATAGCTGTGGCTCTACCCGTACGATTTCCTCCACCATGACCCTGAGCTCCTCCTCCGAAAACCTGGGGTGTCTTTGGCGTGCCATGGGGTGGTGTAGGTGATGTGTGGGGTGGTGTATGTGGTGATGAGTGTGGTGATGTGTTGTGGTGTGTGGAATTTTGTGCGTGGATGTTGTGTGGGTGATGGTGTTTTGTGCCTCTGTGTGGTGGGGTTCTCTATTGCTGTGCTGTGCGGTGTATTGGCGGTCTTCTGCACGGCGGTAAGCGGCTTTTACCACCAATGTTGTAATGACCCCCCAAATGTTTTAAATGCAGGAAAATTTGACATTTTGCGAGAGTCTGCAGGATGATCAGTGAACGCAAATTCAAAAAGGCAGTGAATACAGTAAAGAAAAACGGAATGACGGAAAGTAGTACTAGTGAAGACGAACTAGAAGTGTTGGCTGTGGAAGATGGAACCACGGTGGTGTGCACTGAGTAAGGGCATTGGACCAAGGAATATAATCCACCAGAGTGTGTTATTGAGGTGAACGGAAAACAAATACATATGTGGGCGGACTCATGTTCACCATTTACCCTAACTGATGAACATGAATGGGGAAATGTGAGAAACAACAAACTTAAACCCACTGACGTGTCACCGGAAGGGTATGGTGGAGGTAAAATTCCCGTTTTAGGTTATTTCAAGGCAGATTTGGAATTCAAAGACCGGAAAGCGAGAGCGAAAGTATTTGTTGTAAGACAAGGACGATCATTGCTCGGATGGAGAGAGCAACGGGTGTTGAAGGTGATGTTAGATCCAAATCATCCAGAACAAGTACTTTTAACAAAAGGAAGTACGGAAGGTATGTGGGTGATGAAGTTTCCTGAGGTGTTTAAGGACAAACTGGGCTGTCTCAAGGACTTTGAACACCAAATCCTTTTGAAAAAGGATGCAGTACCGAAAGTACATAAGGCACGAGTGGTACCAATATCACTAAGAAATAAATTAAAGGAAGAACTTTGTAGGTTTTGTGATGAGGGTATAATCGAACCGATAGAAGCGTCCGAATGGCTAAGTCCAATAGTAATAGCAAGGAAACCTGATGGGAGGATCCGCATGTGCCCTGGACTTGAGGGATCTGAATGACAATATTTTAATTGATCGGTTTCCATTGCCAAGATTAAACGAGATGTTGGCCAGTGCGAGAGGAGGGTAGTATTTCACGACAATGGATTTATCGAGTGCGTACCACCAGGTGTGTCTGACAGAAGAATCACAACACTTGACATCCTTTATCACAACCGAGGGAGCATTCCAATTTGTGAGGATGCCTTTTGGCCTGGCATCTGCCTCAGCAGTATTCCAAAGAGTTATGCAAGAAATACTGAACAATGTGCGGAACACGCTGGTATTCCAGGATGATGTGTTGGTATGGGGAGAGAACAAGCAGGCACATGATAAAATACTGGCAGAGGTATTAATGAAATTACAGGAAGCTGGACTTACCATAAGCAAGAACAAGTGCAAATTCGGTGTGGAAGAGGTGGAATATCTTGGACATATGTTGAATCATCAAGGCGTAAAACCTAAGCAGAAGTTGATGGATGCTATAGCAAAAGCTCCACAAAATAAGGAGCAGCTGAGATCATTCTTGGGTTTAGCCGAATATTATACAAAGTTTGTAGAGCATTTTGCGGAAAAGGTAAACATATTAAGGAACTTGATGAAGAAGGGATGCCATTTTAAGTGGTCCAAGGAGTGTCAGGTGGCATTTGATGTAGTTAAGGAAGCCATAGTTCAAGCCATCACACTTAAACCATTTGATCCAGAGGATGAGACGATAATTGTAGCGGATGCTAGCAATTACGGTTTGGGAGCGGCACTGTTGCAAAAACATAAAGGAAAGGAAAGAGTTGTACCATTTGCGTCACGAACATTGAAAGGAGCTGAGCCAACATATTCGATGGTAGAAAAAGAAGGATTGGCATGCTGGTGGAGTGTACAGCATTTCCAGACATATGTGTGGGGCACGGAATTTGAATTAAGGACAGATCACAAACCCTGAATGGACATGTTCACTACTAAGGGGGCCGGAAAAGCAACTCCAAGAGTGGCAAAGTGGATGTATAGATTACAGGAATATACATTTAAGATGAGGTATGTACCGGGTATAAAAAATATTAACGCAGATTGTATGTCAAGACTACCTGTGGATGAAGAGGATGAAATTGTTGAAGACAAATGGGTGGTGGCAGACATCTCAGAAACTTGGAGGGCTATAAGTCAAGAAGAATGGATAACTACTGTTCAGGAGGATGTGTTGCTAAGTAAGATTGTAAATGCACTACCGATGATGGGAGAAACGGAGAGAAAACATGTAGATGCTGATATGAGTGAATTTAAGCAGGTATGGGAAGAGTTGTCAGTCATGGAGGGAGTGCTGAGGAGAGGAGACAGATTGGTGGTACCGGAAAGTTTGAGAGAGAGAGTGTTAGTGTTGATGCATGAAGGGGCATGGGGGCATGTCTGCTATGAAAAGAAAGGTCCGTGCAGATTACTGGTGGCCGGGTATGGACAAATACATGGAAAGATATGTAAGGAATTGCATTGCGTGCACGTGCAGTGACAAGTCGCATAGGTTGTTGGAAACGAAGATTAGTTCGCAAGTAATACCGGAGAGAGCATGGGAACGGGCGGCTATTGATATCTGTGGGCTGTTTGAATGTTTGGATTGTCAGGAGAGGTTTGCAATAGTCATGATGGACTATTATTCTAAGTGGCCTGAGGTGGCATTTGTGAGGGAAGTGAAGGCAAGTAATGTAATTACATTTTGTGAAGAAATATTTAGAAGGGAAGGGTGTCCAGGCAAAATGGTCAGCGACAATGGACCACAGTTCACTTCTGGTGAATTTATGAGTTTCCTCAAGAGATGGGGAATTAAACATTGTAGGACACCAGTTTACCACCGGAGAGGTAATGGCATGATCGAGAGAAAATTTGCAGCTAGCTTTGTACAACAACGTCTCGTGGAAGTCTCAGATTAGGGATATGCTATGGAATTACAGAACAACACCTCATAGTGTGACAGGCGAGGCTCCATTTTTATTGTTGAAAGGGAGGAAGCCATGCACAATGACGGTGCCGGCATGGATGGGAAGTCATAAAGAAATGGTGGTTAATCATGAGCAGATCAGAAAAAGGGTAAAGACATATCAACAACAATATGTATCGAGACATAACAGCAAGATCATAAGGAAACAAAAACATACATGAGAAGGGTGAATGGGTGAGAGTAATGGTATGTAGTGCGACAAAAAAGGGGAATCCAAGTTGTTGAAGCCGAAGAGGGTGTTAGATGTAAAAGAAAAATGTGTTAAGTTGTCAGATGGTAACTGGTGGAATGCAAGAAGTATTGTGAGGTGTTCGGAATTGGAAGTAAATGTTTGGCTAAAAAAAAGAAAAATGCGAATGAGTTCATCCCATTCAAGGAAGTGAAAGGGAATGGGATACAGATGGATGACAGGGAAGAGGAAGATGGAGTACATGTGGAGAAGGATAGAAAGGTGTAGAGAAGATCCAGTGTCAGAGTGAAGGAGCCGTCAAGATTACTTAAAGATTTTGAAGGTGGATAGTAAGTGTATGTAATTGATATTGGAATGACATGTATAAGGAATATTTTAGCATTAGGTTTTAGATAAGGAAACTATTTTAGCATTATGTTTAGATATGTGTTGTATTACTTCGGTTTAAGATATAGTTAGTAAGTGTTATCAAATATGTTATAGGATTGCGGATGTGTTGTATTGTGTAATATAAGCTGGGTTCCGACTGTTCCGACTGTCTCCAGGCAACGAGATTCTGGAATGCGGGTGGCGTGGTGAAGGAAGGCGGTTGGAGACGGAGACAGCCGGAACGGGGTCATCGTGTAATAAAATGCATACTTTGGACTATGAAATGAGCCTTACCGTGTGATCTCTGAACATAAAAATTACCCCCTCAGGGCCGACCTGGCTGCCTACCATCGTGATGCGGCTGCTATTCTTAAGAACCAGCAGATCCTCCTTACAGCAGTACTGCCCTTATGACCCCCAAAGGTAGCAGCTACCGGGATGTCTGACTCCACGTCTACACACACTGAGGTGTTTGTTGCCCCTTCACAACCACCACCACCAAGGGCAGAGGAGGCAACACACACATCAGAAGATGAAGACCCGGAACAGATCACCTTCACACGTAAAAGTACCCGGAAGCACTAGTCCCTGCCACATGGCCACCTATTACCAAGGTCCTGCACTCAGTAACATGCCAGTCTTGCAACAACTGTACTCAAGCACTGTTCTGCAAACCACTGTCTATCTTGTCAGCCTGCCTTGTGATTGTCTCTCACTAACTCATTGGCAAATCCTGTCCCTCTGCACTGTCTGACACTTCACCCCAGCATGTCCAATGAAATGTGTCACCTTCCCAAACACAGGACACTGCACTTGTGTAGGATCACAATGGAAGATGTCACTATAATGGTATCACAATCATGGACAATGTACATATAGCACTACAGCACTTTTCAATAAATAGCACTTACACAACCACTTTGTCTCTGTGTAATGTGACACATCAACCGTGCAGTAGACCACAGAATTTTGCCTCCTGTCAAATTACATAACTTGTCAATACAACTGTCCTGAAATAATGTAGGCTGATAACTATGCACAGTGGCCTGGATTCTACCATACTCTGCCCTTCCTGAGGGTAATATCTGAGGAAAAGAGAAACTATACACCATAATGCTGTGTTGGACAGAATTATGCTTCCTCAAGGGATATCTAAACCATGAAATAGTGCCTTCAAAATGTTGCTGCAATGCAAAACTGACACATGTAACATTGCCCACAAGTATAACTGAACAGTCACTAAACTGTATGAATGGAGGTGTATGAGTTTACATCCAAATATGTAATCATGCTGAACAGTGTAACAAATGATCTATGTGAGTTATGTACACTGTAGTACAAGAGAGCTTATTACCACTCACCTTATAAGGGTTTCCTTGGACATCAGACTGTAGTCAGACATAACACAGTGTCCCCAATCATAAATCTGGAAGCACTGTATGTGACATTGAAAACATACATTATGAAACAAACATGTTGGGATCCATAGTAACTGTAATTGGTGGTTGCAATGAATGGTCTAATCTTTGCAAGGTAGCATTGGGGTAGCTGCCAATGTTACAGCTCAGTTTGGATTTGTTAGCAGCATAGGACACAAAATGTAATACAAAAGAAACACTGTACACTCATGCCAAGGCCCTGATCTACAAGCATGTCTCACATACTGTAAAGGGTTTACTACATATTTATCAAACGGTAAAAACAGAAGTGAGACCTCAGGGAAAAGCCTAACCTACCCTAATCTATTACAACTACTCATTATCCACATCTGTCCCTAACTAACCTAAGCTAAACTTACTTATCACATTTAAAGAAACGTTCTAAACATCAATCCCCACCCCCCTTATGAGACGGGACACATGGAGGACAACAGATACTAACCTAAACACATACTATCCTATACTAAACATATATATATTTTTTTATTTTTTATTTTTTGTTTTAATTTTTATTTTTTATTTTTTTATAAATGTTTTTTAAATGCACAAGAACCCCAACATTGCCCCCACCCACCCACCCACACACTCAAAAAGAAACAGTAGAAATATTCAGGACCCCCCACCCACTAACACTAACTAAACTAACATCCTATACTAACCTAACACTAAGCCCCCTAAACCCACAAAGTATAAGAATCAGGAAAGAGGAGGGAGGGGAGGGAATCATGTCCGTCAAAACTGCTACAGGTTGGCCCTCCGGAGGGTCCTCTTGATTGACCGCACCCGCCGGTTGACATGTCGCACCTCCTGCCGCAGTCAACTCATTTTCCGCAGGACACGGTCCAATTCATGCTGTATGTGTCCAAAAGCCCTAGGGTCAATGGCTGCAGCTGGGGTGGTCTGGGTGCCAGCCGAGGAAGTGTGGGGCTGTGTAGTGTCCATGGCTGTGGGCTGCCCTGCAGGTGGTGTTGTGCTTGGGCCTGGAGCCCTTGCTGAGGTGGTTGCTGCAACGGACCCAGCTGCTGGTGGTGCCACCTGGGTAGTAGTGGTGGTGGTGCTGGTGGTGGCTGTGGTGAGCAAAGAAGGGCCGCCTTGTGGAAATGCCCTCCAGGCTCAGGAGGCCCGTTCGTGCCGGTATCTGTGGGCCATTTTTTGGTACCCAGACTCTACTTGAAGTATGTGCTGATACCTCATTGCCCGCTGTTGAAACTCCCTGACCTGGATGGGTGTCATATTTGCAGCTGTGAAGACAATTAGAAAATCTAACATTAGGAACTGCATTGTGTGAAATGGCACAAGAAGTAATTCATACAATACATCAATTGTACTTGTAACATCTCATATCATCATACAGATCATTGATTGTCCCTGAGGAAGTACATGACAAGCCAGCCTACAAAGGTTCTATCACACATAGCACATCCAAACCCTACAAGATGGGTAACAACAGCCATGATTTTAGCATCTATGTTCTGCCAATTGTCGGCTAACAATCATGCTGCACATCCTCCGCCAATGCCAGGGCTACAAATGTCATTGTACGGGATGGAAATCTAGGGCCACATGATCTGCAAGTTGTAAATGGACTTGCTAGTATAGTACTCATGTGCGAAACATGAGTGTGTATACTAGGTTCAGACAAAAGATTCACTGATTTACATGTCTGTGTACCAAACTTATATCATCAGTCCTAGGTACACTATTCACAAACCCATGCCTGTGTTTGAGGGTGGGGGATGGACTAACAACTAACAATTTCAAACAACCAGGACACCCAGGAAGCTTAGGAAAGCTGGACATGTGTTTGGCTCAACACACACACCACAGGTAAGGAGTATCTCCAAATAGGAGACAGCAAACCCTTGACCAATGCCAGCGCCACACATGTTTAGAAATGCAGACCTTTGTCCACATCATTTACTAACAGTAAGCCATGACTTACAACAAACACAGAGATGCAAGAACACCCCTGGCCATGAGTTGCATGCACACCTAGGACATTGCACTCAAGTGCCACATACTCGTAGCACTACATGTGGAGCTACATGCTGCTAGGAAGTTCAACCTACAGTTTAATCAGTACATTAGTGAATTGGGAAGCAGAAGTCTGTGGGTAAGCATTTTGCAGCCCCATTCTGGGAGAATTTGGGTCTGACTGGCTGACTAAATCACAAATTAGGTCCAGTGCGACTCTTTCTGATACAAGTGTTATCCACATGACTCATCCCTATTCACATTGCTGAGCCTACAGGACTGACCTAGAATCCCTAAATAAGACAATAGGATAAGGATTGGCCAACTCAAAGATGGTGATAAAATGATATTCCACTCACGGAACAAAACAAAAGATTGGCCAGCGCATCACACCTTGCTATGTGTCCAACACACAGGAGCCCATCACACATCACCAGCAAACACAACACATAACAGACATATCAACACTTACTGAAGTTGTCTGGGTCCTCGAATCAAGCCACCTCGCCAACAGTGTAGGGTGCCGGTCCACCTGTAAGTCATGGAAGGGAGAAATGTGCTCAATTTCTGTGTACTGTACAACAATTCCAAAGACAAATACTATGTGTAAGATTACATAAGTAAGTAAAGCCATTCAGACATGATGATACTGCATCCGATATAGCACGGCTAACATGTATATACCATGGGTCTCCAGTGAGTGTTACACACATATCTGCACACATGCAGTGGCCCTAACTATCATGTGGTGGCAAACATTCTCCTTCATTAGTGAGCAGACATAATAATGGAGTGTATTCGTCTCATCATGTGTATCCAAGAGAGACATCCAAAGCCACTTTCCGTGAGGACTGCATTACCAGTCAACCAGCCATTGTGACCATGACAAATTTATGACACACAGGTACATTGTACAGAGGGGCAGAGACAGTTGTTAGCCCTCATGTTGTTACAGTTTCTTCATTTGATGTGGCCCACCAACCATAGAGATATGAACCCATGTGCGTACCTTTGGCCAGCCATCCCTAGACGAAAGGTTGAACAACAAACTCCAAATACCAGTCTAAGATGTTAGTTGAGCGCATCTAGAACTTGTTCCCTATGTGTCCAAATCCAGATCTGACATGTATCCGAAATGAAGGAGGGGCACAATAATCCATAAGATTTTTGGAATTTCTGTGATCAGTTTCCTTACACACTCACCAGACACACATGAGATATATGTTTGGGCCACATTGCTATCATCAATTGACGTGAAGCCTGCACTAATTTTCTGCCTCATGTAGTGTTTCAAAAGTCAGTCTAGCTGTTGCATCAACAAATGTTGGTAATGATTTGGAAATTTCTATACCTCACAGGCAAATGTGACCTATATCTATACATAATTGGCTCCTGATTTGTGTTGCTGTTTGACACAAAGGCGGCACTAACTTACATAATGCAAAAGTATTCAGTAAGTTTGCAGAGCTCTTGCCTCCTAACAGCTAGAAATTGTGGTCCTTAACAAAGTAGATATATGACTCTGTATGTTTCAGAATCATTCCACATACTCAACAACATTGCCGGCAGATATTGTACAAATCATCTGACGTCACTACAGAGCATTTAATCGTGCACATTTACATAATTTGTACTCACCAACAGGGCCACCAATCACAATCCCCAGGTGGTCCAGCAGATCTTGCTCCCTGGAGATAAGGTCAGCCGAGCGGTGCTTCAGCTGGTGGTCATTCCTTGGTGTCCGATAAATGCGTTGCAGGCGATGCAAGACCTTTGCCCACCGGAGCCTCCGTGCCTCAGTGTGATACCCCCGTATCACCCGCCCACCTGCCTCAATCATAAGGGGTAGGAAATGGCACACCAGCTATATAAAACCACCCAGCTCCTCCTCACCCATCTTGCCAAGACAAGGCCTACCCAGCATCTTAGCAGCAAAAGATAAATAGGGGATAAAGGGGAACAAAGGAGAATAGGGGGAAAGTAGAATAGAAAAAAATTAAATTAAACAACTAACACTGCCCAACTAGACCCAAACTAACACTACCCACAACAGGCTCCCAACAAAACAAAGACAATACTTTACAACACAATTGTACACAAAAAAACAGGATACAACAACAAGTTTTTATTCACAAAAAGACAATAAATAGACCACACAGGAGACAAAAGCACAATTTGACCAGACAAAACTCTCAACACAGCCACACAGTCAGGAAGTATCACAGACTGCAAAGTGAAAGTGAAAGTACACCCACTTTACATAATCTGTAAACAGGATATCCTATTACATCACTGACTGCCTGCCTACAATGGCGGCCTTTTATATTGTCATGCGTCAAAACAAATTGACGCATACAGTCTGCACAGCATTTTTTTCGACGCACAGGAGTAGAACTGAGCCTGCATCCATATGTTTGGAAATAGTTTTACACTTAACCAATTTTCTGAGGTACAAGGTGGAAGATACAGCTCATGGGCAATGGTTTTTTCAGGGCATTATGCGTTGTTTTTCGGGCATAAGCGTCATTTTTTGACGCGTATGTGTCAAAATTTCATGTCATTAACTGGGTTTGGGGCATTTTACCATTTTAATGTTATATTAGATTTGTGACAAAAGTGAGATAGGCTAATTGCACCCACTTTGGTCATGACGGTGTATGGGCACATGTGAGACATCATACTACTGCGGACCATCATCCGCTACTTCATTTACAGGATTTTCACTCTTGACTGACGCACTAGATGGCCAAACATGTGGCCTACATATATGTATTGCACAAATTGGGCATTTTTGGCGTCAGGAGAGGACAGCAAGGTGACGCACATAAGTACTATACCTCAATGCCTATGGCTCAATGTGTGTGCATTGGCTACTTATGTAGATGTTGACCCACTGTGTGTGCATCACAAGATGCATCATTGCAAATATGCTTGTATGAATGTGAAGTCAATGTGTCCAACCCTCAGATGCAAGTCAGTGTGGAAATGAGAGAGGACATGTGTTAGTCATACATGTAGCAACAACTGTTGTGTGCACTTCCTAGTTTTTGGGTAACGTAAACACCACAAATGACAAAGCATGCACCGGATAGATGGCAGACGCTTGTTCATGTCAATGGTCCAAAACTTGCCCATCACATGTCCTAGAAATATGGATACTGCTTCCTAGACACTTGTTGGTGAACCCACCGTGAGTCAGTCATGTACAGACTAAGTGGGTACCATGGCATTGACATGGAAAGCCAAAGGTGAACCACAAATGTAATATCACGCCACAGTTGTGGTCATATGACTGAGCCACAACTCTCCTGTGGCAGTGATGGACCAGCAGACGAAGCAGCACGTGGCCACGTATTTCCAGTGATCAATTGCACAGAGGTGTGTGGTTCATGTGTGTGGTCCAATGTTGATCCTGTATATTTTTAGGGGTCTATGTTGTCTTAGTTACGTCCAGGTCTCATCATGGGTCAGTGGCGGCTATTCCTGTATCTACTGAGTATCCTTCAGGGATCAATGGAAGTAAAACCAATGAGGACATAAGAACCTACATGGGGATGGTCCCACCCTGTCACTGCAGACGTGTTATGAGACTGTCAACAGGGCAACCTTGGTGTGCTGAGTGAGATCATATCTCAGGAGTCATGTTCCGGCAGGTGTCATTACAACATTTGTACACAGGTTGGCCCGTAAACTTCCCACTGCATCTGGCAACATCATAGCCTCTGTGTTGATTAATCCTGCAGCTATTCAGCACACACAGCCCATCAATATTTTGTGAGCAATGTGATTCAGCATGTGAACTGTCAGGGTCCTAACATGTGTGGACTTTTCATGCACATTATCTGACGTTGCTAGTTCTGCTGGAGGCAACATACCCAATCCCCGCATACAGCCATGGTACACTGTCACACTTTATCGCTCATGCATACATGAGACCCAGACAAGGGATAGGCCATGATTTGGGTATTTGGAGACAATTTCCCAATTATGGTACGATAAATAAGCAGATTATGCTAAGTAACTTATTTGACTATGCATTGATGAACCACCTGACAAAATACCCCCGGAGGAATGTGAGGGTTGGGAAAGCAAGTATGATACATATTTAGCCACAAGAAACCTTTAGGGTAACGCACAGACAGGTGCCAGTCAGGCTAACAGGATGCCGGGTCAATCAGGATCCAGCAATTTCACAAGGTACATACTCAGTGGTCTGACTAAGACTGGTCGGAGGAAGAACAAGACAGTTGACATGGAAAACTGTGTTTGTCCTGTGTTTGGGAAGGTGACACATAAACCCAAGGGCTGTGTTGCACAGCTTATTTTTCTAGCAATGCATAACAGTGTAATCGACAAAATGGCAGCTTCTATGCTGTTCCAAGCATCTGCAAAGGCAGTGCATGTTCAAATGGGTGGTCTGCATCGAGGTGCTCACAGGTATGTGCTGCATCAGTTTCTCACAAGTCCTGTAGGTGAGATTTGAGTTCAAATGGCCAACAATACCTTTCACATGGGAAGTAAATTACAGGTGAGAACAGGGCTTAGAGACTACAAGCCAGTGCATTATTTAACCTGGCGTCCATGCAGACAGATGTACTATGACTATGGCATACCATACGAAAGGATGAAGCACACTGGATTACTATTGTTAGTCTGTGTGTGTGTAGAGGAGGGAATATCTGAGTACACATATTACCATTCCAGGGACCTCTTAAGACAGGTGGGCTGAGACCAGGAGCATGGATGTGTCAGGACTTAGGACATGCGCTGACATGTACATGGAATGTCATGTGTGCAATGCTTGTCATAGGTGTGGCACTTGTGCTGTCTATGTTCTGCTTCTATGGAACTCTATTCACTGCAAAGATAGGTGCTGTACGACTTACTGCTGTCAAGGGACTGGTCATACATTCCTGTTACCAATGCAATAGCACATTCACTGCTTCATGAAAGAGGCTTTTTTTCCCTTCTTGACTGATGATGTCTTACTTGTGTGCCATATGTTGCCAACATGTATGTGTGAAATAGGTGTGGTCCTCTGCTACTGGCCTTCAAAAGTGACATGTACAGGATATATGTCATTTACAGTGTTTGTGAATGTGACTGTTGTATAATACGCATCACAATTGCTTTGGAAATTTCTGTGTCCTGATCGGTATGTCAGCAATGCTCCATGAGGCTACACTCTTATTCGGATACTTAG
The DNA here is from genome assembly GCF_031143425.1 of Pleurodeles waltl. Taxonomy (NCBI): domain Eukaryota; kingdom Metazoa; phylum Chordata; class Amphibia; order Caudata; family Salamandridae; genus Pleurodeles; species Pleurodeles waltl. The sequence goes on along the minus strand of NC_090443.1, from coordinate 253,986,767 downwards.
AGATAAAGGTGAGCAAAAATGATTACCCAGACCATGATATGGTGATTATTATAGGTGTTTATTTACATATGTTGATAAAGTCGTGTTGGTGAGTTGTTTCAAAAGAAATTGTTCACAATATGTTGGCACCTACGCAATCCAGCAGCTGTGTTTTGTTAGTCCCCCTCATGTTGCAGGCCAGCATCCTCCTCTTCCTCCTCTTCAGGCATTTGTGGCTCTGGTTCTAATAGTGGAATGTTCCTTCATACACAAATGTTGTGCAGGATGACACATGTTAAAATGATCTTGCAGACCATTTCTGGTGAGTATAGGAGGCTGCCACCAGTGATGTCAAGGCACCTAAATCTCGACTTGAGGATGCCAAAGGTCCTCTTGACTATTGTGCGTGTCCTCCTATGCGCCTCATTGTAGGCACGCTCTGCTGCAGTGCTTGGGTTGCCAGATGGTGTCATAATCCATGGCTGGATCCCATACCCCTGATCAGCTGAAAGAGAAAATTATTGAGATCATGTTGATGTAGCTTGCCCCATAATTATCACCTTGCACGGCAGTAGTTGTCTTGTGTTGTCTGTGACTCTTTTGTGTTATTGTGTTGATTCCTAGGCTTCTAGGATGTACCATCTGCATTGGGTTGTTTCCTTGGCTGAACAAGTGTTTGCCTGCTGACCGGTTGTCAGCAGTATGTTTTGGGATTTGCAGTACAGTGTGCACTCCCTAGCAATGTGACTTGTGATACAGGTGTTCCTGTGTCTTCACCTGGGGTGAGATGATAGTTCCATACACAAATTCAATTTGACAGTGGTGGTACCACGTTAGCATCTATGTACCCTGTATATCTCATACTTTTAGACATATGCAATGGATTAATTTAAACATCAGTGAGACGCTTACGTTTTGCAAGGTGACAATTAGCCAAACCTCTCCATACGTTGTGATCATTGACGTCTTGACATTAGACTGTGCACTAATTTCAGATGTGTGACATGTTCACTGCAGACATATCAAACATGCCTAGCGGTGTCACGACCTCAGTGTGTTCCTGTTCACATGTTGCTGTTGTCGTGTATGTGTTGTTTGTCCTAGAGGGTTGCTGTGCAGTGTGTATATAAGTAGGTTTCTGTACTTACCAACAAGTAGTCCATTGCCATATCGTCCATCCTGGAAGTGTTGATTGATGGGACAGTGTCGGAAGATGACTGAGTCATGGACACTCCCAGGATACTTAGCTACGATATTGGTGATCAATCCTTGGTGATCCACAATGGCCTGCACATTGATGGAATGAGTGTGCTTCCTGTTGTGGTATAGGTGTTCAGTTGCAGCAGGTGGCACAAGGTGTACATGTGTGCAGTCAATGGCACCAAGGACGTGGGGAATCCATTAATGAGGTAAAACCCCTGTTTTGTCTCCTGCTGCTTCTGCTGTGTGTTTGGGAAGCAGATGTGGCGGGGTGTGAGTCTGATGATGACATCCAGTACCTTGGCCAGGAAGGCGGAGAATGATGGCTGTGATATCCCAGCAACCAGGGCGCCAGTGGTTTGAAAGGAGCCACTTGCCAACATGTGTAGTACAGCTAGCAGCTTGGTTTCTGTTGGGATGGTGCGGGGTGTCAGCAAGCTGGGTGCCAACTGTGGCTCAATGATGCGCAGCAGCTGCTGAATGGCTTGCCAGTTCAACCTGTACCTCTGGATGATGTCATGTTCCCTGAGGCCATGGAGGGTTGTCCTGGTGCCGAATATCCTCTCCTGCCTTCTGCGTTGCCTTTGGGGTCCGTGCTGGTGTTGTGGTAGCTGCTGTTGTTGTTGCTGTGCTCTGTTTCTGCGTGCACACTGGATGAGAAGCACCTCCATGTCTCCCTTTTGCTGCTCTGCTGTTGCTTCTGTGTGTTCTGATTAAATACAGGTGTGTTTTCCCCATTTTAACACCTGCCCTGACCCAGGCGTTAATTTTTTATTCAAATCGGGCTGTGCGTCATTTTCCGACACTGCCTCCCGGCCGTGCGGGATTTTTGCCCGTTAGCATAAATACGACGCACGGGCGTTTAAGTCATTTTTTAGACGGGAACGCCTACCTTGCATATGATTAATGCAAGGCGGTTTCCTGCATCCAGAAAATTATGCACACGGCGGGATTTTGATGTCCGCGGGCTCGGGCATCAAAGTTTAAATATGGGGGCAAGGTTTGCGCCGAATGTGCGTCAAAAAGTAGACGGAGTATAAATATGCCCCTTAGTATTCTGACTCTACTAGGTACTTATGTGAGGGCAAGTGCTGGACAGTAGTGAGATGGCAAAATACCGATTTTAACTCCACTAGGTACTTACCACTGAACTGGTGCTGGAGAGGGAGCAGGGAAAATGTGTACTATTTCGACTCCGCTGTGTACTTACCTCAGGACCGGTGCTGCACAGTTTCCAGAGGAAAAATTACAATTCTAGCTCCACTGCATACTTACCTCAGGGCAGGTGCAGGATAACAACCATGAGGGAAAATGACAAATCTAACTCAGCTGAGTACTTAACTCAGAGCAGGTGCAAAACAGTGACCATGGGACAAATATACTGGTGTAACACCACTGAGTACTTACCTCAGGGCAGGTGCAGGACAGTAACCAAGAACCAAAATTACTGTTCTAACCCCGCTAGGTACTTATCACACAGTAGAGGCCGGACCGTAAACAGGTAACAAAATTACCAAGTAACTCAACTGGATGCTTACCACAGGGGCAGGTGTAGAACAGTAAACAGGAAAGAAAAATAGTATTCTAACTCCAATGGGTCCTTGTAAACAAAAACAAAAATAAAGTAAGTATAATCTGAAAAAGAACATTTTCAATGGCAACTCTAATGTATACATAGCTGAACACAACTACTGCAGAGTGATCATGTGGCAAAATTATTGTTCTAATTGCACTACATATGTACCTCTGGACAGTAGCTTGCCAGTGAGTGGGGGACAAGTTTACTATTAAAACTCCACCAGATACTTAGATCAGAGCAGGTACTAAATAGTGACTGAGCGCAAAATTACTATTCTAACTCCACCTGGTACTTTCCTCAAGGCAGGTGGTAGACAGTGAGTAAGGAGCAAATTTACTATTCCAACTCCATTGACTAGGAGTAGGGGCAAAATAAGTATTCCAACTCCACCGAGTACTTACCTCAGGACAGGTGCCAGACAGTGATTAGAGGCAAAATTACTATTCTAACTCCACTGGGTTCTTACCTCAGGGCAGGTGCTGGACAGTGACTACGGGCAAAATTACTATTCCAACTCCACTGGGTACTTACGTCAGGGTAGGTGCTGGACAGTGATTAAAGGCAAAATTACTATTCTAACTCCACTGGGTTCTTACCTCAGGGCAGGTGCTGGACAGTGACTACGGGCAAAATTACTATTCCAACTCCGCTGGGTTCTTACCTCAGGGCAGGTGCTGGACAGTGATTGGGGGCAAAATTACTATTCTAACTCCACCAGGAACGTACCACAGAGCAGGTGCTGGACAGTGAGTAAGAGGCAAATTTACTATTTCAAGTCCACTGTGTAGTTACCTTAGGGAAGGTGCAGGACAGTTCATCATTCATTAGCTTTATTTCGGTAAAAGTAAATACCATAAAAGCACATCACAATTGTAGGAGGCTGGACTGGCTTGTAGTGAGTACCAAGGGGTACTTGCACCTTGCACCAGGCCCAGTTATCCCTTATTAGTGTATAGGGTGTCTAGCAGCTTAGGCTGATAGGTAATGGTAGCTTAGCAAAGCAGCTCAGGCTGAACTAGGAGACGTGTGAAGCTACTACAGTACCACTTAGTGTCATATGCACAATATCATAAGAAAACACAATACACAGTTATACTAAAAATAAAGGTACTTTATTTTTATGACAATATGCCAAAGTATCTTAGAGTGTACCCTCAGTAAGAGGATAGGAAATATACACAAGATATATATACACAATAGCAAAAATATGCAGTATAGTCTTAGAAAACAGTGCAAACAATGTATAGTTACAATAGGATGCAATGGGGAAACATAGGGATAGGGGCAACACAAACCATATACTCCAGAAGTGGAATGCGAACCACGAATGGACCCCAAACCTATGTGACCTTGTAGAGGGTCGCTGGGACTATTAGAAAATAGTGAGAGTTAGAAAAATAACCCTCCCCAAGACCCTGAAAAGTGAGTGCAAAGTGCACCAAAGTTCCCCTAAGGACAAAATAGTCGTGTTAGAGGGAGAATGCAAGGAAAACACAAATCAGCAATGCAACAACGATGGATTCCTGTCTGAAGGTACCTGTGGAACAAGGGGACCAAGTCCAAAAGTCACAAGCAGCTCGGAGATGGGCAGATGCCCAAGAAATGCCAGCGGTTGGTGCAAAGAAGCTCTTACTAGGCTGAAGAACTGTGAATACTGCAGGAACGACAAGGGCTAGAGACTTCCCCTTTGGAGGATGGATCCCCCACGCCTTGGAGAGTCGTGCAGAAGTGTTTTCCCGCCGGATGGACGCCAACAAGCCTTGCTACACGCAAATCGTGCGTTTGGCGTTTTTTGGACGCTGCTGGGGCCCAGGAGGGACCAGGAGGTCGCAAATTGGACCTGCAGAGAGAGGGGACGTCGAGCAAGACAAGGAGCCCTCACTGAAGCAGGTAGCACCCGGAGAAGTGCCAGAAACAGGCACTACGAGGATGCGTGAAACGGTGCTCGCCGAAGTTGCACAAAGGAGTCCCACGTCGCCGGAGACCAACTTAGAAAGTCGTGCAATGCAGGTTAGAGTGCCGTGGACCCAGGCTTGGCTGTGCACACAGGATTTCCGCCGGAAGTGCACAGGGGCCGGAGAAGCTTGCAAAGTCGCGGTTCCCAGCAATGCAGCCCAGCGAGGTGAGGCAAGGACTTACCTCCACCAAACTTGGGCTGAAGAGTCACTGGACTGTGGGGGTCACTTGGACGGTGTCGCTGGATTCGAGGGACCTCGCTCGTCGTGCTGAGAGGGGACCCAAGGGACCGGAGATGCAGCTTTTTGGTGCCTGTGGTTGCAGGGGGAAGATTCCGTCGACCCACGGGAGATTTCTTCGGAGCTTCTGGTGCAGAGAGGAGGCAGACTACCCCCACAGCATGCACAAGCAGGAAAACAGTCGAGAAGGCGGCAGGATCAGCGTTACAGAGTTGCAGTAGTCGTCTTTGCTACTATGTTGCAGGTTTGCAGGCTTCCAGCGCGGTCAGCGGTCGATTCCTTATCAGAAGGTGAAGAGGGAGATGCAGAGGAACTCGGCTGAGCTCATGCATTCGTTATCTAAAGTTTCCCCAGAGACAGAGACCCTAAATAGCCAGAAAAGAGGGTTTGGCTACCTAGGAGAGAGGAAAGGCTACTAACACCTGAAGGAGCCTATCACAAGGAGTCTCTGACGTCACCTGGTGGCACTGGCCACTCAGAGCAGTCCAGTGTGCCAGCAGCACCTCTGTTTCCAAGATGGCAGAGGTCTGGAGCACACTGGAGGAGCTCTGGACACCTCCCAGGGGAGGTGCAGGTCAGGGGAGTGGTCACTCCCCTTTCCTTTGTCCAGTTTCGCGCCAGAGCAGGGGCTAAGGGGTCCCTGAACCGGTGTAGACTGGCTTATGCAGAATTGGGCACCTCTGTGCCCAACAAAGCATTTCCAGAGGCTGGGGGAGGCTACTCCTCCCCTGCCTTCACACCATTTTCCAAAGGGAGAGGGTGTCACACCCTCTCTCAGAGGAAGTTCTTTGTTCTGCCATCCTGGGCCAGGCCTGGCTGGACCCCAGGAGGGCAGCTGCCTGTCTGAGGGGTTGGCAGCAGCAGCAGCTGCAGTGAAACCCCAGGAAGGGCAGTCTGGCAGTACCAGGGTCTGTGCTACAGACCACTGGGATCATGGAATTGTACCAACAATGCCAGGATGGCATAGAGGGGTCAATTCCATGATCATAGACATGTTACATGGCCATATTCGGAGTTACCATGGTGAAGCTACATATAGGTAGTGACCTATATGTAGTGCACGCGTGTAATGGTGTCCCCGCACTCACAAAGTTCAGTGAATTGGCTCTGAACAATGTGGGGCACCTTGGCTAGTGCCAGGGTGCCCTCACACTAAGTAACTTTGCACCTAACCTTTACCAGGTAAAGGTTAGACATATAGGTGACTTATAAGTTACTTAAGTGCAGTGTAAAATGGCTGTGAAATAACGTGGACGTTATTTCACTCAGGCTGCAGTGGCAGGCCTGTGTAAGAATTGTCAGAGCTCCCTATGGGTGGCAAAAGAAATGCTGCAGCCCATAGGGATCTCCTGGAACCCCAATACCCTGGGTACCTCAGTACCATATACTAGGGAATTATAAGGGTGTTCCAGTAAGCCAATGTAAATTGGTAAAATTGGTCACTAGCCTGTTAGTGACAATTTGAAAGTAATGAGAGAGCATAACCACTGAGGTTCTGGTTAGCAGAGCCTCAGTGAGACAGTTAGGCACCACACAGGGAACATATACATGCACACCTATGAGCACTGGGGCCCTGTGTGACAGGGTCCCAGTGACACATACATATAGGCCACAAACCTATGAGCACTGGGGTCCTGACCAGCAGGATCCCAGTAACACATAACAACCATACTGAAAACATGGTGTTTTCACTATGAGCACTGAGGCCTGGCTATCAGGATCCCAGTGAGACAGTGAAAACAGTGACAAACACCCTGACATACACTCACAAACAGGCCAAAAGTGGGGGTAACAAGGCTAGAAAGAGGCTACCTTCTCACAACAATTAACAGTTTCGTGGTTTAGTAAAACAAGAAGCTATAGGAAAAAGATTTTCGAACATAAGAGATTGAGCTACATATTTTTTTTTAGACATAAACATTTTTCCTACTGGAAATTCATACCATATTATAGAATTGTATAAAAATGCATAGTGGGTATTAAAAGTCAAATACAAACCTAGCCAAACATATCACATAAAATAAGACATTTCTGTTTAAAAATATAAAAATATCTAAGCATAAAAAAGAAGAAAGAAATACATCTAGTCAATGTAAAGTAATAAGTACATACAAAAATGGGTTCATCAATGACCGCTCCCCGCATCCATTGTTAGCTTTTCCTCTATTTTTTTGAGCGTATTCAGTCTATTATGCCAGATGGAATCTAGATATTTTGACAGGCAGCAAGCCACTAAAACAGATGAGTCAGATTTAAAAATTCTCAGAGCCAGTGAACAGTTTTTAAAACCCATTTTCCTACATAAAGGAATAATCCAACGGACTCTCTGTTTGTGGTATGCGGGGCATTGGAAAAGGATGTGGGCTATAGATTCTTCTCTGGTGCAGCCCATCAGGCACATCTTAGAAGTGCAACTAGTGTTAGACCATTTATATGTAAGGGTACGCAGAGGAAGAGAGCCTCTCCTGAATCTAATACACAATGCACGCGCATGTGGGAAAGAAACTATGTCCATATATTGCACAGATTCATAGTGGCATTTGAATTGTAGGAAGTTGCCCGTCATGGAAGATGGCGAGACAGCAGACAATTGTGAAAGTTGGACATAGAGCCAAAATGCGTCCTTTAATGTCTGTGTTGCATTTCTTGGGATAGATAGCGGGTCCTTCCAGTAAGACCCCAAACCAAGTAGTGAGAAGGTCCGTTCTATGTATACACACCACTTGATTTTTGGACTGGTGTTGTTGGCCATCAAATTGACTAGCCCACATCTATAGGGAGCAAGGGAGTCTAGTGACCATAGACAAATCCAATATAACAAGGGCCTAAGTGCAGCGATCTGGCTGATGGGGGGCAGGTTTAAATCCATTCGAATTGGGAGCATTGGGGTGCTGGAAGGAACTCTTAGCAACGACCTTAAGAAGGAGTTTTCCACCTTTTTCAGATTGTCTAAACTACAGTGGCCCCACAGTTCGGCTCCATAAATGCCCCCCGCCTCTTGCTTGTGATTTATAAATTTCGACGGCGGGCGTCATGGCAAAGCTAGGAGATCTAGCTGCGAATCTTACAATGCCACTCGCCTGTTGTTTCAGTCGGAGGGTGGCCTTCTGGACATGACAGTGCCACTTATGCGAGTCTTCTAATTTCAAGCCTAGGTAGTCAAAATCGCTAACTCTTTCCAGCGTGGCACCCTCTAAATAGATAGGTCATTGCATCCTGCCTTTTTTATCCCCAAACACCATACACTTGGTTTTTAGTCGATTAATTTCAAGGCCATGGTCGTTACAGAAATCTATGAACCTCGAGAGCAGGGTTGAAAAACCTGTGGCTGTTTGGGATATCAGCAAGGTGTCATCGGCAAATAGGAGGCAGGGGATCTTCTGACCTCCTAATTTGGGGGCATCATTGGAAGCCTCCATAAGATAAGGAATACATGCATTTATGAAAAGGAGAAATAAGGTAGGGGCAAGCACACAGCCTTGTCTTACGCCGCGAGCGGTGGGAAATTTTTCAGTTAATTCACCTCGACGGCCCCATCTGATTCTTCCATGATTACCAGTATAGAGATCTCTGATAATATTTAGAATAGAGCAAGGAACTCCTGTTTTAGACAAGACCTCCCACAGTTTGTAGCGGGGTACTAAATCAAAGGCTGATTTTAGGTCAACAAATGCTACACATAGATGACCTAAGTCTACATCAACAACTTTCCATTTGATGGAGATAAAACGGAATATCTGATCTATTGTACTGATTTTTTCCCTGAAACCCGCTTGGAGGTGATTTAGGATTTGGTTTTCTACCATCCATTTACTCAGCCTGCTCAACAATTGGTGACAAAATATTTTTTGAAGATTGTCGAGAAGGCTGATGGGTCTATAATTTCCCGGGGAATTCCTCTCTCCTTTCTTGTATATGGGCACAATAATTGCCTCTTTCCATGATTCAGGGTAAATTCTGGTAATCAAAATGGCGTTGGAAAGCCTGTTAATGTATGGACTCCAGATGTTCTGGTCCGCTTTAAACATGTCAGAGGGAATCCCATCTGACCCTGGGGCCTTTGCTGCTTTCTGGGCAATAATGGCCAGCACAGTTTCATTCAATGTGAAGGGAGGCAAAGAGGGGGTAGACTCACCCAAAGTTGTCAACTCTCCCAGACTTGCTACATCACTGGCCGGTGGGGGGCCATACAGTTCCTTGAAATGAAAGAGCCAGGCATCAGGAGTAATATGAGACTCCAGATAGGGTGCTCGGTTCTGATCGCTGCAAGAAACCAGAAACCAGAACCGTTTTGAGTCGTGGACCATAGCTGCCTCAAGTAGATTGTTCCAAAGCCCCTCTTCATACTCAAGTTTGCTTTTGTTGCATGTAGAGGCATAATGACGTCTAGCATTAATAGTACCTAGTCTATCCTTTGTCCTTAACACATTGACCAAAGTATTTTTAGCCTCCCTGCACCTCTTGTTAAACCATTTAGAGTGAGGTTGGGTACGGGTGTTAGTCGGTGGCCTAGGACATTTAGTAAACAACTCTTTCAGAGTAACAAAGAGGTCCAGATGGAGAGACAATACTTTGGTTGGAGCAAAAGTAAAGCTGTCATCAAATAGCTGGTGGGAAGAAGTTAAAGCACACAATTTTTCTCGAAGCTTATTTGATTGCTCAAAGGAGTCCCATCTTATCGTACGTCTATTGCTAGACAACTCCATAGCAGTGGAAAAATCAGGAGGAAATACAGCTCCTGCTAAAAGAGATCTCTTGTACCTGATCTGGAGAGGGGCATGATCGCTAGTGTGGGGGTTGCCCACTTCCACGTCTAGTATGCAGTGCCAAGCTCTTAAATCAAAGAAAATGTAGTCCAGCTTATTACTATATAGGCCCCTGAAACAAGTTGGTCTGGCAGGTGTGTCCGCTGGAAAGCGGCCATTACCAAAACGGAGGCCATGGGATATCATAAGGTCTATTATCTGTGAAGCCAGCCCTGACACACAATTTGTATGGATTTTGCTGAATGGAATGAGGAATAAGAAGAGAAGGGATGTTCCATACACTATCTTCAAGCTGCATAACCTCTATGTGGTCTGCGTTAAGTTCAAGTTGGACATTAAAATCTCCTGCTATTATAATGTGGTATTTAAGGCGGAGGTCAGGGATTAAGGTATTCAATAGCTCAATAGTAGTTGAGCGATGGTTAGAAGGTCCGGCCTACTGTAGATATTTATACAAAGAATAGGAGAGCCTGAGACTGGATGGACGGCATCAGCCAAAATATCGTAAGAATCCACATATATCTCCTTTATTCCTCCCACCTCTGTAGATTTTACCCAAGTAATTAAACCCCCTGCTGCCCTACCTGCTAAGGATGGCTTAGCAGGTTTAAAAAAAGAGCTAAACCCCTGTCTGTACGTACAATGTGTTGCCCAAGTTTCCCGAAACATGCAGACATTAAAATTTTCGACAAATGACCCCCACTCAGTATCAGTGAGTTTGCCATTAATGCAGCACAGTTAGTAGAGGCAAAATTACTATTGTAACTACAGTGAGTACTTACCTTAGGACACGTACTGGACAGTGACTGGGGTGCAAAATTACTGTTCGAACTCCGCTGGGTAATTACCTCAGAGCAGGTACTAGACAGTGATTAGGGATAAAATTACTATTCTAACTACACCGGGTACTTATCTCAGGGCAGGTGCTGTAGAGTTAGTGGGGACAAAATTACTAATCCAAGTCAATCGGGTACTTACATAGGGCATGTGCTGGACAGTGACTAATAGGCAAATTTACAATCCAACTCCACCAGAAAATTACAATTCAAACTCTACCTATATTTAAGAATTTTCTTTTTGTATTCATTACAGATGTTGAAAGAATGGTGCCACAGCGTGAAGCAAACTATGTCCCCTCATGCACAGGACACCAACTTCTGAAGTATGAAGGATATCTTTATTACAAAGATAGAGTTGTTGAACTCAGGAGCCATTGGAAGTGTGTGCAATACTTCTCTTCGCATTGCAGAGGCAGAGCTGTTACTCAGGAAGATACCGTGGTTAGGACAACAGAGCATCACCACTCTGCCTCTGCAATGGAAATAGAAGTGACAGAAAGTGTACAGGCAGATACTGAGGGAAGTTTGCAAAGTATTCCCGTACAGGTTGCAGGTAGCATGCCTTCAATACTGAATCTTAGACGAATGTTTCAACATGAAAAACTGGTAAGTAATCCCCAACATGTAACACCACAATCCTATGAAGATATTAACATCCCCCAGAACTAAAACTTACCTTCTCAAATAAAACTTTTATCTTGCATGACAATTAAAACCCTCATAAGAGAATTTTAATATTTAGCACAACCCGCAACTTACTTATCCTAGAGAATAGTGAAATTTGGATGATGTCTGTCGCTATAGAGTTCTATATATTCCATATTGATGTAAAAGAAGCATTTTACATTGCAAAATATTTGTAAAAAATTATTCATCCTGAAAGTAATTAAAATTGGTCATAAAAAATAGATGTAGAAAAAAAACCTTTTATGAGAAAAAGAAAATTGCAAAAAAAAGTAAAACATTTTACCAAACTACAAATGTTTTTAAATGCCCAATATTATTTAAGCCAAATGAACGTTGTTACCCTTAAAAAAGAAAAAAACATGATTTACGTAATGGCTAAAACCACAATATTAAAACAAAAGTGTAAAAAGACATAAAAAAATGAAATAAAACACAATGGCTCTCATTTCGACCTCGGCGGTCTTTTTCAAATACCGCTGAGGTACTGCCGTGCTGAAGACCGCCGCTGCAGGTGGTTTTCCACTCGATGTATTATGACTGCTGGCAGCCCTCTGTCCTTTTTCGGACGGAGAGCCGCCAGCAGCGATACTGGCGGTCAGCGGGGAAGTGGAGGCTGCTCCACCGCCCCGTCATCAGAACACCGCCCACCGAATCACGTTCCATGATTCAGTGTGGTAGTGTTCTGGTGATGGGGAGCTGGCGGCGGAGCAGCCCCCATGGATCCCGTCCCCTCCCGGAGGATCAACAGACAAGGTAAGTTGATCGTCCGCTAGGGGAGGGGGGTGGAGGGTGTTGTGTGTGGTGTGCGTGCATGGAGGTGTGCGTGTGAGTATGTAGAGGAGTTGTGTCAGTGCGTATATGCATGCGGGGTGTGTGTTATGTGTATGGGAAATGTGTGCGGGTCGGTCTGTGTGCATGTCTGTTTGTATGTGTGCGGGTATGTGTTGCAGTGTATGTGTGCGTGTGGGGGTGTGTGTCTGTGCATGTTGGGGGTAGGGTTGGGGAGGGGTGGGGAGGGGGCTCCTGCCACCTTTGGGGGGTGGCAGGGGGGTGGGGGGTTGGGGGGAGGACTCAGGGGTAGGGGCGGGGGGGGTGGGGGAGACCCCTATCAGTGCCAGGGAAGGAATTCCCTGGCACTGATAGTGCCTATCGCCATGGATATCGTGGTGGTTCCAAACCACCTGAAATCCATGGCGGTATGCAGGGTCCTGATACCGCCGGCGGTCTGGTGACGGCCGCTGGGCTGGAGAGCGAAGTCTCCAGCCCAGCAGTCGTCACCGCCCTGGCGGTCGGAGTGGAGCAGTGGCGGATGACCATGGCGTTAACCGCCATGGTCATAATTCCATTTTCTTTTCCACCGGCCTGTTGGCGGTTTTACCGCCACTTCTCCCCCATCCACCAGGGTCATAATGAGGGCCAATATTATTAAAAACTTAAGTAAGCAAGAAGGTTTTTAGGATATGGTAAATATTTAAAAAAACGTACAATTCGTAAAACTGTCAAGTACAAAAAGAATAGCTTTATGGTTGAAAATAGCACAATATATTTTTTTTTTTAAAAGCAGTACAATTGTTTGAAAAATGCAAATACTGCTAAACATTTTTTTTAAACCGAAACCATATCAAAGAAAACCTGTACAGGAATAAAAAATAAACATTACAAGCAATCATAAGTTCCAAAAGCTACTCCCTATCTTAGAACTACCTCCCATCGCTATCTCTGCAATAAATATACCCATAGACATACTCTAAAAACTTTTTTAATTAAACTTACCCACCCGAGGTCTCTGCTTCCATCCAATCTTGACCGCGACACTAGACCGTCTGAAGAAACAGACATCAAACCATGTAAACAGTGGAAAAGGGGAAAAATAGAAAAAGGACTACTTTTTTATTAGAAAATATTGGAAAACAGTGAAAAATACCCCTGAAAAGGGTTAAAAATGTAAATACATTTGTAAAAATATTGTAAAAATAAGTAAATAATAAATTATGAATAACAATTTTTTTTCATTTTTTCAACTATTTGAAAAAAAAAAAAAAATTATAAAATAAAAACTGAAAACTCTGTTTTAATGTTTTTAAAATATGGTTGCAGAAAAAAAACTTTACTATTGGTTTATAAAATGTTTTGAAATATATGGGAATTAAAGAAAAAAAATGCAAAATCCAATTTCTGTGATTTTTTAATGTAATAATACAATTAGAAAAAAGACGTTAATATTTCAACAAAACTCTGTTATTGTGATTACATATTTAAAAATGTCATTATAAAATCCATAATACATACACATAAATATTTATATTACCAAAACATGTTTACTATTTTTAGTTTATAAAATGTTTTATAAAATGTATTTAAATGTATCAAAAAAGTATTTACAATTAAAAAACATGTAAATACTAAATTGAAGATATAAGAAATTATTAAAAAAATAAGAATATTATTAGATCTTGTAAGTTTAAAAAATATATATATTCATTTGAAAATATTACACAGTTAATATATTAACCCTATATATTAATATCCAAAATTCATACTAAATAAATAATGAAAAATTATACTAATATATAACCATTTTGCATTCAGAAAAAAAATAAAAAGATTTTTTACAGCAAAATTAAATAAATAAAAATTCAAAAAATGAATACACAAGTATTAAAATTAATAGAGTTTTAATACACTCCCCACCCATTACCCCTGAAACTACCCCTGAATCCACACTATCCGGTCCCTAAAGAAAAGTGCAGCAAATAATTTTTTATCACATTATAAATCAAACTCCCCCCCAAAAAAATTTGAAACTCAGAATCTAGAGTTGTACATTTTTTAAACAAAAACAAAATTCTAAACAGAATTTTAAAACACCATTTAAATAGAGCAAAAGTTATATTAAAAAAACCACTGTAAAAAGAATTACAAAAATAAAAATAACATGAGGTATAAAACAATTACAACAAAATAATCCGTCATTGTAATTAATGCCTGAGTAATAATACATTTCCCACCCATAACCCCTGCATTCCATATAGCCCACCCCTTACTCAGCTGTATTTTAGTATAATCTTCTAAATTTTAAAACCCCCCAAAAAACTTTAAAAACCCGCCAACAAAAATAAAACCCCTAGTAATAATGCTGTTCCCAGAAACAAAACAAAATAAAAATTAAAAAAACAATTATTTTTCAAAAATAAAAACATTCCTCAAACCATAACCAATATATTGCAGAATATCTCATAACTACATTATTTTTTATTATTTTTAGAAATATGCAAAAAAAAAAAAACAATAAAAAAAAAAAAAAAAATACAGTAATACAATGAATACTTGAGTATTAATACACCTATTTAAAAAATAATAAAAAATACTCCAATAATACAAGTAATAGTAAACTATTAATACATCCCCCACCCACTACCCCTGTATCCCTGACATCCCATCTATAAAAAAAAGTGCAACAAATAACCACTCACCTTTACTGTAATATAAACAAATATACATTTTGCATTATTATAAAAATAAACCAAAATGCTATATTAAATAATTAGCAAACAATAAAACAAACATATATATAAATATATATATATATATATTCTAAACAACTTATAAATACATCATAAAAAATAACAAAAACTTATCTTAAAATCAGTTGTTCAGGGAATCGTTATTCAAACAAAATCATTGTTTAGGCAGTAGTTGTTCAGTTCTTCGTTGTGGAGAATTTTTAGTTGTTTAGGGGTCGTTGTTTAGGCAAGTAGTGGTTTAGACATTGTGGTTCAAGATGTTTCCCTTTTACAATGAATCATCTCTGAAATTACTTTTTGGGGTGTGATGGCATTTAAGCCCTGACATATATTGACTACCAACACAAGGGGCCACAGTTACCAGCCCAGGTTTCATCCTGCACCAACAGAGCAGCATGTCTAGTGAGTTCATGTGGCACAGTGTGCCTGGCCAAAGGCACAAGGCTGGTAATGCATCAGAGTCATACATCACCTAGGGGGGAGCATCACAGTGGCTCTATGGGAATGGAATACCTTATTTATCCTGGTTTTTCTGCATTCTATTTGGGGTCTTTATCTACAGCACACATAGACAAAGGACAACACCATTGATTATTTTATATGAGCAGGAAGGTGTCCCTTCATGCACATGTACATGTGTCCCTGGCAATCATGTACCCTTGCAACATGAAAAAAGGGAGCCTGCATTAGTACTCATCATTGATTTGTGGTTTCAGCAAAGGGAACAAGTACAGGAATGTGCCAAATGCCATATTTACAGCACATTGCTGCACTTGTCAGGAATGTTGTTTGGCACACCAACACAACTTGCAGCCCTGCCCTCTGTCCAGATTTAGTAAAGAAGGCCCTGTGGGTAGCAGACATCTACCTACATATGCGAGGTAATCCAGGAGGGTCACGATCCTTTGAGATGATGCCTGCCCATCAATGCTTTAGTTGGTGGGTTGTCCACTCCACCTCAAAGATCCGCTGCATGTGGCTTCCGTGCCTCCGTCCCATAGCCCAGGATCACATGCCTGTCAATGGCCACCATATTTGGGAGGTAGTAGGTGACCAGCCATAGGAAGCCCCAAACTCCTCTGCACTCATGCCACGGGTCCTTCCCTTCCCCCACATGTCCCAACCCAAACCCACAATTAACCCAATGAAAAAAGAAAACCCCAAACTACCCAGAACTACCCCAATAGACTAAACTACCCTAAGGGCAAACATCAGGCAATGCACATTAACTTAAAACACAAAATGCAAATAGAAAGGACAAAACAGACATCAGGGACACAACAGGGACAACAGACAGCACACAAGACTCAATGAACACCACTGCTAACTCCACTAACAGCTACACACAACCTCTCCTAAGCACAGACACAAAGACTGTGAGTGTAAGAGAAAGTGAAAGTAATTTTACAGTTCCTGGCTTGCAGCATGGCTGGTCCATTACATCACTTCCTGTGCTGAAGTGGTATGTTTTGAGTCAATTCCTTGTTTTTGTTTTTTACACTACATGCAAATACGTGGATTTTTTAGAACGCATGCCGAAGCACCATGAGGAAGCTCTGACTCATCACATGGGTTGCGCCATTTTTGGCATTCACAATGGGATTAAAAAACACACATTTTAACTTTTAACAATGCAATGTTTTTTTTAACTCAATGTCTGAAATATGTGTATATATGTATGGTGTCATGTGTAATTATTTTTTATAGTCATGGATTGCTGTGTTGCCTATAAGTAGTTGGGTTTACCACCCTCCTCTATTTCCATGTGTCCAATGTATGTTTTGTAAGTGTACATGGGTGAAAGTAAAAGCAATACCGGAATCAGACCACGCATAGGGCACATTTCCTATGCTTTGTTGACACCACACTTTGAAGGGTTGTCCCATGTGCCAAGTATGTGTTGG
This sequence comes from Pleurodeles waltl, assembly GCF_031143425.1. Lineage (NCBI taxonomy): Eukaryota > Metazoa > Chordata > Amphibia > Caudata > Salamandridae > Pleurodeles > Pleurodeles waltl. The sequence continues at coordinate 253,970,094 of NC_090443.1, read as the reverse complement.
CACATGATTCCATTGCTTAGTTTACCCCCAGGGATGCCATGGACTTGCCTGCGGATGTGGGCTACACACCCACATATAGGACAGTGCAGACATCTGCCAATATGTGCTGTGTCCCACAGTGCAGACAGCAGGCTGTCAGGCAATGGTGGAGTTGCAGTCTCTCCAGTGCAGGCAAGTGTTGTGGTAGCATGTACACACATGTAAAGGGATATGTGATTGGTGCAATTTGTCCATGTTCCTCCCATTCAGGGGCCTAGAATCAGGGGCACATTGCCAGTTTGCCTCTGGAGATTGGCTTTGCACCTGGCATCACATATTACATTTAACGACAGTCAAAACTTTCCTGCCTAATATCTACTAGGGACTTATGGGTATTTTGATTACCAATTGCCCTATTATCTACTATGGACTTATAGGTAGTTTGATTCCCTCCTTACCCTATAATCTACCAGGGATTTATGTGTAGTTTGATTCTCTTTAGCATGTTTGGCAGTCATGCCTTCAGTCACATGCTTAACTAAAGAGGTTCTGCACGATGTGCGCACATCTCCATGTACCTGCAGCAGTGTTCTGGAGGTCAAATTGATGATGTGGCTCATCCTCTTCCTTTTCCCTTGTTGCTTCCTGTTCTTCATCCCAGGGAACACCTGTCCTAGCACAAATACTGTGCAGTATTGCACAGGCTAATATAAGTTTGCATACTGGTGGGGGGGCTACAAGAGCCTCTCCCAGAAACGTCCAAGCAGGGAAACCGTCCCATGAGTAGGCTGATGTTTCTTGTGTGGATGTGCAACTGGTTGTAGGCCTTTTCCACCTCAGTTTGTGGTTTTCTAAATGGTCACATCACCCACAGCTGGATGCCATAAACCTGGTCAGCTGAAATGTAAAAAAAATGGCAAATGTCATTGTGTTTGATGACTGCATTAGCATAAGTTCTGCACATGTGTTATGTGTATTGCTTTGTCATGCACTTCTACCATTTATGACCACATGAAATATCAATCATGCCAGGGTACTGCAATTTTCAAGAGACTGTACACTCACTGTATTTGAAATCACATGCAGTGCATGAGTAGACACATCTCCCAGCCGGGGCTAATCCGGCGGGAAACCGCTGGACCCCGGCTGGGCGACCGCAGCTTTACTGCCGCGGTCGGAATACCACATGAAGCACCGCCAGCCTGTTGGCGGTGCTTCCGTGGACAGCCACCCTGGCGGTCTATGACCGCCAGGGTTGGAATGAGGGCCAATATCTCTAACTGCTCCCAATGGGTAATTACACCTAAAAGATATTTCAAGGCAATCCCTAAGTTAACTTATCAGAGTGATTGGCCTTTCAATAGTGATACCCGAAATTAGCAATATTTCACTATCAGGACATTTAAAAAAACACCATTGGATGTCTTACCTTTTAAATACCCTGTACACTGCCCATGGGGCTAACTTAGGGGTAACTTATAGGTAATAAAAGGAAAGGTTTGGGCGTGGCAAGTGGGTGCATTTGCTATGTCGAAATGGCAGTTTAAAACTGCACCCACCAACACTGCAATGCTGGTCTGTGTCATATTTACAGGACTACTCATGTGAGAGGTACAATCAGGGCTGCAGGCTAACTAGTAGCATTTGATTTACAGGCCCTGGGCATACACTGTGCACTTTATTAGGGACTTACTGGTAAATCAGCTATGCCAATCACAGAAAGACTAATCACCAATACGTTTTAGACAGAGAGCATATGCACTTTGGCACTAGTTAGCAGTAGTTAAGTGCCCAGAGTCCTAAAGCCACCAAAAACAGGACAGAGAAAATAGGAGGAAGAAGTCATTTTGACTGCAAAAAAGGCCAGGTCCAACACAAGTGCTTTGAGTGACATCTGAAATTTGTCTATTGATCTGCCTCGTAGTTTGTTTGCATTTTAATTGTTTAGAATCATAAAAAAGGGTTGCATGGATAATCCTGCTCAATGATATATCAACATATTTTCCCAGCCTATGTATATATATGTATATGTATATATATATATATATATATATATATATATATATACGGCCAGAAAAAAATATTGTGTATGTGCTTGATTTTGAGTTACTGTTGAGACCAAAGTATCCATAATAACAATGTACTAAACTTCCAGGAACGCTACATTTTTTATTATTTCTTATCATTTAATGTGAAAATGAAACATAGGATTTTAAGCACTTTACGGACTAAGGCTTTTGTCAATACTTGTGATGGTATGCTTGATGAGAGCTGTGTGAAGGCCACTGTCAGGGCATCTGAAAACATAAAATTAGAGGTGTATTGTGAGAGGCCTATAAATACCAAAGTTGTGGAAGAACAGAGTAAAGATTTTGGCCCTCATTACAACCCTGGCGGTCGGTGATAAAGCGGCGGTAATACCACCAACAGGCCGGCAGTAACAAAAATGAAATTATGACCACGGCGGAAACCGCTCAGACAGACAGCCACTTTAACACTCCGACCACCACAGCGCAATCAACAAGCACCACGGCGGTAACCGCCAACAGCCAGGCAGAAGACAATGTACCGCCCACTCTATTATGACTGGCCTATCTGCCACTTTTTCAGGGGCGGTACCAACGACATCAAAAGCCTGGCAGAAACAGAACTCAGAAGTCAAAGGACTCACCTGTGGAGACACATGGGACAACCATGATGATATGGAGCCCGAGCTGCACATATTCCCCATTCTCGTCTACCTTCTGCTGCATTATCAACATCAACGCAGGCGAAGACGACCACAGTGAATACTGCCGCCTAGCACACAAGGGAGATGGGGAGGAAAAAGAGAGTGACATGCAACACGCAACACCCCCAACACCATACACACAACCAGATGCAGTAACATTACATATTCACCCCATACCCCTACGGAATAGTGCAAGGACAAAATCAGTGTAATATGATCAAATACTATGAATAACTGCATTAAAATACAAACGTATATACATATACACAAATTTAAGGACACTGCCCAGTCCTCAATGTCCGTGGGCCACAGGGCCACAGCACATAGGCCAAGGCCCCACCTCACTCCTGCAACAACACAGAGAGAACACTGCAGGTGCATCATGTTGAAAATAGACAGGCTCCTCAGGGGGACAGGGAACGGGAAGGCACCTCAGCCAGAAGATGGTACAACACCACAGGTCCTGGGGGGCAACATGCCCTGTGCAATGTTCTGGGAGTGCAAGGTCACAGTCTCTCAAATGGGTGGTTTGCCCACTGCCTGGTCCTGGGGAGTGCAAGGCCACAGTCTCTCATGTGGGTGGTTTGCTAACTGCCTGGTCCTGGGGAGTGCAAGGCCACAGTCTCTCAAGTGGGTGGTTTGCCCACTGCCTGGTCCTGGGGAGTGCAAGGCCACAGTCTCTCAAGTGGGTGGTTTGCCCACTGCTTGGTCCTGGCAGTGCAAGGCCACAGTCTCTCAAGTGGGTGGTTTGCCCACTGCTTGGTCCTGGGGAATGCAAGGCCAACGTCTCTCAAGTGCATGGATTCTCCACTGGTTCTGGAGGGAGCATTGTGCCCAGTGTGCTTCATCCTGGGAAGGATGGGATGAGTGGATGGCTTCTTCCACTGTTTCTGGAGGGGGCCTTGTACCTAGTGTGCTTCATCCTGGGAAGGATGAGGTGACTGGATGGCTTCTTACACTGGTTCTGGAGGGGGCATTGTGCCCTGTGATGCAGATCTTGGGGAGTGCAAGGTCACAGTCTCTCACCTGGGTGTCAGACCCCCCAGGACTACACACTGCCTGCTGGCGGTGACGACTGCTCATTGGTGGCAGTGGCGGTGCTGATGGCGGTGCTGGTAGTGGTGGGGGGAGGCTCCAACCCTTCCCCTGCAGCCTCAGATGGCTGCCCACTGGGGCTGCTGCTGCTGGCAGTGGTGCTGATGGTGGTGCTGGCAGTGGTGGGTGGAAGCTCCAGCCCTTCCCTTGCAGCCTCGGACGACTGAACCACCATGGTTGGTAGTGGGGGCTCCGAATGAGTCCCAGCAGCAGGCCTCCTGTCCTTCTTGCCTGCTGGTGCAGGCCCCTTGCCCTTCCTGTCAGCAGCGGGGATTGCCCCTTGCCCTTCCCTGTAGCAGCTGGGGGTGCCTCCTTGCCCTTCCTAGATGCAGCTGGTGGTGCCTCCTTGCCCTTCCCTGTAGCAGCTGGTGGTGCCTTCTTGCCCTTCCGTGAAGCACCTGGTGCAGGCACCCTTTCAGTGTGGCTGCCTGGTGCCCGGGATCCTCTCCCACCTGCATTAGCTGTCAACACTACTGTGGCTATGGACTAGGTCGCTGAGATGCTCGCCTGGGTTCTGACTACCCTGGCCCGACGTGCAGGACGGGGGGGAGTGGTAGGGAAGAGGTCAAGGGTGGAGAGGAAAAGCTTCTGAGGGACATTGGGGTGGGAAGAGGGTGAAGGTTTGGGAGTGGAGGAAGAGAAAGTGGTTGTAGGAGGTGTCTGTCTGCTGATTTTGGGTGCAGGTGCATGGGCTGGATGCTGTTGCGAGGTGGATGGCTGTTGGGTGTCTTAGTGCTTGCGTATGTGTACTTTGGGAGGAGGGGGAAGAGACACAGTGGGAGAGGACACAGGGGACGTGTGCATGGATGGGGGTGGTGACTGCCAGTGAGGGGTGCATAGATATAGGTGTGATGGTGGTAGTGGATGAGAATGTAGTGCATACAGGTGTGAGTGTAGACGCTGGGAGGGAAGTGGATGACGAGGAGGAGGGGGACACAGTGGAGGCAGTGGATGTTGGTATGTCTGCATCTGGATGGTGTTTGTGTGAGTGCCTGTGTGATGATGTATGGTGCTTGTGTTTGCCTGAACCACTCCTGAGTGTTGTCCTGGGTGCATGCTGGTCAGCCTGTGTGCTTTGGATAGGTTGGGGTTGAGGGGAATGGGATTGGGTAGAGGAAGTTGGAAGGGGGAGGCTAGAAACAGGGACAATGGCTGCCATCAGGGAGGAGACCAGAGCCTGGGTTGATCTCTGTTGGGCCGCCATGCCAGAGTGAATGCTCTCCAGGAATGCATTTGTCTTTTGCAAATGGGCTGCCAGCCCCTGGAAGGCATTCACAATGGTTGACTGCCCAACAGAGATGGATCGCAGGAGGTCAATAGCCTCCTCACTCAGGGCAGCAGGGCTAACTGGGACATGGCCTGAGGTACCGGGGGTGAAGGAGATGCCCACCCTCCTGGGTGAGCGGGCACGGAACAAACACTGAGGGGCTGCTGCGAGGGCCGTGCTGGTACAGGTGTGTCGGCTGTACCTGTAGTTGGGGTTGGCACTAGGGAGCTTCCATCAGAGGAGGTATCTCTATCCGAACTGTCCCCTCCAGTCTCCACCGTGGTGCTCCCCTCACCCTCCGTCCCACTAGTGCCCGTCAGTGGATTCGGCCTCCTGGGCCCTGGGGATGGAGCTCTCTCCGTCGCCGGTGCCTCTGCTCCTCCGGCAGATGATGCTAATGCTCATAAGGACAGGGCGACAAAACAAAAAGGTGGGGGAGACAAAGGATACACTTGGTCAATGGCATACACAACACACACAAACGGGGAACAGCCCTATGCACTAGGCAATGCACTACCAGTCACAATGCTAGTCACCAGCCCGTAGAGAGGGATACCTAACACCAAGTGCAGCATACCTGAGACCCACAGACCCCTTCCCAGTAGTGGATGCCTACTAGCTTGGTTAGAGGAGGTTTACATCAGACCCTGCCCAACATGGGACCTCCCAGCAATGTCTGGCTTGGCCTAGGGGCACCCACAGGCCACATCCCCCACCCGGATGCCCTCCCACCACGCGCAAGTATTATATTGGGGCACGGTACTCACCCCCTTGTGGCTGCTGTGATGCCCCCAAGCGCCCATCCAGCTCCAGATTGGCCACTGCCAGTATGCGGGCCATCGGGGGGGTCAGGGCTCGACAGGCACCCCTTCCTCGTTGGGAGGCCATCCCCAGCTTGGCCTCTGCGGTCTTCTGTGCCCAGTGTCTCAGGTTCTCCTACCGTTTCTGAGAGTGGGTGCTCCGCCTGCCGTAGACCCCCAGGGTCCCCACATCCTTGGTGATGGCACACCATAAACCTTTTTTCTGATAGGCGCTGACCTGCAGAGAAATCAACATAGGAAAAGGTATCAGTCAGACCGTCCTGCCTGTTACACTCATGGCCCACCATAGCTCTCACATCCCCTTACACACAGACATGGCCCACCATACATGCAGCACGCTGCCCAGGGCCCTTCCACCAACCACCCCCTACACGAAGCCCTCATACACAGCACACCATGCATTCGTGCTCCATGCATTGTGCTCACAGTGTACTCACCTGTTGGTCTGGAGACCAATACAGCATTCAGTACTGGGATAGGACCCTATCTACCAGTCTCTAGGACTCCACCGCAATGAAGGCAGGGGCCCTTTCCCCAGTGACAAGAGCCATGGTCAGTTCCAGACACAGGTCACAGCAACACTTGCAGTGTAGGCCCTCTCCTGTTGAAGGTCAGGTAGCAAGTGAGTGAACAGATAGAAAATGGCAGTCACATCCGTGGTGGTGCTTACCAGCACCGCCAGAATAAATCACCATTGGCCACTGTAACCCATAGGGCCAAATGGTAACCAATGAGGAGTTGCATGGCAGTTCGCGACCGCCTCCGCAATGGCGCACAACTTCAGCAGAATTACCTCAGTTCCACATGTCCCTCCATGCAGGACATGCAGATGTCATTTCAGGGGGGGGGGCAGGCCATGGCACCTAACTGTGTCACAGTAAACATAAGCACCATTTGGCCTATCCAACAATATACTGTTACTTTCACAACATGCAATGCAGTGCAATGTTTGGAAATATGGGATACTGACCAGCTGCTCACCGTTTTGCCCCCTAGATTGCAACTGCTGCGGATGAATAGGAGTTGTAGACATCCCCCTGTGTACAGGCCCAGGTGGACTTGGCAACAATGGAGGACAGGCACATTATCCTCATCTATAGACTGGACAGGGCCACAATCACACAGCTGTGTGCCCAATTGGAGCCTGACCTGATATCTGCTATCCGTCACCCCACTGGGATCCCCCCTCTTGTGCAAGTGCTATCTGTGCTCTATTTCCTGTCAACTGGCTCCTTCCACGTGACAGTGAGCTTGGCAGCAGGAATGTCACAGCCAATGATCTTAAATGGCCACTCACTATACCCTCTATTTGTAGATATTTGTGCCCCACTGTCGCTCCTGGTGTGCTGACTGCAGCCAACTACAGGTCTTTCCTCTGTATACATTACTGTACAGTTGTATTGCATTGTTTAAAGCTTGTTAAACAAATACATAGTTCAATCATTTGACAGACTCCATACTTGTATTCTTTTAAATGGTGTTTATTTAAGTGCTTATAAGTAGAGTAGGATGTGCAATGGGCTGGGGTGATGCTGGAGCAAAGTCCAGGATAGAGTCAAGTCTATGTGGATCACAGGTGCATTGTCCAAGGGGGCATAGGAAGGGAAGCAATGGCAGTTCAAGGTGGACAGGGTGACAGAGTGGGACACAAGGGTGACAATCAGGAGAGTCTTATCTCCTGGTAAGGGTCTTGGCAATAGTCTCTGGCTTCTGCCTGGATTGCAGGGAACATATGCGGGGTGGTTCTCCTTCTGCAGGGGGAGGGGTGCTGGTGGCCTTTTGGTTCTGTGGCGGGGCCTCCTGTCCACTAGTGGCAGCAGAGATGGAGGCTGTTCATCGGTTTGGCTAGTGGTAGGTGTGCCACTGCCTCCCTCCTAGTGTTGGCCATGTCTGCCAGCACCCCTACAATGGTGGCCAGGGTGGTGTTGATGTCCTTCAAGTACTTCTTGATCCCCCAGTACTGTCCCTCCTGCAGCCGCTGGTTCTCCTGTATCTTGTCCAGTATCTGGCCCATCGTTTCCTGGGATTGGTGGTATGCTCCCAGGATGTTGGTGAGTGCCTCCTGGAGAGTCGGTTCCCTGGGCCTGTCCTCCCCCTGTCGCACAGCAGTCCTCACAGCTTTCCTGTTGTCCTGTGCCTCTATGCCCTGAACCGTGTGCCCACCGCCACTGACCCCAGGTCCCTGATCGTCCTGTGTTTGTGGGATGGCCTGGAGTCCCTGAAGTGGTGGACACACTTGGTATTGACGTGTCCTGGGGACAGAGGTATCGGCCCGCTGGGTGGGTACTGTGCTGGAGTTTCCTGAGGGGGAGGCTCTGTGGTGGTATGGGACTCTAAGTATGTGTATATTTTGAGCGCAGTGGTGTGTACTGCCAATGGTTTACTACGGGTGAAAGACCACCGGGGTGATTCGTGTGTCGTGATACTGTGGGCGTATTCCTGTTGGCGTAATGGTGTGGGTTTTGGTACAGCCATTTTATCACTGACCTTTGGTCTGGCGGACTTGTGTGGGTGTCTGTTTAGTGTGGGTCATAATAACCGTAGCAGAATACCGCCGCGGTCACAGTATGTTGGCGGCCGTCAGCACAGTGGTAGGCGGCATTTACCGCCGGGGTTGTTATGAGGGCCTATGTTAATTCGATGCATCATAGGGCCATTTGGTAAATCCCAGACTCATATCTCCCAATTCACATATAACCCATGGCTGGGTCCTGACTCATATTAATTCTGGACCATATTTATGGCCTGGTTTGCTTTGCCCTTGCACCACTCAACGTGCGTAAGAAGAACGCAAACCTTAAGTGAGATTTATAAAGCTATGCAAGGCCATGTTGTGTGGCCCTGCGTGGCTACATACATCTGGAGCAATGTATCACAGCCCATATCGCTGCATTACATTACTCTGCAACAGGGTGACAATTTCCATGGTTGTTGCGTGGATGTTCCCATGCAACACTCATGGATTTTGAAGCATTTCCAGATTTACAAGAACTTGTAAACCTGGGATTGAGTCTAAAAGACACACATCCCTAGGAGAGGAGTAAAGAGGACAAATATGTTGGAGCTGCCCGGGGAGGCATACAGTTTTGACGTGTTCCCAGGTTTACAGATGCTTGATGTTGCATAGGAACACCCACAGCAACATCCATGGTCTGCCTCCCTGATGAAGTGGAAGACAATGCAGTGGCTTGCACTGCACTGCATTACACCATATCTAAATGGCCATGAAAAGCCACGTAAAGTGGCTTTGCTTGGCCTTGTAGATATGGACCTGCACTGTGCGCCACCGATGCATCCCTGTTAGAAATGGGGACTTTGGTAGGCAGTCAGGTTACCCTCTGTTCAAGCAAGGACCATCACTCTAGTCAAGGTAAAGGAGAATCACCCGTGGTTAACCCCCGCTCACCCCCTTGGTAGCTTGGCACGAGCAGACAGGTTTAACTTCAGAAGCAATGTGTAAATTATGTGCACCAACACACACAGTAACTCAGTGAAAACACTACAAAATGACACAACTAAGGTTTAGGAAAATGGGTAATATTTATGTAAACAAAACAAGACCAGAATGACAACAATCCCACATACACAACTCAAGATATGAATTTTTAAAAGAATAAGGCCCTGATTCAAACTTTTTTTGAGCTGCATTACCTTCAATTGTATTTTGTAAGTTTACGCTGCTTTTGCATCAATAAATAACGGTAATGCAGAGCAAAGAAAGTATAAATCAGGGCCTAAGAGTTTTAATCCTCTAGAAAACAGTGTGAACGCTGTTAATGCTCAACAGAACTTGGGTAGGGTCAAAATAAAGCCGCACTGGCGACTGTGTGTCAAAAAAGGCCAGCGATGCGTCGATTTCTTACCCACAACCTAGAACGTGCATCATTCCTCCTTCGGTCGGGTCGGAGTGCGTCATTTCTTCTCTCCCACACGAGAGCGATGCGTCGATCTGAAAGGGCACCTTGGGTCAAGGCAGGCTTTGTGTTGATTTTCTGCACCCAGCGATGTTGCGTTGGAATCCGGTTGAAGGGTGTCAAGAAACCGAGCTTCATTGGGGCTTGTGTCATTAACAGCGGCCGAAGCTGGTGCTGCGAGTCGATTCTCTAGCCATGTTACATCGATCTTCCAGTGGCGATGCAGGTAGAGCGCCGATTTTACCCGCAAGGCCGGCGGAGCGTCATTTATCAGCCGTGAGGCAGGTGGTGTGTTGAAGGTTTCCCCACGTGGCGGTCTTTGTGTGGTTTTTCAATTCTTAACTGCCAGCTTCACCTCCCAAGGGCCCAGGGACTGGATAGGGCACCACTTGGCAGGGGAGGAGTCTCAGCTGAGAGTCCACGTGCTGGAAGAGGAAGCCTTTGATGACCCTGAGTCTTCAACAACAGGAGGCAAGCTCAGGTTATGCCCTTGGAGTTTCTTCTCAAGCAGGAATGCACAACAAAGTCCAGCCTTTGCTCCCTTTTACAGGCAGAAACAGCAACTGCAGGATAGCCCACCAAAGAACAGGCAAGGGCAGCACTTCTCAGCTCTTCTCCTTAGAAGAGGTTCCTCTTGATTCCAGAAGTGATCTAATTTTCTGGGGTGTTGGGGGCTCTTCCTATACCCCTGTCTAGTAGGCCTACTTCACATGGAAGTCTCTGTTGTTTTAAGATCCTACCCAGGCCAGGACCCAGACACACACCAGGGGCTTGGAGACTACATTGTGTTAGGGCAGGCACAGCCCATTCAGGTGTAGGTGACTACTCCTCCCCTTCCTCCTAGCACAGATGGCCCATCAGGATATGCAAGCTACACCCCAGCTCCCTTTGGGTCACTGTCTAGAGAGAAGTGCAAACCGCCCAACTGTCAAACTGACCCAGACAGGGAATCTACAAACAGGCAGAGTCACGGAATGGTTTAATCAAGAAAATGCCTACTTTCTAAAAGTGGCAGTTTCAAACACACAATCTAAAAACCAATTTCACTAAAAGATGTATTTTTAAAATGTGAACTCAGTGAACCTAAACTCCACATTTCTATCTGTTCCCTAAGGGAATCTGCATTTTATTCATATTTAAAGACAGCCCCATGTTAACCTATGAGAGAGATAGGCCCTGCAACAGTGAAAAAAGAACTTAGCAGTATTTCACTGTTAGGACATGTAAAACACATAAGTACATGTCCCACCTTTAACATACACTGCACCCTGCCCATGGGGCAACCTAGGACCTACCTTAGGGGTGCCTTACATGTATAAAAAGGGACGGTTTAGGCCTGGCAAGTGGGTACACTTGCCAAGTTGAGTTGGCAGTTTAAAACTGCACACACAGACACTGCAGTTGCAGGTCTGAGATGTGTTTACAGAGCTACTAATGTTGGTGCCACAATCAGTGCTGCAGGCCCACTAGTAGCATTTGATTTACAGGCTGTGGGCACCTCTAGTGCACTGTACTAGGGACTTACTAGTAAATCAAATATGCCTATGATGGAAAGCCAATTACATATACATTTTACATAGGAGCATTTGCACTTTAGAACTGGATATCAGTGGTAAACTGCCCACAGTATCAAAAACAGCAAAAACAGAGTCCAGCACACATCAACAACCTGGAAAACAGAGCCAAAAAGTAAGGGGAGACCACACAAAGGATGCCAAGTCTAACAGTGTGCAAATTCTACTTTAGAATTAAAGGTACTTCCAAAGTGATAATCTAACCTATTTTTACATATGTCACCCCTAAGTGCCCCAGGTGTCAAGTGCCATGTAACTATAAAAAGGGACATTATAATAGGTGTTTGATATGCCCTGGTGAGGGAAAAACTGACCATTTAATTTTTGCTCATTGAAGGTACTTAGCTCTGTAGGCTAACATGGGAATATTTCATATAAGCATAAATATTGGTAGGAAGGAGCTAAGGGGGTTATTCTAACTTTGGAGGAGGTGTTAATCCGTCCCAAAAGTGACGGATTTACCACCAGCCGTATTACGAGTCCATTATATCCTATGGAACTCGTAATACGGCTGGTGGTATATCCGTCACTTTACCGTCACTTTTGGGACGGATTAACACTCCTCCAAAGTTAGAATAACCCCCTAAATGTGTCATGCGGGACTCAAAAGATTGGTAATTGTTAAACTGGGGTCTCTAGTTGGCAGTGGTTTACACCCTGTCCAAGTAGGGTCCCTCACTCTATTCAGTATAAGAGAGTCACACAGCTAAAATAACCCCTGCTCACCCCCTTGGTGGCTTGGCTCAAGCCTTTAGGCTTGTCTCAGCATCATTGTGTACAGTATTTGTATACACACACAATAACATAGTGAACACACCACAAAAGTACTCCGCACTAGTTCAGAAAAACAGCCAATATTTATCTCAGTAAAACAATACCAAAACGACGAAACTCCAACATGCACAAGTAAACATACACATTTTCAAAGATCAAGGCCCTCATTATGTCCCTGGCGGTCTTCTGACTGCCAGCGATAATGTGGCAGTATGATCGCCAACAGGCTGTGGGTACATACCCACCACTCCTCCACTCATACCACCAGGGCGGTATGAGCCACCGGGCCAGAGATGTCTATCTCCAGCCCGGCGGCCAGCATAGTACCACCCATGGCATTATGAGCCGGCCTACCACCATGGTTTTCGTGACGTTAGCAACGCCATGAAAACCAATGTGATAGGCCCAACCGGTGACAGGGAGTTCCTTCCCTGTCACTGGTAGGCGGCTCCCCCACACCTCAACACCAGCTTGATGCCCCACACCCCCCTCCATCCAAACGTACCCACCCGATACACAAACTAACCCCCATATACACACACACCACACAATTGACCCCACCCCCCACAGCCACACACACATCACCCCCTCCCCCACCCCCACTGTAGTCACTGCACCCCTCACCCCACACCCCCCTCCCCACATACACGCACACAGACACCCACACGCACCAGGCACACACCCATTCACTTACACTGACATACATGCATTCATTCACACACTGACATACATGCAAACTTCCAGACATGCACGCACACATTGTTATACACAATCACACTGACATGCAGACACGCACTCACTTCACCATTCTTACACGCATTTACTCACATGCATACAACCACACAAACAACACGACAAACACAGACCCATTCACACACACACTCACACATTCATACTCACACTCAGACACACAACACCCCCTACCCTCCCACTCCCCTCCACTGTCTGAAGCCTGACTTAGCTTGGGTGAGGAGATCTTCCGTCAGGGAAGGGGCACTGCTGGAGGTACCAGTAACACCGCCAGGCTGTATTACTGGTCAAAATATGGCTGGCGGCGTTCTACTGGCATTGCGGTGTTGGTGTTAGCAGCGCCAGGTTACCACCTTCTGCCACTCTGAACACTGCCGGATTTACGCCCGTATTGTGGGGCGTACTGCGGCATTAGGTGGTATGTACCCCGAAAGTTATAATTAGAACCTAAAGGTACAATAGCACTTATAAACACAATAGTTCCAACTGGGGCTATCAAAATGGCTTGACAGTCACTTCCAACAGTCCGGCGCCACCTGGAAGGGAGCGTGGCCGGTCTGAGAATTGTGTAGACCCCGGACACAGTACCTTTAAAACGATGAGGAAAAGAGATGTTGAAGTGTCGGTTCCTCACCGCCACTGGGGAGGAGAGGCGTTGGGTCCTTACTGCTAGGCAGAGAAGGTGAGGCGTCAGTTCCTTATGGTTGCAAAGGAAGTGAAGTGCCATTGGTGGCGAGGACATGGTCCTTATGACAAGGTGTAGTAAATAAATCCAGCAGGTTAGGACACTAGGCTTTGACTTTACGGTGTGACAATCACACCATTGGTCCAATAAATGCTGCTGCGGCGTCGGGTGCCACGGATGTCAGTGACAGATCACTCTGGATTCACACCGTGGCGGGACTTCGGAGGTAGTGCAGCAGCATCAGGCCTGCATTGTAGGTCACAATTGTTGCACTCAGCGGGGCTCCAGCGCTGGTAGTAGCGTGGGGTCAGAGAGCGGCAGTGGTGCCAAAGTCCTTCTGGAAGTCGATTGACTACTTTCTTCCTTGTCACACTAGAACTCACTCCTAAGGGACGAGAAACTGGATTTGGCATCAATTGGCTAGTCGGGACTCTCAGGAAGAGTGCTGAGGCACTGGCAGGTGAAGTCTCAGATGTCCCTGAGACTTCTTAGTAGGAGGCAAGCTCAGTCCAAGCCCTTGGATAACCTTTGGAAGCAGGATGTAGAAAGCCAGGTCCAATCCTTTTACTCAAAGGACAGAAGCAGCAAGCAGCGGGCCAGTACAACAAAGCAACATGCAGAGTGGCAGTCCCTCCTTTAGCACCCATCTTGTCTTTCTGGTTCAATTTCTTCAGTCCAGAAGGACTCTAATTATGTGGTGTCAGAGGTTCAGTACGTATATCCATATCTGTCTTTGCAAATAGGCATAGTTCAAAGAGAAGTCTTTTGTAGTGCAAAAGACCCTGTATTTCCCTGCCTTGACCCCAGACACATTCCAGACTCCATATCTCCATCTGCTCCCAATGGGAAATTACACTTAAAAGATATTTCAAGGCAGTCCCTATTTTACCCTATGGGAGAAATAGACCTTGCAATAGTGAAAACCGGGTACACATGCCAGGTCTAAACTGCACACACAGACACTGTAATGACAGGTCTGATACATATTTACAGGGCTACTCATGTGGGTGGCACAAACAGTGCTGCAGGCCCACTGGTAGCATTTGATTTATAGGCCCTGGGCACCTATGGTGCACTGTACTAGGGACTTACAAGCCAGTCATGGATAAACAAATCACCAATACAATTCAGAAAGAAAGCATATGCATTTTTAGAACTGGTTAGCAGTGGTAAAGTGCCCAGAGGCCTAAAGCCAACAAAAGCAGGTCAGAAAAAGTAGGAGGAAGGAGACAAAATGATTGGGGATGACCCTCCAAAAAATGTCAGTTCCAACTATGTCCAAAACACAAATCCAAGGGTCTAGAAGCTCTGAAATGGTCTGTGGAAGTTTAGGACTACAATTCTTATAATACACCTGGCCAATTCCTTAAAAGTCCACTGGACACACTCCAGGTGGGGGACTTTTGTGACAGTTGGTGCAAGCAAGCTCTGTTAACCTGTTGCTTTCAGGGAGTCCACTCCTTACTCCTGTTAGAAGCAGGGCAAAGTCCTTAGGGCTGTTGTTACAGTGTGTCGCAGGAGAAGTACTTGAGAGAGCAGTCCTTTGAGTTGCAGACCAGAGCTCGAGCAGGGTTGTCCTTCTTCTTCTTGTGATTTCAGGCAGCAGATCTCAGTTGCAATGCAGCTCTGCTTATTTATTCAATCATCTTGGTGGGCAAGCGGGGGAAACCCCTGTCCAATGAGATGCAGAGTGCCACCCAAAAGCATGAGAGCTTCCTCCAAAGTCTGGCCTCTTCTTGTCCCACAAAGTACTGTACTTTAAGATCCAAGATGGATGATTTCTTTCAAGAGGGGCAAGGCCTGGTTTAATCGGCATACTGGTGTGGTACATTTCCATTCACACTACCCTGCCACACCAGCTGCAGATTCCATTCTGGGGTCTGCTATCTAAAACAGAGTGCAAAAAAACACATTATTTGTAAATTGTTTTCTTCCTCTTAGTATGGTCACACCACGAGTTGTAAAGAAAATGCCTTTTGAAGAGATACCACATATCACAGAAAACAAAGCTGACACTAAAGCTTACACTGCAGAGAAAGCATTTAACATGTATTTACTTATTCAGGAAGTCAGGGTTTCTGGATCATTGTCAGCAGACAATTTACCAGGCAATTCACCTAAATATGTTCTAATTCAATTGAGGATTAGTCTGCACCTGACTTGAGGTTATTGCATTTTTTACAGCTGCCCATGATGAAGGGTCCAAACCTGAAATGCACTGGATCTCAGCCTGAAATTTTTCTTATTTCATGTGAAATCACAAGTGATGTCTGGATATACACAAGCTCAAGTGTGGTGCAACATGTAGGAGGCTGGTTCTCTATGTAAGGTGCAAAACCATGTACACTGTGCAGAGAGTCTGGGCAACCACACGTTGGTTTTCTGAGGTAAAAACTAGACCACCTGATGCTCTAATTTTTATGGTAGCTTGTTCGAGCAGCTAGGCCAATCTTGGAGAATTGCAAAGCATTTGTTTTACTCACAGTATCAATAAAATGGACAAATTCTCAAAGGAATAACTCAAGACCAATTTACAAACATACTTCCAATTTTTATATTTTTTTTAAGACCAAAATCATAAAAATGGGGGGTACTTCTTAAGTTATGATTTTTCAAAGTTTAGAAAATGTCTTGTTTCTGAGCGTAATTATGCACCATAGGAAATAATAGGAGAAAACTTTCAAAATACACATGGGAGAAAACATTTAAAATACATGTCAAATCAGGCAATGTGTTTACCTGTATCTCCTTTTGTTTTCAGGTCGAGGTCGTCGAGAGCTGGGGAAGTTCTGGAGATACCTGGATTTGACAGAAGCAGCTGCTGAAGAGTCCTTGGAGCTGGTGGAGGACCACTGCGGGGTACCACTTGGAAAGCAATGCACAGGCAAATTACAAGGCGAGTCCTTTGGGCCAACTGGGAGTGTAGAGGTTGCAAGTGGTGGAGGATCCTAATAGCACAGCTGGTTCTCCAGTGCAGGGCCCAGGGAGGCCGGGGGGGGCAAAGCAGATAGGTGAGTAAAGAGCTGTGCATAAAGGTCCCTTTGGAAGCAAAAGGCAGGTCACTTTGAAAGTAGATTGCAGGTCAGCCGGACCACTCTGGGGGGTGGTTCTTCTGTGACCTGAAGTCCCACGACTGGGGCTTGCTTTTGGTCCTTATGGAGTCCAGAATGGACTTTTCTTCTGGGTATCTGATGTAGGGTGTTCAGTACCCCAGCTATTAAACGGTTCAGCCACTGGGGTTCACAGTGCCACCAAACTTGGCAGACTTCAAGTGTTTCTCCTCTGGGTCCATCAGGTGAAGTTTGGTCTAGCTGCTGGGTCCAGTTCCTTGATCAGTGGCCAGTCAGTAAACTGGACTTCACTTGTCTTTTGTTTCTTTGTTGCAGAGAATGATACCTTTACTCTGGAGGAAGATCTTTGGCAATTTTCAGAAGGGTGGAGGTCCTCCGGGGTTTTGTAGAGTCTGTTCGATGTCCGTGCAACCACTCAGTGATGACTGTCGAGTACTGGGTGCAGCAGGAAGGTTTGGTGACTTTTTCTTTGTGCAGCAGGAATGCAGTCATCGAACCTTGGGTCTTCTTTGTTGCAGGTCTTTTGTGTCCTTGGAATCAGATCTGCAGGTCTAAGGGTGCCCACTAAATTCTGCATTTAGTGGGCATTTAGAAGAGTCCCTAGTTGTGACCATTGGGTCATCTACCTTAGTGTGGCTGCACCTACTATGTGACTTGTGTTGGTCACTTCCCTATCCCTGAAAGATGATTTTCCTACCATGCAAGTTGGAGGAAAATGAAATGGAGAAGTCACCTCACATACAACACCTTAGGAGGGAAGCAACTTGGTGGTGTCCACTTCTCCTGTTCTTTTTGCATTTTCCTGCCATTGCTCTCACCAAAAGTGCGGGTTTGCAACGGGGGCAGCCATCTACGGCTAGCAGCAGGGCTGGAGTTCAAGGGTGGTAAGCCCTTTGAAGCTCATAGACAGGGCTGTGCACATTCCTGGGGGAGGAGGTGTAACACCTCTGTCCAGGAAGGGCTTTGTTCTCTAGACCCAGAGTGCACAGGCTCTCACTCCAGGTTTTCAGAATCTTATCTGGTGGTGGTAGGCTGGCTGTGCTGGCCAGCAACCATGCCAGGATTACTTAGCTTTTGCAGAGGTCACCTCTTAGGTGGTACCTGGGTACATTTTGCAATAAATCCAATATTAGTACCAGTTTGGATTTATTTTTCTGAGATTTTGATACCAAACAACCCAGGGCTCAGAGTGGCCATCATGTAGCTGTGAAACTCGTACTGACCAGTGTACAGCACATGCATTTATAATGGCTGCTCTGTTGACTTACTATGTCCCAGGTTTGGCAAGGACACAGTAGGGGCATATTGCCCATATATCTATGCCCACACATGCAGTATAGTGTTATGGCTGAAAGGCCTCCCAGAGGGGTGACTTACCTATACCCCTGCTGCTTTGCTGTACTGGCCTACTGCTGATGCTTCTGCCTGAAGAGGGAAAGGACTGGACTTTGCTTTCTGAAAACCTGCTTGTGAAGTTTCTCCAAGGGCTTTGACTGAGCTTGCCCCCTGTTCTGACATCTCAGGGACATCAAAGACTTCATCTGCCAGTGCTTGGGCTCTTCTGTTGAGAGTCCTGACTTGCTAAGTGGTTCCAAATCCAGGCCCTGGGCCCTTAGAAGTAGAAGCTGGTAACCTGCGAGGAAAATCCATGCACCACGGTGTGCACGTCAGAAAAAGTGACGCATCGTCTGTCCATGGCTGAAAATTCAATGCAGCGCCTGCCGAGCAGCTGGAGAATTGACACAGCGCCTGATCTCAATGCAGACCCTTTGCACAGCATGTCGGAATTTTCCATGCACCGGCCCTGGGTGTCAAAAGTTTCAACATCACCGCACAGACGTGAGGCTATTTATCTGGAAATCGAGGCATCCCTTCCCTCCGAGGAAAGAATCGAAGCATTGCTTACCTGGTGGAGAAAGAATCCATGCACGGCCTCACTTGTGAGTAAGGGATCGGCGCATTGCTTGCTTCTCCCATGCATGCTCACCCAATCAACTTATTTTTTACACATATCAGCTACTTTCTGCCAAAACAATGCAATCATTGATTTGTATGGATTAAGACTCTTTTTACTTTAAAAATGTATATCTTTAATTGTGTTTATTGGACTCTTGTCATTTTCATCTTGTTTGATTTAGATAAATATTGATTTTTGTTTTCTAAACTGGTGTGGAGTCCGTTTGTGGTGCTTTCTCTCTGTTACTGTGTGTGTTGGTACACATACTTTACATATAGCCTCTGATATAAGCCTGACTGCTTGTGTCAAGCTACCAACGGGGTGAGAAGGGGTTATCTGAGCTATGTACCTCCCTTACCCTGACTAGAGTGAGGGTCCCTACTTGGACAGGGTGTAAACTGACTGTCAACTAGAGACCCTATTTCTAACAAACAGTTTGAACCCTCAAGAGGAACTTCAAGAAAAGTTCAAGAAGTTTGGAGAAATTGGAGAACTTTAGTGAAAAAGCTCCATAAGTTGATTGACCTGATGTCTTGAGTCAAGTCGACTACCTTTAACCACGACCCTGAATTTCAGGTTAGTCCAGGTGAAAGCTCCGTAGCTCCAGACTTCCAATAATTGACCGGGCCTCGCGCAAAAGCAATCCGAGGACGTTGCATCAAAATCGGGCTGCTGAAGAGGACCGCACGACATCAAGAGAGATATGCTCCAGAAGAGTTTCTAGGTGCGAAGGTAAAATTTGTCCGAGGCCTCCCGCTCAATGTATCCAGTCAGGGCTCCATTGAGGTTGGCCTCAAATTGTGACTTGGTCCTGGTCTAACGTGACCATATATTCCCCGGTTAGCGCAATTGATTTCTAAGCTCTAGACAGCAATTATTTTTATTTGTTCTTTAAAAATTCATATCTCTGGTTCCCTAAATTCAACTTTTTGTTGTTTTGGTGTCATTTTAAATATAAAAATATTTCATATTTTTGTAAATTGGTGTGGGATTTTTATTGTCTGTTGTATCTTACTTTTTTACTGAATTGGTGTATTTAACTGCTTTACATACCTGTCTCTTAAATTAAGCCTGCCTTCTCGTTGCCAAGCTACATAGGGATGAGCCAGGGGCTATTTTGAGACCTTGACTGGACCTAACATTGTCTTGGGGGCAATATTGCTAGTGGTAGGTGTGTACTTACCTCTACTAATAACCAGCCTCCAACAGTATGCTTTTTTATTTATGCAATTTTTGATTTCATGAGGATGCGGAGTAATCTAGTGCTGGCTTCAGGCCAGATCTAATGAACAGTGACTGAGGCACTCCATTTAAGGTGAGGCGATTGATCGATGTCAGAGGATACATCCATCTCGCGCATCCCCGCAGAATGGTATACAGCTAATCAATAACCCAATTAAAAGAGACTCATAAATGAATGGTTTGCGTTTTAAATATCATTAATAGCACTAGAAGAAATCAATGAAAAATTAAAACAACCTAAAAATGAAAAAGGAATTCAAAGTCACATAATATATGCAAAATAACTAACAGCTGGGTAAAAATGTCGTTTAATGTCCCCTGCTCACAAACGTTTTCTGCTCCCGGTGCTCAGCAGCATGAAAGATTCTTCATTCGTGTTTCTGCTACAGTGGTTATCTGGAAACGCGGTCCTTATTTAACAGCCGTTTTGACTGGTGATAAATCATGTTTTCTCTCCAGCACAACGCTGCTTTGGAACTGTAAATAGGAACACTTCTGTTTTCTCACAAGGCGAGGGGTCTCCAAATGTCACAACGAGTTTCATTAATGCATTTTCTTTTCCCAAACTTCTGAATGTCATTTGCTTCAAAGCCAGAATTTCCCTTCTAACTTGAAATGTAATTTATGGCTTTCCTATACCTAATTAGCTCAGAACTCGATTGCTTCCTTTTAGAAGGGGGGACACAAGCTATTAATTTCAGGCTGAGGCCTTCACTGATGGGGACGTCAATACACTCACTGAGATTTTCGTCATAAATCCTGCTTCATAAAGTCTTATGCTGGCATTTTGGAGGAGGGACACGTTTAATGTCCATTAACATGGAGACAACACATTGATTGCCTGCCTACGGTAATATTAAAATGAACTGACGAGGCAGCTCCGGAACGGACTTGCACAAAATGGCCGCCCTGACAAATCCGGTCAGCCTGCTCATACATTGCTGAAAATAAATGATCCGCTTTGTGAGCTCATAATGGACTCTCTAAAGCCAGGATTAAAGCAAAGAGCCGGGCAGTGACAATGAGAGCCCTTAAGTCATCTCTGTGTACAGTGATTTTCAGCGCTGTCAATAAATATTGACCCTGGACTTAAGCGCTTGTGTCAACAACGGATGGAGGAACTGATGTCAATGCAAGGTTGTACATTTTTCTTCAGTGTGTTTCCAATTATGCTTATCTCAGGTGTTTTTTTGCTTGACGAACCGCACATAAGAGGAGGATCAAGCTGTGCCTCTGTTAAAAAGACATACAGATGCAGGTAATACACCAGCAGGTGTGCAGGAAATATCTGCTGTTCAAAGGATGCCTGATCCATGTGCCGTCTGGTTCCCAGACGGAATTCTCTGGTGTCAGAAATGGAAACCTGCTATGTATTTCCCTTCACATCAGTTTTTGATTTGCGGGGAGTAGGCTTATTACGCTCGTAATCAAATGAATAGCATACAAACCTTAATAAGTGGTGCTCGAGAAACAGAAACATGTAACACTTTTCACACATGCAGCCTGATAGATTTTATAATTTGTGTTAAATGAAGTGGTGGAGTCTGCAGTGAGGCAAGATAGCCGCACTGTGAAACAGCTCGGGTTGCTTGCGAAACTTACTTGCAGTATTTTTGCCTGGTACTGGGCACATTTCCCACAAAGAAAGTGCCCAGGAACCCAAGCATCATCTGTATACAGACACCCCTAGCCCTGGTTTTTCATCTGGAAGATTGCAGTCCCAAGTCAAAAAGGAAGATCATCTTGGAATTATTCTGAAGTCATCCGATGACTTCAGCTGGGCTATTCCTGTAATTATCTGGGGAAGTCATCACAGGCCATCCTGAAGAATGTGTATAGGGCGAAATATTTAAATGAGATGACTCTAGGGTCATCAGAAAAAACTACTTCAGGATGGTGTTGTGATGACTTCAGTGTGATGACCATTTATTACTGTAGGATGGCCTTGTGATGACTTCACTGGAAAACATGTGATGACCTTTTACTACTACAGGATGACCCCACAATGACTTCAGGGTCATACTGTATTACTCCAAGTTGATAACATGACAACTTCAGTATGGAGTTTTTACTCTAGGATGATTCCATGAGGACTTTAAGATGGGGCTGTTACACTCCAGAATGACCTAAACGACTTCACATTGATGCTGTATTACTCACAGGTATCTCCTGAGTAGTAGTGGGCAAACATTTTTGCTAAATGTGAAAAGTAAAAAATCCACATTTTGTCAAATTTGCTTGCAGAGTGGACATGGTTATTTAACAAAACCAAAAAAAAAAAAAACCTACACCCGCTTCACAGGCACACTAGTCACCATGAATATAGGGAAAGCAGCCCAGCTGTCTGTGCTACTCTAGATCTCAAACTGTCCCAGAAGACATGGGCTTCCCATTTTTATTCTGAATAGGTTCCCCGTAGCCTAAAAGTTTGAATGGCGTAAAAGTACGCTTTTTTAATTGGTAGATAGCAGCCAATCCCATATACTGACACAGAAGACTGTTCTATTGTTATACCCTTATGACTGGTATCTAGCAATCCATTCATAATTGTGCTGTGTCAACTGTCCATCTTGTCTGAAACGATCTAGGACTATATTGAAGAGTAGTCAAATCTTGCATCCCTGCAGGATGTCACTGGCTAGTCACTTTTTCTGTGCATGTTAAATGGAAGTAGAAAATGGTGGCCTATGGAGAGAAGGACACATTTGTAACTTCAGGATGATTCCGTGAGCAGTACTTCAAGGGATTCTATGATTATCATTTTCCCTACTATACCTTTAGAGCAACAGAGTGTTGATAATCTAACGATAAGAGAACCATCATTTTATGTCACTTCTATTCAGTAGTGTGGAAGAAGGTGTAAATAACTAATTATAAGTGCAGGTATTTGCACATTTTATGGAAGTGTTGGGTGAACCAAGACATGTTCGCCTGTGGGACAGGTATGCTGTGATAAGCTGTGGTTGTTTACTTGTTAATTAATCAACTTACATTGTACTGTGAGGAATCAGGTGGGATGCTTCAGTTGAACGAGGGTGCACATAGGCAATGTTATAGGAAATGGTGACTGTGCTCTGAGTGGACGATGATGTGAGGTATAAATGGCTGAGGATGATTACATGACGTAAGTGAAGGCAATCAAGTTTATTTGGCGAGTGATGTTCTAAGGGAGTCGTGCAAGTAAGTGATTGTGCATGTGACAAGTGTAACTGATTTGTGTTGTGGATGAACAATGTGATGAATGTAGGCAACAGTGAGGCACACAAGCAACATGTGACTGGAGACGGCATTGTGAGTTGAGTGAATGATTGGAGTGCTGCAATTGAGAGGTATTGCAACTGGTTGTTGAGAATATTACAGATGGGGGTGGCAGTGGATATGGAGGATGGTCTTAGTAAATGGGTATGGATGTCTAGTTTAAGTGGTGTAGTGAATGAGTGGTGCATGGTACCTGGGGTGTGTAATCTATTACAAAGAGGTTGTGAAAGATGCGCATTGCTCAAAAGGGCAGCATTTGACTGACTCCCAGTAAGTGGTGCCGTAAAAGTGGTTCTGTCAATGGCCAGGTGAGGCAAGTGGCTGAATGGTAGCACAAGTTTTCAAGTAGTGTGGCTAGAAGAGCGTTGAGAAGTTATATTGTGCTTGTGTGATGAATTCGATGAATGATGCTGAAAGTAAGTTTCTACCTACCTGAAGGAAAATAAATGGTGTGCGTGATTGGTGATGTAATTGTGTGTGGGCAGATGGAGTAATGGCGTTGAGTATAATATCACAGGTGGCTAAATGTGTGCTGTGTTGAGCAGTTGTCAGTGAACGGGTGAGGTTTCATGTGGTATGTGATTTGTGTTGCCATTGAACAGTATGAGTGGCTTATGGCCAGTAAATGGTGCAAACAATTAAGTGATGTGTGTTGTATAATGTGCTTGTGGTGTGAAAGGGTCACTGAATAGTGCTCAACATTACTCAGTGGTGCTCTGGAGGGCCAAGTGGTGCATCGGCGGAGAAGTGATATGGTGAGAAAATAGCTGAATTCACTCCGACAATCTGTGAATAATTCAAATGAAAGAACTTTGCTGTGAGTTATGCATGTGGTGTTTTAAGTGGATGCTTTGGCTACAAGCATGTGAGAGGCCGAACATGTGGGTTTGCTACAGTGAATGCTTAGTTGTGTGGGTGAATTGTAATGTGATATAAAAAGACTGACATTATTATAGAGGAGTGTTATAAAAGACTGATGGTGAGCAAATTATATGGGCAATTAATTTCCAAAGTGGTGTTTGGTCACATGTGGTTAAGTGATCCTGTAGATAAGTACAGCTGAAAGTTGCATTGCAGTATGAGTGGCTATTGGCAAATAGGTGGTGTGATGAGTGGCATTACGAGTGGTGAAGTGAGAGCAAATGATGCGAGTGGTATTACGAGTTGCCACATATGTAGGTGATTGATTTGTATAACTGAGTAAATGGTGAGTGTTGTGAGTAAGCAAATTGTAAGGTAGTAGTGTGAATGTGATTCAGTGATAGATGGTGAGTGGTGCAATAAGGTGGGGGGAAAGGGTGGTGCCCATTGGAAGTATGTGAGTACATGGAGGACAGTAAGAATGAAAGTGATAGTGGTGAGTAGTGTAGCTCCAAGGTATTATGAATATTCTCTGGTAGGTGCCAGCGTCTGTAGTAGAGTGGCAAGTAGAGTAATGAGTGGTGCATAGGGGGGAAAGAGTCATATTGTGACAAAAGTAGCTATAGGTGTACTGGGTGTTTTGTAATGTGAATATACAACTTAACGGTTGTGCGAGTAGTGAAGTCAGCCAAAGGTCCTTAGATAGTCTGCATAGCAGGAGGCAAGCATGCATAGTACGTAAATAGATGTCATTCTACTATTTTGTTGCAAGTGACACTACAGAAGAAGATTAGTGATAAGTGTTGTGAATGACTGGTGCTTTGAGTGAGGGATATATCAATAGGATCTGAGGTGGTGGTGGGTGTGGGTGATTGTGAAAAAGCCAACGAGTGGGCTCTGAGAGTGCAAGGGAGATAGAGAGGTGTGGGATGAGGTAGGGAGATGTGTGAAAAAACTCAATGGAAGTAAAAAGGATGATGGGTGTGAGACAGCAAGAGGTCCATGCTTAATATGATGCAAAGGACTGGTGCAGGGTTACAAAATGACTGACGAAAGAAAAGGTACACATGCTTAGTAATTTTAGGCTGTTATGTAACACATACCTACATTTAAGGAGTCATACTCTCGATTTTGTTTAACTGAACAAGTTAAATTGGCACTGCTGAAACCAACGATTTGTTAAAGAAAAACCCAGGATACTGACCATGCATTCCCCGGAAAATAAACATTTGAGGGAGGTAGTTTTTTTTATCTGCCAAAGCTCCATACCAAAGAAAGGAAACATCAAGGTAATAGTTACATTGAATGAACATAGTCATAAACTCAAGAATGTAATACAATCCTTTATTAAAACTCTACCAATCACCATGTGTTCTTCAACTATGAAATATAACTTCAAAATTCTGACGGTGCATCTTCAATGAAGCAAGCGAGGGAGAGGCAATGTGCCTTGGTAATCTTGTGATGCATTGCTTGACACAGAAACCAGTGTTTCAGTGGTGGAGGTTGGACTACATTAAATTTCAAGTATAGTCAATTTCAGTATTTTACCTCATTAGCAATGCATGATGCTAATCTCACAAGGATACAAGCTACGTTTGCCAATTTAGGCTACTCATTTTCCTAAAGATCTCTCTCCTACAGATTTCAACATGCCATAATACAATTTTGGTCATAAGACCAGTGCCTGACCTACAACAGTTGCCTTCAGACAGCAAAGGAAAAAGAAAAATGTTTCAGAATAAGGTCCAACACAGCCTAATTGAGGCTTCTACATCAGTGTGCAGGAGTCCAAGACTAAGGCTTGACACAGGCGATATCCTATAACCACTGGCTTACCTGCACTCTCCAAAGTACCCTGGCGTGGCTCTCAGTCTTCGAAAGTTGCAATGTAAGGTTCTCTGAGGTTAACATGGTGTTTTACCTTGTACTGAAATGTACTGTAAATGGAAAATACTGGGGATACCTGCACCAGAAAAATATATTTTTCCTACAATCCTTGTGTCCCATCATCAAAAAGAAGGCACAATGACTGAATAATGTAGGTTTCTGGGTCACATCACCCCCCTCTCCCAAGCCCCTTCTACCATTCAGTCAGCTTGTGCCCTCTGCTGAGACTCTTGCAAGACAATCAAAATAAATGACCGTTCTTCAAACTAGCTCTTATACCCTCTACTTCCATCCCTTGGCCAGACTACTCAGATTCATACCTGGCCACTACTGTCTCTCAGAAAGGGAATGAGTCGCGATATTAATTATGGTAAGATAACAGGTGGTAAATGCACTTTCTGGTGGTCTGTTTTGTCTAGTCACAGCTTTGATTCAATATAAGGTAGCATAGAAGGCCAATGTGCATTCTGCAAAGCACAGTGCACCATGCACATTACTGCACTAAGCGCTGGACCCCGACCAAACATTTCCACATGGTGTATGATAATGCGTTCCGGAGCTATAGCAGCGGTACTAAGTATTATATGAATGCAACTATAATAAACATACCTGCCTTTGTATGTGTGTTTTCTTGCATGACTACGCTGCTCTATGTGTTGTTCACTTTCCCTTGTTTTTAATTGTGGTGCCCTATAGCACTTATGTTTCTGAAACATGAAAGTTATTTACTAAAGATAGTTGTATAAAAAAACACAGATTATAAATCTTTTAACTGTGCTATTTTTGGGGGGCTAATGAAACGCGAAACACAATTACACTACTTGTTAGAGCAGGGGCAGCAGCAAAGTCGTGTTTGCCATTTAGAAGCGCAGCACATTCCATCTACTTAAAAAACACAACATTTGCCGACATTAGGTTTTCTGCTCCGACGTCCGCCTCTCGGGAAGGTATGGCAGCAGAGGGCGGTTTCGTGCCGTAAAAAAGGGGCTTAGGGCCGTTCTTTTAGCACCATTGTCTAGACATATTTACTATGGAAGAATAGAGAGGCCTGCAAGAAAAGTGGAGAAAAGGCAGCAGAAGAGAGTGGGCAGTGACAAGGGTTAAAAAAAAGAAGGGGGTAAGAACAGACTGCAAAAGAAAGAGTATAAGGAAAAATGCAAGAAAAAGCAGAATGACGATATTAGTTCAAAATAGAAAGAGTAGCGAGAGAGATGATAGTATAAGGAAGAAAAGCGAGAAAGTGGTTGCAAGAAAAGGAAAAGTACAAAGAGAAAGAATGAGAAACCAGGGGAGTGGAGGAGAGGAGTGTAATAGAGAGTGTGGTGTGGAAAGGATAAGGAAAGAGGTATGAGATGGGTGTAGAGGATAAGAAGAGAGAAATGTGGGAGGCGGTAAATATATAGAAAAAAAATGTAAGGAGAGGGATATAAAGTGAAAAATAGACAGAGGTGGGGTTTAGAGTGCAGAAGGAGCAGCAGAGAAAACGGCGATTTATGGATGGAGAATGTGACAAAGACGATTACGTGAAAAAGGGGGACAGAAGACTACATATAAAAAGGGGGTAGTAACAAGGAGGAGGAAATATGAGAGCGGGAGAGAGAAATGGTGCAGGAAAACGGGGTGGAGAGTAGAAGAAAAAACAGTGCAGGGGAGAAGCGGAGAATGCAGAACAAAATGGAGAGATCAGAGAGGAAAGTAGACAATGTGACAAGAAAACGGAAAAACACGCCATGCTATTTCAAAGACATTCCAACCCGTAACATGTTTGTCACGAATAGGAGTAATTTAAAAAATAAATAAATATAAAGACCCCTCTCCAGAATTGAAAAGGTATGCCCCGTTTTCTACAATAAAGTCTAAATCAACATTTACCGAAATAAAGTGCCACCCACACTGCCAAAACACAGAGCTTTCGGCTCGCCCAAACAAAGCATTCCCCATCCACACAATGCTGCAGGCTCTGAGAGGCGTCCAGTCTCTCCAACAAAGCCCAAGACGTTACTATAATCACCGAAGATGGTAGCAAAAACGTAAAGCACGCCTGCCTATCCCAAAGAAAATACTGATGGACACAGCTATCTTCCTCCTTCTATTCTCTCGTGGCTCAAGCAACACGATAGCCGAGGCAGCTATTCTTCCTTCCCGCCGTCACCGGGGATCAATTCAAACCACAATCCCCGTGAACAGGCAGGAAGTGCTATGACGAAAAAAGACATAGAAAGCGGACTGACATAAACACAGAGGTGTCCTGTAGCGTTACAGCCATCTTAGGATGGGGGCTACCAGAGAGCTAAAAGTAACAGCTCCAATCATGGCTACTGTGCGGCTGAAAAAAGTTTTTAGAATGCCAAGCTCTAAAATTTGTAAAAATTAACAACTGCTCAGCTAGGGAAGGCCCTGTATAGCAGTTTCTGTTGTTTTCAAAGAATAACATCTTAAGTCTTTTTGTGTTGACATTGTCTGCAAGTCTTGACTATGCTATACTTTTCTTTTGTCTTTTTTATATAACAATATGTTGATGTTTATTTCTTTTTGTAAACGTTATTTCCATTAGGCCACACTTTCATATTGTAAAAGTGGTAATAAAGTAAAATTTGACCTCCACAGATGGACTAAAATGTAACAGAGCTGTGATGTTTCCCAGTTCCATGATTAGCATTTCATCCAATCAAGGGTTTTGCTTTGCATTCTGGGGCTTGTAGTCCTGTTTAATCCAATTATAAAGTCTCAACTACAAGTCCCAGAATGCATAGCAAAAAAAAAAAAATCTGAGGTGGATTAGCTACTCAAGCAGGGACCTAGATAACCTGAGATCTGTTGCGTTATCAAATCACAAACTACTTAGCATTTAATACAAAGACATATTTAAACATGATAATAACGCACACACACACGTTGCAGGTACAATCTACATTTTTCAAAGATGTTTCTATATTTATTTCCATATTATTATTCAAATAAATATAAGTTTGCTCTATTGCACTCATATAATTGGAGACAAAAAAGAAAGAAACTAAATATGGTAGTGAAGTATGAGTATAAAGCTCCTCCTTTGAAGGTAGCCTCTACTCATTAGGTCACAAAACTGTTCATTTTGAATTCCACTCCAGTATATTAAAATCGAAGGTTAAAATGCCATTATTTGTCTTCCAAATGTGTTCTCCTTGCAAGGTTGGAAATCAGGGTGGCAATGTGGTTAACACTGTCCTTAGCAGTACTTTATTTGTAAAATAAGAAGGGCTGGTGCCCAAAACGCTGCTCAGACACCAGCATCTGATGCTATAAATTATCAGAGAGTGAATAGCAAGGGTCCCAAATCCACCTCGGGCCTCTTTAAGGCACTCCCTGCCCTGTTAGCTCACTCTTACAAATGTGTTTCTTGATGACAGATTTTTTTGTCTTTCTTTTCCTCTGTCTACTTGCTTGTGTGTGTTATTCACTCTGTTGTCTTTGGGAAATGTCTGATGTGGAGAAATAAGTGCCGATCCCCAAGAATAAGTGCCCCCCAGCAGCAACCACATGTTCAAATTAAGCACTGGTGCTTAGTGAGAAATACAGGGCATTTCTGCATGTTTTGATGTAGTGGAAGGGCTGGGAGATGGTACTTAAATAAACTGTTTAAATGTACTGTAGTCTGTCTTAACATGGCAGTTATTTCTCTATATGCAGTAATATTAATTTACAACTAATTTAGGCACCCCTAGAATGTTTTTGCTGCCTAACGTGTGTATTTTAAAGGTAAAAACTACCAGACTTTTATGATGTTCCTAATTTACCTGTCTTGACATGAAGATATAGTCCAGGTTGGTAAAACAATAGTCAGGATGAAACCCTAGGTAAAGTAAGGCACTATGGAAAAAATAGAAATAAATAATCGGAGTTCCAATTGTGGAATTGGGATGCTGGACATAAGTAGAAGAAAACTAATTAATGATTTTAAGCACTTTTAGGAGGAACAGTCTTTCTAGTGAAAATGATGAGCATTGCCTGCACACAAAGGTTGCTACCTTTCTTAGAAAAAATATACCACAGACTTGTTTATGTTTTGCTGTACAGAAAGGGCCAACATGCTAGTAGGTATAAATAATTTGTGTAAAACTCTCAATACTCCTTTTAACCATGGCAATTATCCCTCTGTTCATTTAAATAATAATTTAAAGATTACCTAGACATCTCTCAAACACTTTTGAAGTATTTTTTCCATTTGTTTGCTGTTTAAGATATAGATTTCTAAATACAAAAAAATAGTGGATTTTACAGTTTTTTTCAATTTTATTACTGGCAGGGACATAAAAATACAGTCCAGGCAAATGAAAAAAATTTCACGAGTGGTAACCGTACTGTGCACGCTTTCATCTTTTCATCCCTCTTCTGATCAGCTTTTCTCAAATAAAACAAAAAATACTGTGAATTTGCCCTTGGAGTTGTGAACAATCTTTCTCAAATGATCAGAAACAATTTAATCTTGTTAGTACTTATGAAGTAATCAGATACTCATTTTCTAGTCATCTTCAAGTCATCAGAAACACTCTCATTAAATGGGTAATCAGATAGTCATTTTCAAGTCATCCTAAAGGCATCCTGAATAATCCTTTTTTGTGAAGTAATCAAATGCTCATTTTCAAGTCATCCTCAAATCATCATGGCACAGTTTCTCAGCTTTGCTGATGACTTCAAGAGCTTGATGATGTCTGATGATGAGAAAATGACTTCTGCAGTAGTTGGATGATCATCCAATGACTCTGGGATGGCTTCTAAAGTAATCCTGTTTGACTTGGGGTGAGAGCTGCGGCCTAACCTACTGCAGGCAGCTGAACACTGCATGCCATAATTTCAGGAGGACGCAAGGCCTCGCAATGGCCCTGTTGTGCGGGATGGGGTGGGCTGGGTGGTGAGGAACCTGGTAGTCAGAATGACTGATTGACGAGGAAATAGGTAGGTAGGTATAGTGACTCTCCGCACGACACATCAGGGGAGCTGTGTACAAGCCACTCTGAGCAGGATGGAGAGGGTGCCAGTTGATCATGGTGCTGCCCCCATCTTTACATATTGGCAACGTAAAACGTGAAATTAGACAGAAAACTCTATGAAACTGATAACAGACTGATTTTGATTTGTTGAGTGATAGGACAGAGCAGAAAGGCCCACTGTCTATCACCTTGGGTAATGGTGGCTGACATCTGATGCACATCACCAAATAAATGTGTCAAAAACTACCTAATTGAATAAGGTCCCATGTGAATTTGATGGTGTAGTGAGGGTGACTGGGGGAGTGTTTATACAGAGTGGGCTCAAACCAGTTAAAGTGAAATAGAATTGCTCGTATCCCACTTGTAGAGAGTGTGCCACAAACAAATTAACATGGAAAAAACAGACAATAAGCAGCATATTTGTTATCTGGTAACAGTAACACAGGTTGAAATGCAGAAAAAGACTTGGGCGGTCATTCTGACCGCGGCGGGCGGCAGTCGCCGCCCGCCATGCGGTTACCGCCGAATGACGGCCCTGCGGTCAAAAGACCGCGGCGGCCATTCCGGCTTTCCCGCTGGGCCGGCGGGCGACCGCCAAAAGGCCGCCCGCCGGCCCAGCGGGGAAAACCCCTTCCACAATGAAGCCGGCTCCGAATGGAGCCGGCGGAGTTGAAGGGGTGCGACGGGTGCAGTGGCACCCGTCGCGATTTTCAGTGTCTGCAAAGCAGACACTGAAAATCTTTATGGGGCCCTGTTAGGGGGCCCCTGCACTGCCCATACCAGTGGCATGGGCAGTGCAGGGGCCCCCAGGAGCCCCACGACACCCGTTCCCGCCATCCTGTTCCTGGCGGTAAAAACCGCCAGGAACAGGATGGCGGGAAGGGGGTCGGAATTCCCATGGCGGCGCTGCAAGCAGCGCCGCCATGGAGGATTCCCTGGGCCAGGGGTAAACCGGCAGGAAACAGCTGGTTGCCCTTTTCTGACCACGGCTTTACCGCCGCGGTCAGAATGGCCCAGGAAGCACCGCCAGCCTGTTGGCGGTGCTTCCGCGGTCCCCGGCCCTGGCGGTCATGGACCGCCAGGGTCGGAATGACCCCCTTGGTATTGAATGCGAACATGGACATAAGAAGGCAAGAGGTGTAATAGTTTGTAAATGTGAAAAGCATTTTAAAAGACATGCACAAAAGCCTGCAGTCAATCAATGACAACATTGATAGTTTGACTTCTGGAATGGACAGAGTGAGAAAAACTGGACAGACAATTCACAATAGTAGATCAAGCGAAACAGCAAATATGGGATCTGGAAGAAACAACCAGCAGCCTGTCAAATAAGATGACTGAAATTCAAAAGGTGATTAATGCTGACTAAATAGAGCAGAAGATCTTCAGGCAGACTCTAGGTGCAACAGTATACACATGATGGGCATAGCAAATTCGAGAAATACAGGCAAAATGGAGGCTCATATTGTGTTATGCGATCCTCATTGTAGCAATAGGACTGCATGTTTAGGATGGCAGCACCATCAAGCATAGTGGACTGAGTGCCCCCCACTGTCGGCCTAACTGCTGACTAGGTCACAGTGTCTCACCCTGACCACCAAACCTGTTGGGGTAAAATGTGATTACGGCATCCTCAACATGACACTCGGACTCCTCAGGGAAGTCATGGAAACAGTTTGTACCCCTTTTGCTCAGTTACTCAAACATGTTAAGGTCGAGACATAAGATGCTAAATGAATTTCAATGTCCTTGTTGAATCTGTGCCATTCTGGTATACTGTTACTGTTAACATTTTATTAGCATAGTTAACTAAAGCCAACACCAACTTTAAGATCAAATCACATAATCATATCAGAATAAAACACAGAACATATTCCTGATTTTACCATATACATACACACAATATTAAAAGACTATCCCTGCCTAATAATACTAACGCAGAAACATTTACTTAAAATATAAATGATAAAAAGAGACCCTAGAAACCATACGCTCACAAATAGCCTGATTAAAGTGACAGTGCAACACAATATGTTAAACGTAAAAGTGCAATCTATATCAAAGTGATAGGGAGCATTTCAACCCAGTTATCTTTCATACTACTCTTTAGTAAGTCGCAATTCATCAAGCACAAAATTAGCTTCGGCTTTCATCATCCTACCTGTTTCTTCTTTAGTTTCTGATTAAATACCCATTATCCTAAAAAAACATGCAGGACATCTCTTGACTTTAATCTGACCTACTCAATTATTTTAGAAATTTCTTTAAAACTCAGCAGCATAAATTTGGTCCCCCTACAGGCCAAAGAAATTGAAGTACCACTTAACCAACTAATAACAGCTTGCCTACATGAATGAATGTAAAAAATCCTAAAAATATTGAATATAATTTGAAGTACTTTTTCCTCTGTACTTCCAGCACCTGACACACACAGAAAACATGTACAAGTGACTCTTGTTTGTACCCACAAAGATGCAGAATTGTGTCTGTGACTGATATTTCCGAGAAGGGACAATGTCTTTAGTTTCCATCAAACCAAAACGAAATAGCATGAAATTATGTTTCAAAATTTGTGTATTCCTGAGCCTGTAGAGTTTTGTATGATGATAATACAGACCAGGCATGCTTTCTTGTAGCCAACATGTATTTTGTCTATTAATAAGGACAAAGACCAAGTAGCAGCGTTTGCTATCCAGTTAATCTCCGCTTTACCCAAGTTCATGCCCCAAACATCTTGCAAACCTAATTCCTTAATAACATTGTTTAGATAATGTCCCCATGAGCCTTTCACGTTGCAACGCTGTTGTTCCTCAATTTGAATCCAGCATAGGTTACTAATAGAACCGATCTCTGCTGCTTGCAGACTCCAACACAATTTAAAATAAGCATACTTGCTCTGAAATTCAAGGTTTTTCAGCCCAAACTCTAAATGTACCTGGGAAGGTGAAACTGAGTTTAGAATCTGAAACACTGTTTTAGAAACCTTTGTTTGAATTTTCTTAAAGGAAACTATCTCCTTGCCCTGCATAATTTTGGTCGCGTAAGTGACTGTTGGCATAAGCCGCGCCAACATTACTGAAAGCAAGTAATTATATGAAGGACAACTCAGTTTTTGTTTTTAATAGCTTAAACCCATAAGTCAAAGTGTGTGCCTTTGCTTGAGCGGCAGCAAGCTGTGGGTTAAAAGTCAAATGATGATCCACTATGAAACCCATATATTTATGTGAAGGGATAACCTCCACCTGAGTTCTTTCTATAAACCATGCAAAATATTTAAATTTCGAGTCAACTAGCGGACTACCTTAGTTTTGTTCAAACTCAATTCCAAGCCTTGCCTATCGATTTAACTGATAAGAGCATCAATATTACACTGCAATCCAACTGGTGTTTGACTAAGTAATACAATGTCATCTGCATACTGTATAACATTACAAAAGGGGCCCAGCTAAAAGAACTACCACAGTATGGACAGGAAAAAGGATTTTCCTGTTAGAAAAACCCTCACCCACCAGGGATACACCTTGGTGCATGCTTCATCAGTGGGTTTCTTCCCGTTCTGCTATGGAAGGAGACATGCTACGACCCATAGGATACGTGAGAGCACTGATGTAGTCTCCTCATTGTGAATCACAGGAGGGATAGGAGTGGTGGTGCCTTGGGTGAGTTAAAAATAACTGTCTCCTAGTAATTCCAATGATTTAATAGATCTCCTGGAAGCGGTATGATTAAAGAGGGGGTGCAGAAGTAGGGGATGTAATGTACTTGACTTCCTTGTCTACATGTTTCAGAGCCTTACCCCTAGGCTCCTCTTCAGGACCAAGGTGGACTCCTTGGTGCCACTCCTTGTTTGACTACCTCTAATGAAAGCATAAATAATACATGCTCTGTGATACATGGTGCATTTCACCTTACTAATGTGGTGTCATAAGATGATACCTATCATTTATGATGTCCGTCATTGATACCTGTGGAAATACAAGAGAGGCATAGTTATCATAGCCTCCATTTGTAATGTGCCGCTATATATGTTGTTTGTGGGTGTGGTGCCACCTATTTGCAAACTGCATCCTACTCGTGGATACGGCACACGTGAATATCAGGACTGAGAGACTAAAGTACTCTCACAATCAACAGTACAAGACATACTACATTTAAACTTTTAAACATGTAAACATGTGAAACACACCAAACAGCACACACATGGTGCATGCGTAACCTATTTGGTAGTATTTGGATTCTCATATCATAGCTCCTCCGGGAGGGGGATGTACTTGTAGTACCTCCATGGGTGCTGCCTGGTCATCTATGGGTTCCCTCCAGTGTTGGGAGACGCCTCTGCCCCCTCAGTCCGAGTTAAGGCCCCCAGGACCCTCCTGGATCTAAGGAGCACCATTTGGACACAATCTGCAACATTGCTTGAACCAAGGCTGTTGGATGAATCCAGCACTGCAACTCACCTGCATCCAACATCTCGACGTGGGACATCCTTTGCATCACACAGGAACCCGCAGGCATCTTCTTTGTTGCTCTCCTGCAAACTTCTTCCTACCAGAGAATACTCTTTTGCATCATCTTCTACGTTGGCAGGGGCCCCTGTCCTTTCTGGAATGTTCTGTGACTTCTGGACTTGGTCACAGGTCTTCAGGTCCAGGAATCCACCATTGCTGGCAGTCTTGCTTGGTTCTTGCAATAACTCTAATCACGACTTGTAGTGTGTCCTAAGGAAACTTGCAGTACGTTACTCCTACTTTCCTGGGCTCTGGGGTGGGGTATTTTACTTACCTTTGGTGTTTTCTTACACTCCAAGCGATCCTCTACACACTACACTTGCCTAGGGGGGAATTCACGATTCACATTCCACTTTCTTAGTAAATGGTTTGTGTTGCCCCTAGGCCTATTTCTACCTATTGCATTCTATGGTATTTTCTATTATTTGACTATTTACTTACCTGATTTTGGTCTCTAGTGTATACGTTGTGTATAATACTTACCTCCAGAAGGAGTATTGCCTCTAAAATATTTTTGGCCTTGTGTCACTAAAATAAAGTACCTTTATTTTTGGTAACACTGAGTATTGTCTTTTATTGTGTATAAGTACTGTGTAACTATAGTGGTATTGCAGGAGCTTTGCATGTCTCCTATTTAAGCCTAAGCTGCTCTGCTACAGCTATCTCTAACAACCCAAGCTGCTAGAACACTGACTACATTTCACTAATAAGGGATAACTGGACTTGGTATAAGGTGTAAGTACCTAGGGTACCCACTACAAACCAGGCCAGCCTCCTACACATTTAGACCAGGAAGTCAGGTACATTACATCCCCCACTTCCGAAGCCCTTTTTTACTCATACCGCCTCCAAAAGATCTTTTAAATCATTGGAATTACTAGGAGACAGGTATTTTTAACTCTCCCAAGACCCCACCACTCCTATCCTTCCTGTAATTCACATTGACCAGACTACATCAGTGCTCCCACGTATCCCGTAGGTCGTAGCACGCCCGCTCCGTAGCAGAACAGGAAGAAACCCAATGATGAAGAATGCCACAAAGGGGTAACCCTGGTGGGTGAGGGTTTTTCTAACTGGAAAATCCTTTTCCCTGTCCATCCTTTGATTGTTCTTTTAGCTGAGCCTCTTGTGCAATGTTATATGGGCTATAAGGAGGACAGACCCATCCCCACAACCTCCTTCTCCCTCTTTGTTTTTGTATATCTGCATACTGTAACCATGCTATTGCTTCCAAGGCCAGAATGGGTGGATGACAGTTTTCAATTGAAAGAGCTTCGGCCAAGTCTGCAAGGTGTAATTTAAACAGAGTTGGGGCTAAAACACACCCTTGCTTAAGACCGTTGGCAGTTTGAATTCTGTTGTTGACTTGATCATCCTCTCCTGTTTTAACTTGGGCTCAGGTGTCCGAATATAATTCCATAATTGCGCTCAACAAGCTACTGGGGAGACTGCAACCTTTGAATTTTTCTCACAGACTAACTCTGGGAACTCAGTCAAAAGCCAACTTGAAGTCAATAAATCACGCAAATAGCCGACTTTTGTTAAATCTGGCCTTTGCACCTAACAGAGACAATGCTGCTAAATTAGTTACTGCCCCCAAGCCAACTCTAAATCCTGTCTGACTTCATGGTAAAAGCTGTTTCTCATTTATCCATACTGATAGCTGTTGCAAAAGACAGGATGCATAAAGCTTTGCTTTGACATCAATCAAAGCTATTAGCCTATAATTTACAGAGGAAGCGGCATTACCAGTCTTATAAAAAGCATGTGCTGGGAAAATTAGAGGAAACAGCATGGTAACCAACATTATAGTCAAAGTGAAGAGATAAACAACCCCAGCCTGTTGTGTGTTTCTAGAGTGTCTGGAAGTTCCTACCAAAACCCTTTCTCTAGATCTGAGAGTACAGTGGTTTTAACTCTTTGCTTGGACTGACCTAAGGGATTAGCCCCAGCCCCATACCTGAATCGAATAGCAGAGGTCTGCCTGTTATATAGACGGGAATCCTCTTGGAAGGCTGAGAAGTCAGGACCAGTGTCAGTAAAGCTATCAGTTGTCTAGTAACATCTGAGGATGATCATGACTGGAATTCCCTCTGCCCCCTTCGGTCTAAGTGTAGTTTATATAATGACCTATTCATAGTTCAGACAGCAGTTCTAAAGTAATGCTGTGTCTCGGAGATAGAAACTGGCTCCTTGGCTGGCAACACAAGTTTGCATATCATGTACTGTGTGTACCAGGGTTGGACAAGGAATACAGATTACGCATAGTATAAGGCTAATTAGATGTGCAGCGTGAACTTTGCCTTCCTAGAAAAAGCAAGTAATAAATATATACAAGCAATTACTAAAAGCAGGCTACCTCAAATAAGATAAAAATGTGTGCAAATGTAAAATAAGGCACGAGCAATTAAACTAAGCTAAGACAGGGTTGCCCAATCTTGTTTGTAAAAGGGTCCTCAGGACAGTGTTACCTTAGTAGCCTACAAGTGCAGATTCTAATATCCCTAATAGAATAAAGGATAAAAACAGTCTAAATTGCAATAACCCCCTAAAAAAAATAAAACGTTTATATTGACAAGCAGAACAGCCCATAGACAACATGGCCGGTTCAAAGCCCTTGTTAGTTTGGTACAAAAATGGGTCCAAATTAAACGTTACAGGAATATTGCATGAGGCCATCAAACACATCAGTGGAGATGGAATCCAAGAAGGATCCCACTTCAGCAGACAAAATCACAACCAAAGTCTCATCCAAAAGCTCGATGGAGCATACAAGATCTAGTGCCTCATCCACAGCTGAGAAGGCAGCGTTCCGTGCTGTGCCAAATGACGGGGCACCAAGGAGCCGAAGCAACTTAGTCCAAAAATGGTCCAGGAAGCGTAATGGAACAACCACAATATTGTAGGACAACTCTGGGAATGAACCATCAATGGAAACATCAACAGATTTATGTACGTAGAAAGCACCCGTCGCTGAACAAGACACACCTCCACTGCATTCTAAAAAGGGCACCATAAGCAATGGAAAACTGGCTACAAACAACAGAACACTGGCCCAAACGACAGTGACCAGTCTTTATTAAGTTCCTCCAGTAGTGATACTTCAAAATACTGCATCATTTGTTCACAACACAGTTTGGCTCTTGAGATCTCCATCACATGTCTGGCTCCAGATGGGGCAGTCATTGTGAATCAAAAACATAAACTGAAAAATGCCACCAACTAATGCCAATACCAGTGGGAAAGCTTTAAAAACACTTGAAAAAACTGTGTGTATGGCTAATGGTATTAACCCAAAAACATTCTGGAATGTGCGTACAAATGCATAACCTACAGCCTTAAAAAAGTGTACAATACCTGTAGCTTTGGAAGCATTAAAGAATGGATCACCAATTTACTGAAGCACTTGGGAAGTTAGTATTTAAAATGGAATGTATCTCAGCTGATGGCCTTGCCACTTGTAGC
This sequence comes from Pleurodeles waltl, assembly GCF_031143425.1. Taxonomy (NCBI): domain Eukaryota; kingdom Metazoa; phylum Chordata; class Amphibia; order Caudata; family Salamandridae; genus Pleurodeles; species Pleurodeles waltl. The sequence goes on along the minus strand of NC_090443.1, from coordinate 253,931,282 downwards.
TTGTAGGTTTCATAGGCAGATGTCACCGCCACATGTTTTTGAAACAATAATGCCTTTAGTCTGCTCAGCTTGTCAAAATTGACATTGGAAGTAACAATGTGAGGTCACAAGTTTGCTACTTTTATCTCATGAGTGGGTGGGAAAAGTATTTTTCCACAGCAGGTCACTATTTGAGAAACAGAAATCATATATGGGACACCCGCTCTCATCCCGCAGCAGCCTTGGTCACTCAGCATGAAGTAACTTCCATTCAAAAGCAACTGAAATACTGGGCAAATCAAAGAGACAGGAATACCCTTGAAGTAGCAGGCTAAGTTAGCCGCAGATACATTGCTTGGGCTGTGCAATGGGACTTGTTTTCAAATCATTGAATGGCTTACAGAAGTCTCACACTAACTTCAGCTAAGAAAAACTTCCCCACTCATACACTTGTAATCAAAAGGCAGTTTCCATACCTCATGAATATTGCTCTCTGCCAAATGTTCTAATCTGCTGATTGGAAAATGTTTCAAACATGAAGAGAACTGTAATGAAGATATCTGTATTGATATCACCCCATGTAGTAACCACACTGGTGATGGTGTTTCTGCTAAAGTAAAAGGCAACTTCTCTGATTTTTCCATTTTAGCATGATATTACTAGCTTCTTTCTCTGCCATTATCTGTTGTTTCTTAGTAAGAGTGAAAGTAATGAATAACTTTGCAGAGTTCACATGCTTCCATGCCACGCGATTCTCCTTCAAGACTTGCAATGTCCAACTTAATTACATAACAGACCTAAGCTGACTCTGTTCATGCTGTAATGACGACATGTCATTCTGAATTATGTCAACTGCAGATTACACTATGGCCCTCATTATGACATTGGCAGTAAATTCCACTTACCGCCATGCCGACTGCCGCCAACATACCACCGCGGATATCCGCTAACCATATTATGACACACACACACCAATCCGTCACTATTCAGCCACACACACAAATCCGCCAGCCCAAAGGTCAGTGATAAACTGGTGGTAGCAAAACCCATACCGTTACGCCAACAGAACAATGCCATCACATTATGACCAACGAATCACTACGGCGGATATTCAATGGTGGTAAACCATTGGTGGTACATACCGCCGCGTTCAAAATACACACACAGTAACAAAACAACACCACATTGGACTATTCAAACTACACACACCACACCCACACACCACACCACTATAAAACACATACCCACATTACCCACTACCCTTTATGACTACAAACAATTGCCACCAGAGAGAGACAGCAAGAGCACTCACACAACCAGAGCCACAAACCACCATCACCTATACACCACCCAAGCACCTTGCATCACACACCCCAACACATCACCTACACACCCTCACCCACACCACTCACACTACACTCATGGCACCACAACAAAACCCCAAGTTCTCTGAGGAGGAGCTAAGGGTCAGGGTGGAGGAAATCATCAGAGTAGAGCCCAGTCACACTCTCACACCACCACAGAGCCTTCCCCTCAGGAAGGAAACACTAGTACAGCACCTACCCAGCGGGCCCATACCTCTATCCCCAAGACACATAAATCAGCAGTGTGTCCACCACTGCAGGGACCCCAGGGCACATCACATACCCAGGACAATCAGGGACGTAGGGTCAGTGGCAGTGGGAACACAGTTCAGGGGACAGAGGCAAAGGACAACAGGGAAGCTGGGAGGACTGCTGTGCGACATGGGGAGGACAGGCCCAGTGAACCGACCCTCCAGGACACACTCACCGTGATCCTAGGAGCATAGCAACATTCCCAGGATACGCTGGGCCAGATCCTGGACAAGTTGCAGGAGAACATGAGGCTGCAGGAGGGACAGTACCTGGGGATCAGGGAGGACATGAAGGCCATTAACACCACCCTGGTCTCCATGGCAGGGGTGCTGGCAGACATGGCCAACAGTATGTAGGACCAGCTGCACACCACCGGGCCCCTGACACTAGCCAGACTTCTGAACAGCCCTCCTCCTATGCTGCCGCTAGTGGACAGAAGGCCCCACCACAGGACCAACAGGCCACCAGCACCCCTCCCCCTGCAGAAGGAGAACAACCACGCAAACGTTCCCTGCGATCCAGGCAGAAGCCAGAGACTATTGCCAATACTCCTGGCAGGAAATAAGACTATCCTGATTGTCACCCTTTTGTCCCATTCTGTCACCCTGTCCACCTTGAACTGTCATTGCTCCCCTTCCTATGCCCCCTTAGACAATGCACCTGTGATACAAATAGACTGGACTCTAACCTGGACTTTCCTCCATCATCACCCCAGCCCCTTGCACTACCCCCTCTTCTTCAGAGCACTGCAATAAACACACTTTGAAAACATACAAGTATGGTGTATGTCAAATGATTTCAAAATATATTCGTTTAACAAGGTTGAAACATTGCAATTCAACTGTACAGTAATGTTTACATGGGAGAGACCTGTAGTTGGCTGCACTGAACACACCAGGAGCAATAGTGGGGTACCAAAATCTGCAAAGAGAGATGCCAAAGGGTACCGTGAGTAGGCATAGAAGTAGGAATACACAACCTGCTAGTGACAATGTCACACATCAAACTGTAAATGAAATGTGAAATAACCATGTCCTACCTGTATGTCATTGGAAGTATTGACGAATGACTGTACTTCTTTTGCCCTCATCCTCTACCTCCTCATCTCCACTGTCCACAGGGTCCACTGTTGCCACAAGGCCATGTCCAACCTCCTCCTCCTGCAGAAAAGGCACATGGCGGCGTCAGGTAAGGCTGTGCAACATACAGCATGCCACGATGATCTGGCAGACCTTCTTCGGTGAGTAGCACAGGGATCCACCTGTTAGACGGAGGCACGAAACCTGGCCTTCAGAAGGCCGAATGTCCTTTCTATTATCCTTCTTGTTCGCCCATGTGCTTCATTGTAACTTTCCTCTGCCCTTGTCCTGGGATTCCTCACAGGGGTCAGTAGACATGATAGGTTGGGGTAACCAGAGTCACCTGCAAATATCAAGGGACAACTGTTAGCCACACACTCACCCTTAGGGCCCACAACATACCCATACACCAACATCCATTGGGTGGGGACCAGGGCTCACGTATTAGCCACACCCTGTGCCTCTGTAGTTGGGCCATCACATTTGGGATGCTGCTATTCCTCAGGATAAAGGCATCATGCACAGACCCAGGATACTTTGCATTGACGTGGGAGATGTACTGGTCTGCAGGCACACCATCTGGACATTCATGAAGTGAAAACTATTTCGATTTCTGAACACCTGTTCATTCTGCCAGGGGGGGACAAATGCAATATCTGTTCCATCACTTGCCCCAATGATGTAGGGGATATGTTTCATTGCATAGAAGTCACATTTTAGTGTGGCCAAATCCTCCACCTGTGGGAAAACAATGTAGCCTCACATGTATTTAATCAGGGCAGACAACACTCTGGCACTCAGCACTATTGAGAACATTGGCTGTGACATTCCTGCTGCCAAGCCCACTGTCACTTGGAAAAAAAGAGTTACCAAGAAATGGAGCACAGATAGGACTTGCACAAGAGGGGGGATCCCAGTGGGTTTACAGATAGCAGATATTAAGACAGGCTCCAATTGTGCACACTGCTCCGTGATTGTAGCCCTATCAAGTCTATAGGTGAGGATAATGCATCTGTCCTTCATTGTTGCCAAGTCCACCAGGGGTCTGTACATGGGGGGATGTCTCCATCTCGTATTCATCCGTAGTGGTTGCAATCTATGTGGCAAAAGAGTGAGCAGCTGGTCATTATCTGTACATTGTAACCACTACAGTTAAATGCATATTGTAATTGCTACAATATTTTGGTGTAATAGGTCCAAAATGTGAACTTGTGTACTGCGACACAGTTAGGATCCATGGCTTGCCTGTCCCCCTGAAATGATGTCTCATGTCCAGTATGGAGGGACAAGTGGAAGTGAGGTAATTCTTGTTGTGCACGACTGCGGGAGGCAGTCGAGAACCGCCGTGCAACTCCTCATTGGTTATCATTGGGCCCTATGGGGTACAGTGGCCAACGGTGATGTACGCTGGCAGTGACAGTACACACCGCCATGGATGTGACCCCCGTTTTCTATTTGTTCACTCAGTTACTACCTGACCTTTCACAGGAGAGGACCTACACTGCAAGTGACCTGTGTCTGGAACCGACCATGGCTCATGTGACTGGGGAAAGGACCCCTGCCTTCACATCGGCGGAGTTGGAGCGACTGGTGGATTGGGTCCTACCCCATTACCGACTGCTGTATGGGCCTTGTAGGAGGCTGGCCTGGCTTATAGTGGGTACCAATGGTACTTACACCTTGTGAAAGGTCCAGTTATCCCCTATTAGTAGATTAGTAGTGTTCTAGCAGCGTAGGCTGATAGAGGTAGCTATAGCAGAGCAGCTTAGGCTGAACTAGGAGACATGCAAAGCTCAAACTATACCACTTATATCATATAGGTACTATATCATAAGAAATACTGAGAGTTACTAAAAATAAAGGTACTTTATTTTAGTGACAATATGCCAAAAATATCTCAGAGGCTATACTCCCTTAGGAGGTAAGTAAAATACACAAAATATGCACACAAACCAAAAATCAGGTAAGTAGAACAGTCAGAAAGTAGTGCAAACACTGTAGAACACAATAGGATGTAATACGCCTTGGGGCAACGCAAACCATATACTAAGAAAGTGGAATGCGAACCACGAATGGCCCCTAGGCTAGTGTAGAGTGTAAAGGGTCACTGGGAGTATAAGAAAACACTAAGGGTGTCCAAGATACCCCACCCCAAGACCCTGGACAGTAGGAGTAAAGTACTACTATTCAGAAACACACTAAAGACATGATAGAGGATTTTGCAAAGACCACAACAGACTGCAAAGCACTGAAGATGGATTCCTGGACCTGAGGACCTGCAAAGGAAGGGGACCAAGTCCAAGAGTCGTGAAAGTGTCCAGGGGGGGCAGGAGCCCACTAAACTCCGGATGAAGGTGCAAAATGTCTGCCTCCGGATGGAAGAAGATGAAGCTTCTGCAACAACGAAAGGTGCTAGGAACTTATACTTTGTGCAAAAGATGTCCCACGGAGTGCTGGAGGATGCAGAGTTGTTTTCTTGGCAAAATACCACAAACAAGCCTTGCTAGCTGCAAGAGTCGCGGTTGAAGAAAAAGGGTGCTTTCCGGGCTCAGGAAGGACCAGGATGTCGCCACTTGGGAGAAGAGACAGAGGGGGCTCTCAGCAATGAAGAAAGCCCACGCACAAAAAGGTAGCACCCGCAGAAGTCCTTGAACATGGGTTCAAGCAGTCTGAACACGGAGGTCATCTCAACACTGCAAAAGAGGGTCCCATGACACCAGAGATCAACTCATGGAGCTGAGCATCACAGGACAGAGTGCTGGGGACCTAGGCTTGGCTGTGCATTCAGAAGTTTGTGGAAATGTGCACAGAAGCCCTTGTAGCTGCAGTTCATGTGGTTCACAGGATTACTGTCTGGAGAGGTGACACAAGGACTTACCTCCTACAAACTTGAACAGTTGGACCACTGGACAGTCTGGGTCACTTGGGTCCACCACCTGTGTTCCAGGGGCCACACTCATAAGGATGAGAAGGGTCCCAGAGTATCGGTGAGGCTGAAGCTTGGTGCCTGCTGAAGCAGGTGGAAGATTCCGTCAACCCACGGGAGATTTCTTTGTAGCTTCTAGTACAGGGTGATGGCAGGCAGCCCCCAAAGCATGTACCACCAGGAAACAGTTGAGAAAACCATCAGGATTAGGTGCTACAATGTCACTGGTAGTCTTCTTGCTACTTTGTTGCAGTTTTGCAGGTGTCCTGGGGCAGTCAGCGGTCGATCCTTGGCAGAAGTCAAAGAGAGAGGTGTAGAGGAACTCTGGTGAATTCTTACAAGTTGGTATCTGGGGAAAAGCCCACTGGAGAGACCCTAAATAGCCCTCAGAGGAGGATTGGCCACCTAGTCTGGTAAGCACCTATCAGGTGGGGTCTCTGAAGTCACCTGCTGGCACAGGCCACTCAGAGGCCTCCAGAGTGCCCTCACACCTCTGAATCCAAGATGGCAGAGGTCTGGGACACACTGGAGGAGCTCTGGGCACCACCCCTGGGGTGGTGATGGACAGGGGAGTGGTCACTCCCTTTTCCTTTGTCCAGTTTCACACCAGAGCAGGGACTGGGGGTTACCTAAACCAGTGTAGACTGGCTTATGCAAGGAGGGCACCATATGTGCCCTTTCAAATCATTTCCAGAGGCTGGGAGAGGCTACCCCTCCCCAGCCTTTAACACCTATTTCCAAAGGGAGAGGGCGTAACCTCTCTCAGAGGAAATTCTTTGTTCTGCCTTCCTGGGACTGGGCTGCCCAGACTCCAGGAGGGCAGAACCCTGTCTGTGGAGTGGCAGCAGCGGTAGCTGCAGAGAAAACCCCAGGGAGCTGGTTTAGCAGTACCCGGGGTCCATGGTGGAGCCCCGGGGAAGCATGGAATTGGCACCCCAATACCAGATTTGGCATGGGGGGACAATTCCATGATCTTAGAAATGTTACATGGCCATATTCGGAGTTACCATTGGGATGCTACATATAGGTATTGACCTATATGTAGTGCACACGTGTAATGGTGTCCCCGCACTCACATAGTCTGGGGAAATGGCCCTGAACTATGTGGGGGCACCTTTGCTAGTGTAAGGGTGCCCTCACACTTAGTAACATTACACCTAACCTTCAGCAAGTGAAGGTTAGACATATAGGTGACTTATACGTTACTTAAGTGCAGTGAAAATGGCTGTGAAATAATGTGTGCGTTATTTCACTCAGGCTGCAGTGGTAGTCCTGTGTAAAGGTTTGTCTGAGCTCCCTATGGGTGGCAAAAGAATTGCTGCAGCCCATAGGGATCTCTTGGAACCCCAATACCCTGGGTACCTAGCTACCATATACCAGGGAATTATAAGGGTGTTCCAGTGTGCCAACTGAAATTGGTAAAAGTGGTCACTAGCCTATAGTGACAAATTCAAAGGCAGAGAGAGCATAAGCACTGAGGTTCTGGTTAGCAGAGCCTCAGTGACACAGTTAGTCACTACACAGGTATACACATTCATGCCACAAACTATGAACACTGGGGTCTTGGCTAGCAGGATCCCAGTGAGACAGGCAGAAACAAACTTACATGCATTTAAAAATAGGCGTAACATGCCAGACAGGCTGGTACTTTCCTAAACAACCCCCCCCCCCCAAACGAGGACCAATAAGGCTAACCTTGCCCAGATGAGTCTTCATTTTCTAAGTGGAAATATCTGGAGGGTCCATCTGCATTGGAGTGGGTACTCCCAGGTCTATGTTCCACTGTATAGTCCATTCCCTGTAGAGAGATGGACCACCTAAAAAATGTAGGGTTTTCACCTTTCATTTGTTTAAGCCATAATAGAGGTTTGTGGGCCCAGACCACAGCAAAGGCCTCCCTCTCTATGGCAGGCCAACACTTTTCTCTAGGGGTCAACCTGCTGCTGATAAAAGCAACAGGTTGATCCTGGCCCTCAATGTTAAGCTGTGATAGAACTGCCCCTACCCCTAATTCAGAAGCATCAGTTTGAACTATGAATTTCTTGGAGTAACAAGGGCTTTTTAGGACAGGTGCAGATCACATGGCCTGTTTGAGCGCATCAAAACCCTTTTGACAGCTAGCTATCCATAATACCTTTTTAGGCCTCTTTCTAGATGTGAGGTCATTAAGAGGTGCAGCTATATTGCCATAATTCACACTGAACCTCCTATAGTACCATGGGAGGCCTAGGAAGGCTCTCACTTGGGTTTGAGTTGTAGGGGGAGCCCATTCCCTAATGGTTTGGATCTTCCCCTACAGTGGTGCAATCTGTTCCCCACCTACCAGGTGGCTCAGATAAACCACTTTCCCCCACCCTATCTGGCACTTTGAAGCCTTGATAGTGAGGCCTGTGTTTTGCAGGGCCTCCAAAACTACTAGGTGATCATCCCAGGTGGAGCTAAAGACAGCTATATCATCTAGATATGCTGCACTAAAGGCTTCCAATTCTTGGAGGATGGTATTCAACAACCTCTGAAAAGTGGCAGGTGCATTTTTCAATCCAAAGGACATAACGGTGAACTGATAGTGCCCTCCAGTGGTTGAAAATGCTGTTTTAGGTTTAGCCTCTTCTGACAACGTAATCTGTCAATACCCTGCATTGAAGTCAAAAGTGGATACTTGGCAGAAGCTAGTGTATCTATCAGTTCTTCTGTTCTGGGTATAGGGTGAGCATCAGTTTTGGTTACTTGATTGAGACCCCTATAGTCCACACAAAACCTAATTTCTTTTTTAACATCTTTATTGTGAGGTTTGGGGACAAGTACCACTGGGCTAGCCCATGGGCTTTCAGAAGGTTCAATCACTCCTAGATCTAACATTTTCTGTACCTCTTGTTTAATGCAGTCTCTGACATGGTCAGGCTGCCTATAAATGTTACTTTTGACAGGTACATTGTCTTCAGTATCAATTGTGTGCCCACACCAGGTAATTGTACCTGGAATCAGTGAGAAGAGGTCAGAGAACAGATCTTGGAGATTTATGCAGTTGTCCTTTTGCTCAGCAGTTAGGCAATCTAATAACATAACTCCTTCCACTAAGCCATCAGCTTCAGTGGTGGAGAAGAGGTCAGGGAGAGGGTCACTCTCTTCCCCCTGCCCCTCATCACTGGCCCTGAGCAGGGTTAAGTCAGCCCTGTCATAATAAGGTTTCAGACGATTGACACGAAGCACCCTAAGGGAGCTTCTGGCAGTGCCCAGGTCTACCAAATAGGTGACCTCACCTTTTTTCTCTACAATGAGATGGGGTCCACTCCATTTGTCCTGGAGTGCTCTTGGGGCCGCAGGCTCAACTACCCACACCTTGTGTCCTGGGAGGTAATAAGTCAGGACAGCCTTCTGGTCATGCCATTGCTTTTGGAGCTCTTGGCTGGCCTGAAGGTTTTTACTGGCCTTTTTCATGTACTCAGCCATTCTAGATCTGAGGCCAAGTACATAATCCACAATGTCTTGCTTGGGACCTTTTAAAGGTTGTTCCCAACCCTCCTTCACAAGAGCAAGGGGACCTCTTACAGGGTGTCCAAAGAGGAGTTCAAAAGGGATGAAGCACACTCTTTTTTGGGGTACCTCCCTATAAGCAAAAAGGAGGCATGGCAACAGGACATCTCATATCCTCCTGAGTTTTTCAGGGAGTCCCATGATCATGCCTTTGAGAGTTTTAATAAACCTCACAACCAGTCCATTTGTCTGTGGATGATAAGGAGTAGCGAACTTGTAAGTTGCTATACACTCCCTGCACATAGCCTTGAGGTATGCAGACATGAAGTTACTACCTCTGTCTGATACCACTTCCTTAGGAAAACCCACTCTGGAAAATATTCCCAGGAGGGCTTTTGCCACTGCAGGAGCTGTAGTGGTCCTTAAGGGTATGGCTTCAGGATACCTAGTGGCGTGGTCCACCACCACAAGGATACATCTATTTCCTGAAACTGTTGGAGGGTCAAGGGGGCCAACAATGTCAACCCATACCCTCTCGAAGGGCACCCCAACCACTGGGAGTAGAATTAAGGGGGGCTTAGGTGTGCAACCAGTCTTGCCACTGGCTTGGCAGATCACACAGGAGCGAAAAAACTCCTTGGTGTCCTCTGACATATGAGGCCAGTGAAACAATGGAACAAGTCCGTCCCAAGTTTCACTCTGGCCCAAATGCCCAGCCAAAGGAATATCATGAGCCAAAGTCAGAAGAAACTCCCTATACTGCAAAGGGATGACCAATCTCCTGGCAGCTCCAGGCTTAGGGTGCCTTGACTCAGTATAGAGCAGGTTATCTTCCCAATAGACTTTATGGCTATCAGTGATATCCCCATTCTGCTGTTTGGCAGCTTGCTGCCTTAAACCCTCTAGTGTGGGATAGGTCTGCTGTGCCACACTCAGCTCTTCCCTAGCAGGCCCCCGCAAGCAAAAGCTAAGAAGTGTCTGCTGCCAGCTCATCTGGTGTAGGTTATGCACCGGGAGAGGATTCCTCTTCCTCAAAAGGGGAATCTTCTGGAAAGGGAGGGATAGTGGGCAAGGATTTACCCTTTCTACCCCGAGCTTTTGGGAGCACTTGGTCCATTTTTCGAGGATCCAAGTTTCCCTGTCCTCCTTGCTTCTGGGCATGAGCCCTTGTGAGAGCAAAGATATGCCCTGGAATGTTCAGCATTACTGCATGAGCCTCCAACTTCACTGTAGCCCAAGCTGATGTCTCCAAATAATTGCCTCGTAAGCAGTCTACAGGTAAATCAGTGGCTACCACAACTTTCTTTGGACCAGCAACCCCCCCCCCCCAGTAGAGAATCACAACACCCATGGGGTGGCTAAGAGTGTTGTTAGGAGCATCAGTCACTTGGTACTGCTGACCAAGTAGGTGTTGTTCAGGGGCAACCAGCTTCTCAATCACCATAGTGATACTGGCCCCGGTATCCCTGTAGGCCTCAACCTCAATACCATTTATTAGGGGCAGTTGCTTGTACTTACCCATATTAAGGGGACAAGCAACCAAGGTGGCAAAATCAATACCACCATCAGAGACTAAAACAGCCTCTGTGGTCTCCCTAACAAGACCAACTCCAACTACATTACCAATGGTGAGCCCAGCTACACCCTTTGATTGGCTATTTGTAGTGTTCTTCCCATCACCACTGCTTTACTAGGGGCAGTAGAGGACACAATTGGGGTTGTGGTAGTGGGAGCCTTGGTGTTTTTCTTTGGACAGTTGGAATCACTTGCCCAATGGTCTTTACATTTATAAAAATAACACCATGGCTTCTTTTGATTGAAGAGGATTTGGACCCATCTCCCCCAGAGGATTTTTGAGGGCCTGATGAAGACTCAGAATTATTTTTATCTTTGTCCCCACCCTTGTCAGAAGACGTACCATCGTTCTTCTTGCCACCCTTGTCACCAGGTGTATGAACTTTTCTGCTCACTCTTGTTCTTACCCATTTGTCTGCCTTCTTTCCCAATTTTTGGGGAGAGGTCAGATCTGAGTCTACCAAGTACTGATGTAACAAGTCAGACACACAATTATTCAAAATATGCTCTCTCAAAATAAGATTATACAGGCTTTTATAGTCAGTCACCTTACTGCTATGTAACCTTCCCTCCAAGGCCTTCACTGAACAGTCTACAACGTCTGTCCAATCTTGTGATGACTCTTTTCTGGTATCTCTAAACTTTATCTTGTATTTGTTCAGTGGTTAAGCCAAATCCATCTAAGAGTGAATCTTTCAAAACTTTGTAGTTGTTGGCATCACTCTCCCTGACAGTAAGGAGTCTGCCCCTACCTTTGCCAGTGAAAAATAGCCACAAGATAGCAGCCCACTGCCTTTGAGGGACCAACTGTACTATACAGGCCCTCGCAAGTGCAGAACACCACTTGTTTATGTCACCATGGGGAACTAACCCCAACTTCTGTCTTTCCCTCTTTATTTCTAGAGACTCCCTGCCTAAGGCCAACTGCTGCTGTCTCAGCTTCAGTCTGGCCTCTTCTAACCTCAGCTTTCTGAGTTCCCTGTCTAGGGTGTTATCCTCAGGGTGGGAGGTTTGGGAATTCTCTGACACAGAGGTAATGTGGAAATGGGCAGAAGAAGACCTTTCTCTAACTACCTGAACTCTAGTTACCTGACCTTTTGGAGTGAAAGGTACCCTACTAGTGTGTGACCCCCTTCCACTACCAGCTTCACTAGATGGCCTGTTAACTGAAAAGTCTTCGGAGGTACCCTCCCCAGAGTACTCAGGGACCTCCACTGGAACTATCTGGGTACCTCCCTCCTTTACCTCCGGATCCTGGATTTGACCAGTCTGGTTCTGGTCACTTTCAAGGAGAAGGCAAAGAAGGAAATCTTTGGTAGGGTTCTTACCAATCCCTAACCTCCTTTCTATGCAGAGACCCCTCAAACTTTTAAAGTTTAAATTGTCATAAGTTGTCTGCACGACTTTGGGAATGGCCTCTACTACGGATATAGTTGTAGAAAGAGTTTAGGGAAGAGGGAAAAAGTTTTGAAAACTTTTAAAGAAAAGAGAAAACCTTTTTCAAACTTTTCTGAAACTTTTTAGAAAGTTTTTAGAAAGAAAGTAAGACTGTTAAGGATAACTGTGTATATTTCTAATTAATTAGAATATGGTTTTCTTATGAAAAGCACCAATGACAAAGTGGTAAAGCAGTTACAAGTACAAATCCCATCGCTGCTGCCAATGTAGGAGGCTGGCCTGGCTTATAGTGGGTATCAATGGTACTTACACCTTGTGCCAGGTCCAGTTACCCCTTATTAGTATATAAGTAGTGTTCTAGCAGCTTAGGCTGACAGAGGTGGCTATAGCAGAACAGCTTAGGCTGAACTAGGAGACATGCAAAGCTCCTACTATACCACTTATATCATATAGGTACTATATCATAAGAAAGACAATACTCAGAGTTAGTAAAAATAAAGGTACTTTATTTTAGCGACAATATGCCAAAAATATCTCAGAGGATATACTCCCTTAGGAAGTAAGTAAAATACACAAAATATACACACAAACCAAAAATCAGGTAAGTAGAACAGTCAGTAAGTAGTGCAAACACTGTAGAACACAATAGGGTGCAATAGGCCTAGGGGCAATGCAAACCATATACTAAGAAAGTGGAATGCGAACCACGAATGGACCCCTAGGCTAGTGTAGTGTGTAGAGGGTCGCTGGGAGTGTAAAAAAACACTAGGAGGCATATTCATACTCTGTTTGCGCCGAAAGTGCGTGAAAACCTTTGACGCACATTTGGCGCAAACCTTGCACCATACTTATATTATGATGCCCGACCCCACGAACGTCAAAATTCCTTAGTGTGTGTCATTTTCTACATGCAGGAAACTGCCTTGCATTAACGACATGCAGGAAGGGCGCTCCCGTCCAAAAAATGACTTAAACACCCGTGCGCCATATTTATCCTTCCGTGCAAAAATCCTGCATGGCCGGGAGGCGGAGGCGGGAAATGACGCACAGCCCGATTTGCATCACAAAATTACACCTGGGTCAGGGTAGAGGTTAAAATGGGGCAAACACACCAGTACTTAAGGAAAACACACAGAAACAACAGCAGAGCTCCAAAAGGAAGACATGGAGGTACTATTCATCCAGCATGCATGAAGACGCAGAGCACAGGACCAACACCAGCAGCTTCCACCACACCAGCAGAGACCCCAAAGACAACGCAGAAGGCAGGAGAGGATATTCTGGACCAGGACAACCCTTCAGGGACTCAGGCATGAAGACATCATCCAGAGGTACAGCAGACACCCCACATCATTCCACCAGAGACCAAGCTGCTATCTGTCCTCCACATGTTGGCAAGTGGCTCCTACAAACCACTGGTGCCCTGGTTGCCGGGATCTCACAGCCCTCATTCTCTGCCTACCTACCCAAGGTGTTGGATGCCATCATCTCCCTCACCCCCGCCACATCAGCTTCCCCAACACACAGAAGAAGCAGCGGGAGACCAAACTGGGCTTCTACCAAATCAACGGCTTCTCACACGTGCTTGGTGCCATTGACTGCACACATGTACGCATTGTGCCATCTGCTGCAACCGAACATCTATACCGCAACAGGAAGCACAGACACTCCATTAATGTGCAGGCCATTTTCGATCACCGGGGATTGATCACCAACATTGTGGCAAAGTATCCTGGGAGTGTACATGATTCATTCATCTTCCGCCACTGCACCATCAATCAGCACTTCCAGGACGGACGATATGGAAATGGCCTACTTGTTGGTAAGTACAGAAACCTACTTATATACACACAGCACAGCAACCCTGTAGGACACACAACACATACACCACTACATTGAGACTTGGCCAGGAAGACAATGAGGTTGTGACACAGCTATACATGTTTGATATCCTCACCCAATTAGATACACACCTATGGACAAATGACAGGTGGCACTCCAGAGACACCAGGGACCAATTTAAAATCACACAGTGACAATGAAATGGCCTTAACTGCCAGTACAACTTGTAAGATTAATCTTACAATATCACATCAATAACAGTCAATCACACACCCTTCCAAACAATATGTACAGTGTAAGGGGTATGCAATGTGTTTTGCTGCAGGCATAAGACCATGACACACTATGCATGATGATGATGACTCTAATGAATGGGACATGGAATCATTGAGGCTGTACCAATATCTCACATCACTCCTGCTCTGACATTGCCCACTACCAATAAGCAAGTGGACTGTGCTAAGAACACATATCGATGTGACAATATTGAAAGTGCACATTCCTACACATACGGTTTGACACAATTACACATATACACAACAGATGTACAGGCATATGGGCCTTCTGACACTCAAACCGTCAACCTCATAACCAAGTTAGCCAGCTGAACTGGACCAGGTTCAGTAGTGTAGGTACACGTTTGAACATGAGTCAACTCGCTAAGGGAAGATAAATAGGTCTGCAGAGAACTTGTCACACATGGGATATTTGTGCATTGTCAATTGTCAACATGTCAGTGCTGCAAACCTATGGAGATGTGTTGTACAATGTCACCTAGCCAAAACAAAGGGCCTCACTGATGTTTAACAAATTCTGTGGCATATGTTAAATTGGATGGGATGTCCAGGCCATATAGATGCAACCGTGTTACCACCACTGTGGAATTGATTTTGTGTATGGAAGTATCATGTCACCCCCAGTTAAGGCACATGGACACCTCTTTCACATGACATAATGCATGGGAGTGCACAATGTACTGCAAGTCTACAAAAATACCATCAATCAGCCAAACACCAGTTCAGATAATGAAACAACCCAATGCCGATGGTACATCCTAGAAGCCTAGGATTCCACACAATAACACAAACACAGATGAGTCACAGACAACACAAGAGAAAGGCTGCCATGCAAAGTGATAATCATGGTGCAAACAACATCAACATTTTCTCACTCATTTTCTCTTTCAGCTGATCAGGGGTATGGGATCCAGCCATGGATCATGACCCCATTTCCAAACCCAAGCACAACATCAGAGTGTGCCTATAATGATGCACATCAGAGGACAAGCACCATAGTAGAGATGACCTTTGGCATCCTGAAGTCAAGATTCAGGTGTCTCAACATCACCAGAGGCAGCCTCCTATACTCACCTGAAATGGTCTGCAAGATCATTTGACCTGTGCCATCCTGCATAACATTTGTGTAAGGAGGAACATTCCCCTCTATGAACCAGACCCACAAATGCCTGAAGAGGAAGAAGAGGAGGATGTTGTCCATTAACATGAGGGGGACCACCCAAACACTGCAGCAGGATCGCATCAGAGACAACACATTGTGCAAAACTTCTTTTAACTCTAGTTACCACCTCCACTGTCTTACCATATATCATTAAACACCTAATCTAATCACTAATCACTAATCATGTATGCCTCAAATTATCCCTAAGATTCATAATCAGAGTGTAGCCTCATGGAGCGTTGCAGATATACAGATTAGGATACTGAAAACCCCACATCACATTTGATGGGTATGAATTTACACCCAACTTCAAACACACTGTAAATGACATATATCCTGTCCATTTCACATTGGAAGGGCAATATCGGAGGACCACAGCTATGACACACATACATGTTGGCATCATGGTTCATTGCAGCATATGGCACACAACTAAGACACCATCATTCATATGGTAAAAAAATGTCTCATGCATGAGGCAATGGATGTGCTATTGCATTGGTAACAGGAATGTATGACTAGACCCTTGGCAGCAGTAAGTGTGACATCAGCTATCTCTGCAAGGAGTATGTGTGACAAGAAGTCCATGTAAGCTGCAAATGGATAGCACTAGTGCCCCATGTATAACTAGCATTGCTCACAAGACATGCCCTGCACATGCCATCCCAGGTCATAAGCCCTGCCACTGCCATGTTTTCAGTCTCTCCCCACCCTTCTCTAGGGGACCCTCGAAATGGACTATTTGTACCCAGATAATCCTTTATCTACACACACCCAGACTCACATTCTGACTCCAGTGTGCTTCCATCTTTAGTATGGCATGCCATAGTCATAGTTCACGTGTCTGCATTGGACTTCTGGTCAGATAATGCACTGCCTGTTAGTCTGTAGGACCTATAATCACCTGTCCATTGCTTCCTATGTGAAAGGCACTGTTGGCCATTTGAACTTGATTCTCACTTACAGGACTTGTGAGAGACTGAAGCTGAACACACCTGTGAGCACTTCCATGCAGACCAGCCATTTGAACCTGCACTGCCAATGCTGCTGCCTGGCATGGCATAGAAGCTGCCAATATATGTATATCCCTGTTATGCATTGCCGTATAAATCACTTGTGTAACACAGGCCTTGATTTATTGTGTAATGTTGCAGTACACAGGACAAATACAATTTTCATTTTTCACAAGGTTGTTCCAGCTTTGACCAGTCTCAGTCTGCTCACTGTGTATTTGCCTTGTTCCTGACAGAGACTCCAACCTGTTAGCCTGATTGGTCCTTGTCTTTCTGTTACCATAAAGGTTACATGTGGATACTTTTGTCTCATAGTTGCTTTCCATGCCCTCACTTTCCTCCTGGGGTATTGTGTCAGGTAGGTCTACAATGAATACTCAAATACATTGTATAGCATAATCAGTTTACTTATCGTATCATGGAGTGGGACATGTCTTCAAATAGCCTAATCATGGCCCATCCCTTGTCTGGGTTTTATGTATTCATGAGTGACAAACAGTGACAGTGTACCATGGCTGTATGCATGGATTGGGTATGGTGCCTCCAGAACAACAAACAACGTTTGTTAATGTGCATGAAATGTCAAAACATGTTTGTACCCTGACGGTCCACACACTGATTCACATAAGCCCCAACCTATTGATGGGGCTTGCATGGTGAATAGCTGTGAGATTAATCAGCACAGAGGCACTGATGTTCCAGGCTGCAGTGGGAATTTTAGAGGCCACCCTGTGTACAAATGTTGTGAGTAAACCTGCCGGTTTTAAATTACTGATCCTTTAACTTTGTGAGCACACCAAGGTTGCTCTTATGTCAGTCTCATAAAACTTCTGCAGAGACATAGCTGGACTATCCCCATGTGTGTTCTCAATTCCTCTTTGGCTTTCAATTCAGCTGTGAAGGATAGTTTGTTAATGCAGGGAATGGCTCCACAGACTCCTGACTACACCTGCACGTAATTGTTACAACATGGACCCCAAAAATGACACAGGGTACACATGGCCCCGGACTTGAACTGGACACCTTTGTGCAATTAACCACTGGAAATATGTGAAAACATGCTGCTTGGTCTGCTGGTCCTCCACTGCCACAAGAGAAACATAGGTAATTTATATGACTCAAACTGTGGAGTGACATTACATTTGTGGATTGGTTTTGGGACTCTGTGTCACAAAAACTGTACAGACATAGCATTTTCAAATGACTGACTCACAGGTAGTCTATAAACAAATGACTAGGAAGTGATATCCAACATTCCAGTACATGTGATGACTTAGGCCCTCATTACAACATTGGCGGCAAAAGGCGTTTACCGCTGTGCAGAAGACCGCCAATACACCACTGTGGCAGCGGAATTCCGCCACAGTCATTATGACCCACTGCTCGGAATCCGCCAAAATTCAGACACCCACACAAGTCCGCCACACCAAAGGTCAGTGATAAACTGGCGAAAACAAAACCTCCACCGTCACGCCAACAGAAATACGCCCACACTATCACGACAGACGAATCCACACGGTGGTCTTTCAACCACGGTATTCCATGGGCGGTACACACCGCCGCGCTCAGAATACACAGACACCTACAAAACACAGCCACATTGGACACTTCCAAATACACACACCTGACACACATACACACACCACTCCCACACATCCAATCCAATATAAAACACCCACATCACCCACAAACCCCTATGAACAAATTACAGAGAGAAGGCCAGAGAGAGACACTACAAACAACTACCAAGCATCCACAGGCACACAATACCATCACCCACATAACTTCCACGCACCTCACACAACACACCACTAAATATCAGTCAACACAACACAACACACACCACCCCACACATCACCCACACCACCCCATGGCATGGCAAAGACACCCCAGGTTCTCTGAGGAGGAGCTCAGGGTCATGGTGGAGGAAATCGTCCAGGTAGAGCCACAGCTATTCAGATCACAGGTGCAGAACACCTCCATAGCAAGGAAGATGGAGCTATGGTGCAGAATAGTGGACAGGGTCAACGCAGTGGGACAGCACCCAAGAAATAGGGATGACATCAGGAAGAGGTGAAACGACCTACGGGGGAAGGTGCGTTCCGTGGTCTCCAGACACCACCTTGCGGTACAGAGGACTGGCGGCGGACCCCCACCTCCTCCCCCACAACTAACAACATGGGAGGAGCAAGTCTTGCCGATTCTGCATCCTGAGGGCCTCGCAGGAGTAGATGGAGGAATGGACTCTGGTAAGTCAAATCTTAACTATTACATCTCCCACCCTACTTGCATGCTATCACATACCCCAACCCTCACCCCATCACTCCAACTCCTCACAAATTTCCCAACATCACAAACCACACATCCTAACACCAAGCCCTGCATGCAACAACAAATCATGGACACTCATCACCAAAACATGTCCTCTGCACATACCCATACACCCCCCTAAACCACCATCACACAAGGACCCACACAGGAATGCAGGCACTGGGGTACACGGTCACCCACACATTGCACACCATGGCACACACAGATGTAATAAACATCCTTTTGTAACCCTGCAGGACCCCTACCCAACGTCACCGGACAGGAGGGTCCACACATGTCCACACCACCAACAGAAGAGGCCCACAGTGATGACAGCAGCTCTGTCCAACTGGATCTAGATGACCAGCCCGGCCCATCTGGGACCTCGGGACAGTCGGTTCCCCTGACACAGTCACAGGCCACAGGCCACCAGAGAGCTTGTCCCCTCTGGAAACACCAGCACAGCACCCACCCAGGGGCCCATTCCTCTGTCTCCAGGACACGTCAATCAGCAGTGTGTCCACCACTACAGGGAACCCAGGCTAACCCACCACCCCAAAAACAACAAGGAACTGGGGGCAGTGGTAGTGGGCACACGATCCAGGGGACGGACCCCCAGGAACACAGGGGAACTGGAAGGGCTGCTGTGCGACAGGGGGAGGACAGGCCAAGGGAACCCACTCTCCACGAGACCCTCTCCAACATCATGGGAGCCTACCACCATTCCCAGGAGATGATGGCAACGGTACTGGCCAACTTTCAGGAGACCCAGCGCCTGCAGGAGGAACAGTATTTGGGCTTCAGGGAGGAAATCAGATCCATCAATTCCACCCTGGGCACCATCGTAGGGGTGCTGAAGGAAGTCCTCAACACCAGGAGGGACACTGTGGCACAACAAGGGGCCCCTGACACTAGCCTGGATGATGAACTGCCCACCACCTCCGCCGGCGCTAGTGGACAGGAGGCACCGCCACAGGACCACCACACCAGCACCCCACCCCCTGCAGGGGGAGAACCACCCCGCAAACGGTCCCTGAGATCCAGGACAAAGACAGAGAACAATGCAAAGACCCCCCGCCAAGAAATTAGACCACCCTGAATGTCATCCTTCTGTCCCACCTTGTCACCCTGTCCATCCTCAAACTGCCCCAGCTCCAATTCCTATGCCCATTTGGGCAATGCACCTCTGAGACTGACAAATTGGACTCTGCCATGGACATTCCTCCACCATCACCCCTCACCATTTTACAACCCCCTCCAATATTGAGCACTGAAACAAACACCCTTAAAGCACAAAACAATCTGGAGTCTGTCTGTGATTTCAAAATACTGTATTAGCAATTACAGTGACAAAATGCTCTTTTAATTGTAATGTCAACATACCTATGTCACACAGCTCTAGTCCACAAGGAAACAAAGCAGATGTCACACAGTGGGACCCACATCTAGAAATCGTAAGGGAAAGTGACAACTCAATGACCATACACTGGGTGAAAACGACAGGTAGTAGTGTTAAAGTACATGTAGCAGGCAGGTTTGTATTCTTACCTGTGTCTCACTGGAAGTATTGCAGGATCACAGAGTTCCCGTTGTCGATGTCCTCTTCTTCTGCTTCCTCGTCTTCACTGTCCACAGGCTCTACAGCTGCCACAACACCTCCATCTGGACCATCCTCCTACAGAAAAGGCACCTGTCATCGCAAAGCTAAGTTGTGAAGCATACAGCAGGCCACGATGATCTGGCACACCTTCTTTGGTGAGTAGAATAGGGATCCACCTGTCATATGGAGGCACCTGAACCTGGCCTTCAGGAGACCGAAGGTCCACTCTATAATCCTCCGAGTCCGCCCATGGGCCTCATTGTAGCGTTCCTTTGCCCTTGTCCTAGGATTCCTCACTGGGGTCAGTAGCCATGACAGGTTGGGGTAACCAGAGTCACCTGCAAATGGCGAGGGCAACTGTTAGACACACACTAACCTGTAGGGATATCCCCAGACCCAGACAACCATTCCCACTGACTTGCTTCCAGGTGCTCACCTAATAGCCACACACGGTGCCTCTGGAGTTGACCCATCACATAAGGGATGCTGCTATTCCGCAGGATGTAAGCGTCATGCACTGAGCCAGGGAATTTGGCATTCACATGGGAGATGTACTGGTCTGCCAAACACACCATCTGCACATTCATGGAATGATAACTCTTCCGGTTTCTGTACACCTGTTCACTCCCGCGGGGGGTACCAAAGCCACATGTGTTCCATCAATGGCACCTATGATGTTGGGGATATGTCACAGGGTATAGAAGTCACCTTTCATTGAACGCAAATCCTCCACCTGAGGGAAAACGATGTAGCTCTGCATGTGTTTTAGCAGGGCAGACAACACTCTGGACAACACGTTGGAAAACATAGGCTGGGACATCCCTGATGCTATGGCCACTGTTGTTTGAAAAGACCCACTTGCAAGGAAATGGAGTACTGACAGAACCTGCACTAGAGGGGGGATTCCTGTGGGATGGCGGATAGCTGACATCAGGTCTGGCTTCAGCTGGGCACACAGTTCCAGGATTGTGGCACGATTAAGCCTGTAGGTGATGATCACATGTCTTTTCTCCATTGTCGACAGGTCCACCAGCGGTCTGTACACCGGAGGATGCCGCCATCTCCTCACATGTCCCAGCGGACGGTGCCTATGAAGGACAACAGCGAGCACAGAGTCAACCAACTCAGAGGTACGTACCCACAGCTTACACAGAACACGAATCATAATCTGAAATTTGGCCTGTATGAGTGTTGAGGCAAGGCCTAGGTATGTGTGACGCAGTTAAAAATTAAGCCATTTGGGCCCCTGAAATGGCGGCTGCCTGACCTGTAAAGTGGGACAATGGGATGTGAGGTAACTGCGCTGGCGTTGTACACCGTTGCGGTAGGCGGTCAAAGACCACGGCGCAATTCAGCATTGGTTAACATTGGACCCTATGGGTCCCAGGAGCCAATGACGATGTACACTGGCGGTGACGGTATGCACCGCCGTAGACGTGACCGCCATTTTCTATCTGTTCAATCACTCGATACGTGATCTTCGACAGGAGAGGACCTTCACTACAAGTGCTGCGTGACTTCAGTCTGGAAGAGACAATGGCTCGTGCGTCTGGGGAAAAGGCCCCTGCCTTCACATCGGAGGAGTTGGAGAAACTTGTGGATGGGGTCCTCCCCCAGTACATGCTACTCTACGGTCCTCCAGACAAACAGGTAAGTACACTGGGAGCATGCTGTATGGGCTATGCCTATGTGGAGTGGGGTGGATGAGAGATGTGGGGAGATTGAGGCGTGCATGAAACGACAGTGAGTGATTGTGCCACATGGCAAGGGTAGGGATGGGGGCCAATGACTGTGACGGTGCAGTTGGTAATAACTTTCCTTTTTCCCCTGTACAATTCATGTAGGTCAGCGCCCACCAGAAGAAGGAAATTTAGCGTGCCTTCGCCAAGGACGTCCGGACCCTGGGGGGTCTATCACATACGGAGCACCCACTGCTGTAAGAGATGGGAGGACATTCGCCGCTAGAGCAAGAAGACGGCGGAGGCCCAGCTGAGGATGGCCTCCCAACGTGGGAGGGGTGCCCGTCGCACCATGACCCCCCTGATGTTCTGGATCCTGGCGGTGGCGTACCTGGAGTTGGATGGGTGATTGAGGGCATCACAGCAGCCACAAGGGGGTGAGTACACTCTCATTCTGCTGATTTTGCGCGCAGTGGAGTTGTCTGGGTGGGGGAGGTGGGCTGTGAGTTTCCCTAGGCCAGGGCGAGTGTGCTAGTTAGGTCCCCTTGTTCAGGCAGACCCTGTGGCACCCCACCCCACGTGTGTACCGTGCCAAGTACACCTAGTCAGGCTCCTGTGACATCCATGTGTGCAGACGTCGGCCATAGCCGCCTTGTAGGCCATGTCCCAGGGATTGAACAGTGGACCCCAAGTGCACGGCATAGTGCAGGGGATTTCTGTGTATGTCGTGTCCGTCAATCGTAGCGGTAATGCATGCACTCAACATGTCTTTTTTCTGTCATTTTCCCCCTTTTTGTGGTCTCCCTGTTCTTGTGTGCATTAGCATCATCAGGCGGAGGAGCAGTGGCACCAGAGCAGGAGGGAGCTGCATCCCACATGGCCCTGCGGGGCGAGACTACGGACTCAGAATTCACCAGTGGGACGGAGGGCGAGGGGAGCTCCACGGCGGGGACAGGAGCTGACACCAGTGATACGGACTCGTCCTCTGATGGGAGCTCCCTTGTTGTGGCGGCCACATCTGTGCCCCCGCATCTACAGGTACAGCCGCCACCCCACCTACCAGCACCACCCTCCCAGCAGCCCCTCAGCCTTTGCCCCATGCCCGCTCACCCAGAAGGGTGGGCATCACCTTCGCCCCAGGCACCTCAGGCCCTGCCCCAGTCACCCCTGCTGCCCTCAGTGAGGAGGCCATTGACCTCCTCAGGTCCCTCACTGGTGGGCAGTCTACCATTTTGAATGCCATCCAGGGTGTATAGAGGCAGTTGCAACAAACAAATGCATTCCTGGAGGGCATTCATTCTGACCAGGCAGCCCTTCAGCGAGCTTTTCAGACTCTCACCTCAGCACTGATGGCAGCTATTGTCCCTGTCTCTAAGCCTCCCCCCCTCCAACTTCCTCCACAAAACCCACACCCCTGTACCTCAGCCTGTCCCAAGCACACCTTCAGACCAGCATGCACACACGTCAACACACAAGGGAAGCTCAGGCAAACATAAGCACCACACATCCCACAGGCACTCACGCAAGCATCACACACATGAGGACTCACCAACATCCACTGTCTCCACTGTGTCCCCCTCCTCCTCGTCTCCCTTCTCACTCCCTGTCTCGTCTACACTCACACCTGCATGCATTACATCTACAGCTCCTACTTCCATCACCAGCACACACACCACCACACCCCGCTCACTTGCACTCACCACCCCCACTACCATTCACACGTCCCCTGGGTCCTCTCCCAGTGTGTCTGTGACACCACCTCCCAAGATATACAAACGCAGCCACACACCCACCCAACAGCCATCCACCTCACGACAGCCTACAGCACATGCATCTTCACCCAAAGTCACCAAACGAACACCTCCTACAACCACAACCTCTTCCTCCACTCCCAAACCCCCTCCAGCTACCCGTCCCAGTGTTCCCAAGAAACTTTTCCTGTCCACCCTTGACCTCTTTCCCTCACCTCCCCCACACCATCAGTCTCCTAGGGCCCGACTCTCCAGGTCCCAACCTAGCACCTCAGCAACATCTCCGGGACCAGTGGTGCCTGTAGTCACTTGAATCTGGAGTGCACTGGGCAGCAGGGCAGCCAGTGTGGCACGGAGCCACAGCACGGACAGTCCCCCACCTGTCAAACATCAAAAGTTGGCCAGTGCCCGGCGGGAGAGGGGGAAGACTCCAGCCACCAAAGCCGCTCCCAGGGGTACAGGTGGGAGTGTGGAGTCAGCTGCGACACCTTCCAAGGTGGGGAAGGGGCACAAGAAACTCAGCAAGTCTGGGAACAGCAGCACAGCGGAGAAGACCGCCATCATCCCTGCTGCCCAGGAGGCCACCGCCATCATCCACGCTGCCCATGGAGGCCACCGCCATCATCCCCGCTGCCCAGGAGGCCACCGCCAGCACCAGCCCTGCTGCCCAGGAGGCCACCGCCATCATCCCCGCTGCCCAGGAGGCCAGCACCAGCCCAGCTTCCCAGGACAGGACCACCAGCACCAGCCCCGCTGGGCCATAAAGGACCGACAGCACCAGCCCCACTGGGACATAAAGGACCACCAGCACCAGCCCCGCTGGGCCAGACAGGACAGCCAGCAGCTGAGCCACTGCCAAGGACCCCGCCACCACAAGCACCGCTGAACAGGACACTGCCGCCCCAAGCACCGCTGAACAGGACACTGCCGCCACAAGCACCGATGAACAGGACACCGCAGCCACAAGCACCGCTGAACAGGACACTGCCGCCACAAGCACCGCTGAACAGGACACTGCCGCCACAAGCACCGCTGCCAAGGACACCACCACACCAAGCACCGCTGGCCCATGAGCGCCAAGGGCACTGACGCTACTGAGTCCGTCACGAGCAGCATGAAGTACTGTGGGCACAAGGCCCCCTCCAGAACCAGTGGAGAGATACATCCACTACCTCAGTCCTTGGCAGGATGAAGCACTCTGGGCACAAGGCCCCCTCCAGAACCAGTGGAGAGATACACCCACTACCTCAGTCCTTGGCAGGATGAAGCACTCTGGGCACAAGGCCCCCTCCAGAACCAGTGGAGACTTGCATCCACTTGAGAGACTGTGGCTTTACACTCCCCAGGATTGAACAGTGGGCAACCCACCCACTGTAGAGACTTGAGAGACTGTGGCTTTGCACTCCCCAGGATGGAACAGTGACCAACCCACCCACTGTAGAGACTTGAGAGACTGTGGCTTTGCACTCCCCATAATGGAACAGTGGGCAACCCACCCACTGTAGAGATTTGAGAGACTGTGGCTTTGCACTCCCGAGGATGGAACAGTGGGCAACCCACCCACTTTAGAGACTTGATAGACTGTGGCTGTGCACTCCCCAGGATTGAACAGTGGGCATGTGGCCCCCTCGTGGATTTGGCGTCGTGCACTCAACCGGCTGAGGTGCACCCCCTTTCCCTTCCCCCTGAGGTGCCTGTTTTATTGATATCTGATACCCCTGCAGTGTTCTCTCTGTCATGTTCGGGGATTGAGTGTGGGCCTCGCCCATGCCGTTTGGGCCCAGTGTTCCACGGACTTCAATGGAGCACTACCTGGACTACTATTCTTTGTGTATATATTTATTAATAGTGTATATATATATATATATATTTGCGTACTGGATTTTAATATATTACAATGGCTACACTCATTTCCTTTTGTCTTTGCATTCTTCCGGGGGGTTTTGGGGGATGTAACTGTAATGTATCATGCTGTATTAGTGTGTGTGTTGTAGTGGGTGAGGGTGGGTGTGTGTGTGTGTCCCTGTTTTTTCCCTCCCCCCTCCCCGGTGTTGTAGGTGCAGTACTCACCGTGGTCTTCGCCGCCGGCGTTCGTGCTCCTGGTAGAGGAGCAAGAAGATAAGGGCTGGCAGGATCTGGAGCTCAGGTTCCATGGCGTCCGGATTTCTTGTGGGGTGTGTACAGGTGAGCATTTTCCCTTCGAAGTCCTGTTTCCGCCATGTTTTTGTTTGCGGTAAATCCGCCCCATAAAAGGTGGCAGATTGGTAGGTTGTGATACTGTGGGCGGTACATTGTCCTCCGCCTGTCTGTTGGCGGTGACCGCCATGCTGTTTGTTTGTACCACCATTTTCTTTTTCCACCGGCCTGTTGGTGGTCTTGCCGCCGCTTTAACACCGACCGCCATGGTTGTAATGAGGGCCTTAGTCTTGTAACAGTGCCATGATCAACCATCCTCTATCTATCATGCACAGATTTGTCACGCGAGATGCTTTTCTCCCAAAATTCAGTGAAGTTCACATAGCATTTGTTGCTACGTGTATGACAAACACATTTCCTTACTTATTTCCACACTGAATAGCATCTGATGGTTATCCACATTGACAACAAAGCACATTTCACATTTATGAAAACATGTCTTGTGATGTTCACACAGTGGGACAACTAAAATTGAAATAGCCAATTCACAGACATTGACACACAGGCAAAGAGTTACTGTATTAAGTTGCGTAGCCTTGCTATCCTCTATTGATGCACAATCTGCTCAAACTGGGTAGTACCAATTTGTATTCCAAAAGTTTGGGTACCTATTGCGTCAGTGAAGAGTGCGAATGCAGTACAACAACTAGAGGATCATGGTCCGCAGTAGTGTGATCTGACACATGTGTCCAAAAACTGAAATGCACAATGGAGGTGCAAACAGCATATCTCCTTATAGTTACAGCTGTCATGTACCATAAAAATTTGAGAAATTATCCAAACCCAGTAAAAGACATACATTTTGACACATATGCGTAAAAAAATGCTGCATATGCGTAGAAAAATGACGCTCAAAGCCATGATACATCCATTGGCCCCGAGCGGTAATTTCCACACTGTACCTCATGAAATTGGTTACCAATGAAAAATATTTGGACATGTGGATGCGGGGTAATTTCAAAGTATGTGCGTAAAAAAAAAAACTTATGCACAGACTGTAAGCGTTATAATATTTTTGCGTATCATAATAAAAACGCCCCACATTTGAGGCAGGAAGTGATGTAATAGGAGATCCTGTTTACAGAATTGGTACTGTGGGTGTACTTTCACTTTCACTTTGCAGTCTGTGATTTTTCTTGACTGTGTGGCTGTGTTTGGACTTGTCTCTCTGTGAATGTTGTGAATTTGTCTCCTGTGTGTTCTTTATATTGTCTTTTGGTGTTTTCTAAGTGTCTGTGGTATCCTGTGTAAGTGTATTTTTGTCATTTCTGGTGTCTAATTTTGTCTTTATTCTGTGTGGAGTCTGTTGTGGGTATTGGTAGTTTGGGGATAGTTGGGCTGCTTTAGGGTTATTTACATTTCATTTCCCTATCCTCCTTTCCCTTCATTATCCTCTGTACCCCTTAATTCCCTTATTAGTTCAGTCATGTTGGGTAGGCCACGTCTGGGTAGAATGGGTGAGGAGGAGCTGGGGGGATTCATTTGGCTGGTGTGTCATTTCCTCCCATTGATGATCGAAGCAGGTGGCAGGGTGATACAGGGGTATCACACAGAGGCGAGGAGGCTCCGTTGGTCAAAGGTCCTGTACCATCTGCGACATGACTACAACACACCGCGCAATGACCACCAACTAAAGCACCACTGGGCTGACCTTGTTGCCAGGGAGCAGGACCTGCTGGACCACCTGGGTATTGTGATTGGTGGCCCTGTTGGTGAGTACAATTCAGAGTAATGTGCACATTTAAATGCACTGCAGTGACAGTAGCAGATTTGTTGATATGCTGCAGGCAATGTATTTGGACATGTGGAATGCAAGTTAAAGATACAGTGGCCCTGAGTTATACAATAATTGCTACACATTACCATCATTTGTTGATGCAACAGCTGCACTAAGTTACAAAACACAACTGGAGCCTGTAAATTAGTGCTGCCTTCACGTCAATAGATGATGCACATGTGGCTCTAACATATGTTTTAGCTATGGTCTGTGAGTGTACCAGGAAAGACATGTTTTTCACTAGTTAATTTCA
Organism: Pleurodeles waltl; assembly: GCF_031143425.1. Classification (NCBI taxonomy): domain Eukaryota; kingdom Metazoa; phylum Chordata; class Amphibia; order Caudata; family Salamandridae; genus Pleurodeles; species Pleurodeles waltl. The sequence goes on along the minus strand of NC_090443.1, from coordinate 253,903,356 downwards.
AGATTAATGCGTTCCCCAATTATTTCTAATACATGTCTGAGCTGTATTCTGGCCCATACGTACCATGTTCTTTCTAACCTCAGGTAATATCTTAAGCTGATAGTTTGACTTGGTTGTGCCGCAATTAAATTAGGAATGGATGCCAAAGTAGTGCACACAGGTTCATATCTAAATGTTTGGTGCTACTTTCCATAGCTGTAGCATATAAAATGAAGCAAATGATACAAATTGAGGGATAACAACTATCCATGGCCCTCTTTTCATTGTACCTGTGTGTTTTACATTGGTCTTGGACACAATAGCTGGAACAGAGCTAATACATTTGCCATCTGTGTTACTCTATAACCATGCACTTCTCATAAGTTATGGGCTAATCATGGGAAACCTGACGCTGGGGAATGCATGGTCACAATGTATTAGGTGCATGATGTCGTGCAAGGGACCCCTGACCAATTCCATCATGCATATAAAGTTCCCTAATACTTTGCTAGTTTTGTTTGGTACACCCCTGCTGATCTAGTGCAGCATATGTTCAATAACTAACCTCCCAGTATGGAGGCTATCACAGACATGGGTGTATGCTAATATCAGAAGACTAGCATTCCTGTGACTGCTGCCATTCCGAAGATACATACAAATTGAAACCTACATCATCATGATTGACACAGCGGTACATTTGCTAAACCATGTGTAAATAATATGACAGTGTCACTTTACTGTATACCCGCTGATCTACCAACTTGGCAAATGTAAGATGATGAATGTGGCTCACGGTGATTTCCAAAACCCATAATGGGTACACAGGGCAATGAGTGACACATTTCAGTTGCAATGACTATACCTGTGCCCATGCAGTCTGTCATGGGTGACTACAATATACACTGCCAGCATATATCTCCTTGTTGTATCAAAATATTAAAACTGGTCAATACATGGTTTGCCTCAAATTGTCACCCATTAATGCACAGGATCCCTGCCATTATGGTGTCATGAGGGGCATATGTGGCTCAGGGTACACTGTTAATGTAGCATATGTAACCTACACACAACACAGGCCCTACATGTAAAGGGACCATAGAAAGTATGATAAAACATTACCTTAAATCAACCCACAGGTGTGTCACACAGTAAATGATTGTCCCTTGATGCACAAGCCTCAATTCCTGAGTGACTGGTATTGCAGTGCTATAGGAAAGTGGCTTTGCATGTCTCTCATTACTACAAATGATGAGAGGAGTACACTCCATAAATGAGTCTGCAACCAATTGATGGAGCATGGTTGTCACCACATTATAGGTAGGGCCACTGCATGTGTGCAGATATGTGTGTATCACTCACTGGAGTGAATGGGTCTGTACATGTTTGCAGTGGTATGTCTGTTGGAGTATCATCATGCCTGAGAGGCTGGACTTTCAGATTTAATGTTACACACATTAATTTTATTTGAAAGGGTTGTACAGTGCACAGACATTGAGCACATTTCTCTCTTCCATGCTTTACAGGTGGACCTGCCCCCTACACAATCAGAGAAGTGGCTCAATTTGAGGACCCAGACATATCCAGTAAGTGTTGATATTTCAGTTCTGTGCTGTGTTTGCAGCTGTTGCGTGATTGACTCCTGTGTGTTGGACACATAGCAAGCTATGATGTGCTGGCAAATGATCTGATATGTTACTTGACTGGAGTTTCACTTTTTTTCCATCTTTGAGTTGGACAATCAGTAGCGTATAGTAATATTTTGGGATTGCAGTGCTGCCCTTTCGGTATGGCCATGTGAAGAGGGTGACATTTGTTTTTGACATTTATATAAAGAAAAATTGGCAGAGGCCCATATTCATGATTTAGTCAGCAAGTCAGACCCTGAATCTCACAGAATAGGGATGCCAAAGTCTTACCCACAGACTTCAGCCTCCCTGTTCACTAATGAACATGTTTGACTGTATGTTTGACTTCCTAGCAGCATCTAGCTCCACATGTTGTGCTACATGTATGTGGCACTTGAGTACAATGTCATAGGTGTGCATGCAGCTCATGGCCAGATGTGTGCTTGCATCTATCTGCTTGTTGTAAGACTGGTATTAGTGGTAATAAATGATGTTGACAATTGTCTGCATTTACAAACGTAAATGTGGATGGGATTGTCCAAGGTTTCGGTCTATTCTAGTTGGACATCCTTCTTACCTGTGGTGGACTGCCCAAACCCATGTACAGCTGTCCAAAGCTTCCTGGGTGTCCTTGATGTTTGAAAGTATGTGTTGCTTGTCCATCCCCACCGAGGCACAGGCTTAGGGCTATGAAATGTGTACCTAGGTGTGATGATCCAAGTTTAGTACAGATATTTAAATCTGTAAATGACTTGTCCAAACCTAGGATACCCACTCATTATTAGCAACTACATTCCATCCTGGCAATTCCATTTACAAATCACAGATCTTGTGGCCATTGATTGTCATCCAGAAGATAGTCATTAGTTGGCCTGTCACATGTGGAGGACTTGCAGCATTTTTTACGTGACTAATGGCTGAACAATGATCCATAGGTCAGTTAAGTTGGTACATATCTTTTACAGCATTGCTGTGCTGTTAGATAGGACATGTGTAGGCTGCGTTGGCATGTACTTCCTCAGGGAGAATCTGTGATCTGCATGGTGATCTGGCCTGTTTCAGCTACATTAGATGTATTGTCTGATTCTCATCAGTAGCTATATCACACAATGAAGTACCTAATGTTTGGCTTTATCTTTTTTAACAGCAGCCAATAAGGATGCCAGACAGATTCGTGAGTTTCAGCGCCGGGCGATGCGTTACCGCCACATTCTGGATGTGGAGTCTGGGTTCGGCCACATGGCACGGCGTTATCCCCATGAAAGAGCCTCAGGAGTGTTGGGGGCATTTGCCCAAGGGGGCACTTCGGTGTCCACAACAGCCGCCCCCACCAGCACCACCACTACCACCGAGGTGGCACCAAGGATATCAGCCACCACTGCAGGACCATCGACTTCCACTGCTCCAGGACCATTGACAGCAGCACCTGCACCTCCCCCTACAAGCATGGCACCACCAACCGGACACACATCAACAACTGGCACTCAAACCACCCCTGCTGCAGTCATTGACCCTGCAGATTTCAGAGTGATGCAACGTGACATGCAACGTATGTTGCGGAGACTGGACAGGCTGCAGCAGGAGGTGTCACAAATTAATAGAAGGGTGCGTGCCATAAAGAAGACCCCGTAGCGACCGAACTTGTGACAATTATAGCCTGTGCCATGATTCCCTCCCCTCCCTCCTCTTTCCTGGTTCTTTTTTAATTAGTGCGTTTAAGGGGCTTAGCGTAAGGTTAGAATAGGCTGTTAGTTTAGTTAGTAGTAGTGGGTTAGGGGATGGGGGTATCAAATCTTGAAATGTTATTTTATCATGTGTGTGGGTGGGTGGTAGATGATGTTGGGTTTTGGTGTTTTGAAAAAATAAATAAATAAAATAAAAAATGAAAAATAAAAATATAAAAATATAAAAATATAAAAATATAAAAATACTAATAAATATATATTTGTTTAGTATAAGATAGTTTGGGGGTGATTCTGACCCCGGCGGTCCTTGACCGCCGGGGCCAGGGTCGGCGGGAGCACCGCCAACAGGCTGGCGGTGCCCCGCAGGGCATTCTGACCGCGGCGGTTTGGCTGCGGTCAGATGCGGAAAACCGGCGGTCTCCTGACGGTTTTCCGCTGCCCTGGGAATCCCCCATGGCGGCGCAGCTTGCTGCGCCGCCATGGGGGATTCTGACAGCCCATCCCGCCATCCTGTTCTGGCGGTTCTCCCGCCAGGAACAGGATGGCGGTATGGGTTGTCGTGGGGCCCCTGGGGGCCCCTGCAGTGCCCATGCCAATGGCATGGGCACTGCAGGGGCCCCCGTAAGAGGGCCCCACTTTGTATTTCAGTGTATGCATTGCAGACACTGAAATACGCGACGGGTGCCACTGCACCCGTCGCACCTTCCCACTCCGCCGGCTCAATTCTGAGCCGGCGTCCTCGTGGGAAGGGTCTTTTGCACTGGGCTGGCGGGCTGCCTTTTGGCGGTCGCCCGCCAGCCCTGTGCAAAAGCCAAGATACCCTCAGCGGTCTTTCGACCGCGGAGCGGTATTTTGGAGGGGGAAAGTCTGGCGGGCGGCCTCCGCCGCCCGCCAGACTCAGAATGACCCCCTATGTGTTTAGGTTAGTATATGTTGTCCTCCATGTGTCCCGTCTGATAAGGGGGGTAGGGGGTTGATGTTTAGAGTGTTTAGTTAAATGTGATAAGTAAGTTTAGCTTAGGTTAGTTAGGGCCAGTTGTGGGTAATGTGTAGTTAGGATAGGTTAAGTTAGTTAAGGTGTTTCCCCTGGTTTTATTGTCCTTTTTTACTGTTAAATAAATATTTAGATACTCCTTTACAGTAGATGTCATATGCTTGGGGATCAGGGCCTTGGCATGGGTGAACAGTGTCTCTTAGGTATTTGCACTTGTGTCCCATCCTGCACCAAATCCCAATTGAGCTGTCACATTGGCAGCTACACCAGAGCTCCTTTGCTAAGAATCTGCCATCCATTGCACCACCACTCAAGGTTACTATGGGTCCCAATGTGTTGTTAATTTTTGAGGTATGTTTTCAATCTTACATACTTTGGGACCAGATTTGGTATTGATGACACTGTGTTATGTCTGCCTGCAGCCTGATGTTCAAGTGAAGCCTTATAAGGTGAGTGATGGTATAATCTCAAGTAGCATAGTATGCATGACTCACAACTATCATGTTTTACATTGTACAGCCAGGTTACATATTTGTACACACACTCATACACATCCATTCCTGCTGTATGGTTTGTGTGGAAAAAATTGTGACAAATGTCACATACGTAAAGATTGTTTAGTACAATGATTTGAAGGCAATAATTGTTGGCTTAGACATCCCTTGAAGAAGACTTATTCTGTCCAACACTGCATTTTACTGTATAGTATTGAGTTACCTCAGAATTGACCATCATGAAGGGTAGATGATGGTACAATCCAGACCACAGTGCATAGTTATCAACCCACATTCTTTCAGGGCAGTTGTATTGACATTCTATGGGCATTGACATGAGGCAAACATCACTAATCTCCCTCACGGTTGATGTGTCAAATTACACAGAGACAAAGTGGTTGTTGAAGTGCTATTTATTTAAAAGTGCTGATGTGCTATATTTACATTGTCCATGATTGTGAGTTCATTAGTGTGACACCTTCCATTGTGATCCTACACAAGTGCAAAAGGACATGTCATTGGATATGCTGGGGTGAAGTGTCATACAGTGCAGAGGGACATGATTTGCCAATGAGTTAGTGAGAAACAATCACAGGGCATTGTGACAAGGTAACCAGTGGGCTGGAGAACAGTGCTTGAGAGCAGCTGTTGTGAGACTGGCATGTTACAAAGCATAGGACCTTGGTTATAAGTGGCCAGGTGGCAGGGACTAGTGCTACCGGGTACTCTTACGGGTGAAGGTGATCTGTTCCACGTCTTCATCTTCTGATGTGTGTGTTGTCTCCTCTGCCCATGGTAGTAGTGGGTGTCAAGGGGCAACGCACACCTCAGTGTCTGAAGACGTGGAGTCAGAAATCCCGGTAACTGCCAACTGTGGGACTATTAAGGGCAGTACTGCAGCAAGGAAGAGCTGCTGGTTCTTAAGAATAGCAGCCACATCACTGTGGTAGGCAGCCAGGTCGGCCCTGAGGGGAGTCAATATTGCATTTGTGCACACGTTGAAAGGTTTATTGTTGGAGGTGTTGTGTCAACTCTCTTACAGCTGTGCTGATTTTCTTCACACTTTTTTCAAGTTCTTGCAAGATTGATGTTCGCCCTTGCAAGGCTGCTGCCTGTTCTGCAGTTGACATCATGCAAGAACGCACTCCCTCTAGGCTGGCTGCCATATTTTCCATCCCCACCCACACCTCTTGGACAGTCCTTTCAAAGCTGATGCCAGTGTCGTCAGAGTCCTCAGCTGGGTTGGAGCTGGCAGGTTGTACAATTGGGGTGGTGGGTGGGTCCTCTCTGATGGCTGCTGTATCTGTGCTCCTCCTTGCGACTGAAGGTGGGGTCTGGAGGGTTCCAAGGACATCTTGGAGGGTCTGCTGGCTGATGTTTGTCAGGTTGTCATCCATGTCATCAGGGAAGTCTAGGACAGGCATATCCCCAGGAGAGCCATCGTCCTCTACAATGAGAAATTGTACAATTAGTGTGTCTGTGTCGTGGCATTTGTAATGTGACGTGCCTGCCTTCCTATTAGTTGCACATTGTGATATAGGTTCCTGTTCATTGTTCCTGTCTATAATATTAGCATTCTCCCAGGCCTATGCCCCACCTGCATGTCACATGTAGTGTGGTCAGTTTGGGGACTTGTCAGCATCACATCCTCTAGGTGTTGGTTCTGGCCAAATTGTATATTGCCACCTTCTTTTCCTACTCAACCCTCCGTCTATTTCCATTCTCATGGTGAGGCCTTGCATTGGCTGTGGGTGTCCTGATGGCACTTGCACCACACTTAAGAATCTGGAACTGAGCCAGTCTCTGATATTTCACATCCAGCTATATGTTTCTGAGACCTAGTATAACTATGTATAGCATTGGCATGGCACACTACATATGTCAGCATTGGTAGTGTGTAATGTTAATGTTGGGGAATGTGTGCTACATTGGAATGCACTGATGGTCCTAGCAGTGTTCCGTTTCCTCTTCTGACTGTGCGGGTGTATTTCACTAGCTGGTGACATATGTCCTCCCCTCAATGCTGTTGTCTGAGCAGTATGACATTTGGGATGTTGCATGGTGTCATTGGAGCTATTGTGACCCAGGTACAGGGTGAACCCTGACATATGCAGCATGGGTATGACATTAGCACTGTGTACTTCACAATGTTTATGACAATGGCTGATGTTTGTAGCAACTATGGACATTCACATTTAACAGGATTAGCACATTTGTATTCATTTCAGCGGATTGATAACATTGTCATCCTGAACCCTCTAATTTGTGTGTGTTTAATCCATGGGCACGTAACTGCCATTAGCTACTTGACATGCACACACAGCAGAGGTGGTAGTGGCAACTGTTGTCAATATTACATTCCACTTGCGGATATGGCCTGAGACTTTTAATTGAGCCCTAGATCATGTAGGGAGAATACCAGCTTTCGTGTGACAGCAGGCCAGTTTTACATTGTACCCTACCCTCCTGGACTGGCTTTACCTTCCCAACATCCTTGGCATGGCAGCATACCCCAATGCAAAGGTTGTTGGTGTGGTGTAGTACTGTGCCCCAGGTTTCCTCTGAACAGCCCATGACCCCGTGCCATGCCCCTTTACCCACGCCACTCCCTGTATATCATGACTTACATTCAACCCCCGCTTACAGTTAAGATTTGTGCATTTTAATTCCCCATGCGACTAACCCTGCATCTGTGTTGTATCCTGGTAGTCTGCGCTGTCCTGTCCTTGAATCCCTGTGACGATCTCCTATGGGATGATGGCTGCCACCATCTCCTCCATGTGTTCCATAGCCTCCTGTGGTGCTGGACTCCCACCTCCAGTCTGCAGTGCTGCCTTCCTGATCCTGGCCATCTTTTCCATTGTCCTGTGCTTGCAGTCATGCCAGAGTTTCTTGCACTCAATGACTGTTCTCCGTACTTCTGCCACACTGTTTATCTTGTCAACAATTTGTTGCCTTATTGCCTCTCTCCTACTAATTGGCAATTTAGAGGTGACAAAAAGTTGGTGCTGGTGTTACGTCAACTCTTTCACCAGAATTTCCTGCTCCTCTGCACTGAACTGACACTTTCTTTTATTCTTCTCCCTTTCCTGAGTCTTGTGTGAGTCCTCCTGGCTGGTTCCTGGTCTGTTTTCATCTTCCTGGGGTCTGTCCAAGCATCTAGGATCCATTTTGGCTCTGCTTAGCACATTTTGCATTGTTTGCACCGCTTTTTGAAGCTATTGTGTAAAAAAAAGGTGCACATCCGGTTTGCGACGTCGTAAACCGGCTCACAGTAATTTTCGCCACGTTAACGTAATCCCGTGGGCATGTTTCGAGCACACGTTTAGCAAAACACATTAATACATTTTCTATGCGACATTATTATTCATTAGTTCATAAAAATCTCATGTTAATTTTCATTATAAGAGCTACGCTCTCACACTTGTGAGACTGAATGTGTTTCCCGGGGTTCAGTTTTGGCTGTTTTAACATCCCAGGTTATAGTCAGGCTTACTCTATTGCTTTAAGCATAACGCAAACACAAGTATAGTGTTTGTTTTGCACAACATCACAAATTGTATTGCTTGAAAGTCGACAGTGATGTGGGAAATGCACGAGCACAGGTTGGAGCACATCCTTCAATGGCTCATGTTCTGCTTGAGGTGATCAGCGGGGCTCGCGCTTCACAGACGCTGCGCTCAGCTCTCATAATTTCAGCCTCTGAAACCTTTAGCTTTTAACATAACAAAAAACACGTGAAACCCCTTTTTCCACTATGTTTCAATTCTAACGGACTGCAGGATTGAAATGCACCTACTAGAAACCTTTCTCTTTTTCTCTTCAAAGCAGCATGTTTAACATTTCTATTTTGTTAAAGGAAATTTGTCCAAATAAACTGCAAAAAACGACTACCTTTAAATATACATACACTAACTATATAATGTTAATGAAAAAAAACAAATTACATGACAGTGCTTTTTACCCACATGAGTACATTTGGGGTAAAAGCAGACGACTGCTATCTTTCACCTACAAACAAAACACAGTCACTGCAAACACAGTCCCATAAAAACAAATGATTGATGTGCCTTGTACGGCACTTTAATTTTAAAATACCACAATAGTTTTAAAAACAAGATTAGTCATCATGCGCTTTTCCATTTCACATAACAATGAAGGTATGGCTGCATACATTACATCTGGTGACACAGGTTCCTGTCCTCACATCCATTAACAAATGTGAACATTTACAAGAAAACAGTACTAAAAACAATCTAAGAAATGTTCAAAGGTCATCAGGGTAAGACCCTCCGCAGTGGTCACCAGGGCAAGACTCTCAGCAGTAAGTGGAAGCTCTTTAGTTCTATGGAGGGCCACTGGAATTATGTGACAGATAGTACCAAATTATGTGGCAGGGTTGACCAATCTATGTGGCAAGAAAAGTCCAATTATACATTCACAACGCCAATAGCTATAACTCAAGCAAATGCGAGACCTATTGCATCGCAAATGCTTGTTTTCTTATGGCATTGTGTAGCGGTTAGCACCTTTTTTACGCTATCCATTACTTAATGCCATCCTATGTAATTTCATAAATATGGTGCAAGGATGGCGGTAAGGAATGGTGCTAGCTAGCGTTAATAAGAATGACACATGTAACACCTGGCATCCTTGGCATGGTCTCCCCTGTCTTTTTTGCCTCTGCTTCCCCTGTTTTGACTGTGTGCTGATCTCTGTTTTTGCTGTTTTTGGTACTCTGGCCATTTTACCACTGCTGACCAGTGCTAAACTGCAAGTGCTCCTGAGTAAAAGATATGTGTAATTGGCTCTTCCATGATTGGCATATTTGATTTACTAGTAAGTCCCTAGTAAAGTGCACTGGTTGTGCCACCCTCATTAGTAGCCCTGTAAACATTGCTCAGACCTCCTTCTGCAGTGTTTGTGTGTGCAGTTCTAATCTGCCAATTTGACCTGGCAAGTGTTACCACTTGCCACCCCCAACCCTTACCTTTTTATATCTATAAGGCACCCCTCAGGTAGGTCCTAGGTAGCCTCATGGGCAGGGTGCAGTGTATGTTAAAGAAGGGACACGTACTGATGTGTTTTACATGTTCTAACAGTGAAATACTGCCAAATTTGTTTTTCAATGTTGTAAGGCCTATCTCTCTCATAGGTTAACATGGGGGCTGCCTTTAAACATTTCTAAAGTGCAGATTCCCCTTGAGAGCAGAAATAAATTTGGGGTTTGGTGTCTCTGAACTCACAATTTAAAAATACATCTTTTGCTAAAGTTGTTTTTTAAATTGTTAGTTTGAAAATGCCACTTTTAGAAATTAAGCATTTTCTTGCTTTAACCATTCTGTGACTCTGCCTGTTTGTGGATTACCTGTCTGGGTCAGGCTGACAGTTGGGCTGTTTATAAATCTCTTCCAGACGCTGACACAAAGGGAGCTGGGGTGTAGCCTGCATATCCGAATGAGCCATCTGAGCTGGAGTGGAGGGAGGAGTGGTCACTTACACCTAAAGGGGCTGTGCCTGTCCTCACACACTGAAGTCTTAAGCCCCTGGTGTGTGTCTGGGGCCTGGCCTGGGCAAGGCAGGAGTTTGTGAACAACAGAGACTTTCCTTTAAGGTTTGCCTACTTCAAAGGCAGAAAAGGGTATAAGTAGTTGACCCAAAACCCGAGACTTTAGATCACTTCTGGAGCCAAGAGGAACCTCTGCCAAGGAGAAGAGTTGAAGAGCTGAGGAGAAGTGCTGCCCCTGCCTGTGTCTGTGCTTGTTGGGCTATCCTCAGTTCCTGCTTCTGCCTGTGAAAGGGGACAAGACTGGACATTGTTGTGCATTTCTGCTTGGAGAAGAATCTCCAAGGGCTTGAACTGAGCTTGCCTCCTGTTGTTGAAGTCTCAGGGCCATCAAAGACTTCCTCTAGCAGCACCTGGACTCTCTGCTGAGACTCCTGCCCTGCCAAGTGGTGCCCTATCCAGTCCCTGGGCTCTTGAAAGGTGAAGTTAGCAGAACAAGAGCCGAAATCCACGCACAGAACGCCATGTGGGGAAATGTTCAATGCACCACCTGCAATGCTGCTGATAAAGGACGCGCCACCGGCTTCGCAGCAAAAATTTATGCTTCACCTGCATCACGGCTGAGAGATCGATGCATTGTGGCTGGAAAAATGATGCAACAGCCGCTTGCAGCGGCTGATAATGATGCAAACCCCACACAGCGCAGTTTTCTAACACCGTGCAACCGGATTTCTCATGCATTGTCCCTGGGCGTCAAAGTCATTGTGAATCGGTGTGGATCCAGAGGTGCACTGTCTGGAAATCGACTCATGACTCTCTTGCGAAGGAGAAAAAAGACATATCGTTGACCTGACCGAGAAGCAATGAGTCACGACCTCACTTGAGAGTAAGGAGTCAACGCATCGCTGACTTTTCCAATACACACTCTCGCCCGTGCTGCTTTATTTTTGACGTAAACAGGTACTTTTTAGTAAAATCAGCGTTTCCATTGTTTCCTACGGAGTAAGATTTTGTTTTGAAAATTCATATTTTGACTTGTGTATGTTTGTTTTTTGTCATTTTGGTCTTTGTTTGATTTAGATAAATATTGCCTATTTTTCTATACTGGCGTTATGTCCATTTTGAAGTGTTTTCACTATATTACTGTGTGTGTTGGTACAAATACTTTACACATTGCTTCTCGGTTAAGCCTTTGTGTTCCTGCCAAGATACTAAGGGGGTGAGTGGGGGTTAACCAGATGAGTTTCTCCTTTGCTCTCATTAGAGTGAGGGTTCTTGCTTGGACAGGGGGTAACCTGACTGCCAACCAAAAACCCCATTTCTAACAACGCGCAACCGCGCTAGCGCAGGTTGTGCATAATTTTTTATAAATATGCCCAATAATGCACACTACAACTTCAAATAACACATAAAGTCCAACACACATTCCTTATCAATAACTTACTCATCATCTATCATTATTTCCTCTCAGCCATCAACAGTATCATGTACATGTCACTAGGATGATGACAATCCATTCTTAACCAAAAGGATCTAGAGCAGATTGGACAAAATTGTCCATGATCAACATTTGTGTCTTCTAACTTTTGAGGATCACGTGCTTCAACAAGTCTAGATTTCCTGTGTACCTGTGCATAAGGGGGGGTGCCTACAATCCATCACCTTGACACCACTAGTGAAACATCAAGGCTTGGCCAGTCATCATGAAGCCAAGGAGTTGGCCAGCTGTTTGGGGATCTGGTAACTTCCCACATGCTATTTTAAAGTTTGGTAAATCAACACTCATGTGTCCTGGTGTTGGACCTGGCCTGAGCATATGTTACAAGAGGGCACGCCCTTGCCCATGATGTGCCCACATGTACTATGTTCCCAGAAAGTTTGGCCTGAGTTGCATATCAAAATTGTCAACTCTCTACAGAGCTGAAGCCCCCTACCCTGTGCTATGTAGTGCTACATGTGTTAAATGGCACACACATGGTGGCTGTACGGGTCCCCTTATGCCCACAGTGAGTTTGGCACTGCACTGGGTGCTGCAACAGTATTCTGAAACATTGTACATCATTTGCACATGCATGTCAGACATCAGCAAAGTACCAGGTACGCACACAGCATTCATATCATATGCATATGTGATGTTACCTACATCACTCACGAATAACATAGTGGCAGGACCATGTTGTGAAAACTGCAGAAATCTGGTGTGGGAAGAATCATAGACTTTTCCCACAACCATCTGGAAATGAGTTGTCTACTAATTCGTACACTACTGACTGTTGTGCAGCACAATATGGCTTCTTGAAGTATTACAGACTCATCATATCTGAAGGGTACTGAAGCACATGTGGTGTATGTGTTTCCTACATAAGCCCCCTAGAGACCTACGCAGATATAACCTATATCTGTACTGTCTTGTCAGTAAGTGTAAGCTATGTGTGGCACACAGTGCTTACAATTGTGCTATAACACAGTGGTTGTCATCAGGCATGCTATATACATCAGCAGCTGCCTGAGACCTATCATGGTAGACATCAATAAATGAATGGTTAGCCATTACAATCCCTATTTCACATAATTCCATGCCAGCACATGTTGCCCCTTGAACTACAAACAAGCCACTGCCATTGCACAACATTCCAACATACATGCTGTCACCATTGATTTTCCAATGATATAATAGCATTGGTCAGGCAAAACTATCTTTCATAGCATACCACACCTCAGAATGATTCACACCAGACCCTGGATTAGCACACAGGACACACAAAATGACAGTTACTGGATGTTCGGGGGCTTCAAATTGGGCAACCTCTCCTACGGAATGGGGCGCATGTCCACCTACAAGATATGAATGGAAAACATTGCTTAGTGTAATTTGTACATATCAGTTAATGTGCGACATTGTGCAATGTACGTTTAATAGGCTGAGTGAGCAAGTAATCCTAGTGGTAGATCAGAGCAACTGACAAACCTCTATGATCATTCAATCACACATACTTTCTAATGTAGACCCACACACCTACAAACCATCACAGTCCTTGACACTCCTGTGGTGCTTCTCACTCCACCACTTATACATGGCATTGTCATGCCGGTGTCAGTTAGCACTACACCTCAATGACCATATGGGACTGCTTGACACAGTATATTGCATCTGAGGAGCATTCAATGGTTGTTGCAGTGGCTGTCCCATTGTGACACCTGTAGCATTTCAGCCTGTCTCAAATGTTGTAGACATCTTCCTCATTATCACAGGAAACTGATAAACTACTGCCTAGGGGTTGTGTGGGAATTCCAAGGTGTTGAGGAATGCCATGATACATCCTTCAGTGAAGTAAGTAATATGTGTGTGCCATCACAAGGCACACACCCAATAAAAAATACAATGGAAGTTCACTCGTGAAGATAGTTGTACCCACCTTCCTGATTAAAATCATGGAAGTATTGCCAATAATGTGTGGCCAGCCCTTGTTGCCATGGTACACCATTAAATGTCCCGGGAGGGATATGAACATGGGCATAGTGATATGCCTCAACACAGACACACTTGCTCAGTGGTCCAAGGATGCATTTGTTGGTACAGGTTACTAAGTGATGTGTCAGTGATGGAGCAGATGCAGGGCAGACCCACACTGTCATTGAGAAGTGGTAGGCCTGTGCAACTGACTCTGCACATGTGTGTGGTAATTGTTAGAAACTGTTAGAATCCTCTCTCTAGTCAAGGTAAAGGAGAATCACCCTCTTTTAATCCCTGCTCACCCCCTTGGTAGCTTGGCATGAGCAGGCAGGTTTAACTTCAGAAGCAAGGTGTAAAGTATTTGTAACAACACACACAATAACTCACTGAAAACACTACAAATTGACACAACACAGGTTTTGAAAAATAGGTAATATTCATCTAAACAAAACAAGACCAAAACAATAAAAATCCAACATACACAAGTCAAGTTATGAATTTTAAAAACAATAAGAGTCTTAGGCCCTCATTATGACCCACGTGGTCTGCGGTAATATGGTGGAAAGTACTGCCAACAGGCTGGCGGTACTTCCCACCATATTATGACACTGGCGGTTTGGCTGAAGCCAAACCGGCAATGTACCACACCGACTGCCACGGCGGTAACAGCCGCCATGCTGGCGATATCCATCTCTAGCCCTGTGACCGTCAATGTACCACCTGCGGGATAATGACTCCACCTACTGCCATGGTTTCCGTTGATTCCTTACCACCACGAAAACCATGGCGGTAGGCACTATCAGTGACAGGGAATCCCTTCCCTGTCACTGATAGAGGGCTTCCCCACCCCAGTCTCCAGATACCCCTTCACCCGTCTTCTCCAAACTCTCCTACATTCACACCCCCTTCACACATGCATACACACACCCATTACCACATTCATCCACGCATGCATTCATCCATTCAAACACACATCCGCACACACTTTCATACATACATGCATTCACAGAACACAACATGCACGCACTCACACATCCATACATGCACACACATTCAACGTGGAAGACACATCCGCATACACACATGCACAAACATTCACACATGCACCTAGACACACACACAACACCTCCCACCCCCTCCCCGTCAGAGCACCCACTTACCTGTGTTTAGGGGGTCCTCCGGCAGGAGACGGGACGGGGCGCTGCTGTGTCATGATATGGCTACCAGCGGTCTACTGGCATGGCGCTGCTGCTGGCAGCAGCGCCACCTTACTTCCTTCCGCTGACCTGGCCAAAGCTAAATTTCCACCAGTCTTCTGGCCGACATCTGGTTGTGGTCATAATATGGTGGACGGACGGTAGCCGCAGCGACGGTCTTTTGGCGGCGATCGCCGCAGCAGTAGGCAGTTTTTACTGCCAATGCATAATGAGGGCCTCCGTCTTGAGAAAACAGTGAGAACGCTGCTATTTCACAAAAGTACCTGGATAGTATTGAAATAAAGCTGCAAGGGTTTGAGTGAGCCGAAAAAGGATTTTTCACCCGCAAGCAAGAATGTGCGTTGTTCCTCCTCCGGTCTGGTCGGCGTGCGTTGTGTCTTCTCTCCCGCAAGAGAGCGATGCATCAGTCCAAATGGGCACCTCGGGTCCGGGCAGGCTTTGCGTTGATTTCTGCACCCAGCGATGTTGTGTCGAAATCCGGTCACGCGGTGTCAAGAAGCTGCGCTGCATGGTGGCTTGTGTCAGTAACAGCAGCTACTGTGGGTGTTGCGCATCGTTTCTCCAAACGCGTTTCATCGATTCCCCACCTGGGATGCAGGTGGAGCATCGATTTTAGCCACAAGGCCAGCGGCGCATCATTTATCAGCTGCGAGGCAGGCGGTGTGTCGAAAATTTCCTACATGACGTTCTTTGAGTGGATTTCTCTCCTTTTTCACCGGCTGCACCTTTCAAGGCCCAGAGACAGGTTAGGGCACCACTTGGCAGGCAGGTGTCTCAGAGGAAAGCCCATGTGCTGGCAGAGAGAAGTCTTAGTTATCCCTATGACTTCAGCAACAGGAGGCAAGCTCAGTTCAAGCCCTTGGAGATTCTTCAGCAGTGGGAAGTCACACAAAAATCAGTCTTTGCCCTCTCGCAAGTAGAAACAGCTACTTCAGGCCAACCCAGCAAAGCACAGTCACAGACAAAGCGGCAATTCTCCTCCTCCAGCTCTCCAGCTCTTCTTCTTGGCAGAGGTTCCTCTTGGTCCCAGAAGTAATATGATTTTCAGGGTTTTTGATTGCTCTTCTCATACCCTTTTCTACCTTTGAAGTAGGCCTGCTTCAAAGAGAAGTCTCTGTTGTTTCCAAGATCCTGCCTTGCCCAGGCCAGGCCCCAGACATACACCAGGGGGTTGTAGACTGAATTGTGTGAGGGCAGACACAGACCCTTTCAGGTGTGAGTGACCATTTCTCCCCTCCCTCCCAGCACAGGTGGCTCATCAGGATATGCAGGCTACACCATAGCTCCCTTTGTGTCACTGTCTAAAAAGAGGTGCAAACAGCCCAACTGTCAAACTGACCCAGACAGGGAATCCCCAAACAGGCAGAATCACAGGATGGTTTAGCAAGAAAATGCCTACTTTCTAAAAGTAGCATTTTCAAACACACAATCTAAAAACAAACTTTACTAAAAGATGTATTTTTAAGATCCTAAACTCCAAATTTCTATCTGCTCCCAAAAGGAATCTTCACTTTAATGATATTTAAAGGCAGCCCCCATGTTAA
Organism: Pleurodeles waltl; assembly: GCF_031143425.1. Classification (NCBI taxonomy): domain Eukaryota; kingdom Metazoa; phylum Chordata; class Amphibia; order Caudata; family Salamandridae; genus Pleurodeles; species Pleurodeles waltl. The sequence continues at coordinate 253,886,858 of NC_090443.1, read as the reverse complement.
CCTACGAGAGAGGTAGGCCTTGCAACAGTGAAAAACGAATTTGGCAGTATTTCACTGACAGGACGTGTAAAACACATAAGTGCATGTCCCACCTTTTACATACACTTCACCCTGCCCATGTGGCAGAATAAAGCCTACTTTAGGGGTGCCTTACATGTATAAAAAGGGAAGGTTTAGGCCTGGCAAGTGGGTACACTAGCCAAGTCGAATTGGCAGTTTAAAACTGCATACACAGACACTGTACTGGCAGGTCTGAGCCATGTTTACAGGGCTACTAATGTGGGTGGCACAACCAGTGCTGCAGGCCCACTAGTAGCATTTGATTTACAGGTCCTGGGTACCTCTAGTGCACTGTACCAGGGACTTACTAGTAAATCAAATATGCTAATAATGGAAAGTCAATTGCACATACATTTTACCACTTGCACTTTAACACTGGATAGCAGTGGTAAAGTGATCAGAGTAACAAAAACAGCAAAAACTGAGTCCAGCACACATCAACAACCTGGGAAACAGAGGCAAAAATTTAGGGGAGACCACGCCAAGGATGCCAAGTCTAACATATGGTATATGCATATGCTTAAAATTCTTTGCTGCATGATGGTCATGTATTGAAAATGTCACCATGGTGCGTTAAGAGGTGTGGAAATGTAATTGCTGCTCAGGGCCCAGGTGTCACTTTACTTACGTTGTGGTGTTGAGTTGATGAGTTAACAATATTTTTTTTTACGCATGATCGAATTGCGTTGGGTTTTTGCATTGTAGGCCTTGAGTACTCTGTGATTCACTTAACATGTCACATGGGCTGTGGTACAATTTTGTATATGTGATAAGGCTACTTGTGTGTGACTATCCAGTAATGTCATTACGCTGACATTGGTATGTTGAACTTATAGCTTTGTTTATGTCTGCTGCATCCAAATACTCATACCTTGTGCATATGTGCATGTGTAGCTACACTGTGTCCACATATGTTGGCACATGTGTGCTATGTGTGTACATATGTGTATGAATACTAATTTCTGGGTGGACTACATTGTTATGTCTGAGATACAAATGTACACATAACTACCACACAATATAGATGATGGCCTATGTCCAACACATGGTAAGGCATGTGACAACCATGACAATTTGTACTCAGAGTATTCAGTGGACTTGGGCTGCATTGATATCACATAACCCCTGGCAATTTGCCAGTGCATGTGTGTCCACTCTGTGATATGCTGTTGGATTTTACTTAATGTTGCCCTGCTACATGTGTGCCATTTGGGTACCCAGGCATCTTAGTTGCAGGAGATGTTATGTACACATGTGTTAGTGAAGATCGGTAAAGACATGTGTTGTGTAATTTCTGTAACATATGACAACAGTGGTGTATTCATGAGATGTGAAACCTCACATCACTATCTTCCTGCATCGACACAATTTGGCATCTCACAAATGCATGTGTAGTCACATCAGTGACACCTATGTTTCCATATGTTGGAACACATGTGACGGTAATTTCTAAAAGTCACTGATTTTGTGATACCTATGCCCTTATTTTTGTGCTAGGTTGCCTTTTGTTCAGAATCCATACACATTACCATGCCTGAGCCATTATAGTGAAACATGTGTGCTGAGATATGTAGCATATGTATGCATGCCTCCAACTTGGTACTCACATTTGTCAACATCATGTTTGTTATGAGTGTCACAAACAATTGAATACCACTGTGTAGAAGTGTTACAGTCTGGCATGGATGCCAGCCTACTCATCATCACCACTTTATGAGTTTGTATGGCAACCCAAACCCATGGCTGCATATGAAGGGGCAGGTTAATGGTGCTCAAGTTTACTCAGCCCCTTGTGCAGATGCAGGAGGCCCCTGACAATATCATACATTGATGTAGCCGGAGCAGTGGCATGTGGGTTTATTGAGCAGGGATCTAGACTCTTCATGATTGCTTCTCAGTAGAACTATGCACACTCCCCAGCAGATAGACACATGCACAATTGTGGTCATGCAGACCACAATATCATATTTTCCTCTGCGGTACTTGATGTCAGCCTTTCCCTCTCATGTACAGAGCTCGGGTGCTTGCACATGCAGGACGTCTCATTATTTGATGTCCTTAGTTGTTTCCATGGACAGCTTTTTTAGGGCTTGTATGTCTGTTATTACTTAAATATTGGAAATGTGGCAGGGTACAGATGGTGTTGTTTGTCACTGCCTCCTGTCATGGTGGCATGCGATAGCCTAATATTATTGTATGCTAGTGGCAAAAATCACTGGGTTATTTCCTTGCCTGGCCACCCTCTCTGTATATATGTTAAATGTTTACATGTAGACATTGTTGTGTTGTGCAGTCAGTATTGGTCTATGTATGTCCCTTATCCATGTTTTCCTGCAATATTGGTAAGGCATGTATTGTCTCCTACTTTGTGCTCATTCTTTAGGCTGTGTGCACTCTGAATACATCTTCTACATCAACATTGTCTGGTCATACATGAACATGATGCAGCATGTGATTTGTGTAATTTGTAGATGTACACATCTCCTACTACTGCCTACTTGATAGTTATGGTTCCATTGACGGTATTTGTGAAATGTAATGAGTGCCAGGCAAACATGACATTACACGTGCCACAGCACTTGTGTTGTCTCCAAGTGACATCTTGTGTTGTATTTGCTAGTATCTGTGGGTGTCTTGAAGCTGTCCATCCATATTCTCCATTGAACATAGGTATGCATTTCTTCCAGCATGACTTAATGATGTTGAGGTGTGAAATCTTCTCAGTGCTGTACTGTTCATTAGCCAAACACAACATATACAGCCAGGTCTTCTCCCACTCAGTTTGATGTTGTATCTCAGACATTATTTATCAAGGCTGGAAATAGTAGGACATCCCACACCTGACTGCGATGTTGGAGACCAAAACATGTATGGGATAAGTTGTTACTGTTGCTTCCATGCACTTGTTCTGTCATGTGAGTGACAGTGAATGGTGTGTATTGCTATGTGTTGTGTGATGTTGTTGTACAGAGCACACTAGGTTACCATGCTGACACATGTCAAGCATTGTTGATCCTGGCAGACCCGTTGCTACCTAGGACATACTCCCAATACATTAGTCTTCACATGTTTATCTGGATTTTCTCTAAGAATGTGTCAAGACAGCAGATTTGTGTGACAAGTGGGCACCTCATGTACATAGTGAGTGTAAGACACTCTGCCTACATTCGACCCAGAGAAATATTTGGTGGTGCATTGTCCCCAATAAATCCTTTGGATCCTGAAAATGGGCCATGTGTTTGGATAGTGATTCTGCACCCATAGCTGCTTATTTTGTCGGCAAACCATTGCGCACGCCAAGGCCAATGTGTGTGTGCAATACATGAGGTACCTTCCACCATGTGTCAGGGTTGTGCCAAATAGCAGTGCCAGAACATTATCCCATGGATACACTGAGTAGGCTCAGCATAGATCATTGGTTAGAATCCCTGGACAATTAATGAAGGTCCATAGTTACCAATGATGTCCCACCCTTGTCACACATGTACCGTGCAGGCAAAGCAGCAATCACCATGAGTTGTGACAGTGTTCTGTTCCTACGTTACTTTTAATATCCATTAGTTGACAGCCCCTACCTTATGTGTACCCCCCTTGCATACATCTTGTTAGGTATGGTGTTGTTATGATGAATAGGCTAGGTATTGGCACCTTGACCATTTGACCGTAAAATAAATGTAGTGGTGCATGGGTGTAGGCCTTCAGGAGTCACATGCCTGTCAACTGCGTGTCACTGATATGTGAGATGGAGGCAGTAAACGCTCTTACATCACAAAGGTTGTTGCTACCATACTTTTCACCTTTGTGTTTCTTACCTGCTCACTGAGGTTTGAGTAATATTCCAATGGTATGTGTAGTGGAGAATGAGTAGACCAAGGAGAATCAGGTGTAAAGTTTTTTTTTTTTTGTGGTATTTACAATGTGATGTATTTAGTATAGTGACTATGGGGGTGATTCTGACCCCGGCGGTCCTTGACCGCCGGGGCCAGGGTCGGCGGGAGCAACGCCAACAGGCTGGCGGTGCCCCGCAGGGCATTCTGACCGCAGCGGTTTGGCCGCGGTCAGATGCGGAAAACCGGCGGTCTCCCGCCGGTTTTCCGCTGCCATGGGGGATTCTGACAGCCCATACCGCCATCCTGTTCCTGGAGGTTCTCCCGCCAGGAACAGGATGGTGGTATGGGTTGTCGTGGGGCCCCTGGGGGCCCCTGCAGTGCCCATGCCAATGGCATGGGCACTGCAGGGGCCCCCGTAAGAGGGCCCCACTTTGTATTTCAGTGTCTGCATTGCAGACACTGAAATACGCGACGGGTGCCACTGCACCCGTCTCACCTTCCCACTCCGCCGGCTCAATTCTGAGCCGGCGTCCTCGTGGGAAGGCTCTTTTGCACTGGGCTGGTGGGCGGCCTTTTGGCGGTCGCCCGCCAGCCCAGTGCAAAAGCCAAAATACCCTCAGCGGTCTTTCGACCGCGGATCGGTATTTTGGAGGGGGGAAGTCTGGCGGGCGGCCTCCGCCGCCCGCCAGACTCAGAATGACCCCCTATGTGTAGAAGTTCTCAACAATGTGCAATCTCCTGTGAACTCCTGCAGCAGTGGTTTTTGTTCCCCCTCTAAATTATCTGCTACATCATCATCCTCCTCCTCGATGGGGAAATCAACCTGGTCATCCCAGGGGATATTTGTTCGGACACAGATGTTGAGGATTGCACACGCCAGAAGATTTTTTCAAGCAAGTGGTGGAGCATCCAACAGGCTTCCTCATGTCAGAGCCAGGCACTTGAACCTTGATTTCAGGAGCCCAAATGTCCTCTCTACCACATTGTGAGTTTTCCTGTGTCCCTCGTTGCAGGACCACTGTCGACCGTTGTGGGATTGGCAAATGGAGTCTTTACCCATGACTGTATGCCGTACCCTTGATCAGCTGCATAGGAAAGAGAGAAGATGTGTTGGTAAAGCCTGATAGTGGTTTCTAACTTTCCATGGCAGTTCTTGGAGTGGTAACACAGACTTGCTTGTGGTATAGTGTATGTTCCTGTTCTTGTGAAATGGTTTCATTGGACTCTGTTGATGGACATGACAACCTTGGGTAGCGGATCAAGGGTCTGGGAATTTTTATGTTGATCCCGAAATGATGGTTATAAATGAGGAAAATGTGTTCTGTATTCCATATTTGAAGGAGTGTTCTATTATTAGATGGAACTTACCACCTGCTTCCACCACAGTGGTGTCAGATGTTGAAACACCATAGTTGCCCTACAAAGCCAGACTTTGCCGTCCATGTTACTGTGTGGCACTATGCATGCAGTGTGACACTTTGTGACCTTTTGTGGCAGATGATGATTGTGGCAGCCATCAAGTGTATGAGGGTGGTATCACACATTAGTAGGATGATGTATTTTGATACAGTAGTATCTCCTAGCTTCCAATACATGATTTCTGACAGACGCTTTCTACACATGCACAGTGCAGGTTTTGGGGGGCGCACAGCTATTTTTCATATGGGTCCCTTAGTACGGTGCATGTAAGGTCAGGTATGTCCTCTATACTCCTACTGATTCCTACTGTGGCATCCATGATTTTTACTGTTTTTTCACAAACTGCACCATGGTGGACCATTTCTGGTATATGAAACAGACATGGTGGTGTTAGGGGCCACTAGGGCACATGTGAGGTGGCACTGGAGCAGGTGCTGTCTTCTTTCTCATGATTCTGCCCCATGGTCTTTAATGGCAGATCATTTTGTATTCTTATGTGTGCGACACAATGCAGCAGACAGGTGTGTGTGCACACTACAGGTATGTCAGGTATGTGTAGATGATATGTAGTTGGTTATGGCAACACTTGGGTGGCATTTGATTAAGGTTCCGTCAGAGGCTTGCAAACCATGATTTATGTGGGACTGTGCCTATGTTTGACTTTCCCAAAATGACCATGGCCTATGCCATTGACATGCCTGGGTGCTTCTTTGTTTGGAGTAATGTGTGTGTGTGTGATCTTTATTTAGTTGTCAACCTGTGGACACTTGTAGTGGTTTGTGAGCAGCTTCTGTATGCAAAGGGGACTTGGCTCAACCTGTCCACACTTGGTGTGCAAGTCAGGGTGTGGCAGTGTTATGTACATGTGGCTATATGTGTTTGTGAAGTACAATGTATGCAGATAGTGTGGCATCTTGCATATGTGTTGTTTCCTGTACATCGATGTAGACCTGCCCATGTGTATTTAGTATGGTGTTTGTCTTCTTTGTCCTAGATGGTTAGTGTGTTGTGTGTGTTATGATTGATATGGTGGCTTACCTATGAGTAGACCATTGCTATATTGGCCAGCCTGGAACCGCTCAGTGATGGTGCAATGGTGAGAGATGTATTCATCATTGATGCTACCAGGATATTTAGCAAGGACATTGGTGAAGAGCCTACTGTGGTCCACGATGGCCTGCACATTGACTGAATATGTGTGCTTGTGGTTCCTATATAGGTGTTCCATTGCTGCAGGTGACACCATTTGCACATGGGTGCAGCCCATTGCACCCAGCACATGCTGAAACCCAGCAATTTGATAGAAACCTTGCTTGGTCTCCTGCTGTAGATGTTGGGTGTTTGGGAAACAGATGTGGTGGGGTGTGAGGCCTATCACAGTGTCCAGGTCCTTAGGTGGAAGGACCTAGAAGGATGGCTGGAAGATACCAGCCTCTTGCGCACCCATTTTCTGAAAAGTTCCAGACGGCAGCTTGTGGAAGCCACTGAGAACTATGGTCATGGGTGGTAAGTTATTTTGAGTTTGCACGCTTGCTCTGATGTGTGGCGCAATATGGTGCAGCAGGTGTGCAATGTACTCCCGGTTCAGTCTGTAGATCCTGATTATATCATGTTCCCTCAGTCCAAGTATGGTTGTCCGCCATCTGAAGATCCTCTCCTGCCTTCTGCGCTACCTTTGTGGCTTCTGTGGTAGTGTTTGGAGTTGCTTCAGTGGGGGTGGAGGGACTTGCTGTCTTCGCTGACGTCTGCGGCATGTGCCAAGCTGGAGAGGTACTGCATCCATGTTGTCCTGGTGGTTTCCAGAGTTCCTTCTGTGTGTTTCCCTTGAGTGGTGGTGTGTGGGTCTCTTTTTAATGCTGGGTCTAACCAGGTGTTAAAATTTGACACTAATGGGACTTAGCGCTATTTTTTGCATCAGTAGGTAAATATGACGCCAGAGGGCTAGCACCATTTTTTGGAAGGGAACGCCTATCTTAAAACTCATTGTCTCAAAGAGACGCAAGGTGGTTTGGCGCTGCCTTGAAATGGCGCTTACTCCTAAATTTTTAAGCTAGACAGGTCTAGCATCAAAATATAAATATAGGGGGTCATTCCGACCCTGGTGGTAAATACCGCCAGGGCCGGGGTCCGCGGGAGCACCGCCAACAGGCTGGCGGTGCTCCTTTGGGCATTCTGACCGTGGCGGTACAGCCACAGCCAGAAACGGAAAGTCGGCGGTGTACCGCCGACTTTCCGCTGCCCAGGGGAATCCTCCATGGCGGCGCAGCTTGCTGCGCCGCCATGGGGGATTCCGACCCCCTCACCGCCATCCTGTTCCTGCCGGTTTCGACCGCCAGGAACAGGATGGCGGTGAGGGGTGTCGTGGGGCCCCTGGGGGCCCCTGCAGTGCCCATGCCAATGGCATGGGCACTGCAGGGTCCCCCGTAAGAGGGCCCCACTTTGAATTTCAGTGTCTGCTTAGCAGACACTGAAATTCGCGACGGGTGCTACTGCACCCGTCGCACACCTTCCACTCCGCCGGCTCCATTCGGAGCCGGCTTCATCGTAGAAGGGTGTTTCCCACTGGGCTGGCGGGCGGCCTTTTGGCGGTCACCCGCCAGCCCAGTGGGAAACACCCTTCTACGATGAAGCCGGCTCCGAATGGAGCCGGCGGAGTGGAAGGTGTGCGACGGGTGCTACTGCACCCGTCGCACACCTTCCACTCCGCCGGCTCCATTCGGAGCCGGCTTCATCGTAGAAGGGTGTTTCCCACTGGGCTGGCGGGCGGCCTTTTGGCGGTCACCCGCCAGCCCAGTGGGAAACCCAGAATGACTGCTGCGGTCTTTTGACCGCGGTACGGTCTTCTGGCGGTTCCCGCTTGGCGGGCGGCTTCCGCCGCCCCCCAAGCTTGAAATGACCCCCATAGTGTTATGTGTGCGCCGCTTTATTGTAAAAAAGAAAAAATGATGCTAAGGCGGAGCAAACATTTCATAAATATGGGCCTGTGTGTTCTACAAACTAAAACAAAGGTGGAAATGTGTATTTTAATGCAGGCATATTTTCAGTGAACAGTTTAGGAGAAAAGCAGCCCCTGTTGTTCATTGGAAAATAAACATCGAGGGGGAGGCAGTGATAAGTGACATGCCATCCAGTGGGATTTCAGAAAAAAGAACAGAAAACCCCTGCATCTGCAGCGAGATGTTCGAACTGCGTGGGGAAAGTGTGGACATTATCTGAACAACGCTAATGTCAGAACTGTCTTTAGGTGAATTTTGAGGTATGAAGTCAAGAGTGCATCTTGTATGAAATGCACGGAACAGTTTGACATTATACTACCGCCCACTATACTCGCCTTTCATGACCCCTCTTATATTTATGCTGTCAGTTCGTGTTGACCTGTGCACAAAGATGGATGAGTGCTGCAGGGCAGTCGGAGTCAATCCCTGTGGGGATATGTACATGATGCACATTTATTGTTAGTGCTAACTTTCAGCTGTAAATTCCTGGTTAAAATGTGTCATAGAGCTATATTGGGAGTGTGTGTGTGTGTTTGTAAATTATACAATCCACATTTACTGCTGAATCAATTTTGGTAGATTAGGGGTGCACATGCTCCACCCAAATCATGATTATGAGCCAGGCAACATTACTGCGAGTGATTACATCGGGTGTGATATGGTGGACAAATCCATGTTGATAAAGACATTCCATCAATACGTGATGTGGATATTCTGGCCCGGATTTCTTGCAACCCCCCACCGCCACCTAACGACACCATGGGTGCACCCTATTTACAATAGGGTGCACCATGACGCACATTAGGCCAATAGCTGCAACATTTTTTACGCTGTTATGGCCGTTTGCTCTACCAGCGTTAAGCATTTTGACGCTAGTAGAGCAAAGTGCAAGGAGGCCCATTGATTTCAATGGGTGCGTCCTTTTAACGCCTGCTTTGAGCAGGCATTAAAAATGACGCCAAAAAATGGCACACTGAAATCTTGCAGATTTCAGTGTGCCATTTTTTGCGCCTCCTAATAGGAGAACACCCTTCTTGCATACATTATGCCTGGCGCAGGCATAATGTGGTGCAAGGGGTTGCAAAATGGTGCAATGCATGCATGTGGCACTTTGTAATATATGCCCTGCGATTTTTGCCTTATTGAGCTACATTGGTGTAAAAAAAATGACGCTAGTGTGGTGTAAGGAGGCGCTAGGGCTTTGTAAATCTGGCCCTCTGTCTACTGCAGGAAAAAGGGCCATAGGATATAATGCACTAATACTACGGAATACAGGACATCCACCAAATTCTAAATAAGGCCCAAAGGGGCATATTTGCAATCCCCTAGCGCCTTGGTGTGTCGCCCAAGCATCATTTTTTTTTTTACAATAAGGCAGCGTCAAGGAGGCCTTTTCCCCACACCAGATTTACAAAGTGGTGCAATGCAAGTATTGTGCCACTTTGTAACCCCTTGCGCCACATTTTGCCAGCGCCAGGCATAATGTGTGCAAGCAGAGCATTCCCCCGTTAGGAGGCCCAGAATAATGGGGCAGTGAAATTTACCAGATATCACTGCACCATTTTTCCTGTCATTTTCAACTCCTGCCCAAGGCAGACATTAAAGTGACATTCCCATTGTTTCCAATGGGTTCCCCGTATTGCTGGACTAGGGCCATATTTGTTGGCGCTAGTCGACAAATGAGCCACAATAGTGTCAAAAAAAGTTTGCCACTATTTTGCTAACATGAGCAATGGTGTGCCATATTGTTAACACAGCGCTACCCTGGTGACAATAGGGGGCGTAGGGGGCTCAAGAAAAGTGGAGCATCATAGCTTATGGGCCACTTTCTTGTAAATATGCCCCTTAGTTTTAGGGAGACACTCAATAGTATAATTAAGTCATTTCCTCAAATGGATCTTGGGCTTCACCTGTAAGGGTCTTATTCTAAGTTCCCCGGTACTTTCTATCACTACCAGCTACTAGCAATTTCGTGGGCACGGTGGACATTTAGGGCTTGAAACCTGGGGTTCCAAAGATAAAATAGAAATTATTTGTCACACCTAATTTTGCTGGTAATTTAACCTTTTTACCCAGAGTTTCCCCTTGTGACTTTTGGCTCCCTTCAGCCGACAGAGTCCTCAAGTGGAGCCTGAAAAATTCAGATGGAGGCCCAATGAAATGTCAGTTGATACGTGCATAGAAAAAAATGATTTCAGACAATATTTTTTTTTAAAAAGAAGCAAAGCTTCTCACCCATGGCATTTTGAAATCAGTGCTTCAAACCATATTCCAGCAAATATATATTGTTTATTTTTTTTCTAGTAGTTTTTTTGTAAGGCTCTGATTGAAGCCTTGGCCTGGGGGCCTCACAGCAGTCAGGGAGGCAGTACAAGGAGGAAGAAGAAAACTGAACTTAATTTGGACACGTCACTAAATAGATGAAAAGAGAGCGATTTCTTTCTCTTTGTAGGTGGATAAACGATGTCAAAGCCTTTTATGTAGGCCTGGGAAAAATTGAATTTACTCCAGCATAATTAATTCACATCATTTCTGTAATGTTGCATTATGTTAGTTATGGGAAACCCTCGAAATTCCACCACTATGCCACATATTTATGCAAATGTTCGCAAAATTATCGTGCTAGAGAACTCGAACAAACTGAGCAAGAGCAGGAGTTGTTCACAAAGGCTTGTGTTTTTCACACTACTTATTTAGCGTAAAATGCACTCCCATGGCAAAAATGGACACAAGGATGCATTTCATGCTAAAACGTAGCACTAAACACTGGTAACAATTTTCCCAAAATTTCACTTAAATATACGAAAGAAAATTATGCAAATTTCACACACTCTTACTCGAGTAAAAAGCAGGTTTATATACTTTCTCTCAGGTGGGGCATCTAGTTTTATGTGCTTGGCCATCTGAGAGCAAGACGTTAGTATTAAGGGTAAAGCAAAAAGTAGTTATAGAATATTCAACAGCCTGGATGAAAAAAATAATTTTCGTGTAATTCCTGAATTTTTCAAAAATCATAATTGAATTTTAATAAGGGAAAACAAACGTGAAATTGCTGTTTCTTCTCGTTAATGTATAGCATTTAACAAAGATGTAAAGTTTAGTATAAGTCTTCAGATGCTGAATCCCTTATGTTGTAGTACTGGATTGTGTAATAGCAAATGCAGTGATTTATTTGCAAAATAATAAGTGCCAGTGCCCAAAAAGCTGCTCAGACACTGTAGCGTTCTATTGTTTTCACCAGGCACACTGCTGAGGGCTGGCTTCTACCGCACTCACCCCACACTCATCCATCAGAGGAGTCACTTGACTGGTGACCCTGCTAGTAAAAAGCATGCCTGCTAATAAATTCGGCCTGCCGCACATGCACTGGTTATGTTATGTGCACCCAACCACTGTGTCCATGTCACCTCATTATTAGCATTAGGGCCTAGGGCCCCCAACACTACAATGGCGACGAGTGGGTCGGACCCCACTTGCGTGCTAGCAGAAATTTTGCTGTTTGTCATGGGGGTAAGCAATGCCTGCATCTAAAGTCACTCCCATGGCCAGCTCGAAGGCCACTGACGCAGGGTGAGAAGATCGACATCAGTCACCAGTGTCCCCCAGTGAGACCCATGCAGCTGTCAGTCTGCCACGCGACAGCTCGCTGACCGGTGCTGCCCCCTCCATCCCAGATGCAGAGAAGTCTGTTTTGCTGTCCCGTCCAACGTGAGGTAAGCCAAGCAGACATCAGGGTGAATTTTGATTGGACACAGAGTTTTGAAAAGGGGGTGAAGTGTCACACCCTGAGCTGTGCGTGAGGCACGTGCACACTGCTTACCAAGGCTCCCCGCACCTGCCATCCATAAGGCGTACTCCTACAATCCCACGTCATCAGCTCCAGGACGAGAGCAACCGATGAGAGAGAGGCACGCCAGCTGCTGGCAGAGGAACGCATGGAGAATTGGGAACTGCTGCGGCTTCCCACACAGACTGCAGCACCACCTAGCGCTGATCCGAGGACCGCTCACAAGGTGGTCCACAGTTCCTGGCCACCACAGTAGGAAGTGCACCCCCCCTGCCTTAACACACAAATTTTGGTAGCGGGAGCACAGGATGAGACCCACATTCCACGAGTGTAATGCACCTGTTGGGCACTGCTCTGTGCCGAAGAAATATGCAGCAGCCTCAGGAAAGGTGCTTCAGCAAGCAGAGCACCTCCAACAAGAGAAATTGAGCCTGCACATCAGGGAGGGTGACAGGCAACTCAAGACCACCTCCCTGCAGTGACTGCTACATTCCTGCTTCTGCAGCACCAGAGGGAGCGTCCAAGTCTGATGACACAGAACAGCTGCTGAGGCCTTCTTCAGTGGTCACAGCATCACCTGGTGGTCACTCACCAGACTCGCAGGAGGCGGCACCAGCACTTGCTTGTTAGGGCAGGAGCCCTTTAAACTGGCAGCAGCGCTCCCGCTTCGCGGGACGCGCAGGAGGCGGCACCAGCACTTGCTTGTTAGGGCAGGAGCCCTTTAAACTGGCAGCAGCGCTCCCGCTTCGCGGGACGCGCAGGAGGCGGCACCAGCACTTGCTTGTTAGGGCAGGAGCCCTTTAAACTGGCAGCAGCGCTCCAGCTTCGCAGGACGCGCAGGAGGCGGCACCAGCACTTGCTTGTTAGGGCAGGAGCCCTTTAAATTGGCAGCAGCGCTCCCGCTTCGCGGGACGCGCCCGGGCCAAGGGCGGGCCTGTCCTTGCCCGTCATTGCCAGGAAGAGGCAGGGCAGGGCCACCCTCCTGACATTTCTCCCCAAAAAAAAAAGAAAATCTTCTGGATCAGATAACTACGAGCATAGGGCTGTCTGAAGGTACTGTGGCGATTCCTTTGCTCACCTTTCCTTTGCGAACTTCTCTTACAACTGTCACGCTGTGTTTCGCAGAGGGGGCAGGAGTCCTCCAGAATCAAGTCTTTACCTGGACTGGCCGCAAGGCCCATTTCACGAAGGAACCCTCTGCTCCTCGCCTGCCATCAGCGGGAAGAGGCTGGGCTGTGCCCCCCCTTTTTTTCTTTGTGCTTTAAGCTGGTTCCATAGTGATTGGAGCCCTTCTTCCTCCTTGTATTAAAGGGAAATTGCTTCAGACATACGAACACAGCTCTCAGAGCTACTTGCCACTTCGTAAAATATGGGCAAAAGAAAGCACTCAAAATTAAACACCTCAACAAATCTAAAAGACAGTTCATCTATATTAAAATATATTTCCGGGGCAATGGGAATGATAGATAAGCAAATTGCCACTGTTGAAGGGAAAATGTCATTATCCAAAGAGCAATCTCGTGACTCATTAGGGTCTGTACTACCGCAACATAATTCCCCATCAAGTGAACTTGGGGACGGTCACTCTAAAGTAAGGGTCACAAACGGCTGTATTAAAGACTCTTCGAACATAATCTACTCTATGGATGAAATATCCCCTGTTGCTAAGCGACCAAGGAAACCAGAGAAGGGTCTGGTGGACAAGACCTCAAATAAAACGCCAGTGATAGACTTAATTACTACTCCAACTAAAAAACATTTAAAAAAACTAACCCGGAAGAAACCCTCAATCTTAGCAGGAGACACTATTCGATCACTTCTCATAAATCTCCACAAGATAGTAAACTCATTGAAAGTATCTATCGGAGCCACTCTGGATTCAATGTCGGAGCGCTTAAAGGGTGTGGAGTCTAGTCTTGAGGCAGGCCTCGAAACAATAAAGTCCTTACAACGGGAAGACACGCACTTTATAAGCAAGGACCTCAGAAAACGAGAATAACACACAACTTATCTCGTCCAACAGACCAATTAGCATACATCGAAACGTTAACTTTCAGAACAAGCCCCAATTTCACCCATTAGCTCCTACTTTGAACCAACATAACCAACCCTCCTCTTCACCACATAATCTCACCTCAGACAAAAAAGCTCTAAATCCCACTCCATGTAAGACAGCGAGTAGCGATAGGTGCAGGGCAGCGAATACCTATCCCAATTTAAATCTAGGGAGAAATACAACTAGCAGGTCTAGACCCCCGAACTTCGCTTACCTCCCTAGTGACCTGTTACATTCTTCCCCGGAGGCTACACCATATGTTGTGGTCTTGGCTAATGTCCCACCGATAGATGGCCGACAACGAGAAACTTGGACGGCCTTGAGAAACAAAGCCCTCAATTGGATCGGGCCCGAATGGGCCCTGGAATGGTGAGGAATGTTTTTGATGATATAAAAATGGTCAGAAGGATTAAATGGATAGGATCCAGTAGGAAAGAGTTGCCGGGTGATTGCGTGATTCTTTCCTTTGGCTCACCAAATTTAGTGAATAGGATTATTCACGACTTAGGAGCCAGACAAGTCACCTTACAAGGAATCTCGCTATTACCCTTGGGATACTTTTATCAGAGACCAGAGGGGATTAACTCCACCCGCTTACAGCGAGCTGTAGCACCTTCATCTAGCCCAAACTTGTCTATAACGCACAACACATTCTATCCTCTTTCAACGCTGGAAAATATAGATTGACTCGATATGAAACAGTTAGCTCCCCATGATAGAGAAGCACAGATAATACATAGATCAGGGACGGATCTACAAAAGGAAGGTATATCACATACAACGGTTTCTATAAGGAATGAGATATTACCTCATCTAAGCCAGTGCGGTGATAAATCTAGAAATATACCAAATACCACTATGGGCGATATCCCCCTCCTTCCCCAAAGAACCAGCCCTGTAATTTTAAACAAAATCCTAACCAGAAACCTGAAATAGTCCTACTATTTTGGAATATTGCAGGTCTAGCAAATAAGTTAGGTAATGAGATCTGGGTAAACTTTCTAGAAGATTATTCATGTGTTTGTCTACAAGAGACATGGCTTTTAACCCCTGTCCATTTAAACAGTTACAAAACATTCCACACTCCTGCCGAGCATTCCAGGTATGGTAGACCTAAAGGGGGACTGTGTACATATATCTCCAACAAGCTGTCCTTACAGAATTTAGTGATGCAATTTATGAGTCCATACTATCAAATGATAGAGTGTGATTTAGATCACAAGACCCACCTAGTCATGATTAATTTTTACAACAATGTTGCTCCAGGTGAGCTTTCCAATATTCTCGTGGACATGGGAAATGACTTAAAAAAAAATGTGGAAAAAATAATCGCGAGATCTTATTGATATGGGGTGGTGATTTTAACGTCCATCCGTGTAAAGAAATTTCAGATAAGATATGTGGTTGGGACTCGGAAGGTACAGGTGCAAGCCTCCAGTTCTCTCACAATACTCAAGGAGATGAAATGAATTTATTGGCTCAAACCTATAACCTATCCTTTGTAAATGAATTATCTTCGGGCGAATCACAGTTTAAACCAACGTATAACGGTAGGGGCGTAAATACAGTGATCGATTATGTCCTAATGTCTATTCACTTTGCACACTACCTTACAAACTATACCTTGCACGACATCGCAATTAGTGATCACTACCCCCTGAGCATGAATCTCCTACTATCCCCCCTTTTAGCAGCTAGGGAAGATAGTACTACACGGATAGATGATATTGAACTGGTGCCGCGCAATGGATACCTTATGAAGTGGTCCCAGACAGACCCCAAGTCTTTATTGAAACAGGTTATAAGCCAATGTAAACATGCTTTCGCAGACTGTTTAAGAGAGAACCCACACCCAGGGCAATGTCTAAGTGCATTTACGATGATTACTCAAACCATAAAAGAAGCCCTCACTATTAGAAGCAGTAAGGCAGGAAAAAAAAGGACGTGCGGATGGTTTGACTACAACTGCACTCAAGCACATAAGAGATTGAAAAAGGCCTTAAATGCCCCAAAAAGGTGCTTGAGTGACATACGTAAACGCAGACAGGAATATAAGATAGCAATAAAGGAAAGGAAATTATCTATAAAAACAAACTTGTGGGAAACTCTCCACATGGCAAG
Source organism: Pleurodeles waltl (assembly GCF_031143425.1). Classification (NCBI taxonomy): domain Eukaryota; kingdom Metazoa; phylum Chordata; class Amphibia; order Caudata; family Salamandridae; genus Pleurodeles; species Pleurodeles waltl. The sequence continues at coordinate 253,870,589 of NC_090443.1, read as the reverse complement.
TCGTAAGAAAGATAACATACTTTTCTGGCAGATAATAAATTCCTCTGTGTTAGGGGACAAAGACATTCCTTGGATGGAAATTGCCATCTCCGTAGAAGACTGGGTGGCACATTTCTCCAATATATACTCACTGATGAGTGACACATTTGACCATACACATGACCACGATTCACAGGAAGGGCCGCGCCTATTTATAACCCCCCAATTTAGTCTTCAGGAGATAGAGGAAGCTATAATAGAAAGTAAATCAGGGAAAGCGCCAGGTCCTGACGGCGTTCCAATCGATATATTTAAGGCCAATATTGAGCTGTGGGGGCCTGTACTGACGCAGACATTGAGGGCTATCTGAACATGCGGACCCCCAGCTTCCTGGAGAGTCTCTAACATAATTCCAATATACAAAAAGGGTGACCGTCTTAATCCAGCCTGCTACAGGCCAATCTCCCTGCTGGACACAACAGCCAAACTAGCAGGGAGAATAATTCTGAACAGGCTGCAAACATGGGCAGAGGAAAAGAATGTCTTATCCCCGGTCCAGTATGGATTCCGGAAAGGAATCAGAACAGTGGAACAAAGTTTAAATCTATGTCTCATTATTGGAAAGTATACTAAGATCAGAGCAGGCAATCTGTACCTGGCCTTTATTGACTTATCATCAGCTTTCGATTGTGTAATCCATGATAAATTGTGGGTCATTTTAAATAGCATGGGGGTGGAACCGGCCTTAATTCAATTTATTCGTGAAATGTACACAGGGTGCAGAGCAAGAGTGAGGTACGGCCTAAAAGGGGAATGTACTCGCCCCTTCGGTCTACACAGAGGAGTGTGCCAAGGCTGCGTTCTCGCTCCGTTCCTGTTTTCAATGTGTATAAATAATTTAGACAAAGAATTGGCCACTAGGTGTAAAGATCTACCCCAAATAGATAAGCGACTTGTTCCGGCATTACTTTACGCAGACGGTGCAGTATTAATGGCCAGGACCCCAATAGCTCTTCAGAAACTCCTGACAACCTGCATTACATACATGATACAGCTGGGACTTACTGTCAACCGCTCCAAAACTTTTATCATGAATTGCGGAGGGAACCGCGGCAAGGCCTATAACACCACTATTGCAAATAGCAAGGTCGAGATCGCGCAAACCTTTTCATATTTGGGCATAACATTTGACAAGCTGGGTTCCTGGGCTAACTGCAGGAAGACGAAGAGAGTGCACCTGATCAAAACAACGATGGCACTACGACTCTTCTCCAAAAGGCTTAGGGGGATTACACCACCTAACATGATAAAGATCTATAAAGCCAAGTGTATTCCGGCTGTTACGTATGGGGCAGGAATTTGGGGGCATACAAACTGTGATCTAGTGCAGACAGTGGAAAACGATTTCCTATGACATCTGTTGAGGGTACCAAAAGGCACCTCATCGTATGTTACACACTCGGAACTCGGGGTTCCCTTTATTGCAGATTTGATAAAGATCCAGCCACTGCTATTATGGCATAAAGGGGGTTATTCTAACTTTGGAGGAGTGTTAATCCGTCCCAAAAGTGACGGTAAAGTGACGGATATACCACCAGCCGTATTACGAGTTCCATAGGATATAATGGACTCGTAATACGGCTGGTGGTAAATCCGTCACTTTTCCGTCACTTTTGGGATGGATTAACACCTCCTCCAAAGTTAGAATAACCCCCAAAGTCTGGACCTCGGAACACACCAGTTTTAACAAGGCCATCCTGACAGACTGTACGAAGTCATTATATACTTCAAGGGTACCATGGTTAAAATATATTATGACCTTCTTCGAAAAATTGGGCAATAAAGACTACTATACAAACCCAGCCTCGTTGCGGAAGATATCCAGGAAGGACCTGAGCATCTTGGCATTAAACTATCTAGAAGACATACGCTGGGGGGCCGAATCAAATAAAACTTCAGTCATTCGTAATCAAATAATTTTGACGGCTGAGGGTATGCAGCCGTACTTGGCAAACGTGGTACTCCCTCGCCATCGTTATGTTCTTACTAGATTTAGGCTAGACACATTTCACCGCCTAGTTTCATTTCCAATTATGAACGATTGGTCCACCTTGTTAAAACCATGCCCCTGTGATGCAAAAACACTTCAATCCACAATCCATGTGGTTTTATTCTGTAAGTTTTACGCCTCCCAGAGGAAGCGTCTGGTTGTTCCGCTTTTATGGTCAATCAATCTCCCCCAGTGTCGCACAGCCTATGCCTGTCTCCAGTCATTATATTCTTTAGAGATGTGCAGAATTTTAGCTAACTTCTTATGCTCTGTATTAAAGATAAGGAAATCAATGGGGGAGATGACTGAATTATAACTTATTGTGATAGGGTTTTTATTTATTGATATATCAGACTGTTTTATTGTTGAGAACTTTTTACATTTTTCTATCATTTTACTTATTCAACATTTTATTATATATATCGAATTGCATGTATCATAATCTGAGATCTTGCATGACTGTTTTGTCTTTTATGACTTGTTGAAAGTCGAATAAAGATTTTGTACTACTACCACTCACCAGACTGCATTCCGGCTCTATCGATTACAGCCAGAGCAAGCAACGATTGAAAAAAAAAAGAGAAAAGGAAAGTCAAACCTTCCACAAGTATGCAGGTGTGACTGCCATGTGCAAGAGAGGACAGTATTTGCAAGGAGCTACTATTTGCCAGGAAAGTCTAACCCCTCCAAACCTGACTGCCAATGTGCCACTGCAGATGTAGGATACTCAACACAGACTGCCACATCAGATAAGGTGAAAGCCCAAGAAAGGAAGATGTTCCTGTGCTCAGCAAGGGATGCCAAGCTGCAATACCCAGTGGCAGCCAAAGCAACAGAGCCTAAGAAAAGTAAACGTCTGAGAAGATGACAGTGAATACAGCCCAGGTGGTCCCATGGCAATCCAGGGGCAAGGGCCTCAAGGGAATTCCAGTCGGAGAGGAATTCCGCCACGAGAGATGTGCTTGAAGCAGCTAAACAACTGGCACCGGGAAGCACGGAGATCACAGACAGAGACTGGTCACCCAAAAACAAATGCACTAAAGGCAGAGTCCTGATGGCCTGAGCAAACCAACCCTGCAACAACCACCCTTGTGACTCCATACGCGACTGGGATATGGTCGTGTGGGAAGTTCCTCAGTGAAACCTTCGCATTGTCTGCTATAGGCACACACTGTTCCATGGCAGCCCACCAAAGGGCCTAGAGAAGACTCCTGCCCAGTGGAGTTCTGGCACGACAGGGAAGCCTGACGCTGCTCCACCAATGGACGCAGGGATACACCAAGTCCTTCAAGGACGACGGTTCTTCATCAATGTCATCCTCAGTCTTTGGATATGTGCAATCCCTGGAGCCGGAATGCCTTTAAAGTGGACTTCTCTCTGCTTCAGAGGCACCAGCATCAAACTGCGTAACTAGACTGCAACACTGTGAGCCCGGGCAGGACAGGACCGACAGTCCCCAAAATTAACTATTATGTCATGGACAGGTGACTGAAGTATCCGGACGTCATCAACACTGCCATTCATGTCCATAGCAGTTTGGTTAAATTACGGAGGCGTGCAGTGATGCCTAGTGCCCAGGTGTACTTGGACCATGCAACATGTCCAGCAAACCACCTGAAGAGACTCAGGTAGTCATTAAGATACTGGCAGTCAGGTGACCACCAAGCCGGTGATGGCAGCAGTTCCACCGCCAGGCCGGCGGTAATGACCGCCAAATTATTACCGTGGTGGGGATCCCTCCCATAGACAGCCAATGTTCCCCCCTAACTGCCAGTGCAGTACGACCACTGAACACGGCGGTAGTAATCTCCAGCCAGACGGAAGACAAGGATCCGGCCACCATATTATGACAGCACACCGCCAGGATTTATGGGGCGGTAGCAGTGCCACCAAAAGCCTGAGTGAAATACATCAAATAAAAGGAAACACTCACTTCCAGGGACACAGAGTAGTCCGCAGCCACCATGGAACCAGAACTGGAAGTCTTCCTGATGCTGTATCACGCCATGACCGTCCAGGAGCACCAACGCCGACAAAGGTGATGACGGTGAGTACAGCCGCTTAGCACAAAAGGAAGGGAGGGAAGGAGGGGAGAGTGACACACACAACACACACCATACACCCACAACACACACCCAGAGCTATCTGCAGAGTAAATTGATAGTAACAGAACCCAGGAGCAAAGAAAGCTAGGACACATACCTCTTGTTTCAACCACTGTAATTCTGTTGGATGAAGAGCTCAAATCCTAATAAATCAGATATACATATTTACAGGCAGGGCCATTAGCCAGTCCACAGTCTGAAAATGCCCACAGTGCAAAGCCCGAGGCCCAACTTGAATCCTGACAACATAGTAACTCCACTGTGCAGGGGCATCATGTCTGAAATAGGCAGACTCCTCAGGGGGTAGGGTGTGGGCAGGGTGTGGGAACTTCTTTGTGTGTGGGAGCTCCTTGGGCTTGGGTTTGGGAGGGGCGGGCCTTTACCGTTCTGTTGGGACGGGGGGCCACTGTGCCACTCTTGTGCCCCTTAGTGGCAGCTGAAGTCTTAGGGGGAGGAACAGGGCTCGATTTGGTGCTGAAGGTACTGGGCTGGGGGGGTGGGACCATTCTCTTACGGGCAAGAAGGGGATAAGGGGGGGAAGAGGTCAAGGCAGGAAAGGAAACGCTTCTTAGGACCAATGGGTGGGGTGTGGGAGGAGGTATGGGAGTGAAGGAAGAGGGAGTGGTTGTAGGAGGAGGAGGTGTGCTGACTTGGGTGCAGGAGCATGGACAGTGTGCATCTGTGAGGTGGATTGCTGTTGGGGGCCTGAGTGCGAGTTTTTGTGTGTCTTTGGAGGGGAGGAGACAAGGTGGGGGAGGTCAAACAGGATGTGTGGATGGATGTTGTGGTGGTGTCTACACGTGAGGTGGGTGTGCTGCATGAGGTGGTGATGGTGGTGGTGGTAACTGCTCATGTGGTGCGTGGGGTGCATGTCTGCGGGTCTGCTGTTGTGGTGACTGTGGGCAAGGCTGTGCAGGTGACAGGATCTGGGAATGTTGATGCTGTGCATGCAGGTGTGAGTGCTGATGTGACTGTGAGGGAGGAGGAGGAGGAGGAGTGGGAGACAGTGGAGGCAGTGCCTGATGTTGTGTGTGCATCTGTGTGTTGGCTGTGCAAGTCTTCTCTGTTGTTTTGGGAGCATGCTTGTCAGAACGTGTTGTGGGATTGGTTTGTGGAGAGGAGAATGGGAAGAGGTAGTTGGAGGGGGACGTAAAAAATAGGGACACTGGCTGCCGTCACAGAGGAGGCCAGAACCTGAAACTATTTATGTAGGGCCACCAAGCCACAGTGAATGCCCTCCAAGAAGGCATTGCATTGCTGCATCTGGGATGCCAGCCCCTGGATGGCATTCACTATAGTTGACTGCCCTACAGAGATGGATCTCAGGAGGTCAATATCCTCCTCACTGAGGGCAGCAGGGCTGACTGGGGCATGGCCTGAGGTGTCTGGGGTGAAGGAGACGCCCACCCTCATGGGTGAATGGGCACAGGCATGGGCACCTGGGTGAGGGGCTACTGAGAGGGTGGTGATGGTAGGGGGGGTGGCAGAAGATCCTGTAGCTGAGGTGGTCCCAGAGAGGCCCACCACCGCCAGGGAGCTTCCATCAGAGGAGGAATCAGCTCCTGTCCCCCCGTAGTGCTCCCCTCACCCTCTGTCCCACTGGGCCCCTCAGTGTTGGTGGACTGTGCCTCCTGGGTCCCGTGAGCTGCAGCTCCCTCACTCGCTGGTTCCCCTGCTCCTTTGCCAGATGATGCTAATGCACACATGGACAGGATGACAAAAGGGGAGACCATCACTCACAACTCCTCATCAGTGAACCGGGGGTGCCTTTGTGGGGACATGGATTTTGTGTGGTGTGTGTGTTGTGCAGAGGGTGATCTATGATGTGGTGGGGTGTGTGGCGTGTGGTGCGTGATGGAGGAATAGGTAGTTGTGGTATGTGTGTGCAGTTCTCTCTGAGATTAGCGTAGCAAGGTGTAGCGGTCTTCTCATGTTTGCAAATGTTTGTGGGTGATGTGAGGGTGTGTTTTATAGTGCTGTTGATGGGTGTGTGGAATGTGTGTATTTGTGTCAGGTGTGGGTTTTTAATTCTGATCAATGTTGTCTTGTTTTGTTTTTGGGTGGCTATATCCCCGCAATGGTGGGCACAGCCAATGGTTTACCGCAGTTGAATGTCAGCTGTGGTAATTGGTGTGTCATTATTTGGAGGACGTTGTTTTGGTGGTGTAACAGTATGGATGGTAGTTCTGACAGTAAGCTGGTCTGGCAGATTTGTGGTTGTGGCTGGTTTCTGTCGGTTTTGTGAGTATATGTCATAATCTGGTGGACAGATGTTCACCTCCACTGCGGTATGTTGGTGGCAGTCACTGCAGCGGTGTTCGAAATTTACCCTCAATGTCATGATGAGGGCCTCAGTGTTTCTTTTGTGCTTATGTTTCTCTCGCACAGGTTGGAATTGGTTGTTTGATTCTTTGAAATAAAGTTTGGGAGGGATGTAGTGTCCTGCTGGACATGTTCTAGTGTTTCCTCCAGCCATTCTGCTGAGGGCTGGCTTCTACACTCACGCCACAACCATCCATCACAGGCGTCACCAGTCAGGTGACCAGACTACTAAACAGTGCACCCAACTACTGTGTCTGTGTCACCTCATTAATAACATAAGGGCCTAGGGACCCCAAATCTACAGACACCTGCGGCTAGTGATATAAAATCTCAGAGCATGAAATGCAAGGGTGGGCAGTCCTGAATTCCACCTCAGCCCTCTTTAATTTGCTGCCAGGCACTCCCTGCCCCGTTATCTAAATCTTACATGTGTTTTCTTTCTCTCTTGGTGACAGATTTTCTATATTTCTTTTCCTCCCCTCTTTTCCTCCCCTCTTTTCGTTTTGTTTGTTTTTCCCTCTATTGGCCTTGAGAAATGTCTGATATGGAGAAATAAGTGCAGTGCCCAAAAATAAGTGCTGGTGCCTCCCACTGTAACCACCGGCTCAAATTATGCATTGAAATATGTGCCCTGTGTGTTCTGAAAGTGAGCACCGAAAACACATTGCATACTAATGTGCATTTTTAGACGTTTGCTGTTGTTCATTGTGTTTACATAGTACTGAAATAATATGAGACTCTGAACTCTTACACACATGCTCTGTGGTTGACTCCCTGCTTCCACAGGGGCTAGTTGTTTGATTCTGCAGTATAGGGCATAAAGGTTCATGATGGAACTGGAATGTACACACTTTCATACACCCTCTTGCAAGCCAGGCAGAACATGCATGCTGTCTTTAGGGAATGGGCAAATAATCCTCATTCCCCTGAAATCGCCCATCATGTTGATGAACCACAAAATAATACAAAACAATGCAAAACATACTGTATCCTTATTGAGGAAGCGTCAGTCAAAATGTACACTGTCCAAAAGAACGAACTCAAACCAAAAAACATAGTAATAAGAATACTCCCTTAATGATGGCCATTTTAATGGTCATTATACACCTGACACACACTGATTCCCATCTGATATCAGAAACAACTGAACAAGAGAAGTATATAACTTACAATATCAGTTTAGAAAATATGAAAGATAACAAATCCTTAGGGGCTGATGACATTCGACTTGATCTGTATTGCCTATCATAAATGATTCTCATATCTAGTACTACCAGAGGGGTCAGAAGTCACACCTTTCTACAAATTGTGTCAACGAGATAAGAACATCACTTGCTCAGTAGAGATTCTTCACTAGCGCTTAAAATTATTTCTTGGAAATCTGTACCTTTTAATATCAGAGCTCGGCCTACACTCTTCATCTTCAATTAGCACCTCAAAAATTTACGTGTTCCACTTTTTACTAAATGACTGCTAATGTTCCTCCCAAAAAACTACAAAACGTTAAGACCAATTGTCAATCCGCACTATCCACTATTTCTTCACAGTCATTCTTAGGACAAAGGGCTAGATGCATGTGGCTATTTTCTGCTTGTAAATTACCGATTCGCAGAATTTGGCAGTTTGAGACCAGAAAATAGCATTTTGGTATGTAATCTTTTTACCAAATTGCAAAAATAAGTCTGTAAGTCACTATTTGAATGGGGGTGCTGAGGGTATATTATTGTTTGCGAGTCACTATTTGGAAGGTGAGTGCTGAGGGTGTATGATTGTTTTGCAACTGTGAATGTGGTTGCAAAACAATCGCAGTTACCACGAACTTCAAGTTGGTGGTAACCCATTCTCAAACCGGAAGGGGTCCCTTCCTTTTTGACTGAGGTGCAAACATTTTTTCAGAGCGGGCAGTGGTCCTACGGACCACTGCTTAATCTGAAAAAATGAGGAGACATTTCATCTTTTTGTTTGTGTTGCATCCTGTTTTCCTTTAAGGAAAACTGGCTGCATTACAAAAAAACTGCTTTATTTAAAAAGCAGTCACAGACATGGTGGTCTGCTGTCCCCAGCAGGCCACCATCCCTGTGAGAGCGGCCATTCCCAAGGGGTTCACAAAATGCGACCTACCTCATGAATATTAATGAGGTAGTTCATTAGCAACCCCATTGGGAATCGCCAAATGTTCTGAGACACATTTGTACATTTCATTTTGTGATTCTCTAATTGAGATTCACAATTAATTGCAATAAGAGACTTGCAAAATGAAATTATCGTTCATCTGGCCCTTAGTTATTGTCCCATGTTTCATAGCAACCTTATGATATGAAAGGGTTAGTTAAAAGTAAAGTAAATACCTTCTAGTGCCGGAACCGGTGTATGAATATCAACTAAATAAATGTGGCTTTGTTAGTGGTGGACACTATTGGAGAGACTATGAGTAGCATCGCTATTGGCACAAAGTTAGGAAAAAAGTTTTGCTAATCAAATAACAGGCCCTAAAAGTTATTTCTTTTTCCGAGGGGAAACCTTTTGCATTGCATCCTTTTTTCAATTTGTAGCTGCATATACTTATTTACTAATGTGCTATATGTTCTTCACTGAAGATGCACCAACATTAAATTTGCAAGGATTTGCTTTCATGTTTCTTCTTTGCTGTATTTGTGGTGTTGCACTAGGGTGTACAAGAAGAGATTCCCAGTACGGAGAGAAAATTACAATGTAATCTAGTAAGATTTTGGGTTATTTTTGAAGGAGTGCCAGGAACCCACTGAAGTAACAACCACAATGCAGGGTGAACCAAATAAGTTACTAAATTAACCACTGCTTAACCTTCTTGTAGCTTGGCACAAAGTATTTAGTTTTAACTTAGAGGCAAAGTGTAAAGTAGTTATGTAGCACATAATCTGTAAGTGAAAACGCAACACAAGGATGATCCCAAATCAATTAAAAAATAGACTACAGTTTAATAAATAAATTGACACCAGAATGACAAAAGTCTAATCAGTAGGACCGGCGGTATTCATTTTTACAGTTTTAAGCAAATATAATGCCTAAAAGCACAAAGTGCCAATTGCTATCACCTGGTCATGCTGGGCCGGGGGAAAGTCATAAGCTCTGGCTGACTGAAATGGTTCAAGGGCCAGATACAGTGACCAGCTTAGACCTGCTGAACACATTGGCCCTCATTCTGACCTTGGCGGGCGGCGGAGGCCGCCCGCCAAAGTCCCGCCGTCAGGTTACCGTTCCGCGGTCGAATGACCGCGGCGGTAATTCTGACTTTCCCGCTGGGCTGGCGGGCGGTCGCCTTCAGACCGCCAGCCAGCCCAGCGGGAAAGAGGCTTCCACGATGAAGCCGGCTCGGAATCGAGCCGGCGGAGTGGAAGCTGTGCGACGGGTGCAGTTGCACCCGTCGCGTATTTCACTGTCTGCGCAGCAGACAGTGAAATACATGTAGGGGCCCTCTTACGGGGGCCCCTGCAATGCCCATGCCAGTGGCATGGGCACTGCAGGGGCCCCCAGGGGCCCCGCGACCCCCCCTACCGCCATCCGGATCTCGGCGGTCCGACCGCCGGGATCTGGATGGCGGTAGGGGGGGTCGGAATCCCCGCGGCGGTGCAGCAAGCTGCGCCGCCGCGGAGGATTCAATGGGGCGGCGGTACACTGGCGGGACCCCGCCAGTGGTGCCGGTCCGACCGCGGCTTTACCGCCGCGGTCGGAATCCCCATTGGAGCACCGCCGGCCTGTCGGCGGTGCTCCCGCGGTCCTCCGCCCTGGCGGTCAAAGACCGCCAGGGTCAGAATGACCACCATTATGTCCTCAAAGTCCACTTCAAAAAGTTCAAGTTTGCGGTAGGGGAGACCACGAGGAGCAGGGAGTCACAAATTGTAGTCACTAAAGCACTTATAGCTGGGTGTGCATTGCAGGCTGTTGCTACTGTAGCATGAAGATCAAGATGGGTGTTGTGGATTGTTGTTGCTGGAGCTTCGAAATGGTGGTCATAGTGGTCTGTCATTGCTGTTGCCAGAAGTGCTGATTTCACATGGCCTCATGCAAATGAGGGTACACCCTCTCATGATAGTGCTGATGCTATATGTGTGCCATTGAAATCCATATTACAGAATGGGACGGAGAAGTGTCTTCTGCCTCCTCTGTAATACCATTGTACACTGGAGGCACACAAAGGGGAGTGCATGTGTCCATTACATCCCTAGAACACAATTTATAAAAGGGCTCCATATCTCCATTTGCTGTCAATCATCAATTATCACTTTTTAAATCTAATAAGGTAACCCAGTGTTAGCCAATGGGAGAGACTGACCTTCCAAAAGTGAAAAACGACTTTCAGTGTTTTTCACTACTAAGATGTGTAAAACTTAAACCTACATGTCCTACTTTTTAAATAGTATGCACCCTGTCCTGTGAGCCTTTAGGGCCTACTTTAGAGGTGGCCTATATGTACTGAAAACAAATGTCTAGGCCTGACCAAAGGCTCATTACACCGGGTCGAAATGGCTGTCCAAAACTGCACTCTAGGCTACAGCGGTAGGACTGAGATGTGTTTTCAAAGGTTACTTTAGTGGGTGGCCAATGAGTGGTGCAGTCCCACTTTAGCATTTAATTTACATGCCCTGGGCACATGTAAATACCAATTAATATAGACTTACAAATAAAGATGCCAATTGAGTGTAAGCCAATTTTGCCCTGTTTTAGAGAGAGGGCACAAATGATTTAGCACTGGTTAGCAGTGGTAAAGTGTACATAGTCCTAATACCAATAAAAAAGAATTCCGCAAAACAGGAGAAGTGAAGGCCAAAGGTTTCAGACAATACCACACCAAAGATGTTATCTAAAACATCCAGATAAGCATCAGCATACATTTCACACCATGCTCATTGTAATTTCATTGTGCATGTGCCCTTGTGATGGCAGTTGTTCCATATGTTCAAGAGCCAAAAATGACATAGTTCAGATTGGTAATTTACAATCCAAATAAACATTTTGTCTGTAATTAGATAATCTTAGATGTATTTTCCTTTGTCATGTATCCGTCAGGGCATAATGTGCTTACAACATGAGAAGCAATTCCCACCTGCTACTAGAAATCCCAAAAAAATAAATTACATTCTGTTTCAAGCCTTTACTTGCTTATTTCTTGGATAGCAAAATTGTATATCAGAACGCATCAGGCTAAACTGTAACCTATTATTGTTTGGGGAGGACTTGAAGGTTGTTCTCTTAGAATACATCAACTGGACTATTTAACTGGCAGTTCATTCTGGACTGTTCCTATTGGAGGTCAGTCAAGACTGATTCGAATATGGCTGGGTCCAAACTGAGGTGGCATAGTGGGTTGGGATGTGGGCTGAGTAATTACAAGTGTCTGAGAATATTTCAAATATTCTATCAATCAATTTTTTCTGTATTTCAATCTGACACCCTATGAGGAATGGGCACACCCAGACATGGGTTTCGACATGCTGTACAACTGAAACCAAGCTATGCCTGACTTATGTGCCATAATAAGGGCAAAACCGGTCTCGGGTTGTTTGAGTTTGAGTTTGGAGAGGACCTGACATGCCACCTTAAGCTGGACTGTTCCTATTGGAACAGGGATGAGGCAGATTTGCATATGAGTAATTACCAGTGTCTAAGAATAATTCAAGTATTCTATCCATCAATGTTTTGTATATTTCAGTCCGATACCCTAAGTGGGATGGGTATACCCAGACATGGGTCTTGTGCACACTATACCACTGACACCAATCTATGCCCGACTTATGTGCCATAGTTAGGGCAAAATTGGCATTGGGTTGCTTGTGTTTGGGGTTGGGGAGGACCTGGCCTGGCAGTTTGAACTGGACTGTTCTTTGTGAAACAGGGATAAGGCTGATTTGCATACTGCTGGCTCGGACCTGAGGTGGCATGGTGTGCAAAATACCAATAGGCCGGGGTGTAGCCCGAGTAATTACTAGTGACTGAGATTAATTCAAGAATTCCATCCATTAGTTTTTGTATACTTCAGTTCCTCTTTGAAATATGGCGCAGGGTTGGGGCAAAAGCTTTCCCTTATCTCCATGAGGCCATGCCCTCATGCAAATAGTAGAATGACTCTTAGGATAGCACAAGAACAAAAAGTGCACTTCTGCTCTAAATATTATATAAGGAGCTTCGCAAGCGTCTGAACACATTCAGTAACATCAAAGTGCCAGGGTAGAAAACAGTAGTACAAATTCCATGTGTGCCCTTCAGCACTTTGTGTAATAAGTCCCTTGGTATCTTTTCAGTTTTTTTATTATCCTCTTAAGTGAGATTAGTTTTGGGGGCTTTTATGTTATCTTGCATTTCTATAATGAATGTTTGCATTGTTTGTTACTTCATCTATCCATATTAGTTTAAAGAGCATATTGATTATTTTCAACATCCTTTTAGAGGCAGTGTAGTTTATTGGTTATCTCCCAACCAGTAGTTTGGGTTTGATAATAATCAGACTGGCGATTTAAAATTTGTAGTTAAATGCAAGTGGTTACCTGTTAACCAATTTTACTTAAGGGTCACAAAACAGTATGGTATTCGGCAATAGGCTGGCTAAGAAGGACACAACAAAAATAGTGCAGACAGAGTAGTGCTCATTATAGTGATAATGCTACACAAGTCAGTGGTGCAGAAAAAGTTTTGAAAAAGTGTCCCAATAAAATTTACAAGGCTATTGGGACACTTGGCCATGGAGATAATTGTTATTTAGTCACAATAAAATATGATGGTCATTTTTTGTGATTGACGTCCCAACACATTAGAACCACTCAGTGGGGCTCATCAGTATGGGTAAGAATTATGGGGTATTTGAGTTAATTGAACTGGACCCAAGCGTTGATCCCAGCTCTTAACTCCAGCAGGTCATTGGGCAATCTTAACATAATAAACTAGTTGGTCACTAGGATACAACTATTATGCTCTGCATCAGGGTCAATCAAAATCATCAGCAGCCTTAAAATAAGTTTCACCAACGAGGTCAAGCAAAAAAGGGTGGAGGCAGCAGTCATGTCCATTATCATTCTCTGTTGAAGAATGAGAATTGTTGTTTAATTTTATATATTTTTTAAAACAGTTCAATATGTGCCTATACTTATGTAACTATTCATGAGGAAAATGGTCACCGCTCATTCAATGATCTGAACGCAGAATATATCCTCACTGCTATGCCCCTGCTATTCCCCTCAACCACTGCAACAGACGTACTGCTTAAAAGGACTACCATTATATTTTAACATTCCTTACTTGTTAGTTTTGTAAATCAATTTTATCTGCACAAAAGTGTTATTGTAGTAAAATGGGTTCCACCTATTTAACCCCCCTCGATTTTCCACTGTTTCATTACCCAGTTTTGGACCTCTACTGTGGGTGAGTCTCATCCACGGTAACCATGCTGTAATTGAACTATGTGTGTTTACTGCCTGTGTCTGCATTTTAAGATAAGGCATCTGCAATGCTGGTATGATAAGGGACTCTGGACTAGTTACATGTGTGCAAATGAACGTTTAAGATTATCATCTTGCCAGCCCAGTAATTGTAAACAGGTAGCTTGGCACAGCAGGGACACTGCAGGGTTGAACTGAGGTAGGCCTTATCATATTAGTGGGCACTAATAGTAGGGACAGTAGGGTTTACTGGTTTATTCTGCATTGTCACTGTATTATACACAAAGGGGGAAGCCTACCTTAAATTGCAGTTTTCCTTCCCTTAGGCCTACACAGTCCAATGGGGTAACAAACTGGAGTGAAACATGTACGCCAAGGTTGAATGTGAAGGTCCCAAGAACCTATATGTACACCTTATGGGTCATCCAAAATTGTCATATTTCTCTGACTCAGATCAGGATCAGACTCCAATCCTTTTGTTACCCTGATGGGCCATGTTGGTTACTCTGCTCCCAGCAGATGGTACAAAGCCCTTCCCACAATAAAGGAGCAATTATCAGGTGTGTCACTGAACTCCTGAGGAGGGAAACATTTGCATATGTTAATTAGCTGGTACACTGTACCATGGTTGGGACAGTCCAGGCCTACTGAACAAAGGAGGATGTCCAGACATCTCAATTCAATACAGGACGGACTTCCCTTTGAAGTTTTGATGGGAAAGTTACTGTCAGTAATGTCACCTAGGGGTAGAGCTGAGTCCCCCAGAGGAGATGTGCACATAGATCACTTGACATTGCCATACTGAATCGTCCCAACATGCTGTGCAGGAGGGTTGGGACAGGGGCGGAGGGGTGATATAGCACCCTGAAATTGGCAATAGATGCCTTCCATCAACAACTTTGCAACCCCACTTAAAGATTCTTGCAGAAGTCGTAGACAAGGGTTTGGATTTGACTGTGGCAATACCATGGACAGCTGGAAGGACAAGTCCCCTAGACTTTAATGGTCTAAACACTCTGGCCCTTGTTTATGGAAAGTTAGTGTCGCCTTAGCGTAATTTTTTTTTGCGCTAAAGCGGTTCTAACTTAACTCCATAGTTATATTTTGACTCTAGGCCTATCTAGCATCAAAATATATGAGTTAGCGTCATTTTCTGGAAGCGCCAGCCCACCTTGCATCTCATTGCGACAATGAGATGCACATTAGGCGTTGCCTTACAAAAAAAGACACTAGCCCTCTAGCTCCATATTTACTTCCTGACACAAAAATAAGGCACACCTAGGAAGTGTACTGCAAATAATTACGTTAAAACTGATTAACGTCAACATTTAACGCCTGGTCAGACCAGGCATTAAAAAGAGGCCCACACACCATCAATTAAAAGACAAAAAAAAACAAAGAAGGAGCATTTGGAACCTCTAGGACAACAGGGAAGTGGTACTGCTCCAGCTTGGCACACGCCGTAGAAGTCAGTGAAGACAGCAAGTCCCTCCACCACAGCAGCAACACCAAACACCACCACAGCAACCACAAATACAGTGCAGAAGGTGGGAGAGGATCTTCAAATAGCAGACAACCATCCTTGGGCACAGGGAACAAATTGTCATCAGGATGTACTGACTGAACCAGGAGCCCATTGTATGACAAAACTCCTTGTTGTCCTTCATATGCTAGTGTATTGATCTTTTCAGATAACGGGCACACAAGTGGCTGGTATGTCCCAGTCATCCTTCTCGTCTTCCTACTTAAGGTCCTGACGCAATAATACCTATCACACCCCACCACATCTGCTTCCCAAACACCCAGTAACTGCAGCAGGAGACCAAGCGAGGTTTCCACCAAATTGCTTGGTTCCCGCATGTGCTGGGTGCAATGGACTGCACCCATGTCCAACTGGTACCACCTGCAGCAACAGAACATCTATATAGGAACCGTAAGCACACCCATTTGATCAATGTGCAGGCCATTGTGGACCACCGTGGGCTCTTTAATAACATCCTAGCAAAATATCCCGCCAGCGTCCATGCTGCCTACATATTCCACCATTCCACTATCAACGAGCGGTTCCAGGATGGGTAATATGGCAATGGGCTACTCGTAGCTAAGCCACCTTACCAGTCATTACACATGCAACACACCAACCATGTAGGACAAACAAGATATACACCACACTAAACACAGTTGGGCAGAAGAACACAGATGTACAGGTAACAACATAAATGCAACACGCCACACTACACCACAATCATTCCACATCACAAACACATAGATTCACATGTGCATAACACAGCCACAACCTGACTGGCACACCACGTGAGGACAGGCAGAGCTATGTCCCCTTTGCATACAGAAGCTGCCCACAAACCACTACAAGTGTCCGCTGGTTGACAACTAAATACAGATCCCACACACATTAATCAAACAAAGAATAGGTCAGCTATGTCAATGGCATAGGCCATGGCCATATAAAAAAAGTCACACATATGAACAGACCAATGTAAATCAAGGAGTGCAAGCCTCTGCCAGCACCCACATCAAATGCCACACAAGTGATGCAATTACCAACCACATATCATCTACACATACCTGACAGACCTGTAGTGTGCAGATAAACCTGTTTGCTGCATTGTATCGCACACACAGAAATACAAGTTATCCTGCCATGAAAGACCATGGGGCAGAATCATGAGAAAAGGCACTGCACCACCTCCAGTGCCACCTCACATGCGCCCCATACCTGTCCTTGTGTGCATTAGCATCATCTGGTGGAGGAGTAGACGCACCAGCGCCGGAGGGAGCTGCATCCCACATGGGCCTGGAGGCCGAATCCACCGACGGTGAGGGCACCAGCGGGATGGAGGTCGAGGGGAGCACCACAACAGAGACAGGAGGGGACACTACAGACAGCGACTCCTCCTCTGATGGAAGCTCCCTGGCGGTGGCGGACACCTCTGTGCCCACTCCAGCAACAGGTACAGCCGCTACCCACCTACCAGCACTGCCCTCCCAGCAGCCCCTCAGCATGTTTCCTGTGTCAGTTCACCCACGAGGGTGGGCATCTCCTTCACCCCAGGCACCTCAGGCCCTGCCCCAGTCAGCCCTGATGCCCTCAGTGAGGAGGCTATTGACCTCCTGAGATCCTTCACTTTTGGGCAGTCAAATATACTGAATGCCATCCAGGGTGTCACAGGGCATTTGCAACAAACAAGGGAGTTCACTCTGGCATGGCGGCCCAACAGAGAGCATTTCAGGCTCTGGCCTCCACACTGATGGCAGACATTGCCCCTGTATCCAGCCTCCCCCCTACAACCTCCTCTACCCAGTCCCAATCCCCTCAACCCCTGCCTGTCCCAAACACACCGTCAGACCAGCATTCACCCAGATCAACACACAGAAGTGGCTCAGGCAAACACAAGCACCACACTTCATCTTACAGCCACTCACACAAGCACCATCCCCATGCAGACACACCAACATCCACTGCCTCCACTGTGTCCCCCTCCTCCTCCCCGTCCACCTCCCTCCCAGTTGCATCTCCACTCACACCTACATGCATTAGATCCTCATCCACTGCCTCCATCACCAGCACGCCCATCACTACACGCCCCTAACTGGCAGTCACCACCCCCACACCCATGCACCCTTCCCATTTGTCCTCTCCCACTATGTCTGTGACCTCTCCTCCCAAAGTACACAAATGCAAGCACACACCCACCCAACAGCCATCCACCTCACAACAGCATCCAGCTCATGTACTTGCATCCAAACACAGCAGACTGACACCTCCGGCAAGCACTCCCTCTTCCTCCACTCCCAAACCTTCACCCTCTTCCCGCTGCAATGTCCCTAAGAAGCTTTTCCTAGCAAACATTGACCTCTTCCCTCCTCCTCCCTCCCGTCCTTCACCTCAGGCCAGGGTGGCCAAAACCCAGCCCAGCACGTCAGCCACCAGTTCTACGTCTGCTGTGGTGTCTGCAGCTGTCAGAGGCTCAAAGGGGGCACCCGTTAACCCTGCCAGTGTGCCACCAACATCTGCCAAGGCCAAGAACATTCCGCCACCTGGCAAGGTGAAGCGGGGGACAGCATACAGCAAGGGGAAGGAGCCACAACCACACAGCAAGGCCACCTCAAAGACTGCAGCTGCCAGACCCAAGGTGAAACCAGCATCTGCCAAGGGCAGGAAGGGGCACAAAACACCAGCCAAGGCACTTCAGCCATCCGAGCCTGCAGGTGAAAGCCTGGTGGCTACCAGCACAACCGCCAGCACCGCCACCTGCACAGCCACAAGCACCGCCACCTGCACCACCACCTGCACTGCCACAAGCACCACTACTGTCAGCATCAGCAGCCCCAGTGGGCAGCCGTCCAAGGCTGCAGGAGAAGGACTGGAGCCTCCCCCCACTACTAGCAGCACCCCCACCAGCATTACCACCACTGTGCAGCCGTAGCCACTGCCGGATGGACTGTAGCCCTCCCTCCATGGACTATCATGCATCCTGGTCACTGCAAATCTCGTGGCTTTGACACCCAGGTGAGGGACTCTGACCTGGCACCCCCAAGTGCTGCATCACTGGGCACAAAGCCCCCTCCAGAACCGGTGGAGAAAGGCATCCACTCATCCTATCCTTGGCAGAATGAAGCACACTGGGCACAAAGCACCCTCCAGTACCAGTGGAAGAAGGCATCTACTCACCCTATCCTTGGCAGGATGAAGCACACTGGGCACAGTACCCCTCAAGAACCAGTGGAGAAAGGCATCCACTCACCCTATCCTTGGCAGGATGAAACACACTTAGCACAAAGCCCCCTCCAGAACCAGTGGAGAAAGGCATCCACTCACCCTATCCTTGGCAGGATGAAGCACACTGGGCACAAAATCCCCTCCAGAACCAGTGGAGAAAGGCATCCACTCACCCTTTCCTTGGCAGGATGAAGAACACTGGGCACAAACCACTCTCCAGAACCATTGGAGAAAGGCATCCACTCACCCTATACTTGGCAGGATGAAGCACACTGGGCACAAAGCCCCTCCAGAACCAGTGGAACATGTCACCCACTTGAGAGACTGTGACTTTGCACTCCCCAGGACCAAGCAGTGGGCAAACCACCCACTTGAGAGACTTGAGGGACTGTGGCCTTGCACTCACCAGGACCAATCCGTGGGCATGGAGCCCCCTCCAGGAGCAGTGACATAGTACCATCTTCCGGCTGAGGTGCCCCCCCTTCCCCGTCCCCCTGAGGTGCCTGTGTGTTTTCGATCTGATGCCCCTGCAGTGTCCCCTCTGTTTTGAGGCAGGAGTCAAGTGTGGGCTTGGCTTATGTGTTATATGCCAGTGTGCTACGGACTATTTTTGTGTGGACATTGTCCCTCATTTTGTATATATTGTATATATTGTACATACTGTTTATTTATTTATGAACTTATTTCTCAAAATTTCTAATATTACACTATTTTGATTCCATTCCTTTTGTCCTTGTGTTATTCCAGAAGGTTATGGGGTGTATAGGTAATGTTGTTCCACATGTTTTTGTGTATGGTGTTGGGGGTGAGGGTCGGGGTGGGGGTGTTGTGTGTTGCGTGTGTGTGTCACTCTCTTTTTCCTCCCCTCTTCCCCTGTGTACTAGGTGCAGTACTCACCGTGGTCGTCGCCTCAGGCGTTGGTACTCCTGGTATATAA
This sequence comes from Pleurodeles waltl, assembly GCF_031143425.1. Taxonomy (NCBI): domain Eukaryota; kingdom Metazoa; phylum Chordata; class Amphibia; order Caudata; family Salamandridae; genus Pleurodeles; species Pleurodeles waltl. Next base: position 253,851,046 of record NC_090443.1, on the reverse strand, counting down.
GAAGATACACCAGCATGGGTAACACCTGTAGTTCGGGCTCCATTGCGTCCTGGTTCTTCCTTGAGTGTCAAGAGCTGAGAAGGTTTCCGTTGAAAGTACTGTTTGTGCCGTGCTTTTGATGGCATTGTTACTTCCCCGGAAAAGCTGCCGATTTGGCGGGTTGTTATGGGGTGGGCGGTACATTGTCTTCCACCTGGCTGTTGGCAGCTACCGCCGCAGTGTTTGTTGCTACCGCCGTGATGGTCAGAGTGTGAAAGTGGCTGTCTATGTTAGTGGTTTCCGCCATGGTCATGATTCCATTTTTGTTACCGCCGGCCTGTTGGCCGTATTACTGCCGCTTTAACACCGACTGCCAGGGTTGTAATGAGGGCCAAAGTGTCTTTAGTCTCTTAAAAGCAATAAATGTCTTTTGCAAGCACAAGGTTTGTGTTCAAAATCTCTTCAAAGAACCGCAGAGGAGAAGATGCGTGGAAAACAGGGAGGTGTGCAACGATTTCTCGGCAGCACACGGGATGCGTTGTTTATTTTTCATGCAGGAAAGTCTTTGTGTTGATTTCCCGTGCTCAGTCTTGGATCCTCTCCAGGTTGGGGGGTTTTCTGGTGTCCCCTGGACATTGTGTTGAAATCCGGCGCTGACAGGACAAAGTCATGGGCTGCGGCGATCCGGTGAGTGTTGCATGGAAATTTCTACTGCACAGAAGGGGCTGCGTCAATTCCTCTCAAGAAGTCGGGCTGCGTCATTCCGGCCCAGCTGTGCGTTGATCCAGTAGGCCGTACATCGAATTTCTAGTCCCTACGCTGGCACTGCATCGATCTCATTTCGAAGTCAGGCTGCGTCGCTCCGGTTTGGCGTGCAGTGAATTACCGCCATGCGGGCTGTGCATCATTTCTGGAAGGATGTGCGGTGATTTTTGCCGCACTGGGAGTTCCTCTTGTAGAGATGAAGTCTTTTTTGGTCCTAAGACTTCAGGAAATAGGAGGCAAACTCTATCCAAGCCCTTGGAGAGCACTTTTTAGCACAGCCAGAGAGCAGCAAGGCAGCAGGGCAACAGCAAGGCTGCAGTCCTTCACAGAAAGCAGTCAGGTGAGTCCTTTGGGCGGCCAGGAAGTTCTTCTTGGCAGGATGCAGGTTCTGGTTCAGGTTCTCTTCTCCAGGAAGTGTCTGTGACAAGAGTGTCTTGTCAAGAAGTGTCTGAGTTGGGAGGGGCAGAGGCCCTGTTTAAATACCCCAGTGTGCTTTTTAAGTGGGGGAGACTTCAAAGAGTGGCTTAGATGTGCACATGGTCCCCTTTCAGTTCAATCCTGTCTGCCAGGGTCCCAGTAGGGGGTGTGGCAGTCCTTTGTGTGAGGGCAGGCTACTGCCCTTTGGGATGTAAGTGTCAGGCCCTCCACCCTCCCAGCCCAGGAAGACCCATTCAAAATGCAGATGTATGCAAGTGAGGCTGAGCATCCTGTGTTTAGGGTTTGTCTGAGTGAATGCACAAGGGAGCTGTCAACTGAACCTAGCCAGACGTAGATTGTAAGGCACAGAAGAATTTGAGTCCAGAGAAATGCTCACTTTCTAAAAGTGGCATTTCTAAAATAGTACTATTAAATCCAACTTCACCAGTCAGCAGGATTTTGTATTACCATTCTGGCCATACTCAATATGACCTTCCTTCTCCTTTCAGATCAGCAGCTACCACTCAAACAGTATATGATAGTAGCCCTAATGTTAGCCTATGAAAGGAGTAGGACTCACAGCAGTGCACAAACAAGTTTAGGAGTTTTACACTACCAGGACAAGAAAACTACACAGCTACATGTCCTGCCTTTTGCCTACACAGCACCCTGCCCTATGGGTTACATAGGGCCTACCTTAGGAGTGATTTATATGTAGAAAAAGGGGAGGTTTAGGCTTGGCAAGTACTTTTAAATGCCAAGTCCAATTGGCAGTGGAACTGCACACACAGGCCTTGCAATGGCAGGCCTGAGACATGGTTAAGGGGCTACTTAAGTGGGTGGCACAATCAGTGCTGCAGGCTCAATAGTAGCATTTAATCTACAGGCCCTGGACACACATTGTGCTCTTTACTAGGGAATTATTGGTAAATTAAATAATCCAATTGGATATGATCCAATGTCATCATGTTTAAAGGGAGAGAGCATATACACTTTAGCACTGGTTAGCAGTGGTACATTGTGTAGAGTCCTAAAACCAGTAAAAACATTATCCAAAAAGTGGAGTGAGGGAGGCAAAAAGTTAGGGATGACCAACCTAAGGCTGTCAGGTCTAACATGTGTCCCCCCCAGCTGAAAGTGGGGAGACCTACCCAACCTCCTGGGAGATCTCATTGCTAAGGTGGAAGTATCTGGAGATACCATCAGTGTTGGCGTGGTCAATCCCCGGGCTAAGTTGCACCGTAAAGTCCATCCCCTGTAGGGAAATGGACCACCTCAAGAGTTTAGGATTCTCACCCCTCATCTGCATGAGCCATCTGAGGGGCTTGTGGTCTGTCTGAACCCAGAAGAGAGTCCCAAACAGGTATGGTCTCAGCTTCTTCAGTGTCCAGACCACAGCAAATGCTTCACTCTCAATAGCACTCCACCTCTGTTCCCCTGGTAATAGCCTTCTGCAAATAAAGACTACTGGTTGGCCTAGGCCCTCATCATTTTGCTGTGCTAGAACAGCCCCTATGCCATGCTCTGAATCGTCCATCTGCACAATAAATTCCTAGGAGTAGTCAGGGGCCATGAGCATGGGGGCCGTGCACATGGCTTCCTTCATGGAGTCAAAGGCTTTCTGCAAAGCCTCTGTCCATTTCCCCAACCTAGGTTGCTTTTTGGAAGTAAGTTCTGTCAAGGGTGACACAATGGATCCATAGCCCTTGAAGTATCCGGTGAGGCCTAAGAAGGCTCTTACTTCTGTCTGTGTTCTAGGTAGTTGCCAGGCCTTGATAGTTTCAATCTTGGCCTGGAGTGGCTGCACCTTGCCACCACCTACTAGGTGTCCCAAGTACACCACGGAACCCTGCCTAATCTGGCACTTGCTAGCCTTGATGGTCAAGCCTGCCAGTTGCAGAGTCTGAAGCACCTCCTCGAGGGGAAGCAGGTATTACTCCTAGCTGGAACTATAGACGGCTACAGCATCTAGGTAGGCTGCACAGAAGGCATCCTTGCCAGCTAGGACCCCGTTAACCAACCGTTGGAAAGTAGTGGGGGCATTTTTCTACCCAAAGGGCATCACCCGGAATTGGTAATGGACCTCGGGTGTTGAAAATGCAGATCTCTCTTTAGCCCCCTCATTCAAGGCGATCTGCCAGTACCCTGGTGTGAGAGCAAAAGTACTGAGGAATTTGGCAGCGCCTAGTCTGTCTACAAGCTCATCAGCTCGGGGGATGGGGTGAGTGTCAGTCTGTGTGATTGAGTCGAGACCCCGGTAGTCCATGCAGGACTGGAGTTCTAGCATGGCACCAGGTGCAGCAGCCTTGGGTACCAGCACCACAGGGCTGGCCCAGGGACTACTAGACTTCTCAATGACCCCTAGGGCCAGCATCTTGCCGACTTCCTCCTTGATGCTGGCCTTCACCTTATCTGACAACCTGTAAATTTTGTTCTTTACAGGGGGACTGTCTTCCATGTCAACATCATGGACACACAAGTGGGTGAGTCCAGGAGTAAGGAAAACAGGGAAGAGAACTTGTCCAACAGCTCGTAGCAGTCTCCTCTCTGATCTAGAGTCAGGGAGTCAGAGAGATTGACACCCTCCACTGACGCATCACCTTTTTTGGCAGAGAGAAGGTCGGGAGAGTCTCACTCTCCTATTCCATGCCTTCATCTGTCACAAGGAGCATACTGACCTCAGACCTCTCAAGATAAGGCTTGAGTCTGTTGTGGTGGAGAACCCTTAGTAGGTGTCTAGGGGTCTTGAGGTCCACTAGGTAAATGCCCCCCCCTTCTGGTCCTTGATCTCAAATGGGCCAATCGAGTGGTCCTGGAGAGCTCTAGGCTCTACTGGCTCCATTACTGAAACTTTGTCACCAGATTAGAATTCAACCAGAGTGGCCTTCCGGTCATACCACTCCTTCATCACCTCTTGACTGGCCCCAAGGTTACCTTTGGCCTGCTTCCAGAAGCGTTGTGTCTGGTTGCGGAGGGCAAGCATGTAACTGACCACATCCCGGGGGAGGGGTCTTGGGTGCTTTCTCCCAGCTCTCTTTCACTAGGCTCAGTGGTCCCCTGACAGGGTGACCATAGAGTGGCTGAACCCCACCCCTTTCTGGGGCACCTCCCTATAAGCAAATAGAAGGCTTGGCAAGAGGATGTCCCACTTACGCCTCATGGCCTCAGATAGGCCAGTGATCATGCCTTTTATGGTCTTGTTGAATCTGTCAATAAGCCCATTAGATTGAGGATGGTAAGGGGTGGTAAGCTGATAGGTTACCCCACACTCATCCCACATGGACTTCATGTATGCTGACATGAAGTTTGTGCCTCTGTCAGGCACAACCTCCTTTGGGAACCCCACAGGGGTAAATATTCCCACTAGTCTCTTAAAAGCAATAAATGTCTCATGCAAGTACGAAGTACCTGGTTTGCGTTCAAAATCTCTGCAAAGAACCACAGAGGAGAAGATGCGTGGAAAGCAGGGAGGTGTGCTTCGATTTCTCAGGCCGCACACTGTAATGCCATTTATTTTTCACGCAGGAAAGGCTTTGCGTCGATTTCTTGTACTCGGTCTTGGATCCTCTTCGGGTTTTGGGCTTTTCGGATGCCCCGGGGATGATGTGTTGAAATCCAGCGCTGACAAACGAAGTCACAAGGGCTGCGTCAGTCCGGTGGGCGTTTCGTGGAAATTTCTACCGCACGGCAGGCGCTGCGTCTATTCCTCACTGGAAGTCGGGCTGCGTCCCTCCGGCTTGGCTGTGCATCGATCTAGTGGGCCCGTACGTTGAATTTCTGGTTGCTACGCTGGAGCTGCATCGATCTTCTTGTTACGAAGTCGGGCTGCGTTTTTCCGGTTCGGCATGCAGTGAATTTTTCAAAGCGATGCAGGCTGTGCGTCGTTTCTGGCAGGCTGTGCGTCGATTTTCACCATACAGGGAGTTCCTCTTGTAGAGATGAGGTTTTTGTGGTCCTCAGACTTCAGGAAACAGGAGGCAAACTCGATCCAAGCCCTTGGAGAGCACTTCTCAGCTCAGCCAGAGAGCAGCATCAGCAGGGCAACAGCAAGGCAGAAGTCCTTCACAGAAAGCAGTCAGGTGAGTCCTTTGGGCAACAGGTCAGTTCTTCTTTGCAGGTTCTGGTTCAGGTTCAGTCTTGTCAAGACTTGTCTGAGTTGGTAGGGGCAGAGGCCCTGTTTAAATACCCAAATATGCCTTTGAAGTGAGGGAGACTTCAAGGAGTGGTTTAGAAGTGCACAAGGTTCCCTTTCAGTTCAAACCTGTCTGCCAGTGTCCCAGTAGGGGGTGTGGCAGTCCTTTGTGTGAGGGCAGGCTACTGTCTTTTGACATGTAAGTGTCAGGCCCTCCACCCTCCGAGCCCAGGAAGACCCATTCAAAATGCAGATGAACGCAAGTAAGGCTGAGCATCCTGTGTTTGGTGTTTGTCTGAGTGAATGCACAAGGGAGCTGTCAACTGAACCTAGCCAGACGTGGATTGTAAGGCACAGAAGGATTTAAGTGCAGAGAAATGCTCACTTTCTAAAAGTGGCATTTCTAAAATAGTACTATTAAATCCAACTTCACCAGTCAGCAGGATGTTGTATTACCATTCTGACCATACTAAATATGACCTAACTATTCCTTTGAGATCAGCAGCTACCACTCAAACAGTATATGAGGATAGCCCTAATGTTAGCCTATGAAAGGAGCAGGCCTCACAGTACTTCAAAAATACATTTAGGAGTTTTACACTACCAGGACATGTAAACTACAGAGGTACATGTTCTGCCTTTTGTCAACACAGCACCCGGCCCTATGGATTACCTAGGAACTACCTTAGGGGTGACATATGTAGAAAAAGGGGAGTTTTAGCCTTGGGAAGTACTTTTAAATGCCAAGTCAAATTGGCAGTGGAATTGCACACACAGGCGGTGCAATGGCAGGCCTTAGACATGGTTAAGTGGCTACTTAAGTGTGTTGCACAATCCGTACTGCAAGTCTGCTAGTAACATTTCATCTACAGGCCCTGGGCACATTTAGTGCTCTTTACTAGGGACTTATAAGTAAATTAAATAATTAAATTGGATATGATCCAATGTCATCATATTTAAAGGGAGAGAGCATATGCACTTTAGCACTGGTTAGCAGTGGTAAAGTGCAGGCGCCCCTGCTAACCCTGATAAAGGTGCAAAAGAAGAACCACCTGTGAAGAAGAACAGTCAGCATTGCACCCAAGAAGGCAGAGTCGGGTTTGTGGTTGGTGCAAACGATGTCCCGCATTGGATGGAGGATTGCAGTCTGGTCTGCATCGCTGAAATCCACCAACAAGCCTTGGTAAATGCAAAACTAGAGGTTATAGGAAAATGGTACCTCCCGGGACCAGGAAGGACAAGATGGACTCTACCCAGGAGAGGGACTCAGAGGGGACTCTCAGCAACTCAGAGAGCTCACAGAAGACCAGGCAGCGCACACAGGAGTCCCACAGCCTGGGGACAAGGAAGGTGCAAAAGAGGCCCATGCAGCACTACAACAAAGGATCCCACGCTGCCGGAGAACCACTCAGGAAGCTGTGCGTCACAGGATAGAGTGCTGGGGGCTGGAGCTGCAAGATGCATGAAGAACTTTGTGGAAGGATGCCAACAAGGCTTGGCAGCTGCAAAACACGCAGTCCCAAGGAGGGACAAGTGTAAAGCATTTACCAACGAAAAGAAAGCATCTTTGAAGGGAAAGCCCATGAACGAGTGATAGTGATGGCCTTGCGGTGGGCGTGGTTAAAAGCCCAGATACATTCCAACACGTTGAAAAGAAGCGCTTGCGCGCTGCAATGCTCAACCTAAAAAACAGATGTCCGCTTAAATAGGATTCCCAAGGGTGTCTTCACTCTAGCTATTCATGCCACAAATGTTTGTGCTTTTCTAGTATGGTCTTCTGTAAACAAACCCTGAAGATCCAGTAGTATTTAGAAGCAGTCTGCTTGTTACAGCCCTGGCACTGTTGAAAGAGATATTCTCTCCTTCTATTCAGTCAACAGCAATTGTGTTTAAACGCAAAATGTACACCATGGAACTTGGAAGGTAGGAGAACCATGGTAACCTCACAGAACCACATTTCATGCACAAGAATGACCAACACAACCATGGTATAAAGATTTTGAGCAGTACAAACATTAAAGTGTGCTTATTGTTGTATAAGGTGACGCTTTCGAATGAAAGCTGCTAGTGAAAAAAATGAACCTTTTCTTTAAAAAACATAATCCTTTCCTCCAAAACCCTTGCAACCCAAACCATCTGTTTCAATTACACAATTTTGAAAGACTGTCAAATGGCTTGTGAATTGAATTGTACACACATATTCCATTCAACAACCGAAGTCCACCGACCAGTGAAAGTGAACTACTAATTTGATGTATGGAGATTCAAGCAGAACATGTTAATAATATCTACCCTCTGTTTTGAGATTTGATGAGTAACTTGGTGGAAAGTCACGTGTCTTTCGTGTTCTGCGTGGGGTTGCATGATCGTACGTTGTGAAATCCACTGTTTCCTTTGGAAAAGAAAAGTATATCTTTGACGGAAGTGGTCAAATAGTTTCACATTTTTACGGAGCATGCTCTCATAATCAACATTCCAATGTTTTGGGAAAGAAAACAAAGCACAAAATGCCAAATGCGGAGACAAAACCAAATAAATACATGATACCTAAAAAATAATGTTCACCTAAGCATAGCGCATAACGATTGTGAATACATTTAAACAATGCTGAAACCAAATTAAATGCCGATCGAAATCAGGAACAGACCTACTGAAAACATGTGCACTGGTATTAAGGCCAGCAACTGGAACTGGCAAAAGTGCAATTAACTGTGCAACAGGGTCGCTGGCATGGAAAGCACTTGACTTCTGCCAAGCGAAATCGCGCTGTGATAAAAGATAAGAAGTAGTCCACAAACCGGATGGAAAATAGCGAGCCTCGCATGTTTTCAGTACTTGGTCGCTGCGCTCGAGGAGGGCTAACCACCAGAAAAGGCATGACTTATGCATGCCTACCACTAATGAAAGCAAGCAGATTTTAACAGACAAGCCCACGAACCAATAAAAGACACTGACGTGACATGGGCGGGGCTCCTAGGACTTTTTTAACTACTAAAGTGTCTCTCGCAAGCAACGCATGCGCTAGAGCATGCGACGCAGGCTCAACCCTAAAAATGGGCATATGGCAAATGGTGTCTTCTTCTCAGTGCAGTCTGGCTAAGTTAGGTTTCCTAAAACCACTTCCCACATCCTAATTGCTCAGGGGATCACATGTTCACACTTTGTTCAATGAAACCAAAACTTTAAATCTATAACTTTACCAGTATATGGCTCACATGGCAATGATTGGCTCCTTTCATCATGTTCTCATTGTTCGGCTCGTGAGTTATCAATATTGTTGCAGCGAATACTCAAGTCAGTGTGTTCATTGTCTTCTCCTGGAAAAGTCAGTCTTACACACATTACATTAAACACTGTGGCACTAGCAAGTACAGCATCTTCTAGCAAGCAGTTTCTCATGAGAAAGAACTTCAGCTACGAGCACACTGACAGTAGTGTAAGCATCCATTTTATTATACTACTAAGAAATGCAGCTTAACATGAGGCTGTGCAACTAGGCCAAGACCATGCTAAGTTAAGGCCTACAATCAATAAAGCTAATACATAACTCATAACTCCTAATATGACATACTGCTACATTAATTAAACATAAGCTCAACATTTCATATTGAAAAGCCATTAATAAGTACACTTTATGACCATCGGCGGCCACACAAGTGGGCTCACCCTCAAATGCATGCATTATTTTTCTCTACATTATTACATTTTCTATGCAAATCTAATACTGGAAGTATATGAATATTCATTAATAATTTCATTATTAACTTATGCCTTAACACGTGTGAAACCTAAAAAGCCTTCGCCCGAAAGCACAGTCAGTGAGCACAAGGAGAGCGATAAGGAATCTTTGCATCTAAATCTAAGCACTGCTTTTACTTTACAGTTTACACCTTAACACTGTTAAGGCCTTTAATGGACATGTTGCGCTGCACATAGTCGACAACATATCTTATTAAAGTTGTTTGCATTTTACACCCAACGAAACATTTTGCTCAGTTGACAAGACCTGCTGATCTGAAGGGCATAGCTGCATTGACACGGAGAGTATAACGAATTATCTCTAATACTCAGAAAGTAGAGTCAAAGCAATTAGTCGTTATGACATATACGATTTGGAATTTTAAAGTATGCCACGTTTAAAGCAGTTTTCACAACGAGTATCTTGCCATTTACTGAAAACGCAGGGGAAGGTTACTGTCAATTATAAAGCATATCAGTAACATCTAATTATGTTTCTGGATTTAATCTGAGCCGAGTTAATATATTTCGGCCTATTAATATATTGCTGGCAATTGGATGTGCCTCACCATTTTACAAGCATTATCAAGCTCTTGTTTGACAAGACAACGCCTCGAATCCGCTACAGACGCATTTCTGTCTCGAAGTACTGGCTCTGGCACTTTGCAATTTTTTTACTGAAAATTGCTCTTTTCTAGTACGCCTCTTCAACCTAATGAGATCAGAATACATGTTATTAACCTGTGCTCTCGCCGTGGGGCAGGTAAATAACAGCTTAATTCATGTATGCATGTATGCTCCTTAACCCATATGTACTAAAACCAACTACAACAAGCATTTGCAATCCAATGGGTCTCACATTTGCTCGAGTTAGAGCTATTAGCGTTGTAAACTCCTAAGCGGACTTTTCTTGCCACATAAATTGAAAATGAAAAGTAAAACAGTTGTATATAAGTGAGCCGATGGCCACCATGAGCGTGAAGGAGACACACAAAAGGAAACAGATGCTCGCTTGCAGTCAAACGTATCGGCAAAAGTGCAATTATCCATGTAACCGACAAAATTGCAATTATCCATGTAACAGGGTTGATGTCATGCAAAGCGCTTGACTACTGCCCAACGAGATTGCACTGCGTAGGAAAAAAAAAAAAAAGTAGTCCAGAAGCCATGCGGAAAACATGGAGCCTTGTATGTTTTCAGTAGTTTACCCATGCTCTCGAGGAGGGCTAAACACTGGCAAAGGCATCACGCATGCATGCCTTTCCCAAAAGAAATCAAGCAAATTTTAAACTGGATGTACAGAGAGATTACAACAGGGGCCAGAGCACTTGCGTGCTCCGCCCAAAAAAGGAACACTCGAGTGAGTTAATTATTTCCAGGGTTTAAAAACCTCCAATAGCCATAATTTGGGGATTTATTTGATGCATTGGTGCGAACAATGTTCGTCTTTTGAGTGTGATGGATCTGGTGGCAATGAACCTTGTTTGTTCAGTTTGGATTTTACTGTCTAGATTTAAAAGTGAGAGTGGCCTGTGTGACATAGTCGACTAAGAGTTCTTATAGGTTTTTAACAGTGTATTTATAATGGCATCATTGTTTTTTTTTGGTAAGCCTTGTAATACCAAATCCTCATTATGTAGCTTCTTGTAGTTGCAGTGCTAATAACTCCAAATAAACTTGCACTTAAGCCGTCGTAACCAGATGTTATCATGTTAGCCATATTATCATTTGCTTTTTTAATTGCTTCTCCTGTCAATGGTTTATTGAGTGGTAACCTGTCATTTCTCTCCAGTCATGCCATAGTTATATCATTTAGGTAGTTCTCAAGCAGTTTTGTACCTAAATGTATATGTAAGGAGTATAGCCCTTTATAGTAAATTGTATAGACGTCCAGGATTTTATCTAGGGATAGTTTGAAGTCATCATTCTGATCTGGCTATTACATTGCTCTTGGAGTGATCCTTAAAAAGCCATAAAAGTGTTCTACTGGTGCTCTGTCCTCCGTATTGTCAAGCCTGCGGTTCTTTACTTAGGAATTGTACTTCTCTAGCCACAGTATCCAGGAAAGAAGTTAGGGTCAACTCAAATGCATTTTTTATTGCAACAATATTGTCTACTGCCATTTTTCCTTCTAGGTCATTAAGTTGTTTCTTTGAGATAAATGGGTCCTTATCGATTTTAATATACCTCTTAGTTTAGATATGCATGCCCCTTGCATTACTTCCTTAAATGCATCTAGGAGTGTAACATGTTTCCAGGGTGTTATGTTTTGTGTGAAGTATTCCTTTACAGCTTGGTCCACTTCAGCTCTGAAAGCTACATCTCTCGTGGCTGTGAAAGGAACCTCCAGAGTCTCATCCCTCCCCTCTTCTTTGGAGAAGGATACTCGCAACTGGACTGGAGAATGGTCTGACAAGGTACGACAGTCACATATCTTTGGATGAAGTGTTATAAACTGCTGAATAAAACGAGGACGCTCGCTCCTCAACATATTTAGCCTGCCTTGTATCCTATAGGCCTACCGAGGAGAACAGCTTCAATGGGTGCAGCAGGAGCATTGACACCGGGTTCCAGAGGCCAAAGGGGCCCCCTAATGCCTGATTATTGGAATATTTAAAAGTTCAAACTGCAGGCCAGGGAACCATTCCCTTCCTTCCACTATGGCCTTTGACACACTGGCTGTAGCACTCGGCATCACATTTCAATATCATACATGAGGCTAGCGCCTATGGTTTCAGACTGGGTATGAGTTTGCCACAATCTGTCACTTTGGGTATCCATCACTAGGTGACAGTCCCCACCCCAGATCACATCTCTGTCCTGGTAGTGGCAGCATTTGTCATTACTCCTATCAAATGTATTGTGGGTGTTGGTGTGGGGACTGTATGCATTATTATAATAATTGGGAATCATACAAGATCCCTTCCCTCGCAGTGTAATGCCCTTCTACTACTACTGCTGCTTCATGATTATAGTCAACTGTCTTATGAATCAATTTGGCCACTGGAATAAAGAAGCTTTATGTCATATAGGTGGTCATTCTGACCCTGGCGGTCTTTGACCGCCAGGGCGGAGGACCGCGGGAGCACCGCCGACAGGCCGGCGGTGCTCCAATGGGGATTCCGACCGCGGCGGTAAAGCCGCGGTCGGACCGGCACCACTGGCGGGGTCCCGCCAGTGTACCGCCACCCCATTGAATCCTCCGCGGCGGCGCAGCTTGCTGCACCGCCGCGGGGATTCCGACCCCCCCTACCGCCATCCAGATCCCGGCGGTCGGACCGCCGGGATCCGGATGGCGGTAGGGGGGGTCGCGGGGCCCCTGGGGGCCCCTGCAGTGCCCATGCCACTGGCATGGGCATTGCAGGGGCCCCCGTAAGAGGGCCCCTACAAGTATTTCACTGTCTGCTGCGCAGACAGTGAAATACGCGACGGGTGCAACTGCACCCGTCGCACAGCTTCCACTCCGCCGGCTCGATTCCGAGCCGGCTTCATCGTGGAAGCCTCTTTCCCGCTGGGCTGGCGGGCGGTCTGAAGGCGACCGCCCGCCAGCCCAGCGGGAAAGTCAGAATTACCGCCGCGGTCTTTCGACCGCGGAACGGTAATCTGACGGCGGGACTTTGGCGGGCGGCCTCCGCCGCCCGCCAAGGTCAGAATGAGGGCCATAGTATCTATGTTAACCCCCACTTACTCACAAACAACTTGTGGGTATTGTCCAGCAAGTGTGTTTCTTGTAGTACAGCTGTGTCCACTACATGTCTATCAAGGTGTGTGTTATGTATGCTATTGTGTAAATGCATTACAGTTAACACAAGCATGTCAACTGTAATGGATTTATACAATAACATAACTAGCATGTCTTCCCCTCTTAAAGAAAAGGCACTTTGTGAGGCAGAGAAACACTATTCTGTGATTGAGAGGGGATTACTTGCATGCCCTCTGGATTAAGAGCATTTTAGAACATTCTTTTGGGGTACCAGGTTTGTCATTAAGACAGATCACAACCAGCTTATACACCCAGATGTCACCAGGTGGAGGGCACACTATGACAGCCAGGCTGTCCAGGCTTGCATCTAGGTTTCACATGTTTCTATACAATATAAAGTATGTGCCAGGAAAGAATAATGTTCATGCAGGTTGCAGGCCTAGGTTACAGGTGATAGAGGAGAACACCAGTCAATGTGATTTGGATGAATGTGAATTAGCTTTCACTTTAAACAATATTAACTTGATTAGAGTCAACCATCCCACATTTCAGGAATCCACATGGAATGAGGAAATTAAGTCTGATGTGGGTTTGAATCATGTTTTTGAATTTATTGAGAATGGCTGGCCTGAGGAATGGCACGTTCCAAGGGATTTAGTGGGGTTTCATAAAGTTTGTGAAGAACTCATCATTTAAACTGGCATTGTTGTGAGAGGAGATAGATTTGTGCAACCGTTTGGTTTAAGAAAGTTAATGGTTAGAAGGAATTACACAGGAAGAGGTTAGTGACAATAGTCCACAGTTTGTTAGTAAATATAGGCAGAGTTATTTTATGAAATGCTGTATTAGTCAAAATAAAATGTTGGTGTTCCACCTTGAATTCAGTGGTCAAGTGGAGAGATACAATAGAGTAGTGAAGAATGCCATACAGCTGGCTATCAAAGGAAAGTTGAGTAGAAGAAAAGTGTTACAATCTCTGCTACTGGCCTATAGGACAACCTCCAATTTGGTGACTTTGGGTATTCCTTTTGAATTGCTAAGGGGATGCAAGCCCTTTTTCCATTATGGTTTAAGATTAAGAAGGGAAGTTATGTGTAGGTAGAAATCCAGAAGATGAGGAAGGTTGCAGAAGATTACAAGCATAAATTGTAATGTGAAATGAGCAAAAAGAAGGGTGCCTCTAGTAAACAATGTATCAGAATTGGTGATTTTATTAGTCCTAAAATGAATAAAGTTAGAAGTAAAGGTTTAGCATGTTGGTCAGATCTGCTGCATGGTATAGAAGTGTTTAAAATGCTGTACGTGTTGATGGTGGGACTGTGGAATCTTAATCGTGTCTCGCCATTGAAAAGGAACCTGAATGAATAGGTGAAGGATGGTGTAGAAAGAAGTGTTGTGTTCCTGGGTGTGTTGCAAACTGGGTGCGGAAGAGAATTGGCATCTATAAAGATTACAATCAGAATGATTTTTCAAGTTCAGCTCATGGTCATACAAGGAAGTATTTGGAGCATGTGAGTAGTGGTGGAACATGCAAGTTGGCAATTAGAATTCATGATTACATCATGAAGTGATATCATTTTCTCTTTAATTTCATTAGAAACCTAGTTACCTTATTTTCTCTTGCTCTTTTAATTTCTTTAAAGGGGAAGATGTGTTACATATGTTATTGTTTAAATGCATTATAGTTAACACGTGGGTTATTTATTACCAGCTGCCATGTGTACAGGTATATGACAATGAAATGTTAGTCACTGTTACTATGCTTATGTTGGGATCAGTTGCTCTGGATCGACTTTAAGAGATGTTGGAGGATTAGTGTTTCTACAGGAGATATTAAAGTATTCAGCATTTCTCACCTGTTATTGTGAGATTATTGGAGTACATACACACTCCACATACTCATTCTACAATATGCCTGTACAAAGCGTATCTTTTTGAAAATATATAAACTATGAACAAGACAGGGATGTCACGTGTAGGGCTGTTTTACTTATTGCTCACATCTAAATTCTTCACTAAGTTATGTTTGTGGTGAGTCTGCATGCTCATGTCCAGTATAGAAATACTGTGTCTCCATGTATTTGATCACAACACCTCCACCCAATGTATTGATATGAAACTTGCAATGCTTTCTCTAGTGCACCCTTTGCCACACACCCAAAACACACAAGAGGCAGGTTTCTCTGCAGAACCCAAATTGTGTATTTACAGCTGACAACTTTGTACTAATAATTGACATAATCTGCACATAGGGGAGCCAGTGAAATCCCATTCACTTTCATTCTACCATCAACATCACCAAGCCTTTTTTGTTATACCTGAGAAAACAGTCATACGTAACGTGTATCACCCTTCAAACCAATAAACTATTAATTATTTATCTCATTATTCATGTGCATTACCATAGTTTGATATGGTTATACAGTCTTCTACACCTTTTTCATGGCGTAATTTGTCCAATTTTTCCACCGCTAAACCAACACCCTTTAGTCATTGATCACTGTCACTTCTCTCATCTTGTGATGACCAGTTTCCACCACTGAAGGCTCTCTTGGTTATATTGTAGTTTATTACATGTTGAAGCACTCCCTTGGCATCAAGAATTATCTGTGACTTACGGTATAACATAAACTGTAGTCAAGCTGGGTACAGGCGTGGCATGCAGCACTTTTAACCCCTTTAGTTTCTTCTTGACCAGCAAAAAAGATAATCTGGCCTCTTGTACCTGTTTTGTTAAATTCAGATAAAAAAATATTCTGGAGCCTTCATGTGTTATGTCAGCTCACTCACATGCCAGTGTGACCAGTGTACCCCTGTTATGGATGATATAGAAAATAGCAGGGTGGTGCAGCAGGAACCGGCCTGGTGTCAAGGGATCTGTGCATATTTTCAGTAATAAAGACTAGGTAGAAGCTCTGTCCTCCAAACTTAGTCAATAATATGTTTTCCATTGTCATAAGGTCCATTTAGGACCCAGGTTGGGCACCCTGTCAATGTAGTTTCATGGTGTGTGCCTTATTTTACATATACACACATATTTTAATCATATTTTAGCAAGTCTGCTTTTAGCATTTGTTTTAACATATTTTATCACTTGTTCCTTCTAGGAAGGCAGAGTTCACACTGCACATTGAATCATCCTTGTACTGCATATAATCTGTACTCTTTGTCCAAGGCTAGGATACAAGGGGCATGATATGCTACTATGTATTTGCCAGCCCAGGAGTCAGCTTCTATCTCCAAGACACAGCATTACATTAGAGTTGCTGCCCAAACGAGACATGGGTCACTATATAAACTACACATATGGCCAAAGAAGATAGAGGGTATTCCGGTCATGGCCATCCTGGGACACTTTACCTTCGACCAACAGCTTTGCTGACATTGGTGCTGATTTCTCGGCCTTCAGAGGAGATTGCTAACTGCTTCACAGGTAGACCCCTGCTATTCTATTCAAGTATGGGGTTGGGACAAATCCTTTAGGTCGGGCAAGGCAGAGGGTTATAACCACTATGCTCTTAGGTTTAGACATAGGGTTTTGGTAGGAACTTCTAGACTCTCTAGAAACACACAATATTGTGGGGTTGTTTATCTTCATCACTCTTGCTGTAATGTTGGTTACTGTGCACTGTATCATCTACCTAATTATCGCAGCACATGCTTTTTCTACTCAAATGTGATTACTTCAATAAATGTATTGAACTCCATTTGGCATTTTGTGTTTCACCTTTTCCTGCATGAGTAACTGAGCGTAAGGGGCACGATCTGTTTCCATGACTTCCCTGAGGAGTCAGAGTGCCTACTTGAGGTTTCTGTAATCACCTTTTGCCCTGACAGGTTTGGTGGTCAGGGAGAGGCACTACGAGCTAGCCAGGAGTTAGGCTGACAATTGCCAAGAAGAGTGGAGTGGACTCTGTCCCCCACGCTCCATGGTGCTGTCATCCTAAACATGCTGTCCTATTACCAAAGTGGAAACCGCATGACATAGCACCACCAATGTTTAAGGTCAGGTACGTATTTAACAGATCCCGTGAGTAGCTCTCTCTCTGATGCCAAATGTGCTCTATACACCATCTTATACTGAGACATCAGTAGTGTTAGGGAACATCCTCCTTACCTATATAGGTAGCACCTAAACTAGTCTATAGGTTGTTCAAGCTTGAACTTTAAAAGGATAACCCATATTGTGTTTCTATCTCTGAAGTCTATTTAACAATAGCACAACCAGTAGTAATTCCAGTAAGTTCTATACATACTGTCACACAACAATTACTAGCAAATGGGATACAGAATAGGGGTGGAGACTGTACATTTGTGGTAGAGGCCCACAATGTGTACAAAACAGAAACATTTTATTCATGGGTCAATTTTCCAGCAGTTGAAGCTAATCCAAATGCACTTCATACATATACAGTAACTAACACTCCACAACACTACAGAGCATATAACTATTTAGAAATTCCACTATCATATCAAGAACACCAAGGGCCTGATTACAACTTTGGAGGAGGTGTTAATCCGTCCCAAAAGTGACGGTAAAGTGACGGATATACCACCAGCCGTATTACGAGTCCATTATATCCTATGGAACTCGTAATACGGCTGGTGGTATATCCGTCACTTTTGGGACGGATTAACATCTCATCCAAAGTTGTAATCAGGCCCCAAAATTTGTTTCAAGGCACCCTCCCACACATAGATGCACATATTAGATTAGGTCTCATCAGCAATGAAGGACCAACATGTCCAGTATTGGAAACAAACATGCCAAGCCAAATGTACAAAATCTACAGGCAGTTCACTCACATCCTTTATATAGTAACTTAGCAAACCTATACAGACGTTTGAAACAATTTGTAATGCAAAATCTATATACTGCCCCAGCGATGGATGCTCCAGCTCTTCAACTATTGGCAACACTGGGGATAAATCAGATAAAAATTTATTCTATTATGGTTGAGATTCCCACCAGATGTGAAAAGATTCCGCTCTGGATTGGACATAAAAGCCAACGAGTTGGAAGCAGTGTTTCCCCCTTAAGACACCCCATGATAAACATATAATTCTCACAAAATGCATGCCATTTGGAATGTTTCCCTCAGTTGATTACCGTGCAACTTGGGGTGCAATACTTGCTGCAGCATATACCATATCACATGGTAACCATCCCTGTTGAAACTTCCAAAGGGATATTGAAACAAAGTCGAAATAAAAAGGGGGCTGCCCTTGCCCTGAATTTGTGAATGAAAGTAATGGTCAGTGTGCCATAGTCTCTTCAATTATTTCAAGAAATATTAAAAGGGAATCAGGAGCACTGGCAACGGTTCAGACAAGTCCATGAACATGAGCTCCAAAAAATAATTTCAAAGACTTATACTAGTACAGGTTGGGATAATTGGGGGGTCAGGCCAAATAAACCATAACTAAAGGGGAACTCCAAAAAGGATACAACTGAGCAAACACAGGAGTCTTCCAAAAAATGTGGGGACAAACAAAAATCTAATAAAGACAAAGTAAAATAACAAGGAGAATCTCCACATCCAGAGACCCCAGAGAAAAGCTGTCCTTTAAGAAATAGTGAAAATTTGAAACAACCAGACAGGTATCAGTATACTGATACACACCCTGCTTGTTCCTTTTAGGACTCATCTGAAAAAAGAATTCAGAGAGAGATGGGCAGACATATCATAGAAAAGAACAGTACATGAAACAAAAAAAGGGCTCACAACACTTATCCGACATCATGATAAAAAAGGAAGAGAAACTTTTATAACAAAAACCTCAGTATAACAAGAAGAAGGTTGCAGGGATTTGTGCTATGTGTGCCACACGTATTGAGGACAATACTGAAGAACAGGCACGAGTAGTGATTCTGATAGACAGCACAGCAGAGGTCATGCTAGTTCATCAGAATCTGCAAGAGTTTCTGGATGTGAGAGGAACTAACAACTACATTGAAGTCAAAACACCAGACTGGAGGGTCACCCCTACTGATCATGTTTATAAATTAAACATCCAATTTGAGGGGGACATAATGCGCAGAATTAAAATAATATTCTAGGAAAGATTAATGCTCAATTGTGGTATTCTTCTGGTAGAAAAAGATTGGCCGCCAGAGGTTGTCAGAATGCTCCCACAAAGGAAATATGTCATTTTGCTATCTATTTCAGTCCTAGTTCCAAATCCAGTAAGAGAAGCCTATTGCCGTGGGATGGGCTCTGGCACAGGCTCCAGGGCTGTACTGTAACCATGTGGGTTGGGATAGGGACTTTCCCTTTATTCCCAAATGAAAGTTAGGAGAGCAAGTCTTTTGCCCCCCAGTCTCCAGCTCTTAAAATGATACCATGCCAAGGTAGGGCAAAACTGTGTTCCACAGAAGCTAATTAGGGAATCCTCAACCCTAGTTAACTTTGTTCTTTAATTTAATTCCATGGACAACAGCCCTTTATGGATTGAAAAGCCACACCCATATTGTCGTAGCATGCTTCATCCTTGGCCAGTCCGCCCTGGCAGATTAAGATGACACAAACCTTAACCCAGAAAAAGTCTTTGGGAAAAGGTAGCACAGAATAAAGTATGATTTGGTGAATGTAGGTATCCAGAAGCTCTTAAAACTGCCTCTGTGTGTGCCTAGGATAGCTCCATTATTAATGAAGTTGCATAGGGTAGGATTAAAAACGATTGTTCCACTTTCAGGAACAGCCAACTTGGGGTGTCTTAAAGTGATAAGGACTCACATCACCTGATGTCCTCTAATGCCAACTTGTTCAGCCATCAATATGGATACCCACCTAGAAAAATAATAAGCTTCCATGTGAAGGGTCCTAGGCCTTCATCAGGGCAAATCCAAAAAGGTCCCTACTGTGCATGAAGCATGCCTAAGTCATGCAATTGGTATGAGTAGGTCTTCCCTATTACCTAAAGGTTGTCAATGCACTAAGAAGAAAAAATAACCCAAATCATGATCATATGCCCGATATATGGACTAACGAGAAAAAAATTAAAATAATGGATTAAAAATAGTATTTGAAGTGTGAATCACTCTGAACACACACAGTGAGAAACATGTGTGGTTCACTTCTAATAGAATAGATTCATTCATTGTCTTGTTTCATAAGTAATTTCTGAATTGCATGTTACAGCAAGGGGATAAATGGATTCCCTTGTTGTAACATGCAGTACTGACTTACCTATGAAACAACACAATGTCACAGACACGTAAGAATAATAAGACGCACTTATATAGAAGGCACGTTATTGACATAGTAAATGAAATGGCACAATTTCACAGAGTCTTTTGAACAATAGCAGATACTTGTGTAGAAGGCGTGATGTCCAAGAAGCTAAATTATATTAGTGGTTCTGGCATGGGAGATCCAATTATCCCCTTGTTGTTACATTTGGTACTGACTTTATTAATGAAATAACACAGTGTCACAGAGACTTAAGAATAGTAACATAAGGTTGTATAAAAGGGGACTTCATTTCCCATCATCCCTGGGAGTTCTGACGTGGGTCACTTTACATGACCATCGGTTCTTAAGGATGGGCTGAGCAACAATGAGGGCAGACCTGCAGTACTACTGTGGCACAACTGTAGGTGGAAAGGCAGGGCCCTCACCTTGATGAAGTAAGGAATAGTCAGGGCCAGGGCCTGCTAGATCTTTCACTCTTCGCTCCCGATATTTGGCATTATGTTATTGATGAAGTAAGGAGCTTGCTGGGGGGGGGGGGGAGGGGAGAGGGGTGGTCCGGGCCTTACAGATCCTTTAACTCTCGCTCTTTGTCTTTGGCATTATGATGTTTGTGTGTGGGTTTTTCTCTCACCAATGGGGCATACTTTTAAAACTGCTATAAACAGCAAGTCCAGGAGGTACATGTTACCTCATAGTGAGAGTTTCGCTCCTTATTACAGCACAGCAATAGTTTTGCCCCAAGGCACTGTCTGTTGGCTTTGTGTCTTTTTCTTTGTTTGTGTGTTGTCGTTCTCCAAAACAATGGGCACAGCCACCCCTGAAGCCTGGTGTATGATGCTCATGCCCCTATGTCTGTGCAATGGGTAAGAGTAATAGAAAGTGGAATCTCAGTCCACACTTCCTATTATGACTCAAATATATCACATGTTCATGATACCCCTGTACCAAAGGAGGCCAGACCCAATGGTGGTCCTGGTAATATATACTTTATTACCATACCAGAGATAATAGTATTCCACACACTAGATAACTATGTTTGGATTTCTTCCTCTAGGTGGGTATATGTGCAGATTTTCCCTGCATTGTCTCGTGACATATTACTGTATACCTAAAGGATCACAAATAAATTTAAAAAAAACTCTCCCTTTCTTTTTCTGTTCTCTTCCCCCCGTTTCCCTCGTATTAGTAACTTGAGTGTGCTGTGAGACAGGGGCTTGTGATCCTAACTCAGATAAACTGACATTTGTGCATCCAGAGAGAAGAAACCTGTTATTGCTATTTTTTAGTGTGTGACTACAGGTGAGGTCCCCTTGCATAGCGGCTGATAGTGCAGACCCTTGATGACTGGAGGGTATGTTTGTGGACACTAGTTTTGTATGTGCGCTTCATGTTTGTTCACATTGCATGAATCAATTCTTTTAGAAGTGAACCACATGTGGTTCACACTGTGTGTGTTCTGAATGATTCACATTGCAAATACTCATTTTAATCCATCATTTTTAGTTTTTTCTATCATTCCATATATGGGACATAGGGTTATTGTTAGCCCTGGCATTCATGGTGTGGTTTCTCCTAACTTTTTGCCCTCTGACCTCATGTTTTCTGACTTCATTGTTGTTGGTTTTCAGCATTCTGGGTACTTTACCACCCCTGAACAGTGCTGAAGTGTGGGTATGCTGTACACTAAACATGGAAATATTGGCTTCTCCACAATTGGCATGTTTAATTTACTTTTAAGTCCCCAGTAAAGTGCACTATATGTGCCCAGGGTCTGTAAATTAAAAGCTACTAGTGGGCCTGCAGCACTGATTGTGCCTCCCACTACTGTAACCTTTCAAACATGTCTCAGGGCTGCTACTGAAGACCCTCTGGGTGCAGTTTTGAGCTGCCATTTCGACCTGGCGAGTGGGTGCAAACCTTTCTTTTTATTACATATAAGCCACCCCTAAGATAGACACTAGCTCGCCCCAAAGGCAGGGTGCAGTGTTTTAAAAAGATGAACATGTTCTGGTAATGAAAAACTATTACATTAATTTTTCCTATAGGTTAACATTGGGGTTACCTTGATGCAGCCAAAGTGTCATTTCTGTTTGGGGAAAGATAGAAATATGGACTTTTGTGTCTCTAGACTCACAATTTAAAATAACAACTCATGGTGAGATCGGATTTTAAATTGTAAGTCTGAAAATGGCACTTTTGGAAAGTTAAAAGTTTCTTACTTTAAACATTCTGTGCCTCTCCTTGTCTCTGAGTACACATCTGGGGATGTTAACAGGTGGGCTTTGTGCATTCCTTCTAGACAGTCACACACGAAGGGAGCTTGGGTGTGACATTTGCATCCTGATTGCCCATCACCAGGCTGATGCGCCTTACTGGTATAGATGGGTGGGAGAAGCTCACACACCTGAATAGGGCTGTTCCTCTCCTCACAAAAAGGGCTGACTAACCCCTTGTAGAGTGTCTGGAGGCAAGGAAGAGAAGGGCAATGACCTTTTGATCTTCAAAGGCCTCGTTGAAGTCTCCCCTACCTCAAAGGCACATTTTGGTGTAAGTACTGGACCCCAAACCACAGCATCTTCGATCTTTACTAAGGACACTCTGCCAAGAAGAAGGACAGCTGTGCTAGCAGCAGGGACTGCCACTCTGCAACTGCATTGTTGAGTTGGCCTACTGCTTACTGTGTTGTAGGAGGGAATACCACCTTGCTACTTACTTTGCCTTGGTTTGCCTGCTGCTTCTTGTCTGGAGTGAGAATGACTGGTCTTGCTCTCTACATCCTTGAACCCAAGAATCTCCAAAGGCTTTTTAGCTTACCCACTGTTCTTCTGCAGTCTCAGAGGCATCAAAGACTCCTTGCAACTCTCCTGGTATTGCTGGACTCAGCCATCTGTGAGTCCCACCTTTGCATGAGGCGACTCTCTCCAGTGCTGTGCCTCAGAAGTGGTTCTGCAACTGAAATGTGCATCACTGAAAGTGCAGGAAAAATATTGGAGCATTGCTCATTGACAGCTTTGCAGTGGCTGCCTGACAACAGCGGATTCATAGACTGCATGGGCTGATGATGACAGTCTGGGTGGCTCATAGATGATGCATCACATTCCCCTCCATAGAGCCTGACAATGATGTAGTTCACTGAGTGTGATAAAAATGTTGACTCATCATGTCCTCGCCGTCAACGCATTGCTCCATCAAAGGTACTGTTTCCGGTGACCCTGCATGGGCTCTGTAACAAGCCTACCCTCCATCACAGTCAGCCTGGATTTTTGTATTTGCACCAGTCCCTCGTGACCTCACGTAACCTTTTCACCGCTAGTGACTTCTAGGAACTTTTTTCACATTTAGGGCCTAATTACGAACTTCGCAGAGGAAATTACACAGTCACAAACATGACGGATATCCCGTCCACCACATTAAAAGTTCCATAGGATATAAAAGAACTTGTAATACGGTGGGCGGGATATCTGTCATGTTTGTCACAGAGTAATCCCCTCAGCAAGCTTGTAATCAGGTCCTTAATCTTTAAAAGTGTATATCTCAAATTCTAATTATTGGATTTTTGTTATTTTGGTCTTGTTTTACTAAGTAAATATTCTCTATTGTTCTAAACTGGTGTGGAGTTTTTTGTCTGGTGTCTTTTACTGTGTTACTGTAATTGAGGGGGTCATTACGACCCTGGCGGCCGGCGGTACACTGGCGCTAACACCACCAACAGGCTGGCGGTGTTCCGCCAGTGTATTATGACCATGCCATATTAGCCATGGCCATACCTCCGGCCCCTCCACTTGACCACCAGGCTTCAGCAAGCAGTGCTGTCCTGGGGATTATGAGTCCCCAACCGCCAGCCTGCACATGGCGGTAAACACCACCATGGAAAGGCTGGTGGTAAGGGGGACTCGGGATGCCCCTGGGGGCCCCTGCACTGCCCATGCCAAGTGCATGGGCAGTGCAGGGGCCCCAAGGCACAGTCCCATCGTGCATTTCACTGCCTGAATTTCAGGCAGTGAAATGCGCAACGGGTGCTTGTGCACCCGCTGCACATCAACATTGCTGCCAGCTCTATTATGAGCCAGCTGCAATGTTGATGTGACTTTTCAGCTGGACCAGCAGAAATGTCATAATAAGGAGCCACCAATACCGCCAGCACTGGTGGTATTGTGGCGCCCGCAGCTTCAGCGGTCTATTTGCAAGACCGCCAAAGTCGTAATGAGGGCCTAAGTGTTGTATAAATACTTTACACATTGCCTCTTAAGTTAAGTCTGACTGCTCTGTGTCATGCTACCAGAGGGTGAGCACAGGTTAGCTTAGGTAACTGACTTACCGTGACTAGAATTCTGGTCCCTACTTGGACAGGTTGCATACCCCTGCCATATAGAGAACCCATTTCTAACAATTATGGTTTTAGTAATTTTTTCTTCTTAGGTGGATTGACAACATTTAGCTAATAGGTAAGACCTACTAATCAATTTACATGTCTTAGGCATGCTTCATGGACAGTAGGGACTTTTTTGGATTTGCCCTGACAAAGGCCTCGGACCCTTCACCTGGAAACGTATTATTTTTCTACGCAGGTATCCATATTGATAGCTGAAACAAGTTGGCATTAGAGGACATGGGGGTGGTGAGTCCTTATCACTTCAAGGCACCCCACTTTGGTTGTTCCTGAAAGTGGAACAATCTTTTTTAATCCAACCTTGTTTCTCATTAAAAAAGGGGGTGTTCTAGGTGCACACAGAGGCAGTTTTAAGAACTTAGGGGCATATTTAAGAAAAGTGGCACTGCACACTGTGCGTACCACTTTTCTTGCGCTCTTTACCGCTGCCCTACTGCCACCATGTGTGCACCATGGCACTGGGTAGGGGGCAAAAGCATAATTTTTTATGGCGCTATTGATGTACTTTGCAGGAGTAGCACCAAAATGTTGGTGCTACTCCAGCAGAGTACATAATGGCCTATTGTAAGTAATGGTGTGCCCCCTTTTAATGCCTGCTCTGAAGAAAAGTTAAAAGTACCAAAGAAGAATTATGCAAACGCAACATTTTTCTGCCCCCCCCCCCCAATGGGGAAATGCTCCTTTTCCTAGATTATGCCTGGTACAGCCATAATGCAGCGCAAAGGGTTACAAAGTGGCTCAATGCAAGCATTGCGCCACATTGTAAATATGGCACTGGGATTTTGGCCTTGTTGGGCCACATTAACGTAAGTGCCTGATATTGCCGGACCGGTTACTACATCACAAAGGTGATGGCTATTCTGTCTACTGAAATCTAATTCCCATCAGAATTAATGGGATTTAGATGTCGGCGGATGGGATATCTGTCATCGTTGTGATGAGGTAACCCATCCACCAATATCTAAATCAGGCCTTAGTTTCTGGATCCCTACGTTTACCAGAGCATACTTTATTCTGAGTTCCCTTTTCCCAAAGACTTTGCTTGGGTTACAATTGAGACCACTGGGTTGGTATCATCTTATCCCAGCGAGGCAGGCTGGCCAAGGATGAAGCATGCCAGGACAATATGGGTGAGACCTTTCCATCCACAAACAATGGTTGTCCTTGGAATAAAATTAAAGAACAAAGTTAGCTAGGGTGTGGGACTCCCTAATTAGCTTTTTTGGAACATGGGCTTGCCCTACCTTGGTGTGGTATCAATAGTGACTCTCCCTACCATGTTATGCCTCTACGGTCCGGCCCACAATTTCAACCACAGTACCCAAAAAAACACAATGCAAATGCCCCTGTTAGAGAAAAACACACAGCTTGAGTACCAGGGAGTAATTGAACCCTGTTTATCCCCAATGAACAACCTTTGTTACCCACACCTAAGCCAGACCATTCATATAGAATAGTCTTAGCTTGCAGACATTTAAACAGCCACACACTCATATTTGCAATACAAAACTCACATAGCACACCTTTAATGAACAACATTGTGCATAAAAAATACAACATAACCTTTGATATTTGCAATATTTTTTTTGCCAAACTATAGCACCTTAAAGCAAGGATCTAGCAGCGTTTTCCACACTCTGCTCTCAACGCCAGTTTTTGCATAGGCTGCTCTGGCTGTCTTGTAAACCTGGATGGTTTTTCCTCAATATCAACTACTGCATCAATGCATTGCATACCTAAGCTTTTCACTGGCTTAAATGCAACTATTTGATTCATCCGTGGTATTACCTAAGGATTAAATTGGCACTGCTTGCTTTTCTACTTTGGGTTGGATTTGTTGTTGTTTTCTTCTTGCTTCTACATGGGCATTATCTTCTAACGCCCTGTTTTTGAACTGGTGGATGAGGTTCTAAAACCATATTTATCTTTCCCCAAAATACAAAGAGACTTGTCTCTTGTGACCATTTCTGCTGGTCCAGTTCATGACGAGATTGTTTAGGATAAAGATCCTTACGATATTTTTGATGCTACTAAATGAAACAGATTTCTTATGCTTTTACATTTCTATGACTGATATTGTCAGAGCTGGGGTTGTGTTTGATGACTGGGATGTTAACTTGAGTTGACTCTATGCTATCTGAGCTTGAATATAATATTGTGTTTGAAAATGAAGATATCTGTATGAATTTGGCCAATTATGGTGAAATGTCCTGTTACCATATTTTTAGGCACCATCACCTGCATAGATTTATTACCCCACATTTGTTTTTTTACTACACACAATGGGAACATTGTCTAACTCCACTGGGGAGTTCTAAAGCATATGTGGATGAATTCACATATTTTACTGGGCATGATGGTATTAATCTGAGTCGTATTATTTTAAATTATCAATAAATAAAGCAAGGAAAACACTGCTTACAGACACCACAGTGATTTATTCCAAGGTATTTGTATCCTAGTTAGCTAGAGAAGGTTATGAATATTCAAAAAGGACAATTGATTTGAGAATAGTTTGCAGAACAAAAGATTGACAGATGCAAGGTATGGATGCCTTATTCAAAGCATGCTTAATACCATTACAAATGATTTCTTGAATGAAACTGTTCAGCAAACAACTTGCCTTAGCTTAGCAAAAGTCAAATAAATGAATTTGCCTGGTATTTCCTCACCAGCAAAATCTGAATATTGGCAAAATGTTGTGAATTTTACTGAAGATGAGCACAATGGTATGGTTTAGAATGGTACAATTAATTCAACACTATCAGGTCCTGACGTGTGTTATTATGGCCAGTGGACAAATATGACTGTCATGCACATTTTATGAACTCTTCAGGGGTCAGGTAGCGTTAGTTTGTGCCCTCCACCCTTTACAGTAAATCAGGATCCAAGATGTGTGGAAGGCTTGCCATGGTGATACAGATTATGTAGGGGCAACCCATCATGAGCATACTGAAGTTTGGATTTGTAGGAACTCCTTTGTAAAGTTGGCAGCACACCAGGCTGAAACACGAAAGTTTTGAAAGCAACTGGGTTTCAATAACCTTTGGCTCCTAACTGCAGCAGTTCTCCAACTGCACATTACCGCCACTGACAATGGGGTGGTACTACATCCCTCAGACATACTTGAGGTCCAAAGCGGGGCAAACAGGACACAGCGTGCTCTAAAGTGCTATCAGCTTCCCGCAGCATGGGCTCCTAACTGCAGGGGTTCCCTGCCCGCACATTAACGCTACCAACACTGGGGTGGGACTATGTTCCCCAGAGATCTTTGCTGTCCAAGGTGGGGCCTATAGAACACAATGTACTCTTAAGTGCAATCAGCTTCCCACAGTGCACGATGTGCACTGGACACGTCCAGGCTCATGCCTGGGTTGGGTAAAGACCAGCCCAAGATGGGCCCATCTTTGTCCTTCATCATTTTAAAAGAGACTGGACTAATCGACCTCACTTTCGTCCACTCCACAAAGTATCATAGGTACTGTTGGTCTCATCATTTGCATACTGAGGCTTTACTTAAGCAGTAGTAGATTCATTGCTATGGTGAAATTTAAAGCCTTGCCCTCGGCGCATGCGACCGGCGCTACTTCAGATGACTATCTGAAGCGAGCAGTGGGAATGCTTACCAAGGAGATTCCGCTGGTGGAGCAGCATTTATCTCTGCCTCTCCCTCCTGTTTTGCCTAATCTTCACACATCTTCTAGTGCACTTACGTTTGAGGAGGGCCACATTCTAGCTTTGCCAGATGACAGACCTAGTACTCTAAATACCTTACGTGTCCATCAGCGTACATTTCCACAGCTTTTGCAGAGTCCAGCTGCCATCCTGGTGGGAGGATAAGACCTCAGGTATTACTACCTGCTAGTGGGGCCAACCTAAAGAAGCAAGGGGGAAGAGGAATAGAGTGGAGTGGATCCAAATCAAAGAGGCCATGTCCTGGCCCCCCAACATCAACAGTAGGCTTGGAAGGAACTTGCAGAGTTCAGCTACGAAGAATTCCGCAGAGTGGCTATAAAATAGGTGTGGGTGGCGAGCTCTGCTCCGCTGGCAGCGCTGAGTTTTTGGCATGCTGTGCTCCACTTGGAGCATGGAATTGACCCAAAAACTTCACCAGCCACGCCGGTTGAGTGGAGCTCGCCGCATGCGCACTGCAGCCCAGTTATAGTCCACACTGCACAAGCACAGACTGTCTGTGCTTGCGCTGTGTAGCCAATAACTGGGCTGTAGTGCGCTGTCTCTTCCCAACGGTGATGGAGCTGGTGCCAGCTAATCTGGATTCAAGAGAATTATTCCATGCCTCCCTCCACCAGGAGCCAGGGCTGTGCCCGGCAGCAGGTGGCAGAGGGAAGCAGAGCGCTAGGCCTGATGACAATGAGGACTCAGGTGAGTCTTCATTTATTTTATTCTTTTGTGCACACTGGTGCACAAGAGGTCTTAAACGGCAGCTTTCATTGTCTATGGCACTGTCTGGAAAACAGGCCAGGAATGTAGGCAGCAAAAGCTGCTGTTTCAGGCCTCTTGTGCACCAGCCTGCCAAAGCCTTTTGTACACCAGCCTGCCCTGTGTGCAGTACACATGGGCAGGCCAGTGCACAAGAGGTCTGACACCACAGCTTTCACTGCCTATGGCCCTCTCGTGATGTGCCCGATCTTGGAAGTGCTAAACAGGGTTGGGCCTGGTTGCTTAGCGCTTCTGAGATCAGGCTCATTCAGAACAGGGTGCCACTCCGCAGCTCCACCTCTGTTGAATTCCACAGAGTTTTAAATCAACTCCATTGAATTCCATGGAGGCCTACTAAAAACGCTGCAAGAACTCCGCCTCACTCTGTGAATGGGCAAAGTTGTGCCCGGTTGCCTGTTGACACTGATGCGAGTAGCACATCACACATGGAGCCGTTTTCTTTTACCTGTTCTGTGCTTTGTGCTGGGACTACATTTAAATCTTCCCTTATCCTCTGCAATCCTTCCCTATCCCACTTATCCACACCTGTTTTACCTTTATTAACCTACTTCTTTTCCCTACTGCCAAGTGAATGTGTTTGTTTGAAATAATTTACATTTGAGGGAGAAGCCAGGAAGTAAAGTTAGATTAAGGCCCTGATTCTAACCCCGGCGGTTCCTTACCGCCGGGGCCGGGGATGCAGGAGCACCGCCAACAGGCTGGCGGTGCCCCGCAGGGCATTCTGACCGCGGCGGTTTGGCCGCGGTCAGACAAGGAAAACCAGCGGTCTCCCGCCGGTTTTCCACTGCCCTTGTGAATCCTCCATGGCGGCGGAGCGCGCTCCGCCGCCATGGGGATTCTGACACCCCCTACCGCCATCCTGTTCCTGGCGGGTCTCCCGCCAGGAACAGGATGGCGGTAGGGGGTGCCGCGGGGCCCCCGTAAGAGGGCCCCACATTGTATTTCAGTGTCTGCTATGCAGACACTGAAATACGCGACGGGTGCCACTGCACCCGTCGCACATACCCACTCCGCCGGCTCCATTCGGAGCCGGCTTCCTCGTGGGAAGGGGTTTCCCGCTGGGCTGGCGGGCGGCCTTCTGGCGGTCGCCCGCCAGCCCAGCGGGAAAGCCAGAATGGCCTCCGCGGTCTTTCGACCGCGGAGCGGCCATATGGCGGCTCCCTCCACGCGGGCGGCGACCGCCACCCGCGGGGTCAGAATGACCCCCTAAGTGTTTGTGATTTTTTTTATGGGATACTCAGTGACAAATGTGTCCATTAAAATCTATATATCTCCTTTCTTTCCTTGTACCACTGTGCATCATTTTTTACACCATCTACTTGCAACAGACAGGATATCTATTATCTGCATGTTGTACATGACATGTGTGACATATATTATCATGTATTCCTGCTCCTTTTTGTAGTCAGGATAGAATTGACAGGTAGGAAAGTACCATCTTCCTTGGCATGTTACCCCCATTTTTACGTGTATGTCAGTATGTTTTTGCCTGTCTCACTGGGATCCTGCTGGTCAGGACCCCAGTGCTCATAGTTTATGGCCTAAAGTGTATGCCTGTGTAGTGCCTAACTGTATCACTGAGGCTCTGCTAATCAGAACCTCAGTGCTTATGCTCTCTCTGCTTTTAAATTTATCACTGTAGGCCAGTGACTTCATTTATCAATTTCAATTGGGACACTGG
This sequence comes from Pleurodeles waltl, assembly GCF_031143425.1. Lineage (NCBI taxonomy): Eukaryota > Metazoa > Chordata > Amphibia > Caudata > Salamandridae > Pleurodeles > Pleurodeles waltl. The sequence continues at coordinate 253,820,584 of NC_090443.1, read as the reverse complement.
ACCCCCCCTTATAAGTCCCTAGTATATGGTACCAACTTAACCAGGGCATTGGGGTTCCAAGAGATCCATATCGGCTGCAGCATTTCTTTTGCCACCCATAGGGAGCTCAAAAAAACCCTTACACAGGACTGCCATTGAGTCTGCGTGAAATAGTGCACACACTATCTCACAGCCATTTTCACTGCACTTAAGTAACTTATAAGTCACTTATATGTCTAACCTTCACTTGCTGAAGGTTAGGTGCAAAGTTACTAAGTGTGAGGGCACCCTTGCACTAGCAAAGGTGCCCTGACATAGTTCAGGGCCATTTCCCCAGATTTTGTGAGTGCGGGAATGCCAGTACACGCGTGCACTACATATAGGGCAATACCTATATATAGCTTCACAATGGTAACTCCGAATATGGCCATGTAACATGTCTAAGTTCATGGAATTGTCCCCCCATTCCAAATCTGGTATTGGAGAGCCAATTCCTTGCATCCTGGGGGCTCCGCATGGACCCCCAGTACTGCCAAACCAGCTCTTTGAGGCTTGCACTGCAGCTACAGCTGCTGCCACCTCACAAGCAGGGTTCTGCCCTCCTGGGGTCTGGGCAGCCCAGTCCCAGGAAGGCAGAACAAAGCATTTCTTCTGAGAACAGGCTGTTCCACCCTCTCCCTTTGGAAATAGGTGTTACAGGCTGGGGAGGGGTAGCCTCCCGCAGCCTCTGGAAATGCTTTGAAGGGCACAGATGGTACCCTCTTTGCATAAACCAGTCTACACCGATTCAGGGACCCCTTCTTCCCTGCTCTGGAGGGAAACTGGACAAAGGAAAGGAAAGTGACCACTCCCCTGTCCATCACCACCCCAGGGGTGGTGCCCAGAGCTCCTCCAGTGTGTCCCAGACTTCAGCCATCTTTCTATACAAGGTGTAGAGGCAATCTGGAGGGCTCTCAGTGGCCAGTGCCAGCAGGTGACGTCAGAGACCCCTCCTGATAGGTCCATACCTGATAAGGTAACCAATCCCCCCTCTCAGGGCATTTTAGGGTCTCTCCTGTGGGTTCTCTTCAGATTCTGCTTGCAAGTTTCCTTCAGGAATCCTCTGCAACAACTTCAGCATCCTCTGACCTCGGATCAACCGCAGCCTGCTCCAAGAAACGCTGTAACTGCAACAATGTGTCTACAAGAGATACCTTTCTTCAGCAACCTCAGCTCCAAGTCAGCAACTGCAACAGTTTCCATGCTGTCCACACTCTGGGGACTCCCTGTCTTCATCCTGCACCAGAAGAACTGAATAAATCTTCCATTGAGTGATGGAATCCCTCCCCTGCTCTAAGCAGGTACCTTCAAAGCCGACGACCGGTACCCTGTGACTCCTCTCACGGAGACGAGCGTGCTTCTAAGTACACAGAGGGTGGACATCATCAACACAGATGGTCCTGAGGTCCTGCTGATCCAATTTGGAGGAGGCAAGACCTTGCCTTCCCCAAGAACGATGGTACCCCTGTATTTTGTGTCTTCTTCGCCTCCTGAGGCCTCTGTGCACTTTTTGCAAAATTCCTACATGCACAGCCTGGCCCAGGTCCCCAAGACTCCACCCTGTGACGCTCAACTCGCTGAGTTGTTCTCCGGCGGCGTGGGACCTTCTTTTGTTGTGCTTCATCAACCATATTTTGCACCTCCTTTGAACCTGGATCCTGCATCTTCTGTGGGTACTGGCTGGCATCCTGAGGGCTCTCTAAAGTGCTGAGAACCCCCTCTTCCTCCTGCTGCTCTGCTATAGCTACCTCTATCAGCCTAAGCTGCTAGAACACTACTACATTCACTAGGGATTACTGGACCTGGTTGAAGGTGCAAGTACCCAAGGTACCCACTACAAACCAGGCCAGCCTCCTACAGAAAGCCCCAGTAAGGACAGCGCTGGGTGTCTGGACAGAGACAACCAAAGTGGCCCATCTCGGAACTCTGGTCAGTCTACCACTCCCAGCCTCACCCTGCCCACAACAAACCCCCCACCTCGTAGCAACAACAACTCAGCCAACCATTTGTCCCCAGACATGTACCTCAAGACCTGTTCAATCAGTAGTGTGCCCCACAGTAAAAAGACCTGAGTCGACCCCTCACAGCCCAGACAATGAAGGTCCTGGTGAAACTGGGAGTGGGCAGACCATGCCATGAGCACCGGCACATGGGGGGCAGGGGGCGTGGGAGGGAACCTGTGGGCCAGAGCAAGGGGCAGCCAAGGGAGGCATCTGACCAGGAAGCCATCTCAAAAGTCCTGGGAGCATATCAACTATCCCAGGGCAGAATGGGCCAGATCATAACAATGATGGGGGGAAAATCAGAATCTGCAGGGCAAATACCACCAGGAGGCTTGCAGCAGTGGCAGGCCATCAATGCCATCACGGCTTCAATTGCAGGGGTACTTAGGAAAATTAACACAACCCTGCATGCTTCCTCCACCCACCAGCAGGCTCCTCCCACTAGCCACATCACAGCCATCAACATCTGATGCTGCTAGTGGAATGGAGGCCCAGCCAGAAGAGGCACAGGCTCCAGACACCCCTCCCTCTCTAGCTGCAGAACCCCACAAATGTGGACATTCATCCAGACATCCAGCACAAGCAGATGCCAAGATCAAAACCACTGCCAGGAAGTGACACTCACCTGATAGCTCTCCCTTGTGTGCCACTGAGACACCCTGTTGACTGTTCAGGGCCTAAACTCAATTTTCTCATGGCCCATGGACACAGAGCCTGTGCTAGCTTCAGCTGTACCACGTACTCTCAGGATTTCTTCAACCATGACCCCACTTATCACCTGTTAGTCACTCAAGTCACAATAAACACGATTGATCACAGCCACTGCATTTGTGTTTTTATTTGTACAGTGAAAAAAGTATGTTTACCTAATCGTGAAAGTGGAATGGGCCACAAACCAACTGGCAGTGGAAAGGATTGCTGAGGGAGGTATCATCTGCAGGAGTCATTGTACAACAGATATGTGCCAGGGCTGATGTAACAGAGCCACTAGTGAATAAATCTACACATCCAACCTGCAAAAAGACCATTACATAGATCACCATCAGAATAGTAGCCATGGTGAGAGTTAAGGCACATATGTAGTCCAAAGTGGAAGTGCCCAGTGTAGCACACAGCTACACAGGGCACGACAGATAACACCTCTTCAGCACCAGTCGCAGGACATACATCACCAATCACTGTATATGACACCTCTCATTTGCTAAATTCCACATTGTGCACAGTAACCAAAGGATACAGAACATGCACAGCTCAAGCAATAGGTAGGAGTGTAAAAGATTAACAATGCAACAGTCAGTAGCTGGAATGACATGAGAACATGTTTATGCAGGACACATTGCACAATACTGGCTGGAACATGAGAGATGTGATGCTTCCAACCTGCAGACAGTACACATGTCAGAGAGAATACATTGCTGCACTGCAGCTTACATGCAGTCATTCACCGTGTCACAACACACGCATGGGAAATGAACACATTACAACTCCACTGACATACCAAATCAGGGGGACAATAGATAAATACCTATGTTGAAATACCTGACCTGCAAATACACAGACAACATAACTGTATGTCACTGGAAATACTGGTTGATGAGCTCAGCCTTTGACTTGGCTACAACTTCCTCATCTGCCCCCTCATTACTTTCCATGTTAGCATCACCAGCCACTGGTCCAGCTGCCTCCTCCACCTCAGCTAGTAAGGATATCTGATGCCTCAGGGCCAGATTGTGGAGCACGCAGTAGGCTACTATGATCTGGCATACCTTTTGGGGACTGTAGAGGAGGGCACCTCCCGAGATGTGCAGATGCCTGAATCTGGCCTTCAGGAGGCTAAATGTCCTTTCTATCACATGCCCCATCCTGCCGTGGGCCTCGTTGAAACAGTTGAAATGGTTTTTCCCTTCAGTGACAGGCTACCTCAGTGGTGTCAACAGCCAGGGAAGGTTAAGATAGCCAGAGTCACCCACCTGTGTGCACAGAAGTAGGACCTGTCACAGGATGGGTACGACCACAGGGAACAGTGGGATGACAAGTGCCATAACAGGGACATACAACCAAATGAATACATGCCTATGAGCCAAACCCTCTCCCTCTGTAGACGTGCCATCATGTGTGGGACATTGCTGTTCCGCAGAATGTATGAGTCATGCACAGATCCTGAAAACTTGGCTGCCACTTGGGAGATGTATTAGTCAGCTACACACACCAGCTGCACACTGATGGAGTGGCAGTTTTTTTTACGGTTACTATAGACCTGTTCATTGGCACTGGGACAGAACAAGGGTATATGTGTGACATCTTTGGCCCCTCTCCTCCAGGGTTGCAAAGTGAACTTGCAGACGGTATACTTACGCATGGATCACTCTCCTTAGGACAGGGTATCTAGGATAGAGAGGAGAAATAGCACAATGTGAAATGCACACCACACATGTTGGCACAGCACATCCATCACGCACACACCTAACACTGTCCACATGGAGCACACTGCTGACACATACCATATTGGGCATGCTGAAGCGGCATGGACTCTCCCTTGATGTACATTGCTGGCCCTGATCATTAGTGTCTGAAGTTCTTCACATGTGTCAAGTTCCATATGTGGTGCACTGACCTGTCCTGCATTGAGCATGTACGTAGTCATGCCATATACCTATACTGTGAAACAGCCATTCAGTCAACAAGAATCTGGACATGATGGTAATCAGACAACCATCTACATAGGGTCACTGTGTCATGCACCTCACATGTATGTGGCAAACCGTGATGGCACCACTTAGGCCTGCCCTGCAATCTGCTGTATAAGGTGTATGGTGCACTTTTAATTCAGCCTAATGGCATGAAGTCCTCTAAAAAGCAGACGCCTGATCTGTTATACTGGACAGGTGGTAGTGACCTAATTCCATCCACGTATATTGTCATGGCGTTAGGCGGTTGCAATCGCTGTGCAACTTTTCACTGGGTAACATTGCTGCCTATGGGAGACTGCGGCCAGTTGTGATCACCGCTGGCGGTGATGGTGCTTTACATGGTAGCCGTGAGCACCATTTTCTGTAGCCTAGCTCACTTGACTCCTGACACTCTAGCAAGCAAGACCTCCATGATTTGAGCCACTGTGTACTCTCTCTGGGAGCCATCATGCCATGTCCTGTAGGTGATAGTTTCTCCGCCTTCACCCCGGAAGAACTAGAGAGATTGGTGGATGAGATCCTACCCCTTTATCGACAGCTCTATGGGGCACCATAATAGCAGGTGAGGGCAATGCCAAAGTCATGTGTGATAGAGGTGTGTGTGAGGGTGAATGGTGTACGTGTGCCGGACAGGGAGTACATACATGCAGGGGGCATGGAGTTTAGGCCTGTGAACTGTGAAGATGGGTACGTGTGGGATTTTGATGGGTCTGATTTTTACAGTCCACTGCTGTTGGTATGTGCCAATCCACATAACGTTTGCTCTCTGTCTGTGTCACCCATGCAGGTGAACACTCATCAAAAGGAGGGGATTTGGCGTGTCACCGCCAAGCAAGTGCGGACCCTGGGGTCCATATCTGGTGGAGCACCTATTGTCAGAAGCGGTGGGAGGACCTATGACGCTAGGCCTGGAAGACCGCAGAGGCCCAGCTAGGGATGTCCTCCCAATGAGGGAGGGGTACCTGTCAGACCCTGACCCCGCTAATGGCCTTCATTTCAGCAGTGGCATACCCTGAGCTGGTTGGGCTTTTGATGGCAGCACAGCAGCCACAAGGGGGTGATTTATCACTGTATCCTCAGACTTGACTGCCCATATTTGAGAGTGAGTGTCTAAGTGCTACCAAAGTGGCATTGCAGTCAATGCCACATGTGCATCAACATTTAGTAATGGCCAATTGCTGTGTATCTGTTGTAGTTGTGTCCCCATGCTCTACTATAAGTGGATGTCATATTCCTGTTCCATACCTCTCAGAGTCTGTATTGTTAATATGCACAAAAAACATGGATACATGTGTGACTCCATCCTGGCCCTATGATGGATGCAAGCGTCAGTAGTACCCTAAGCATTGAGAATGAACCATCTCCAGTCATCTGCATCAGTGGCTCAGACATGTTTGTCCACTCCCATCTATGTAGCCAGTATGTATATGCGACTGTGCAACTCTCCTTCCACCCCTGGGACTTTGTAGATCATGTACTGTAACTGGTATAGTTGGAATCTGGGGCTGGCATTACAGTTCCAGGACTGCACTTCCCTTCATGGGACAGGAGTACTGGGTTGAGAGCTGATGAGGCATAAATAGGTGATGTTCTGTCTGTAGGGTATGTGTAGGTAGGCAACCTGGGACACTGATACATGTAGAGTGGATGAGGAAATGATTGCACAGTTCTGACTTTCCTGAGGGCTATACTTGTGGGGATATGTCCTTCATAAGAATGGGTTGGTACTGGTGGTGGTAAGTGCCCTGGGGGATCCCTGATGTGACACCATGGTGTGCATATGGCAGGCATAACAAAGCCCTGGCTTGTCCTCTGCTGCATTGCTGACTAACTGCCTAGATCATGTTCACATGGATAGTTGTGGGCTCTTGTGATGGCCTGTGACTCTTACAGCATGGCTTGGCTATTAGGTTGTGGCAGATTGGGAGTGGTTTTTGTATTCCATTACACATCTGATGTGAAGGGTCTAGGTGTATGTCTGGTATTGGGCAATTCTAAGCTGTCCTCCATGATGGGCTCACTATACTGAGTGGGCAGCCATGTGTAACAACAGTCAGTGTTGTGTGTTCACTGTATGGCGATTACTACACTGTAATGGACATTTGACAGTGGACATGGACTAATCAGGTGTTGGCAGTGTAGAGGACTACAGTGTATTGTTGTGTAGCTGCACATCCAATGAGTAACAGGGGTATGGTGAGGTAAGATGTGCTTTCATGCATGGTATTGGTAGTGCATCGAGGGCATGCTGTGCCACCTTAAGAGGGCATACGTTGGCATCATGGGAATGGGAGCAGTAGTGCTATCCTTCTTACTTATTGGTGTAGGTGTGAGGGTTACCAGGCAGGTGTGGGAAGTAGTGCCATGTCATGACATGATGTAGGTAATATGTCCTTGAAAATGTGATTGCGTAGCCATGATGCATATGATGACAGATTACATGATTAGCGGTGTCAATAGGAGGTGTATGTTAATCATTTTGCCCCCTATCTCTCTCTCTCTCCCTCCCTCCCTCTCTCTCTTGTTGTGTGCATCAGCATCATCTGGCAGAGGAGAAGGGGCACAGGCGAGTGGAGAAGCAGCAGCCCACTGAACCCAGGAGGTTGCTACCGGTGAGGCCGAGGGACCCAGTGGGACGGAGGGCAAGGAGAGTGCCATAGGGGACACCAGATCTACCACATCATCTTCAGATTCCTCCTCTGATGGACACTCCCTGGTGGTGGTGGACCCATCTGGGACCAGCAACATCATTGTCCGCCACCCCCCATACTAGCACCGCCCTCCCTGTTGCTCCCCAACCAGTTGCCTGTGCCCGCTTGCCCAGAAGAGTGGGTATCTCCTTCGCCGCAGGCACTTCTGCTCCTGCCCCACTCAGCCCCGCTGCCCTTAGTGAGCAGAAAAACGTGTTCCTAGAAGGCATTCACTGTGCCATGGCTGCCCTGCAGAGATCCTTTCAGGCTCTCAACGTTTGTTGTGTTTCTGGGATTTGGTTTGTGCGTGTATGATATGTGTGTTTTGGTTGTGCTAGCTGTTGTGCTTGGGCTGCATGTGTGTGTGTGTGTGGGCCTGCCACTGGTCCTGCTGCTATTGATGTGTGTTGTGTCGGTGATATGATGGTGTGGCTCCAAGGCATGTGTTGCAGAGTTCCGCATTGTATGTATTGTGGTGTGTGGTGGTGTTGTTTGCCATTGTGTGGTTGTTGTGTGTGTGGTCATGGCTTTCTCATATGCGTCATATGTTGTGTGGGCGTGGTGTAACAATTGGTACGTTATGTGGATGTGTGTTGTTGATTGGTTGTGAGTAGTCTTTGCGTGTTGTTGTCAATACATGTTTTCGTGTGTCAGTGAGCAATTCTATGGGTTGGCAGCACATTTGTGTAGTCGTGATTGTGAAGTTGTGGGAGTCAGTGATGTTGTGTACATGTGTGTTAGCCTGTGACGGTGATGTGTGTGCAGGGTGGGGTGTATGGCACGTGTGTGTTGGGCTTGGTGTGTGCATTGTTTGTGTGCGTGTGTTTTGTGTGTGTATAGGTGTGTGTGTCTTGGTATGGGTGTGTGGTTGGATGTGTGTATGGCAGTTGCTAGCCATCCCAGCTATGTATGTTGTGTCTGCGTGTATTCTAATGGCTTTCTCTTCAGTGTGTGCTAGGTGGGTGTACTTACGATTGTTGTTGTCTTCGTCGTCACTGGTTCCAGAGATGCAGGGCAATCAAGAGCAGTGAGAAGACTTCAAGTTCCGGTTCCATGGAGTCTCCAAACGTGTCTGTGTTCCTGAAGGTGAGTGTCTCCTTTTATTAAGTTGGTTTCTGCCAGGGTTTTGGTGCCAGTATGACCACAACGGAAACCCTGGCTGTGTGCAGTCTCATAATGTGTCCGGCAGAAACATTTTCCCCTCCGGTCTGAAGATGCCTACCGCCATCTCTGAAGGCCTAACTGCACTGGTGGGACTGGGGGTGTATTGGCTGTAGACTGCTGGCAAGACCACCATGGACATAATATGGCAGTCTTCACCGCTGGGCCGTCGGTGGTACGACAGCAACCGCCAACATGGCAGTCCAGGTACTGCCAAACTCGTAATGAGGGCCTATGTGTCTCTGAGAAAGCTGTATATTCTACCTCTGCTAAAACAAGTTAACATTAGACACTGCAGGGCTGCTCTAGTTTTCCTTCAGACCCTGCCATCAGAGAGGTGCTGCTACTCAATTGACACATATATTCAAAGGGCTATGCGGCAGTGGGCGACCATTCATTAAGAACTATATTTTCTTCATATCTCTTAAAGTTAACTGTTTTTATGCTGCTCCATTAATCATAGATTACTCAGGTGAGATTCTGTGCTGACAAGAGATCAAACACAATAGCCACAGTTTAATTGATGCAAGCCATGTTTGTTACTCTCTGCTCTTTTAATTTTTGTCAACTCATTGTATCGGTAGACTGAGGCTCATGTTGACAGGTCTCAATGTTGGATGGGTTCATTCTTCTACTATCATGTACTGATTGCTTGATCTCTGTAGTAATTGCCTTTTGCACAATTGTTTTATTCTGTGATATTTATTCATACGTAGATAAACTTGTCTGAAGTGTTGTTTTATGGAAAATTTTCGGCGATGTTTTATTTTATGAACTTATATGGCTCATATGAGCCGAATAAAGTTATTCATGAATGAAAAAATTATTCATGTGTTTTAAAGCAAGCAAACTAGATCCTTGTTACATCACCACACAACACACAAGTATAGTCACCACATACAGTGTAGGCAAAATATGTCAACAATGGTTGAAACACTCCACATTACCAGCTGTTAAAAAACATCTCTCTCTCCTCTCCGACAGCATAGATTTTCAAGATTTCTTACTAGGTCCTAGAAAACCACACAATAAACGATTTTTGTATACAATATACAATGAAATATGGAAGCTTTCACAAATGGAAGTTGCCACCCATTTAAGGAAACAAGATAACGAAAAATTAGAGAAAGCATTAGCTGCTGTAGATAATGGTATGAACATACTGTCCACTCAAATGTATCCTTTAAATGATATAGGCCCTCATTACAACCCTGGCGGTCAGTGATAAAGTGGCTGTAATACCGCTAACAGCCTGGCCTTAATTACCACCAAATTATGCAGTCAGAAACAGCTTAGACAGACAGCCACTTTAACACCGACCTCCAGGGCGGAAACCACAGATACCACGGTGGTAACCGCCTACGGCCAGACGGAAGACAATGTTCTGCCCACTGCATTAAGACATGCCAATCCATCACCTCTTCCTGGGTGGTACCAACAACATCAAAAGCCTGGCAGAAACACTGCATAGAAGTGAAACAACTCACCTGTGGTGACTCAGGGAAGAACCACGCCACCATGGAGCCTGAGTTGCATGTCTTCCCAATGCTCTTCTACGTGCTGCTCCACTACTAACACCAACAATGGCGAAGACAACCATGGTGAGTACAGCCGTCTAGCACACAGGGAAGGGGGGGAGGAAAAAGAAAGTGACACACACAGGCAACAGCCCCACCCCCAACACCATACACACAAGCAGATGCAGTAACATAACATATTGACCCCGTACCCCTCAGGAATAATCCAAAAACAACTACAATAGATTAAAGTGAGTGTAATAAGATAAATATAGTAGGAATACGTCCATCCAAATCAAAAAGTATATACATATTTACAAATCAAGGGGCACTGTCCAGTCCTCAATGTTTGTGGGCCACAGGGCCACATCACAAAGGCCAAGCCCCTACCCCACTCCTGCAACAACACAGAGAGAACACTGCAGGGGCATCAGGTCGAAAATAGCCAGGCACCTCAGGGGGATGGGGAATGAGGGGGGGGCACCTCAGCCGGAAGATGGTACAACGCCACTGGTCCTGGAGGGAGTGACATGCCCATTAGTCTTTCCTGGGGAGTGCAAGGCCACAGTCTCTCAAGTGGTGACTTTCCCACTGGCTCTGGAGGGGATACATGCCCTGTACCTGGTCCTGGGGAGTGCAAGGCCACAGTCTCTCAAGTGGGTGACTTGCCCACATTCTCTGGAGGGGGCTACATGCCCATTGTTCTGTCCTGGGTAGTGACAGCCCGCAGTCTCTCAAGTGGGTGACTTGCCCACATGCTCTGGAGGGGGCTACATGCCCTGTGCTTGGTCCTGGGGAGTGCAAGGCCACCGTCTTTCAAGTGGGTGACTTTCCTACTGGATCTGGAGGGGGCAACATGCCCATTACTCTGTCCTGGGGAGTGCAAGGCCACAGTCTCCCAAGTGGATGTCTTCTCCACTGGTTCTGGAGGGGGCATCGTGCCCAGTGAGCTTCATCCTGGGGAGGATGGGGTGAGTGGATGGCTTCTCCACTGGTTCTGGAGGGGGCATCGTGCTCTGTGATGCAGATCTTGGAGAGTGCAAGGTCACAGACTCTCAGCTGGGTGTCAAGGGATTTGCAAGGGCCAGGACACACAATAGCCCATGGACGCAGGACTACACACTGTCTGCCGGTGGTGATGGCTATTCAGTGGTGACATTGGTGATGCTGCTGCTGGTAGTGGTGGTGGAGGCTCCAGCCCATCCCCTGCAGCCTCGCACTGCTTCCCACTGGGACTGCTGAGGCTGCTGGTGGTGCCGGTTGCAGAGCTTGGGGTGCTGGTGGTGGGAGGCTCCAGCCCATCCCCTGCAGCCTCGGACGGCTTTCCACTGGGGCTGCTACTGCTGGTTATGGTGCTAATAGTGGTGGTGGGAGGAGGCTCCAGCCCATCCCCTGCAGCCTCGGACAGCTGTCCACTGGGGCTGCTGCTGGTGGTGGTGCAGGAGGCGGTGCTGCTGGTGGTGGTGGGGGGAGGCTCCAGCTCATCCCCAGCTGCCCGATTGATTCCCAGCACCAGGCCCCTTGTCCTTATTGCCTGCTGGTGCAGACCCCTTGCCCTTCCTGCCAGCATCTGTGGATGGCTCCTTGCCACTTTTGGCAGCACCTGGGGCTGGCTCCTTTCCCTTCCTTCCTGCAACTGGTGGCTTGCTCCTTGCCCTTCCTTTGTGCAGCTGGGGCTGGCTCCTTGCCCTTCCTTCTTGCAGCTGGGGCTGGCTCCTTGTCCTTCTTTCCTGCAGCTGTGCTGGCTCATTGCCCTTCCGTGAAGCACTTGGGGTAGGCACCCTTTCCGTTTGGCTGGCTGGTGGCCGGGATCATTTCCCACCTGGAGTTGCTAGGGACACTACTGTGCTGTGGATTGGGTGGCTGAGGTGCTTGCCTGGGTTTTGACCACCCTGGCCTGACGTGAGGGACAGGGGGAGGGGTAGGGAAGAGGTCAATGGTGGAGAGGGTGTTACACCCTCTCCCTTTTGAAATAGGTGTTAAAGGCTGGGGAGGGGTAGCCTCTCCCAGCCTCTGGAAATGCTTTGAAGGGCACAGATGGTCCCCTTCTTGCATAAGCCAGTCTACAACGGTTTAGGGAACCCCAGTCCCTGCTCTGGCACGGAACTGGTCAAAGGAATGGGGAGAGACCACTCCCCTGTCCATCAACACCCCAGGGGTGGAGCCCAGAGATCCTCCAGTGTGTCCCAGACCTCTGCCATCTTGGATCCAGAGGTGTTAGGGCACTCTGGAGGCCTCTGAGTGGCCAGTGCCAGCAGGTGACTTCAGAGACCCCTCCTGATAGGTGCTTACCTGACTAGATAGCCAATCCTCCTCTGAGGGCTCTTTAGGGTCTCTCCAGTGGGCTTTTCCTCAGATAACGACTTGCAAGAATTCACCAGAGTTCCTCTGCACCTCTCTCTTCGACTTCTGCCAAGGATCGACTGCTGACTGCTCCAGGACGCCTGCAAAACTGCAACAAAGTAGCAAGAAGACTACCAGCGACAGTGTAGCACCTAATCCTGCTGGCTTTCTCAACTGTTTCCTGGTGGTGCATGCTTTGGGGGCTGCCTGCCTTCATCCTGCACTAGAAGCCACGAAGAAATCTCCAGTGGGTTGACGGAATCTTCCCCCTGCTTCAGCAGGCACCAAACTTCAGGCTCACCGGTACTCTGGGACCCCTCTCATCCTGATGAGCGTGGCCCCTGGAACACAGGTGGTGGACCCAAGTAACCTAGACTGTCCAGTGGTCCAACTGTCCAAATTTGGAGGAGGTAAGTCCTTGCCTCCCCTCTCCAGACAGTAATCCTATGCACCGCATGAACTGCAGCTACAAGGGTTTCTTCTTTGCACATTTCCACAAACACCTGCATGCACAGCCATGCCTAGGTCCCTAGCACTCTGTCCTGTGATGCTCAGCTCCCTGAGTTGATCTCCGGTGTCGTGGGGCCCTCTTTTGCAGTGTTGAGATGACTGCCATGTTCAGACTTCTTGAACCCCTGTTCAAGGACTTCTGCAGGTGCTACCTTCTTGTGCATGGGCTCTCTACGTTGCTGAGGGCCCCCTCTGTTTCCTCTCCCAAGTGGCGACATCCTGGTCCTTCCTGGGCCTGGGAAGCACCCTTTTTCTTTAACCATGACTCTTGGAGCTAGCAAGGCTTGTTTGTGGTATTTTGCCAAGGAAACAACTCTGCATCCTCCAGCACTCCGTGGGACATCTTCTGCATGAAGGAGAAGCTCCTAGCACCTTTTGTTTTTGCAGAATCTTCAGCTTCTTCCATTTGGAGGCAGCCATTTTGCACCTTCATCCAGGGTTTAGTGGGCTCCTACCCCCCCTGGACACTTTCACGACTCTTGGAATTGGTCCCCTTCATTTACAGGTCCTGAGGTCCAGGAATCCGTCTTCAGTGCTTTGCAGTCTTGTGGTCTTTGCAAAATCCTCTATCACGACTTTAGCGTGTTTCTGGGGAAATAGTAGTACTTTACTCCTACTTTCCAGGGTCTTCGGGTAGGGTATCTTGGACAACCTTAGGGCCATATTTATACTTTTTGACACAAAACTGCGCTGACACAGATTTTGCGTCAAAAAATTTATTGCCGGCTAACACCATTTCTTTGTGCCGCTCGGGCGTCAAATTCATACTTTGACGCACAGCGGCTCAAACCACAGGTGTGAGTAATTTTTTTTACTCAAACCAATGCGTTACGTCGTAAAGAAAGGGGAGTGGCCACCAATGTATACGATGATTAATGAAATTGACTAATAATGAAGAATTAATGTATTAATGTATGATTTTGAACTAGTATTAGAGTCACATGTTAAGGTTTTGCTAATTAATCACTAGGCTTTAGTAAGCATGAGTCAGGGCTTTGCTGTCCAGTTTCATATTAAATGTGTTTTTCTAACGTGCAGTGTGCTGACTTGATGAAGGACATTTACTCGTACTTTTCCAAAGCTAGAGGATGTATGTAACTGTAGTGGATCCGTTCTCATGAAATTCGAATTGCTCAAAGAAACATTCGTACTGAACGCAACAGTGTAGACTTGCAACAGGTACAAGATCGCCTAAACCAGTATAGACAATGGAACTACTGACTGGGGATGCGAGAGGACCATGAGAACATTAAATCATACCAGACATTCTACCCATTGAAGACGTCAATCACAAGATCCAATAAACTACGTGAGAACTGTTATGAGGTGACAATTTTGATAGGACAAGTAATAGACTATTGGACGGAGATAATGGTGCGCCAACCCTGACCAATTGGAAATTAGGGGACTGTACAACAGAAAAGGGATAAAAACCTTTGACACGAGGAGCCGTTAGAGATGCCATTGTGAATTATTCTTGCTATTATCCAGCCACTTTGTCACTTTGCCTAAAGACTTTGCTGTTTGACCTTTCAACCCATCCTCACCCTTACCTTGCCCGTTCTATACTTCTCCTCCTTATGAGGGAAGTGTCCCTTCTTACCCTGTCTTGCTGAACTTTGCTGTGTTTCCTGGCCGTTGGCGAATCAACTGATGTCCTGAGAACGAAGATTGACTCTGTATGCTGACCCATTACGGAGGGTAACTATATGATGATGAAAATTGAATTGTCTGTTTGCCTTTCCTTTCTAGGTACCAACTGCTTCCTTTTTGACAGAGACCTTAGCTAGATGTTTTCTAAATTTGTGTTGCCAAAACGTTTTGCATGAAGCCCAAAATGCCAATGCTAGTTTGAGGTTAGGTTAGGAATTCACTAGACGGACGCTAATAGACAAAAGACTGAACCAATGCTTTGTTGAATAATGCGCTGATGATAACTGCTGAGATTAGCTCATGCTGACGTTGTGCTATGTTCTAATGTTTATGACCTTTGCTTTGATGAAATCTTATTTGAGTTGCCATATTATAACAATGTTGATGTGTTTTATGGTTTTGCGACTAATAAACTTGCTAGTAGATTGTAATGAATAGGGAATAAAAGTCAAAACCTTACAAATTCGGTGTGGTTATTTATGACTGAAAGGTCATGGTGTGTCCCGATTCCTATCAATGACATTGAATCGTTTTGTTATGATGAATATTGATGATGTTATTGACTTATTGATTGACATGTTGATTAGTTATCTCGTCTTAAGGTGTCTTCAATCAAGGTCAAAAGATTCATCTGCCTAAAACGAGTCCCAGAGTGAATAAGTTATCTAGTAAGGGACGTGTTATCACTAGCAACAAAGTCACATGCCCATATGTTTTTGTTGTTTATTGCTTCCTAACAAATATTGTAAAACTTACCAAAACTGCATATCAGCAAGTTATCATGTGGAAAACTTTAAAAGCTATTTCTGGGTACACTCTTTGTGACCTCTAGAGAGGATTGACACTGCCTTCTTTTTTTTCAAATAAAGTTTCCTAGTAAATGCATTTTAAATCCGTAATCCTTTTGAACTTTAAAGGAAATTAAAGATGTGGCAGACATGATTTTAATGAGTTACGTAGTCTCTCTCCCCTTGTTTGAAACCGGAGTCAGGATGGTGTCACATTTGGAGAGAATCTGCTGCTTTTTCTCTGAAATAAACCAGCTGGAACAGATGAGCCAAAAGATTAGCATGACCATAAAGAATATCATCTCCATTGCTAGCTGCATGTTTTTTTGTCACAACGCCATACAGTAAATTACCGAAAAACACAGTATGTGAAATCAGCAACCGAGACAAGAACCCTGATTCCTGATTCCCTGGTTCCCAAGACTGATTCCTAAGACTAAAAGTCTACAGCAGCAGCAGCAATAGAGGCACATCTGTTTGTTTCTGTATATCTTAAACCGTGTGCACATTTTTATTGTTTGAGACTGTCTCTCATCTTTTACTTTTAACACATTTCACAACTATGCCGTGCTAAGCCAGCAACCATCAACCCGTGCTGTTTAAAACGTAAAACCCAGGAGATAAAGCGTGGTTTTAAAGCAGCTACTGCGGTCAAACTACCACAAAAACAAACACACTTTGAGGGAAGTGTTCGTGCTCGGTGCACGTTCAGAGTGCCCTGCTAAGCCACCAACCATCAGCCGGTGGGATTTAAAACTAATAACCAGGGAGATGACACACCATGTTAAAGTGGCTACTGCAGTCGTACTACCACCAAAACAAACACATTTTGAGGGAGTTGCTCCTGCTCAGTACACGTTATGAGTGCCTTGATAAGCCAGCAACCATCAGTCGATGTTGTATAAAACGTAATAACCCGGGGAGGTGAAGCACGATGTTAAAGCACCTACTGCGGTCATACTACCACAAAAACAAACACACTTAGAGGGATGTGCTCGTGCTCGATGTACGTTAAGAGTGCCTTGAGAATCCATGCCAAGGAATGCGGGAGCCAGGCAGCGGAGTGAGGGTGCAGAGATCTGACAAAGACCAAATGTGACCATGATAACAGCCTGATTTATAGCCTCGTTTACAACTAAGCTAAACGGGAAGCAAGAATGCTCTGCAAATGAAAAGGGAAGTTTCCCTGTATTTACCTACTTTGGGGCCCCATTATCTCGAGGGAAGATCTCAGATCACGCTGCGGACAGCCCTCATAGTCCTTGGGCTTGACAGGAAGGTGATGCTCTGTAATTCACGCAGGGCGGAGTGAGGCAGAGGGCAGGAATGCCAGGGGCACTCTTCATTCGAAGTAGAGGTGAAGTGGGAAAGTACGGGAAACAAGCATTTGGAATGCAATGGTGTTGTGTTTCTTGAGTTAGAGCTCATAGCGTTGTAAATTACTGACTGAACTTTTATTGCCACACAGACTGGAAATAACAAGAGGAAGAGAGCGAGAGCAAGCTGGCCCTGGAAAAGCCCCCCTCTGATGTTGGTTTATGTTTACAGAGGGAGCTGCTGGGGAGGAGGGACTGAACACACACCCACAGTGCAAGGCAAACAGGCCAATTCTGAAAGAAAAAGTCCCTTACAGAAGAGATAAGCAGGACACAGCATAATTACACAGTACTTTGTGATGCTCCGAAAGTGAAAAAAGGCAGGACAAAGAGGCAGAACTGACCACTAGCAAGCACGGATTTTTGAAGGACACTACAACTAACAAATCAAAATGCTGGAACTCACTCTACTGTATACTTTAGTATACAGCAGGCCGAACGCTAACGCTCAACCTAAAAATGACGTTAATGCTGCAAAAACGGTGCTACGCCATTTTGCAGCACGTAAACATTTTTACACCACATTAGCATAAAAATAAAACAAAAAGCAGGAAAGAGTGCAATTACAAGAGAAGATGGAATCATATGACCAGGAGAGACCCCAGGGACACCCCAAACACCGAAGTACCTGCCAGAAGGGTACAGAAAAGTCACAGGAGAAAAGAAAGCGCAGTGTCGCATTAGCGAGGAGGAGCCTGACATCCTGGCCAGAGAGGTGACGGAGCCACAACATCAGTAATTCCTCACCTCCAGATTGCCTGTTAGTAGGAGAGATGCAATATGGCAGCAAATAGTGGACAAATCAACAGTAGCGCTGAGGTGAAGAGGACTGCCACTGAGGTCAAGAAGTGCTGGCACGATTGCAAGCGTAGGACTAAGGAGAAACTTGCCAGGAACCGTAAGGCAGCACTGCAGACTGGAGGTGGAAATCCTGAACCACAGAAGGACCCGGATGAGCTGGAGGAGATGATTGAAGTGGTCATCCCGGAGGAGCTGGTCACTGAAATCGCAGGGCAGGGCAGGACAGCGCAGACTACCAGAAATCACCACAAATGCAGTGTAAGTTGCAGGGGGGATATCTGGAACTCCACTAATGACAGTAGAGGGAAGCACATAGAACACACTCAATGCATGTTAAAGGGTTGCATCGGGACACATAGGCCCAGAATCAAGATGCACCATCCTCACCCAAGCCACACATACACTGACACTTTGGTTGTGCAATGCACACCAACATATACACAACATCAACATAGGCCACTCACTATGTTTAAACTCCACCATGTACCTAAGCACCACATTGCCTGGTAGGCACGTACAAATAGTGTGGCTAAGGCTTTGCCATTACAACACCCATTGCATATAGTCAATGCCCCTGTACCAAAACAATGTAATCAGAGACTAGGATGGAAGTCAATACCACCCCAGGGATGGTGCCTCTGGCCAAAATGCTTTCCTTCTTCAATGTCGCATTGCCTTTACTCATGTGTGCTGCATCTTGCAGCACACATTGAAATGCCATCTTTGCAAAAATAGCATGTACATGTGCCGGAAGGGACACCTCCCTGCACATGAACAAACCAATACTTCAAAGCAGCAACCCTGTCATAATGTTGCAACAATGGAGGTGTTAGTGAAGGGAGTACCAATCTGTGAAGGGGGAATTGCAGGACTGTACTGTTTTCATGTAAATATGGCACATCACTGAATCTCTAAGTGTACTGCAACACATCAGAGCCATGACAAATGAGGAAAAATCAGCCCTAAAGCTTGCAACCTGTGGAACACAACCCATACAGGGCAAACCCACAACAACTCACCCACAACCACATGCGCCATATGGGAATGGCCACAAAATAAAATGCATACAACATATTATGCATGTTTGTGAACATCATGTGTGCAACTGAACAAGTGGCTGCAATCTCACATTTGACAAGTTAGAGGGCTCGACCAAACCGAACATGATGCGTGCTGCTGTGCAAAATTAGGCAGCATCATGCACCATGCATTTTAAAAATGCATAGATGCACCATATACATAAGAATACACCACAACTCTGTGTATCTCCCTGCGTAAGTGGAAATCAGATGTTGTGTGCCAATGCAGCCACCCTTGCACCATAGTGCAAGGATGGCAACGTTGAGGGGGAGAATGTTTATGTGCAGGTAGGAACACCGTGCTCACCAACAACATTAAAGTGTGATTTGCTCTTATTCTGTGTGCAGCATAATGCTGCACACATAGTAAAAGCAAGAAATGCAGTACAAATGTAAGCATTACTCCTAGATTTTGCCATGCTAAATCCACCCTGGGCTGGTGTCAGATATTGACGCACCAAATACAAAGTCAAAATTCTGAGGCAGTGTCAAAACGCAATGGGTGTTGCCGTGGTATGTCGACAGCAACATTCATTGCACACACCTTCCACGCAAAGTGCTGGATGTGAAAGGGCCATATATACAAGATGGCATCATGGCCCACAAGGTAGCTTCATGTCACCTAGTATATACAGGGCAGGGCATTGTGCCACCTGACCTTCCAAAAAAAGTTGCACTTAGGTGGCATTTAGGGCACATATATATGCCCCAAAATACCTAGGGGCATATTTGTGAGCCCCAAGCACCACCTGAGCATCACTCTTTATGATGCCCTGGTGGCGCAATGCCCTGTGCTGTTTCTACAAGATGGTGTTAAGCCATTTTTTGTGCCTTACCGCCACCCTGTATGTATGGCCCCTTCAGACCCAGCACTTTGTGTAGAAAGGAGAGTGCATTGGGTGTTGCTGTAGGCGTGCCACAGCAACACCTACTGCAATTTTGATGCTGCCTCAGATTTAGGAGTATCAGTAAACCTGAGGCAGCTCAAAATCTAAAGCCATCCCAGGTGTGTTGTTAGCAATGTGCAACAAGGAGGGAGACATTTATTCCCCCTTGTTTTTTCTTTTTCTATTTGTGCTGCATTCTGCAGCACACACAAAAGAGCTAAATCTCCATGAGCGATTGTGTATGTGCAGGGATGCACACCTTCCCACACATAAATAATCAAACCTTTCAACACAGACATCCTTGCACGATGGTTCAAGGATACCTGCATTGGTACTAGGCAGCTCTATTTAGTGCCAGTGCAGGGGACAGCACGGGGAGTGCCATCTACAAATGAATACGACGCATCCCTGCATTGTGAAAATGATGCATTGGGGTGCTGGCACTTTTAGCACAGCGTTGTGCTCTGTCATTTTCTGTTACTAGTAAGCTTGACCAATGTATGATGCACAATACTGCACATAAATACAACCAAAACCTTGGGTCAGTGACATGTCACTGAGGCTCCAGTGGCAAATACATGATTTTCCTTGTCAACAGCCAATGCAATAAAATATTGATAATACACTGTCTCATTGCAGTGGATGATGGCTTACCTCCTGCCAACCTGCATGTCCTGAATTTTCCTGATAGCATGGTTGACCAGCTGCCAACCCTCAATGAACAGACTCTCCATGATGTCCTAGGTACCCTCCAGACACCACCTCCAATCGCAGGGAAGACACACAGCATTGCGAGGTCTCCTCATGAACCACCCAGCCACCAACACATGCAACCAGACAGTACTCACACAGCCCTGGATTCCGAGGACCCAGAGACCAGCTTTCAGAGGACAGTGGTAGGAGTCCAGCGGGAGCTGCCAAAGCAGGTTTGGGTGGGGATGGAGACCATGGCAGGCAGCCTAGAGGGAGTGTGCACGTGCCTCAGTCCAAATAAGGACAACTCAGTTGCATTCAGAGGCACCCACTCCCGGCGATGTGGACTCCAGCACTTCTGGCAGACATAGCTGCTGTAATGAATCAGTGGCTACCAGAAAATGCCCTCCCAAAATGCCAGCAGCATCTAGAATACCCTAGAGTTCATATAGCAGTAAGTGGCCTCCCTCAGGGAAAACATGGCTGCCTACCACCATAATGTTGCTGCAGTGTTGAGAAATCAGCAGTTCCTCCTTTCAGCAGTGATGCCTTATGTGTTGCCACAAATGTCAGCTGCTGGGACCTTTGACTCCACATCTCTATCCCCTGAAGTGTGTGTAGCCCCCTTTACCTCTACAAAAATATTAGTCATAGTACAGAAGGCACAACACACATCAGAGGATGAAGTTGTGGAAGGAATAACATTTGCAAAGAAAACCACTCGGTAGCAACAGTCAGTGCCACGTAGACAGTTTTTCCTTAATTCTGGGCTTAAGATCATGCCAGTATTGTGACAGTAAGAAATGTATCCTCTTCACCTACCTAGTGTTGAATTGTCTGCTATGTGCTGTCATTGTCTTCTCCATACCAATTGGCAATTTTATGCACTCCTAACTAATGGTCACACGACTCCTAACCATGTCTCATGACATGTCCCTCAACCCTGGACACTGATTGTGCTACAAATGGAAAACGTTCACTCATGTGGTCTGTGAAATGGATATTGTATAGAAATCACATTTACAGTTGATCCTGTAAATAAAGCACCTTGTCTACATTTACCATTTTTAAGTTTACTGTGATCCATCTACTCAGCTAAAAGATAGCATTGTGTCAATACATGTCAATGTGTACGGAATATCAGTACATGAGTGCATGACTGTCAAACACTTAGCCCCACACTAGGATCTGAACAAGAGAAAGCTGAATGATGGTGTACTTGGCTACAACCAACTTACTGTCTACACTAAATGATTTTGGACCCATATCCTTTGAAGTAGATATACAGCATGTATGGCTCTGAACACAATCAATGGTAATATACCCAGATGGGAGTACCAGTACAACTTATTTTTGTGGAACAGGAAAAGCTAACCTAATCAGTGATGGCCACCTGTCAGTGTTGCAGGATACAGTTCTAAATGTGCCTGGCAGGACCCCACCAATAACAGATAAAGTACCATGTTTACAGGTCCAAGATAAAGAATACATATACATTGTGAATTACTTGGACACTGGATGGCAAAGGCATGCACTACTGGACGGTATGTGGCAGCCATTCTGACAGCTCCTTGGTCATAGGGGATGCATATGGGAAACCTGGGAAATCAAGACAGTAAGCATACCCTAGGAAATTCCCCCAACTTGGCCAGTGCACTCATGAGAAGCCCCAGGCACTCAATCAAATTATAAAACTTATTAGTTTTAGATGAACATGATTTATTTCAAAACCATATACCTAAAGAATCCCTAAAACCTGCCCTGTGCTAAACTAACCTATACTAACTATACTAAACTAACAACTACACCTGTGCAACCTATTCTAAACTTATCTTACACATGTAACACCACAGTCTAAACATTACCCCCCATCCCCATTACGAGATAAGATACAAGTAGGACAACATAAACTGTGACTACACATGTACTAACCTAACCTATGGCCTGAACAAATATACTTGTTTTTGTATTTTTTTTTTATATACACACATACCCCAACATGACCCCCACCCAACCCCCAACAATAAAAAAGTAGAAACCCCCCCCCCCACTATACTTACCAAATGGAAGGGGAAGGAACTTAGAGGTTGTGTGATACTAAAAAGTTCATTTCCTTCTTTTCTTAATCTTCTTCTTGATGTACTGCAACATCCTCTGGTTCTCT
Source organism: Pleurodeles waltl (assembly GCF_031143425.1). NCBI lineage: Eukaryota > Metazoa > Chordata > Amphibia > Caudata > Salamandridae > Pleurodeles > Pleurodeles waltl. The sequence goes on along the minus strand of NC_090443.1, from coordinate 253,798,211 downwards.
GCTGGTTCGTCCTCCAGTTTGTCAAGTCTGGCTAAAATCTTGCCAATGTCCCTTCTCATGTCCTGTTTGAACTGGCTGGTGGCTGCGTGATGACTGGTGTAGCTAACGTGGAGGGCCTTGGTCCAGCTGTGGCCCCCTGCATCCCTGATGACTTTGCTCCAGTGTCGTTGTGTGGCTGCTGTGGAGGTCCACCATCGTCCAACACACCTATTGCCCTAATGCTTTTTCACTTCTGAACCTCCTGCCCATTCGGCGGTATCCAGCCTCAGCATCCATGATGTGGCTGTAGCATTCAGCCCTCTTGTGAATTCTTACACATGGTGTTGGACCTGACTTTTTGACAGGGACATCCCCAAACTTTTTGCCTCCTTCCTCCTATTTTTTCTGACCTGTTGCTGTTGGCTTTTGACCTCTGGGCACTTTACCACTGCTAACCAGTGCTAAAGTGCATATGCTCTCTGTGTAAATTGTACTACTGATTGGTTTATCCACGATTGACTATTTAATTTACTTGTAAGTCCCTGGTAGAGTGCACTACATGTGCCTAGGGCAGGTAGATTAAATGCTACTAGTGGGCCTGCAGCACTGGTTGTGCCACCCACCTCAGTAGCCCCTTAACCTTGTCTCAGGCCTGCCATTGCAAGGCCTGTGTGTGCAGTTTCACTGCCACTTCGACTTGGTATTTAAAGGTATTTGCCAAGCCTAGAACTCCCCTTTTTCTATACCTAAGTCACCCCTAATGTGTTCCCTAGGTAACCCCTAGAGCAGGGTGCTGTGTGGGTAAAAGACAGGACATGTACTTGTGTGGTTATATGTCCTGGTAGTGTAAAACTCCTAAATTCGTTTTCACACTACTGTGAGGCCTGCTCCCTTCATAGGCTAACATTGGGGCTGCTCTCATACATTGTTGAAGTGGCAGCTGCTGATCTGAAAGGAGCAGGAAGGTCATATTTAGTATGGCCAGAATGGTAATATAAAATCCTGCTGACTGGTGAAGTCGGATTTAATATTACTATTCTAGAAATGCCACTTTTAGAAAGTGAGCATTTCTTTGCACTAAAATCTTGTTGTGCCCTTCAATCCACGTCTGGCTAGGTTTAGTTGACAGCTCCTTGTGCATTCACTCAGACACACCCCAAACACAGGGTACTCAGCCTCACTTGCATACATCTGCATTTTGAATGGGTCTTCCTGGGCTGGGAGGGTGGAGGGCCTGCCCTCACACAAAGGACTGCCACACCCCCTACTGGGACTCTGGCAGACAGGATTGAGCTGAAAGGGGGCTTGGTGCATTTCTTAGAGACTCTTTGAAGTCACCCCCACTTCAAAGGCACAACTTAGTATAAAACAGGGCCTCTGCCCTACCTCATCAGACACTTGCTGGAGAAGAAACCTGAACCAGAAACTACATCCTGCCAAGAAGAACTGCCTGGCTGCTCAAAGGACTCACCTGTCTGCTTTCTACAAAGGACTGCTGCCTTGCTGTTGCCCTGCTGCCTTTCTGAACTCTTGTCTGGCTGTGAAAGTGCTCTCCAAGGGCTTGGATAGAGCTTGCCTCCTGTTCCTTGAAGTCTCAGGACCAAAAAGACTTCTCTCTTCCTCTTGGACGCTCCGTGCGCCGAACTTTTCGACGCACAGCTTGTTCCGCGGCAAGAAAAACGCCGCACACCGACGCTGATCAACGCGACGTCTTCGGGACGACCGAAACTTTGACGCACGGCCTCGCAAGGACAACGCCGCCCGACTTTCCAGGAGAAATCAACGCGACGCCTGCCGTGAAATCAAAACTTTGATGCACGGCCTCGCAAGGACAACGCCGCCCGACTCCGCCGGAGAAATCGACGCGACGCCTGCCGTGAGATCGAAACTTCGACGCGCAGCCCCGCAGAACGACGTGCAGCCGGAAAACAAGCAGGAAAATCCACGCACAGACACGGGACATCTGGTACTCCCCGCAAACCACAGTAATAGACTGTCCGCGCGCCGGAAAACGACGCCCGACTCCCCGCGTGGAAAATAATGACGCAAAGTCCGTGTGTGCTGAGGAGAAATTGACGCACACACCAGTTTTCCCCGCACCTCTTCTCCTGTGGCCCTCTGAGGAGATTTTCCACCAGAAACCAGGTACTTTGTGTTTGAAAGAGACTTTGTTTACTTTTTAAAGACTTAAGACACTTTCTATCACTTCTCAGTGATATCTTTACAAATTCGTATTGCAACTTTGATCGTTTTGACCTGAAGATACCCAGATAAATATTATATATTTTTCTAAACACTGTGTGGTGCTTTTTTGTGGTGTTATGCTATGGTGTTGTATGATTTATTGCACAAATGCTTTACACATTGCCTTCTAAGTTAAGCCTGACTGCTCATGCCAAGCTACCGGAGGGTGAGCACAGGCTGATTTTGGATTGTGTGTGACTTACCCTGACTAGAGGGAGGGTTCTTGCTTGGACAGAAGGCAACCTGACTGCCAACCAAAAACCCCATTTCTAACATTGGTGATCAGCGGTGAGGATAGGACTTGTGTTTGTGCAGTGACATACAATAGCTAAGTATTTCACTACCTACCCACAGTTGAAGGTCAACTTGATTTTTCATTTTTTTGGGCTGTTGGTTCTCTGATGTCCTCCTGGATATACTATTGAGATTTTGGACTTTGAATTTTGTTTTTTGCTGATAAGATCTTATCAGAATGGGATTGTGTACCTACTCATTCTTTGTTCGTACTGACCACCTCACTAAGGCTGACTTAAGGAAGCTTTGCAGAAAATGGGGCCTTCCTGTAGCAAGGAGATCTACTAAGGCAGAGATGCTCCATCACTACATAGTCTGGGGGGAGGAAAGATGGGCAGAGAGAGAGGCAGCAAGAAACCAAATGACTAAGTACCCCTCAGATGAGGAGGAGGACTACGCACATGAGGAGGAAGACTACTCAGATGAGGAGGAAGACTACTCAGAGTTGGAAAGTGACCCAGAAATAGATGAATGGCTCCGAGGTCAAAGGCGACAGGAGCAACAATTAGAGGAGTATCTTGCAGAGGTTGAGGCAAAAAGACTCTTAGCCCTGGAAGAAGAAAAGATTGCAGCTCAAGAGCTGAGCTGTAAAGAGCTGAAACTGGAGGCCGGAAGGGCTGAGTCCAGTTCAGATGGTGGCAGCAAAAATCTTGCATCTAGTACTGCTGAAGAAGGGCACAAGCCCAGAGATGTGGTCCCAACTTGAAGAAGGGAGTTGACACACCCCAGGCAGTTCAAGGGTATGAGGTAGTTCCCGTTATGAACAGGGTCCCTGAGAAGGATTGGGGAACTGGCACAGGGAGTCATATTCCTACTGGGGGGAGGGACACTTTACTGACTCTAGCAGAGAGTGACAGAGAAAAGGGTTCCCCCCTGGTGGACGTCCTGGATATAGAGTGTAGAGACATCCCAGAAGAGTATGGGTTGAGTGTCAGGGACAGACAGATACTGTCTCACCAGTCTCAGGAGGGTGAAGTAGAGTGCTTTTCCAAGGTTGAGTTACTGGGTGGTTGGGTGAAGGGTACTGTGGTTAATACATGTGAAGGGCAGAATGATGTAATTGCTGGAGAGCATATGTCTGGTCCTTATTTTCCAGAGCTACGCCAACACCAGGTGGAGTGTGACTTCTCTGACCCCAGGGAACTTACAATGGAGGCAGACTTCTGGGTGAGTACCAGAGAGTCTGAAGAGGCATTTGGGGGTGCTCCTGAAGGGAGTGGTCTAGGTGGTTCCCAACCGAGTGAGGTGGGAAAGGATTGTAGTGTCCCAGGTAGGTCCCAGGTCCTAGAGGGTTCCATGAGGGAACACCAGGAGGGAAGCCTAGCCTCTACCGTAGGGCCATCTTTTGAGGGAAGCCCTGCAGTGTCAGAAGAACTTGGGGGGGGGTGACTGTAGCCAGCATCCCAACAGTTCTGGTGTCTGGCAGTACCCCTCCTAGTGAGGGGGTGCAGAAGTCCAGACATAGGGTTGAGAGGGGGTTGCAGACCCCAGTGGAGGACCTTGAGAGTCAGGGGACAGCTCTGAGAGCAGAGCCCCACAGGAATGACCCAGGTGAAACCGTTTCTGGTTTGGGGGAAACCCAGACTCTGCCGGATGGGCAGAGGTCGGGAGACCTGTGCCAACCAGACTCTTGTGTGACCCTTGGGGACGGTATGTCCCTTGTGGGGGGTGAGAGTACCCCCCAGGAAGTCCTGGCATGCCAGGCAAAGATTCAACCTCAGGGTGGTGACTCTAGGTTGGATACCCAGGTTCAGAGGTTAAACTCTGACCTGGTGGGAGGTAGATGTGCCTCCCAAGAAGTCCTGCTGTGCCAGGCAATTGTCCAACCTCAGGGTGTTGACTCTGGATTGGATGACCAGGGTCAGAGGTTAAACTCTGACCTGGTGGGGGGTAGGTGTGCCCCCCAGAAAGTCCTGGCGTGCCAGGCAATTGCCCAACCTCAGGGTGGTGACCCTGGGTTGGGGAACCAGGCTCAGAGGTTAAACTCTGACCTGGTGGGAGGTAGGTGTGCCTCCCTGGAAGTCCTGGCCTGCCAGGCAATGGTTCAACTTCAGGGTGGTGACTCTGGATTGGCTAACCAGGTTCAGGGGATAAACTCTGACCTGTTGGGGGGTAGGTGTGCCCCCCAGAAAGTCCTGGTGTACCAGGCAGTGGTCCAACCTCAGAGTGCTGACTCTGGGTTGGATAACCGGGTTCAGAGGTTAAACTCTGACCTGGTGGGGGGTAGGTGTGCCCCCCAGAAAGTCCTGGCGTGCCAGGCAATTGTTCAACCTCAGGGTGGTGACCCTGGGTTGGAGAACCAGGTTCAGAGGTTAACCTCTGACCTGGTGGGAGGTAGGCGTGCCTCCCAGAAAGTCCTGGTGTGCCAGGCAGTTGGCCAACCTCAGGGTGGTGACTCTGGGTTGGATACCCAGGTTCAGAGGTTAAACTCTTACCTGGTGGGAGGTAGGTGTGCCTCCCAAGAAGTCCTGCTGTGCCAGGCAATTGTCCAACCTCAGGGTGTTGACTCTGGGTTGGATGACCAGGTTCAGAGGTTAAACTCTGACCTGGTGGGGGGTAGGTGTGCCCCCCAGAAAGTCCTGGCGTGCCAGGCAATTGCCCAACCTCAGGATGGTGACCCTGGGTTGGGGAACCAGGCTCAGAGGTTAAACTCTGACCTGGTGGGGGGTAGGTGTGCCCCCCAGAAAGTCCTGGCGTGCCAGGCAATTGCCCAACCTCAGGGTGGTGACCCTGGGTTGGGGCACCAGGCTCAGAGGTTAAACTCTGACCTGGTGGGAGGTAGGTGTGCCTCCCTGGAAGTCCAGGTGTACCAGGCAGTTGTCCAACCTCAGGGTGCTGACTCTGGGTTGGATAACCGGGTTCAGAGATTAAACTCTGACCTGGTGGGGGGTAGGTGTGCCCCCCAGAAAGCCCTGGCGTGCCAGGCAGTTGCCCAACCTCAGGGTGGTGACCCTAGGTTGGAGAACCAGGTCCAGAGGTTAAACTCTGACCTGGTGGAGGGTCAGTGTGCCCTCCAGGAAGTCCTGGCGTGCCAGGCAATTGTTCAACTTCAGGGTGGTGACTCTGAGTTGAATGGCCAAGTTCAGAGGTTAAACTCTGACCTGGTGGAGGGTCAGTGTGCCCTCCAGGAAGTCCTGGCGTGCCAGGCAATTGTTCAACTTCAGGGTGGTGACTCTGAGTTGAATGGTCAGGTGCAGAGGTTAAACTCTGACCTGGTGGGGGGTAGGTGTGCCCCCCAGGAAGTCCTGGTTTGCCAGGTAGTGATCCAGTCTGAGGGTACAGACCCTGGGCTGGAAGACCAGGTTCAGGGTGTCCCCCCAGACCTGGAGGGAGGGGCTACTGATAACAGTGCCCCTACCATGTTGTCTTCTGAGGAGGCCACTCCTAGTTGGAGGGTGTTGGACCCCAGAAGGGAGGGCAGGGGGAGGGAAGCCTCACGCCGGGCCCTAGTCCAACCTGAAGGTACAGGCCCCAGGTTGGAGGGCCAGTTGCAGGTTAACAGCCCTGCACTGGTGGAGGAATGGTACAGGGCGACTTCTGTAAGCACCCTGACCATGTTGGACTCTGGGGGTACCGCTCCAGGAGGGACGGTACAGAGCCCTAGAGGGGAGGACCAGGTTCAGGCTGTCATCCCTGACCTGGTGGAAGGGAGAGTGGTTAAAGGGTGCCCAGCACCTGGGGCTACCGCCCCCCACTCTCCACAGCCACAGTGGTTGGAGAGCTTTGAGAGGCCTGGGGCCTGGCTCTCATCCCTGGCAGCTGTCAGTAATCACTGTGGCTTGCTGTCCGGGTGGACAGAGTTATCCCTGGGGAGGGGACAAGTGTCACACCCCGGGGGTAGAGTGGGCAACACCACTGTGTTGGTCATGGTGGTACTATCCTGCTCCTGGGATACATCTGTGAGCAAAGTAAGGTTAGGTGCTGCACAGATGGGATCCGCAGGTAAGGAGAAAGGTTCCCCATGGGTTGGCTTAGTGGGCCCTGAGAGTATGGACAGAGTGATCCAATTGGAGTCAGGAAGGCGAAGAACTGGAGCATGCCCCTGCTGTTGTGGGCCTGGGTCCTTGTTCTGTCGCCTCAAACAGGGAAGTACATCAGGATAGTGATTGTTCTCCCCTGGCTTTAGGCTGGTAGGGGGTCATGTTGGACCTGGCTTTTTGACAGGGACATCCCCAAACTTTTTGCCTCCTTCCTCCTATTTTTTCTGACCTGTTGTTGTTGGCTTTTGACCTCTGGGCACTTTACCACTGCTAACCAGTGCTAAAGTGCATATGCTCTCTGTGTAAATTGTACTACTGATTGGTTTATCCATGATTGACTATTTAATTTACTTGTAAGTCCCTGGTAGAGTGCACTACATGTGCCTAGGGTAGGTAGATTAAATGCTACTAGTGGGCCTGCAGCACTGGTTGTGCCACCCACCTCAGTAGCCCCTTAACCTTGTCCCAGGCCTGCCATTGCAAGGCCTGTGTGTGCAGTTTCACTGCCACTTCGACTTGGCATTTAAAGGTATTTGCCAAGCCTAGAACTCCCCTTTTTCTATACATAAGTCACCCCTAATGTGTGCCCTAGGTAACCCCTAGAGCAGGGTGCTGTGTGGGTAAAAGACAGGACATGTACTTGTGTGGTTATATGTCCTGGTAGTGTAAAACTCCTAAATTCGTTTTCACACTACTGTGAGGCCTGCTCCCTTCATAGGCTAACATTGGGGCTGCTCTCATACATTGTTGAAGTGGCAGCTGCTGATCTGAAAGGAGCAGGAAGGTCATATTTAGTATGGCCAGAATGGTAATATAAAATCCTGCTGACTGGTGAAGTCGGATTTAATATTACTATTCTAGAAATGCCACTTTTAGAAAGTGAGCATTTCTTTGCACTAAAATCTTGTTGTGCCCTTCAATCCACGTCTGGCTAGGTTTAGTTGACAGCTCCTTGTGCATTCACTCAGACACACCCCAAACACAGGGTACTCAGCCTCACTTGCATACATCTGCATTTTGAATGGGTCTTCCTGGGCTGGGAGGGTGGAGGGCCTGCCCTCACACAAAGGACTGCCACACTCCCTACTGGGACTCTGGCAGACAGGATTGAGCTGAAAGGGGGCTTGGTGCATTTCTTAGAGACTCTTTGAAGTCACCCCCACTTCAAAGGCACAACTTAGTATAAAACAGGGCCTCTGCCCTACCTCATCAGACACTTGCTGGAGAAGAAACCTGAACCATAAACTACATCCTGCCAAGAAGAACTGCCTGGCTGCTCAAAGGACTCACCTGTCTGCTTTCTACAAAGGACTGCTGCCTTGCTGTTGCCCTGCTGCCTTGCTGAACTCTTGTCTGGCTGTGAAAGTGCTCTCCAAGGGCTTGGATAGAGCTTGCCTCCTGTTCCTTGAAGTCTCAGGACCAAAAAGACTTCTCTCTTCCTCTTGGATGCTCCGTGCGCCGAACTTTTCGACGCACAGCTTGTTCCGCGGCAAGAAAAACGCCGCACACCGACGCTGATCAACGCGACGTCTTTGGGACGACCGAAACTTTGACGCACGGCCTCGCAAGGACAACGCCGCCCGACTTTCCAGGAGAAATCGCGCGACGCCTGCCGTGAGATCGAAAACTTCGACGCGCAGCCCCGCAGAACGACGCGCAGCCGGAAAACAAGCAGGAAAATCCACGCACAGACCCGGGACATTTGGTACTCCCCGCAAACCACAGTAAGAGACTGCCGCGCGCCGGAAAACGACGCCCGACTCCCCGCGTGGAAAATAATGACGCAAGTCCATGTGTGCTGAGGAGAAATCAACGCACACACCAGTTTTCCACGCACCTCTTCTCCTGTGGCCCTCTGAGGAGATTTTCCACCAGAAACCAGGTACTTTGTGTTTGAAAGAGACTTTGTTTACTTTCTAAAGACTTAAGACACTTTCTATCACTTCTCAGTGATATCTTTACAAATTCGTATTGCAACTTTGATTGTTTTGACCTGAAGATACCCAGATAAATATTATATATTTTTCTAAACACTGTGTGGTGTATTTTTGTGGTGTTCTGCTATGGTGTTGTATGATTTATTGCACAAATGCTTTACACATTGCCTTCTAAGTTAAGCCTGACTGCTCGTGCCAAGCTACCGGAGGGTGAGCACAGGCTGATTTTGGATTGTGTGTGACTTACCCTGACTAGAGTGAGGGTTCCTGCTTGGACAGAGGGCAACCTGACTGCCAACCAAAAACCCCATTTCTAACACATGGTTATTATCCTGGCCCTCGGTAGGAATGGTCTTATATGGTTCAATTGAAAGCAAATTTTCAAGATTGCACTGACTATACAGTATACATGGCTTCCACATTTGATATATATTGCATTGTGCACTTTGTTTTTGTGGTCTTCACCATTGCACTTTTTAAGGTGCTTGTACCATCACAGACCAAAGCTGGTAGCTAGAACAGCTTGAAATTGAAATCTTTATCCTTCCTATCATTACCCACAACGTCAGATCAGTGAAGTATCATAAACAAGCATTTTCTGAGCCTTAGGTAGGATGGCTTTCTCTCTTTTAGAAGGTTTTAACTGTAATTAATTCAAAGATTGTACTGTTTTCAAAGCTCACACAAAATTTTATATTCATATGATTTTTAATTACTGATATTTAAAATGTGGTATACTACGATCTTTGTGGAAGAAGTTTTGAACAATTCAGCATATTGTTTGCAATGGGGGATTTCAATCTTAGCCTTTTTTAAATTGTGATTTTTGTTTGGTTGTTTGGTTATGAAATCTTATGTTTCGATGTGTCAATAAAACTAAACTAAAAACTCACACCGCCTCCTTGCATTGCATATGTCATCACATATCACATCATTGATGGCTTCTTCAGGGACAACATTGATGGCATCACCTATACCTTCACCATTGACATCACTGATTGAACCACAACTTGTTTCACCACCATCTGCTGCATAGGACATCACACGTCATCATAAGTGACATCATGAAGACATTTCTATCATATTCTACAGCAGGATACACTTTCCCATTTCATTATTCCATCTCTCCCCAAAAACTCTTCCTCATTTTTTCAGAAAGTTGTTCAATTGAATGCTACCATTTTCCATATGCCTAATTCTGACAAGAAATATCACTGACTATCTTCAGAACTGTAATTAATAAAAGGATGCAACACGTTATCTCAGCCTCTCTGTAGGGCAGTTTTCCTCATGCCAGCAAAATACACCTTGCCATCATTCAATAATTCACAGCTAAATTATTTGTTACTCTTCAAACCGTTTTCAGAGGTGTTTCTGTACTTCTTATGACCTTTATTGCATAAAGAACCATTGAACAGAGCCATTGAGAATACAACAGTTCATCTTCAAGATCTGTCACTCTTCGTTCTTTAAATAAAATGCACAAATGGAGGCCTATCTCTAGCTATTAATGAAAGTTTTGAAAGTATAACTGTCCTTTGAAAGCTAGTGTGAAAAAAATTGAAAAAGCCTTATAAACCAAGCACCATTTTATCATTGACTGTTGTGAACATTAATAGTTATTTGAATGAATCCAGCTAAAGTTTGTGTTGGCATAATCTCACCGAATTCCACGATTGTTTTTGCATTACACTTGCGTGGAATTTCTGCAATTATGCCGTTACACCAACATTTTAGCAAAGAAGCACAGGAAGTACAGAAGTGATCAGAACAGCAGTGGTTGTTGTTCATAGAACGTCTGCGTTTTTTAGTTAAATGCCACTTGTGCATTTTTATTTAATTTTGCACAAATGTTTAAAAGCACATTACGTGAATTTTGCGCTGCCCTGTATTAGACACCAAAATAAAAAACAATGAATACCATGCTTACTCCATCTTCTCACTTTTTTCTTCATACATTTTTATACATGGGCTATTGTACATGCCATTCCTTTATTTCTTATTTTTTAATAAAAAAACATAGACCCTCATTACAACCCTGGCGGTTAGTGTTAAAGTAGTGGTAATACTGCCAACAGGCCAGTGGTAATTACTGCCAAATTATGACCATGGTGGAAAGATCTCCAATAGACAGCAAATGTACCACACCGACCGCCAGGGCCCACAGTGGTAGTCAATGGTCGGCCCACCAAATTAAGACACATCAAACCTCCACCTTTTCCAGGGCGGTATAAAGACATCAAAAGCCTGGCGGAAACAGACCTCAGAAGGGAAAGGACTCACCAATGGAGACACAGGGAACAACCACGCCACCATTGAGCCCGAGCTGCATGTCTTCCCCATGATCTTCTACCACAAACATGAACGACGATGAAGACGACGACGGTGAGTACAGACGCCAAGCACACAAGGGAGGGTGGGTGGAAAAAGAGACTGACACACACACACCACACACACCCCTAAAACCATACACACAATCAGCTGCATTACTAAAACATTTTTACCTCGCAACTTGAATGAATAATGCAAGGACAAAACGATTTTGATAAAGTGAATGTAATGAGAGCAACACATCTAGAAAAATAATTTAGGCAAGAGAATAGATATATACATATGTACAAAAAAAGGGACAATGACCAGTCCACAAAGTTCCTAGGCCAAATGGCCACATGCAAAAGTCCAAGGCCACACATGTCACCTGCATCAACATGGAGAAAACACTGCAGGGGCATCAGTTGGTAAATAGGCAGACACCTCAGAAGGACAGGGGCATCTCAGCCGGGAAATGGAACAAGACCACTGGTTCTGGAAGGGGCACATGCCCTGTGCTTGGTCCTGGGGAGTGCAAGGCCACAGTCTCTTGAGTTGGTGACTTGCCCACTTGCTCTGGAGGGGCAACATGCCCTGTGCTTGGTCCTGGGGAGTGCAAGGCCACAGTCTTTCAAGTGGGTGTCTTCCCCACTGGTTCTGGAGAGGGCCTCGTGCCCTGTGCTCTTGATCCTGGGGTGTCTTGGCTATGTGGGTGTCTTCCCCACTGGTTCTAGAGGGGGCCTCGTGCCCTGTGCTCTTGATCCTGGGGTGTCTTAGCTGTGTGGGTGTCTTCCCCACTGGTTCTGGATGGGGCCTCGTGCCCTGTGCTCTAGATCCTGGGGAGTGCAAGGTCACAGTCTCTCAGGTGGGTGTCATACCCACTGGATTTACAGGGGGAAGGCTGCACAGCAGCCCATGGAAGCAGGATTACAAACCGTCCCCCGGCAGTGACGGATGCTCAGTGGTGTTGGTGCTGCTGGTGGGGGGAGGCTCCTGCCCTCCCCTACAGCCTCGGATGGCTAGCCACTGAATGTGGTGGTGCTGCTGGTGGGGGAAGGATCCTGCCCATCCCTTGCAGCCTCAGACAGCTGCACGACCATGGTTGGTGGTGGATGTTCCGTCCCACTTTCTGTCCCAGGCCCCTTGCTCTTCCTGCCTGCTGGTGCAGGCTCCTTGCTCTTTCTGTCAGCTGGGGCAGGCTCCTTTACCTTCTTAGCAGCAGCTGTGGCAGGCTCCTTCACTTTCTTAGCTTCTGCTGGGGCAGACTCCTAGCTCTTTCTGGGAAGCTGGGGCAGGCTCCTTGCTCTTTCTGGCAGCTGGGGCAGGCTCCTTTCCCTTTAGGCTGCCTGGTGCAGGCTCCTTCACCTTCAGGACATGTGGCCTATATCCCTTTCCACCAAGAGTGAGCTTGGTGACGACTGGGCCCGTGGACTTGGTGGCTGAGGTGCTGGGATCTACCCACCCAAGCCATACTTGCATGACGGGGGAAGGGTAGCGTAGGGAAGAGTTCAATGGATAGGAACAGTTTTTTAGGGACATTGGGATGGGAAGAGGGAGAAGGAATAGGAGTGGAGGAAGAGAGATTGGTTGTTGGAGGTGTCTGTCTGCTGATTTTGGGTTCAGGTGCATGGGCTGGATGTTATAGTGAGGTGGATGGCTGCTGGGTGTCTGAGTGCTTGTGTTTGTGTACCTTAGGAGGGTGGAGACAGCCACAATGGGAGGGGACACAGGGGACGTGTGCATGGCTGTTATGGAGGTGTCTGCCAGTGAGGTGTGTGTACTGCTTGGTGTGGTGATGATGCTGGTAGTGGATGATGATGTAGTGCATGCAGGTGTGAGTGTAGACAGAACTGGGAGGGAGGTGGAGGAGGAGGAGGGGACACAGTGGAAATAGTGGATGTTGGTGTGTATGGATTTGGACGGTGTTTGTGTGAGTGCCTGTGGGATGAAGTGTGGTGCTTGTGTTTGCCTGTACCATTCTTGTGTGTTGTCTTGTGTGCATGCTTGCTTGCATGTGTGCTTGGGATAGGTTGGGGTTGAGGAGAATGGGACTCGGGAGAGGAAGTTGGAGGAGGGACGGTAGAAACAGGGACAATGGCTGCCATCAGCAAGGAGGACAGAGCCTGAATCAATCTCTGTTGGGCTGCCAAGCCATTGTGAATGCCCTCCAGAAATGCATTAATCTGTTGCATCTGGGCTGCCATCCCCCGGATGGCATTCACAATGGTTGACTGCCCTACAGAGATGGATCTCAGGAGGTCAATAGCATCCTCACTCAGGGCAGTAGGTCTCACTAGGGCAGGGCCTGAGGTGTCTGGTGCGAAGGAGATGCCCACCCTCCTAGGTGAGCGGGCACGGGCAACTCAATGAGGGGCTGCTGGGAGGGAGGTGCTGGTACGGGGGGTGGTGGCTGTACCTGTAGCTGGGGTGGTCACGGAGGTGTCTGCCTCCACCAGGGAGCTTCCATCGGAGGAGGTATCTGTGTCTGAACTGTCCCCTCCAGTCTCTGCCGTGGTGCTTCCCTCACCTTCCGTCCCACGGGTGCCCTCAGCATCGGTGGACCCTGCATCCAGAGTCCTGTGGAATGCAGCTCCCTCCATCACCGGTGCATCTGCTCCTCTGCCAGGTGATGCTAATGCACATACGACAGGGTGACAAAACTTAAACGGGGGGAAAGAGACAAAGGATACCCTTGGTCAATGGCTGCACCAACACCACCGTTGGCGTACACAGCACCCTCACATACAGGGAACCACCCTACGCAACATGCCATAGCACTACCAGAGAAATAGTTAGCAGCCAAGCCATGGGGAGGAGCACACACCGCCAAATGCAGCACACCTGGGACCCACCCAGCCCTGACCAGTAAGTGGCTGTGAGCTAGGTAGCAATATTTTCTCTTCTGAACCCTAGCTACCAGGGGACCTATGCAGCAATGTCAGGCCTGGCCCAGGGGCACCCACTGACACACATCTCCCACCCAAATACAAACCTACCATGCATAAGTGGTAATGATGGGAACTTTACTCAACCCCTTCTGGCTGCTTTGATGCCCTCAAGTGCCCATCCAGCTCAGGATGGGCCACCGCCAGTATGCGGGCCATCAGGGGGGTCAGGGTTCGACAGGCACCCCTTCCTTTTTGGAAGGCCATCCCCAGCTGGGCCTCCACTGTCTTCCATGCCCAGGGTCTCAGGTCCTCCCACTGTTTCCAACAGTGAGTGCTCCGCCTGCTGTAGACCCCCAGGGTCTGCACCTCCTTGGCGATGGCATGCCACACACCCTTCTTTTGATGGGCGCTGACCTGCAGAGGAAATACACACAGGAAAATAGAATTAGTCAAACAGTCCTGCCTCTTACACATATGGCCCACCATATCCCCTCACATCACCATTTATACACACATGGCCCAGCACACAATCAATACGCTGCCCAGAGGACATCCACCCACCCCCCTTACATGAGGCCATCACACACACCACTCCATGCATTCATGTTGCATGCCACAGTGTACTCACCTGTTGGTCTAAAGGCCCATACAGCAGTCCGTACTGGGGAAGGACCCCATCCACCAGTCTCTCCAACTCCGTCACAGCAGCACATGCAGTGTAGGTCCTCTCCTGTTGAAGATCAGGTAGCAAGTGAGGATTCATATAGAAAATGGTGGTCACGTCCGCAGCGGTGCATACCATCACAGCCGGCGTAGATCACCATTGGTCACTGTAACCCAGAGGGCCCAATGTTAACCAATGAGGAGTTGCACGGCGGTTCCCAACTGCCTCCCGCAACGGCGCACGTCAGTAGAATTACCTCACTTCCATCTGTCCCTTTACACTGGACAGGCGGATGCCATTTCAGGGGAGGGGCAGGCCCAGGATATTTGCTGCATTACCTGTGAATTAGGGCATACTGTTCGAATCACACTTATCCTTTACAAGTTAACAGCATGTAAAGTTCTGTTGTAGCCCCATTGTTCAGTTTGTGACCGGCTCCTCACTCTTTTGCCCCATAGCTTGCTACCGCTGCAGATGAATAGGAGATGGAGACATACCCCCGTATATAGACCCCTTGTGGACTTGGCTACAATGGAGGACAGGCACATTATCCTCACCTATAGACTTGACAGAGCCACAATCACAGAGCTGTGTGCCCAAGTGGAGCCTGACCTGATATCTGCAATCTGTCACCCTACTGGGATCTCACCACTCGTGCAAGTTCTATCAGTGCTCCATTTCCTGGCAACTGGTTCTTTCCAAGTGACAGTGCGCTTGGCAGCAGGAATGTCGCAACCAATGTTCTCAATGGTGCTGACAAGGGTGTTGTCTGCCTTAATTAAACACATGTGCAGCTACATTGTGTTTCCCCAGGTTGAAGATTTGGCAACAGTGAAGGCCGAGTTCTATGCAATGGGACATATCTCCAACATAATTCAGGCGATTGATGGAACTCATATTGCATTTGTCCCCCCCTTTAGAATGAACAGGTGTTCAGAAATCAGAAGAGTTTCCACTCTATGAATATACAGATTGTGTGCTTGGCGGACCAGTATATCTCCCATGTCAATGCTAATTGTCCTGGGACAGTGCATGATGCCTTTGTCCTGAGGAATAGCAGCATCTCAAATGTGATGGGCCAACTACAGAGGCACAGGGTATGGCTAATAGGTGAGCCCTGGTTCCTACCCAGTAGATGTTGGTGTTTGGGTATGGTGTGGGCCATATGGGATAGTGTGTGGCTAAATGTTGTCCTTCAATATTTGCAGGTGACTCTGGTTACTCCAACCTATCATGGCTGCTGACCCTGTGAAGAATGCCAGGACAAGGGCAGAAGACGTTATAATGAGGCTCACGGACGAACCAGAAGGATAATATAAAGAACCTTTGGCCTCCTGAAGGCCATGTTCAGATGCCGCCATCAGACAGGTGGATCCCTGTGCTACTCACCCAAGAAGGTCTGCCAGATAATGGTGGCATGCTGCATGTTGCACAATCTTGCCCTGAGACGCCAAGTGCCTTTTCTGCAGGAGGAGGAGGCTGGAGATGCCCGAGTGGCAGCAGTGGACCATGTAGACAGTGAGGATGAGTAGGCAGAGGATGAGGAAAACAGAACATCAGTGATCAGACAATACTTCCAATGACACATGGGTAAGATCTGTGTTACTTCATATTTCTTTTGAATTTATTGAAATATCTGTGGCACTGGCATGCTATTTTCCACTTCTATGCCCACTTACTGTGTCCTTTGGCAATTCATTTTGCAGCTGTTGTTGACCTCAAATATGCTCCTGGTGTGATCACTGCAGTTAGCTACAGGTTATTCATCTATGTTCATTTTCTGTACAGTTGAATTACAATGTTTGTACCTGTTTAAATGAATACATACTTGATAAATTTGATATACTCTAAACTTCTTTTTTTGCAAGGGTGTTTATTGAAGTGTTAATATTTTGAGGGGCAAGTGCAATGGGATGGGTGATAGAGGAAAGTCCAGGGTATTGTTCCAGTCTATTTGTAGCACAGGTGCATTGTCCAAGGGGACATAGGAAGGGGAGCAATGGCAGTTCAAGGTGGACTGAGTGGGACACAAGGGTGACAATCAGGAGAGTCTCATTTGCTGGTGGGGGTCTTGGCAATAGTCTCTGGCTTCTGTCTGGATCGCAGGGAACGTTTGTGGGGTGGTTCTCCTTCTGCAGGGGGAGGGGTGCTGGTGGACTGTGAGTCCTGTGGAGGGGCCTCCTGGCCACTAGCAGCAGCGGAGGTGGAAGGCTGTTCAGATATCTGGCTAGTGGCAGGGGCCCGCTGTTGTGTGACTGCCTCCCTCATAATATTAGCCATGTCTGCCAGCACCCCTGTTATGGAGTTCAGAAATGATGGCCTGCAAGTCCTCCCTGATCTCCTGGTAGTGTCCCTCCTGCAGCTGCCTGGTCTGCTGAACATTGTCCAGGATCTGGCCCATCGTGTCCTGGGAATGTTGATATGCTCCCAGGATCTCTGCAAGTGCCTACTGGAGGGTCGTTTTCTGGGCCTGTTCTCCCCCTGGCACACAGCAGTCCTCCCAGTGTACCTTTCAGCCTGTGCCTCTGTCTCCTGAACCGTCTGCCCACTGCCACTGACCTCAGGTCCGTGATTGTCATGGGTTGGACATGTGGCCTGGGGTCCCTGTAGATGTGGACACACTGCTGATTGACGTGTCCTGGGGACAGAGGTATGGGTACGCTGAGTGGGTGCTGTGGTGGTTTTTCCTGATGGAGAGGCTCTGTGGTGGTGTGTGCCTGGGCCTGGGTAACCGACTGTCCAGAGGTCCCTGATGGGACAGGTTGGCCTTCCGATCCTGAAGATCAGAGTTGCTGTCATCACTGTGGGCTTCTTCAGTTGGGGGACTGGATATTGCTGGCACATCCTCTCCGCAGACATTGGCTGGGGTACCTGTGGGGATGTAAATTATGTCTTATGGTTTCTGTGTCTGTCATATTGTGCATCTGTGATTTGCCCTCTTTGATTGTATTTGCCATGGCAGCTTTCACTTGTGTACGTTGGTGTATGGTGGGATGAGTAGTTATCTATAGTGTGCATGCTTTAGTGATGAGTGTCCATGCAGGGCTGTGAGTGGTGTCCATGCATTGATGAAGAATGAAGGGCTTGGCATTGGGATGAGTGAGATGTGATGGTGGGGTGTGTGGGTAGTGCTGGAGTGATGGGAGTGAGGGTGAGGGTATGTGACGGCATGCAGGTAGGGGGCTGATAGTAGTAATGAGTTGACTCACCAGAGTCTAGTCCTCTTCCTACTCCGGCCAGGATCTCAGGATGCAGGATTGCCAAGACTTGCTCCTCCCATGCTGTTGTGGGGGAGAAGGTGGAGGTCCACCACCAGTCCTCTGTAGAGAGAGTTTGTGTCTTGCTGCAATGGAACGTACCTTCCCCCGTAGGTCGTTCCACCTCTTCCTGATGTCATCCCTAGTTCTTGGGTGCTGTCCCACGGCGTTGACCCTGTCCACGATTCTCCGCCATAGCTCCATCTTCCTAGCTATCAATATCTGCTGCACCTGTGCTCCAAATAGCTGTGGCTCTACCCTGATGATTTCCTCCACAATGACCCTTAGCTCCTCTTCTGTGAATCAGGGGTGTCTTTGTGATGCCATGGTTGTTGTGTGAGGTGTATAGGTTAGGGTGTGTTGGGTAATGTGTTGGAGTGTGTGATGTGGGGTGCGTGAGTTGTGTTTACGTGTGAGTAGTGTGTGGCTCTGGTTGTGTCTGTGGTCTTGCTGTCTCTCTCTGGTGGCAATTGTTTGTAATGGTAAAGAGTTGTGGGTAATGTGGGGGTGTGTTTTATAGTGGTGTGAGTGGGTGTGTGTGGTGTGTGTATGGGTGTCAGGTGTGTGTTGTTTGAATTGTCCAATGTGGTGTTGTTTTGTTTTTGTGTGTCTATTTTGAGCTCAGCGGTATGTACCACCAATGGTTTCCTGCCGTTAAATGTCTGCCATGGTGATTCGTGGTTCATAACATGGTGGACGTAGTTCTTTTGGTGTAACAGTGTGGGTTTTGATACCGCCAGTTTATCACTGACCTTTAGTGTGGCGGATTTGTGTTTGTGGCTGAATACTGTCGGGTTGGTGTATGTGTGTCAGAATATGGTGAAGGGATATCCGCCGCTGCATCGGTAAGTTGGCGGCAGTCAGCGTGGCGGTAAGTGGGATTTACCGCCAGTGTCATAATGAGGGCCAAAGTTGTTTCCATCCCAGGCCCATATTGTCTCATAAAGTGCATTGCATTTTGACTTGTCAAAATCCTACAGTTTTGGTTTCATACATGAAACTTAACTGCAGTTTTCCAACATATTATGTTACTCTATAGATACCTCAAAGGGTCACATCCTTCAGCCTCATTCTATAGAACGACTGGAGTGTTTAGGTACTTCATCCATGGAATTGGTTGTGAACGTTTTCTGATTCATGGGAGACAAAGGTAAAGAGGTGATTTGGGTTACTCTGAAATATCATCCACTTCTGGTTCTTAATTTGCATGTGGGACTCTATTAAATGCAGGTGGCGCTTATGATAGGGCACTTGTAATAATCAAGGTCTTTTCGTTAAAGGCAGGCATAGTACTCTCTGCTGAAAGTGATGCAAAGTAATTGTGGAGTATTTTAGATCTGAGTCTAACCAAGGGAGTTTGTAGCTTGAACACACTGTAGTCATAGAGTGTAAAAAATAACATTCACAATTATAAAGCAGTATGTGTTGGACCAATCCAACCACAAAATATTTCATCAAGCTAATATATTGAGCTCAAGGGCTCTTCGTGGGTCTATGAAGGCTGCACCAGTGGTACATGTTTGGGGATAAATGCCTAAAAATAAACACAAACTCATTGAATGTAAATACCTAGTCAATGGTTGACCTAAAAATTATGATCTTGATCCAGCCTGCCTTTACCTACGTTGGACAACCCTGATCTGAGGCAATCACTGCCTCTTTGTTACCACTAGTGCAAGCTTCTCTAACAAGTAGCTTGTGAGCTACTGATATCTCTGTGAAAGGTTATCTTTCACAAAAACTCTTTCCAGACTCCCCAAAAGGGGGTCTGGCTTTGTTGTTTGTGAAATAATTCAACCTTTGACCCATGCTTTGGCCAACCTTCAATTTCTAGGCCCCTCTTGATAGATAAGTGGCTAATTAATTTTAGCCTTATTTACCATGCCATAAACCCATCTGGTACTTGAACCTGGTTCACATACACATACAATGATTACAGGACAGTTCTAAGGATGTTTAAAATGTTCACACATAGGTGAATCTGATTGCCACAAACATAAAAATAACCTGTTAAATTGAGTGTTCTGGGTCCTCCAAAGTGTGAGAAACTGGGATGTTGTATGACTGGGGGTGAGCCCTGGTCAAACAATAGCCACAGTCCCTTACAGGATGAACTACAAATTAACCTGATCTTACCTATGAGAAGCTTGGCAGTAAACTCAGTCAGACTTAACTTAGAGGCAATGTGTAAAGTATTTATGCAGTACACAAACAGGGATAAAGTGAAAACACAACACAAGAATTTAGAAAAATAGAATACATTTTAATAAATTATCACCAAAATAACAATAATCCAATCAGTGGACCTGGAGCTATGATTTTTTAAAGTTTAACATTCACATTAGCGCCTAAAAGATAAAAGTGGCAACCACAGACATCTGGTCACCTTTAGCACCACAACCAAGGGTCCAGATCAAGACCTCTTGGGGGTTCAGGACTCACTCGTGCTAGGACCAGGTGTGTGTTCAAGATGGTGGGAGCCTGTTAGATCGCTGTGGCTCTGGACAGGCAGCCAGAAAACTAGCCCTTGGAGTCACTGCTGGTATTCCTGGGTGCAGGTTTAGAAGCAGGGCTCAACAGCAGGGATGGCATCTGAGGGCTCAAGGCAGAAAAGAAGTTCTTCTCAGTACAGCAGAAGTCTGGCACAGTAAGGCACAGCAGCAGGCAGTCCTCTTGGAGTCCTTCCGCAGGTCCAGTAGTGAACTGGAAAGTGGGTCAGAAAGTCCTATTTTCATACGCTGGTGCCCTTCTACAAGGTGTGAGAAGTTTCTGAAAAGGTTCTTTGAAGTTCTTGGAACTTCCTGACTCCCCTGTTCTGGCTCCAAGCTGGCTGCAGTGGCAATGTAGGATTGTTAGACCTATTGTAAGGTGACAGGCATAGCCTATTCATGTGCAAGTTGGGCCGTGCTTAGATCCACCCCCATAAAGGCAGTTTATGGCCCATTGAGACACGCCTAATCCCACTATTGTGTAACTGTCTGTCAGGAATTCACAAAGTCTAGATGTCAGCTACACACAGTTGTGTGACCCAAGGCAGGCTGGTGGCACAAAGGGCTAAGGGCAGAAAAATGTCAACTTTCTAAATGTGGCATTTTAAAAATTGCAATGCAAAATCTCACTGTACCATTAAAGAAGGTTTATCATTGCAGTGCCATAGCTACCACATGTGACATAGTTACCTCATCTAAACTAGAATTTATAGCTCACTAAAGATAATAAGAAATCCCCAATGTTATCCTATAAGAGAGGTAGGCCTCACAGTAGTGAAAAAACAAATTTGGGAGTTATTCACTACCAGGACATGTAAAACTTAAAAGTACACGTCCAACCTTTTAATTACACAGAACCCGGCTCTAAGGGCTTCCTGTGGTCTACCTTAGGGTTGACATATATGTAATAAAGAGGAGTTTAAAGCTTCGCAAAGGGGTTTAAATGTCAAGCCAACATTAAAGTGTGACACTGCATTCAGGCTGCAATGGCAGGCCTGTGTAGTGAAACACCACAGCCTGGGACATGTTTTAGAGGGCTACTTTGGTGGCTGACACAATAAGTTCTGCAATCCCACTGAAAGCACTTAATTTAGAGGCCCTGGGCATATGGTATACCACTCTATAAGGGAATACAATCAAATTAAATATGCCAATTGGATATAAGCCAATTTGACCATGTTTTAGGGAGAAAGCACAAGCACCTTCTCACTGGATATCAGTGGTAAAGTGCACAGTGTCCTAAGGCCAACAAAGCAAAAATCCAGCAAAAGGTAGGAGGAGGAAGTCAAGCAATTCGTAGGGGGCCCTGTAGAGAGGTTCATTTCCAACACAAACCCACATAAAAACCAAACAAAGATTTAGGTCTCTCTACCATTGATACAAAATAACCCAAACCAAAGTCTGAAGTAGGTCACCACAAACAGATATAAAACCATTTGCAGATCTGAGGCTTGTCACCATTAACACAAAGAATTGCATATAAGGTTGATCGAAGTCAACTTGCAACTATGTAGTTCTAAGTACGACCACCTCAATACCATGAAAGGGTACATCAGAAACTGACAATTTAAAATCCATATACCTTACAACAAAGTTTACGTTAGTCTGATGTTATAAAAAATATACCGTAAGTAAACCATATAAAGACGTTTTTTCATTTGACACATTGCTTAAGGTGAGAAAATTGGTACTGTTAAAAAGTGTTTAACAATTTATGTGGATGTGGCTTTAATTAGGCCTTTACTTCGAAACAGAGGAGGCAACCCAATTATTAAATTGTGTTCGTGTGAACACCAGCATCTTTGCTCTTTTTAAGTGTATAATTTTCAAACTTTGTAAAGGCTGTTTGCTCTTTATATTAAAACATAAATGCAGTTTTTTTTTTACCAAAAGGGCATGCCACATTTCTGTGACTTTTTGATTTTCTTTTAACAGTGACTTGTTGAGTCTGTCAAGTTTTTAAAATGAAGGTACAATTGAAAAATAATAGAATGCATTTTGTTTCCTTAAAGTAAACAGCATATCATTTTGTACATGCACTTAGCTTTGTTATAGAAAAAAGGCACTTAAGCACTGTAAAAAAATAGGAAAAGCAGGAACTCAAGTCTGATGTTTTAAATGCATTAACCGAAGATCTTGTGAGCCTGTTTTTCATTTCATGTTGTCACCCACTTGTACACGAGGAGCACTAAAGTGATGAGAGAGTAGTTCATCTTCTCTGATGTTCATCATTTTATGACTCAGTAATATCACGCTCAAACACATATGGTACAGAAATGGTGGGAGGTATTTCGGTATGATGTTGCCAGTTTAGCGCCCTTATTAGTTGCTGGAATGAAGGATCATCTTGGTCCTTTAAATCACATCAATCTAAAGGTGATCTCATTGCAGGGTGAGATGAGCATAAATAAAATAAAGCACTACGTTGATTGTGTGGTTCAATATGTTGCTCAGATAGAGCTCTTAGTAGCCCAGTTACACGAGGTTACTGGTATGGGTACTGACTGAAAAAAGCTGGTGGTGACTGGCCCAGTGAAGGTGAAAGTAATAATCAGCCTTACGGAAGTGAAAAGTGACAGGAGTGATAGTTTGTTTTAAACAACTTTATTTAAATTTTATTTGCCAGGTTTATCACAATATACTTGTAATCAATATTCTAGTCGTTAACATATGTAAAGGTTGATGTTTAGGTTTTCTCATCCTATAAATTTCTATCTGCCAAGAGTCTTGTTTTCACCTATAACTTGTAGGTTGCTTGTTGGAAGGTGCATCGTGAAAAAAACTAGTGTCTTTCATCCACATCTGCCAGTAGAGTATTGTTTACCAATACTGAGGGTCTGCAAACAAGCAGATCAAGACGATGGTTCTTACCTGATAGAATTACTAACTGGACTGAAGAATTCAAGTGCATGACCAAGGTTTGTCTTTTAACATAAGTGTGGAAGTAAGTCTCTACTCTCACATAATGGAGCAATAGGTCAAGGACAGATACAGTAAATTTCACCATGGTCTATCAATGAAAACTTTTCGCCCATCATAATCCTGCTGTCAGGAGGTCCTAGGACATTCATTTTTGCGCTGTCAGCAATTTAGTGGCTAGAAGTAAATTCTAAATCAATGTACTCATTGAAGAAGATTGCGAGTATAAGCTCCTATGAATGGGTCGAATGGTAGTTGGATGTTGGTAATATTTTGTTTGAAGTTTAGAGTCTCCCTACATAATCTTCCAATGTGCTTGCATAGCCACCACTAGTGCAGATTGAAACCTGCCCCTCGAGAACTCCCTCCAACATAGGCTGATACACATCACTTTCAGTCTGATTGGCGTTAGGTACTATCTTATATCCCTTTGTGTGTGTTTTACTTAAACTCTGTGCAATGGGAGATTTGACTGACCATTTGTTGGCGTTGTTTAATAATGTCAATGGCAAAGGTGGAAACATAATTTCAGATTTTCATCAGGAATTCGATAGGGAGAGCTTTAGCCACATAACTGTCGAGCATAAAATTAATTTTGATAAAGTGAAACCTTCCAATCTCCAATTTTCTCAATCGAGATCCTTGAACAGGGTGTCTAAGGTTGTTAGGATATTGCTATCTTATGTCTGAGAGAGGTTCAGTTGAAGAATCCCACCTAAATAAGGTGTATCCTATTTCAGGACCATACGAGCCATATATAGTTGAGCTTCATCTGGACACCTACTTAACGTTCTGAAATTCTGTTAGTAGACCTAAGACCCACATCATCAGTTCAAACAGAAAGCAAGGCCATTAATATCCCTAGTATTGTTTATTTGCATACGAAGTGTTCCATTGAAAGCGCAAAAACCAAAGGAGACTTGCCTCTTGACAAAACCATAGGTTACAACATTTGTGACTTCACCTTTACTCTATTGAAGGAGCATTTGAAAGTAGCCTTTATAAATGTAACATTCTATGTCCTAAGCCTGACGTCTACAAGACTCGGAAATAACGTTCCAATACCTATTTAAAATGCCTTTTATGCCTCATGCAAAGGTAAAGAGCATTTGAATATTGTCGCAGGTTGGCATGTCTATCACACTGCTGGCTATCTGGCTATGTGGTGACGAATTCCGCTTGATAAGACACACATCTGGAAGCATATTCATGAGGATATTAGTGAATATTTGGTCATCACAATTCACCAAGGCTATGAGCCAACAAGAGCCAAAGAGGTGAAAGTGTTCTTTAAGCTGAGAGTGATTAGTTTCAATGTACATCTGAGAATACAATGTTTGAATGTAATGCACAGCAATAAGCTGACCATTTTACAACAAGGGGTCACCCTTATGCTGCCACGTTTAAAATAATACATATCTACATTAGCACAATGCTCAATGCTTTTCCAGCCTAAACAGTTCTGCAAATAGAGGACATTTGGTTAGATAATTCTTTGATCCATGACATGCAAACTAACCTCTTCAATATTAACCCCCACAGCATGGGTACTCGCAAACATTTTCCCAGGGGCCAAAAAGTTTGGTCTGTGACATGCCTGGGGGCCACATTGATGCCAGGGTGGTGGCAGTGGGGTGACTAGGGGGATTGGTGGCAAGGTAGGTGTAGGGGAAGTAAAGGATATACATCTAGTGGCTGAAATAAATAATGAGAAACCAGAAAACCTGGAATTAATCCTGGCTTACCCACTTTTCCAAATTGTGTAATCCTAGGCAATTGTTTAGTGTCACTTTCCCTCCTTTTTCTGCATTATCACATTTAGGATGACCTCGAAATACATGATTCATGGTGTGCGCGGCACAAAACCTGCTTCTATGTTTGATTTAATAAACTATAATGTTGTTTATGTATGATAGGCACCCAGGCCACCCCTAAAGTGCACATTCCAAGTGACTTGCCTCTTTAATTTACTATTGGTGGTGTTCTCATGGTAAGGGAAATAATTAATGTTTCCAAATTTATGTTTGAAAAATATCACTGTAAAAAGAATACATCTCAGTGCACTGATAAAATAAATTGTACTAAGGCGAAAAGGTTCTGCATGTTAACTAAATACACTTCCTTTCTTTAGCACCAATTACGTTTGAACTAAATGATTGCGTGTGTATTTAATATTTTTGTTAGTGCGGAGTCAAGCAAACAGCTGCCCAGTGCTCCTGTTGCCCAAGGGGCCGCATGTAAAGGTCAGAGGGGCCGCATGAGGCCCGCGGGCCGTACTTTGAGTATTCCTGCCCCACAGTGTCCTTTGTCTTAAAATCTCCTTGAATTACGTTCCAATTTCAAATACCATCTCTCTTGTTATAATGTATTACTTCTTGCCCATCTATGTTCACTTTGGTAAGGATAGCCAGTGTTCAGTTAATGATAAAGGATGTTTGGGCTTGCAAATCAGATATAGTCACAGTAGAAGTGAATATTCTTTGTAACTGGATGCTCTTTGACTTTTTGTATTCTAGGTTTGCTTGACTCATCTTTCAAAAAACACCTCATCTCAGTAAAACATACTCAATTCTATACTCTGGAGGAACACACTGCTTCTGCATCTCCACTTTTCTTCACACTCCATATGTGCCCTGTCTGCATCCCCCATTAGCTCTTCACAGCACCTCCAGGTATGTCCAGCTCTGCCCTTCTTTGCCACTCGGCTACGTATTCATAGGTTCGTAGCTGCACTTATGTTAATCTATCAGACCCAAAATGTCCTAAAATATGAAAAAGAACTTTAAGGTGCACGGTGTTCTCTGAATATTCTCCATCTGAGAGTCACGGTACAGAAATATATTCTTGTACACACAGTACAGAACATATTGGCATTAACTGTAAAAGCTCAAGATTTGTTAAAAAGCAACCTAAATCAGTGTAATTACAGCAGAAAATCTCCCAGTCCACGAATTAGCTTATCACAGTGCTAGTTCACCATGCCCACTAATGCGACTATTACATATGTGTGAATATTACAAGGATCACGCCAGGGTGATTTTCGAAGTCTACATCAATCAAGGAGGCAAGGCTTCATATACAGATGCTGCTCAAAATAACAACGCTTCTCCCACTACTGCCTCAATAAATATGGCACCTGTCCTCTTTCTACGAAGGTGTTCTCGACAAAACCACTGAAGAAAGGTTGTAACTGCCTGACAATTTGGCACTCTAAAGAAACCTCACACCTAATACACACTCCTTGATTTCTCCAGGTCACCAGCAGTTTCCCAAAACTAGTTGGGCAGACTTATATAAACTAAAAAACACACAGCAAACAAACATTGATTTTTCCTAAAATATCTCATCTGGCATGCAAGTTGGTCGAGTGTGGCTGGCAGTGGTGGATCCCTGTTGTGGGCGCCGGGCCATGCCCTTTTTAATTTCATTTAAAGAAGGTGTTTTGACTAAAATAACAAGTAAAGTTTACACAGATGCGAGCTGAGGGCAGCACAAAAAGAAATCCGAGTGTGGTTGAATATGGCTTCTAAGCAGAGAACATCAAAAAAATAACCAATGCCAGCTCTTACGCTTTGCATCACTCACTCCTTTTCAAAATAACCCCAGTCCTACTTGTGGATCAGTCCACATCAGCAGCTGACAACACTGCCTCTGCTAGGAAAGTTAAACCAAAGCAGAAGACCAATCCTTCTGTGCTTGTTTCTGTTCTTACATGTTTCGTCACATACAATTTACTAGCCAGTTAGACAGAATAATCAAACAAACAAGCCATGCCTTTCCTGCTCCTAGAAGGGCAGGGACTGCATGACACAGAACCATTGAAAGATAAGTGAGGTTTTGCACATTGTGCCTTAGGGGGAATTGGAGTGTACCTCTTCTTTTGCTATAACTACCGGTTATCGCTTCTGCATGTGTTATAGGTTGCAAATTACAATTTGCCCCTTTGGTGCGGGCGTCGGCCACTGGCCGACGCCCACACACCCTCCCTGGTGCGGGTCACGACCAGTGGCCGACACCAGGGAGGGGCTTAAAAATCCTCCGGTGCAATGCACCGGAGGATTTTTTTTTTTTTTTTTTTACGTTAGGATACGCAGAAGAGCTTCTGCGTCTCCATCCCACCCCCCTCCCGCCCCCTTATGACGTCAGCGCGCCGCGAGGCGCGCTGACGTCACAGTTTTTCCCCACCGGAGAAGGAGAGAAGCAGGTAAGCGTTCTCTCTTTTTCCGGTGGGGAAAAAAAGGCCAAAACGGCCTCCCCAGATGCCAGGGAGGCATCGATGGAAAGGGGAGGCTCTCCCCTTTCCATCGATGCTTCCCTGGCACCGTTTCCTGGCCGTGGATCGCAGCGCGGCTGCGATCCACGGCCAGGAAACGCCCCTAGGCACCAGGGATCTTCTTTGGGGGGGTCGGCCCCCTCGTAAACGGGCACCCCCCCCCCGGGGGCAATATTTAAGATAGTACACAGTTTTGGGTGGCGATCGCGCCCCCCCAAAATAAAAAAATAAAACGAAAAAAATACAAATAAATGGCGGGGTCGGCCCTTGGAACACGGGCCGACCCCAGGGGGGAAAAACAAACGTGTAGTTTTGCCTGGGGGGGCTGATCGCCCCCCCAGGTTAAAAAAAAAAGAAAAAAAAAAAAGTTGTTGGTCAGCCCTTAGGGTGACCATCAATGGGGCCATTTTTTTTTTATACATGTGTGCTTTTCCAAGGGCAAGCACACATGTATAAAAAAAAAAAAGATTTGTGACTTCAGTGTCTTGTTTTCTTTCTCTCTCTCTCTCTCTCATATATATGTGTATATATGTATACACATATAGATATATATAGATATATATATATATATATATATAGACATATATATATATATATATATATATATATATATATATTTTTTTTTTTTTTTTCAGGACAAGCATTGCAGCGTCTATGTGCAATTTTTCCCCACGGAGAAGGAGAGAAGCAGGTAAGCGTTCTCTCTTTCTCCGGTGGGGAAAAAAAGGCCAAAACGGCCTCCCCAGATGCCAGGGAGGCATCGATGGAAAGGGGAGGCTCTCCCCTTTCCATCGATGCCTCCCTGGCACCGTTTCCTGGCCGTGGATCGCAGCGCGGCTGCGATCCACGGCCAGGAAACGCCCCTAGGCACCAGGGATCTTCTTTGGGGGGGTCGGCCCCCTCGTAAACGGGCCGCCCCCCCCGGGGGCAATATTTAATATAGTACACAGTTTTGGGGGGCGATCGCGCCCCCCAAAATAAAATAAAAAACGGAAAAAAAAACAAAATAATGGCGGGGTCAGCCCTTGGAACACGGGCCGACCCCAGGGGGGGGGAAAAAACATGTAGTTTTGCCTGGGGGGGCCAATCGCCCCCCCCAGGGTAAAAAAGAAAAAAACAAAAACACATTTTTGTTGGTCAGCCCTTAGGGTGACCATCAATGGGGCCAATTTTTTTTTATACATGTGTGCTTTGGCAAGGGCAAGCACACGTATAAAAAAAAGGTTTGTGACATGAGTGTCGTGTTTTCTTTCTCTCTCTCTCTCTCTCTCTCATATATATGTGTATATATGTATACACATATATATATAGATATATATAGATATATATGCACATATATATATATATATATATATATTTTCAGGACAAGCATTGCAGCGTCCATGTGCTGCTTTTCTGACTTGTTGGTGTGTATCTGGGCTTCTAACAACGCCCACCTCACGCCCATCACTACCACTCGTTCGTGGGCTTGCCCTTCAAAAATCCTTTGATGACATTGTAAAATGATTTACCTTTGTCCCTCCTTGGGGAGGTTTTGTTACCGCCTTGGCCATCGCCCCTGGTACAAGGCTAAGTGCACTTTTGCAGTTACGTTTAACTGCGAGCGAACTTCTTTTCCTTTTGTGTAACTCTTCACATGATGCTCATGGTGGCCGTGGCGCTGTGAATCGTCTCTCTTATGTGAAAGAGTTTAACTTTCAATAATCAATTTATGTGGCAAGAAAAGTTGGGTTAGGAGTTTATAACGCTAATAGCTCTAACTCGAGCAGATGCGAGACCCATTACATTGTAAATGCTTGTTATTCTTGTGTGTGTTGTTTTATAATGGTGAACAATTTCACCGCACTCCACGAGGACCGTGATCAAGACTCCTTGGTGAGTTGAAACACGTTGGTGGTTATTGACTGCAATAAAATACACTTTTATTTGTACTTCGTGGAGTGCGGTGACATTTTTCGGCATTAGATAATTTCTAGATTGGTCTTCTCTGTCACTGGGCACCGGCAGTGGAGTGTGCCGCCCAGCAACCCTTCAACCACTTTGTTTCTAAACATATATATATATATAAATATATATATATATACAACACAAATTGGTTAAAAAGACTGTTGCGCAGTGCACTCCACTGCCGGTGCTCAGTGATGGAGGAGAGCAACATCGAAAATATTTTGTGAACAAGAATCTCACCGCACTCCACGAGGTTCAAATTGACATGTTTTATCGCAAGTATAAACAATGAAAGAAAAGAGGGACTCATTTACTGAGATCAAGAATCCTTGAGAGTCGAAACGCGTACGTGGCTGTTGCTTGCAATAAAAGATGTCAATTTGAACCTTGTGTAGTGGGGTGAGAATCTTGTTCACACAATATATATATATATATATATATATATATACATATATATATATATATGCATGCATGCATGTCTTTTCTGTAGTGGCAGTTGCCATAAAGTAGCTGAGTGGATTAGTAAAGGCAAGCGTTACCTGCGCTTTAAAACTAATGTAATGCCAGGGGGACTATGGAGATATGAGTGGCACTTTTGCTGGGTAGTACTGAGGGAATTAGAATTGGAGGTAATGGGAGGCAGAGCACCAAAAATGACTGTTGCACAGGGTGTGTGGTAAGGTGAAGTAATACATTCTTTTTTTGTTTTTTTCAGTGTTTTCAGAAAATCTGCAGAATTGGAGAAGAAGCGAAGGTAAGGTGACAACATTTCCTGTTGTACACAACAAACATACCCACACGCAATTTTGTGACTATCTGCCTTCTACGTAGGCTAGTAATTTAGAGGGACAGTTTAGCCAGTTGCAGAGATGGCGTCTCGTTGGATGACTGCTGATCAAGCCCTAGCTCGGGTTATGGAGGACAGTTCTGATGTAGGCTCAGAGACTGAGACAGCAGACACTGAGACAGCATCTGAGGGAGAGGACAATGGGGCAGATTCTGGGAGTGATTTTTCAGTCGGCGGAGTCCCATCTGACGACACCTCTTCCAGTGAGTCTGAAGGAGACAATGACGACATCCGTGCTGTCCCTTCGCAAGCACATTCGGGGCAGCAGGACCACATTGGGTTAGCCGAACCCAGAGAGCACGTGCTTGCTGCCGCAAGCACAGAGAGAGTGCTCTCTTGGCAGCCCCCCTGTTTGGTTCAGCCCCAAATTCCACCTTTTACTGGTGACGCTGGATGTAAAGTCGATACAGCTAACTTTTTGCCAGTCGACTACATCTATCTGTTTTTGGATGTTGACTTTCTTCAGAAAGTTGTGCAGCAAACAAATTTGCGTGCAGACCAATTTCTGAGGGAGCGCGGAGGCACTCTAGGGCCCCGTTCTAGGGCACGCCAGTGGACTCCCACTTCGCTGGCGTAGTTGAAGATATTTTTCGGCCTTATGCTCAAAATGGGGTTAGTACAGAAACCCACCTTGCAGTCCTACTGGACGACTCGCACGGTTTGGGTAACTCCCATCTTCGCACCATACATGAGCAGAGATCGTTTTTTGCTACTGCAGCGCATGCTGCATTTCAATGACAATTCTGCTGCATTGCCCCGGGACCATCCAGATCATAACAGGTTGTTCAAAATTCGGCCTGTCGTGGAACATTTGTCTGCCAGGTTTCCAGAGATATATACTCCTGGAAAGAATATAGCAGTCGATGAGTCCTTGATCCTGTACAAAGGACGGCTGCTTTTCAGACAGTACATTGCGAGCAAAAGAGCTCACTATGGCATAAAGCTGTACATGCTGTGTGAGAGCTCTACTGGCTATGTGTACAGCCTGAGAGTGTATGCAGGGAAGGATTCTACCCTAAACCCTGTAGGTTGCCCTCCTGTGTTAGGGGTCACAGGTAAGATTGTATGGGAACTTGTCCAGCCACTTCTTCACAAAGGTTATAACCTTTATGTGGACAATTTCTATACAGGAGTAGAGCTGTTCAGTGAGCTCTACAAAGCTGGCACTGTGGCCTGCGGTACAGTTCGTTGTAACCGCAAAGGATTCCCGCGGGAGCTTGTTTGCAAGAAGCTCCAGAAATCACATAGTACTGCATTGCGTTCTAACGAACTGCTCGCAGTCAAGTTCCTAGATAGACGTGATGTATACGTGCTCACTACAATTCATGATGAGAGCACTTCTCCCATCACGGTTTGGGGTCAGATGGCCGAAGTCCACAAGCCCATCTGTATACTCGATTACAATAAGTACATGGGTGGAGTGGACAAGAACGACCAGGTTCTTCAACCATACAATGCGTGTCGTAAAACTCGCACTTGGTACAAGAAACTGTTCACCCACCTGATTCAGATGGCAACATATAATGCGTATGTTGTTTACCGTCAGACAACAACAGGAAGACTCATGACTTTCCTTGACTTCCAGTTGTCTGTAATTGAAAGCCTCACTGCTGTTACAGAAGAAGCAGCAGCCTCCACCTCATATGTTCTGGAGGATGTGGCAAGGCTGCAGGAGCGACACTTTGCTGATCGCATTCCTAAAACACCCAAAAAGGATCGTCCATGTCGTTGCTGTAAAGTGTGCTCAAAGCATGGAAAGCGGCAGGAGAGTCGGTATTACTGTCCCCAGTGTCCATCACAACCAGGCCTCTGTATCCCTACTTGCTTTACGTTGTATCATACTAAAGCAAAGTTCTGGGAAATCGACTGAGGTTGAGCTGCTGTTGGGTAATCCTTTCAGTGGCAGTGCATGGATACCGAACGTCCATGGGCCACTGCTTCGTTAGGCAAGGAGCCACAGAATTTTACTTCATCATGGACTTCCTTTTGGCGTGGTCGGTGTTCTGTTCAATTAACATGCATTTTCTTCTCCCTACTGCATATACTAGTGGACAGAACATATGGCACATTGCCATGGAGTACCCTTTCTTCACCTGCATGTCTACCTTACTTTCAACAGTAGATATGCTCTCTCAGTTCGAGGAATCACTTTGTAGGGCATACTTGGAAGCCCCCAACTTGCTTCCACAAACTAGTATAGGTTCACTTGGCTATTATACAGGATTAGACAGGACTCTGATGAGAACAGAGACATGGATGGGTAAGGAAAGCTTATGGTAGGAGTGCCTTCACAGGGTTATTGCACAGGTAGAAGGCAGATAGTAAAGGTAGTACAGATGTACATCATCTACACCTATGGATTCAAACCCATTGGTGCCATCCCAGCAGTGAAGGAGAATGACTTGTATAGGTCAGTGTTTGACCTGCTTTTCATGTTCATCCTCCATCAGAACTTAGTAGATGTTCAGTTTGCTGTATAAGTGCATTATAGTCACATCACTGCACATAATGTTGGCTGGGACATATGCTACGTTCTCATGGACTCCCCTATGTACCAAACACTACCCTTTTCCATAGCCTATGACCTTCTCTTTAGGGAACATCATGAGAAATCCCCAGCATGTCTCCCTTAGTTTCAAAGGTAGATATGCTCACTCAGTTCGAGGAATCGCTTTGTACGGCATACTCGGACACCCCCAACTTGCATCCACAAACTGGAAGGAGTTGGATTTAGCGCAGAGAGTGCGTTAAAGGCGCATGAAAAACATGTCTTCCTGAGCCTCAGGTGGCTGTCACAGGAGTCATTAGTAAAGGTTTGTTACGCATGCATTTGGTAATGTTAAGGAAGAAGGAGGCGGTAGCCTATGACCTTCTCTTTAGGTAACAGCATGAGAAATCCCCAGCATGTCTCCCTTAGTTTCAAAGGTAGATATGCACACTCAGTTCGAGGAATCGCTTTGTACGGCATACTCGGACACCCCCAACTTGCATCCACAAACTGGAAGGAGTTGGATTTAGCGCAGAGATTGCGTTAAAGGCGCATGAAAAACATGTCTTCCTGAGCCTCAGGTGGCTGTCACAGGAGTCATTAGTAAAGGTTTGTTACGCATGCATTTTTTTTAATGTTAATGAAGAAGCAGGCAGTTACTTGACAGGTGGTAAAATGTAGTCAAACTTATTCCGTTCTGTGGCGTGTGAATGTGATGGGCCCTTGTCTGGCAGCGGTAAGTTAATGTGAGTGGAGTGATTGATTGGATTGGGCCCGTGGCTGGCGATATGAAAGGGTTGTTTGTTGTGCGTGAATGGCGTGTGAATGGACCATAAAGAGGTTGGTGCCTGGACGCGGCTTTATGGCCCACCTTCAGAAGGCTTGGTTTCAATATTCAGATACTTTGATAAGTAATCATGCTTTGAAACCATAATTTCTGGTGGTGCTAAAACCAACCAGTGTGAGTGGTGGGTTAACTTTAACAAACTAGTACCAGGGGAGTCCAAGGGTGCAGGACTTGCATGGCTCTCACCAGTTTTCCTTCACCCAGAATCCCCTTGAAATTACATTATGGCCCATATTTATACTTTTTGACGCTAAACTGCGCTAACGCAGTTTAGCGTCAAAATATTTTGCGCCGTCTAACGCCATTCTGAAGCGCCATGCGGGCACCGTATTTATGGAATGGCGTTAGACGGCGCAATCAGACCGGCGCTGCCTGGTGTGCGTGGAAAAAAACCACGTAGACCAGGCAGCGCCGGCGTTGGGAAAAAATGACGTTAGGGCGTCTTAAAATGGCGCAAGTCCGGTTGACGCTAAAAAATCGTCTTAACCCGACTTGCGCCATTTTTTTTCGACGCCCATCCCCCATCAACATGACTCCTATCATTGTAAAGATAGGAGTCATGCCCCCTTGCCCAATGGCCATGCCCAGGGGACTTCTGTCCCCTGGGCATGGTCATTGGGCATAGTGGCATGTAGGGGGGCACAAATCAGGCCCCCCTATGCCAAAAAAAATTATTAAAAAAAAATAAAAAAATACTTACCTGAATGTCTCTGGGGTGGGTCCCTCCAGCCTTGGGTGTCCTCCTGGGGTGGGCAAGGGTGGCAGGGGGGGTCCCTGGGGGCAGGGGAGGGCACTCTGGGCTCATTTTGAGCCCACTTGTCCCTTAACGCCATGCCTGACCCAGGCGTTAAAAAGCGGCGCAAATGCGCCGTTTTTAGCCACGCCCACTCCCGGGCGTCTCTTTTGCCCGGGAGTATAAATACCACGTAAAGGCCTGGGAGTCATTTTTTAGACGGGAACGCCTCCCTTGCATATCATTAACGCAAGGAAGGGGTTCACGCTAAAAAATGACGCACATTCCGGGAACTTTGGCGCTATTCGCCTCTAACGCCATAGTATAAATATGGCGTTAGTTGGCGTTAGTTTAGCGTCGAA
Source organism: Pleurodeles waltl (assembly GCF_031143425.1). Taxonomy (NCBI): domain Eukaryota; kingdom Metazoa; phylum Chordata; class Amphibia; order Caudata; family Salamandridae; genus Pleurodeles; species Pleurodeles waltl. The sequence goes on along the minus strand of NC_090443.1, from coordinate 253,763,753 downwards.
TTTGCGTCGAAAAAAACGACGCAAATTCGGCGCAAACGGAGTATAAATACGGCCCTATGTGCTTAAAAAACACATTTCCTTGCATTTCAATGAGCAGAAGTCCAGGGATCTGCAGGGATCCTCAAAATTCCTACCACCCAGTGTTTCCCCACTTGTCCTGATAAAAACACAACCCCGTTTGTGTGCCTGCGCCTAGTGCATGCTTCAGGAATGAATCACTCCAGGGTTAACAGTAGACCTCAAGCAATGACTACCATTGACCCTTGTGTGATCCATTCCTGTCGCGGGCGCTAGGCCTACCCACACAAGTGAGGTATCATTTTTATCGGGAGACTTGGGGGAACGCTGGGTGGAAGGAAATGTGTGGCTCCTCTCAGATTCCAGAACTTTCTGTCACCGAAATGTGAGGAAAACTTGTTTTTTTAGCCACTTTTTGAGGTTTGCAAAGGATTCTGGGTAACAGAACCTGGTCCGAGCCCGCAAGTCACCCCTCCTTGGAATCCCCTAGGTCTCTAGTTTTCAGAAATGCACAGGTTTGGTAGGTTTCCCTAGGTGCCGGCTGAGCTAGAGGCCAAAATCTACAGGTAGGCACTTCGCAAAAAACACCTCTGTTTTCTTCCAAAAATTTGTATGTGTCCACGTTGCGCATTGGGGCGTTTCCTGTCGCGGGCGCTAGGCCTACCCACACAAGTGAGGTATCATTTTTATCGGGAGACTTGGGGAAATGCTGGGTGGAAGGAAGTTTGTGGCTCCTCTCAGATTCCAGAACTTTCTGTCACCGAAATGTGAGGAAAACTTGTTTTTTTAGCCTCTTTTTGAGGTCTGCAAAGGATTCTGGGTAACAGAACCTGGTCCGAGCCCCGCAAGTCACCCCTCCTTGGAATCCACTAGGTCTCTAGTTTTCAGAAATGCACAGGTTTGGTAGGTTTCCCTAGGTGCCGGCTGAGCTAGAGGCCAAAATCTACAGGTAGGCACTTCACAAAAAACACCTCTGTATTCTTCCAAAAATTTTTATGTGTCCACGTTGCGCTTTGGGGCGTTTCCTGTCGCGGGCGCTAGGCCTACCCACACAAGTGAGGTATCATTTTTATCGGGAGACTTGGGGAAATGCTGGGTGGAAGGAAGTTTGTGGCTCCTCTCAGATTCCAGAACTTTCTGTCACCGAAATGTGAGGAAAACTTGTTTTTTTAGCCTCTTTTTGAGGTTTGCATAGGATTCTGGGTAACAGAACCTGGTCCGAGCCCCGCAAGTCACCCCTCCTTGGAATCCCCTAGGTCTCTAGTTTTCAGAAATGCACAGGTTTGGTAGGTTTCCCTAGGTGCCGGCTGAGCTAGAGGCCAAAATCTACAGGTAGGCACTTCGCAAAAAACACCTCTGTTTTCTTCCAAAAATTTGTATGTGTCCACGTTGCGCTTTGGGGCGTTTCCTGTCGCGGGCGCTAGGCCTACCCACACAAGTGAGGTATCATTTTCATCGGGAGACCTGGGGGAACGCTGGGTGGAAGGAAATTTGTGGCTCCTCTCAGATTCCAGAACTTTCTGTCACCGAAATGTGAGGAAAACTTGTTTTTTTAGCCACTTTTTGAGGTTTGCAAAGGATTCTGGGTAACAGAACCTGGTCCGAGCCCCGCAAGTCACCCCTCCTTGGATTCCCCTAGGTCTCTAGTTTTCAGAAATGCACAGGTTTGGTAGGTTTCCCTAGGTGCCGGCTGAGCTAGAGGCCAAAATCTACAGGTAGGCACTTTGCAAAAAACACCTCTGTTTTCTTCAAAAAATGTGGATGTGTCCACGTTGCACTTTGGGGCGTTTCCTGTCGCGAGCGCTAGGCCTACCCACACAAGTGAGGTATCATTTTTATCGGGAGACTTGGGGGAACGCTGGGTGGAAGGAAATTTGTGGCTCCTCTCAGATTCCAGAACTTTCTGTCACCGAAATGTGAGGAAAACTTGTTTTTTTAGCCACTTTTTGAGGTTTGCAAAGGATTCTGGGTAACAGAACCTGGTCCGAGCCCCGCAAGTCACCCCTCCTTGGATTCCCCTAGGTCTCTAGTTTGCAGAAATGCACAGGTTTGGTACGTTTCCCTAGGTGCCGGCTGAGCTAGAGGCCAAAATCTACAGGTAGGCACTTCGCAAAAAACACCTCTGTTTTCTTCCAAAAATGTGTGTGTGTCCACGTTGCGCTTTGGGGCGTTTCCTGTCGCGGGCGCTAGGCCTACCCACACAAGTGAGGTATCATTTTTATCGGGAGACTTGGGGGAACGCTGGGTGGAAGGAAATTTGTGGCTCCTCTCAGATTCCAGAACTTTCTGTCACCGAAATGTGAGGAAAACTTGTTTTTTTAGCCACTTTTTGAGGTTTGCAAAGGATTCTGGGTAACAGAACCTGGTCCGAGCCCCGCAAGTCACCCCTCCTTGGAATCCCCTAGGTCTCTAGTTTTCAGAAATGCACAGGTTTGGTAGGTTTCCCTAGGTGCCGGCTGAGCTAGAGGCCAAAATCTACAGGTAGGCACTTCGCAAAAAACACCTCTGTTTTCTTCCAAAAATTTGTATGTGTCCACGTTGCGCTTTGGGGCGTTTCCTGTCGCGGGCGCTAGGCCTACCCACACAAGTGAGGTATCATTTTTATCGGGAGACTTGGGGAAATGCTGGGTGGAAGGAAGTTTGTGGCTCTCTCAGATTCCAGAACTTTCTGTCACCGAAATGTGAGGAAAACTTGTTTTTTTAGCCTCTTTTTGAGGTTTGCAAAGGATTCTGGGTAACAGAACCTGGTCCGAGCCCCGCAAGTCACCCCTCCTTGGAATCCCCTAGGTCTCTAGTTTTCAGAAATGCACAGGTTTGGTAGGTTTCCCTAGGTGCCGGCTGAGCTAGAGGCCAAAATCTACAGGTAGGCACTTCGCAAAAAACACCTCTGTTTTCTTCCAAAAATTTGTATGTGTCCACGTTGCGCTTTGGGGCGTTTCCTGTCGCGGGCGCTAGGCCTACCCACACAAGTGAGGTATCATTTTCATCGGGAGACCTGGGGGAACGCTGGGTGGAAGGAAATTTGTGGCTCCTCTCAGATTCCAGAACTTTCTGTCACCGAAATGTGAGGAAAACTTGTTTTTTTAGCCACTTTTTGAGGTTTGCAAAGGATTCTGGGTAACAGAACCTGGTCCGAGCCCCGCAAGTCACCCCTCCTTGGATTCCCCTAGGTCTCTAGTTTTCAGAAATGCACAGGTTTGGTAGGTTTCCCTAGGTGCCGGCTGAGCTAGAGGCCAAAATCTACAGGTAGGCACTTTGCAAAAAACACCTCTGTTTTCTTCAAAAAATGTGGATGTGTCCACGTTGCGCTTTGGGGCGTTTCCTGTCGCGAGCGCTAGGCCTACCCACACAAGTGAGGTATCATTTTTATCGGGAGACTTGGGGGAACGCTGGGTGCAAGGAAATTTGTGGCTCCTCTCAGATTCCAGAACTTTCTGTCACCGAAATGTGAGGAAAACTTGTTTTTTTAGCCACTTTTTGAGGTTTGCAAAGGATTCTGGGTAACAGAACCTGGTCCGAGCCCCGCAAGTCACCCCTCCTTGGATTCCCCTAGGTCTCTAGTTTTCAGAAATGCACAGGTTTGGTAGGTTTCCCTAGGTGCCGGCTGAGCTAGAGGCCAAAATCTACAGGTAGGCACTTCGCAAAAAACACCTCTGTTTTCTTCCAAAAATTTGTATGTGTCCACGTTGCGCTTTGGGGCGTTTCCTGTCGCGGGCACTAGGCCTACCCACACAAGTGAGGTATCATTTTCATCAGGAGACTTGGGGGAACGCTGGGTGGAAGGAAATTTGTGGCTCCTCTCAGATTCCAGAACTTTCTGTCACCGAAATGTGAGGAAAACTTGTTTTTTTAGCCACTTTTTGAGGTTTGCAAAGGATTCTGGGTAACAGAACCTGGTCCGAGCCCCGCAAGTCACCCCTCCTTGGATTCCCCTAGGTCTCTAGTTTGCAGAAATGCACAGGTTTGGTAGGTTTCCCTAGGTGCCGGCTGAGCTAGAGGCCAAAATCTACAGGTAGGCACTTCGCAAAAAACACCTCTGTTTTCTTCCAAAAATGTGTGTGTGTCCACGTTGCGCTTTGGGGCGTTTCCTGTCGCGGGCGCTAGGCCTACCCACACAAGTGAGGAATCATTTTTATCGGGAGACTTGGGGGAACGCTGGGTGGAAGGAAATTTGTGGCTCCTCTCAGATTCCAGAACTTTCTGTCACCGAAATGTGAGGAAAACTTGTTTTTTTAGCCACTTTTTGAGGTTTGCAAAGGATTCTGGGTAACAGAACCTGGTCCGAGCCCCGCAAGTCACCCCTCCTTGGAATCCCCTAGGTCTCTAGTTTTCAGAAATGCACAGGTTTGGTAGGTTTCCCTAGGTGCCGGCTGAGCTAGAGGACAAAATCTACAGGTAGGCACTTCACAAAAAACACCTCTGTTTTCTTCCAAAAATTTGTATGTGTCCACGTTGCGCTTTGGGGCGTTTCCTGTCGCGGGCGCTAGGCCTACCCACACAAGTGAGGTATCATTTTTATCGGGAGACTTGGGGAAATGCTGGGTGGAAGGAAGTTTGTGGCTCCTCTCAGATTCCAGAACTTTCTGTCACCGAGATGTGAGGAAAACTTGTTTTATTAGCCTCTTTTTGAGGTTTGCAAAGGATTCTGGGTAACAGAACCTGGTCCGAGCCCCGCAAGTCACCCCTCCTTGGAATCCCCTATGTCTCTAGTTTTCAGAAATGCACAGGTTTGGTAGGTTTCCCTAGGTGCCGGCTGAGCTAGAGGCCAAAATCTACAGGTAGGCACTTCGCAAAAAACACCTCTGTTTTCTTCCAAAAATTTGTATGTGTCCACGTTGCGCTTTGGGGCGTTTCCTGTCGCGGGCGCTAGGCCTACCCACACAAGTGAGGTATCATTTTCATCGGGAGACTTGGGGGAACGCTGGGTGGAAGGAAATTTGTGGCTCCTCTCAGATTCCAGAACTTTCTGTCACCGAAATGTGAGGAAAACTTGTTTTTTTAGCAACTTTTTGAGGTTTGCAAAGGATTCTGGGTAACAGAACCTGGTCCGAGCCCCGCAAGTCACCCCTCCTTGGATTCCCCTAGGTCTCTAGTTTTCAGAAATGCACAGGTTTGGTAGGTTTCCCTAGGTGCCGGCTGAGCTAGGGGCCAAAATCTACAGGTAGGCACTTTGCAAAAAACACCTCTGTTTTCTTCAAAAAATGTGGATGTGTCCACGTTGCGCTTTGGGGCGTTTCCTGTCGCGAGCGCTAGGCCTACCCACACAAGTGAGGTATCATTTTTATCGGGAGACTTGGGGGAACGCTGGGTGGAAGGAAATTTGTGGCTCCTCTCAGATTCCAGAACTTTCTGTCACCGAAATGTTAGGAAAACTTGTTTTTTTAGCCACTTTTTGAGGTTTGCAAAGGATTCTGGGTAACAGAACCTGGTCCGAGCCCCGCAAGTCACCCCTCCTTGGATTCCCCTAGGTCTCTAGTTTTCAGAAATGCACAGGTTTGGTAGGTTTCCCTAGGTGCCGGCTGAGCTAGAGGCCAAAATCTACAGGTAGGCACTTTGCAAAAAACACCTCTGTTTTCTTCAAAAAATTTGTATGTGTCCACGTTGCGCTTTGGGGCGTTTCCTGTCGCGAGCGCTAGGCCTACCCACACAAGTGAGGTATCATTTTTATCGGGAGACTTGGGGGAACGCTGGGTGGAAGGAAATTTGTGGCTCCTCTCAGATTCCAGAACTTTCTGTCACCGAAATGTGAGGAAAACTTGTTTTTTTAGCCACTTTTTGAGGTTTGCAAAGGATTCTGGGTAACAGAACCTGGTCCGAGCCCCGCAAGTCACCTATCCTTGGATTCCCCTAGGTCTCTAGTTTTCAGAAATGCACAGGTTTGGTAGGTTTCCCTAGGTGCCGGCTGAGCTAGAGGCCAAAATCTACAGGTAGGCACTTCGCAAAAAACACCTCTGTTTTCTTCCAAAAATTTGTATGTGTCCACGTTGCGCTTTGGGGCGTTTACTGTCGCGGGCGCTAGGCCTACCCACACAAGTGAGGTATCATTTTCATCGGGAGACTTGTGGGAACGCTGGGTGGAAGGAAATTTGTGGCTTCTCTCAGATTCCAGAACTTTCTGCCACAGAAATATGAGGAACATGTGTTTTTTTTGCCAAATTATGAGGTTTGCAAAGGATTCTGGGTAACAGAACCTGGTCCGAGCCCCACAAGTCACCCGTCCTTGGATTCCCCTAGGTCTCTAGTTTTCAGAAATGCACAGGTTTGGTAGGTTTCCCTAGGTGCCGGCTGAGCTAGAGGCCAAAATCTACAGGTAGGCACTTTGAAAAAAACAGCTCTGTTTTCTATAAAAAAAATAGGATGTTTCCATGTTGTGTTTTGGGGCATTTCCTGTCGCGGGCACTAGGCCTACCCACACAAGTGAGGTATCATTTTTATCGGGAGACTTGGGGGAACATAGAATAGTAAAACAAGTGTTATTGCCCCTTATCTTTCTCTACGTTTTTTCCTTCCAAATATAAGAGAGTGTGTAAAAAAGACGACTATTTGAGAAATGCCCTGCAATTCACATGCTAGTATGGGCACCTCGGAATTCAGCGATGTGCAAATAACCACTGCTCCTCAAAACCTTATCTTGATCCCATTTTGGAAATGCAAAGGTTTTCTTGATACCTCTTTTTCACTATTCATATTTCAACAAATCAATTGCTGTATACCCAGTATAGAATGAAAACCAACTGCAGGGTGCAGCTCATTTATTGGCTCTGGGTACCTAGGGTTCTTGATGAACCTACAAGCCCTTTATATCCCCGCAACCAGAAGAGTCCAGCAGACAAAACGGTATATTGCTTTCAGAAATCTGACATCGCAGGAAAAAGTTACAGAGTAAAACATAAAGAAAAATGGCTGTTGTTTTCAGCTCAATTTCAATATTTTTTTATTTCAGCTGTTATTTTCTGTAGGAAAACCTTGTAGGATCTACACAAATGACCCCTTGCTGAATTCAGAATTTCATCTAGTTTTCAGAAATGTTTAGCATTCCGGGATCCAGCATTGGTTTCACACCCATTCCTGTCACTAACTGGAAGGAGGCTGAAAGCACCAAATATAGTAAAAATGGGGTATGTCCCAGTAAAATGCCAAATTTGTGTTGAAAAATGTGGTTTTCTGATTCAAGTCTGCCTGTTCCTGAAAGGTGGGAAGCTAGTGATTTCAGCACCAGAAACCCTTTGTTGATGGCATTTTCAGGGAAAAAACCACAAGCCTTCTTCGGCAGCCCTTTTTTCCCATTTTTTTGGAAAAAACTAAATTTTCACTGTATTTTGGCTATTTTCTTGGTCTCCTCCAGGGGAAACCACAAACTTTGGGTACCATTAGAATCCCTAGGATGTTGGAAAAAAAGGACACAAATTTGGCGTGGTTAGCTTATGTGGACAAAAAGTTATGAAGCCCTAAGCGCGAACTACCCCAAATAGCCAAAAAAGGGCTCAGCACTGGGGGGGAAAAGGCCCAGCAGCTAAGGGGTTAAATAATTATTAAGCATCATTGTATGTCCATTACTCATGGAAACAGATTATTTTCCACCACCACGGAAGCCTGAAGCCATTGAGTTCATACAACCCATTGTGTAATATGTGGAAAAAAGTACCAGCTATGTATAGTGAGGGTACTGTAAGTTATTTAGAATTCCATCAAAAAGCCATGGACTCAGTGCTTCTATGAGGTCATGAAACGTCAAGCTGACTTGCAATATCCTTAATAATTTATGAATGTCCTTAATGGTTGAATGATAATGGGTTTTTATCCAATATACTATGGGGGGATATGTGCAGAATCTCTACAGAGAGAGGTTCTTAAGTCACCGCATGTTTGGAAGAGTCATAGGCATTTTGGAAGAGCCCATCAATCAGCTAATATGTATTGGGATTGTTATTTAATGAAGTAGGAAGTTTCAACCCTGCAATATAGCTGTGTATACATCTGCAGAGGTGCATCTAGAAAGGTCAATCAGCAAGACGCAAATGAGTGCATCTCCAGCCGTCAATAGTTACACCTCAAACTCTTTCTGTAGGTAGCTGGGATTCATTATAAAAAAAAAAATGTTGGGGCTGTAGACCGCAACATGGCTCTCGCTTATAGATCTTGACTGATGCAGCACCTAGGTGCCTCGGTGCTAGAGCTGGATGTGAAGCACTTAATGGTTCAAATGCTACCCAGCCTGCATTTGCATTACAGATTCTTACAATATTTACTATTACAGCTGCATGTGGAATAGAATCTCTGCAAACTGCTGTCCTGCTATTTGATGGAGTTTTGTTTTGACCAATGACTTTGTGTTTCACCACTGCGCATATTAGTTGCTCAATGTTCACCAGTAGCACATGGTATGTTTTGTTCAGTTTAGCCGCCTATTGGCTTTGACATGGCATTAGCCATTACTTTCTGTATTCAGTTTAGCCGCCTATGGGCTTTGACATTGCATTAGTCATTACATTCTGTATTGTGCCTATTGGCTTTGACATGGCATTAGCCATTACTTTCTGTATTCAGTTGAGCCGCCTATGGGCTTTGACATTGCATTAGCCATTACATTCTGTATTCTGCCTATTGGCTTTGACAGGCTGTATCCAGTCTAGCCGCCTATTGGCTTTGACATTGCATTCCTATTGGCTTTGACATGATGTATTCAGTTTAGCTGCCTATTGACTTTGACATGCTATTAGATATTCTGCCTATTGGCTTTGACATGATATCATATATTACATTTTGTATTCAGCTCCGCTGCCTATTGGCTTTGACATGATATCATATATTATTCAGCTTAACTGCCTATTGGCTTTGACATGATATTCAGCTCCGCTGCCTATTGGCTTTGACATGATATTATACATTGCATTTTATATTCAGCTCAGCTGCCTATGGGCTTTGACATGATATAAGACATTGCATTTTGTATTCAGCTTAGATGCCTATTGGCTTTGACATGACACTAGACATTGCATTTGATATTTAGGTTAGCTGCCTATTGCCTTTAACATGACATTGCATTTGATATTTAGGTTAGCTGCCCATTGCCTTTAACGTGGAGTTAGACATGGCAGTTGAGAATCTAAGCTGTATTTTTCCAAGCTGTGTTTTTGCACCAGAGAACCAAGATGTTTTGCTCTCACAGTAGACTAGACCTGATAAGAGAGAGTACATGGGCGTCGTTTCTCTTCCCTTGAGCTTGGGAGCAGGAGTAGTCTTGGAGACCTGGCCAGTCTCCAAAAGGCTTGCTCAGTTTCCCAGGTCTGAGAGGAGGGGGCACACCTTTGTAACGAATGTAACAGGCTGCAGAGAGTCAGATTCAAATCTGCCGGACCTCGTGCTGGAGCTTGGCGCAGGCTGCCAGCAATCCCGTGTGGGTAGATGAATCTCTCTTTCTCGCGGCTGACAGGGGTCCTCAGCTTGCAGACCTTAGAAAGATGAAGCTGTGAATAGTTCCCACACGGTGAAGTATTTGTTTTGCTTTGCATTCAATATTTTATAAATATAACCTGCTGTGTATATTGCAAACTGATATATTTTGTTTGATTAACGCGGACTTGAAAGCTACTAATTCGTCATTCATATAACAACAATAAAAGTCTTCTTTGACCTCAGAAGTGCATTTCTGTTGTGTTATGTTAGTGCTTAGAAACTAAATAAGAGGAAAGCACTACAACTGCTCAGCAGGAATCAGGGGTAGGGATGCTGACAGCAGAATAACGTAAGTGTAAACGGAAGATACAATGATGTAAGCATGAGTGCTTGTCTACATGGTTTTGTGTACTGTTAGACCTGGCATTTTTGGCGTGGGTTCCCCTGACTTTTTGCCTTCTGACCTCCTGTTCCCTGACTTCATGTTTTGCTGGCTTTTGGATTCTGCGAACATTACCACTGCTAACCAGTGCTAAAGTGCAGGTGCTTTGTAATCTAAACATGATAACGTTGGCTCCTCCCCAATTAGCATATTTAATTTACTTGTAAGTCCCTAGTAAAGCACACTATATGTACCCAGGATTGTGCCACCCTCTACAGTAGCAGTTTAAACATGTCTCAGGCCTGCCACTGCGGAGCCTGTTTGGCAGGTTTAAACTGACATTTCAGTGTTGCAAGAGCACCCACTTGCGAGGCCCAAACCTTCCCTTTTAGTACATGAAAGTCACCACTAAGGTATGACCTAGCTAGGCCCAAGGGCAGGGTGCAGTGCATTTAAAAAGTTGGTCATGTACCTTTAAGTTTAACACATCCTGGTAGTAAAAAACTATGACATTCATTTTCAGTACCCCAAGGCCTATCTCTTCCACAGGTTAACATAAGTATTACCTTGATGCAGTTATTAAGTGTAATTCCCAGCTGGAAAAAGATACCCCAGTAGTATCATGTATTTGTCACCCAACTCCCCCTCACACCATGGAGTTCCATCTTCAATAGATTGTCCACATATGGTTGTTGCAGCGTGTAGCACTACATGATTTTCATGCCCAGTGTAAGTGTGCAGTTGCGTGGCTCTTACTCACTTGAGTGTCAGTGTCATCGTGAGTTTGCAGTGGTGTGTCTGTTGCACTGTTTTACACCAGGATAACTTGCTCACTCCTCTAAAATAATCCACACTGTAATAGGTTGTCCAATAGTAGTGACTACTACTACAGTTTTTTTTATGACATTAAGCATGGTTTTCCATCCATATCTCACAGGTGGACCTGCCCTCTACACCATTAGCAAAGTGGCAAGATTTGAGGACCCAGATGAATCCAGTACGTGTCATAATGCCTGTCCTGTGTAGTAATTGAGAGTTTGGTGTGAGTGAGTCATGTGTGTTGCACACAATGCTAGAAGTGATAAGCGGTCAAATGATCAGATATCAAAGTAGGCTGGATGGTGACATTGTGTCCCATTTGAAGGTTCCCCATGCATGAGCAGAGAGTCGTATCTTGTGAGGCTTCTGGTGCTCAATGTGTAAATAAAGTGATGACAAGCCACGAATAGGCTCATATGTGACTAAGAAGTGCACTGGGAGACACCATAATTCTCACAACACAGTGATGCACCATTTTGAACACTATTTGGTGCAACTCTGTATTCTAATGTATATGTAGGACTGGGTGGGCAATTGTCCACAACATGGTGCTCCATATTTTTTATTCCATTCACGTAACACTTATTTGAAATGTAATAGGCGTGCATGCAGGTCAAGGCCTTTGTCCTTTGCTGTAGTCATGCCAGCATTTCTTGCACTCTGTTAGAGTTATCCTGACATCTGCCACACTGTTAATCTTGTCTACTATCTGCTGCCAAATTGCCTTTCTCCTTCCAATTGGCAATTTGGAGGTGACAAAGAGTTGATTTTGATGCTCGGTCACCTCTCTCACCAGTATTTCATGCTCCTCCGAGACTGAAACACAACTTTCTCTTTTTCTTCTCCCTCCCTTGGGTCTTGTCTGTGTCCTTCTGGCTAGTTCCTGGTTGATTGGTGTCCCCCTGGGGGCTCTCCTGGCTTCCTGGGTCCATTTTGCCTCTCCTTTGCACTGTTTTCTCCATTAGGGTCTGTATTTGTCAGGTTTCTAAACAAAAATAGTGCATTTCCGTTTTGAGACATGTGTACATGTCGTAAAACGGATTAGAGTCATTTTTCCTGCGTTAACGTCATTTTGCCTTTACAACAAGGCACAATGTTGAGTCAAAAAAAGAAATTACTCTAAACTATGTTCAGCGCCACCCCGCGTCATAGTATAAATATGATGCCCGGGTGGCGTTAAATAATGACGCTAGTCGGTGCTAAACCTTTTGATGCAAAAGTGTGTTAGGGCAGTTTTGCATCAAAAAGTATAAATCAGGGCCTAAGTCTGACAGCTCTGTGTCAAGCTACCAAAGGGTGAGCACAGGTTAATTTAGGTTGGCTGTTTGACTTATCCTGACTACGATTGTTGTCCTTACTTGGAAATGGTGCATACCTCTGCCAACTAGAAACCCTATTTCTCACACTGGTGATCAGCGATGAGGATAGAACTTGTGTGTTTGCAGTACTGTGCAGTAATTTGGTTTACACTACCACCCATACCAAGACCAATTAGAATGAATTGTCTCTGATCTCCATTGGCAATTTTTTCTTATTCTAGCTGATTGGGATTTAAAATGTTCAATTATCTCTGATTGATATTTTTGCTTTTCATAAATCTTGTCTCTGATTGGAGGTCCCATAACTGCACTGTACCTGCAAACCTGGATTTTGAATTTGCCAAGCAAAAGAGGTGTACAGTTACTCAGCTCAGGGAGTTTGTAAGGCATTTGGGGTCTCTACTAAAGTCCTAACTAAGAAGGTGGAGCTGCAAAAAGCACTGAGGGCCAGGATAGAAGCTAGAGATGCAGGCCCCTGAGGAGGAGAATGTGGAATGGACTAGGATTCAGTGGAGAATCTGGGACACGCTTTGGGACAGGAGAGCAGAGATCCTTCTCAGGCCAGGGAGCAGCATTTAATCTAGGAGCCTGTCACCAGAGGAGCCGGCAGATAGGATGGAGGAGAGAAAGATAAAGCTGGAGCTGGCTTCCATGGAGGATAAGAAAATGATATTGTCTCAGGAGTTCTGCCTGCGAGAGCTTGACATCAAACCCAGGAGTGCTGAGTCCAGCCCAGAATTCTTCAGGGCTCTCTGACAGGTTTCACATACCCAAGGGTCTGGTGTCTGATTTGTGGTGGGAGAAGGCATAGACAGATGGTTTGAGGCCTACAACATTGCTCTACAGATGCACAGGGTCCCTGAGGAGGATTGGAGAGCTAGCCTGGGGAGGCACATTCCTAGTAAGGGGAGAGCCCCTCTACTGGTCCTTGAAAGGAGAGACCGTAAGAAGTATCCCCCATGATGGAGGCCTTGATCAAATAGTTTGGTCTGAGCCCCGAAAAGTACAGACAGCAATTCAGGGACAGTCAGAAGTTATCCAAAAAGATCTAGGTGGATTATTTAAATTCTTTTTTGCAAGGCACAAGGCACTGGAGGGTTGAGGGAAAGGCATTGAGGTAAAGGGTTACCAGGGGCAGTACATTTTTTTTTTATGACAGAGCACCTGTTCAGTCTTTGTTTCACAGATCTGCGCCTACACCTTGTTGACAGTAAGATCACTGACCCCAGGGAGCTTGCAAAGAAGGCAGACCGCTGGGTCTACACCAGGGTTCACAAGAAGGTATCTGGGGTGGATCACCACAAGGTTGAGCAGGCTCTTCACCAGAAGAAGGAGGGGGGCAAAAATAGGAAGGAGTTCACAATGGGGCCCCAAACTAGTTATGGGGGGCAGGGTTCCCTTTTCCCTACTGAGAAGAAAAAGTAGTGGTCCCCTGACAGTATACCTGTAGGGAAGGCTACCCTGAAGTGTTTTGAGTGTCAGCAAGAAACACACTACAAAGGGGATGCCAGGTGCCCCAAGCAGGCACAGTCCCCCAACAGAGGGTAGTCATTGGGATTTGCTAGTGTAATGCATGGGCAAGAGATTTCACCAAATAGCTTTGGAGACAATGTAGATGTTGCCCTAGTGTCCCTGGGTGACAAAGAGATGGTGCAGAGAACCCACATGCCTGGAAATACCAGGAAGTACTGTCAGTTGCTCGCCATCAATGGGCAGAGGGATTGGGCATTGAGAGTCACAGGAACCAATATGACAACTGTCAGATGTCATCTGCTGTCTTCAGAGCAGGTAGTCCCTAATGTGTTCTACCAAGTTATTGCTTCTGACAACCGTGAGAAGAATTACCCAGTGGCCCTGGTTCCATTTGAATGCGGGTTGAAGGGATCTCAGGTCTGCTTCAGGTAGCTGCAAGTCCATGCATTCCTGTGGATTGTCTATTGGGAAATGACCTGGAGCATGCCACCTGGAGGAAGGTGGAGCTCAGATCACACTTTATTATGTTGGGGTTGTCTGTGTGGGTGTGCCTGATCACACAGTCTATGGCAGCTTAAGAGGGTGATTAGAAGGCCCTGGAGCCTAGAAAAATGGCCAAGGATCCTGCCAAGAAGAGGCAGGGCAAGGGATGCAGTAACCCTGACCCTAAATTTCCCACGGTCCAGGAGGAAGCTAAACCTGAGAGGTAGGTCCTGATACCTATAAGGGATGAAGTTGTCAAACTGGGGAACATGCTTGAGCTGTCCAAGTGGCAGCAGGAAGGAGGTCCCGCCCAGGAGGAGTTCTGCAAGGTGCAGAAGGAGTGCGCGGCTCTTGTGGGTCTTCGGCATCAGGCTGAGGCCCAGGCAACTGGTGACGCCTCTGGCACGCACCTGATCTATTGGGAGAGTTATCTCCTGTACAGTGAGCCTACGGCTCCTGAGCATGGTGAAACACGTGTGTTGGTGCCCCCCCAGTGCTACAGGACGTTCCTACTTGGTCTGGTTCATGATGTGCCACTGGCAAGTCATTTGGGGAAAGACAGGACCTTTGCCAGGCTTGTTACTAACTTTTATTAGCCTCAAAGTAGGAAGGCCTCAGTTGCATACTGTTGGTCTTATTATACCCACCAAGCAAGTGGACAGTCAGGAGTGAAGTACAAGGCCCCCCTGCAACCTTTTCATGTCATTAGCAGCCCCTTTTGTGTAGGTTGGCATCAACATTGTGGGGACACTGGATCCCAAGAAAGCCATGGGCAACAGATTAATTCTGGTCTTTGTAAACCATGCCACCCAGTACCCAGAAGCTATCACTTCCAGGACAGGAGCTGCATCTGCCGTGACCAGGTTACTGATCGAGATCTTTACCCATGTGGGTTTCCCCAAGGAGGTAGTACCTGACAGGGCTACCAACTTCATGCCTAACTACATGAAGGCCCGGTGGAAGGAGTGTGGTAAAACCTAAAAGTCCTCCTTTCCTTACCACCCCACCCAAACCATTGGGATGGTCAAGAGATTCAAATGAACCCTCAAGGGTATGATTATGGGTCTACCTGAACCCATGAGTCATAAGTGGGATGTTCTCCTGCCATGTCAGTTGTTTGCCTACAGACGAGAGGTCTGAGATTACCATACTCCTGGTATCTGATGATAGGGTGGAAGAGGTGAGTGAACCTCTCTCCAATCTCCTATCCTCCAAAGAGCAAGATGGGTCAGTGGAGGGTGTCAGCCTCTCCCCTACACTGACCCTAGACCAACAGAGAGACTACCGTCAGTTGCTGGGGAAGTTTGCCTCACTCTTCTCACTTGCCCCAGGGCTTACTACTTGGTGCACCCATAATATTGGCACTGGGGACAGTTTACTTGTGAAAAACAAAATGTACAGGTTGTCTTATAAAGTGAGGGCAAACATGAAGGAGGATGTCCTTCATGCACTGGGGGAAAATACGCCCTCCTACAGTTTTTGGGCCAGCCCAGCGGTGCTGGGCTCCAAGGCTGCATTACCAGGTGTTCCACCTGAACTTAGGTTCTGTGTAGTCTATTGTGGACTCAATGCAGTCACTAGGACCGATATACACACCATCCCCAGAGCTGATGAGCTCGTAGATCGGGTTGGTGCTGCCAAGTTTCTCGGCACATTTGACCTAACTTCTGGGTAGTGGCAGATTGCCTTGACCAATGGGACAAAGGAGAGGTCTGCCTTCTCTACATCAGAAGGGCACTTTTGGGTTGAAGAACACCCCTGCCTCCTACCAGAGGCTGGTCAACCAGGTCTAAGCTGGACTGGAGAACCTCAGTGTTGCCTCCCTCAGCAACATTTTGGTCTTTAGTTCTAGCTGGTTGGACCACCTGCACCACCTTGAGGAAGTGCTTCAAGCTCTGCAGAAGGCAGTCCTGACTATCAAGGCCAGCGAGTGTGAGATAGGGCAGAGTCTAGTGGTCCACTTGGGTCACCAAGTAGGAGGTAGCAAAGTGCAGCCTCTCCAGACCAAAATGGAAACCATCTTGGCTTGGGAACTCCCCAAGACCAAGACAGAAGTGACAGCCTTCTTAGATGTTACTGGTCACTATAGGAGATTCATCAAGGGATTTGACACCATTGCTGCCCCCTTAACTGAGCTAACTTCCAAGAAGCAGACATGTCAGATAATCTGGACAGAGACTTGCCAGAAAGCTTTTTACCCCCTGAAGGAAGCCATGTCCACAGTACTGTGTTGACAGTTCCTATTTTCTTCCCAAGAGTCTGTTTTTCAGCTAGATGCAAGACGGCCAGATTTGCCTGTAGCTTTCATCAGTAGAGGCTACTCCCCAGGGAACAGAGTTGGAGCGCAATTGAAAGAGAAGCCCATGCTGTGGTCTGGGCTCTGAAGAAGCTAAAGCCATGTCTGTTTGTCACTCACTTCCAGGTGCAAACAGACAACAGGCCCATCAGATGGTAAATGGAGTCAAAGGGTGAGAATCCCAAGCTGTTGAGGTGGTCTAGCTCCCTATAGGGAATTAACTTTATGGTGGAACACTGTCCTAGAACAGACCATGCCAATGCTGATGGTCTCTCTAGGTTCTTCTGCCTTAGTGGAGAGAACGCCCAAGGGGTTTAACAACTCTACCCACTTTCAGCAGGGGGAGGGGCATGTGTTTGTCCTGGCATCCTTGGTGCGGTTTCCCCTGGCTTTCTGCCTACTGACCTTCTGTTTTGCTAAATTAATTTTTGCTGGCTTTAGGGTTCTGTGCACTTTATGACTGCTAACCAGTGCTTAGGTTCAGCTGCTCTGTACTCTAAATATGGTAACATTGGCCTATCCACAGATGGCATATTTAATTTACTTATGAGTCCCTAATAAAGTGCACTGCTAATGCTACTAGTGGGCCTAAAGCACTGATGGTGCGACCCACTAAAGTAGCACTTTAACCATGTCTCAGGCCTGCCACTGCAGAGCCTGTGTGTTCAGTTTTAGATTGCCATTTCAACACTTGCCAGGCCCAAACCTTCTTTTTTAGAACATGTAAGTCACCCCTAAGGTATACTCTAGCAAGTCTCAAGTGCATGGTGCAATGCATTTAAAAAGTAGGACATGTACTTTTAAGTTTAACATATTCTGGCAGTGAAAAACAAGTGCATTATTTTTTCATTACTGCAAGGGCTATCTCTCTTTAGGTTAACATTGGGATTACCTTGTTACAGTTTGTAGGTGTAATTCCCAATTGGGAAAAGATAGACATTTGGAGTTTGGTGTCCATGGTCTCACAATTGAAAATCTCAGTTTAGGGTGGCATCAGATTTTAATTTGCAAGTCTGAAAAGTCTCTTAGACAGTTGGCATGTTGTTACTTTAACTATTCTGTGCCTCTGCCTGTCTCTTAATAAACGTCTGGGGTGGGCGATAGTTGGGCTTTGTGCATTCCCTTTAGAAAGTCACTCATAAAAGGGAACTAGGATGTGACACTCACATCATGATGGCCCATCATCAGGCTGCTGGGCCTTCCTGAGCTAGTTTTGGAGGGAGGAGCTGGCACTTGCATCGGAGTAGGGCTGTGCCTGTCACCACATAGAAAGCTGCATCCCACCTGCAGAGTGTCTGGAGCCAGGAAGGTAGGACAGAGACCTTGTGAACTTCAAAGGCCTCCCTTTGAAAATTCCTCCACCTCAAAGTCCCAACTGTGTATACATAATGGAAGCAAAACCCCAATAAATTAGTAAAAACCTCTGGATCTGAGGACATTCTGCCAGGAAGTATGACTGCTGTGCTACCAGGAGGGGCTATCACTCTGCTTAGCTGCTTTGCTGTGTTGGCCTGCTGCCTCATGCCTGGGAGCGAGAAGGACTGTACTTGCCTCTCTACATCCTCCAAGAACCTAAGTGACTCCAAGAGCTTGGTGGCTTGCCTCTTTTTTTGAAGTGGCAGGGCCATCAAAGACTTCCTTCAACCCTGTATCAGCTGCTGGTCTCTGCCAACTGTGAGTCCTGTCCTGCCAAGAGGTGCCAATCCAGTCCTCGACCTTGAAAGTGGGCTTTGCAGCTGTTTGCCTACAAAATTGATGCATCACTGCTGTTGTAGTGATGAGAACCGCTGTATCCCTCCTTGACGCAGATGCATTGCTACCAAGGATGAGGAATTTCCATCACTGGCTGCACCGCTCAAGATTGACGCATCACCGCCAGCCCTGGCATATCGCTTTTCCATCACCCGCTGCATAGCTCAACGACAAGACATCATGTTCATTGCTAAGGGTTTGATGCCGCACCATGAGAACATCACTTTCCCAGACTGCACAGATCTCACATGACGCATCACCTTTGCATCGCCTCCTTGTCCTTGACGCAACTCTCCATCCAAGGTACTTTTTCAGCAGGCCCTGCATGGATACTGGAACCGGTCTGTCCTTCATTGCCATCATCCTGAACCTTATATTTACCCCAGTCCAGAATGATCTAAAGTAATCTTTAAGCACTATTGATTTCTAAGCACTATATTACATTTTTGTGCTTTCAAAATTAATGTCTCAGGTTATACTTATTTGATTTTTGTTGTTTTGGTCTTGTTTAACTCATTAAAATAGTTATTTTTCTAAACTGGTGTGGAGTCTTTTTTAGATATTTTCACTGTGTTACGGTAATTTAAGTGTTGCACAGATACTTTACATATTGCCTCTTAAGTTAGGTATGACTGCTGTGTGCCAAGCTACCGGGGAGAGGGGAGCACAGGTTAATTTGGTTGTCTATTCAGCTCACCCTAACACGGATTGTGGTCCCTACTTGGACCGAGTGCATACCTGTGCCAACTAGAAAACCAAATTTCTAACAGTATGTTTGTGTGTGCATGTGCTTGAAAGGGCTTGTGTGTACATGTGCGCACATGAGTACTGAGTACAGTGCCCAGACCCTGGGAAACACTACCCCTGGACAAAATGGTGGCAATTCTTGACTATGGCAAGATGTACACCCTTGGTAAAATGCTGCTTCAGGCATAATGGTTGGATACCTGACAAAGGGTCCACTCCTGATAAGATGATGTCACTGGCTTAGTGGTATAGGTGCGTATTCATTGCATGATAACTGTAGCTCTTAATAAATACTGGCCTAGCATAATGGTATTACTTCTTGGTAACATTTGGGCGTCCATGTCAGATGTTCACTCTTTTCTAAATGACACTGGCATAATGATAGTAAGTCTTAGTAACCTTTTGGGCATTCAAGACATAGGGACTGATTACGACCTTGGTGGATGGGATACTCCATCACAAACGTGCCGAATATCGCGTCTGCCACATCACAAGTTCCATTATGTCCCACCCGCCAAGTTCCAAATCAGGCCCAAATATCCTCAGTGTCCATCCTTTGTAAAATGTTGGCCCCAGTGCTGTGTAGGCAATTTTTGGGAACATGTGCAAATTCTGAACATTTATTGCATTTCAAAAGTGTTGCAGCAGTTTTAAAGCTAGTTCTAAATTCTTAATAACTCTTTGACATTACACTGACTTCCACTCATATTTTGAGTAGCCAGTTTTTGGCAATGCTGTTACTCTATTTATTCATAGTTTTCAACAGTGATGGTTTGGTGACTCAATTGAAATAAATAAAAGACACCAAAGATAGTCCTGCTCTGTTAGACTTGGAAATAAGCATTAATATATTGAAGGCATGTGAGTGCTCTAGTCAAAGGTATTAACTCTTTTTTCAATATCTCCCAAATGCCTCACTTTTTCTTCTCCCATCACCATCTCAAGATGGCATTATTAGGTCTGACTTGACACTGCAGCTGCTTTTAGACGTGATGTAATCAACATAATAAAGAGCTTTCAGTAGTACAGAGAGGGCATTTGGCTCCACCAACATGTTAGTATTCATGTTTTGATGCAGCAGGAGATGTGTGGTTCCAATGAAGTAGTACTCCCCCACCCTACAAAGCTGTGAATATTTTGTTTATTCATCAAACTGTCAGAACTAGTGCCAATATAGCCGCCTGAGCTTAAACTCATTACCTTGTAAAGCTTTTACAGTGACTTAGGTAACACGTTAATTTACAATGGTTCTTTTTCTCTGGTCTATGTTATGTGTGAGTCCTTAGGTATGATCAGTTTATAATGAAAAGTTATGATAAATCAGGTAGGCTTCATATACTTATTCTGAAAAGCATGTATACAAGGGTGAATTGTTATTTTGCTGTGCTAAAGCCTCTAGGTAGGTATTTTGTTACTTGGAAAATTACGGTAGTAGACAATGGTTTTGATGTTGGTGACCCATCCAAACAAACCATGGGAATACATGATTTGCACTATGGTAATCCATATTACACTATATTAGTGGGGACTTCATATGGCTTTGACAACTGTATTTTGTGCATATTTATAATTTATTCACAGTATTCCCGATGGCTGACTTGGAAAGGAAGGAAGAGTGGGAAGGATTATGGCCAATAGAGTAAGTATCAGTTATGGATGGTGATAAACCAATGGGAAAGCTTTTAGACCTAATTGTATATAATGAAAACTTATGATGACTGCAGTTTACATGACATATCACTTGTGAAAAGCATAAATCAATTGGCATTTAATGATAAACTGTTATTACTCTACAGACACATATTTTGTTACAATGATCTAACAGATTGCTATAGTAGACAAGGGTTGTAGTGCTGGTTACACCTATTGACAAACCATGGGTATAGATCACACTGTGAGAATCCTTGTTAGGGCCTCATGCAAGAGATTTTGAATAATATATGATTGTATGACTGTATGCCTGAAGGTTGCCTTATGGGGAAGCTTAAGGTCAGCACAGGAGGCCTCAGTTGGTTATGGTGAAACGCCAATGATAATAGCTAGATTCTGATTGGTTTGTAAAGAAATATTATTTCTAATGCCATAGGTCAGATCTTTTTATTAGGAAAATATATGATAAAAATGGTAGGTGTGATATATTGATTGTGTGATATGTTTAAATCAATAGGCATTTTCGAGGGAATGTTTATTTATTTGTATTGAAGTCTACACATAGGTATTTTATTACATGAAACATCGCAGATAACCTTTATGGGGAAGGAGTTTGGTGTAGTTTACCACCTCTCACAAACACTAGAGGAAGAAGATGTGCACTGAAATAATTCTTGCTACAATATTTTCTTAGTTGTCTGCACCAATGTTGTAATAAAACAATTATTAAATAAAACATACATCAATTTATATAAATGTATATACATGTGAGTATATAGATGTTCTTTGGATCAGTTCTGTTCTGCCATTGGCCTATTTGAGTGTCATTTACAATCTTTTTACATCCATGACCTCGTAATGCATAAGATTCGATCCACATCATTCATTTGGTCTCCTGCCCTCTGAATGACAGCACTTTCTGTCACATGGGTCCATCCACGAGAAAATGAGTGTACCTCAATGCCAGAGTTTGTTGGCCAGTAATTTAGTTTTCGATTTTCATCTTTTACAGTTCCCCTTTCATTTCTTTGATTCTCCTCTTTGTATTTTAATATTTCATAAGATGATACTACGGCCCATATTTATACTTTTTGACGCTAAACTGCGCTAACGCAGTTTAGCGTCAAAAAATTTAGCGCTGCCTGGTGTGCGTGGAAAAAAAACACGTAGACCAGGCAGCGCCGGCGTAGGGGGAAAATGGCGTTAGGGCGTCTTAAAATGGGGCAAGTCAGGTTGAGGCAAAAAAATCGCCTCAACCCGATTTGCGCCATTATTTTCGACGCCCAGACGCCATTTAAATGACTCCTGTCTTAGTAAAGACAGGAGTCATGCCCCCTTGCCCAATGGCCATGCCCAGGGGACTTATGTCCCCTGGGCATGGTCATTGGGCATAGTGGCATGTAGGGGGGCACGAATCAGGCCCCCCTATGCCACACAAAAAAAATTTAAAAATATTAAAAATTATACTTACCTGAACTTACCTGAATGTCCCTGGGGTGGGTCCCTCCATCCTTGGGTGTCCTCCTGGGGTGGGCAGGGGTGGCAGGGGGGGTCCCTGGGGGCAGGGGAGGGCACCTGTGGGCTCATTTTGAGCCCACAGGCCCCTTAACGCCTACCCTGACCCAGGCGTTAAATAGTGGTGCAAATGCGGGGTTTTTTGACCCGCCACCTCCCGGCCGTGATTTTTGCCCGGGAGTATAAATACGACGCATTTGCGTCGCCGTAATTTTTTTAGACGGGAACGCCTTCCTTGCATCTCATTAACGCAAGGAAGGCGTTCACGCAAAAAAATGACGCTCTTTACTCATACTTTGGCGCTAGACGAGTCTAACGCCAAAGTATAAATATGGCGTTAGTTTTGCGCGAATTTGCGTCGAAAAAAACGACGCTAATTCGGCGCAAACGGAGTATAAATATGCCCCTACATATCTTTGGCAATGCTAACAGGTTGCTTGCTTGCTGCTCATTTAAACTGCAGTGGACTACATCCCCTGTGGCCACTTTCTATAAACCAGCAGACCATTATAGAATGGTGAGTCTACAGTGTATACGATTCCAAGATAGCTAATATTTTGGTTTTAAATGTGATGACCAGAAAGGAACTTTGAAACAATAGACTATTTACAATACCTATGCTGAATGATACAAGCTGCTGGGTTTAGTTTTGCTATTACACATTTATGCGGCATACGTTTGGACCGCAACATGTACTTTTTTCTAGGCACATTCTTTTAATTTATCTTGCTCAATTTTTAGAGTTTGTGCGTGTTTTTATTGTGGCTGTGTCGGAGGGTGATGCAAGAATGAGTCACGGAGTGGATAAATAGACGAATGACAGCTAAGATGTGTGACAGAAAGCATGTATGATCATTTATTAACTTCCTAATCACAAAAAGTACTTTAATTAACATGCTCCTTCCTGCACAAAACAATCCTGCATGGAAAGCATTGGCGCTAGGTTGCCAGAATAGCACCAGCGTAGCGGGAAAGGACAGGAATGCACCATATAGCATAAATATGGTGCATTACTTCCCTTTCACTTAGGCATAGGGCAGCGCAGCAAGATGACTTGTAACACTGCCCTATTCCAAAATCTCTTAAATAAGAGATTTTTTTCCCGAGACCGGCACTGTTTCATGCCAGAGCTCTGTGATCAATTGCTGGCCATGTTCCACTTTAAAGGTTTTTGAAGGAAAAGGGACGGGAATGGAGGAGGAAAAGATGGGTGAGGACGGTGGGTGCCCCAGTCCTCCCCATCACTATTAACTGCCCACCGCATTACTGTTGACTGTGAGCCCAAAGTAAGATCTTTGCGTTTTCTAACCTACTGACTGATGGTGCACAGAGAGGGTGTTAGGACTGCCGAGTACAATCATCCCACATTACACTTGCTGAATGATCGTGGCTGTAATTTAAATTCTACCAACTAACAATGGAAAATGGTAATGTAACCAGTTCTTTGTAATAAAAAACATTCTGGAAAAATGATCCACCATTTTCTTACTGTTAGTGTGTTTGATGCCTGAAAGAACCTGTAATGAGAAAATATTACACAGGCTATTATAGAGATTACAAAATACACATATTACAGAAAGTATATGAAGGCAAGGGGACATATTCCTTCTTGGTTACTTGGCTTTTCATACAAGTTTTAAAAAACTCGCATTGACAATGTGATGATTTCTTATTTCAACCTCCACCATTTCTCCTATAATATAATTTGTTCACAATGTTGCACACATTCAGCTGGCTCCTGCCTGTCTTTCATTATCTCGAGGCAGTCGAAATTAATCTCTCTCCTTGCACATATGACACTCATTGTATTAAGCCAAATTGATAAAAGTGTGTCAATACTGTAGCTTGAAAGACGTGTTTAAGTGTGTAAACAGTTCCTATATTGTTAATCCCATGTAAAGTCCATCGCCTGACCTCCTGTGGTCCGTACTGTGTCCTACTGATCAACCTATGGAATAAGCCTTCCACCTATTTTTTTAAAATTAAAATGTGGATCGATGTATGGCATAATGTGTTCTGTGGAGAAATCCCTCAAATTAAATGAGTATAGATATTTATGAGCCACTCCAAAGTCATTTTTGTGGTCACTCCCTGATGTGGAGAGAAAAATGTAAGTCAAAATAAATTGATCTAGAACAACATATACTGAGCTAGTTAGATGTATGCAGAAACCATGGCCAAAATTTAAGAGGGCCTAGCGCCATTGTAACGACACATTAGCATAATTTTATTATGCTAATGTGGCTTTAGGTGGCCCAAAACATGGCTACATATTTACAAAGTGGTGCAATGCATTTATTTAGCCACTTTGTAAACCTTTGCACTACATTATGCCTGCGCCAGAAGGCGCCGAAAAACTGGCGCAAAGAAATCTAAGAGATTTCTTTGCATCATTTTAATCGGGACCTTTAACGCCTGCTGTGAGGAGGCGTTAAAAGAAGGCTCGCATTGGGTACAATGGGCCTCTGGGTGCTTTGCAGGATTAGTGTCAACATTTTTTACTCTAATCCTGCAAAGCGCCGAACTAGCGTCATAAATTCAGACGCTAGCTCCCTAACTACCACCATGGTGCGCCATATATTAAATACAGCGCACACATAATGGAGTTAGGGGGGGCGCTAAGGGGCGTAAGAAAAGTGGTGCTGCACTGGGTGCTGCAGCACTTCTCATAAATATATCCCCATATCTCTTTAATAGTGCAATAGAGGTATTGTTTACAGAAAGCATAAATATATTCTCTTTGTTTTCAGTTCGATCATTTTTTTGGACACCATTTAAAGGGTGGTATGAAAGTCTTGATTTAAAAAAAGAAGGCCGGCAAAAATAAAACTTTGTAAACTAGCATAGGTAATTGCAGAATCACTAAAAATACAGGAAATTTAAGAGAAAAAACGTTGCTACTTCCCACAACACTTGTGCCACTCTGTAGTTAGGATCTCAGAAAAAGCACTATGAGCAACAGTGAAAGATGTCTATGACTGGTTGAGTCTAAGGATGTGAAAAATGTTAATTTGACCATAACGTGGTTTATTGACCAGACTCTGAGTTCGTGCCCATATTTATCCACTGATTGGATAGACCTTGAGAATGAATCATCAGTGGTGACGTTTTAGCCAACACCTGTTTTTTTAAGTTGACAAGCTAACAGGAGAAAGTCTTCAAACCTGGCAAACCTTTGCACGTTGAGTGCCATCTTGCCCTGGGCAGACAAGGTTTCTTTGATTGGTGGCTGAAATCCTGGCCTGTGGAAACAGGCCTCCAATGTGAAAGCCATTGCTTCACCTGCCTATCTCTAGGGATTACTGGAATTGTTCAGCCCAAAGGAGTCTCAAACTCTTCCTTGTTCTGATGCCATCTTGCCCTTGGTACTGAAGGTGGCCCTGCCCGGTGCCTGAAGCCCTGGCCTGCGAGGATCAGATCTCCAAGGCAAAAGCCATGACTTCTCCCACCTCTTACTTGGAATGACTGGAACTGCTCACCCTGGAGATGTCCCAGACTCCTCCCCGGTCCAATGTGACCCTGCCCGGGCAGGCTAGGTGGCTCTACTGGTGGCTGGAGCCCTGGCGTGTGGAAAACAGGCCTCCCAAGTCAAAGTCATGGCTTCTCCCACCTCTGACTGTTTGATCCTTTTGGCTGATTGGCCCAAAGGAGCCCCAGACTCCTTCCTGTTCTGACACTACCCTGCCTTGGGAAGGGAAAGCTGTTCTGGCCAGTACCTGGGGGGCCAGGTCCTTCAGACCTGATTGCTGGCTTCACCACACCTTTCGCAGTGATTTTGGAGATGGTCAGCTGAAATGAGCCCCCAGAAGTCCCCCTGTCCTGGGTAGGAAAGATTGCACTCTCTCGATGGCTGGCTTCTACCAATCTAGACACTAGGTCCAAGATGCCCAGATGTGATATCAGCCCTCCTGGACCTCAGCCCTGTCTAACCAATGTTGTTAAGTTCCTCTGATTCTAGCAAAGAAGCAATTTACATCAACTATTATGCCCCACTAGGTGGGAGCTTATGGAACCCAGGGGGATGCAAGAAGCTACAAATAGCCAAGCTGGCTGTCCCCCTGGTCATCTGGTTACCCAGGCACTGACCAAAGAACCAAGATTAGCCACCTACTAGATGGCCCATGCATATGTGAGCCACCAACCCGAGTGGCCAAGCACATTGCAGGCAGCAGCAGTAAGTCCTCGCACATGGAGGCCAGAGTACACAGGCAGAGATGGGGCACAAAAGATAGCCACTCATGGCCAGGACCCCTGGGGGTTTCACACACCGGGGCAGCCCAGACACCTGCCCTTCCCTGGTTTTCCAAGAGTACTGAAGGCATAGATCTGCACAAGGACACTTGGGTGCAAGTTCTGTGACAGATGATCAGTGCAGATCCTTGGGGTAGACAAAGGGAGCAACACCTTCTGTGACAGCCCCTGCTGTGCCCCGCGAGGACCCCAGAGTGATAAATGTTGAAGCAACCCTTATATAGATATAGTCCCAGAAGGAACACAGAGCCCCAAAGTGCTTTCAAGATTGCTAAAGATCAATGTGATCTGGAATTCACACAAATTCACATAAGTAGCTGCTTTCTTCATTGAGATGCAAGCTAAGTCGTCCACTAACAAGACAAGTGGGATGAAGGCAGCACCAACTGTCTGCTACCCACAGAGCAAGAAGTCAGGTGCCCCAGCAGACTTCCCCTCTTGGAGCAAGCCTCAATAAATAAAAATGTTTCCCAGTGCTCTGCCCAGGAGCCCCACCCTTCAGCACCAGGAAGGTGATCAGCTACCATGGCAGTAGAGGCATGCAGTTCCACCTACGGCCTACCCAGACATCCAGGCAGGTCTGCAGAAGTTTTCAAACTGCAGCCCAGTCACGAGGCAAGAAATGAGGCAGTGTTGCTCCACATGCACATCAGCCATCCACTGTAGGAGGGTGGCCTGGCTTGTAGTGGGTACCAGAGGTACTAACACCTTGTGCCAGGTCCAGTTGTCCCTTATTAGTGTAGAAGAGGTGTTTCTAGCAGCTTAGGCTGATAGAAGGTAGCTATAGCAGAGCAGCTTAGGCTGAACTAGAAGACATGAAAAGCTCCTACTACATCGCTGGTGTCATATGCACAATATCATAAGAAAACACAATACACAGATATACTAAAAATAAAGGTACTTTATTTTTATGACAATATGCCAAAAGTATCTCAGTGCGAACCGTCATTATGAGGATGCCAAATATACACAAGATATATGTACACAATACCAAAAATATGCAGTAATAGCAAAAGGAAGTAATGCAAGCAGTGTAAAGTTACAATAGATTGCAATCGGAGCACATAGGTATAGGGGCAACACAAACCATATACTCCAAAAGTGGAATGCGAACCACGAATGGACCCCAAACCTATGTGAGCTTGTAGAGGGTCGCTGGGACTGTAAGAAAACAGTGAGGGTTAAAAAATAGCCCACCCCAAGACCCTGTAAGGTAGGTGTAAAGTGCACGTACAACCCCCAGAGAGCACAGAAGTCGTGATATGGGGGATTCTGCAAAGAAAACCAACACCAGCAATGCAACAACAGTGGATTTCTTGACCTGAGTACCTGTAAGACAAGGGGACCAAGTCGAAGAGTCGCAACAGTGTCGCGAGTGGTTAGGAGCCCAGGAAATGCCAGCTGAGGGTGCAAGGAAGCTGCCACTGGATGGAAGAAGCTTGGTGTTTTGCAAGAACAAAGAGGACTAGGAACTTCTTCTTTGGAGGGTGCATGTTCCACGTCGTGAAGAAGCTTGCAGAGGTGTTCCCACGCAGAAAGACCGCAAACAAGCCTTGCTAGCTGCAAGGGTTGCGGTTGGGGTTTTTGGATACTGCTGTGGCCCATGTGGGTCCAGGATGTCGCCACTTGGATGAGGAGGCAGACGGGGTGCCCAGCAAGTCAGGGAGCCCTCACAGAAGCAGCCAGTACCCGCAGAAGTGCCGGAACAGGCACTTAGAAGAGGACTGAACCGGAGTCCACGCGAAGTCACAAAAGGGAGTCCCACAACGCCGGAGGACAACTCAGAAGGTTGTGCACTGCAGGTTAGAGTGTCAGGGACCCAGGCTTGGCTGTGCATGAAGAAAATCCTGGAAGAGTGCACAGGAGCCGGAGCAGCTGCAAATCACACGGTACCCAGCAATGCAGTCTACCGTGAGGAGGCAAGTACTTACCTCCACCAAACTTGGACTGAAGAGTCACTGGACTGTGGGAGTCACTTGGACAGAGTTGCTAAGTTCCAAGGACCACGCTCGTCATGCTGAGAGGGGACCCAGAGGACCAGTGATGCAGTCTTCTGTTGCCTGCGGTTGCAGGGGGAAGATTCCGTCGACCCACGGGAGATTTCTTCAGAGCTCCTGGTGCAAGAAGGAGGCAGGCTACCCCCAGAGCATGCACCACTAGGAAACAGGCGAGAAAGCCGGCAGGATGAAGCGATACAAGGTTGCAGTAGTTGTCTTTGCTACTTTGTTGCGGTTTTGCAGGCGTCCTGAGCAGTCAGCGGTCGATCCTTTGGCAGAAGGTGAAGAGGGAGATGCAGAGGAACTCTGGTGAGCTCTTGCATTCGGTATCTGAAGAATTCCCCAAAGCAGAGACCCTAAATAGCCAGAAAAGGAGGTTTGGCTACGTAGGAAGCAGGATTGGCTACTAAGAGAGGTAAGAGCCTATCAGAAGGAGTCTCTGACGTCACCTGATGGCACTGGCCACTCAGAGCAGTCCAGTGTGCCAGCAACACCTCTGTTTCCAAGATGGCAGAGGTCTGGGGCACACTGGAGGAGCTCTGAGCACCTCCCCTGGGAGGTGCAGGTCAGGGGAGTGGTCACTCCCCTTTCCTTTGTCCAGTTTCGCACCAGAGCAGGGCTGGGGGATCCCTAAACCGGTGTAGACTGGCTTATGCAGAGATGGGCTGCATCTGTGCCCATCAAAGCCTTTCCAGAGGCTGGGGGAGGCTACTCCTCCCCAGCCATCACACCTATTTCCAAAGGGAGAGGGTGTCACACCCTCTCTCAGAGGCAATCCTTTGTTCTGCCTTCCTGGGCCAGGGGTGCCTGGACCCCAGGAGGGCAGAAACCTGTCTGAGGGGTTGGCAGCAGCAGCAGCTGCAGTGGAGACCCCGGAAAGGCAGTTTGGCAGTACCCGGGTTCTGTGCTAGAGACCAGGGGGATCATGGAATTGTCTACCCTATGCCAGAATGGCATTGGGGTGACAATTCCATGATCTTAGACATGTTACATGGCCATGTTCGGAGTTACCATTGTGACGCTATACATAGGTAGTGACCTATGTATAGTGCACACGTGTAATGGTGTCCCCACACTCACAGTGTCCGGGGAATTCGCCCTGAACGATGTGGGGGCACCTTGGCTAGTGCCAGGGTGCCCACACACTAAGTAACTTTGCACCCAACCTTCACCAGGTGAAGGTCAGACATATAGGTGACTTATAAGTTACTTAAGTGCAGTGGTAAATGGCTGTGAAATAACGTGGACGTTATTTCACTCAGGCTGCACTGGCAGGTCTGTGTAAGATTCGTCAGATCTCCCAATGGGTGGCAAAAGAAAGGCTGCAGCCCATAGGGATCTCCTGGAACCGCAATACCCTGGGTACCTCAGTACCATATAGTAGGGAATTATAAGGGTGTTCCAGTATGCCAATGTGAATTGGTGAAATTGGTCACTAGCCTGTTATTGACAATTTGGAAAGCAGAGATAGCATAACCACTGAGGTTCTGGTTAGCAGAGCCTCAGTGAGACAGTTAGTCATCACACAGGGAACACATACAGGGCACACTTATGAGCACTGGGGCCTTGCCTGGCAGGGTCCCAGTGACACATAGAATAAAACAACATATATACAGTGAAATATGGGGGTAACATGCCAGGCAAGATGGAACTTTCCTACATCCACCACCTGCCAGAGCCAGTAGAAGCAAGGGCTTGACCTCTAAGCATCGAGAGACGAAACCCTATGCCATGCCATCAGACTGAGTTCCCCCATGCCCAGTGGGTTGGTACTGATAGAGGAGAGTCAGGTTAGCCTCTTCTGTCTGAACAACTCACACAACCACCAGTGGTTTGAGCACATGGAAGCCCTAGCAACCACAGTCAGATCCTCTCTTGCCCCTCGAAGCAACAACCATGAACGACTGCTGGAGTTTGTGCCTGGCGCATCTCCAAGCACCATAGTATCTCCATCAAGAGGAGCCGGTGGTTCACTTATGGTTGCAGCTCCTTCCCATGTCTGGGTGGCCTTCAGCTAGGTCGGGCCACTCCTTGGTCACCTAAAGCCCAGATGGGCCATGATTTGGTGCAGGAGAGCCCAGGTGACAAGAGCCCCCTCTCTCTTTGGCCCAGTCCAGGAAGGCATTGCAAGAGGAGGTACATGCCCTGTGCCTGGCTTTTGTCTGTGAGGCAGTCAACGGTCATTCTGGTGCCATCAACACTCAAGCAGTTCTGTGATTAATGATCCTTCAGTAGGTTCACCTACAAAGGGCAGGGTCTACAACAATGCAAGATTATGATCCGCACTTACTGAGAATTCCTTATTCATGGGAAATAATTGCAATCCCCAATACCTATCACAAACAGGGTTCAGCTGATTGCCCACACCTATTGGTGAAGGATTGACACATGCTGATCCACTTGGTATAGCACACGTGCAGCCATGGACATCTCAGGGCACCACATTTCTGTTATTGCTGTATCCCATGTGGCTAAACATCACTTGGTTTTCTAAGAAGATGAATGCCATCCACACACCTAACTAGTTAGCATTGGGGAGTGTGGTTCATTATCAGAATTACCCAAAGGAATTTCTCTACCAACTATGAACAGCCATGCACCACCACCCACAGAATAGAGAAAGATCCATCTAGCAACCCTTGCATGTTCAGGTTAGGTAAGGTTTATCATGTTGACTCAACTTAAGCCACAAGCTCTCATCCTGGTCGTGCCCTTCTGTCAATTCCTTTAAGTTTCAGATTTGCAACCGTGTGCAACTTCCAGAACCCAGAGACTTTGGATTCCCAGAAGCCGCTCAGTGGGTCATGGGACTTAACCTGATGAATCACGAGTCAGAATCACTTATGGTTGAAACTACAACAGTGTTAAATCATCTTTGAATCTCTGACTTTCATTCTTGATTAATGAAAACAGATTTGACAATGCTTTTGTCCATTGAGAGCCGGTTCAAGAATTTCACCTCTAGCAGCACAATATAAGCAGCCCTGCCCATCTCTCTCAATCATGGGCCTCAGTTTAAAAAAATAAAAAACATAATATAACTCGATTTCCATTTTGTAATGTCCAGCTGAAGTATTCAGATTTGCACACTCTAATTATTGCAAAGTAAATGTTTTGGATGACCATGACACTTGTCAAGAGTATCAAGGGGGCATCAAGAGGCTGGGGCTGGGAAAGCAGTAGTTCACCTTGCAGAGATCCTCCAGTTCAATCCTGCGATCCAACTCCAAGCTTTTTAACTTCAACAACTTTAATATACTCTGTTGAAGCTGGAATTACTCTGGCATCTGGCAGATGTGCCCTCTAATCCTTGTTAAGGGATTTTTAATCTGTACACGTTCCAAATATAGGACCTGAAAAGAGTCCTGTGTTTTTATTTTTGCTCATTACCTTCCTGAGTCAGTATTGGGTCATTTGTCTGTCTCCTGCCTTCATTGGATGCAGCAGACATTTCTCAGGCTTCCTTTAAGGAATAAATCATGGTTCCCCATTACCTGTGGTCACCATGGTAGACACAGAAAATAACAACTAATCTTTCTAAGTCTGAAATCAAAATGTATCATTGCCATCACTAGGATGTGCAATTGGCCTGATATTACTTAAGGTCACCAAAGTGTCAGGACAGGCCTAGCCTGGTCTTGGTGTGATAAATGCATGAGTTCTGAGAGTTCAGTGCTTGTCAGTATGTATTAGCTCTAGAATTAATGCATGAATTCTGGGAGTTCAGTGCTTGTCAGCATGTAGAATTACCACAGTGGTGGACTTTTTCCCTTTTGCAGGGTCATCTCCAATCTTTTTGCCTCCTACTTTTTTATGACCTGTTGTTGTTGCTTTAGGACTCTGGACACTTTCCCACTGCTAACCAGTGCTAGATTACATATGCTTTCTGTGTAAATTGTATTGTTAATTAGTTTATCCACGATTGAAAGATTTGATTTACTAGTAAGTCCCTAGTGAAGTGCACTAGAGGTGCCCTGGGCCTGTAAATCAAATGCTACTGGTGGGCCGGCAGCACTGGTTGTGCCACCCACATTAATAGCCCTGTAAACATGGCTCAGACCTGCCACTGCAGTGTCTGTGTGTGCAGTTTTAAACTGCCAATTCAATTTGACAGATGTACCCCTTTGCCAGGCCTAAACCTTCCCTTTTCTGACATGTAAGGCACCCCTAAGGGACGCCCTAGGTAGCCCTAGGGGCAGGGTGCAATGTATGTTAAAGGTGGGACATGTACTTATGTGGTTTAGACGTCCTGACAGTGAAATACTGCCAATTTCGTTTTTCACTGTTGCAAGCATATCTCTCATAGGTGAACATGGAGGCTGCATTTAAATGTTATTAAAGTGCAGATTCCCTTTGGGATCAGATAGACATGTGGAGTTTGGGGTCTTTGAACTCACAATTTAAAAATACATCTTTTAGTGAAGTTGTTTTTTACATTGTGTGTTTGAAAATGCCACTTTTAGAAAGTAGGCATTTTCTTACTTTAAACATTCTGTGATTCTGCCTGTCTGTGGATTCCATGACTGGGTCAGTTTGAAAGTTGGCCTGTTTGCACCTCTCTCTAGACAGTGACACAAAGGGAGCTGGGTCATATCCTGCATATCCTGATGAGCTATCTGTGCTGGGAGGGAGGGGAGGAGTGGTCACTCACACCCGAAAGGGCTGTGCCTGCCCTCACACAATGCAGTCTCCAACATCCTGGTTTGTGTCTGGAGCCTGGCCTGGGTAAGGCAGGATCTTACAAATAGAAGAGACTATCCTTTGAAGTTTGCCTACTTCAAAGGCAGAAAAGGGTATAAAAAGAGCGCCCCAAACCCCTGAAAATTAGATCACTTCTGAAATCAGGGGGAACCTTTGCCAAGGAGAAGAGCTGAAGAGGTGAGGAGAAGTGCTGCCTCTGCCTGTGACTGTGCTTTGTTGGGCTATCCTGCAGGTGCTGCTTCTGCCTGTGAAACGGGACAAAGACTGGACTTTGTTGTGCATTCCTGCTTGAGAAAAATCTCCAAGGGTTTGAACTGAGCTTGCCTCCTCTTGCTGAAGTCTTAGGGCCATCAGAGACTTCCCCTGTCAGCACCAGGACTCTCTGCTGAGACTCCTGCCCTGCCAAGTGGTGCCCTATCCAGTTCCTGGGCCCTTAAAAGGTGAAGTTGGCAGACAAGAACTGAAAATCCATGCACAGACCGCCATGCAGGGAAATTTTCGATGCACCTTCTGTGACGCAGCTGATAAACGTCGCTTCACGGCTAAAATGAGCACGGCACTTGCACTATGGCTGGAAGATTGATGCAACACAGCTGGAGAAATAACGCGAAACACCCGCTAACGGAGGCTGATAGCGACACAAACCCCACGCAGCATGGTTTTATGATACCATGCAACTGGATTTTCAGTGCAACATCGCTGGGCACGGAAAATAAACACCAAGCCTGCCCGGACCTGAGGTGCCTGTCCGGATCGACGCATTGCTTTCTTGTGGGAGAGAAGAAACGACACACGCCGACCCGACCGGAGGGTGAACGACGCACGGCCGTGCTTGCGAGTGAGAAATCAACGCATTGCTTGCCTTTTTCAACACACACTTGCCTGCGCGTCTTTATTTTTGACGCTACCTAGGTACTTTTGTGAAATAACAGCATTCTCACTGTTTCCTAAGGATTAAGACTCTTAGGGGGTCATTCCGACCCTGGCGGTCATGGACCGCCAGGGCCGGGGTTGGAGGATGCACCGCCAACAGGCTGGCGGTGCATCAAGGGCAATTCTGACCGCATCGGTAAAGCCGCTGTCAGAAAAGGGAAACCAGCGGTTTCCCACCAGTTTTCCCCTGCCCCTGTGAATCCTCCACGGCGGCGCTGCAAGCAGCGCCGCTATGGGGATTCGGACCCCCTTCCCGCCAGCCTGGTTCTGGCGGTTTTCACCGCCAGAACCAGGCTGGCGGGAACGGGTCTCGTGGGGCCCCCCAACAGGGCCCCACATTGATTTTCAGTGTCTGCCTAGCAGACACTGAAAATCGCGACGGGTGCAACTGCACCCGTCGCACACCAGCATCTCCGCCGGCTCCATTCGGAGCCGGCTTCCTCGTTGCTGGTGCTTTCCCACTGGGCTGGCAGGGGGCCTTTTGGCGGTCGCCCGCCAGCCCAGCGGGAAAGTCAGAATGACCGCCGCGGTCTTTTGACCGCGGTACGGTCTTCTGGCGGTTCCCGCCAGGCAGGCGGCGGGGGTCAGAATGACCCCCTTATTCTTTTGAAAGTTCATAACTTGACTTGCGCATGTTGGATTTTTGTTGCTTTGATCTTGTTTTGTTTAGATAAATATTTCTTATTTGTCCAAACCTGTGTTGTGTCATTTTGTAGTGTTTTCACTGAGTTACTGTGTGTTGGTACAAATACTTTACACATTGCTTCAGAAGTTAAGCCTGCTTGCACGTATCAAGCTACCAAGGGGGCGAGCGGGGGTTATCTGAGGGTGATTCTCCTTTACCTTGACTAGATTGAAGCTCCTTGCTTAGACAGGGGGTACCAAAGACCCCATTAGGGACACACAGTTACCCAATTAACAGATGGATCAATCAAAGCAACCATAGTTGATTTAATGATCAATTTACAGTTTTACTGTACCGACCATGTATAACAAGACATCCATGGCTTAATCTTTGAGATTAGCATATGCTAATAGCAGGACCAGCCAGCTAGCTGCACATGCTTGAGGAGGAGACACTTGCCTGTCCTAGACCAACCTTGAAACCACCTGGGAGCCTGCATGGGTGGGAACGCACTGCTGCCTGTAGGGGCTAGGTGGGCAAGATGGTCTTATGGCATTGGCAACCCCTGCATGCTCTGCAATAATGGAAGAGAGGCGAAGACATTGTGCAGCCCGCAAGAGACACAGGGGTTCTTGCCTCACTACCAGCCTGAACCAGTAGGGACATCCCATGGAGTAATACTTCTG
Source organism: Pleurodeles waltl (assembly GCF_031143425.1). Classification (NCBI taxonomy): domain Eukaryota; kingdom Metazoa; phylum Chordata; class Amphibia; order Caudata; family Salamandridae; genus Pleurodeles; species Pleurodeles waltl. The sequence continues at coordinate 253,728,710 of NC_090443.1, read as the reverse complement.
ACCTGCTGCAGAAATGCAGTGAGTGGCGAAAGCGCAATGGTGTGGCTCAGTGGGCTGGGCCACCAGGCTGCCTTCAGGTCTAGTATCACCCAACCACACTATCCACTCTGGTTAGATAACTAGTGGGCAAACTACCAGGCATCTTGGCCTTCACTCTGCTGGTTGGGGAGTACCACTTAAGAGGTCGGCTTCCCCCAAATGCACTATCTCAAATCAGATTGTCCCAAACAGAGTGGAATTTCTTTGTTTGAAACAACAGCACAGGCTGACCAAGCAGCCAATCCCTAAATGTATGACATATCATCATAATACAGTGCTGGCTAGACCGTCCCCAAGCAGGCTACCTGCCTGGGATATTTACTTCAGTTCCCTGCCTGCTCTCCAGGAAGCCTTGCTCCTGGACAGGTTGCTTAGTCAGGGGGTGATAGTGGACACAAGCCCAAGGCAGACTGGCCAGGCCCCTGCAGTGCCCATGGAGAAGAAACAGTTGCCCAACAGGTCCCAAGTATCTTGACCTTACTAATACAAAGGAAGGCCACTAGCTTTTCTTGTAATGCCTGCACATGTGCGACAGAGGCGGGACATTCAAGTAAATGTACCTTACCTCCTGGAGTCCTGGCTGGATTTCAGTCATCAAATGAGAGCTCATTGGGCCCATCCAGCATCCCCAAGCAGGCCACCCTGCCTGGATGTTTTTCTTTGGAAATTATGCCTCTCTCTGGTAAGTCTGGCTCCCAGGCAGGCTCATCAGGCATGGTAGGTAAGTAAATAGTGAGCCAGGCACAAGGGTTTCCCAGAGCCCTTGCAGCACCCATGAAGAATGAGAAGACAACTGCAGGTCCAAACCACCTTTTCCTTCCTAATATGAAGGAAGGCCACTAGCTTTTCTTGTCATCCATGCTCACCAGGTGGCAGGGGAGACAGTCAAGCAAATGTATCTGACCTCCTGGAAACTTGGCTAGGCTTAAAGCTTTAAATGAGCCCAAATCATTACTTCTCAGGAATTCCAGCCACCTGGTTGCACCATTCACTCCGGCTCAAAGAATGGCCATCTGGTCACACTGTGCCTCTTGGAAAATATTTGGAGGAGAGTGGATGGACTCCACAGGACAAGTCTCGGACCTCAAGCCTGGCCTGAGGCTCAGCCATACAAGAAGGCTCCCCATGGAATCTTCACCCGGGCCTTGCTCAGAGTATTTCGCTCCACTAAACTCTCGGGCCTGCAAAGTTTGTTCTGGGCACTCCGAGAGAAGATAAATCAGTATATGAATCAGAAGTTTGGGGACACAGCTGAGGTCTGATTAGGGGCCCTAACAAAGCTTTCCACACCACTGAGAGAAGAGACTGACCATCTGGTTGCCTGCATGTGGCTGGTTGCTTGTATGTGGCTTCTAGAAACCTCAAACAGCCACAGACAAGATCAGATCCCTCGTCTACCATGGGGAGACAGCATCCCTGATCCTCCATGACTTATCAGCGGCATTCAACACCGTATCCCACCACACTCTCATCAACAGGCTCAACAGTATCAGCGTCCAGGGCAAAGCCCTCAAGTGGATCATCTTCCTTACAGGATGAACACAGAGTCTGCTTACCACCCTTCCCTTTTGAACCAAAGAGCATCATCTGCGGTGTACTTCAAGGATTTTCGCTCAGCCCCACACTATTCTACACCTACATGACACACCTCACTGAAATCATCAGATCCCATGGACTCAACATTATATCCTACACCAACAACACTCAACTTATCCTCTTTCTCGCCAAAGATCCCTCCACCACCATTAGAACTAATTTCCGCAACTCCATGACCAGTGTCGCCAACTGGATGAGAACCAACTGCATTAACCTCAACTCGGAGAAAACGGAAGTGCTGATCTTTGGGAAAAAACACCTCCATAATGGACAATAGTTGGTGGTCATCCAAACTCGGCCGTACACCTACCCCTACAGACCATGCACACAAGCACAGCCTCATTCTCAACAGCAAACTTACCATGGAATGTCAAATCAATGCAGTCTCCTCGTCCTGCTTCCACACCCTCTGCATGCTCTGCAGAATTTTAAGATGGATACCCGTCGACACCAGGAAGACCATCACCCAGGCCCTCGTCACGAGCCACCTAGACTACAGCAATGCACTCTATGCTGCCATCTCTACCCAACAGAGGCTCCAGACCACACAGAACACAGCACCCAGAATCATCCTAGATGTTACCAAACTGGCCCACATCTCCCACCATCATTAGTGAATGAAACACACAGCAGATTATTTTCCGTTAAAGTAATGCATTTATGCCACTGAAACCCTAGTCCTGGTACTCAATAAAGAATGTGCACCCAGACCTGTCAACTTAGCCTTAGACACAGATTTAAGAAGGCCTAGCACCTCCTTGTGTCACATTAACGTACTTTTTTATTACACTAATGTGGCTCAACGAGGCCAAATTTGCTGCACCACATTTACAAACTGGAGCAATGCATGCATTACTCCACTTTGTGACCTCTTGCGCCACATTATGCCTGCGCAAGCATTGTGTATGCAAGGGGTATTCGACCGAAAGGGGTACCGCAAACATGGTGCAATGGAATCTAAGAGATTCCACTGCGCCATTTTTTTCAGCTATTTTTAAAGCCTGCACAAAGCAGGTATTAAAGGGGGCACACTATTACTCTTAATGGGCCCCAATTTACTTTGCAGGATTAGCGCCAATTTTTTTTACGCTAATCCTGTAATGTACAACAATAGCATCAAAAATCATGACGCTATTGTCTCTAACCTGCGCTATGAAGCACTGTATATCAAATACGGCGTACACATTGTAGGGTTAGGGGGCGCTAAGGGGAGCAAGATAAGTGGCACTGCATGTAATGCAGCACCACTTTTATCAAACTTCCATTACTGAAACCAATCATACCTCAATCAGGTTTATCCTTTTATTTTTGTAATTGCTTTTTCTGTAACGTTTTATTAATTTTAAGTGGCTTCAAAAGACATACAACACTTCGGACAAACTAACTGCTGCTGGCTCTCTCACTGACAGGGGAAAATACCGCAGGTGTTATCACCAATCGCTCCTTGTATCCATCTACCATCCAATGTTGCTATGAAAGTTCAGAATACTTTTTAGATGCCTTTCTGGGTATAAATAGAATGGCCTGGGCAGGTCAAAAATGAAAGAAAATTCTATATTCTTCCTGGTTATTTAGGAAAACGGCAAGTTTTGATCATTTGAGCATGAACCAAAATCTCACCTGAGGATTAGTCTCTCAAGCAATGCTTAGTTTGAGTCAGTGGTTGCTGGTGGGTCACAGTGGCACTTATTTTAGGAGAGTGGCAGTTATGTGTTTTTGCATCAGGCTTCAGCCCAGAGCAAGAGGAGGAAAACACATGGGGGAAAGTAGAAGAAACAGAAAACCTTAACAAAAGGATAAAGTAGGAACTTGCAAGAGTCAGGTAAAGAGTCAGGGAGTGTATGGTGGTAGATTAAAGATGCATGGAGTGGAGTTAAGACTACACCGCCTTGGTATTGGGCATGCAGACATTTAATAGTGCAGGCCACTGAGCAAATTAAGCACTGATATCAGGAACATAAAATCAGTTTAATAATTCATATTTTTAGAGCAGGCGTCTTCAACAAGCAGCTCCTGACCTAATGGTTGCTCTCCCCCGCCTATGAGTAGCCCTTTTCTGTGCATCCCAGCCTACTAAATTAGAAGCTTATGCCTGACTGAATTAATAATAGTTGCTTAGCACAATGAGTGAGTATTTAATAGGAAAATATGAGTACTTTCAGAACTTATAAGCTAACGTTTGGAGAAAAATAGTTGAATTTATTTCCAAAAATAATATAAAGCTGCTATTTGAGTGATAACTCATGTGGCATTGGAGAGATCTATTACTAATAATACCTTTGTACCAGGGGTGTCACAGCTGTAGCTTTTGAGTAAAACCCATGCAGATGCATTCCATATTGACAAACCTTTTTTACAATACTGCAGGCAACCATGCCTGATGAGTTTATATGATTACTGCTTGTGGCTTGCATATGGTGACACTAATATAATCTTGTCTGATGTGTTCACTGTTAAAGTACAAGTAATGTTAGTAATTTCATTCAACATAGGTAGCCCTTACTACATTAAAAGTTGGAGTCCCCTGCTTTAGAGAATTTACCATTTAGCCCATTTATCTGAGCTGACCAGGAACAAAAGGTTGAACCCAATGAGCACTTCAGTTCTAGTATGACTAGAGTCTGGGATTCCACGAGTTGCACTGATAGAAAGTGGCCTAGGGTAGTACAAGGGCAAACCTTTATAATGCATCAATTGTAGTTAGGTCAATCATCACTCAGCTCATGGGGTCAGAAGTTGTTTCTTTTGTAGAAAACTGGAGACTAAAGTTGAACTACATCACGCATAAGGGAAATACTTTTTACAAGCTGGTTGGACTAGCTCATTAATTTAAAAATATTTGGGGCCCTAGTTGATGGTAAAACAGAATTTGATACCTAAAGTTGCTAATAAAACGCAAACACTTTCTCTCTAATAAGTATCTCAATATGCACACTAACAAATAATTAAGCTTATTTGTGAACAGATTTTCTCAAACAATTTAAAATTTAATCCACGTTCTCCTATTACATGTTTGTCATTCTATTGTATATTACTGGTCTCTGCTGTTCGATTATATGGGAATACAGATATAGCAAACCTAAACGTTCTGTAATTTGTAAATTTTACTAAAATTTGTGATGTATTCATCAGTGGCGGCTGATGACATTTAAAAGTGGTGGGGCGAAAAAGTGCGGGTTTAGTGTCCTATTGGGAGCGAGCATAGCGATCTGGACCGACTGACATAAGAGGGTTTCGGGGGAGTTCACCCCCTGAGAAAATTTTGAAAAACACAGTGGGCAAGTGGTGTATTTTCAAGCAAAATTGAGAAAGAAAGGTTAATCAAGCAATTGTGAAAGTGTAGTTATGACATCAATAAAGAGCCTCTGTGTGGCATTACTTGAACTGAAGTCACTGTGGCAAGCTGGGGTGTTCTGGACATGCATTCCAAAGTCCCCAGTTTCTTGTATCTATACCTGTAATTGAGTGAGGTAGGGCTGTGGTACAAAGTCAAATTCTAAGCTAGAATATCTGAAAGCAAGTAGGGCTAGAAAAAATGGTGCCCTAGTTTTCATTACAACCAAAGTGCTACCAACTTAAGACAGTGAAAACAGGAGTGCCTAAAATGCAGGCTATAAAAGGACTATTTAAAAATATTACAGACGCATCTGATGTCACAAAGAGCAAGCGCAATGCACCCTGCAGAGCTACAGTGACACAACTCAGTTGTTTCAACGATTGCTGCAGAGACAAGTTTTACCTGTGCCTTTTATCCCTGTGAGGATTGGAAAAAGTGCTGCATTATCATTACTCAGTCTTTCAACCGTCATAAAAAGATAAAATCAGCAACACTCTGTCAGCTTCCAAAAACCTACCCGCAGATAAAACACAAAGGGCCTCATTTACAAGGGCATTGCACCACAGAAACGTCATGTTTTCCGATTTCCTGGTGCCCCAATGCCCTGATTCATATTAACAAAGTGGTTTTAAGCCACATTTTGTGGCTTATGGCCGCTTGTAAATACAGCCACCTTGCACATCACTTTGTTTGAAAGTGGTGTGCAGTGGGTGTTAATCTGGGTGTGCCACTGTGTGAGAAAGTAGCCTCTTTCTGGCATGGTTACCTCCACTTTTGGGCTGTTTGTCATTGTTTGTCAGTGTGCTTTTACTGTCTCACTGGGATCCTGCTGGTCAGGACCCCAGTGCTCATAGTTTGAGGCCTACAAGTCAGTATATTTCACTGTTTTATCAGTATGCTTGACTGTGACACAGGAGTCCTGCTAACTAGAACTCCAGTGCTTATGCTCTCTCTGATTCCAAATTTGTACTTACATACTGGTACCCCAGTATTCCACTCCAAATTGGCATACTGACCCCCCCTTATAAGTCCCTAGTATGTGGTACATAGGTACCCAGGGCATTGGAGTTCCAGGAGATCCTTATGGGCTGCAGCATTTCTTTTGCCAACCATAAGGAGCTCATACAAACACTTCTTCAGGACTGCCATTGCAGCCTGAGTGAAATAGTGTAAGCACTATTTCACAGCCATTTTCACTGCACCAGGTCACCTATAAGTCACCTATGTGTCTAACCGTCAGTTCCTGAAGGCTAGGTGCATAGTACCTGTGTGTGAGGGCACCCCTGCACTAGCAGAGGTGCCCCCATGTCGTCCAGGCCCATTTTCCCAGACTTCATGAGTGCAAGGACGCTATTATATGTGTGCACTTCATATAGGTCAATACATATATATAGCTTTACAATGGTAACTACGATTATGGCCATGTGAGGTGTCTAGGAACTGGAAATCGTACCCCCCAATCTGATTCTGGTATTGGGGGGCCAATTCCATGCACCCTGTGGACTCCATCATGGACCCCCAGTACTGCAATACCATCCTTCTGAGGTTTTCACTGCAGCCCCAGCTGCTGCCACCTCACAGACAGGCTTCTGCCCTCCTGCAGCTTGAGCAGCTCAATCTCAGGAAGGCAGAACAATGCATTTCCTTTAGGAGAGGGGTGTTACACTCTTTACCTTTGGAAATGGGTGTTACAGGCATGGGAGGGGTATCCTCCCAGAGCCTCTGAGAATGGTTTGACGGGCACAGATGGTGCCCTCCTTGCATAATCTAGTCTACCCTGGTTCAGGAACCCCCAGTCCCTGCTCAGGCACGTAACTGGACAAAGGAAAGGGGAGTGATCACTGCCCTGTCCATCACCACCCCAGGGGTGGTGCCCAGAGCTCCTCTGGGGTGTCCCTGGTTTCTGCCATCTTGTTTTCAGGCTGGTCAGGGAACTCTGAGAGCATCTGAGTGGACAGTGCCAGCGGATGACGTCAGAGAACCCTCCTGGTGGGTCCATACCTAGTTAGGTAGCCAATCCTCCTCTGAGTGCTATTTAGGGTCTCTCCTCTGAGTGTTTCTTCAGATTCGGATTGCAAGACTTCAGCAGGAATCCTCTGCAACCTCTGCTTCACCTTCTACCTTCGGATCAACTACACAACTGCTCCAGAAACTCTACAACTGCAACAAAGTATCCAAGAAGGCTACTGCAAGTCTGTAACTTCGGCTCCTGCCAGCAACTGCAACAGTTTCCAGGTTTTGCACGTTCCCAGGACTACCTGTCTTCATCCTGCACCAGAAGGACCAAAGGAATCTCCTGTGGAGTGACAGAGTCACTTTCCTGCTTCAGCAGGCACCTCTCTGGAGACACGACCGGTACTCTGGGTCCCCTCTCCTGATGATGAGCGTGGATCCTGAAACACAGGTGGTAGACCGAAGTGTCCCTGACTGTGCAAAGGTCCAACTGTCAAAATATGGTGGAGGTAAGAGCTTTCCTCCCCAAGCCAGACAGTACCCCTGTGCACCACGTGGCTTGCAGCTCCTAGGGCTTCTGTGCGCTTCTCCAAGAAATCCTTCATGCACAACGTAGCCCAGATCCCCAGCACTCTATTCTGTGATGCTCAGCTCCCCTCCCTGAGTTCTTCTCTGGAGGTGTGGGATCCCTTTGTGTAGGGCTGCAACAACCACAATTTGAAACTCCTTTGTCCCTGTGTACTGGGACTCCTGTAGATGATGCCTGGTCATCTGATGGCTCATGGTTCTCTGAAGTGCTGAGAGCCCCCTCTGTCTCCTCAGTCTGAGTTGAGACCCCTAGGTCCCTCCAGGGCCCAGGTAGGGCTTTTCTCACCAAATGCATCTTTTGCGTGAGGCAAGGCTCGTTGATAGAATCCAATGACGAAAACCAGCCTGCATACATCTACTTGAAGTGGGACATCTCTTGCACCAAGCAGGAACCTGCAGGTGTCTTCTTTGGTGCATTTCCGAGTTTTTCTTCTAAAAGGAGAATCCACTTTTCCACCTTGATCCGGGTTAGCAGGGGCTCCTGTTACTCCGGGACTCCTCAGCAACTCTTGGACTTGGTCTCCTCTCTCTGCACATCTTCAGGTCCAGGAATCCATTGTTGGTGCATTGCAGTCTTGGTTTTTGCATTATTCTTTATCACGACTTCTAGTGTGTTCTGAGGAAACTTCCTGTACTTTACTCCTGTTTTCCTGGGCTATGGGGTGGGGTACTTTTCTTACCATTGGTGTTTTCTTACACTCCCAGTGCCCCCCTACACACTACTCTTGCCTAGGTGGGAAACCGACATTCGCATTCCACTATTTTAGTATATGGTTTATGTCCCCCCTAGGCCCATTGTAATCTATGGTGATTTTCACTATTTGTACTATTGTCTGACTGTTTACTTACCTGATTTTTGTTAGTAGTGTATATTTTATGTATAATACTTACCATCTAAGGGAGTATAGCCTCTAGGATATTTTTGGCCTTGTGCCACTAAAATAAAGTACCTTTATTTTTGGCAAACTTGAGTATAGTCTTTCTAGTTTGTATGTACTGTGTGACTACAGTGGTATTGCAAGAGCTTTGCATGTCTCCTAGTTCAGCCTTGGCTGATCTGCCTACAGCTACCTCTAGACACCCTGTCTTCTAGACACCGACTACATTTTACTAATAAGAGATAACTGGACCTGGTATAAGGTGGAAGTACCTTAGGTACCCACTACAAACCAGGCGAGCCTCCTACACACTGCAACACCCATTCCATTTTGACGCTGCCCCAGATGTATGAGAAATCTTATACTTGAGGCAGCGCCAAAAACCTTCGCTACCCCAAGGGTGGCATGAGAGTAGTGCAATAAGGAGAAATACTCTAATTTCTCCTAATTTTTGCTTTCTTTATGTGTGCTGCATTCTGCAGAACACATAGAAAGAGCAAAACGCCATTAATGATTGTTTATTTGCAGGATTGTGTCCCTTCCTACACATAATCAATAAATAATGACGATTTGTTACTTCTATGTGTGCTCCGTTACGTAGCACACATAGAAGAACAAATCGCCATTACTGATTGTTTATGTGCAGGAAGGGACACCTTCCTGAACATAAACAATCATTCCCTGCAACAAAGGCACCCTTGCACTATGGTGCAAAGGTGCCTGCGTTAGAGCTAGGCAGCTAATTTTGGAGTCAGCGCTAGGGAAACCAAAGGGGTGTACCGTACTGTAGTAAATACTCTGCATTCCTGCGGTTCTAAAATGACGCAACGCTGCAAAATTTGGTGAAGCACCACACTGCACCACTTCTTTGTGAAGGAGGCCCGGTAGGGTTGGGCGTAATACTTGTAAATGGTTAATATTAAGATTGCTACTACCACCTGGCACAGTAAAACATTCCATATCTGCGCTCATTATATAAATATGAAATGTCACTGGCTTTTCACATACATATGTTTGAAAGATAATTATAATCTCACAATACCTCAGTAACACCGAATCTCTACCACAAAAATCACTTGCTGACCTCTTTTACACCAGTTAAAGTCATCTAGTCTTTGCACCTCCGTTTCCATGTTTAATAGAAAATCACAACCTGTTTTTTATTTAAAGGCTTGGAATGTAAATATTTCTGGATACTGAATATTTACCCTATCCATATGCCAATCAAAATGCTGCTCTCATGCTGGCAATACTATTACCAGCATGAGAGAAGCACTGGACACTGGAATTGGTGTGAGTGGGCTGGTTTTGCGCTCACACTGAGACAGGGAGCCTGAGTCTGTTCTCTACATGGCTGTAAAACACAGCTCGGGTTGGAGAAGTCTAAGGGGCATATTTATACTTGTTTTGTGCCAAATGTGCATCATTTTTTTATGCAAATTCGGTGCAAAACTAACTCCATAATTATACTTTGGCGCTAGATCGTCTAGTGCCAAATCTATGCAGTTAAACTCATTTTTTGGACATGGAAGCCTACTTTGCACAATGAGATGCAAAAAAGGTGTTCCCGTGCAAAAAATTACTCTATGGTCTGAGTGCCATATTTATCCCCGTGCTAAAATCACGCGGGGTGGAGGAGGGGTCAAATAATGGTGCAAAGGTTGCTTTGCACCATTATTTAACGCCTGCGTCAGGGCAGGTGTTAGGGGAGCTGTGGGCCCATTTCCATGGTGGAACACCATAAATGAGCCCACAGGTGCCCTCATCAGGCCACAGGAACACCCCCACCCACACCAGAGGGAGAGCAGAGGATGGAGGACCCCATCCCAGGTAAGTATAGGTAAGTACAGGTAAGTATTTTTTATTTTTCTTAAAGTGCCATTGGGGGCCCTGAAATGGGCCCCCCTACATGGCACTGGGTGCAATCGTCATGCCCAGGGGACCCTGGTGCCCTGTGCTGGCCATTGGGGTGGTGGGCATGACTCCTGTCTATTCTAAGACAGGAGTCATGTGGTATGGATGGTTTTACGTCAGGAAATTATGCTAGGCTGGTTAGAGTCATTTTTTTACTCTAACCTGCCTAACGTCACTTTTATGTGCAAAACCCCCTTCTTCGAGAACACCAGCCCCACCCAGCTAACATCATTTTTTTTTACGCTGCCTACCCTTTGCTCCGGCTTGCACCATTCCATAAATATGGTGCCTGGCTGGTGCCTGGCTGGTGCTCAGAAATGGTGCAAGCTGGTGCTAAACCTTTTGATGCAAAACTGCGTTGGTGCAGTTTTACACCAAAAAGTGTAAATCAGGGCCCAAGAGTGCATGTAGGTTTAGTCATCCTAAGGGAGCCGGCCAAACAGGCATGCACACTTACAGTGCCCATCACTCCTCCTCCCCCTCCAGCAGCTGCAGCTGTCTGTCAGGATGCCCCCTTCTCCTCCCCGCCACTCGGCTCAGTCAGTTCACTGCCAACCCGGAGGAGGAAAAATAAAATGATAATAAAATTGTTTTATTATTATATTATTTTTTATGTTTGAATTTGCAGTGGGGCGACGCTCTTTTGCCCTAAATGATAAGCCGCCTCTGGTATTCATGTATGTATAAGTTTAGAATGAAAGTTGAAACTAAGGGGGTCATTCAAAAGATCGCTGGCGTCATTCCGACATTCCCGCTGGGCCAGCGGGAAGGGGGCCTGCAACATTGAAGCCGGCTCCGAATGGAGCCGGCGGTGTTGCAGGTGTGCCACGGGTGCAGTTGCACCCGTCGCGCTTTTCACTGTCTGCTAGGCAGACAGTGAAAAGCAGGCTGGGGCCCTGTTAGGGGGCCCCTGCACTGCCCATGCCACTGGCCCCAGGACACCCGTTCCCGCCAGCCACTTCCTGGCGGTGTAAACCGCCAGAAACAGGCTGGCGGGAAGGGGGTCAGAATCCCCTGGGCAGCGCTGCTTGCAGCGCTGCCCTGGCGGATTCGCCCAGCCGGGGGAAATCCGGCGGGAAACTGCCGGACCCGGTTTTCTGACCGCGGCTTTACCGCCGCGGTCAGAATGGGCAGGGAAGCACCGCCAGCCTGTTGGCGGTGCTACCTCCATTCGCGGCCCTGGCGGTCTTTGACCGCCAGGGTCGGAATGACCCCCTAAATTTTTCTTGTCCTGAATAGAAGAAAATGTGTTATACTTTATAAGTAGTGTACAAATATGTGTCCCTTTCTGTGCTCATGAGGAGTAAAGAATAGGCACAGATTTAGACTAATTTAAAGATTTCATCTAAACATGTTTCTCTGCTACGAATAACAGAACTATGAGGTAAACAGAAAGTGCTCTGGATGCTTTGCTAAACCCATAATCCCTCCACCTCATTTACATTTGGGGTAACTGGTTGGTTTCTGACTGTGGAACGTCAACTGGCTCAGCTTTAGAAACCTTTGTCTTGACAGCCAGACCTCCAAAGTTTTTGGGGTGAAGCGTCTGCCAGTGACCTTTCCTCCCAAGCTCTACCATGCAAAGTAGGCCCATGCAGGAAAAGAGAGAAATTTCCCTGCTGCACATGGTGAAATCTTTGTGAACATCTACAACAATTTATTTTACTTTTCAAAAGACAAATGTTTTGGGTGTTTGGTTCTGAAAACAAACAAAAAATGCCATGTGGGCTGCATCAGCACAGCATCCTGCTCGGCATTAAGATGGAACAAAAGAGCATCTGTTACAGTTGTCGGATGTTTGGTGCTGGCATGGACAGTCCAGGAGGATTTGGGAGGGACAAAGAGCCTAGCCATTTAAAAGCATACCATAAAGATACTGAGGTTTTTGTAGAGAATCACCCAAACAGGAATGTACCAGTGGAGTCAAACAGGAAATATGAAGGAAGCAGAAGCCATGCACAAGAACACAATGAGCTAATTAAGAACAAATAAAACACCAAGTGAAGTAGAGAACTGAGCAAAAATCAAGAACAAGAAAACACTCTCAAGAGGAATCAAAGAGACAGCCCACCACAAATAGTAAGACCACAAAGGAGCATAAAGTTGTGACTTGGACCAGGATAATTATCAGACCCCAGCAACTGACACCAACAATGGAACTGCAAGAGAATAGGGGCCACCAGAAGAATCTCAGTTTCAAAGGTGAGCCAGAGCAGAGCTTAAACTGCAGGAAAAAATGCACAAGTTTCAGGTGGAAACTCCAATAAACATGCAGAGTGAGTAGTTGGGAGCAGTGGACGAAATCAATCAATGCATCAACCAACAAAAAATGTCACATCCATGACAAGCTGCCTTCAACAGTCCAGGAGGTGACAGGTTGCTACTGAGGTCAGAGAGAATGCCAGCAAGGAAATGTCCCATTAAGAATGAATCCACATCAAGGAGGACAGAAGAGACCAAAACAACTTCAACACTATCAAGGTGAAGGTGAGACCGAAAAAGGACACCATCAGAAAAAAGATACAAACTTCCTGATTCAAGACCAAGGAATAGTCAAAATCCAAAGAACAGGGTTCCAGGAGCTCCTCCACTGTAACAAGAAACACAGCTGGACCAAGACAAGAAGCCTGGAGAATAGGAGCCACAGCAACTAGAAACATACCACAGGAAAGGGGCAAGAGAAGTAGCAACCAAAAGGCATCCCAGCAGCTTAAATGTGCCAAGGCACATGCAAAGAGCAGCACTAGAGTCAGCACTAGCCAGGAAGCCTACAAAAGCATATCTGGGGACTCGTAAGAACCCAGGTGAACACATGAAATCAAAAGGCAAGAAAAAAGACAGAAAGAAAACCAGCGCCAACCCAGACCGTAGAGTAAAGTAGCATACTCATGACACAGGTCATAAGCACGGAAACACACCTGAACTATCTTTCCCTGTCGGTCCGAACAGACACCTGAGCAAGTGCCTTGCTCAGCCCAGATACAAAAAAAGGGAAAACTGTAACAATAGGCACTAGGCCAAGCTTTACAACAGGCTTGATAAGGTCAAATATACAAAGACCTGAAACAAAGATCCCCAACAAAAGCAAAAGCAGAACCCAGCGGTAAGGTAGAGTAGAGAGGAAACTGAAATTGCTCAGTCATACAAATTCAAACAGAAGGTGGTTTGAGAATCAAAAAGAGACACCCAGGAAGAAAAATATGGAGCACTCGAAGCTCGAAAGCTGGACACAGTAATATAGCTGGCAATGGCATAAGATGAGCCAAAGGCAGAACGTGAAGCCTTGTGGGCACAGATCACACTACCACAAGAATGGATAATAATCATCTGAGTACCAAATGAAAATCTTGAAAGGGGGCGATAATCTCCCCATCCAGGGAAGGAATGAAAGAGTGAGCCATCTTCAAAAACTATACCATGACCTACCCAAAATGCACCAGACTTAACTAGGGTGAAAAAAGAATATACTGTACAGAGGCCATACCCACAGCCACAAACTCATCAGATAAAACACAGACCAGGGGTGAAGACAGTTTAGCTATTCACCCAATGTTGGGGACCGGAGCACAGCTGACTGGAAGAAGGAGAACACAATATCAGTGGGGCACATGCACCTTCAAGCTGAAACAGATACTGTTATAAGAAGAGTGTACAGATATATGAATCTCAGTAAGATCAGAGAAGGAACACTTAAAATAAAATTCCCTCCATCTCCACCTAAGAAAGCAGGCAGGTTGAGCCAAGTCCTCACTATAGGTATCAAGCACTACAGGAAGCAGGGCAAAGAAACACAGAACATGTAGCAGCACCAGAAACACTAGAGGGAAAGGGTTATCGAAACTTTAAGAAGCTGGGCCCAAGACACCATGTCATGCCACAGAAGATGTTGGTGTGGCACATAATACATCCCTCTAATGTCAATAATACGAGGTCCTGAAGGAATTGGTTACCAACTGGAGCTAGAGGTTCTCTTTAGAAATAAGGAATCACCAGGGAAATATGATCATTGTGGTTCCGATTCCCTGGGTAATTCCACATTTGCTCTCAGCATTTTATGAAGAGACATCGTCTGTCTTTAGCAGGTGAAGTCTGTGGGTGAAAAAGACAACATTCACTCAATTACCATGAATGTTGCAATTTTTATGGACCCCATTTGAATTAAAAGGCCCCTAGTAAAGAGGACCAGAGGCTGGTAAGTGGTTTGGCTGCACTGTGTTTGGACCTTACAGATAGCTGGAAAACAGAGAGGTGACACCTGTGAAAGACTGTGACTTTACGTTTTGCGTTCTGTACTTGCACTTTCAACTAGGTGTTCAGCCTTGCCTCTGGGAAAATACGGATCAAATGACCCTCCAGTCCTAACCCCACCCAACTTGCCCAAAAGTAAGCTGAATGACTGATTCCATATTTAACCTTACAATTTTGCAACTTATATACTGGGAAATGAGAGATGAGAAATAAAATTACTTTTTTTGTCAATGAACTTGCATTTTCAGCTATGGTGAAGATACCTAATAAAGGAGATGCAACAGTTCCTAGAGAGAGAGGGAAATGTTGAGCCTTTTCTCTAGATCACTGCTGGGCATATCAACACCACTGGCCCGAACCACCCAAATTAGAAAGTGTGCTGATTACTGTCAACATTTGAAAGCCTCACAATGAATTTGACCTCACTGTGTTTTTGCACCCTACATAGTTTGAGGAAAGGGCTGAGAAGGACTGTACTTCTACTTTTTCCAAGATGCACTGGGACTTTCAGCTAAAACAAAGGAAACAACATAGGGTACATAATAGAGGAGATGTAGCAGGTTCTGGAATTCCTATATTGATACAGGAACACTATACTTGTTGATGGCCCCACCCAACATAATAATTAAAACGAGTGCTGAATACTCCCAGCATTCGAGTGACTGTTAATTGATTTCTTCTTGCTATGCTTGCACCTTATATGTTTTGAGCTGAGAAAGACTGTCAATGTGGATAAGAAAGACTGTGGAGGGACTTGGTAACTGGTGGGCAGCCTGCCAATATGGTGTGCCGGTCGAAACCTTCCACTCCGCCCCCAAGCAGTCAGCTGATCACCTCATTTAGACATCTTCATCTACTAGTTCCTAATGTGTGTGCTAAGTTGCATCCACAGGTGTGCTAGATGTACTTTTGGCACAGCTGATTGCCACAGAGGCAGCCATGGTGATGATGCCCGCACATGAATATTTTTCCTATCTCAGCAACAAACCCCGAAGAGAAGTTTATTTAAACAACAGAAAAAATCAAATGTCATTGATTCAGACAAATGTTTCTGTGAGTTTTGGAATTTTTTATATGTTCCTTGGAAATTGTACTCTGTTCCTGTCTGTACCTGTTACGCCTTTCAAGAGGCATGGAACCTCAGTGGTAGACAGCCCATCAGGTTATGGGTTTCTGTTAGCAGAGCGAGCTAAGAGGCCTCTGTCAGAAACAAAGCAGTTCTCTCATTTTGAAAGAGGGCTTTTGAACCATGTGTTTGGCAGTGTGGGAGCTCAAAGCACTTAGAGTGAGACTCCAGCTTCACCATGCCCTAAATAGCCCCTTGAACATCTACCTTTGTAAGGTGCTGCTGTTTTTTCAACCTGAGGGGGGGGGGGCACCATGATTATTTGATGGACAGGAACCCAGAAGTAGCTAACTGCTCATGCTAGCGAATGGTGAAAAGTTATGTTTTCTTCAGTGTATTTAACATTTGTTAGTAAGGACATCCAAACAATAACCCAAAGCAGTAATGCTAGAGATGAAGTTAAAAGGTTCGATATAAGGAGACTGTTAAGGGTTTTGGACACTTAGGCCCAGATTTACGAGACGTTAGAGCAGCATTTGCGCGACAATTTTTGCTGCAACTTCACCAAAAAAGTAGTGTTTAGCACCACTTTACTGGGCTTCACACCATTTTTCAGTAGCGTCTCCAAACCATGCGCCATTTTATGAAAGTGATATGCAGGGTAGGAATTCCCTACTAAAAAAATGTGCAAATCACCCAACTCCATATTTGCAAGCATGGTGAAAAATTGTGCATGGATCATAAAAACAGCGCTAATGGGTATTTGCACAGTTTTTCTGATCCGCATGCTGAAAAATGATGCCTGGTCAGACTGGGCATTAAAATGGTGCAAAGGCACAGGTATAAATGAAAAACACACATTAGGCACTCTGACAGCCACCAGAGAAACATGGACCTGTTACTTCCCAAGCAAGGCACGAGGAGAAGACAGGGATGACAACAAGCACTGCCAGACACACCGCAGGAACCTCCATCATGACTACAACAACCACATAGGCAGCGCAGGAGGAGACAGTGCATCTATAGACAACGGATGGCCATCATTGGCAAAGAGAGGAAAATGTCATCAGGTACTACCTACTGAAGCCAGAGTCTACTGTGCAGCTGCTACATTAGATAGCACCAGCTATCACACCCAGGATGCATAGGTCAACCAACATATAACCCATGATCAAGTTCCTGGCTGTGCTGCACATGCTGGCCTCTGGCACTTTCCAATCAACTGTGGCAGAAATGGGTGGATTATTCCAGCCCTCCCTCTCAGCCCTACTGCCAAAGGTGTTGGATGCTGTCATCCACCTCACTCCTTGCCATATCCTGTTCCCCAACACCCACCAACTGCAGCAGGAGCCCAAACATAGATTTTATGCAGTTGCAGGTTTCCCAATGTGCTGGGCACCATGGACTGCACGCGTATGCAAATTGCCCCTCCTGGAGACACCGAACACCTGTACAAGAGCAGGAAGCACACACATTCCATCAATGTGCAGGCATTTGTGGACCACAAAGAACTATTTACAAATGTGCTGGCCAAGTATCCTGGAAGTGTGCATGATGCCCACATCTTTTGGCACTACACCATCAACCAAAACTTCCAGGATGGACAATATGGTAATGGCCTGCTACTATGCAAGCAAACATCTGTCACTTAACACCTACAACACAAAACACACACAACACACATGGTGCAAACTACACACACACAACACTCCCCACACATGGATCGGAATACACGGAGCAACAATCAGTAACACACATGCAACATGCATCGCAGCAAACTTACAATACACATCTCCAACACAAAAGGACAACTATACAAACCCCTGGTGCCACTTGAGTGCCATTTGCAATGATGCACCTGTATAGCAATGCTTGCCCTGCATGCATTTGGCTTTTTAAGCAGTTTTGTCAACATAGCTGTATCTCATCCACCCCTGAGTGTGGAAGAACCTCTCATTGGGTCATGATGTGGTTGTGCCACCACATGATACAATGCATATTTACATTGGCACACATAGTTTTCCATATGCACATCTGAGGCTGCAACACTGATTAAGCCCACCATAAGGGTGCAACTAGTAGTGTGTAAATAGGACAACCAATTTATAATACAAAGTATTAACAACTACCAGTGTGTACACCAGTGTACAACACACACAGAAATAGCTAATTGACAACACTGGTATTTCATGTGCTGAAAAGGTGACAGTATTGAACCTAAACAAACATATCTGCAATGCAGCCATCATGGTATCAAGGTACCAGGGTGCTTGTATGGCAAACTGGAAATTGAACACGTGTCAGAACAGTTTTTATTTATGCACCACATGTATAAAATACACAAATATGACCAATGCATCGTTTTTTTATAGAAATGTGTGTAAAGTAAATTTGGTGATAGATAATATCATGTACGACACAGGTTCTATATTTCACTGTGTTGCGGATATGGGTCCTGCGTATGTAAGTTTCTATGGCACATAATCCTCCATACATGCGTGCATTGTCTGTGACAACTGTTGACAGGGGTAATGAAAAATGTATTACAAGGATGTGTATATGTTGAGTCTTTATTTTGTGACAGTATTGTACATGTAAACTAATTATATTTGACATTGTGCTGTAATTAGATTACAGTGCCCTTGTCATACCTTTAAATGAAATGTACTTGTCATGTAATTTGATTGTTACAGCTCCACGTCACATATTGTGTATAACTTCATTAAGTGCAGAGTGTATGCCGTCTGGCAAGCTTGTTTGATGTGTGGGTGTGTTCAATTTGGGCTGCAGACACATTTTGTGTTGTGATGGACGGTCAAGTACAATGGGACATTGATTATTGAGATGACACATTTGCAAGGCATTTTATCTAAGTGGATCTATATTTTTGGTAAACAACAGTTGGTTGTTCTGGGAACAACCTTTAATAACATTTTCACTGCATGATGGGTCAATGCAGTCCTCTTCTGCAGTCTAATTGCTCATGTTGGTATATTACATATAGTCCAATTTCAAAACATCTGTCCAGTACCTAGATGTGCAGAGGCGTTTTAACCACACACCAGGTCCATTGCTGCAAAATTGCATTTGTTCTTTTGAAAGATAGTGATACACATAATGCAGGGGGCAACAAGTGAGTAAAATTAGATATTATTTTGTGTAAAGTTACTTGACACATACACTTGACAGTGGCCTTGCGCTTCAGATGTAATTTCACTGATTCACTTTTGACACACACTGTGTCTGGCAGGGCTGTTGTCAAACAAGGACTGCAGGATACACATCTGTGCACACTGACATGAAGTGACACTAAACCGTTGCCTGCACTCCCCTACCATATTATCTATGAGGGAGTTACAGTTTATTTCCTTTCATTCATATCCCTTTTTCTCCTTGGACAAAGTGGTGGATTGGTGGTAGTCATGCACATTATCTACTAGGGACTTAGGGCCAGATGTATCAAGATTTTGCTTTGCGAGTCTCAAATAGCGAATTTTAAGAAATCGCTATTTCTAGCACGCAAAATGTGATGTACAAAATTGCGAATCGGAAATAGCGATTCCTAAAATTCTTAATGCAATTTGCGAGGTCCAAATACCGAATCGCAAATAAAATTGCAATTCGGTATTTGAAAATCGCAAATTGCGAAAACGGTTACCCGGCATAGCCTGATGACATCACAGGCAGGAAGTGAGTCAGCCCATGCTGTTTCCAGGTACCACACCCACAGGAGCAGTCAGAGAGTCATAGACCAGCCCCAGGGAGCAAGTGTGGGAGCAAGCCAGGACCTAACACCAACATGGCCAATGCTGTCAATGGGAAGGAGAAGGGAGAGAGGAAGAGGAAGCTGAAATTCAGTGAGTAAGAACTGGAGGTGCTCACTGAAGAGGTGGTCAGGAGCCATGACCGGCTCTTTGGGAAGAGCTCCCTCCAGGTACCAGAGAATGAGAAGCGGCAACTTTGGGCTGACATCCAGACCAAAATCTGCGCAGTGGGGGTTGCGCAGCGCTCAGTGGAAGAGATACGCAAGAGGTGGTACGACCAGCGTTCCCGTCCCAAGGAGAGGGTGGCAAGCAGGCTAAAGGAGGCAAGGAGCACAGGAGGAGTACCATCCACCCAGACTCCCTCCACCCCCATGGAAGACCTGGTGGAGTCCACACTGCTTCTAGAACAGAGGTCTTTACACTTTTTGATGGCGGGACTCCCTTTTCAAAAAAGTTTAGGTGTAAGGACCCCCTCCTGATAACATTTTTTTAGAACCTAGTACTCCTCATCATCAACAATAATAGACGGCCCCATTTCCCACAGCAAATCATTTTTACTGTGAGGAAATAATATTAAACAGTGTTTAGCAAACCAAAGGTCAGTGACTGTGGGGGCGTGGTCAAGGGTGTGGCTAAAAACATGGGTCCTCATTGATGAGGAATTGACTTGGGGCAGCGCCACAAGTCTTCTTGCTACACTGCCCCACGCCAATACAAAAGGGCAGGAATCAAACGTATTTATGAAATACAGTGCATTTCTGTCTTTTCCCCCTGCGCTGGCGCACAATTGTTACCTAGTGTCAACATAGGCAGGATTGTATTTGTGCAGGAAGGCGTACCTTCCTGCACAAAAACAATCCAGAGAGGCACTGTACCTCTTTCTATATGTGAGGCAGAATGCAACACACATGGAAAGAGAAAAAAACAAGGAGAAATTAAAAAATTTCTCCTCATTACGCCTGCTCTGGGGAGGCGTAAGGTTTTGGCACTGCTCCAGTTTACGTGATTTTGTCAATCTGGGGAAGCGTCAAAATCCATCTGTGTTGCATGGGAACACCCACCACAACGCCCATGGAACACCTTCACGCAAAGTAAGGCAATGCAGCGGCTTGCACTGCTTTGACTTACAAGGCAATTCAAAGCCACTCAGGGTGGCTTCGCGTCATCTAATAGGTATGACTGAGAGGCTTGTGCCACTGGAGTGTAAAAAAAATGATGCTCCAGCAGCGCGAGCCTCTCATAAATAAGCCTAAAATATTCTCTACGTTTTTTAAAGTCTTTCACCGTCAGGTAGCTACATAGAAAGTAACAGCCAGCTTAATTGAAAAATAAATAAAAGAAAGTTGTTACTCATTGGGAAATGCAATGTAGTGCATTATGAAACCTCAATTAATGCACTGCAGAGGTCTGTGTGTAACCAGAGAGCGACAGAACTAAATCTTGGTTAGTGCAGTTGAGAATAGTGACTTGTGTATTTTTAGTGCCATGAGGTCACAGCCTGTGACAGAAAGCACTGTGAATATGTAAGGTGTTATTTTATACTTGCATTACACACAGTATAAGATAGGCCACTACAACAAGGTTTGAGATAAAACTGTGCCAATCCGTGGTAAATTGCATGTGCAAAAGGCCATTCTGCGAATATTCACAATTTGCATTTGTTTTTCATGTCGCAGATTGCGACACGCAAAACCATGTCGCTTCGCTAAAAATCAAAATTTTAGCGATTCCTTATTTTTGGCATGCAAATGCGTTTCATACATCGCAGAATCAGTTTTTGCATTTGCAAACGGCCGATTTCTGCGATTCGCACTGTTTGCAAATGCAAAAACCTTTGATACATCTGGCCCTTAGAGCTCTATTCTTGTCATTCATACCCATCATATACTGGGACTCTGTGGTGAATTAGTCATAGCAATGCCCTATTATACACTAGGGACTTATGTGACACTGTGATATTTGGTTTACATGTCTTCCGTCTGTGCTGTTACACCTCATAAGTGAATTTTGGGACATGAACATGTGTAGCAACCTGGGATTAAATGATTGTCAGTACCAACATGCCTCACTCATATTTGTTAGGGCTAGCCTATCACCCTGGGGGACTTGATAACAGTGGGCATATGAATTAAAGTAACATATACATTATGGGGGTCATTACAACATTGGCGGTAAAAGCTGCTTACCGCCGTGCAGAAGACCGCCAACACACCGCTGCAGCTGCAGAATTCTGCCACAGCTATTATGACCCACATCTCGGAATCCGCCAAAATTCAGACACCCACACAAGTCCGCCGCACCAAAGGTCAGTGATAAACTGGCGAAAACAAAACCTCCACCGTCACGCCAACAGAAATACGCCCACACTATCACGACACACGAATCCACGCGGTGGTCTTTCAACCGCGGTATACCATTGGCGGTACACACCGCCACCCTCAAAATACACACACTCTTACAAAACACAGCCACATTGGACAATTCAAAATACACACACCTGATACACATACACACACCACTCCCACGCACCCAATACAATATAAAACACACACCCACATCACCCACAAACCCCTACTACCAAAAACTGAGAACGAAGCACAAGGAGAGACACCACCAGCAAGTACAACAGCATCCACAGGCACATAACACCATCACCCACACAACTTCCACGCAACTCACACAACACACCACTACATATCACCACACTTATCACCACACACACCACCCCACACATCACCTACACCACCCCATGGCACGGCAAAGACAGCCCAGGTTCTCGGAGGAGGAGCTCAGGGTCACGGTGGAGGAAATCGTACGGGTAGAGCCACAGCTATTTGGAGCACAGGTGCAGCACACCTCAATTGCAAGGAAGATGGAGCTATGGGGAAGAATAGTGGACAGGGTCAACGCAGTGGGACAACACCCAAGAAATCGGGAGGACATCAGGAAAAGGTGGAACGACCTGCGGGGGAAGGTGCATTCTGTGGTCTCAAGACACCACCTGGCGGTTCAGCGGACTGACGGCGGACCCCCACCTCCTCACCCACAACTAACAACATGGGAGGAGCAGGTCTTGGCGATTCTGCATCCTGAGGGCCTCGCAGGAGTTGGTGGAGGAATGGACTCTGGTAAGTCAAATCTTAACTATTACATCCCCCACCCTACCTGCATGCTATCACATACCCCCACCCTCGCCCTCACCCCTATCACTCCAACTCCTCACAAATGTACCAATATCACAAACCACACATCCAACACCAAGCCCTGCATGCAACAACAAAGCATGGACACTCATCACTAAAGCATGCCCACTGCACATACCCATACACCCCCCTAAACCATCATCACACAAGCTCCCACACAGGAATGCCAGCATTGGGGTACACGGTCACCCACCCATTGCACATCATGACACACACAGATGCAAAACTCATGCCTTTTCACCCCTGCAGGACCACTACCCAATGTCACCAGACAGGAGGGTCCAGAAATGTCCACTCCACCCACAGAAGAGGCCCACAGTGATGACAGCACCTCTGTCCAACTAGATCTAGATGACCAGCCCGGACCATCGGGGGCCTCGGGACAGTCGGTTCCCTCACACAGGCACAGGCCACCACAGACCTTCCCCCTCTGGAAACACCAGCACAGCACCCACCCAGCGGGCCCATACCTCCGTCCCCAGGACACGTCAATCAGCTGTGTGTCCACCACTACAGGAAACCCAGGATAACCCACCACCCCAACATCAACAGGGACCTGGGGGAAGTGGCAGTGGGCACACGGTCCAGGGGACGGAGGCCCAGAAACACAGGGGAACTGGAAGGGCTGCTGTGCGCCAGGGGGCGGACAGGCCAAGGGAACCCATTCTCCACGAGGCACTCACCTCCATCATGGAAGCATACCACCACTCCCAGGAGACAATGGCAATGGTACTGGCCAAGTTTCAGGAGACCCAGCGCCTGCAGGAGGAACAGTATATGGGCTTCAGGGAGGAACTCAGAACCATCAGCTCCACCCTGGGCACCATCGTAGGGGTGCTGAAGGAACTACTTAACACCAGGAGGGACACTGTGGCACTCCAAGGGGCCCCTGACACTAGCATGGACGATGAAATGCCCACCACCTCCGCCGGCGCTACTGGACAGGACGCCCCGCCACAGGACCACCACACCAGCACCCCACCCCCTGCAGAGGGAGAACCACCCCGCAAACAGTCCCTGAGATCCAGGAACAAGACAGAGCACTATGCAAATACCCCGCCAAGAAATTAGACCACCCTGATTGTCATCCCACTGTCCCACTTTGTCACCCTGTCCATAATGAAACTGCCTCAGCTCCACTTCCTATGCCCATATGGGCAAGGCACCTGTGAGACTAATAGACTGGACTCTGCCATGGACATTTCTCCACCATCACCCCTCACCATTTAACTTCCCCCTCCAATATTTTGCATTTAAATAAACAGACCTAAAGCACAAAATGATCTGGAATCTGTCTGTGATTTCGAAATAGTGTATTTACAATTATAGTGACCAAATGTTCTCGAAATAGTAATGTCAACATACCTATGTCACACAGCTCTAGTCCATGAGGAATCTAAGCAGATGACACACGTTGGGACCCACATCTGTGAAACCGTAAGTGAAAGTAACAACTCAGTGACCTTACACTGGGTGAAAACGACAGACAGTAGAGAGGTAGAAGTGTAAAAGTACATGTAGTAGGCAGGAATGTATTCTCACCTGTGTTTCACTAGAAATATTGCTGGATCACTGAGTCCCTGTTCTGCATGTCTTCTTCCTCTGCTTCATCCTCATCACTGTCCACAGGCTCCACAGCTGCCACAACACCGCCATCTGGACCATCCTCCTGCAGAAAAGACACCTGTCGTCGCAAAGCCAAGCTATGAAGCATACAGCAGGCCACGATGATCTGGCACACCTTCTTTGGTGAGTAGAATAGGGATCCACCTGTCATGTGGAGGCACCTGAACCTGGCCTTCAGGAGGCCGAAGGTCCGCTCGATCACCCTCCTAGTTCACCCATGGGCCTCATTGTAGCATTCCTCTGCCCTGGTCCTGGGATTCCTCTCTGGGGTCAGTAGCCATGACAGGTTGGGGTACCCAGAGTCACCTGCAAATGGCGAGGGACAACTGTTAGCCACACACTAACCTGTAGGGATAACCCCAGACAACCATTCCCACTGTCTTGCTTCCAGGTGCTCACCTCATAGCCACACACAGTGCCTCTGGAGTTGACCCATCACATAAGGGATGCTGCTATTCTGCAGGAAGTAGGCGTCATGCACTGAGCCAGGGAACATGGCATTCACATGGGAGATCCCAACATACCATCTGTACATTCATGGAATGATAACTCTTCCGGTTTCTGTACACCAGTCCACTCCTGTGGGGGGGGGACCAAAGCCACATGGGTCCCATCAATGGCACCTATGATGTTGGGGATATGTCCAAGGGCATACAAGTCACCTTTCACTGTAGGCAAATCCTCCACCTGAGGGAAAACAATGTAGCTCCGCATGTGTTTCAGCAGGGCACACAATACTCTGGACAATACGTTGGAAAACATAGGCTGGGACATCCCTGATGCCATGGCCACAGTTGTTTGAAAAGACCCACTTGCAAGGAAATGGAGCACTGATAGCACCTGCACTTGAGGGGGGATTCCTGTGTGATGGCGGATTGCTGACATCAGGTCTGGCTCCAGCTAGTTACACAGTTCCTGGATTGTGGCACTGTCAATCCTGTAGGTGATTATCAAATGTCTTTCCTCCATTGTCGACAGGTCCACCAACGGTCGGTACACCGGAGGATTCCGCCATCTCCTCACATGTCCCAGTGGACGGTGCTTATGAAGGACAACAGCGACCACAGAGTCAAACAACTCAGAGGTACGTACCAACAGTTTACCCAGAACACCAATCATACACAATAGGTGGCCTGTATGTGTGTTGAGACTAGGCCTAGGTATGTGTGACGCAGTTGGAAATTAGGCCATGTGGGCCCCTGAAATGGCGGCTGCCTGACCTCTAAAGTGGGACAATGGGATGTGAGGTAAATGCGCTGGCGTTGTACACCATCGCGGTAGGCGGTCGGAGACCGCGGCGCAATGCTGCATTGGTTAACATTGGACCCTATGAGTCCCAGGAGCCAATGACGATGTACGCCGGCGGTGATGGTACGCAACGCCGCGGACGTGACCGCCATTTTCTATCTGTTAAATCACTCGATACCTGATCTTCGACAGGAGAGGACCTACACTGCAAGTGCTGCTGTGACCTCGGTCTGGAAGAGACAATGGCTCGTGGGTCTGGGGAAAGGGCCCCTGCCTTCATATCGGAGGAGTTGGAGAAGCTCGTTGATGGGGTCCTCCCCCAGTACACGCTACTCTACGGACCTCCAGACAAACAGGTAAGAACACTGGGAGCATGTTGTATGGGCTATTCCTGTGTGGAGAGGGCTGGATGTAAGAAGGAAGGGGGCAGAGTTTTGGGTGCATGAAAGACGGTGGGTGCATGTGCCACATGGCAAGGGTAGGGATGGGGGCCACTCACTTTGACGGTGCAGTTGGTAATGGCTTCTCTTCTTCCCCTGTACATTTCATGTAGGTCAGCGCCCAGCAGAAGAAAGATATTTGGCGTGCCATCGCCAAGGACGTCCGGACCCTGGGGGTCTACCACAGACGGAGCACCCACTGCCAGAAAAGATGGGAGGACATTCGCCGCTGGAGCAAGAAGACGGCGGAGGCTCAGCTGGGGATGGCCTCCCAACGTGGGAGGGGTGCCCGTCGAACCATGACCCCCCTGATGTTCAGGATCCTGGCGGTGGCCTACCCGGAGTTGGATGGGCGCTTGAGGGCATCACAGCAGACACAAGGGTGTGAGTACACTCTCATTCAGCTGACTTTGCGAGCAGTGGAGTTGTCTGGGTGGGGGAGGTGGGCTGTGGGTTTCCCTAGGCCAGGACGAGTTCCGTAGGCTAGGCCCCTCCGTAAGGCATGCCCCTGTGGCCCCCCACCCCACCTCTGTAGAGTGCCAAGTACAGCTATTCATGCCCCTGTGTCATCTATGTGTGCAGATGTCGTCCATAGCCTTGTAGGCCATTTCCCAGGAATTGCACTGTAGAGCCCAAGAGCGCGGCTTGTGCAGGGGGCTTCTGTGTCAGTTTTGTCCGCCAACGGTAGCGGTAGCGGTAATCCATGCACTCAACATGTTTTTATTCTGTTTCCCCCCCCCATTTTTGTGGTTTCCCTGTTCTTGTGTGCATCAGCATCATCAGGCGGAGGAGCAGTGGCAACGGAGCATGAGGGAGCTGCATCCCACATGGCCATGGAGGGCCACACTACGGACTCAGAATTCACCAGTGGGACGGAGGGCGAGGGGAGCTCCACGGCGGGGACAGGAGCTGACACCAGTGACACGGACTCGTCCTCTGATGGAAGCTCCCTTGTGGTGGCGGCAACATCTGTGCCCCCCGCATCTACAGGTACAGCCACCAACGCCCCTACCAGCACCGCCCTCCCAGCAGCCCCTCAGCCTTCGCCCTGTGCCCGTTCTCCCAGGAGGGTGGGCATCACCTTCGCCCCAGGCACCTCAGGCCCTGCCCCAGTCACCCCTGCTGCCCTCAGTGAGGAGGCCATTGACCTCCTCAGGTCACTCACTGTTGGGCAGTCTACCATTTTGAACGCCATCCAGGGTGTAAAAAGGCAGTTGCAACAAACCAATGCATTCCTGGAAGGCATTCATTCTGGTCAGGCAGCCCTTCACCGAGCCTTTCAAACTCTGGCCTCAGCACTGATGGCAGCCATTGTCCCTGTGTCTAGCCTCCCCCCTCCAACTTCCTCCACCCAGACCCAATCCCCTGTACCTCTGCCTATCCCAAGCACACCATCAGACCAGCCTGCACACACCTCACCAGACAAGGGAAGGTCATGCAAACATAAGCACCACACATCCCACAGGCACTCACGCAAGCATCAGACACATGCAGACACACCAACATCCACTGCCTCCCCTCCTCGTCATCTCCCTCCTCCCTCCCAGTCTCGTCTACACACCCACCTGCATGCACTACCTCTACAGCCACTAAGTCCCTCACCAGCACACCCACCAGAACACCTGCTCATGTGCAGTCACCACCCCCACTACCATTCACACGTCCCCTGTGTCCTCTCCCAGTGTGTCTGTGACGCCCCCTCCCAAGATACACAAACGCAGGCACACACCCACCCAACAGCCATCCACCTCACGACAGCCTCCAGCGCATGCACCTGCACCCAAAGTCACCAAACATACACCTCCTACTACCACCACCTCTTCCTCCACTCCCAAACCACCTCCATCTACCCGTCCCAGTGTTTCCAAAAAACTTTTCCTGTCCAGCCTTGACCTTTTTCCGACACCTCCCCCACCCCGTCCATCTCATAGGTCCCGAACTAGCACCTCAGCCACAACATCTCCGGGACCAGTGGTGCCTGTAGTCACAGGTATGTGGAGTGCACCGGCCACCAGGACAGCCAGTGTGGCACGGAGCCACAGCACAGCCAGTCCCCCCCCTGTGAAGCATCAGAAGTTGGCCAGTGCCGGCGGGAGAGGGGGAAGACTCCAGCCACCAAAGCCACTCCCAGGGGTCCCGGTGGGAGTGTGGACTCAGCTGTGACACCTCCCAAGGTGGGGAAGGGCCACAAGAAACCCGGCAAGTCTGGGAAGAGCAGTACGGCGGAGAAGACCGCCATCATCCCCGCTGGCCAGGAGGCCACCGCCAGCCCCATCCCAGCTGCCCAGGAGGGCCCGCCAGCCCCATCCCCGCTGCCCAGGAGGACACCGCCAGCCCCATCCCAGCTGCCCAGGAGGGCCCCTCCAGCCCCATCTCCGCTGCCCAGGAGGCCACCGCCAGCCCCAGCCCAGCCCAGCTGCCCAGGAGGCCACCGCCAGCCCAGCTGCCCAGGAGGGCCCCGCCAGCCCCATCCCAGCTGCCCAGGAGGTCCCCGCCAGCCCCAGCCCAGCTGCCCAATAGGGCCCTGCCAGCCCCAGCCCAGCTGGGCCATGAAGGACCGGTAGCCCCAGCCCAGCTGAGCCATGAACGACTGCCAGCACAAGACCCGCTGGACCATGAAGGACCGCCAGCACAAGACCCGCTGGGCCATGAAGGACCGCCAGCACAAGACCCGCTGGGCCATGAAGGACTGCCAACTCAAGCACCGCTGGGCCATGAAGGACCGCCAACTCAAGCACCGTTGAACAGGGCAAGCACCACTGAACAGGGCACCGCCAACTCAAGCACAGCTGAACAGGGCACCACCAACTCAAGCACCGCTGAACAGGCAAGCACCGATGAACAGGGCACCGCCAACTCAAGCACCGCTGAACAGGGCACCGCCAACTCAAGCACCGCTGAACAGGGCAAGCACCGCTGAACAGGGCACCGCCAACTCAAGCACAGCTGAACAGGGCACCGCCAAATCAAGCACCGCTGAACAGGGCACCGCCAACTCAAGCACCGCTGAACAGGGCAAGCACCGCTGAACAGGGCACCGCCAACTCAAGCACCGCTGAACAGGGCAAGCACCGCTGAACAGGGCACCGCCAACTCAAGCACCGCTGAACAGGGCACCGCCAACTCAAGCACCACTAGCCCATGAGCGGCAGGGGCACTGACGCAACTGGCACCGCCACGGGGTGAGTGGTGCACTCTGGGCACCAGTCCCCCTCCAGAACCAGTGGAGACATGCATCCACTACCTCTGTCCTTCACAGGATGAAGCACTCTGGGCACCAGTCCCCCTCCAGAACCAGTGGAGAGACCCATCCACTACCTCTGTCCTTCACAGGATGAAGCACTCTGGGCACCAGTCCCCCTCCAGAACCAGTGGAGACTGTTATCCACTTGAGAGACTGTGGCTTTGCACTCCCCAGGATAATGCAGTGGGCAAACCACCCACTGGAGACACTTGAGAGACTGTGGTTTTGCACTCCCCAGGATAATGCAGTGGGCAAACCACCCACTGGAGACACTTGAGAGACTGTGGCTTTGCACTCCCCAGGATAATGCAATGGGCAAAACACCCACTTGAGAGACTTGAGAGACTGTGGCTTTGCACTCCCCAGGATTATGCATTGGGCAAACCACCCACTGGAGACACTTGAGAGACTGTGGCTTTGCACTCCCCAGGATAATGAAGTGGGCAAACCACCCACTGGAGACACTTGAGAGACTGTGGCTTTGCACTCCCCAGGATTGAACAGTGGGCAAGCCACCCACTTTAGAGACTTGAGAGACTGTGGCTTTGCACTCCCCAGGATTGAACAGTGGGCAAGCCACCCACTGTAGAGACTTGAGAAACTGTGGCTTTGCACTCGCCAGGATTGAACAGTGGGCATTGAGCCCCCTCGTGGATTTGGCGCTGTGCACTCATCCGGCTGAGGTGCCCCCCCTTCCCTTCCCCCTGAGGTGCCTGTTGTATTTCTATCTGATGCCCCTGCAGTGTTCTCTCTGTTTTGATCTGGTATCGAGTGTGGGCCTCGCCCATGCATTTTGGTCCCAGTGGTCCAGGGACTATAAATGGTGCAATACCTGGACTACTATTCTTGGTGTATATTTTGTTAATAGTGTATATATGTATATTTTTGCTGACTGGATTTTAATAGATTACAATGGTTACACTCATTTCCTTTTGTCTTTGCAATCTTCCGGGGGGGGTTGGGGGGTATAACTATAATGTATAGATATGTATTAGTGTGTGTGTTGTAGTGGGTGAGGGTGGGGGTGTTGTGTGTGTGTGTCCCTGTTTTTTGCCTCCCCCCTCCCCTGTGTCGTAGGTGCAGTACTCACCGTGGTCTTCGCAGCCTGCATTCATGCTCCTGATACAGGAGCAGGAAGACTATTGCAGGTAGGATTTGGAGTTCCGGGTCCATGGTGTCCTCGTTGCTCGTGGAGTGTGTAGAGGTGAGCGTTTTTCCTTCGAAATTCCTGTTTCCGCCGTGTTTTTATCCGCAGTGAATCCGCCCCAGAAAAGGTGCCGGATTGGCCTGTCATAATAGTGTGGGCAGTACATTGTCTTCCGCCTGTCTGTTGGCGGTGACCGCTGCGCTGTTTGTTTGTACCGCCGTGGCGGTCGGAGTGTTAAAGTGGCTGTCTTTGTTGGCGGTTTCTGCCACGGTCGTAATTGCAAATTATTTTCCGCCGGCCTGTTGGTGGTATTACCGCCGCTTTAACACCGCCGCCAGGGTTGTAATGACCACCTATGTATGTTTTTGTGTGGACTGACATGGCTAGAGTGTTGTGTTGAACACTCATTATGAAATGTGATGATGCTTCCCAGGTATTGCAGCCACCTTGTGTGGTGTTGGTGTGTGTTGACACTTTGTTGCCACAGTTTGCAGCATTCACATTTGTTCCTCATGTTCCTTATCTACCCTATCCACTTCCTTCATGCATGTTACAGTATATGTCTTGACACCAAACTAGAACATAAAAATGTTTTAAGTATTCCTCCTCGTTGTGCCATGCTAAACGCCACCCCTGGGTTTGCATAACTTTTTGGCGCTACCACAGATTTATGCCTTCTGGACAATATGGGGCAGTGTCAAAAGCAATGTGTACAACCACAACAACACCCATTGCCTGTCCTCCTAACACAGATAACTGGGTTGGAGGAATTCACATTTACAAGGAGCTGTTTAGCCACTAAAAGTAGTATAACAACTCCTTGTAAATATGGATAAGTGTATTGCACCATCATAACATGGCTAAAAGTGATGCTCCGTTGGCACTAGGGCTTTGTATATGTGGCCCTTAGCCAAGTATTAGGGTTATCCTCACCCAAATTCAGCTACGTTTTTATGCAAATCTGTGTGATGAGCAAAATGTAACCATGAAGTTAGATGCTGTACATCAACTAAGCAATGTTTCATGCTTCATTTTGCAGGTGGTCCACCTCCCTACACCACTGGAGAAATCTCCACTTTTGCTGCCCATGACCATGCCAGTAAGTGTCACAATAATGTATATCTTCTGTGGTGATAGCATGGTGTCTGATGTGACATGGTCAGCTCTGATAGCGTACAACTTTTGCATGTATGCCATTATAGTCCTTAAATGCCAAACATGGTTGTAGACTGATTAGCTGCAAATGTGTTAGACATGAGAATCACCAGAACAAAATGGATTGCTGTCTACATGTTCTGGTAGAGACAGGTTAAAATCTGTAATACTCTAAGATTTCCACAAACAATGTTCACTGTAAAAAAAAATCTCCATGTATTTTGCAATCTGGCATACATTTGGACAATGTTCATGTGTTGCTTGCTTCATATCTGCTGGCGCTATGTGTTCCATGTGGCACACGCCTACTAACAACATGGTGAGATGTCCATTGCTTTCAGTATTAACCAGATGATGCTGTATTCTTTGCAGAAAACAACAATTCAGCACAACACACTTCTCAACCAGCATGATGTTGCCAAAGCTCAGATTTGTTGTTGTAATCAACTACGTTAGCAACACATGTGATCCTCAGATACCCTGGCTTGTGTGAGGGCTGAGACCTGTCCATACAACCTTGTCAGACAAGATTCCATCCAGTTACACATTCTCTGTCAGTGATTGACTTATAAGTGTCCATGATGTGATTCCACGTGCTTCACAACATGTGAAATATTAGTCAGTGCTGAACAAAATTCCCATGGCAGAGTAGGTGTTTGACATCTGCACCCCCACATATGAGATGGTGGCACTGACTGCTGTACTGCTACAAGCAAAGACTCTACACAAAGGAGCAAATTAAGAAGCTCCTCTCCACTGTGTCACCGGAGCATCACGTATTCATGACGATCCGTTCACACAGTGTGTGATTCCATATTTCCAAAGACACTAAAAGACACCTTGCTTGACATCTAGTGGCCTAATAAATATGGGCCTGTCGTGCATATCTCTGCATGAAATGGGCATTCCATGGGTGTTGCTGTGGGTGTTCCCACAGCAACACCTATGGAACGCTAAGAAATCTCACCAATTCCCAGATTTACAACTCTGGAAGTGCATCAGATTGCTACGCCAGTTCAGAGATGACACAGAGGAGGCGGAAGGAGGGGAAATGTTTTTATTTTTCCCTGTTTTTTCTGCTTTCCATGTGTGCTGCATTCTGCAGCACAAATAGTGGGAGGAACATGACTCATTATTGTTTTTGTGCAGGAAAATGTCCCTTCCTGCACAAAAAGCAGTCATCCCTGCAACACATGCATCATTGCCCCATGATGCAAGGGTACCTGTGCTGGCGCCAGGCAGCAATTTGTGCTCCAGTGCAGGGAAAGAGGACAGAAATGCACCATATTTTGTATATATGGTGTTTTCCTCTCCTTTCCTTGTCGGGCTGTGTCTTGCTGCATCTATGCCACCTGTGCTTGTACATCAGGGCCAAAGTATGCTAATAATAGTTCTGGGCATGAAGGTACTCTTGGATTCTCTCCACACTTAAGGCACAAGGAAAGTGGTACAAACTTGTGTTGAGATGTGGCATCTGTCACCCTCCTATGTGTGACACGTATGACTGGTGTTCCCATCAATCTCCAAAGACATATGTTTGATGGACCTTTTCCTTATAGAAAATGATGAAACAATATCACTGCTATAGCAGGCACAAAGTGTTGTGAGCCTACCTGTTGGTAGCACTAGTTGGTCAGATGGAGTTGTACATGCAAATAGAGCACGGGTCTATGTTGTATGATACAGGGGCAAACGGGCCAAACAAGAACTATCCCCATGAGTAATATTAGAGACCATGGACACAGGGATGCTGTGTATGATAATAGTTGACAATGGTGTCATCTGCCTCAGTAGATAAAAAAGGACATTGTTTAACTATTGGTCCACAGTTGATACGTGAGACACCCTGAATACAATCCATATCTAGGAAGCTTTGGTAACTGCAAGATTGTCCTTACTTTGTCTGTCAAATTTCTGATTATTTAACAGTCTACATCAATGTCATATCTTAGCAGGTGCCTATTTACTCTGCATTTCTGTCATTTTCCTGACAAACGATAGCCTAAAATGTCATTTATTTTCATTCGGCTGCAAACATGACCCCAGAACAAAAAATAAATTTCAGCAGAAGAGCTGAGTGTTTTCGTCATATCAGGCAGGTCCACAGAGGTTACGCAAGATGGAGGACATCTCTGACCGGGAGAAGGGCTCAGGGAGGTGGAAGGCTTTCATTCGTGAGGGAACAGAAAGCATCAATGTGGGTTTTACCAACCAACCAGTAGGCAGCTCAGCATCAGTGGGTATCGGAGGACCGTCTTTATCCGGACCATCCTAGGCACCTATGCCACTGATTTTGCACCTACTACATGCTGGATCACAGACTGGGCAACAACATGTGGAACCGCCCTGCATTCAGGATCTGAGAAAAGAACAGGCTGTTCAAAATACAGACTAGCCATGCTGGAACATAGTGCTCCAGATGCTGATGATAGTTAAGGACATACATGCCAACCAACGGAGGAAGTGAATGATGGGACTAATGTATCGAACCATTTTCCCTTCGTCTGTTAACATTTGTACTGTGTTATTGTTTGGGGTTTTGTTATTTATTTAGTTAATATAGATAGGTTTGTTTACTGTCGATATAGTTAGGTAATAGGTATTTTTTGGGTGGGTGGTATTTGTTTTGGTAAACTTTCAATGCTGAAAATTAAAACATTTCACAATTTATAAAAAAGTAAAAATATATCTATATTTGTTTAGCATATATGTATAGTAAGTCAATGTTTAGCTTTAGTCACTATTATCTTTGTCAATGGATGTGATTAAGGGGGGTGGGGTGCTGATGTTCAAATGTGGTGTCTGATGATGGCTAAGCTAAGATAGTTGTAGCTATAAGTTAGGATAAGGTAGGTTAGGTTAGCACAGTTTAGTTAGGTGTAGTAATTAGTGTGTTATTTTGATAAGAATAATTCTTTGAAATACATCTTGTTGTACCATACAGTTTCCTCCCATTCATGTCTATTGTGTGGGTGATGGCATATCTGTTATGTTACAATTTGGTACAATCCTACAATCCATTTAGCTGATCAGCAAGACTTTGTGGCACATGTGAAAAATGAATGTCACCTGTGCTGAGATTCCTTTCAGGTTGCCAAGTGTCTGATGTCAGCTTGTGAAAAAATGTTTCTGCTAAGTACATAGTATCCTGGTTGAAGATGAATCAACATCCTGACATTAATTTGATTATGTTATTTTAAACTGTGGATATTAGTCATATAAAAGGCACTGTCAATAGTATAATAGACTTTGGATACCTCCTACACCAAGGTTTCAAGACAAGGTGGTGCATTGTATTTACACCACCATAACGTAAGTAATTCTGACAATTCTGAGGTGATGGTCCCTTCAGCTGGGTGATATGGTAGAGGGGCATTCAATTGGGTAGTGTTTGAGGCATACCCAAGCGAAATTTATGATGTGTAACACAGCATCAGCCATACCATGAAACGCGTACCTGAAGCAAAGGATAATTTACTGACACCAGACCAGGGGTGTGTTTGGGAAGACACATTTGTGTGTAAAACATTTTTTGCTTTCAAGATTGGCTTTCACTATGTGTGACCAATTTATCTACACACATGAAGAGGGCAAAGATACATTAGGGAGTTTTGCCATTCAGAATGTGACACCTTTCTGCACATATTGCAACATTCACCTGAAGGCCTGCCACACATTGCAGCATGGTGCTAGGATACTAGCATTGGCGCCAGGCTTTAGTTCATACACATTAGCTACTGCAGGCACACACTTTGCCATTGCTGTATTTGATATGTCCCCATCCATGCACTTTGTGTTAGACACGCCTCAGTATGAATGCTTCACTTGTAGAAAAGCACAGTTCCATTTCTATGTACATATACCCTGCTTTGTTTCTGATTCACATGATGTGTTTTGTTCAAAATGTATTCACCTCACACACAGAGTGATACAGATGATGTGTAACATGAATTTATTTAGTTACCAACTGTGATGCCTTGATTCAGGTCATTGCAAAAAAGATAGACACCATGAGAAAAAGTTTTTCATTAGATGTCCAATGAGATACAAGAGGTAAGGGAACATGCAACCAGACATGTGTGGAAGAGGAGTGGTTCAGTCAGTAGGTGCTGGTCTGTGCTGCCCATTATGAATCAGAAATTGCTAGATGGTACAGTTGACACAGCAAAGGTAGTTGTTTGAAGGTAGCTTTTTTCTGTTTGGCCTTTTTGTGGACTTTTTTTGGGCGCTTATAGCTGAAAAGTGGTGCTTTTACAATTAGCATCACGTAACATGCTGCAAATCAGGTTAGCACTACTTTTCTGGCAATAGCAACATTTCGTTTTGTGACACACCACTTACGTTAGTGCCATTTTTGTGGCGCTAAACTTTCCTTCCAGTCACGTAGCTCCATGTTGTAGATGTGGCACATACATGGCACAAGGACATGTTGTAGCACGGCATTCATTGTTTTATGCTAGCATAGTTTTGGGCCATTTCTTGTAAATCTGGGCCATTGAGAAAGCTGTGCTTTGCAGACGAAGCTTCAACAATGTTTTTTTCTTAGTTTAAAAACTGAAGTATGCTTGACAGATCGACCAAATATCATTATTTAGATGCAGGGCTTAATTCAAAACTGTCTTGAGCAATTTGAAATGTTATGAATAAAATGTGCTTGTGCATCTATTGCAAAAGGTATACTTTAAGCCATATTGGTTTTGCTGAAATCAGTTCTTAGCGCATTCTCAGTAAACATTGATGCTATTTTACGATGCGGTGCATTTATATGTGTCTCGCTTTGAGAAACAGACTTTCTTCGGATGTAATTGTACACTGATGAGTTTCAGGAAGTGTTAGGTATTAACTCGTCTAGAGCTGGCACACACAACTGTGGGGAAAACGGGTGATGAAATTTGTTTTAAGTGGAAATATTTATGTTTGAACAAAATGGAGCAATTGACTGATCATGACACACGACCAGAAAAAATATAAAATTGATTCATTCAGGGCAGGTCCCACATCTAACATGACATCAAAAAAAGAGTGCCTTCCTAATAGAAATCTTACAGGGCCACTCAGAACTTGATGGCTAGGCCACTAGGTCCATCTAGGCATTCCCTTGTTCCTCCTGACAGATGACCACCTATCCTGGCTAGAGATCCCCACCCACCCACACTCTCAATGAACCCCTTTGTTTGAATATTGATTTTGCTGCATCTAGGGAGTGAAAATCGGATCAACATTGTGAAATATCTATGAATTTCTTGCAGCCATCTTAAATTTCCTATGCATTCGAATTTCAAATTTCAATTGTTTCTATTTTAGGTTACGTTATGATGGGTCCAGGAGATTAGTGAGATCAAGTCAGTGGAAACGCGATATTGCTTCTTGGACAAGATCCTGGAACTACCTCATAATATGTCAGTTCATCCAGTTGAAGTAGTTTGAGGATTATATATATATATATATATATAGATATATATATATATATATATATATACATATATATATATATATATATATATATATCTATATATATATATATATATATTGTAAAAACGTGATTATTTCTCATCAAAGAAGCATTGTGTCTAATGTGATGTAAATATGTTTCCACTGGAAATTCAAGATCAAGATGTAAAATTCTTAGACTAAGCTCATTCTGTATTCTAAATTCTTATTTTGGCTACTTGAGATATATTGTGGTTATATATTATATTAGATTGAAATTGGATTTGGAGTGGGTAATATCTGTATTCTTAGGTTCTGTAGCACGTGGCCAGCACATTTCCCTTCTCCCATATCATCTTGAACATTGAAGGTGTAAAGATCTCTGTATCTGTTTGCATAATGCTCTTTATTATGCCAATTGTGATATTTTTGGTCAATTTCACAGAGAACTGGCACCACACATCAACCAGAAACAGTTTTTCATTAGCCCCCGGTAGCGTGGACAATGACAATAGATATGAACCATGGATAACGCCAGGACTTTGGCATGGCAGCTTTACACTTACTTGTTTGTCAGGACACTCAACGACATGCTGCAGGCTTCTTCAGGGATGCTGCTCTTGAAATTGAAAAAAAAAATGGGAGTGCATCAGAAGTAAAAAGGGAGTGGTGAAAAGAGAATGAAATAGACAGAGGAAGGAATAACAGAAAGAAGAGAAGTAGGGTATAAAAAAAAATGCAAACTGTTTTCTTTAACACACCAGCAACTTGAGGACAACCCACAGGAAGCAGCACCAACATGAGAGGCCTACTGTGGATTGGCCTAGAAGAGTGGAGGCTGAAAAAAAAGGGTCAGGTCCGGTGCTTAAACAGACACTACCTGGAAGAGCCTGAAGACAAGGAGTGCTTGCCAAACCTACAATCCAAAGGCAACTACACTGATGCCTAGGGGAGGATCCTGTTGCCAGTGAGTGATTAATGCTCAAGAAGGAAGCAGCTGGGTCCACCTGTAGAGACATGCTGTCCCTGCCGTAACCAGGAGGATTGTGCCCCCTGCAGACAGGTGCTGTAGATGGGTGAGGTTGTGTTAGGGAAAGAGAAGGGAGTATGTCAGAGAGATAGCAGTTGGGTTAAAAAGTCTTACTTGAGACCTGTGATTTTCCAGGATACGGGAAGATTAGGCCACTACAGACCGCTAATCAGCAGATACATTTGATTTACACATGACTACGTTTGGCATAAATAGCAAAGTAGATACTAAACCTGATGTTAACTAAAAGGCAGATATCAACATAAGGCTTACTAAAAAGAACAATATAGCCTTGACAGGAGATGTATGTTTGAGGAAGTGGAATGAGAATTTTTTAAAGGTTGAAAACTATGGAGATAGACGGTTGACAGGAATGAAATCAAGAAAAAAGGAACTAGAGTGAGTTATAAGACCCTTGCCTACATGTCCTTATTATTTTTTTTTTTTAGAGACACGATTCGAGAAGGGTTTAGTAGCTCCACCTGTCTGACAAGGGAGAAAGAAGAGAGCTGATTGGAGAAAAGTGTGAACGGAAGTAAACCACCTTGACTGCAGCTCAGGTGGGGAGAAATAAATATTTCTAAACTAATACACCAGTGTTGCTGGCTTGTACCCAGTATACTCACAACAAGAAACATTTCAGTCTCCTTGAGACCTTTTAAAGAAACTGAACCAAGCAAACACAGAGGTTGAAGAAGACAGAAAACTGATAGAGAAAGCAATGCTAAGCCCAGGCAAGTGCAAGTCGAAAACCAAAGGCTGTATTTCAGAATATCATCTGCATAAGTATGTTCTTGCATAAACACACTTTCCAAAATTCTAAAGACAACATAT
This sequence comes from Pleurodeles waltl, assembly GCF_031143425.1. Taxonomy (NCBI): domain Eukaryota; kingdom Metazoa; phylum Chordata; class Amphibia; order Caudata; family Salamandridae; genus Pleurodeles; species Pleurodeles waltl. The sequence continues at coordinate 253,689,970 of NC_090443.1, read as the reverse complement.
TGTCCATTGGGTGTAGATTTACTAGTATTTTATCCAACAGATTGATATTTTTATAAACTATATGTAGGGCACAATAGTTATTTTAGACAATATCCTCACAATGATTTTGTACGAACATACAGCACCATCAGCAATCCATTTCAATAAGCATGACCTGCAGATTAGGATCGCATTTGTTGACTGGCAGACACAGACTCCCATACCCAGCAAGAAACATCCCTTGTGCTGGCCAGAGAATCAAGCAGGTCAAAAAAGTAGAGCCATGACACATTACAGCAGCCCCACGGTGACAAAACCACTAGGGTGCATACCTGATACCATAAAAAGAAACGGATATTGGACAAAGCAGGATTAAGGCCCCAGAAAATCTGGGTTTTGATGTTATGGCAGTTGAACCGCACAAACAATTCAAGCTGCTAGCAACTTTGGTGGAGTGGGGACCCAGGGAAAAAATGTTTTCATTTTAGGGTATAAGTCTCACCAACTCATCTTTCAAAGACTTAAAAGTCCCCGCTCTGCGTCAGGTTCATAAAGATGGATCAGACTTTTTATTAGGTAGATAGAATTATTTAGAAGGTGTAAATCACATCAATGGTCTTTCATACATTCACCAATAATCAATAACGTTTTCTTAGGGAGTCAATAATGAGGTTTTGATTTAAGTTTAAAATCTTTATTATAATGTTTTAGTAAATGTCTTTATTGATATGTTTATCAAATATTATTCAAAGCATCAATAAATACAGAACAAAACATAAACATGTTCCATACAAATAATTCCCTGTTGTAAATCTGGAAAATGGGAAGATGTTAGTCACTTAGAATTCATAAAGATTTTAAGATGTGAAAGCATGACATCCTTAGTACATAATTTCAAATCATAAAACAGAACTTCCAATAAAGAGCGGTTCAAAAAACTCAGTAGAGTCTCAGAACAGCATAGATTCAGGCAGAGGAAATAAAAGAGTCTCTCGGAATGAATCTGAGCTCAGGGATCGCCAGCCTACTCTAGGAACACACACTAATAAAGCATAATTTTATCTATCACTTGCAACATTTTGTTGCATCTTATTCACTTCAGCCGTAATGTGGTCATGGGAACAGGGTAGTTTCCATTGTCTAGACTATCTTAACAAAGGCCTATTAAACATTTCAAATACTTTGTATTAAATATTGCAAGAGAAATAGCTAGCTGATTGCTCATTCTCACTCGGATATGTCATAGGAGACAAAAAGTTCAGGATTAGTGCAAAGCATTTTTTAATTCCATATCTCCATTCTCATACACTTATTTTAACAAATGTATTCATAGGGAAACAGATTTGAGTTATCAAACTAAGGGGCATATTTAAGAGCCCCTAGCATCATTCTAATGCCACATTAGCATCATTTTTTTACACTATGTGGCGTTAGAAGGCCAGAAAACTGCACTCCATATTTACAAAGTACTTTGTAACCCTTTGCGCTAGATTATGCCTGCGCTAGGCATAATGTATGCAAAATGGGCATTCACCTGTTAGTGGGGCCGAAAAAATGGCGCAAGGAAATCTAACAGATTTCCTTGCACCATTTGTTTTCTGCACTTTTAACGCCTGCACAGAGCAGACATTAAAAGGGGGCATGCCAATGAATACAATGGGCCTAATGGATGAGTAGGCCTGAACTATTTTTTCCTCTTTAATCCAGCAGCAGAAATAAGCAACAAACTCCTTTTATTTATTATCAATTCATGGTTCGTAGCATTACTTGGTTGTTTATGGTGGGTATCCAGACTGTAGGGTTCCCAAATCATCGAATAGCGGCAGAAGGAGTTGGAAAACTGTTAAATTACAAGAAGCTGAAAATTCTATTTATTTCTACAAAATCTACCCAACGGAATAAATTTTCAAATAAGTGAAACATGCACAATTTCTCTCGCAAGACATGCCACATGCTTCATGTTTCACTGGAATGTTTCCCCCACTAATACCACATTCTTTTCTTACTACAGGTTAGTTATGAAGTTACAACAAGATCACAATGGATAAATTAAGTACACATATTCAAATTTATTTTAGGCCAATGGATATTACCTAACATTTCTGCATTTATGGTACATACATGCCACATAGACCAGTTTCAGATTTTCACAGTCTCCCTCCTAAAATAGCCTCTTCTTCAATGGAAGTCAAGGCGAGAAATACATTCTCCCGATTATTGTTTAAAATCTCCCTCTTTTCTCGTATAAAATGTTGGCATGTATGATGATATTATCAGTAAAGAGAAATATTAGGGATACGTTATACCCTGCTTACATTATAAGGATATTGCAAGTTATGGAGGAGTTGTATTCATTGCCCTGCATCACAGGGAAAGGGCAGGAATGCACCGTATTTATCCAATGTAGCGCATTCCTGCCTTTTCCTCCTGCACTGGCATCCTTTTGGCAACCTAGCACCAAAGCAGGCACCCTTGCACCATGGTGGAAGGGTGCCTGCATTACATGCAGGATTGCTATTGTGCAGGAAGGGTCACCTTCCTACACAAAAACAATCCAGAGGGGCTTTTTCCTCTTTCTATGTGTGCTGCAAAATAAGCATATTTCTCTTTGTTACGCCTCTCCTGGGAAGGCACATCTTTTTGGCAAATTTCCAGGGTGCCAAGTACTTGTAGATCTGGGAATGTGTCAAATTCCATGGATATTGCATGGGAACATCCACACAACACCCATAGAAACACCTCCCTGGCGCAGAATAATGTACAGCATTGATTTGCACTGTGCTACATTACTTGAGATTGATGGAGCCATGCATGTGTCCTTGCGTGGCTTCATAAATCTCAAGGTTTGGGTTGCTCTGGCACCACAATGAGTGAATTTAAATGGAATTTGAAAAATAAACTTTTTGGGTGAAACTGACTGTAATGAGCCTATAAATTAAAATGTTTCTGGTAGTGGCAGAACTTGCTTTGAAGTGTATGAACACTTTGCACATATTGTATTCACTAAATCATTGCAGGCAATTCATTTAGCAGAGAGATCTGGTGCTGGTTCTAGGAAAGTGTTGGTTATCTCATCAGTTTCCACAAGAACCACATGTCTATTGATCGGTCGTTCAAATAACTTTATTTACTACATTTCTTTCATATAAAAGCACATTGGTAGGTACAAGCACAGTGAAATTACAATTTTAAAAGGCAGTTAACAATGACATATAAAAACACCTCACCCAGCTTGTGTAAAAAGGAATAACAGGCACAGAACTCATGACAGAAAAAGAACCCAACAATAACAGCACCGCACAAGGTAAAAGAATAAGGTCCTCATTACGACCCTGGCGGTGAGTGATAAAGTGTGGAAATACCGCCAACAGGCTGGCATTAAGTACCACCAAATTATGACCATGGCAGTGATAACTCTCATAGACAGCCAATGTACCACACCAACCACCATGGCGGAAACAACAGTCACCACGGCGGTAGCCATCAACAGCCAGGTGGGAGACAAAGTACCGGCCACCATATTATGATACACAAAACCGCCACCTTTTCCAGGGCATACCAACGCCAACAAAAGCCTGGTGGACACAGAGCTCAGAAGTGAAAGGACTCACCATTGGAGACACAAGGAAGAACCACACCGCCATGGAACCCAAACTGCAAGTCGTCCCGATGATCTTCTATGTCGTGCTCCACCTGGAACACCAACGCCGACGAAGACGACAAAGGTGAGTACAGCCCTCTAGCAGACAAGGGAGAGTGGGAGGAAAACGAGAGTGACACACACATGCACAACACACACTTGACAAACACACATCATACACACAACCAGCTGTACACGTAAATCAATGGCACACGGCACACAGCATAATAAAACATGTACCATAATGCTGGAGTAACAACAATGTATTGCATAGTAAAATCCACCATACAAACCAAAAATATACAAATGTCCATAAAGGGCCAATGCCCAACGCAAAGTCATGAAGGTGCACAGGGCCACAGGGCACAGTCCAAGTAACAACCTGTTTCCTGACACAGCCAGAGAGAACACTGCAGGGGCATCATTTTGCAAGTGGCAAGGCACCTCAGGGGGTTGGGGGGCACCTCAGCCAAATACAGGAACATTCCCACTGGCTCTGGATGGGGCAACATGCCCATTGCTTTGTCCTGGGGAGTGCAAGGCCCAGTCTCTCAAGTGGGTGACTTGTCCATTGGTTCTGGAGGGGGCAACATGCCCATGTGATGCCGCGCAGACCGGTGGCACCCAATTTGCGAGCAGTGGTCAGATCGGCAGTCTGCGTGTTGGACAGCTGTTTCTGACGCGGGCTGCTCTTCAGTCCACAACCTGTTTTTCAGGCTACAGCACGGCCTGAGACCTTTTCTTTTGGCTTTTTGCCCATATCTTATCCTATGGTTATTTTTCCATTTACCTTTATGTGGGTCTTCCCAATCCAAGATGGTGCCTTCATTACTTCCTGCATGTCACTTCCTGTCTTGTCTGTATAAAGCACAGTTTGTCTTCTGTTCCTTGCGTTGCAAACACTTCTGTTTCGGTTGTGCTCCTCCCTCCTGTATCCGCAGTTACCGCAGTTGTCCGAAATCTCTGTCAGGTTCAGGATCTGCTGCGTAGCAAACTCCTAGCTATAAATGTTACATAAAGAAGGTTGTAGATACTGGGCGTAGTCCTGCACCATCTTACCAGGCTGGGAACAAGGTCTAGCTTTCATCCAAGTTTTTGTCCTTTCGCCTGTCCCAGAATAAGTTCAAACCCTGTTACTATGGACCTTTTAGAGTCTTGCACGTGGTGAATCAAGTCTCTGTTCGACTTCGTCTACCTTTGACCTGGAAGATTGATCCTGTTTTTCATGTGTCTCAACTGAAGCCTCTATTTCCTGATCCTTACAAAAGTGATGCACATAGTCCCACTCGTCTTTTGGTTGATGGCCATCCTGAGTACCTAGTACAGGAGATATGCGATTCTCGCTTTTTTTCAAAATCGCCTCCAATTCTTGATTCGTTAGAAAGGATACCCCATTAGTGATTGTTCATGGGAAGATGCTTCCTCTGCCCATGCTCCTTGCTTGGTACGCACATTTTTTTAACATTTTCTGGACAAGCCTGGGGCTTTGGGGAGGGGACCTACTGTGACGCAGCACAGACCGGCGGCGCCCCATTTGCGGGCCGCCGTAAGATCTGCGGTCTGCGTCTCGGACAGCCATTCTGCCGCACTACGCTTTTCAGTTTGCGATCTGTTTTTCATGCTAGAGCGCGACCTGAGACATTTTCTTTTGGCTCAGGTTCTCGCTGCATCCACTTTTTGCCCTCTTCATTTTTCCTTCCTGTTTGTTGCTGTTTTTTCTTCTTCTCTTCTTTTTTCCCTTTTTCTTTTTGTTTCTTCTTTGGCCATATGTTCTCTTTCCCAGAAGTTTGTATTCTTTCCCTGCATGCTTTGCTTCCTATCTTATGCTATGGTTATTTTTCCATTTACCTTTAGGTGGCTCCTCCCAATCCAAGATTGTATCTTCATTACTTCCTGCATGTCACTTCCTGCCTTTTCTGTATATAAGCACAGTTTGTCTTCTGTTCCTTGCGTTACAAACACTTCCGTTCTAGTTGTGCACCTTGCTCCTGTATCCCGTGATTTGGATTCCACCTTTTCTCCTGACTTCAGTTTTTGTTCCAGTCCTTTTTGTGCCTCAATATTTTTTATTTTTTTATTTTTCAGGAGTTCCTTGATTAGAGGTATTTCCTTGTGGATTTTTTGTCCTCTATGACTCCTCCTGGAGGTTAGGGTCTGCTTGGTGTTTTATTATCAGCAGTACCGTGGCTACTGGAAAGGGTCACCCTTACCTTGGTCAGTCTAGAACAAGCAAGAAACCAGGTAAGACACAGAGACTGGTGGTTTACTGCGGTAAGAAGCGTTCAAGTCATGACAGCCCATTGCTTTGTCCTGGGGAGTGCAAGGCCACAGTCTCTCAAGTGGGTGACTTGCCCACTGGTTCTGGAGGGGGCAGCCCACACAGCAGCCCCTGGAGGGTGGCCTACATGGCGTCCACTGGCGGTGATGGTTGCAATGTGGTGGTGGTTGGAGGAGCCTCCTGGGCACCCCCTGCACTGTCCAATGGTTGCACTGTGGTGGTGGAGGGAGGAGCCTCCTGGGCAGCCGCTGCACTGTCCGATGGCTGCATTGTGGTGCTGGTTGGAGGAGCCTCTTGGGCAGCCCCTACACTGTCCGATGGGTGCATTGTGCTGGTGGTTGGAGGAGCCTTCTGGGCAGCCCCTGTGCTCCCTGATGGCTGCACTTCCACAGCTGGCAGTGGGGGCCCCGTGACAGCTGGTGGGGGTGGCAGTGTTAGCCTGACCACTTCTGCTGGTGTAGAGTGCCTCGTCTCCTCCTGTCCATGGGTCGTGGATACCATACCCTTCCTGGCAGGGGTGGATGGGCTCTTCCCCTCTCTGCCTGGTGGTGCAGGCTCCTTCCCCTTCCTCATAGCTGGTGCAGGCCCCTTCCCCTTCTTTACAGCTGGTGCAGGCTCCTTCGTACTCTTCCCTGGTGGTACAGGCACCTTCCCCTTCTTCCCTGGTGGTGCTGGCTCCTTCCCCTTCTCTGTTGTAGGTCTGGTATCCTTACCACCACGAGTAGGTGGTGCTACCACTGGCCCTGTGGACTGTTTGGCTGAGGTGCTGGGATGTGTCCTTGATACTCTGCCCACAGAGCAGGACTGGGGGGGAGGGGTATGGAAGAGGTCAATTTGGGAAATGCTGTAAGCTGATGTGACGTGGGTGGCTGTTGGGTGTGTAAATGCTTACGTTTGTGTCCGTTGGGGGGGACAGACACGGTGGGAGAGGACATTGGGGGATGCGTGCATGGTAGTTGTGGAGGTGTCTGCCAGTGAGGTGTGTGTTCTGCTTGGTGTGGCGATGCTGATAGTGGATGTAGGTGTAGTGCATGCAGGTGTGAGTGTGGATGTTACTGGGAGAGAGGTGGAGAAGGAAGAGGAGGAGGAGGGGGAGACAGTGGAGGCTGTGGATGTTGTCATGTCTGCAACTGTATGGTGTTTGTGTGAGTGCCTGTGGGATGAACTGTGGTGCTTGTGTTTGCCTGTGTCACTCTTGTGTGTTGCTTTGTGTGCATGCTCATCTGTATGTGTGCCTGGGATGGGTTGGGGTTGAGAGGAGTGGGACTGGGAGTTGAAGGGGGACGGCGGAAGAAACAGGGACAATGGCTGCCATCAGAGAAGAGGCCAGAGCCTGAATTGATCTCTGTGGGGCCACCAATCCACCATGAATGCCTTCCAAGAATCCATTGCATTGCTGCATCTGGGATGTCAGCCCCTGGATGGCATTCACAATGGTTGACTGCCCTACAGAGATACATCTCAGGAGGTCAATAACCTCCTCACTCAGGGCAGCAAGGCTCACTGGGGCATGGCCTGAGGTGCCTGAGGCGAAGGACATGCCAACCCTCGTGGGTAAGCGGGCACGGGCAACTGGCTGAGGGTCTACTGGGAGGGCGGTGCTGGTACCGGGGTGGTGGCTGTACCTGCAGCTGGAGTGATCACAGAGGTGTCTCCCACCACCAGGGAGCTTCCATCAGAGGAGGTATCAGAGTCTATGTTGTCTCCTCCAGTCTCCGCTGTGCTGCTCCCCTCGCCCTCCGACCCACTGGTTCCCTCAGCGTCAATGGACTCTGCCTCCAGGGTCATGTGGGATGCAGCTCACTCTGTCACCTGTGCCCCTGCTCCTCTGCCAGATTATGCTAATGCACATAAGGACAGGATGACAAAACACGAAGGGGGGAAGAGACAAAGGATACACTGGGTCAATGACTGCACCCACTCCACAGTTGGTATACACAGCATCCTCACACACAGGGAACAGGCCTACCCAATATGCAGTGCACTACAAGTGAAATGGCTAGTCACCAAGTCATGATGAGGAGCACACACCGCCAACTGCAGCACACCTGGGACCCTCGATGCCCTGCCTGAAAGTGATTACTAACAAGCTAGGTTACCTGTATTTGCCACGCAACCATTATCCTTCAGAGGACCCACGCTGCAATATCTGGCCTGGCATTAGGGGGACCCACTAACGACCCACAACCACCACCCAGATACCACCCCACCAGCCAAAATATGTAATGATACCCACTGTACTCACCCCCCTGTGGCTGTGTGATTCCCTCAAGCACCCATCTAGCTCATGGTATGCCAATGCCTGTATGAGGGCCATCAGGAGGGTCAGGGTCCGACGGGCACCCCTACCTCACTGGGAGGCCATCCCCAGCTGGGCCTCAGCGATCTTCTGTGCCCAGAGTCTCAGGTCCTCCCACCGTTTCCGACAGTGGGTGCTCCGCCCGCCATAGACCCTCAGGGTCAGCACTTCCTTGGTGATGGCATGCCATATTCCCTTCTTTTGATGGGCGCTGACCAGCAGAGGCAATAAAGACAGGAGAACACCATTAAACTAACAGTCCAGCCTGTCACACACATGGCCCACCATACCCGTTTCCATCACAATTGGCACACATATTGCCCAGCGCACAGCATGTACACCACCAAGAGATAATTCCCCCTTCCACAATGCCTTCACACACATGTCCATGCATCCATGCCACATGCATTGTGCCCACAGTGTATTCACCTGTTGGTCTGGAGGCTCATACAGCAGTCCTTACTAGGCTAGGACCCCATCCACCAGTCGCTCCAACTCCTCCGAAGTGAAGGCTGAGGCCCTTTCCCCGGTCATGCGGACCATGGTAGGTTCCAGACACAGGTCACAGCAGCACATGCGGTGTGGGTCTTCTCCTGTTGAAGTCCAGGAAACAGTTGAGGAATGATTTAGAAAATGGCAGTCACATTTGCTGTGGTGTACACCGTCAGCACCGGCATATATCCTCACTGGCCACTGTACTCCATAGGGCCCAATATTATCCAATGAGGAATTGCACGGCGGTTCACGACCGCCTACCACCACGACACCCAACATTGCAGAATTACCTTACTTCCACCTGTCCCTCCACACAGGACAGGCGGTCGCCATTTCAGGGGGCTGAACAGGCCTATAGATAATTGCTGCATCACAGGATAAATAGGCTCATTCTTAAAAATGTACACTGTCCCAATACGTAATTGCACGATGTGGACTGCTGTCGTGGTTTAGGTGTTCAAATTGTGACAGCCTACTCACTCTTGTGTCGCTTAGAGACCTACCACTGCGGAAGAATAGGTGATGGAGACATACCCCTGTGGACTTAGCTACACTAGAGGACAGGCACATTTTATTCACCTATAGACTTGACAGGGCCACAATCACAGAGCTGTGGGCCCAGTTGGAGCCTGACCTGATATCAGCTATCCATCAATCCACTGGGATCCCCCCTCTTTTGCAAGTTCTATCAGTGCTCCATTTTTTGGCAACTGGGGCCCATATTTATACTTTTTGACGCTAAACTGCGCTAACGCAGTTTAGCGTCAAAAAGTTTTGCGCCGTCTAACGCCATTCTGAAGCGCCATGCGGGCGCCGTATTTATGGAATGGCGTTAGACGGCGCAATCAGACCGGCGCTGCCTGGTTTGCGTGGGAAAAAACCACGTAGACCAGACAGCGCCGGCGTAGGGGGAAAATGGCGTATGGGCGTCTTAAAATGGGGCAAGTCAGGTTACGTCGAAAAAATCGTCTTAACCCGACTTGCGCCATTTTTTAACGACGCCCATCCCCCATCAACATGACTCCTATCATTGTAAAGATAGGAGTCATGCCCCCTTGCCCAATGGCCATGCCCAGGGGACTTCTGTCCCCTGGGCATGGTCATTGGGCATAGTGGCATGTAGGGGGGCACAAATCAGGCCCCCCTATGCCAAAAAAAATTATAAAAAAAAAAAAAAAAAATACTTACCTGAACTTACCTGAATGTCCCTGGGGTGGGTCCCTCCAGCCTTGGGTGTCCTCCTGGGGTGGGCAAGGGTGGCAGGGGGGGTCCCTGGGGGCAGGGGAGGGCACTCTGGGCTCATTTTGAGCCCACTTGTCCCTTAACGCCATGCCTGACCCAGGCGTTAAAAAGCGGCGCAAATGCGCCGTTTTTAGCCACGCCCACTCCCGGGCGTCTCTTTTGCCCGGGAGTATAAATACCACGTAAAGGCCTGGGAGTCATTTTTTAGACGGGAACGCCTCCCTTGCATATCATTAACGCAAGGAAGGGGTTCACGCTAAAAAATGACGCACATTCCGGGAACTTTGGCGCTATTCGCCTCTAACGCCAGAGTATAAATATGGCGTTAGTTGGCGTTAGTTTAGCGTCGAATTTGCGTCGAAAAAAACGACGCAAATTCGGCGCAAACGGAGTATAAATACGGCCCTGGATCTTTCCAAATGGCCTTGGGCTTGGCAGCAGGAATGTCACAGCCAATGTTCTCAATCGTGCTGGCAAGAGTCTTGTCTGCCCTGGTAAAACACATGTGCAGCTACATTGCTTTCCCCCAGGTGGAAGAGTTGGCCATGGTGAAGGCCGGATTCTATGCAATGGGACATATCCCCAATATTTTTGGTGCGATTGACGGGACCCATATTGCATTTGTCCACCCCTGCCAGAATGAACAAATGTACAGGAATCGTAAAAGTCTCCACTCCATGAATGTGCAGATGGTGTGCCTCGCAGTACATCTCCCACGTCAATGCTAACTATCCTGGGTTGGTGCATGATGCCTTTGTCCTGATGAATAGTATCATCCCAAATGTGATGGCCCAACTACAGAGGCACAGGGTGTGGCTTATAAGTGGGCCTTGGTCCCCACCCAGTGTATTTTAGTGTATGCCTCTGATGTTAACCTAATAGGATAGTGTGTTGCTAAATGTTGTCCCTCAATACCTGCAGGTGACTCTGGCTACCCAAACCTATTGTGGCTGCTGACTCCTGTGAGGAATGCCAGGACAAGGGCTGAAGAACGTTATAATGAGGCACATGGACGAACCAGAGGGATCATTGAGAGGACCTTCGGCCTCCTGAATGGCAGGTTTAGGTGCCTCCATCTGACAGGTGGATCCCTGTGCTACTCACCGAGAAGGTCTGCCAGATAGCAGTGGCGTGCTGCATGTTGCACAACCTGACCCTAAGACGCCATGTACCTTTTCTGCAGGAGGAGGAGACTGGAGATGCCCTTGTGTCAGCAGTGGACCCTGAGGACAGTGAAGATGAGGAGGCAGAGGATGAAGATGTGGACTACAGAACATCAGTTATCAGTCATTACTTCCAATGACACACAGGTGAGAAAGTGCAACTTCACATTTCTATGACTATTGGTGTATTCTGTGTGGCTGTGGCATGATGGCATTACCCACTTTTTACCTCTACTTACTGTCACCTGTGGATTATCATTTTACAGATGTTGGTGATATGACAACAATGTCCTGATGTGATCACTACAGCCAGCTATAGGTCATTCTTTCTATGCTCTCACTGTGTACAGTTCTTTTTCAATGGATGTAGCTGTTTCCATCATTTAAAATGTTCAATACATGAAATACTAGTAGTCAAGTTTTTTCCAAGGGTGTTTATTGTAGTGCTAAGAAATTGAGGGGAAAGAGCAATGGAATGGGCTGATGTTCGAGGAAAGTCCAGGGTATTGTTCCAGTCTGTTTGTAGCACAAGTGCAGTGTCCAATGGGCCATAGGAAGGGGAGCAATGGCAGTTCAAGGTGGACAAGGTGACTGAGTGAGACACAAGGGTGACAATCAGGAGAGTCTAATTTCCTGGTGGTGGTCTTGGCAACAGTCTCTGGCTTCTGCCTGTGTCATAGGGAACATTTGCGGGGTGGTTCACCGTCTGCAGGGGGAGGGGTGCTGGAGGCCTGTTGGTCCAGTGATGGGGCCTCCTGTCCACTAGCGGCAGCGGAGTTTGATGACTGTTCAGATGTCTGGCTATTGGCAGGGGCCAGCTGTTATAAGACTGCCTCCCTCATAATGTTGGCCATGTCTGCCGGCACCCCTGCTATGGAGACCAGAGTGGTGTTGATGGCATAAAGTCCTCCCTTATCCCCTGGTACTGTCCCTCCTGCAGCCGCCTGTTCCCCTGCATGTTGCCAGGATCTGGCCAGGCATATCCTGGGAATGTTGGTATGCTCCCAGGATCTCAGTGAGTGCCTCCTGGAGAGTCAGTTCCCTGGGCCCGTCCTCCCTCTGGCACACAGCAGTCTTCCCAGTGTCCAGTGTCCCTGTCATCCTGTGCCTCTGTTCCCTGAACAGTGTGCCCATTGCCACTGACCCCAGGTCCCTGATTATCTTGGGTAGGAGGTGTGACCTGGGGTCCCTGTAGTGGTGGACACACTGCTGATTGACGTGTCCTGGGGACAGAGGTATTGGTACGCTGGGTGGGTGCTGTGGTGGTGTTTCCTGAGGGGTGAGGCTCTGTGGTGGTGTGTGACTGTGCCTAGGTAATCAACTGTTCAGAGGTCCCTGATGGGCCAGGTCGGTCATCCAGATCTAGGCGACCAGAGTTGCTGTCATTACTGTGGGCCTCTTCTGTGGTGGGACTGGATCTTGCTGGCACCTCCTCTCCACTGACATTGGCTGTGGTACCTGTGGGGATGTAAATGCAGTGTTATTGTTTCTGTGTGTGACATATTGTGCATTGGTGGGTTGCCCTCTATGGTTGTATTTGCCCTTGCAGCTTTCACTTGTGTACGTTGGTGTATGGTGGGATGCATAGTTCTCTCTAGTGTACAAACTTTGGTGATAGGTGTCTATGCAGGTCTGTGAGTGGTCTCCATGCATTGGTATGGCATGCAGGGATTGGCATTGGGATGAGTGATATGTGATGGTGGGGTGTGTGGGAGGTGGTGGAATGATGGGAGTGAGGGTGAGGGTGGCGGAATGTGATGGCATGTAGGTAGGGGAGCTGATAGTAGTAAAGAGTTGACTTACCAGAGTCCAGTCCTCCTCCTACTCCTGCCAGGCCCTCAGGATGCATAATAGCCAAGACTTGCTTCTCCTATGTTGTTAGTTGTGGGGGAAGAGGTGGGGGTCCACTGCCAGTCCTCTGTACAGTGAGTTGGCGTCTTGCTGCAATGGAACGTACCTTCCCTCGTAGGTCGTTCCACCTCTTCCTGATGTCATCCCTGGTTCTTGGGTGCTGTCCCACGGCGTTGACCCTGTCCATGATCCTCCGCCATAGCTCCATCTTCCTAGCAATGGACATCTGCTGCACCTGTGCTTCAAATAGCTGAGGCTCTACCCTGATGACTTCCTTTGGTCTTGTCTGTGGTCGTGGTGTCTGTCTTGTGCCAATGGTTTGTAGTCGTAAGGGGTTGTGGGCAATGTGGGTGTGTGTCTTATAGTGGTGTGGGTGTGGTGTGTGTATGGGTGTCAGGTGTGAGTTGTTTGAATTGTCCAATGTGGTATTGTTTGGATATGTGTTTGTATTTTGAGAGCGGAGGTATGTACCACCAATGCTTTACCGCAATTGAATGTCCGCCATGGTGATTCGTGGGTCATAATATGGTGGGCGTTGTTTTGTTGGCGTAATGGTGTGGCTTGTGATACCGCCAGTTTATCACTGACCTTTGGGCTGGCTGACCTGTGTCTGTGGCTGAATAGTGACAGATTGGTGTGTGTGTGTCATAATATGGTGAATGGATATCCGCCACGGCGGTGGTATGTTGGCGGCAGTCAGCATGGCAGTAAATGGGATTTACTGCCAATGTCATAACGAGGGTCTGAATGTATTCACCCTTGATTTAAACATATTCGTCTCCCATCTTTTTCATTTTGCCTTGCTCAGCAATATTTGTTTTAGTCTAGCCTTTTTGATGCAAGGACAAGAGAGGTCTGATGGATCAAATACATCTGGGAGTTCTATCTTCTCACAAATAAACTTCAGATAGGCAAACCATGGGATAAGAAGAGCAGCATACAGTCTAAGGCAGTGTTTTAAACCCAGTTTGTTAAGGACTGTTTCGCCCCTTATCCATATAGAATGCCAGAGAAGCAAAGGTGCAAGTTTAATTCTATCTGTTATATAAGGCAAGCCCAGTTCAGCATGGCATATAAGATTGCCACAACTGCATGGGGCTGCCAAATAACTTTTTCATAAAATTGTTTTCAACCTTTTGAATTCCATCGATGCCCACCATGCCCCAAATACCAGCTCCATAAGTGGTGACTGCCAAACGTTTCTTTGCATAGATAGTAGCTCTTTCACAGGTTTGGAGCCCAGCTTTTAGCAAAAATCATACAGACGGATGATGGATTTCTCAAAAAGCGCTAACCTGTTTGAAGGCATAGATTTCTAGATATATTTGCTGTTGAACAGGATACCTAAATATGAAAAAGAAGCAACTTCCAAGACCTTAATGCTCTTGATAAAATGAGAGGGTCTTTTCAGTGGTCTGGTCCCACAAATCATAGCAAATGTCTTGCTCTCATTCACCCTTAAATCTAGGTCTCACATGAAGGCAATATATTTACCAATTAAACCTTTGAGCCCTCTTTCCAATCTGGGCACTAAGACTGCATCATGGGCATATATAAGAATGGGGAAAGGGCGGGTCCCTACATAGGGATATCCTTTGTTGTGATTCTTAAAACTTTTTCCACTCTGTATACAAAGAATACAGAAAACGAGCAAGAACGCAACCCTGTCTTATGTGGCTCTTCTTAACTTATAATGTACAGTGATTTTGCCTTCCCTGCCAAAATGGACAAACGTGTTAGCATCAGCATAAAGTTGTCTTATAAAGGTTGTAATACAGTCTTCCACCCCTAAATCATTCATAAAAGTATAGAATGTGATACACAGTTGAACGCTGATGTAAGGTTCATTAGCACAAGAAAAATAGTGCCCTTCTAAGAAACAGTGGGGCATATTTAGACTCCGTTTGCGCCGAATTTGCGTCGTTTTTTTCGACGCAAATTCGACGCAAAACAAACTCCATATTTATACTTTGGCGTTAGACGCGTCTAGCGCCAAAGTTCATGGAGTCAGCGTCATTTTTTGGCGTGAACACCTTCCTTGCGTTAATGAGATGCAAGGTAGGCGTTCCCGTCTTAAAAAATGACTCCCAGGCATGTGCGTGGTATTTATACTCCCGGGCAAAAATGACGCCCGGGAGTGGGCGGGGCAAAAAAACCTGCATTTGCGCCTCTTTTTAATTTAACGCCTGGGTCAGGGCAGGCGTTAAGGGACCTGTGGGCTCAGAATGAGCCCAGAGGTGCCCTCCCCTGCCCCCAGGGACACCCCCTGCCACCCTTGCCCACCCCAGGAGGACACCCAAGGATGGAGGGACCCATCCCAGGGAAGAAAAGGTAAGTTGTGGTAAGTATTTTTTTTTAAAAAAATTGTGGCATAGGGGGGCCTGATTTGTGCCCCCCTACATGCCACTATGCCCAATGACCATGCCCAGGGGACAGAAGTCACCTGGGCATGGCCATTGGGCAAGGGGGCATGACTCCTGTCTTTGCTAAGACAGGAGTCATGTTAATGGCGTCTGGGCGCCCCAAAAAAATGGCGCAAATCGGGTTAAGACGATTTTTTTGCCTCAGCCTGACTTGCCCCATTTTGGGACGCCCAAACGGCATTTTTCCCTACGCCGGCGCTGCCTGGTGTACGTCGTTTTTTTTCACGCACACCTGGCAGCGCCGGTCGGCTAACGCCGGCTAACGTCATTGAATAAATACGGCGCCCGCATGGCGCTTCAGAATGGCGTTAGCCGGCGCTAATTTTTTTGGCGCAAAACTGCGTTAGCGCAGTTTTGCGTCAAAAAGTATAAATATGGCCCAGTATATTTACCTACTACTTAGCTTAAATTGACACATTGATCTGCAGTGCCAAGACCATTTTTATAAGTATATTGTGTATCTGTTACAAAGTTATTCACAGTTACCCAATCCTGCAGCTTGTGCAACAGGATTTGTCCCATGCCCTTAACTGTAGAACTTAACAGGGAGATAGGCTTTAATTTCTTGGGCTGGAATGTATCTCCTGTTTTATAGATCTGTACAATTACAGAGGACTCCATGTTTTTGGTAGGCCACCCCTAGCTATCACATTAAAAACATTGATGAGCAAGAAGCACTGAGATCATGACAATCTAAAAACACATATACCCCTGCTGCTTTCCTTCAAGGCCCCTTGGACCTCATCTAAGTCAAACACCCAAGGGTTCGACAGCTCTACAGACTTTTTTTGCCTTTCTATGTCTGAGTCCAGCTGATTTGAGTATATGTCAGAGAAGTATTCTATCCACCTAGATTCCTGGATGTGAATTGCAGTTGTGGGGACTGCATAATCCCTAAAGTATGGGCCATTTATCACCAACAGAAGGCAACACTATATTTTTGGAGGCTTGCTACCTGAAGTGCCTGACAAGCCTCCTCCTTTAACTCTTTTTTCTGGCTACCAGGGACACCTTATAATAGCAGTGTGTCCTTCTTTTTAGGCTTCTAGGCTTGACATGATGGGCCTTTTGTAGATTCATGAGGGCTTTATTACAAGTATTATCAAACCATTCAAACGGTTTTTCAGTACAGATGGGCAGCTATCGCAAGTTAATGCCTCCCTGATTATCGCCATAATATCAGAGAAGGCTGATCTAATAATTGAGGCATCTGCTTGGGTACTGCAACCTCTGCATGCTTATGGTGAATAATGGAGGGAGACAGTTAATGTGATCCACTTTTGCCCGTTTAATAAAAAAGTATTTGTTAGAAATTGGGTCTCTAGTTGGCAGAGGTATGCATCCTGTCCAAGTAGGGACCACAATCCTAGTCCAGTAAATCAGATACACACCCTAAATTAACCTATGCTCACCCTCTCATAGCCTGGCACAGAGCAGTCAGGCTCAACTCGGGGCGATGCATTGATTTATGCAGGTTTTAGATGCAGAACCCGCTTCTGAGGCCCAGAACTGGTAAAGGACCCCTCAGGCAAGGGTAGGACTCACAGATGGCAGAGTCCAGCAGCACCAGGAGGGTTGCAAGCAGTCTTTGATGTCACTGAGAATGCAGAAGAACAGGGGGCAAACCAGCAAGTCCTTGGGGATACTCTGGTTCAGCTGAATGTGTCCAGTCCTTCTCCTCAGCAGGGGAGAGATCAGCAGTCATCGGGGCAGCTCAGCAATGCAGAGAAGCAGTTTCTTGGAATAGTCAGTCCAGGTTGAGTGTCCATCCTTACACACATCAGTCTTTACTCCAGCAGACTTCTTCCCAATTCCAGTAGTGATATGAGTACAATGGTTCAGAGCCACAGTACTTATAGCCAAAAGTGCCATTAATGTGGGGGATGACTTCAAAGGATCTCTCTGAAGTGCACAGGCCCCCCCTTTCAGACCAGCCCTGGCTCCAGACTATCAGCGGGGGAGGAAGGGTAATCAGTCCTTTGTGTGGGCTCAGGCCACAACTCTTTTAAATATAAGTGTGAGCCCTTCCCATCTTCCCTGATCAGGAAGACCCATTGATATATAGATGAATGCAGATGCAGTTGAGTATCCTGTGTTGTGGGTGTCTGTAGGGAATCCACAAATGTAGCTGTCACCTAGCCCAGACCAGATGTGTATTGGAGACAGGCTGTTAGGCATAGAGGGTAGTGGGGGTAGAGAAATGCCCACTTCCTAAAAGTGGCAATTGTAAAATAGCAAAAATAAATCTGCCTTTACCAGTAAAGAGGATTTATCATTGGCATTCCAATGATATGAAACATGATACTTAATAAAGTATATGAAGGAATTCCCAATGCTTGCCTATGAGAGGAGCAGGCCTCACAGTAATTGAAAACAACTTTGGGAGTTTTTCATTACAAGGGCATGTAAAAGTTGGACGTGCATGTCCTGCCCTTAACTAACATAGCACACTGCCCTATGGGCTACTTAGGGCCTACCTTAGGGGTGAGTTATATGGTGGAAAAGGGGAGTTTAAGGCTTGGCAAGAGGTTTTAAATGAAATGTCAAAGTGGCCGTGAAACTGCACACACAGGACCTGAAGTGGCAGGCCTGAGGCATGTTTCACAGAGCTGCTTAAGTGGGTGGCACAATCAGTGCTTCCGGCCCCCCAGTAGCACTTGATTTACAGGACCTGGGTATAGGGGATACTACTTTCTAAGGGCCTTACAAGTAAACAAAATATGCCAATTGTGGATACACCAATGTTACCATGTTTAGGGGAGAAGCACATGCACGTTTGCACAGGTTATAAGTGGTGAAGTGCTCGGAGTCCTAAGGCCAACAAAAAGATACAGCATAAACAGGAGGCAAAAGGCAAAAAGTCTGGGGTAAGACCACCCTAAGGATGCAAGGTCTAATACTGTTTTTCCTAGCCAATGTTGGATTAAATCCTAATTTGGCACAGGATTTAGACACACCCTCTAACCTCACCTTACCTGTGAGGTCCACATGGTCACTATACCAAGTAAGTTTGATCTCAAGGTCTGTGACATCATTACACAAATTCCTCGTAATTAAAACATTATCAATAGTTGACATACATCTGTTACTCAGAAAGGTAGGGGCTGAGTTCACTTGGTCTCCACCCATATCATTACCCAGCAATAGGTTGAATTTGACCAACAGATTATTTAGTTCACTCCCATGTTCACTGTGTCTAAAATGAGCTGGGGGCTCCTTCTTGATGTCTGTGATCCCACAGACTAATTTGGCATGTTAGGTGTAGTGATAGGCATTAAAATCTCCACCTGTATCTCATGTAGAGGTTTAGGGTGTTTGTTATAGGTAGTCTGGGTAACCATATCCAGAGCAACCACACCTGTTGCCTCTTTGTATCAAAACAATTATTATAGAAATTAATTAGCCGCAGGTCTCAGTCTTCCCATATACCAAACACTGGTAAGTGAATGAAGGCAGAGTCATTGTAGAACTTAACCACCCTCCCAGGAAAAGTGTTGTTAATGTAGGTGGCTTATCCTTCCTTTGCTCTTCCTGCACATGATGGTAGTGCTGGGGTACAATATGTCATATATTCATCAATACAAATTTCTTGAACCTCCCATGTTTCCTGCAGGCATATCATATGTGTTGTACATGGCCCTTCTTAGGGGAAGTCCACACACACCACCAGAACATCAGAGATGCCAATAAAGCTGCCCTTTCAAGCATGCCTCAACACTAGCGCTCACAACAACAAAGAGCTCTTCACCATCGTCAAAGAGTTCACAAAACCTGGAACAGACACCACTTCCATCCCTCCCTTCCAAGACCTCTACACCAACCTTGCCACCTTCTGTCACCATAAGATCCAGGACATCTAAGAAGGCTTTAGGAACCAAATCCTTCCAGCACTGCTCACCACCACAGACCTTGCACCCCACCAGATACTGAACTCCTGTAGCCCATCACCATGGAGGACACCCAAAGATTGATGACCTCTATCCACTCAGGATCACCCTCAGATCCATGCCCTCATCACATCCTCAACCTGGCTAGCGCCACCATAGCACTGAAATTCTGCTGAACCATTAACCGATTCTTTGAGACAGCCACATTCCCCTCAGACTGGAAACATGCCAAAATCTGCCCACTACTTAAGAAACCAATCACCGACTTTAGGGAGCTGAAGAACTGCACACCCATCTCTCTGCTTCCTTTCCCAGCCAAGATAACAGAGAAAGCTGTCAATTAGCAACTCATCGAATTCTTCAAGGCACACCATATCCAAGACCCATCCCAGTACGGATTCAGAAGCAACCACAGCACTGAAACCGCACTCTTAGCAGCCACTGACAACACACGCATCATACTGGACCTCGGAGGCACAGTCGCACTCATCTTCCTTGATCTCTCTGCCGCATTTGACACCATCTCCCTCTCCACCCTCTGAGACAGACTGCACAACGCCGGAATCCGGGACAAAGACCTGGATTGGACCAGGTCCTTCCTCACTGGAAGAACACAGAGATTCAGACTACCGCCATTCACATCAGAATCTAAAGACACTTGCTGGGGTGTGCTGTAGGAGGCTGGCCTGGCATATAGTGGGTACCTGATGGTACTTGCACCTTGTGCCAGGTCCAGTTATCCCTTATTAGTAGATTAATAGAGTTCTAGCAGATTAGGCTGCTAGAGGTAGCTATAGCAGAGCAGCTTAGGCTGAACTAGGAGACATGCAAAGCTCCTACTATACCACTTATATCATGTAGCAATATATCGTAAGAATCACAATACTCAGAGTTACTAAAAATAAAGGTAATTTATTTTAGTGACAATGTGTCAGAAATATCTCAGGGGATATACTCCCTTAGGAGGTAAGTAAAATACACAAAATATACACACAAACCAAATCAGGTAAGTAAACAGTTAGAAAAGTAGTGCAAACACTGTAGAATACAATAGGATGCAATAGGACTAGGGGCAACACAAATCATATACTAAGAAAGTGGAATGCGAACCACTTAGGGACCCCATGCCTAGTGTAGTGTGTAGAGGGTTGCTGTGAGTGTAAGAAAACACCAAGGGTGTCCAAGGTACCCCAGGCTCCTTTTCCTTCTTCCTAGCTGGTGTAGGCTCAATCCCCTTCTTCCCAGCTGGTGCAGGCTCTTTCCCCTTCCTCACAGCTGGTGCTGGACTCTTCCCTCTCATCCCAGTTGTGCTGCCTCCTTCCCCTTCAGTGTTGTTGGTCTGGTATTCCTACCACCACGAGTGGGTGGTGCTACCACTGTCCCCGTGGACTGTTAGGCTGAGGTGCTGTGCTGTGTCCTTGCTAACCTGTCCATACATGCAGGACGGGTGGAGGGGAACGGAAGAGGTCATTCGTAGAAAGGAAAAGCTTTTTAGGGACATTGTGGCGGGAGGAGGGAGGGGTAATGGGAGTGGAGGATGAGGGAGTGGTTGTCGGAGGCGATTGTCTGCTGGATTTGGGTGCAGGTGCATAGGCTGTATGCTGTTGTGAGGTGGATGGCTGTTGGGTGTCTGAGTTCTTGCGTTTGTGTCCTTTAGTAGGGGGAGGACAGACACGGTGCGAGAGGACACAGGAGATGCGTGCATGGATGTTGTGTAGGTGTCTGCCAGTGTGGTGTGTGTTCTGCTTGTTGTGGTGATGCTGATAGTGGATGTAGATGTAGTGGATGCAGGTTTGAGTGTGGACGTAACTGGGTGGGAGGTGGAGGAGGAGGAGGCGAGGACACAGTGGAGACAGTGGGTGTTGTTGTGTCGGCAACTGAATGGTGCTTGTGTGAGTGCCTGTGACACTCTTGTGTGTTGTCTTGTGTGCAGGCTCATCTGTATGTGTGCCTGGGATGGGTTGGGGTTGAGGAGAATGGGACTGGGAAGTGGAGGTTGGGGAGGACGGTAGAATCAAGGACAATGGCTGCCATCAGACAGGAGGCAGAGCCTGAATCGATCTGTTGGGCTGCCAATCCACTGTGAATGCCCTCCAGGAATGCATTGCATTGCTGCATCTGGGATGCCAGCCCCTGGATGGCATTCACAATGGTTGACTGCCCTACAGAGATGGATCTCAGGAGGTCAATAGCCTCCTCACTCAGGGCAGCAGGGCTCATTGAGGGAGGGTCAGAGGTGCCTGGGGCGAAGGAGATGCCCACCCTCCTGGGTGAGCGGGCACGGGCAACTCGCTGAGGGGCTACTGGGAGGGCGTTGCTGGTATGGAGGTGGCGACTGTACCTGCTGCTGGGGTGGTCACAGAGGTGTCCGCCACCACCAGGGAGCTCCCATCGGAGGAGGTATCAGAGTCTGTGTTGTCCTCTCCAGTCTCCGTTGTGGTGCTCCCCTCGCCCTCCATCCCACTGGTTCTCCCAGCATCGGTGGACTCTGCTTCCAGGGTCCTGAGGGATGCAGCTCCCTCTGTCACTGGTGCCTCTGATCCTCCACCAGATGATGCTAATGCACATAAGGGCAGGATGACAAGACAAGAAAGGGGGGTAGAGAGACAAATGATACACTGGGTCAATGACTGCATAAACACCACCGTTGACGTACACAGCACCCTCACACACAGGGAACAGGCCTACGCACTATGCATTGCACTACCAGTGAAATGGCTAGCCACCACGGAATGAGGAGGGGCACACACTGCCAAATGCAGCACACCTGGGACCCACGCAGCCCTGCCCAGAAGTAAATACTAACAAGCTAGGTAAGCAGTGTTTTACATTAAAAACCTTAGCCATCAGAGGACCTACGCTGCTATGTCTGACCTGACACACAACCACCACCCAGGTACCACCCCACCAGCCTTAAGTTGTAATCATAGCCACTGTACTCACCCACTTGTGGCTGCTGCGATGCCCTCAAGCGCCCATCCAACTCAGGGTAGGCCACTGCCAGTTTGCGGGCCATCGGGGGTCAGGGTCCGACGGGCATCTCGTCCTCATTGGGAGGCCATCCCCAACTGGGCCTCCACGGTCTTCCGTGCCTAGCGTCTCAGGTCCTCCCACTGTTTCCGACAGTGGGTGCTCCGCCTGTCATAGACCCCCAGGATCCGCACCTCCTTGACGATTACACACCATATCCCCTTCTTTTGATGTGTGCTGACCTGCAGAGGCAATACAGACAGGAGAATACAATTTGACAAACAGTCCAGCCTGTCACACAAATGGCATTGGCACACACATAGCCCAGCTCTCAACATGTACACCTCCTAGAGGAAATACATCCACCCCCCCTTATACAATGCCATCACACACAGCTCCATGCATTCATGCCCCATGCCTTGTGCCCACAGTGAACTCACCTGTTGGTCTGGAGGCCCATACAGCAGTCCATAGAGGGGTAGGACCCCATCCACCAGTCGCTCCAACTCCTCCAAAGTGAAGGCTGGGGCCCTTTCCCCAGTCACAAGGGCCATGGTAGGTTCCAGACAGAGGTCAAGGCAGCACATGCAGTGTAGGTCGTCTCCTATGGAAGGTCAGGAAACTAGTGAGGATTGAGATAGAAAATGGCGGTCACGTCTGTGGAGGTCACCGCTGGCATAGATCCCCACTAGCCACTGTACCTCATAGGGCCCAATATAAACCAATGAGGAAATGCACAGCGGTTCACACCCACCTACTGCCATGGCTCACAACGTCAGCGGAATTACCTCACTTCCACCTGTCCCTCAACACAGGACAGGCGGTCGCCATTTCAGGGGGGTTTGAACAGGCCTATGGATTATTCATGCGTCACAGGATATAAAGGGACATACTTTTAAATTACACTGTCCCCAAACATGTTTGCATGATATGGACCGCTGTTGTGGTATTTGTTGTTCAAATGTGACAGCCTACTCACTCCTGTGTCCCTTAGATACCTACTGCTGTGGATGAATAGGATATGGAGACATACCCCGTGTACAGATCCCTAGTGGACTTGGCTACACCGGAGGACAGGCACATTATGCTCACCTATAGACTGGACAGGGCCACAGAGCTGAGTGCCCAGTTGGAACCTGACCTGATCTCAGCTATCGGTAATCCAACTAGACTGAAAAGGAGAGCGCAAAGACAGCTAGACACATACACGACATACACCCATACTCCCCTCACGCACTACACATCCTACACCCCACCACATTACCCAACACACCCTCACCAACACACATCACATAGCACCCATGACACCACAAAGGCACTCCGTTTCACTGAGGAGGAGTTAAGGGTCACGGTGGAGGAAATCGTCAGAGAGGAGCCACAGCTCCTTGTAGCACAGGTGCAGCAAATATCTAGATCAAGGAAGATGGAGCTATGGCGGAGAATCGTGGACAGGGTCAACGCTGTGCGACAGCACCCACGAACAAGGGATGAAATCAGGAAGAGGGGGAATGACCTACGGTGAAAGGTACCTTCCATTGCAGCAAGACACCAGCTCGCCATACAGAGGACTAGCAGGGGACTCCCACCTCCTCCCCACAGCTCACAGCATGAGAGGAGCAGGTACTGGCAATACTGCATCCTGAGGGACTCGCAGGAGTTGGTGGAGGACTGGACACTGGTAGGTCAACTTTCAACAGTTATCACCCCCATACCTGCATGCCATCACACACCCTCACTCTCACTCCCATCACTTCCATCACTCCCATCACTCCACCACATCCCACATACTCCACCAACACATCTCACTGATCCCAATGCCAGGCACTGCATGCTGTACCAATGCATGGACACCCCTCCCAGCCCTGCAGGGACACTCATCACTGAAGCATGCACAGCATAGGGAAACTAACATAACCACAATACACCAACATACACAAACAAATATAGGGGAAGCTACAGAAGTACAAATGTCATACACTTGAAGCATAATACATCATTTACATCCCCACAGGTACCTCAGCCAATGTCACAGAAGAGGAGGTGCCAGCACTACCCAGTCCCGCAACAGAATAGGCCCACACTGATGACAGTAACTCTGGACTTCTGGATCTGGATGACCTACCTGGCCCATCAGGGACCAGTGGACAGCCGGTCACCCAAGCCCACTCACAGACCACCACAGAACCTCCCCATCAGGAACCAACACCACAGCACTCACCCAGCGTACCCACACCTCTGTGCCCAGGACATGTGGATCAGCAGTGTGCCTACCTGTACAGGGATCCCAGGCCACACCTCGCACATAAGACAATCAGGGACCTGGGGTCAGTGGCAGTGGGCACACCGTTCAGGGGACAGAGGCACAGGCCAATAGGGACACTGGGAGGACTGCTGTGTGCCAGTGAAAGGACAGGAAGAGGGAACTGACTCTCCAGGAGGCTCTCTCTGAGATCCTGGAAGCCTACCAACATTCCCAGGACACGATGGGCCAGATTCTGGACAATGTGCAGGAGAACAGGCGGCTGCAGGAATGACAGTATCAGGGGATCAGGGAGGACTTGCAGGCAGGGTGATGGCAGACATGGCCAACATCATGAGGGAGGCAATAACACACCAGCGGGCCCCACCACTTGCCACTCATCTGAACAGCCCTCTACTTCCGCTGCTGCTAGTCGCCAGGAGGCCCTGCCACAGGACTCACAGGCCACCAGCACCCCTCCCCCTGTTGAAGGTGAACCACCTCGCAAACATTCCCTGTGAGCCACACAGAAGCCAGAGACACCTGTCAAGACCACCGCCAGGAAATGAGACTCTCCTGATTGTCCCCCTTGTGTCCTACTCTGTCACCTTGTCCACTTCGAACTGCCATTGCTCACCCTCCTATGTCCCTATCGACACCGCACCTGTCCTACAAACAGACTCGAACAACACCCTGAACTTTCCTCCATCATCACCCCATTCCATTGCACATCCCCCCTATATTTTAGCACAACAATAAACACACTTGGATACAACTTGATTACTAGTATTTCATATATTGCAAATTTGCATTCATTGAAACACCTACAACCATTGCAAATGAACTGTACATAGAATATGCATAGAATGAATGACCTGTTGCTGGCTGTTTTGATCACATCAGGACATTTTTTTCATATCACCAACATCTGGAAAATTAATATCCATAGGTAACAGTAAGTAGGGGAAAGACGTGGGTAATGCCAGTATGACAATGGCACACAGAATAGAGCAATAGTCATAGAAATGTGAATTTGCACTGTCTCACCTGTGTGTCATGGGAAGTACTGAAGTATCACCAATGTTCTATTGTCTACATCCTCATCCCCTGCCTCCTCATCCTCACTGTCCTCAGGGTCCACTGCTGCCACAGGGGCACCTCCAGTCTCCTCCTCCTGAAGAAAAGGTACATGGCATCTGAGGGCCGGGTTGTGCAACATTCAGCATGTCAGTACTATCTGGCAGACCTTCTCAGGTGAGCAGCACAGGGATCCACCTCTCAGATGGAGGCAACTGAACCTAGCCTTCAGGAGATCAAAGGTCCTCCCAATGATCCCTCTGGGTCATCCATGTGCCTCATTATAAAGTTCTTCTGCCCTTGTCCTGCCATTCCTCACAGGGGTCAACATCCATGATAGGTTTGGGTAACCAGAGTCACCGGCAAATATTGAGGGACAACATTTAGCCACACACTATCCTATATGGCCAACAGCATAGGCATATACCAACATATACTGGGTGGGGACCAAGGCTCACCTATTAGCCACACCCTGTGCCTCTGTAGTTGGGCCATCACATTTGGGATGCTGCTATTCCTAAGGACAAAGGCATCATGCACCGACCCAGGATACTTAGGATTGACGTGGGAGAAGTACTGGCCCACCAGGCACACCATCAATACCATCAATCGCCCCAATTATATTGGGGATATGTCCCATTGCATATAACCTGGCCTTCACAGTGGCCAAATCGTCCACTTGGGGGAAAGCAATGTAGCTGCATATGTGTTTTACAAGGGCAGACAAGACTCTTGCCAGCACGATTGAGAACATTGGCTGTGACATTCCTGCTGCCAAGCCCACTGTGACTTGGAAAGAACCAGTTGCCATTAAATGGAGCACTGAGGAGCACTTCAGGTGTAGGATGTGTAGTGCATGAGGGGAGTATGGGTGTATGTCGTGTATGTGTCTAGTTGTCTTTGCGCTTTCTTTTTCAGTCTCTTGGTGACAAATGTTGGATGTAAGGGGTTGTGGGTAATGGTGGGCGGTGTTTTATAGTGGTGTGGGTGGGTGAGGGTGCAGTGTGCATGAGTGTCAGGTGTGTCTTTAGTATTGTGCAATGTGGTGTTGTTTTGTATGTGGGTGTCCATTCTGAGCGCGGCGGTATGTCCAGCCAATGGTTTACCACCATTGAATTTCCTCTGTGGTGATTCGTGGATCATAATGTGATGGGGGTTGATTTGTTGGCATAATGGTGTGGGTTTTGGGACTGCCAGTTTATTACTGACCTTTTGTCTGGCGGATTTGTCTATGTGGCTGTATTCTGTCAGATTGGTGCGTGTGTGTCACAATATGGTGTATGGATATTCACCAGCGTGGCGGTAAGTTGGTGGCTTCAGCATGGCGGTAGGATTTACCAGCGCAGCAGTAAGTTGGCAGCCGTCAGCTGGATTTAAGCGGTATTTACCACCAGGGTCATAATGAGGGCCTAAGATCTGCATTCCACAGCCCCATGGCAAACAGGACTGAAATGTAGGGGAGACATCTGTGGTTCAAAGTGAAACCCTCTGAACCTCCCCCAACTTCAAAGGCACACTACAGTATAACTATTAGTGCCACACTGCAGGAAAGGAGAGATACGCTTGTGCGGACGCAAGACCAGAGATACTGGACTGTGTGGTGCGCACTGCCAGAGGAATCTGTTGTGCAATTCCTGCCCTTGGAAGGGACCACACACCCTTCATGAATCATGATTGGCCTGGTCTGATTGTCTGCTGCTGTGTGGCACCCAAAGTGTTCTCTCCAAGGGCCTGTTGGCTTGCCCTTTTTTCTTTAGTGGATGTCTCAGGTACATCCAAGACCACCTGCAAGGGACCTACACCTTCTACTTGTGGCAATTGAAGAGTGGTGCCCTCTTAAGTGCCCAGATCATCAGCTTGA
The DNA here is from genome assembly GCF_031143425.1 of Pleurodeles waltl. Classification (NCBI taxonomy): domain Eukaryota; kingdom Metazoa; phylum Chordata; class Amphibia; order Caudata; family Salamandridae; genus Pleurodeles; species Pleurodeles waltl. Next base: position 253,662,566 of record NC_090443.1, on the reverse strand, counting down.
TCCCATCTGGTAGCAGCGGTGTGAGTGTGGAACCAAGTATTGTACCTGGAGACCGGATTGCCTAGTGCGGAGCCCTAAAAGTACTTTCTGCATTCAATGAGTGTAGCCTTTCATTGTGGGCCCACAATACGTATAAGTGCCTGATTGGTGGTGAGCGGATTCACCAGTTGCAGGCCCCCATGCGGCCTACTTTGTCGAACGGACCATATTTCTCTTGTGTTACATGCCGACTGCATGCTTATAGTGTACGGTGTCCGATTAACAGGTTGCGACCCTTGGAGTTGGGAGCATACCCATAGCAGTTCCGCATTCTACCTTGGGTGGCACCACTGAATTTGCACCTCTGTTTGTGACCGGACTTCCGGGTGCAGCCCAGCTCATCACACACCAGATGTTGTGCCTCATTCCAGGGATGAAGAGCAGTTGTAACTCTCTATGTGTGATAAGAATTCATTGAGCACCAGATGTTGTGTTGTGTCTCCAGTGAGGTACAGAATTGGTAATTCTTTGTGTGCAATCAGAATTGTCTGGTGCAATTCAAATAATTGCACACCAAATGTTGAGCCCATTTCTGGGGGGCGCAGAGGAGGGGATTGGTGCACTGGAGTGCCTGGCCTGGCTGTGGGCTATTGTGAATGGCGTCTGTCCTACAGTGACCCTCACCCCGTGCTTTGTAGAACAGGGCTTGTCCCGAAGGCACGGTGCAGAGATCTTTGAGTGAACTTCCCAAGTGGCGGCTATGCCTCCATTTGTGGACTGCTGCCTGATCAACCTTTTATCTATTTTTTCCCCACCTTTCCCCCAGGACCCTGAATAAGTGTGATTCTGGCCGCGATCGGCCTAGTACCCAGAGAAAGGTGCCTTTCATCTCCAGCCCATGGGGGCTTGGTAGTAGAAGTTGGTTGAATGGTGGAGGAGGTTTTGGGACCACAGGGTCTGAGAGTACAGTAACAAATACCCTGCCGGATATTAGTGCACCACATTTATTCATTGGGAGCAAGTGTGTGCGAGTGCATGCTATATGAGTCTGCCTGATATGTGTGGCACCTCATAGCTGAGTGAAGGGAGTGTGTGGGAGTGACTGCCTGTGATTCACTGCACGGCACTGCAGTGCAGCCATACATGTTGTTTCCTTGCTAAAAGATTATCACGGTTTACATTGTTTTTTAGGCCCACAAGGGTATTCAAAAGTGCTGTAATTATCAGTGTGTAACACATAACTATATGGTATTGAATGGGAATCATTGCTAGGGTGGGTCTCGTGCTGACAACATTTTGCACTGCATTAGGTTGCTGGGAGGGAAAGTAGGATTTTTACCAGTGTATGTATTGCTGATTTAGTTTTAACTCGTTTGGGCCTAGTACTGCTAGTTTTATTTCCAGATGTAATTTATGCCTAGACATACCTAATGTACATATCATGTTAGTTATTATGTGTGTTGAAAAAAAAACTTCTTTACGTTCACAACATGTGGTCTCTCTTTTGATACTCAGTGTATTTGTTGTGTCAGTCTGCTGTGCCAATGGCTACACATTGTCCTTGTGATTGGCTTGACTGCTCAGTGCCAAACTACCCAACGGTGAGCGCAGGTTATACTGCGAGGGTAATTACCCACCCATGATGGGAGTGGTAGATTCAACCTGGCTGGGGACTTGCCTCGACCAACCAGAGTATGCCGCCGTCAACAATATGATAAATAAATTCCCTCCAATCATCTAGGGCCAGCTTTTTCCTTCTCCCTACATTATTCCATGAAAGGAACTCAACTTTATTACAATTGCTACTGTTACTGCTGATATGAGTCTGATTAACGGACTGCATGCTATACAAAGGAGTCAGTCCTGCTCATTCAGAACACTTAAGCTCCCAAACCAATTGCCCCTCTTCCAATCATTCGTAGGAGACGCAAGCAGCCTTTGAGGGATCAGGTGGAAAGTGCGGTTCTCAGCTATAAAGCCCAAAGCCTCCTTTTTCTGAAGGCACTGACACTTCACTATTGGAGAGGCCCTCCTAGATAATCTATAAAAGAACTGTAGCATAATGGCTTTTAGTTGGAGTTTATTAAACAAACCGGTCTGAAGGATTATTTCAGCAAGTGCTAACTCATGAAAGTTAATCACAATGCAATCTCTGGTGATAGACTTTGCTCCTTTGCCCAGCCAGTTAACACTCCTCATCATTATCATGTTTTGAAACAAAATATTAGTCTGGCCTAGCCTAGAGCGCAACCATTGTATGCATTTGTTCTTCAATTCCCTCATTGATTCCTGTTTATTTTCTGGCGGGGGGGACACCTACCATCACTATTACTTATGGGGCTTGCTCAGGTGGAAGATCCAAGTTGGACAAAATTGATCCCCTCCCTGCCATGGGGGGACCATACTTCAGGTTGATGGAACATTATGACATACTGTAGTACCCTCCCCTCCGCTAACCAAGTCTTCAGTTTGCATCATAGTTGAAACTTGCTATTGCTATTACTATTTGTGCAGGTCATAACCTTGGCTTGATGTTCCAAAGTCCCAAAACATGACTCTACAAGTGTCTTAACCAAGGTAAGTCTTATTGTGATGGCACCCAAGCGAGAGTCCATATGTTTATCCATTGCAGAAAGAAGGGCTTTGCATTGATTCACGGCCATATCCTTGGGTGTAAGTCTCTCAGAACTATCTGTAATCTTGATGCAAGCAGCTGCAGCTGCCCCTGTTAATATAGGCTGTCTGGTCAAGAGAGCACGTGCCACCCTAGGTCTGAGTGTCTTTCTACGAGGTGGACCCGGTGCCTGTGTGGGGGAACTCTGGATTACTTGATTCACAGTGAGTATCTTGGGGCCATTGCTATTTGCCAGACCCTTCCAGCCCTCAAAATCTTTCAATGGACCCTCCAATGCTGCCTCATTGTCGGGGGGACCAGGGTTCCAGATTAGCACTCAACCAATGTTGAGACCGATTTCATAGTTGCCTCAAGTTTAGCCTTTGTGCTACTAATCTCCTTGTTTAAAACTCCCATACCACCAGACAAGAATATTTCCAAGGAGCCAGCTCCCTCACGTAACTGTTGTCTTGTACTTTCTTTTGCGCACAATCACTTGCTCTTCACAAAAGAATTATTTTGCCACACGTCAGTACTTCCCTGATAGCAAAAGGCCCCCGGGGTGCTTCCCGGCGCTGACAGGTGCAGGATGGGACCACCCTTGGCCTGGGTTTTCCTTGGCCATGGCCTATGCACATCTCGCACCATAGGGAAACACCAAGCGCTTTATAGCATGACCCACGGCAGTGGTGAGTGGTGGTTTTTAGCCCATCCTCTTTGGACCAATTGTAGGGCTGGGGCTTGGAGTCCCCTGCAGTGTCCAGCAAATGCCATCAGAAACAACTGTAGCATCCTGTGCCGTAGGGAAACACCACGTGCTTTATAGTGCAACCTGTGGTGACCGATGGTTTTCAGCCCCTCCTCTTTGTGCCATTGCAGTCTGGGACTTAGAGTCCCCTGCCCTGTCCAGCAAATGACAGGGCAACAACTGTAGTATCCCACGTGAGAGGGAAACACCAACTGCTTTATAGAGTGACCACGGCAGCAGTGAGGGACGGTCTTTGGCTCCTCCTCTTTGGGCCAGTGCAGGCTGGAGCTTGGAGTCCCCTGCAGTGTCCAGCCAATGCTAGCAGCATCAACAGTAGCGGCCTGCACAGTGGGGAAACACCAAGCACTTCATAGCACAACCCACGGCAGCCAGGAGTGGCGGTTGCTCCTCCTCCTTGGGCCAGTTCAGGCTGGGGTTTGGAGTCCAATGCAATATCCAGAAAATGTCAGCAGCAACAAGTGTAGCGTTTATTGATCATTTTTGCCTTTGGCGCAACTGTAGCAATACAAAATTCCATGCAAACACTTTGGGGGTCGTTATGACCTCTGCGGACAGCGGTAAATTGGAGAAAAGTACTGCCAACAGGCTGGCGGTACTTTTCCCCATGTTATGACATTGGTGATTTGGCTCAAGCTAAACCGCCAATGTACCACACCCTCCACCATGGCGGCAGTCACTAGCCCGCCTGTGGGATTATGACCCCGCCTATCGCCATGGTTTTCATGGCTTCCTTACCGCCATGAAACCCATGGAGGTAGGCACTATCAGTGACAGGGAATTCCTTCCCTGTCACTGATAGGGTCTTCTACGCCTCCCTCCCCCTCCCCTGGTTTCCTCCAACCCCCCTCCCTCTCCAGACCCCACCTTAATTCACACAGGCACACACACATTCACACACTCATTCTCACATTCAAGCACGCATGCAGACATCCATTCACACACATACACACGCACTTACATACATGCAGGCACACACGCATATATACAACACAACATACACACACTCACACATCCATACATGCACACACACAAAACGCAACACACACCCGCACACACTCATGCACAGACATACACACACACACACACACACACACACACCCACACACACACACAACACCCACAACCCCCCTCCCCTGTCAGAGCACCCAGCTTACCTTTTGTGAGGGGGTCCTCTGGCAGGAGACGGGAAGGGGCCCTGCTGCCAGCAGCAGCGTCCGCCAGCAGAACACCGCCAGGCCGTATCATGGGTCATGATACGGTCTGCGGCGGTCTACGGGCATGGCGCAGCTGCTGGCAGCAGCACCACTTTACCGCCAACCGCCGGCATGGACACAGCCAGATTTCCACTATCCTTCTGGCGGAAATCCGGCTGTGGTCATAATACAGCTTATGGCTGATAGCCACGGTGACAGTCTTTTGGCTGCCGTCGCTGCGGTGGTAGGGGCTACATACTGCCAATGTTATAATGAGGGCTTTTATTTTCACTCGTTCAGGTGAACTTTTATGCTCACTGGAGTACATTTGAGCCAGCAAGGATGTGAATGAATGAATAAATTAATATATGAGTTTACTTTTCTTCTCATGTAAGGTTATGTTTCAATTTAAATTGTCTACAGGCCTTTGCACCAATCTCTGGAGTTGCAGGTGTCTATCAGCTTTGTCACAGAAGAGATTGCAAATGTTCTATACAAGGACATTGGAAACACAGTCTATGACAGGTATTAGGTAATCATCCTATGCCTCCTAACTCTTCAAGGTAGTACGATCTAATCAGCAAGGCCTAGGTCAAAGGAGGCATTGAGAAGGTTGAAACTAGGTACTACATAACAGCTATCACTGCTGAAATACAGGGAGAATTTTCAGCCAAACTTAGACTTATTTATTGTTTTAAATACCAAGAGTTTAGTGACACAGTAAATATATGGAACACAAAAAAGGAATCAGATACATCAAACAAACAGTAAAATACCACAAATAAAAACACAATAATAATACTGGGCACTCATGTTACATATTATATACACTTTTTGAGACCAAAAACTGGTCATAATCATTTTTCAGTTTGCATTTTTGGGAACCCAGAAAATTAAGATTATGTTACAAAAATATGTTATACTATGTGTTTTGTGAACACTAACTGTTGGTGAATATGTAACATACAACCAGTGGTAAAAGAAAGCAGAATCAATCATAGTAAAATAAAATGTGCCAGTGTTTGAACTAACGAGTAGCTTGAACTCGAAGTCAGCTTTGTCATCATGAATAGGGGTTGGTTTGGACGATACGATTAAAATTGAATATCTCATAATCCGAAGATGCTTGCGGCATTGGACAATTGATCTGTGTGGTCTGACCCGTTAGAGACATCAAAGTAGGGACTTCCAGCCAAAGAGAGCACACAGAAGGACAGCTCAAAGCATCTGATCAGGCAAGTGTGTGACACAGATTGATTCTGGACTTTTACACTGTGAGGCACGGCTAGTGCACCATCACCCCCAACACACAAGCCCCTAAGACACTGATGAGCCTTTGATGAATGACATGCCAGGCAGAGACTAGTAGTTCAATGGAAAGCTAATTTCTATAAATTGGGGAGCAACTCACAGCCACTCACTGAACTCAACACTTACAGTCACCTCACCGAATGGACCCCACTCACCACGTCCATCACCTCAGCAATCATGACCTCTATTCACTCTGGAGTATTGACAGACCCCTGCCACCACCACATCTTCAACACAGGACAGAGGGAAATCAGCACAGCACTCACCACCATGCTCAACTCCTCCATCACCACTGCCACGTACCCCCAAGCCTGGAAACACACAAAGGTTAAACCTCTCCTGAAGAAGCCCTCCGCTACCACCAGCAAGCTCAAGAACCTCACCCAGACTTCCACTCTAACCACAGCACCAAGACAACCTTGATAGCAGCAACCGATTAAATCAGAGCTGTCCTCAACCAAATCAGCTGCCCTGATCCTCCTCGACCTCTCAGTGGCCTTTGACACCATATCCCTCTACACCCTCATCACCAGACTCCACCACATTGACTTCAGATGAAACACCCTTAAGTGAATCTCCCCCTTTCTCACAGGATGCACACAAAGAATCCACCTTCACCCTTTCCCCTCTGAACAAAAGTGCATCATACGTGGAGTCCTCCAAGGATCGTCCCTCAGCCCCACCCTCTTCAATGCCTAGATGACCCCGTTGCCTGCACCCATGAAATCAACATCATCTCATACGCAGACAACACTCAATTCATCCTCTATCTCACAGAGGACACGGCCACCACCAGATTCAATTTCCAGAATGCCATGACCAACGCTTTTGACTGGATGAGATCCAACTACCGGAAACTGAACACAGAGAAGACCGAAGTTTACATCTTTAGAAACAACACCTCCCCATGGGATGACACTTGGTGGTCCTTAGCACTCAGACCATCACCTACTCCCACTAACCCCCCACAACATCGGCGTCATCCTGGACAGTGACCTCTCCATGAAGCACCAGGTAAATGCAGGTGCCTCTTCCTGCTTCCACACTCTCTGCATGCTTCACAAGATCTCCAGGTGGATCCCCACCAGCACCAGGAAAACAGTAAACCAAGCCCTCGTCACCAGCCAACTAACCTACGTAAATGGACTCTACAACGAATCCCCCACCCACCTCCTCAAACAATTACAGTACATCCAGAATGCCTCAGACAGACTCATCCTCAACCTCCTCAAATGGACCATCATCAGCCCCCACCTAAGAACCCTCCACTGGCTCCCCATTTTGAAGAGAAGCCAGTTAAAGCTTCTGACCCTCATCTACTAGGTTCTCCACAATGCCAGCCCCCTCCTACATCAACCACTGCCGGACCTTCCACCAATTGACCAGACATCCCATATCTGCCTCCCTCGCCCTGGGACACATTCCCCGCATCTGACAAAGCTGCAGTGAAATCTGCTCTCTCTCCTACCCCGCCACCAAGTCCTGGAACAAACTCCCTTGCCACCCCCGCACCTCCTCTTCACTTGCTAACTTCAGGAGGGGGGGTTCAAGACCAGGCTCTTCAACTGAGGCTCACCATAATCAGCGCCTAGGTACCCTCGGGGTGACAAGCTCCACTTAAGAAATACCATTTGATTGAATCACTTGAAGTTCATCCTAACTCTTAGAAAGAATATACAATCAGCTTAGGGCAGATTTTCCCTCCTGAGAGTATACAATGATTAAAGATAATCTTACATAGCTCCCAAAATGCATTGTTTGCATTAGTAGAGAAGTCAGCTGAGTAATTCCAGAGACAGGGAAAGGAAGGTCTAAGGATTCATGACGTTTGTTCATTAGGCTACAGTGTTGTGAAACTGTTAATGTTTTACTGGTAGATCGAAACTGAGGTGCCTTAATTCAGGTGGACTTCATATTAGTTTCCTTTACCACTGGGCCTTTGTGTTGATGTCTACTACCCATTAATCCGATCACAGCGACAACAGCACATTTTTCCACGTCGCTAAATCATAGACTTTTAAATATGGCTCTAAAAGAGATTTACTACCATATTGCAAGTGGGCATCTTTAGCAGAGAGAATGCTGGGGATGTGATTGACACCAGCAACTAGAAGTTCAGTTTTGGAGCTATTGAATTTGAAGTTGGCCACTACAATGAAGAATTTGAGGTTGACATGTTTTCTCAATCTGGTGTTGATTTTCCTTTTTGATGTTGAATGGGCAGAGTTAGGTGTTTTCAGTATAGGAGTGGTAAAAGAGGTATGCGTTTCCAATGGTCTTCACGATTTGAAAGAATTGCAAATGAAAGCTGGGTGATCCTTATGCAATGTCATGAAACTTGATGGGGTCCTAATGTGTATCATTTACATTAGTTTGAGAGAAAGGATTCTAAACAGAGAAGTGAAGCATTTAAGACAACTCAGTTTTAAGAGGCAATAGAGCAGAATAATGGAAGTCTATTCTGCATAGTGCCATTCTGAGACCTTGATAATAGCTATCAAACCTCACTCTTCTCAACTGTTTTGCAAGCATGGCCCTAGATTCTATGAAGTTCTGCTTCTGAGTAGTTTCAAGAATGGGGGAAATATTGAAGTGCTCTGAAGATGCTGTGGTGGAGTTTTTTTCTTTTTCATGGGTTTTGGACATGGTAGGAGGTCCCATATTTATACTTTTTGACGCTGAACTGCGCTAACGCAGTTCAGCATCAAAATGTTTACCGCCAGCTAGCGCCATACCAAGGCACCGGCTGGGTGTCATATTTATGGTATGACGCTATCCAGCTGTAAGGTCCGGCTAGCGTAGTAGAAAAGGATGCTACCTGGGTGCGGGAGGCGCAGGAGGAACAGGAAGTTTAGCATCAGAGGAAGACTCTAGTATGGACAGAGGCAAAAAAAATGCCTCTGTCCAGACTAGCATTATTTTGTTATGTTAAAACCCCATGGACATGACTCCCGCTTCAGTTTAGACAGGAGACACACCCCCAGCATGTCCAGACTTATGTCATCTGGGCATGGCCACTGGGCACAGTGCCATGTAGGGGGGCCCAAGTTAGGCCCCCTCTTAGGCACTTTGAAAAAAAATAATAATACTTACCTGGACGTACATGGGATGGGTGCCCCCATCCTTAGGTGCCCTCCAGGTGTGGATGCGGGTGGGTGGGGGTGTCCCTGGGGGCAGGGAAGGGCACCTGTGCGCCGGTTCCACGATCTCTGACCCTGGTCCCCTAACGCCTGTCCATACCCAGGCGTTGAATAATGGCACTAAGCAGGCTTAGCGCCAATATTTAAGGCCCTCCTCCTCCCGTGACTGATTTTTGCACGGGAGGATAAATAAGGCGCTAGGGCCTCCGAGTAATTTTTGGCCCAGGAACGCCCACCTTGCATCTCATTGACGTAAGAGTGTTTTCTGCACGAAAAAAATGACATTAACTCCAATATTACTCCAATTAACTCCATGTCTAGCGCCATATTATAAATATGGAGTTAACTTTGCGCTGGATTAGCATTAAAAAAATGGCGAAAATCTGGCGCAAACAGAGTATAAATGTCCCCCGAAGTTTGTAATTTATCCTGTAGCTGTTGGCGTTAGCAGGGTGATAATGGACTGTCTCAGTAAGCATGTGTAGGTGGCTTGTTTGTAGTTTACTGAGACTGTGTACTGTGTCGAATACCTGTGTCCGTTTTAGTAATATAGAAGCAACGATAGTAAGTCTGGAAGTTTTTGTAATGATTTGGAAGGCCTGGTTAGTGATATGTGTGTTTCTGTCCTTTAAAGGAGGCATCTGAAAAATACTAATATGGTCTTGCTTATTTTTATCTTGTTTAACATCTTGACAATCTAAACTTCGGGTGGTTTTTGATATTCAATAAAACGTATTTTTAATGTTTGTAACTATTTTGTGGACACGTTTTTCGATAGCCGTTTGTAGATCTGACTTTACATTCCCTGGACAATTGTCTGACGAGCTGTTGTGCGCACAAAAATAGAAACAAAATTGTGGGGAGTTTTGCAAAATGCCTATTGGGATGCCCTTAGAGGCATCACATTTTTAGTTTCTTAAAGTGTTTGGTCACCACAGATTGTCTCTTGGAGATGTTGAGATGAAGATAATCATATATCAAGTCAGCAAGTGAGCGAATAACCAGACTGGTTTATTAGGGTATGCAAATTATGTGATAATGGAGTACAAGATTTAGACCACATCATTTTCATATGTTCCGCACTGCACTGTATTCAAAGGTTATATCTTAAACCTTTTTTATAGGATTTAATGTATGCTCTGTTGAAAAGGTTTCCATCTTTTACTGTTTCCAGAATATAAAATGACATGTTTAAAATTGTTTACATTTTTTAAACACTTTTTAAAATCTGTATTAAAATATGATCACTTGTTTGTACATGTTTTTGGACCTCTTTGGATGGCCAAATCTTTATAATAAACATTGAGTAAACATTGTGTTCTATCAATGGTTGAGACTGTGAAAACTTGCAAACGTATTCCTCTGAAAAAATAGTTAACATTTTCTTTAGATTTTACTAATTTTATCAAGACCAAGAAGATTGCAAACTTTGTAAAAAAAATCTAGGGAAAAATTGCATATTTTCTTCAGTTGAAAACAAACTCACACATAATTCCATTTGTAGCAGAATACTCTCACAAAAAAGATGTTGATATCAATTTATAACTCAGAATAATCATATTTGTGGAAATATTTTACCGCAGAAGTTGTTTTGAAAAGTTGACCACCTTCTCAAATTTCTCAAAGAGCGACATGTATCAAATTCACAAAATATTGTGGGCAATAGTTTGATTGTACATGCTTTTAAGTGGGTTAAAGTGGTGGATGTGCTTAATCAATTACCTGCCAATCTAACCTATTAGTCTTTTGTTAATGGTGATACCTGAACTACACCCTGAAAAAAATGGCCATTTGTATTTGGTTCCCTTCAGAGAAACCCAACTTATTTTCATGTTCACCTAGGATTCACCGGTGCTGTATAAGTGGGCTAAACACCGGAAAGGCATGACGTATGCATGCCTTTCACAAATGAAAGCAAGCGGATTTTAAAAGGCAAGCCCACGAACCAATGAAACTGACTGACGTGACATGGGCGTGGTTAGAAGCACAAAGAGAGATTTCAGCATGAGATGGAGCGGATTTGCGCTCGCCCATACAAAGGGAGAAAGAAGGAAAAAGAGCAAAATATGAAAACAAAGACGGAAAGAAAGCAGGGATGAAAATGAACCTGCAAGATCGAATTAGACAGGAAGTGTAGGGGTGGAAGCAAAACTAGGAAGTCTTGTCCTGCGTCAAATCCAGCGGAGTGTTCCTAAGAAAAACTTAGGGCCCCTGCACGTATTTATTTATTTTACCTTACCTTCTAAGTCACTTTATGCCCAATTAATTGGTCACAAAAACAAGGTGATGTCGGTATGTGGTCCTGTAATAACTGAAGCTGGTAAATGGCACTTCACATTTTTATGGCCTTTCTATTGGTGAATGACGAACATCTGCATGATTCCATTCTTGCAACAATATCTAGCTAGAACAACTAATGTTTCATTGTAATTCAATAAACTTCTTGGTAATCCGGTCCTTTAGCTTGGAAAGGGTTCGCTATTTAATGTTTGTATGGGGAAAGCACATAAGTAGTTTGGAGAGAAATGGCCCTATTACAAATTAGATAAAGCAGTGTGACCATGTAGAAACGAGTTTTGCTCAAAGGGAATTCTCCTGGTAAAACAAAGAGCGTTTCCACTAACAATTTCATGAATTAAAGATGAAAATGTATATATAAACTAACCTAGAATCGATAATATCCCATTTCGAGGCTATGGGCGGAGATACCGGCTAGAATCATTACCTCCAGCCCCTGTACCCCCCTCTCAAATTAAATAAAATTACCAAACCAATAAAGTGGCACGTAACGTGTTACAGTAGGACTTGGCACAGACATTTCAGTATGACAGCAATCCACCTGAGTGATTAGTAAATTGTAGCAGATTATGGTATTAAAGGACTGACAATGTTGTCCATAATGTAGTTTGGATTATATTAAATGCAAGAGAGGATTAAGATTTTAACTACATTTAGCTTTTAAATGATTTTTAAAGTAAGATATATTTACTTGCACTCTTAATAAGATTTAACCTCCTAGTGCTCAGACTATAAAACAGACCTTATTGAAACACTGTATAATTTATTAAACCCATGGGAAAATTATGAAGAGCTCACTGTACTATGTTATATGGATTTATTATGTTGTGTTTTGTTTTGTTTCATCTTCAAACATGCTGAAACAAGAGTTTACCATTATGTTGTCCACCCATATAATGGTAATAGACAAACTATAGTTTGATTTTATCATTGTTGCATCCTCATTGGTGGCTTGGATATCAAATCAAATACTTGTTAATTCAAACTCCTTAAGAATATGCCAGTAAAACACAGTTCAAAATACAAGCTAAGAATAATATGAGCCCAGCAGGAGCATAGTATCTATGCTACCAGTGAGAGTGAGTTGGGAAAAGGGACCTGTGTAGGCCCTAGGTAGCCCATAGGCAGAGCTCTGTGTAATAATTAAAAGCTTGTACATGTACTTTTAAGTTATACATGTCATGATAGTGAAATATGCCTACATTTTAGTTGTTCACTACTGTGAGGTCTATGCCTTCCATAGGATAACATTAGGTATTTCCTACTACTTCAATAAGCACTAATTTCTAAATGGGAGCACATAGCTATGTCACATTTGGTATCTATGAAAATGTAATGCTAGATCCTCTTTAATGATAAAGTCAGGTTTCTCACTGCAATTTGGTAAATGCCATGTTTAGAAAGTTCGCATTTTCATACCCTTAGACCTTTGTGCCTGACACCTGTCTTGGGTCACATGACTAGGTGTAGCTGACAGTTAGACCTTGTGAATTCCTCCAAGACAGTCACACACTTGAGGGATTGAGTGTGCCTTGGTAGGCCACTTACTGGCAAAATAGTGTGGGGGGGGGGCGAACTGAGCATAGCCCAATGTGCAAGTGGATAGCCTGTGACCTGCCTTCACACAAATGGCCTAATGACCCCACAAAGTCACTGCAGGCAGCTTGCAACCAGGGCAGGATACCAGGACATTCCATGCAATTCAAATAATATTTCCAGAAGCTTCTGCCACCTCCCAAAAGAAGGGCACCTGGGTATTAAAATAGAACCTTCAGACCCAGTCTTCAGTACACTTCTGGACTTATGGATTCTCTGCCAGTCAGGAAGAAGGACTTTGCTGCTGGTAGGACTGCCACTCTGCTGGACAGTTGCTCTGAAGGACTGTTGCCCTGCCTTATTTCTGACCTGTCACCATGCTGCTCTGCTTCCTTCTGCTTGGGTTCAAGGGCTAGATCTTCATCTGGCCCAGAACCTCCAAAAAGACTTACAAGGGCTAGTTTACTGGCCTCCTGTTTAGAGTCACAGGGACAGAAAAGGCTTCCTCTATCTTGAAACTGCACCTAGACAAAGCCTGAATGAGTCAGGCCCCTCAAAGTGGTGACCCTCTAGTCCTGGGCCCTTGGAAGTGGTGCTAAAGGTGCACAGATAGCCATAATTCACAAAAGGGGACTTGGAAAACTTTTTGCTGAAAACACCCTGATAACCAAGAGGAGACCGGGACTAAACTGCTTGCCTATCCAATTGAGGTGCATCACCAGCCGGATTGACTTCCCAGTTTCTCCTGCTATGTTCTTCTCTGCAGCAGCAAATCATTTTCAGTTGCCCTACTTGTAGGAGGCTGGACTGGCTTGTAGTGAGTACCAAGGGGTACTTACACCTTGCACCAGGCCCAGGTATCCCTTATTAGTGTATAGGGTGTCTAGCAGCTTAGGCTGATAGATAATGGCAGCTTAGCAGAGCAGCTTAGGCTGAACTAGGAGACGAGTGAAGCTCCTACAGTACCACTAGTGTCATATGCACAATATCGTAAGAAAACACAATACACAGATATACTAAAAATAAAGGTACTTTATTTTTATGACAATATGCCAAAGTATCTCAGTGAGTACCCTCAGTATGAGGATAGCAAATATACACAAGATATATGTACACAATACCAAAAATATGCAGTATAGTATTAGAAAACAGTGCAAACAATGTATAGTTACAATAGGATGGAATGGGGACACATAGGGATAGGGGCAACACAAACCATATACTCCAAAAGTGGAATGCGAACCACGAATGGACCCCAAACCTATGTGACCTTGTAGAGGGTCGCTGTGACTGTAAGAAAACAGTGAGGGTTAGAAAAATAGCCCACCCCAAGACCCTGAAAAGTGAGTGCAAAGTGCACTAAAGTTCCCCAAAGAGCACAGAAGTCGTGATAGGGGAATTCTGCAGGAAAGACCAAAACCAGCAATGCAACAACAATGGATTTCCAGACGAGGGTATCTGTGGAACAAGGGGACCAAGTCCAAAAGTCACGACGAAGTCGAGAGTGGGCAGATGCCCAGGAAATGCCAGCTGTGGGTGCAAAGAAGCTGCTACTGGACAGTAGAAGCTGAGGATTCTGCAGGAACGACAAGGGCTAGAAACTTCCCCTTTAGAGGATGGATGCCCCACGCCGTGGAGAGTCGTGCAGAAGTATTTTCCTGAAAAAAGACCGCAAACAAGCCTTGCTAGCTGCAAGTCGTGTGGTTAGGGTTTTTGGATGCTGCTGTGGCCCAGGAGGGACCAGGATGTCGCCAATTGCGTCAGGGGACAAAGGGGGCATCCAGCAGGACGAGAAGCCCTCTCAGAAGCAGGCAGCACCAGCAGAAGTGCCGGAACAGGCACTATGAAGAGGAGTGAAACGGTGCTCACCCGAAGTTGCACAAAGGAGTCCCACGCTGCCGGAGGACAACTCAGGAGGTCGTGCAATGCAGGTTAGAGTGCTGTGGACCCAGGCTTGGCTGTGCACAAAGGATTTCCACCGGAAGTGCACAGAGGCCGGAGTAGCTGCAAAAGACGCGGTTCCCAGCAATGCAGTCTGCCGTGGGGAGGCAAGGACTTACCTCCACCAAACTTGGACTGAAGAGTCACTGGACTGTGGGAGTCACTTGGAGAGAGTTGCTGGATTCAAGAGCCCTCGCTCGTCGTGCTGAAAGGAGACCCAGGGTACCGGTGATACAGTTCTTTGGTGCCTGCGGTTGCAGGGGGAAGATTCCGTCGACCCATGGGAGATTTCTTCAGAGCTTCTAGTGCAGAGAGGAGGCAGACTACCCCCACAGCATGCACTACCAGGAAAACAGTCGAGAAGGCGGCAGGATCAGCGTTACAGAGTTGCAGTAGTCGTCTTTGCTACTTTTTTGCAGTTTTGCAGGCTTCCAGCGCGGTCAGCAGTCGATTCCTTGGCAGAAGGTGAAGAGAGAGATGCAGAGGAACTCTGATGAGCTCTTGCATTCGTTATCTAAGGAATTCCCCAAAGCAGAGACCCTAAATAGCCAGAAAAGAGGGTTTGGCTACTTAGGAGAGAGGATAGGCTAGCAACACCTGAAGGAGCCTATCAGAAGGAGTCTCTGACGTCACCTGCTGGCCCTGGCCACTCAGAGCAGTCCAGTGTGCCAGCAGCACCTCTGTTTCCAAGATGGCAGAGGTCTGGAGCACAGTGGAGGAGCTCTGGGCACCTCCCAGGGGAGGTGCAGGTCAGGGGAGTGGTCACTCCCCTTTCCTTTGTCCAGTTTCGCGCCAGAGCAGGGCTGAGGGGTCCCTGAACCGGTGTAGACTGGCTTATGCAGAAATGGGCACCATGTGTGCCCATGAAAGCATTTCCAGAGGCTGGGGGAGGCTACTCCTCCCCTGCCTTCACACCATTTTCCAAAGGGAGAGGGTGTAACACCCTCTCTCTGAGGAAGTCCTTTGTTCTGCCTTCCTGGGCCAAGCCTGGCTGGACCCCAGGAGGGCAGAAACCTGTCTGAGGGGTTGGCAGCAGCAGCAGCTGCAGTGAAACCCCTGAAAAGGCAGTTTGGCAGTACCTGGGTCTGTGCTACAGACCCGTGGGATCATGGGATTGTGCCAACAATGCCAGGATGGCATAGAGGGGGCAATTCCATGATCATAGACATGTTACATGGCCATATTCGGAGTTACCATTGTGAAGCTACACATAGGTAGTGACCTATATGTAGTGCACGCGTGAAATGGTGTCCCCGCACTCACAAAGTCCAGGGAATTGGCCCTGAACAATGTGGGGGCACCTTGGCTAGTGCCAGGGTGCCCACACACTAAGTAACATAGCACCCAACCTTTACCAGGTAAAGGTTAGACATATAGGTGACTTATAAGTTTCTTAAGTGCAGTGTAAAATGGCTGTGAAATGACGTGGACGTTATTTCACTCAGGCTGCAGTGGCAGGCCTGTGTAAGAATTGTTAGAGCTCCCTATGGGTGGCAAAAGAAATGCTGCAGCCCATAGGGATCTCCTGGAACCCCAATACCCTGGGTACCTCAGTACCATATACTAGGGAATTATAAGGGTGTTCCAGTATGCCAATGTAAATTGGTAAAATTGGTCACTAGCCTGTTAGTGACAATTTGAAAGCAATGAGAGAGCATAACCACTGAGGTTCTGATTAGCAGAGCCTCAGTGAGACAGTTAGTCATAACACAGGTAACACATACAGGGCACACTTATGAGCACTGGGGCCCTGGCTGGCAAGGTCCCAGTGACATATACAACTAAAACAACATATATACAGTGAAATATGGGGGTAACATGCCAGGCAAGATGGTACTTTCCTACACAACCCCCCCCCCCCAAACGAAGGACAACTGTCCATCTGCATTGGAGTGGGTACTCCCAGGTCTATGTTCCACTGTATAGTCCATTCCCTGTAGGGATATAGACCACCTCAACAATTTAGGATTTTCACCTTTCATTTGTTTTAGCAAAAGTAGAGGTTTGTGGTCTGTCTGAACAATGAAGTGAGTGCCAAAGAGGTATGGCCTCAACTTCTTCAGTGCCCAGACCACAGGAAAGGCCTCCCTCTCTATGGCAGACCAACGCTTTTTCTCTAGGGGTCAACCTCCTGCTGATAAAAGCAACAGGTTGATCCTGGACCTCAGAATTAAGTTGTGAAAGGACTGCCCCTACCCCTAATTCAGATGCATCAGTTTGGACAATGAATTTATTGGAGTAACAGGGGCTTTTCAGGACAGGTGCAGAGCACATGGCCTGCTTCAGCTCCTCAAAAGCTTTCTGACAGCTAGCTGTCCACAATACCTTCTTAGGAATTTTCTTTGAAGTGAGGTCATTAAGAGGGGCTGCAATGGAGCCATAGTTCTTTATGAACCTCCTATAGTACCCAGTGAGGCCTAAAAAGGCTCTCACCTGAGTCTGAGTAGTAGGGGGAACCCAATCTATAATAGTTTGGATTTTCCCCTGAAGTGGTGCAATCTGTTCTCCACCTACCAGGTGTCCCAGATAAACCACCTTCCCCTGCCCTATCTGGCACTTTGAAGCCTTGATAGTGAGGCCTGCCTTTTGCAGGGCCTCCAAAACTTTCCATAGGTGGACCAGGTGATCATCCCAGCTGGAGCTAAAGACAGCTATATCATCTAGATATGCTGCACTAAAAGCTTCCAGCCCTTGCAGGACTGTATTCACCAACCTCTGAAAAGTGGCAGGTGCATTTTTCAATCCAAAAGGCATTACTGTGAATTGGTAATGGCCTCCAATGGATGAAAATGTAGTTTTTGCTTTTGCATCTTCTGATAATTTGATCTGCCAATACCCTGCAGTCAAGTCAAAAGTGCTTGGATACTTGGCAGATGCCAGTGTATCTATGAGCTCATCTGCCCTGGGTATAGGGTGAGCATCAGTTTTGGTTACTTGGTTGAGACCTCTATAGTCTACACAAAACCGCATTTCCTTCTTTCCATCTTTGGAATGAGGTTTTGGTACAAGTATCACAGGAGAGGCCCATGGACTTTCAGAGTGCTCAACCACTCCCAGTTCAAGCATTTTCTGCACTTCTTGTTTTATGCAGTCTCTGACATGGTCAGGTTGCCTATAGATCTTACTTTTGACAGGCAAGCTGTCTCCAGTATCTATAGTGTGCTCACACCAAGAAGTGGTGCCTGGCACAGTAGAGAAGAGTTCAGAAAACTGACCCAGGAGATTTATGCATTGGTCTTTCTGCTCAGCAGTAAGACAATCTGCCAGTACAACCCCTTCCACTAGAGCATCTTGTTCTGTGGAAGAGAAGAGATCAGGGAGAGGGTCACTCTCTTCTTCCTGTCCCTCATCTGTTGCCATGAGCAGGGTGAGATCAGCCCTGTCATAGTAGGGTTTCAGGCGATTGACATGGAGCACCCTAAGGGGACTCCTGGCAGTGCCTAAGTCAACTAAGTAGGTGACTTCACCCTTTTTCTCAACAATTGTGTGGGGTCCACTCCATTTATCTTGAAGTGCTCTTGGGGCCACAGACTCCAAGACCCACACTTTCTGCCCTGGTTGGTACTGAACCAAAACAGCCTTCTGGTCATGCCATTGCTTTTGGAGCTCTTGGCTGGCCTGAAGGTTTTTACTGGCCTTTTTCATGTACTCAGCCATCCTTAATCTGAGGCCAAATACATAGTCCACTATGTCTTGCTTTGGAGCTTTTAAAGGTTGTTCCCAACCCTCCTTTACAAGTGTTAGAGGACCTCTCACAGGGTGCCCAAATAGGAGTTCAAAGGGGCTGAAGCCCACTCCTTTTTGGGGTACCTCCCTGTAAGCAAAAAGGAGGCATGGTAACAGGATATCCCATCTGCTGCGGAGTTTTTCAGGGAGTCCCATAATCATGCCTTTGAGAGTTTTGTTAAATCTCTCCACCAGTCCATTTGTTTGTGGATGATAGGGTGTAGTGAACTTGTATGTAACACCACACTCCTTCCACATGGCCTTTAAGTAAGCAGACATGTAATTGCTTCCCCTGTCTGATACCACCTCTTTTGGGAAGCCCACCCTGGAAAAGATTCCCAGGAGGGCCTTTGCCATTGTGGGAGCTGTAGTGGTCCTTAGAGGAATTGCTTCAGGATATCTGGTGGCATGGTCCACTACCACCAAGATAAACCTATTGCCTGAAGCAGTAGGAGGGTCAAGGGGGCCAACTATGTCAACCCCTACCCTTTCAAAGGGAACCCCAACCACAGGCAGTGGAATAAGGGGTGCCTTTGGAGTGCCACCTGTCTTGCCACTGGCTTGACAGGCTTCACAGGACTTACAAAATTCCTTTGTGTCCTCTGACATTCTAGGCCAATGAAACAAGGGGACAAGCCTGTCCCAAGTTTTCATTTGCCCCAAATGTCCAGCTAGGGGAATGTCGTGGGCTAGAGTTAGGAGGAACTTTCTGTACTCCTGAGGAATCACTAATCTCCTGGCAGCTCCAGGTTTTGGATCCCTTGCTTCAGTGTTCAAGAGGTTGTCCTCCCAGTAAACTCTGTGAGAGTCACTGACATCCCCATTTGCTTGTTTGACAGCTTGCTGCCTTAGGCCCTCTAGTGTGGGACAGGTCTGCTGTGCCACACTCAGCTCCTCCCTGGCAGGCCCACTTCACCCAAAAGCACAGCAGTGTCTGCTTCCAGCTCCTCTGTTGTAGGTTCTGCACAGGGTGGAAATTCTTCTTCCTCAGAAGAAGAATCCACTGTAGAGGGAGGGATAGTAGGTAGTGCTTTACTTCTACTAGCCCTAGCTTTAGGGAGCACTTGGTCCATTCTTCCAGGATCCAAGTCACCCTGTCCTTTTTGCTTTTTGGCCTGAGCCCTGGTTAAAGCAAAAATATGCCCTGGGATGCCCAGCATTGCTGCATGGGCCTCCAACTCCACATCTGACCAAGCTGATGTCTCTAAATCATTTCCAAGTAGACAGTCTAAATGTAAATCTGAGGCAACCACAACTTTCTTTGGACCAGTAACCCCCACCCCCCAGTTGAGATTTACAACAGCCATGGGGTGGCTAAGTGTGTTGTTGTGAGCATCGGTTACTTGGTACTGGTGACCAAGTAGGTGTTGTTCAGGGTGGACCAGTTTCTCTATTACCATTGTAACACTGGCATCTGTGTCCCTGTAGGCCTGAACCTCAACACCATTTATTAGGGGTAGTTGCTTGTACTTATCCATGTTAAGGGGACAAGCAACTAAGGTGGCTAAATCAATGGCCCCCTCAGAGACTAACACAGCCTCTGTGGTCTCCCTAACAAGACCAACCCCAACTAAGTTGCCAAAAGTGAGCCCAGCTACTCCCTTGGATTGGCTATTAGTAGGTTTGCTCCCACCACCACTGCTATTAGTAGGGACACTAGGTGTAGCAGTAGGGGTTGTAGTGGTAGGAGGCTTGGTGCTTTTCTTTGGACAACTGGGATCTGTTGTCCAATGGCCTTTTATTTTACATAAATAGCACCATGGATTATTTTCTTTGTTTTGATTTGAAGAGGATTTGGACCCACCACCCCCACCAGAGTGTTTTTGTGGGCCTGATGAAGACTCATTTTTAGATTTGTCCCCACCCTTGTCAGAAGACTTACCATCCTTCTTCTTGCCATCTTTGTCACCCCCTGTATGAACTTTTCTGTTCACCCTTGTTCTGACCCATTTGTCTGCCTTCTTTCCCAATTCTTGGGGAGAGGTCAGATCAGAGTCCACCAGGTACTGGTGCAACAAATCAGACACACAGTTATTAAGTATATGCTCTCTCAGGATTAAGTTATACAGGCTTTCATAATCAGTAACTTTACTGCCATGTAACCACCCCTCCAAGGCCTTCACTGAATGGTCAACAAAGTCTACCCAGTCTTGTGAAGACTCCTTTTTGGTTTCTCTGAACTTCATCCTGTACTGTTCAGTGGTTAAGTCATAACCATCTAGGAGTGCATTCTTAAGAACTGCAAAATTATTGGCATCACTTTCTTTTACAGTAAGGAGCCTATCCCTACCCTTTCCACTAAATGATAGCCATAGGATAGCAGCCCACTGCCTTTGAGGGACATCCTGTACAACACAGGCCCTCTCAAGTGCAGCAAACAACTTATTAATGTCATCCCCCTCCTTTTAAGGGGGAACTATATTGTGCAGATTCCTGGAATCATGCTCTTTTGCGGGATGACTATGGGGAATACTGCTGCTGCCACCGTGGGTTTCTAAACCCAGTTTCTGTCTTTCTCTTTCCACTTCTAAGGACTGCCTATCCAAATCCAGCTGTTGCTTCTTGAGCTTCAGTCTGGTTTGTTCCACTCTCAATCTATTGAGCTCCCTTTCTAACACTCTGTCATCAGGGTGGGTGGGTGGGTCATTCCTTGAAACAGAAGTATGGTGAGAATGAACAGAAGGAGACCTGTCCCTAACAGATGGCACCTTAACAACTTGGCTAACAGAAACAGCACTTCTACTATGATGAGAAGGGATACTCTTACTGTGATGTGAGACAACACTATCAGTATGGTGTGACTCTACATCAGTACCAGCTATGCTAGGTGGCTTGCTAGGGGGCAGGCTTGAAATCTTCCCTCCCACATCTTTTGCTAGGGGTGCCCCAGAATCAGAATGGGGAACATCAGCTAATTTTTCACCACAAGTGCCACCTCTGGCTTTATCTTGTTCAACAAGCATGTTAACCAACAGTTCTCTAGAGGGATTCTTCCTTACACTTAAACCTCTTTCTATGCAGAGACTCCTTGCTCCTTTCCAGCTAAGGTGATCATAAGCTTGTTTGGACAGATCAACAGTTTGGCCTGTGCCAGACATTTTAGAAAGTGTTTAAGGGATAGAAAAAGTGAGAAAAAAAGTTTTTCAGAACTTTTGGAAAGACAGAAAAAAAACTTTTAAAACTTTTTATGAACTTTTTAGAAAGTTAGAGGTACTTTTCAGCACTTTAGAAAAGAAGTGAGAAAAGAAATGCAAAACCTTTTGGTTAGGTGTACATACACTGAACTTGTTTTGTATATTTTTCTCTTATGAAAAGTACAATGACAAAAGTGGTAAGTAGTTAAAAAGTACTTATCCCACCGCTGCACAACCAATGTAGGAGGCTGGACTGGCTTGTAGTGAGTACCAAGGGGTACTTACACATTGCACCAGGCCCAGGTATCCCTTATTAGTGTATAGGGTGTCTAGCAGCTTAGGCTGATAGATAATGGTAGCTTAGCAGAGCAGCTTAGGCTGAACTAGGAGACGAGTGAAGCTCCTACAGTACCACTAGTGTCATATGCACAATATCTTAAGAAAACACAATACACAGATATACTAAAAATAAAGGTACTTTATTTTAATGACAATATACCAAAGTATCTCAGTGAGTACCCTCAGTATGAGGATAGCAAATATACACAAGATATATGTACACAATACCAAAAATATGCAGTATAGTATTAGAAAACAGTGCAAACAATGTATACTTACAATAGGATGCAATGGGGACACATAGGGATAGGGGCAACACAAACTATATACTCCAAAAGTGGAATGCGAACCACGAATGGACCCCAAACCTATGTGACCTTGTAGAGGGTCGCTGGGACTGTAAGAAAACAGTGAGGGTTAGAAAAATAGCCCACCCGAAGACCCTGAAAAGTGAGTGCAAAGTGCACTAAAGTTCCCCAAAGAGGACAGAAGTCGTGATAGGGGAATTCTGCAGGAAAGACCAAAACCAGCAATGAAACAACGATGGATTTCCAGACGAGGGTACCTGTGGAACAAGGGGACCAAGTCCAAAAGTCACAACCAAGTCGACAGTGGGCAGATGCCCAGGAAATGCCAGCTGTGGGTGCAAAGAAGCTGCTACTGGACAGTAGAAGCTGAGGATTCTGCAGGAATGACAAGGGCTAGAAACTTCCCCTTTGGAGGACGGATGCCCCACGCTGTGTAGAGTCCTGCAGAAGTGTTTTCCTGAAGAAAGACCGCAAACAAGCCTTGCTAGCTGCAAGTCATGCAGTTAGGGTTTTTGGATGCTGCTGTGGCCCAGGAGGGACCAGGATGTCGCCAATTGCGTCAGGGGACAGAGGGGGCGCCCAGCAGGACGAGGAGCCCTCTCAGAATCAGGCAGCACCCGCAGAAGTGCTGGAACAGGCAATACAAAGAGGAGTGAAACGGTGCTCATCTGAAGTTGCACAAAGGAGTCCCACGCCACCGGAGGACAACTCAGGAGGTCGTGCAATGCAGGTTAGAGTGCCGTGGACCCAGGCTTGGCTGTGCACAAAGGATTTCCACCGGAAGTGCACAGAGGCCGGAGTAGCTGCAAAAGACGCGGTTCCCAGCAATGCAGTCTGGCGTGGGGAGGCAAGGACTTACCTCCACCAAACTTGGACTGAAGAGTCACTGGACTGTGGGAGTCACTTGGAGAGAGTTGCTGGATTCAAGGGACCTCGCTCGTCGTGCTGAGAGGAGACCCAGGGTACCGGTGATGCAGTTCATTGGTGCCTGCGGTTGCAGGGGGAAGATTCCGTCGACCCACAGGAGATTTCTTCGGAGCTTCTAGTGCAGAGAGGAGGCAGACTACCCCCACAGCATGCACCATCAGGAAAACAGTCGAGAAGGCGGCAGGATCAGCGTTACAGAGTTGCAGCAGTCGTCTTCGCTACTTTGTTGCAGTTTTGCAGGCTTCCAGCGCGGTCATCAATCGATTCCTTGGCAGAAGGTGAAGAGAGAGATGCAGAGGAACTCTGATGAGCTCTTGCATTCGTTATCTAAGGAATTCCCCAAAGCAGAGACCCTAAATAGCCAGAAAAGAGGGTTTGGCTACTTAGGAGAGAGGATAGGCTAGCAACACCTGAAGGAGCCTATCAGAAGGAGTCTCTGACGTCACCTGCTGGCCCTGGCCACTCAGAGCAGTCCAGTGTGCCAGCAGCACCTCTGTTTCCAAGATGGCAGAGGTCTGGAGCACACTGGAGGAGCTCTGGGCACCTCCCAGGGGAGGTGGAGGTCAGGGGAGTGGTCACTCCCCTTTCCTTTGTCCAGTTTCGCGCCAGAGCAGGGCTGAGGGGTCCCTGAACCGGTGTAGACTGGCTTATGCAGAAATGTGCACCATGTGGGCCCATGAAAGCATTTCCAGAGGCTGGGGGAGGCTACTCCTCCCCTGCCTTCACACCATTTTCCAAAGGGAGAGGGTGTAACACCCTCTCTCTGAGGAAGTCCTTTGTTCTGCCTTCCTGGGCCAAGCCTGGTTGGACCCCAGGAGGGCAGAAACCTGTCTGAGGGGTTGGCAGCAGCAGCTGCAGTGAAACCCCTGATAAGGCAGTTTGGCAGTACCCGGGTCTGTGCTACAGACCTGTGGGATCATGGGATTGTGCCAACAATGCCAGGATGGCATAGAGGTGGCAATTCCATAATCATAGACATGTTACATGGCCATATTTGGAGTTACCATTGTAAAGCTACACATAGGTAGTGACCTATATGTAGTGCACGCGTGTAATGATGTCCCCGCACTCACAAAGTCCGGGGAATTGGCCCTGAACAATGTGGGGGCACCTTGGCTAGTGCCAGGGTGCCCACACGCTAAGTAACTTAGCACCCAACCTTTATCAGGTAAAGGTTAGACATATAGGTGACTTATAAGTTACTTAAGTGCAGTGTAAAATGGCTGTGAAATAACGTGGACGTTATTTCACTCAGGCTGCAGTGGCAGGCCTGTGTAAGAATTGTCAGAGCTCCCTATGGGTGGCAAAAGAAATGCTGCAGCCCATAGGGATCTCCTTGAACCCCAATACCCTGGGTACCTCAGTACCATATACTAGGGAATTATAAGGGTGTTCCAGTATGCCAATGTAAATTGGTAAAATTGGTCACTAGCCTATTAGTGACAATTTGGAAAGAAATGAGAGAGCATAACCACTGAGGTTTTGATTAGCAGAGCCTCAGTGAGACAGTTAGTCATAACACAGGTAACACATACAGGGCACACTTATGAGCACTGGGGCCCTGGCTGGCAGGGTCCCAGTGACACATACAACTAAAACAACATATATACAGTGAAATATGGGGGTAACATGCCAGGCAAGATGGTACTTTCCTACACTTCTCCAAAGTGGTATCTGACTTCATGGAATCGCCTTCAGTTACAGACCTCTGCCTTGTCCTGCTGGAAATTTTCAACTTCCATTTCGGCGGCTAAGACTGAATGTAGAAATCTTTACTGCAACTTCGACCCAAGGCCATCCAACGACAATGCTCCCTCTTCGGAGAACCCCCGCAATCTTACCCCACTGAACTTTACCTTTTCAAAACACATTTTTTCAATACTTTTTCTAACTCTGAAGGTAAGCGCTGACTGGGCCCAATCCACCTTCTGTGTATCTCAACAGTGCTCCATTGCAGTTTACAATATTTTTCGACTTTGGCCTGGTCTCACGTGACTAGATGTCAGCAGTTGGCAATTTGATCTTTTATTTGCTAGTTTTCACTAAAATATTTACTTTTTTTCTTTTACTTTGGTTCTACTGATTGGATTTTTGTTGTTTTGGTGTCAGATAGGTTTTTTATGTTTACTCTGATTTTTAAATTGGTTTGGGAATGTTCTTTTGCTGTGTTTTCACTTTATTACTGTTTGTGTGGTACATAAATACTTTACACATTACTTCTAAGTTAAACCTGACTGCTTTTTGTGCCAAGGCACCTAGGATTAAACACAGATTAATTTATTGACTTGTGGTTCAGCCTGCAAAGGATTGAGACTGTTGCTTGACCAGGGCTCACACCCCAGTCATACAGCATCCCAATTTCTCACACATATGTTACGATACATAATCCATACATTCAATGTGAACTTTAACTCATGTGTTTCACCTTTATGCATTATATAGCGAAACATTGCTGTGCACATTTAGAACTCACATTTAGTTGTATTGGAGTAAATAAACAACCCATGTATTTACATCTATTGGATATTCACAATATAATGATGATAGCTTTCTTTCTTGTGGTCAATCCTGTTACAATGTGCCTCCATTTTGATTTTCGGTCTAACTCAGTTTAACCTTAGGCCTTAGCCAAGTAGTACACATTTCCAAACTGATAGTATGCTGTTTATTTCTCTCTGTGCAGGTGCGTTATCAAGTACCTCGCTAGCTTGAAAAGGCTCATTATTTTGTATTATATTGCTAATCAGCCACGGAGATGAGAAGTTGCCAGCAAATGCAGAGAAATTATGATTGAAGGAGTCTCCTGTACTCGGCATTCCAGAAGATTCAACATTCAAGGACGAGCACATGTGTACCCAAGTGTTTTGGAAGGGGATTTTAGGGGGTAATCGGCTCCTGACAAATGCTGCCTGGGGATTGGCTGTAGACTGTGGAAGCGAGATATGGGTGTTCTGGGACTTTCAACTATGTTTTTAATTGGTGTCCCCTGGTAGTCAGGAAGGAGAACCTTTCTTGACTTGGAAGAGAGCAGATCTCTCTACCCTCCCTCACTTTCCAGAGTGTGAAGATTGATGCTAAATACTCTTTTGTCTTTTCTGAACTTCTACTGACACCTTCCCCTCTTCCAATTTAGAAATGCCCTATGGGGGGCGCGCGTGACCCGCGATCCAAGATGGCCACCTGACCTCAGAGCACCGTGCGCCGTCGGATGCTTTTTTACTGCTGGAGCCATTTGTTTTTCTTTTTTTGATGGAGCTTGGAATATAATGGCTGTGTGATGTTTTGGTGAGCATTTTTAATGTTCTTATGGTCGCCTAGCTATTTTTCTGACTTATTATTTACGCTTCTATATTTCTCCTCATGAAAGCGGCCATTTTGAATAATTTTTGCTCATCATTACAATGTACTTATCTGTTTTTTCCTTGAATTTTTGATGGCTCTGCTTGCAGTTTTTTCACAAGCCATGTAATTTATTTTTGCTGTCTCATCAACATTTATTTGGAGTTCCTGTGTCACTCGCCTCCTTATTGAAGGCTTTTTATTTTTATATGGGCAAACTAAAGAAAATAAAATCTCTGTCGCATTAGTTCTCCTCAACCGACAAACTCTCTCAGTTTTTACAATTGGACACTTCTGCTGCAGCGTCTTCTTCTTCTTTGTCAAAGATGTCTTCCTCATCCTCTTCTTCGCCTAAAGTTTCTCAGAATATTTCTACAACTACCCATAAAAGAGTCAAGCAGGACCCCCCTTCACCAGTAAAATCTCCGTCACCGATCTCTCTTGAGCTTGTGCTTGACAAAATACGCGCATTGCGTCCTTTCATCGAAGAAACTAATTCTCGGAAACAAAATCTTGATACTAAGTGGTCTCAAATGGAAAGGAGAGTCTCTGCCTTGGAGCAAAGAGTCAGTGACGTGCAGGATGAAACACATAAAATTGCGAGTTTGGAGAAGGAAGTGGCAGCTTTGAAGACACTTGCGGAAGATTTTGAAAACAGAAACAAACGCAATAATCTTCGCCTTTATGGTTTACCAGAAGGTCTTGAAGCGAGTGACCCAATTTCATTTTTTGCTTCATTTTTTCCACAGTTGGTGGGCCTTCCATCTTCTACTAATTGAACATCCATAGAGCACTTTGCATTGGTCATCGTCCTCTGCACTCCTCCACATCTAAACCAAGAGGCGTGATTATTTTCTTTCTTTATTTACTGATTTGTTGAAAATTCCTAATGCTGCGAAAGCCAAAAAACAAATCTCTTTGCAGGGAAGTACAATTTTCATCTCACAGGATGTGTCCAAAGCTACAGCAAACAGGAGGAAAAAAATTTTGGATCTTCGTCCACAACTTTGTGACTTGGGAGCTCGTTTTGGATTATTCCAATAGTGTTTGTTCAAAGTGACATATCAAAATAAGACTACTTCAGATACCTCTCCTGCAGCTCTTTGTGATTTCCTAAGACTACACTCTACAAACCCTATGGAGACAGCTGGTCCCTCTACACGTTGACTATATATGTTTCTTAATCTATTATGCCCTTGTTCATTGTTCATTACCAATACGATATAGTTGATGGTTCTTCCTATGCAGTTTATACAGTATACTATATTGATGTGACTGCAGGCCCTCTTTGTTAATGTATTGTTTTCTTTTCACAGGTTCCTGGTTTTCTATAATTATGAGTTTTGCTTGTAACTTTTGTCCCTCGATGCGTTCCGTTCCCTTGCTGTGCCGTCTTCAGTCTGTGCTGTCGTCACTCCTCCCCTATTGTTCATTCATCTCAAGTATGTTTTTGCAGTCATCTTTATTTGACATGAACTGTCTCTTCTTTTTTTCTTGAATATTTTCCATCTTTTTTCTTGTTGTTTTCCCTTTATTCTTCTCTCTTTTTGTTTTTTCTGTTGTTCTTTCCCCTATA
Source organism: Pleurodeles waltl (assembly GCF_031143425.1). Lineage (NCBI taxonomy): Eukaryota > Metazoa > Chordata > Amphibia > Caudata > Salamandridae > Pleurodeles > Pleurodeles waltl. Next base: position 253,634,436 of record NC_090443.1, on the reverse strand, counting down.
TGTACTTTCAGTCATTTATGGTACAAGACCTTTAGTGTATATATATATATATATATATGGTTATGTGACGTAAAAATTCAGAGCTATTTCTTGGAATGTGAAAGGATTTATTAACCCAATTAAAAGGCAGAGAATTTTATCTCATTTAGCTAAATATAATTTAGACTTGGTTCTTTTACAAGAGACCCATTTGATGGATTCTGAAGCTCTGAAACGTAAAAGAGGTTGGGTGGGCAATGTTTTTATTTCTCCTTCATCTACAAAGGAAAATGGTGTAATTGTGCTTTGCCATAAAAAATTATCAGTTAAGGGTTTTTCGCAAGACTCGAATTCCGATGGTAGAAGGCTCTTTGTGAGGCTAAGTATCAATGGGATTATAATAACTGTTGGTAATATTTATGGTCCTGATAACTCAGATTTTCTTTTTTGGCCTAATATTACTAAACAATGTTTGAATTATAATGATGATTTTCTTCTTCTTGGAGGGGATTGTAATCAAATTATTGATCCTTTTATAGATAGGCAATCTGTGATTAAGTTTTCTCCCCATAAAATGCATAAACAATTTAATGCATTTTTCACACAATGTAATTTAATTGATTCATGGAGAACTTGTAATCCTGATAGTAGGTTTTTTTTGTTTTATTCTCCACCACATGGTTCCTTATCTAGACTTGACCATATTTTTGTTTCTAAATCACTATCCCAAAATCTCATTCACTCCTCTATTGATCCTATGGAAATATCTGATCATGCTCCAGTCATCACAGATTTTGACTTACTCCCGGTGCTTCCCAAGTCCAATAGGTGGCTATTTAATAATTTTTTGTTGCTTGATTCTAAATTTTCCACTTCCTTTGTTACCTTTGCGGAGGAATGTTTCAGATTTAATGACGATTCTCACGTTTCTCTGCAATTATTATGGAATTTGTTTAAGGCTGCGGCTCGTGGTCATATGATAAATTTTGTCTCTAATAAAAAGAAAACTTTTAATGCCCAGCATCAATCTCTTCTTCTCAAAATTAAACGGTTAGAACATCAATATTATTCTTCCGCCTCTAATTTTAATCTACAAGAACTTATTCAAGCAAAAATGCAATTTAACAAAATTTCAACAGATAATGCCTCCTCTTTTCTTCTACGTACTAGTGCCCATTATTATGGTGGTCAAAATAGATTGGGGAAACTCCTGGCTAATTATTTAAAAGAACAAAAGCAACACCATACTGTGAAGTCTATAGTTACAGATACTGGTAAGTCCATTTTTAAAGATGAAGATATCTTAGCTGAATTTGTAAATTATTACCAGACACTTTATACTCCTGAGTCAGTCCCGACCTCCTTGCAGATTGCTGATTATTTAAAGAACATTCCAAACCCTAATAAGACGCTTGTTGATGCTACTTCACTTGAAGTAGATATTTCTTTGTTAGAAATTTTTAAAGCCCTACAATCTCTAAAAAAAGGTGAAACTCCTGGTCCAGATGGATTTACAGTGGAATTTTTTCTAAATTTTTCTGATATTTTACTTCCCAAACTTGTTCAGCTTTTTCAATTCTTCATTGGCTTCTGGTTGTTCGGGGCGAAGATTTCAAGAAGCTTCGATTTGCTGAATTTCAAAGGAGGGTAAGGACCATACTTTCTGTAAAAATTGTAGACCAATCTCTCTTCTCAATACAGATTATAAAAATCTTTGCTAAATTATTAGCCCTACGTCTTGATACCCTTTTGCCTGCGCTGATAAGTAAGGAACAAACGGGTTTTGTTAAAGGTAGACTTGCTTCTGACAACTCTAGAACATTCTTCAATGTACTCAGCAAAGCTCCCACTCTTTTGTACTCTTTAGCAGCAATTTCCACAGATGCTGAGAAAGCGTTTGATCAGTTAGACTGGTCTTTTTTATTAAAAGCTTTAGCCTCACATGGTTTAGGGCCTCATTTCATTTCATTTATCTTTTTGCTTTATCAATCCCCAATGGCATCGATATTGGTGAATGGGAAATTGTCCAGATACTTTGTATTACGTCATGGTGTTCGTCAAGGGTGTCTGCTCTCTCCACTCCTATTTATTCTAGCTCTTGAGCCTTTTCTATCCTGTATTAGAAATACCATTAAAATTGAGGGTTTCCATTATGGTGAAAGACACTTAAAATTAATGGCTTATGCAGATGATATACTTTTATTTATCTCAAATCCTGAAATCTCGATTCCGTTTTTACTTCGGGAGATTGAAGACTTTTCTTTGATTTCAGGTTATAAGATAAATTCGGATAAAACTGAAGTCCTTCCTCTAACAAAATGTTGTTTTAGAGCATAGTTTGATATTACTGGCTTTCACTGGAATTTTTCCAAGATTAAATATTTAGGTATTTGGTTCACCTCATCCTTTAAAAAGTCCATTGAAGTAAATATCTCAGATGCTTTAGAGAAGGTTGATAAATCGATTTTGTCATGGAATCCCTTATTTTTATTTGGTGGGGTAGTTTTGACTATCAAAATGATGATTTCTCCTAACATTTTATATATACTATCCATGTATCCGCTTTCTCTACCTGTTACTTTTTTTAAACAATTGGACTCCAGATTGTCTGAATTCCTCTGGAACCATAAGAAATCTAGAATGTCTCTTAGTCATCTTTGTCATTCTAAAGAGGAGGTAGGAGCTAATTTTCCTGATTTCAGACTATATGACAAATCATTTTGTCTGCGTCAAGCTTCTAGATGGATCTCCCTGTCAGGTTCCATGTTTACTCCCTTGTGGTTGGATATTGAATGTTCTTTTCTTCTGCCTTTTTCCCCTCGTGAGGTGGTATCCTTTTCTTATAACATTTTGCTTATCTCCTCCCCGCTTCTTAAACATACTTGTGCTCTTCTGCATTCTCACTATTTACCTCCATCCGTCACTTACTCCTCTTTTCTGAATTCTCCTATTTGGCATAATCGTCTCATCCCTATCAATAAAAAACTTTATTTTGGAAATCCTGGAGACAAAGGAAAGTAGCGTGGGTCAAGGATTTATTCTCCAATGATATTCCACTTTCTTTTTTACAATTCCAACTTCTATTTCATAGTCCCAATTCATTTATGCCTAAATATCTTCTTATTATTAATATTATTCTTGATGTACTTTTTTCTTTGCCTTCCCATCCTTCTTCTTCGGAATTACCCCTTTCTTTGTCCTCCTTTTTACCTCATGTCCTAAGGCATCAAACATTTATAAACTTTTTCATTCTCCTGTTTTGACACATCCTAAATCTAAACTTGAGTCTCAATGGGAATTGGATTTGGGATGTACCTGGACTGTTTCCTTTTGGAATAAGGTGTGGCATCGATCTTATAAAATATCTAGATCAGCTTCTACCACACCGTCACTTTTCTTTCTTTACCACAGACTTTATTTTACCCTTTTTACTATAGCAACATTTTCTGTATCCTCTACTGCAAACTGTTGGTCCTGTGATAGCCCAAAGGGAGATCTTATGCATATCCTTTTTGAATGTCTCCCCACTGTCTCTTTTTGGAGAAAAGTTTGGCGTCAGCTTACCTCCATTTTTCATTTGCGATACCATTTATCTCCCTCAGTGCTTTTTCTAAATAGCCTCTCTGCGGAAATTGTTTCAGATGATGATAATTTAAAGCTGTTGGATCTCATGTTAGCTTTGGCCTTTCAGCAAATTACTCTTAATTGGAAAAATTCATCCAACATTTCCTATAAGGCTTGGTACTATATTGTTTGCTATTATCATAGACTAGATATTGCTTTTACCTCTTTATGCTGCCCCTCCATAAATATAGATTTGTACTGGCTACCTTTGACTGATTATCTTAGTGCTGTTGCTGGTAATTCTACTAATTGTACATTATCTGCGAATTTTAAGCCACCGTGAATTTGTTATTTTCTCTGTTTTTAAGTATTTTAAATTTAGCTTAACTTTATGCTTTATTGAATATCACTTTTTTCTTTTTTTTTTAGCTCTTTAAGATCCAATGTACCTTTCTTATTTGTACTGGTCTTGCTCTGTTTTCATTGTTTTTCCCCCATTTTATACTTTAAAATGTTAAACAGCTTTTACAAATCCTTTCAAAATTATATTACTATCATTGTGACAGATATCTTGTATTGTTATTAAGTGACTCATATGTATTTTGTTTTTAATAAAGCAGATTTACCTTAAAAAAAGAAATCCCCTATGCACTTTCATTTCTTAAATTTCAATTTAGCTTTGGCTAGTTCCTTAATGGAACACTCAGTTTGGATATTTCACATTTTTTACATATATTCTGTACTTCATATTACTTAAAATCAAAGAGCTTGAACACCTTAGCATTTTTTTGTGATTGTGATGAACTAATAATACTAAAATAAACCTTTATGGTTGCATGCCATCCTCTCTTTCACTATTGTGGATCTGTGTTAGTTTTATTGAAATGTAATTCTGGATGATAGCTGTCCCACAACTCTTCTAGTCAACTACCAAAGAGCCATACAGCCAGTGGGCAATTCTCTTTGATCACCAACATCACTGAGGACCACCAAACAGTGACCTGTAAAGCGACATCATTACACTGCATAAGCCAGTGAAAAATCCTGGGCCCTGATTACAAGCTAGGGGTGAAATTACAATGTTTATACAAACAGGAGTTTGTGCAGGCATCGGAATTTCATGTTGAGTGATAACCATCACACCCAGTTGTTAAACCTGCCAAAGTTTAACTTAAAAAAAGGCCCTCAAAAATGTCTAAACGTGTGGAATTTGGTTCCTTAGATACTGATTTTGCATATCTTACCTCATTTTAAGTAAAACACCCGAAATGGGGTATTTACTGCCTTACTGCCCCCGGTAAATACCTCGCCTCAGAGCAATGATATTTAATGAATTTAGTAAAGAGCCCACCCCATCAGGTCCTCTTGTAGCCAGGAGCCATCATGGGTTAAACAAAAACTGCTGACATATCCAGAAATCTGCAAATCACTCTCTTGAAAAACGGCAGAACGCAACCCCGGAAGGGAAGAATAATACCCACCTGGGCTTCATAATTAAATTTTAAACATATAATTGTCAAGTACCATTGCTTGCAGTGTTCAGTACGTCTTATGTTTTGGAATTTATGTCGGAGTATAACATGATGATCTTGGACCCCCGAAGTGTAAATCAGTAGAGTAGTTTTCCCTTTGGAATTCTGTAAGATCCACTGCAGAACTTTTAAAAGTGAAAATGATAAAGTTCTCAGTTGAACATGCTGCCTGCACTATTGCTTAAAATCTATATATATTGGGTTTAGACCTTCCAGAACTGATCAGGTAGGACCAGGCAAAATCACAAATATTGCAGGTGTCTTGCTGCAGGTACACATTGGATGTAAACAGAGTAGACAGGACCGTATGACTGCAACATATCCTATGAACCCACTGTTCTGACCTCCATTGGTGAGACCTGTATGCTGTTGTACAGATATTGTTTGATGTGTAATTGACAGGCACGCATTTACTGCTGAAGTCACATTGATTACCTGTGTGAAGGTCTGAGTGTGGTCATGACTCTTATGTGTTGCAACAGTAAGTGTGCATTTACAGGGCGGTCGGTATAAGCAGCTATACAACTAATTGTTGGCAGCCTACGCAACGGTTAGAAAGTGACAAACGTGGAAGCCCAAATATCAAGTAAATTTATTTTAATTAATGATGTGCAAGTTTGGGAAGCTATGCCCTCTTCAACTTCAAGCAGTTTTTTTTTGCCAACTTTTGAACAATTAGCAGAGCTTTAAAGAAAAGTGGGCGAGGTGAGAAATCTTCCAAAAGAGTGGTTTTGGTGCAAACAGAGCAGCATTTTGTCAGGAAAAATAGTTTCCGCCAGTCAAAAAAAGTTTAATAGACTCAGTTAAAGTCCATACTGTTTCATAACAGAGCACTATGACATCATAAGTTGAATACATCACAATTTATAATCCATTTCACGTTTTCCTGTTTAAATATTGTATTTCTTTCAAGTAGGTAAAATATAAAATGACTTAACATTGAGCAATGAAGTAGAAAGTGAATTATTTGATAGTGTCTTTGATTTAAACAGTGACAATCTTCTGGAAGTGAAAAAAGTTAATTGCCTTCCAGTAGTGGCTGGTGATCTTTGAAACTGGAGCGGCGTAATACCTGCCAATACTTACCCCATTTTTTTTCAAAACATGTCTTATTCATACTTACTCCCTCTCACATTTATTCTCTTCTTCCATTTTCACTCTAACTCACATTCTCATTCTCACTCATACTCACTGTGACTCACACAGAAATATACTCATGGAATGGTGTGTCAAATCCTAGCGCCATGCTTGCTCCGAATTTACAAAATGGCACACCATGGCATTAGGATCTGGGCTGCGTAATTTTTTTTACACTAGCCAGTGCACCACATTCTAAGCAAAAATAAGGCTCCAGGTGCAAAAGTGACGCTAGACTGGATTGGAGCATGTAATTTAAGGCGAGCGTAATCCTAGTGTCACTTTGAGCACCTAAGCTGTCAAAAATAATAGTACGGAAACGCCGCATTCGGAAAACAAACACAACAGGAGAAAATGTAGAAGCAAACATGGAGAACTCAAAACACCAGAGACCCAGGACAACCCCAACAACCACAGTCCCATCCAGAATGTGCAGACAGACTTCCAGGAGAAGGGGAGGAGAAGGATGAAATGCAAGCTTAGCGAGGAGAAAAGCATCCTGATCACCTACGTGACGGAGCACCAACCCCAGATTTTTGTCACCTCAGAATTGCCATTAGGAAGGAAAATGGCCATATGACAGTCCAATGTGGAAAAAGTCAACAGTGTGGCTGAAGTCAAGAGAACACTTATTGACTCTGAGAAGCACTGGCATGATTGTAAGCGCAGAACAAAGAAGAAACTGGCCAGCAACCACAAGGCAGCATTGCAGACTGGAAGGAGCAGCTGGATGAGTTTGAGGAGATGGTGACAGCCATCATCCCTAAGGAGTTGGTGGCAAGAGTCACAGGGCATGACAGTGCAGAAAATGAAGAACAAGAACCACAGGGTAAGTCACAGATAGTGGCAGTGAACAACTAGGCAATTTCAAGAGGTGCAGGCAGCTATGTCCCAGTGCTAAAATGCACTGTCTGCAGGCCAAAGGGTAGTATGCCAGCACACATATGGTTAAACAGCAAAAACACATAGGTGGTCATTTTGATTTTTGTGGTAAAAACCACCTACCGCCGCAGTGACGCCCACCAAAATACCACCACTGTGGCTACCATCTGTCCACCATATTATGAGCACTGCCGGACTTCCACCACAAGAAGGGTGAAAATTTGGCAGTGTTCATGGTGGTGGATGGTGATAAGGTGGAGCTGCTACCATCAGCACCGCCACACCAGTAGAACACCACCAGCGGTATCATGACCTGTGATACGGCCTGCCGGTGTTCTGCTGGAGGGGCGCTGCTGGCAGTAGCAGCTCCCCTTCCTGTTCCCGCCGGAAGTTATCCTCAACAAAGGTAAGTCGGGCTTCCGACAGAGGGGAGGGGTGGGAGGTTGGGGGGTGTTGTGTGTGTGTGTCTGAGTGTGTGCATGAATGTGTGAGTGAGTGTGTGAATGCGTCTGTGTGTGTTGTGTTGTTGCATGGATGTATGCGTGTGAGTGAATGCATGTAAGAATGGTAAAGTGAGTGCGTGTCTGCATGTCAGTGTGACTGTGTGTAAGAATGTGTGCGTGCATGTCTGGAAGTATACGTGTATGAGTGCGTGTATGTCAGTGTGAGTGATTGGGTGTATGTGTGGTATGTGTCTGCCGGTGTGTGCATGTAAGGGGTGTGGGATGAGTGAGAGGATTGGAGTGGGTGGGGGGTAAGTGAGAGGATCAGAGGGGATGGGGGATGTGTTTGGATCAGGGTGGGGGAGTGTATGTGAATGTTGGGGATGGGCGTTAGTGTCTGTAGGGGGGTGGGGCTTTGGATGGAGGGCGGGTGGGGGTGTCAGGTGTGTGTTGATGGTGGGGGAGCCACCTATCTGTGACAGGAAAGGAATTCCCTATCACCAGTAGGGCCTACCCCCATGGATTTCGTGGCGTTGCTAATGCCACGAAAACCATGGTGTTAGGCAGGCTCATAATGCCGGCGGTGGCACTGTGCCGGTCGCCAGGCCCGAGATTGATATCTCCGGCCCAGCGGCTGATACCGTCATGGCAGTATGAGTTAAGAAAAGAAGTGGCAGGTTGACTGCAGCCAAACCACCATTCTCATAATGTGGCGGTATGTGCCACCAGCCGGGTGGCGGTACTATCGCCACATTTAGACTCACTGCCGGGGTCATAATGACCCCCATAATGGGCACTGACCCCGACAATTTGCACAAGCCGGTCCAGAACCATCACCTCACTCTCTTCATTGTGTGAAGTGCAGCGGCAATCCACGTTTGTCTTACTTTGTAATCTGGCATTTGCAATGCAATGTACAACAGTACCCAACACAACTGCAACTCCCAGAATACACAGCAAAAAACATGTACTGGAACAGTACACCAAGAATGCACACTGCTATCGTGCACAACCTGGCTGTTACAATGTAGGAAACCTTGCAACTACTCTGTCTCACTTGGGCCTATGCACACTAATCTGGAATTTAAATCCTCAGAATTTCACTGTATAAAACTATATTGTTCACCAGCTGACATGATGGGCAGGCTGCACGGAGGTGTCAGTTGCAACGGAAGGGACCACAGGAAGTTCTAATCAATTGGAGGGGGAATGTAAGAGATGGAGACCACAGGACCATGTGTGTACAAACTAATGATGCTGTGTGGGCATGGTGGGCCACTGCTACTGCTCTGCATGGGAGGTGCTGATTGTGCATGTCAAAATGACATTCGGTTTGAATGGGGAGACTGTGCATACTGGGGATACTGGGGAGGTAGATATGGACATATGTACTTCATTGTAGCTGCACAAATACACATGCACTACTAGGTCTGACTGTACAACACATGTGGCATATCTGGGAAGGGATAGCAGAGATCAGCCCATTTGGGGACTACAACCTACATGTCATGTGGACCGGGGGGAACATGTAGCATGTGCCAGGAGGGAGTCTGAGACAACATTGTCCCATAGTGCCACGTGTAAATGTTTAGGGATGTCAAACAGGGACTTGACAAGGGATACCAAGAACCACATAGGCATAACAAATAATAGGGCCCATGGAAGAACCCAGGCTGAAGTGGGTGAGCCTGCTGATGTGGGATTCAGATGTACCACTAATTACACCACTACTACCATGTGGTGTGAGGCCCCAACAATAGCTTTCTATAACAAAGCAACAGGTAGTACCACTGGATATAGTCATGCATAATCCACGTCATAGACATGTGTGAATGAATGTATGATTTGGTAAGGATCACTGTGTGGCACTTACCCATGTACAATGACCCAAAAGAGCGTAATCAGAGGACGTATTTACACATACAATGGTGTGGGTATGAGTCACATGACATGTGACACTCTGCAGATAAACAACTGTGATCATAATGATTTGTGGGGAATGTCAGTGAGCTAAACTACCCAGTAGGACATGGCCCAATACCTCAGAGTAAGCACACAGTGCTTTTGAAAACAATGCAGAGATAAGGGGCCATATTTACAGGCGCATTTAAAGCCACACAAGGTGACTTTGCGTGGCCTTGTAAATATGGGCAGGCACCCTGTGCCTTTGGAGCATCACAAACAATGTCACTCTGGTTGCGTAGTGTGCTGATACGGCCTTGTGGTGAAAGTGCTACATCTGAAACCTTGAATGTCAACCTGATTACTAATATAAATATCTAGCAGAGATCATCATCCTCATCGCAGAGGATGAACCCATACCTCCTGGCCGATGACTGTCCTGGACTTCTTCGATGATGTGGATGACTAGCTACAAACCATATATTCTGACACCCTGTAGCTAATCCTGGACGCCATCCAGACATCATACAAGTTTGCAGGGAAGCTTGACAGCATTGTGGGGTCTCCAGATGATCTGCCCAACATACACTACCTGTCAGCCCACCTCGAGTCCTGAACTCCCGGAACTCAGAAATTACATTCCAACTGTGGTAGGAGTGCAGTGAGAGCTGGCAGATCAGATGTGTGCTGGGAGGTAGACCATGGTGGGCACTCTTCAGGCAGTCCATAGGTGCCTCATTCTGAATAAAGACAGCTCGGCCACTGTATGAGGCACGTACTCTCCACTCCCTGGCCCTGCCAAAGTGGCACAAGCAAGGTTGTCAACAAGCTGGGAGCATTCTAAAACATCTTGGAGAACAAGGAGCTGAAGCAGGACTCCGTCATTACCACCATGGGTGCCTACTACCATGACGTTGCTGCTGTGTAGCAAAACTAGCAGAATCTTCTTGTTGCTGTGCTGCCTTATGTGTTGCCTCAGATGAGAACTGCTGTGGGCACGGGATCCACATCTTCTGCCCCTGATGTGAGTGTGCCTCCCTCTACTTCAACACCTACCACACCCCTGTCACGTGAGTCACTTCATACATCTGAGGAAGAAGATGTGGAAATCAGAGGATGAAGATGTGGAAGGCACAGCTTTCACCAGAAAAACTGTCTGGTAGTATTTCTCTGTGGTACATGACCACTTTCTCCTTTGCCCATGACTAAGATCACACCAGTGTCCAAACACCTGGCACTGTCCTCAATTCGACTCTCCCTCTGTTGACCTCTCACGTATGTGGACTGTCATTGCGGCCAATCTACCATAATGGTAATGTGGTCCTCCTCCTCACTGGAGGGCTCCTGTTCTACATATCCCTTGACATGTTATTCCCCCCATGGATTCTGTCTGGACATCCAATAGCTTGATACATCTCCATATGGCCATATGACAGTCCAATGTGGAAAAAGTCAACAGTGTGGCTGAAGTCAAGAGAACACTTATTGACTGTGAGAAGCACTGGCATGATTGTAAGCACATGTTGTTGTCTCATAAAATTTAAATCAGTACATCACGTAATTCTGCACCTGCAAATAAAACCACTAACTACTACTTGTATGTTGTACGTGTGTCTGCTGCAGGACAGATTTTAACATGTTTCATTGTGTGAAACAAATACACTGACTACTTGCCAAAGGGACATGTGTGGATTGGAGCAAGAGACAAAGCCACACAGACTGAGTGAAACATATTTGATGAATATGATCTGTATGTTGACTGTCAAGCAGTTTCTGAGGCTTTCGAGCATGTAGTGTATCATGCAGTCATTGTGAACGCTGATGTAGCTCACACTACAGGTGGCTGGTCTAAACATGGATATTAGCAAAAAAACAACATTGTTGTGACAACCATATGATGCAAGTGTGAGTCTGTATGGAGTAGGCATCAGTGTGTGAGTAACAAATCCTTGATTTTGAGTACAATAAAAACAATATTCCACCAATGCATGTCCCATGACTTACCTACACAGATCAACTGTATATGAATACTTGTTTTGCAATATGTATCCATTATCATTCTGATTGTCATATGCACTGCTCATTGATGTTTGTAGATAGTGTATGTGATTCCATTGCCAACCTGACAGGTACTCGCCCATGGGGAATTCGCCTAGTCACACATGTAACCAAATACTGCTAGCAAAGCCAAAGGCATGTACCTAACACTACCTGAGCAGACATGCTAACTCCTACACAGTTAACATGATGGAGACTCGAACAACAACATTTAATAAAACCATAAATATATGTGACTACCTAATCTTTAAAACTTATCCTAACCTACACTACCTTACACTAATTAATACCTACAACTAGCTTAAATTAACTATACTTATTCTATACATTTAATGCCGCATTATCAACAACCAACTCCCTACCCCCTTAAAACATATCTGCAGACAAGGACAACAGTAACTACACCTATACATAAACTTACTATACCTCTAGGCCTAAAGTAAGATATATTTTTTTATACTTTTTAAGACTTTTTTTATTTTTTTTAGAAACACATACCTTAAAGATCAACCCCACCCACTAAAATCACCCAATAAAACCAAACCCCTGTAGGCCCTCAGTGATAGCAATCAGATACTCCTTGACATTAGTCATAGGCAAATGCACATCCTGTACACAACCTCTACCTTACTGTCCATATACATGTATAACATATGCAGCTTGACTTTGACTACATTTACTTTGAACATGGCATTGCATACAACATACATCACACTCAATCCTTGCACTACCCCTTAGACATACAGAATGACATTCACTGGTAGCATTGGGGTCACTGAAACTCTCAACCTCTCTATTGGTGTAAGGCTTGAGTCCACTTGGAAGGCATAATGTGAGACATAGCACTGTAATTGTTGAATAATTAACACTGTGGTCAAATATTGAACATTACACACGACTTGCAAATGGCATAGAACTCTTCTGGTTTTAACAACTTAAAAAGCTCATTTGACATGGCTCAATGACATACATTGGTGGGACAGGCTGACGTATACACACATATGATATTATACATACATGTCTTGGGCACATTATTGAAGCATTGCAAATTACTCACTGGACCAAGATTTCGCAAGGCTAGCTGAGTTTAATGGTACTCTGCCCCTAAATGACTCACAGAACACACTCAGCAAGGACTAGCAGTACCCCTACATTACTCTTTTCATCACCTGGACATGATCATGCTACATACATCACTAGTAGGACATCCTTGTGTCCTCATTCAACAGACATCAGTATCTGTCATTGCTGCATATTGTAGACACCAAACATACATATCTTGTCCATCCCCAAATCTTAGTATTTCACAATCAGACATATACATATGCGTGATTTAATCAGATGTATGACAGTCCAAATGGCATAAATATGTACAGATTCACATACATCATACCTCATTTACATGAGACATGATCAACTGGAGTGTCTTGAAATAGGACAACTCCTGTCAAAGCATGTCCCCCAGGGCAGCAAAGGTTAGTGAATGTCCTGACAGCAGATGATGTATTGTAAATGTGCACACTTCCTCAAGTTGCACACAGCACATCTGTTAACATGCGCACCGTGGTGCTAACAGAGAAAGTGGCCACCAGGTATGCTAGAGACGCTGCTCAGTGTGGGCGCATGACAAGCCTCTGTGTCATGTTTTGTCTATGAAAAGATCTGTCTTGTTTCTTGGTGGCATTTGTGCCCTGGCATATATGAACCACTGACACTATGGGCCTCATTTACAAATGCAAGTGTCACCCTGCACCATCAGAGACACATGTTCTTGAAGTTTATGTGGCACAGTCTGTCAGGTCATATTCACAAGGCTGCAAATGCATCAGATTCCTACACCAACTCAGGGGTAGCGTCAAGGTGGCCCAAGTAAACACATTATTCCTCCACGTTTTTTTCTCTTTTTATGGGTGCTGCATTCTACAGCACACATAGACAAAGCAAAACGGCATTGATGATTGTGTATGTGCAATTTCGTGGATTATCATCCTTGTCAATCATGCACCCTTGCAGCATGGTACAGGAGTGCCCATATTGATGCTCAGCAGCAAATTGTGCACCAGCACAGGGGACAAGGACAGTAATGTACAAAATGTCATAGGTACCGCGCCTTGCTGCACTTGTTGTGGATGCAGAGCAGCACAGCAACAAGACTTCAGCTTGTGATGTCTGCCAAGCGATGCTTGATCTTGTGGGTTCTCCACTTCAATTTGAATATCTGTTGCATGCAGAAAGAGACCTTCTCCCACCGCAGCTTGCGAGCCTCTGTCTTATAGCCCTGAATGACATGTACTCCCATGGCCACCATGTCTGGCAGGTAGTGGGTCACCAAACAAGTGGGTGGAGAAGTGTGGTGCAATGGTTAGAGCGGCAGACCCTAATGTAGAGATCTGGCCCGGGACCAGGGTTCAATTCCTACCTTGGCAGGTCTTGGGCTCAGTTCCCTTGGACCGGATAATTCTCACCTTGGTGCCTAATCTAATTACTGGGTCCCACTCTGTAACTTTGGGCAATGGCTTGCTTAATCTCCACAACATCCCTGATAGCAGTTGGATGTCTGGCTTCATCCTGGGGGTTGCCCAGGAGTGGGTGCCTCACAGGGAAAAGCCAGGAGGAGTTCCACAGTGGTATGCGTACAGCACCTTGAGACCCTAACGGGTGAGTAGTGCACTATACAAGTGCAAAGTTTACATTTAGTTTAACCAGAGGAACCCTCCAAACTCCTGGGAACTCATGTTTTTCACCCTTCTCTTCCCCAGCATGTCCCACCCCAAACACACGTTAAACAAGCTATTAAAAAAGAACCCAAAACTACCCCCAGCTACACGTAAGAACTATAAAACCCCAGAGATAACCACCTGACAATACACAGTAAAGTACAACACAAAATACAAATACAAAGGGCAACTGAGACGTGAGGGACACAACAGGGACAGCAGATAGCACAATAATCTCCAAAAGCAGCACTCCTCTCTCCACCAACAGCACAGCACAACCACTCCCAAGCACAGACACAAGGACTGTGAGTTGAAGAGAATTTGTGTTAGACCTGACAGCCTTAGGGTGGTCATCCCCCAACTTTTTGCCTGACTGCTTCTATTTTACTGATCCTGTTTTTGCTGGTTTTAGGACTCTGTGCACTTTACCACTGCTGACCAGTGCTAAAGTGCATGTGCTTTCTACCCTAAACATGGTATCATTGATTCCTACTCAATTGGCATATTCAATTTACTTGTTGGACCCTAGCAATATGAACTAGAGGAGCCCAGGGCCTGTAAATTAAATGCTACTTGTGGGCCTACAGCACTAGTTGTGCCTGCTACATAAGTAGTCCCTTAACTATGTCTCAGACCTGCCATTGCTAGGCCTGTGGGTGCAAGTTCACTGCCACTTCGTCTTGGCATTTAAAACTACTTGCCAAGCCTTAAACTCACCCCTAAGGTAGGCCCTAGGAAACCCATAGGGCAGGAGGCTAAGTAAGTGAAAGGCAGGACATATGTGTTATACATGCCCTGGTAGGGGAAAACTTACAAATTTGCTTTCCAATACTGTAAGGCCTGCTCCTCTCATAAGCCAGCATTAGAACTGCCCTTATATACTTTTCAGGGATAGATTCAGATCTGAAAGGAGTAGCTGTGCCATGTTTAGTATGGTCAGAATGGTAATAGAAAATTATGCTTACTGATGGAGTTGGATTTAATATTACTATTTTATAAAATGCCACTTTTAGAAAGTGGGCATTTCTCTGCACTTATTGCCATCTGTGCCTTACAGCCTATCTCCAATCCACGTCTGGTCTGTGCTGGTTGACAGCTCCCCTTGTGCATTCTACCGAGATAGCCAGAAACACAGCACACTCATTCACAGCTGCATTTATCTACATACTGTATGGGTCTCCCTGGGCAGGAAGGGCGGACGGGCTCTCTCTTATACTTCAAAGGCCAGTAGCCTGCCCTCACACAAAGGACCAATAACCCCCAAAGGGATCCTGGCAGACAGGACAGGGATGAAAGGGGAACTTGTGCACTTCAAACCCACTCTTTGAAGTTTCCCCCACTACAAAGGCACTTTTGGTTATACAGTATATACTTGGTCTCTGACCGCACCAAATCAGGCACTTATGGATCTACACCTGGGATCTGTCAGAGGGACTGCCTGGCTGTCCAAAGGACTCATCTGGACTGGTTTACTGAGAAAGACTGCTGTCCTGCTTATAGCCCTGCTGCTTGCTAGACTCTGATTCTGCCGAAAGGATTCTGCGTTCCCCACAAGTGCTCTCCAAGGACTTGGATTGAGCTTGCCTCCTGTTCTGAAGTCTCAGGGCCACAAAAACTTCACCTCAGAGAAGAAAATCCCTGTGCATCGGCAAATCGCTGCAACGCCTGCAGAAATCAATACAGAGCCTGCCTCGTAGCTAAAAATTTGCTGCATCGCCTTCCTGATCGACGCAGCGCCATCTCCTTTACGCCAGCGCTTCATGGATTTTCAAAACATCATCCCTGGCTGTCAAAATATCCCTGCTTCGCAGTGAGTAACCAAGGCTGCGCTCCTGGAATCAACACATCATCTTGGCGCAAGAAACAATGCATTGTCTGTGCCACGCTGGAGAATCCAACGCAGCACCTTATTTTTCAATGCATCTCCTTCTCTGCAGCCCCAGTGCATAGCTATTTCTGATGCATCACAGGTACTGTGTGCCACAAGGGTACAACCACTGATTCTTAAGGATTGAGACTCATTTAAACCTTTATAAAGTGATTTCTCAACTTGTGCATATTGGATTCTTGTTGTTTTGTTATTATTTTACTCAGATAAATATTATCTATTTTCCTTAACTGGTGTGGCGTACTTTTTGTGGTGTTTTCACTATGTTACTGTATGAGTTATGGTAAAATTACTTTACACATTGCCTCCTAAGTTAAGCCTGCTGACTCTGTGCCAAGCCACCAGAGGGTATGCACAGAATCATTTAGATTGTGCTGTGACTTACCCCTACTAGAATTGTGGTCCCTACTTGAACAAGGGTGTATACCTCTGCTAACTAGAGACCCCATTTCTAACTTTAGTAATCAGCTGTGAGGATAGGACTTGTGTTTGTGCAGTCCCATATAATAGCTATGTGTACACTACCTAACCACAGATAAAGGTAATTTGTATTTTTTTTCTTCTTTTGCAAGCTTTCCCTGCTTTACATTTTTTTGCCAGTGCTATACATCATGTCTCTGGCTGGGCCCACAAGTGAAGCTATCGCGTTTGACCTAGTTAAGCTGGAGGATTAAAGAGTCTCTCAGCTGAAGGCCTTTTGCAAAGCTATTGGAATACCTGCCCATGGAGCTTCCAAGAGGGGAGAGTTTCAAAAGACACTGAGAGGTGGGCAGAGTCCCACACCCAAGATAATGATGAGTTGGGGGAGCAAGAGAATGGCTCGCCCAAGGAGCTGTCGACAGCAGTGGGCGATGACACCCCTGGATTTGGCCCCCCTGAGAGACCAGGGAGCAGTGTCTCAAGTCACAGCCTGACAGCAGAGGAAAGGAGAGAGAATTCATGCTTCAGTTGGCAAGATTAAAACAGTGGCGCCACATTTCCTGACTAGACAATGTGTATCTAAATCACCTCACTTTTATACAGTTACAAGTTTTTCCTCTCTAAGGAAGGGAGTGTTCCACAGAGTAGCTGAAGGACTGATGTGTGATTACGGCTAGTGTCTGTCTGATAGACAGTTTCCCAGGGGTGAGAGGACATCACCTGAAGCCTGCACTGTGTGCTGGAGGAGGTAAAGTTATGCCTAGTGCCTAGAAGTCTGACTTCCAGCCTGAGAGATGGAAGGATCCTCCCTGGCCCTTCTGGGGGAAAGATTGTGTAGGAGGAAAAAGCCAGCGTGTTCCTAGTCAGAGATACAGCCAGAAACAGCAGACAGATGGAGAGGAACAGTAGGAGTGACAAATGCTGTGCAGAGTCCCCTGTCTACCTGTGGCTCCTGGTGAGAATACCAAAAATTCTGCACTTTGCACATCAGCCCAGTTGAGGATACATCTGCCTTGATGATCATTTTGAACAAGCTGGGGTTCCAACTATTTTTCAATGCCCAATATCAGCTAGAATTGCCAAATACCTAAAACACCGGTCAATGATCCATACTCTAACTTACATAATCTGAATTTTTCACAAAAATATACATTTTGGTTGCCCCAGCTGCCTACCATGGGTCAAATACCAAGTTGTCTTAATTGAAATCTCACATGCCCCTGGAGAACTTAATTTGACTTTGTTGTAGTCAATCAGTTTTGAGTACTCTGATCCTCACAGAGATACACTAGTTCTTTACAACTCTTTAAACTACCTATGATCAAAATATCAGCTACAAAGCTAATATTCTTTATAGATATTTCTATTCATTGCTTGAAAGTTAAGCTTGTCAGAAAGGCATCAGACCATGGTCTGTGAAGATTATGCTATAAAATGAATGATTCAAACTGTGATGTGCGCTTAAGTTTAGTGGAATCTCTTACTATGCTATCTTCAGCCAATTAGCAGCCAGCATAGTATTGTGCTGTGGCCATTTTACCCTGAAAAATACAATAGATACCATTGATCAGCTAATTTGTTCAATGACGCTAGTCAATTTCTAACCACAAGAGTACTTGAGAGATGACTTGATGCAAGTTCAGCGGATGCCTGTATGTATTAGACTGGAGGATATCTAATCTTATATTCATTAGTCCCATATAAACAGAGATGCATGTTGAATATTTGCGTTCAGTTTTGCAATAACTGTGATTCAACAAGAGTATGGCAGTCAACCCTCCATATTTTATTTTAAATGGCTCCACTCCTTGGTTGGAGTTCTTGCTCAGGTTTTCACATTGTACTTGCCAGGGAAGATATTTGGTGATCTTAATGCCCAAATGACAATAATCTTCCAATTCCACTGGAGGTGTTTTTTCAAGCAACTATCTCTATTTTTGATACCACTCCCAAACTTTGATATTTTAGCTTTCTTTAAATTTATAAATAGACAACCAAGTTTATTATGAATTTGTAACTGATGTAACAGTCTTTGCAAACCAACTTCTGTTTGAGCACTTAAATTCACAATGGCCACATACATTGTTACAGTTGGGCGCACAGGACCCAACGGTCGAGGATAACACTTCATTGATTTCAGGAACCCTGGAAGTTCTGACATACAGAGGTTAAATAATGTCAGGCCGAAAACACATTTCTGCAAGAGCCCACTTTCTGTTTGTTTCTATTTGAATATGGACCATCCGGCTGTAGTTGAGCTTGTACCCAGGTTTTTGTAAGCATCAACGGTGTCAGTGAACTTTGATCAATAAGCATTTCAGAAAGCTTCTTCCAAAGCCCATTCCTGCTGATATGATCAAACGTAGGGCCTCAGTTACAAGAAACTGATGTATCGGCATTGATGCATCAGATTTCTTGCGCCTGACGCTACTCCGCTAACGAGGTCATGGATGCACTGTATTTATAATACAGACCTCTATGCCTCACGTTTTCACAGATGCACCAGAAATTCTGACTCATCTGTTGGCGCTAAAGTGACATATTGCTGGAGTTGCGCCATAAAACTGATGTAACTCCAGCAATGCATCAGAACAGAGAGGACAGTCCCATTGTAAAAAATCCTACATTAATTTTCACGCCTGTCTAAAGAAGGCAATAAAATGTTGAAAAGTTGTAAATTTCACTGTGTCATTTCTACTTGGCTTTTTACACGGGAGTGCCTACTGTGCATACATTATACCTTGTGCAGGTAAAATGTCATGCAGGATTTTACAAACTGATGCATTGGTTCCCAATGCGTCAGTTTGTAACAATGGAGCAGTGTAGACCACTGACTGCACTGCCACTGTGTCAGAAAAAATGATACAGCAGCAGTACAAGGGGCTGGTAAATGAGGCCTGAAGGTTAATTTTCTATTAGGTAGTTCAAAAACACTTCGTTTAGCAATCAGCTATATTCACAAAACTGTAAAGGTGTAATTTCTCTTCATTGGTGATGCCCCTTTTGTAAAGCTCAGCTGTCAACTGCTCAACAGGCAAAAGGATATTATTCAGCGATGGCTCCTCCATTATGGTGGAGGAGCATCACCCTCCCTGCTGAAAAGCCAGCAGAGGGAAAAGTGAAAAATAAAATTACAATAAATCCATTTTATTATCAATTATTTTTCATAGGGCGCTAGAGCCCACTGTGTCTAGGGCAGGGTGGGGCCATGATGGTATCAGAGGGAGGAGGAGTTGTGCACAGAGTAAGTGCGCATGTCAGTTTGGCCCGCTGCCAAGGACGGTGAAAACGACATGTGAAGTTAGATCTCTCCACCCAGATGTGCTGTAACAGCTGGGTGGAGAGGAGACACAGGCTCCCAGGCACTGAACGAGCGCTAAATCAGCCTGCTCAGGCAAATCACAGCACTGCTATCATGCTGGTAAACTGTATTGCCAGCATGAGAGCAGTGTCTTGATTAGCGTCTGGGAGTCTGCCCAGTGTGTTCCATCCCTTGGTGAATTGGGACCGGAGCAGAAGACAGACGGCGGCTGGCAGGTAAGTGCAGTTTTACTTTGTTACTTATCCCCCACTGTCCCCATCTCCCCAACCTCCACCCCCCACTTATAATCGCTAGCAGCCACTGCTGATAACATTGCCTATTCAGGCATTGTCGTAGTTTAATAGCTAGAGGACATATAACTTGCCCATGGTCTGAAAGGGTAATTAAATGATAATTAGCCAGTTCAGATCTTGTCCTTTTTAGGTTTCAGATGTGTTGGTATCTTTATCTGTGGGCTTGCACCACACCCACCTCATGTCCCTCACTTTCATTCGTTCCTCTACCTGCCTTTCAAAAATCCCTTGATGTTGGAGGTAAATGGTTTTTGTTTGTCCCGCCTTGAGGCTGGTTTGTTACCGCCTTGGAGACCGGCCCTGTTACATTAATAATAACAGGATTGACAATATGTTTTACTGTAGGTGAAATCCTTTTTCCTTTTGTGTCTCTCCTTCATGCTCATGCTCATGGCGGCCATGGCGCTTAGAAGTTTCAGAAAGCGCAAACTTGATCGACGGTATCGCAGTGCTTTGAAAGACTACCAGGTAC
Source organism: Pleurodeles waltl (assembly GCF_031143425.1). NCBI lineage: Eukaryota > Metazoa > Chordata > Amphibia > Caudata > Salamandridae > Pleurodeles > Pleurodeles waltl. The sequence goes on along the minus strand of NC_090443.1, from coordinate 253,613,827 downwards.
GTCACATTGTTTTTGTACTTTGTGCTCCATGACGGACATGCCATTTTCGAGTTTCATAGAGCTCAAACTTGTTTTTTCAGGGCTTTCTGTCAGCCATTTGCTTGAACATTTTTACATGCAATTTGGTGAGGAGACTGTTCAATGTAAACTCTCAGGGAGAGCGTATTTCATCCTTATTGTTGTTTACGCAGGGTGTGCAAGTATATTCTGTCATGCCATACCATACCAGGAGACGCACACACAGCACGTGCGCTTTGCGATGCCAGAACCGATTCAGCACTAGTGCACAGTTTGAACAAACCGTTAGAAGTGACCTGGAGAGCATGGAGCTAATAGTTAGGTGAATGGAAGCAGTTCTGCCAATGTTGGCCTGTACTGTGTAGAGGAAGAGTATCTGACAACAGTCAGACGCAACAGCTGGAGAACGTTTTCATTGCCGGAACCCCTCACTTTCACTGCTTTTTTTGTTTTGTTTGTTTTCTTCATTATGTCAGCTTGATAATCTTACATTTGCTCTGCCAGGACAAAAGTGGAAGGCTCTCAGAGATGCCTTTATCAGGTAATGTCACCATCCCTTGGATGCCAGTCGTGTTACTAATCCTGAGCGTGGAAATTAATTAATGCTCATAGTGGTGGTGATAGAAATAGATGCAGTTCCATACTCCTGCTGGTGTTTGATTGCTTTGCAGCACGCTGAGCTCTAAGGCAAATCACAGTCACAATTGTTTTCTGTTTCCAAAGAACGGTTTGTTTGGGGGATCTCGGTTTGTTTGGGGGTCTGGAGAAAAGAAACCCACTCCAAGGTGTTTGCATGTCAATCCAACTTTTACTCACCTTTGGCCTCGTCCATTTTCGCAGACGGACAAACGGACACTTTTTTATACACATGTTATGCGCTCAGGTGCTAATGATATATGGCCTGCCTACTAAATCTGATGAACAGTTCAGCACTTTAATGAACTATACAGCTTTTCATTTATGTTAAGCAAAAACAATTGGTAGTATGGTGGTGTTCTATGAATTTAGTAAATAACTCACTTGCTCATCTGGGGAAAAACAGGATGACATAAACCAGATGACCATACATTAAGTGAGCATCTGTTGACTTGTGGGACCTTTGGCATTCACAAAATGTATATCCCTCGCTATTTATCTTCTAAATAAATTGCCCACTTTATCTTAAAATGCATAACAAAATGAGACAAACTGATAGATTGTACTGAATATATAGCATCACTGTGACGCGTTTCTACCCCTCAGTTATCCCCAAAGAACTTTATTGTTAGTGTGGTAAATATCTGCACTGTTGTGAATGGCTGGAAGAAGGTATTGGTTGATGTTTCAACTTTGAGTGTGTTTGTTTTGGTGTTTTGTGTGAGACCTGAAGATGTACTAGATGCATCATGCAGCAGCTTTTTGCATGTGGTATGGTATGTGAGTGGAGGTGAAGATTTGTTTCCTGCACTGTATATATGAGCATGTGATTTGTAGTATGAACGGTAGTTAAGTCGCAATTTTAGCAACAGTAGGGTGCCAAGCCAAAATAGGAGTGTTGTGTGTGTGTGGCTGAGCTTTTTTGGTAAAATATTCATTTTACATACAAGCAACATGAACACAGTAATTCATTTGAATGTTCAAGTAATAGGGTTAGGGTGTAGAAAGCCAACTGTTTGCATGGTAGTGCTAACAAATATGTTCTCAATGTCATATTTTTTTCAAAACAGCATTTTAACACCAGGCTCGACACGTGAAAAGGGGCATGCGAAATTTCTTGCTCTCTAAAAGTTAGTCACTAGGGGATCCTGCATTGCATGGACTTGTAAGAAAAAATACACTTGCTTTCCTTCGATACACTTCTGCAAAAGGACATTGCCAGTATATGGAATAGTGACATAGGATGCTGCACAGGAGTAGTTATTTTCCTCCCCTTGGAACTTTTTCCCCTCAATGCACTTAATTCACTTATCAGTGAATATCAGTGTGATTTTTGTTTGCCACTACTGGTATGCAACAGAAATGTTTGTGAGACATGTGTACGTGGGGAATTTAGGAATTGTGGTATGGGACATACTGTTTATAGCATCTACTACTGTCCACTTTTGTGTCTGGCTTTACAACATAATGGGGGTGATTTTAACCTTGGCGGACGGCGGAGGCCGTCCGCCAAGGTACCGCCGCCAAATGACCGCACCGCGGTCAAAAGACCGCGGCGGCCATTCAAACATTTCCTCTGGGCCGGCGGGCGCTCTCCAAAAGAGCGCCCGCCGGCCCAGAGGAAATGCCCCTGCAACGAGGACGCCGGCTCAGAATTGAGCCGGCGTAGTTGCAGGGGTGCGACGGGTGCAGTTGCACCCGTCGCGTATTTCAGTGTCTGCAAAGCAGACACTGAAATACTTTTTGGGGCCCTCTTACGGGGGCCCCTGCAGTGCCCATGCCATTGGCATGGGCACTGCAGGGGCCCCCAGGGGCCCCGCGGCACCCCCTACCGCCATCCTGTTCCTGGCGGGAGACCCGCCAGGAACAGGATGGCGGTAGGGGGTGTCAGAATCCCCATGGCGGCGGAGCGCGCTCCGCCGCCATGGAGGATTCCCCCGAGCAGCGGGAAGTCGGCGGGAGACCGCCGACTTTCCGCTTCTGACCGCGGCTGAACCGCCGCGGTCAGAATGCTCGTGGGAGCACCAGCAGCCTGTTGGCGGTGCTCCCGTGGTCGGTGGCCCTGGCGGCCACCGGCCGCCAGGGTCAGAATGACCCCCAATGTGTGTAAGTGTCCCTCCACACCTGCAGCCCCCGCAGCATTTCTGGATTTAGACAGAAATGGAATATATTATTATATGCAGGACCAGGAAAAGACCAAATTATGAGGTACGGTTGACCAATTTATGCATCAAGAAAATTCCAGTGATGAATTTACAAAACCAATAACTCTAACTCAAGCAAATGCGAGACCCATTGCATTGCAAATGCTTGTTTAAAATGGCCAGCAGCCGGCTGGCTGTCCGTCTATGCACACTGCATTAAACCTAATGCTCAACTGCCTTGAAAAGAGGAAACAGTCTACCGGCCCAAAAGCGTGGTCAATTCATAAAGCCGCAGTTTTAGCTTTAGATGACTTTATTGATTTAAAAAAATTATAAAAGTGCCTCTCGGTTATAGTACATGCAGTTTCATTCTCCTTGTGAATCACAATGCCTCAGGAAAAACAAGAAGGTTCTTTACCAAGTAACTCTGATACATGTGTTATCCACTCATGAAATGGTCATGTCACAAGCCAATCGATCACTATCCAAGCTTTTAGGCGCATATTTATACTCCATTGTGCCGAATTTGCATCATTTTGTTTAACGCAATTTCAGTGCAAAACTAACTCCAAATTTATATTTTGACGTTAGACCTGTCTAACATCAAAATATTGGAGTTTGCTCAATTTTTTAGATGCATGAACGTACCCTTCGTCAATGAGATGCAAGGTAGGAGTTCCCATCTAAAGAATGGTGCTAACCCCATAGCCCAATATTTATCCCCCCTCTGCTAAAATGACGCACGGGTGGGAGGAGGTTGATTTGCACCATTATTTAACACCTGAGTCTTGCACTATTCCATAAATATGGTGCCCGACTAGTGCTCAGGAATGGGGCAAGCCTTTGCTAAACTTTAGGGCATGCTTATACTTTTTAATGCAAAACTGCACTAATGCAGTTTTGCACCAAAAAGTTTAGCACCCGCTTGCACCATTCTTGAGCGCCAGCCGGGTGCCATATTTATGGAATGGTGCAAGCCGGTACAAAGGATGGGTTAGCATAAAAAAAAATTAAGTAAGCTGGGTGGGGCTACTGGTAGAGGAGAAGGGGGTTTTGCACCAAAAATGACATTAGGCAGGTTAGAGGCAAAAAAATACTCCCAACCAGCCTAGCATCATTCTGTGATGCAGAACCATCCATACCACATGACTCCTGTCTTAGAAAAGACAGGAGTCATGCCTATCACCGCAATGGCCAGCACAGGGGACGTGTGTCCCCTGGGCATGGCCATTGCACCCTGTGCCATGCAGGTGTCCCCACGTTGGAAAATGGAAATGTGTTTAACAATGGAACCCTGTGCCATGCAGGGGGCCCCAAGTTGGACAATGGAAATGTGTTTAACAAAGGAAATGGGTCCACAGGTCCACTAATGCCTGGTCTGAACCAGGCATTAAGTAATTAATTAGTAATTGGTAAGTAATTAAGCCATTATTTAGCCCCTTCTCCCACCCGTGTGTCATTTTAGCAATGGAGATAAAATGGGGATATGGGGTTAGCACCATTTTTTAGATGGGAACAACTATTGTGCATCTTATTGACGCAAGGTAGGTTCACGCATCTAAAAAATGGTGTAAACTACAATATTTTGATGTTATTCGTGTCTAATGTCAAAATATAAATATGGAGTTAGTTTTGCGCTGAATCTGTGTAAAACAAATTATGCAAATTTGGCGCAAATGGAGTATAAATATGCCCCCAAGTGTTCAAACACAAAAACTGTTTACAGTTGTTCGCCTATATGAATTGCATCATTTTTCCCATTCACCCGCTAAGAGTTTCTTTAAGCTGACCTCACTTGCAAATAATATAAATTGCAGGCCTCAGTGTGCTGAACCCGCACCCAGTTGCTGTTTAGGTTTGATCAGCCTCATATCTGTTTTAGTTGGGCCTTCATATGAACTTCCAGTTGTCTACATTCTTGTTCGAACCAAGTCCTTTCAAAAGGGTTCATGTTTCTTACTTGAAAAGCAACTTAGAGCTCTTTTGCAAGATGCATTCCTGTGTTTTTTGTTAGTGCTGGATTGAAAGGAAGCTGCAATAGTCTTGGCCTGGGTGTAATCTGAATTACACCACCGTAATTTTGAGAATTTTGTGTTAGGCTTGTTTGGTGAATTTCTTTGACTTACGTACGCCATTATGCCACTTACATACCATTCTCAAATTTCAAACAGGAACAGCAGAATGCAATCGGGTGTTGTTGACAGTGCTTTTTGTTAAAAGAATCCTTGAGCCAAAAATAGACAAGAGGATGCATTTCGTGTAAAATATAGCGTCAAGTGATGGATTCACATTTCAGATAATTTTTTGCTGAAAATTAGCATGATTAAATGAAAGCAAATTACATAAATTTCACGCATTCCTATGTAATACCTATTCCTTCCAGAATGGGAAAACTCTGAATGATGTATCCTGTTTTTTAATGCAATGTGCTAGTGTTAGAAATTGGGTCTTTGGTTGGAAGTAAGGTTACCCCCTGTCCAAGCAAGGACCCTCACTCTAGTCAGGGTAAGTCACACACAATCCAAATTATCCTGGGCCCACCCTCAGGTAGCTTGGAAAAATATATATATATCAAGATTTGATAAATACAGGTTGAAATATCACTTTTATAATGAAAACTAGAGTCTTTTAGTTCTTAAAAACAATGGTCTCTTGAGAGCACAAAGTACCTGGTTTGCATCTAAATTATCTGCATGGGATAGCAGAGGAGGATATATGTGGAAAACAGGGAGATGGTCTTTGGTTTCTCTGGGCGCATACAGACGATGCGTCAATGCTTTTCCACGCAGCAAGCGCTTTGCATTGATTTCCGGCACGCAGACTTGGATCCTCTTTGGGTTGCGGGTATTCAGACACCCTGGAGACAATGTGGGGAATTCCTGGGCGTGCAGGACGAATTCACAGGAGCTGTGTCGATCCGGTGGGTGATGAGGGGAAATTTCTGCTTCATCGCAGGCACTGCGTCGATTCTTCTCGCAGGAAGTCAGGCTGCATCGTTCCAGCTCCACGATGCATCGAATCCGTGGGCTGTGCATCAAAGTTCCAGTCGCAACGCTGCCACTGCGTTGATCTCCACTCTGGCAGCCGGGCTGCGTCGTTTCAGGTTGCGATGCAGCGATTTTCTCGTCATGTGCAGGCTGTGCATCGTTTCCAGCAGGCTGTGTTAAATTTCACCGCACAAGGAGTTCTTTGCAGAGATTAAGTCTTTTTCGCCCTGTGACTTCAGGAAACAGGAGGCAAGCTCAATCCAAGCCCCTGGAGAGCACTTCTCAGCAGAGCCAGAGGGCAGCAAGTCGGCAGGGCAACAGCAAGGCAGCAGTCCTTTACAGCAGCAAAGTCAGGTGAGTCCTTTGGGCAGCCAGGCAGCTTCTCTTAACAGGTTGCAGGTTCTGGTTCAGAGTTTCTTTCCAGTAGGTATCTTGTCAAGAAGACAAACTGTAAGGCACAGATAGTTTTAAGTGCAGAGAAATGCTCACTTTCTAAAAGTGTCATTTCTAAAATAATACAACCTTGCCACTAAGCATGATTTTCTAGTACCATTCTGGCTATACTAAATATGACCTGGTTACTCCTTCCAGATCCAATCTACTACTCAAAAGTATATGAGGGAAGCCCCAATGCTAGTCTATGAAAGGAGAATGCCTCACAGTAGTGTAGTGTTCACTACTAAGACATGTGGAACATGTACGTACATGCCCTGCCTTCTACCTACATAGCACCCTGCCTCATGGGTACATAGGGACTACCTTAGGGGTGATTTATATGTAGCAAAAGGGGAGTTTAAGGCTTGGCTAGCAATTTTAAATGCAAAGTCTAAGTATTTAATTAACAGGCCCTGGCCACAGGTTGTGCACTTTACTAGGGACTTACAAGTAAATGAAATATGCCAATTAGGTATGAGCCAATGTTACCATGTTTTTAGGGCATGAGCATATGCACTTTAGCTCTGGTTAGCAGTGGTAATGTTCCAGAGCCCTAAGGCCAGTGACAATGAGGTCAGAAAAAGAAGAGGAGGAAAGCAAAGAGTTTAGGGAGACCCTTCAGAGAGGCCATTTTCCAACATAGTGCAAAGCCCTTTCAAATTTCAATTTTCACAGCATCCAACCCCTTTCCTTCTTAAGATTGTCACATATCAAAAACAGGGCACAATTTTAGGGTACATGTGGGTAGATGGCATATACGCACACTTTTCATAGAGTGGACACCATCTACCCTGCCATGAGGATGGACCCCAGGGAAATATGCTAAACCTTTTTTGGTGCAATTTTTAAACATGGGGAGTTGGAGGGGGTCAGGTAGTTTTTAGGACAGGGTGGGGTATGTTTTAGGGTTGAGGGTGGGGGAAGGGGATTTTGGTAATTTTTAGGACAGGGTGGGGGAGATTTTAGGAGAGGGTATTTTGTAGGGTTTAGGATGGGGTCTGGGTAGTTTTTAGAACAGGGTGAGGTAGTTTTTAGTACAGGGCATGGTAGCTTTTAAGGGTTTAGGGTGGGGGTTGGGGTCATTTTTAGGACAGGACAGGGTAGGTTTTAGGGTTTAAGGTGAGGCGGAATTCAGGGTATTTTTTAGGACAGGGTGGGGTAGTTTATAGGACAGGGTAGGTTTTAGGGTTTAGGGCGGGGACGAGGGGGTTGAGGGTTGTATCAAACAACCACACATGGCTTTACCAACTATACCTTTATTAGCCATGCTTTTACAATGAAATTTGTTGTAAAGGCATGCATGGTAAAGGCATGGGTTCTTAAGATGTAGTAGTTGTTCCGACCACTTTGTTAAGCCATGCGTGGTTCTGTCATACAACCCTCTGTGCATGGGTCGATGTCAAAGTCCATATCCTTTGATATCATTTTCTCTGATTTCACATTGTGTCCAAATTAGAGGGGCCTGACATATTCCTTTTCTGCCTGGGCATAGCCACCAGTCAGGGACATCGCCATCACTAGTGCAGCAGGTGCAGTGACACTAGGCCCAGGAGTATTAAATGCCCAATGGTCCCAAATAATGGCTTTATTTTACTGTACAGCCGGCCGGTTGACAAGAGTAAGGGGGCGCTTTTATTTCGCAACAGCACCCATGGCACCATTGCTATGCTACTTGCTTCTTTTCCATGGGCATTGCAGCCATGTTCCAGAGCTGTGAGGCCAGGGAGAGGCCATCACCCCTCTGGGCATTGCAGCCAGCCATGGTAGGACAATCATGGGGGGAGATGCCAGTCCATGTGCTTAGCAGAGCAGGAATATAGCTGTGAGGCTCACTGGGGGACTCTCTCAGAGGTGTAGCTATCAATAGTGCAGCAGGTGCAGTGGCACCAGGGTTCATGGATATTATGGACCAAATGCTTCCAGATTATGGCTCTGCTTTACGGTCTTGCCAGATGTTCTTGCATCAGGGCACACGGCCACATTACTAAGCCACTGGTCCTTTCTCTCATGCACTGCAAAGCCATGATCCAGTGCTACGAAGTGCAGGAAAGGTTGATCCTCCCCTAGGCCTACCAGCCATGGTTCACTGCCTAGAGGCTCAAGGGAAGAAGCCTTGCAGCAGTGGTCCATAGCTGAAAGGCTGAAGGGCAAGAGGGCCCTCGAAAGGGCATAGCTATCAATAGTGCAGCAAGTGCAGTGGGACCATGACCTTTTGGGATACTGGGTCCAATGTGCCCACATTTTATCTGTATTTTATTGTTCACAAAAAGTATACAAAATGTCATGGTTGGAATGCTTGAATTAATCTCAGCAACTGGTAATTACTCAAGCTACATTCTACTCCATCGTTATTTTTCACACCTTGCCACCTAAGTTTGGACCCTGCCATATGCTGTCAGCCATGACCCTGCTCCAATGGGAAGAGTCCAGACCGAATTGCCGGCAAGGTCCTCTCTGAACCAGGACACAAGCAACCCAGAAACACAGGACAGGTGTTGCCCTAGTTAGGGATCATCAGCCAGGTATAGCTTGGTTCCAATGATACAGTCTGTATGAGACCACTGTGGGGGCATACCTGCCCCATTTAGGACAACACACTAAAGTATACAAAAAAGTGAGGGATGGAATGCTTGAAATAATCTCACCTACTTGAAGACCTCTGCTTACACCCTTTGTCTTTATATTTTGTGCACTTTTAATTTGAGAGATTTAACTTAGTTGATAAGGCAAAGATATTTTGTCCATATTTTTATATCCCTAGAAGTTCAATTGAGATTTTTTGCTTTTTTGCTCTGATTTAGACATAAAATACTGTCTGTTATGGTAAAATAGTGACCAGGCATAACCCTAGAGGTCTAGCCTCCCTCCCATAGGCCTTGCAGCCATAGTGCAGCACCTTGAGACCCAAGGAAATGAATGTGTGATTTCCAAGTTTTGTTCAGAATTAGGGAAAATCAAATGAGAGGAGATGTATCTCAAATCTTCTAACCAAATCTACATCATGCTAATTTTCAAAATGAAATGCACTCTGGAACAATGTATGACTTTACTAATTATTGGTATCAGAACATTTAAAGGCTTCAGATGACTTTGATAAGGGTGTTGTATCCCTTGCTCATGGCACATGAAATTAAACCCTTTTAGCCTACACATGATTGTAGTCTGGTAGTTTCTGGTGTTTTTTAGAGACAAGGGTGGTGCCTTTAATAGAAGACAAGCTTTTTTTAAACTGTATTGTTTGTTTTCATATCACAAAAACAGTCCTACCATACTAATATTTCATATTTTCTACATACCCTATCTTGCACTGGGTATTTGGTAAACAATTTTTTAATCCACACTGACCCCGGTAAGGGCATTCTACATGCTGAAGAACACCTCACTAGGACATGAAGAAATATGGACACGCCATTGCACTGTAATGCAACAGTATCTCCACTGTAATGGAACTCCTAAGGTTTGTTTGCTGGCCCGCACCATCTTCAAGTTCAGATAAATCATCTGAAAAACCCTTTCGATGCATTAACAGTCCACAAACCAGCTGCCTTTTCAATCACTCCTTGACTTTATGCTTGTCATTGACCTTACACAGTGCTCCGCTGCTTTTGGCTAAGTTTGCACTGTATGACTGACACCGCCACATTTTTGGATGACAAGCTTACCATCTACAGTGGCTCTCCACACAACCACAGCAGGTACACCTTCAGATCAACGAAAAGGTGCTGCAAAGAGAAAACAAGAAAAAGGCCTTTCTCATCTTTCCACCAGGGATCTGGAGTACTATTCACATATCCATGTGGACAGCCTGAAGACAGCTCCAATTTAGGGAACAGCGAATACTCATCTTTTTAAAAAGCACTAAATCATGTTGCAGTCACAATCCACAAACCATCTACTCTTCCTACCAAATGTTGACTGTTTCTTTCACACTGCATAGTGCTTTCCAGCCTTTTGGGTAAATTTGGGCTGAAAAAATACTGCATATATATAAACGTATGTAGTGCACTAATTTGGAAACAAATTGTTAACCTTTGATTGAAATTATAAGGTTTGGAGAAACCTAGGCCAAACCTTTCAATCCAGTGAGACCCAAATATCCTATTTCCAGTTAAATGAAATTTAAAATATATGTGCTTGTTTTAGTAGTGTTAATATTTATGTTTTTATTTTACTGATATCCCGACCAAGAAAGCTGTGTCCGGCAAAGTCACTCAACAATAGTCAATAGGCACTTCCTATGATGTCATTTTCTGTGATTTGATGTTTTATGCAAATTAGGGAGGCCTCACACTTTTTCTTTTGGACGGCCCCAAAAGTACTAGAAATGGCTCTGCGTACAGAGTGTACATGGATACATGTGATAGGGAGGCACAGGAAACCAGAAAGTCTATAAACAACAGAAAATGTTTTCCGGCAATGAATACCAAGACATTTACGGCCAGATTACAAGGCCCTTGTGCCCCTTAGCTCCACATTTGTGGCAACATTTTTGTCACGGATTTGACGCTAACGGGTCACTATCATAGCATCATATTTGCAAGGTGGGGCAAAGTAGGTTTGCCCCATCTTGTGAACCATTTGTGCCACATCATGCAAAATATATGTACGATGTATGCCAAGGGGGCGTACCCTCGTTTGAGGGTCACTAAAAATAATGCAATGGAATCTACAAACTTCCATTGTGCAATTTCTAGCGTCATTTTAAACGCCTGCTTAAAGCAGGCATTGAAATGAAGCTCCCAGTAATTTCAACGGGCCTTTTAACAAAATACTGGATTAGGGTAGGTTTTTTTTTTTTTGCTAATCCAGTATATCGTTACAATAGCATCAAAAAAATGACACTATAGCCCATAACATGCGCCATGGTGCGACATTGTAAGTACGCTGCCACCATGGTGGTATTAGGACATACAAGGGGGCCACAAAAAAATTGGTGCATCACTAGTGATGCGCCACTGTCTTGTCAATATGGCCCTTAATTCAACTGTGGTACAGAATCTGGCCACATAGTTGAAGAATGGTTATAGGAAAGTGATTTTATTTTGGAAGTGCTCAAAGTTTATATCTGTCACTTGCATTTATGAAGCTGTTCCAACCAACAACTATACCTCAAGGGGACAGAGGGTGGGCTCTGAGCCTACTGAGAAAACTTCAAACTCTATGTTGAGGTTAAATATACATTGTGATTCTTTTTTCTTCTTTCCCAGCGGGTGGGCAGCTGACGCCGGCTTCTGCTACAGAGAAAATAAGTTTCTCTTCCGATTCCTTCCTGGATTGAAAGCCCCTCTGATAATACACTGTGAATCTCCCTCTCCCTAAAGCGCATGGCATGGGCTGGAAACACAAGGAATTTCTGAAAGGTGTTCTGTCTTTCATCGACGACAGTACACAATAAAGCTGTTCCTAAGAGCTGGTCACCTGGCAAGTACTTTACAGGCTTGTTGGTAGTCTTTCAGCATATGAAAGCGGCAAAGACGTTTTAAAAAGAAAGAAGACGAACTTTCGCAATTTCTCCAAGTGTCTGTCTGAATAAAGATTGCAAAAGTTTCATGGAGCTTGGAGTTAGTCCAAATTCACGCTCAGATTTCTTGCCTGCTACTGCTTTACAGTGATATAACTCTTTCACAAAAAAACTTTTCATGGTAGTAATATTTTTATTTATGTACTTGGAATTAGATCCTAAAATATGTTTTACTTCGTAGGATTCTTTCAAAAAATCTGTTTTAAGACAGAAGGGCGTGTGTCAAAACGAGAACTCTCAAAGTAAAAATGTAACCGATTGTAATTGGAGACAGAGGGACATTAGAGGATAGGCAGATTCCACAATAAACAAAAAAGTAAAATAACTAAATTTCCATATCACACTATTACAATTTAAAGTGGGCCACTAATAAATACACTCTTTTTTTTTTTTTTTTTATTTCTTTTTTTTTTTTTTTTTTTCTCAGTACAAAATAGGATACATTGTCACTTTCAAAGAGTAAAACGAGAAAAAATAGAAAGAAAAAAAAAAAAAAGAATCAATCAGACTTATCCAAAAAATAATTTCCCCAAATTAGAGAGAACTTTTTGACATTGCCTATTCTCCTAGCATATCTCATCTCCTGAAGTCTGACTTGGATCATTTTATTGTACCATCCTTGACAAGTAGGAGACACTTCAGACCGCCAGTTTCTCAGCAACAGTGACCTAGCCACCGCAGTGGCTATAAATACGAGCTTCTCCAGCCGAGGGGAGAGTCTTGCCTCGGGCTCATAGCCCAGACTGAGCAGGCGAACACTCGGAGATATGGGAACCAAATACACTCTTAATTGCAATATAAAGAGTAATAATCAGCTCAATAACAGGAAAAAGACACTCATAAAAGAAGAAGATAAGAGTGAAGAGACAACTAGTCCCCGTAACAACCGCATGTATTTAATTTATTTTTGCATTCATGACAGCATTTCAACGTACACCACCAGGGTGATCACTTTACACTAAACCTTGGCTGAGGACAAAAACAGACACGTGAATTTTCGGATACTTTGTGCAAGAGAAGTGGTCAACAGTGTTCCATAACCAGAGAAGCAAGAGCCTTCTGACTTACAATGAGAAAGATATGATCACCAATGTGTGTTACTTTTTACTGCAGATAGATCACCAATGTGTGGTACTTTTCACTGCAGATAGTCCATCAATGCACGGAGCACGTTGGTGGTCTCTCTATGAGGAATTCACCAATGTTTTTCACATTAACTATGGTTTAGCTCATTCCTAACACTACATCAGCACTTAATTTGTGCCGATGGTTTCAGGTGGCGGGCACTGTCATTCATTTTTGGGAACAGGACTTGTTTTTATTAGTCTTTAACATTGAGTAAGAGAGAGAAAGGCAAAAAATGAAAAAGAAGGTGGGAGAGAAAAATAAGAAAACAATGGCAAAGAAGAAAGCAGGAATGAAAATGGATCTGCAAGAGTGAGATAAAGTGCCAAGAATTATAGGGTGGTTGAAGAACAAGGCTAGAGGTGGAATTAAGATGAAGCAGCCTGAGCAATAGATAACTATAGCATTCGGCTATGGACACCTAAGAAAATCTTTGGGCCCCTGCAGTACTGTTTATTTAACAAATTTAGCACTGCCCCACAGTCCTCATTAAATGGTGCAGCCCATCACTCATCCCCAGACTTTTTTTGATTTTACCAGGAAAGAGGTGGCGTTTGGGAAGGCACAATATGAGAGGACTGTGACCCAAAAACGAATCTCTGATTAGCTTCCTTGACCTACCTGTATTTTGCAGCTCACCTTCTTCTTTCTTTTTCATTTTCTTTTTGCTGTGTGTTGGATTGCCTTCCCAGGTCATACCCTCATTTAGTTTGTTCACGCATACAGAAATCTCTCGTCTGCTATGTCCTTTCTTTGTCTCCATACTTGCCGGGCATTGGTATCTAATGTTACGGTGTGATGTAGTTGAGAGGTTGCCTAGCAGCAACTATATAGCATACCATATAGAACTTTGAGAAGGAGAAGAGGAAAACTGCCTTAACGTTCCTTGCAGGATTTTGGTGAATGATTTTAGCGGAATGAAAGGAGACTGTTGGAGATGACAAGCATGATGCAAAGCTGATAATTCCAGTGACATATGGTTAATTATGTTTTGCCCAAGCAGAAAATTAGTTGACATATTCTAGACTCTTTGCATTATATGGATGAGAAATGAATTGAATACAAAAGGGGGTAGGTACTGATCGTTTAATCAGATCTTGAGAAAATTAGCACATTCACTGCAGGGCACTTCAGGAGCAAACATCAGCTAGGAGGGAATTATTTCAAGTCACACATACCAATAAACTAAACATACATTTCAACAAAAATCCAGCAAGTATTTAAAAAGGAGCAGTGCTTATCCAACCTCACTAACTTAAGTTGCTAATTTTACCAGGTCCCATATTCCTTCATGCACATCATGTCTTGATGTGTTCTTCCAGTGGCCACCAAACAAAACCTGTTTAATAAAGATCCTGTCTTTCCTAGAAATCCCAAAAAAATATATAATTTCCCATTGCAGATATCTGCTTCCATGTGCCAGAAACTTTATTTAATTTTAATGGCTTTTTAACACACGAATGACACTGAATAGATGACACTGGGCCCAAAAAATCAAAACTTCAGGAAGTGGAAAATATACTTTTTGTGAAGTAATTCGCACCTGGATTCAGTTTTTACTAAGGACTCAGTTTTAATTTAGTTAAACCCTCAAACTCACAGTGGCGGTCGTACCACTTCGGTCCTGGCAGTCCAACCCCCAGATTATGATCCTGGTGGTTGGCGCTCCAGGAGACCACCCCCACTGCCAGGAACATAGATCACAACTGGTTGGCGTCAGTTGGAATCGTGGTCACCCACTGCGGTGACGATTTTAACCCCGCCTTGCTGATCATGCCTGCATTTTCTGTCAGCCTTTCCATGGAGGTTGCACCACCATGGAACAGCTGGTAGAAAGCTAATGCTGGGGGCCATAGGGAAGGCCCTGCACTGCCCACTACCATGTGGTGGGCTGTGCTGAGCCCCCTTGCCAGCACCCTCAGAATGCGCACTGTCTGCTCTACAGACAGCGTGCATTCTGAGGGTGCTGGTGTGCAATTGAATTGGCTTTGGCTTCCAAAGGAAGCCGAGGCCAAAGCAGTTGCACTATTTGCACCGGGCTGACTGCTGTAAACATCATAATTACAATGTTTCCGCTGGTCAGTCCAATGGAAATATTGTAATACAAGAGGGTGAGGCTGCCGCCTTGACGGCAGCCTTACCTCCGCTGTATTGCTGGCCACCGAGATGAGGCCCTTAGTCCAGAAGTTGTACACTTCTTTGCCACAGAACGCTGTAAATAATGAGCTATGGCCCAGATGTACTAAGAAATTTAGCAGTCTCAAAGCCTGTGAATCACTTAATCACAGAGTTTGTTTCCACTAAATGTTTTTCTTAAATATGCCAAACTCATTTTGTGATTTGGTAACAGGTTACCCAAATCACAAAATAGGTTTAGAAATGCTTTTGGCACTTCAATCTAGAAAGGGCATGTTTGGGTGTCCCTTCCAAATTGCAAATTGGATGATATTAATCAATGGTTTTGTAACTGTAGTTTCAGTCACAAACCATTGATAGGTTACCGATTCTTCATATTAGGAGGTAATCCATTTGCAAAGAGGATGGAGACCCATTCACATTTGTGAACGAAAACAACATTTGTTTGGGAGTGTAGAAACTGACCTTTTTGACATGGTCACCCCTACTTTTTGATCACTGGTACCTAGGTTTTTTGACTGTGGTACTCTGGGTCCCCGATAAATAGGCCCACAGTGCTAGTGCTCTTTCACTAAAACAGGTAAAAATTTGTACAATTGTCACACTGTGTAAGTCCCCAGTAATTGGTACCCCTATACCTAAGGCATTGGCAGTCACATAATGGCCACACTGAACCCTATGGTGTTTGGCATTAAACACCTCATCTCAATACACCCAGGCTGATGCCAGCCTCAGATTCACTATGCCATGCATACAATTGAGTATTTAGGTGGTCCCCTAACACCAGAAAAACAGATGAATTGGCCAAAGAAGAAGAAGGACCCAAAGAGATGCAAAAATCAAGAATTGAGGAGCAGCAACTATCTTGGCCCCAAACCTGCCGGTCTGCCTGATGCCCTTGACAAGTGCGACAAAGACAACTTGTCCTGCAGCTGTTCTGCCTTCAAAAGCCTGGAAGGACTCCCAGCACATTGAAAAGTAACCAGGTTCTCTCATGGTGTAGCTGAACTGCTTCCCTGTACCCTGCAGACAAGGAAGAAGACTCATGTGGACACCGGACCGCCAAAACCCAACACCAGACAGCACCACTGCACCCGTGCCCCCAGCCCAAATTGAAGTGGGCCAATGGTGTCATGTGTGGTACCCAAGCCCTCCACAGCCGAAGCCCACCTTGGCTTTGCCAACAGATAACTTCCCAACACCGTCTGCAGCCCCTACTGCAACTGCCTCCGGTGACAAAACCTCAACGCTTCAAGACACCTCTGCAACTGGCCATCCTTATCCAAGGAGAAGAGGACCAAAGGTGTCCCTATGTCCCTGAGCATCGTGAGATATGAGCCCACCCATTTGTTCAGCCAGACTGACCCATCAATCCCTACATGCAGCCTCTTTTTCTGAAGGACTGGTTCTCGTTGAAATCAACAGGGCACCCGACGCAGAAAAGGACCTCTACACCCGGACAACACTGAGCCTCCTGAGGAGACCTGTTGGTGCTGCCTTGGAATTTGCCCTGTACTTACCTTAACTCCAGAAGTTTGGTCCTGTAAGATGCTGCTGATTAACTGTATGCAATAAATCTGGTTTTCTCAGTAGGATTGCATTGCCGAATTACAGACATTTCAAGTATATTGCCTGTGTTCTTCAAAAGTGCATCAGTATTTTTTCTCGTTAAAGAATTTTGGTGTTAAAACACAAAATAAACAAAGTAACTATTTTTCTAACAATTGGTCTTAATTTCCCTCTTTAGTGTGTGTCTTATTTATTGCCTTTGTGAGTTTAACAAATGCTTAGCACTACCCTTTGGTAAGCCTAACTGATTGTCCACACTGCCACAAAAGAGAGCTTTTGGGATTATTGCTTTTAACCCTGTAAACCAATAAGAGTCACCTGAACTATCTGCATAGTGTTCCCTTACATTTGGTACACTACACAGATAGCCAGCATCCTACATTGGTAGCAGCGGTGGGATGGAAGACTTTACATTTGCTGAAACCATTCTGTCAATTGATGTTTCCACAAAGAAACTCACAATTGACTTTAGCCTTTGAATATTTTTTGGAAATCTTTAATCGATCCTTCTAAATTTCTGATATGACTTGTACGGCCTTGTGTTAAGCTTCCCCAACTACGTTAGAACTTGAACCATTTCCTTAGTTAGGCCTGTAAAAACTGCTTAGTATTATTTCTAAATTACTAAAAAGTCCCAACAACTCTAAAATTTAAAAAGATGTCTAGCACAGAGGATAGAGTCATGGAGCTCAACCTGACCCCTTACCTGCAGCTGTTGATGCAACAAATAAGGAAACTTGTCAAAGCCAGAAAAATGTAAACTGGCACAAACCTTACCAAGGCCAAGCTCCAGGAGCTACTTGCAGAGTTTGATGCCCACCACATAAATGATGATATCAACACCACCCGAGAGGGTGAGGTGGACAGTGATCAAGAAGGTGAGGGTAGCCTCCCACCCCCAACTAGACAGGGAAGGTGATGAGTTACCCACTCACCTGCTCCCAAGGACTGTGCCCAGAGTGCTTCTTCCAGCTGAGGATAGGGCAGGTTCCTCCAGGCACTGATTGGAGCTAAATGATGAGGAAGTCATCCTCAAAAGAAAAGCCAGAAGTGCAGCGCTTGAAGTCAAAAACTTGGCTATCAAGAAGGAAAGAGCTGAAAAAGGGTTAGAGTCCATGAGTGGTGCTAGCAAAACAACAAGGGAGAAAGAGGAGACTTTTGATCCCAAAGTCCCCAAAGGGATTGCCCCAAGATTTGTCGAGGGAGATGGCATCATAAAATGGTTTACAACCTTTGAGAGGGCCTGTAAAAGGAGAAAACTCCCCAAAGGCACTGGGGCTTTCTATTTGGGAGTTTTTCTCAGGCAAGCGCAGGGATAGACTCTTGATACTGAGTGATGAAGAAGCTGAGTCCTATAACCACATGAACGATACCTTGATTGAGGGCTTTGGACTCACTCCTGAGGAGCACAGGATTAAGTTCAGGCACACTCACAAAATCTCAGTTCAGTCCTAGGTAGATTTTGTAGACTTTTCAGCTAAAACACTGGGATGCTAGTTGAAAGGAAGTGGGCTGCATGATTATATACAGTATACAGTAACTGTAGCTCAGAATAATTGCACCAGTACCGAGTGGACTTAGGATGTCTCTCCCCAGGAGCTGTGAAAGAAGACAGGCCACTGGGTCACAAAAGGGAGTCCAGGGAGACCCATTGATAATCCCTCTAGGAGAAAGACAGTGAGTGAAAAGGAGAAAACCCAAAGAGTCTTGCAACTCCACTAAAAAGTATTTTCAGTAGGGTGGGCCCCTAGTCCCTTCACAATCAAAGGGTGGGTACCAGGGTAAGATCTGGGGCCCAAAAAATGTTTGGTGTTTCAATTGAAAGACCAATGGACACTGAATTGGGGACTCTGCTTGTCCCCCCAAAAAACCCTATAGTGCACCCTCACCTAGTGCTGGGATGGTGAGTCTCCAGATGGAGACATTGGCGGACTCTGATTTTGTCAGAGAACACACAGAAGCAATCTTAGTCTCAGAGGGTGGGGTGGCTGTAGCTACCTTGGATGTCTGACCCAGTAACCTGGAAAAATACAGTCAAAAGCAACACATGAATGGGGTTGTGGTTGAAGCAATGATGGATATTGGTACAAGTGTCACTATGGTGACTGAAAAACCAATATCCCCAGACCAATGCATAGATGGGCAAACTTATCCAGTTATCAATGATGACAATGTTGTTAAAGTCCATCCCATGGCTATAGTGACATGGAGTGGGGAGGTGTTACTGGCCAAAAGAAAGTGGTTGTTTCCTTTGCAACTCCAGTGGAGTGCCTGTTAGGGAATGAACTGAAGACCTCAATATGGGTTGAGGTAGCAATGAAAACACATGCAGTCATGCTGGGAATACCTGATTGGGTGTATGTAAAAAACAGAGCAAAGCCTGAAGAAGACATGCTGGAGCCTGGAATACTGGCCCAACCCTCCAATAGAAAAGGTGAGAAGTCTGAGAAACCAACTTCTGAGGAGACACAAGCTCAGATCCCCTCTCCGAAGAGAGAAGACCTGTCAGCTCTTGAGAGAACTGAGCTTCCGGCACCTGGGCCTTACACAGCAGAACGCCTAGGCCCAGAGGAAGCCTCTAGAGAGGATCTCTGCCAGGGACAGAGGACCTGTCCAACTCTTGAAAGCCCGAGACAGCAAGCTACTGACCAGGAAAGGGAGATGTCTGTGGTTCCCAAAAGACCTATTGGGAGGACGGGCTCCTTTACACTGACTTTATAGACCCCAAACATGGTGTCACCAGGAGAGTGGTAGTGCCTCAGCAGTACAGAGAGTACATACACACTTTGGGTCACCTATCTGGGCATCCTGACCAGGCCAAAACTTGGAGTAGGTTGGTGAACTGCTTCTGCTGGCCAGGCATGTCCCAGAAAGTTAAAGAGTTTTGTAACTCCTGTATCACCTGTCAGGCCAGTGGCAAGACAGGTGGCAAACCAAAAGCCCTGTAATGCCACTATCAGTGATTGGGGCTTTCTTTGAAATGGTAGGTGTCAACATTGTTGGCTCCTTGGGCCCTCAAACAGCACAGGGGAACAGGTTTATACTGGTGGTAGTGGATCATGCTACCAAGTACCCTGCGGAAATCCCCCTTAGCACTGCCCCTGCAGTTGCTAGAGCCCTCATCAGTATTTTTAAAAAGGTAGGCTTGATTAAGGAGATGGTTTCAGACAGAGGTTCAAACTTCATGTCTGCTTACCTCACAGGTATGTGGAAGAAATGTAGTGTGACTTATGAGTTACCCCTTACCATCCCCAAACAAATGGTTTAGCTGAAAGGTTCAACAAAACCTTGAAAGGTATTATCATGGGGCTCCCTGAAGAAGTCAAAAGGAGATGGGATGTCTTATTGCCCTGCCTGCTTTCTATCTACAAAAAGGTGCCTCGAAATGGAATGGGCTTTAGTTCCTTTGAACTTTTGTTTGGCCATCTTGTGAGGGGACCACTGAGTATGGTGAGGGACTGCTGTGAGAGACCTCTCAAAGAGCTCTAACAAGACATAGTAGACCATGTGCTTGACCTGCATTCCAGGATGGCTGCATACATGGAAAAACCAAACAAAAACCTTTAGGCAAGCCAAGAGCTCCAGAAGCACTGGTTTGACCAAAGGCTGCACGGCTGGAGTACCAACCAGGCAGAAGATAGGGGTGGTAGAACCTGTGGTTCCAAGGGTCCTCCAGGACAAATTGAGTGGGCCCTACTCTATCCTTGAGAGAAAAGGGGAAGTCACCTATCTGGCGGAACTTGGCACTACCAGGAGCCCTCACAGAGTCATCCATGTGAACCACCTTAATCTCTATTAAGACAGGATTACTGTGACCATGCCGATGGTCACTGATGAGGGCCAGGAAAAAGAGAGTGAACCTCTCTCTGACCTCCTCTCCTACAACCCTGCAGATGGGTCAGTTGAAGGAAGGTCTTTTCAGACACCCTCACTGCCCAAAAGCAAGCTGAATGCAGGCATGTCCTTAGACAGTGTGTTGGGCTCTTTTCTTTGACCCCTGGTCAGAGTACTTGGTGTACTCATGATATGGACACTCAAGACATCCTGACCGTCAAAAGCAAAATCTACAGACAGTCCGATCAAGTCAGGGAAAGCATCAGCGTTTAAGTGTGCAAAATGCTGGAATTTGGGTGATTGAGCCCTCTGAAAGCCCTCTGGGCTAGCACAGTGGTCTTTTCCCAAAACCTCATTCCAAAGGAGGTAAATCAGAGCTGAGGTTGTGTGTGGACTACAAGGGCCTCAGTGGAATCACTAAGACAGCTGCTTACCCCATTTCAAGGGCTGATTAATTGATTGACAGGCTGGGTGCAGCCAAGTTTCTTAGTACCTTTGATTTGGCATCAGGGTACTGGAACTAATGAGAAAAAACTGTAAACTTTGCACTTGTATAGCGCACTAATCACCCGTTAGGGTCTCAAGGCGCTGTACGCATACTGCTGTGGAACCCCTCCTGGCTTTTCCCTGTGAAGCGCCCACTCCTGGACAGCCCAAGGGTGAAGCCAGGCATCAAAGCGCTGTGAGGGCCGTTGTGGAGATTAAGCAAGCTATTGCCCAGAGTTACAGAGTGGGACCCATTAATTAGATTAGGCACCGAGGCAAGAATTATCTGGTCCAAGGGAACTGAGCCCAAGACCCGCCGAGGTGGGAATTGAACCCTGGTCTCAGACCAGATCTCTGCATCAGGGTCTGTCATTCTAACCATTGTGCCACACTTCTCCACAAAACAGAAAACAGCATTCTCGTCCACTGATAGGCACTACCAGTTTACTATGATGCCCTTTGGATTGAAGAATGTCCCTGCCACCTTCCAAAGATTGGTGAAAAAAGTCCTGGCTTGGTTAGAGTCTTTTAGTGCGGCATATCTAGATGATAGTACTCTACTTGGCAGGATCACTTGATCTACATTGGGAAGATCTTTGAGGCTCTGCAGCAGACAGACCTCACTATCAAGGCAAGCAAGTGCCAGATAGGGTAGGGCACAGTTGTAAACTTGGGACACGTTGTAGGTGAAGGCCAAGTGCAACCCTTACAACCCAAGATCCAGACGATTGTGGACTGGGAGGCTTCAACAACCCAGATTCAAGTCAGGACATTCCTTGGCTTGACTGGGTACTACGTACTTTTTGTGGAATGGTATGACACTATTGTGGCACAATATCAGAACTCAGCTCTAAGAAACAACCAAAGAAGGTAAACTGGACAGTTAGTTATCAAAAGATTTCTGACATCCTGAAGGAGGGTTCAGCACCGATTCCAAAGGCTCCAGATTACACCAAACAGTTAATTGTGCACTCATATGCCTCTGAACATGGGATAAAAGCAGTCCTATCCCAGGCCAAATATAATGGCTAGGACCAACCTGTTGCTTTCAGTAGCAGGAAGCTACTCCCCAGAGAAAAGTATTAGAGTGTCATTGAGAGGGAAGCCTTTGCTCTGGTCTGGTCCTTGAAGAAGCTGAGACCATACCTGTTTGGTACTCACTCCATGGTCCAAACTGACCAAAGGCCCCTCAGATGGCTGATGCAAATGAAAGGTAAAAATCCTAAACTGTTTAGATGGTCCATCTTCCTACAGGGAATGAACTTTATAGTGGAACACAGACCAGGCACTGACCATGCTAATGCCGATGGCCTTTCCTGGTTTTTCCACATAGACAATGAAGACTCTCTTGCGAAAGGTTAGCTCCATTCCCAGGGTACAAGTCGGGGGTACACGTGGGTGAACACCATCCACCCACTATTTTCACAGGGTAGCCACCGTCCCCCCTGCAACAAAGCTGGGCTGCAATGAAATATGCTGAATGTGTCCTGGAGTAATTTGCAGACAGCAGGACATATCCAGCAGCATCTGCATGTTGTCTGCTTTCCGTTTTGAGCAGCAAAGTGCAGACGGCAAGGGAGTTTTTCTCATTGAGATTCCAGTTGGACTTATAACAAAGGCCCAGCTTCAATGGCCATCAGCCCTCCTTTTGTTACAGTTGAACTTGGCTGTGGGCTAGCTGGGGCAAAACGTCTGGACATCTATACAATGGCAATCAAAGGCACACAACTTCACACTTTACAAGTATTAAATACAAAAATGTATCTGGAGGCGAGTTTTTTACTTTGTCCAGTCCCTGTATGTAATTGATATGCATGCACTGTAAGAAAGTAAGATGTACCAGTCTGTATGAGTATTTATGTGAATAACAATTTAAATAGAACTATTTTTATGACTTTATTTTTCTAGCGCCACAGATCCCAATATAGTGTGTCAGAACACTTTACTTCACACACATTATACATTGACAATAAATCATAAAAATGTGTAAATTAGTGTACAAGATAAGTTAAAAAAGGCAATGAGGGTTACAAGGTGTAGGAGTTACATATCGCTCTTACTGGTAGGCATTATGGCCCTCATTACAACCCTGGCGGTAGGTGTTAAAGCGGCGGTAATACCACCAACAGGCAGATGGAAAAAAAATGGAATCACGACCACGGCGGAAACCGCCAACAAAGACAGCCACTTAAACACTCCGACTGCCATGGCAGTACAAACAAACATCGTGGCGGTAACCGCCAACAGACAGGTGGAAGACAATGTACCGCCCACACTATCACATCCCGGAAATCCGCCACCTTTTCTGGGGCAGAACCAACGTGAATAAAAACACGGCGGAAACAGTACACAGAAGGGAAAATCACTCACCTCTCCACACCCCACAAGGAACCAGGACGCCATGGAGCCAGAACTGCAAATCCTGTCGGCATTGGTCTTCCTGCTCCTTTATCAGGAGCTCCAAAGACGGCAGCAACGACCACAGTGACTACTGCACCTACAACACAGGGGAGGGGGAGGGAAAAGAGAGTGACACACACACGCAATACTCCCACCTCCACCCTCACCCACAACACCATACACACAAATACATGCTGCAACATTACATTTACACCCCCACCTCTCCTTGAATAACGCAAGGACAAAAGGAAATGATTTGAACAATTGTAATCAATAAAAATCCAGTAGTCAAAACTCCAAATCCAGTATATACAATTATGTACACCAACTACACAAGTCCGGATAGTGCACCAATCATTGTCCATGGACCACCGGGCCCAAAATGCATGGGCGAGGCCCACACTAGATACCTGACTCCAAACTTAGAGAACACTGCTGGGGCATCAGACTGAAAATATACAGGCACCTCAGGGAGAGGGGGGGCACCTCAGCCTGATGAACGCACGACGCCACTGCTCCACGAGGGGGTTCCATGCCCACTGATGTATTCTGGGGAGTGCAAAGCCACAGTCTCTCAAGTCTCTCAAGTGGGTGGGTTGCCCACTGCGTTATCCTGGGGAGTGCAAAGCCACAGTCTCTCAAGTCTTTTCAGTGGGTGGGTTGCCCATTGCTTTATCCTGGGGAGTGCAAAGCCACAGTCTCTCAAGTCTTTTCAGTGGGTGGTTTGCCCACTGCTTTATCCTGGGGAGTGCAAAGCCACAGTCTCTCAAGTCTCTCCAGTGGGTGGGTTTCCCACTGCTTTATCCTGGGGAGTGCAAAGCCACAGTCTCTCAAGTGGATAACAGTCTCCACTGGTTCTGGAGGGGGCTTTGTGCCCAGAGTGCTTCATCCTGCCAAGGACAGAGGTAGTGGATGTATCTCTCCACTGGTTCTGGAGGGGGCTTTGTGCCCAGAGTGCTTCATCCTGCCAAGGACAGAGATAGTGGATGTATCTCTCCACTGGTTCTGGAGGGGGCTTTGTGCCCAGAGTGCTTCATCCTGCCAAGGACAGAGGTAGTGGATGTGATACTCCACTGGTTCTGGAGGGGGCTTTGTGCCCAGAATGCTTCATCCTGCCAAGGGCAGAGGTAGGGGATGTATCTCTTCACTGGTTCTGGAGGGGGCATTGTGCCCAGAGTACTTCATCCTGCCAAGGACAGAGGTAGTGGATGTATCTCTCCACTGGTTCTGGAGTGGGCTTTGTGCCCAGAGTGCTTCATCCTGCCAAGGACTGAGGTAGTGGATGTGTGACTCCACTGGTTCTGGAGGGGGCTTTGTGCCCAGAGTGCTTCATCCTGCCAAGGACTGAGGTAGTGGATTCCTTTCTCCACTGAAAGTGATGCTTCATGGAAGCTGCCCAGGCTCCTGGAGCTCACCACCAGCCTCGGACGACTGACCACTGGGGATGGCAGCCATGTCTGAGGTGGTGCCACTGGCTCAGGATGTAGCAGGGCTGCTATTGGTGCTTGCGGCGGTGTCAGTCGCGGCGGTGCTTGTGGCAGGCTCTGTGGCAGAGGTGCTGGTGGCTGGCTCTGTGGCAGCGGTGCTGGTTGTGGGCTTTGTGGCGGCAGTGCTGGTTGCGGGCTCTGTGGCTGTGGTGCTGGTTGCGGGCTCTGTGGCAGCGGTGCTGGTTGCGGGCTCTGTGGCGGCGGTGCTGGTTGCGGACTCTGGCGGCGGTTCTGTGTACGGGCTCTGTGGCAGCGGTGCTGGTTGTGGGCTCTGTGGCAGCAGTGCTGGCGGCGGTGCAGGTGGCGGTGCAGGTGACGGTGTAGGTGGCAGTGCAGGTGGCAGTCTTCTCCACCGTACAGGTTGGCGTCGACGTGGAAAGAAGGTATGACACTGGTCCCTCAGTCAGTGCCACCATGCCCTCTCCTGACCTGCCCTTCAGTTTCTGGCCCTTCCCCACCTTTGATGATGGCACAGCTGTCTTGCCACTATACACTTTTGTTTTCACTGACCCCTTGGTGGCAGGTGTTTTCTGCTTTTCCCTCCGGGATGTGGGCAACTTTTTTTGCTTGGCAGGTGACGGAATGTCCTTGTCCTTGCCCTCGCTCCGTGGCACACTGGCAGCCCTGATGGTTGGCGCACTCCAATAGCCCGCAGTTGCTGGCACCACTGTGCCTGGTAATGTGGTGACTGAGGTGCTGGGTTGGGACCTGGAAAGCCTGGCCCTAGGGGACAGGTGTATGGAAGAGGTCAATATTAGCCAGGAAAGGTTTTCTAGACACACTGGGACGGGTAGTTGGAGGGGGTTTGGGAGAGGAGGAAGAGGTAGTGGTTGTAGGAGGTGTATGTCTGCTGAATTTGGGTAAAGGTGCATGGGCTGAAGGCTGTTTTCAGGTGGATGGCTATTGGGTGCATGTGTACCTGCGTTTGTGTACTTTGGGAGGAGGGCTCACTGACACACTGGGAGAGGACACAGGGGATGTGTGAATGGTAGTGGGGGTGGTGAGTGCACGTGAGCGGTGTGTGGTGATGGGCGTGCTGGTGATGGAGGTAGTGGCTGAAGATGTAGTGCATGCAGGTGTGAGTGGACACGAGACTGGGAGGGAGGAGGGAGACGTGGAGGAGGGGGACACAGTGGAAGCAGTGATTGTTGGCATGTCTGCATGGGTATGATGCTTGTGTGAGTGCCTGTGGGATGTGTGATGCTTATGTTGCCCTGAGCCACTTTTGTGTGTTGAGGTGTGTGCATGTTGGTCTGATGGTGTGCTTGGGATAGGCTGGGGTACAAGGGATTGGGTCTAGGTGTAGGAAGTTGGAGGGGGGAGGCTGGACACAGGGACAATGGCTGCCATCAGTGCTGAGGCCAGAGCCTGAAATGCTCTCTGCTGGGCTGCCTGGCCAGAATTAAAGCCCTCCAGGTATGCATTTGTTTGTTGCAAATGCCTCTCTACACCCTGGATGGCATTCAGAATGGTAGACTGCCCAAAAGTGAGGGATCTCAGGAGGTCAATAGCCTCCTCACTGAGGGCAGCAGGGCTGTCTGGAGCAGGGCCTGATGTGCCTGGGGCGAAGGAAATGCCCACCCTCCTGGATGAATGAGCATGGGACACATGTTGAGAGGCTGCTGGGAGGGCGGTGCTGTTAGGGGAGGTGGCGGCTGTACCTGTTGATGCGGGGGCACAGAGGGGCCCACCACTACAAGGGAGTTCCCATCAGAGGAGGAGTCACTGTCCCTGCTGTCACCTCGTGTCCCCGCCGCCCTCCGTCCCTCTGGTGGCTTCAAACTCTGTTGTTTTGCCCTCTAGGGCCAAGTGGGATGCAGCTCCCTCTTGCTCCAGTTCCACTGCTCCTCCTCCTGTTGATGCTATTGCACACAAGAACAGGGAGACCAAAAAAAGGGGGGGAGACAGAAGAAAGACATGTTCAGTGCATGCAACACCACTACCGTTGGCGGACACTACAGACACAGCAGCCCTCTGCACTACGCCATGCTCTTATTGTTCCTAGATTATTCACATGCCCATGGGGTACAAGGCCTAAGCCTGATTGCGGCACACATGGAAGTCACAGAAGCCTGACTAGGTGTAGATGGCACTAACCACTAGTGGGGTTGGGGTTACACTGAACCTGCCTCTCAAGGGACCTTGCCTACCAAGCTCGCCCTGGCATAGGGGAACCCACTGCCCACTTCCCCCACCCAGACACCTCGTAATGTGCGCAGAGTCAGATGAATGTGACTATACTCACCGCCTTGTGGCTGCTGTGATGCCCTCAAGCGCCCATCCAACTCCAGATACGCCACCACCAGGATCTGGAATATCAGGGGGGTCATACTCACCTGTGTGTCTGGAGGACCGTACAGTTGTGTGTGCTGGGGGAGGACCCCATCCACTACTTTATCCAACTCCTCTGAAGTGAAGGCAGGGGCCCTTTCCCCAGACACATGAGCCATCGTCGCTTCCAGACTGAGGTCACAGCAGCACTTGCAGTGTAGGTCCTCTCCTGTTGAAGGTCAGGTATCAAGTGAGTGAACAGACAGAAAATGGCGGTCACGTCCGCGGTGGTGGGTACCGTCACCGCCGGCGTACATCGTCATTGGCTCCTCGGACCCATAGGGTCCAGTGTTAACCAATGCAGGGTTGTGCCGCGGTCTTCGACCACGACGGTGTAGAGCGCCAGTGCAGTTACCTCATATCCCCTTGCCCCACCTCACAGGTCAGGCAGCTGCCATTTCAGGAGGCCATATGGCATTAATAATAACTGTGTCACACCTATCTAGGCCTTGCATACACACAGCAACAGGCACATTGCGGATTAATAAATGTGTGCAAATGACATTTTGTGATACCTCAGTGTAGGCTGACTCTCTGCTCGCTGTTCTCCTTCATAGGGCACATCCGCTGGGGCAGGTGATGAGATGGTGGCATCCTTCGGTGTACAGACCGCTGGTGGACCTGTTGACAATGGAAGAGAGACACGTAATAGTCACCTACAGACTTGATCGTGCAACAATCCATGAACTGTGTGCCCAGTTGGAGCCAGACCCGATGTCAGCTATCGGCCATCCCACAGGGATACCCCCTCTAGAGCAGGTCCTGTCAGTACTCTATTTCCTGGCAAGTGGGTATTTTCAAACAACAGTGGCCATTGCATCAGGGATGTCCCAGCCAATGTTCTCTAACGTGCTGTCCAGAGTGTTGTCTGCCCTGCTGAAACACATGCGCAGCTACATCGTTTTCCCTCAGGTGGAGGATTTGCCTACAGTGAAAGGTGACTTCTATGCCCTGGGACATATCCCCAACATCATAGGTGCCATTGATGGGACACATGTGGCCTTGGTACCCCCACGCAGGAGTGAACAGGTGTACAGAAACCGGAAAAGCTATATTTCGATGAATGTGCAGATGGTGTGTTTGGCCGACCAGAACATCTCCCATGTGAATGCCAAATTTCCTGGCTCAGTGCATGACGCTTACATTCTGAGGAAAACAGCATCCCATGTGATGGGGCAACTCTTGAGGCACTGTGTGTGGCAATAGGTGAGGACAATGACATTATACAGTGTGAATAGGTGTCTGGGTATGGGGTTGTCCCTCCGGGTTAGTGTGTGTCTAACATTTGTCCCTCGAAATTTTCAGGTCACTCTGGGTACCCCAACCTTTCATGGCTACTGACCCCAGTGAGAAATCCCAGGACAAGGGCAGAGGAACGGTACAATGAGGCACATGGGCGAACCAGGAGGGTGATCGAACGGACCTTCGGCCTCCTGAAGGCCAGGTTCCGGTGCCTCCATATGACAGGTGGTTCTCTCTACTACTCACCAAAGAAGGTGTGCCAGATCATCGTGGCCTGCTGTATGCTGCACAACCTGGCTTTGTGACGACAGGTGCCTTTTCTGCAGGAGGGTGGTCCAGCTGGAGGTCTTGTGGCAGCTGTGGAGCCTGTGGACAGTGAAGAAGAGGAGGCAGAAGAAGAGGATATCGACAACAGACCAACCTTCTTCAGGGGCTCATATAGTAACAAATTGGATTATATCCTCTTTGATTTAAGACTATGGCACCATATTCTAGACTTAGAGGTGGGTCTTCCCCATACTAGTGATCATGCTCCCCTCCAGATCACATACAAGAGTTCTCTCCTAGTAGGGGTCGCACTTCCCCCTGTCTCCTCTACTGCTATGGAGCTGTCCAGTAATAGGCGTACAGTCAGGTGGGACTCCTTTG
The DNA here is from genome assembly GCF_031143425.1 of Pleurodeles waltl. Classification (NCBI taxonomy): domain Eukaryota; kingdom Metazoa; phylum Chordata; class Amphibia; order Caudata; family Salamandridae; genus Pleurodeles; species Pleurodeles waltl. The sequence goes on along the minus strand of NC_090443.1, from coordinate 253,584,828 downwards.
TGCAATCAAACAAGCTTCAAGGAAAATTGCGTGCCCTAACCTCTTCTCACCAGTTATTTGATACCAACCTTATTCTGGCTCCATTAGAAATATTGCCTCTTCATTTGGACCTTTTTTCTACTTTGAAAGAGCTGTTTACTAAACGTCCAAGGCCACTGACTATTTCCTGTATTCGACCACATACTAAATGGTTCAACAAGAGGTGTAGGGAGGCCAAAATACTTTGGCCATCGCGCTAAAGACCAAGGACAGATCAGGCATCATCATTGCTAGACGTCATTATGCTTCTACTTGCAACAAAAGTAAATTCGAGTACGAAGAGGGGCTATGGAGCAATTTACTTGAGGCAGCTACCGTCCATGATTCAAAACGGTTCTGGCTCCTAGTTTCCTGTGGTGATCAGAACCGCGCATCTCACCTGGAGTCTTATATTTCTCCTGACATCTGGCTCTCCTACTTTAAGGAATTGTATGGACCATTGTTGGCAAGTCATATTTCTGACATAATTTCGGAGGAGCCAACAACTTTTGACGAGTCTATGGCTTTCTTGCCCCCTTTTACACTGAACGAAACTGTTTCGGCCATTGCAGCTCAGAAAGCAGCAAAAGCCCCTGGGATGGACGGGATCCCCTCTGATATGTTTAAAGTGGACCAGAACACCTGGGGCCCATATATTAACAGACTTTCTAATGCCATCTTGACTAGCAGAATTTATCCTGACTCATGGAAAGAGGCGATTATAGTGCCCATCCATAAGAAAGGAGAGAGGAACAACCCGGGTAATTATAGACCCATCAGCCTCCTCGACAACCTTCAAAAAATTTTCTGTTATCAGTTGTTGAGCAGGCTGAACAAGTGGCTAGTTGAAAATCAAATCTTAAATCATCTACAAGCGGGCTTCAGAGAAAAAATTAGCACATTAGATCAGATATTTCGTTTTACTTCTATTAAATGGAAAGTTGTCGATGTTGACTTAGGCCACCTATATGTAGCATTTGTAGATCTAAAATCGGCCTTTGATCTAGTACCCCGCCACAAACTGTGGGAAGTTCTGTCTAAAATAGGAGTCCCGTGCTCTATTTTAAATATTATCAGGGATCTTTACACTGGCAACTATGGTAGAATTAGATGGGGCCCACAAGGTGAATTAACAGAAAAATTCCTTACTGCCCGAGGTGTAAGACAAGGTTGTGTTCTTGCCCCTACCTTATTCCTTCTCTTCATAAACGCATGCATCCCTTATCTTATGGAGTGCTCTAACGACTCGCCTAAAATAGGAGGGCAGAAGATCCCCTGCCTTCTTTTTGCCGATGACACCCTGCTGGTTTCTCAAACAGCCACAGGCCTTTCAACCCTGCTTTCAAGATTCATTGACTATTGCAATGATTATGGGCTCGAAATCAACCGATTAAAAACCAAGTGCATGGTGTTTGGCGATAGGAAAGGCAGAATGAGACGACCTATCTATTTAGAGGGTGCCGCGCTGGAAAGAGTCAGCGATTTTGATTATTTAGGCCTGAAACTAGAAGACTCGCACAAGTGGCAGCGCCACATCCAGAAGGCAACTTTACGATTGCAACAGCGAGCGAGTGGCATTGCAAGATTTGCAGCTAGATCTCCTAGCTTTGCCATGACGCCCGCAGAAGAAATTTATAAACTACAAGCAAGAGGGGGAGCAATCTATGGAGCTGAACTGTGGGGCCACTGTTGCCTGGATGATTTGATAAAAGTGGAGAACTCTTTCTTAAGGTCATTGCTAAGAGTTCCTTCCAGTACCCCACTGCTCCCAATACGCATGGACCTAAATCTCCCTTCTATCAGCCAGATCGTTGCACTCAAGCCCCTGTTGTACTGGATTCGCTTATGGTCATCAGATTCTCTTGTCCATTATAGATGTGCGCTAGCTAACTTGATGGCCAACAACACTAGCTCCAAAATCAAGTGGTGTGCATATGTAGAAAGGACCCTCTCGCTTCTTGGTTTGGGGTCCTATTGGAAGGAACCATTATCTATCCCTAAGAACGCAACCCAGACACTAAAGGATGCTTTCTGGCTCCACGTTCAACTTTCCCAATTGTCCGCTGTCTCGTCATCATCCATGACGGGAAACTTTTTATATTTTAAATGCCATTATGAATTTGCACAATATATGGATATAGTATCTTCTCCGTTTGCTCGTTCATTATACATTAGATTCAGGGTGGGCTCTCTTCCTTTGCGTTCCCTCACTTATAAATGGTCTAATTTTAGTTGTTCTTCTAAGATGTGTCCGATGGGCTGTGCCAGAGAAGAATCAGTAACTCATATTCTCTTCCAATGCCCCGCATATTCCAAACAAAGAGCCCGTTGGATTATTCCTCTGTGCAGAAGTAAGGGTTTTAAAAACTGCTTGCTAGCTTTGAGAATTTTTAAATCTGATTCATCGGTTTTAGTGGTTTGTTGTTTGTCAAAATATTTAGACTCAATCTGGCGTATCAGACTGAACACGCTTAAAAAAGCAGAGGGAAATTTAACAATGAATGTGGTAAACAACAATTGATGGATTTATCATTGTATGCACATATCACTTTTATTGGTTCAGATGCATTCCCTACCTGCTGTTTTTATTTTTCTTAGATATTTTTTAAATAGAAATGTCCTTTTTATCTGATATGGTTTGCCAGGCTTGTATTTTATTCTTTTACCTATAATGTGTTTTTACATAACTATAAGGTGCGATTTTCCATGAGGGAACTGCTTATGTGTAAATATTTCTTTTTTCTTTTTTCTCTCCTTTTCAATCTTTTATGACTTAAATTGTTTATCATGTAGCTTGCCGTTCCTTTTTTGTGTGATGTGCTTTTATGGTATTTATATTTACCGAAATAAAGCTAATAATGATGATGATGATGACAACAGAAACAACATTATCCAGCAATACCTCCAGTGAGACACAGGTAAGAAGATGTCACTGCTTCACACATCTCATACTATTGTTTGAGCTATCAGAAGTCTGTCATTTTCACACAGTGTATAGACACTGATTTGTCACTTTGACTTTCCATTTAACAGATGTGGATCCCACTTTGTGACCTCTGCTATATTTCCTCCAGACCTACAGCTGTGTTTCATCGGTATGTGGACAATTAAATTGACAGTGCTATATTCCATAGTTATTGCAATTACACATTAGTGAAAGCACAGACTGACTCCAGATTGTTTTGTGATTGATGTGTGTTTATTTCTGTGCAAATAAGTGGAGGGGGTTGTAAAATGGGCTGGGGTGATGGTGGAGGAATGTCCATGGCAGACTCCAGTCTATTTTGTTTCACAGGTGCATTGTCCAAAGGGGCATAGGAAGTGGAGCAAGGGCAGTTGAAGGATGGACAGGGTGACAAAGTGGGACAGAAGGGTGACATTCAGGGGGGTCTCATTTCCTGGCGGAGACTTGGCAATGTTCTCTGTCTTGTTCCTGGATCTCAGGGACTGTGTGTGGGGTGGCTCTCCATCTGCAGGGGGTGGGTGCTGGTGTCGTGGTCCTGTGGCTGTGCCTCCTGTCCATTAGCGCCGGCGGAGGTGGAGGGCTGTTCATCATCCAGGCTAGTGTCAGGGGACCCTTGTTGTGCCACAGTGTCCCTCCTGGTGTTGACAAGGTCCTTCAGCACCCCTACAATGGTGACCAGGGTGGTGTTAAAGGACTTCAGTTCCTCCCTGATCCACAGATAGTGTTCCTCCTGCAGTCGCTGAGTCTCCTGAAAGTTGGCCAGTACCGTTGCCATCTTCTTCTGGGAATGATGGTACACTCCCATGATGTTGGAGAGGGCCTCGTGGAGAGTGGGTTCCTTGGGCCTGTCCTCCCCCTGTCTCACAGCTGTCCTCCCAGTTCCCCTGTTTTCCTGTTCCTCTGTCCCCTAAACCGTGTGCCCATTGACTCCAGGTCGCTGATTTTCTTGGGGTGGTGGGTTGACGTATCCTGGGGACAGAGGGATGGGCCCGCTGGGTGGGTGCTGTGCTGGTGTTTCCTGAGGGGGGAGGCTCTGTGGTGGCTTGTGCCAGTGTCAGGGGAACTGACTGTCCCGAGGTCCCAGATGGGCCGGGGTGGTCATCTTGATCCACTTATGCACAGATGCTGTCATCACTGTGGGCCTCTTCTGTGGGGGGCTGGATATGTCTGGAACTAGGTGACTAGGATGTGTTTCTCTTCCATTGTCGACAGGTCCACCAGGGGCTGTACACCGGAGGATGCCGCCATCTCATCACCTGCCCCAGCAGACGTGCCCTATGGAGGAGAACAACGAGCAGAGAGTCATCCAACACTGAGGTATCACAATGTGTTATTTGCAGAAATGTTATTAATCTGCAATGTGCCGGTATCTGTCTATATTCCCAGCCTGGATAGGTGTGACACAGTTGAGATCCATCCCATGTGACCTCCTGAAATGGCAGCTGCCTGACCTGTAAGGTAGGACAAGGGGATATGAGATAACTGCGCTGGCGTTCTACACCGTTGCGGTGGGCGGTCGAAGACTGCGGCGCGATTCTGCATTGGTTAACATTGGGCCCTATGGGCCCCAGGAGCCAATGACGATGTATGCCGGCGGTGTCTGTTCACTCACTTGATACCTGATCTTCAAAAGGAGAGGACCTACACTGCAAATGCTGCTGTGACCTGTGTCTGGAAGCGACGATGGCTCATGTGTCTGGGGAAAGGGCCCCTGCCTTCACTTCGAAGGAGTTGGAGAAACGAGTGGATGGGGTCCTCCCCCAGTACACGCAACTGTACGGTCCTCCAGACAAACAGGTGAGTACACTGTGAGCATGCTGCATGGGCAATGCCTGTTTGGAGTGATGTGGATGGAAGATACATGGGGGGCTTGAGGCCTGCATGTGCGGATGGGGAGTGTATGTGCATCAGGGCAAGGGTGGGAACTGGGGGGCAATGAGTATGACGGTCCGGACAGGCAAGTAATTTCCTTTCCCCCGTACCATTCCTCTAGGTCAGCACCCACCAGAAGAAGGGTATTTGGCGTGCCATCGCCAAGGACATTCAGACCCTGGGGGTCTACCACAGACGGAGCACCCACTGCCGGAAACAATGTGAGGACCTGTGCCGCTGGAGCAAGAAGACGGCGGAGGCCCAGCTGGGGATGGCCTCCCTACGTGGGAGGGATGCCCATAGCACCATGACCCCCATGATGTTCCGGATCCTGGCGGTGGCGTATCCGGAGTTGGATGGGCGCTTGAGGGCATCACAGCAGCCACAAGGGGGTGAGTACACTCTCATTCAGCTGACCCTGCGCGCATTACGAGGTGTCGGGGTCAGGGATGTGGGAAGTGGGTTCCCCCAGGCCAGGGTGAACTTGGTAGGCAATGTCCCTTGTGAGGCAGGCCATGGGGGACCCGAAACCCACTAGTGGTAATAGCCATCAACACCTAGTCAGGCTCCTGTGACTTCCAGGTTTGCAGCAATTGGTCTAAGGCCTCGTACCCCATGGTCAGCTGAAATTTCTAGGAACTGTCAGTGCATGGCGTAGTGCAGAAGGCTGCTCCCTGTGTGTTGTGTCCGCTAACGGTAGTGGTGTTGCATGCACTGAGCATGTATTTCTTCTGTCTTTCCCCCCCCCCCCCCCCTTTTGTGGTCTCCCTGTTCTTGTGTGCAATAGCATCATCAGGCGGAGGAGCATTGGCACCGGAGCAGGAGGGAGCTACAACCCACTTGGCCCTGGAGGTTGAAACAACGGAGTCTGAAGCCACCTTTGGGACAGAGGGTGAGGGGAGCTCCACGGCAGGGACAGGAGCAGACAGCTGTGACAGCAACTCCTCCTCTGATGGGAGCTCCCTTGCGGTGGCGGGTACCTCTGTGCCTACCGCATCCACAGGTACAGCCGCCACACCCCCTACCAGCATCGCCCTCCCAGCAGCCCCTCAGCGTGTGCCCGTGCCCGCTCACCCAGGAGGGTGGGCATCTCCTTCGCCCCAGGCACCTCAGGCCCTGCCCCAGTCAGCCCTGCTGCCCTCAGTGAGGAGGCTATTGACCTTCTGAGATCCCTCACTGTTGGGCAATCTACCATTGTGAATGCCATCCAGGATGTAGAGAGGCATTTGCAACAAACAAATGCATACCTGGAGGGCATTCATTCTGGGCAGGCAGCTCAACAGAGAGCATTTCAGGCTCTGGCCTCAGCACTGATGACAGCCATTGTCCCTGTGTCCAGCCTCCCCCCTCCAACTTCCTCCACCCAGAACCAATCCCTTGTACCTCAGCCTATCCCAAGCACACCATCAGACCAGCATGTACACTCATGAACACACAAGAGTGGCTCAGGCAAACATAAGCACCACACATCCCGCAGGCACTCACACAAGCACCATCCCCATGCAGACACAGCAACATCCACTGCATCCACTGTGTCCCCCTCCTCCACGTCCTCCTCCTCCCTCCCTGCCTCATCTCCACTCACACCTGCATGCACTACATCCTCAGCCACTGCCTCCATCACCAGCATGTCCATCACCACACACCGCTCATGGGCACTCGCCACCCCACTACCATTCACACATCCCCAGTGACCTCTCCCAGTGTGTCAGTGAGCCCTCCTCCCAAAGTATACAAACACAGGCACACGCCAACCCAACAGCCATCCACCTCACAACAGCCTCCCGCCCTTGCACCTTCACCCAAATTCAGCAGATGTACACCTCCTAGAACCACTACCTCTACCTCCACTCCCAAACCCCCTCCACCTTCCTGTCCCAGTGTGTCTAAAATACTTTTCCTTGCAAACCTTGACCTCTTCCCTTCACCTCCCCCCCATCCTTCCCCTAGTGCCAGGCTTTCCAGGTCCCAGCCCAGGACCTCAGCCACCAAATCCCCAGGCACAGTGTTCATCGAGTGAGCCACCCATCAGGGCTGCCAGTGTGCCACATAGTGAGGGCAAGGACATTCCGCCACCTGCCAAGGTGGAAAAGGTGCCCACATTCCTGAGGGAGAAGCCGAAAGTACCAGCCACCAAGGGCTCAGCAAAAAACAAAGGGGATAGTGGCAAGACAACTGTGGCTCCATCAAAGCTGGAGAAGGGCCAAAAGCTGAAGAGCAGGTCAGGAGAGGGCATGGTGGCACTGACAGAGGGACCAGTGTCACACTTTCTGTCCACGACCACCCCAACCTGTACGTCGGCGAACACCGCTAGCTGCCCCGCCACCACAACCGCCACCTGCACCGCCACCTGCACTGCCACCTGCACCGCCCCCTGCACGTCTACAGCCTCAATGACAGTCCCCAGCCTCTTCCCCAGTGGGCAGCCGTCCGAGGCTGCAGGAGACGTCCTGCTGTGTCCCTCAGCAGGTGCTGAGCCATGCACCGCCGGCAGCACCGTCGCCAGCACCGCCGCAACACATACCGTCGCAAGCACCGCAACCTGTACCGCCCCCGCACATCTACAGCCTCAGCGACAGTCCCCAGACTCTTCCACAGTGGGCAGCCTTCCGAGGCTGCAGGAGACATCCTGCTGTGTCCCTCAGCACGTGCTGAGCCATGCACCACCGCCAGCACCGCCGACAGCACTGCCGCAACAGACACAGCCGCAAAAACACAGCCACCGGCCCCACGGCGTCCTCAGACACAGGCACCACCGTTGACATGGCTACCATCCCCAATGGTCAGACGTCTGAGGCTGGAGGAGAGTGCCTGGACCCTGGGCAGCTTCCATGAGGCATTTCTTCCATCACTGTTTGCACCTCCAGGTGGAAGGCGCAGCCGCAGCAGTGTGGGGTATGTCGTTGCCTCCATTGCGTATAATGCTACCTGAACCTCGCAAATCTCGTGGCACGCTCACCCAGGAGAAAGAATTGTACCGGCCACACTGCAAGTGGAGCACTTTGGGAACAAAGCCCCCTCCAGAACCAGTGGAGTATCACATCCACTACCTCAGTCCTTGGCAGGACGAAGCACTCGTGGCACAAAGCCCCCTCCAGAACCAGTGGCGTATCACATCCACCACCTCAGTCTTTGGCAGGATGAAGCACTCTGGGCACAAAGCCCGCTCCAGAACCAGTGGAGAAAGGCATCCACTATCTCAGTCCTTGGCAGGATAAAGCACTTGTGGCACAAAGCCCCCTCCAGAACCAGTGGAGTATCACATCCACTACCTCAGTCCTTGGCAGGATGAAGCACTCTGGGCACAAAGCCCACTCCAGTACCAGTGGAGACAGGCATCCACTACCTCAGTCCTTGGCAGGATGAAGCACTCTGGGCACAAAGCCCCCTCCAGAACCAGTGGAGTATCACATCCACTACCTCAGTCCTTGGCAGGATAAAACACTCTGGGCACAAAGCCCCCTGCAGGACCAGTGGAGAAAGGCATTCACTACCTCAGTCTTCGGCAGGATGAAGCACTCTGGGCACAAACCCCCCTGCAGAAGCAGTGGAGTATCACATCCACTACCTCAGTCCTTGGCAGGATGAAGGGCTCTGGGCACAAAGCCCCTTCCAGAACCAGTGGAGAAAGACATCCACTACCTCAGTCCTTGGCACGATGAAGCACTCTGGGCACAAAGCCCCCTCCAGAACGAGTGGAGTATCACATCCACTACCTCAGTCCTTGCCAGGATGAGGCACGCACTGTGGGCACAACGCCCCCTACAGAACCAGTGAAGAAAGGCATCCACTACCTCAGTCCTTGGCAGGATGAAGCACTCTGGGCACAAAGCCCCCTCCAGAACCAGTGGAGTATCACATCCACTACCTCAGTCCTTCGCAGGATGAAGCACTCTGGGCACAAAGCCCCCTCCAGAACCAGTGGAGAAAGGCATCCACTACCTCAGTCTTTGGCAGGATGAAGCACTCTGGGCACAAAGCCCCCTCCAGAACCAGTGGAGTATCACATCCACTACCTCAGTCCTTGGCAGGATGAAGCATTCTGGGCACAAAGCCCCCTCCAGAACCAGTGGAAAAAGGCATCCACTACCTCAGTCCTTGGCAGGATGAAGCACTCTTGGCACAAAGCCCCCTCCAGAATCAGTGGAGTATCACATCCACTACCTCAGTCCTTGCCAGGATGAGGCACTGTGGGCACAACGCCCCCTACAGAACCAGTGGAGAAAGGCATCCACTACCTCAGTCCTTGGCAGGATGAAGCACTCTGGGCACAAAGCCCCCTCCATAAACAGTGGAGTATCACACCCACTACCTCAGTCCTTGGCAGGATGAAGCATTCTGGGCACAAAGCCCCCTCCAGAACCAGTGGAGAAAGGCATCCACTACCTCAATCCTTGGCAGGATGAAGCACTCTGGGCACAAAGCCCCCTCCAAAACCAGTGGAGTATCACATCCACTACCTCAGTCCTTGGCAGGATGAAGCACTCTAGGCACAAAGCCCCCTTCAGAACCAGTGGAGAAAGGCATCCACTTGAGAGACTGTGGCTTTGCACTCCCCAGGATAAAGCAGTGGGCAACCCACCCACTTGAGAGACTTGAGAGACTGGGGTTTTGCACTCCCCAGGATAAAGCAGTGGGCAAACCACCCACTGGAGAGACTTGAGAGACTGTGGCTTTATACGCCCCAGGATTAAGCAGTGGGCAAACCACCCACTTGAGAGACTTGAGAGACTATGGCTTTGCACTCCCCAGGATACATCAATGGGCATGGAGCCCCCTCGTGCAACAGTGGCGTCGTGCGTTCATCAGGCTGAGGTGCCCCCCTCCCCCTGAGGTACCTGTATATTTTCAATCTGATGCCCCAGCAGTGTTCTCTCCGTTTCCAGTCAGGTATCATGTGTGGGCCTTGCCCTTGCATTTTGGGCCCAGTGGTCCATGGACAATGATTAGTACACTATCCAGACTTGTGTAGTTGGTGTACATATTTGTATATACTGAATTTTGACTTCTGACTAATGGATTTTTCATGATTACAATCGTTACAATCATTTCCTTTTGTCCTTCCGTTCTTCCAGGGGGTGGGGGAGTGTATATGTAATGTTGCTGCATGTATTTGTGTTTATGTTGTTGTGTGTGAGGGTGAGGGTGGGGGTGTTGTGTGTTGTGTGTGTGTGTCACTCTCTTTCCTCCCCCCCTCGCCTGTGTTGTAGGTGCAGTGCTCACCGTGGTCGCCTCTGCCGCCGTTCGTACTCCTGGTAGAAGAGGAGGAAGACCAGCATGGGCAGGACCTGTAGTTCGAGCTCCATGGCGTCCTGGTTCCTCGTTGGGTGTCGAGAGGTTAGTGTTTTCCCTTCTGTGTACTCTTTCCGCCATGCTTTTGATAGCGTTGGTTCCGCCCCGGAAAAGGTGGTGGATAGGCCTCTAGTAATACAATGGGCGGGACTTTGTCTCCCGCCTGTCTGTTGGCGGTGTCTGCTGCGCTGTGTGTTTCTACAGCTGTGGCAGTCGGAGTGTTAAAGTGACTGTCTATGTTGGCGGTTTCCGACACGGTCGTAATCCCATTTTTTCCGCCGGCATGTTGGAGGTATTACTGCAGCTTTAACACCGACCACCAGGGTTGTAATGAGGGCCATAGACTTTGAAACCTTGATGTACTTCAATAAAGAATGAGGTGTTCAGAACTAGACATAGTTGCTGTGAATATATATTTAGTGACTCTTTCGAGCAATTGAGGAGATGGGTGGTTAGCTGTTTTTTTCATTATTTTACCCTGTCCCACTTTACATGTAATTGACCATGGACCCTGTTTTTCTTTCACTTATGTTATATAAAGTATACTGATAAAAAATATAACAAATGGATTGTAAAAACAAGTTCTAAAATTGGGGCATTTCCTTGTTTACTTGGTTTCTGGATTATGAAAATTTTCTATTTTAACATGAGCAAGTATGATGTGAAAGTGTGGTAGGAAGCAGAGTGATGATTGGATGAATGTTTATTATTCTATCTGGGTCTCTTGGTGAGGGTTTAGAGGAGTTAGACACATATCCAGATTTGGTTATTATGATCATGATCTAATTATTAAATTTATATAAGGAATGGAGTAAATATAAAACACATGTGTTAAACCTGTCAGCCTTAGGGTGGTCACCCCTACCTTTCTGCCTGCCTCCCCCTACTTTTTGGACATTGTTTTTGCTGGCGTTTAGACTCTGCACACTTTACCACTGCTAACCAGTGCTAAAATGCATATGTTCTCTCCCTTTTAACATGGTAACATTGGATCATACCTAATTGGACTATTTAATTTACTTATAAGTCCCTAGTAGAGCGCACTATATGTGCCCAGGGCCTGTAGATTAAATGCTACTAGTGGGCTTGCAGCACTGGTTGTGCCACCCACTTAAGAAGCCCCTTAACCTTGTCTCAGGCCTGTCATTGCAAGGCCTGTGTGAGCAGTTTCACTGCCAATTCGACTTGACATTTAAAAGTACTTGCCAAGCTTAAAACTCCCCTTTTTCCATATATAAGACACCCCAAAGGTATGCCCTAGGTAACCCTTAGGGCAGGGTGCTGTGTAGGCAAAAGGCAGGTCATGTACCCATGTAGTTTACATGTCCTGATAGTGTAAAACTCCTAAATTCATTTTTACACTGCTGTGAGACCTGCTCCCTTCATAGGCTAACATTGGGGCTGCCCTCATACATTGTTTGAGTGGTAGCTGCTGATCTGAAAGGAGTAGGAAGGTCATATTTAGTATGGCCAGAATGGTGATATAAAATCCTGCTGACTGATGAAGTTGGATTTAATATTACTATTTTAGAAATGCCACTTTTAGAAAGTGAGCATTTCTCTGCACTTAAATCTTTCTGTGCCTTACAATCCACGTGTGGCTGGGTTTAGTTGACAGCTCCTTTTGCATTCACTCAGACACACCCCAAACACAGGATACTCAGCGTCACTTGCTTAATTCTGCTTTTTGAATGGGTCTTGCTGGGCTGGGAGGGTGGAGAGCCTGTTCTCACACAAAGGACTGCTACACCCCCTACTGGGACCCTGGCAGACACAATTGAACGGAAAGGGGACCTGGTGCACTTCTAACCCACTCTTTGAAGTCTCCCCCACTTCAAAGGTGTATTTGGGTGTATAAACAGGGCCTCTGCCCCTTCCAACTCTGACACTTCCAGGAGAAGAAAATTGAAACCAGAACCTGCATCCTGCCAAGAAGAACTGCCTGGCTGCCCAAAGGACTCACCTGACTGCTTTCTGTGAAGGACTGCTGCCTTGCTGTTGGCCTGCTGTCTTTCTGCTCTCTGGCTGTGGTGAAGAAGTGCTCTCTAAGGGCCTGGATAGAGCTTGCCTCCTGTTCCCTGAAGTCTTAGGACCAAAAATGATTCTCTCTTGCAAATGAACTCCTTGTGTGGCAAAAATTCGACTCACAGCTTGCTAAAAATGACGCACAGCCTGCCCCATGGTGAGAAATTCACTGCACACCGAACCAGAATGACACAGCACGACTTCGCAAGGAGAAGATCGACGCGGCACCTGCATTGCGACCGGAACATCGACGCATGACCCACCAGACCGACGCACAGCTGACCTGGGATGACGCAGCCTGACTTCCAGAGGGGAAATCGACGAAGCGCCTGCAGTGCAGAAGAAAATTCTACGCAACGCCCACCGGATCGATGCAGCGTTTGTGACTGTGCTTCCCAAGCCCAGGATTCCAAGCACAGACCCCTGGGCATCTGAAAACCCCGCAACCCGAAGATGATCCACGACCGAGCACCAGAAATTGACACACAGCCATCCCTGCGTGAAACTAAACGACGCATCACCGTGTGCGGCCCGAGAAATCGACGCATACTCCTTTGTTTCTGCGCAACTTCTCCTCTGCCGTCCTTTGCAGAGATTTTTCACGCAAACCAGGTACTTCTTGCCTGAAAGAGACTTTGGCGGTCATTCTGACCATGGCGGGCGGCGGTTGCCGCCCGCCAGGCGGGAACCGCCATTTGGCCTCTACGCGGTCAAAAGACCGCTGCCGGCATTCCAACCTTCCCACTGGGTCGGCTGGCGCTACCCATGGTAGCACCGGCCGGCCCAGCGGGAAGGAGGCCCGGAACACAGAAGCCGGCTCCGAATGGAGCCGGTGGTGTTGCGGGCGTGCAACGGGTGCAGTTGCACCCATCGCGCTTTTCACTGTCTGCTAGGCAGGCAGTGAAAAGCTTCATGGGGCCCTGTTAGGGGGCCCCTGCACTGCCCATGCCAGTGGCATGGGCAGTGCAGGGGCCCCCAGGGGCCCCAAGACACCCGTTCCCGCCAGCCTCTTCCTGGCGGTGACAACCGCCAGAAACAGGCTGGCGGGAAGGGGGTCAGAATCCCCATGGCAGCGCTGCTTGCAGCGCTGCCCTGGCGGATTCGCCCAGCCGGGGGAAAACCGCCGGTCCCGGTTTTCTGACCGCGGCTTTACCGCCGCAGTCAGAATGGGCATGGAAGCACCGCCAGCCTGTTGGTGGTGCTTCCGTCATTCGCGACCCTGGCGGTCAAAGACCGCCAGGGTCAGAATGACCCCCTTTGTTTGCTTTAGAAAGACTTAAGACACTTTATATCACTTTTCTGTGATATCTCTACATTTACTTATTGCATCTTTGATCGTTTTGACCTGCAAATATCCAGATAAATATTATATATTTTCTAAACACTGTGTGGTGTATTTCTGTGGTGCTACATGGTGTTATTGTATGATTTATTGCACAAATACTTCACAAATTGCCTTCTAAATTAAGCCTGACTGCTCAGTGCCAATCTACCAGAGGGTGGGCACAGGATAATTTAGATTGTGTGTGACTTACCCTGACTAGAGTGAGGGGCTTGCTTGGACAGGGGGTAACCAGACTGCCAACCAAAGAGCCCATTTTTAACATTGGTGATCAGCAGTGAGGATAGGACTTTTATTTCTGCAGTGACATACAGTAGCTTAGTATTTCACTACCTACCCACAGTTGAAGGTCAACTTGATTTTTATCTCTTTTCTGCAATTTCAGTTTTCCTGTCAATTTTTTACTAAAATCCTCAAAGCAACATGTCTCTAGCTGGGTCTCAACCAGGAGATGAAGATTTTGATATGGCTATGCTGAAGACCTACACTGTTCAACAGCTGAGGGCATTCTGCAGGGATATGGGTGTACCTACCCAGAGAGCCTCCAGGAAGGAGGAATCCCAAAGGGCGCTGAGGGCCTAGGCAGAAGCCCCTGCTGAGGAGGATGTTGTGGAGGAGGGTCCAGAGGAGGGCCCCTTAGAGGATTTTTTTCCCTCACTAGATGAGATTAGTGCTGCAATTGTGTCCCCTACAAAACCAGGGACAGTGTCTCTGATCAAAGCATGACCACAGAGGAAAGGAGAGAGGAGAGAGAGTTTCAGTTGCAGATGGCAAAGTTAAAAATTGAGGCTCAACAGGAGGAAAGGAGAGCAGAGGGAGAAGTCAAGCAAGCTGAGGCTGAAAGAGCAGCCAAACAGATTGAAGCTGAAAGAGCTGAAGCTGCAGCTGAGAGAGCCTTGGCTGAGAAAAAACAGATGTTGGCTCATGAGCTGAGCCTCGAGGAGCTGGAGATCAAGGCGAGACAGTCTGAGTCCAGCAGTGATGGTGGCAGCATATGTGCAGGACTGGTTGGGGACAAACAGATTTGTATACCCAAGAATGTGGTGGGAGATGACATTGATAAGTGGCTGGCTGCCAATGGAGTTGCACTAAGGGCCCATGGGACACCTGAGGAGCACTGGGGGGCGGCCATGTGGGAGGGACACACTTCTCACACTTGCTCCACAGAATAGAAATGACTACTCACACATGAAAGCCACTTTACTGACCAAGTTTAGGCTGACCCCTGAGAGATACCGTCAGAGGTTCAGGGACAGCACCAAACTTTCACCACAAACTTGGGTGGATTGTTATGATTTCTCCAACAAGGCACTGGATGGATGGGTGCGGGTAGCAAAACAGATGATTATAAAGGGTTATATAACTTGATTCTGAGAGAGCATATGCTCAATATTTCTTTTACAGAGTTGCACCAGCACTTTGTAGATAGTAAGCTGACTGACCCCATGAAGCTTGCTGAGGAGGCGGACCTCTGGGTTAGCACCAGAGTGTCCAAGAAGGCATCTGTGGGGGACTCCTACAAAGGTGGTCAGGGTTCCCAACAGAAGAAAGAGGGGGGAGAAAAACATTAAGATTAGGAGTACTCAAAAGGCCCCCAAAATAATTCCCGGGGGGGGGGGTGGATACCATTCCTCTTCGAGATTTGGGAAGAAGCCAGTGTATTTTGATAAAACATTAGGGAAATTCATCCTCAAATACTTAGAGTGCTACCAGCATGGATACTCCCAGTGCCCCAAGAGGGCACAGTCCACCACTGGACAGACACCTGGGTTGGCTAGTGTAGCGCTCGGGGGGGAGACAGTCCCAGTTAGCTTTGGGGGGCAGACAGATGTTTCCTTACTGTCCCTGGGAGAAGAGAGAAGGAGCCTAAAGCCTACATGCTAGAAAATACTTCAAAGTATAGGCAGTGGGTCACCATTGATGAGCAAAGGGTGGAGGCTCTGCGTGACACAGGAGCAGTATGACTACTGTCAAGAGTCAGCTGGTGTCATCAGAGCAGATAGTCCCTAATACATTCCACCAGGTCATTGTCGCTGACAATCACAAGAGTCACCTACTGGTTGCACGGGTTCCCTTTGAGTGTGGGGGGGTCTCTGGTACTCTGAAAGTAGCTGTGAGTCCTGCCATGCATATAGATTGTCTGTTGGGCAATGATCTTGTGCATACTGTCTGGAAAGAGGTAGAGCTCAGATCCCACCTGGAGATGTTATGTTTGCCTGAGTGGGTCTGCATGACAACAAGGTCCATGGCTGCTCTGGAAGGGAGTCAAGGGCGTCTAGAGCCTGGAACAATGGCCTAGACAGCTGCAAAGAAGAAGGGCAAGAGACGCGGGAAACCCGCCTCAGATGTTCCCACAGTGGTGGACGGGGCCCCTGAGGAGGAGGAGGCCCTGAGCCAACTGGAGAGGACATAGCTGACCTGGGTAACCTGCCTGAACTTGCCGGCTGGCAAGTAGAGGGTGGGCCAACCAGGGCAGAATTCCCCACCCTTGAGGGTCTGAGGCAACAGGCCGCAGCCCAAGCAACAGGTGATGCCTCTGGCAATCACCATATTTACTGGGAGAATGATCTCCTTTACAGTGAGCCTAAGGTTCC
Source organism: Pleurodeles waltl (assembly GCF_031143425.1). Classification (NCBI taxonomy): domain Eukaryota; kingdom Metazoa; phylum Chordata; class Amphibia; order Caudata; family Salamandridae; genus Pleurodeles; species Pleurodeles waltl. Next base: position 253,568,720 of record NC_090443.1, on the reverse strand, counting down.
AGGTCTTGGGCAGCACGTGTGCTGGTGGTCCCTCAGTGCTACTGGGCCTTCCTACTGGGTCTGGTTCACGACATTCCCCTGGCAGGACATCTGGGCCAAGTCAAGTCCTTTGACAGGCTTGTCACCCACTTCCGTTAGCCCAGAATGAGGTTAGCCACAGATAATTTCTGGAGAGCTTGCCCTTCCTGCCAGGCTAGTGGGAAGACAGGGAAAATGCTTAAGGCTCCCCTACTCCCACTTCTTTGAAAGGGTGGGCATCAACTTTGTTGGTCACTTGGACCCCAAAACTGCCTTGGGCAACTGGTTTATCCTGGTTTTGGTGGACCATGCCACCCGCTATCCAGAGACAATCCCTCTGAGAACAGTGACTGCACCGGTGGTGACCACAGCCCTGTTGGGAATATTTACCCGTGTTGGATTCCCAAAGGAATTTGTGTTTGACAGAGGCACAAACTTCAAGTTTGCGTACATGAAGTCTATGTGGGATGAGTGTGGGGTGACCTACCAGTTTACCACCCCTTATCATCCTCAACCCAATGGGCTTGTTGAGAGATTCAACAAGACCCTAAAGGGCATGATTAATGGCCTGACTGAAGCTATGAGGCGTAAGTGGGACGTCCTCTTACCATGCCTGATGTTTGCTTACAGGGGGATGCCCCAGAAAGGGGTGGGGTTCAGCCCCTTTGACCTTCTCTATGGTCACCCTGTCAGGGGACCACTGAGCATAGTTAAAGAGGGTTGGGAGAAAGCTCACAAGACACCTCCCCAGGATGTGGTCAGCTACATGCTGGCCCTCCGCAACCAAACCCAACCTTCCTGGAAGCAGGCCAAGAGTAACCTCGAGGCCAGTCAAGAGGTAATGAAGGAGTGGTATGACCGGAAGACCATTCTGGTTGAGTTCTCACCTGGAGACAAGGTTTGTGTGATGGAGCCAGTAGAGCCCAGTGCTCTCCAGGACCGTTGGACTGGCCCACTTGAGATCAAGGAGCATAAATGTGTGGCCACTTACCAAGTGGACATCAAGACTCCTAGACACCCCCTAAGGGTCCTCTATCACAACAGGCTCAAACCTCACTTTGAGAGGTCTGAGATCAGTATGCTCCTGGTCACAGATGAGGGCATGGAAGAGGAGAGTGAACCTCTCCCCGACCTCCTCTCTGCCAAAGAAGGTGATGGGTAGGTGGAGGGTGTCATTCTCTAAATCAGAGAGGAGACTCCGGCACATTTTGGTATATAAACAGGGCCTCTTCCCCTTCCAACTCAGACACTTCCAGGAGAAGAAAACTGGAACCAGAACCTGCATCCTGCCGAGAAGAACTGCCTGGCTGCCCAAAGGACTCCCCTGACTGCTTTCTGTGAAGGACTGCTGCTTTGCTATTGGCCTGCTGCCTTGCTGCTCTCTGGCTGTGGTGAAGAAATTCTCTCCAAGGGCTTGGATAGAGCTTGCCTCCCGTTCCCTGAAATCTCAGGTCCAAAAATACTTCTCTCTTGCAACTGGACTCCTTGTGCGGTGAAAATTCAACGCACAGCTTGCTAAAAACAACGCACAGCCTGCCCCACAGTGAGAAATTCACTGCACGTTGAACCGGAATGACGCAGCAGGACTACACAAAGAGAAAATCTATGCAGCGCCTGCGTTGCGACCGGAACTTCAATACACAGCCCACCAGATCGACGCACAGCTGACCTGGGATGACGCAGCCGGACTTCCAGTGGGAAAATCGATGTAGCACCTGCCGTGCGGAAGAAAATTACACTCAACGCCCACCGGATTGACGCAGCGCTTCTCACTTCGCTCCGCAAGCCCAGGATTCCACACACAGACCCGGGGGCGTCTGAAAACCCTGCAACCCCAAGATGATCCATGACTGAGTACCGGAAATCGACGCACAGCCGTCCCTGCGTGGAAACTAAACGACGCATCACTGTGCGCGGTCCGAGAAATAGACGCACACCCATTTTTTTCCACACTTCTCCTCCTCGGCTGCCCTTTGCAGAGATTTTTCACGAAAACCAGGTACTTTGTGCTTGAAAGAGACTTTGGGGGTGATTCTAACCCTGGCGGGCGGTGGAGGCCACCCACCAGAGTTCCCCCCTCCAGAATACCGCACCGCGGTCAGAAGACCGCTGCGGTTATTCTGGGTTTCCCACTAGGCTGGCGGGCGACCGCCAAAAGGCCGCCCGCCAGCCCAGTGGGAAACACCCTTCCCACGAGGAAGCCGAGTGGGAAGGTGCAACGGGTGCAGTTGCACCCGTCGCGAATTTCAGTGTCTGCAAAGCAGACACTGAAATTATTTGTGGGGCCCTCTTACGGGGGCCCCACGACACCCCATACCGCCATCCTGTTCCTGGCGGGTGAACCGCCAGGAACAGGATGGCGGTATGGGGTGTCTGAATCCCCATGGCGGCGCAGCAAGCTGCGCTGCCATGGAGGATTCATCTGGGCAGCGGAAAACCGGCAGGAGACCGCCGGTTTTCCTCTTCTGACCGCGGCCAAACCGCTGCGGTCAGAATGCCCTGCGGGGCACCGCCAGCCTGTTGGCAGTGCTCCCGCCGACCCTCCGGGGTCAGAATGACCCCCTTTGTTTGCTTTAAAAAGACTTAAGACACTTTACATCACTTTTCAGTGATATCTCTACATTTACTTATTGCATCTTTGATTGTTTTGACCTGCAGATATGAAGATAAATATTATGGGGGTCATTCCAACCTCGGCGGTAAAAGGCGCTTACCGCCGCGCAGAAGACCGCCATAACACCGCCGCGGCAGCGGTAAACCGCCACGGTCATTCTGACCCACAACAGGCAAACCGCCAAAATACAGACATCCACAAAAGTCCGCCACACCAAAGGCCAGCAAGAAACTGGCGATGACCAGACCTCCACCGTCACGCCAACAGAAATACGCCCACACTATCACGACACACGAATCCACGCGGCGGTCTTTCAAACGCGGTATTCCATTGGCGGTACACACTGCCGCGCTCAAAATACACACACATATACAAAACACAGCCACATTGGACAATTCAAAATACACACACCTGATACACATACAAACAACACTCCCACACACCCAACACAATATAAAACACACACCCACATCACCCACAAACCCCCACTCCTAGAGATTCATGAACACGCACAGAGATAAGAGACCCGAGCACCCTGACGCGCAATTCACTGTCACCCAGCATTATTACCACGCACTTCAAACTACACACCAATACACATCACCACACTTAGCACCACACAATCCACCCCACACATCACCCAAACCACCCCATGGCACCGCAAAGACACCCCAGGTTTTCTGAGGCTGAACTCAGGGTCATGGTGGAGGAAATTGTACGGGTAGAGCCACAGCTCTTCGGGACACAGGTGCAGCACACCACCATTGCCAGGAAGATGGAGCTATGGAGCAGAATAGTGGACAGGGTCAACGCTGTGGGACAGCACCCAAGAAATAGGGACGACATCAGGAAGCGGTGGAACGACCTACGGGGGAAGGTGCGTTCCATGGTATCCAGGCACAACATCGCGGTGCAGCGGACTGGCGGCGGTCCCCCACCTCCTCCCCCAGAATTTACAACATGGGATGAGCAGGTCTTGGCGATCCTGCATCCTGAGGGCCTCGCAGGAGTAGGTGGAGGAATGGACTCTGGTAAGTCAAATCTTAACTACTTCATCCCCCCCACCCCACCAGCATGCCAACTCATACCCCCACCCTCACCCCCACCCCCATCACACCTACTCCTTGCAAATGTCTCACCCTCACAACCCACCCATCCCAACACCAAGCCCTGCATGCGACCACAAAGCATGGACACCCATCACCTAAGCATGCCCACTGCACATACCCATCCCCCCCGGCCAAACCACCGTCACAAAAGCCCCCACACAGGAATGCAAGCACAGGGGTACACGGGCACCCACCCATTGCACGCTATGGCACACACAGAAGCAATAACCATACTTTTATACCCCTGCAGGACCCGAACGCCACGTCGCCGCGCAGGAGGGTCCACAAATGTCCACTCCACCCCCAGAAGCGGCCCACAGTGATGACAGCAGCTCTGTCTCCCTGGATCTAGATGACCAGCCCGGCCCATCGGGGACCTCTGGACAGTCGGTTCCCCTCAGACAGCCACAGGCCACAGCAGACCTTCCCCCCTCTGGGAACACCAGCACAGCACCCACACAGCGGGCCCATATCTCTGTCCCCAGGACACGTCAATCAGCGGTGTGTCCACCACTACAGGGCACCCAGGTTAACCCACCACCCCAACAACAACAGGGCCCTGGGGGCAGTGGTAGTGGGTACACGGTCCAGGGGACAGAGGCCCAGGGAAACAGGAGAACTGGGAGGGCTGCTGTGCGACGGGGGGGACAGGCCCAGGGAACCCACTCTCCACGAGGCCCTCTCCAACATCATGGGAGCATACCACCACTCCCAGGAGACGATGGCCACGGTCCTGGCCAGGTTTCAGGAGATCCAGCTTCTGCAGGAGCAACAGTATATGGGGTTCAGGGAAGAACTAAGAAACATCAGTTCCGCCATGGGCACCATCGTAGTGGCTCTGAATCAGGTAGTCACCACATTGAGGGACACTGTTGCACCACAAAGGGCCCCTGACACTAGCATGGACCTAGAACTGCCTACCACCTCCGCCGGCGCTAGTGGACAGGAGGCCCCGACAAAAGACCAACAGGCCACCAGAACCCCACCCCCTGCAGAAGGAGAACCACCCCACAAGCGGGCCCTGAGATCCAGGAAGAAGACAGAGTAAGATGCCAAGACCCCAGCCAGGAAAGGATACCTCCCTGATTGTCATCCCACTGTCCCACATTGACACCCTGTCCAACCTTACACTGCCCCTGCTCCACTTTCCACAGGCATCTGGACAATGCACCTGTGATACTGACAGTCTGGACTCTGCCATGGACAATCCTCCACCATCACACCTCAACGATTTGCAACCACCCACCAATTTTGAGCACTGTAATAAACACACTTATTGCATAAAACAATCTGGAGTCTGGCTGAGATTTTGTACAAATGTATTAGACATTACCGTGCCAAATGGCATATTCACATTGTGATGCCAACATACCAATGTCACACAGCTGTAGTCCATGGGGAATTAAAGCAGATGTCACGCAGTGGGGCCCACATCTCTGAAATCAGAAGGGAAAGTCACAACTCAGTTACCATACACTGGGGGAAAAGGTCAGACAGTAGAGAGGTAGTAGGGGTTAAGTATAAGTAAAATGCCGTTGTGGATTCTTACCTGTGTGTCATTGAAAATACTGCTGTATTACTGTGTTCCTGTTCTCTATGTCGTCCTCTTCGCCTTCCTCCTCTTCACTCTCCACAGGCTCCACAGCTGCTACAACACCACCATCTTGACCATCCTCCTGCAGAAAAGGCACCTGGCGTCGCAAAGCCAGGTTGTGAAGCATACAGCAGGCCACAATGATCTGGCACACCTTCTTTGGTGAGTACATTAGGGATCCACCAGTCATATGGAGGCACCTAAACCTGGCCTTCAGGAGGCCGAAGGTCCGCTCAATCACCCTCCTAGTTCGCCCATGGGCCTCATTGTACCGTTCCTCTGCCCTTGTCCTGGGATTCCTCACTGGGGTCAGTAGCCATGACAGGTTGGGGTAACCAGAGTCTCCTAATAGCCACACACGGTGCCTCTGGAGTTGACCCATCACGTAATGGATGCTGCTATTCCGCATGATGTACGCGTCATGCACTGACCTAGGGAACTTGGCATTAACATGGGAGATGTACTGGTCAGCCAAACACACCATCTGGACATTCATGGAATGATAACTCTTCCTGTTCCTGTACACCTGTTCACTCCTGCTGGGGGGGACCAAAGCACCATGTGTCCCATCAATGGCACCAATGATGTTGGGTATATGTCCAAGGGCATAGAAATCAGCCTTCACTGTAGCCAAATCCCCCACCTCAGGGTAGACGATGTAGCTCCGCATGTGTTTGAGCAGGGCAGACAACACTCTGGACAACACCTTGGAAAACATGGGCTGGGACATCCCTGATGATATGGCCACTGTTGTTTGAAATGACCCACTTGCTAGGAAATGGAGTACTGACAGCACCTGCACTAGAGGGGGGATCCCTGTGGGTTGGCGGATTGGTGACATCAGGTATGGCTCCAGCTGGGCACACAGTTCCTGTATAGTGTCTCGGTCAAGCCTGTATGTCAGTATGACTTGTCTTTCCTCCATTGTCGACAGGGCCACCAGCGGTCTGTACACGGGAAGATTTCTCCATCTCCTCGCATGTCCCAGCGGACGGTGCCTATGAAGGACAACAGCGAGCACAGAGTCAATCTACCCACAGGTACATAACCACAGCTTGCACATAACACGATTCCCAATGCATTGAATGGCTTGTATGAGTGTTGATGCAAGGCCTAGGTATGTGTGACGCAGTAGAAAATAAGTCATGTGGGCCCTTGAAATGGCGGCTGCCTGACCTGTGAAGTGCGACAATGGGATGTGAGGTCAATGCTCTGGCGTGGCACACTGACGATGTGCGCTGGCGGCTGCAGTACGCACCGCCACGGTATGCACCGCCGCAGGCGTGACCGCCATTTTCTATCTGCTTAATCACTCGATACTTGATCTTCGACAGGAGAGGACCTACACTGCAAGTGCTGCTGTGACCACGGTCTGGAAGAGACAATGGCTTAAGCGACTGAGGAAAGGGACCCTGCCTTCACTGCTCAGGAGTTGGAGAAACTCGTGGATGGGGACCTCCCCCAGTATGCGCTACTTTACGGTCCTCCAGACCAACAGGTAAGTACACTGGGACCATGCTTTGTGGCCAATGCCTGCGTTGAGTGGGGTGGATGAAAGATGGTGGGGAGGGGAGCGATTGAGGCATGCATCAAACGACAGATGAGAGCATGTGCCACATGGCAAGGGTGGGGATGGGGGGGCCACTCACATCGAGCATGCAGAAGGTGATGATTATTCTTCTCTCCCTGTACATGTCACATAGGTCAGCGCCCACCAGAAAATCGATATTTGGTGTGCCATCGCCAAGGACGTCCGGACCCTGGGTGTCCACCAGGGACGGGGGACCCACTGCCGGAAGAGATGGGAGGACATCCGACGCTGGAGCAGGAAGACGGCGGAGGCTCAGCTGGGGATGGCCTCCCAACGTGGGAGGGGTGCCCGTCGTACTTTGACCCCCCCTGATGTCCCGGATCCTGGCGGTGGCCTACCCCGATTTGGATGGGCGCGTAAGGACATCACAGCAGACACAAGGGGGTGAGTACACTCAAATCCTGGTGACTTTGCGCGCAGTGGAGGGGTCTGGGTGGGGGAGGAGGTCTGTGGGTATCCCTAGGCCAGGGCGATATCTGTAGGCTAGGCCCCTCCGTAAGGCATGGCCCTGTGCCCCCGCCCCCACCTCTGTAGGGTGCCAAGTACAGCTATTCATTGCCCTGTGTCATCTATGTGAGCAGAGGTCGCCCATAGGCTTGTAGGCCATGTCCCACGTATTGCGTAGTCGACGCCAAGTGCGCGGCGTAGTGCAGGAGGCTTCTGTGTCTGTCCTGTCCGCCAACGGTGTTGCCAATGCATGCACTCAACATTTCTTTATTTTTCCCCACCCCCCTTTTTTGTTGTCTTCCTATTCATTTGTGCATTAGCATCATCAGGCGGAGGAGAAGAGGCATCGGAGCACGAGGGAGCTGCATCTCACATGGCCATGGCGGGCCATGCAACAGAATCGGAATTCACCAGTGAGACGGAGGGCGAGAGGAGCTCCACAGCGGAGACTAGTGCAGATGTCAGTGACAGCGACTCGTCCTCTGAAGGGAGCTCCCTTGTGGTGGCGGCAACATCCGTGCCCCCCGCACCAACAGGTACAGCCGCCACCCAGCGCACCAGCACCGCCCTCCCAGCAGCCCCTCAGCGTTTGCCCCGTGCCCGCTCACCCAGGAAGGTGGGCATCTCCTTCGCCCCAGGCACCTCAGGCCCTGCCCCAGTCACCCCTGCTGCCCTCAGTGAGGAGGTCATTGACCTCCTGAGGACGCTCATTGTTGGGCAGTCTACCCTTTTGAATGCCATCCAGGGTGTAGAAAGGGAGGTGCACCAGAGTAATGCATACCTGGAGGGCATTCATTCTGGTCAGGCTGCCCATCAGCGATCGTTCAACACTCTGGCATCAGCACTGATGGCAGCAATTGTCCCTGTCTCTAGCCTCCCCCCTCCAACTTCCTCCACCCATACCCAATCCCCTGTACCTCTGCCTATCCCAGACACACCATCAGACCAGCCTGCACACACCTCAACACTTGAGAGACTGTGGCTTTGCACTCCCCAGGATGGCACAGTGGGCAACCCACCCACTGTAGAGACTTGAGAGACTGTGGCTTTGCACTCCCCAGGATGGCACAGTGGGCAAGCCACCCACTGTAGAGACTTGAGAGACTGTGGCTTTGCACTCCCCAGGATGGAACAGTGGCCATGGATGCCCCTCGTGGATCTGGCGTCGTGGACTCATCTGGCTGAGGTGCCCCTCCTTCCCTTCCCCCTGAGGTGCCTGTAGTTTTCCTATCTGATGCCCCTGCAGTGTTCTCTCCGTTGGAGTCAGGTATCCTGAGTGGGCTTTGCCCGTGTGATTTGGGCCCAGTGGCCCACAAACAATTCCTGATACACATATCGGACTGGACAATTTAATATATAAAGTTTTAGATGTGTGATATATTTTATACTCAGTCATACAATATATTCCAAAGTTTATAATCATTTCCTTTTGTCTTTGCATTCTTCAAGAGGGTTTGGGGGGGTAACTGTGATGTGTTGCTATGCATTGATGTGTGTGTTGTAGTGGGTGAGGGTGAGGGTGGGTGTGTCACATATGTGTGTCCCCGTAATTTTTTACCTCCCCTGTGTCATAGGTGCAGTACTCACCGTTGTCTTCTGTGCCGGCGTTCGTGCTCCTGGTAGAGGAGCAGGAAGACAATCGCTGGGAAGATGTGGAGTTCGGGTTCCATGCTGTCCAGATTCCTCGTGGGGTGTATGGAGGTGAGCGTTTTCCATTTGAAATGGCTGTTTCCGCCGTGTTTTTGTCGGCGGGGCTACCGCCCTGGAAAAGGTGGCGGATTGGTGGGTTGTGATAGGGTGGGCGGTACATTGTCTCCCGCCTGTCTGTTGGCGGAGACCGCCGCACTGTTTGTTTGTCCCGCCGTGGCGGGCGGTGTGTTGAAGTGGAGGTCTCTGTTGGCGGTTTCCGCCAGGGTCGGAATTGCATTTTTTTTACCGCCAGCCTGTTAGCGGTTTTGCCGCCGCTTTAACACCGACCGCCAGGGTTGGAATAACCACCTATATATTTTCTAAACACTGTGTGGTGTATTTTTGGGGTGCTATATGGTTTTATTGTATGATTTATTGCACACATACTTTACACATTGCCTTCTAAGTTAAGCCTGACTGCTCAGTGACAAGCTACCAGAGGGTGGGCACATGATAATTTAGATTGTGTGTGACTTACTCTGACTATAGTGAGGGTCCTTGCTTGGACAGGGGGTAACCAGACTGCCAACCAAAGATCCCATTTCTAACAACATGTATGAATAAATAAAATGTCTATATTTACTTGAAATAGTTGAAGGGCTCTGCATTGAATGCTTTTTACAATTATTATATAAATTATTACATATCAACAAGATTTTTGCAAAATGCGTTGGGGTATACTTCTTTTCTTGCTTCATTGTTGAGTTTGCATGGCCAGATCTTGGAGCAAACTGGCCTGTTTGTTGTCACAAAGAGTGCAGAACATAAGGATTTCTTCTTGGACTTCAGAGGAGTGCACCCTGATGCATACCGACAGCCCAGGACCTGGGGACCCATCTCTTGGGGATTGGAAACTTACCCTTGCTGAGACCAGCTGGGCTCAGGCAGGTCCAGTTGTAGGTCCAGGCATGTCTAGTGCAGCAGGTCAGCCGAGCAGTTTCAGTGAGGACTTTGAAGCTTGTTATGTCCCTGTAGCTCTGAACAGGAGATCACTCAGATGAGGCTCGGAGTGACAACAGGTAATCTGGGATTCAGAAAGCAGGTCAATCTTCCCTCTCATACAAAAGGGCATACTTCAGTCAGCAGGGCAGGCCTCTGGCAGCAGGGCAGTACTTCATCTGTAGAATCTACAGGTCCAGAAGAGTACTCAAGAGTTTGCCTGAGGGACTATTATTTACTATGCATTGAAGTGAGAGAACTGCCTAGACTTATGCCACATCTGGCTCTGGAAATGCCTTCCTTCCCCTAGTCCCAGGATATCTGGAGTCACAAAAGGTTTGTGTGAAGTTTTTTGTGGTGTGCTGAAGCAGTTCCTTTGAAGTGCTGGTGTAGTAGGTGATATATCTGCCCTCTCATCTGGTCAGATTGGCCCATCCTGTCAATACTCAGCCCCCCTTTAAGGCACTGTATGGAAGAAATACACAAAGGCCAACTGCCAACTACACTCAGTCATGCAACCCAGAATGCAGGCTGTGGGATCCAAATGGTTAGTGTTAGAAATGGGGTTTCTAGTTGGCAGAGGTATACACTCTTGTCCAAATAGGGACCACAATCCTAGTCAGGGTAAGTCACAACACAATCCAAATTATCCTGTGCCCACCCTCTGGTAGCTTGGCACTGAGCAGTCAGGCTTAACTTAAAAGTCAATGTGTAAAGTATTAGTGCAATAAATCATAGAGTAACACTGTGAAAACACCACAAACATACACCACACAGGTTTAGAAAAATAGATAATATTTATTTGAATAAAATAAGGTCAAAATGACAAGGATCTAATAAGCACAAGTTAAAATATCACTTTTAAAAGGTTTAAAAAAGTCTCAATCCTTAGAAATCAATAGTTGCTTCTTTGTAACACACAGGACCTGGGATGCGTCAAAAATAACGATGAACAGAGACTGCAGAGGAGGAGATGCATGGAAAAATAAGGTATTGCATTGGATTTTCCTGAGTGGCACAAATGATGCGTAATTTCTTTCCACGCTGCAAGGATTTGCGTTGTTTTTCTGGTGAGCAGTCTTGGTTCCTCAGCGCAATGCGGGGGTATTTTGATGCCCAGGGATGATGCATTGAAAATCCTTGAGGCGTTGGTAGAAGGAGCAGGCACTGTGTCGATCCGGTAGGTGATGCGTCACATTTTCCATCGCAAGGCAGGCGCTGTTCCAAATTTCCAGTCTGGGCTGCATCATTCCGATCAGCGGTGCAGCAATTCTCAGCTGCAATGCAACCTTTGCATCGATTTCTGCAGGCTGTGCATTGATTTTCGATGCACAGGAGTTCCTTTGAAGAGGTGAAGTCTTTGTTGACCCTGAGACTTCAGAAACAGGAGGCAAGCTCAATCCAAGCCCTTATGGAGCACTTCAGGAGGAAGACAGAGTCCTCCCAGGAGAGTCAAAGGCCAGCAGGGCTACAAGCAGGGCAGCAGTCCTTTTCAGCAAAGTAGTCCAGATTAGACCTTTGGGCAGCGTGTAGGTCCAGACGTTTCTGATTTGGTGGGGTCAGAGACCCAGTTTAAATACTTAAAAATGCCTTTGAACAGGGGGAAACTTCAAAGAGTTGTTTTGAAGTGCACAAATTAAGCTTTCAGCCCAGTCCTGTCTGCCAGGATCCCTGTGGGGGGTTATCAGTCATTTGTGTGAGGGCAGGCCTTTGAAATGTAAGTGTGAGCCCCTCCACCCTTCCTGGCCAGGAAGACCCATTCAGTATGCAGATGAATGCAGATTTGACGGAGTGTCCTGTGTTTATGGTTGTCTGGGTGGAATGTAGAAGGGGAGCTGTCGACCAGCACCAAACTGACATGGATTGGAGACAGGCTGTAAGGCACAGATGACAGTAGGTGCAGAGAAATGCCTACTTTCTAAATGTGTCATATCTAAAATAGTAATATTAAATCCACCTTCAAAAGTAAGCAGAATTTTCATTACCATTGAGGCAATGCCGAATATGACATAGCTACTACTTCCAGATCAGAATCTACCACTTAAAAGTGTATGAGGGCAGTTCTAATGCTAGTCTATGAGAGGATCAGGCCCCAGAGTAGTGGAAAACAAATTTGTGAGTTTTTCACTACCAGGGCATTCAAAACACATAAGTACATGTCCTGCCTTTTGCCTACAAAGCATCCTGCCTTATGGGTCACCTAAAGCCTTCCTTAGGGGTGACCTATATGTAGAAAAAGGAGAGTTTAAGGCTTGGCAAGTAGTTTTGAATGCCAAGTCAAAGTGGCAGTGAAACAGCATACACAGGCCTTTCAATGGCTGGCCTGAGACATGGTTAAAGGGCTACTTATGTGGGTGGCACAATCAGTGCTGCAGGCCCACTATTAGCACTTAATTTACAGGCCCTGGGCACATGTAGTGCACTTTACTAGGGGCTTACAGGTAAATTAAGTATGCCAACTGAGATAGGAACCAATGCTACCATGTTTAGGGGAGAGAGCATATGCACTTTAGCTCTGGACAATAGTGGTAAGGTATGCAGAGTCTTAAAACCTGCAAAATCTGTCATAAACGTGGATGGAGGCAAGCAAAATGTAAGGGGATGACCACCCTAAGGCAGCCAGGTCTAACAGTTAGGACAGGAAAATGCCAACTTTCTAGAAGAACAGATGATGGATGGAATGCTGAACAATGCAAACATTCAACCCTAGTCACAAAGATCTAGGTTTAATCCATCATTTTTTTGCTCACCACGCCACCCCAGTTTGGACCCAGCCATATGCAAATCAGTCTTGACCCTGTTCCTCATGGGAACAGTCCAGCCCGAACTGCAAAGCCAGGTCCCCCCTGGACCGGAAACAAGCATCCTAGGACTGGTCTCAGGGTGTCACCCTTCATCAGCTTTGCTAGCTTGAATCCAGTGGCGCAGTGAGCATGGGACCCACATCTGGGCATACTCTTCCCACTTGGGGCGACAAATGCAAAAAGAACAGATGATGGAAGGAATGCTGAACAATGCAAACATTCACCCCCAGTCACAAAGATCTTGATGTAATCCATTGGTTCAGTCCATCATCTGTAGCTTTAACTTTCTAGAAGTGGCATTTTCAGAATTGTGACTTTAAAGGCTGGCTTTGCAATTAAAGAGGGGTTTAAACTACAATTCTTTTGAGACCAAACATGACATTTTTGTCCTGTTCCCAAACAAAAGTTATCACTTATTACATGTAACACAGTAGCCCAATGTTATCCTATGGGAGCGGTAGGTCTTACAGTAGTGAACAAAACAAATGTAAGAGCTTTTCACTACCAGAATATGTGAAACTTAAAGGTACATTTCCAACTTTTCAAATACTCTGCACCCTTCCCTATGGGCTGTTTAGGGCTTACCCTAGGGGGTGACATATGTATTAAAAAGGAATGTTTATGCCAGGCAAAAAGGTTTAATTCATCAGGTCAAAACAGCAGTTTAAAACTGCACACAGTCTGAAATGGCAGGTTTGAGACATACTTAAAAAGGCTACTTCAGTGAGTGGCAGCATAGGTGCTGCAGAGCCATGAGTAGCATTTAGTTAACAGGCCCTGAGCACATGTAGTACCTCTTTACTAGAAACTTATAGGTAAATTAAATTAGCCAATTGGATGTAGGCCAGTTTTGAAAGGGGAGTGCACAAGCACCTTAGCACTGGTCAGCATTGGTAATTGACAAATAGCAATAAAAAACAATTTGAGAAAACAGGAGGTGTAAAGGTAAAACCTTTGGGGGTGACCCTGCAGAGGGAGAGACAACGGCAAAAACATTCATCTCTTTTCTTTTGTTTTACAATGAAGATTATTGCTTTGTCTTTAATTCTTGGAGTATGTGGTTGGAACATGGATGGCAGGCTGAAGCCACATGCAAGCCAATTGTCATGTGCATCGTATACATGCCCTAGATTGGTGGAATGTTATGCCTGTTGAAGTGGGCTGGTGGAAGAGTTCATTTGTTCAATCCTTGGGTAGAGGTCGTTTTATACTGACAAAAGGCAACATTGGGTGATGTGTAATTTACAAAATCAGAAGTGTTGGAGTACATACTTCTTGTCCCTTTGCTTCATAATCCGCTTCACAATGTCTGCAAGCATGCTGAATAGTTTCCAAACATAGCTATGGTTCCAATTACATCGATTTGTCACAATGGTGAAAGTTTGAGGTGCTGTGGCTATGATTCAAATAAATATAGAGGCCATACGTGGGTGTCTGTAATAGCAGACTTTAACTCAAATACCTAAATGATCAGTTCACCATTCCCTTCAAAATCCTCCCATGTTTTATATGATTTCTTTTATAATATTGACCACTTGATTGTTGGATTCAGCAATGTTCTTCCAGTATTCTTTTACTACTTTTTCTTAGGACATTGTAGCTGTGGGGTTAAATCGGAAGGAGTCACACCCACAGAGCATGCACAGCTGTCCATGTACTTAAGGTCCCATACACTAGTGACTCCTGGAAGCCCCGTAACACAAATGCACAAGAGAGTAATTTTGAGTGGTGTCATTTATTGACAATATTGGAATTGAGATTAGAAGAACTGCAGCCTGTTTGGATGGCAACAAACATGCTAAATGTGACTCCAAAAGAAGTTTCAGCACCATGAACATGATAATGTCACCCTCACGAAACTGTCTTGGTATTGCAACCCATTCTTCGCTAATGTTCATAGGTCTTATGGGCCCTTCTCTGCTACTGTGGAATCCACTGACATGTTAACAGATGGCTGACTGCTCATAGCCATGCGGATAATACTCAATATAGGAAGATAGAGCCTACTACTCATCACAACAAAGATACCAGATTTATGGTATTTTTAAGTGATTTTGCTACCCATGTGTTAGGGAATTCAGTGATGTAAAAGGTTCCATTTATTCATTTCTTATGTGTAAACATGCTGTGGCAACATAGCATGGCCCATAAGGTCTGGATTAATACATGTGCAGAATATTTAGTTGTAACTGTATTTTTCATAGGAAATGTTGTTTGCCATGCTTGGAATACCAAATGCAGTGTTCAACTTGCATTTTTATGATGATGGCCAGAGTTGGCTACATTTGTTAGTGTAAGCAATGGTGGTATGCAAGGTACGTTAACACATTTTAAAGTTTTAATATTGACAAATATAAATCAAATTGTAATTAATTTTGACCGTAGGCCATAAAGGTTTGCACATAGAACAACAAAACAAAAAAGTGCATTCATTATCATTGTGCTTTACAAAGCACCACACTTACTTAAAATAAAATTTACACAAAATAGAGATAACTCTCTGAAGCCATAGTCGTTGGGAGTGAAAGGGTCATTCATAGACCAAGGCCTGCAGTAGTCCACCATTGTCCATAAGGTAGTTATTGCAAATTTAATAGTAAAAATGTGATACAACAATCAAAAATTAAAATAAGGAAGAAAAAAAACCACTCCAGTTGCAGATTATTATAAAACCATCCTTAAAATACCAACAAAATGTGATATTGGTAAAAACAAATATATATATATTCATAATTTTACATTTGGGTGCCAAAGCTGGTAAAAAGTCGGCATCACAAAATTAAAACTATACAAATATTTAAGAACCAACAACACAAAGAGAATAAATATGAACTCAGATTTTCCCAATTACTACAATCATCAGAATAAAAACAGGTAATCTGACCCAAAATCTAAAATACTGAGATTGTATTAAGGATTAGTACAATTTCATGATAATTCACTAAAGATTTGTTATGACATGCACCAAGAGGGCACCCTAGAGGTGCTCCCTGAAACCTACTAGTTTCTGAGTGTGTTGACAGACTGGTTTCGGCCAGCCTGCCACTTCAGACAGGTTTCTGACCCCCTGGAGATGAGAGTCTGCATTCTCACAGTTCACAAACAAAGCCTATGCTGCAGAGGGTGTGGTCAACTACTCCAGCAGGATGGCTAACAGATCTTTATACCAAGGTCAGGGGATTCAAAGGTTCTGCCGTCTTTGGTATGCAACCCCCAGATCCCCCAGCCCTGGGTGCAGGCACCCCCTACCCTGAGGCTGATTTAGAACCAGGGCAGGCAAGAAAATTAGTTAGTCTCCACCTTTGGGCCAGCCACACCCCTATGATGGGCTACTCGAGGAAAGCTTGGACTACATAGATAGCCAGTTTCCCATAGGGTACCACTGTCAACTCAAACTTTGTTTTGGAGTAGAAGTCCTTTTTTTCAAATACAGACCTGTTTCCTTTAAGGAAAACAGACAACATTTAAATTTTAAATAAATTACTTTATTAAAATGCAATCACAGACATAGTTGTCTGCTGACCCCATGCATCTCTTTGATGGCATCGAATCAGAATGAGTCACAGTTTGCAACTCATCTCATGAATATTGATGAGGCAGGTCAAATTGCAGTCCGCTCTAAAGGGTGATTTTCAGAACCAACTTATTAGCGCATAGGTCAGTTCGCAAAATCGGAAGTGATTTGCCAAAAATATGTGCTCAATTTGTAAACACTTTTTGCAAACCAGTTCTTAGTACATCTGGCCCCTGACTGGTAGTCTCCAAGTGCACTACCATAACCTACATTCATACACTCTATTTTTAAAAGTAGCCAATTAGTGATATTCTCAGGCTTAAATCCTACCTGGCACATGTTGCTTTTCTAAAGCAGTGCAACTTACACTATTCCATGTCAGTTCCCCACTAGTTTAAGGAGAAATATGTACCAACTGTAACAACTGTCTCCCAAAAAAAATACTTCAGTTACTGCGAGCAGGGAGGGCACCTTCTACAATCACACCAGTAGCGGAGGTGCAATAAAGACAGTCAAGATAGATAGCTGTGCCTAAGCATAAGGTATTTATGAGACCTAGAAAATGTTTATTTGTATGGCAGAATATAACAGGACAACAATTGTGGCCTGTAGAAGTTGACATCCGTCCCCATTTCTGAAAGTGTGAAAACCATTTTGGCTGAAAACAGGTTACAAAACACCATACGCTGGGTGTGGTTCCTGTTGCTCAGTAATTAAAGGACGTTCATGAAAACTAAAAGATATCTACAAAATGGAGTACATCCGGACTCATTAAAACATGCTGATTATTTCACCATGCAATTTGCCGACACCGGGTCGCTTTCGGCAGCCTGCAATTTGAATGTTTTGTATTCAGAGAAGCATGCTGTATGGGCTGAAGGAGACCTCTTAACTTCCATTTCAATCTGGGCCCAACAGAAATGCCTGACCTGAAGAGCCATACATGCCCCATTTGTTCGAGTACCCATTCCGTCAAGGAAAGAAAGAAATATATACAGCTATTCAATTAAGTGCTCGAGCTAACTTATGATATAAGGCATTTTAGTTTTCTCCACTCTGTATCTAAGAGATATTCATGCACTTTAAAAAGGGCACGTATATCTGTCCTTTGGACTAATAACCATTTACCTAGTACTTGCTAATATTTATTTATTACTATACTATGGAATCTTTTTTTTAGCAATTTTGGTGTAATGAAAGACTAAGAAAAAAACTTTATGGGCCTTCACTACTGCCCTGCAGTTTGCAAACATTACATGCTGATAAAAGATGAAAACAGCCTTTAGAGATCTTTGTGTGCTCTGCATCTTTCAGGGGATAATAACAACAGTACTAACTCTGGTGATTAATGTACATGATGAAGAGATCTGTGATTTGTTTAGTGAGAGTTTAGACACATGCGAAAGTAGCAAAGACAAATGTGCAGCATGTGTTAGACCTGAGAGCTTTAGGATGGTTCCCATCCCCCCAATCTTTTTGGCCTTCTCCTCTCATGTTTGCTGGATTTTGTTTATGTTGGCATTAGGACTCTGTGCAATTTACCACTGCTAAACAGTACCAAAGTGATTGCGCCATCACCTTGAAACATGGTAAAATTGGTTTATGCCCGATTGGCAATGTAATTTACAAATAAGATGTTAGTAAAGTGGTACTACATGTACCCAAAGCCTGTAAATGAAATGCTACTAGGGGGCCTGCAGCACATATTGCCCCACTCACTAAAGTAGCACATCAAAACCTGCCATTTCAGCGTGTAGTGAGATTTTACAGTGCACATTTAATCTGGGAAAATGAACCTTTTGCCAGGCCAAAACCTTCCTTTTCAATGCATATAAGTCACCCCTAAAGTAGTGCCTCAAAAACCTATAGGGCAGGGTGTATTGCATTTAAAGTCATACATGTGTTTTTAAGTTTACTATGTCCTGGTAGTGACAAATTGCTATTGTTTTCCACCACTGCAAGGCCTACCTCTCCCATATAATAACATTGGGTTACCTTATTACATTTAATGAGTGATAACATGTGATTGGAAACAGGCAGAAATGTCATGTTCGGTCTCAAATTAATTGTAATTTAAAACGCTTGTTAACAGTAAAATCAGATTTTAAGTTACAACTCTGAAAATACCACTTTTAGAAAGTTGCCATTTTCTTATCCTGACCATTTGGTGCCTGCTGACAGAGTCCTGGGTCACATGAACCTGCTGTTAGTCTTTGTGTATTCCTCCCAAAAAGTGAGACAATAGGACTTAGGTAAGGGCAGCCTTGGCCATCTTGACAGGATGAGTGGGGTGGAGCTGTTCCCTGCCCCACTTATCCTTCAATAACGTTTCCTACAGCACACACAAACAAACCTAACACTATTTTTTTGTCACCCAAGACAGTTTGGAGCCTTGGCAGGGGAAAGAAGGAACTTTCCAGAGCCAGATGTGGGGGTGCCTAGACGTTTCCCCTAATTTAAAGGTTGTCACCAGATAAACATAATTGGACCCTCAGACCAACTCCTCAGCACACCCCTGGACTCTGTGGAGGGCACCAGAAGGACTGCCTTGTATCCCAAAGGACTGCCTTGCTGCTTAAGGTCTGCTTTGTACCCAAAAAGACTGCCCTGCTGCTATCAAGGACTGTCCTGATGCTTGAAGTCTGCCTTGTACATATAGAGGACTGCCTTGCTGCTTGAGGCCTGTCTTGTTGCTTGAAGCCAGTGCTACCAGAGTGGCTCCAAGAGCTAGTTATTTTTATGCAAACAAACTCCAGAGACTTTAAACACAGCACCTGGCCTCCACTGGAGTGAGTCCTGCCCCCTCCTCCACAAGTGGTACCATCCAGGTCTGTATCTTTGGTGTTGCTAAAGGTACTTCTCCTAAACGTTTGGATTTAAAAAAGGTTCCACTAAAAAGTGTTATAAGAACCGACAGAAGGACAGGACCTGCCTAACGGTCCACCTAAAGTTAATTGCAGGTCTGCTTGACTCAGTGGTAGCTCTCTGTGAGGCTTAGGGTGTACTATTTGATATGGATGTCTTTAATGTGCAGCCCACTCTCAAATACCGTCTTGTGTCCGGTCAGGTACGTTTTCTCAGCCTTAAGCTCAACCCTGGGTAGGTGTGGCTGGGTGCAGTAGGGTTTAGCAAAGGGACAATGTGCACACCATTTCACAGCACCAAACAATGAAATAAAAAGGTCACACAGCATGAAAGAAAGGAGACACTAACTTATGAAAATAGAATACAGGTTTGGTGGACAGAAACATACGTTCGCCAAACTTCCGACGAGGAGGTTGTCACGTGCTGGTGACCTCCCCTCCAGCCCTATGACAACTTTCCCACTGGGCTGATTGGCGGAAACCAAGGCTTCTGCTGGTCAGCCCAGTGGGTAAGGTGTGGCATCATTGATGTCAGTTCATAATAGGGCCGGTAGCAATGCTACTGCACGCAAGGGGCACCAGCACCCTAGAGATGTTGGATGTCTCCACAGCACACAGTGTGCATTTCAAGGGTGCTGGGCAAGGGGACCCCTGTACTGTCCATGCAATGGTGGGGAAAAAAGTTGTAATCTGCAGGGTGGCGCTAAGTCTGATTACAACCGGCATCACCATCAGCCCGTCAGGATCACTGATCCTGGCGGGGGCGGTGATAGGTTTGCGGGTCTGCCCAACAATCTCATAATGTGGCAGTCGGACTGCCACAGCCGCGGCGGTTTGACCACCACTGCGAGTTCGGCAGTCCTAGTACCAGCAGACTCGTAATTGGGCCCTGTATTTTCATGAATTTTTAGAGAGTTTTATCATCAAAATCCACTGGGGAGTTCCAGAGATATGGATTTTAGAAGAAACAAGCATTGGCCATCAAAAGGTTTGTAAACTTTTGGAAAATTTGAAACATTTAGGGGCATATTTATAATGCCCTAATGTCCCCTTGCACCACATTGAAGTCATTATTTTTTACATTAATGTGGCCCAACAAGGCCGAAATCCCTGCGCTGTATTTACAGAGGGGCACAATGCATGCATTGTGCTAGTCTGTAACCCTTTCTGCAACATAATGCCTGCGCCAGGTATAATGTATGCAAAGGGGGTGTTCCCCCATTAGTAGAGCTGGAAAAATGGCATAAGGAAATATATGAGACTTCCTTGAGCCATTTTTTACGGTACTTTTAACGCCTGCTCAAGAGCAGGTGTTAAAAGGAGGCTTCAATTCTTTAGAATAGGGTCCTTTGTACTCTGCAGGAGTAGCACCAATATTTTGGCACTACTCCTGCAGAGTACATCAATAGCGTCATGAGAAATTACGCTATTGCCCACTACCCTACACCATAGTGCGCCGTATTTGAAATACGGCGCACACATGGTGGTGGTAGGGGGTGCTAAGGAGTGCAGAGAAAGTGGCGCTGCACTCGGTGCAGCAACACTTTCCATAAATCTGCCACTTAGTTCAGCAACTTCGGCCTGAGTTGGGCGACCAAGTCTGGCAGGACATAGGTCTAGGTGGTCAGAAAGAATACTTTGGACAGTTACCTTGCCACCAGAATGTTTTTAAAGCAAGATCCACACTTGACAGAATGACCGCTATGGACATCATCAAAGAGGTCCTGATGCTGAGGGATACAGGCAAGATGATGCCCAAAGCGTGCTCTGGTTATGGTGCAGTCGATGGTGGTGCCTATGTGGGTGGTCCTTCGGTGAAGTGGGGCAAACTTGGCCACAGAGGTCAGGTCCCTCAAAGGCCTGTATGTTACAGTAGTAGGCCAGCAAATGCTGGGCTACTGGTCAGTCTGCACTGCAGTTGGGGTGAAATACTTTGATGGGGGCTAGTGTCCTTTGGGTATGATGCATTCAGACTCAGACAGCTCTCATAGGTCTGGCAAACATGGGTGCTGGTTTTGGCTATCCCAGGTTTGTCCTCTTGGGTGACCAGTGACTGGTAGCAACAAAACATCTGCAGTGGCTACCAACTTATCGGTTTGGACTCTTTGAGCTCTTATGTCCCTGAAGCTGGTTCTAGTAGATCAACCAACTGATTCTTGGAGTCACTGCTGTTGTTGGGTGTCAGGAATCAACTTTTCCCCATGCCATAGGCACATTCCAAACTTTGCTAGCCCAAAGTGCAGCAGGTGCAGTCCTTCTGAGCAGGCTGCCTCTCTTTGTGCAGGTTCAAGGCAACCGGACAGTCGTTTTTTTAGTCCATGCAATTCCAATCTGATCTGAGAGTCAGGGTGCCAGGGGTGCATATTTGTCCCAGGAAAGTGTCCTGAGGGAACCACACAGTAATTAGCCAATGGGCTATTGCATTCCCTCCTACCTAGTGATGAAGTTCCTGTGATGTGTGGCATCTGGCTATCCCAGAATGCCACATTCTTGCCCTTTTCAAGATGGCATGACCCTTTCTTGGTCATCAGGAGCTTGGTAGCCCATCCTAGAGATGTGATTACCTAAGGTACCCACTCAAGGTAAAAGTATACTGCTCAGGGGAGTTGTGGCTGGTGGCCTATCAAAGCTGGCTTCCCCTTGAAGCACGCCTTCTGGGTTAACCCCCCAAGTGGCCATCCTGGCAGAGGAGGTGACACCTTGCTCTGCAATAACTGCCTTTGTTCCTGAACCTGGGAGTCATTTACATGTGTCCCTAGATGGGCAGAAAGCTGTCTGTGGGTTGTAAGAGGCTGGCCTGGCTTATAGTGGGTACCAATGGTACTTACACCTTGTGCCAGGTCCAGTTATCCCTTATTAGTAGATTAGTAGTGTTCTAACAGCTTAGGCTGGTAGAGGTAGCTATAGCAGAGCAGCTTAGGCTAAACTAAATGACGGCAACCGAGCAGCAGAGGCGAAGGGAAGACTGGGGGTTGTGCGCCAAAGAATGGTGCAAGTCAGGTTAGAGTCAAAAATATTGGCTCTAACCTGACTTGCGCCATTTTTTTATGCACAACCCCCATGGAAATGACTCCTGTCTTAGCAAAGACAGGAGTCATGTCCCCCTGGGCATGGCCATTGGGCACAGTGGCATGTAAGGGGGCCCAAGTTAGGCCCCCCTATGCAACTTAAAAAAAAAATATATATATATTTACCTGCACTTACCTGCACTCACCATGGATGGGTCCCCCATCCATGGGTATCCTCCAGGGGTGAGTGAGGGTGGCAGGGGGCGTCCCTGAGTGCAGGGAAGGGCACCTGTGGACTGCTTCCATGGTCTCTGACCATGGAAATGAGCCCACAGGTCCTTTAACACCTGCCCTGACCCAGGCGCAAATCCGGCTGGGTGCCATGTTTTAAGGCCCGCCTCATCCTGGACGTTATTTTGACGCCGGAGGATAAATAAGGCGCACTTGCCTTAGAGTCATTTTTTGCACGGGAGCATCTACCTTGCACGTCATTAGCGCAAGGTAGGTTTTCACGTACAAAAAATGACTCAAACTCCATAACCTGGGGTAAAGTATAAATATGGAGTTAAATTTGCGCCTAATTTGCATTAAAAAAATGATGCAATTCCGGCACAAACAGAGTATAAATATGGGCCTAGGTTTTCAGTATCAAGTCTGCCTGTTCTTAAAAGGAAGGAAGATGGTGATTTAAGCATGCAAAACTATGATTGATGCCATTTGCAGGAGAAAAAAGACACTTTCTTCTACAGCACTTATCCCCCCAAAAACAAAGGGCTACATGTACGAAACTTAAAAATTGTGAGTCGGAAATAGCGACTCAATGCGAATCGCTGTTTCCAACTCGCAAAACGTGATGTAAGAAAAAATTGCAATTCCATATTACGATTCTGTGCCAAGTCGCATTGCAATTTGTGAAATCGCAAATTGCGATTTCCAAAATTGCACATGGGTGTGTCACAGAGTCGCAAATTGAGACTGTGAAGCAATTAATGAATGGGTACACAAGAAAAGAGAAAACACACTTCCTGGTGCTGGTTGATGACATCAGAACCAGAAAGTACCCCCCATGGAAGTGGGAGGAGCATAGCCAGCACAGACAGCAGAGACACACCCGGCTGAGAGGAGCAACTGTAGCTATGGCAACTCAAACTAAGGAGGCAACCACTGCAGGGAGGAAGAGAAAGCTCAGATTCTCTGATAAGGAGTTGGAGGTCCTGACTGAGGAGTGCTGCCTACACCATGAGGTCCTGTTTGGCAAGGCAACAATGAGTGTCCCAGACACAAAAAAGAGGAAGATTTGGCTGGACATACAGAGCAAGATCAATGCAATAAGAGTCAGCCATCGCACCATCGAGGAGGTTCGCAAAAGGTGGTACGACCTCAGGTCCAGAACCAAGGAAAGGGTGGCAGAGCGGATGAGGGAGGCGCACGGTGGAGGACCATCCACAGTACCACCTCCTACTGCTATAGAGAGCATTGTGGAGACCACTCTGGAGCCAGAGGCTGTAATAGGAATTGGGGACCTGGACAGTTCAGCACCTGGAACCTCCAAAGGTAAGTAGCAAATCTAATTTATTTACTCCATTCAAGGCACCATGCACACAAACACAGTCCACAAAAGCATGCATCATCCAAAGTTGTTCCATGCCTATATTGCAACCTCAAGGGCAGTGCATTATGGGCAATGTAGTACAGTAGTCCCACTGTTTAGGAATATTTATTTTGATATGCCACACATCAGAGAGGCACTGACAGTGTATGCCCTGTGTCCCACAGGTCTCCCTCAAGTATCCACCGATGACCCTAGTGTGCAGGGAGATGATGATGCCACCATGACAGCAGACGAGGCAGTCAGCATATCTGCAGGGGATTGCAGTACCACACTGATTGTCCACCATGCACGTTAGACCACTGAAGAGACAGATGTGGACTCTGAGGCAGGAAACCTGACACCGGGGCCAGAGATGGATGTGAGTCGGCCACTGTGAACAGCTGGGTCTGGGCAGAGACAGCGTCATCGAACACAGGATGCAGGTGAGGAGGATGTCACAACTGAACAATTCCTTGGACTAGAGGCATCCCTACTGAGCAGTCACTGCCTGTAAAATAAACAAATGCATATGATGAACCGGAACCTGCACAGGCTGCAACAGACCCTCAGACAGGGATTTGCCAATGTGGAATCATAATTTTACAACATGAACACCAACATAGTAAACCTCACCACTGCCATCAATGACCCGTGTTTTGGGAAATGGTTGTGGATCGGGCCCATGCAAGGCGCAGAGAGCACAACACTGCTGCACGTTTGGACCGGCTCAGTCAGTTCATTGGCCACCTAGCCACCACAACTACCTGCCTGTCAAGGAGCACTGTCATGCTACAGGTGGAACTAGGCAATTTGGCCAGAGATGTGGTAAGGGGACTAGGGCACATCAGTGCTGCAGTTGACCTCATACATACCTCCCAGGCAGCAAGAGGTATTGGTGACACCCCTCAGGACAGTGAGGACATCTCAAGAGTAAGCAGCATTTCTGCCTCAGATGCACGCATCCTGCATAGTAGCAGTGCCTGCCAGACATCAGGGGACCAACCAGGCACGGACCATGGTGGGCATAGCCGTAGGAGGGTGTGATGTTGTCTACCTGGGTTTAGCCTGAGGCACATGATATTAATGTGTCAGACTTTGTTACATTTTACTTCTTTACTGCTAGCTAAATGTCAACATTGCAATAATACACTCTTGAAATTAAAGGAAAGTTCTGTTTTGCACAACCTGGCAATGTGTGTCTTACATTTGTGAGTGCTTTAACAGTTGCCATGTACCTGCCAAAGTAGTGAGCTGCAATGTGATCACATCTCAGTCTGCCCTCCAGTGCGATGCTACGATCCCCAGGATGTCGCTGTGGTGGCTCTTGCTCCTCATCCTCCGAATCTGTGTCATCTAGGGTGAGATGTAGCCCACGTCTGGTTGCTATGTTGTATAGGATGGCACATGTCACCACAATCTTGCATGCAGTCTCTGGGGCATACTGGAGTGCACCTCCACTCTTGTGCAGGCATTGAAAACGTGATTTTAACATGCCAAAGGTCCTCTCAATGACGGTTCTGGTTCGCCGATGTCCAATGTTGTAGGGACTCTCATTCTGAGTGGCAGGTGTTAGATATGGGGTGAGTATCCATTGCCTCAGAGCATATGCACTGCCACCTGTGGAACAAAACAGCAGATATAAGCATGGCTTCACATGGTTATGCAGTGACATGCATTTATGACATCGTTGTGTACTACACAGTACCTAATAAATATCCTTCACCAAACTCCCCATGTTCTAGGCGTTGGTGTATCCCACTGTGCCTGAATATGTACGCATCATGTGTGCTCCATGGAAACTTTGAAACTGTATCAGTTATTATATTATGGGCATCACATACCAACTACATTTCCTATTGCGGAACACATATTCCAGATTTGCAGGTGGGCAAATGGGTACATGTGTCCCGTCCACACACCCTTTTACATGGGAAAAGTTTGCAATTCTGTAGAAGTCCAATTTGGTGTTGTGTATTTCCTCCTCATTCTTGGGTGGGTATATGTATCTAGACATATGTGAGTATGCATCTAAGAACCGTCTACAAAATTGTGACAGGGCACTTTGGGACACACCACCAGCAACTGCAATCACCCCCTGGTAGCTACCTGAGGCCAAGAGGTGCAGTGAGAAGAGCACTTGCACATGTGTGGGGATGGAGCAGCTGAGCAAGGTCTGGCGTTCTAACTGAGGTTTTCGCAGTTCAATAATCTCTAAGAGAACTGCACTGCTCAGTATGTATTTGTCATATATTTCCTCCTCAGTTTGTTGAAATATGGTCTGCCTGGTTCTGTATATCCTCTTCTGTCTCCGCCTCCTCCTCCTCTTCTGGGCAGCCTGGACTTACCTCCTCCATGCAATCACATAGGGTGCAGCCATTTTGAGTAACCCAGATGCCTTCTGGGTCTGCTTTTATACTTTGACTCTGGTTACCACCTGTTTGGAATCAGTGCTAATCTGGGTGTGCTAACTGGTTTTTTTGCGACTATTTGCAATTTGCAACTGCCTTGTACATGTGGTTTGCGACTCGCAATTTGCGATTTCTTAATTGCGAGTCGCGATCACGAGTCGCAATTTTTTTTTGCTATTCGGTAATTGGTCGCATCGCTATTTGGGACTCCTAAATGGCATTGGAACATACCACTTTGCTTTTTGTACGGTCACAAATAGTGCTGCAACCAACTTGCGAGTCGTAAATGTATGTACATGTAGCCCAAAATTTAGCTATATTTTGGCTCATTTTCAGTCCCCTCCAGGGGAATCCACAAACCCTGAATACCTATAAAATCCCCAAAATGTTGGAAAAACAGGACGCCAATTAGGTGTGGTAACTTATGTGGAAAAAAGTTATGGAGGCTAGAATGCAAACTATCCCAAATAGCCAAAACAAAAGGCTTAGCATAGGTGGGTGTGGATTAGCAGCCAGAGAATTAAACATATTTGCATTTTTGGGTCTGGCTGGAAATAGTTTCAACTGCTTATCCAGCCTCATATGTTCCAAAGTAATTCAAGATAAAAATACAGTCACATGTACATAAACAGAGGGACTTTGGGCCACTTCTCTACGTCCATTAGTTTCATCATATGTCATTCATATTGTGCTTTTACCCATCATAGCATACAAAATGGGGCATAATGTTAGCCTACTTTTTCCACTGGCTCTCTTCGACTGTGAGTATTTTGCTTGATCACATGTGCACAACTGCACATCAGTGCCAAGGCCACCGTGCCTGTGCTGCTGAGTAACCCCATTATTTGGATCATTTTTTCTACTTTGGCTTTTTTGAATATTGCATAAGTTTGCACAAAAATGAATGAAAAAACATGCCAATCTTGTCAAGGCTATACCTATCTGTACGTTTTAGCTACAAGTTCACCTACTGTGAGTTATATTCTATCCACACATTCAACAATGGTAATAAATAGCCCAGACCTGTTCTTATATCTGAATTCAGACTATTTGAGCATCTGGCAAAACTTAGAAATGAATACGATGTGGAGTACCCCAGGGCTTCTTTCTGAGTCCCACCCTCTTCAATGTCTACATGACCCCGCTCCCCAAGATCGTCAGACACCATGGGCTCAACATTGTCTCATATGCCAACAATAAAAAGCTAATTCTCTCCTTTACAGATGAACCATCTACAGTCAAAAGCAACTTTCACTACGGAATAAAGGCAGTCGCCGACTGCATGAAAGACAGATGCCTCAAGCTCAACTCGGATAAGATGGAGATCCTCATCCTGGGCCCCACCACCTTGGATGACTCCTGGTGGCCCACTGCCCTTGGAACGCCCCATCTCCCACCAACCATGCGCGCAACCTCTGCATCATTCTCAACTCCTCACTCTCTATGGCTAAGTCAACACCATCTCATCCTCATGCTTCCACACACTCCGTCTGCTCTGGAAGATTTTCAAGTGGATCCCCATCGATAAGAGATGAACAGTCACCCATGCACTTGTCAGCGGTTAACTCAACTACGGCAATGCACTCTTTGCCGGCATCAACAAGAAACTCCAAAGAAGACTCCAGAGAATACAGAATACCATGGCCGGACTCAACTTGGACGACCCCTGCCACAGCCACATCTCTGCCTACCTGAGAGACCTACACTGGCTCCCCTTCAACAAATGCATCACGTTCAAACTCCTGACACACGCTTACAAGGCCCTTCACAACATCGGACCTGCCTTACCTCAACCACTGCCTCTCCTTCTAAACCCCTCCACCAGGCAACTCCGCTCTGCTCAACTGGCTCACCCCACCTTCCCTAGGATCTGAAAGAATACGGCTGGAGGAAGATCCTTCTCCTACCTCACCGCACGGACCTATTACATGCTGCCGCTTCACCTTAGGCAGTCTCCCTCGTTGGCTCAGTTCAGGAAGTACCTCAAGACCTGTCTCGATGACTGACCAGCGTCCCCCTTCAGCACCTTGAGGCCCCCCAGGTGATAAGTCATGCTCTACAAATATTTGATTGACTGATTGATAAAGTGCTGCCTCTTCTAGATCATGTCCAGGTGCTAGGTGCAAATCACAGAATGAAAAGGTCATGTGTTATTGTGATTGTCTCTGCAGGTACTCTTCATATATCCTGCCAATAGTGTGCTTTAGCAACAAGTTCAGTAATTTCATCTGGCTTGTCACCTACCAAGGATTCTTTTGCACCAGGCTCACACCAAAAGTTCAGGTAAAGGTCAGTAATTTGCCTCATATGCCTGCTCTGTGTTTAATAATGCTGCAGCAAATGCTATTTTGAGCAGTAAAAGGGTCACATTCATTGTATTCTAGTTTGAAAGCTTTATTAAACAATTAAAAAAGCAACCCATTTTACAGTGAATAATAGAACAATATACAATGACTCAATATATCTAATTTGTGCATGAACAAAACAGTGAGAAATTAGTTGAAATGTGCAATTTGCAAAAACAATGCAAGACTCATATTTAGAGCAAA
Organism: Pleurodeles waltl; assembly: GCF_031143425.1. NCBI lineage: Eukaryota > Metazoa > Chordata > Amphibia > Caudata > Salamandridae > Pleurodeles > Pleurodeles waltl. The sequence goes on along the minus strand of NC_090443.1, from coordinate 253,539,981 downwards.
GATGAATGTGCTTTGGAAAGAAAATGTATGTGAACATAAGCAAAGGAAAAAAGATGGAGGAAGAAAGGGTATAACAGCATCTGCCAGTATCTACTTACAAAAACATAAGCAAATGTAGACCAAAGTCAAATAAATTTAAAAAATGTAGAGAATACAGAGAATGTAGAGAATATGGTCCTAGGACTGCCATACTTGGGGTGGCGGTCTGACTGCAGCTTCCTTGATGTTCTGACTGCCAGATTATGAAGCTAGCTGCTGGCAGTCAGGCCACCACAAGACCCCCACAACTGCAAATTTAAAAGAAAGTTAGATTGAAAGATGAGTTTAATTTGTTTCCATAATGTTGCCAAGAGTCATGGATAAGTGGATAAAATAAAATCTTATGTATTGAATCACTTTTAATGCAGTTACATGACAACGACAATGAACATTCTCATTTTCAGTATTTTTTCCAATTGTGGTTAGTGTTAATAGTATCCTATTATAAATAAAGACCCAATGGCCACATGTACAAAGCTATTTAGCAGTCACAAAGGGTCTGATTTACAGAATTGGGCCAATTGTGACTGCTAAAAAGCCTTTTTTAATGTACTAACTCTATTGTGTGAGTCGGCAACCTATAACCAAATCGTAAAATAGGGCTTAGGATTTGGTATTAAGAAGGGGTATGTTAAGAGAGTCCCTTCATAATAGTGTCTCGCACGGGCATGTATGAATGTTTTGCGACCGAAATGCGGTTGCAAAATATTCATTATTTGCCACCAACATCAATTTGGTGGTAAGAGTTGGCACTGGCGTTTGGGATTGCAGAAAAGAAATGGTGACTGACGTTTGGGCTCCTCTACCCGCCTCTGGGTATATTTGAGGGAAGGTGGCCATACAGATCCTCTGAGCATGCGAAGGCCCCCTGGACCCAATCCTCAGGGGCTGATTTTCCACGCAGCCCTCATTTCTAGACCAACTTACACTTTAGGGACCCCATCTCCTTACGCCGAAATGTGCACTAAAGGGGAGGAGGGCCACACCTTCCCCTCCACAAGCCTTACTATATGCCCTGAGATCCCCATTCCCTGGGACACAATTTAAATGAAAAGGAAGGGGGGGCACATGACCCCCATCCAGGAGCCTTAAATGGCCACAGGGATCCCATGCCTTGGGGCCAGCTTACTGACTGTGTCCTGGAAAGCCCACCCTTGGGACACAGTAGTTTCCCTGCCTGCACTACCGTGGACAGGGAAACGTGTTTGCTTCCATCTGTCAAGAGCATTTTCAAATCTCCCACCAAACAGGAGCAAACACTGAGGGCCTGATTTAGAACTTGACGGACATGTTAATCTGTTACAACAGTGACAGATGTACCATCTGCCAACATGTAAATCCCATTAGGCCTGCGGCCAGGCCCTCTGGCAAACACCTATAACAACCCAACCCCATGCTGCTCACAGCCTTTGGCCATGTGCAGCGGAGGTTGACAGCAGCCAGCCCCTATAACACCGGATCCTATGCTGCACATGGCCTTCAGGTGTGCGCAATGGGGGAGGCTGCAGAGCCTGGCCTATGGCTGGGACTTGCGGCCAACCCCTATAACCAGTCACCCCTGCACTGCACCCCGCCTTTGGCACCCATTTCTCAAGGTCTAGCCTAAATTTGTTTTTCAGGCTGAACTTGACCCTTTGGACCCCACCCCTCCAGGGTGCCACCTAATTTTCCCAGGGCTAATCTTGAATCTGGGGACTCCATCCCTGGGGCCCAGCCATGTGACCTGGGTGCCCAATGTTGGGGACTGTGGGGGGAGGGTGAAGGTTCCCACAGTCCCAGTTGGCTCCCCGCCTCCTGCAGGAGCCATCATTGCTGTCAGAGAGAGGAAGCTGCTAAAGTTGTTCCCTCTCTGAGAGAGCAATTGTTTCCTCCGTCTCCCTGCCTGCATCTATATGGACATGGAGACATAGGAAACTTCGGCTCACAGCGGGGGAGAGCTGTTTGACAGCTCTTCCTTGCTGTGAGCAGAGTGTTTTCTGTGACTTAAGGGCAGCTGCAAAGCTGCAGCCAAGCCACAGCAAACAGCTATGTCCCAGGGGTGGGCACCCTGGGACATAGCAGGAGCTGGCCCTTTTGGGTGGCAGTCACCAGGGCCATCATTGGCTCCTTGAGGGGGGCTGCATGTCCCCACTCCAATGAAAAGCCCCTGGGAGGTGCTGAACCCTGGGGCTGCGGGGGTCTAAAACATACCCCTTTTTTATGTTTGCACCAGGGACATTGTTTTATTTACTGCCCTAGGGAGGAGGTGGTCCCCGGGACTGCAGTAGGCCACCCTACCCCCACATACAATTACTAACTTACCCCAGGGCAATGGTGGTCCCTGGGGCTGCAGGGGGCCCCACACACCCCCACACATCTTTTTATTTACTGTTCCAGGGAGATGATGGTCCCCAGGGGCTGTGGGTGGGCCACGCGCCCCACCACATACAATTACATAAATGCCCCAGGGAGGTGGTGGTCCCCAGGGCTGCGGGGGGCATGCAGCTCCCGCACATCATTTATTTACTGCCCCAGGGAGGTGGTGGTCCCTGGGGCTGAAGGGGGCCACGCAGCTGTACAAAGCTGAACAAAGCCCGGGGGGGGGAGCATGCGTTCCCCTCCATATTTATCACATGGCCCCTAGATCTGGCCCACCAAGGGCTTTAAAAAAAAGCATTGAAGCCCGTACTTGTTTTTTGTGTTTTGAAGTGTTGCTGCAAATTCACAAATTTCGTGAACTAGTGCAATTTTTTTTTTTTAATAACAATGTATTTTTGTTCTGGTGGGGTCCGTCTGGGACCACAACACCGCAGCTAAGGGGTCAGGGTGCCTCTTTCATGGCTCTCTTTCTTTTTTTAATCCTTTTATGAGGGACTCAGCTGAAACCGAGTCCCAAGATGACTGCTAGCACTTCCTGGTTGAAGTTCTTGCAGCCAATTAGAGCTGTGTATTTACCTGTAGTAACTCATCTTATCCACAAAGGCTTCTCAGCCAGAGATATACAAATTTGGATTTCCTTACATTTCTCAAAAACTACTGAACGGATTACACCAAATAAGCAAACGCATAATCTGCATATCAAAAGCTAGCTTTCTGCCAAATTTGGTGTAATTCTGTTCAGTGGCTCGGGCTGTAGCCTTGTTCAAAGGCCCTATGGGAATTAACATTTGATGCTCAACTTTTTTGACCACCCCCTTTTTCTCGGGCCCCCACTTGACAGATCACCTTGAAAATTTCTGTGTGAAACAAGAATCACAGGGGCACTTTTTTGGGAAAACTTTGTGAAGATTTGTCAAACAGTGCCAAAGATATAGGCGAGTCAAAAATGCTTTTTCTATGGAAACATGGTCCTAACTATAACTATTGCCACTAGGCTATATAAATATATTATTTATATATATATATATATATATATATATATATATATATACTGCTGAGACTGTTGACTGCCGTTGTACCCAAAGTGAAGGGTGCGCCAGTCGAAACGGAGACAGCAACTTCTGTGTTAAATTTCACATCTTCTCTCTGAACAATCAGGGAAGTGCCCATAGAATACTTATAAGTCATTAGTTGCTCTTCAACTATTTATTGTGCCACTGAAACCCACCAATGCAGTTTGGCTGTATCACAGCCTTGCTCCTGTAGTTTTATTATGGCCATTCGGCTCTCTGGACTGTTGCAGGTGATGACCTCTGTCTCTGTGGCGGTAGTTCAATCTACAAACTTTCACAAATCAGGCCTGAGTAGGTTCGTTTAGATCAACAAGAAGCCTAGTTTGTGCTCCAAAGCTGCATGTGACTCCATAATGACATGCATAAGATTTGAAGAGTTGCTGTGTACTGGAGGAAGTTATTGGATTGAGAAGCTCATAGGAAGCAAAGGATACCTACTCCTATGAGGTTTGGTGGGAACATGGAATGTAACATTCTTCCAGTGAGAAAATGGTACCACCATGTGAGGAGCTGTCATAAGCAGGCCTTTGTTTGGCAAAACCACAGCGAGATCAATGGAACAAGGAGTAGCTCTATCAAGGACTAGAGCCAACTAGGAGGAAAGTCGTTTGCACAGTTCAGGCGTTAAAATGAGGCTCCCATTGTTTTCAATGGGCCTGTAGGTGCTTTGCAGGATTAACAATGCTAATCCTGCAAAGCGCTAAACTAGCATAAAAAATGTTGACTCTAGTTCCCTAACATGGTGCGCTATATGTTGAATATACATGGTGGCATTAGGGGGGCGCAAGGGGGCGCAAGGAAAGTGGTGTTGCACTGGGTACAACACACCTTTTCTTAAATATGCCCCTATGGGGCTTATTTAAGAGCCCCTAGTGCCAGAGCTAAAGTGGCTTTTTGTACGTTTTATATTTATAAAGTGGCACAATCCATGCATTAAGCAACTTTGTAACCCCTTGCGCCAGACAAAATTCATGCAAGGGGTAGTTAGGGGGGCCCAAAAAATGGCAAATGAAATCTAAAAGATTCTTTGCACCACTTTTTTCAGCATTTTTAATGCCTGCACAGAACAGGCATTAAAATTAGGCTCCCATTGTTTTCAATGGGCCTCTATGGGCTTTGCAGGATTAGTGTCAACATTTCTGGCGCTAATTTGCTAAAGTGCCAAACTTGTGTCAAACATTTTGACCCAGGTTCCCTAACTACCGCTATGGTGTGCTGTCTGTTAAATACGCCGCACAAATGGTGGCGTTAGGGGGGCACTAAGGGGTGCACGGAAAGTGGCACTTAACTGGGTGCAGCGCCACTTTTGTTAAATGTGCCCCTAAAACCGTTCAAATGGCCAACTTAATTTTTTACTCAATTAGCTTCATGTGAAGGAGTGGAAAACAAGCAAAGGGAATGGAGAAACAGATTTGAGGTGCTACAATGGAAGGGGGCCAATGTACAACTCAAGTTCCTGGTGTTGTTTTGTAAAATGTGCAGAATGTGACAAAAGTAAAAGAGGTGGACCGTCTGATTGAAATACTGAAGACAAACTTGGAATTAGAAAATAAGGTGTCTAAGGAGGTGCTCACTATGGCTCATAGGAATGTGATAATAAGGAATCAGTAGACTTCCGGAGTGCTTTTGGAGAGCTTTTGGACTTCTCTCTTATACCTGTGGTTGTTTTTTTCATGCAAGGTGCTTGGCCAGACCTATTTGTCATTTTCTGTTCTTTTTGGAGAGTATCAAAGGCAAGAAGAGCTTATGAGACTGTGTCACAACACAGACTGGGTATTTTCAAAAGTTTATCATCCCATTGTGAAGTATTTTTGGCACAATTTCATTCTTTCATTCTATGTTTGAGTTGGTGGTACATTCCACTCCGTCTTCCATATTTGACTACTTCATTTAGTGCCATTTCTCCTTGAACATTTTCCTTAGACTTCAGCCATTCTTCATGAAATCCTGCCTTACCACTTTGATTTGTCACATTAACACACTGAGATGTCGCTCTATGCTTTGAGGCTTTTTCCTTCTGTATGGGGGTTCCTTCCTGCAAACATCAGCGTTGAACATGTATATTTCAAGTATGGAACAAAGTGGATATTGAAGTGCATTATACTAGATCACAATCAAAAACATTTGTTCTGCGTGTAGCAGTTGACATGAGCATGCAGTGAGGGAGTAACAAGGAAATAGGTCCTTGGATTTAGTGCTTAATTTAGAGTTTGGAGGATGGGATTCTCTGTCACAAACATGACTGGTATCCTGTGTGTCTTAGTACAAGTGATTATGGGGGTGATTCCAACCCTGGCGGGCGGCGGTAGCCACCCGCCAGGCTGGAACCGCCATTTGGCCGCCATGCGGCCAAAATACCGCTGCCCCCATTCCAACATTCCCGCTGGGCCGGCGGACGCAAACCAAGTTCCCCAGCGGGAATGAGGGCCACAACACAGGAGCCAGCTCCGAATGGAGCCGGCGGTGTTGTGGCCGTGCGACGGGTGCATTTGCACCCGTCGCGCTTTTCACTGTCTGCTAGGCAGACAGTGAAAAGCTGTCCGGGGCCCTGTTAGGGGGCCCCTGCACTGCCCATGCCAGTGGCATGGGCAGTGCAGGGGCCCCCAGGGTCCCCAGGACACCCCTTACCGCCAGCCTCTTCCTGGCGGTGAAAACCGCCAGAAACAGGCTGGCGGTAAGGGGGTCAGAATCCCCGGCGGGACGACCGCGGCTTTACCCCCGTGGTCAGAATGGCTGTTGAAGCACCGCCAGCCTGTTGGCGGTGCTTCCGTCATTCGTGACCCTGGCAGTCCAAGACCACCAGGGTCAGAATGCAGGCTCATCTATCTGGAGAGGAGTGAAAAGGAAAAACTGCTAAGCATGAGTAAGTTTCATGAAGCTCTAATCACTGACTAGTTATGCACCATCAAGGGAGCAGCCATTTGGTTAGTCCCGGTATAAGGTGTGAGATTTTAGACCAAAAAACAGATATTACTAGGTTGATTATCGTAAAGGTAAAAATCTATTGGAATGTTTATGCTTGTGCTTGAAGTGATGATCCTAATAAAGAAAAGAAACATCACCTAACTACATTTCCTGTGAACCTGCTTGATATTCCCAGTCCCTGTATCAAGGGTGGGGATTTTGAAGCAATACTAGACAACACTGTAGATAGCTCAACAATGCTACCTACAATTAACACACCTCAGGCATGCATGGTAGTATATGATCAAGGATATTTGATTGAATAAAGTTTGGAGAAAACAAATGGGTAGGAAAAAATGGTATACCAATCTCTGAAACAAAAGTGATCAGTTTTCCAGATTACACTTCTTTCTAAAAGCAAAATATTTGGCAGACATAGCTCAGCTGACAACTCCCCTCTCTGATAAATCAGTGGTGAAGCTGGCACTATAGTAACTCCTACATAACTTGATAGACATTGAACTCTGGAAAGAGCATTGTTGTTGGCTGTAAAGGTGGTGTGAGAATTAAAACTCAAACTGCTCTTTTTTTAATAAAATTATAGCTCTACCTCTTTCCCAATAGTTTGATTGATATTTATGGCCTTTTTGAGAAGTATATCGAAAAGAAAGACTGGTGACAGCAGCATCGTGATTGGCTGAGGGGAGTGTGGGAGACTGTGTGCTTCCCAGAAGAGGATGAGTCTGCTCAGGTCGAGGATGGAGTAGATAATTCTATCTCCCGACAGAGCAGGTAAGCATTTTCTAAATATTTGAAAAAAAATGTTTATCCTTCCCTTCCCCGCCACCCCCATTCAGTGGCAGCCGCCACTGTCTTCAGCCAAAGTAATTGCTGTCAAGTGCTTTGAAGTAGCAGTATTTCTAGAAGTGGTCATGGTGGATGAAACTATATTTATTGAGCACACATTTTTTGGAGTCCAATGTACAAAATACACCTGTGCTCAAAAAGATAAATGTGTCAATGAAATAGTCCACAGAGTGAATGGTAGAAACACACTTGAGAAAATTAGGTTTGGCCTATCTTGGAGGTGGTGTTGGAGGTCTTGCCATCCTCTCCTGGTGGTCCAGATGAATGTCCCTCTGGGGGGGTGCACGATGCAGTGAATGAGGGGGGTGGATCAGTTTTCTGTTGTCGCAGGACCTCCATTTCTATGGCTGGGGGGGAAACAGTCTTTATCACAATTGCAAGGCATTTTTTACCACGCAAGATTTTAGCAAATATGGGCCAGATGTATCAAAGAGTTTTACCCATTCTGTGTCTATGGGAAAATGCGTTGGTACATATGGCCCTATATGTTTTTACCACACATGACTTTACAATGCTCTTAAGGTAAGTATAAATGTTTGGGTGTGTCTATGTGTGTATATATATCTGTATATATGTATATTTATGCATACATGTGTTTGTTTATATATACAGATATATATATATATATATATATATATATATATATATATATATATATATATATATATACGTACACAGACATATATTTAAGTTTTTAGTTTTAGGGAAGAGTAGGGGTATAGGGTGGTAAATACATTTTAGGGATTAGGGGTGGGTAGGGGAATAGGGTGGTAAGGTCGTTTTTAAAGTTTTTGGGGTGGTTAGGGGTGTTGGGTTTTCAGGGTACCTAGGTAATTAAAAAAGGGGGGGTTGGATGTCCCCCCCAAAAAACAAAAACATAAAATAAATTTTTGCTAATACTTACCTTAGATAGGCTAACAATGTGTGGTAATGGCCTTCAAGGTAAAAGCATATAAGTGGTAAACAATGCGGCATAAAACATGTGATGTAAAGGCACGATATGTATTTCCCTGCATTTCTCCATCATACAACCGACTGAAGAAGGTATATTTTGTCCTGATTTGGAAGGACCACAGACAGGGGTAGATGGTACAGGAAAAGCCCTGCACATGTGATGATAAATGTCAAACCAACCCAGTCAAGGAGAACACACTGGAGTTGTGATTCTGCAGCTCATGAATGTGCTCACTCTGCACCTGCTTAAGATCTGGCATCTCTGTTAGGACCTGGCCCATCACGCCTTGGGACTGTTGTACTGCTCCCAAGACTCAGTTAATGGTGGTCTGGGTTTACAATGATGCCAGTGACCTCAATTTGCTGCCCCACTATTTCCCTTCCACGATGCCTACCCCCACTAGCCTGTGCCCTCGAGGTAGTGTGGCCCATCCCACTGGCTCCTGACACAATTAGAGATGGTGATGGTTGCTCAACAGTAGCCAGGTCTGGGGTGCACAAGATAGGAGCTGTGTTCTTCTGGACACAGGAAGTAGAGGTATTCAACTGAGTAACAAGGTAGCAACATACTGGATCAACACAGCAGATGAAATTTAAATACATACCATGAAATGATGATGGGAACTACATATTGCTTTGAAATTTGTGCATATGTGGAAGGAAAGGGAGGTTGGGCAACATCACATTGCACTATCGTTTTTCAGAGACAAAAGCAGGGCATCATGGTAGTTGTAGTCATTTGTAAACACTATTGCCAATACTTCTGAAAATGTGAGTAAAACATACATGTATAGATTACTATAGTGAAAATGAACACACATTTACAATATCTACACATATATGTGTATAATGTGAATAAGTTAAGATATCACTTACAAGCACCATACCTTCATGTGAATATGGATCTAGTTTGGGACCTGTTGAGATACTGCAAAGGACTAGGCAAATGTAAGGGGTAATCCATGGAGAACAACACTCAATCCGACAATACAAATTGTTCACTGTTAAATAGATGGAAACAACCATTATGATACTGATTTGGATAACACAAGGTATTTTGGAAAATGAAGTTTCAATATATACGTTTTAGTCAGTGTCTAGAAACATTCTCAACTGCTTAGTTAAGGACAAGGACTCCAGTTGTGATTAGTGAGACATACATAGGTGTAACTTACCAGTCTCCACTCCACTTGAGATTCCGGCCAAGCCTTGAGGATGTGGGATCTGCAAGACCTTCTCCTCCCAGGCAAAGAGTTCCAATAGGGGGCTGAGAGAACCACCACCTGCCCTGTAGGGCACCAGGTGATGCTTGGAGGTCAAGGAATGGACTCTCCCCTACAGGGCACTCCACCTCTATCTAATTGCCTTCTCTGTGTGCATATTGTTAGATACAGCATTCACTCTGTTGACTATTCTGTCCCACATTTGCCTTTGCTGAGATATGGTAGTATTTTGTACTTGTGCTTCAACAATTGTGACTCTACTCTAATCCTTTCATCCACTTTGACTGTCGATTCTCCCTCTGTAAAGCATGGGTTCCTCCTCCCTGCCATAGTGATACAAATGTATATATATATATGCTAGAGTCACTACAGTGATTTGAAAAATAATGCAAAATCAAAAAAGTGAACAAATCAGAGGGAGAATAGGAAAAAAGAAAATAACCTGGGTGTTCAGTGGCAAGGACATCCTCAGAATGGTGGTCAGCAGTGGAATATCAAATGAGCATGGTATGAAATGGTGTTTGTTTTATAATGTGTTTTTCAGGTGTTCACTATTGTCCAATATACATCATGTGTGGGCTGCTAACATCCATCCAATCGCCACAGCCATAGCACAATGCTGAATAGGTCCTGCAACACATTCCTGCCATCATGGGATCGCAACTGTTATGCCACCAGTTTGACTGTCTTGAGTCTGCCGCGTGGACTGTGTGTTACTGCTAGCAAGACGGAGTACACTCCATCAACACAGATGGCAGTTGAACAGCCATAGACCTAATTACACTGTTCAGAACACCATCAGTTTCACAGACTACATGGGACTGCTGCTGTAGTGGATTGGGGGTAACACCGCCAAGATCTAAGTCAGGCCCTATATTGGAAAAAGCTGAGAAGGTCCATAAAGAAAAGGGATTTCACTTTATCAGACATTCTGTTGTATCTTTGAGAATTCCTTTTAAAGAGCTTTATATTTTCAATGGAAGATCCAGACAAATCAGATATGGGATTAAGGTTTAAATCTATGCTATTTGTAATTGAGGTTGGACTGGTTCTCGTGACAATCTGCCCCACTCGCCAAAATCGAGCTCGCCCAGTGTAAGTGTCCATGTCCCAGCATAGCCAAATACTGGAGGGAAAGGGGAATGAGACAGAGAAAGAGAGAGAGAGAGAGAGAAAGATAGAGAGAGAGAGAGAGAGAGAGAGAGAGAGAGAGAGAGAGAAAGAGAGAGAAGGCACAAGAGAAAAAGAGACATATAAGACCCCCAGGTGTTCATCATCATGCCTCTTAGGTGTTTCCTCTCTTATCACAGCAAGGTTATAATAGAATATTCCCCAATAAGGGATTGCCTCACTAAGCAGAGAGAGGGACAACACAAGACTTTAGAATCAGTGATACTCATGAGACATTTGAGTGAATAGAGCAATGGCGTAGTATACTTACCATCTTCGAGATGACAGGCCATAGTGAAACTAAGCCAAGGTGGGAAAAGCCGAAAAGTCTGCAGTCAAATACAAATGCCAGGAGTCTTCTGTGAAGAAAAGAGAACAGGGAAAGAGCACAGCAATATAATAAATAATGGTCAAATCAACAAGGTGACCTAGGAAACAGAGATATGGTAACAATGGGAGCTGACAAGGAAAAAAGTTAAAAAGGTGAGAGACAGGAATGGTGATTGAAGTTAATCACAAACCAGTTGCCAATTGAATGCAGAAACCTGCCAGGCAGCGTCTATTTGCCCACAGAATGTTTAAGTAAAAACAATATTTACAATGGGCTGGAAGTCCCACATCTTTGAATGGGCTGCCTTGCTAGTCCGTGTGCCCCTGGCTCCAAAAGCCAGTCTGCCATAGTATTAAAAGTAAAAACTTCTAAGATTGTCTTGAAGCAGTCATCAAATTCTGAATTCCTTTCTTTATTTTTAATACAGATTGGGTATTTAGAAAGTGATTTTGTTCTATAAAGATTTCCTACCAAACTTTTTTTTTAAAATAATACTATTTTATGCTTTACAGTCAGCTACAAGGATATGGCACAAGGTTAATAAAGGACTAGGGACACCATAGTTGAGCAATTTACAACCCACCTAGTACTCTCCTAGAACACAAGAACGATTGCTAGATGCTCATAGTCTTCTTTTACAAAATGCAGGCCTTTATTCTGAGGATGACTTAGTCAATAGAGATAGGGATGCACCAGTTCTGATTGGCGCAACATTGTCAGTTTGCAGGCTCTTGCAGTTGCAGTACTTGCTACCAACTTCAAAGGGCCCTGGACTGGATTGGCACCACCAGGCAGGGCAAGACTTGCAGCAGGCAAAGTCCAGGTGCTGTTGCAGGATGATGAGAAGTTGTTGCTGTCCCTGAAACTTCAAACAGGGGGGAAGCCAACATGCCATTGAAGTCCCTCTTGGTACAAGGTAGATGTGTCCAGTCCTTCCTCAGCAGGACAGAGGGTAGCAGGCTACAGGGCAACACAGCAGAAAGGCAATTCAAGGGCAGCAGTCCAGAGTTTCAGTCCTTGTAACAGCACAGCAGTCCTTCCTCCTGGTTGAGCTTTTCACAGGTCTAGAAGTGTACTGAGTTGGTGGGGTCAAAGGTCCAGTACTTATACTCAGTTGTGCCTTTGAAGTGGGCGTGACTTCAAAGTAGGGTCTTTGAAGTGCCCAGAGGTCTTCTTTTCCTGCCCTGGCTCCAGATTCACTAAAGGGGGGGATGCAGCCTCTTGTGTGAGGACAGGACACTGCCTATTCAGGTGTAAATGTGATGCTGTGACCAGCTCCTCCCACCCATCCTGCCTAGGATGGCTCATCAGGGTGTTGATGGTCCATCACTCAAATCTAAGTTCCCTTTGTGTGTGGCTGTCTTAAGGGAATGCACAAGCCCAACTGTCACCCCACCCCGGACGTGTATTGGAGACAGGCTGTAGGCACACAGGGCTAACAGCAAAAAACTGGCAACTTTCTAAAAGTGGAATTTTCTAAATTGTACCAATAAATCAGATTTTACCATTAAAGAGGATTTATCATGACGATTACATAGGTACTAAACATGGCATATCTACTTTTTCTCAATAAGGAATTATAGCTTATTAAATGTAATAGAGAATCCCCATTGCTAACCTATGGGGGGATAGGCCTCACAGTAGAGAAGCATGAATTTGTGAGTTGTTCACTACCAGGATATGTAAAACATAAACGTATATGTCCTGCCTTTTAATGACATAGCACTCTGCCCTATGGGCTACTTAGCTCCCACCTTAGTGGTGACATATATAATAAAAGGGGAGTTTAAGGCTTGGCAAGAGGTCTAAAACGTCAAGTTGACATGGCAGTGTAACTGCACATACAGGCTCTGCAATGCCAGGCCTGAGACATGTTTAAGGGCTACTCGAGTGGATGGCATAAACACTGCTGCAGTTCTACTAGTAGCATTTAATTTACAGGCCCTGGGCACACGCAGTACACTTTACTATGGTCTTATGAGTAAATTAAGCATGCCCATTGTGGATGTACCAGTCAAACCATATTTAGGTGAGAGGGCAAATGCATTTTAGCACCGGTTATCAGTGGTAAAGTGCTCAGAGTCTTAAGGCCAACAAAACAACAATTAGCAAAATATGAGGTAAGCAGGCACAAGGTTTGGTGAAAGACCACTTTAGGGCTGACAGGTCTAAGAATGAGGAATTTGAATTATAGTAGTTTTTGGCAGAACTTGTGTGAACTGTGAACTGAACACTTGCCAACACTGGTGTTCAAAAGCCTATGGCAAGTTTCAATAAACATACTAAGAGATGCTGTCGAATGTGACACTTAGGAGAACTCTTTTTTCAAAATTCACATGATAACTAGACTCCAAATAGTTGTCTGAGATTAGACATGTTGACCGAAATGCAAATCCTAAATGCATTTCAAGATGAAGATGATTTCACATGTCTTTAAACTGCCAAGTATTGCAAGACTAGAAGAAAAATGAGAGCAGAATTATGTTTGAATCTAAAAAACTATGCCTTGTTTTCTTTTTGAAATATTAAAACCAAGAAATAGGGTGCCATACGTTAGGATGAAAATCTCCCCTGCAGAGTGTACAGTAGTTTTCTTCTGCCCTGAGTTAGCAACTGAATGTAGGTATCCGGGTGCTGTTCTTGAGAAAAAATAATGTTAACATTTTTCAGTACCAGCACATGTAAAAATTGGCCTGAGACATTTTAAAAAGGCTTCTCAGGTGGTTGACACATCCGGTGTGCAGGCCCACAAGTGACATTTCATTTACAGGCCCTTTGTACATGTTGTACAACTATGCTAGGGACTTACAAGTAAATTAAATGCGCCAGTTAGGTGTAAGCCATTATTACCATGTTCATAGGTAGCAGCACAAACACTTTAGCACTAGCTAACAGTGGTAAAGTGTGCGGAGTCCTAAAGCCAGCAAAAACAAAGTCAGCAAAAACAGGAAGATGGAAGGCAAAAAGTTGGGAAAACCACACCAAGGATCTCAGGACCAACTCTCACACTAATCTAATGCGTGCGTAGAAGTCTGGCCCCTTGACATGAGTGAGGTTCAGTCCTGTGAACTGGAGAGGGGCACTAAGTGTGCACCCATTTCACAGAGAGTGGACTATTGTCCCTGAAATAGGTTCAGTGCATAGAGTTGTGGTGATAGTGCACGTTTTTAAAATTCAGAGCTGTGACAAGACCTTTTTATCTGTGCCACTGGGGTGGAGGCCTACTGCCCACCCAGGTAGAATTCTGCTTCCATATGATAACTCGGGTCCTAGTCCTGAATTTCCAAATGTTATGCTATGCATGTTTGTGTATGTGAATTTTTTGCAGGAGTGAACCAGAGTAATGGATGCCTGTGAGAATACTTTTGCAATATGTGCAGAAAATGAAAGCAATTTTTTTAATCAAATGGTGGAAGCATATTGATGGCATTCCTGAAGCTGGTGGGATGACACTATGACACTTAAATGGGGAGAGGGACAAGGCTCCTTTAGGAATTCAATTAAGACTTTTGCTGAGAAGGGCTGCTGATTAGTATTCTTGTAGCACTGCTATTTTTCAAAGGGTAAGGGTGAAGGACAACACTGCCATCTGTGTTGTTGAAAGTAAAAGGGGCTCCTTGGGCGAGGCCAGGCTTTTTTCTTTCCCTTGATTAGTCTTCAGTGTTGCTGAAGACAGGCAGGTGCAGAAAGCTCACACCTTGTTGTGCCTCCATTGAAAGAGTACCAGAATGTAGGCTACTTTACCTGTTGTGAGAAGCATCACTCTAAAAAAAGGCTTGGTCCGGAGAGCAACTTGATGAGGACACCTGAAAGGAGAACTACCTCAACCCAGATCTGAAAGTGCAGACATTGGATCCACATCTCCTAACTGTTTTGACAATATAAAAGTGAACCCATTGACCTACTTGTAGTTTCCATTCTAAGATCTCTTTGACCCATGCCGGGAGTGCTCCTCAGAATATTCTGTGCAACCTAAGCTGGTGTCTTCCAGACAGCTAGTTTCCCAGAGATGAGGGGTCATCACCTTAGTTTCTCCCTTGTTGGAGGCGGTTCACTTCTCATGAAGTACCTAGAAACCAGCCGACCTGCTGAGTGAGCGAGGGAGCCTGCCACCCTAGGAAAAGGAGTAACTAGCCATGTGGAGGAGGAGCAGTATGACTCAGATTTTGATGGAGTCTGCCCAAGGAAGAGGACAGAGAAGAGTACCACAGCAAGTATTAGGCTCTGTTTCAAGTTCCATACAGGAATGGTAAAAGACCAGGATTGACCTGTGCTGCTGTGACCATAAGCAAAATGCAGCTTGACCTGCACTGCTGATATCAAAAAGAATATTGTGGCCTGACCTGAGCCACTATGAACAGAAGATGATTATGGCTGAACTATGTGGCTGTGCCTAACAGAAAACCTCGCATTGTGCAACCTTGTTGAGAAGTTGGGGCTGGTGCAGCTTTGCTTACCCTGAAGATGGCTTGTTCATGTGTATTTTGAGGCAAGACGTGCAGGTCTACCACAAACACAGATAATCTTTCCACTGGTTACAAGGATGATCAGGCATCTGCAAAAAACATTGCTCCTGCCACCAAGGCCACTGCCTGTCAGTAGCAAACTTTCCATAGATTCAAGTGCAGTATGGGCACTCACAACCCAGAAGAAGCTCCGCCAGAGTTGCCATTTCGCATGCCCTGCCAGAAGAGGGAGAGGTGAAGTGCTGAGTTAAAGTCAGGCAGCTGCTTGACTATTACAGAGGCCCAATGACCTTATGAGCCAAGCCTCGCTCTGGCATCCATGTTTAGAGAATAAATAACCTTAAAAGCTGCTTGATTTAATTATGTAGAAAAAGACACAAGGCCCAATCAATCAATCAATCAATCAAAAATCAGACTATTTGTAAAGCGCACTACTCACTCATGAGGGTCTCAAGGTGCTGAGGGGAGGGGTGGCTGCTACTGCTCGAACAGCCATGTCTTGAGATGTCTCCTGAAGGTAAGTAGATCCTGTGTCTGACATAGGTGGGTGGGAAAAGTGTTCTATGTCTTGGTGGCGAGGTGGGAGAACGATCTGCCACCGTCGGTTGTTATGTGGATGCTTGGGACGGTGGTGAGGGCAGGATCGGCGGAGCAAAGCTGTCGGGCTGGGGTGTACAAGGAGAGCCGCCTGTTGAGATATTTTGGTCCGGTGTTGTGCAGTGCCTTGTGAGCGTGGGTGAGGAGTTTGAATGTGATTCTCTTGTTGATGGGGAGCCAGTGTAGGTGTCTCAGGTGGGCTGTGATGTGGCAGTGGTGTGGGATGTCCAGGATGAGGCGTGCGGAGGCGTTCTGTTTGCGTTGCAGTCTTTTCTGGAGGTTGGCTGTGGTTCCTGCATAGAGGGCATTGCTGTAATCCAATTTGCTGCTTACGAGGGCTTGGGTGACCGTCCTGGTTTCAGTGGGGATCCATTTGTATATCTTCCAAAGCATTTGGAGGGTGTTGAAGCAGGAGGAGGAGATGACGTTTACTTGCTGGGTCATTGATAGTGATGAGTCCAGTGTGAATCCGAGGTTGCGTGGGTGGTCGGTGGGTTTCGGTGCGGTTCCCAATGTGACAGGCCACCAGGAGTCATCCCATGGGGAAGGGGTGGAGCCGAAGATGAGGACATCAGTCTTGTTGGAATTCATTTTCAGGCAGCTGTTCTTCATCTCTTGGGCAATGGCCTTCATTCCTTCATGGAAGTTGGTCTTGGTGATGGCGGAGTCCGTGGTGAGGGAGATGATCAGCTGGGTGTCAACAGCATATGAGACATTGTTGAGATTGTGACATCGGGCGATGTTAGCGAGTGGAGCCATGTAGACGTTAAAGAGGGTCAGGCTGAGGGACGATCCATGGGGTACACCACAGGTGATTTTGGTGGCTTCAGAGCAGAATGAAGGGAGGCAGACTCTCTGACTCTCGAGTCGTGTGGGGGGCAATGCCCATGGTCAGGTTAAGGTAGCAAAAATCCTGCTTAGGTTTAGCTTCATTATGTAAACCTGGCCAAAGGAGAAAAGTGCTTTGAGGAAAAAATATGTTGCCTTACATTTCAGTCATTGTCAAATCTCATGCAGTAAATGAGCCCAGAAATTGCTACAGAAAAATAAACATTGATGATATCGAAATGTCACACCTTATGAAAAAAGTATACAGAGATTTCAAAAGTTGGATAAGGAGGAATATTAATGAGAAACAGATTACTGTGATGGAAACACTACAAGGCTTAGTGCAGAAAAATGTCTCAGGTGGCGTAAAAATGCCTAGTAGAGTGGAAATTGTTTGGGATATGCATCTCATATGCAAGTCCAGATGGGATATCTTATGAGATAAGGCAAGAAACAGAAAATGTGTTTTTGTACTCTATAACCCCATCTTTGTTTTTCCTCTAGTAGCCTACGAATGATATTCTTTGGTGACCCGCCCACTTGCCATTTTTCAATAAACACCCATTTTATACCAGTAGAAAATGTCTCAGGTGGGGTAAAAATGCCTGGTAGAGCGGAAATTGTTTGGGATATGCATCTCATATGCAAGTCAAGACAGGATATCTTGTCAGATAAGGCGAGGAACAGAAAGTGTGTTTTTGTACTCTATAAACCCATCTTTGTTTTTCCTCTAGTAGCCTACTGATGATATTCTTTGATGACCCGCCCACTTGCCTTTTTTCAATAAACACCCATTTTATACCAGTTTCATTGGTGTCATTGAAGTTAGTGATCGGTAATTTGTGCTGTGTTATATCTGCATTTAATGCTACTTTGATGTTCACCTACCCTAGTCCATACTTTGTGGGTCGTCATGTCTATAGGGGTAATTTTTACCCTGGCGATCTTTTGACCGCCAGGGTAAATGTGGCGGTCCCACCACCAACAGGCTGGCGGTGAGGACTGCCACATTATGAGTTTGCCACATCTCCACTCATACTACCATTGCAGTCGGAACAGCTGGGCCGGAGATGATCATCTCCGACCCAGCTGTCCACAGAAGACCGCCGGCGGTATTAGGAGCTGGCTTTCCACCATCGGCTGTAATACCGTCACGAAAACCATGGCAGAAAGGCTACCGGTGACAGGGAATTTCTTCTCTGTCACCGGTAGTAGGCTCTCCCCAGCATCAACAACCCCCCCCTTTAGCCACAGCGCCCCCCTTCCCACATACATGCACACAGGCAGCCACACACACCATGCATACACCCATTCACCTACACTTACATACACGCAACCACTCACACGCATCCATACACGCATTCACAACATTCATACAAGCATTCAAGCATGCATCCATACACTCATTCACAACATTCATACATGCATTCAAGCACGCATCCACAACATTCATACATGCATTCAAGCACGCATACTCACACTCATCCCAACATGCATACTCAAACTCATACACACTTACATACAGACACGCACTCACTTTAAGATTCAGACATGCATACACCCACACATACACACATTAAGGCACACAAGCAGACACCACACTCACACATGCACACACACACCCCACTCCCCTGTCGGACAATCACCTTACCTGCTCTGGGGAGATGTCGTCCGGCAGGGAAAGGGAAGGGGCGCGTCCACCGTTGGCAGCGACCCACTAGCAGGACACCGCCAGGCTGTATTATGGCTCATAACACGGCGGTCGGTATCCTACTGGCAGGGCAGGGCCGGTGGTGGTGCCGCCAGAGCGCCTCCGCCTGCCAGCGCAACTACTGCCAGATTTCTGCCCAAAGTGTGGCGGAAATCTGGCAGTACCTGTAATATGGTGGGCAGGAGACCGCAGCAGTGGCGGTCTCCTGGTGACCGCAGATTTGGCCATCTTCTGAAGTCCTAATGAGGGCCTATGTGTTTTGTTTACCTGCACAGGCAAGGGGTCATATATATCCCAATATCTGAATTGCAGTTTGTCTGTGTTTTCAGCTGCATGAGGTGTGCAGGCACATGTCCAGGACCTTTGTGGTGTTTGTGAAGCGGAGTACGACTAAATCTATTGAAAGGAAAGTTCCCTCTAACTGTTCGTAGATCACATACAGGTGTACTGCTTGGTCCAAGAGTGGAGTTCTTAGGGCATGTGCGTTCTAATACCTCCATTTGTAATGAAAAATAGAGGTTTTTCCAATGTCAGGATACCTGTATTTAGAATCTACCAATTTTTATGGGTGGTCCGTTTAACTCTATTTGGCACACTATTATTGTGGTAACTCATTTTTTTCTCATGAGTCTGTAACAGAGACTCAGAGTTATTGTTAGCTGAATTCTTTCTGGCTTTTCGTGTGATATTAAGAGGGTTTTGAGAGTTTTCTAGTTTGTTTTTCAGTATACCATCAGGCAAAATAGGGTCTCAATAGGGAAAACGTAGATCAAAGGGGTGGCCTTCACTCAAAACCAGTACTCAACAACGAGAACCCCATTCTTCCGTCAACCTTAAAAACTGTATAAACTGTACTCTATGGGTCCTTTGACAGCTTCAGAACTAGAGACCGGTCCTCCTATCATAAGGAATCTTTTGAATATGGGAGTGAAGCTACACGAAAACATAGGTGCACTGTCAAACGTCAACTCTCATCCTTATGAAGTGCCTCGAGTATATAATCACCAGAAGCCTGTCAAAATGTGCTGCTGAGTGGCTAGTACCTCATCATCAGCATTTTCCTATGTAAGCAGGACAAAGACGATCACTCCAAGATCTGTTGTAGAGAGTAGTCTAAAAATCTGTATTTGCAAAAGCGTATGCACTAATGGCTGCAACAAGAACTAAAATGTATCGGAAGTACACAGAAAACCATTTTACTTAAGTAGGAGTTCGATACACAAATAAAAAAAACATTTAACATGCACAGACCAAGAGAAACCGACGGAGTAGCTCCGGGGTCTGAAATGTTAGGTATGTAGTAAAATACATTGGAATTGTAAGCAATATTCATATTAACTGCACATGCCTTCCTTATTCAAGATCGTTAGATAAATTTATCACAGAGTGATAGTTGGCAATTAAGGCACGTGTAACAGCGTTGTGTCTACCGTCTGTGTTGTACATACCACATATTTTTTTCTCCAAATTCCCCCCCACACACACACACATATATATATATTCACTGGAATAACAAAGGTTACAGGGCGTTATAACTAGGGAATACAATTAAAAAACATAGAAATTCACTGAAAAAACAAAGGTTGCAGGGACATTATAGTTAGGCTCACATTTTAAATCTACAAAACATTAGAAATGCGCCAGTTATAGTTAAAGTTATCTCAAGTAACTATAACTCATGCCCTAAGGTAACTATAACTTGCGCCTTCGCCATGCACTGCTAATTATTCACAAATTATGGCACTCATGACATCTTTGCGAACATGATTGATAATATCAATGTAATATTTGCAGTAAAGTTCTTGACGAAAAAACTGTACATGGCAGGGGAGCAAGATACAGTTACCTTAGGGCCCGAATTATAGCTACTTGAGATAACTCTAACTATAACTGGTCAATTTCTAAGGTGTTGTACATTTAAAATGTGAGCCTAACTATAACGTCCCTGGAACCTTTGTTTTTTTCAGTTAATTTCTATGCTTTAAAAAAAATCTATTTCCTAACTATAACATCCCTGTAACCTTTGTTTTTTTCAGTAATATTCAATGAAAAAACCAAACGTTATAGGTAGGTTCTCAACTTACTCATACAAAACCATAGAAATTATGTAGTTATAGTTAGGGTTCTTTCAAGTAACTATAACTCGCTCCCTAAGGTACTGTAACTCTCGCCGTTGCTATGCACAGTTTGCTTATCAATAATATTATTGAAAATGTTGCAGTAATAATATCAAAGATGCCATTCAAGATCTCATCTGTGACATAATATGTGGAGAAATTAGCTGCGCATGGCAAAGGGGCGAGCTAACTTAGGGTGCCTAGTTATATTTACTTGAAATAAGTCTAACTATAACTGAATTTCTATGGCTTTGAACTAGAAAATTCAGAACCTAACTGTAATGTCCCTGTGACCTTTGATGTTTTGAAGTATACACCCTTGTCCAAGAAGGGACCACAATCCTAGTCAGCGTAAGTCACAACACAACACAAATAATCCTGTGCTCACCCTCAGGTAGCTTGGTAGAGAGCATATAGGCTTAACTTATAAGGCAATGTGTAAAGTATTTCTGCAATAACTCATACAATTACACAGTGAAAACACCACAAATTTACACAATACAGGTTTAGAAAAGTAGATAATATTTATCTGAAAAAAATAATGTCAAACTGATGAAAATTCAATGTACACAAGCAAAGTTATGAATTTTCTAAAGTGCTCAGAAACACAAAAGCTCCAACTGGAGCTATCATGGTGTTGTTGATGAAGTCGTTCCCAATAATCTGAGGCACGGACGCCCAGCGCAGTACCTTTGAAAACAAAGAAATAAAAGACATGGCACAGAGTCATGGAGGTAATGAGTGGCTGGGGCCAGTGCAACGTCAGTGCCTTACGGCATCCGGGGAGTTCTGGTGTCAGTTTCCACACTGCAAGACAGGGGGAGGTAAGGAGTCGGGTCCATATGGTTGCAGGGGGAGCTGATGCGGCATCAGTGATGAAGCATCAGTTCCTTGTGACCTGGCAGGTTCGAAGGATTTGGTCAGTCAAGGCGTGATATTTTGACCTCATAGTGCCGGAATCACACTGTGGGTCGTCAGCGGCATTGCGATGACATCAGACTTGTGTTGCAGGCTACGGTCATTGTATGCAGAAAGGACCCAGGAGACATAGGAGGCAGCGGTGTGGCGTCGGGCAGCGGCGTTGGTGCTGGAGTAGCTGAAGTCGGTGAACTACCTAGAAGCTAGTAGGTGAAATCTCTGTTGACCCTGAGACTTCAGAACAGGGGGCAAGCTCAATCCAATGACTTGGAGAGCACTTTTGGGGAAGGCAGAGTCCTTCCAGCAAAGTCAGAGGCCAGCAAAGCAGTCCAAATGAGTCCTTTGGGCAGCCACACAGTTCCTCTGACAGAGTTCAGGTGTAGATCCAGAAGTGTCTGATTTGGTGGGTTCAGAGACCCAGTTTATATGCCCAAGAATGCCTTTGAAGTGGGGGAAACTTCAAAGAGTGGTTCTCTGTGGGGGTTATCAGTCCTTTGTGTAAGGGCAGGCCACTGGCCTTTGAAGTGTAAGAGAGAGTCCCTCCACAATTCCTGCACAAGGAGATCCATTCGGTATGCAGTTGAATGCAGATGTTACTGAGTGTCCTGTGTTTATGGTTGTCTGGGTGGAATGCACAAGGGGATCTGTCAACTAGCACAGACCAGACGTGGACTGAATACAGGCTGTGAGGCCGACATGGCAGTAGTTGCAGAGAAATGCCCACTTTCTAAAAGTGGCATTTCTAAAATAGTAATATGAAATCCAACCTCACCAGTAATCAGGATTTTCTATTATCATTCTGGTAATACTAAATATGACAGGGCTACTCCTTCTAGCAATGTAGGAAAGTACCATCTTGCCTGGCATGTAACCCCCATATTTCACTGTATATATGTTGTTTTAGTCTATGTGTCACTGGGACCCTGCCAGGCAGGGCCCAAGGGCTCATAAGTATGTGCCCTGTCTGTGTTCCCTGTGTGATGTCTAACTGTCTCACTGAGGCTCTGCTAACCAGAACCTCAGTGGTTATGCTCTCTCTGCTTTCCAGATTTGTCACTAACAGGCTAGTGACTAAATTTACCAATTCACATTGGCATACTGGTACACCCATATAATTCCCTAGTATATGGTACTGAGGTACCCAGGGTATTGGGGTTCCAGGAGATCCCTATGGGCTGCAGCATTTCTTTTGCCACCCATAGGGAGCTCTGACAATTCTTACACAGGCCTGCCAGTGCAGCCTGAGTGAAATAAAGTCCACGTTATTCCACAGCCATTTACCACTACACTTAAGTAACTTATAAGTCACCTATATGTCTAACCTTCACCTGGTGAAGGTTGGGTGCAAAGTTACTTGGTGTGGGCACCCTGGCACTAGCCAAGGTGCCCCCACAACGTTCAGGGCTAATTCCCCGGACTTTGTGAGTACGGAGACACCATTACACGTGTGCACTGTACATAGGTCACTACCTATGTACAGCGTCACAATGGTAACTCCGAACATGGCCATGTAACATGATCCCCCGGGTCTCTAGCACAGAACCCGGGTACTGCCAAACTGCCTTTCTGGGGTCTCCACTGCCGCTGCTGCCAACCCCTCAGGCAGGTTTCTGCCCTCCTGGGGTCCAGGCAGCCCTGGCCCAGGAAGGCAGAACAAAGGACTTCCTCTGAGATAGGGTGTAACACCCTCTCCCTTTGGAAATAGGTGTGAGGGCTGGGGAGGAGTAGCCTCCCCCAGCCTCTGGAAATGCTTTGATGGGCACAGATGGTGACCATCTCTGCAAAAGCCAGTCTACACCGGTTCAGGGATCCCCCAGCCCTGCTCTGGCATGAAACTGGACAAAGGAAAGGGGAGTGACTACTCCCCTGACCTGCACCTCCCAGGGGAGGTGCCCAGAGCTCCTCCAGTGTGTCCCAGACCTCGGCCATCTTGGAAACAGAGGTGTTTGTGGCACACTGGACTGCTCTGAGTGGCCAGTGCCAGCAGGTGACGTCAGAGGCTCCTTCTGATAGGCTCTTACCTCTCTTGGTAGCCAATCCTCCTTCCTAGGTAGCCAAACCTCCTTTTCTGGCTATTTAGGGTCTCTGCGTTGGGGATCTCACCAGATAACAAATGCAAGAGCTCACCAGAGTTCCTCTGCATCTCCCTCTTCACCTTCTGCCAAAGGATCGACCGCTGACTGCTCAAGATGCCTGCAAAACCTCAACAAAGTAGCAAGACGACTACTAGCAACCTTGTATCGCTTCATCCTGCCGGCTTTCTCGACTGTTTCCAGGTGGTGCATGCTCTGGGGGTAGTCTGCCTCCTCTCTGCACCAGGAGCTCTGAAGAAATCTCCCGTGGGTCGACTGAATCGTCCCCCTGCAACCGCAGGCAACAAAAGACTGCATCACCGGTCCTCTGGGTCCCCTCTCAGCACAACGAGCGTGGTCCCTGGAACTCAGCAACTCTGTCCAAGTGACTCACATTGTCCAGTGACTCTTCAGTACAAGTTTGGTGGAGGTAAGTCCTTGCCTCCCCACGCTAGACTGCATTGCTGGGTACTGCCTGATTTGCAGCTGCTCTGGCTCCTGTGCACTCTTCCAGGATTTCCTTTGTGCACAGCCAAGCCTGGGTCCCCCACACTCTAACATGCAGTGCACAACCTTCTTAGTTGTCCTCCGGCGTCGTGGGACTCCCTTTTGTGACTTCGGGTGGACTCTGGTTCACTTTTCTTCTAAATGCCTGTTCAGGTACTTCTGTGGGTGCTGCCTGCTCCTGTGAGGGCTCTCTACGTTGCTCCGTGCCCCCTCTGTCTCTTCATTCAAGTGGCTACCACCTGGTCCCTCCTGGGCCACAGCAGCATCCAAAAACCCTAACCACGACCCTTGCAGCTAGCAAGGCTTGTTTGCAGTCTTTCTGCGTGAGAACACCTCTGCAAGCTTCTTCAGGATGTTGGACATCCATCCTCCAAAGGGGAAGTTCCTCGTCCTCTTTTTTCTTGCAGAACTCCAAGCTTCTTCCAACCGGTGCAGCTTCCTTGCACCCTCAGCTGGCATTTCCTGGGCTCCTGCCCAGTCTCGACACTGTCGCGACTATTGGACTTGGTCCCCTTGTCTTACAGGTACTCAGGTCCGGAAATCCACTGTTGTTGCATTGCTGGTGTTTGTTCTTCCTGCAGAATCCCCCATCACAACTTCTGTGCTCTCTGGGGGTTGTAGGTGCACTTTACACCTACTTTTCAGGGTCTTGGGGTGGGCTAATTTTCTAAACCCTCACTGTTTTCTTACCGTCCCAGTGACCCTCTACAAGCTCACATAGGTTTGGGGTCCATTCGTGGTTCGCATTCCACTTTTGGAGTACATGGTTTGTGTTGCCCCTATACCTATGTGCTCCTATTGCAATCTACTGTAACTTTACATTGCTTGCATTACTTCCTTTTGCTATTACCTGCATAATTTTGGTTTGTGTACATATATCTTGTGTATATATCTTATCCTCATACTGAGGATACTCACTGAGATACTTTTGGCATATTGTCATAAAAATAAAGTACCTTTATTTTTAGTACTTCTGTGTATTGTGTTTTCTTATGATACTGTGCATATGACACCAGTGGTATAATAGGAGCTTTACATGTCTCCTAGTTCAGCCTAAGCTGCTTTGCCATAGCTACCTTCTATCAGCCTAAGCTGCTAGAAACACCTCTTCTACACTAATAAGGGATAACTGGACCTGGCACAAGGTGTAAGTACCTCTGGTACCCACTACAAGCCAGGCCAGCCTCCTACATTGGTTGTGAAGCAGTGGGATAAGTACTTGTAACTACTTACCACTTTGTCACTGTGTACTTTTCATAAGAAGAATAATATACAAAACAAGTTCAGTGTATGTACACCTAACCAAAAAGTTTTGCTTTTCTTCTCTTACACTTTATACTAAGTGCTGAAAAGTATTCTAAAACTTCTAAAAGTTTCTAAAAGTTTGAAAAAGTTTTTTTTTTCTCTGTTCTTTAAAAAGTTCAGAAATGGTTTCTTTCTTCTCACTGTCTCTAAACCTTCTTCTATCATGTCTGATGTAGAGTCTGCTCTTCAAATGGTCAATACTACCTATGACAATTTGAATTACAAAAGCCTAAGGAGTCTCTGCTTAGATAGTGGTTTAGTGATAGGAAACAAAACCTCAAAAGACTTTCTATATAACATGCTTATTGTGAATGATGAGTCCCAAGCAGGCACTTCAAATGAGAAGTTAATAGATGGCTCCCATTCTGACTCAGGGGATCTCCTTGAGGGAGGTGGGGAGGGTTCTGTTCCAAATCTGCTCCCTAGCAGACCACCCAGTAATGCTGGTAGTAATAGAAGCTCCCATCATAGTAGGGGTGTTTTTATTCCTGGAGGCCAGGTTGTTAGAGTCCAGTCAGTTAGGGACAGATCTCCCTCTGTTGTTTCCAATTTATCTTCTGTGTCCAAGCATTCCCAACCCACCCACCCTGAAGACAACATGTTAGAAATGGAACTCAAAAAGTTGAGAGTGGAAGAGACCAGACTGAAGCTTAAACCGCAACAGCTGGCTCTAGATAGGGAATCCCTATACCTGGAGAAGGAGAGACAGAGATTGGGGTTTGGACCCCATGGTGGCAGCAGCAGCAGTATTCCTGATAGTGATCCTGTTAGAGAGCATGATTCCAGGAATCTGCACAAGAAAGTCCCCCCTTACAAGGAGGGGGATGACATCAACAAGTGGTTTGCTGCACTTGAGAGGGCCTGTATGGTACAGGGGGTCTCTCAAAGGCAGTGGGCTGCTATATTGTGGCTATCTTTCAATGTAAAGGGTAGGGATAGGCTCCTTACTGTTAGAGAAAGTGATGCTAACAATTTTGCAGTTTTGAAGGATGCACTTTTGGATGGATTTGGCTTAACCACTGAACAATACAGGATTAAGTTCAGAGATGCCAGAAAAGAGTCCTCACAAGACTGGATAGACTTTGTTGACTGTTCAGTGAAGGCCTTGGAGGGGTAGTTACATGGCAGTAAAGTTTCTGACTATGAAAGCCTGTATAATCTTATTCTGAGAGAGCATATTCTGAATAACTGTGTGTCTGACTTGTTACACCAATATCTAGTGGACTCAGATCTGACCTCTCCCCAAGAATTGGGAAAGAAGGCAGACAAATGGGTCAGAACAAGAGTGAACAGAAAGGTTCATACAGGGGGTGACAAGGATGGCAAGAAGAAGGATGGTAAGTCTTCTGACAAGGGTGGGGACAAAAGTAAAACTGAGTCTTCATCAGGCCCACAAAAATCCTCCGGTGGGGGTGGTGGGTCCAAATCCTCTTCAAATCAAGTTAAAAAGCCTTGGTGTTATTTGTGTAAAGTCAAAGGCCATTGGACAACTGATGCCAGTTGTCCAAAGAAAAACACCAAACCTCCCACTACCACAACCCCTACTGCAAATTCTAGTGCCCCTAGTGATAGCAGTGGTGGTGGGAGCAAACCTACTAATAGCCAATCCAAGGGAGTAGCTGGGCTCACTTTTGGTAAGGACTTGTTAGGGAGACCACAGAGGCGGTGTTAGTCTCTGAAGGTGCCATTGATTTGGCCACCTTGGTTGCTTGTCCCCTTAATATGGATAAGTACAAGCAACTTCCCCTAATAAATGGTGTTGAGGTTCAGGCCTACAGGGACACAGGTGCCAGTGTTACCATGGTAATAGAAAAACTGGTACACCCTGAACAACACCTTCTTGGTCACCAGTACCAAGTGACAGACGCTCATAGCAACACTCTTAGCCACCCCATGGCTGTTGTGAATCTCAACTGGGGGGGGGTTACTGGTCCAAAGAAAGCTGTGGTTGCCTCAGATTTACTTGTAGACTGTCTACTAGGGAACGATTTAGAGACATCAGCTTGGGCAGAAGTGGAGTTGGAGGCTCATTCAGCAATGCTGGGCATTCCTGGGCATATTTTTGCCTTGACAAGGGCTCAGGCCCATAAGCAAAAAGGACAGGGTAACTTGGATCCTGGAACAATGGACCAAGTGCTCCCTAAAGCTAGGGGTAGAAAGTGTAAATCCATACCCACTATCCCTCCCTCTACAGATGATTCTCCTTCTGAGGAAGAAGAATTTCCTCCCTGTGCAGAACCTTCACCAGATGAGCTGGCAGCAGACACTGCTGAGCTTTTGGGTGGAGGGGGGCCTGTCAGAGAAGAGCTGAGTGTGGCACAGCAATCCTGTCCCACATTAGAGGGTCTCAGACAGCAAGCTGTCAAGCAGCAAAATTGGGATGTCAGTGACTCACATAGAGTTTACTGGGAGGACAACCTCTTGTACACAGAGGCAAGGGACCCAAAACCTGGAGCAGCCAGGAGATTGATCATTCCCCTGCAGTACAGAGAGTTCCTCCTAACTCTGGCACATGACATTCCCTTGGCTGGGCATTAGGGCCAGATCAAAACATGGGAAAGGCTTGTCCCCCTGTTTCACTGGCCTAGGATGTCAGAGGACACAAAATATTTTTGTAAGTCTTGTGTGACCTGACAAGCCAGTGGCAAGACTGGTGGCACACCAAAGGCTCCCCTTATTCTGCTACCTGTGTTTGGGGTTGACATAGTTGGCCCCCTTGACCCTCCTACTGCTTCAGGCAATAGGTTTATCTTGGTGGTAGTGGACCATGCCACAAGATATCCTGAAGCAATTCCTCTAAGGACCACTAGGGCACCTGCAGTGACAAAAGCCCTCCTGGGAATCTTTTCCAGGGTGGGCTTCCCAAAAGAGGTTGTATCAGACAGGGGTAGCAACTTTATGTCTGCATACTTGAAAGCTATGTGGAAGCAATGTGGTGTAACATACAAATTCACCACTCCTTATCATCCACAGGCTAATGGACTGGTAGAGAGGTGTAATAAAACTCTCAAAGGTATGATAATGGGACTCCCTGAAAAACTCAGGAGGAGATGGGATGTCCTGTTACCTTGCCTCCTTTTTGCTTACAGGGAGGTACCCCAGAAAGGAGTGGGCTTCAGCCCCTTTGAACTCCTCTTTGGACACCCTGTAAGAGGTCCACTAACACTTGTGAAGGAGGGTTGGGAACAACCTTTAAAAGCTCCCAAACAGGACATAGTGGACTATGTACTTGGCCTAAGATCCAGAATGGCTGAATACATGAAAAAGGCCAGTAAAAACCTTCAGGCCAGCCAAGAGCTCCAGAAGCAATGGCATGACCAGAAGGCTGTTCTGATTCAGTACCAACCAGGACAGAGGGTGTGGGTATTGGAGCCTGTGGCCCCAAGAGCACTCCAGGACAAATGGAGTGGACCCCATTTAATTGTTGAGAAAAAGGGTGAGGTTACCTATCTGGTAGACCTGGGCACTGCCAGGAGTCACCATAGGGTGATTCATGTCAATCGCCTAAAACCCTACTATGACAGGGCTGATCTCACCCTGCTCCTGGCAACAAATGAAGGACAGGAAGAAGAGAGTGACCCTCTCCCTGATCTCTTCTCCTCCACTGAAGAGGATGCTTTAGTGGAGGGAGTAGTTTTGGCAGATTGTCTGACTGCAGAACAGAAAGAAAACTGCATAAATCTCCTTGGACAGTTTTCTGAACTCTTTTCAACTGTGCCAGGCACCACATCTTGGTGTGAAAACACAATTGATACTGGAGACAGCTTGCCTGTCAAAAGTAAAATCTATAGGCAGCCTGACCATGTCAGGGACTGCATAAAACAAGAGGTTCAGAAAATGCTTGACCTAGGAGTGGTTGAACCTTCTGAAAGCCCATGGGCAAGTCCTGTGGTGCTTGTACCAAAGCCTCACTCAAAAGATGGAAAAAGGTAGATGAGATTTTGTGTGATTACCGAGGCCTCAATCAGGTAACAAAAACTGATGCTCACCCTATACCCAGGGCAGATGAGCTCATAGATACACTGGCATCTGCCAAGCATCTAAGCACCTTTGATTTGACTGCAGGGTATTGGCAGATCAAATTATCAGAGGATGCTAAAGCAAAAACTGCATTTTCGACTATTGGAGGGCACTACCAATTCACAGTAATGCCCTTTGGTTTGAAAAATGCACCTGCCACTTTTCAGAGGTTGGTGAATACAGTCCTGCAAGGGTTGGAGGCTTTTAGTGCAGCATATCTAGATGATATAGCTGTCTTTAGCTCCACCTGGGTTGACCACCTGGTCCACCTGTGGAAAGTTTTAGAGGCCCTGCAAAAGGCAGGCCTCACTATCAAGGCTTCAAAGTGCCAGATAGGGCAGGGGAAAGTGGTTTATCTGGGACACCTGCTAGGTGGAGAACAGATTGCACCACTTCAGGGGAAAATCCAAACTATCATAGATTGGGTTCCCCCTACAACTCAGACCCAAGTGAGAGACTTCTTAGGCCTCACTGGGTATTACAGGAGGTTCATTAAAAACTATGGCTCCATTGCAGCCCCACTTAATGACCTCACTTCCAAGAAAATGCCTAAAAAGGTATTGTGGACAGCTAGCTGTCAGAAAGCTTTTGAGGAGCTGAAACAGGCCATGTGCACTGCACCTGTCCTAAAAAGCCCATGTTACTCCAAGAAATTCATTATTCAAACTGATGCATCTGAATTAGGAGTAGGGGCAGTCTCATCACAACTCAATTCTGAGGGCCAGGATCAACCTGTTGCTTTTATCAGCAGGAGGTTGACCCTTAGAGAAAAGCGTTGGTCTGCCATAGAGAGGGAGGCCTTTGCTGTGGTCTGGACACTAAAGAAGCTGAGGCCATACCTGTTTGGCACTCACTTCATTGTTCAGACAGACCACAAACCTCTACTTTGGCTAAAACAAATGAAAGGTGAAAACCCTAAATTGTTGAGGTGGTCCATCTCTCTACAGGGAATGGACTATACAGTGGAACATAGACCTGGGAGTACCCACTAAAATGCAGATGGACTCTCCAGATATTTCCACTTAGACAATGAAGACTCATCAGGTCATGGCTAGTCTTATTGTCCTTCGTTTGGGGGGGGGGGTGGGTTGTGTAGGAAAGTACCATCTTGCCTGGCATGTTACCCCCATATTTCACTGTATATATGTTGTTTTAGTGTATGTGTCACTGGGACCCTGCCAGCCAGGGCCCCAGTGCTCATAAGTGTGCCCTGTATGTGTTCCCTGTGTAATGACTAACTGTCTCACTGAGGCTCTGCTAACCAGAACCTCAGTGGTTATGCTCTCTCTGCTTTCCAAATTGTCACTAACAGGCTAGTGACCAATTTCACCAATTCACATTGGCATACTGGAACACCCTTCTAATTCCCTAGTATATGGTACTGAGGTACCCATGGTATTGGGGTTCCAGGAGATCCCTATGGGCTGCAGCATTTCTTTTGCCATCCATAGGGAGCTCTGACAATTCTTACACAGGCCTGCCACTGCAGCCTGAGTGAAATAACGTCCACGTTATTTCACAGCCATTTACCACTGCACTTAAGTAACGTATAAGTCACCTATATGTCTAACCTTCACCTAGTGAAGGTTGGTTGCAAAGTTACTTAGTGTGTGGGAACCCTGGCACTAGCCAAGGTGCCCCCACATCGTTCAGGGCAAATTCCCCGGACTTTGTGAGTGCGGGGACACCATTACACGCGTGCACTATACATAGGTCACTACCTATGTATAGCGTCACAATGGTAACTCCAAACATGGCCATGTAACATGTCTAAGATCATGGAATTGTCAGCCCAATGCATTGGGGAGACAATTCCATGATCCCCCGAGTCTCTAGCACAGACCCGGGTACTGCCAAACTACCTTTCCCGGGGTATCTTAGCACCTTTGATTTTACTGCAGGGTATTGGCAGATCAAATTGGCT
This sequence comes from Pleurodeles waltl, assembly GCF_031143425.1. Taxonomy (NCBI): domain Eukaryota; kingdom Metazoa; phylum Chordata; class Amphibia; order Caudata; family Salamandridae; genus Pleurodeles; species Pleurodeles waltl. The sequence goes on along the minus strand of NC_090443.1, from coordinate 253,508,597 downwards.
GAGGATGCTAAACCTAAAACTGCATTTTCAACTATAGGAGGGCACTACCAATTTACAGTGATGCCCTTTGGTTTGAAAAATGCACCTGCCACTTTTCAGAGGTTGTTGAACACAGTCCTGCAAGGGGTGGAGGCTTTTAGTGCAGCATATCTAGATGATATAGCTGTCTTTAGCTCCACCTGGGATGAGCACCTGGTCCGCCTTTGGAAAGTTTTGGAGTCCCTGCAAAAGGGAGGCCTCACTATCAAGGCCTCAAAGTGCCAGAAAGGGCAGGGAAAGGTGGTTTATCTGGGACACCTGGTAGGTGGAGAACAGATTGCACCACTTCAGGGGAAAATCCAGATAATCATGGATTGGGTTCCCCCTACAACACAGACCCAAGTGAGAGCCTTCCTAGGCCTCGATGCCTAAAAAGGTATTGTGGACAGCTAGCTTTTGAGGAGCTCAAACAGGCCATGTGCACTGCACCTGTCCTAAAAAGCCCATGTTACTCCAAGAAATTCATTGCTCAAACTGATGCATCTGAATTAGGGGTAGGGGCAGTCTTATCACAACTGAATTCTGAGGGCCAGGATTAACCAGTTGCTTTTATCAGCAGAAGGTTGACCCCTAGAGAAAAGTGTTGGTCTGCCATAGAGAGGGAGGCCTTTGCTGTGGTCTGGGTACTGAAGAAGTTGAGGCATACCTGTTTGGCACTCACTTCATTGTTCAGACAGACCACAAACCTCTACTTTGGCTAAAACAAATGAAAGGTGAAAATCCAAAATTGTTGAGGTGGTCCATATCTTTACAGGGAATGGACTATACAGTGAACATAGACCTGGGAGTACCCATTCCAATGCAGATGGACTCTCCAGATATTTCCACTTAGACAATGAAGACTCATCAGGTCATGGCTAGTCTTATAGTCTTTCGTTTGGGGGGGGTTGTGTAGGAAAGTACCATCTTGCCTGGCATGTTACCCCCATATTTCACTGTATATATGTTGTTTTAGTCTATTTGTCACTGGGACCCTGCCAGGCAGGGCCCAAGGGCTCATAAGTATGTGCCCTGTCTGTGTTCCCTGTGTGATGTCTAACTGTCTCACTGAGGCTCTGCTAACCAGAACCTCAGCGGTTATGCTCTCTCTGCTTTCCAGATTTGTCACTAACAGGCTAGTGACTAAATTTACCAATTCACATTGGCATACTGGTACACCCATATAATTCCCTAGTATATGGTACTGAGGTACCCAGGGTATTGGGGTTCCAGGAGATCCCTATGGGCTGCAGCATTTCTTTTGCCACCCATAGGGAGCTCTGACAATTCTTACACAGGCCTTCCAGTGCAGCCTGAGTGAAATAAAGGCCACGTTATTCCACAGCCATTTACCACTACACTTAAGTAACTTATAAGTCACCTATATGTCTAACCTTAACCTGGTGAAGGTTGGGTGCAAAGTTACTTGGTGTGGGCACCCTGGCACTAGCCAAGGTGCCCCCACAACGTTCAGGGCTAATTCCCCGGACTTTGTGAGTACGGAGACACCATTACATGTGTGCACTGTACATAGGTCACTACCTATGTACAGCGTCACAATGGTAACTCCGAACATGGCCATGTAACATGATCCCCCGGGTCTCTAGCACAGAACCCGGGTACTGCCAAACTGCCTTTCCGGGGTCTCCACTGCAGCTGCTGCCAACCCCTCAGACAGGTTTCTGCCCTCCTGGGGTCCAGGCAGCCCTGGCCCAGGAAGGCAGAACAAAGGACTTCCTCTGAGATAGGGTGTAACACCCTCTCCCTTTGGAAATAGGTGTGAGGGCTGGGGAGGAGTAGCCTCCCCCAGCCTCTGGAAATGCTTTGATGGGCACAGATGGTGCCCATCTCTGCAAAAGCCAGTCTACACCGGTTCAGGGATCCCCCAGCCCTGCTCTGGCACGAAACTGGACAAAGGAAAGGGGAGTGACTACTCCCCTGACCTGCACCTCCCAGGGGAGGTGCCCAGAGCTCCTCCAGTGTGTCCCAGACCTCGGCCATCTTGGAAACAGAGGTGTTTGTGGCACACTGGACTGCTCTGAGTGGCCAGTGCCAGCAGGTGACGTCAGAGGCTCCTTCTGATAGGCTCTTACCTCTCTTGGTAGCCAATCCTCCTTCCTAGGTAGCCAAACCTCCTTTTCTGGCTATTTAGGGTCTCTGCTTTGGGGATCTCACCAGATAACAAATGCAAGAGCTCACCAGAGTTCCTCTGCATCTCCCTCTTCACCTTCTGCCAAAGGATCGACCGCTGACTGCTCAGGATGCCTGCAAAACCTCAACAAAGTAGCAAGACGACTACTAGCAACCTTGTATCGCTTCATCCTGCCGGCTTTCTCGACTGTTTCCAGGTGGTGCATGCTCTGGGGGTAGTCTGCCTCCTCTCTGCACCAGGAGCTCTGAAGAAATCTCCTGTGGGTCGACTGAATCGTCCCCCTGCAACCGCAGGCAACAAAAGACTGCATCACCGGTCCTCTGGGTCCCCTCTCAGCACAACTAGTGTGGTCCCTGGAACTCAGCAACTCTGTCCAAGTGACTCCCACAGTCCAGTGACTCTTCAGTCCAAGTTTGGTGGAGGTAAGTCCTTGCCTCCCCACGCTAGACTGCATTGCTGGGTACCGCCTGATTTGCAGCTGCTTTGGCTCCTGTGCACTCTTCCAGGATTTCCTTCGTGCACAGCCAAGCCTGGGTCCCCGACACTCTAACATGCAGTGCACAACCTTCTTAGTTGTCCTCCGGCGTCATGGGACTCCCTTTTGTGACTTCGGGTGGACTCCGGTTCACTTTTCTTCTAAATGCCTGTTCAGGTACTTCTGTGGGTGCTGCCTGCTCCTGTGAGGGCTCCCTACGTTGCTCGGTGCCCCCTCTGTCTCTTCATTCAAGTGGCTACCACCTGGTCCCTCCTGGGCCACAGCAGCATCCAAAAACCCTAACCACGACCCTTGCAGCTAGCAAGGCTTCTTCACGACGTGGGACATCCATCCTCCAAAGGGGAAGTTCCTAGTCCTCTTCTTTCTTGCGGAACTCCAAGCTTCTTCCAACTGGTGGCAGCTTCCTTGCACCCTCAGCTGGCATTTCCTGGGCTCCTGCCCACTCTCGACACAGCCGCGACTATTGGACTTGGTCCCCTTGTCTTACAGGTACTCAGGTCCGGAAATCCATTGTTGTTGCATTGCTGGTGTTTGTTCTTCCTGCAGAATCCCCCTATCACAATGTCTGTGCTCTCTGGGGGTAGTAGGTGCACTTTAAACATACTTTTCAGGGTCTTGGGGTGGGCTATTTTTCTAAACCCTCACTGTTTTCTTACCGTCCCAGCGAACCTCTACAAGCTCACATAGGTTTGGGGTCCATTCGTGGTTCGCATTCCACTTTTGGAGTATATGGTTTGTGTTGCCCCTATACCTATGTGCTCCTATTGCAATCTACTGTAACTTTACATTGCTTACATTACTTCCTTTTGCTATTACCTGCATAATTTTGGTTTGTGTACATATGTCTTGTGTATATATCTTATCCTCATACTGAGGACAATCTCTGAGATACTTTTGGCATATTGTCATAAAAACAAAGTACCTTTATTTTTAGTACTTCTGTGTATTGTGCTTTCTTATGATACTGTGCATATGACACCAGTGGTATAGTAGGAGCTTTACATGTCTCCTAGTTCAGCCTAAGCTGCTTTGCTATAGCTACCTTCTATCAGCCTAAGCTGCTAGAAACACCTCTTCTACACTAATAAGGGATAACTGGACCTGGCACAAGGTGTAAGTACCTCTGGTACCCACTACAAGCCATGCCAGCCTCCTACATGCAACATTCTGGAAGTTGACCTGAAGCCCAGGTGGTGAAACTGAACAATCCTCCTGAAATCTTGGTGTGCCTTCTCCACAAATTGATCATCGAAAACAGAATAGAACAATAAACTCACACGGAAATGCCCACACCTCTATAAAAAAAAGAAGCTAACAATTCAAATGAATCTAGGCCCAAGGAGGAAAAGGATGCTTTTCACTTTGTGGGTCCCACCCTATCCAAATTATGGAATGTGCACTAATTTGACATAAAATCTGGTATTTCTCAAATACAGGTGAGATCTTCATAGTCTAGAAGATGTGTTTATTTTGTCATTCTTAATTTAAAACATAGAAAAGGATTTTAGCACCAAATCGCTGTCCCGCTTCAAAGGGAAACCCTAAACCCATAAGAAAAATACATACAATGGAGGGTTGAGGGCAGCATGTAAAAAAGAAGCTGAATAGGCGCAGTGTCCCTTAAAGGAACCAGCATCTTCCATAACCTAGTATGCCTTGTACTGGCAGCTGCCTCACAGGCTCATGTCTTTTTAAGAAGCACATGCAAATATACTGTATACTAAAGATGTTCTGACCATTGACAATGAGAAACATCAAAAGACAGGGGGGTTATTTATGATTTTGATGAACTATTGATGTAAAACAGAGGGAAATACTTTTAAAAAAAAGTAAACACAACTAATTTCTTAAGGTTAAGAGTTAGCAAACCAGAACATGCACATAGATGGATTCTATACTGCAAACCATGTTTTGAAACCTGCAATAACTCTATATGTGTATTGGCAATCAGCAGGGATCAGATTCAACTACATGTCTACAATGGACTGCCCCCTCCAACATGACCACAGTGCTCACACTGGGTGAGGGTGGCTGATCTGGAAAGAAATAGTTCCCATAAAACCATGGTTGTCGCCTTCATAGTGCAACTGCACAATGGCTATGATAATGAATTTTTCTCATAGGTGGAAAAAGAGGCCCATATTTACAAGGAGCTTGCACCATCGCTGCGTCATTTATTTTTGACATGGCATGGCACAGGCTGCTGACCCATATCTACAAGCCCACAAAAAACACTTTGCATGGCTGTACATGGCCTTGCAGGTGTGGAGTAAGGAAACACAGCGCAAGTCGCTGCATTGTCTTACTTTGCACCAGAGAGGCATTTCCATGGGCTTTACATGGGTTTTACCACTCAATGTTCATGGATTTTGATGCATTCCCAGATTTACAAGGTTTTTGTAAACCTGGGAATGTGTCAAAAACCTACGCCACCTAAGGCCACATTTTTCTCCCCTAAGAAATTAGCACCAATGGGTGGTTTCTTAGGACAGACAGAGTCCCTTTTCTTGTGTCCTAACTGGGAACATTCAAAGCAGAAGGAATGGGAATGGGGAGCCCTTGGTCACCTCCCACTAGAACCTCCTCCCTGTTTCTCAGAAAGGGCATGGGAACACTTTCTGCCCACCTTGCTCTAGAACCTGTCTGTGTCCCTGAACCTCTTCCTCACTCTGCTGAGGGTATCTACCCTCATTGGGGCCCCTTCCAGGTACTTTCTTGTGGACCCTGGTGCTGAGCCATTGGTCCACCTTCCTAGCAAGCTCCCTGGGGCCAGTCAGCTCACTACATGGTAGTTGCAGGTACAACTCTGGAAAACAATTGCTGAATATGTGCTCCCTGGCAAATACATTGTACATCCTTGGGTAATCCTTCACATCACTACCTTTAAGTCAACCATCCTTTTCCTTGAAAAAGTACTCCTGAATATCCACCCAGGGCTGCTGGGTCAACTTCTGGGTGTCCCTAAACCTCGGCCTATACTTCTTTGGGTAAAGCTCATACTCTCGGAAAAGGGTGTTCTTCGTAGGGGGTACCTCACCCTGTCTCGGTTTCCTAGGGCCCTCAGAGCATCCTTCCCCTCACTAGGTATATGCCTCCAGAGACTGCCCAGACCAATCCTCTTCAGGGACCATGCACATCTCGAGGGCTACCTTATAAGCTTATCAATGTCATCCCCACAATGTTAGGCACCATATCTTTGTGGAATTACTTCTTCCCACCTGGGATCACTTCTCAAGGCTCTGTGGACTTGGCTATATACCTGAAGGCAGGGCTAGTGCTTCTACAAACCCTAGGTTGCTTTATCCTTGTATGTATACATTCAAGCAGAAGGAATTATGCTCTGGAGAAAGGGGGAATGCTGGTAGAGCAGGGATAGGGAGAAATAATGGATTCCTGGTTATTGATAAAGACACCTGCCACCTGTAAAGCACATACAATGATAACTTTGAGTATCTTTAATAAAAAGAATAAAACCCATTGGTTACTAAGTGAGTAATCTTAGTAAAATATGTAATGTAACCACAAACTGGAGGCTACAGAAGAATTTCACCTTCAGAGTGAATCCACAAGTATTCCATTAAGCTGGACCTGATCAAGAGAAATCATAGGGAAAGAACAGTGACACTACAGATAAAATCGAGCTGTCCCTACCTTCGGAGTGTAACTGGCAGACATGCCAAGAAAATGGTGTAAGCATGGGGAGCCCATAGGTAGAGAAAAGCTCACCAACATGCACAGTTGATAGGTGCAGTTTTTTTTAGATCTAATGGGTTCTTATGATGCAGTTGATTACCTTGAACTTGATGGTAAGGACGAGCACAAGCTTACATTGGTAAGGCCCTCTTTCACCACTGTATCTTGAAATGGGCCAGACTGGATGCCTTGTCCTTCACAATCTTTACTTCAGTGGTGACCACAAATGTCAAGATGGCTCTACGCTCCACGCCAAAGTCCCAGCTCTAAATTTCCCTTTGAACCATCCAGTACACCCAACATGCACAGCCTAAAGAGCCCTCATACTCTCTAGGCCATATTTACAAGGCCCTGTGGTGCAGGACTGCGCAACAAGTCCCTTGCTGTGCTGCCCTACGCCACCAGGAAAGGGCAGAAATATGCTATATCTACAAGATATGGCACATTACTGTCCTCTCTCCCTGCACTGGCGCAGAAATTACAACCATGCATCAGTGCAGGCACCCTTGCACCATGGTGCAATAGGGATTATTACTTTTGTGCTGGAAGGGACACCTTCCTGCACAAAAACATTCAATGGAGGTGGTTTCCTCTTTCTATGTGTGCTGTCGAATGTAGCACACATTGGAAGAGGAAAAAATGGGGAGAAATACAAATATTTCTCCCTGCTGGTCAGACATGGGCAGGTGGTAGAACATGCCATAGTCTCCCTTAGTTGGGATAGACACAGACAATATAATTGCTATCCATGAGGATTGGAGTAGTCATTTCCACAGGTCACAGTGAATAGGATCACTGTCACTGCTGTGAGGGATACCAGTGCCACCCAGACAATGGTAGGTTAAAAACTGGTTTCACTAGATCAGTACACCAGATAGGTGTGTAGTATAGCTCAGTCCCAGGGGCAGGACTGTTCATGCCCCATGGCTCTGGTATCCCTGGTATCCCTGACTCTGGTATCCCTGGTATGGGTGGAGAGGTGAACTAGAGGAGGTTCACAGTTATCCCCAGATGCAAATGCACTGCATTCTGTGAAATGAGTTGCCACCAGTATTTTAGAATATAGGAGGGGTGGCTGCCCAGGACACCCTGAAAGCACAGGTTTCTGGGTTTACTACTCCTGTACAGAGGCCCACATTGAGGTGCAGGGGTAGAAAGGCTCACTCCTGACTACTGTTCTGTATTAGGGCCCAAACCCTGGGCTGAGGGGCCAGTCTCAGACTACCACCCCTGGGCTGGTGGGAAGAAGAGTGGAAGAAGGGTGCCTAACAGTCGGAGATATTGCCCACCACACTGGGAAACCTTAGAGGACCCTGGGTGGCCTGGGGCCTGGCTCTTGATGCCAACAGTTTTCAGTGGCCTCTGTTGGTAATTGTCCTTATGGGCAGAGTTTTCCTTAGGTTGGAGAAAGAAGTCTGATCCAAGGGGTGGAATAAGCCACATCATTTTGTTGGTCATAGTGGTACTATATGCCTGATGTGATGCCTTTGTGTGGGAAAGTACCCTCTTTTCAGCATGTTACCCCAATTTCTGCCTGATGTCAGTGTGTTTCTGACTGTGTCACTGGGATCCTGCTAGTCAGGACACCAGTATTTATGGTTTATGGCCTGCTTGTCAGTGTTTTTCACTGTTTTCTAAATTGTCTCTGGAGTCCTGCTAACCAGAATTCCAGTGCTCATGCTCTCTCTGTTTCCAAATTTGTCACTACAGTTTAGTGACACCATATTCCACTCCAAATTGGCACACTGGTCCTCCCTTATAAGTCACTAGTATATGGTTCATAGGTACCCAGGGCATTGGGGTTCCAGGAAATCCTTATGGGCTGCAGCATTTCTTTTGCACCCATAAGGAGCCCCTACAAAGGCTTCTTCAGGACTGCTATTGCAGCCTGTGTGAAATAGTGTGTAGGAGGCTAGCCTGGCTTATAGTGGGCACCTGATGGTACTTACACCTTGTGCCAGGTCCCGTTATCCCTTATTGGTAGATTAGTAGTGTTCTAGCAGCTTAGGCTGATAGAGGTAGCTATAGCAGAGCAGCTTAGGCTGAACTAAGAGACATGCAAAGCTCCTACTATACCACTTAAATCATATAGGTACTATATCACAAGAAACATAATACTCACGGTTACTAAAAATAAAGATACTTAGGGGGTCATTCTGACTCCCGCCGGGCGCGGACACCGCGCGCCCGGCGGGAGCCGCCAAAATACCGTACCGCGGTCGGAAGACCGCAGTGGCTATTTTGAGGTTTCCCCTGGGCTGGCGGGCGGCCTCCAAAAGGCCGCTCGCCAGCCCAGGGGAAACCGTCCTTCCCACGATGAAGCCGGCTCGTAATCGAGCCGGCGGAGTAGGAAGGTGCGACGGGTGCTACTGCACCCGTCGCATATTTCACTGTCTGCTAAGCAGACAGTGAAATACAAGCGGGGCCCTCTTACAGGGGCCCCTGCAGTGCCCATGCCATTGGCATGGGCACTGCAGGGGCCCCCAGGGGCCCAGCGACACCCCCTACCGCCATCCTGTTCCTGGCGGCTGAACCGCCAGGAACAGGATGGCGGTAGGGGGTGTCAGAATCCCCTCGGCGGCGCAGCAAGCTGCGCCGCCTTGGAGGATTGCAACGGGCAGTGGTAAACCGGCGGGAGACCGCCGGTTTACCCTTTCTGACCGCGGCTGAACCGCCGCGGTCAGAACTCCCTCAGGAGCACCGCCAGCCTGTTGGCGGTGCTCCCGTGGTCGGTGGCCCTGGCGGCCACCGGCCGCCAGGGTCAGAATGACCCCCTTAATTTTAGTGACAATGTGCCAAAAATATCTCAGAGGATATACTCCCTTAGGAGGTAAGTAAAATACACAAAATATACACACAAACCAAAATCAGGTAAGTAAAACAGTTAGAAAGTAGTGCAAACACTGTAGAATACAATAGGATGCAATAGGCCTAGGGGCAACACAAACCATATACTAAGAAAGTGGAATGCAAACCACTTAGGGACCCCAGGCCTTGTATACTGTGTAGAGGGTCGCTGGGAGTGTAAGTAAACACTAAGGGTGTCCAAGATACCCCACCCCAAGACCCTGAAAAGTAGGAGTAAAATGACACTACTTACCCAGAAACACAGTGAACTCGTGATAGAGGATTCTGCAAAGACCACAACAGACTGCAAAGCACTGAAGATGGATTCCTGGACCTGAGGACCTGCAAAGGAAGGGGACCAAGTCCAGGAGTCGTGAAAGTGTCCAGTGGGGGCAGGAGCTCACTAAACCCCGGATGAAGGTGCGAAATGCCTGCCTCCAGATGGAAGAAGCTGAAGATTCTGCAACAACGAAAGGTGCTAGGAACTTCTCCTTTGTGCAGAAGATGTGCCACAGAGTGCTGGAGGATGCAAAGCTGTTTCCTTGGAGAAAGACTGCAAGCAAGCCTTGCTAGCTGCAAAGATCATGGTTGAAGAAAAAGGGTGGTGCCTGGGCCCAGGAAGGACCAGCATATCGCTACTTGGGAGAGGAGACAGAGGAGGCCCTCAGCAATACAGAGAGCCCATGCACAAGAAGGCAGCATCCACAGAAGTCTTGGAACACTGGTACAAAAAGACTGAGCACAGCGGTCATCTCAACACTACAAAAGTGGGTCTCACGAAGCCGGTGGTCAACTCAGCAAGATGAGCAACGCAGGACAAAGTGCTGGGGACCTGGGCTTGGCTGTGCACAAAGGATTCCTTGCAGAAGTGCACAGAAGCCCTTGCAGCTACAGTTCACGCAATGCACAGCATTACTTTCTGGAGAGGGGAGGCAAGGACTTACCTCCTCCAAATTGGGACAGTTGGACCACAGGACAGTCTGGGTCACTTGGGTCCACCACCTGTGCTCCAGGGGCCATGCTCGTCAGGATGAGAGGGGTCCCAGAGTACCGGTGACGCTGAAGTTTGGTGCCTGCGGGAGCAAAGGGAAGATTCTGTCAACCCACAGGAGATTTCTTCTTGGCTTCCAGTGCAGGATGAAGGCAGGCAGCCCCCAAAGCATGCACCACCAGGAAACAGTCAATAAAGCCGTCAGGATTAGGCGATACAATGTCGCTGGTAGTCTTCTTGCTACTTTGTTGCAGTTTTGCAGGCATCCTGGAGCAGTCAGCAGTCGATCCTTGGCAGAAGTCGAAGAGAGAGGTGCAGAGGAACTCTGGTGAATTCTTGCAAGTCGTTATCTGAGGAAAAGCCCACAGGAGAGAACCTAAATAGCCCTCAGAGGAGGATTGGCCACCTAGTGAGGTAAGCACCTATCAGGAGGGGCCTCTGATGTCACCTGCTGGCACTGGCCACTCAGAGGCCTCCATTGTGCCCTCACACCACTGGATTCAAGATGGCCGAGGTCTGGGACACACTGGAGAAGCTCTGGGCACCACCCCTGGGGTGGTGATGGACAGGGGAGTGGTCACTCTCCTCTCCTTTGTCCAGTTTCGCGCCAGAGCAGGGACTGGGGCTTCCCTGAACTGGTGTAGACTGGCTTATGCAAGGAGGGCACCATCTGTGCCCTTCAAAGCATTTCCAGAGGCTGGGGGAGGCTACTCCTCCCTAGCCCTTAACACCTATTTCCAAAGGGAAATTCTTTGTTCTGCCTTCCTGGGACTGGGCTGCCCAGAACCCAGAAGGGCAGAACCCTGTCTGTGGGTTGGCAGCAGTGGTATCTGCAGAGAAAACCCCTGAGAGTTGGTTTGACAGTACCCGGGGTCCATAGTGGAGCCCCGGGGATGAATGAGATTGGCACCCCAATACCAGATTTCGCATGGGGGGACAATTCCATGATCTTAGACATGTTACATGGCCATATTCTGAGTTACCACTGTGAAGCTACATATAGGTATTGACCTATATGTAGTGCACATGTGTAATGGTGTCCCTGCACTCACAAAGTCCAGGGACATTGCCCTGAACTATGTGGGGGCACCTTTGCTAGTGCAAGGGTGCCCTCACACTTAGAGCCAACGCAGTTGTGCGTCAAACATTTTAACGCCGGCTAACGCCATTCCAAAGCGCCATGCGGGCGCCTTATTTATGGAATGACGTTAGCCGGCAGAGCTGACTGGTGTGCGTCAAAAAAAATGACCCACACCAGGCAGCGCCGGCGTAGGGGAAAATGGAGCTTGCGTGTCAAAAAATGGGGCAAGTCGGTCTGAGGCAACAAAAAACTGCCTCAACCCGATTAGCGCCATTTTTTTTTACTCCCACCCTCCATTGACATGACTCCTGTCTTAGCAAAGACAGGAGTCATGCCCCCTTGCCCAACGGCCATGCCCAGGGGACTTATGTCCCCTGGGCATGGTCATTGGGCATAGTGGCTTGTAGGGGGGCACAAATCAGGCCCCCCTATGCCACAAAAAAAATTAAAAAAATTACTTACCTGAACTTACCTTAAGTTCCCTGGGATGGGTCCCTCCATCCTTGGGTGTCCTCCTGGGGTGGGCAAGGGTGGCAGGGGGTGTCCCTGGGGGCAGGGGAGGGCACCTCTGGGCTCCTTCCGAGCCCACAGGTCCCTTAACGCCTGCCCTGACCAGGCGCAAAAAAATGACGCAAAAGCGGCTGGACGTAATTTTTTTTGACCCGCCCACTCCTGTGCGCCATTTTTGCACGGGAGTTTAAATAAGGCGCACATGCCTTGGAGTCATTTTTTAGACGGGAACGCCTACATTGCATATCATTAACGCAAGGTAGGTGTCCACGCTAAAAAATGACGCTAACTCCAAGATCTTTGGCGCTAGACGGGTCTAACGCCAAAGTATAAATATGGAGTTAGATTTGCGTCGGATTTGCGTAAAAAAAAACGACGCAATTCCGGCGCAAACAGAGTATAAATATGCCCCTTAGTAAATTTGCACCTAACCTTCACTAAGTGAGGGGTAGACATATAGGTGACTTATAAGTTACTTAAGTGCAGTGTAAAATGGCTGTGAAATAACATGTGCATTATTTCACTCAGGCTGCAGTGACAGTCCCTTGTAAGATTTGTCTGAGCTCCCTATGGGTGGCAAAAGAAATGCTGCAGCCCATAGGGATCTCCTGGAACCCCAATACCCTGGGTACCTAGGTACCATATACTAGGGAATTATAAGGGTGTTCCAGTGTGCCAATTAGAATTGGTGAAAATGTTCACTAGCCTATAGTGACAATTTTAAAGGCAGAGAGAGCATAAGTACTGAGGTTCTGGTTAGCAGAGCCTCAATGAAACAGTTAGGGCCTTATTTATACTTTTTGGTGCAAAACTGCACTAAGGCAGTTTTGCCCCAAAAAGTTTTGCACCAGCTTGCACCATTTTTTAGCACCAGCTGGGCACCATATTTATGGAATGGTGCAAGCCGGTGCAAAGGGTAGGCTAGCTTAAAAAAAATGACGTTAAGCAGTTTTGAGTCAAAATAAATGAATCTGACCAGATTAGCATCATTTTTTGATGCTAAGGGGCATATTTATACTCTGTTTGCACTGAATTAGCGTCAGTTTTTTTTTACTCTAATTCAGTGCAAAACTAACTCCATATTTATATTTTGGTGCTAGACCCGTCTAGTGCCAAATTTATGGAGTTAAAGTCATTTTTTGGAAGTTGAAACCTACCTTGCCTTAATGAGATGCAAGGTAGGCGTTCCCGTGCAAAAAATGACTCTATGGCCTTAACACCATATTTATACTCCCATGTAAAAATGGTGCAAGGGAGGGAGGAGGGGTCAAAAAATGGGGCAAAGCAAGCTTTGCCCCATTTTTTAAGACCTGGGTCAGGGCAGGGGTTAGAGGACCTGTGGACCTATTTCATGGTGGAACACCATGGAATAAGCCCACAGGTGCCCTCCCCAGGCCCCAGGTGCACCCCCACCCACACCATAGGGACTGCGGAGGATGGGGGACACTATCCCAGGTAAGTACAGGTAAGATTGTATTTAGGCCCGTATTTATACTCCGTTTGCGCCGAATTAGCGTCGTTTTTTTCGACGCAAATTCGGCGCAAAACTAACGCCATATTTATACTTTGGCGTTAGACGCGTCTAGTGCCAAAGTATGGGCAAATAGCGTCATTTTTTTGCGTGAACGCCTTCCTTGCGTTAATGAGATGCAAGGAAGGCGTTCCCGTCTAAAAACATGACGGCGACGCAAATGCGTCATATTTATACTCCCGGGCAAAAATCACGCCCGGGAGTTGGCGGGTCAAAAAACCCCGCATTTGCGCCACTATTTAACGCCTGGGTCAGGGTAGGCGTTAAGGGGCCTGGGGGCTCAAAATGAGCCCACAGGTGCCCTCCCCTGCCCCCAGGGACCCCCCCTGCCACCCCTGCCCACCCCAGGAGGACACCCAAGGATGGAGGGACCCACCCCAGGGACATTCAGGTAAGTTCAGGTAAGTATAATTTTTTATATTTTTTAATTTTTTTTGGGTGGCATAGGGGGGCCTTATTTGTGCCCCCCTACATGCCACTATGCCCAATGACCATGCCCAGGGGACATAAGTCCCCTGGGCATGGCCATTGGGCAAGGGGGCATGACTCCTGTCTTTACTAAGACAGGAGTCATTTAAATGGCGTCTGGGCGTCGAAAATAATGGCGCAAATCGGGTTGAGGCGATTTTTTTGCCTCAACCTGACTTGCCCCATTTTAAGACGCCCTAACGCCATTTTCCCCCTACGCCGGCGCTGCCTGGTCTACGTGGTTTTTTTCCACGCACACCAGGCAGCGCCGGTCTGCTAGCGCCGGCTAACGCCATTCCATAAATACGGCGCCCGCATGGCGCTTCAGAATGGCGTTAGACGGCGCTAAATTTTTTGACGCTAAACTGCGTTAGCGCAGTTTAGCGTCAAAAAGTAACGGGTTTTTTTAAAGTGCCATAGCGGCCCCGGAAATGGGCATGGTAGGTTTAGCACCATAAAATGACGCTAATCTGGTTAGAGTCATTTTTTTTTACTCTAACCTGCCTAAAGTCATTTTTGGGTGCTAAACCCGCTTCTTCTATACTGCCAGCCCCAGCCAACTAAAATAATTTTTTTTACTCTAGCCTACCCTTTGCACCGACTTGCACCATTCCATAAATATGGTGCCCGGCTGGTGCACAGAAATGGTGCAAGCCGGTGCTAAACATTTTGGAGCAAAACTGAGTTAGTGCAGTTTTGCAGCAAAAAGTATAAATAAGGGCCAATATTTTGTAAGTTTGCGCCACTTTTGCGTCATAAAATGACGTTAATGCGGTGCAAAAAAAGTTTAAATCAGGGCCTTGGTGCTAGATGGGTCTAGCACCAAAGTATAAATATGGAGTTAGATTTGCATCGAATTAGAGTAAAAAAAAATGACGCTAATTCGGTGCAAACAGAGTATAAATATGCCGCAGAGTATAAATTTGGCGTTAAGGCCATAGAGTCATTTTTTGCACGGGAACGCCTACCTTGCATCTCATTAAGGCAAAGTAGGTCTCCACTTTCAAAAAATGACTTTAACTCCATAAATTTGGTGCTAGAGGGGTCTAGCACCAAAGTATAAATATGGAGTTAATTTTGCACTGAATTAGAGTAAAAAAAAAATGACACTAATTCGGTGCAAACAGAGTATAAATATGCCCCTTAGTCACTACACATGTACACACATTCAGGCCACAAACTATGAGCACTGGGGTCCTTGCTAGCAGAGTCCCAGTGAGACAGGAAAAAACAAACTTACATACATGTAAAAATGGGGGTAACATGTCAGGCAAGATTATACTTTCCTACTTAGTGCATGCACGATTTCACAGCCATAGGCACTGCACCAGGTTGCTCATAAGTCACCCATATATCAGGTCTTCCACCACTGAATGCTGGGTGCTAAGTACCTGTGTATGAGGGCACCCATTAGGTGCCTGTGTGTTTTCGACCTGATGCCCCTGCAGTGTCCTCATGGTATTGAGGCAGGAGTCAAGTGTGGGCTTGGCCGGTTGAGAAATCTTCACAAAATGTTCCCCAAAAGATTCATGTTCATGGCAGCTGCTGTCTTGAAAGTTTCGGGGTGATACATCAAGTGAGAGCATAAAAAAAAGGGTGGAGCCAAAAACATGTTTTCTCCATGTTAATTCCCATATTGTCAACACCAGGGCAGTACGTACTCTATTGGCGACTAGAATGCAAAAACCCAGCACTCTCAAAACAACGTAATTTATGCATTGTGCGGAAATGTTGTGGTTTAACCTTTTGCATTGCAGAGTTCAATCCTGAAGACTTATTTTTAATGTGCTTACAAATACTGTCCCTTTGCAATGTATTGCTGCAGGTTTTCAGAGTGTGTTAGGGTGTGGCCCCTTTCCAGGGTCTTCCAGAGACTTTCCCTGCAGCATGCCTGGGTGTGGTTGTGGGCTGGGCCAAGACTCTATAAAAGAGAGCCAGCCCAACTCCCAGTGCTCACTATTCAGAGGTCCCGGTGCAGAGCAGCAGCTACTTCCTGAGTTCCTGTCCCGGTGGCCTATTTGATCTTCCAGGCCTCTGCCCTTCATCCTTCATTGGTGATCCTTGTTCTAGGCGGTAGGACAGTGGTTGGGCTGTCCCGACGCCGTTATTGAGAAATTCTCATATTCTTGGACCTAAGCCTTTATGATTAAAACATTTCTTTGGGTATGGGAAATGGGCGTTTGAGTGTTTTGTGACATTTACATTGTGGTTTCAAATCGGCAAGACGCGCGATTCGTTTCATGTGGTTTTAACCCTGCTAATTAATGTGCACTACTATTTCTTGACATTTACATTGTGTTTTCCGAATCGGCAAGATGCGCAATTCGTTTCATGTGGTTTTAACTCTGCTAATTATTGCCCGCTACCATTTCTTGACATTTACATTGTGGTTTCTTAATCGGCAAGACGTGCGATTCGTTTCATGTTGATTTAACCCTGCTATTCATTGCGCGCTACCATCTCTTGACATTTACATGGTGGCTTACGAATCGGCAAAAACGCACGATTCTCTCCTTGAGCTTAATTCATGTTGTTCATTGTATGCCAACATTTCCATGATGTTTACTATATATATATATATATATATATATATATAAAAAATCTGTAATGTGCACAATTCGTGTTGAAACATTTCAAGAGAACTCAAAAGGCCAGAGTTTCTAGAAGCAATATTGTATGGTCCTAATATGCATTCTCCAAGAAGGATTCATATGACTGGTTTAGAACTTATTCAGAATGTTTTCCTGATTCTCATGTAAAGAAAAGTACTTGAATTTGAAAGCTTCATTTAATCCATCTTGATTCCCTTACAGATATCTGACCATCTTGAAACTTAGTCATTTTAAGCCTAATTCTTAAGTTGTTCATGTTTTCAGAATGACAAAGCTTAGAGCCATAGTCTAGTATTGATTTCATGAGACGTAATTTTGATATTGTGTGTTTTAACCTTTTTTCTTACTACAGGTCTCCTTCCCAGCTGTTCCCTTCCTAATCCCCTCTTCCCCTCTTGAACTCTCTTAGCCTCTGTGATTTATCTATCAGAGTCCTGGAGCTGTTCAGTGGTGGACGTGTTGGGAATGTGTGCAAACCCTGAGGATCTGGTGACTGTGACACATATTGATTTTGAACAGGAATAGTGCCCGAACCACTGGACGGAATTATACCAAATTTTGCAGGCAGTTAGCTCCTGGTCCAGAAAGCACCATTTCTGTTATTTGGTGTGAATTCATTAATTAGTTTTTGAGAAATGAAAGGAAAACCAAATTTGTATGTATAGGGATGTGAAGACTCCACAAACCCTCATGATCTCATCGTGAGATCTGATTGGCTGCCAAAACTTCAACAAGTCAAAAAAGGCTAAAAAAAGGAAAGGAGCCAGAGTTGAGACACCCTGATCCCTTAGTTCTGGTGCTAGGGTCACAGAGGGACCCGTCTCCTCCAGAGCAAAAAAGCATTGTTTAAAACATTTTCAGGGGTAGACTCAGCGGATCCACTGATCTGCTGAAAATAAAAAAAAACATGTGTGGGTTCCCGTGCTTGTTTCAGTGAAGCCCCTGGGTGGGCCAGGTCCCAGCTCCCGTAGCCCACAGGACTGCCACCTACCTGGAATGAAATGTCTAATTAAATGCAGGGGGCCACTTGCCCCCCCCTGCAGCCCTGGGAACCACCACCTCACTGGGACAAGATGTTTAATTAATTGAGGGGGGAGTCGCCCCATCTCAGCCCCAGGGCCCACCACCTCTTCGGGGCAAAATGTCTAATTAAATGTGGGAGGGCTATCTGGCTTTCCTATAGCGCCAGGGACCACTGGGTGCCATCACCTCCCTGGGGCTAAATAGATCAAGAATGGGGGGTTGCCCAGCTCCCCGCAGCCCTAAGGACCACCACCCCAGGGTTAAATATATTAAGGGGGTCATTTTGACCTCGGCTGTCTTTTGTCAAGACCGCCGAGGGTCTTTTGTCAAGACCGCCGAGGGACCGCCGTGCTGAAGACCGCCAGTGGTGGTGGTTTTCCGCTCTGCGTATTATGACTGTTGGCAGCCCTCCATCCTTTTTCGGACGGAAAGCCACCAACAGCCATACTGGCGATTGCTCCACCTCCACCGCCACGTCAACAGAACACATCCTGTGATTCGCGTGGCGGTGTTCTGTTGACGGTGTGGTGTTGGCGGAGCAGCCCCCATGGATCCCGTCCCCTCCTGGAAGATCAACGGACCAGGTAAGTTGATCGTCTGTTAGGGGAGGGTGGTGGGGGGTGTTGTGTGTTGTGTGTGTGCATGGGGGTGTGTGTGTGTGTATGTAGAGGGGGTGTGTGAGTGCGTGTATGTCTGTAGGTATATCTGTATGGATGTGTGCGTGTATGTTTGAATGTGGATGTGCGTCTCTGACTGTGTGTGTGGCTGTTGGCATGTATGTCGGTGTGTGTGCGTATATGTGTGTTGGTGGTGCCTGCGTGCATGTCGGGTGTGAATGAGTGATGTGATGTTGGGGGTAGTGGCGGTCAGCCAGGTCCAAATACCGCCGGCAGTATAGTGACAACCGCCGGGCTGGAGACCCAGGTCTCCAGCCCAGCGGTCGTCTCCGCCCTGGCGGGCGGAAGGGAGAAGAGGGGGATGACCATGGCGGTAACCGCCATGGTCATAATTGCAAAAATTTGACCGCCATCCTGTTGGTGGTCTTACCGCCGCTTCTCCGCCGTCCGCCAGGGTCGTAATGACCCCCTAAGAATGGGGGGGCACGGCCCCTCAGAGCCACAGGGACCGCCACTTCACTGGAGGCTAAGTAAACTGTTAGCGGGGGCTGTACAGCTCACCTCAAGGAGCCATTTATGGCCCTGGAGCCCTTTTTGTTATTTGGTGTGAAACCGTTCAGTAGTTTTTGAGGAATCTTAATTTGCATATATAGAGACGCAATGGATTCGCTACCCCTCCCGATCTCCCGCTTTGATTTGATTGGCTAACAACACTTCAACAAGGAAGTGTTGTTAGCCATGCTGGGACTCGGCTTCTGCTGAGTCTCTGAGAAAAATGTAAAAAATAAGAAAAGAGGCCTGGTCAAAGACAACCTGGCACCTTCGCTGTAGTGATGGGGTCCCAGAGAGACCACTCCAGGGCTAAAAAGCATTTGTTTAAAAATTTACGGCGGGTGTCACGGCAAATCTGACATAAATTTAAAAAAATAAAGTGTGACCTCCCGCGCTTCCTCTTTTTTAAGCCCCAGGGGCATTGTTTATTTCTAATGGGGCAGGTGCCTGTCCCCCCAATAGCCCTAAGAACTGCCACCTACCTGGGGCTAATTGTTTCATTTCTGTAGGGGAGGCCCAGTGGCCTCCTCCACAGTCCTGGGGACCGCAACCTCCTAGGGGCTTTAAGTAAGATTGATGCAGGGGGGGGGGACCTGGCTCCCCGCAGCCCCCGTGACCACCACGTCCCCGGGGCTTTAAACAATTAATATATGGGGCACCCTCAGCTCTAGGGACCTCCAACTCCCTGGGGTTATCTTTAAATTATGTGCAGGGGCCATGTGCCCCCTCGCTGCCCAAGGGACTACCACCTAACAGGACTTCTTCCACATTTGAGGGAGCCCCCCTCGAGGAGGTGTTGATGGCCCTGGGGACTGCAACCTCCCAGGACTGGCTTCAGCTATGTCCTAGGGTGCCCATCCCTGGGATATAGCTGTATGCTGTGGCTTGGCTGTAGCTTTGACACCTGCAGCCACATCACAGCAAACTCTCCGCTTTCTGACAGCAGAACCTGTCAAACAGGTCCCTCTGTCAGAAAACAGAGTTTTCATCTGTCTTTCCTGCATGCAGATATGCAGATGAAAACATTGCTACGGCAAGCAGTGAGTTGCTGTTGAAAGCACCTGCCTGCTTGCTGGAGAAATGAGACCAAGGGGGAGCCCTTGAGGCTCCCCCGCTTTCCTAGATAGCCCTTAAAGGGCTAAAAAAACAGACGAAAAGTTAGTATAGTGTAATGGTGAATGTCACAGACCTTCACACTGAAAATTTAAGGTTTGACTCGGGGCGTAACCATTTCCTTTCTTTATTTTTTTTCAAGTGCAAATGCTTACGGATCATACTGAAAGGTGCTCTTATTCTTTTTAAACGACAAATAATTTTTTATTTTTAAATTGTGCAGAAATATCTCATTCAAAGTATATCATAGGTGAAAACCCCAAAAACTCTCCATCTCTCTTCTCTCTCCCTCTCACTCTCTTTCTCTCTCTCTTCCAATCTCTTTCTCTCACTCACACACCCACTCAGACTCTTTTGCACCCACTCGCAGACCCACTCAGACACTAACACACCCACTCACAGACCCACTCAGAACCTCATGCACCCACTCACTGCCCCAGTCAGACCCTCACGCACTGACTCTCGGACCCACCCAGGCTCACACACACCTACTCACAGACCCACTGACACCCTCATGCACCCACTTACAGACCCACCCACACACTAACGCACCAACTAAAACAATGATGTAGGCAGTCTCACACCCAGACAGTCACTCTCATAGCCACTTTCACCACCGATACACCCTCTCACACCTATTGTCACACCTAGAGAGGCCTCCACCAACTCCCACCATGCACCGTGGGCAACTTCTGCTGCACACGTGCGAAGGCCATGCAAGGTTGGGTGCTCATAGGGAGTTGGCCTTAGGGACTTGCCACAGGCCAAGCCCTGTGGCCAACTGCCACCACGCAAGGCTGTGCATGTTGGTGATTGGATTAAGCTATGGTAATGAAAATTACTATATGTTAATGGAAGCCATGGAAATTCACTGAAAAAAACAAAGGTTACAGGGACGCTATAGTTAGGAAATAGAATGTTAAAAAAACATAGGAATTCACTAAAAAAACAATGGGTACAGGGAGGTTATAGTTAGGCTCACATTTTAAACGTACAAAACCATACAACTTCACCAGTTATATTTAGAGTTATCTCAAATAAGTATAACTTGTGCCCTAAGGTAACTATAACTCGCACCCTCACAACACACAGCTAATTACCTCACAAATCACACCAATCATGACATCTTTGATAACATAGTTGATAATATCACTGTAATACTTGCAGTAACATTTTTGATGAAAAAACTGTGCATGGTGGCGGTGCGTGGTTAACTTAGGGCACAAGTTATACTTACTTGAGATAACTCTTTTGTGCATTGAAAATGTGACCCTAACTATAACATCCCTGTAACCTTTGTTTTTTCAGTGAATATATATATACAAATATATATCCTACTGGCACTTGCCCATAGTCAGTTACAGTTAGGAGCTAGTTTCAACAAGAAACTAGGTCCTAACCCTGTTGGAAGTTCATGTTTTACTGAGAATGTCAGACTTCATTCTCATATGAATGAGAAAGATAAATTTACAAAAATATGCTCTTACTTTAGCTTCTGTAGCAACTTTGATAACCTCTATTGGAAAATCATGAGAGAAAAGTTTTCTCTCAAACATGATTCATGAAATTCCAGCCAGGTAAAATCACCTTAGAACACACTACAATTCCTAAAATTAGTATGGTACCATCATCAAAGGATTCATGTTGTAACTAAATTTAATCTCCCTTTATACGTTCTCCTTTAAGTGACCCTCAAAACCTGCCTTTCACTACAATGTTCAATAGCGTGTTATGATGTATATTGGCCCCAAGATGGCTGCCGGCTCTTCCTGATTGAAATGCTGACAGAAAATCAGATCTCACCATGGGATCTGTGCTTAGGTTCCACCCAGATATACAAATGTATTTTTCCTTTAATATCTCAAAAAATACTGAATGAATTTAGACCAAAAAACAAAAAACTTGCATTTTGGACCAAGAGCTACCTTTCTGCCAAATATGGTGTAATTCCGTCCAGCGATTCGGGCTTTAGCCTTGTACAATTGTCCTGTGGGAATAAACATGGGAAATGCTACTTTATTGACCCCCCCCTATTTTTCTCAGCCACTGCTTGACAGATCACCACAAAACTTTCCATGTGTAACAGAATCAGAGGGGCACTTTTTCTGGAAAAATTTGTGAAGATTCGTCAAACGGTGCCAAATGTATAGGCAAGTCAAAAAATCTTTTTTCTATGGAAACAAGGTCCTAACTATAACTACCTAGTGTTACAAGGACTGCCACTCTGCACTCCTGTTCTCGAAGAACTGTTTTGCTGCTGTGCTGCTCTGCTGCCCTCCTCCCTGCTGAGGAAGGACTGAACCCATTTCATTTGAAAGGGACTCCAAGGGCATTGCCCCCTCTTCTAAGTCTCAGGGACATCAAAGACTTCTCATCATCCTGTAACAGCACCTGGACCTAGCTTGCTGCAAGTCTTGCCCAGCCAAGTGGTGCCAATCCAGTCCTGGACCCTTGGAAGTAGGTATAAAGAGCTGCAATTTCCAAAACCTGTTAATCAATGATGGTGTACTGATCGGAACCTGACACCAATGCATCTCTGCTGCTGCGAGGATCGAGGACACCACATTGTCGTCAATGCTGGTGCATCCCTGCTGCTGTGAGTATGTGGAGCACCACATTGTCGACTACATGATGCATCACCTTCATTCCTGATGCATCTCCGACTTTGCCCGGCTCGGAGCCGATGCAGTGCCTATATCCTTAGGATCGTGCCAAGGACATCACCCTACCCAGTGAGTTAGTTGTGTCCAAACCATAACTTCTGATAATCTTTGCTGCATCTCTACCATCCTTAACTACTTGAGAGAGAATGGCCCATGCGTCCTCGGGGATCTTAGACAGCACCTGCGCCACTGTGTCACAAAAAGGGTAGGAAAAATGGCCCAATAAGCATGAGGTGTTTACCGACCTCAATGCAAGGCTGTTGGAAGAAAACATTTTAATTCTGAAGCTGATCCAGCCTCTTGGATACTCTGTCTGGAGGTGTGGAGGAGAAGGTGCTCTGGGAAGTGGCTGTTTGGACTACCAAGCTCTCCAGAGTGGGGCGTTGGGTGAGGAAACTAGGGTTGTAGGATCTGGGTGAAAGCGGCAGACAATTGTCCTGTTTACAGGAGCCCCTGTGCTGGGTTTGGACCACATCCCCAGCAGAACATCAGTGAGGGCTTAATTAATGGGCAACGTTGGTTCCGATGTGGAAGTCCCTGGCTGGAGCACCTCTGTCAGGAAGTTAGTCCTGATCTGCACCGAGGGCAGTTCAAGGTCAAGGACCTCCGCTGCCCTGTGCACCACCTTTGCATATGATGCACCCTCCTCCTTAGCCACAGTAAGAGGGGAGCACAATCCAGTATCTGAAGAGGAGACCAGTTCACTGGCCTCCCCTAGTTCACCATAGAAATCCAAAGGCTCCATATGGGTTTCCAGAGGGTGCAAAGACCCTTACCATTCTTCACCACAGCCTGGACGATTGAGCAAATGGTCAGAGAATGATCTGGCGCAATGACCCGTCGGCACTGAAATCATCATCATGCGTTGCAGTTCCAGCTCCAGATCATTGGTGATGAGAATGGGGTTCATGCCACCAGTGTGCACTGGTGGCACCGGGATCGTCGACATCGGAGAGGCCCCGTTCTGGATCTGGTATCGGATCCCCCAGACCCTATCGAAGCTGAGACCGAACCCGCCAAACTCGATGTGGGGCTCTGTCGACCCTGCAGGGCCCGAAGGCAATCTGGGGGGCTGGCCTGCTCAAATACAAGGCACATGGCCTCACTAAATTCCTCTAATTGAGCAGGAGTCACTCCACATTCCGGAAATGGAGGAAGGAGCGGAGTCAGCCTTGACAACGATTCTGCGGAACTGAGTCACCTCATTGGCCGTCGATGAGGCAAAGTACGCTTGGATTTCTTCTCTTCAAGGTGTCGCACCCGCTGATGTCGACTGCCGAGCGGCCATAAGCTATAGGGGCCTCTCCCTCAAAGCTTTCAGAGCCATGGTCCAGCAGTCCGAGGACGACTTCAAGTCGTGGTTGTGCACGAGACACCAAGGGCATACCTGATTGGGATCCGTCGCTGACATGGTGCAATGGCAGGCACCACATGGCTTAAATCCTGTCTTCCTCAAAGTCATTCCTTTGCACAGATGAAAAACACTTGAAAAAAAGATTGAAAAGGCCTGTCAAAAAAGATAGTGGGTAGCTCTATTCTGGCATGGAAGAAAAATAACTAATGTACATGTGCCTGGGTGGTGTCTTTATAGGCAACTGTGACGTCACAGACGGCTCCAACGTCACAGACGATGCCACGTGGATCCAAACAACACCATCCAACGGCGCATGCAGGGGTATTGCTCAGTAAAAGTTCTGAAATCCAAGCTCATGCCTGGAAATTCTAAAGGTAAGTAATCTGCAGCTAGAAGTCTCCATCAGATAACTAAGATTATTCTTTAAAAAATCATATCTCAACTTCTACTTGTTGGATTTTTGTTGTTCTGGTCTTGTCTTTTTCATAAAAATATAATCTATTTTTCTAACCCATTGTGGAGTATTTTTGTGTTTTTTTCACTCTCACTGTTTGAAGTGTTGCACAAATATTTTACACATTGCCTCTAAATTTAAGCCTGCCTGCTCTGTGCCAAGCTACCAGAGGGTGAGCACAGGTTCATTTAGGATGTGTATCTGACTTACCCTGACTGGGACTGTGGTTCCTGCTCGGACAGGTTACACACCTCTGACAACCAGAAACCCGGTTTCTAAAAGTGAGGATCTCTAATTATGGATGCACAAAATCTGCATAATTCCCTCTTGCAGTATTCCTCGAAATTTCAGAAAACGTTTGCTAAGATTTCCATTAACAGACATGTCTTAATTCACCAATCCATCTTCATTGTTCCCATGAGTGTTTGCTTCAGGTATCTATAATGATTCCTTGTCAGGCTCTGAGGTTAAAATGCTATTTGTAACTTGTGGAGACAATCATCCACCTAGAACTACCCCCTGTGTTTTCTGTCTAAGCATTGCTTTGGTAATGATGTAATTCCTCCCTTACCAGATGTTTTTCTCGAACCTTTTTAGGAAACGTGGCATATGGTTTGCAAATCTGTGATTGCTCTTTACTTCCTTATCAATGCCAATTCTGCTAGTTTAGCCACTAGACATTAATTTCATAGGCCGTATTCCAAGTTACTAGATTAAGCCCACATCGGCCATTATCGCTATATCCGGTCTTAATTTATGTTTGGATTTTGGCTACATATTTATGGATGACAACATGCACGTGGATAAGAGCAAATCATAAAATGCCTTACCTGTGGCATCTTCCATGGAACTAAGCAATTTACTACCCGTTGCTTCAGGAAGGACACTGGCTGTAGTACTGGCTCCATCACAGGCCTTGAATTCCTTTCATCTTTAAGCAAGAGAGAGTTAAGAAGGGTTGAAGACTTTAACCAGTGCACTAGAGATAGAGCTGTTCAGTCCATTCTTGATTCACTGAGACTAGGGGACTTCCATCTGCAGGAAATGGGCTAACCTAGAACAGGAAATAGACAGAGAAAAGGAACTGGTTGCTTGTTCTTGATTGGACTGTGGGGGTCAGGAGATATAGTAAACATATGGAATTCTGCTACACCAGAGGAGAAGCACTTCACCACGAGATTCAGTTGGTCTCTGCTTGAACTGTGTCCCATTAACGTGGTCATATTTTCCTGGGTCTATATGTTAGGGTTAAAAGTAATTCCAGTGTGGAGGATTGTCTTCTCCTAAAGTGTACCTCTAGTGAAGACCTGAGCTCCTGTGGTGTCTGCAAGGCCTGATTATTTGCACCAAGGTCATTAGAGAGGGATGTTACGATAGGTGTCTGAGTGGGATGTTAGCTGTCTATGGGTGGGACATTACCCCATGCACCCATGTCTCCTTTAGTGCCGGAAACCCTGGAAAACCCTGCTTCCCCATTGTGTTTTTTGTCATCAACACTGGAAGGTCATGCACCATCCCGACCAAGAGCCACCACTGCCTTTGGCTTTTACACAAACAGGACTACTCTGCTTTAATCGCTGTCACTAAGTAGGGCCCATAGGCTCTTACAGGTATGAGCAGCTATCTGAGTGAGATTTCCCAGAAAAAAAAGAAATTATATCTGAAACTCAGAAATTTTTACTCTGATCATTCCTGAATGGTCAAGGATTAAACACATTCTTGGCCTTCACACCCCAAATGTGATGCCCTTATTCAGTCATGGACCTCTGCTGTAAACGACCTACTTTCTTCTTCCTTCTTTTGAGCCAATCTTCAGCTTCCTGGATCCATGGTTTGAACAATTTCCTACTCCATTAATGTGGTTTGTCTGGTCGGCCATGTGCAATATCTCTGGATCCTCAGCTCATGCTTAATGCATTTTCTTTGCTGTACTGTAGCCGAGTTTTCTCCCCGATCTCTTTGCAACCTTCTGTTGAGTCAACCCCTGCTGGGTAGCCTCCACCCGTGCCGTCTTTTATCTCTGAATGCCATGCTTTTCTACAACGTCCCCAACTGTAATCACCACCTTAACTGGACGCAGGGAAAGGAAAATACTGGGGCCCATTGGTGAGCTTGCACTGTTGTGATAGTCATCTCTTGAGTAACCCTTATGGGCATTTTTGCAGGGACATTTGAAGGGATGGTCAATGCAGGCAATTGCTCAGTGTCACACTCTTTTGAAGTAACCATCATTAGGAGCTCATCGCCTGCATATCTGAGCCTGTTGTGGTACACTGTCACGCCTGCCAGACAACCACAAATTTAGAGTAAACAAAAATAATACATGTTTTTTCCTTTGGTTTTATTGAAAGTAAGATGCAGTTATGCTGAATGGAAGTCTATTACCAAATGGTTGTGTAAAAGGATGTTGTTATGTTTCATTAATGCTTTAAAGCATTTTCCAAAACATGGGCAATAATAGGCGCTGTAACTCTACATTTATTCTGAGAACCATAAAAGATGGCAGTGGTAATATCTGTTACTAATAGCAGTTGGACATTGTAAAAACTGGCATGGAGCGCAAAAGAAAAGATAGGGTATTGTTATTTGTATATGGAGAAGGCGATAAACAGCTGAATAAGAGTAATGTTATTCATTACATATCACAGTATTCATTGCTACTTTCCATGCATTCAGCAATCACCCTCCACATGGAGTGCACATCTACGCTATGCAGTTTTCTTTAATACAGTAAATATTTTGAAAGTAAGCTTTCACAGTTATGGCTGCTGTAGCTTTTACTTGCGCTGGTGCTGGCACAACAAATAGACCAAAGACAATTGTTCTATGTATGTTTGGCAGTGGCAGACCTGCAATTAGTGTAAATGAGTAGCCAAACAAATAACATCCCACCCTCCCACTCTACACCTTATCCTATACGTCACTGATAAAACAAGCGAAGGTCGCTAGCCCGGTTCTTCCTAGTTAGGTTTGGGCATTGCCCCCACTTGAGAGGTCACTTTACTAGTAATGAGGCCAAATGGCGCATTTCACAACTCAGTTTCGAGCGAATATAACTATCACGCTTTTACAAAATAATCTGAAACATCAAGGAACTGCATACTGAAATAGGCATTTCACACAATGGTTGTCGGAGTCACTCTGCCAAGAAAACAATCTGACAATATTGTGTAGTTCACAGCTCGGTTTTCAACTTAATTTTCTGGTTAGCTAGAGATCTTAATGCAGTGCGGAAAGGGCATCCATAAAATAATCCAATGATTTAATAATGGATCTGACAAGTCTCATCCTTCCCAGAGGGGTTTGCGATGTTTCCTCTGCTCATGAAAACATGGTAACAAATGCAAGCACAATGGAATACTATTCATTCTATTTTTTCGAACAGTTAACGACAAACAAAATGTGTCCATGAAGTACATAGTTCAAATAATCAGGTTTGAAATTTGACAAGGCTTCTTATTTTCAAGATGTGAGAGCTAGTTACAATATCTCATTTTCTTTCTTATCCTTTCATTTTTTTCATCTTCCGTTTCCAAGTGGATTTGCAGTCGAACATTATAGCTGAGATTCTAATTGCAAGAGGCAGGGTGAAAAAAAAGCGTAGGCAGCAGGTCTATCCCTCAGGTTAGATAGATCTCCCAGGTGCAGAAACCACAGCAACCGCTCAGGTTGTAGAGACGTTACAGGTTGAGATAGCAGACACATTTCTATTGTTAAGCTTATTCTGCAGGCTCTGGCCTCGTATAACTACAAATGATAATGGTGTAGCAAGCTTTATCCATATAGTTAGCAATATTCAGGACATAACAGCTATCCATTAGGAAATGCATGACCACTCAAACATTAAATTTAAATGTATTGAAGAAAATGCAAACATTCTGTCCCAAAATAGTAGTGTGACATTTTCAAGAAAAACCGTCTTCCCTTAGACAGGCTTTTTATTTTTAGTTAGATTAACTCAGAGTGCCAGCCGAACGCTATATTAAAGGAATGGCGCAAGCCTGTGATAAACTTGGGCTACCGTCTTAATAGAAGACGCTAGCCGGGTGGTGGTGCTAATAAGGAAGGAGGGGGTTGTGGATCAAAAAATTACACTAGCCTGGTTAGAGGCAAACAAGGCCTCTAACCAGACTAGCGCCATTTCCTTGCACACTACCACCAAAAATGTGACTCCTGTCATGGCAGGGAAAACAGGATTCATGCCCACTACCCCAATGGCCAGCACAGGGGACAAGTCTCCCCTGGCCATGGCCATTGAACCCTGTGCCATGCAGGGGGCCCCAAGTTAGGGACCCCTATGCCAAAAAATAAAAAATATTTACCCAGACTTACCTGGGATTTGGTCCCCCATCATCCGGTGTCCCTCTGGTGGGGGTGGGCGTGTTCCTGGGACTAGGGGAGGGCACTTGGGGACCCATGCCATGGTGTTTAACCATGGAAATGGGTCCAAGGCCCCCCTAACACCTGTTCTGACTTATGTGTTAAAGAATGGTGGAAAGCAAACTTTGCACCATTATTTGGCCCTTCCTACCACCTGTGCATCATTTTACCAAATATGGGGCTATGGGGATAGCACAATTTTTTAGATGGGAACACCTACCTTTCATCTCATTGACGCAAGGTAGGTGCATGCATCCAAAAAATGGTGCAAACTCCTATAATTTGACTTTAGATGTGTCTAACGTCAAAATATAAATATAGAGTTAGGTTTGCACAGAAATTTTGAAAAAAAAAAGGGAAATTCGGCGTACACGGCGTATAAATCTGCCCCCAAGTGTCACCTTGATCATGGTTTTCCAAGATGACCATATTCTCCAAGGCTGTCCAAAACCGTTCCAGAGATGCCAAAAATAATGCCAAAGATGCTGACAATATGCCTAGGATAGCTATTGTCTGCCAGGGCCAGGTTTATCCCAAAGGTGAGCACTAGGATAGGGAAGGGCGTAACTTGCATAATTCTGTGTGGCTTAATTACATAAAATTACATAAAATGTATATTATGTGAGATCCATCTTGTGCATATCAAGTCTGAAAAATGATGCTGGTAATGCTTTTCACACTCAAAACCAGCACAAATGGAACTTCGCAGTACAAAAGTGCAGTGAAATTTTGTTTACTCAGGCCTGTTTTCTCACATTTTCTGCTCTCTTAGTCCCATCCAAATGCATTCTGCTCCACTCATCACTCTTCTTTTTATTTTATACGCTTGTATTAATTTCTAAATCCCCAGAGTGGTTATCTTAAATTTTTGTTCCCCGATTTTGTCTTTTTAATTTCTTTTTATCCATCCCACCAGTGCATAATTTGTAAATAACAAGGATTTGCTGGAGCTATTAGCACTGTAAGTGCCTAACTGGACTTTTCTTTCCACATAATTTGAAAATGAAAAGTAAAACAGTTGACATAAACAAGCCAATTCAAAGCATCATGGCCCCCATGAGCGTGAGCGCAAAGGAGAGACACAAAAGAGAAAAGAAGCTTGCTTGCAGTTAAACGTATTGGCAAACGTGCAATTATTCATGTAACAGGGTTGATGGCCAAGGTGCTAACAAACCTGCCACAAGGAGGGACAAACGTAAAGCATTTACCAATGATAACAAAGGATTTTGGAAAGACAAGCCCATGATGAGTGATAGTGATCGGTGTGCGGTGGGCGTGGTTAAAAGCCCACAGATAGATTACAACACTTCAGAGCGCTTGCGCTCTCTACCTACAAATGTGCCGGTGCCCAAACCCCTCCTCTGAAACTCGTGGCTGCTGCAATTAAAGTGCGAGCACAGAATACTGAGGCAGAGTAATCCTAAAGCCATCTCAGGCCTCTTTAATTCATTTACAGCCACTCCCTGCCCCTTCAGTTCACTCTTGCAGCTTTCTGTTTTCTCCCTTTGTGACGCTTTTTCGTTTTTCTCTTCCTCCGTCTTTCCCATATGTGGCTTTTGCTCACAGGAAATGCTTGAGGCTGAAGAATAAGGGCCAGCCCTCAAAAATAAGTGCTGGTACCCCGCACTGGAAACCACCAGCGCAAACTAAGAGCTGCATCCTACCCAGTGCAGCCATGGCAGTGACATGCAGTACTGCTGCAGAGTTCTGCATCCCCTATGTACAATGGTGGTGTGATTGAGTGACTCCCTGCCACATGTTTGCTGAGGGTCTAATTTATTTTGCTCACCTGCACATCTCCCTCTTGCTGGCAGCAGTTGGAAGGCCAATAAAAGGCCATGGCCTGGAGGAACGGCGGCTGAAGTGGGGGTATGGTGTGACACTGCATAAGCCGCCACATTAGGGTTTCTGACAGCAAGTAGGAAGTGATGCACCACTGGGCTGGCATCCTTGACCGGGAGCAAGACATGTTCAGCAATGAAGTGGTGGGGCTAGGCCAGAGACATTTTGTAAAATTTTGTTTACTATTATGTGTTATTTTTCAGGCTTTATATCACAGGCAAGTGTACATTACATGTTATGGGTGCTGGCTGGTGGGCCGGCAGGAGTCACTGGGGACTTGGGGCTTGCCCTATACACCCCCAACATTTGATATGTTGGGTGTGCTCCCCATGGGCACCTTGGTTAAAAACAAATGACAGCAAAAAATAATAAGCGAGTGGCAGGAGACACTCATTTATAATTCACTACTCCATGCACAGACCGCTCCATAATCCCTACCAGTTTGTGCCCCTAGAAGAGACAAGGGAACCACCAGCCATTTATGTATGGGTTTTGGTGGGCCGCAGGGGGCCCAGCATTCCCTTGCAACATTAAAAAAACAAAATAAGTCTCCTGGGTCATTGAATCCATGAACCCCAGAATAGCTTATCATATTTTTTAAAGCACTTCAAGCTGGAACTCTATGCTCTTCAACTGATATGCGAGGCCACTTGTGGTAGGTTCTGTGGGTGCATTTTGTGGCCTGAAAAATGTTTAAAACAAGACTCAGGCATGTTGATTTTTTTAGTAAGGCTTTATTAAAAATCTGTAATAGGGGGCGTGGTCAGGCCGCAGTGAGAATGGCCTCCTGAAGCAAATGCTCCTTGAGGCAGGCCATGCCGGGGGGTGATTGACGAGGGGGCGACCCGGCAAGAGGGCTCTCCTGCCCTAAGCACGCTCCACGGGCAGGCTTGGTCAGACCGGCACCCCCTCCGAGGCTGGGGTCGGTACCAGTGCCACAGTGTGTTTTCGGGCCTGTTTCCCAGTGGAGATATGTTGGCTCAATTTGATAGATGACTGAGCGCAGCTGCACGCATTATAGGCCCGAGGAATGGCCCCGCATGTGGCCATCACTTGATCCTGCCGGCCTCCCGACACACAGTTTCTACTGACGCTTCTCCACCCCACCCTCCCCACTTTTCACTGATCGTGAAATGGTAGCCAGCAAGGGGGGAGAGCGTTAAGTGTGGACATCAGCTGGATTTCCAGCCCGAGGTCCATAGATGGCTGCATTGGACTACAGAGTGCTGCATACCTGAGATGAGGGGGACACACAGGCAGCGCAATTCAGAATTGGGGACTGCAGCGCGCTGACACCACAATTTTCCTCGTGGGCAGGGTGTGCCAGAGAACCATCAGGGACTATCTATCCCTGCCTGCACATGTAGTAGCCAGCATAGCCCAGCTACAGGACGCCAGCCCATCTCAACAGGGGGACCCAGGGGACAGAAGTGAAGCATGTAAGGCCCTAGATGATGACAGCAATACAGCTTCCTTGCGGAAAAATGGCCATCTGCCGCAACCCCACTACACCACAAGGCCAGAAGAGAGGACGCACTTAGCTGGGGGTCATCGAACATACTGGAATGCCCTCCCCCAGTCTGATTAGTGACCTTCATTCCTCCCTCCCTGTCGGGGAGCTCTTGACCCTGCCATACTCTTCAAAGGCCGGATCCTGTTTAACTCATGACCCCATCCTCCTCCTCAACCCATACTGTGTCACAAGATGGTTGCTCTTTGCTGCGATAAGGCCACAGATTACGGAGCAGTGACAGAATCCTATGAGGGCGACGTGAGTGGACTGCTATCTACGGGGGTACTACCACTCCATAAGAACCGACTCATGCCATAGAGTACAGGAGTGAACCCCGAGGCTTGGGATACATCCCCGGTAGTCGCACCTCTGCGTGGTGACACAAAAGGATATGCCAGCTCCCCATTCCACTGTCCGTTTTTGAGGAGGTGCCCCAGAGGCCATCTGGTTCTTCCCCTGCTTGGCGATGTCCAATCACACGACCGCAGATAAGCACACCCACCAACTACTGTTCTCAGAAGCTATCTCACAACCTCACCCCACGGCCTAACCTGCAACCCCCGCAGCCTCCAGTCCCATGGCCTCCGCACATGATGCACATTCGGACACTGCCACGGAGCGCACTTTCCAGGACATTGTGGCCGTGGTCTGCCACCTGGAAGCCATGGACTCAAAGAACATGGACCTCTCCGTGGTCTCTCACTCGACAATGCCAGGTTTCACAATAAGGTCACAAACCTAGACCACTGTCTTACAGAAGTTGAAGGCCAACTTGCAGTGCTGCCGGAGCGCGATTCAGAGTTGCAACTCATCCATGCCAAACTTACAGACCTGGAGGACAGGAGCTGAAGGGATAATGTTTGTTTTTTTGGCATTCAGGAACGCAAGGAAGGCACGGACGTAAGAGCATATCTCAAGGATCTTCTACCGGAGCTCACAGGCCTTACCTTCTCCCCAGCACTGGAGTTCCAACTGGTTCACATGATTGGCCTCATCCATAAAGCAGACATAGAAAAGCCCTGCCCCATCATTGCTTGTTTCCTCCACCATGAGCAGGCACGTCAGGTTATCATGGCGGTGAGGGCACATGGTCCATATTGGATGGAGGGGTCTTATATTTGAATGAACGTGAACTTATCCAGCGAAACCAATGAGAAGAGGAGAGCGTTCCTAGCCCTTCGCCCCCAGCTAAGAGATATGAATATCAAATTTGGCCTCTTCGAACCAGCTTGCATGTGTATCACGCACAATGGCAGATCTAGAGACTTCTTTGACCCGGCAGCCCTCAGTTCCTTTTTGGCTACCCTTGCCACGCAACCCATGGACCACACCTCCACATATCTCCAGTCAACCTCTCCCTCTCCGGAAGGAACTTCTATGCATTCAGGCCCCAACAAACACAATGCCAACTCGGCAAAGCAGAAAAGGGGTAGGACTTATGATCATCCACAGAGATCCCAGGAAGGCAGAGAACATGCCCTTCAAGCCATAATTGCTATCACTCAAGACCTTAACAGAGACAAATCCCCATCTCCCTTGAAAACACCACCTCCTGCTATTTGACTATTACGTACACTGAGTGATGATCACAACAGCAGAGGTTTCCTGCATGGACGCTAAGAATGTATACTCACCAGAAGGCTAAGCGCCCTACACCTCTTTATCGACTGCTGCCATGTTTGCTAATGTCATAAATGTTGATGGTGTTCCAGTTCTTATTCTTGTTTCTATGATAGACACAATGTGTGACTCTCACTGCCTATTCGGCTGCTGATCTATTTTTATTACAGTTTGAACCTGTTCTCAAGGTTGCAATGTGTACGTAGCTCATGTTTTTCATAGGATATATTATGCTCATGTGGATCCTGCACTACTGGTGTTCTCTGAGGCACGCAACCCCCTCTCTCCACCTCCATCCCCTTCCAATCTCTGTGCGCACTTCCAACCTCCCTCCTAGGACCCACCCCGGCTGTGGAGGCCTGCACTATGCTCTCCTCTCAATGTCAGCACCCCCTCCTGTGCGCAAGCCTGGCTTGCGGATCACACAGGTTTTGACCCGCAGTTTTACAGCACTCATATTCTGCGTGGTGCTTACCTCAGCTCCTAAAATATCTCAGGTCCACTCCCTTGTACAATAGTTATTTTCCTACTCTTCTTTGTTATTCTTCTCCATACCTCAATCGGCTTTTCTCTCCCCTCTCTACCCTATTCACCTTTATTCTTCTCATAGCTTTCACGTCCCACTCTTCTTGCCTCTCCTCCTCTCCTTCTACTCTTGATTGGGTCCGTTCTCTCCCTTATAACAACCAGGGGTTCCCACAACCTCCACCAGTGCTTCCCTGTACTGTATCCTATCCACTACCTCCCCTTTTACACGTCACTCCAGGCCGCATCAGCATAGCAAGGAATCACTGCGCATAGCAATATACCTCGCCTGAAGCTAGCATGGGATCCCCCCTTCCGCTACGAGTTCTCTCTTGGAACGTTCATGGTCTCACACACTTCAACAAGAGAAAGAGGGTTCTATCATATCTGCAATCCAAACACGCAGATGTTGCCCTATTGCAAAAAACATATCTTTCCCCACTGGAATCAGAGAAACTCCACAGGAACTGGGGGGCATATTTATACTCTGTTTGCACCGAATTAGTGTCATTTATTTTTACTCTAATTCGGTGCAAAACTAACTCCATATTTATACTTTGGTGCTAGACCCCTCTAGCACCAAATTTATGGAGTTAAAGTCATTTTTTGAAAGTGGAGACCTACTTTGCCTTAATGAGATGCAAGGTAGGCATTCCCGTGCAAAAAATGACTCTATGGCCTTAACGCCATATTTAGGGGCATATTTATACTCTGCGCCATATTTATACTCTGTTTGCACCGAATTAGCGTCATTTTTTTTTTACTCTAATTCGGTGCAAATCTAACTCCATATTTATACTTTGGTGCTAGACCCATCTAGCACCAAGGCCCTGATTTAAACTTTTTTTGCACCGCATTAACGTCATTTTATGACGCAAAAGTGGCGCAAACTTACAAAATATTGGCCCTTATTTATACTTTTTGCTGCAAAACTGCACTAACTCAGTTTTGCACCAAAATGTTTAGCACCGGCTTGCACCATTTCTGTGCACCAGCCGGGCACCAAATTTATGGAATGGTGCAAGTCGGTGCAAAGGGTAGGCTAGAGTAAAAAGAAATGACTTTAGTCGGGTGGGGCTGGCAGTATAGAAGAAGAGGGTTTAGCACCAAAAAATGACTTTAGGCAGGTTAGAGTAAAAAAAAATGACTCTAACCAGATTAGCGTCATTTTATGGTGCTAAACCTACCATGCCCATTTCAGGGCCCCCTATGGCACTTAAACAAAAAAACAAAAAAAATACTGGCCCATATTTATACTTTTGATGCAAAACTGCGCTAACGCAGTTTTGCGTCAAAAAAATTAGCGCCGGCTAACGCCATTCTGAAGCGCCATGCGGGCGCCGTATTTAAGCAATGACGTTAGCTGGCGTTAGCCGCCGGCGCTGCCTGGTGTGCGTTGAAAAAAACGACGTACACCAGGCAGCGCCGGCGTAGGGGGATATGGAGCTTGGGCGTGAAAAAATGGGGCAAGTCAGGCTGAGGCAAATTTTGCGCCTCAACCCGATTTGCGCCATTTTTTTCCACTCCCAACCCCCATAGAAATTACTCCTGTCTTAGCAAAGACAGGAGTCATTCCCCCTTGCCCAATGGCCATGCCCAGGGGACTTCTGTCCCCTGGGCATGGTCATTGGGCATAGTGGCATGTAGGGGGGCACAAATCAGGCCCCCCTATGCCACAAAAAAAAAAATATATATATACTTACCAGAACTTACCTTATTGTCCCTGGGATGGGTCCCTCCAGCCTTGGGTTTCCTCCTGGGGTGGGCAAGGGTGACCGGGGGTGTCCCTGGGGGCATGGGAGGGCACCTCTGGGCTCCTTCCGAGCCCACTGGTCCCTTAACGCCTGCCTTTTGCAGGCGCTAAAAAACAGCGCAAAAGCGGCGTACGTCATTTTTTTGGACCCGCCCACTCCCGGGGGTGAATTTTTCCCGGGAGTGTAAATAAGGCGCACATGCCGCGGAGTCACTTTTTTAGACGGGAACGCCTACCTTGCATATAATTAACGCAAAGTAGGTGTCCACGCTAAAAAAGGACGCAAACTCCATGGACTTTGGCGCTAGACACGTCTAACGCCAAAGTATAAATATGGAGTTACTTTTGCGTCGGAATTGCGTAAAAAAAAACGACGCAATTCCGGCGCAAACGGAGTATAAATATGCCCCACAATCTTACCTGTACTTACCTGGGATAGGGTCCCCCATCCTCCGCAGTCCCTATGGTGTGGGTGGGGGTGCACCTGGGGCCTGGGGAGGGCACCTCTGGGCTTATTCCATGGTGTTCCACCATGGAAATAGGCCCACAGGTCCCCTAACCCCTGCCCTGACCCAGGTCTTAAAAAATGGGGCAAAGCTTGCTTTGCCCCATTTTTTGACCCCTCCTCCCTCCCTTGCACCATTTTTACATGGGAGTATAAATATGGTGTTAAGGCCATAGAGTAATTTTTTGCACGGGAACGCCTACCTTGCATCTTATTAAGGCAAGGTAGGTTTCCACTTCCAAAAAATGACTTTAACTCCATAAATTTGGCGCTAGACGGGTCTAGCACCAAAGTATAAATATGGAGTTAGTTTTGCACTGAATTAGAGTAAAAAAAAAAGAACGCTAATTCAGTGCAAACAGAGTATAAATATGCCCCTTAGCATCAAAAAATGATGCTAATCTGGTCAGATTCATTTATTTTGACTCAAAACTGCCTAACGTCATTTTTTTTAAAGCTAGCCTACCCTTTGCACCGGCTTGCACCATTCCATAAATATGGTGCCCAGGTGGTGCTAAAAAATGGTGCAAGCTGGTGCAAAACGTTTTGGGGCAAAACTGCCTTAGTGCAGTTTTGCACCACAAAGTATAAATAAGGCCCTGGGTGTCCCGAGTACTCTATAGTGGGATCGCATTAGCTTGGACCGGTGAACCCTGCACTGTAAGAAAATGCAGAGTGGCGATCCTTCTCCGCTGATCCTTGCAATTCAAGGTACTTAGGTCATGGACTGACCTGGAAGGATGGTATGTCCTTACCAAACTTAGAATAAGTACACATACAATCTGTGTAGGATCTGTATATGCCCTTACGGGCAACAAATGTCTCTTCTTCCTCTCTCTCAATCACCTCTTAACAGAGATTGGAGCCTCCCAATAACTCCTAGGCGGCGACCGGAACCTGGCCTGCAATGCAGTGCTCAATCATACGGGCAGTCTGGATGTAGGTAACAATGCAGACGGAGCCATTTTTGGGGACATTCGTTCGGACCAGGGTTTGGTGGATCATTGGTGTCTCTCCCATCCTCTTGATCACAAATTCACCTATATTTCACCGGTCCATGGTACACAATCTAGACTGGATTACTTTCTTGTCACTCAAAACCTGATCCTATGGATCAGGGACTCCCAGGTCCTGATGGCAGCATTATCGGACCACTCTCCGGTGCTATTGGTACTAGACCTGGGCTTAATCACCCCTGGGTGCAAACCATGGCATCTAAATGCCTTGCGCTATTGAACACCACAGGGGAAAAAACAACTCAGCACTCATGTTGCTAATTATCTGGCCAACAATAAAGGCTCAGTCTCCTCCCCACAGACCTTATGGGCAGCGGCAAAAGCAAGGATAAG
This sequence comes from Pleurodeles waltl, assembly GCF_031143425.1. Classification (NCBI taxonomy): domain Eukaryota; kingdom Metazoa; phylum Chordata; class Amphibia; order Caudata; family Salamandridae; genus Pleurodeles; species Pleurodeles waltl. The sequence goes on along the minus strand of NC_090443.1, from coordinate 253,470,935 downwards.
GGGACAGCTCATGAGGGACGCTGCCATTGCCAACACTCAGAGATGTTACGTAAACAAGCCTTGGAAGACCGAATAGCATTGTGTACCCGCAAATTAACCACAACTCCCTTCTCCCCCACCCACTATAGTCTCAAACAGGCCAAAATGGAATTGAATGCTCTATATATCTCCCAGGCGGAATACGCATTGCAGCGGATGAAAGGTTGCCACTATGAACACGGGGAGAAGGCAGGACGATTACTAGCAGTCCAACCTCATCAATGGGATGCAGTGTTGGCTATTCCAGCTATCCGGGACCTTGATACTACGATCCTAACTCACTCACAGACATTGCTAATGCGTTCGTTAGATTTTACCAGACCTTATATACTCCCGAAGCTGTTGAGGACCACAAGACATTATCCCCGTCCTTCGACAGAGCGCAGGTTCCCAGCCTTACAGAGGAAGGCAGGGCACTCTTAGAAGGAGAGATAAGCAAGACGGAGCTTGTGCAGGCTATAGCTAAACTTCCCTATCACAAGTCCCCAGGCGATAACGGGTTCCCAGCAGAATTCTACAAATGGACTGGAGCAGAGACGGTGGACACCCTGTACGATGCCTTTCATGGCGCAGACCACACAGGTTCGCTGAACCCTATTTCCAATAGGGTATCTATAGCAGTTTTACCCAAACCTGTCTTATGTGCCAGCTACCGCCACGTCTCCCTCCTAAATGGGAATATAAAAATACTGGCAGGTATCCTCGTGGGCCGCCTCTAGAAGGTTGTGCCGTCCCTTATTCACCATACACAAGTGGGTTTTGTATCCGGCCGCTCCTCCAGGAACCACCTCCGCACTCTCGCGCATGTCTGATGAGTCACCCCTGATTCCTGAGAGGAGGCCCTTGCCCTATCCCTTGACACCGAAAAGGCATTTGATAGGATAGTATTATGGTATATTTTTGAAGCCTTGAAGCGGTTCAGGTTAGGGACCGGATTCATCAACAAGGTTCGCTTGTTATACGACACACCAACAACACAAGTAAATTGTGGGAGAATCCTTTCTAAGGTTTCCAGTTAGGAGAGGAACCTGACAGGGTTGCCTATTGTCCCCATTGCTCTTTCTACTAGCTGTGGAACACCTAGCTGCTCTCCTCCGTAGATCTATCCTTAGCTCTGGCATACCCATCCCTGGCGGTTGCTCCACTATTTACCTATATGCCAATGACATATTGCTAGCACTCACGGACCTTACCCATTCGCTTCTGGCACTTCGGTCGATCCTAGTTGAATTTGAAGCGCTATCAGGGTACAAAGTAATTTGAGACAAAAGCAAAGCGCTTCCTATGTCTGACATGAGAGTCTGCTTGGCAGTACAGGACTTCTCGATTCAGTGGACACAGTCCCGTCTTAATTACCTCAGTATATTCATCAATAAGGGCCTGGAACATATGGTGGCAGACAACCTAAATCCACTACTTATCAATAGGAAGAGAGATCTTGACAAATGGTCCCACTTTGGCCTCTCCCTATGGGGGAAAGTGCAGGCAGTATGCATGGTGACTCTACCACGGTTTCTTTATGCTCTTGGAATGTTACCGTTACACATCCCTCTGCATCTACTTCGAGAGGTGGATAGACGAATACAGGCCTTTTTGTGGGGGTCAATGTGCCCCAGGTTATCCAAGGCTACACTTTTAATGCGCTGCGAGTGCGGAGGGATGGGCCTACTCTCAATAGAACATTACACCCCAGCGTTACAGCTATTGTAGCTTGTCTTCCTGCTCCAAGAAGTCCCCAACCTCCTGTTGTGGGTCACAGCAGAATGTACAATTTCACTCTCCCTGTCTGGCCTTATTATGCTTTACAATGCAGGTGCTACACTTCCCAGATCTACTAACCCCATGCTCCACGCCATGCTCAATTCCTGGAGGAGAGCACACCACTTGTTGAGAGTGGATCTGAGGATCCATTATCAGGCCCCTATCTGGGATAATGTGGGTCTGCTAATAGGGGGAGAAACGATCAACTGCGAGACTTGGCGGTGCCAAGACCTATGACATATTAATCAACTTATGGCCAGTGGAAATCTGAAATCATTTACAATCCTCAGGAAGAATTTGCACTACCCAGCCATCACGCGTGGGGATTTCTTCAGCTCCAACACTGTCTCCGCCGCCACATGGGAATGCGCCCATGGGTGTTCCACTGCTCTCCAGTACTTCATTACCTGGAAACCTGGGGCTCATTTTGAGAAGTAGTATCGGGCATACATAATATTACAAACCATCATCTATTCTCCTTGCCCCTACTAGAAATGCTGAAAAGCAAGTGGCAGACATATTTACAATAGGACCATGAGCTAGATGATTGGGCTGACATACGAGAGGCAAGAGAGCGAGGAGCTCATGAAGCTCACCTGCAGTTCTGCCTCTTCAAAACCTGGCATGATGGTACTGGACGCCCTAGAAACTTAGAGCTGTGGGGCTCCTACCCCATGAGACCTGTTGGCATTACCCCTATCCCAAATGCGACCTGATACATATACTCACTGACCGCCCAACTGTCCAACCTTACTGGGAGGCAGTGGGGACCACATTAAGAGAAGTTCTGCCATTGCCACCCTCCCTTACCTTCCCCCTCCTTCTTTTACATGACACGGGTGAGCTTCAAGGTCTTTACCGCCCGCAATCGCGACTCCTGCACACTGCGCTAGCAACAGCCAAACTCTGCATCCTTAGACACTGGAGTGCCACAACACCCCCTCCCATGAAGAATGGCTGTCAGCCATGAATCAAGCCGCTTCTCATGAGCGACGTATCTACAATTTACAAGACAAGGCAGAAGTATTCCTCCAGACCTTGGCCCCCTTGTTGGATGCCCCCGGACAGCAGGCTGCTTGGTGACCCCCTACCTAGGGTTGTGGCCACAACCTCCAACTCAGAAAGTGTTGGTTCCACCCCCTGCCTCCCTCCCTTTACCCTAACCCCGAAAGAGCTACCCACCTCTCCCCCACCCCTCCAACCTTCACAATGTCCTTACATACAGATCATACCGTTCAATCCTCCCTGCTTCCATTCCATTCCCTCCCTCTCTCCCCCCTGGTTGGTATTGGTGTTGATGTTATTTGTGATGTTCGTATTATTGCTATGGTTAATCTTGTTTTTCTGGTTATCGTCAACCTCTTTCTCACTCTTATGGACCCATAACCTGATCTTTTTCTAGTTGTCAGCGCTATTTTTTCACCTCTGTACCACAGTTTGCTTCAACCATCATTGATTCATATAGTCCCCCCACCTCGATCCCTTTTCTGTCCTTTTTGGTATCCTCTTTCTTTCTCCTCCTTCCACTCTCTTCTTCTGTCTTTCCCACACCATTCCATGCATGCTGTCTTCTCTCTGTTCCTATCAATGTCTCCAAGTCCTTTTAGGCTACTCTGTTGTGCCTCACCCATTCTTGCTTACCTCCCATTCTGTTCACACACTACTGATGTCCATCTACCCATATACGCACCGTGCATAAGGCGCTTCTCACACCGTGCCTCGAAGACTGGAGCCCCATCATTGACTGGATCCTGTAGCTAACATCTCCTCAACCTTTCCTGTGATAGTACTGCAGGTCTTAGTATGTGGATGACACGGTGGGCGTAGTTTGTATACTGCTATACCAATAGGCTCCCTCCTCCCTAAGATTCTTCTTACAATTATCTGTTAGGGATGCGGTTGGGCCTACAGATAACTACTTTCGGATGGTCCTTGCCATTATACCTGATACCAAGATTGTCGATATAGTTCTATTCAGCACTATATGGTATTATTATTGTACGACTGTCCGATCGTGGAGATACTCTTTCCTGTTCATATACAGTTGGGAATGCATATTTTGATGTAAGGCTATATAGTATGTAGTATGTTTTCATGATTTCTAAATAAAGAATTGCACAACAAAAAAATCTGTTATAAAACTTTATTTTCTTAAACATTGTAATATTTGAATTTATAAAATACACATTTGATTATAGTTCTTGGTGACTTTTTGACTAACACAATAGGCCCGTCTTATATATGTTGATTTGCTTACCCCTTGATAACGTCAATAGCCTTACTTTTTATATTTTGGTGACGTAGCCTTTGACAAAGCCTTACTTTAAATGACACTCTTTGTAGATCTGCCTTAGGTTAACTGACATTGTTTATAATATTACATCTTGCAGTCAGCCATGCTCACCTGCGGGGAATTAGGCTCTGAACCCAATGACGTGCATAGTCAAAGATTGTGCTGTATAGGCAGTGAGGCACCCTTCAGAGAGTTGGGTGGAAGGCCTAGCCATAGAACAATCGCTGTGCCTAACCCTACACCGCGCACAACTGAAGGTCGTGTGCAGTGGTTGCGGTTGGGCGTCTCATCAGGGGGGTGAGCACAGGGACTACTGATTATCTCCAATATCATATCTCACATGTTCTAAGACAGCATTGATTGCGTAACTGCAAGAGCTGAAATAACATAATGGATGACAACACTGTACACAGTGGGGGGCATAATATAGTTACTGTCATGATAACCTTAATTTGTGGGCTAATTGGCAGCACATGGCGAGGGCGCAGGTTATAGTTACCTTAGAGCATGAGTTATAGTTACTTGAAATTACTCCATCTACAACTGCTGAATTTCAATGGTTTTGTGAGAGTAAATTCAGAACCTAACTATAACGTCCCTGTAACCTTCGTTTCTTAAGTGAATTTCTATTTTTTTTAAATTGTAGTTCCCTACTATAACGTCCCTGTAACCTTCTTTTTTTCAGTGAATTTCATTTTTTTTTAATTCAACCACCACCGCATGTGGCCTTTGGACGTGTGCTGGGGGGGTTGGCCACAGGATTTGGCTGCGGCCAGGGTTTATGGCTAACTCACTATAACCACTCAACACTATGCCAAGCACAGACTTTGGCAGTCCGTGGTGGTCGTTGGTCTGCAGCCAGGCCCTGCAACCAACCCCCCTATAACCAGCTAACCCCTCACCACACACAACCTTCAGCTGTGCCCGGTGGTGGATGGCCACAGAGCCTGGCTGCAGTGTTCAACCCCCTATAACCACCCAACCACACATGCATAAGTCTCTGAGTGGGTCTTTGAGATTGTGCATAAGTACCTTAGTGGGTCTGTCAGTGGGTGCATTGGTCTCTGGGTAGGTCTATGAGTGGGTGCATGAGTCTCTGAGTGGATATGTGAGTGGATGCATGACTCGTTGAGTAGGACTGTGAGTTGATGCATGACTGTCTGAGTAGGTCTGTGAGTAGGTACTTGATTGTCTGAGTGGGTCTGTGATTGGGTGCATGAGTGGGTATGTGAGTGGGTGCATGTAGGGTTGGGTGGGTCTGTGAGTAGGTGCTTGGGTGCCTGAGCGGATCTGTGAGTAACTACATGAGTCTATAAGTGGGTGTGTGATTGGGTGCATGAGTGTCTGAGCAAGTGTCTGAGTGCGCCTATGAGTGGGTGTGTGAGTTCCTCGGCCACAAAGGAACCTCACCTGTCCTTTTATCCAACAAGAGTACACACTTCTGCACAAAATATCTACACAAATGGAGTTCTTTCTGCCTTCTTGGGTAAATGTCCACTACGTATTCTACACTACAGCTGCACAGTTAACTACAAGGAAATGTCGTCAAAGACCTAGTGTGTTTAGCAGTGTGATTGTGACTCATGCATCTTTCTCTTTGATAACATGAATTTTCCTATAGATAGGTCAACAAGAGTGTTATAAGGACATTCATCTCCACCAAACCAGTGTCTTTCATCTTATCTATGTGATGTAAATGCTTCTTTGCTTTGTGGGGATGACCTCATATCTCTCGGCTTCATGACCGCACCCCTAAAATCGGCAGAAAATGCACTGGGAGTGCATTGGTAAACTATCCATCATCCTGTCCAAAGGGGAAGACCTTTTATTATTTATAGAAATGGAGGAGGGGAGCTGTGTGGCCTCCCTCCCCCAGGGGATTTCGGCCTCAGGACTGCACCCCCAGGGCCCACCATAATTTATTGGGGGAGGGGGGCTGCACAGCATCGCCCCCGGGGCAAATTTCGGCCCCAGGGAACCCATACCGCAGGGTCCACCGCCATTCAATTGGGGAGGGGTCCGTGCTATCCCACTCCCTGGGCCAATTTCGGCCACAAGGACCCCATCCCCCTGGGCCCGGCCATGTGCCCAGTTTTCAGTGGGACCGCAGGGGGAGCCTCAAGGCCCCTACGGTCTCAGCCATGACCCGGCCTCCTACACGAGCTGCCATTGCTATTGCACACAGGGATGCTAAGCATGCATCTCCCTGCGTGCAAGAGCAATAGTTTAATCTCTTTCCCTGCCTTCATCTCTGCAGGCAGGGAAAGAGTTGAAACTCCACTTCCAGCGGGCAGAAGCACTTTGACAGCTCTCCTCCACTGGAGGTGGAGTGTTTGCTCTGACTTTTCGGGAGCTGTCAGCTCCCACCAAGTCAGAGCAAACTGCTATGTCCTGGGGGTGGGCACCCTGGGACATAGCAGGAGCCGGCCTTGGGCGGTGGTGGTCAACAGGGCCATCATTGGCTCCACGATGGGGGAACGTGCAGCCCCCCTCATTCTGTTTTCATGGGACGGCCCTGGGGAGGTGGTGGTCTCCGGGCCGTATGTGGCCTGGGAGAGGGGATAACATGCCCCCTCTTCCATTCTTTAGACTACTTTGCATTGGTGGTCCCTGGAGCTCGGGGGGCCATGCCCACCCCTCATTACAGCTAATTTATCCTTGGGGAGATGTTGGTCCTCAGGGTCTATAGAGCCTCAGGAGGGGGCCCCATGTGCCCCCTTCTTTTTTCTAAATAAAGTACCGGGGAAGTGGTGATTAGTAGAGGGGCTCTTTGCACCCCAGTCCATTTATTAAATAATGCCCCTGGGACTTGGCCCACTCAGGAGCTTTTTTTTTAAACAAACGAGGGAGTCCACACTTGTTTTTTTCTTATTTATTTCAGAGTCACGGATCCACCACAAGTTTTAGTGAAAACTTTTAAAAAATCATGTTTTGCCCTAGCCGGGTCTATCCGGGACCCCAGCACCAGCGCTAAGAGGTCAGGGTGTACCTACCCTGGCCTCTTTTCAATCTCTTTTTCAGAGACTCAGCTGAAGCCAAGTCCTAAGATGGCTGCCAACACATCAACCAGGAAGTAATCAGGTTTCAGCACAACATTGAGAAGGTTTGTAGAGGCTTTGCATCCCTATATATATATATATATATATAGATATAGATATATTTCAACATCCAAAATATTTCGTAATAGCCGCACACTCAGGAAATCCAAAGTAGAATTTATTTATTTAACACAATGCGTTTCGGATGAGAAGCAGCCTTGGTCACGTGTACAATTCAACCAATACGAGCAACATTAAATATCCAACAAAAATGGCCATAGAAACAGGACTACATTTTTTTCTACAAAATTACCATTTTCTTTCTCACATAAATACAAATATAAATATACATATCAATATAAATTAAAGGGTATAATGCTGAATAAATAGAAAATAACAAGTTAATATATATACATATACATCACCATGTGTAAATGTTCGTCACTAGAATATCAAGGAACGCTCATATATCAATAAATAATAAGAATATAAATTTATAAATATAAATATAGATATAAATATATAAAAACAGCTCATATATACATCCAAAAATGATTCTCTTAAAGAAATTATTTTTCATAAATATAAATAAGGCCAGTATCTCAATTCTGAATCGCATTCACTTCTACCCAGGATATTAAAATTCACATACCATGTATATATACTGTTTAGAACTTCTTCCTTCAACCAAATAACCCCCAATTGTTAAGTGATATCAATGTTATTCTTATTCTAGGAAAATTAGAATTCATTCTCCCTTTTTAATCTTTACAAAATTTATAGAGAGAGTACTCATCACTATTTCTATATGGCCAATACCCATCATCATGTGAAGAAATAAACACTAATCAATTAATGAATCAGGAATCCATCCGGTCCCCACTATTCTGAAAAGACATACATGGAATAAATACATTATAATAAGAAATAATTAGAGAAATAAAGGCTAATTAAAAAAGATTAATTAAAAAACCCCTACTAATCATAATACACATGCCGTGAAGTTTAAGATGCAGAATCAACAGTTCCTTATATCCAACAATTCATCATGTTAATTTTTAAATAGGTGGGTATTCAGCTCTTCACCAATATTCAATCCTTTCGGTATTTTAGTTTCTGAATCCACAATATATCCGGATTCTTTTTTCTGTAAAATCAGTTCTCTATTGTCACCTCTAAGATGTAGTGGCACATGTTCAATACCAAAATAAGATAGCAAAGTGGTATCAGAGCTGTGATTGTCCTGAAAATGTCTTGCTACAGGGTAATGTGGATCCCTTGTTGTAATAGCACGCATATGTTCAAGAATGCATTTTTTTCACTGCATGTTTGTACTTCCCACTTACCTAAGATGACAAGGACATTCAAATACATAGATGGTAAATGGAGTACTACATGTCACAAACTGCTTGATTTGTCTATTTGTTCCTGGTTTACTTGTAGGGTACTCTTTCCTAGATACACTATTACGGCATGCTTTACAGTGGCCACATGGAAAGAATACCTGCAAATTATGTTCTTTTACTTGGGAAGTAGGTGTGATATCATTTGATCTCAACCTATCATAAAGATTACGCCCTCTTCTATAGGTAATTAGGGGCCACCTCTGAATCTCTTTGCCAATAATAGGATCACATTTCAAAATATTCCAATGTTTAGAGATGATCTTTTTAATCTGTGTAATATCTTGATTATAGGTTAGGACCAATCTGATGTCCTCGTTCTTATCATTTTCTCAGTATTATCAAAAAGTGTCTGAATTCTTTCCACTTTCTTGATTTTATCTATAGCCTTTTTGATTACCCAATCCGGGTAATCCCTTTGTTTAAACCTTACAGTCATGTCTTTCTGTTCTCTTTTGAAAGCCTCATCTGTATTGCTGATTCTTTTGGCCCTTAATAATTCTCCATAAGGGATACTCCATTTAAGTTTATCGGGATGTCCACTGGTAGCATGCAATAAGCTATTACCTGCTGTAGTTTTACGAAAAAGTTCAGTTTGGATCATATTATCCTTAATCTTAATCCTTGTGTCCAAAAAATCAGTCGAGAGACGACTGATATTATATGTCAATCTAATGTTACACTCCTTCTCATTAAGTTTCTCAATAAAACATGTGGCATCATTCTCAGATCCTTTCCAAATGATAAAGAGATCATCAATATATCTAAGCCATAATATGGCTTGATTGATTTCTGGATATTTTTCTTCGTCTTTGAAAATCCCTTCTTCCCATAAACACATAAATAAACAGGTAAAACTGGGAGCAAAGCAAGTTCCCATTGCAGTTCCAAGGACTTGTTTGTAGAGCTTGCCATTAAATAGAAAAATATTATTTGTCAAATAATATTTTATCATCTCAATAAGCATATCAGTATGTGCCAGATATATTAAAGATCTTGTCTGCAGGAAATGTCTACATGCTTGTATGCCTTTCTCATGATCAATGATCGTATACAAAGAATTTACATATAAAGAAATAAGCAGGAAATTGTCTTCCCAGATAATACCTTCTAATTTGCCTTGGAAATCTTTAGTGTCACAAACATAAGAGGGTAGGCTCATAACAAATTCCCTCAGAAAAACGTCCACATATTTAGACACATTTTCCAATACATTCCGACACAAGGAGACAATTGGTCTCCCTGGAAGGTTATCTCTATCTTTGTGAATCTTAGGAAGAATATATAGTATGGGTAACTTAGGATAATCCCTTTTCAGGAAACAATATTCTTCCCGTAGTAGAAGGCCCTTGTCCTTCCACCGTGTCAGGAGGTGCCAAATTCCTGTGATGCTATTTGTGTATACATCTTTGGTTACAACCATATAGAATTGAGAATTACTCAATTGGCGCATAACCTCAACAATATATCTTTGTTTCTTCCAAAGTACTATATTGCCTCCCTTGTCAGCAGGGCAGATAATAGTATCACTATCCTCAGCTAACAATCTAATAGTTTCACTTTGACTGTATGTCATGTTGTTATTACATCTAGGCTTAAACCATGTACGATGTCGAAAATGTATCAAACTTTTAACTGTCATATCATAAAAAGTGTCAATATTGTCATGATTCATATTCTGGAAGAATGTCGACTTGTGTTTAAAGCCAGACGGAGCTGCCAGATCATATACAATACCCAAATCATCTAAAGTTTTATATAGATTTTTTTCATTAATCTCTACCCGTTGATCTTGTTCTAATTCATGAAGGGTTAAGAAAGTGTCAACATCACCGATGGATAGAACATGTTCACAACTATCATTAATCATAAGATGCTCTGAACAATTACCGACATTTCCTTTCAATTTAAACCATTTTTTTTAGTTTCAATTTCCTTATAAATTAAAACAAATCATTACGAGTTTCAGCATAATTGAATCGTGCAGTAGGACAGAAAGAAAGGCCTAGACATAATGCTTTTTTATCTTCCTCTGTTAACTGGTGATCTGATAAATTAATAATAGTCTTATTCACTGTTTCACTATCCATTATGTCGAGACATTGCAGCCTCTTGTTGTTTTTCCCACTTGCTCCGAATTTAGATCTCTTCTTATTGCGGTTTCTAAGTCTCTCTCTCTCCTCTTTTGACTCCGGCTCGTCTTCCTCTTCGGCCCCTTGGTCTGCCTTTGTAGCTCTGTCCCTCTCCTTTCTGTTTGTACGAAACTTGCCTGCCATGTCGTAGCAGGCGATACTTGCCTAGCAGGGTCTATCTGGGACCCCAGCACCAGCGCTAAGAGGTCAAGGTGTACCTACCCTGGCCCCTTTTCAATCTCTTTTTCAGAGACTCAGCTGAAGCCAAGTCCTAAGATGGCTGTCACCACATCAACCAGAAAGTAATCAGGTTTCAGCACAACATTGGGAAGGTTTGTAGAGGTTTTGCATCCCTATATATATATATATATATATATATATATATATATATATATGTATATATATGTGTATGTATATATATAGAGAGAGAGATATATATATAGATAGATATGCAATTTTGATTTTCTTTAATATCTCAGAAACTACTGAACAGATTCATACCAAATAGTGAAGAGGATGCTTTCTGGACCAAAAACTACCTTTCTGCCAAAGTTGGTGTAATTCCATCCAGCGGTTCAGGCTATAGTCGTGTTCAAAAACCTTATTGGAGTTAACATGGGGATGGGAAAAACACATTTTGAGACCCCCTCTTTTTCGTGATCCATATCTTGATGGATTACCCCAAAACTTTCCAAACAGCAGCTGAAGTGAGTGTTGATTTTTTTGGAAAGTTTTGCGAAGATTCATTAACGAGTGCTGAAGATAATGGCAGATCAAAAAAAAACTTTTTCTATAGAAAGTAGGTACTAACTATAACTAACTATATATTTTTATACATATGCTCACATAAATGAATGCACTTTTTGCTGAGAGAGTGCCTAGGCGGACACATGGAGCATGATATAGAGTTTGGCAGACGGGTTACTCTATCACAAACCTGACAGATATCCATCTGCTGTATTGCAATGTCCATAGGCTATAATGGTGGCATAAATGACAGACAGCATCTCAACTCCCTCCGCCAAACTCTAAATCAGGCCAATAGTATGTTAGGATTTTTCTGTACACTTGTAGACCTGTCCTATCACAAAACAATTGTCACACAGTTTATATTTCAAGGCAAAAACATGACAATGACCACTACACAACCCTTTACTCTAAATAGCTTGATCAGGTTGCGCTCCCATCAGAAAGTTGCATACTACTTACTTACATCCCTTTCTCTATCCTCTGTAACCAATGGTATGTGTCAGAATACATCAAACAAGAATCCTCCTTTCCTGAGGACTTCTTCCTTACCTGAGTAGATTAAAGCCCATATTTATACTTTTTGACACAAAACTGTTCAAACGCAGTATTGCGTCCAAAAGTATACTTTCCAGAGCACCAGCTGGGTTCCAAATTTATGGAATGCCGCAAGCGGTGGGCTAGCGTCCAGAAAAATGATGTTAGCTGAGTGGGGGTAGCAGTATGGGAGAAGGGGGTTTGCACCAAAAAATGCAGTAAGGCTGGTTAGAGGCAAACAAAATGCTTCTGACCAGCCTAGAGTAATTTTCTGACACAAAACCATCCATACCACGACTCCTGTCTTAGAAAAGACAGGAGTCATGACCACCATCCCAATGGCCAGCAGAGGAGACCAGTGTGCCAAGCAGGGGGGCCCAAGTTGGGCCCCCGGTGGCACTTAAATAAAAAATAAAAAAATACTTACCTATACTTAACCTACTTACCTGGGATGGGGTCCCCCAGCCTCCGGTGTACCTCTTGTGTGGGTGGGTTTTCTCCTGGGGATTGAGGAGGCCACCTGTGGACCCATTTCCATAGTGTTTAACCATGGAAATGGGTCCACAGGTCCCCTAAAGCCTGGTCTGACCCAGGCGTTAAATAATGGGGCAAAGCAAGCTTTCCACCATTATTTAGCCTCTCCTCCCGCCCGTGCATCATTTTTGCATGGAGGAATGAATATAGGGCTATGGGGTTAGAACCATTTTTTAGATGGAAATGCATACCTTGCATCTCATTGACACAAGGTAGGTTCACGCATCTAAAAAATGGTGCAAAAGCCAATATTTTGACGTTAGACAGGTTTAACGTACAAATATAAATATGGAGTAAGTTTTGCGCCAAATTTGCATAAAACAATGACACAAAATCGCACAAATGGAGTAAAAATATGCCCCTATGTGTTGTCTGCCACCTCTCCCAATTGGTCTATTCCTCACTTCAGGTTTTTCAAAGGACCTTCTTAATGCTGGTGGTGCGGGCCCACCGCTAACAGAGAAGTGATCACAGGAAAAAAAAAGGTTCTTGTTATTCTGAATGAAGTTGGTGAGGTGAACTTGTGAAAGGATTCTTATTATAGATTACTGGCAACTAGAATAAAATAAAGCACAGAGTGGCAATCCAGGACTGAGACCACCATGACAAAACAACAACTAGCACTATTGAGTTGTTTACTAAAGAAGTATAATGAAGACCTCAAGTCTCAGAAGTCAGTACTCAGAAGAAGTTACTTCAGTAGAATTAATCAGGAATAGATTGTGTAAAAACATTGTTGCGATTAAGTCTCTGCCTTATGATGTCCCTTTCCTGCCTAATTAAGAGGAGTGGCGTGAGCAAATGTGTGCATTTTAGTTACCATCTCCTTTAACAGTGGGCAGTGTTTTAACTACATCCATCACGCCAAGTGTTAGATCTGTTGATGGTAAAAATTAACGCGCACCTCAAATGTTCACATAAGCTGGGGGAAGACGGTTAAGTGTTTTATGAGTGAATAGGTAGGGGGAATTGAGGGAAGGTGAGAGATGTTGGTGAAGGGAGATGACAGTTCAGTTACGAATGTAAACAGTCCTTCAGCTCCCAGATTCCCAAATCAGCTAATCAATTTCTAGCCTATGCTTGAAAAATATATGGAAGACCCACAAAATTAAAAAGTAGTTATAGTTAGGGAAAGAAAACAATACCATCTACAAATGGACTGTGCTTCTGCATTATTATGGTATTGACTGCCTTGAGCTCAAAGCATAGGCACAAAGGAGCATTCTAACAGAAAAGAGGGCCTAAGAATTGCAAAAATAAAATGTCAATATTGGAGAGTCAAGGTAACTATCATGGTGCAGGTGAAACAAGAGGGCAGTGCATAGGCTGGTGCAGTGGTGTGCCACTAAAAGTTAGAAGAACTAAATCTCGTACCACAAATCCTTGACAACTAGGTGCATCTATCCAGCTGATCACACTAACAATGACAATATTTTAATGTGTCAATCATGTGTTCAGTCAGGCAGAAAACAACCACTTAATTATAGTTTGCCATTTGAGCCACTACTATGAGTTGTCCTTCTCAATTCTCTTCTCTCAAGTCCACAACGGTATGCCACTTTGAGACCTCTTGATTCCCCATTGAAGCAGATAGGCAATGGTCCTTTTTCTGGCTATTGTCAATTTACCAGAATAGATAGGCTTTGTAGTGTTGAGCAAGAAAAAGAAAAGAATTTGAGAATCAGTTTAGCCTTGTTAAATTAACTGACTGGCCTCAGAATGAGCTAGAGATGATGGACATAAGTTAACTAACGGACAATGAAAGTATAGATCTTAGTAAAATGTGAAAGACAAGAATTGATACAGTATGATTCACTCAAATATTATATTATTAAGTTTAGTTTACCAGACCCTTCTTGGTGCAAGAAAGTTACCTGTTCCAAGTGATGTGTTCATTTACCTATGAGTCTCTCTTCTACATGGAAGTGATACACAGTATAGAGCACTCTTTTGGTACGTTATGGTATTTGGTTTTGTAGAGCTGAACTTATCACCTGAAGGACATTCAGGTCCTGGAGCAGGTGTGTTCGCCATCTGTTGGGATGAAATTCAAGAAGCAAGGAGGAGGCCCTGATGTGTAGAGAGAGGCTGTTCCATGTGTTAAATGTGATGTAGGAGAAGGCTAGGACACCCGTTCTGGAGTGAGGCAGCGCAAAGGTGGTTTCTGGGTTGGGGGAAGTAAAGGTGGCAAGTGAGGTTTTCTGGTCCAGTGTTGTGTCATTTGAGATGTCATCAGTAATGTCATAAATGGTATCATAGAACATGTCATAAGTGATATCATATGTGAGGTTATAAGCAGTGCAACTCTAATGTTACTTTATCCTTTGTTTCTTTCAGTGAATTTCAAAGATTTATTTTAATAAAAGCATATTTTTTTATTACACCTAAAAATAGCATTACTTTAAACTTTGGTTTATCCAGTGAAAATGTAGGTTTTTATTAACGAAATTAATTTATGTTGTCAGTTTATGTATCGTAGAATGAATGTACATTAAATGGCCTGTGCACAAGTTATTTTAAAGAGGAATGTTTCTATTATTGTGACATAACAGAAAATGGTTTGCAGTTTGTAAAATGTTTCTCAAACATGTATTAAACAGAATAATAGAGCAATATTTCAGTTGAGATTGAGTATTTCCTCTGTTCTTAGAAATCTCATATTGAGACGTTATCAGCAACTTGTTTTTCAGGTGTCAGTACTCTTGCGGATGGTAAATCACCTCATGACAGGCCCAGTAATTTTCCGTAAGAGTCTCACGAGACACTTGCCGGATTGTAAAAAACCTTGTGGCGGGTACAGTAATTTTCCATGCCAGTCTCACGAGATGTTCACAGGATCAAACGAGCTCCATGTGGCAAACTTCACTCTCTGAAGTTTGCATGCTGCTCTCTCGAGATTCTTGTGAGTCTCTGGCAGGATCACACCAGGTTTGTAGGGTAACAGTAGTATATGGAAAAGACTAGCCTTTCTACTGGAAACCCTCTCTTGGACAATGGGTGCCCACACTAGGGTATGTGAAGGGACTGTCATCTCCTTTCAAACTTCTCTCTCAGATGACAGATATGCATAGTAGGGTATGTGGAGGGACTAGTCTCTCCACTGAGACCCCTCTCTTAGATGATGGGTGTGCATAGTAGGGTTGTGGAGATGGACTGGCCTCACCTTTTAGACCTTTCTGTCAGATGACTTATATGCACTGTAGTGAGTGGGGATGGACTGGCCTCTCCTTTCAGACCTCTCTCTCAGATGACAGATGTGCATAGTAGAGTGTATTAGGAGTGACAAACCTCTCCTGTCAGACTTCAACAGGGCTTTGCATGAATGAGTAATACAAATGCATATTCTTGGCATGTGACAAGTCCTGCACAATTAGGTTGATGCAATGTTCTAAATACAAACTCTGAAATATCCACTGTTGGGCATGGTTTTGACTATAATACTGCTGTTGTCAGTGGCAACAAGTCCAGTTGTGAGAATTGTAGTTTTAAGCCATTCCTATACCTTTTTTTTTTTTTTTTTTTGCAGCCTTACTGTATGTATTTATTGAGAAAGCATCAAAACAACAAAATAGACCACTGACAAAATGAAAGGAACAGCCACCCTTAGGAAGGCAAACAAGTAAAGTCTCTGATGGTAAACTGGCAGGGAGATTTAGTACATAATAAAGAATGGTCATTGTAGTCAGCAACATAAAAATACTTGTGGAGAAGGGGAGGAATTGTTGGGGTATAGGGAAAAAAGCAAAGGAATGGGTCCTATAGGACAAGGAGACATACCCAATACGAAATAGGTGGGGAAGCTTATAAGTCAATGAGTGGTCACATCTTCAATACTTTGTGCTCTGTAGTAATACAAAGCACAAATGTGAGAAGGAAATGTTGCTACAGAAAGTCTTTACGGTCAAGAACAACAAACATAACAAGAGACATAAAACTAGAACCAGACTCTATGTCATGGGTCTATCACATACTCTTCTAACATGCCCCCCTACCTAGAGGGACACAACAGGAATAGGTGGGCATAGGACCATGGAGTTCATCAAGTAGTGTTTGGGGTTTGTCAGTCAGGTAGAGCCAGGGTCAGTGTCTGCTAACGTCTGTTCGCTCCCTTCTGCACAGCTCCACCTGTGCTGCTGCTTCTGCTGCGATCGAACTGAGAGCCTGCCTGACTCTCAGTTCAAGGCCCACCTCCACATGCACCTGCCTGCACGTCATCCCCTGTGGCCTAGTGGCCATCTGTCTGTCTGTGTCTTTTTCTTTCTGTTATTTATATTTTTCTTCCTGTTTCTTTTTCTGTCTTGTTTTTCTTGCTTTTCTCCTTTTTCCCTCTCTCCGCACTCCGTCCCAGCCCACCCTCTCCCTTTGAAGCACTTTCCTGCCCTCCTGCCTCCCAGCTCACCGGACCCTCCCTTCCTAGAGAAGGTGACTCCTCCAACCTACTGGTTGGCGTCTGCTCGCTCCCCTCTGTGCAGCTCCACCTGTTGCTGCTGCTTCTGCTGTGATAGAACTGAGAGCCTGCCTGGCTCTCAGTTTGAGGTCCACCTAAACCCTCAGCACCCACCTGCGCTCAACCCTGGTTGCCTAGTGGCCATCTGTCTGTGTGTGTCTTTTGCTTTCTATCATCTATGTTTTCATCCTGTCTCTTTTTCTTTTTCTGCCTCGTTTTTCTCCTTTTTTTACTTTTGTACCTTTCCCTGTCCACGCGCTTCATCCCTGCCACTGCTGCCCCTGTGGCCCCTCCCTGCGAAGCGCTTTCTCACCCTCCCACTTAATGGAGGCCGCACCACCGGCATGCTGGAGGCAGCCTGAAGGCAAGCCCGTCTGGCCCGTCCAAGTCTGGACCGTGCCCAGCACCATGAACCATGATCCTCCAACCATCCATCGCTACAACGCAGAGACCCTGCACGTGCTGAACACAGGACGCTCCACAGCCTGCCATCTCGCATACCGAGAGACACCCATGGACAGTTTTCCTGCTGCTACTGCCACCACACCTTCGCCCTATGCCAAACGCCAGACCCTCTTGGCACTGGACTATCGAACACTCACCCTGAGAGCCTCAACTGCATGCCCTTCAACATTCGCTCCCTCTACAAACACGCGGCAGAACTCTGGGACCTGCTAGACTCCACCCATCCGGACATCGCCTTTCTCACCCAAACATGAACTAACCCATCGTAAGCACCGGATATTGCCATCCCCAGCGACTACAAACTACTCTACAAAGACCATCCTTCTGGGCCAGGTGGCAACCTGCCCATCGTACTCAAATCCACCCTCCGCCTGACAACCAGTGCAGAAGAAACCCCTCATGGAGCACCTCCATTTGCAGATCCATGTCACCCCTAAGTCCACCTTCTGCTGCACCCTCATCTACAAGCCACCTTGCCCATGCCCAGCCTTCAGCAACTTCATCATCCACCTAAGATATCCCCACGCACTTGCCTCCACAAAGTACTTTTTTCTAGGCGACCTCAACAACCCCAGCAATGACTACAACACTGCTTCCCTGCTTGAGAACCTCAGGACAACAGGCATCAAGCAACTGGTCACGTCACGAACACACATCACTGGACACACACTCAACCCCATTTTCTCCACCAGCAACAACATCACCATCGACAACACCTCCAAGCTACACTGAACCAACCAGCACTGCATTCCTTTCTCCATCACCTCACCTACCGTCCACCTCTGCACCCCCTGCTACCCATGTAGGAAATGGAACCAGATCACAGAGTAACAACTCACCAATACCCTGAGCAAGCCTCCTCCTCCCCTCACCACAGATGCAAACATCTCAGTACGTAACTCCCACCAATGGATCTTCAAACGCACCAACATCCTAGCACCGCTCCAAACCACCTCAGCTAAACACAACCCCAAGAAGGCCGGCTGGTTCTTCCCCACACTCCAGAACTCCAGTGGCACATGCAGATGGATAGAAAAAAGTTGGAGAAATAGCAAGTCCCCGGATGACCTCATGGCCTTCAAATCCACCATCATATCCCACAGCCACCTCATCAGATCCACCAGGAAAGCTACCTTGCTGGACAACATCAGTGCCACTGCATACAACACCAAAGAGCTCTTCGCTGTGATTAAAGAGTTTGCCCAACCCCAATCGGAAGCGGCAAACATCCATCCTTCTCAGGACCCCTGCAACAGACTAGCCACCTTCTTCCATCAAAAAAACAAGGACATCTATGATAGCTTTGGACATCTAGACCTCTGAGCCCAAAAACACTCCAGCACTGCTGGACTGCCCTCATCACGGATGAAATCTGCTCCATCATGAGCAGAGCAGCATCCAGTAGTAGCCCCTACTGATCCCTGTTCTCATCACATTTTTAACACAGCCAAAACCTTCATCACACCGAGCTCTATCACACTTTCAACTGCTCCTTCCCCGAGAACTGGAATCATGCCGAGATCTGCCCCTTTCCTCAACAAACCCATGGCCGACCCTGGATCTCAAGAACTAACACCCCATCTCTCTGCTGCGTTTCCCAACCAAGGTCATCGAAAAGACCATCAAAGCACAGCTCTGCAAACACATCGAGGATAACAACATCCTGGGCATCTTCCAATCAGACTTCAGGAGCAACCACAGCACGGAGACCACCATCCTTGCTTCCACAGCTGACATCCACTCACTCCTCGACCGCTGGTAAACAGCTGCCCTCATCCTACTGGACCTGTGCCGCCCTTAACACCGTCTTCCAACACACCCTTTGCTCCAGAGTCCAAGCAGCTGGCATCTACGGAAAAGCCCTACATTGAATATGCTCCTTCCTGACTGGCAGAACACAGAGAGTCAGACTCCTGCCATACCAGTCAGAACCTAAGGAGATCAGTTGCAGAGTACCCCAGGGCTCCTCCCTGAGCTCCACACTCTTCAACATCATCCATCATCAGGAACCACAGACAGCACTTTATCTCCCATGCCGACGACACCCAGATGATCATCTCACTGACCGAAAACCCTACAACTGCCAAGAAGAATTTCCTTAACAGGATGGAAGCTGTCGCTGCCTGGATGAATGAGAGCTGCCTCAAGCTCAACTCTGACAAGACCAAGATCCTCACCTGGGACCCTCACATCAAACTGGGACAACTCCTGGTGGCCTGCTACACTCAGCTCCCCCAACCACCCCAACAAACAACACAGACAACCTCAGCTTCATCCTGGATTCATCACTCACCATGACCCGCCAAGTCAACTCTTCTGCATCCTTCTGTTTCCACACACTTTGACTTCTCCAGAAAATCTTCAAATGGATCCCAAAAGACTGCCGCAAGACAGTAATCCACGCCCTGGTCACCAGCAGACTCAACTATTGCATTCCCCTCTACCCCGGAACCACCCAGAAGTACCTGAAGAAACTACAGCAAATCCAAAACTCCTCATCCAGACTCATCCTGGACATTCCCCACTGCGAACACATCACCAGACACCTAAGAGACCTCCACTGGCTCCCCGTCGAGAAAAGGATCAACTACAAAGCTCTCACTAACCTAGGACCCACCTACCTCAACCACTGTATCACCTTCTACTACCCCAACAGACACTGTCCACCTTACCCCACATATGGAATACCTCAACTAGAGGAAGATCCATTGCCTACCTCACGGAAAAGAGCTGGAACGCCTTGCCTCTTCACCTCACGCAGTCACCATCGTTAGTTTGACCTTGAGAACTGGCTTTTTGACTGAAGCACAGAGGACAGACCCCTCCATCCCCCCATAGCTCCCTGAGACTTTTACCGGTGAGTAGTGCACTCAACAAATCCCAATTGATCGATTGATTGAGGGAAATGTGGGAGGAAAAATAGACCTTGAATAATGCGCTAGTCAGAGCTGTGTGGTGTGGGTGGGACCAACAGGTTATCTCTCACACAAAAGGGTGAGGAGAAAAATAGGCCCAGATTTAAGAAACACTAACGCCACATTAGTGTAATTCTTTTAATGTTAATGTGGCGTTAGATTTCAAAAATTGCTGCGCCATATTTACAAAGTGGTTCAATGCATGCGTTGCGCCACTTTGTAACCCTCTGCTCCACATTATGCGTAAAATGGCACAGGGGAATCTAAGAGATTACACTGCATCATTTTTTGTGGCTGCTTTTAATGCCTGCTCAGAGCAGGTGTTAAAGGGGGGCACACACTGAACAGTACATCAATAGCGTCAACAAGTTTGAGGCTATTGTCCCCTACCCTGCACCATGGTGCACCATATTTTAAATATGATGCACACATGGTGGTGCTAAGGGGCGCAAAAAAAGTGGCACTGCACTGGGTGCAGCGCTACTTTTCTTAAATCTGCCCCATAGTGTCATGCGGCCTGTTTGGACCAGGCCTAAAGGGGTAGGCGGTTATCCTCTGTCATCCACTTAAGGCCACTGCTCACTCAAATAACAAGGTATCGAAGGCCCTGAGGCATCTACTTTATAGTGCAGAGACACACCCTGGTAGTACCCCCTGGACAGTGGGAGAGTCTCACTCTTCGTCCAATTAATTTTATATCCTGATAGGCAGGAGAAGTGGTCCTTAAAAGACATGGCTGATGTCAGTGAGGACTTAGGATCTGAGAGGAAGAGGAGAATACCTTGACAGGAGGAGAAAACACTTGACAGTGTTTCTGAGACGTATTCAAGGTACCTATGCAAAGAGGCATTTGGCAGTAGACAGGATCTCCAGCGCCAGGAGAAATAACAGTAGGGAGAGCGAACAACCTTGCCATGTTCCCCTATAGATCTGAAACATATCAGACACAGAGCGCCCACAGTTCAACTCTGCTGTGGGACAGGCATAGAGGAGCCGAACACTGGAGACTCTCTGAAGTCCATCTTTGCTATCAACTTAAAGCGGTAGGGTCATTGCACCCAGTCAAATGCCTCTCAGCTTCAAGGGATGGCACTTTTCTCTCCTCTGCATCATCCCTGACATGCCACAGAAAATGGGTGAGTGTCCTCAGATGGTTTCAGGAGGTGTGGCCCGGAACAAAGCTAACCGATGATGTATAAATCAATCGTGAGATTTCCCTTCCCAACAGGGTCCCCAGGATTTTGGCAATACTTTAGGATCCAAATTGATCAAAGAGATCAGGTGTTAGCTGGTACACTCAAACATATCTTTGCCTTCTTTAAAGATGGTCGTGACGGGAATCCTGTATCACCACTTCCTTATAGGCTTGAGTCAGGAGGGGAACCAGTATCGGTTTGCCTGTCTTATAAAACTCATTGGGAAAACCATCATCCACTGGAGATTTGCATGTGGGGAGCACCAACATGGCCTCTGCCACTTCTTTCTCCATAATATCGCCCTCCAGCAGTACCCAAACCGCATTTGTGAGAGAAAAGAGGAAGACCAAAAAACACCTGATGTCGAGGCCTCAAGGCTGATTGCATGGAGATGGGTCACACCTGGAGTCAGATTGAAATAAAAGCCCAGTCCAGAGAGGGTGGAGAGTCCTCGTTGATGGCCTATACTGCAGGAGGGGTAGTAGACATAACTAAGAAAGTAAGCATTTGTGAGAGAGGGGAGATGGAGCAGCCTCAGGAAGTTGTCAATTTGTGACTGAGTAGCTATAAATTCAAGCGATAAAGAACAGAGTAGAACTCAGCAAGCCTCTCCAGGGGATGCATCAAAAGGGCTTAAGTGGTGTCTTGAATACTAGGTACCACCATCTGTGACTCACACTGTTGGGTGACAAGTAGGCACTCTGCCTTCTCACCCTGATCATATTTACACCATTGTAGTTTCCACCAACGCTTTTTCCACCTTGGCCGTAAACATGATGATCAAATGTTTCTTGGCCAGCTCTAAGGCCTTGAAATAAGCGTCAGTGGGGGACATCATCTACTGGCAGTGGAGGTCACTCACTTCTTTTTCTGCATCTCGTTGAGCAACATGGGCCCAGTGTTTAGCAATTGCAGAGTCACACAGCAGGAGCCCCCCTAAAGATGGCCTTGTCAGATGCCCAGCGTGTCCAAGTTGAGTCAACTGAGCCTGTATGTATGAGCGAATGTACCCATACACCCAGGGGCGATTTAGGCAAAAGCCTGCATCCGTCACTGCACAGGCAGGGCTGCGGGGCACAGGTCTAGATCTAGGCAGACCACACCGTGATCCATCACATTTGCCTCCTAAGTGATGCAACATGCAACAAAAGGGAGAACTGGACTCTGGGGTAGGAAGTAATGGATATGAGAGTGACTGCCATGTGGGCAGGAGAGAAAAGTGCATTCACTGTCAGCGGAGTACAAGAGGCAGCACCCATCACTAAGGTATGTTCAGATATTAGATTGAGTAGGACAGCTTTAAGAAATTAGGTTGATGGTTGACTGGGCATGAGTCCAGGTCATGCAAAAACCACAATCTTTGTCACAGCAAGAAACAATCAAACCCCAAATTATCCTATGCCTAACCTCCTGGTAGCTTAGCACAAAGTAGTCAGGCTTAAATTAGAGGCAATGTGTAAAGTATTTGTGCAACACTTCAAACAGTAATACAGTGAAAACACACCACAAAAGGAGCCCACAACAGAGTTAGAAACATCAGATTTTAATACATAAAACAAGACCAAAATGACAAACATCCAATTATTGGAAACAGAAATATTGAACTTTAAGTGTTTAAGTAAAGATAGCGCTAAAATCAAGAAGCTCTATTAGGGATAGCTGGTGACACTAGACCAGGATAAAGTCACAAATTCAGGCTGACTCCGATGGAGTGCATGCCGCCTATAGGGACCCAGTTAGGGACGCTAAAAAAAGTACCTTAAATCCAGGCTGTGGATCCACGTCGAGGATGCGCTGCGCAGCCAAGGCAATGCATTGGTTCCCAGATGAGGCAAGGTTGAGGTGAGAGATCCTGTTGCGTTCACACTAAGGATCCTCTTGACAGGACTTACAATGTGAAGACAGGTGTCGGGTAAGCATTATGCAGTCGAGGGGATTTGTCAATTCCAAAGAATGGTAAAGCTGAGAGGCACAGGTATGGTGTTTTTGTCGAGGCTGCCTTCAACAAGAGATGTGAGGACCTGCGTAAGGCAAGAGTTGCATAGCTGTGACCTAAAGATGAACGACGTGGTACCGATGCAAGTCTGTTGCAATGGGTACAAGCCACACAGAAGCCTTGATGCGTACGTTCTGCTAGGGATGCACCACTCAGTCGATCAGGTGGGTCATTCAGCAGAACAGATGCATCGGTTACAATGGCAAGTATCTTAAGCTCACTTCCAAGGGATGGGACTGGAATGGTGCCACTTGGCAGGGTAGACTCACAGATGGCAGAGTCCAAGTGCAGAAACAGGGTGGTTGTAAGTCTGTTATGACCCTGAGACTTCTGACCAGGAGGCCAGCCAACTAGCCCTTGGAATCACCCTAGATTCTAGGTCCAAGAAATGCCCATCAAGTCCTTCTCACCCAGGTAAGAGGGCAGCAGATCAGCACAGTAAGGCAGGGGTCCAGCAGAGTGCAATCCAGCACATTGGCAGTCCTCCATCAGCACAGCAGGCCTTCTTCCTGCCAGCGTATCCACAGATCTGGAGGTTTACAGAAGTAGAGGTGTCTGAGATCTAGCATTTATACCTTGGTGCCCTGGTTCTGGAAGGTGAGAGACATTTCTAGAGAAAGGTCTTGAGGTCTACCTTTTAAAGTCAGACATTAGGTCTAAACCTAGACTTTTGGTCTAAACTTTAACTTCTGGTCTAAGTTTACCTTTGTGAATCGGGACTAAGGGTTGAGCCTGGCAAAAGGTTTATTTTCACCTGGTTGAAATGACAGTTTAAAACTTTACACACAGGCTCTGCAATTGCAGCCCTTTGGCATGTTTAAAGGGGTACTTAAGTGGGTGGCACAATCAGTGCTGTAGGCCCACTGATAGCATTTAGGTGCATATTTATAATTGGCTTGCACTGTTTTAGCATCAAACATTTTGACGCTAAAATGGCGCATAGCTAACTCCATATTTATATTTTGATGCTAGACCCCTCTAGCATCAAAACATAGGGGTTAGCATCATATTTTGGATGCAACAAACTACCTTGCACTAATTAGATGCAAGGTAGGCATTCCCGTCCACAACATCACCCTAACCCCCTACCGCCTTATTTGTACTCTGGCACAAAAACGACATGTACGGATTAGGTGGAACAAAATAATGCTGCTAAGCCTGCTAGGCACATTATTTAATGCCTGGGTCTGACCAGGCATTAGGGGACCTGTGAACCCATTTTCAAGCCCCAGGAAAACCCCCACCCACACCAGAGGGACACCATAGGATGGGGGACCCCATCCTGGGTAAGTAAAGGTAAGTCCTGATACTGAGTATTATGGCCTTTCCCAGGGGACACTGGTCCCCTGGGCTGGCCATTGGGGTGGTGGGAATGACTCCTGTCTTTAATAAGACAGGAGTCATGTTTGGGTGGTAGCACATCAGAAAATGACGCTAGCCTGTTTAGCGGAATATTTATTGCTGCTAACCAACCTAGAGTCATTTCTGGCCCACTAGCGCCATTTAACCTCCCGCCATACTCCCCGGCTAGCGTCCTTTCTTTAGACGCTAGCCTGTCCTTTGCGCCTCTGTGCAGCATTCCATAAATATGGTGCCCGGCTGGCGCTATAGAATGGCGCTAGCGGGCGCTATGGATTTTGATGCAAAACTGCGTTAGCTCAGGTTTACAGCAAAATTCTTAAATATGGCCCTTAATATACAGGCCCTGGGCACACATGATGCCCTTTACTAGGAACCTATAGGTACATTAAATAGGCCAGTTGGGGATAGGCCAATATGACATTGTTTAGAGGAGAGAGCACAAGCACTTTAGCACTGGCCAGCAGTGGCAAAGTACGCAGAGTCCCAATACCAGCAAAAACAAGGTCAGCAAAATGGAGGAGGGAAGGCAAAAATTAGGGGGGGAGACCAGCCTAAGGCTGACAGGTCAAACAACAGCCCTATTTTGGAGAATGTGGCTCAGTCCCACTGGTCTGTTTCTAAAGAGGGTCTGGGGTCATGTTCCAATCACCACCCAGAAACAGGGTAGTGCAACCAAAAGTCATAAACATCAGAGAAAGCTTGGGCAGAAACGGCGTCTTATCGGTGTTGGGTGCATAAATGGAGCCCAAATTCAGCGTTCTATCTTGGAAACGGAATTTGGCAAAAACACAGTGCCCCCCCCCCCATATCTGCCAAGGTCATAATGACCCTAAAGGAGAGGTTCTGCCTCAGAATGATGGCTACTCCACACTTTTACGAGCACAACGCAATGCCACTTTCCCGGCCCCCTTAGCACCCCTGTACTGCTACCGTGTGCACACCATATTTAAAACATGGCACACCATGACGCAGGGTAGGGGGCAATAGTGTCATTTTTTATGACGCTATTGATTTACTCTGCAGCAGTAGCGCCAAAATATTGGCACTACTCCTGCAGAGTACATAGGGGCCCAATATAAAGAATGGAAGCGCACTTTTAATCCTGCTCTTGAGCAGGCGTTAAAAGTGCCATAATAAATTGCGCAAGAAAGTCTCATAGATTTCCTTATGCAATTGTTCCAGCTCCCCTAACAGGGGAACATCCCCTTTGCATACATTATGATTGGTGAAGGCATAATGCAGCGCAAGGGGTTGCATAGTGGTGCAATGCATGCATTGCGCCACTCTGTAGATGCAGCACGGGGATTTCGGCCTCATTGGGCCACATTAACGTCAAAATAAATGATGCAAGGTGGCGCTAGGGGCCCAATAATATGTCCCTTAGTTCTCACATAATAAAGGATTTTCTTACAGTGTATGAATGGAAATCATGAGGGACATAGGCATCTTTCTGTAGGGGTCAAAGGGAGGGGGAACCTGGGAGTGAAGACTATGGCACTAACAATGAAAACTGAGAGGAGACAAAAGTTACTCAATGTGCGTGGTGTTGGTGGCATAAGAAGGGGCAAGGAATGAAATGAGGGAAGGAAAAGGGGAAAAAAAACTCTTTGGTGTTTTCAGTTAAGGCCCGCACCCATCAGTGCCAGCTCCCCCGTAAGCTTTTGGGGGGGTGGATGAGAAAGAGATAAGGGTAGGGGGAAATCAACTGAGGCTACAACAGCTGGAATAGAGGATATGAGAAAGGCAACACAACCCTAGTTAAGACGCTGATGATCCAATTCCCAGTACCGCAAGATCTGTCAGTGATGATGCAGCTGTTGCAAGAGAGGCAAAGCCCATGTAGGTTTAGCCTGAGATGCATTTTTGGAGGTGCCTGAGGGGCCCTCGTAACCATGAAAGAGCCCTCAAGGTCGTCCAAAAAGGATTCTAGGTCTCCTGGGTCAGTGAATTCCCTGGTCTTTTCATTGATGGTGACCCACACATGTGGTGTGCAGATCAAGTAGTCCCTAAGGGCCAGATGTAGCAATGGATTTGCGCCTCGCAAACGGCAAAAATCGCCGTTTGCGAAGCGCAAATGCCTCTTTGCTATGCAGAAATGCATATTGCGAGTCGAGACCGACTCGCAATATGCATTTAAGAAACGCAAATAGGAAGGGGTGTTCCCTTCCTATTTGCGATTCTGAGTGGTATGCAATACCATTTGCAACCGCATATGCGGTCGCAAATGGTGTTGCAGTTACCATCCACTTCAAGTGGATGGTAACCCACTCGCAAATTGGAAGGGGTCCCCATGGGACCCCTTCCACTTTGTGAATGGACCCACAAATATTTTTTCAGGGTACCATTACCTGCCCTGAAAAAAAAACGAAACTAAAGGTTTCGTTTTTTTTTTAAGTGCAGCTCGTTTTCCTTTAAGGAAAACGGGCTACACTTAAAAAAAAAAAAAAAAACTGCTTTATTGAAAGCAGTCACGAACATGGAGGTCTGCTGATGACAGCAGGCCTCCATGTTTGTGAGTGCCTAGACTCGGTATGGGGCCGCAATTTGCGACCCACCTCATTAATATTAATGAGGTGGGTCTTTGCGACCCCATACCGACTCGCAGAAGGTGTCTGAGACACCTTTCTGCATAACATTTTGCGAGTTGCAAATTGCGAGTCGCTAGTACTCGCAATTTGCAAGTCGCAAAATGTTATTTTGCTACATCTGGCCCTAAGTTCTCAATGTAGGAGCTGGAGTCTGAGAGCAAGGAACTTCTTACATCTGGTGTTAGTGGCCAATAAGTAGTCCATTGAGAAGGAAATGCAGTGGCCCTCAAATAGCAATGGGGATGGAGAACACTTCACCGCCTGGAGGATAGTTCTAGTGTGCTGGTGGGGAAAAAGGCAAGCGATGATTGTACATAGTGTCTGATTATGAGCTGTTGTGCATGACCGAACCCTGTAAGCTCATAGAGAAGAGCAGCATCTCTTCACCTTCCCCTTTGGGGTCTCTAAAAACACAAATAGTGTCCCACTGGGACCTATCCTCCAGATCAGTGAAATGCATGAGGAAATCAATGTCTGCCCCAGACCTGTAAAGTTGTGTATCACGTGTCCAGAAGTTCCATATGGTGGAGCAGTCAAGCATATCAAGATGGGCGTGAAAAGTGGTTCCCTTTAGGAGCAATGATCTGACTTCTGTGGTGAGATCAATCATGATATCATCCATGGTTGATAGTGGTGACTCCAGTATCCAAGTTCTCTTTCAGAACAGAGTTCATCTCTAGTGTTGGGAGGCACGGCAGCTGAGAGGGTTGAACTGAGTTGGCTGGGGGTCTGATTATTGCTACAGTCTCTTAAATAGGCAGTTGATGGGCTACTGGTTTCTGCTGTGGCATGTGGGGTAGCAGAGATAGCTGAGTAGAACCTCATCAGGTTGTGAGTACCACGGCATACGATCCAGTTTTACTCTGGAAGGATCACAAGGATTATGAAGAGTGTAGTTAGCCCAGGCATCATCAGGTGGATGGATCCAGGATCTAAAAGGAGTGGTTGGAGTGGTTAATGCACCCTGCAGGAGTGGGGCCCCTATCGCTCGACCTGAAGTTCTCTGTAATAATCACAGTGACAGGAACATGTGTAAAGATGGCCGAATTTGAGAAAAGAAATGCAAGCTGATGTGCAACCGCCTGTGCTAATGACTAATTGTAGAGGGGGTGCCACATAGAAACAATGGGGCTAACTAGTGAATCAGCAGAAGACAGGTACCAGAATGGAAGTTGCCAGGCTTCAAGTACACCCTAAGGCAAGAGACGGGATCGGGCCCCAGGAATCAACTGACGGTAAGGCATGGCCCTAACTGCTGGAGACTGCACCTTGGTCCAGGGATGGCCGCTGTCTAGAGGTTGGAAGTTGTGGTTCAGTATTATTCAGTTCCATGCTAGATACACAGGGGCCTTTGGGGACAGCCTGTGCTTTTATGCGCCCAGCCAAGCAGTTTCATGGTGGGTCAGGTGGAGTGTGTAGATATCCTCTGATGCTGTGGGTCCCATTTCAGGCGCTGGAGCTGCGGTCGTTTGTCAATGGCACCGGTGGCAACAAGTAGAGCTCGAGCAGCATCCCCACCAGCTCCAATCCAGCATGGGAGGGTTTTGGCATCCAGCCGGCCCCTCGTCCCTTGGTGCAATCAGCCCAAATACCATTGGCCCGATGGTCCCACACTCATCTTCAGTGTTTCCCAGGTGTGGCGCAGTGCCCCCTCAGACTAGAAAGGTTGTCTGGCCCCAATTCTATAGACAGAGGCCCCAGGAAGAGACATTGTGCACAAGCTTCAGCAGTGAATGGCTATCTTGGTCAGCACCTAAGCCCATCTCCCTATAAACCTTGGTATAATAAATGTCCAACATGTTGGCAGCTTTATGGCATTTCTCCATGGCACACACTACAATTATTGCATGCCGCTGAATGCCCGATAACTATATTCAGCAGGGAGACCAGTAGTGAGCCCATGCTTCACTCCAAAAAAAGAAATTTGGGGCCAGATGTAGGTAAGTCAGAGTTTGCTACTTGCAAATTGCGAGTCTGAGCGACTCGCAATTTGCAATTCGCAACCCCAGATGCAAGATGGTGTCCCTGACACCATCTGTGAATCGCAAGGGGGTCTCAAAGACCCACCTCATTAATAATAATGAGGTGGGTCGCAGTTTGCGACCCCCTTGCGATTCGCCGCACTCACAGGGATGGTGGCCTGCTGGAGACAGCAGACCACCATGTCTGTGACTGCTTTTTAATAAAGCAGTTTTTTGTTTTGTATTGCAGCCCATTTTCCTTAAAGGAAAACGAGTTGCAATACACACGAAAAAATGAAACGTTTTTGTTTCATTTTTTTAGATCCATTCACATTTGAAATGGGTGCTAACTGCGAATTGCTTTGCAACCGCATTCACGGTCACAAAGCAATTCTACAACGCGATGCAAATCGCATATAAGAAGGGGAATACCCCTTCCCATTTGCGAGTCGCATTCCCATTTTGCGAGTCGGTAACTAGGTTACCGACTCGCAAAATGGGAATGTGCATCGAGATGTGCGTTTTGCATGGCGCAAACAGCGTAATTCGCTGTTTGCACCATGCAAAACGCTTGCTACATCTGGCCCCAAGTGTCATATTTATGAGCCCATTGCACCGTTGTTGTGTCACCTTTTTGTGATACATGTGAGAAGGTAGCCTCTTTCTAGCATGGTTATCCCCATTTTTGGCATGTTTGTCAGTGTTTGTTAATGTGTTTTTACTGTCTCACTGGAATCCTGCTAGCCAGGACCCCAGTACTCATAGTTTGAGACCTATTTGTCATTGTGTTTTTATTGTCTCACTGGGATCCTGCTAGTCAGGACCCCAGTGTTCATAGTTTGTGGCCTATATGTGTTGTCAGTATGCTTGACTGTGTCACTAGAGTTATGCTAACCAGAACTCCAGTGCTTATGCTCTCTCTGGTTACCACATTTGTCACTATAGTTTAGTGACTCCATATACCTAAGTGGCACACTGGACCCCCCTTATAAGTCCCTATTATGTTGTACCTAGATACTCTGGCCATTGGGGTTCCAGGAGATCCTTATGGGCTGCAGCATATCTTTTGCCACCCATAAGGAACTCATACAAACACTCCTTCAGGACTGCCACTGTAGCCTGAGTGAAATAGTGCACACACTATTTCACAGCCATTTTCAGTGCACCAGGTAACCTATAAGTCACCTATAAGTCTAACCTTCAGTTACTGAAGGCTAGGTGCAAAGTTACTGTGTGTGAGGACACCCTTGCACTAGCAAAGGTACCCACATGTTGTCCAGGCCCAAATTCCTGGACTTGAGTGTGGGTTCAGTATTATAAGCATGCATTACATATATGTCAATACATATATGTAGCTTCACAATGGTAACTCCGAACATGGCCATGTGAGGTGTCAAAGATTGTGAACCTGAACCCCCAATCCAAATCTGGTATTGGGGGGGCAATTTCATACACCCTGGGGGTTCCACCATAGACCTCCAGTACTGCCAGACCAGCTGTCTGAGGTTTACAATTCAGCCCCAACTGCTGCCACCACACAGACAGGTTTCTGCCCTCTTGAGAACTCAGCAGCTCAATTCCAGGAAGGCAGAAGAATGCATTTCCTTTAGGAGACGGGTGTTACAGCCTCTCCCATTGGAACTAGGTGTTGCAGGCATGGAAGGGGTATCCTTCCAGAGCCTCTGGAAATGCTTTGAAGGACAAAAACGGTGCCCACCTTGCATAATCCAGTCTTCACCAGTTCAGGAATCCCCTGTCCCTGTTCTGGCATGAAAGGAAAGTGGAGTGACCATTCCCCCGCCCATCACCACCCCAGGGGTAGTGCCCAGAGCTCCTCCAGAGTGTCCTTGGCGTTAGCCATCTTGGATTCCAAGGAATGGGGACCCTCTGGGAGCATCTGAGTGACCAGTGCCAGCAGGTGACGTCAGAGACACCTCATATAGGTGCATACCTAGGTAGGTAGCCAACCCCCTCTCAGGGATATTTAGGGTCACTCCTCTGGGTGTTTCCTCAGATTCGGTTTGCAAGACTCCCCCAGGACACCTCTGCACCCTCTGCTTCAGCTTCTGACTGTCCGATCAACCTCAGACTGCTCCAGGAACCGCTGTAACTGCAACAAAGTTTCCAGG
Source organism: Pleurodeles waltl (assembly GCF_031143425.1). NCBI lineage: Eukaryota > Metazoa > Chordata > Amphibia > Caudata > Salamandridae > Pleurodeles > Pleurodeles waltl. The sequence goes on along the minus strand of NC_090443.1, from coordinate 253,439,392 downwards.
AAGGCTACTGTGACCTGCAACGTCAGCTCCAGCCAGCAACTGCAACAGTTTCCAAGGAGTGGATGATCTGAAGACAGCCTGTCTTCACCCTTCACCAGAAGAACCGAAGGAATCTCCCGTGGAGTGATGGAGTCACTTCCCTGCTTCAGCAGGCATCTCTCCGCGATGATGACCAGAACTCCGGGTCTCCTCTCATGTCGACGAGCTTGATCCCTGGAACACAGGTGGTGGACCGAAGGGACCCTGACTGCCCAAAGGTCTAGCTGTCCAAACTTGGTGGAGGTAAGATCTTGCCTCCCCATGCCAGACAGTACCCCTGTGCTCTTCTTCCGAAAGTTCTTTGTGTACAGCGCATCCCAGGTCCCCAGCACTCCATTCTGTGATACATAGCTCTCTGAGTTGTTCCCCGGCAGTGTGGGATCTTCCTGTGTAGTGCTGCGATGACCACACTTTGCAACTCTTTTGTCCCCATGTCCTGGTACTCCCGAGGGTGCTGCCTGATCTTCTAAGGGCTCTCTGAAGTGCTGAGAGCCCCCTCTGTCTCCTCCGTCTGAGTTGAGACCCCCAGGTCCCTCCTGAGTACGGGAAGCTCCCCTTTGATGCAAAACACGTTCTTGCGTGAACCAAGCCTTTTTGGAGGAATCCAGTGATGCAAACAGCCTGCATCCAATGACTCAATGTGGGGCATCTCTTGCACCAAGCAGGAACCTGCAGATATCTTCTTTGGTGCATTTCTGTACTTTTCTTCCAACCAGAGAATCCACTTTTTCACCTTCTTCCAGGTGGGCAGTGGCTCCTTTTCTCCTTGGACTCTTCATCGACTTCTGGACTTGGTCTCCTCTCTCCACAGGTCTTCAGGTCCAGGAATTCATTGTTGGTTGCTTGCAGTCTTGCTTGGTTCTTGCAATAATTTGAATCACAATGTGTAGTGTGTTCTAAGGAAACTTGCAGTACTTTACTCCTGCTTTCTGGGCTCTGGGGTGGGGTAATTTACTTAACTTTACTTTATTGTTACTCTCCCAGCGATTCTGCACAGACTATACACTTGTCTAGGGGGGAATGAACAAGAAGTGACCACAGCACTCAGGTGGCATATAGCTCTGAGGAATATAGGTAAAAAGTTCAAGTGAAGCCGTTCAGTAAGAGAAATAAACAAAGTCCTTCTTTGTGTTCCAGTAGATCTTTTATTCGGATTGTTGATCGTATATCCTAACGTACAATCAAAATCGGCACAGCCAACATGTGTTTCGTCACGACGGTGACTTTATCAAATCTGTAGAAATACATTCAATTACGAGTTTTAAAAGAAGTACATGTATACCGGAACGGAAGTGTGAAAAGACATCAAATATAAATGTGTTTGTGCGATAGACATGGCGGAAACAGTCCTTGTGTAGGTGTGTCGTGAAAATGACAACCTGATGCGTGCCTTTAATAGATAAACCGGATCCATGTGACAGCATACGGGACGTGCAATCCCTACATTTTACTACCTTTCTTTTTATGTATCTTCAATTGTGATGATATAGTCATTTGCACTCGTTGTCCGGTGGCTATACTTACACACACTAGTTACTATAGTTACACAACATAGACATAGCTTCGTTCGATGACAATAGGGACACCCTAGCTGCTGAAATGTTCGCTAACAAAACAAGGGCTACTAACTCTACCCCTAATATACCAACACAAGATGGCAAAAATTCATCAGACTAGAACGACTAAAAAAACAAGAACTCACCAGGTGGTGCAATGCAACTACACTCAAAAGATACATCGACCTAAAACAAGTCCCCCGGGGTTTGCACGTTATAATCTTTCCTTCCTTCGATGACCTGGACCCAGACCTTTTGGGCGATTGGGAACATCTTATCTCATCAGACTCTACTGGGATAATGAATATACTGATGAAACATGCTGACAGAAAACGTGACAAACTACTAGCATAAATAACAACATTGGAACTTGAAATCAAAAACCTCAATTTACAGAAAGCAACAGATAAGGACTACAACATTCTCAAAGAAGTACTTTACAAACATCAACTATACATAAAAGAGAAAAAACTGAAAAAACTGATTTGTGACGACAATGATTATCAGAATGGACGGATATGCACATTTGCATGTAAATTTGACCAGAAGAAAATGGACAGCAACCCTAGAACCTCTGACACTCATCCTACTAATATCTCAGCCCCCAACAGTTTAAGTGACATATCTAGCATTTCCAGTAGTGACGTGGACTGTCCTAGAGATGGCACTTCAGGAAACACACACACTTAGGCGCTCATTCATCCCCTTTTTTAGAGGAACTGGCACGATACCGAAAAGGTATTCGACAAAACTACAACAAAATGATCCCTTACACAAAACAACAAGGAGGGGAGGGAAAAAACACAGACATGGACAAAAGGGAAGGTGTGACCACACGCTCTGTCGCCAAAAACCAAAGATCATGAATGCAAATTCCATATCACACAACAATGTACTGGATAATGACAACATACAGGTTGTCAACCTGTCCACCTATGTTCTCTCTGATGATGAAATAAAAATTTTGAGCACGGGCTTGGGGTTCTGTCCTGTTTCTAAACCTGATTTCAACAACATTCATATCAACCTATTCAAGTACATTCGTCACATAAAACAAAACAAAAAAGTATTACCACACCCATTCCCTGCTGTAACAGAACTATCAGGGCCATCCAGGACATACAAACTATTCTAGATCTTGACTCCTCCACTCCCAACCTTGAGCCACTTTTGGAACACCTCAACATACAATCCAACCTTAATTTGAACAGTGGACTTAAACCTGATTCCACTTTTATGCCCAATCCACCCCCAGACAACAACATTGACACCTTTTACAGAGCGGTCAACATGGACTTGATCAGCCTAGAGGACAAACACAGAACCAAAGGTCACAACTACAGACAAAATGTTTGCCTGACGGAACGCAAAGCTCTTAACCAACCACCTGTTTGGATCTCATAATAAGAGAAGCTGACAAGGGAGGTAATGTGGTGGTCATGGACAAATCCGACTACATGGCAGAAATAAACAGACAGCTGGGGGATACACAAGCCTACACACGCCTTACTAAAAATCCCTTGGCAAATATAACCAAAGACATAGGAGGACAGACTGTCCAAGTGGAGGGATTTTTGTCTTATCTCGGACCTCGAACACAAGTACATGTATAACGCTACACCTAGGGCACCCTGCATTTACATGTTGCCCAATGTCCACAAACCAGGCATTTTCCCTCCAGGCAGACCCATCATCTCAGGTATAGAATCACCCACTGAACGTATGTCAGAATACATTGACCATTTCTTACAACCCCTTGTACACAATCTCCCCTCATACATCCAGGATACTAAGGACCTTCTGTGTCAACTACAGGACATAGATGGGACAGATGACTACTGCTTTGTCACTCTGGATGTGAGCTCCCTTTACACATCTATGCACTGGAATGGGGTCTAACATCCCTATCCTTGGCACTTCCCAACCGAGATGCTACTTTCTATGAACACACCCAAATGTTACTATACCTAACCAGACTAGTACTTGAAAACAATGTTTTCTTACATGACAGACTTTAGTACAAACAATCCCAGGGGGTGGCCATGGGCTTGAAATGTTCACCTTCCTACGCCAACCTTAACATGGGCTAATTCGAGAAACGCCATCTTTGGCTCAATTGCCCAAATAATATTACACAACATATCCTGTTTTGGGGCAGATCGGCGACATCCTCCTTATCTGGACTGACAATGGACAGGACCTGGACAAACTTTTTAAAAACATGAACACTAACGACTACAACCTAACTTTCACTCACAAGTGGGAAAACGATCACATAGAATTTCTAGATCTTCTCCTTTACATCTCAAACAATAAAATTTCATCCAGAATATTCAGAAAACCCACTGCATACAACTCCATCTTACATGCTCACAGCGCACATCCTAACTCTCAAATCAGGACCATTCCCTATGGCAAAATGATCAGGACTAGACGTGACTGCAGTGACAATTACATTTTCGCACAGGAAATGGACCTACTGACCAAACGGTTTCAAACCCGTGGCTACTCGCAAACCACTATTGACCTAGATAAGAATTGCACACTTTCCAAACAACATGACACACTATTCATCAGAAGCCCCAAAAAACTTATGATAGGCCCATGGGAAAGGATTTCCTTCATCACCCAATACAGTCCTGTCAGTGAGTTGGTGTTCGAATACTTTAAAAACATTGGCACCTACTACTTCTAGACTCTAAACTGGGGGAGGTCCCTGGACGGTCAACATCCATCACCCATAGCAGGGGACGTACATTGAGGAACATTCTCTGCCCAAGCTTTGTGGCACCCCTCCCCCCGCCAATCCCTCAATGTGGCTGTCTAACAAACCGGCTGGTTTTTTCAAGTGTGGTAGATGCATCTCCTGCCAATTCGCACTAAACAAGACCACAGGTTTCTCTTACAACACTCCAACTACTTTCCCAGTGAAGGAATTTATTAACTGCAACACTAAGTACACTGTTTATATTATCATATGTGTATGTGGACTGATTTACGTGGGCAGCACATACGCCCCCTTACAGAACGCACACAGGAGCACATCAGGGCCATTAGAAACTGTACACCTAACTATCCGATGGCTGTACATTTCACCTCTGCACACAATGAATCTGACATTCCCAAGATAAGATTCTTTGGCCTCAAACACATCACTCCATCTCCCAGTGGGGGTAATAGGACATAAGAACTACGTAAATGTGAGGCCAGATGGATACTACAGTTACGAGCTATAGAAAAAGGTCTTAATACGGACAATGACCTCCATGTGTTTCGCACTTAAACAGATTCGGCACATGTATGTTACGTCTTGACCTCTTGATATTATTTGTAGCCAGTACTTCTTATTACATTACTTGTTTATGGGTGTTTGATTTTATCACTACCGTCACAATGTTTTGCTATGATTTCGTGAACATTATCTGAACCACACGTCACACCATGACTTCTCCCAACCACATGACAATGTGCCTCATTGTGTTAAATTGCCGTCTTTTTTACGTTCATACTATACAGTCAGCCTATGTCTTTTTTCTGTGTGTTTACTTTGTAACAGTTTGTTCACTGATAATGTTTGTATTAATATTGCACATATCAATATATCTTACTGCATACTGTACAACGCACTTGCCTACTATAGTCACTTTCTACTATGATTTTGTGACCAATATGATACCAGTTGTCTCTTGCACCATACCAACACTATCATTAATGCTCTATGACCTCTTTAACTACCTAAACTAATTGGTATCATACCGACACTATCAAAAGTACTCCATGTCTTTCAATTCTTGAACTTTTCCTGCTATAACTACTTTCTTTTTCACTTTTACATTTATGTCCATTGGGTTTTTCCGACCGTACTATGTACAGTAAGACCCCCATATGTGCTACAATACGTCTATCGTATTCCATCCATATATGGCCGCTCCACCGTGCCATCCCTGACAACTTCCGACTCAATTCACCATTCAGGACTATCCGACGTCCCCTACGTACGACACACGTTTTCTGTATTTAACTTCCGGTTTTGTAACATCTCACCGTATTCACTCCTTGTTTACGTACAGACAACGATCACTTGGTTCCACAGTGAGTTTCACCCAGTTTCCCTGACGAGTCCTCTCGTAATTTACCCTGTGCACCAACTTTTCCTAACTATACTTTGCCTCATTTTTAATCTCCTTACCTCTCGCTCTCTACCATCTTTGGCTACAGCCATGCCGCTGTATTATTTACCTTACTCAGCAACTGGCGGCCCCCACGAGACCTTCTTGTCTGTGTCCCCCGCTTTCAATCGGCCTTAGCAGCTCTCTCGAGTATTATTAACATTATGCCTATTATTTAGGCTGCTTTATTACATTTAGTAATTCTTCCTCCCTGGCTTATATATCTCGGGATTGTCACACCTCCACCGTTATTAACCTCTTATTAGTACACTGTTCTTCTCAACCGGACCACTTCGCTCAAGACTTTTTGACCACATGCATCCATCTTTTTATTACGTTTTTCTATTTACAATTTTTACCCCAATTGCTATACTTCCCATTTTGTCATATTAGACTTGAGTAAGTCTCGTTCACATCCCGCCTTTTGTTGTCTTGATATTTGGACCACTTTCTCCCAAAAAGGCAACTTCTTTTTCGTACCTTCTCCCACAGGACAGGACTTACCAAGGTCCATGCCTTCGCATGAATACTTATGGTACACACAATAGACTATTTGTGTAATACCACCACGGATACCATTTAATTATTTTGACGGACCTCCATAAAGTCCCGGACTCCAACCCGGCACATACAGGTAGTCCAATTTTGATACCCTCTACATGTTTTCAACTCCTCCCTCTCCATGCAATTACTCACCTCATTCCTTTCCTCTTTCCGCCCCTATTCTCTCTCTCTATCTCTACTTTTCTGACTCTCCCCAGGTACCTCCCAGATATATTCAAGGAGGGTACCACGTCCACATACGGCCTTAATAGGTAGGCTTTTTGTTTTTCCATCTCTTATGCATGCTGCACGGATTGCAGCTTAGCTACAGTAACTGACACCTAGTATTAGGATTACAATTGAATAAAACTATATATTCATCTTGCTGTGTGAACGCACAATTTTTATCTGACCCACAATTTTCACTCCTCATGTACCCACTTGTCTCCACTTTCTGTTACAAAATCAATACAAGTCACATGGATCCGGTTTATGCATTAAAGGCATGCATCAGGTTGTAATTTTCATGACACACCTACACATGGACTGTTTCTGCCATGTCTATCGCACACGCACACTTATATTTGATGTCTTTTCACACTTACGTTCCGGTATACATGTACTTCTTTTGAAACTCGTAATTACATGTATTTTCACAGCCTTGATAAAGTCACTGTCGTGACGAAACACGTGTTGGCTGTGCCGATTTTGATTGTACGTTAGGATATACGACCAACAATCCGAATAAAAGATCTACTGGAACACAAAGAAGGACTTTGTTTATTTCTCTTACTGAACGGCTTCACTTGAACTTTTTACCTTTATTCGTCAGAGCTATACGCCGTCTGAGTGCTGTGGTCACTTCTTGTTCATTTCATGTTGTGTATTGTATACACTACACAGTGCCTTTTTGGTAGTAGGGCACTTGACGATGCGCACCTATTGTATATTTTCTAAAATACGAATCGCCATTATAGGACAGCATACAGGATGTGCGATCCCTACCATTTACTACCTGTCTTGGGGGGAATTCGAGATTTGCATTCCACTTTCTTAGTATATGACTTGTGTCACCCCTAGATCTATTTTCTCCCATTGCTTTCTATAGCAATTCCTATTGTTTGCACTGTCCTATGTCTAATTACTTGCCTTATTTTGGTATCTAGTATATATATTGTGTATGATACATACCTCCAGAAGGCGTTTTGCCTCTAAGATATTTTTGGTACTGTGTCACCCAAATAAACTACCTTCATTTTTTGTAACACTGAGTATTGTCTTTACTTGTGTATAAGTACTTGTAACTATAAGTATTATTGCATGAGCTTTGCATGTCTCCTAGCTCAGCCTTAGCTGCTCTGCTATAGCTACCTCTATCAGCCTAAGCTGCTAGAACACTACTACATTTCAATGATAAGGGATAACTGGACCTGGTATAAGGTAACCACTACAAACCAGGCCAGCCTCCTACATTGGTGGTGCAGCAGTGGGATAAGTACTTGCAATTGCTTTACCACTTTGTTACTGGTGCTTTTCAGAAGAAAAGCTTGCTCCAATACTTAGAGCAAATATAATATATACCTAAAAGTAATTTTGCAACTTTCTAAAAAAGTTCTTTTAACTTTGCAAACGTTTTTACAAAGTTCTGAAAAGTTTCTTCTTTTCTCTAAAAAGTTAGCTCCTTTATTATACTAAATGTTTACTCACTTTCCTAAACTTTTTCTCTTTCAATATGTCTTCTGTAGAAGCTACCCCTAGAGTTGTCAAGGCTACCTTTGAGAATCTAAACTTTAAAAGTTTGAGGGGTCTCTGTATTGAAAGAAGTCTAAGGATTGGGAAGAACCCCAATAAGGAGTTCCTCTTAAATCTTCTCCTCCAAGATGACCAGGAACTCAACATGGTCCAGATCAGACAGGGGAAGAGGTAGAGGATTATTCCAAACAGGAAGACTCAGAGGAGCAAAAGGACAATCATGGGGAGGGTACTTCCACAGATGTATGTGTTAACAAGCCCCTTAGTACAACTGGGAGAGGGAAGGGTTCACACACTAGTAGGGCTCCCTTCACCCCTAGAGGCTAGGTCACTAGGGTGGCCCCTGTTAGAGATAGATCTGCCAAGGCACATTCCAATGTTACCTCTGTTTCAGAGGCATCCCACACATCTAACCCTGAGGACAAGCCCCTAGATAGGGAACTCAGAAAGCTGAGGTTAGAGGAGGCCAGACTGAGGCTAATGCAGCAACAGTTGGCCTTAGACAGAGAATCCCTGGAGGTGGAAAAGGATAGGAAGGGTTTGGGGTTAGTTGCCCAGGGTAGCAGCAGCAGTTTCAGAAATGCAAATGTTAGGGAACCTTCATCTGACTCTAGGAATCTGCATAAAGTTGTCCCTCCTTCCAAGGATGGCGATGACATCTATAAGTGGTTTGCTGCACTTGAGAGGGCCTGGAAAGTTCGGAGGGTCCCTCATGTACAGTGGGCTGCTATCCTGTGGCTATCCTTCTCTGGTAAGGGGAGAGACAGACTCCTTATTGTCAGAGAGGATGATGCAGATAATTACTAAATTCTTAAAAGTACACTCATGGATGGTCTGGGCTTAACAAATAAGCATTACAGGATAAAGTTCAGAGAGACCAGAAAAGAGGCATCAAAGGACTGGACAGACTTTGTAGACTGTTCTGTGAAGGTCCAAGAAGGTTGGTTAAATGGCAGTAAGGTGGCTGACTATGAAAGCCTATATAACTTGATTCTGAGAGAGCATATTTGAAATAATTGTGTGTCTGACTTGTTGCATCAGTATCTTGTGGTCTCAGATCTGACCTCTCCCCAAGAATTGGGAAATAAGGCAGACAAATGTGTCAGAACAAGGGTGAGCTGAAAAGCTCATACAGGGGGTGACAAGGACAGCAAGAAGAAGGATGGTAAGTCCCATGACAAGGGTGGGGACAAAGATAAAAATTCATCAGAGTCTTCATCAGGCCCAAAAAATCCTCTGGGAAGATGGGTCTAAATCCTCTTCTAACAAAGATAAGAATCCTTGGTGTTATATGTGTAAAGCCAAAGGCCACTGGGCAACTGATCCTCATTGGCCAAAAAGAAACACTGAGCCTCCCACCCCCACAACCCCAACTGCAACCACTACAGCCCCTAGTAATAACAGTGGTGATAGGAAGAACACTACTAATAGCCAATCTAAGGGTGTAGTTGGGCTCGACATTTGTAATTTAGTTGCGGTTGGTCTAGTTAGGGAGATTACTGAGGCTGTTTTAGTCTCTGATGGTAGCATTGACCAAGCCACTTTAGTTGCTTGTCCCCTTAATATGAATAAGTACAAGCAGCTATCCCTGATTAATGGTGTTCAGGTTAAGGCCTACGGGGACACAGGTACCAGTGTCACAATGGTGATAGACAAACTGGTTGCCCCTGAGAAGCACCTACTCGGTCACCAGTACTAAGTGACAGACACCCATAGCAACTCTGTTAGCCACTCCATGGCTGTTGTGAATCTCAACTGGGGAAGGGTTACTGGTCCAAAGAAAATTGTGGTAGCCACTGATTTACCTGTAAAATGTCTGCTAGGCAATGATTTGGAGACTTCAGCTTAGGCTGAAGTGGAGTTGGACGCCCATACAGCAATGTTGGGCACTACTGGGCATATCTTTGCTCTTACCAGGGCTCAGGCCAAGAAACAAAGAGGACTAAGAAACTTGGATCTTGGAATAATGGACCAAGTTCTCCCAAAAACTAAGGGTTAGAAGGGCAAACCCTTGCCCAGTATCCCTCCCTCCACAGATGATTCCCCTTTTGAGGAAGAGGAATTCTCTCCCTGTGCAGAACCTACACCAGAGGAGTTGGGAGCTGATACACCTGAGCTTTTGGGTGCAGGGGAGCCTGCCAGGGAAGAGCTGAGTGGCACAGCAAACCTGTCCCACATTGGAGGGTCTCAGACAGAAAACTGTCAAGCAGCAATATGGGGATGTCAATGACAGCCACAGAGTTTACAAGGAGAATAATCTGCTCTATAGAGAAGCAAGAGTCCCTAAACCTGGTGCCACCAGGAGACTGGTCATCCCCCTTCAGTACAGGGAATTCCTACTAAATCTTGCTCATGACCTTCCTTTGGCTGGGCATTTGGGACAGAGAAAAACATGGGACAGACTTGTTCCACATTTTCACTGGCCCCATATGTCAGAAGACACAAAGGAGTTTTGTTGCTCCTGTGTCACCTGCCAAGCCAGTGGCAAGACTGGTGGCACCCCAAAGGCTCCCTTGATCCCACCGCCAGTGGCTGGGGTGCCTTTTGAAAGGGTAGGGGTTGATATTGTTGGCCCCCTTGACCCTCCAACAGCTTCTGGCAATAGATTCATCCTTGTGGTGCTTGACCATGCCACAAGGTATCCAAAAGCTATCCCCTTAAGGACCACTACAGCACCTGCAGTGGCAAAAGCCCTCCTGGGAATCTTTTCCAGGGTGGGTTTCCCCAAGGAAGTGGTGTCAGACAGAGGTAGTAACTTCATGTCTGCATACATCAAAGCAATGTGAAAGGAGTGTGGTATTACCTACAAGTTCACCACCCCTTATCATCCACAAACTAATGGATTGGTTGAGAGATTTAATAAAAATCTCAAAGGCATGATCATGGGACACTCTGAATAACTCAGAAGGAGATGGGATTTCCTCATGTCATGCCTCCTTTTCGCCTACAGGGAGGTACCCCAAAAAAGAGTGGGCTACAGCCCTTTTGAACACCTATTTGGTCACCCTGTTAGGGATTCCCTTGCTTTTGTTAAGGAGGGTTGGGAACAACTGTTAAAGCCTCCAAAGCAAGTCATTGTGGACTATGTACTTGGCCTGAGAAGTAGAATGGCTGAGTACATGAAAAAGGCCACTACAAACCTTCAGGCCAGCCAAGATCTCCAAAAACAATAGCATGACCAGAAGGCTGTCCTGACAGAGTACGACCCAGGACAGAAGGTGTTGCTATGGGAGCCTGTGGCCACAGAGCACTCCAGGACAAATGAAGTGGACCCTATCTCATTGTAGAAAAGAAAGGTGAGGTCACCTATCTTGTGGACCTGGGCACTGCCAGAAGCCCCCTTATGGTGCTTCATGTCAACCGCCTGAAACCTTACTATGACAGGGCTGACTTAACCATGCTCATGGCTGCAGATGAGGGGCAGGAGAAAGAGAGTGACTCTCTCCCTGACCTCTTCTCCAACACTGAAGCTGATGGCTTAGTGGAAGGAGTGGTTCTTGCAGACTGCGTTACTGCTGAGCAGAAGGAAGACCGTAAGAAACACCTTGGACAGTTTTCTGAACTCTTCTTACTCACACTTGGTACAACTACTTGGTGTGAACATACAATCAACACTGGAGACAGCTTACCTGTCAAAAGTAAAATTTACAGGCAACCTGACCATGTCAGAGATTGCATAAAATCAGAAGTTCAGAAAATGTTGGACCTTGGAGTTATTGAGGCTTCTGTTAGTCCATAGGCCAGCTCAGTGGTGCTTGTCCCCAAACCACATAGCAAAAAAGGAAAGAGAGAAATGCGGTTTTGTGTGGACAATAGGGGTCTTAATATACTGTAGTAACCAAAACTGATGCTCACCCTATTACCAGGGCAGACGAGCTAATAGATGCACTGGCATCTGCCAAGTATCTAATCACCTTTGAATCAACTGCAGGGTATTGGCAGATCAAAATGTCAGAGGATGCTAAACCAAAAACGACATTTTCTAGGAGGGCATTATCAATTCATAGGTATGCGTTTTGGTTTGAAAAATGCACCTGCCACTTTTCAGAGGCTGGTGAATAGGGTCCTCCAAGGTTTGGAAGCTTTCAGTTCAGCATACTTAGAGGATATTGCTGTATTTAGCTCCACCAGGGATGACCACCTGGTCCACTTCTGAAAAGTTTTGGATGCCCTGCAAAAGGCAGGCCTAGCAAGGCTTCACAGTGTCAGATAGGGCAGGGGAAAGTGGTTTATCTAGGCCACCTGGTAGGTGGGGTACAGATTGAACCACTACAGGGGAAGATTCAGACCATTATGGACTGGGCTCCCCCTACTACACAGACCCAGGTCAGAGCCTTCTTAGGTCTCACTGGGTATTTCAGGAGGTTCATTAAGAACTATGGATCCATTGTAGCCCCTCTTCATGACCTCACCAGTAAGAAAATGCCTAGAAAGGTACTGTGGACAGTTAGCTGTCAGAAAGCTTTAGAGGAGCTTAAGCAGGCAATGTGCTCTGCACCTGCCTTGAAGAGCCCAAACTATTTGTAGGAAAGTACCATCTTGCCTAGCATGTTACCCCCATATTTCACTGTATATTTGTTGTTTTAGTCTATGTGTCACTGGGACCCTGGCAGGCAGGGCCCCAGTGCTCATACGTATGTGCCCTCTATGTGTTTTCTGTGTGATGCCTAACTGTCTCACTGAGGCTCTGCTAACCAGAACCTCAGTGGTTATGCTCTCTCTGCTTTCTAAATTTGTCACTAACAGGCTAGTGACTAAATTTACCAATTCACTTTGGCATACTGGTACACCCATTTAATTACCTTGTATATGGTACTGAGGTACCCAGGGTATTGGGGTTCTAGGAGATCCCTATGGGCTGCAGCATTTCTTTTGCCACCCATAGGGAGCTCTGACAATTCTTACATAGGTCTGCCACTGCAGCCTGTGTGAAATAATGTCCACATTATTTCACAGCCATTTACCACTGCACAAAAGTAACTTATAAGTCACCTATATGTCTAACTTCCACCTGGTGAAGGTTGGGTGCAAAGTGACTTAGAGGGTCATTCTGACCCTGGCGGCCGGTGGCCGCCAGGGCCACCGACCACGGGAGCACCGCCAACAGGCTGGCGGTGCTCCCGAGGGCATTCTGACCGCTGCGGTTCAGCCGCGGTCAGAAAGGGTAAACCGGCGGTCTCCCGCCGGTTTACCACTGCCCGTTGGAATCCTCCAAGGCGGCGCAGCTTGCTGCGCCGCCGAGGGGATTCTGACACCCCCTACCGCCATCCTGTTCCTGGCGGTTCGGCCGCCAGGAACAGGATGGCGGTAGGGGGTGTCGCGGGGCCCCTGGGGGCCCCTGCAGTGCCCATGCCAATGGCATGGGCACTGCAGGGGCCCCTGTAAGAGGGCCCCGCTTGTATTTCACTGTCTGCTTAGCAGACAGTGAAATATGCGACGGGTGCAGTAGCACCCGTCGCACCTTCCTACTCCGCCGGCTCGATTACGAGCCGGCTTCATCGTGGGAAGGTCGGTTTCCCCTGGGCTGGCGGGCGGCCTTTTGGAGGCCACCTGCCAGCCCAGGGGAAACCTCAAAATACCCACCGCGGTCTTCCGACCGCGGTACGGTATTTTGGCGGCTCCCGCCGGGCGCACGGTGACCGCGCCCGGCGGGAGTCAGAATGACCCCCTTAGTGTGTGGGCACCCTGGCACTAGCCAAGGTGCCCCCACATAGTTCAGGGCAAATTCCCCGGACTTTGTGAGTGCGGGGACACCATTACACGTGTGCACTATACATAGGTCACTAACTATGTATAGCGTCACAATGGTAACTCTGAACATGGCCATGTAACATGTCTAAGATCATGGAATTGTCACCCCAATACCATTCTGGTATTGGGGGGAAAATTCCATGATCCCCCGGATCTCTAGCACAGAACCTGGGTACTGTGAAACTGCCTTTCCAGGGTCACCACTGCAGCTGCTACTGCTGCCAACCCCTCAGACAGGTTTCTGCCCTCCTGGGGTCCAGACAGCCCTGGCCCAGGAAGGCAGACCAAAGGATTTCCTCTGAGAGAGGGTGTTAAACCCTCTCCCTTTGGAAATAGTTGTGAAGGGCTGGGGAGGAGTAGCCTTACCCAGCCTCTGGAAATGCTTTGATGGGCACAGATGGTGCCCATCTCTGCATAAGCCAGTCTACACCGGTTCAGGGATCCCCCAGCCATGTTCTGGTGCGAAACTGGACAAAAGAAAGGGGAGTGACTACTCCCCTGACCAGTACCTCCCAGGGGAGGTGCCCAGAGCTCCTCCAGTGTGTCCCAGACCTCTGCCATCTTGGAAACAGAGGTGTTGGGGGCACACTGGACTACTCTGAGTGGCCAGTGTCAGCAGGTGACGTCAGAGGCTCCTTCTGATAGGCTCTTAACTCTCTTGGTAGCCAATCCTCCTAACCTGGTAGAAAAACCTCCTTTTCTGGCCATTTAGGATCTCTGCTTTGGGTAATTCTTCAGATAACGAATGCAAGAGCTCACCAGAGTTCCTCTGCATCTCCCTCTTCACCTTCTACCAAGGATCGACCGCTGACTGCTCCAGGATGCCTGCAAAACCGCAACAAAGTTGCAAGACGACTACCAGCAACATTGTAGCGCCTAATCCTGCCGGCTTTCTCGACTGTTTCCAGGTGGTGCATGCTCTGGGGGTAGCCTGCCTTCAACCTGCACCAGAAGCTCCGAAGAAATCTCCCGTGGGTCGACTGAATCTTCCCCCTGCTAACGCAGGCACCAAGAGACTGCAACACTGGTCCTCTGGGTCCCCTCTCATCCCAACGAGCGTGGTCCCTGGAACACAGCATCTCTGTCCAAGTGACTCCCACAGTCCAGTGACTCTTCAGTCCACGTTTGGTGGAGGTAAGTCCTTGTCTCCCCACGCTAGACTGCAAAGCTGTGTACCGCGTGATTTGCAGCTGCTCCGGCTCCTGTGCACTCTTCTAGGATTTCCTTCATGCACAGCCAAGCCTGGGTCCCCAGCACTCCATCCTGCAGTGCACAACCTTCTGAGTTGTCCTCCGATGTCATGGGACACCCTTTTATAACTTCACATGGACTCTGGTTCACTCTTCTTCAAAGTGCCCGTTGGGGAACTTCTGCGGGGGGTTCTTGCTTCTGCGAGGGCTGTCTGAGTTGCTGAGTGCCCCCTCTGTCTCCTCCTCCAAAAGGCAACATCCTGGTCCTTCCTGGTCCTCAGCAGCACCCAAAAACCTCTACTGCGACCCTTGCAGCTAGCAAGGGTTGTTTGCAGTCTTTCTGCATGGGAGCACCTCTGCAAGCTTCATCACGACTTGCGACATCTGTCTTCCAAAGGAGAAGTTCCTAGTCCTCTTCTTTCTTGCAGAACTCCAAGCTTCTTCCAACTGGTGGCAGCTTCCTTGCACCTTCAGCTGGGGTTTCCTGGGCTCCTGCCCCCCTGGACTCCGTCGCGACTATTGGACTTGGTCCCCTTGTCTTACAGGTACTTAGGTCCGGAAATCTGTTGTCAATGCACTGCTGGTGTTTGTTCTTCCTGCAGAATCCCCCTATCACAACTTCTGTGCTCTCTGTGGATAGTAGGTGTACTTTACTCCTACTTTTCAGGGTCTTGGGGTGGGGTATTTTTCTAACCCTCACTGTTTTCTAACAGTCCCAGTGACCCTCTAGAAGCTCACATAGGTCTGGGGTCCATTTGTGGTTCGAATTCCACTTTTGGAGTATATGGTTTGTTTTGCCCCTATACCTATTTGCTCCTATTGCAACCTATTGTAATTCTACACTGTTTGCATTACTTTTCTTGCTCTTACTTACCTAATTTGGGTTTGTGTACATCTAACGTGTGTATAGTACTTACCTTCTTACTGAGGTTACTCACTGAAATACTTTTGGCATATTGTCATAAAAAATAAAGTACCTTTATTTTTAGTAACTCTGTGTATTGTGTTTTCTTATGATATTGTGCATATGATATAAGTGGTATAGTAGGAGCTTTGCATGTCTCCTAGTTCAGCCTAAGCTGTTTTGCCATAGCCACCTTCTATCAGCCTAAGCTGCTAGAAACACCTCTTCTACACTAATAAGGGATAACTGGACATGGCACAAGGTGTAAGTACCGCTGGGACCCACTACAAGCCAGACCAGCCTCCTACACTATTCCAAAAAAATAATTGTTCAAACAGATGCTTCTGAATTAGGGGTAGGGGCTGTACTATCACAACTTACTTAACTCAGAGGGCAAGGATCAACCTGTTGCTTTCATTAGCAGGAGGTTGACCCGTGGAGAAAAGCGTTGGTCTCCATAGAGAGGGAGGCCTTGGCTGTGGTCTAGACACTAAAGAAGCTGAGACCCTACTTGTTTGGGACTCACTTCATTGTTCAGACAGACCACAAACCTCTGTTATGGCTTAAACAAATGAAAGGTGAAAACCCTCAATTGTTGAAGTGGTCCATTTCCCTACAGGGTATGGACTTTACAGTGGAACATAGACCTGGGAGTACCCACTCCAAAGCAGATGGACTCCCCAGATATTTCCGCTTAGACGATAAAGCATCTGGGCAAGGTTAGCCTTATTGTCCCTCGTTAGAGAAGGGGTTGTGTAGGAAAGTATGATCTTTATTGGCATGTTACCCCCACTTTTACCTGTATGTCAGTAGGTTTTTGCCTGTCTCACTGTTATCCTGCTGGTCAGGACCCCAGCGCTCATAGTTTATGGCCTAATGTGTGTGTCTGTGTAGTGCTTGACTAGGTCACTGAGGCTCTACTAATCAGAACATTAGTGCTTATACTCTCTCTGCTTTTAAATTTGTCACTATAGGCAGGTGACTTCATTTACCAATTTCAATTGGCACACTGGATCCCCCTTATAAGTCCCTAGTATATGGTGCATAGGTGCACAGGGCATTGAGGTTCCAGGAGATCCTCATGGGCTGCAGCATTTCTTTTGCCACCCATAGGAGCTCAGACAAACCCTTTCACAGGACTGCTACTGCAGCGTGCGTGAAGTAACGCACTTGTTATTTCACAGCCATTTTCACTGCACTTAAGTAACTTATAAGTCACCTATATGTCTACCCTTCACTTGCTGAAGGTTAGGTGAAAAGTTATTAAGGATGAAGGCACCCTTGCCCTAGCAAAGGTGCCCCCACACAGTTAAGAGATTTCCCGGGACTTTGTGAGTGCCTGGACACCATTACATGCGTGCACTACATATAGATCAATAACTATATGTAGCTTCACAATGGTAACTCCGAATATGGCCATGTAAGGTGTCTAAGATCATGGAATTGTCTCCCCATTCCAAATCTGGCATTGGGGAGCCAATTCCATGCATCCTGGGGGCTCCACAATGGACCCCCAGTACTGCCAAACCAGCTCTCTGGGGCTTGCACTGCAGCTACAACTGCTGCCACTTCACAGACAGGGTTCTGCCCTCCTGGGGCTTGAGCAGCTCAATCCCAAAAAGGCAGAAAAATGCATTTCCTTTAGGGCAGGGGTGTTACATCGTCTCCCTATGGAAATAGGCTTTACAGGCATTGGAGGGGTCTCCTCCCAGAGCATCTGGAAGTGCTTTGAAGGGCACAGATGGTGCCCTCCTTGCATACTCCAGTCCACACCAGTTCAGGGACCCCCCGTCCGTGCTCTGGTGTGAAACTGGACAAAGGAAAGGGAAATGACCACTCCCCTGTCCATCACCGCCCCAGGGGTGGTGCCCAGAGCTCTTCCATTGTATCCCTGGGTTCTGCCATCTTGTTTTCAGGATAGCCAGGGAACTCCGGGAGCATCTGAGTGGCCAGTGCCAGCAGGTGACATCAAAGACAACTCCTGATAGGTACTTACCTGGTTAGGTGACCAATCCCCATCTCAGGGCTATTTACGGTCTCTCCTTTGGGTACTTCCTCAGATTCGGTTTGCAAGACTCCACCAGGACTCCTCTGCTTCAGCTTCTGACCATCAGATCACCCGCAGACTGCTTCAGGAACACTGTTACTGCAGCAAAATATCCAAGAAGGCTACTACAGCTCTACAACTTCAGCTCCTGCCATCAACTGCAACAATTTCCAGGTTGTGCATGTTCTGAGGACTGCCTGTTTTCATTCTGCACCAGAAGGACCAAAGGAATCTGAATTTTCTTCCAACAGGAGAATCTACTCTTGCACATTCATCCAGGTTAGCAGGGGCTCCTGTTCTTCCTGGACTCTTCATCGACTTCTGGACTCGGTCTCCTCTCTCTGCAGGTCTTCAGGTCCAGGAAACCATCATTAGTGTCTTGCAGTCCTGCTTTGTTTTTGCAAAATCCTTTACCACGACTTCTTGTGTGTTCTGAGGAAATTTGCTGTACTTTACTCCTGTTTTCCTGGGCTCTGGGGTGGGGCATTTTACTTACCTTTGGTGTTTTCATACACTCCCAGTGCCTCTCTACACATTGCACTTGCCTAGGGGGGAAACCGACATTCGCATTCCATTATTTTAGTATATGGTTTGTGTTGTCCCTAGGCCCATTGCAACCTATTGTGTTTTTCACTGTTTGCACTATTTTATGACTGTTTACTTACCTGATTTTGGTTACTAGTGCATATATTGTGTATAATACTTACCTCCAAAAGGAGCATAGACTCTAAGATATTTTTGGCCTTGTGTCACTAAAACAAAGACCCCTTTATTTTTGGTAACAATTTTTGGTAACACTGAGTATTGTCTTTCTTGTGCATCGGTACTGTGTGACTATAGTAGTATTGCAAGAGCTCTGCATGTCTCCTAGTTTAGCCTTGGATGCTCTGCTACCGCTACCTCTAGATAGACTAAGCTGCTAGACTCTGCCTACATTTCACTAAGGTGGATCACCGGACCTGGTACAAGGTGTCAGTACCTCTGGTACCCACTACAAACCAGGCCAGCTTCTCACACCACACAACAGCCATGGATTTTAAAGCATCCCCAGACTTACATGACCTTGTAAACACAGGGATGTGGAAAACCATATGCCTCCCAGTGGAGGCCCAATGAGGAGAAATATCTTTATTTTTCTTCTTTCTATGTGTGCTGCATTTTGCAGCTCAGATCAAAAGAGGAAAAAGCCTCCAAGGATTGGTTTTGTGCAGGAAGGTGCCTACAACACAGACACACTTGAGCAGTCGGAAAGGACAGGAAAAGACAGGAATATGCTGTGAGAAAGGACAGGAATATGCCATATTGCCTAAATATAGCACATTTCTGCCTTTTCCCATCTGATGCAGGGCAGCGCAGGGTGACTTGATGTGCTGCCCTACACCAAAAGCCCATAAATATGGGCCCCAGTGTTGAGTGATGCACATGTAATCTGTTTCTTGACAACTGAGGTGGATGGTCTGAACTTCAAAGTACTGCCAACCAAGTGCAGCACTTCATTATGTAGCACTGGCACAACAACTGTTACAAACTGGCTCTGGCTTGAAACTTTCCATTTTGAGATGGGGAGCTGCTCGAATTCCAGAAAGCCTACTCATTCCACAAATAAAAAAGGAGGCTATCAAGCACCAACAGAAACTGTTTTTTTTGTGGTTTCAGTGGTGCAGCAACTCCTTGATGAACAGAGGGCTTTATAGTACACTTTTTTGTTGTACTGCTGCCACAGGCAACCTACAGGTACCAGATGCAAGCTGACTGCTTAAGTGCTTTGCAGTGGAAGTTGTTGTGTCTTGTTGTGCCTTGTGCCATGCAGAGGTTCCTCGAGGTGAGTATTGCACACTGTATTGTAGACTCACTGGGCTGTTTTGTATAATTCTGCTGCTAGTATATTTTTTTTACTTATCATCACCTTCTTCTGTCATTTACGGCTCCTCTGTCTCAGCTATCTTTTTAATGTGCTCTTTCCACATGATCGTATGTTTTTTTTTCAAATGGTACTGTAGTAAATACCTGGCTTACCGTGAGAAAATTTATTTTGTCAAATGGAGCAAACTGCAATGCTATGCTCATCCCCGCAAACTATAAAGGAGTTTCAAACTGGGGAAGGGAGCTTCCTTATTGTGCCAAAGTATGATGAACTGGAGGTAAAGATAGGTGGTTTTGCTGTTTGCCTTTCTGTAGGGCATTGCTATTACTGCTGTAGGTGTGGCGATCACTGCAGATCATAAAGATGATGGGAGAAGAGAAGTATTTTCAACATCGTGTCATTAGGAAGCTCAACCTCCTAGTCTACTCGTCTCTCTGGAAGGTCTGTTGTACATTGAGGCTCTTGTCAACTTTCCTGTGATGATTCGGTGTGTGGCTGAAACAGTTTAAATTCAGATTCACTGATCTCCATGACTGCAGTCACTGAGGTGCTGAGAGACATGGGCTTCTGTTTTGGTAGTTGTGGTGCCGTTGGCCCAGGAGAGTGCAACAGGTGCATCATGTTTCTGGAAAAACAATAAGGACTTGATGCTAGTTGTGGCAACAAGCCTCTTCTCCTCCTCGCTCAACACTCCTTCTTTGGGGCCATCTTCTTAGCATAGCTGTTGTCACTTAGCAAAAGCTGAGGCACTTAGCAGAGGACCACTCAAGTATCAATATCAGCTAATTTTCAGACTTCTGTCTGTATCAGTACACGTGTGATGTCTTGTACACCTGAAAGTAACAACAAGAAAGTAAACGAGAAGTGGTCAATTAGAATATAATCAATGAAATACAAGTGAAGTCATCAATACCATTACTATCTTCATCATTCCAAATGCTTAACAATAGTACAAACCATGCACAAAATAAAGAAGAGAACCATGTAAAAGGAGCCTCAGGTGACTGCACCATAAAGAATCTTAGCCCCTTCGCTGCCAGGCCTTTTCCCCCTCCTGTGCCAGGCCTTTTTTTGCCTATTTGGGGCAGTTCGCGCTTAGGCCCTCATAACTTTTTGTCCACATAAGCTAACCAAGCCAAATTTGCGTCCTTTTTTTCCAACATCCTAGGGATTCTGGAGGTACCCAGACTTTGTGGTTTCCCCTGAAGGAGGCGTGGAAATTGGCCAAAATACATTGAAAATATCGTTTTTTTTTAAAAAAATGGAAAAAGTGGCTGCAGAAGAAGGCTTGTGGTTTTTCCCCTGAAACTGGCATCAACAAAGGGTTTGCAGTGCTAAACTCAGCAGCTTCCCAGCTTTCAGGAACAGGCAGACTTGAATCAGAAAACCCAATTTTTCAACACAATTTTGGCATTTTACTGGGGCATACCCCATTTTTGCAATTTTTTGTGCTTTCAGCCTCCTTCTAGTCAGTGACAGAAATGGGCATGAAACCAATGCTGGATCCCCGAAACCTAAACATTTCTGAAAAGTAGACAAAATTCTGAATTCAGCAAGGGGTCATTTGTGTAGATCCTACAAGGGTTTCCTACAGAAAATAACAGCTGAAAAAGAAGAATATTGAAATTGAGGTGAAAAAAACATCATTTTTTCTCTACGTTTTACGCTGTAACTTTTCCCTGCAATGTCCGATTATCGAAAGCAATATACCGTTACGTCTGCTGGACTCCTCTGGTTGCGGGGATATATAGGGCTTGTAGGTTCATCAAGAACCCAAGGAACCCAGAGCCAATAAATGAGCTGCACCCTGCAGTGCGTTTTCATTCTATACCGGGTATACAGCAATTCATTTGCTGAAATATAAAGAGTAAAAATTTGCTATCAAGAAAACCTTTGTATTTCCAAAAAGGGCACAAGATAAGGTGTTGAGGAGCAGTGGTTATTTGCACATCTCTGAATTCCGGGGTGACCATACTAGCATGTGAATTACGGGGCATTTCTCAAATAGATGTCTTTTTTACACACTCTCCTATATTTGGAAGAAAAAAATGTAGAGAAAGACAAGGGGCAATAGCACTTGTTTTGCTAATCTATGTTCTCCCAAGTCTCCCGATAAAAATGATACCTCACTTGTGTGGGTAGGCCTAGTGCCCGTGACAGGAAACGCCCCAAAACACAACGTGTTTTTTGAAAGAAAACAGAGGTGTTTTTTGCAAAGTGCCTACCTGTAGATTTTGGCCTCTAGCTCAGCCGGCACCTAGGGAAACCTACCAAACCTGTGCATTTCTGAAAACTAGAGACGTAGGGGAATCCAAGATGGGGTGACTTGCGGGCCTTGGACCAGGTTCTGTTACCCAGAATCCTTTGCAAACCTCAAAATTTGCCTAAAAAAACACATGTTCCTCACATTTCTGTGGCAGAAAGTTCTGGAATCTGAGAGGAGCCACAAATTTCCTGCCACCTAGCGTTCCCCAAAGTCTCCCGATAAAAATGATACCTCACTTGTGTGGGTAGGCCTAGCGCCCGCGACAGGAAGCGCACCAAAGCACAACGTGGACGCATCCACATTTTTGGAAGAAAACAGATGTGCTTTTTGCAAAGTGCCTACCTGTAGATTTTGGCCTCTAGCTCAGCCGGCACCTAGGGAAACCTACCAAACCTGTGCATTTCTGAAAACTAGAGACCTAGGGGAATCCAAGATGGGGTGACTTGCGGGGCTCGGACCAGGTTCTGTTACCCAGAATCCTTTGCAAACCTCAAAATTTGGCTAAAAAAACACATGTTCCTCACATTTCTGTGGCAGAAAGTTCTGAAATCTGAGAGGAGCCACAAATTTCCTGCCACCCAGCGTTCCTCCAAGACTCCCGATAAAAATGATACCTCACTTGTGTGGGTAGGCCTAGCGCCCGCGACAGGAAACGCCCCAAAGCGCAACGTGGACACATCCAAATTTTTGGAAGAAAACAGAGGTGTTTTTTGCGAAGTGCCTACCTGTAGATTTTGGCCTCTAGCTCAGCCGGCACCTAGGGAAACCTACCAAAACTGTGCATTTCTGAAAACTAGAGACCTAGGGAAATCCAAGGAGGGGTGACTTGCGGGGCTCAGACCAGGTTCTGTTACCCAGAATCCTTTGCAAACCTCAAAATTTGGCTAAAAAAACACATGTTCCTCACATTTCTGTGGCAGAAAGTTCTGGAATCTGAGAGGAGCCACAAATTTCCTTCCACCCAGCGTTCCCCCAAGGCTCCCGATAAAAATGATACCTCCCTTGTGTGGGTAGGCCTAGCGCCCGCGACAGGAAACGCCCCAAAGCGCAACGTGGACACATCCAAATTTTTGGAAGAAAACAGAGGTGTTTTTTGCGAAGTGCCTACCTGTAGATTTTGGCCTCTAGCTCAGCCGGCACCTAGGGAAACCTACCAAACCTGTGCATTTCTGAAAACTAGAGACCTAGGGGAATCCAAGGAAGGGTGACTTGCAGGGCTCGGACCAAGTTCTGTTACCCAGAATCCTTTGCAAACCTCAAAATTTGGCTAAAAAAACACATGTTCCTCACATTTCTGTGGCAGAAAGTTCTGGAATCTGAGAGGAGCCACAAATTTCCTGCCACCCAGCGTTCCCCCAAGTCTCCCGATAAAAATGATACCTCACTTGTGTGGGTAGGCCTAGCGCCCGCGACAGGAAACGCCCCAAAGCGCAACGTGGACACATCCCATTTTTTGAAAGAAAACAGTGCCTACCTGTGGATTTTGGCCTGTAGCTCAGCCGGCACCTAGGGAAACCTACCAACCCTGTGCATGTTTGAAAACTAGAGACCTAGGGGAATCCAAGATGGGGTGACTTGTGGGGCTCGGACCAGGTTCTGTTACCCAGAATCCTTTGCAAACCTCAAAGTTTGGCTAAAAAAACATCCTTTCCTCTCATTTCGGTGACAGAAAGTTCTGGAATCTGAGAGGAGCCACAAATCTCCTTCCACCCAGCGTTCCCCCAAGTCTCCCGATAAAAATTATACCTCACTTGTGTGGGTGGGCCAGGTGCCTGCAACAGAACAAGGCCCAAAACTTGAAGAGATAGAAGGGATAGCACAGCAAGTTTATAAGGGCATATTCTTTTATACATCTTTAGACGGACTCTGCTTTGGGGACCCACATAAGTGAGGTGTCATTTTACTTGGGAGACTGAGGGGAAAACTGGGGAGTAGGAATTTTGTGCTGGAGTGGTGATCCTACTAAGAAAAGTAAGGAAAATATACTTTTTTATGCAAATTTTGAGGTTTACAGAGGAGTCTGTGTAAGAAAATGTTGGGGGAGCCACGCAAGCCACACCTCCCTGGACTCCTTGGGGTGTCTAGTTTCAAAAAATGTCTGGGTTTTGTAGGTTTCCCTAGATGAAGGCCGCACCCAGGACCAAAAACATAGGTGGGCCCTCCCCCCCAAAAACAGGTATTTTTGTAAAATATCATATTGATGTGTGGACATACGTCCGTGATGTGCCAAACACTAAAATTGTGAAAAGAAACACACTTAGGTTATGTGAAGAAGACCCCTCACCCACCAACCAAGTTGGTGGCATGCTTCATCATCGGGGTCCCACCCGAGGCACCTAGCGTGTCACAGGTGTGCTGCAACGCCTGATTACAGCGGAGCAGGTTTTGTCATTTTTACCACACATACTGGTTGGATTTGGCACGAGGGTGAGTGATGGTTCAGCGGATCAAATTTTATTAACAAGAGATTTCACAAAAATGAAATGCACTGCTAATAACTGAAAGGCAAAAAACTGAACCAATGACTTACAGCTCGTGAGCTGTAAAGCCGCGACAAGGCACCAACCGCTTTACAGTCCATTCACACACCTTTCGTACATGACACGCACAAGACCATTCACACCGCCAGCCACGGGCCCAGCACATTACAACACTCACATCGACAGACCGCGCCACTCAAGGGCCCATCACTTACATACGCCCACATGCCTGATACAAGAATCACACCAGCTGATGGGAGTGTGGACTGCCATTTGGCTGGCACCGCCAGCCAAGCGCCACCCCACGCACACCGCCAGCCAAGCGCCACCCCAAGCACACCGCCAGCCAAGCGCCACCCCACGCACACTGCCAGCCAAGCGCCACCCCACGCACACCGCCAGCCAAGCGCCACCCCACGCACACTGCCAGCCAAGCGCCACCCCACGCACACCGCCAGCCAAGCGCCACCCCAAGCACACCGCCAGCCAAGCGCCACCCCACGCACACCGCCAGCCAAGCGCCACCCCAAGCACACCACCATCACTTTTTTTGTTTATAAACAACAAAGAAACCACTAATTATAAAATAAGCACAAAACTACAAACACAAAAGCTCTAACTAAATACATGACAGAGATGCCAACCGTGAAACATATGAAAATATAAAACAGACAGCTTACGCTCAAGGTATTTCCCAGAATTTTTATGGGGTATGGTAACTTCTGTAACAGCCGGGCACACACAGCCCAGGCTTTGAAGGGCATTCAGGGTAGTACATCCGGCTCTCCCTCTGGATTAATCTCCGGGCACATACTCTACATTTCTTTGTGGGCATGTCTTTTTTGGGAGTGGGAGGAATGTGATCTGGAAAGTGCCGATCTTTCAATCTAGCCACATCCTCCACCACTTCTACTCTAGGAACTCTTGCCGGTTCCACCATAATAAGGCTTTCTTTCACCGACTCCTGAAATTTAACAAATGTCATCCTTGACTCAAGTGAACAATCCTTGTATACAATAAAGGCATTAAAAGTTGCCAAATGAAATACATGTAGGGCCAACTTTTTATACCACACATAAGACTTACGAAGAGCAGTGTAAGGTTCCAACCTCTGATCTACTCTATCAACACCACCCATGTGCCTATTGTAGTCCAAAATGCACGCAGGTTTGCGCACTTCCGCAACCTGACCCCAAACAGCCACAGGGGAAGTACTCTCATCATGGATGGTCGATAGCATGTACACATCCCTCCTGTCTGAAAATGTCAGAGCTAGCAGCTCATTATTCCGCATGGCACTGCACTGTCCCCTCTCAAGTTTTTTACAGACAAGCTCCCGTGGATAGCCTTTCCGGTTAGAACGGATTGTGCCACAAGCAACAGTGTCCACCCTAAACAACTCCTTGAACAACTGCACTCCAGTGTAGAAATTATCTACGTACAAATGGTGACCTTTGTTAAACAGCCGTCTAGCAAGTTCCCACACAATTTTTTCGCTAACTCCAAAAGTGTCCGGACAACCAGGAGGGTCAATACTGGAATCCCTACCAGTGTAGACCCGGAAATTATACACATATCCTGTACTGCTTTCTGACAGCAGATACAATTTAATCCCATACCGTGCCCTCTTACTAGGAATGTACTGCTTAAAAACTAAATGCCCCTTGAAAAGGACCAAAGACTCGTCCACACTTATCTCTTTGCCTGGAACATAGACCTCTGAAAAACGATCCACAAAATGATCAAGGACAGGCCTAATCTTAAAAAGGCGGTCACAATCATGGTGATCTCGTGGCAAGGCTAAAGCATTGTCTACAAAATGCAGCATACGAAGAAGAAGCAAATACCGATTACGTGTCATAGTTGCAGGAAATATAGCAGTTGACATCAAGGGACTAGTAGACCAATAAGAAGCCAGTGACGGCTTCCTGATCAACCCCATCAAAAAGACAAACCTAAAAACCTTTTCATCTCTTCCAGATATGTGGGAACCCACTGAGTAGCTCTAGACTGAGGCTTAAGTCTGGCAGCGTTGTCCCGCAAATATTGCTCTGCATACACATTTGTCTGCTCCACAATCTCTTCCAAAAATACATCGTCCATAAACAAGTGAAAAAAATGGACAGGCAAAAAGTTTTCCGTATTAACTCTACACCCTGGGAGACCAGTAAATGCAGTTAACTGTGGCTGCTCCATGTTTGGGGCAATCCAGGTGTCAGGTCTTCCAATGGGAAACCCTTCAGCCCCAGGCTGCTGCACTCTTGGCACATCAATGTCCTCCTCTAACACAGGCCCTTCATCTGCACTGAGAGTAGCTTCCTCATCAGAAGAATACTCTCGGACAGAAAACTCACTTCCAGAATCTTCTGCTTCCTCCTCTGCCTCAGATGCAGAGTCAGTGTCGTAATCATGGTCTGAAGACGACTCAAAGAGCATGCGAACAACCTGCTGAGCGGTCACTTTGCGGCTAGCCATGATCCTAACAACAAATGGATTGCCAACAACAACTAGCACTAAAATAAGTAATAAACAAAGTGTAGCTTTATCACAAAGAGTTATGTACTACAAAAACTATACCACTCAGTTGCCTGAAATAGCTACTCACCAAGCAACTACTCTGCACAGACACAGTAATCACCAATGATATCCCACTAAAAAGAAAATTGAAAAAGGCAAATTAGACATATGACAACACAAACATCACTGTGCTCAAATCTAAGGACAATGTCAAACACACAATACTGCATTTAGTACACCACCTACAAACATGTCATTCATGCATGTCAACAATACTCCTTTGGAGTAAATTGCTTTCACTTACCTAAAACATGCAGCTATGCAAACCGCAGGACAACTACTGCCAAAACCGCAAAGATCCACAGCAAAGGAAGCAAAAGCGTTGAACTAGAAGAAAAAGAAGAAATAAATTGATATAATCACAAATACAAATACTTTGCCAGTTGACAAACACCCCACCACCAAGACACCACCAAGAACTTAGAAGTTGTCCCTGGTACCTAAGTGGATCCTGCCCCCTCGGGGGTAGGTGGGTGTAAATAAGTTGGCCAATCTGCCCCCAAGGGGGGCAGAAAGAGGCAACACTTCTATGCCCCCTTTTAGGGGGCGACCCTTCCCAAAGGGGGCACCCCCAGCACAACACAAATCAAAACAAAACAAAAAAATCCCTGCCGTATTGGTGGTTCTGCCCTCCTTGGGGGCAGATGGGCCTGCAAAATTAGGGGCAGAGATGGCCAATTTGAATTTTCCCCACCTTAGGGGGGCGACCGTTGCCCAAGGGGTGCCCCCAAACACACACCACACACACACACCACACAATCCCTGGTGCCTAGTGTGCTTCCACCCCCCCCGGGGGCCAGATCGTCCAAAAAATGGCTGGTCTGCCATCGGGGGGCCGAAACAGAAAAAAAAAATAGCTCCCCAGGGGAGCGACCCTTGCCCAAGGAGTTGCCCCCAAAATAAACAATAAAAACAAAATCCCTGGTGTCTAGTGGATTTCGCCCCCCCTCCCCCCTGGCGGCAGATCAGCCCAAAAATTGGCAATCTGCCCCCGGGGGGGGGGGCGAAGTACTAAAAAAATTGCCCCTCAGTGGGGCGCCCCTCTCCCAAGGGGTCGCCCCCCCAAAAAACTTTACAATAAAAATAAATCCCTGGTGTCTAGTGGTTTTCGCCCCCCCTGGGGGCAGATCCGCCGAAAAATCGGCGGATCTGCCCCCAAAGGGGGGGCCAAATACAAAAAAAAATTGATGATCTCGTCCAAGGCACAGGGGAACTGTAGCCTTGGACGAGATGATCTCGTCCAAGGCATAGAAGCGGTTAATGAGCTAAAAATCAAAAATGTAGATTTAAAAAAAACTGACCTCAGCCTAGTTAGATAAAAGGATGCACCTGCCTCAAATGGGGAAACTACCCAACAAAAAAGGATACTGCAAGTGTTTAAGTTTTAAATGAAAATAGGGAGGTATCCTATATAAAACAAATCTGACCTAATAGTAAAAAGGCTTCCAATGCACTGCTCCAGTCTCAGCCATTAGTGTAATTTAGAGAGTGCCAAAGAAAAGAACAATGCACAATACAGGGGCAGTGGAGGGATAGTGTAGGGGCTTTTAGACCAGGCAAGAACTCACTAGATATTTGCAGGGGTAGTAAGGATCCATGGAACCACAACCAAAACAGAAACAATTATAAGAAGAGATGTCTCACATGTATCACTCTGTCCCCACCTTCTAGCAAAACTAGTCAAGCCAATGTATACATGGTCATTGAGGGTCCATATGCATTAGAAATAATTGGAAGAGAAAATATCAGTTAGATATGTTTTATGATGGAAGGTTTCTTAGAAAACCAACCTATTTACAACAGGCACATGTTTTTTCACTCCAATTCCCAAGCTCAAACAAGGAGCAAGGGAAAATGAAGAATCCCTAAAAAATAAAGTCATCTATTGGTTGAGAAGAATCACGAATTGTACATCTATGACAAGGAATGACAGTGATGGTAGGAAATTTGGCAAAACTCCAGAATATCATGATATAATAAGGGTTGCCTTTTATTGTACAGAAATAGCCGCTGGCCTAATGTCTATTGATGTACATGCTACCTGTGAAGCGTGTACCGAAAATGGGATCAAATATAGTGCGCAGGTAGATTTGGGGTTCTATTCCATAGACATCTGTCATCAGTTTTTTGGGGGATGACTGATCCTCAAAACTGTACCAGAACAATTGAGTGGTTATAACTGATGCTGTGAGAAGCTCTATTGTAGAGGGTCTTGGTACAAGGTAGGGGACTGAGTTAACTACCATAATAAAGGATGTTACCTATTTTGATATGGACGGATTTCCTAGACTTGGGGACATATTTATACGCTGCTTGCGCCGGATTTGCGTAACTTTTTTTAATGCAAATTTGGCACAAACCTAACACCATATCCCCAGTGAACGTCAAAATTTCACTGTCTGTGTCATTTTCAGGATGTGTGAAACCACCTTGCGTTAATGACATGCAAGGTAGGTGTTCCTGTCCCAAAAATGACTTACGTGCCATATTTATCCAGGCGCGCAAAAATGACACACGCCTAGGAGGCAGAGTCGGAAAATGGCGGACAGCACGATTTGCGTACAAATATAACGCCTGGATCAGGGCAGGCGTTAAAATGGGGCAAAACATACCAGTAGTTAAGGAAAGCACACAGAAGCAACATCAGATCTTCAGAAGGAAAACATGGAGGTGCTATTCATCCAGCAAGCACGAAGACGCAGCGCACAGGACCAACACTAACAGCTTCCACAACACCAACAGGGACCCCAAAGGCAACGCAGAGGACAGGAGAGGATATTCAGGACCAGGACAACCCTTCAGGGCCTCAGGTAACATGACATCATCCAGAGGTATAGACTAAACTGGCAAGCCATACAGCAGCTGCTGCGCAATATTGAGCCACAGTTGGCTACCAGCTTGCAGACACCCCACATCATTCCACCAGGGTCCAAGCTGCTAGCTGTCCTCCACATGTTGGCAAGTGGTTCTTTTCAAACCACAGGTGCCCTGGTTGCCGGGATCTCACAGTCCTTATTCTCTGCCTTCCTACCCAAGGTACTGGATGCCACCCTCTCCCTCACACCCCACCACATCAGCGTCCCGACACACAGCTGAAGCAGCAGGAGACCAAACAGGTCTTCTACCAAATCAACTGCTTCCCACACGTGCTTGGTGCCATTGACTGCAAACATGTACGGATTGTGCCACCTGCTGCAACCGAGCATCTATACCGCAACAGGAAGCACACACACATTCCATCAATGTGCAGGCCATTTTGGATCACCGGGGATTGATCACCAACATCGTGGCAAAGTATCCTGGGAGTGTACATGATTCATTCATTTTCCACCACTGCACCATCAATCAAATCTTCCAGGATGGATGATATGGAAATGGCCTACTTGTTGGTAAGTACAGAAACCCAGTAATTTACACACAGCACAGCAACCCTGTAGGACATACAACACATACACCACTGCATGAACTCGTGGTCAGGAAGCCACTAAGGTTGTGACA
This sequence comes from Pleurodeles waltl, assembly GCF_031143425.1. Classification (NCBI taxonomy): domain Eukaryota; kingdom Metazoa; phylum Chordata; class Amphibia; order Caudata; family Salamandridae; genus Pleurodeles; species Pleurodeles waltl. The sequence continues at coordinate 253,408,756 of NC_090443.1, read as the reverse complement.
CTGCTAGTCATGTTTGATATCCTGAATCAATTAGATACACACCTGTGGAAAAATGACAGATGCAAATAACAACGGATGCCACTCCCAGAGCCACAAGGGATCAATTTGAAACTACACAGTGACAATGACATGCCTTAACTAGCAGTACAACTTGGAAGATGAATGCAATATCACATCAATAACACTCAATCACACACACTTCTAACCAATGGCAAACACCATAAGACACATAGCATGATGATGATGACTCTAATGACGGTGACATGGAATCCTTGAGCCAGTACCAACATCTCACATCACTCCTGGGATGACATTGCCTGCTACCAATAAGGAAGTGGACTGTGCTATGAACACATATTGATGTGACATTATTTCAAAGTGCACATTGTGACACATACGGATTGAGACAATTACTCAGATACACAAAAGATGTACAGGCATATGGACCTTCTGACACTTAAACCTTCACCCCCACAACCAAGTTAGCCAGCTCACCTGGACCAAGTTCAGCAGCGTAGGTACATGTTTGTACATGAGCCAACTCGGTGAGGGCACAAAAATAAGTTTGCATAGAACTTTTCACACAGGGGATATTTGTGCATTGTCAATTGTCAACACTTCAGTGCTGCTAACTTATGGAGATGTGTAGTACATTGTCACCTGGCCAAATCAAAGGGCATCAGTGTTGTGTTTCACATGCTATTACATATGTTGAATTGGGATGTTCAGGCCACATAGTGCAACCGTGTTACCACCACAGTGGAATTAATTCTTTGTGTGGAAGTATCATGTCACCTCCAGTGAAGACACATGGACACTTCTTTCACATGACATAATGCATGGGAGATACACAATGTACTGCAAGTTTACAAATCTACCGTTGATATCCGGGCAATCAGCTAAACACCAGTTTAGATAAAGCAACGACCCAATGCTGACAGAACATCGTAGAAGCCAAGGATCCCACAAAATAACACAAACACAGACGATTCACAGATGACACAAGATAACAACTGCAATGCAAAGTGATTATCAAGGTGCAAGCAACATCCAAATATTTACACCCATTTTCTCTTTCAGCTGATCAGGGGTATGGGATACAGCCATGGATCATGACCCCATTTGCAAACCCAAGCACTGCAGCAGAGCGTGCCTATAATGAGGCACATCGGAGGACACACACCATAGTAGAGAGGACTTTTGGCATTCTGAAGTCAAGATTCAGATGCCCGGACATCACCGGAGCAAGCCTCCTACACTCCCCTGAAATGGTGTGCAAGATCATTTTGACCTGAGCCATCCTGCACAACATTTGTGTAAGGAGGAACATTCCCCTCTATGAACCAGGCCCACAAATGCCTGAAGAGGAGGAAGAGGAGGATGCTGTTCTTCAACATGAGGGGGACCATCCAAACACTGCAGCAGGAATGCGTCAGAGACAACACATTGTACAAAACTTCTTTTAACTATAGTCACCATCACCCCTTTCTTACCATATGTCATTAAACACCTCACTTCATCACTCAATCATGCTCTGGGTAATTATTTATGCATCACATGATCCTTAGGAATCATAATCAGAGTTTATCCTCATTGAGCATTGCAGAAATACAGATTAGGATACCGAAAAAGCCACATCACATTTGATGGGTATGACTGTACAACCAACATCAGACAGAGTGGAAATGACATATGTCCAGTATATTTCACATGTGAAGGTCAAAATCAGAAGACTACATCTCTGAGACACATGTATGTTGCCAACATGGGCCATTGCAGCTCTTGGCACACAACTAAGACACCATCAATCATAAGGTTAAATAGTGTTTCATACATGAGGCAGGTGATGTGCTATTGCATAGGTAACAGGAGTGTATGACCACACCCTTGACAGCAGTAAGTGTGACATCAGCTATCTCTGCAAGGAGCATGTGTGACAAGAAGTCAATCTAAGCTGAAAATGGATAGCACGAGTGCCCCAGGTATGACAAGCATTGCTTGCAAGACATGCCCTGCGCATGCCATCCTAGGTAATAAGTCCTGCCAACGCCAAGTTTTCAGTCTCTCCCCACCCTTCTTTAGGGGGCCCTGTAAATGGACAATTTCTACCCTGATACCCTTCATCTACACACACCCAGACTCCCATTCTGACTCCTGTGTGCTTCCCTCTTTAGAAAGGCATGCCATAGTCATAGTTAATCTGTCTGCATGGACTTCAGGTCCGATAATGCACTGCCTGGTAGTCAGTAGGACCTATAATCACCTGTCCATTGCTTCCCATATGAAAGCTACTGTTGGCCCTTTGAACTTGATTCACACCTACAGGAGTTGTGAGAGACTGAAGCTGCACACACCTGCGAGCACTACCATGCAGACCAGCCGTTTGAACCTTCACTGCCATTGCTAATGTCTGGAACTGCTTAGAAGCTGCCATTTTATGAATACCCTTGTTGTACATTGCCATATAAATCACTTGTGTAACAGAGCTCTTGGGGTACTGTGGAACGTTGCAGCCAACAGCACAAATACAGTTTTTTAGTTCACACAGTGTTGTCCCAGCTTTTCCCAGGCAGAGCCTCCTCACTGTGTATTTGCCTTGTTCATGTGTGTTCCAGACAAAGCCTGCATCCTGTTAGCCTGACTGGTTCCTGCCTTTGCATTACCATAGAGGTTCCCTGTGGCTACATTTGTCTCATAGATGCTTTCCATGCCCTGTCTTTCCTCTTGGGGTATTGTGTCTGGTAGGACTACAATGAATCCGCAAATAGATTGTATTGTGTAATCAGTTTACTTATTGTATCATGTTCTGGGACATCTATTCAAATAGCCTAATCAAGCCCCCATCCCTTGTCTGGGTGTCATGTATTCATGAGTGACAAACAGTGACAGTGTACTATGGCTGTATGCATGGATTTTGTAGGGAGCCTCCAGCACAACAAACAAGGGTCGCTAATGTGTATGAAAGGACAAAACATGTTTGTGCCCTGACGGTCCACACACAGATTTACTTTGGCTGCAACCTACTGATGGTGCTTGCGTGGTGACTAGCTGTGAGATTAATCCGCACAGAGGCACTGATGTTCCCTGTTGCAGTGGGAATTTTAGAGTCCACCCTGTGTACAAATGTTGGGATGAAACCTGCCTGTTTCATATGACTGATCCATAAGGTTTGTGAGGACACCAAGGTTGCCCTGTTGTCAGCCTCATAAAAGTTCTGCAGTGCCATAGCTGGACTATCCCCATGTGTGTCATCAAATTCTCTTTAGCTTTCGCAAAAATCTGCTTTGAAGGATTCTCTATTGATTCAGGGAATGGCTCCACAGACTCATGACTAGACCTGCATGTAACTGTGACAACATGGAGGCCAATAGTGACACTAGGTACACATGGCCACACACTTGACCTGGACACCTTTGTGCAATGAACCACTGAAAATATGTGAACATATGCAGCATGGTCTGCTGGTCCTCCACCGCCACAGGAGAAATATAGGTCATTTATATATCTCAAACTGTGGTGTAACATTACATATCTGGATTGGTTTTGGGATTCAGTGTCACAAACACTGTACCTACCTAGCTTGTTCAAATGCCTGACTCATAGGTAGTATACAAACAAGTGACCAGGAAGTGGTATCCAACTTTCCAGTACATGTGATGGCTTACCCTTGAAACATTGACATTAACAACCATCCTTTATCTATCCTGTGCATAGTTTTTCATGGGAGATGGTTGGTCCCAAAGGTCAGGGAAGTTCACACAGCATTAGATGCTACAGGTATGACAAACGCATATCCCGACTGATTTACCACACTGAATGGCATCTGATGGTTATCCACATTTACAACACATGCATACAAGCACATTAATGAAAGCACGTCTTGGGACGTTCACACAGAGGCACAACAACAATTGAAACAGCCAATTCACAGACATAAACACAGCCAATTCACAGACATAAGCACACAGGCAATGATGAATGTATTAAGTTGTGCAGCCTTTCTATCCTCTATTGACGCACCACCTGTTCAAATTTGGGAATACAAATTTATATTCCAAATGTTTGGGTTGCTGTTGCGTCAGTTAAGAGTGCTCATCCAGTACAACAACATGAATATTATGGTCCGCAGTAGTGTGGTCTGCCACATGTGCCCAAACACTGGAACACACAATGCAGGCGCAAACAGCCTATCTCTGTACAGTGACAGCTTTCCTGTATGTTAAAAATGAAAGAAATGACACAAACACAGGTAAGGACAGTTATTTTCACGCAAGCGTGTCAAAAAAGACGCATATGCGTCAAGTTTTGCTTCATATGTGTTGAAAAATGATGCTCACGGCCGTTTTACATCCATTGGGCCCTAGCGGTAATTCCTACACTGTACCCCATGAAATTGGTTATCAATTAAAAATATATGGAACTATGAATGCAGGGGAATTTTGAAGCATTTACTTCAAAAATATTTGACGCACAGCCCTTAAACGTCATACATTTTTCACGCATCATAATAAAAAACCACTGCATTTGAGACAGGAAGTACTGTGATAGGATATCCTGTTTGCAGAAATGGTACAGTGGGTGTACTTTCACTTTCATTTTGGAAGTCTGTGATTCTTCTAGACTGTGTGGCTGTGCTGAGAGTTTTGTCTGTCCAAATTGTGCTTTTGTCTCCTATGTGCCATCCTATTTGTCATCTGTTGTTTTTGTAATTGTCTCAGTTATTCACTGTAAGTGTGTTATTGTCATTTTTTTTCTCAAATTTTGTCTTTGTACTGTTGGGAGTGTGTAGTGGGTATTATTAGTTTGCCGATTGTTGGGCTGTTTGTGGGTTACTTAACTTTCATTTTCCTCCCTCCTTTCCCTGTACTTTCCTCTGCACCCTTTCCTATACCTATTATTTCTGTCATGTTGGGTAGGCCACACCTGGGGAGAATGGATGAGGAGAAGCTGGGGCATTTATTTGGCTGGTGTGCCACTTCCTCCCCCTGATGTTAGAGGCTGGTGGCAAGGAGATACAGGGGTATCACATTGAGGTGAGGAGGCTCAGGTGGTCCAAGGTGCTGTACCATCTGAGGAGAATTTTCAACACACCACGCAACGACCGCCAATTCAAGCATCGATGGGCTGACCTTGTTGCCAGAGAGCAAGACCTGCTGGACCACCTGGGTGTGGTGATTGGTGGCCCTGTTGGTGAGTACAATTCAGACTAATGCGCACATTTAAATGCTCTGTAGTGACAGTAGCAGATTTGTTGACATGCTGCATGCAATGTTTGTGGACATGTGGAATGCAAGTTAAATATACAGTGGTCCTGATTTATACAATATTTGCTACACATTACCGTCATTTGTTGACGCAACAGCTGCACAAACTTACAAAACAGAACTTTATCTTGTCAATTATGGCTGCTTCGACCTCAATAGATGATGGTAATGCTGCTCTAACTTATGTGTCATTCATAGTCTGTGAGTGTACCAGGAAAGAGATGTATTTCACAAGCTAAAGCAAGGAATTAATGTAGTCCCCAATTATTTGGAATACATGTCTGAACTGTATTCCTGGCCATACGTACGAAGTTCTTCCTAACCTCTGGTAATATCTTCGGCTGATACATTGACTTGGTTTGTGCAGCATTTAAATTAGAAATGGATGCCAAAGTAATGCATACAGGTTCATATCTAAATGTTTGGTGCTACTTTCCATAGTTGTAGCGTTAAACATTAAGCAAATGCTACAAATTGAGGATAAAAAAATATATCTGTCCCTCTGATCATTTTTCCTGTGTGTTTTAATTTGCCTTGGGCACAATTGCTGGAACAGAGCTGATGCATTTGCCACCTGTGTCGCTTTATAGCCATTCAATTCGCATAAGTTATTGGGTCATCATTGGCTACCTGAAGTTGGTGAATGCATGGTCACAATTTATTACTTGCATGATGTTGTGCAAGGGACCCCTGACTGATTCCATCTTACATATAAGGTGGCAAAATAGTTTGCTAGTTTACGTTTGGTACACCCCTGCTGATCTAGTGCAGTATATGAACAATAGCTAACTTTCCAGTATGAAGGCTATCACAGACATAGGTGTATGCTAAAATCAGCTTACCAGCATTCCTGTGACTGCTGCCATTCCCAAGGTGCATACAAATTGAGACCTACCTCATCAAGACTGCCATAGTAGGACATTTGCTAAACCATGTTTCCATTATGGCAAAGTGTCAGTTTGTTGAATACCCGCAGATCATCCAACTTGGCTAATGTAAGATGATGAATGTGGCTAACTGTGAATTCCAATACCCGATATAGGTACACAGGGCAATGAGTGACACATTTTATGTGCAATGACTACACCTGTGCCCATGCATTCTGTCACGGATGTCCAAAATAGACACTCTCAGCATATATTTCTTTGTTGTATTAATTTAGATAAATGGCCAATCCATGTTTAGCGTAAGATTGTCATCAAGTAACACACAGGATCCCTGCCATTATGGTGTCATAGGGGGCAAATCTGGCTCTGGGTACACTGGCAATGTGGCATATGTAACCTACAGACAACACAGGCCCACATTTAATGGACCATAGAAAGCATAATAATTCATGAGCTAAACTCAACCCACATGAGCATCACACAATAACTGATTGTCCCTTGATGCACAAGCCACAATACCTGAGTGACAGGTATTGCAGTGCACCAGGAATGTGGCTTTGCATGTCTCTCAAAACAACAAATCAAGAAGTAGAGTACACTCTATAAATGAATCTGAAACCAATTGAGTAATCATGTTTGTCACCACATGAATGTTAGGGCAACTGCATGTGTGCATATGTGTGTGTATCACCCACTGGAGTGACAGGTTCAATCCATGTTTGCAGTGATATGTCTGTTGGGGTGTCATCATGCCTGAGGGGCTGGACTATCAGATATAATGCCACACACAGTAAGTTTTTCTTCCAAGTGTTGTACAGTGCGCAGATATTGAGCACATTTTACCCTTCCATGTCTTAGAGGAGGACCTGCCCCCTACACAATTGGAGAAGTGGCTCAATTTGCGGACCGAGACGTATCCAGTAAGTGTTGATATGTTAGTTCTGTGTTGTGTTTGCAGCTGTTGTGTGATTGACTCCTGTGTGTCGGACACATAGCAAAGTATGATGTGCTAGCACACAATCTGATATGTGACTTGACTGGAGTTTGACTTGTTTTTCCATATTTGAGTTGGACAATCAGTGGCGTAGATTCATAATTTGGGATTGTAGTGCAGCGCTGTAGGCATGGGCAGGTGAACAGGGTGACATTTGTTGTTACATTTTTTTGTAATGAAAATTTTGGAGGTAGCCATTTTCATGATTTAGTCAGCAAGTCATACCCTGAATCACACATAGCAGGGATGCAGAAGTATTACCCACAGACTTGAGCCCCCCTGTTAACTAATGTACATGTGGGACTGTATGTTTGACTTCCTAGCAGCTCCACATGTTCTGCTACGTTTATGTGGCACTTGAATACAATGTCATAGGTGTGCATGCAGCTCAAACCCAGATGGGTGTTTGGATCTATGTGCTTGTTTTAGGAAAGGTATTGGTGATACCAAATGATGTGGAAAATTGTCCTCAATTAGGAACATAAATGTGGATGTGATTGTACAATGTTTGTGTCTATCCTAGATGTCAGCCCTCCTTACCTGTGGTGGACTGACTAAACCCATGGACAGCTGTCCAAAGCTTCCTGTCTGTGCTTGATGTTTGAAAGTATGTGTTGTATGTCCATCCCCCCCTGAGGCACAGGCTTAGGGTTATGAAATATGTGCACCTAGGTAAAAAATATATATATATATAAATATAAGGAGGAGGAGCTTGGAGAACATGGCGGCCGGCACCATAGGGGGACGCGGAGCATCCGCGTAAGAGGAGCCTGCTGAGGGACAAGCGGAGGGGGGCACATGTGCCGGCTTACCAGCAAGCAGGATTCCTTGTGTAGGGCCGCCGGCGCAGTATTGTGGAACTTGGCAGCTCTGGAGCTGCAACAGACGTGCCTCGTGGTGGCGCGTTTCCCTCTTCGAGGGAGGATTAGCACAGGCGGCAGCAGGAGGAGTGGCAGAGTCAGCACAAGCAATCGGCTGACTCTGCCAGCAACGCAGGAGGAGACACATGGAGTGCTTCTACCCTGTGGACCCAATAATGGAAGTAAGGCTGTTCTGGAGGGAGAAGCTCGCCTGGTGAAGGGGAGAGGTGGAGGTAGGAGGAGGCTTGGGCAAGAGAAAATTGGCAGGTTGGAAAAAGTTGGTCTCTTACATGAGGTGAGCTTTGGTAGTGAGACTGGTGGGTGTGGGTTTGCAAGTAATGACTGTTTAAAGGAGACATCTCTAGCAAACTTTCATCAGGAAAAGTTGTTTGTTAAAAGGGGGAAGTTAGACCCCCCGGTCAGCGCAAGGCCCAAAATAACCCCCTTGCTGCAGTCCTATTTTAAAATTCTCCCATTGGTGGCCTCAGACAATAGTACAAAGCTTATGGGCCTGGAGGAAGGGGCGCAGGCCTCTGGGAGTGAGAGGGTGGAGGTGGCCCCGATTGAAGGGGGGGTAGAAATGATAGGCGAAGACGGCGGAGGGGAAAAAATCAGGCTGCGACAGGAGATCTTAATTTGCAGGATGATCGGACTGGTGATTCTCCCCAAATGCCAACGGCACTTGATAACGTTGGGCTGGGTATTCTGCAGTTGTCAAGGTTGGAGGGAAAGGGGGGAGCTGGTTGTCTCTCTCCTACGGAAGAGATGTTTGTAAAATTGACTGGGGAGATAAAAAGAGGTTTTTCGGTGTCTGAGGCAAATCAAGCCAGCATAAAAGAGGTATGTGAGGCATTGGAAAGTAAATTTAACTTGCTGGAAAAAAGAACGCAGCTTCTGGAAAATTCCATGGAAACTTTGCGAGAAGAAGTAGTATTGCTTAAACAGGATCAGCAGAAGTTGAAGGACTCTGAGCAGGACTTACGCGATAAATTGGAGCGATTTGAGAATATGGCCAGGAGAAATAATCTGAGAATACTTAACATACCGGAGGGACAGGAAGGGGACAATATTAAGATGTTCTGTGCCTCACTTATAAAGAAATCCCTGCAGTTGGAAGAATCTGAAAGGGAGATTGCGGCGGACATACAGAGGGCACATAGGGATCGGTTTAGGAGAGATCCTGCCAGGAAGAAACCTCCTAAGATTCTGATCAATTTTCTGACTTATGGTTTAAAAGAGAAAATCTTGTGCAGGCTTTAAAACAGAAAACACTAAGAGGAGAAGGTTTTTCTTTTGAAGTTAGGTCAGACCTTGGTAGTGCAACTCTTAGTTGGCAGTGTGAATTGGGTAATCATATTGAGGATTTTAAGAAGTTAGGTGCGTCAGCACAACTCAAATTCCCAGCTACTTTGCGAGTGATGTATAATAATAAGATGCACAATGTAAGAGATATAAAAGCAGCAGATGATTAGTTAGAGTCAATTAGAAGTGGAACACCTTCAAAGATGGGGTAGTATCCCCTCTCAATGTCCCTCTGGTCGGTTTCCTCTTGATGGCGCTCCATCTTCAGGGCTTTACCAACTAGCCTACATGAAACAGGGAAGGGTTCCCCGGGGGGGTGGACAGGTGGGGCAAGGTGGGGGGTGGGTGAGCACAAGGTGGGGAGCATTTGGGAAAAAAGGAAAAAAATATATATAAAAGGAAAACCTCTTTCACCCCAGTTTCACCAGGATATAACAGAATTGAAATCAGGACTAGGTATAGATTGGTGAGACTGAAGAGAAACCGGGTGGGGACAGTAGTCTCCTTTGCATTATGACATGGAATGTAAATGGGCTAAGATTACACGGTAGGAGAAATAGAATTTTGCAATATTTGAAGGACTATCCAGCACATATTTACATTTTGCAGGAGACGCATCTGACGGGGCCTGAATGTTTTAAGTTGTTAAACTCTTAGTGGTGGGTCAAACAGGTGGCTTTTTACTGAGAATATCACGAATATTAGGGGGGGGGGCCATAATTATTAAACAGCAACTTAATGCGGTTGTGTTAAAAGCTGCTGTGGATAGCAAGGGTCACTGGGTTATAGTTAGACTTCAGATTCAATTTGCAGTATTAACAGTGGTTGGTTTTTATGGTCCAAACTCTGATGATGTAGAACCAATGAAAGGAATGTTTGTGCATCTGCTCGATTTTCCTGACCCGATAGTTATGGGGGGGGATTTTAATGTCTTGTTGAATAATGACTTAGACAGGTCACAAAGTGCTAGGTCTACTGTCATGTTAAAATCTCAGAACTTTTTGAAATCTAGGATGAGAGAATTGGGCTTGCAGGATATCTGGAGAGTAAGAGTTGGCACACAACGGGTCTTCTCTTTAAAAAATAAGAAGTATGGACATGCATCTAGAATAGATTATTTTTTGTTAGATCAGGGACTGGAAGATATGGTGGATAATTTAGAATATAAAGCCGCACATTTGTCAGATCATTCTGCCATTGTTATAACACTCAATCTTAATACCAAAAGAGAGATGAGAAGATGGACATTAGATTGAGCATTATTATTGGAGGAGGAGGTGAAGTCGCAATTGATTATAGAGACGGAGGAATTTTTTAAGTTTAACTTAGGTTCCGCTTCAATAAGTGTGGTTTGGGATACGTTTAAAGCTTTTCTAAGAGACAGAATCACGAGTCTCACTGTTCTAAGGGATAAGAAGTATAGACTGGAAATGAAGGTGCTGGAAAAGAAATTGAATGAGTTTGATCGTGTACAGATGGGTGGTTTAGAATCCTTAGAGCAGTTAGAGGTTAGGAGGTCTCGTTTGAAATTGCAATTAGAGGCGTTGTTACAGTCCAGGTTAAAAAAACGATGGGATGTTAGTAAGTTGGCTCATTTTGAATATGGAGAGAATCCCAGCAAATTGTTGGCCTGGAAGGTTAAGACAGATAGGACAAGAAATTAAATCTGTGATATCTCTGATCAAACAGGTCAGAGGCAGTCCAGTGCTCAGAATATTAGGGAGGTTTTTCAATCTTTTTTTACGGATCTGTATAAAGAGGATACTGTGGTAACAGATTGTAAGAGGCTGGACTGGCTTGTAGTGAGTACCAAGGGGTACTTACACCTTGCACCAGGCCCAGGTATCCCATATTAGTGTAGAGGGGTGTCTAGCAGCTTAGGCTGATAGAAAAGGTAGCTTAGCAGAGCAGCTTAGGCTGAACTAGGAGACGAGTGAAGCTCCTTCAGTACCACTAGTGTCATATGCACAATATCATAAGAAAACACAATACACAGATATAATAAAAATAAAGGTACTTTATTTTTATGACAATATGCCAAAAGTATCTCAATGAGTACCCTCAGTATGAGGATAGCAAATATACACAAGATATATGTACACAATACCAAAATATGCAGTAATAGCAATAGAAAACAGTGCAAACAATGTATAGTCACAATAGAATGCAATGGGGGCACATAGGGATAGGGGCAACACAAACCATATACTCTAGAAGTGGAATGCGAACCACAAATGGACCCCAAACCTATGTGACCTCGTAGAGGGTTGCTGGGACTGTAAGAAAACAGTGAGGGTTAGAAAAATAGTCCACCCCAAGACCCTGAAAAGTGAGTGCAAAGTGCACCTAAGTTCCCCAAAGAGCACAGAAGTCGTGATAGGGGAATTCTGCAGGAAAGACCAACACCAGCAATGCAACAACATCGGAGTTCCAGACGAGGGTACCTGTGGAACAAGGGGAACAAGTCCAAAAGTCACGATCAAGTCGGGAGTGGGCAGATGCCCAGGAAATGCCAGCTGTGGAAGCAAAGAAGCTGCCACCGGATGGTAGATGCTGAGGATTCTGCATGAACGACAAGGGCTAGAAACTTCCTCTTTGGAGGATGGATGTCCCACATCGTGAAGAGTCGTGCAGAAGTGTTTTCCCGCAGAAAGACCGCAAACAAGCCTTGCTAGCTGCAAGGGTCGTGGTTAGGGTTTTTGGATGCTGCTGTGGCCCAGGAGGGACAAGGATGTCGCCAATTGTGTGAGGAGACAGAAGGGATGCCCCGCAAGAGAAGAAGCCCACTCAGAAGCAAGCAGCACCCACAGAAGTGCTGGAACAGGCACTACGAAGTGGAGTGAATTGGTGCTCACCCGAAGTTGCAGAAGAGAGTCCCACGCCGCCGGAGGACAACTCAGGAGGTTGTGCAATGCAGGTTAGAGTGCTGGGGACCCAGGCGTGGCTGTGCACAAAGGAAATCCTCGGTGAGTGCACAGGAGCCGGAATAGCTGCAAAACACGCAGTTCCCAGCAATGCAGTCTGGCGTGGGGAGGCAAGGACTTACCTCCACCAAACTTGGACTGAAGAGTCACTGGACTGTGGGAGTCACTTGGACAGAGTTGCTGAGTTCAAGGGACCTCGCTCGTCGTGCTGAGAGGAGACCCAGAGGACCGGTGATGCAGTTCTTTGGTGCCTGCGGTTGCAGGGGGAAGATTCCGTCCACCCACGGGAGATTTCTTCGGAGCTTCTAGTGCAGAGAGGAGGCAGACTACCCCCACAGCATGCACCACCAGGAAAACAGTCGAGAAGGCGTCAGGATCAGCGTTACAAGGTCGCAGTAGTCGTCTTTGCTACTTTGTTGCAGTTTTTCAGGCTTCCAGTGCGGTCAGCAGTCAATTCCTCGGCAGAAGGTGAAGAGAGAGATGCAGAGGAACTCTGATGAGCTCTTGCATTCGTTATCTAAGGAATTCCCGAAAGCAGAGACCCTAAATAGCCAGAAAAGGAGGTTTGGCTACTTAGAAGAGAGGATAGGCTAGCAACACCTGAAGGAGCCTATCAGAAGGGGTCTCTGACATCACCTGCTGGCCCTGGCCACTCAGAGCAGTCCAGTGTGCAAGCAGCACCTCTGTTTCCAAGATGGCAAAGGTCTGGAGCACACTGCAGGAGCTCTGGGCACCTCCCAGGGGAGGTGGAGGTCAGGGGAGTGGTCACTCCCCTTTCCTTTGTCCAGTTTCGCGCCAGAGCAGGGCTGAGGGATCCCTGAACCGGTGTAGACTGGCTTATGCAGAGATGGGCACCATCTGTGCCCATCAAAGCATTTCCATAGGCTGGGGGAGGCTACTCCTCCCCAGCCCTGACACCTTATTCCAAAGGGAGAGGGTGTAACACCCTCTCTCTGAGGAAGTCCTTTGTTCTGCCTTCCTGGGCCAAGCCTGGCTGGCCCCCAAGAGGGCAGAAACCTGTCTGAGGGGTTGGCAGCAGCTGCAGTGAAACCCCGGGAAAGGTAGTTTGGCAGTACCCGGGTCTGTGCTAGAGACCCGGGGAATCATGGGATTGTCTCCCCAATACCAGGATGGCATTGGTGGGGCAATTCCATGATCTTAGACATGTTACATGGCCATATTCGGAGTTATCATTGTGAAGCTATACATAGGTAGTGACCTATGTATAGTGCACGCGTGTAATGGTGTCCCCGCACTCACAAAGTCCAGGGAATTAGCCCTGAACAATGTGGGGGCACCTTGGCTAGTGCTAGGGTGCCCACACACTAAGTAACTTAGCACCCAACCTTTACCAGGTAAAGGTTAGACATATAGGTGACTTATAAGTTACTTAAGTGCAGTGTAAAATGGCTGTGAAATAACGTGGACGTTATTTCACTCAGGCTGCAGTGGCAGGCCTTTGTAAGAATTGTCAGAGCTCCCTATGGGTGGCAAAAGAAATGCTGCAGCCCATAGGGATCTCCTGGAACCCCAATACCCTGGTTACCTCAGTACCATATACTAGGGAATTATAAGGGTGTTCCAGTATGCCAATGTAAATTGGTAAAATTGGTCACTAGCCTGTTAGTGACAATTTGGAAAGAAATGAGAGAGCATAACCACTGAGGTTCTGATTAGCAGAGCCTCAGTGAGACAGTTAGTCATAACACAGGTAACACATACAGGGCACACTTATGAGCACTGGGGCCCTGGCTGGCAGGGTCCCAGTGACACATACAACTAAAACAACATATATACAGTGAAATATGGGGGTAACATGCCAGGCAAGATGGTACTTTCCTACACAGATGAAGAGGTTCAAAATTGGTTGGAGGCGGATACACTCCCTAAGAGAAGGAAATGATGGATCACAAATTTAGGATGGAAGAGATCAAGTCAGCAATTATGTCATGCAAGGGGGGGAAGGCTGCGGGCCCTGATGGTATTCCAGTTGAATTATATAAAATGTTGGGAGATGCTATTTTCCCGATAATGTTGGTTTTGTTTGAGGAGATATATGATAAGGGGGAGGCATTACCAGAATCATGGAATAGCGCTATTATCACAGTGGTTTTGAATCCAGGTAAAAGTCCTGTCAGGTGTGAGTCGTATAGACTAATCTCTTTATTGAATACTGAGTCTTTGTAAAGGTGTTGACAGAGCGATTAAACAAAGTGGTGGGTGGTCTCACACATAAGGACCAGGTAAGATTTATGAAGGGGAGGCATTTACACGAATTGACCGGGAGTTTAATAGGGACAATTGATATTGCCACCTCAGTTAGTCTCCCTTTAACGACAATAATGCTAGATGCTGCAAAGGCATTTGACAGGTGAACTGGGTTTTTCTTTTCAATATTTTGAAAGAATACGGTTTTGGGGAAAAATTCTGTCGGGTGATGTGGTTAATCTATTCAAAACCTGCGTCTAGGGTTCTGGTAAATGGAAGTTTGACTCCTCTGATCCAAATATTAAGGGGCACGAGACAGGGATGCCCACTCTCGCCACTATTGTTTAGCTTATATATCGAACCTCTTGTTAGAAGGATTAGATTAGATCAGAAAATCCCTCCATTTTTATATGGGGACTGGGGAAAAAAGCCTCCCTCCATGCAGATGATCTAGTTAGTTTGTGCATCTGATTTACACACAGCTTTACCAGCTCTCTTGGATGTAATTAACAATTTTGTTAAGGTATCAGATAAATGCTGATAAGACAGTAATAATGGCATGGAATCATAGTAAGGGGAATTGGACAATTAATAAAGAAATTAGGTATTTTGGTATTAAGATACTTCAAGATATTGAGCAAATAGCAGAGGTGAATCTTACTCTGTTAATGAAGGACTGTTGTAAGCTTATGCAAAATTGGATGTATTTACCTTTATCAATTCTGGGCAGAATTAATTTAGTTAAAATTATAATTTTAGCTAAAGTTACTTTTGTATACAATACAATTCCTTTGCTATTTGATAACGTTTTGGCAAATTTCAGCAACAGATAAATTCATTTATCTGGGCACAGAAGGGAATGGGGATTTCTTGGAAAAAGCTGCGGAGGAAGAGGGCAAAAGGTGGATTAGCACTACCAGATCTTTTAGTGTATGGTTGGGTATTTCAACTTAAGAATTTTAGGAATTTGGGCTCTGTTCTAGGTACGACAGATCCTGGTTGTATGTTTAAGGCTATGTCAGCGCAAGTAATGGAGGGGTTGAATTATTATTTGTTCAAATTTGGGGATCCTAAGTTCTTCAAAAAAATTAAGTTGAATCTTTTGAGGGATGCTGCCCAATTATGGTTCAGTGTTAGGTCCCTGGTGGGGATTGATTATTATAGCAAATGGTCACCTATTTGGGACTTGGCAGGTACCCCAGTGTGTTTGAAGGATGTTTTGGCCACCCCAATTAAAAAGGCAGGATTTAAATACTGGGGAGAGTTAGTAAAGGAAGGAGTCTTTCTGTCTTGGGAGGAATGTCTCAGAAGACAGGCGGGGCTTTGTCGAGGTTAAAATATCTCCAATCGAAAGGGTGGATATCTAAGGATAATAAGAGATGCGGTTGACAGTCCCATATAGAGGATAACATTTTGGTAGACCCCCTCCCAAAAAAAGTCGGGGCATCATGGTATTGGGAGTTGCTAGAGGCTGGGGACGGTGAATTTAATCTGCCTAAAGAACTCTGGGGTGATGTTTTCCCGGAGTTACAGTTGGGGGAGGCTTGGGAGGTGTCTATGCGTACGCTATAACAAGTGGTGAGACCTGCTCCGTTTAGACAAAATCATATATTTACATTACATAGAGTTTTTTTTTTCTCCATACAAATTGTCCAAGATGGCGAAAGGGAAGGTGATTAAATGTGGAAAGTGTGGGTTGGAAAAAGCGTTGGACGTTCATATGTTTTTTGAGTGTTCGGCGATTCAATTTTTTGGGGACGCAGTGAGACATACGATTTCGGAAGTGTTGGAGTTTGAGATCGAGATTACCCCATTATTAGTTATGTTTGGCAGATCGGAGCAGGTAATAAATTTAAGGGCAGAGATGCAGAAGTGGGTATTTTATGCAATTTTATTAGCTAGAAGAGAAATCTGTAGGAAATGGGTGGGTAGTATTATTCCCTCTTATAAAGAATGGTTGGGTCATGTGGAATATGTATTTAAAATGGATACGGTAATGGGTATCACAAGGGCAAAGAAATGTTGGTTACCTTATAAAGCTTGGTTGGATGCACTGGTGGTAAATGCATAGAAGTTTTGTCCGATGATTATTCCCTCCCTGCGGTTTCTCACATAGTGAGGAGGTTTGGTAAGAAAGAAAGAAGGAGGCCTTTGGGTCCTCCCCGGGCCAAGGAGCATGGTTTGGTATCAGACCGAAGAAAGACCTGGTGGCTGGGTTGAGTGAGGACAAAAAAAAAAGAAAAAAGAAAAAATATATATTTATAATTGTTTAGGATAAGATAGTATGTGTTGAGGTTAGTATATGTTGTCCTCCATGTATCCCGTCATATAAGGGGGTTGGGGGGTTGATGTTTAGAGTGTTTAGTTAAATGTGTTAAGTAAGTTTAGATTAGGGTAGTTAGGACCAGTTGTGGGTAATGTGTAGTTAGGATAGGTTAGTTAATGTGTTTCCCCTAGTTTTAGTATCCTTTTTTACAGTTAAATAAATATTTAGGTACTCCTTTACAGTATGTGCCATATGCTTTGGGATCAGGGCCTAGGCATGGATGAACAGTGTCAATTTAATATTTGCATTTGTGTTCCATCCTGCATCCAAATCCCAATTGAGCTGTCACATTGGCAGCTACACCAAAGCTACTTCGCTAGGAATCTGCCATCCATTGCACCCACTACTCAAGGTTACTATGGTTCCCAATGTGTATTTAGGTTTGGATGTATGTTTTCAATCTGTCATACTTTGAGACCAGACTTGGTATTGAGGACACTGTGGTACGTCTGCCTGCAGCCTGATGTTCATGTGAACCCTGATAAGGTGAGTGATGGTATAATCTTATGTAGTATAATATACATAACTCACAACTATAATTTCTTACATTGTACTGCCAGGTTACATATTTGTCCATACACTCGTACACATCCATTCCTGCTGTATGGTGTATGTGTGATGAAATTTTAGAGTCAGATGTCACATACCTAAATATTGTCTAGAAGAACAATTTAAACACATTAATTTTCTGCTTAGACATCCCTTGAAGCAGACTTATTCTGTCCAACACAGCATTATACTGTAGTTTTTCTATTTACGTCAGAAATAACCCTCAGGAATGGCAGATGATGGTACAATCCAGACCCCACAGCATAATTATCAGCCCACAATCTTTCAAGGTACTTGTATTGACATTCTATGGCCACTCACATGAGACATACATCACTAATCTCCTACACAGTTGATGTGTCACATTACCCAGAGATAAAGTGGTTGTGTAAGTGCTATTTATTTTAAAGTGCTGTAGTGCTATATTTACATAGTCTAGGATTGTGAGTCCATTAGTGTGAGGCAATCTATTGTGATACTACACAAGTGCAAAGGGACATGTCATTGGACATGCTCAGGTGAAGTGTCATACAGTGCAGAGGAACATGAATTGCTAATGAGGTAGTGAGAGACAATCACAGAGCATAGTGTCAAGGTAAACAGTGGGCGGGAGAACAGTGCATGTGAGCAGCTGTTGCAAGACTGGCATGTTAAGTAGCACAGGACCTTGGATATAAGTGCCCATGTGGCATGGACTTGTGCTACCGGGTACTCTTACGGATGAAGGTGATCTGTTCCACATCTTCATCTTCTGATGTGTGTGTTGTCTCCTCTGCCCTTGGTAGCGGTGGGTTTGAAGAGGCAACACACACTTCAGTGTTTGAAGACATGGAGTCAGAAATCCCGGTAGCTGCCAACTAAGGGCAGTACTGCAGCAAGGAGGAGCTGCTGGTTCTTAAGTATAGCAGCTACATCACTGTGGAAGGCAGCCAGGTCGGCCCTGAGGGGGTCAACATTGCATTCGTGCACGCAGTGAAATGTTTGGTGTGTGAGGTGTTGTGGCAACACCCTTACTGCTGTGCTGATTTCCTACACACTTTGTTGAAGTTCTTGCAAGATAGATGTTCGCCCTTGCATGGCCGCTGCCTGTTCTGCCTATGACATCATGCATGAATGCACCCGCTCTAGGCTGGCTGTCATATTTTGCATCCCCACCCGCACCTCCTTGGCCAGCTCCCGCTGTACTATAACTACAGTCCTCTCACAGCTGGTGCCAGTGTCATCAGAGTCCTCAGCTGGGTTGGAGCTGGCAGGTCATATAATTGGGGCGGTCGGTGGGTCCTCTGTGATGGCTGCTACTTCTATGCTCCTCCTTGTGACTTAAGCTGTGGTCTGGAGGGTTCCAAGGACATCTTGGAGGGTCTGCTGGCTGATGTTTGTTAGCTCGTCCTCCATGTCATCAGGGAAGTCCAGGACAGGCAAATCCCCAAGAGAGCTATCGTCCTCTGCAATGAGATATTGTACAATTAGTGTGTCTGTGTTGTGGCATTTGTAATGTGATGTGCCTGACTTCCTATTAGTTGCACATTGTGTTATTTCCTGTTCGTTGTTACTGTCATTAATATTAGCAGTTTCCAAGTCCTATGCCCCACCTGCATGTCACATGTAGTGTGGGCAGTTTGGGGAAATGTCAGCGTCACATCCTCTAGGTGTAGGTTCTGCCCAAATTGTATGTTACCACCTTATTGTCCTACTCAACCCTCCGTCTACTTCCATTATCATGGTGTGGCCTTGCACTGGCTGTGGGTGTTCTGATGACACCTGCACCACACTTAACAATCTGGAACTGACCCAGTCTCAGATATTTCACAACGACCTATATGTTGCTGAGACCTAGCATATACTATGTATTGCATTGGCATGGCACAGTACAGGTGTCAGCATTTGTAGTGTGTACTGCTGATGCTGGGGAATGTGTGCTACTTTGGATTGCACTAATGGTCCTAGCAGTGTTCTATTTCCTCTTATGACTGTGCGGGTGTGTTCGCCTTCCTACACACATATGTCCTCCCCCTCAATGCTGTTGTCTTAGCACTATGACACTTGAGATGTTGCATGGTGGCATTGAAGATATTGTGACCACGGCACAGGGTAGACCCTGACATGTGCAGCATGGGTATGACATTACTGCTGTGTACCTCATTATGTTAATAACAATACCTGATGTTTCTTGTGCCTATAGACATGAGTATTTGACAGGATTTGCACATTTTTATTAATTAGAGGGGATTGATAACGTTGTCATCTTGAACCTTCTATTTTGGCTGTGTTTGATCCATGGGCACCTAACTGCCCTTTGCTACTTGATTGGCACACTCAGCGCAGGTGGTAGTGCAACTGTTGTCAATGGTACATGCCACTTGCGGATATGGCCTGAGACAGGAAATTGAGCCCTAGTTCATGTTGTGACTGTAACAGCTGTCGTGTGACTGCAGGCCAGTTTTACGTAGTACCCTACCCTCCTGAACTGGCTTTGCTTTTCAAACAGCCTTGGCATGGCAGAGTACCCCAATGCAAAGGTTGTTGGTGTAGTGTTGTGCTGTGCCCCAGGTTTCCCCTGCACAGCCCATGCCCCGTGCCATGCCCCTTTGCCCTTTCCACTACCTGATTATCATGACTGACATGCACTGTGTAGTAGGTATGTCCCCTATCCTGCTTGCAGTTAACAATTAGGCATTTGTGTTCCCCATGCCACTTACCCTGCTTCTATGTGGTTTCCTGGTAGTCTGCAATGTCCTGTCCTTGAATCCCTGTGATGATCTCCTCAGGGATGACGGCTGCCACCATCTCCTCCATGTGGTCCAGGGCCTTCTGTGGTGCTGGACTCTTACCTCCAGTCTGCAGTGCTGCCTTCCTGCCATCTTTTCCTTGGTCCTGCGCTTGCAGTCATGCCAGCGTTTCTTCCACTCAGTGACTGCCACACTGTTGCCAAATTGCCTCTCTCCTCCCAATTGGCAATTTAGAGGTGACAAAAAGTTGGTGCTGGTGCTCCGTCAGCTCTTTCACCAGTATTTCATGCTCCTCTGCACTGAACCGAAACTTCATTTTCTTCTTTTCCCTCTCCTGGGTCTTTTGTGGGTCCTCCTGGCTGGTTCCCGGTCAGTTGTCATCTTCCTGGGGTTTCTCATAGCTTCTGGAATCCATTTTGGGGCTCCTTTGCACATCTTGCAGTGTTTGCAACACTTTTTGATGCTATTGCGTTTGCAACGTCGTAAACCGTATTAAAGTCATTTTTGCCGCGTTAACATTGTTTTTCTTTAAGACGTGACGCATTGGTTTGAATAAAAATAAAATGACTCTCAACAGTGGCTTGCGCTGCCGTGCGTCAAGGTATAAATTTGACGCTCGGGTGGTGCCATGAAATGGCGTTAAAATGTTTGACGCAAAACTGCGTTAGCGCAGCTTTGCGTCAAAAAGTATAAATATTGGCCTTAGTGCGAATTAGCCTGCTGTGTGGTGCTCAAAGGAATCTTTAGCCTTCATTTCCTCTAGGCATCTCGTGTGGGATCCTAGTGATATTCTTAGACTGCCAAATACCCTGAAAGCTGTAGACCATCCTCTTTTAAAGATCCTCTAAACTGGATGATCCAGAGTAGGGTAATTTTATTGACAGTTTTGAAATCTGTCCCTTTCAAGACATCTGGCAATTGGTTGCTGTATTTCTGTCAGCTACTCTTCTTACTTTTCTTACTCCAAGCCTGCTTTCTTTTAGGAACAGGGAGGCCACCTGGGGGTTTGGCCCTTTGGAAAAAGACAGCTCTGTGCTGTAAGAACATAGAAATGAAGATTGATTCCAATGATGAGTATAAAGTTGGAGCTATCTAAAGGCTACATGATCCGGATCCTAAACGTTTGTTAGTCATAAGAGTATTAAAAAATAATAGAGAGACAGCTACAATTCAACAAGTAGACAGTTTTTTAGCAGTAGATTATGTGAAAGTTCTTAAATTGATAGGTAGTGATTTTAACTCCCATTGCCTGTTGTGATTTAACAGATGACATTGATAAAAAAAAATAGAGCACAGCATTTCTGAAACTTCCTTAGGCCAAATGGTCTGTGAGATCAGCTCAGCTTAATGTATTTACTCTAATTTGAAACCTCCATGCATGTAATGGTAGAACTCTGTTAGATAGATCAGGTCACCATACACTTAGGCCCTCATTATGAACACGGCGGAGACTGCCAGCTCGTTGAGCACCCCGCCGGCCCAATAAAGAACATTCTGCCGGGCCGGCGGATGGAAACAGTGTTTCCGCCTTCCGACCTAGCGGAATGCTGGTCCAGGACATTGCCGATGGCTGCACATGGAGCTGTCGTCAATGTCGCTGTGCGGCGGGTGCAGCAGCACCCGTTGTGCATATCACATGCGCGTCAGGGCTGTGCACTGGGGCCACTGCACTTCCCAGGTCCTGGGGCCCCCATTTTGCAAGCCTTTTCCTGGTGGGGGACAGTATTTCTAAGCACCTTGAAAATAAGTCTTCAGGATTAAACTCTGCAATGCAAAAGGTTAAACAACAGCATATCAGCACAATGCATAAATTACGTTATCTTAAAAGTGCTGGGTTTTTGCATTGAGACGATGAAAGCGCCTCACAAGTACTGGAGCATGAATATCAGATGCGGAAGCCCATGAGTTACTTTCAGGGCCACAACCTTTCCATGAGATTAAGTACCATAGGTTACTCCCTCTCAATTTGGAGTTCAACACCTTCTTGACTTCATGTTCTACTTCCCCCTATACTAGAACTGGAGCTGGATGAGGGCGGACCTTCTGGACTGCCTTTTTCAAGAGGGAAGTGTGGAACACTGGATGAATCCGCAATGATCTTGGCAATTGCAGTTTATAGGTTACAGGATTGATTTGCTGAAGGACAGTGTAGGCACCTATGAATTTGGGGTTAAACATGTGCTTCTTCTTGAAGTCTATGGGGGTTATTCTAACTTTGGAGGAGGTGTTAATCCGTCCCAAAAGTGACGGAAAAGTGACGGATTTACCACCAGCCGTATTACGAGTCCATTATATCCTATGGAACTCGTAATACGGCTGGTGGTATATCCGTCACTTTACCGTCACTTTTGGGACGGATTAACACCTCCTCCAAAGTTAGAATAACCCCCTATATGTCTTGTAGAAAGCCACACTTTATCACCTGGTTGATACTGCGGTCCCTAACAATGTTTCTTGTCATATTGCTTTTTGTATTTTTGTTTGGCCTTTTCTAAATGTTGTTGAATCAATTTCTGGGTTTGATGAAGATGTTGAATGGTTTCTGACGCAGCTGGTGTAAGAGAACTTTCTTGAAGGATCGTGATGGGCAAGGTGTCAGGATGATAGCCAAACAAGCCAAAAAAGGGTGTAACGCGAGTGGAAGTGTGGAATGAGTTATTGTAGGCTAACTCAGCTAACCAGAGCATTGATGTCCAGGAATGAAGTGCTATTTCAGCTTAAGCACGCAGGTATTGCTTCAAAGTTTGATTTAGTCTCTCAGTTTGACCATCTGTTTGAGGATGATGGCTAGTAGATAGTGTGGATGTGATTTGAAGTGTTTTGCACCATGTCTTCCAGAAATTGGAGGCAAATTGCGACCCTTGATCGGAGAGTATCATTTTTGGCAGCCCATGATAATGGACCACTCTATTCAGTAAAATAGTTGACAGTTAACTGGAGGTGGGCAATTTCTTACAGGCAATAAAATGTCCATATTTCGTGAGACTATCTACTACCACAAGGATTACTGAATGTTGTTGAACCGCTGGTAGTCCTGTGATAAAGTCTAAAGAAATGTGCTCCCAAGGATGACTTGGAGTTGGGAGTGGATGCAACAACCCTTTCGGTTTCGAATGACTTGTTTTAATGCGAGCACAGACTTTGCAGTTGTTTACCATTGCTTTTACGTCTTTTGTCAGGGTAGGCCACAAAAAGTAGCGTTGGATTAATTCAAGAGTTTTAGGAGTGCCTAGATGACCTGCCGTAGGAATAAAATGCAACCAATGAAATACTATCTTGCAAAGTTTGGTAGTGGGCACAAACAAACGAGCGTCATGGAAAGGTAATCCTTTCTTGATTCACCTTTTGGGATCTGCTTGGGCCCGTGTCTGCCATTTCTCAATAGTGAAAGAATTACGGCTGTCTTCAAAGAAACTTTCAGTTTTTATGATGCATAGAACTTTGTCTGGAACAATGATAGCTCTGGAGGTTTGAACTGCAGGCAATGTGGTAGATTCTTGGCGGGACAAGGCGTCAGCTTTGCGATTGTCTTTACCAGAATGGAAAGTTACCACAAAATCAAATTCGGCAAAAAACAGCATCCAGCATAATTGCTGAGGAGTCAAAAGTCTGGCGGAACTCATGAACTGGAGATTGCGATGATCAGTAAATACTGTGACAGTGTATTTGGCACCCAACAAATGATGTGTCCATACTTTAAAGGCGTCACAAATCGCCAGAAGCTCTTCTTCAGCAATGACAAAGGCCCTTCTTATGACCTTGGTGGGCGGCTACAGCCGACCGCCAAGATCTGACTGCCGTGCGGCTGCCAATGCAGCCGCACCCCGCAGCGGTCATTAGGAGATCCCCGCTGGGCCGGTGGGCGGAAACCTGGTTTCCACCCGCCGGCCCAGTGGGGATCACGGCCGCAACATAGGAACCGGCTCCAAATGGAGCCAGCGGTGTTGCGGCCGTGCAACCGGTGCAGTTGCACCCATCGCGCTTTTCACTGTCTGCACAGCAGACAGTGAAAAGCTGCATGGGGCCCTATCAGGGGGCCCCTGCACTGCCCATGCCAGCGGCATGGGTAGTGCAGGGGCCCCCAGGGGCCCCACAACTCCCCGTTCCGCCAGCCTTTTCCTGGCGGTGCAAACCACGAGCAAAAAGCTGGCGGTCGGGGACTCGTAATCCCCTGGGCAGCGCTGCAAGCCACCATGTGAATGCCATGATATAGTAGCACACAATGAATAACATGAATTAAGCACAAGAAATTAATTGCGCGTTTTGCCGATTCGAATGCCACTGTGTGAATGCCATGAAATAGTAGCACTCAATGAATAACATGAATTAAGCACAAGAAATGAATTGCGCGTCTTGCCCATTCGAATGCTACCTTGTAAATGCCATGAAATGGTAGCAAACAATGAGTAACACGGATTAAGCACAAGAAATTAATTGCGCGACTTGCCGTTTCAAATACTACCTTGTAAATGCCATAAAATGGTAGCGTACAATGAATATTAAGAGTTGTACACGAGCAAAGAATCATGCGTCTTGTTGATTCGAGTGTTAGCATGTAAATGCCATGAAACATCAAGCGCACATTCACATGCACAAGAGCAAAATTGTTTTACCATGCACATTATGCCCAAGAACTTGAAAGCCTTCGAGCACGGGATCGGGGGCCCAGCCCGACCTCCGTCTTACCGCCCTGATCAAGAATCACCAACAAAGTGAAAGGGCAGGGCAAAGTAGGCCTCTGGAACAGGAGCTCATGAAGTTGCTACTGCTCTGCACCGGGACCTCTGAATAGTGAGCATGTGGAGCTGGGCTTACTCCCTTATATAAAGTCTTGGCCCAGCCCACAAACCACACCCAGGCATGCTGCAGGGAAAGCTTCTAGAAGGCCCTGGAAAGGGACCACACCCTGACACACTCTGAAAGCCTGCAGCAATACATTGCAAATGAACAGTATTTATAAGCACCTTGAAAATAAGTCTTCAGGATTAAACTCTGCAATGCAAAAGGTTAAAGAACAGTATACCAGCACAATGCATAAATTACGTTATCTTGAAAGTGCTGGGTTCTTGCATTCTAGTCGCCCGTAGGGCGCGCACTGCCCTGATGTTGACAGTCTGTAGTATATTCACTGTACAATGTTTTTATAAGAAACATATTACGCATTCTCTACGGAGGCGAACAGATTCAACCAGGGCTCTCCACACTGCTGAAAGAGACCCTACGCCACCTCCGGAGGAGACAAAACTTATGATCCACTACACATCGGCAGCTGGGTTTGTCCGCTCTGGCGTTCAGACAAAGTGCCAGGTGTTGAACCAAAAGGGATATGCCCTGCTGTTCAAGCCATATCAGAGACTCGGGGTCTCTTGACAAAGGGTCCACACCCACACAGCGCTCTGTTTGTTGCAATACCATATGGGGCTGATGTTATCCTTGAACACCAGCTCTAGCCTTCCCTTGATGGAGGGTAGGAAGGCTTTCAATGCCAGTCAGATTGCTTTGAACTCCAGCAAGTTGACATGGAGTCCCCATTCCGTGAGAGACCAGAGTCTTCTGACCTCCGCCTCTCCCGCCCCTCCTACTGTATCCCAGTACTAACGCATGTGCCATCACTCTGAAATCTGGTTGGGAAAGGGAGAGGAGCCTGCCTCTGACCCAATGCCAGTTCATTAGCCACTACTGCAGGTCTTTTGAAGTTTCCTCTGAGATCTAGACCATGTCAGTGAGATTTCCTTGGATGCTGCGCCCACAGGAACTTCATTTCCCACAGCAGAGCCTGCATTTGCCACCTGGCATGAGTTATTAGAAGGAGGCCATGAGGCCCAGCCGCATCAGAGTCATTCTCATGAAATCCAGGATGGAGGCTGAAACATCAGTAACATAGCCTAAAAATCCTGGACTCACTGCTTGGGAAGATAATCCAGATACTGCACTGTGTCCAGAGCAGCTCAGAAGAAAGGGAGCATCTGAGAAGGAGTCAGCATGTTTAGTATGAACCGCATGTGAATGCAGGAGGTCTGCCATAGACTTGAGGTGGGTGGGGGAGGCTTGCCTGGTTTGTAGTGGGTACCTAAGGTACTTACACCATATATCAGGTCCAGTTATCCCTCATTAGTGAAATGTAGGCAGTGTTCTAGCAGCTTAGGCTGTCAGGAAGCAGCCATAGCAGAGCAACTTAGGCTGAACTAGGAGACATATAAAGCTCCTGCAATACCGCTATAGTTACACAGTACTTATTCACAATAAGACAATGTTCAGTGTTACCAAAAATAAAGGTACTTTGTTTTAGTGACACAGGGCCAGAAATATCGTAGAGACAATACTTCCTCTGGAGGTAAGTATTATACACAATATATACACTAGTAACCAAAATCAGGTAAGTAAACAGTTATAGAATAGTGCAAACAGTAGAAAATACAATAGATTGCAATGGGCCCAGGGGCAACACAAACCATATACTAAAATAGTGAAATGCGAATCAAAAATTCCCCCCTAGGCAAGTGTAGTGCATAGAGGGGCTTTGGGAGTGTGGGAAAACACCCAAATTAAGTAAAGTACCCCAACCCAGAGCCCAGGAAAGCAGGCGTAAAGTACAGCAAGTTTCTCCAGGACACACTACAAGTCGTGAGAAGAGATTTTGCAAGAACCAAGCATGACTGCAATCAACAAACTATGGAATCCTGGACCTGAAGACCTGTGGAGAAAGGAGACCAAGTCCAGAAGTCGAAGAAGAGTCCAGGAAGGACAGGAGCCCCTGCCAATCTAGAAGATGGTGCAAAAGTGGATTCTCCAGTAAGAAGAGTACAGAAGAGCAACAAGGAAGATGGCTGTGGGTTCCTGTTTAGTGCAGGTGATGTCCTACATCGAGTTGTTCGATGCAGGCTGTTTGCATTGCTGGATTCTGCCAGCAAGCCTTGGTTCAAGCAAGTACGCGGTTTGTGTCAAAAAGGAGCTTCCTGGACCGAGGAGGGACCTGGGGTTCTCAACCCAGACTGAGGAGACAGAGGGGGCTCTCAGCAGACATGGTAGCCCCAGATCATGGGGACAAAGAAAATGCAAAGTGCAGTCATCGCAGCATTATACAGGAAGGTCCCACGCCGCCAGAGAACAACTCAGCAACTTGTGTGTCACAGGAAGGAGTGCTGGGGACCTGGGCTACACTGTGCATGAAGGATTCTTGGAAGAAGTGCACAGAAGCTCAAGAAACTGGAGAAGAAGCGGTGCACAGGGGTACTGTCGCAGCATGGGGAGGCAAGCTCTAATCTCCACCATATTTGGACAGCTTTACCTTAGGACAGTCTGGGTCATGTCGGGTCACCACCTTTTTTCCAGGGAGCATGCTTGTCATCAGGAAAGGAGTCCCAGAGAACCGAACATCATCCCAGAAGGGTACCTGCAAAAGCAGGGAAGTGACTCCATCACTCCTTTGGTTCTTCTGGTGCAGGATGAAGACAGGCAGTCCTCAGAGCGTGCACACCTTGGAAACTGCTGGCAGGAGCTGAAGGAGAAGGTCACAGGAGTCATCCTGGATACTTTGTTGCAGTTACAGCAGTCCCTGGAGCAGTCTGTGGTTGATTTGACGGTCAGAAGCTGAAGCAGAGAATGCAGAGGGTTCCTGGAGAAGTCTTGCAAGCTGAATCTGAGGGAACACCCAGAGGAGAGACTTTAAATATCCCTGAGAGGTAAATTGGCTACCTACCCAGGTATGCACCTATCAGGAGGGGTCTCTAACGTCACCTGCTGGCACTGGCCACTCAGAGGCCTCTAGAGTTTCCCCACACCTAGGAATCCTAGACAGCTAATACCAGGGACACACTGGAGGAGCTTTGGGCACCACCCCCTGGGGTGGTGATGGACAGGGGAATGGTCACTCCTCTTTCCACTGTCCAGTTTCACGCCAGAGCAGGGACTGGGGTCCCTGAACTGCTGTAAACTGGCTTATGCAAGAAGAGCACCATCTGTGCCCTTCAAAGCATTTCCAGAGGCTCTGGGAGGCTACCCCTCCCAAGCCTGTAACACCTATTTCCAAAACGGAGCGGGTGTAACACCCTCCTCCCAAAGGAAATGCATTGTTCTGCCTTCCTGGGATTGAGATGCTTAATCCCCAAGAGGGCAGAAACCTGTCTGTGAGGTGGCAGCAGCTAAGGCTGCATTGGAATCCTCAGAGAGCTGGTTTGGCAGAATTAGGGGTCCAGGGTGGAGCCCCCAGGGTGCATGTAATTAGTCCCCTAATACAATTTTTGGAATGGGGGGCAATTACATGATATTAGACACCTCAAATGGCCATTTTCGGAGTTAATATTGTGAAGCTGCATATATGTATTGATATATGTAGTGCACACGTGTAATGGGATCCCCGTACTCATGCAATCTGGGGAATTGGCCCTGGACAACGTGGGTGCACCTTGGCTAGTGCAAGGGTGCCCTCCCACACAGTAACATTTCACCTAGCCTTCAATAAATGAAGATTGAACATATAGGTGACTTATAAGTTACTTAAGTGCAGTGAATATGGCTGTGAAATAGTGTGTGCACTGTTTCAATCAGGCTGCAGTGACAGTCCTGAAGAAAGGTTTGTCTGAACTCCTTATGGGTGGCAAAAGAAATTCTGCAGCCCATAAGGATCTCCTGGAACCCCAATGCCCTGGTTACCTAGAT
The DNA here is from genome assembly GCF_031143425.1 of Pleurodeles waltl. Lineage (NCBI taxonomy): Eukaryota > Metazoa > Chordata > Amphibia > Caudata > Salamandridae > Pleurodeles > Pleurodeles waltl. The sequence goes on along the minus strand of NC_090443.1, from coordinate 253,380,055 downwards.
ACTATATACTAGGGACTTATAAGGGGGGTCCAGTGTGCCAATTAGAATTGGACTATGGAGTCACTAAATATAGTGACAAATGTGGTAAGGGGAGAGATCATAAGCACTAGAGTTCTGGTTAGCAGAACTTTAGTGACACAGTTCAGCATACTGACAACACACACATAGGCCACAAACTATGAGCACTGTGGTCCTGGCTAGCAGGATCCCAGTGAGACAGGTAAAACATTCTGACAAACAGGCAGAAATTGGGGGTAACATGCAAAGGAAAATGGTACTTTCCTACAGTGGGAGATGACAGCCTGGGGCGAGCCTGCCTTCAACAGCCAGTCGTCGAGATAGGGAAAGACTGGCATCACTGATCTTCACAGTTGAGCTGCGACCACCAACATCCCCTTGGTGAACACCTCAAGGGCATTTGTAAGGCCAAAGAGAAGCATGGTGAATGGAAAGTGCTTGTGGCCTACCGTAAACCGCAGGTAACATCTGTGGACAGGCAGGATGGTAATATGGAAATATGCATCTTGCAAGTCTAACACTACCATCAGTGTAACCTTGGTCTAGGACAGACAAGACCTGAGACAATGCAAGTATCTTGAATTTCTCCTCCTTGAGGAAGATATTGAGGGTTCTCAAATCTAAGACAGGGCGAAGACCTTTGTTCTTTCTGAGTATCAGATAGTAGCAGGAATAGCAACCACCGCCTACTTTTGACATCCAAACCCTCTTCATGGATCCCTTGGTCAAGGGAGCTGTGACTTCTTCACTGAGCAAGGACAAATTATTCTCTGTCAGCTAATCATGAGTAAGAGGTTTTGGGGGAGGGGAGGATTGGAAGGGGAGAGTGTAGCCCCTTTGAATGATCTGTAAGACACACCTTTCTGATGTTATGGACTGCCAGTGGTGGATATGATGGCTGATTCTGTCACCAACCGGATGCCCATGATCGTGTAGGGCAAGATTAGGAGGGCTTTGTGGCTGCAGCTGCTGGGAGGGGGGAGTTGTAGCAGACCTCTGGCTAACTGACCGTGGGGGCAGTATGAACTGTGCCCTTGCCCAGGCATAGCCTTGGAAGCTTCCGCTGGACAGTGGCAGGAAAAAGATGGGTGTGATAGACACCCCTTCTTCATCCATGAAAGGGGTGAAAGGCAGACTGGGGATGATGTGTGGTAGCTTTGAGGTCTGATGACTTGGCAGCACCCTGCAAATCTTTAAAGCACTCTACTGACAAGTCTGCCTCTTATCTCAAGAGAGGATTGCCATTAAAGGGTATATCCACAAGGGTTGCCTGGACATCCCCTGAAAAGTCAGATGTTCTCAGCCAGGTGTCATGTCAGAGCTCAACCATGAAGGAAACAACTCTGCACAGCGAGTCAGTAGTATCTAAACCACAGCAAACGGTGAACTTGACTGAATCTCTTCTGTACTTGATTGATTAAGAGAGAATGGTCTGGTCCTTCTCTGGAACCTGTGGCAGCATCTGCGCAACCACGTCCCAGAGGGTTTGGTAATAGTGGCCCTATGAGCATGCAGTGTTCTCCAACTACAATACAAGGCTGGTAGAAGAAAACATTGGATTCTCTGTCCAGGGGAGCGGCAGTGAATGCGCCATGGAGGTAAATGCTTGGACAATCAAGCTCTCAGGGGTGGGGTGTTGTGTGAGGAAGGCTGTGGACAATTGTCCTACTCACAGGATCCCCTGTGCTGGGTTTGGACCAGGTTCACAGCATGACATCCATCAGTGCTTCATTTAAAGGGAGCAAGGGCTCGGAAGAGGAAGCTCCTGTTTGTAGTACTTCTGTCAAGATGTTAATTTTGACTGCCACTGAGGGTAACTTGAGGTCCAGGACTTCAGCTGCCCTCTTCACCACCAGAGCATATGTTGCTCCCTCCTCCGTAGCCATGATAGGATTAGAAAGCATGGCACATCACCCAGTTCCTCACAGCAGTCCATGATTCCTGGCCTTCCAACAGGTATTCTAAAGGGTCCAGTGACCCCTCCTTTTCTTCCTCCAGGCCAAACTCTTCAGAAATGGGCTCAGGCACAGGCCTAGGAATGTTTTTTTGGATTCAAACCTGCACTTGAGGCATTTATTGATATAGTCTCACCCCCACTAACAAAAATGTTCTACTTACAGTTTAGATATGGCACCCTGAATACAAAAATATTCTGTAAAAAATGATGAAGTTGGGAAGTTAGTAATTACCTTCCTTACTCTGTCCCATTTTCCATGCAGAAGAAGTGAGTAGACCAAATAATATGTTTTTGCAAAGGCCTACATGGTACAGAGGAAGGGGTTGATAGTTCTGTTGTGTCAATCAGTACTACAAGATGCATAGTGTCACTTAGAATTCTTATTAGCTAAACAAGTGTATTTGTTGTACGCTATGTCTCATGATTTTTGATGTCCACTTGGTTGATTAGAGGCTGTAGTGAGGAAAATATTAGTTAGCTTTTAGGGCATTAAACTGTTCACTTTTTGTAAAGCTATTGGATTTTTTTTTATTGTTTTATTGTCTAAAATGTTTTATTGTCTTTTTTTATTTTTCACAATGAAATATGATTACTTCAAGTTTTCATTTATATTTTATTTAAATAGTTTTTATAGTTACATGTTATTGATTCAAATAACTGAAATTATGTGGAATACGCTTTTAACCCTTTCGCTGCTAGGTCTTTTCCCCTCCAGTGCTGAGTCCCTTTTTGGCTATTTGAGGTAGTTAGCGCTAGGGCCTCCATAATGTTTTGTTCAGATATGCTATCCACACCAAATTTGTGTCCTTTTTTCAAACATCCTGGGGATTCTAAAGCAGTCCGGGGCTTGAGCATTCCCATGGAGGGGACTGAAAAAATAGGCAAAATATAGTTACATTTTCAGTTTTGTGAGAAAAATAGTGAAAAAGTGTTCCAGATAAAAGTGGCTGTATGTTCCCCAAAAAAGCATCCACAAACTATTTGCTGTACTAAAGTCACCAACTTCCCAACTTTCAGGAACATTCAGAGCTGAATCAAAAAAAACAATTTTTGTACCACATTTTTGGCCTTTTTTTAAAAGGTGGCTTATTTTCCCCATTTTTGTGCTCTCAACCAACTTCCAGGATGTGGTAGAAACTGAATGAAACCCATATGTGATCCAGAAAAGCTATACATTCTTGAAAAGAAGACACAATTTCAAATTCAGCAAGGGGTCATATGTGTAGATCCCGCAAGGTTTTCCTAAGGAAAATAACTTCTGAAAACCAAAAAGCGCCATACTGTTACATATGCTAAATCCTTCTGGTCGTGAGAATAATAAGGGTTTATAGGTTCTCTAAGAAACCAAGGTACCCGGAGCAAACAACTGAGCTGCACAACACAGATGTTTCTCATTGAGTACCAAGGGGGTCATTACAACATTGGCAGTAAAAGCCGCTTACCGCCGTGCAGAAGACCGCCAACACACTGCTGCGGCCGCGGAATTCCGCCACATCTATTATGACCCACATCCCGAAATCCAACAAAATTCAGACACCCACACAAGTCCGCCACACCAAAGGTCAGTGATAAACTGTCGAAAACAAAAACTCCACCGTCATGCCAACAGAAATACGCCCATGCTACCATGACACACGAATCCACGCGGCGGTCTTTCAACCGCGGTATTCCATTGGCGGTGCACACCGCCGCGTTCAAAATACACACACCCTTCCAAAACACAGCCACATTGGACAATTCGAAATACACACACCTGATACACATACACACACCACTCCCACACACCCAATACTATATAAAACACACACCCACATCACCCACAAACCCCTATGACCAAAAATTCTGAAAGAAGGCCAGAGAGAGACACCACCATCCACAAACTAGCAGCCTCAGGCACTCAACACCATCACCCACACTACTTCCAAGCACAAAACACCACACACCACAACATATTACCACACTTATCACCACATACACCACCCCACACATCACCTACACCACCCCATGGCATGGCAAAGACACCCCAGGTTCTCGGAGGAGGAGCTCAGGGTCATGGTGGAGGAAATCGTACGGGTAGAGCCACAGCTATTTGGATCACAGGTGCAGCACACCTCCATAGCTAGGAAGATGGAGCTATGGCGAAGAATAGTAGACAGGGTCAATGCAGTGGGACAGCACCCAGGAAATCGGGACGACATCAGGAAGAGGTGGAACGACCTACGGGGGAAGGTGCGTTCCGCGGTCTCCAGACACAACATTGCGGTACAGCGGACTGGCGGCGGACCCCCACCTCCTCCCCCACTACTAACAACATGGGAGGAGCATTGACTATTCTGCATCCTGAGGGCCTCGCAGGAGTCGGTGGAGGAATGGACTCTGATAAGTCAAATCTTAACTATCATATCCCCCACCCTACCTGCATGCTATCACAGACCCCCACCCTTGCCCCCTCCCCTATCACTCCAGCTCCTCACAAATGTACTAATAACACAAACCACACATCCCAACCCCAAGCCCTGCATGACACAACAAAGCATGGCCACCCATCACTAAAGCATGCCCACTGCACATACCCATAACACCCCCCTCAACCATCATCACACAAGCCCCCACACAGGTACACGGTCACCCACCTATTGCTTACCATGACACACACAGAGATGCAATAATCATGCTTTTACACCCCTGCAGGACCACTACCCAACGTCACCAGACAGGAGGGTCCAGACATCTCCACCCCACCCACAGAAGAGGCCCACAGTGATGACAGCAGCTCTGTCCAACTGGATCTAGATGACCAACCCGGACCATTGTGGGCCTCGGGACAGTCGGTTCCCCACACCCAGTCACAGGCCACCACAGACCTTCCACCCTCTGGTAACACCAGCACAGCACCCACCCAGCGGGCCCATACCTCCGTCCCCAGGACACGTCAATCAGCTGTGTGTCCACCCCTACAGGGAACCCAGGATAACCCACCACCCCAACAACAACAGGGACCTGGGGGCAGTGGCAGTGGGCACACGGTCCAGGGGACGGAGGCCCAGGAACACAGGGGAACTGGGAGGGCTGCTGTGCGACAGGGGGCAGACAGGCCTAGAGAACCCACTCTCCACAAGGCCCTCTCCTCCATCATGGGAGCATACCACCACTCCCAGGAGACGATGGCAACGGTACTGGCCAAGTTTCAGGAGACCCATCGGCTGCAGGAGGAACAGTATTTGTGCCCCCCACTTCTACAGGTACAGCCGCCACCCCCCCTACCAGCACCGCCCTCCCAGCAGCCCCTCAGCCTTCACCCAGTGCCCGCTCACCCAGGACGGTGGGCATCATCTTCGCCCCAGGCACCTCAGCCCCTGTCACCTCTGCTGCCCTCAGTGAGGAGGCCATTGACCTCCTCAGGTCCCTCACTGTTGGGCAGTCTACCATTTTGAATGCCATCCAGGGTGTAGAAAGGGAATTGCAACACACAAATGCATTCCTGGAGGGCATTCATTCTGGTCAGGCTGCCCTTCATCGAACCCTGCAAACTCTGGCCTCAGCACTGATGGCAGCCATTGTCCCTGTCTCTAGCCTCCCCCCCTCCAACTTCCTCCACCCAGACCCAATCCCCTGTACCCCAGCCTATCCCAAGCACACCATCAGACCAGCCTGCACACATCTCACCACACAAGGGAAGCTCAGGCAAACATAAGCACCACACATCCCACAGGCACTCACGCAAGCATCACACACATACAGACACACCAACATCCACTGCCTCCACTGTGTCCCCCTCCTTGTCATCTCCATCCTCCCTCCCAGTCTCATCTATACTCTCACCTGCATGCACTACCACTACAGCCACTACGTCCCACACCAGCACACCCACCACCACACCCTGCTCAAGTGCAGTCACCACCCCCACTACCATTTACACGTCCCCTGTGTCCTCTCCCAGTGTGTCTGTGACGCCCCCTCTGAAGATACACAATCTCAGGCACACACCCATCCAACAGCCATCCACCTCACGACAGCCTCCAGCGCATGCACCTTCACCCAAAGTCACCAAACGTGCACCTCCTACAACCAGTACCTCTTCCTCCACTCCCAAACCCCCTCCAGCTACCCGTCCCAGTCTTCCTAAGAAACTGTTCCTGGCCAAGCTTGACCTCTTTCCCACACCCCCTCCAAATCATAGGTCCCGTACCAGGACCTCAACCAAAAAATCTCCGGGACCCGTGGTGCCTGTTGTTACAGGTATGTGGAGTGCACCGGCCACCCTGTGAAGCACCAGAAGTTGGACAGTGCCCGGCGGGAGAGGGGGAAGACTCCAGGCTGCAAAGCCGCTCACAAGGGTCCCGGGGGGAGTGTCGACTCAGCTGTGACTCCTCCCAAGGTGGGGAAGGGGCAGAAGACATCTCCAAAGTCTGGGAGGATCAGCACGGCGGAGAAGACCGCTATCATCCCCGCTGCCCAGGAGGCCACCGCCAGCCCAATCGTCACTGGCCAGGAGGCCACCGCCAGAGTCACTGCCCAGGAGGCCATCCCAATTGTCACTGGCCAGGAGGCCACCACCAGAGTCACTGCCCAGGAGGGCAGCCCAATCGTCACTGGCCATGAGGCCACCGCCAGAGTCACTGCCCAGGAGGCCAGACCCATCGTCACTTGCCGGGAGGCCACCGCCAGAGTCACTGCCCAGGAGGCCAGCGCAATCGTCACTGGCCGGGAGGCCACCGCCAGAGTCACTACCCAGGAGGGCAGCCAAATCGTCACTGGCCGGGAGGTCACCACCAGAGTCACTGCCCAGGAGGCCAGCCTAATCGTCACTGGCCAGGAGGCCACCGCCAGAGTCACTGCCCAGGAGGCCAGCCCAATTGTCACTGGCCAGGAGGCCACCGCCAGCCACAGCCCAGCTGACCCATGAAGGACCGCCAGCCACAGGCCTGCTGGGCAATGAAGGATCGCCTTGGCAAGCACCGCTGAACAGGGCAAAGACCGCCATGGCAAGCACCGCTGAACAGGGCAAGCACCGCTGAACAGGTCAGAAACTGCAAACTCAAGCACCGCTGAACAGGGCAAAGACCGCCAGGGCAAGCATTGCTGAACAGGGCAAGCACCGCTGAACAGGTCAGAAACTGCTAACTCAAGCACCGCTGAACAGGGCAAAGACCACCAAGGCGAGCACCGCTAGCCCATTAGCGGCAGGGGCAGTGACGCAACTGGGACCGTCACGGGGTGAGTGTTGCACTCTGGGCACCAGTCCCCCTCCAGAACCAGTGGAGACATGCATCCACTCCGTCTGTCCTGCACAGGATTAAGCACTCTGGGCACCAGTCCCCCTCCAGAACCAGTGGAGACATGCATCCACTCCGTCTGTCCTTGGCAGGATGAAGCACTCTGGGCACCAGTCCCCCTCCAGAACCAGTGGAGACATGCATCCATTCCGTCTGTCCTGCACAGGATGAAGCACTCTGGGCACTAGTCCCCCTCCAGAACCAGTGGAGACATGCATCCACTCCGTCTGTCCTGCACAGGATGAAGCATTCTGGGCACCAGTCCCCCTCCAGAACCAGTGGAGACATGCATCCACTTCAGAGACTGTGGCTTTGCACTCCCCAGGATGGTACAGTGGGCAACACACCCACTGTAGAGACTTGAGAGACTGTGGCTTTGCACTCCCCAGGATAAAGCAGTGGGCAAACCACCCACTGTAGAGACTTGAGAGACTGTGGCTTTGCACTCCCCAGGATGGTACAGTGGGCAACCCACCCACTGTAGAGACTTGAGAGACTGTGGCTTTGCACTCCCCAGGATACATCAATGGGCATGGAGCCCCCTCGTGGATCTGGCGTGGTGCACTCATCTGGCTGAGGTGCCCCCCCTTCCCTTCCCCCTGAGGTGCCTGTTGTATTTCTATCTCATGCCCCTACAGTGTTCTCTCCGTTTTGATCAGGTATCTAGTGTGGGCCTCGCCCATGCGTTTTGGGCCCAGTGGTCCACGGACAATGAATGGTGCATTACCTGCAAAACTAATCGTTGTGCATATTTTGTTTAATGTGTATATATTTATATATATATATATATATATATATATATATATATATATATATATATGTATATATTTGGTTACTGTATTTTGATATCTTACAATGGTTCAACTCATTTCCTTTGGTCTTTGCATTCTTCCAGGGGGGGGTTGGGGGTTGTTACTGTAATGTTTGGATATGCATTTGTGTGTGTGTTGTAGTGGGTGAGTGTTGGGGTGGGGGTTGGGATGTTGGTTGTGTGTGTCTCTGTGTTTTTCCCTCCCCTATGTCGTAGGTGCAGTACTCACCGTTGTCTTCGCCGCCGGCGTTGATGCTCCTCGTAGATGAGCAGGAAGACTATCGCAGGGAGAATATGGAGTTCCGGCTCCATGGTGCCCTCCTTCCTCGTGGATGGTGTAGAGGTGAGCGTTTTCTGTTTGAAATGCCTGTTTCCGCCGTGTTTTCATCCGTGGTGAATCCGCCCCAGAAAAGGTGGCGGATTTGTAGGTTGTGATACTGTGGGCGGTACATTGCCCTCCGCCTGTCTGTTGGTGGTGACCACCGTGCTATTTGTCTGTACCACTGTGGTGGTCGGAGTCTTAAAGTGGCTGTCTTTGTTGGCGGTTTCCGCCACGGTCATAATTCACATTTTTTACTGCCGGCCTGTTGGCGGTTTTACCGCCGCTTTAACACCGACCGCCAGGGTTGTAATGACCACCCAAGTGTCAGTCCAATTCTTATAGTGAAATAGGCAGAGTGAAAAATGGGTATCAAAGAAACTTATGTTTTTCTGAAATGGGCACAAGATAAAGAGTTTAGGAACAGTGGTTATTTCTACATCTCTGAATTTGTGGGCATATGATTTGAAGGGTATTTTGCAAAATGTTATCTTTCTTATAAAATGTCTTTCATTTGAAAGGCACAAACGCAGCAAAATCCAATTGGTAATAACAAATGTTCTACTATTCTATGCTCCTACAAGTCCCCTGATAAAAATAGTACCTCACTTGTGTCGGTCGGTCGATTGCCTGTAACAGGAAATGGCCCACAATGCAACAGGGACGCAGAGCATTTCTCCAACGAAAACTGGCCCTCTTTTTCCAATGAGCGTAGGTGTAGATTTTGGACCCTAGATCAGCCCTCACCTAGGGAAACCTACCTGTACATTTGTGAAAAACGGACACCTAGAGGCATCCAGGGTTAGCTGACTTGTGGGGTTCTCATCAAACACTGTAGTACCCAGAATAAGTTGGAAACCTCAAACTTTGAAACTTTGACTATTAAACACATTTTCCTCTCATTCCTGTGATGGAATTTATAGGGAGCCACAAACTTCCTTCCAGCCAGCATTTTCACAAGTCCCCCGATACAAATGCTACTTCACTTGTGTGGGTAGTCTTAGTGCCCACAAGAGGAGATGGCCCGAAATGCAACATGACTGCAGTGCATTTTTCGAACTAAAAATGACCCTCTATTTCTGATGCGGATATCTCTAGATTTTTTAACCCTAGCTCAGCTGGCATCTAGAAAACCTAGCCAAATGTTTGAGAAAAGACATCCAGGGGAATCCAGTATGGTGTGACTTGAATGGATCCCATTAATATTTTTTACCCACAATGCCCTGCAAACTTTTAGGGGCATATTTATACTCCGTTTGCGCCGAAATTGCGTCGTTTTTTTTGACGCAATTTCGACGCAAAACTAACGCCAACTAACGCCATATTTATACTATGGCGTTAGAGGCGAATAGCGCCAAAGTTCCCGGAATGTGCGTCATTTTTTAGCGTGAACCCCTTCCTTGCGTTAATGATATGCAAGGGAGGCGTTCCCGTCTAAAAAATGACTCCCAGGCCTTTACGTGGTATTTATACTCCCGGGCAAAAGTGACGCCCGGGAGTGGGCGTGGCTAAAAACGGCGCATTTGCGCCGCTTTTTAACGCCTGGGTCAGGCATGGCGTTAAGGGACAAGTGGGCTCAAAATGAGCCCAGAGTGCCCTCCCCTGCCCCCAGGGACCCCCCCCTGCCACCCTTGCCCACCCCAGGAGGACACCCAAGGCTGGAGGGACCCACCCCAGGGACATTCAGGTAAGTTCAGGTAAGTTTTTTTTTTTTTTTTTAATAATATTTTGTGGCATAGGGGGGCCTGATTTGTGCCCCCCTACATGCCACTATGCCCAATGACCATGCCCAGGGGACAGAAGTCCCCTGGGCATGGCCATTGGGCAAGGGGGCATGACTCCTATCTTTACAATGATAGGAGTCATGTTGATGGGGGATGGGCGTCGTTAAAAAATGGCGCAAGTCGGGTTAAGACGATTTTTTCGACGTAACCTGACTTGCCCCATTTTAAGACGCCCATGCGCCATTTTCCCCCTACGCCGGCGCTGTCTGGTCTACGTGGTTTTTTCCCACGCAAACCAGGCAGCGCCGGTCTGATTGCGCCGTCTAACGCCATTCCATAAATACGGCGCCCGCATGGCGCTTCAGAATGGCGTTAGACGGCGCAAAACTTTTTGACGCTAAACTGCGTTAGCGCAGTTTAGCGTCAAAAAGTATAAATATGGGCCTTAATGTTTCCTGAGATCATGCATTTTGCTCACATTGCTGTGATGGAAACTTCTGGAATCTGCAGGAATCTACAAAGTTTCTACCACCCAGCTTTGCCCCACCTGTGCCAATAAAAACGCTGCCCCACTTGTGTGGCTAGGCCTAGTGCCGCAACAGGAACAGATCAAACCAAGATCAAACCAAGGACAATAGAAGCCCTTGCGTGGAGACTCCTATTAACCTTAGTTGGATCCGTTTCTGTCACTGGCACTAGGCCTGAATATTCGAGAGGCCAGACCTTGAATTTTCTGATGAAGATGCGCTGTGTGATATACAACCACGATGGTGTTGCTTATTTGCAGGGTCATCCTCAGACTTTTTGCTGTTACTCCTCCGTTTTTGCTGAATTTGTTTTTGTTGACATTAGGACTTTACCACTGCTAGCCAGTATTAAAGGGCATATGCTCTCTGTTTAAAACATGATAACATTGGCTAGAAACTCAATTAGCATGCTTAAGTTACTTAAAACTCCCCAGTAAAGTGGCACTACCTGTACCCAGGGCCTGTAACTGCTACTAGTGTGTCAGCAGCACTGATTGTGCCACCCACTCAAGTAGACCTTTAAACATGTCTCAGGCCTGGTATTGGGGCCTGTATGGGTGCAGTTTGAACTGCCATTTCAACCTGACAAAGAAAACCTTTTGCTAGGCCCAAACCTTTCCTTTAAATACATATGTCACCCATAATGTAGGCCCTGAACAGCCCCAATAGCAGGGTGCAGTGTATTTAAAAAGTGGACATGTACTCCTAAGTTTTACATGTCCCAGTAGTAAAAAGCTCTTACATTTGCCTGCCTCTCTCACAAGATAACATTGGAATTACCTTATTACATTTTATAATTGTAATTTCCTAATGGGAAAAGGTAAAAGATTTGTGTTTGGTGTCTCTGGGATCCTAATTTAAAATCCTACATTATAATTCTGAAAATAAATGCCACTTTTAGAAAGTTGGTATTTTCTTGCATTACCCAATTGGTGCCTACAGCCTGCCTCTGGGTCACATGAATGGCTGTGGATGACATCTAGGCTTTGTGTAGTCCTCCTAGTCAGCCACACACAATGGGACTGGAAGGATCATCACTGGCAGGATGGGAGGGAGGAGCTGGGAACAGTCCCCTTACACTTGAATAGTCTGTGTCCTGTCTCAACACATAGGGCTGCATAACCCCTGTAGTTAGACTGGAGCCAGGGCCAGGAATGCAGGACATCTGTGCACTTCAAAAGCATGCCTCTCAAAGCTTCCTCTCACTTCAAAGGCACAACTGTGTGTAAAATTAGGGGGACCCCTGACACCACCACTTCAGCACACTTCTGGACCTGTGGATACTCTTTCAAGAGGAAGGACTGCTGTGCTGCTACAAGGCCTGCCACTCTGCTGGACTGCTGCTCTAAAGGAACTGCTGCCCTGCTGTGCTGACCTCCTGTCTGCTGTCATCTTGCCTGGGGAAGAAGAACTGGGCATCCAACTTCATCTTGAACACGTGAACCTAGAGTGACTCAAGGGCTAGTCTGCTGGCCTCCTGGTCTGAGCCTCAGGGACATAAAAGGGTTCCTAACTAGCTCCTAGACCCAGCTGCAGTGCGTTCCTGATGCCAAAGTGGTACCACTCAGGTTCTAGCCCCTTGATTTGGCTCACATGCACTGAAATCATTTGTTTGAGCAATTTGTCACAGTGAACAGGGCAGTTTGCACTGAGACTGCCCTCACACTCCAAAAATTAGCACAAAGCATCTTCAGCTCATCTCTTTGTACTACAGCATCAACTGCTCATGGGGTATCATCAACTTGAAGCTCCAGCTTGCCCTTCGGTGACGCCCAGCTTGCTCTTCATGCCACTTTGACATCCTGCCATTCCGCTCTCCTTGCTCCTCACCGTTCTCTCCAACGCGAATGGGACTCTTGGCAAAAAAACTTGAGAAGGTAAAAACTTCTGTGGTATTATTCTGGGACTGCCTGGCCCCCCTGTGCCAAGCTATGAGCCTTAAATAAGAAATTAAAGATTAATTGTTCTATTCTGTCCAAGCAGAAACCCTTTTCACACTATTGGGGCAAGCCTTACATATTGAGCTCTGACTGTCATTCCAAAAGATGCAAAGCCCACTCCTCAGCAACCTTTAGCAGTCCAAGACCATCTCTATGTTTGGAAGAAGCTTCCCTGGAGGAGTCCGTCAACCCTTCTGGTGAAGAACCGATGAAGATTGGTCTGTCCCGTGGTCGCCTTCCAGAGTTTGAAAAGGAACTCTGGCGCAAACACGGTCTCTGTATCTACTGTGATTATTCAGAGCATCTGGTTCAAGTTTCTTCAGTACACCCCCAGAAGGTTTCTGAAATGACAAGAATCATCCCTTTTGAAGGGGGAAAGGATAGGGAGACCACAAAGCCCTTTTGTTGGAATGTCCGAGAAACATGTAGCCTATCTATTTTTCCTGTCTTTGTCTCAGGAACTCCCAAATGAGGGATGGGTACGGATTTTGGTTCTCTTAGACAGTGGTGCCAGTAGGGTGTGCTTGGATGAAGGTTGAGCCAAACAGCAACATATACTCGGTATTACTCAAGAAATATCTGAACAAGTGCACAGCGTTAATAGCACACTACTGGTTTCTGGGCCTGTTAAAGAAATGACAATTCCTTTGACATTGCCATTTGAAAATCATTACAAAAGTATTTGCCTTGATCTCACCTCATCTTCTAATCATATAATTATTCTAAAGATTCCCAGACTGACTTAACATATCTCATATATAAACTGGGAGACCTAGACTATTTTCTTATCCTCCCAATTCTGTCACAAATGTTGTTATTCCACTGAGGATTGTTGTTCTCCGAAAGAGATTGTGAAACATCCTGGATATGAGTCCAGCATGATTAATCACCGTCAGGTAATGCCTGAGAAGTATCTGGCACTTGCTGATCTTTTTGACAAACCAAAAAACATGTTCTTGCCACTCCATCAGAAGTTTGACTGTGCTGTTCCTCTGGCATCTGTTGTACCATTTCTTTTGGAAATATTTACTCCCTCTCTTAATCCTCAGAGAAAGCCATAATGATTTATCTTGAGGAGAACTTATGAAATGGCCTTATTTTTCTGCCCTCATCCCCTACTGATGCTTCCATTTTCTTTGTTCCTTAATTGAATGAATTAAGACATTGCATTGCCTACAAGGCATTTAGAATTCTACTCTGAAATTTTGAATACTGTCATGCCATTCGGTTTAAGCAATGTCCCAGCGATCTTCCAACATTTTATGGACTATATGTTTGCTGATATGCTAAAACAATTTATGGCTGTCTATCTTGATTACATTCTAGTGCTCTCCAGAGACCCTCCTGTTCATCATCAGCATGTTCACCAGGTTTTACTTGGACTCCGTCAGAATTGGCTGTTCTGTAAACTGGATAAATGTGAGTTTGACCAATCAGAGGTGGAGTACTTGGGGTTCTAGATCAACAGTACAGGAGTCTCCATGGATAAGCATAAGGTCTCTGCCATCCTGGATTTGCCAACCCCATCTAATGTGAAAGAAATGCAGTGCTTCTTGGTTTTGCCAATTTTACAGGCATTTACAGAAAAATGTACCCAGTTAACTAGTGGAATCAACTGAATCCACAGGAAAGACATGCTCTATCATGGCGTCCAATGGGATGCTCAAGCTGAGGAAGCCTTTCTCGATTTAAAGAAGGATTTTATGCAAGGGCCAATTTTGTGTTGCCCGGATCCCACCAAGTAGTTGATTGTGTAAACTGATGCCTCTGGCCGAGCTGTTTGGGCTGTTCTTTTACAAGGTCAGGAAGATGGTGATTTAGAACATCCCATTTTCTATCAATTCCATATCGAGCTTTTGGGGCTATCCTTTTACAACGTCAGGAAGATGGTGGTTTAGGACATCCCATTTTCTATGTATTCCATGTCTTGTCTGAGTCAGAAAGAAATTACTCTGTCCTAGGAGGAAACCTGTTAGCAATGACAAGAGCCTGTATCAAGTGGAGACAATTTGTAATGGGATCCCAAGAAATCTTTGAAAACAGAACATTGTAATCTCCAAAGCCTCAGAAACATGAAGTGCAGCAAAAGTCAACAGGCCTGCCAAGCCTACTTTTTCAACCAGTATAACTTCTACATCACCTATATTCCCAGAGCTAAAAATACTCAAACGATTGCTCTGTTTCGCAGCCATCCCGAGACTCAGTCTTCTTTTGAGCAAGAAGTTCTTCCTTTTTCTCGAATAGTTGGAGCAGCACAGACCTTTCTTGACAGGGTTTAACTGATTACCCCTAAGTCTCTCGAGAGGAATGGGATTACTTCCAAGAACTGACGGCTAAGAGAACCAACTTAGTATACAACTGTAGAAAAGTATTCATTCCATCTAAGACCCTCTTTCTTTAGGTTTTGAAGATGTGCCATAACTTACCAGTGACTAGTCACAGGGGGTCAAAAGCACTGTGGAACTCAGGTTTCAATCCTATTGGTAGCCTTCTATTCGAGAAGACCCTGCATTGTACACTGTTGCTTCTCCAGTTTGTTACCAAAACAAAACGTCTCATTCTCTGCTTTCTGGGCTACTGCAGCCCTAGACTGTTCCCCCTGAGTCATGGTCAATCACCATCAAGGTTTTTGTGGTGTCTCTGAGAATTCCCTCCATAGGTATATATGTGCTCAATCCAAGATGGTCACCCTACCACCCTACCTGTACAGTCTGCTGAGGGCTCCCAATCCAATATGGCTTCCGTTGTTTTCTGATATAATTTCCTGTTTGCATGGCATATAAAGGAGGCAGTCCTTTTCTTCCTTGCATCACAATACTTCTTAGTGTTCCAGGTGTGTTCTTCACTCCTGTTTATTCCAGGCGGTAATCCAGTGACTTTGTTCCTGATCATTCCCCAGTGCCCTCCGGTCTTCACATCTGGTCCTTTTACTTAGGAGTCTCGCTGTCATCAGGAGGTTTTTTGCTTCCAGAGTTTTTTCTCCATTTAAGGTTCCTTCCTGCAGGCACTATCAGCTTAGGTGCTACTCAGTGCCAGAGGCATCATGGCTACTAGAAGTGGTCGCCGTTGTCTCTGGCAGACAAGGACAGTCTAGACTGGGGCATTCCAGCCCATCAGTCATCTGCTCCCTCAAGATCGACAGCAGTAAGCTGACAGTTTTACATGCCCTTGCACTAAAAGACCTCCAAAGCATATTTTTCACTGTGGTAAAGTGGCTCTCCCATGGGAGAACCTAGGTTACATAACAACACCTTATAATGCTTAATTTCAATTTGGGAGCAGCTAGAAAATAGTTCAAGGACTAATTTTAATAGTGCTAGAAATTGGGTCTCTAGTTGACAGAGGTATGCACCCTGTGAAGTAGGAACCACAATCCTAGACAGGATAAGTCAGATACACACCTATTAGCATGTGCACACCCTCTGGTAGATCGGCACAGAGCATTCAGGCTTAACCTAAGAGGCAATGTGTAAAGTATTTGTGCAAGACTAAAACTACAGTAACACAGTATGCCGGAGCTGGAGGTTATTTGTCAATCCTGAGGTGCGCAGTCAGTGACCTGACGTCTTCCACCTCAACATCAGCGGCAATGCATCAGCGTTAAGGGAGGATGCAGTGATTTTGATTAATACAGGAGTACAGCTGCAGAGTTGTCTTTTGAGGCTTAGGACTGGATTGACCCCTCTTTCCAGGACAGCCCATAGAGTTGCCAGTCCCCAGCAGCTGAAGCAGAGTTGGAGGAAGTCTTTGATAGCCCTGAGACTTCAGAACAGGAGGCATGCCAGCAAGCTTTTGGGGTCACTTTGTTCTTGTGAGAATGTAGAAAATTAAGTCCAGTTCTTCTCACTCCCAGACAAGAAGCAGCAGGCAGGAGGGCGACACAACAAAGCAGTTGAGCAGAGTGGCAGTTCCTTCTGACAGAACAGGAGTCCTTCTTCCTGGCAGAATGTCCTCAGATCCAGAAATCCACTGAGTGTTGGGGGTCTGAGGTTCAGTATTTGTATTTTTGTGTCCTAGTTCTGGAAGGTGGGAGACGTTTCTAGACAGTGACTTTGAAGTGCAGGTAATCTCCTTCCTTCCCCACCTTGGCTCCAAGCTGGCTGGAATGACAACACAAGGCCATTAGGCCTATTGTGAGGAGACAGGGCACAGCTTATTCAGACACAAGTGAGGCTGTGCTTAGCTCTGCCCCCCATTAAGCCATTTAATGGCCCATCAGGGCCCCTCAAGTAACACCTAAGCTCCAATTGTGTGTGGCTGTCTAGAGGGAATAAACTCCACCCGGATGTGTGTTAGAGACAGGCAGGAGGCACAAAATGGTTAAAGTAAGAAAATGCTAAACTTCTGAAAGTGATATTTTTGGAATTACAATTTAAAAACCGACTTAACCAAAATTTGTGATTTTAAATTGTGATTCCAGAGACACCAAACTCAGGAGTCCCATCTCTTCCCAATTGGAAATTACACTTTGAAAATATAATAAGGTAACCCCAATGCTGTCCTATAGGAGAGATAGCCCTTGCAGTAGTCAAAAATTAATTTCAGTGTTTTTCACTAGTAGGACATGTAAAACGTAAAAGTGCATATCCTACTTTTTAAATGCATTGCGCCCTGCCCTTGGGCTGTCTAGGACATTCTTTAGGGGTAATATATATGTATTAGAAAGGAAGGTTTGGGCCTGGTGAGAGGGTTAACTTGCCATGTCGATGGCAGTTTAAAACTGCACACATAGGCTCTGCAATGTTCAGGCCTGAGGCATGTTTGAAGTGCTACTGAAGTGGGTGGCACAATCAGTGGTGTAGGCTCACTAGTAGCTTTTAATTTACAGGCCCTGGGAAAGGGAGTGATTTATAATTAAATCAAATATGCCAATTTTGGATGAGCTAATGTTACCATGCTGTAAGCAGAAAGCACATGCACTTTAGCACTGATTAGCAGATGTAACATGCCCAGAGTCCTAAGGCCAAAAAACAAATTCAACAAAATAAAAGGAGAGACAATGCAAAAGAATGCCTGGGTATGACCCTGAAGAAAGAGCTGTTTCCAACAAATAGGAATTGAAAATCAAACTTATTGGCTAAGTTGGATTCTATAATACTATTTTAGAAACAGAACTTTTAGAAATTTGTCATTTTCCTGCCTAAGGCAAAAGGAGCCCTATTGCCAGTGTCTAGTGTCAACTGACTGATGATGGCTCCCCTGCGGAGAGATGCAGATTTCTGCCAGACAGTGGGTGAAGGGCTTGGGTGTGTGGTAATATTTTTCTTCCTTGAGCAGGATGACCTGGGGGCTGCACCCATCCCTTCTTGAGTTTCAAAATATACCTACTTTGTCACTTGCAGATATACCTCACATTCAGGCCTGCCTCCCTTTTGCCTTGACTCTAAACTCAGTGGGAGACGGGTGCTCCTCAGAAGTGACTTGGCGTGACAACAAGATAGTGGTTGCCCCTTACAATAGCCACAGAGCTCTGGTCAGGGGAAGAAAGATTCTGCCATGTTGGATTCAGGTAGAGAAGGGCACCGTGGGATAGTTTACAGTAAAACACGTAGGAAGTGCTGCAAAAGTGGGTAGTGTCACCACTGGGAACATTTATCCCAGTGGTTAGAAAGTGGCAGGGGGTTGTCCCCACCCACAGGCTCACACTGGACATACGTATAGTGTCCCCAGTACCCTCCACAGAACACTGCTGGACCTGAGAACAATCAGAAGGATTGCCCTCCTGTCTGAGCAACCTGAGGGAAGATTGGAACTGTGTTGCTTGAAGTAGGGATGGGTGGAACTTACAGAATTTTACCCCGTGAAATTCAGTGGAGTTGCATAAATACTTTGTGAGATTCAGTGGAGTTCCGCCGATGGGCGTAAATAGGCAGGCCGTCCTGCTCATGTTGTGATTTAGCACCACATGGCATGCCAAAGAGCGCAGCTAC
Source organism: Pleurodeles waltl (assembly GCF_031143425.1). NCBI lineage: Eukaryota > Metazoa > Chordata > Amphibia > Caudata > Salamandridae > Pleurodeles > Pleurodeles waltl. Next base: position 253,361,553 of record NC_090443.1, on the reverse strand, counting down.
TTGAGTTGACATTGCTGCTGCTGAAGTAGATTTTCTATTCGAGCGGCAGCCTTCTGACCGTGAATGGTTCTGACCACCCACGTTGGAAAAAACTCACTGGATGTCCTCGTAGGAGCTAGAAATCGCGGTAGAGGATGCCAAACCTTCCTTGTGCTCACCAAATTACCATCCAGAAGCAACATGCAAGAAAAAAGTCTGCCACACAGCGACTAGCAGAATCTAGCAGGAACTGTATAATACAAAAGTAATTTTGAGTTGCCAAAATTCCACCAATTCCACCAGCAGAATGTCATATTTCGGCCCCCCTACCTTAAACCCAAGATCTGCCACATCAGTCCAAAGGTAAGTTTGCTAACTTTCTTTTTGAGTTACAAGGACACAACAAACTTCCAGTGTGCTCTCTCCCTGCAACTGTCCAGCTGACCAGTTCCAAATAGACCTGCCCTGGACCCTGCTGCTGGCCTCTGCTGAAGTAAGTCCTAACCCCCAGGCGGGGCCTCCCAGGTCCTGGACCCTTCACATATGTTAGAGTGTACATCCCCTGCACTCAAACTGCAAGATCTTGGACTTAAAAACGTTTTGTCAACTTTCTCCCAAGTCAACTGTCAGAGTCCTGGACTACTGTTGAAGCTGTAGCTATGTATACTGAATCGCCGGTCATCCTCAAATTGCTGGTTGGCCCAATTAATGAGATCTGACTTCCAGAAAAGTTTCTAGGTTTGAAAGTAGAGGGCTTTACCTGGACCAATGCCAAGCAGCCTCCCATCAACGTCAAGGCCTCCCTGGGAACGGACTTTGCCCGGTCTGAGCTTTTGCGCCTTTGGTAATCACTGCTCCAGGACCATGCTCTTCAGCATTCTGCCATTGCCAAGCTCTGCTTTGGATCCAGTTGGCAACATGGCCCACTGACGACTCGTCAACGACAATTTATTTTTTCTCCATAAACATTTTTAATCAGAAAGGAAACTTTCCACAAAGACAAACGTGGTCTCTGTACCTGACCAGCAATCCATCATGGTCGCCTTAATTTTACACTTTGACCAAGTTTAGCGCAACTAGATAACCACGGTTGGCGCTTTGGTCTTGTTGGCTCTATTTTTTATTCAAATTTTTTAAATTCATATTGCTGGATTTTTGTCATTTTGTGTGCCATTTTATTTTTTCAAATATCCTTTATTTTTCTAAGATGGTCTGAGATTTTTCTTGTGTTTTGTTTTTACTATATTAATGTTTGAGTGCCGCATAAACACTTACCTCTAAGTTAACCAAGACAAACGTTGTGCCACGCTACCAGAGGGTTAGGCACAAGTTTAATTAGTGACTTTGGTGATTCACCATGACAAGGATTGTGATAATTATTTGAGGTCGGTTCCCACCCACTGAACTAATACTGCAATTACTTACAATCCTTACTTTGGACCTTGTTATTATTAATAGTCATAGTGTGAATAGTATATTTCGTAGTGATTGAGGCATCACAGAGGTTGTCCACAATGAACATTTTGGACATATACTTTTTGCTCACTGAGTTAGTATCTAATAGGGTGGTATGACCAGTGAAATAATGTATCAATTCTCTCTACCAATACTCAGGCCACACATCAAATCTTGGTGAGATGGCTCTTAATTCAGGATTTGGTACAGTTATCAATGCATTTACTCTATTATGATCCTTTACATGGGTTTTTAACTCAGTTTACAATTGATTACTTTTTCATTCTTATCATGAGCTTTCTCTTTTTTTTTTCAATCTTCTCTGGATTTTGGAGTCATAATTTATTGGTATTCAGATATTTCCCTAATATAAGGGAGATGTAACAGGTACTACAAAGTATGTGGAATATTTCTATTTTTATAAGTGTATTGCCTTTAGAGTGACACCCTTGACAACTGATATTTTTCTCTAATTTGCTCTCTTCCTGGCACTATCCATTGCACTCCACCTTAATTCAATAAGAACCTATGCCTGCTTAAGAGCATCAATTTCAGGAGCATTTATATAAGCCATTTACTAGTATTATGAATGTAAATGGATTAATATGTATAATGTTGAACTTCATGTCCTTGGGTTCTTTCAATAGGACATTAATTAATTGTATTAGGAGATGTTGACAACCTGCTGTTATGCTTTGCCTTTGGACAATAAATGATATACAGTATGTAACCAACAACTCTACGATGTCTTTTTTATGTGTACAATTGTTAGAAGTTCTACATATATGTTAGTGGTTACTGTTTGATGTTTGGATAACCTGGACATAGCTAGACACTTGTTTATGAATAAAAACTGTGGTACATTCATTTAACACCTTATAAATTATGGTATTAGGCTGGCGGACGGTGGTGTGGAAGGTGAGTCTGTCATTGAGGTAGGCCGGACCTGTGTTGTGGAGTGCTTTGTGTGTGTGGGTGAGTAGTTTGAAGGTAATCCTCTTCGATACGGGTAGCCACTGTAGCTCTCTGAGGTGGGCAGAGATGTGGTTGCGCCGTGGGACGTCAAGGATGAGTCGGGCGGAGGCGTTTTGGATACATTGCATTTTCTTTTGTAGTTTGCCCGTGGTTCCTTCGCAGAGTGCATTGCCGAAGTCCGGGCGGCTGCTGACGAGGGCATGGGTGACTGTTTTTCTGGTTTCAACGGGAATCCACTTGAAGATCTTACGGAGCATGTGGAGGGTGTTGTAACAGGAAGAGGAGACTGCATTGACCTGCTGAGTCATGCTGAGTGCTGAGTGAAGGATGATGCCCAGGTTCCGTACTTGGGAGGTAGGGTTGGAGGCGGCTCCAATGGAGGTAGGCCACCAGGAGTCGTTCCAGGCGGAGGGGTTGCTGCCGAGGATGAGGACCTCTGTTTTGTCTGTGTTTAGCTTGAGGCGGCTTGATTCCATCCAGTTGGAGATGGCGTGAAGTCCCTTATGGAGGTTGTTTCTTACTGTTGTGGGGTCTTTCGTGAGGGAGATGATCAGCTGAGTGTCATCTGCGTAGGATACTATGTTGATGTGGTGGGATCGTGCAATGTTGGCGAGGGGAGACGTGTAAACGTTGAAAAGTGTTGGGCTGAGGGAGGATCCCTGAGGATCACACATTAGCCATCTAGAGAATTGGACAAATGAGGGGACTCAGGTATTCAGGGATACGTCTACTAATCCATTAAAAAACAGATAAAAATGCACACACCTCCCACACTCCTACAAATCATCCATGAGCACATGGTGGCAATAGCTGACATACATTAGAATTCTTGTGGCTCCGTCACCCACATGCCCATGATTAACTCTTCTTCCTAAAGTTCCTTCAGATGATACTAAAAGCCTCATTTATATTTCCACACTTGAAGGCCCCTCTGGTATTTAATCAATGAGACATTGCTGCTGGCACAAGTTTCTCACAGTAATATCTGTGTGCTTATTGGCAGTACGGTAGTACTGCCACAAATGCTATACTACTGCGCCTGCCAACTGTCCCCAGATGCATTCATGTTACTAACACGAGTAGAATTAACAATGATCCAGTGATGTATTGTGCTGCTCCAGCTCACAAACAGATCATTGCACTATTGCAATGCCTGCATTCTTTGCACTGCCCTAATGGAACATTCAACAATGATGTCAAAAGCACTAACCCTGTTCTTGCAGAAGTGATGGATGTTTACCATGATGTTGATAAGTCGTCATCAACACCATAAACGCAGCTTCGCCACCTGAGATTCACAGGTCAGTGCTGGTGCTTCTACGGAGGAAAGGAGAATGGGAATGAGAGATAAGGTGGGCCAAAGTGAAACAACTGCTGATAAGCATTCAATAACTCTTGTTGGGATAATGCTTCTATCCAAAAGCACACAGAAGGATCAAAGGGAGAAGACAGTTATTTAACAGCACAGTACATTGTCTATTTGTCCTTAAGCTGACAGAAGTTATGTATCTGATAGAGACTTCTAGCTGTAGATTCCTTACCTTAGAATCTCCAGGTATCAGCTTGGAATCAGGAATTTTTGCTGCGCAGCGCTGTCGGGTGGTGCCGTTTGGATCTGTGTGGCGTCGTCAGTGTCGTTGGAGCCATCTGTGACATCACGGTCACCTATAAAGGCACTGCCCAGGCCGTATATGTCAGCTCTTTTCCTTCCGCACCAGTTAAGAGCAGGTCCGGATTTGAGCTACCCTCTGCCTTTTTTAGCAGGCCTTTTTTCTACCTTTTTGTCAATGCTTTTTCAAGTCTTTGCGAGGATGTTGTCGAGGAAGATGGGGTTCAAGCCATGCGGTGCAGGCCATCGCGCCATGTCGGTGACAGGCCCGCATCATGTATGTCTCTGGTACCTCGACAAAGACTACGACTTGAAGTCTTGTTCCGACTGCTGGGCCATGGCCCGAAAGCTTTGCGAGAGCAGTCTCTGAACCATTGACTTTGGTTGGCGCGACTCCTGGAGATCACAGTTCTGATCGAGGACCTCTCCATTAGCTCTAGGTCCTCTTCATCACACTGGAGGTCCTTTGGCCACTTGGGGAAGAGGCACAAAAAGTAGAAGAAGTCCAAGCAGACTTCGACTTTGTCATGCCCGTCGGCCGACAAGGTGTCTCAGGAATGTCAACGTTCCGAGCACTGTTCAGTGGAACCAATGCCAGGGCTGACTTCAGGTCTCCCACACTTTCCAGGAGCGGGAGTGACCCCTGCTCAACTCTGGGAGTTTTACAAAGCCATACGCCTCGAGGCACAAAAAGTAGAAGTCCAAGCGGACTTTGACTTTGCCATGCCCGCCGGCCGACAAGGCATCTCGGGAACGTTGACGTTCTGAGCATGGTCCCGTGGACCGATGCCAGGGCTGACTTCAGGTCTCCCACCCTTTCCGGGAGCCAGAGTGACCCCCACCGAACTCAGGGAGTTTTAGGAAGCCATGCGCCTGGTATTTGAGTGGGCCGCCCCTGCTGGTGTGCCTTCGGGACCTGCCTGGTTGGCAGGGGCCCCATCAGATTCCATGCCACCGGCTTTGGCCTTTCCAGCATTGGGGACTCTTGGATCCGATACCGGAACTGGAACAATGTTGAGTGCACACAGTTGGCCTCCTCCGGTATCGTTCCTGATGTCGATGCTCCCCGTTCTGCCGGCAACCACTGGCGATGCAAGCCCCAGCCTCATCCCAAATGATCCAGAGCGGGAATGACGTTGTACAATGCAGATTCTGATTTAATCAGTGCTGACAGGGGCCAGATCAGTGCTTGAGGCTTAATTTGATCAGGCCGGTATGAGGGAGGAATGGGAGGGGTCCCATGACCCTTTAGAATATGGTTTGGAGCATATGGAATGGTATGAGGAACTAGAGGAAGCCAGTTGAGTCGATACTTCTTCAGATACTGGCATGCTTTCACTTCCTACTGTGGAAACGGAGGAGAGAGCTTCATATGCTATGGTGGTTTGTAGGGCAGCTGAGGTCTTGGACCTAGATTAGCCTATGGTGCCAGTCAAGGCTAACATACTGACTGAGGTGCTTCAGTCGAGGGTTTCCACATCAGAACAGATGTTACCCTTTGATAAAGCCCTCACTGACGTCTTGCTGGGGAGGTGGTCCAAACCCAGCACAGGGGCTCCTGTTAATAGGACAATCGAATGTGCCATAGACCAGCTCCTAATGATCCTAGTTTCCTCATGTAAAACCCCACCCCAGAGAGAATGGTGGTTCAGGCCTCCACTTCCCATGGAGCCTTCCCTTCCGCTCCCCCCCGATATGGAATCCAAGAGGCTGGACCAACTTGTGAAGAAGATTTTTTCTTCCTCCAGCCTGGCATTTAGGTCCATAAATACCTCATGCCTACTGGGCTGTTTTCCTATACTTTATGGGATATGGTGGCACAGGTGCTGCCGCAAGTTCCGGAGGGTGTACAGGACACTCTCTCACAAGCTGTTAAACATGGGAGAGACACAGCCAAGCTTATTATTAAGTGTGCTTTGGACGCAACCAACTCGCTGGGCAGAATGATTTCATTGACGTTGGCCTTTTGACACCACGTCTGGCTTCGTACTTCTGGTTTTTTGGGGGATGTCCAGGCGAACCTTATGGACATGCCCTCAATGGCTCATGCCTACTTGGAGAAAAGGCAAACTCTCCGCTTGAGCGGTTCAAAGACTCTCGAGCTACGGCCAGATCTTTGGGCCTCTTGGCACACTGGACTCCCCTTATATGCCCCTAGTATATGGTACCTAGGAACCCAGGGCATTGGGGTTCCAGGAGATCCATATGGGCTGCAGCATTTCTTTTGCCACCCATATGGAGCTCAGACAAACCCGTGCACAGGCCTGCCATTGTAGCCTGCGTGAAAAAAGGCACATGTTATTTTACAGCCATTTTCACTGCACTTAAGTAACTTATAAGTCATCTATATGTCTAACCTTCACTTGCTGAAGGTTAGGTGCAAAGTTACTAAGTGTGAGGGTACCCTTGCACTAGCAAAGGTGCCCCCTAGTTCACGGCCATTTCCTGGGACTTTGTGAGTGTGAGGACACCATTGCACGTGTGCAATACATATAGGTCAATACCTATATTTAGCTTCACAATGGTAACTCCGAATATGGCCATGTAACATGTCCAAGACATTGAATTGTCCCCCCATTCCATATATGGTATTGGGGAGCCAATTCAATGCATACTGGGAGCTCCACAATGTACCTCCAGTACTGAAAACCAGCTCTCTGAGGCTTGCAATGCAGCTACAGCTGCTGCCACTTCACATACAGGGTTCTGCTCCCCTGGGGTCTGAGCAGCTCAGTCCCAGGAAGGCAGACCAAAGCATTTCCTCTGAGAGCAGGGTGTTACACCCTCTCCCTTTGGAAATAGGTGTTACAGGCTTGGGAGGGGTAGCCTCCCCCAGCCTCTGGAAATGCTTTGAAGGGCACAGATGATGCCCTCCTTGCATAAGCCAGTCTACACCGGTTCTGGGACCCCTTGTCCCCTGCTCTGGCGCGAAACTGGACAAAGGAAAGCGAAGTGACCACTCCCCTGTCCATCACCACTCTAAGGGTGGTCCCCAGAGCTCCTCCAGTGTGTCCCAGACTTCAGCTAACTTGATTTGCAAGGTGTGGGGGCACTCTGGATGGCTCTGAGTGGCCAGTGCCAGCAGGTGATGACAGAGACCCCTTGTGATAGGTCCATACCTGATAAGGTAGCCAATCCCCCTCTAAGGGCTATTTAGGGTCTCTCCTGTGGGTTCTCTTCAAATTATGCTTGCAAGTTTCCTTCAAGAATCCTCTGCAACTACTTCAGCATCCTCTGACCTCGGTTCAACCGCAGCCTGCTGCAAGAAACGCTGTAATTGCAAAAAAGAATCCACAAGAGATACTTTTCTTCCGCAACCTCAGCTCCAAGTCAGCAACTGCAACAGTTTCCACAGTGTGCACACTCTGAGGACTCCCTGTCTTCATCCTGCACCAGAAGGGCCGAAGAAATCTCCCGTGGAGTGACAGAGTCACTCTCCTGCTCCAGCAGGCACCTTCCAAGATGACGACCGGTACCCTTGGACTCCTCTCACAGCAACGAGCATGCTCCTAGGGACACAGAGGGCTGGTCATCATTGACATAGACTGTCCTGAGGTCCTGCTGACACAATTTGGAGGAGGTAAGACCTTTTCTTCCCTGAGAGCGATGGTACCCTGTGTAATGCGTCTTCTTCACCTCCTGAGGCCTCTGTGCACTATTTGCTAAATTCCTTTGTGCACAGCCTGGCCCAGGTCCCCAGCACTCCATCCTACGATGCTCAACTCGCTGAGTTGTTCTCTGGCGGCATGGGATCTTCTTTTGTTGTGCTGCATCAACAGCATTTTGCACCCCCTTTGTCCCCAGATCCTGCGACTCCCGGGGGATCTGGCTGGCATCCTGAGGGCTCGCTAAAGTGCTAAGAGCCCCCTCTTCCTCCTCACACAGAGTTGAGGCCCCCATGTCCCTCCTGGGTCCATCCAGCGCTATTTTGATGCAAAACACACTTTTGTCATAGCCAAGGCTTGTTGGTGACTTCCAACACGAAAGCACATCTGCAACGATCTTCATGTCATGGGACATCCTTTGCACCATGCAGGAACCTGCTGGCTCTTCCTGGGGTGCATTCCTGCAGTCTTCGACTAACCGGGAACTCTTCTTTTGCACCCTCTTCTGGGTTGGCAGGGGCTCCTGTCCTTCCTGGAACTTCTTTCAACTTCTGGACTTGGTCACCTTCCTTTTGCAGGTCTTCAGGTCCTTGGAATCCAGCAGTTGTTCTTTGCAGACTTGGTTGGCTGCTGCAAAATCCCAAGCACAAGGTGTAGTGTGTCGTAAAGAAACTTACAGTTCATTACTCCTGCTTTTCTGGGCTCTGGTGTGGGGTAATTTACTTACCTTTACTGTATTGTTACTCTCCCAGCGATTCCGCACACACTACACTTGCCTAGGAGGAAATTCGTGATTCGCATTCCACCTTCTTAGTATATGGTTTATGTTGCCCCAGACTCAGGGAAGGGTCTGGATGTATCTCAGGAAGGGAGATGGAGCTGATAAAGGAATTATAAAGAGTAGGGCTGGGAGCCTGGAATTAATCTACTGAATCACATATAACTATGCCTGGCATCCAGGTCGTCACTCACATGAATTGTATTGTCGGTCAATCAGCTTCAGAGCTAAGCCTGCTGTAACAAACATCTTTCATGATGAAAGGTGAAAGAAAGAAGTGTCCACTTCAAAAGAAGCAGAACCCCAACTTAAAACTTCAAAGAGTCACACCCTAAATCACATTTGGTGTCTAGAAAAAGACTATAAGAAGGGGAGGTTGAGTCCCACAAAAATGTCTCATCTACCAAGCAGCCAGACAGGCTGTGTCAAAAGGAGAAACTCTTCCGTGACTAGGATTGGGTGAAAAGGCCTGCTAGTCACCCAGGACAACAAATTCACCTGCCCTAGAGCCTGGAGCACAGCTGCCTGCCTGCCTGCTAAGACCACTGTGTCCTGTGAGGAAGAGGAAAGCGTTTAAGGGAGCGAGCTCGGGTGGGAAGCCTTGCACAAGAATTAGCTGAGTGAGGTGTGGGGCTGTGCACTGATCAGGCTGTTGCCCATGTGTAGTATCAGCTCTTCAACCTCTGTATGCCAGGAGAAGGCCGTATTGTTCTGAGCCATATCGGAAACATTGGGCGGGAAGCACCAAGCCACACCTCAGTGATCCTGTATTCCAGAGGGGCTGTTGTAGTGAGGTGTCTTGCATAAGGAGAGGCTGCATATGGATCATGATTACTGCTGCAACCCCATGTGCCAAAAGGGGCTGCTGGTACCACTTTGGCATTGGGTTCAGGTGATTGCCCGGCCTAAAGGAATACTACTGTGACCAGCTGGTGAGCCCTCACACTGTGATTTGCACCTGACGAAGTCCCTGAGGTTCACAAGATGCTGCAGAGGACGTGGCACCCTCATTAGAGCTCCTTTCGGGAGCTGGTAGATCACACCATCATCCTCTTGCCCTCTTCTAAGGGTATGAGCAGCTTACCTTTTGTGTCTGCAGAGCAGGAGCAGCTCCAGTCACTGGAAACACGTCGTCAGCGCTACTTGACAAAAATAGCTGGGTGCTGCATGATGGTCGCATGCAGCCTGACTTCGTCATACAGGAGCTGGACTTTCAAGCGCCCAAGGAAAGGGCACTTGCTGCACCGCTAAACACTGCTATACTGCCGGAGTGAGTAAGAATGGAACTGGGCCTTTGGGGCCCAAGGTGACTTGCTGCTAATGGTGCTGCCTCACCACATACACGTTTGACTAATTCATAAAGATTCTAATAGAGAGCTCTTGAGTATGGCCTAATAGTTTGCATTCACTGGGTGAGACCACCAGTGAATCGGAAATAACACCACACATGTTACGTGAAGGAGGCTGGGACAGGGATTTGCCTGATAACTACTAGGGCTCCAACCTCAAAAGGGAACTGTTATTGCTTCTGAATATTGTATACCTTTGCTTGTTTTTGGTTAGAAATCAAATACTTCTTTTTTCTATTACAGCAAGTATTATACTGGATATTGATTTACTGCGTGCACTGTTTGCATTTTGAGTTATGAGTCATGTTCACTGACATGTATCTACATTCCTCCCGAAGGAGTCTTGACTGCTCGACCACAGCTGCCACTGACAGTCAAGTGCAGGTAGGGTACTTGGCCCAGTTGCTCAGGGCCCATAGTAGTTCAGGCGTAAAAGGTCTCAACCACCACAGATGAGCCCAGTAGCCTCTGCATGCTTCATGGTCCTCTGAAAGGGGTTCTGACATTATGCCTATACAATAGTCTCTTGCCTCAACCTCTCCTCTGTGAAAATTGAAGAACACCGATATATGTAATGCCTATGGTCAAAGGAACATTACATACTCTTTGTATATGCTTTAGTTGATGTCCCCCGTACAACTCAACTCATGCTTACCTCATTATGTCCTCATGTGACTCATTACTTCTGCTTCTGCTCCATCACAAGAGCGCAGAAGCCTAAGCTAACCCTGTTCTATTTGTCTCAGAAAGCTGACTTACGCCTTGCAGAGTTTGCTGAGAGTTACTTTGGGTAAGTAAGGCCCATATTTATGCTTTTTGATGCAAACCTGCGCCAGTGCAGGTTTGCGTCCAAAAAGTTTAACGCCGGCTACCGCCATTCCAATGCGCCAGCCGGGCGTCATATTTAAGGAATGACGGTAGCTGGCACTGCACCCTGGTTAGCGTCAAAATAAATGACTCTAACCGGTAGCGGAGGCGTAGGGAACACTGGGGGTTGTGCATCAAAGAATGGTGCAAGTCAGGTTAGCTTAAAACAAAATTACTCTAAATTGACTAGCGGCATTTTTTGACGCACAAACCCCATGGAAATGACTCCTGTCTCAGCAAAGTCTCAAGCACCCCTGCCCAATGGCCATGCCCAGGGTACTTCTGTCCCCTGGGCAAGGCCATTGGGCACAGTGGCATGTAGGGGTGGCCCAAGTTAGGCACCCCATGCCACCTAAAAACAAACAAAAAATTACTTACCTCTACTTACCTCTATTTACCCTAGTTGGGTCCCCCCATGCATGGGTGTCCTCCAGGGGTGGGCGGGGGTGGCAGGGGGTGTTCCTGAGGGCAGGGAAGGGCACCTGTGGACTGCTTCCATGGTCTCCCACCATGGAACTGAGCCCACAGGTCCCTTAACGCCTGCCCTGACCCAGGCGTTAAAAAACGGCGCAAATCCGCCTTGGCACAATTTTTTAAGGCCCACCTCCTCCTGTGCATCAGAATAACGCGGGAGGATAGATAAAGCGCATATGCCTTAGAGTCATTTTTTGCACGGGAACACCTACCTTGCATGTTATTAGCGCAAGGTAGGTTTTCACTTCAAAAAATTACTCAAACTCCATAACTTTGGCGCTGGACGGGTCTAGTGCCAAAGAATAAATATGGAGTTAAGTTTGCGCAAAATTTGCCTAAAAAAAATGACGCAAATCCAGTGCAAACAGAGTATAAATATGGGCCTAAGTATTATGAGATTGTGCACTGCCTAGTACTTTCAACCTGTGAACCTGTTCACGTAACTAAGCTGTCTGACTTGTGCTTCTTTATATTCAAATTATGTCCTGGAAGGTCATTCAGGATTGTGAGAGCCACCAGGCCAAGCAGACATGGTGATATAATAGAGAACCAGCTGTGCCCAGATCTGGATTGTCTAGCAATACCTGGATGTGCAAATTTGAAATATTTGCTATTATAAAGGAGTTCAATTCCCTAACTGAGAAAGTGGTGACCAACGCTCCTTCAAGAACTGAGAATAACTTTTGGAAGGCCATCAAAGAATTGATCTGTGCTACTGTTTCTGTGTCGAGAGAGGTTGAGGTCCACAAACAGTGCTAGGTCAATTCATATAGGCCTACCAGAACAGATACTGAGATAAAAGCCCTGGTAATGGTCCTGATGAGTTATTAAAAGAACTGAAACGTAAACTCTACATACATTGTTTGGACTATTACTAGAGATGTTGGTCCAGACGTATCAAGCCTTTTTGCATTCGCAAACAGTGCGAATGCCCGTTTGCGAATGCAAAAATGACTTTCAGTATTTATGAAAGGAACTCCCAACGCAAATTTAAGGAATTGCTAAAATAGCGATTTCTTAAATTTGCGAGCCTGTTAAGAGAATCACAAATTGAGATTCTCTAAATAAGAAATCGCAAATAAGGAATCCTTATTTGCGATTTCTAAACCACATGTAACAAGCAATTCCTTAATGCGAATTGGGCATTAAGGAATCGCTATTACCACCAAGTTGAACTTGGTGGTAACCATGTGCAAATTGAAAAAATGCAATAAAAATGCATTTTTTAAATTGACATGTAACGCACACATGCCCCTTTGGCATGTGTGCGCCTTACATGTTCTTAAAAAACTGCTTGGGGTGCAGCAGAGGGGGCCTTGGGCCCCCAGCACCCTGGGGTTTGCATTTCCCAAATTTGCGAATTCCAGTTAGGAATTCGCAATTTGGGAAATACAAAATATTCTCAAATATGGGCCTACAGGCCCATAGGTGCGAATGGGGCCGGTATTGCAATTTGCGATTCGGTAATAGCATTTGCGATTTTTAAGAAATCGCTATTACCGAATCGCAAATATGATACATTGCATTTTGCAAATCAGAAATAGCGATTTCTTCAAAATCGCTATTTCCGATTCGCAAATGCCTTTTTAGTTTCATCTGGCCCATTGTCTACTGCGTGTTTGGAAACAGAGTAATGCAAAAAAAGCTGAGCAATGTTTTCTACAGTTGTATTGTCTTTTTAGTGCCTTTATGTATGTTTAGCCTGTCTCTACCTGCTGCCTTTCAAAATGTTCAAAAAATGTCTGAAGAATAAATTGTGATATATTTATCACTACTGATTACTCCTGTTGTATTCAATTCCATACACAGGATATTAAAAAATTGAATGTAATTATTTCAGTCCTTGGGGTCTCTGTGTTGATGATGTCCTTTGCTGACTGGCAGATTAAAGTCAAACACACAAATCACCAGGACATATTGACCAACAAGTGCAGACATTGCTGTCTGCTGTGGACACTGTAGAGAATTTAAAATCCAGCCTACATGGCAATGGAAATTGGACCAACACAAAAGGATGATAGACAAAGTGCTGAACAATACATACACTCATCCCCAGTCACAGATCTAGGATTAATACATCGCTCATTTGATCACCCTGCCACCCCACTTCAGACCCAGCCCTATGCAAATCAGTTTTGACCCTGTTCCTCATGGGAATAGTCCAGCCCAAACTGCCAAGCCAGATCCTTCCTGGATTGAAAACAAGCATCCTGGGACCCGTTTCAGGATATCACCCTTCATCAGCCAAGCTAGCTTGAATACAATGGTACAGTAAGCACAGGATCCTCATGTAGGCATACCCTTCCCCCTTAAGGCAACTTTAGCAACACAAAACAATGATGGACCGAGTGCTGAACACTGCCAACACTCACCAAGTCACAAACCTGGGTTTAATCCATCATTCTTTTGCTCACCATGCCACCCCAGTTTGGACCCAGCCATATGCAAATCAGTCTTGACCCTGTTCCTCATGGGAGCAATCCAGCCCGAGCTGCCGAGACAGGTCATTCCTGGATTGGAAACAAGCATTCTGGGATCAGTTTCAGGACATCACCCTTGATTAGCCAAGCTAGCTTGAAACCAGCTGCACCGTGAGCGAAGGACCCACGTCTGGGCATACCCTTCTCACTTAGGGCAACTTTAGCAACACAAAAGGATGATGGACCAAGTACTGAACAATGCAAACACTCACCCCCAGCCACAGATCTGGATGTAATCCATTGTTCTTTTGCTCACCATGCCACCCCAATTTGGACCCAGCCATATGCAATATAGTCTTGACCCTGTTCCTCATGGGAACAGTCCAGCCCGAACTGCCAAGCCAGGTCCTTCCCGGACCGGAAACAAGCATCTTGGAACCCATTTCTGGGAATCACCCTTCATTATCCAGGCTAGCTTGAATCCGGTGGCACAGTGAGCACGTGAACCACGTCTGGGCATACCCTTCCCACTTAGGGCAACTTTAGCAACACAAAAGGATGATGGACGGAGTGCTGAACAATGCAAACACTTACTCATAGTCACAGATCTGGATTCAGTCCATCGTTCTCTTGCTCACCATACCACGCCAGTTTGGACCCAGCCGTATGCAAATCAGTCCTGACCCTGTTCCTCATGAGAACAGTCCAGGCTAAACTGCCAAACCAGGTCCTTCCTGGACTGGAAACAAGCATACTGGGACTGGTTTCAGGATATCACCCTTCATCAGCCAGGCTAGCTTAAATCCAGTGGCACAGTGAGCACGGGACCCACGTCTGGGCATACCCTTCACACTTAGGGCAACTTTAGCAACACAAAAGGATGATGGATAGAGTTCACAACAATGTAAACACTCACCCCCCAGTCACAGATCTGGGTTTAATCCAGCATTCTTTTACTCACCATGCCACCCCAGTTTGGACCCAGCCTTATGCAAATCAGTCTAGACCCTGTTCCTCATGGGAACAATCGAGCCCGAACTGCCAGGCCAGGTCCTCCAGGACTGGGATTCCATGTGCCAACACGATGGCATCAGCCTTTCTTCTGGTGGAATGGGCCCTTAAGCCCTGCAGAGGCTGTTTCCTTGCCAGGGAGTACCACATTTTAACACAGAAAATGGCCGAGCACGAAATGGTTCGCTTCTGCACTGCCTGACCCTTCTTTGCTCCCACGCACCCTAGAAAGAGTTGACTGTCCACCCGGAACTCTCTTGTGCGGTCAAGGTAGAATAACAATGCTCTGTTTGGGTCTAGGTGGTGGAGTCGATACACTTCTTTAGAGGGATGCGGGGGAGGATAAAAGGTGGGCAGGGTGACAGATTGTCCCAAATGGAATGGGGCCACCGTGAGAAAATGTACATAAAGTTAATCATACACCATAGCTGCTAGGCATCTGTTTATCTTTATTATGTTGCCATGTGCTCGACAAACCTTCTGAACTTTGATGATTGACCTTGTGCTCGCAGCCTTGGGCTGCAATCTGCTTATCTTTGCCATATTACTTTTTCCAATTACAGTTCCGAGAATTGTCGTGCTTAATCAGTAACGGCCAGAACAAGTTTGTACAGGTCGTTGCCACCTCCTGCCAGCTGCATCTGCACCTTCTCCCACCACACGTGTATCCCTGAAATATTCTGAAGACTGCAAAGGACCTTGAATACGCTAGGGGTGGAGTTGTCCTCTGACTAAGCAGTTTTGTGTGTATATAAGGTTGGGTTCCCCAGAGTGAAGGGGCAGCCTCCGTAGGATAGTCACTTGACTGTCCTGGGACTCTGTATTAGCTCGAGCTATAATCCATGTAATAAACTTCTCTTTATTCCTCCAGTTGGTGACTCCGTCTGATTTGTGAACTCTCTGCTAAATTGACCCTGAGGACATAAAGGGTGTCCCTCCATCGCTGGGAAGGAGACCCTGGGTGGGGGGTCAAATCTTTCCTGGTTCCTCAGTTGACGCCCGAACAGGGACCCGAGTCAGGCATCCAGGGGACCGACCAGGTGAAGGAGGACTCACGATTGGATTTCCAAGGGAGGCGCCCCACACCAGATTCCGAGCTTCGTTCTCTGTCATGGACCTGCGGATCTCCACTGTGTGTCTTCCAGCCGGCTCGACTTCTCCTGGCGCTGTCTGAATTCGGGTCTCTGTTTGTCCGTGAACTACTGGAGTCCCCAACTGTTGGACTATAACAGAAGTGTCAGGTAAGGATGGGAATTGAAAGATTCCTGTCTAAAAATAGGTCTGTGAGTATTGTATGGTTTCTATCGCTCTTTGCAAAGATCAACGTCAGTGGTAAGACTGACCTCATTTGTCAGTTAAGTATATAGGAAGCAAAAGGCATATTTGCCACTCATTTGGTGTATTCAAACCACTGGTGTAGGAATTTAAAAAAAAAAAAATACTGGAAGAATGCCAGCGTTCAGTTGTTGCAGGAAATTGTGTTGTTGTCTTTGCAGTAGGGACTCCCGCCTGGAGGAAACATGCCCCGCTCCTCCGGCCGGGGCTCCGAATCATGATATATATGTTAAATATGGCATAGGTCAGATTATTTGGTCTGATATATGGAGAAAAAGAACCAAAGGTAGTTCTGATTTGCAATGGCCTATTCACAGGACTTTTGATAAAGATAAATTCGACTATTTACAGGAACGTTTGTTTGTGACAAAAAGTAGACCAGGGATGTTTGATTCACTACAGACTTGACAGAAAGAAGCAGACCAAAGACGTAGGAAGGCAGAGAAAGAATTACAGAGACATAGGACCAGGACGGTGACTGAAAAGGTATATGACTCTGACGTAGCTGAACATCAACAGAAAATTTTAGAACATGACCGAAGGCTTCACTTACAAACTGATAAGTGTTACCCTTCCAGGACAGTAGTGGATAAGCCACAAGAGGAAGACCCCCTTTTAAACGATATGTTAGATAAACCCCCGTTATATACTCCACCAATATATCCTACACTACATTCTCAACCTGCACCAGGTGACCCTATTGTGCCACCTCCGGTTGGATCTCAGGTGAGTGCTCCGCCACCTACCACCACCCATCCTGTCACCAGACCTATAGAGGATACACCCCACCCGACTGTACCCACCCCTCGACTGGCCCCCGTTTGGCCCACCCCTGACTCCTGTTTAGACACCACACATACCCCCCGCCCCCATGACCCCGCGAAAGCGCACCCTTCGCGGACATTTGTTCTCTAATTCACAAGAGGAAGATGTCATTGAAGAAATGACACGGAGGTGGATGACTAATTGGAATGACTATGGGGTCAGGGACATTGTCCACACTATGAAACAATGGGATAGTTTAGTTCAGTTACATGCAGCCTCCCTTATGTGCAACATTATAATACAAGAATATGAGGATGATGGTTCCTCAGCTCCCGTGGGACTGGTGGACATCCGAAAATGCGCCTCTACTGGGCTGCCGTTTGGTTCTGGTCTACATGATTATGTTGTTACTCTTCTTGTATATAGGGACCGTCTGTGGACATGTAGCCCTTCTATAAGGGCATCCATGTTTCCCATGAGAGAGGTTCCGCCGGTTTGGCGAGAACCGGTGACAGATGACGCTGGCCAAGTTATTACTGCAGGGCATTTTCAACAAATGTGGGTACACACCCCATGGAAAAGATCTGAAACATATACCCTAAAAGCCACCTTACCTGACCCCCGTAAGAACCCTGCAGGATATTAGAAAGAATTGCATCAAATTCTTGAATCATGTACTATGACGTTGTCTGATATTGACATGTTAATGGCAGCAGTAGTCCCGCAGGAAGTATGGTCAAAAGTACGGAGGCACGACCATGCTGAACTAGGGGGCACGTGGGACCAATTGCAAGCAGCAGAAAGAGACAGGGTTGGGGGAGCGAAACCAGACCCACTTATATTGGCTCTCCCACTGGTTATTTTGGATTTAATGAAGACCATACTTGCACCACACAGGATAAATTGGGATAAATTGGCCGCCTGTAAACAGAAAAAGGACAAGGGTGTTTCAGACTTTTATACAAGGTTTGAGAGTGTCTTTTCTGATTACAGCGGCCAAGACATGACTACTGAAGGGGGGATAAGACTCTTTGTTGACAAATTTGTGGACAATTTATTACCAGACATAAAGGGAAAATTGAAATTGTGTGAAGTACGTGGCCAGTCTCTACTGCCACTGGAATACTGATAATGGCTCAATAATATGAGAACAGGGAGATAGAAGAACAAGAAAAGAACTAGAAAAAAACGAAGGAGTTGAAAACAAAGGAGTTATTTCAGCAGGCCTACCCTCAGCCCCGTCAACAGCAGTCCAGATCAAGGTCACAAGGACCTCCCAATGACAGAAGGCAGTCCCAACGCCCTCCCCGTTCTTCCCTCTCCTACAATCAGTGCGCCTATTGCAAGCAGGAGGGCCACTGGAAGAGTGACTGCCCCAATAAGGACAACTCCACAGGCCACCCCATGCCCCCACCGCAACAGGACTACAGACCACGCAGTAGGTCTGCTCCTGCAGACAGACCCCGCCAGCAGGCCCCTCCACGGTCCCACAGTACCCCCGCCCGAATTATTTTGATGCTTCATCCCAGCGTCAATATTTTAATGACAACTATGATGCTTATGAAGGTCAGGGGTCCTCCTTTGACTAGGAAAGCCTTCGACAGAGGGGGGTGGGACCAGTTTCTATTCCTGTTAGGCAGAATGGCCCTCATGTTGAGGTACAATTAGATGGTACTCCACATGATTTTTGGGTAGATACTGGGGCCACCAAAAGTTCTGTTAAACAGGAAGAGGTCCAAGGGGTCCCTCTGTCTGGCAATATTAACGTCTCTATGGGTTTTTCTGGTGTTCCAGTGGCTAACCCCATCTCCCAGCTGCTGCATGTTGCTATGGCTCCTTACACCATTAGCTCCCCTCTCATTCTTACTTCGGCCTGTAGTGAGAATTTATTGGGTTTGGACTTATTAAAGAAATTGTACGCCACCATTTATTGCTCTCCGGATGGAGTTCATGTTACTCTAGGTCCAAATATTTCCCCGTCACAATTTTTGTCAAAACCACTTCCACCCGAACTTCGAGATTTGCCAGACATTTTATGGGCCACACATAAGGACGATGTTGGATGTATGGACATACCACTGTATGTCACACGCTTGAAAGCCAATGCCAAATTGCCTCGTCTTCCCCAATACAAATTATCCCAACACATTGAACAACAACTCAAAAATATTGTGACCCAGTTGATTGATTTGGGTGTCATTGAAGAAACGTGTGGTAATGATTGTAACAGTCCTGTCCTTCCTGTTCATAAAAAATTATCTGATGGCACCGCGTCTCCAGGACTCTGATTTGTTATTGATTTACGGGCGGTCAATAAGATTGTAATACCCCAGTGCCCTGTTGTTCCTGACATTACGACATTATTAACAATGATACCTGCCTCTGCTACTTGGTTCTCTGTTATTGATCTTAAGAATGCATTCTTTAGCATTCCCATTCATCCAGATAGTAGCCACATCTTTGGGTTTTCACTGGGTGGTCGCAGTTTCCGGTTCTGTCGCGCTTCACAAGACTATACTGAATCGCCTAGCATTTTTAGCCAGGCCCTCAAGGGTCAATTAGATGCCCTTTTTTTTTCCTTGCTCCTCGACGCTGGTTCAATATGTGGATGACCTTTTAATAGCATCCACTTCAGAACAAAATTGTAAAACAGATACTGAAGCCTTATTGAAACATCTTGCACACAAAAAGGTGACAGATGAAACTGGACAGGGCAACGCCCTAGCCGATCAAACAGCAAAAGATACAGCGTATGCAAAGACAGGACACATGTATGTGGTAGATAGTACAGAGAAGGTTCTTCCCCATGAAATATTTGGGAACACGGTAGAGAGTGTCAGGAAGATACAGGATGAGGCAACTGAACAGGAGAGAAAGGAATGGGAAGAAGGGAAGGCCAAGTTAGATGAAAATACGCTGTGCTGGACAGATCTGTCACAGAGGGAAAGATGGATGTTACCCGATGCATTCGTTCTGCCAGTAGTGACTATGGCCATGGTCCTGCACACGTTAGTGCGAAAAGCATCTGTGATTTGCTTGATCCGGTTCGGTCTAATAAAAATATCAGAAGAGTAGCTGACCAACTGGTTCAATCCTGCATGATTTGCTTACAACATAACATAGGGAAGGGTGCCTCAGTCCCCGCTGGGCATTTTTCCCCACCAACGTATCCCTTTGAAGTACTACAAATGGATTATATTGAGATGGAAAGGTGTAATAACTTGAAATATGTCCTAGTTGTGGTCTGTATGTTTAGTAAGTGGGTAGAAGCTTACCCTACTAAAGATAATACTGCCCTTACCACCGCAAAGGTACTTCTGAAGGAGTTCTTCCCACGGTTTGGGGTCCCAAGGTGTGTCTGGTCAGATAATGGGAGTCATTTTGTAGGGCAGGTGATGAAAAGGGTGTGTGAAGGGTTGGGCCTCCGCCAGAAGTTTCATGCAGCTAACCACCCCCAGTCAGCAGGACTAGTTGAGAAATATAATGGCACACTTAAATTGAAGATGTCAAAAATATGCGCAGAACGTGGTATACGGTGGCCGGACGCGTTGCCCCTGGCTTTAATGTCTCCAGGATGACGCCTCACTCTAGATCAGGGTTGTCACCCCATGAGATAGTGATGGGTAGGCCAGCAAATGTCTGGGGGGTCCCTCAACCTCACAAGTACTCAGAACTAGAACATCCTGTTTTGATGGACTATTTAAATGAACTCACTAAAATTCTTTGCGTTCTATTCACCAACAGGTGCGTGAAGCACTTCCATCTGTATCCACTGATCCAGGCCACAAGATACTACCTGGAGACTGGGTCCTCACAAAGAATTTCCAACGGAAAAAGAGTCTCGAACCTCGATGGAAAGGTCCGCGACAGGTCCTTCTTGCTACTCGAACAGCAGTTAAAGTCGAGGGAGCTAAGAATTGGATACATGCATCCCACTGTAAGAAAGTACCCCTACTCATACCCTCTGATGAAATAAAAAGTGGTGACCACCCGACGACTGAGAACCATTTCAGCAACACTACGCGGAGTGATAAAAAACAGACCGACAGTGTTCTGCAGGAGGTTCCATCAGATTTAGGTCACACTGAACAATTGTTTCCTGACCATACCATACCTCAGTCCACAAGATGCGATTTCCGCCCACGAAAATAAGAAAATGAACAATGAACTGATTGCTTGTCCCCTGTATTAAGTCTGAAGATAGCTGCAGGGCCGTGATTTTGTCTGTCGAGGCGGACCAGAGTGTGTCAATAGGACTGCTGGAATCACCCCACAGTGAAGCAACCACCAGTCACGGGCAGCACCTAGGTTGGACTGAACTGCTAGTGGGACAAGCAATAAAGAGAAAAGGATGTTATACAAGAAGACAAGAGGAAAAAGAAGAAAATAAGTAATTTAAAAAGACTATTAGGCCCACGAATCGCTTGTTACACCATAACGATACTATTTTTGGTACTTCTGTCTTGCTGGGTAATACATGATTCTTACTCAGAGGTCTCACCAACTACGCCACTGCCTCCAGAACACAGCCATGTTTCCTTACCACCCCATGAGGAAGGGCGACGTAAGGAATATGAAAACAATACCTTCATATCTATGTTACATCAACATCAGCTGGCTGTAAATAGAACAAATTGTTGGATATGTGGCTTGCTACCGAGTTCCGTGCAAAGAAGGTTGCCATATATTTCATTCCCTTTTTCTTTTGATGGCCCCTGCAGCGCCTGGTATGAACTATCAGCCATTTGGGCTACCTCAATGGATGCTACTAATTCCGGACTATTGGTCACCCACCTATACCGGTTATGCTGGCCCACTGGAACAAGAGTTTATGGAACAAAGGAAGAAAAATCAGAATATGCTGACCGACGAAATAGGTCTACTGACATATATATTTTATCCTTTAATACCACACCCCGGATTGGGCGAAGATTTTTTGTAACACAGGTCAAGGCTCCACTTTGTTTTCAGAAAAGTGGTAATAGAAGTGTAGGTGCCAGTAACTGTAATGCTACAGTAATATTGAATGGAACTAATTGGCCTACCATGATTCCATCACAAAACTCGTATTTTGTTTGTGGTAATAATGCCTACACCTCCTTGGTACCCACCTGGACCAGCACGTGTTACATTGCTTGGTTATTACCACCAACTTACACAGCTGGCCCTCAACACCACAGGACTCGGAGAGGGGTAATATCTGCAGAAGATACCTCAGCACAAGAAGCATTGGACTACTTTAAAGGAGTCCTTCCATTTTGGGGCCCTATGATAAACAGTAGGGATATCAGACATCTCACACGAGTTGTGGAAGCAACAATAAATGAAACATCAGGAGCTCTGAGTAACATCACTGCAGAGCTCGCTGCTGACCGCCTTGTTACTCTTCAAAACAGAATTGTTTTTGACATTATCTTGGCAGAACGTGGTGGAGTTTGTACTTTGATCGGATCGAGCTGCTGCATTTATATACCAGACAATGCCTCTTCAGTGTATAAAGCTATTCAAAGGTTGCATATGATAGCTTCCACAATACACCAAGACGAAGGAACATGGTCCTTGAACGAGTGGTTTTGGGGCTTGATTTCCCAATGGGGCTGGAAGATACTAATATTCCTTTTTGTGCTTGCTGCTGTATTCCTCACCTGTTGTCTTTGTGTACAGTGCCTACCTGCTTTGTGCGGTTGCTGTATGGCATCCCTTGCCCCCTGGCCTGTTCTCCCTCCTCAACACACGACTATGCTGTCCCTTGAGCAGGAAATAAAAGTCCTTATGTCCATTAACATAGACTCTGAATGACGTTCAAACTTGCCTCACAATGGCAAAAGGAGGGATTGAGAAAATGTATATAAAGTTAATCATACACCATAGCTGCTAGGCATCTGTTTATCTTTATTATGTTGCCATGTGCTCGACAAACCTTCTGAACTTTGATGATTGACCTTGTGCTCGCAGCCTTGGGCTGCAATCTGCTTATCTTTGCATTATTACTTTTTCCAATTACAGTTCCGAGAATTGTCGTGCTTAATCAGTAACTGCCAGAACAAGTTTGTACAGGTCGTTGCCACCTCCTGCCAGCTGCATCTGTACCTTCTCCCACCACACGTGTATCCCTGAAATATTCTGAAGACTGCAAGGGACCTTGAATACGCTAGGGGTGGAGTTGTCCTCTGACTAAGCAGTTTTGTGTGTATATAAGGTTGGGTGCCCCAGAGTGAAGGGGCAGCCTCCGTAGGATAGTCACTTGACTGTCCTGGGACTCTGTATTAGCTCGAGCTATAATCCATGTAATAAACTTCTCTTTATTCCTCCAGTTGGTGACTCCGTCTGATTTGTGAACTCTCTGCTAAATTGACCCTGAGGACATAAAGGGTTTCCCTCCACCGCTGGGAAGGAGACCCCGGGTGGGGGTCAAATCTTTCCTGGTTCCTCAACCACTTTTGGAAGGAAAGAGGCCCTAGTGCGAATCACCACTTTGTCTGGAAACAGTGAAATAGGTAGACTTGGATGATAAAGCCTGGAGCTCACTCATGCTTCAGGCAAATTTTATTGCCACTAGAAAGGCCGTCTTGATGGCAAGCAGCTGGAGGGGACAATTTGTAGTGGCTCAAAGGGAGCACACATAAGGAAGGTGAGAACTAAATTTAGATCCTGCTGAGGCATGATGAAGAGTGAAGGGGGAAACATATGTATAAGCCCTTTGAGGAACCTATTTACAATAGGAGACATAATTAAAGAGGGTTGGTTAGGCGTCTGCAGGAAGGTGGATAGAGCAGAGATAACCCTTAAGAGTACCCATAACAGAACCCTGCTGGGCAAGGTTAAGAATGAAAAGAAGAACATCAGAAAGACAGGCAGCAGTAGAGTCAATAGACCTTTGCCATCTGCAGGCATATAGACCCTGATTTATACTTTTTGGTGCAAAACTGCACTAACGCAGTTTTGCACCAAAAGGTTTAGCACCGGCTTGCACCATTTCTGTGGACCAGCCGTGCACCATATTTATGGAATGGTGCAAGCCAGTGCAAAGGGTAGGCTAGTGCAAAAAAAAATGACATTAGTCGGGCGGGGCTGGCAGTATGAAAGAAGGGGGTTTTGCACCAAAAAATGACGTAAGGCAGGTTAGAGCAAAACAAATGACTCTAACCTGCCTAGAGTCATTTTCTGATGCAAAACCATCCATACCACATGGCTCCTGTCTTATAAAAGACAGGAGTCATGCCCACCACCCCAATGGCCAGTAGGGGCCAGGGTCCCCTGGGCATGGCCATTGCACCCTGTGCCATGAATGGGGGCCCATTTCAGGGTCCCCTATGGCACTTTAAAAAATAAAATACTTACCTGTACTTACCATAGATGGGGTCCCCCATCCTCCACTGTCCCGCTGGTGTGGGTGTTCCTGGGACCTGGGGAGGGCACCTGTGGGCTTATTCCTTGGTGTTCCACCATGGAAACAGGCCCACAGGTCCCCTAATGCCTAACCTGACCCAGGCATTAAAAAATGGGGCAAAGCAAGCTTTGCACCATTTTTTGACTCCTCCTTCCCCCGTGAACCATTTTTGCACGGAAGTATAAATATCGTGTTAAGGCCATAGAGTCCTTTTTTGCACAGGAATGCTTACCTTGCATCTCATTAAGGCGAGGTAGGTTTCCACGTCCTAAAAATTACTTTAACTGCACAAATTTGGCACTAGACGAGTCTAGCGCCAAAGTATACATTTGTTTTGCACTGAATTGGAGTATAAAAAAAATTACACTAATTCAGTGCAAACAGAGTAGAAATATTCCCCATAGTGTCTTGGTAGAGAGATGTCTGTCTGCCAGAATAACCTTACAGACTTCGAGGGGAAGGCCAAAAGCCGTCAACTGACGCTGTCCAATCTCCACACATGAAGGTGCAGAGTTGACAGGTTTGGGTGGAGAGCCTTCCCCTAGCTGATGAGACAGAAGATCCTCCCAAAGTGGCAGCCTGATCGGAGGATCGATGCTCATTCTCAGTAGCTCTTAGAATTACTTAGGTCTGGTCATTCTTGATCTTCTTGGACAGAAATGGTATGGGTGGAAAAGTGTACAGGAGGCCTGAATTCCACTAGCGACAAAAAGCATTGCCTAGCGGTTACCACCTTAGAAATGCCAACGCGCAATACTGCTGACATTGCCCGTTCTCTGCAGAGGCGAACAGATCTATCCAAGGCTCTCCCCACTGCTGACAGAGTCCTTGTGCCTCCTCCTTGGTGGAGACACCATTTGTGATCCGCTAGGCATCAACAGCTGAATTTGTCTGCTCTGGCATTCAGAGAACATGCCAGGTGTTGAACGACCAGGGTTATGTCCTGCTGTTCCAGCCATGTCCAGAGGCGATGGACCTCTTGACAAAGGGTCTACGACCCCACACCACCCTTCTTGTTGCAGTACCACATTGAGGTAGTGTTGTCCATGAACACCTGCACCATCTTCCCCTTAACAACCGGAAGAAATGCTTTCAATGGCAGTCGGATCGCCCGGCGCTCCAGTAAGTTGGTATGGAGTCCGGATTTCTCCAGAGCCCTCTGATCTCCACCTCTCCCAGATCTGTCACTACTGTGAGATCTGGTTGAGGAAGGGAGAGAAGTCTGCCTCTGACCCTATCGCAGTTCACCAACCACCACTACAGGTATTTTTCAGTTCCCTCTGAGATCTGAACTATGTGGGTGAGATATACCTGATGCTGTGCCCACTAGAACTTCAGGTCCCACTGCAGAGCCCTCATATGCCATCTGGCATGTTTGACTAACAGGATGTAGGAGGTCACGAGGCCCAGCAGCCTCAGAGTCTGTCTCACCAAAATCCAAGATGGAGCCTGAAACATCGGTATCGTAAGATGAATATCCTCGTCTCGCTTCTCAGGAGGATAAGCCTGAAACTGCACTGTGTCCAGAACAGCTCCAATGAAAGGGAGCTTCTGAGAGGGAGTCAGGTGTGACTTAGGCACGTTTATAGTGAACCCCAGTGAATGCAAAAGTTCTGCTTTATTCTGAAGGTGGGTGACAAGAGCCTGGGGCGTAGGAGCTTTCAGCAGCCAGTCGTCGAGGTAGGGGTAGTCTGAAAACCCTAACCTGCGTAGATGAGCTGCTAACACCGCCATCACCTTTGTGAACACCCAAGGAGCACTGGTGAGAATGAAGGGGAGCACTGTAATCTGAAAGTGTTTGTGGCCCACCTTGAACCACAATTAACGCCTGTGGACTGGCAGGATGGGGATGTGAAAATATGCATTCTGCAAGTCCAGTGCTACCTTCCAGTCTCCTTGGTCTAGGGCAGACAAGACACAAGCAAGGGACAGCATCTTGAATTTCTCCTTTCTGGGGAAGAGATTGACGTCCCGTAAATCCTGAATAGGGCGAAGACCCTTGTTCTTTTTGGGAATCGGAAAGTAGCTGGAATAACAATCACTGCCTACTTCTAACATTGGGACCCTTTCTATGGCTCCTTTGGCCAAGAGAGCCGCAACTTCCTTGCGGCGCAAGAGTAAATGATCCTCCGTCAGCCGTTCTTTTAATGGAGGCATAAAGGGAGGTAAAGACTGGAAGGGGAAAGAATAATCCTTTTGTGTGATCTGCAAGACCCATTTGTCTGATGTTATGGACTGCCAGTGAGGGAGATGAAATTGAATCATCCCTCCAACTGGACGCAAGTGGCCATACTAGAACAGCGGTCTTCATTGTGTGGGTCGTGAACCACAGTGGAGGCGTGAAGTCATTCAAAGGGGGTCGTGCATCCCCAGTCACACTTCGGCTTCCTAGAACTGCTTGAACTGGAATCCAAAACGTTTGCTCTTCGTTTTGGATTCCAGAGAGTGGCATCTCAAGGGGCTCTCTGATTGGAGGACATCGGAAAAGAATGAAATGCAGGATGAAAAGCGAAGTGCCAGGAACTAGGGCCATAAATATGAAGCTGTGGAATGCTTTGTAGAGTTTAAATATTCATTTTTTCCCCACTTCCACATACTTACAGACGTACACCTAAACATACATGCATGCACTTAACTGTACTTGTATTTTCTGAACTTGGTTATTGTTTAACGGGATCCTCATGGAAGGGTGGCTTCAGGGGATGGAAGCAGAAGTTGGTGGTGCCAAAGGTACATTGTAAGCAATGATTCTGCAGTGAACATTATTTATTTTAATGTTCAAATGTGACAGCAGCTTGTCTATGATTATTGTTTCATTCTGTGCATTATCGGTGATGGTGGGACCATGGGCGTAGTTTCAGGGGGTGAAGTGGGTGGGGAGGATGTTACACGCCCTAATAAATATGTTTGTTGTGATAAATAGTTGGCTGCAGGTGTTTTCAGTCTGGTCTGGTATGGTGAGGTCTGTCAGATTTCCCCAGGAGATTTTACACACAGACAAAAACAAGCATGCACACTCTCCCTTTTTCTGTTTAGAAAGACTTCAAAAGTGTGGGTTATTTCACACAATACAGTGCTTCCTCTCACTTAGTACACCTACCAATCTGCATTTCTCTTCCTGTCCACTGTATCTTAAGCCATTCTGTGCACCTTGCCTGTCATATAATGTATTTTAACATTGTGTGCCAGAGTGATTATCAGGAAATCTGAAGCTAGCACCTCCTCCAATCATACTGACCAAGCTACGCCCCTGGGTTGGAGAGTCAATAGTATTTGTCAAACTGCATTCCATTAGTACTGATGTGCGGCTCCCGCAGCTGACAACTGTCTTGCTGGATGGACAACAGGGTGGTGGTGACATATATCTATACCACATTCATGTGTTTAATATATTTAGTGACTTTGAGTGTAGTCAGTAACAAATACTAACAAATCCTGTGATGTGTTCCCAGTCTGTATGGAGGATGAGTGCTGGTACCCAGAGTTCTTGTTGGTTTGCAATCTGTATTACAGTCATATCTTGTTTTTTATTCTCTGCAGAACTTTGTCCAAAACAATTTAAGTAACAATCTGGGACACATGCAGATAAGCTCATGCATGTATTTTTTCACTTGTTCAGTATGAGAAACTGATGTTTTGTTTGGCACAGGCTATATACTGACATTAAGCACAATTACAATTGAAATGATTCTTCATAGAACATTGTGTCACCAACTTCCTGTTCTGCATACCTGCTTCCTGCCAGGCCAAGCTCAGTGTGCTTCAGAGGCCATTATCTCTCAGGAATGGGCAGTAGTTGTGGAACATTTTTAAAGGGTGGAAGTGTAATCTGTATTTTGAACTGTAAAAAAAAATGCTCCCATAATCCTAGGTCTTGAAGCATACCAGACTGGGGTGATGTATAACCTCCAAGAGCCTGGTACCAGTTACATTCGGGCTTGGTAGGGAACAGCAAAAGGTCCAGGTTGAGTAGTGATGCTAGGCTCTGTCTGCCCTGGTTACAGGCAGTGAGGGACACTAGAATTATGCATAGTTCTGCACAGTTCTGCATAATGATAGATTTGTCTCAATTTCCACTTAATCCATAACCTGCTGTATAATCTGCAGGTTTAACCTAAAAAAAACTATTTCTAGCTCAATCGTATCAATGGTTTCTAAAAATGTGGTGACACATATTCCTGCCAAATTAAGGTTGACAAGACATCTAACTGTTGTTTATTGCTGCATTATAGTGATAAACTGGTACTAATGAGGTGTAATCTTTGCCGTGTACAAAATGTCAAAATAATGATGCAATATTACCCCAAAATATGCAGAATCATGTGTCATTATTTACATTTTCTTACCACACAATTTAGTCATCCCTGTTGCATAATTTGGCCCTCCCTTGCCTCATAGTTTCAGTAGTTATGCCTATAGGATAGTCTGGAAGTGCCTAAAGGGCTGACCCATCAGGTCAGTGGGTGTTTTTTTTTTGGCTACTTGCTCACCTGTTTTATGGTCCGGTGGACTGTTTTCATTGTTTATTTCTGTGCTATTACCCCAAATATTGTTTGTAAACTGAGCTCTTCACTGACTGTGAATAAATCAGAATCAGAATACAAAGTTAGAATTGTCAGCCCTAGGGGCTGCTCCAAGTATTGGGACTCTCAGATGGTGCTTTCCTACCATCCCTCCCTGAGAAAATAAGCATCTTGGTTTGTATACTATTTTTATCAATATCGGAAGCATAATTGATACTGCATACATTCTTCAAGTGCACCACAGGTAAATGAACAGACAACACAAACTCTTGAGCATTGTCTGTTTGAGGCCAGTGGCCACCCTCTGTTATGTGTGTAAGTGGCCTCTTAGAGCATACCTAGTTAAAAGAGCATGGTGCTCTGCTGGCAAAGCAAAATAAAGATACATAGAGGACACCCAGGGTCTTAAAGTAGTAAATGCATTAGGAGTGATTTTGAGGCAAATAGGATGAGTCAGAAACTCTAACAAAATGGCAGAATGCTACCAGTGTCCACACATATAAGGACTTTCATTCCTACAAGAGAAAACAATATAAGAAAAAGAGGTTAAATTCAAGAAAGGAGTTAGAATATGAGAGCAAAGACAAGAAGGTCAATAGAGAAATACAATGCATCATTGTGTAACCAGGACTCTATCACAACAGCCTACACTTGTCTGGCAGGGTATCCAAGTTAGCACCACAAGGCAGACTTTTGCTGGATAGCTGTGGCGTTCCTTCTGAGATCAATTATGACACGAACAACAACCATGTAGTCCTTCTGCCTTTTATTAGATGGTGGCAGGAGATCTGGAGTTGGACTAGCATCTCTAGAGAGCACTAGAGTAATCACTTTTGGCACTAACAGCAACAGGTAACACAAGTGGATGACATGCTTAGAACCCGTCTCCAAAAATCTGCTATCACTGCGTGTGCACTCAAGGGAAGGGAAACTTTGGTAATGGCTTACTACGCCCGCTCATGTAAGGAAGCCAGGGCAAGCTGAAATTGCTGTTTTAATCATGTGGAAGGAACCTGGGGCCAGATGTAGGTAGGTAAAAAATAGCGACTCGCAAATTGCGAGTAATTGCGACTCGCAATTTGCGAGTTGCTAACAGCAATGCAGGTACAAAGTGCGAGGACAATTTCCGACTCGCACACGGAGTCGCACCGCAGATAGCGAGTCAGCTGTTTGCGAGGTCGCTTTTTGCGACCGTGCAAAAAACGGACACGCAATTTGCGAGTGGGTGTCGCAAATAGCGACTGTGCTGAAAATTGAATGCAGGTGCTGCAGAACACTCTGGAAAACACTACAGAACACTCAGGAAAACACTTCCTGGCACATGATGATGACATCACAGCCAGGAAGTTTACAAATACACCTGGGAGGAGGGAGGACCACACCCATTTCAACTTCAGCACAGCTAACAAACAGAGCTCCTGCAACCATGTCTGACAATCCTAGGAAAAGGAAGCTAAAGTTTGCTGAAAAGGAGTTGGAGGTGCTGACTGATGAGTGCTGCCAGCACCATGACGAGCTGTTTGGCAGGGCATCCCTCACCGTGCCAGACACAGAGAAGAAAAGAACTTGGCAGGAGATCCAGGACAAGGTAAACTCCCTAGGGGTCAGCCACCGGAGTGTGGAAGAACTGAAGAAAAGGTGGTATGACCTGCGCTCCCGTACCAAGGAGAGGGTGGCAGAGCGGCTCCGGGAGATGAGAGGCACAGGAGGGGGACCATCGATGGTACCACCACCCACACCCCTGGAGGAAAGGGTAGAAGAGACCCTAGAGCCTGAGGCTGTAAGCGGGCTGGGAGATCTGGACACCTCTGAGCCAGGACCATCAACCGGTGAGTACCATGTGACATGCATGTACCCACATCAATGCCATACCCCCACCCACCTTGTACACAGGGGCATGCACAACCAAGATAGCTTAAGTTCAGAGTAGCAAACACCAGAATGATGCATTATGGGCAATGTAGTCAAGTAGGCAGTTCATAGGAAATAGTTTATTAGGAAGTTGATACCAGATAGTAGACACTGACAGTGTGTTCCCTATGTCCCTCAGGTCTCCCACAAGACACCCTCACCAGCCCAAGCAGCCAGGGGCCAATGGTCAGCCAGCACACACAGGAGACAACAGGACCAGCCACCACTGCTACCTGCACCACTGACACCATGCCCTCTCAGGAAACACCTGTTGCAACAGTGGTGTGTGAGCCTGCACCAGGTACGAGCCAGGCTGCCACGGCAGACAATACAGGGCCTCCACCGCTTCGCAGGCGACGTAGAATATCAACAGCAGAGCGGCAGGCAGAGTCAGGGCATGCCTCCACATCACCGACCGAGGCCCAACTGCTACGGGGTCAGCGCCTGCAAAACCAACAATTAAGGAGGATTAGTGGGGTATTGCGGCGCTTTGAACACAATCATGCCATCAGAATGCAGCAGGTACATTCGGAGTTGCAGGTGATCGGTAACAACACGGGTGACCTTGCACTGTCTATGCGCCAACTAGTGGCAGGACTGCTAACGCAGAGTGACAGTGCACGGCTCAGGGACCACCAGCTGCTGCAACGCCTGGACAGGATGGCCTCCTCTATAGTTAGGCTGGCTGTCAACACAACAGGGCTGTCTAGGCGCACAGTCAGCCTCCAGGTGGACATGGGCCACTTTGCAGGTGATGTGGCACAGGGACTGGGCCGTCTCAAGCATGCAATGGACATCATGGAGGCACGGCAGGTGGCCAGGGGCACAGGCGACACGCCACAGGACAGTGAGGAGGGCTTCACTGTCAGCAGTGTCTCTGCCGGTGACACCCGGGTGCTACGTAGTGGAAGCACAAGGCAGAGCACTGCTGACCCCCCCTAGTACCAGCCAGGCTGGCGGAGCCCACCGTAGGGTGTGAGCTCCACACTGTCCTTGGGTTTGGGGCACATGATGTCAATGTGTCCCATGCCAGGTGGACTATTGAATCCCCTGAACTGTTCCTATTGTACATAGTTTGGTTATTTGCACTTATTAAATCACTTGTTCTTTCCACTTAACACATGGACTCTTGGTGTGTTCCATTGGTGAGTATGGTAAAAGTTGGCACGTACCTTCCAAAGTATTGGTTTGCAATGTGTTCGCGTCTCAGTCTGCCTTGATTTGCGATGCTCCTATCCCCATGATGGCGATGTGGTTGCTCTTGCTCTTCATCCTCAGAATCTGGGTCTTCAGGGGTGAGAGGTAGGCCACGTCGGGTGGCAATGTTGCGCAGTATAGCGCATGCAACAACTATTTTGAAAGCTGTAATTGGGGTATACTGGAGGGCACCTCCACTTCGGTGGAGGCATCTGAACCTTGCTTTCAGCAGTCCGAAGGTACGTTCTATCATGTTCCTGGTCCTCTTATGTGCACTGTTGTATCGCCTCTCGCAATCATTGCTGGGTGTTACGTACGGTGTTAGTATCCATGGATGTAGTGCATATGCACTGTCACCTGTTTGGTACAAAACGTACAATGTTAGCAAGGCATGGGTGGTTTGCACATTGACCTGTGTGCATGTCTTCAAGGTGTATTCAGCTCTACCTAGGAGGTATCTGTCTCCAAACTCCCCACGTTCCAGGCGTTGGTGTATCCCACTGTGCCTAAAAATGTAGGAGTCATGAGTACTGCCTGGAAATTTGGCAACCATGTCAGTGATGATATAATGGGCGTCACATACCACCTGAATACTGAGTGAGTGGGTACACTTCCTATTGCGGAACAGATATTCCAGGTTTGCAGGAGAGCATATTTGTATATGTGTCCCGTCTACACACCCTATGACATGGGGGAAGTTGGCAATCCTGTAAAATTCCAACTTGGTGCTGTTGATTTCTGCCTCATTCCTGGGTAGGTATATGTATCGGGACACATGTGTGAGTAAGGCGTCTAGGAATGCCCTAAAGAACCGTGATAGTGCCCTTTGGGATACCCCACCTGCCACAGCAATGACCCCCTGATAGCTACCCGAGGCCAAGAGGTGCAGTGAACATAGCACTTGCACATGCGTAGGGATGGCGCAGCCGCACACAGTCTGGCGTTCTAGCTGTGGTTTGAGTAATTCTATTAAATCTAGTATAGCTGCGCTGCTAAGTCTATATTTATCATAAATTTCCTCCTCAGTTTGCTGGAAGAGTGTCTGCCTTGTTCTGTATATCTTCTCCTGTCTCTGGCTCCTCCTCCTCCTCTGCTGGGCGGGGTGGGCTCTCCTCCTCACTGCTATCAGGTATATCTCCGCCATCTTGAGTAACCCAGATGCCTTCTGGGTCTCTTTTTATACTTTGGTAATGGTTACCACCTGCTCTGAGTTAGTGGTAAATTGGAAGTGCAAAATGGGCTTTTTGCGACTAGTCGCAATTTGCGAGTTGCTATTGCATATGGTTTGCGACTCGCAAATTGCGATTCCTATTTGCGGGTCGAAAAATGGGGTCGCAAATTTTGCGAGTCGGTAACGGCTCGCATCGCATTTTGCGAGTCAGAAATTGGATTTTTGCATCCCATTTCCGATTTTGTGGGGTCGCAAATTGCGAATCGGGCCATTTGCGACTCGCAAAAGTTTGCTACATCTGGCCCCTACTGTGCTATTTGTGTTTTTAAATAAGATAAGAAGATTTTTTAAGACATTTTGAGAACTGCAAAGAGTTTTTTGAAAAAAGGCAGCTATACCGCATGCAGCAGCAAGTCTGAGATATTCAGTAATATTGAACTTTAGAATTTTGTATTGTAGGTCAAACACACATTTGACATGGATTGTTTCCTGCTGCCAAAAGATGGTAGATCACTCAAAACGAAAGGCTGAAACAGATGGTGAGAAAAGAACTGCAAAAATTAGGTCATATGATACCTCCTACCTGAATTTTGGATTCACCTGCATCAGCATAAATGGCAAAATTAGGCCACAGTGTGTGCTTTGTGGCATGAGGTTGGCTAACGAAAGTCTGAAAACAAACAAATTAAAGTGTCACTTGGAAACTGCACACAGGTTGCTGGTAGGAAAGAATACAGATTTTTTTGCAAGAAATGTGGAATATATCATCCACCAAAAAGACACTGTGAATAATCTGGTCTCCGTGCCAACAAATGCTTTAAAATCATCTTACCAAGTGGCACACCACATTGGCAAAAACAAAAAGCCTTTTGCAGATGGGGAAAAAGTGATTCTTCCAGCCATCCTTGACATGGCCAGGACAATGCTTGATGAAAAAGCGGTGGCGAAGTTTGAAATGATACCCATCTCAGACACAACAGTTTGCCTTCGCATATCTGACATGTCATAGGACATCCACAGACAACTTATAGGACGCTTGAAATCCAGTTTGTTTCCTTTGCAACTGGATGAAGAAACTGACTTTTTTTAACTCATTTAACTGCATATGTCCGATGCTGCCACAAAACTGTAATATTTGAAAATGTTTTATTCTGTAGACCAATCAAGGGACATGCAGCATGTGAGAAAGTAGCCTCTTTCTAGCATGGTTACCCCCACTTTTGGCCTGTTTGTGTGTGTAAGTCAGTATGTTTTTACTGTGTCACTGGGATCCTGCTAGCCAGGACTCCAGTGCTCATAGCGAAAACCCTATATGTCAGTGTGTTTTGCCTGTCTCACTGGGATCCTGCTAGCCAGGACCCCAGTGCTCATAGTTTGTGGCCTAATGTGTGTGTTGTCAGTAGTGCTTAACTGTGTCACTGAGACTCTGCTAACCAGAACCTCGGTGCTTATGCTCCCTCTGCTTTTATATTTGTCACTATAGGCTAGTGACTTCATTTACCAATTTCAATTGGCACCCTGGACCCCCCTTATAATTCCCTAGTATATGGTACCTTGGTACCTAGGGCATTGGGGTTCCAGCAGATCCTTATGGGCTGCAGCGTTTCTTTGCCGCTCATAAGGAGCTCAGACAAACCCTTCTACAGGACTGACATTGCAGCAGGAGTGAAACAGTGCACACACTATAGCAAAGCCATTTCCACTGCACTTAAGTAACTTATAAGTCACCTATATGCCTAACCTTCATTTACTGAAGGTTAGGTGCAAAGTTACTGAGTGTGAGGGCACCCTTGCACTAGCAAAGGTGCCCCCACATAGTTCAGGGCCAATTCCCGGAACGTTGTGAGTGCGGGATGCCATTACAAGCGTGCACTACATATAGGTCAATACATATATGTAGCTTCACAATGGTAACTCCAAATATGGCCATGTAAGGTGTCTAAGATCGTGGAATTGTCCCCTTATTCCAAGTCAGGTATTGAAGACCCAATTCCATACATCTTGGGGGGTCCACCATGGACCCCCAGTACTGACAAACCAGCTCTCTAAGGCTTGCAATGCAGCTACAGCTGCTGCCACCTCACAGTCAGGGTTCTGCCCTCCTGGGGTCTGATCAGCTTAGTTGCAGGAAGGCAGAAGAAAGCAGTTCCTTTGGGAGGAGGGTGTTCCACCCTCTCCCTTTGGAAATAGGTGTAACAGGCTGGGGAGGGGTGGCTTCCCCCAGCCTCTGGAAATGCTTTGAAGAGCACAGATGGTGCCTTCCTTGCATAAGCTAGTCTACACTGGTTCAGGGATGCCCAGTCCCTGCTCTGGTGTGAAACTAGACAAAGGAAAGGGGAGTGACCACTCCCCTGTCCATCAACCCCCAGGGGTGGTGCCCAGAGCTCCCCCAGTGTGTCCCAGACTTCAGCCATCTTGTTTTCCAAGGTATAGAGACACTCTGGAGGCCTCTGAGTGGCCAGTGGCAGCAGGTAACGTCAGAGACCCCTCCTGATAGGTCCATACCTGATAAGGTAGCCAAACCCCCTCTCAGTGCTATTTAGCGTCTCTCCTGTGGGTTTCTATTCAGATTCTGCTTGCAAGTTTCCATCAGGAATCCACTCTAACTACTACTTCATCCTCTGAACTCCGATCGACCGCAGACTGCTCCAGGAACCACTGTAACAGCAACAAAGTTTCTAGAAGGGTTACTTTTCCTCTGCAACTTCAGCTACAGCCAGCAACTGCAACAGTTCCCACGCTCTGGGGACTCCTTGTCTGCACCCTGCACCAGAAGGACTAAAGAAATCTTCAGTGGAGTGACGGAGTCACTTTCCTGCTCACGCAGGCACCTTCTAAGTCGATGACCGGTTCTCTTGGACTTCTCTCTTGGACTTCTCTCCTGGCGACGAGCGTGCTCTTTGGAACACAGGTGGTAGACCCCTTCGACACAGATTGTCTTAAGGTCCTGCTGCCCCAATTTGGAGGAGGTAAGCCCTTGCTTTGCTCGAGAATGACAGTACCCTTGTGCACTGTTTCTTCTTCACCTCCGGAGGCCTCTGTGCACTCTTTGTAAAAACAGCAATTTGCACCTGCTTTGTCCCCGTGTCCTGGGACTCCCGTGGGTGCTGTCTGGTGTTCTGAGGGCTCCCTAAAGTGCTGAGAGCCCCCTCTTCCTCCTCACACAGAGTTGAGACCCCCAGGTCCCTCCTGGGTCCAGATACAGCCATTTTGAGGCAAACATGACTTTGCCGGAACCAAAGCTTGTTGGAGAAATCCAGCATCAAAACTCACCTGCATCCAATTTCTTTTCGTGGGACATCCAGTGCATCATGCAGGAACCCACTGACATCCTTGGGTGCATTTCTGCAGTCTTTGTCCAACTGGAGACTCCTCTTTTGCACCCTCTTCTGGGATGGCAGGGGCTCCTGTCCTTCTTTTGACTTCTGGACTTGGTCTCCTTCCTTTGCAGGTCTTCAGGTCCAGGAATCCACCATTTGTTGTTTGCAGTCTTGCTTGGTTTTTGCAATAACTCTAATCACGATCTGTAGTATGTTCTAAGGAAACTTGCAGTACTTTACTCCTGCTTTTCTGGGCTCTGGGGTGGTGTAATTTATTTACCTTTACTGTATTCTTATTCTCCCAGCGATTCTCTACACACTACACTTGTTTAGGGGGGAATTAGTGATTTGCATTCCACTTTCTTAGTATATGGTTTGTGTTGCCCTTAGACCTATTTTCTCCCATTGCATTCTATAACATTTCCTATTGTTTGCACTATCCTATGTCTAATTACTTACCTTATTTTGGTGTCTAGTGTATATATTGTACATAATACTTACCTCCAGAAGGAGTATTGCCTCTAAGATATTTTTAGCCTTGTGTCACCCAAATGAACGACCTTTATTTTTGGTAACACTGAGTATGGTCTTTACTTGTATATAAGTACTGTGTAACTATAAGTGGTATTGCAGGAGCTTTGCACGTCTCCTAGTTCAGCCTAAGCTGCTCTGCTATAGCTACCTCTATCAGCCTAAGCTGCTAGAGCACTACTACATTTCATTAATAAGGGATAACTGGACCTGGTGTAAGTACCCATGGTACCCTCTACAAACCAGGCCAGCCTCCTACACAACATCATCAGCCCTGTTTGATATTCTCAATGACTTCCTTTGCTCCAATGACTTAAAATGGGAGAGCTGTGTTGGGATCTATACTGATGATGCTCTTTCCATGTGTGGAGCTATGGCATGCCTAAAAGCTAAAATGTTGAAAGTGGCGCCTCATATTCAATGGACCCACCGTATGATACACCAGGAAGACCTTGCAGTCCGAAACATGGATAGAGAACTTGGGGATGTGTTGAATTCTGCTGTGAAAATTGTTAATTTCATAAAGGTGCACCCAACTAGAGCTTGTCTGTTTACAATTGTATGTGCTGAAAAGGGAGGTGAACATGATGGCTTGCTTTTCCATACATAAGTCCGATGGTTATCCAGAGGGAAGGTTCTGATTTGTATTTTTGAATTAAGAAATGAAGTACAACAGTTCTTTCTGGATGTGGACCCCTACAAAGCAGAACAGCTTTGTAATCCCTGTTGACTTCTGCTTTTAAGAATACATAGCAGACACCTTTGATAAATTAAATTCATTGAATTTGTTTTTACAAGGAGCCGAAAATACGTCTTTCACCATGTACAAAAAACATCTTCCTTCAAGAAGAAGCTGGAGTTGTGGAGAAGACTACTTCAAGATGGCCTGCTTGAGGCATTCTCATGTTTAGCAGAAGTTCTTGAGGACACAGGATATGAACTTGAAAGTGATGATGAAGTCATAATAAATCACTTAACCTCTCTCAGGGACAGTTTGGGAAAAGTACTTTCCTGAGGACACTGATCATGTCAATGACTGGGTCTTTCAACCTTTTCTAGTGGATGCAGGTACTCATCTTCCAGTGCACCTTCAGGAAGACCTAATTGAGGTTCATAGTCACTGCATTCTCCAGATGCAGTTCAACAAAATCTCAATGGGGAATTTTGGGTGACAATGTCTGAAGAACACTCAGGTTTGTCAAAAATTGCAGTCAAGGTTCTTCTGTATTTTAGCTCATCATATTAATGTAAGATTGGGTTCTCAGCATTGGCAGTATTAAAGACGAAAGTGCTGTTCGAGACTAGATGTGGCGCACAACCTGAGGATGGCAGTGGCAAGAATACATCCACAAATTGACCGTCTCTCTGGAGAAAAACAGGCACACCCATCACACCAGTTCTGAAATGTGTTATTGTCCAAATAAGTTTTGTCAAATTATGTTTTGTTTGGGAAAAATAAAGTACCATTGGACATTTTTGGCACTTCTTTTGGTAGACTTTTTATTTGAACTGTGTAGTAAGTCTCTTACTGCAAACCACAGTCACCAACAAACCTTTGATTTTCTAAATACTGTTTAATAATATTTCCTTACCATAAAAATTATTTGCCATGGAAATTGAGGGCGTTTACGCTTGTCGCTGATGAGGAGTACCAAGTTCTAGAATTTTTTTGTCAGGAGGGGGTCCTCACACCTGAAAATTTTGACAAGGGGGTTTCGGCATCCAAAAGTTTGAAGACCTCTATACTAGGAGAACATGGACGCTGTGGAGGAGGGGTTGCTAGGTGGTGTTTTACCTCTGGCTAAACCCTCTGGGTCTGAAGGTACCGTGACCTTGTTCTGGATGTTGAGTTGATGGAGGACGATGGCTGACTGGTAGGTGGTGTGGTAACACACCCCTTCCGAAGCTTCAAAAGGGGCGAAAGGCAGACTGCTGGCGAGTGGGCACTAAAAGGCCAAAGGGTCTGGCCGTAGCCCGAGAGTCTTTGAACTGCTCAAGCTCTGAGTCTGCCTTTTCTCCAAATAGGCGTGAGCCATTGAAGGGCATGTCCATAAGGTTCATCTGGATATACCCCGAAAAGCCAGAAGTACGAAGCCAGATGTGGCGTCGTTGATGAAATCGCTCTGCCCAGCGAGTTAGTTGTGTCTAAACCACACTTAATCATACACTTGGCTGTGTCTTTCCCATCTTTAAAAGCTTGAGAGAGAGTGTCCTGTACGCCCTCCGGAACATGGGGCAGCACCTGTGCCTCTGTGTCTGATAAACTATGGGAAAACCTGCCCAATAAGCATGAGGTATTTACGGACCTCAATGGCCGGCTGGAGGAAGAAAAGCCTCTTGGATTCCCTATCTTGGGGAGAAGAAGGGAAGGCACCATGGGAAGTGGAGGCCTGGACTACCAGTCTCTCTGGGGTGGGGTGTTGGGTGAGAAAAGTAGATCATTAGGATCTGGTCTATGGTGGCAGCTGATTGCCCTATTAACAGGAGCCCCTGTGCTGGGTTTGGACCACCTCCCCAGCAGGACATCAGTGAGGGCTTAATTAAAGGATAACATTGTTTCTGATGTGGAAACCCCCGGCTGAAGCACCTCAGTCAGGAGGTTAGTCCAGACTGTCACCATAGGCAAATCTAGGTCCAAGACCTCCACTGCCCTATGAACCACATTAGTATTTGAAACTTCCTCCTCCATAGCCTCAGTAAGAGGTGAGAACATAGCAGTATCTGGAGAAGTTACCAGTCCATTGGCTTCCCCTAGTTCCTCATACAAGTCCATATGCTCTAAACCATATTCTAAAGGGTCATGGGACCCCTCCCATTAAGACCCTGTACCTGGCTGATCAAAATAAGCCTCAGGCACTGATCTGGCCCCTAATGGCGCCATCGGAGTACAAATCGGCGCCGTACGATGTTGTTCTGGCTCTGGATCATCTTGGATGAGGTTGGGGGATGCACTGCCAGTGGGCTCCGGCGGAGCGAGGGGGGTTGACATCGGGAACGATGCCGGAGGAGGCCGACTGTGTGCAGTTGGTGTTGTTCCAGATGCGGTATCGTATCCAGGAGTCCCCAACGGCACCAAGGACAAAGCCGCTGGCATGGAATCTGATGGGGCCCCTGATGACCTCGCGGGGCCTGAAGGCACACCAGCTGGAGTGGCCTGCTCAAATACGGGGTGCATGGCTTTGTAAAACTCCCTGAGTTGAGGGGGGGGTCACTCAGGCTCCCAGAAAGGGTGGGAGATCTGATGTCGGCCCTGGCATCGGTTCCGCAGAACTGTGCTTGGAACATTGACGTTCCTGAGACACCTCCTCGGCTGACGGGCATGGTGCAACCGAAGTCCGCTTGGGCTTCTTCTTCTTTTTGTATTTCTTCCCTGAGTGCCCGGAGGACCTTGAGTGCGATGAAGACGACTTAAGGCTCCTGGAGTGGTGCTGTGACCTCCTCCTTGATAGGGACCGTGACCTCCAAGAGTTGCGCCACCCAAAGTTCACTACTGGGCCACCATGAGCTTCAGAGTCTGCTCTCTTAATGCTTTAGGGGCCATGGTCCGGCAGTCGTAACAGGACTTCAAGTCGTGGTCTCTGTTGAGGCACCAGAGGCATACCTGATGGGAGCCCATCACCAACATGGACAGATGGCATGCACCACAGTACTTGAACTCCGTCTTCCTCAATGACATCCTCGCACACACTTGAAAAAGCATTGACAAAAAGTTCAAAAAATACCACATAGAAATGTGTGGGTGAGAGTCTGTTAAATAAAAAAAGTAATTTTTTTTTACTCTAGCCTACCCTTTGCACCGGCTTGCACCATTCCATAAATATGGTGCCCGGCTGGTGCACAGAAATGGTGCAAGCCAGTGCTAAACTTTTTGGTGCAAAACTGAGTTAGTGTAGTTTTGCAGCAAAATGTATAAATAAGGGACAATATTTTGTAAGTTTGTGCCACTTTTGCGTCAAAAAATGACGTTAATGCAGCGAAAAAAAAGTATAAATCAGGGCCTTGGTGCTAGACGGGTCTAGCACCAAACTATAAATATGGAGTTAGTTTTGCACCGAATTAGAGTAAACAAAATGAAGCTATTTCGGTGCAAACAGAGTATGAATATGCCCCTAAAGTTTTACAAGAGACTCCTATTTAGCCCCATAGCTTGTTACAGGAGGGAAGCCCTTGGGTCACACTTTCATCAAAGAGGCAGCCCGGCGTTGTAGCTATTTGCGGCCATGCAACTCCAGAATGTTGTTGCAGTATTTTAAACAACGAGAGGCACCCTGCTATCTGTCTCTAATTCTCCCCAGAACTGGCCCGGGAAGACCCCTTGATTTTATAAAAGGACTCTCACCCACCATATACTCTGGTGGCATGCATCATCACCTCGTCGAGATCCTATCTGTATATATGCAGGCTCAATCCTAAAACAAGTGAGCTCTTTTTGTAAGGGATGGGATATAAAGGTTAAAAATGCCTAAAGTGTACCTCAATGTATTCCTTTTACAAGGAAGTCTTCTAGCACAATTAAAAGAAAAATGCAATGCATTAGTAACTCCACCATCAGAAGGGGTCTACATGTTTCTTCCATCTATTTTTGCCATACAGATCATTTGGCTTTCTTCAGGACAAAAACAGATACTGCTAATAGCTTATTTGTACTGGTATCTATTTTATTAGTGGTGTATTGTGCACACTCACACACATACATTACATACAAATCAGTCTGAAAGGACTTTTCTTTTATGACTGGTATTTCATATTTCTCCACATGACAATAGAATCAGGCGGACCTGGCTGTCAACATTTTTCAAAGGTCTGCACCTGCCTATTGCACCTATTTAAAGACTCCAGTACTTGCATTTCTCTTGCTGCAGTTAACCACAACTCGTGCATTTAGAAAGTTTGCTGTGGAATACAAATTCCTTTGCACTGGGAACTTGAACTCAAGAGACTGTGCAGCGAACTGCGCACACCTTTGTGAGTGATGAAGAGATCCTTTGTACATTTATCGAACAAATCTCTGTCTTACAGCAACAGCTGATCTCCTTGGTAGTACATTCTGTGCATTGGTGCAGTTCACCACCCCATGCCATTTGCAAAATTTGTTGCGAAATACAAATTAATACTTTGGGCCGTATTTATACTCTGGTTGCGCCGAATTTGCGTCGTTTTTTTCGACGCAAATTCGACGCTAAACTAACGCCAACTAACGCCATATTTATACTATGGCGTTAGACGCTTCGGGCGCCAAAGTGCCCGGAGTGAGCGTCATTTTTTAGCGTGAACCCCTTCCTTGCGTTAATGAGATGCAAGGGAGGCGTTCCCGTCTAAAAAAATGACTCCCAGGCCTTTACGTGGTATTTATACTCCCGGGCAAAAATGACGCCCGGGAGTGGGCGTGGCCAAAAACGGCGCATTTGCGCCGCTTTTTAACGCCTGGGTCAGGGATGGCGTTAAGGGACAAGTGGGCTCAAAATGAGCCCACAGTGCCCTCCCCTGCCCCCAGGGACCCCCCCTGCCACCCCTGCCCACCCCAGGAGGACACCCAAGGATGGAGGGACCCATCCCAGTGAAGTACAGGTAAGTTCAGGTAAGTATAATTTTTGTTATTTTTCATTTTTTTTTTGTGGCATAGGGGGGCCTTATTTGTGCCCCCCTACATGCCACTATGCCCAATGACCATGCCCAGGGGACATAAGTCCCCTGGGCATGGCCATTGGGCAAGGGGGCATGACTCCTATCTTTACAATGATAGGAGTCATGTTGATGGGGGATGGGCGTCGAAAAAAAATGGCGCAAGTCGAGTTACGACGATTTTTTCGACGTAACCTGACTTGCCCCATTTTAAGACGCCCATGCGCCATTTTCCCCCTACGCCGGCGCTGTCTGGTGTACGTGGTTTTTCTCGCGCACACCAGGCAGCGCCGGTCTGCTTGCGCCGGCTAACGCCATTCAATAAATACGGCGCCCGCATGGCGCTTCAGAATGGCGTTAGCCGGCGCAAAACTTTTTGACGCTAAACTGCGTTAGCGCAGTTTAGCGTCAAAAAGTATAAATATGGGCCTTTGTCTTTTTGTTGGCAGTGTGTGGTCTCCCACTTACCTCAACAGTGAATTAATTACCTGCTACAGTATATGGCTGGGGAAGGCATTGGGTAATGCCATCTGCCAAAGCAGCTGCATGCTGATAGGAACCAGTGGAATAGTAATGTACAACTGCTAGCATACTCTGCAGTAGTCAAATTGCTTTCCTGATGTTGAAATTGTAGCACAGGCCATCCACAATGAGGGTAGGGGTGTGTGAAATTGAGTCGCAGCTGCGACTGGGCAAAGTGGTGGGGGGCGAGGCAGGGGGAGCAAAGCAATATATATATATATATATATATATATATATATATATATATATGTATTCAAGAAAACTGGTGCATTATAATCGCACAGCAAGGGCTGCACATTATCCAAAATGAGCTCGTAAAATAGTAGAGTCAAAAACCACTTATGAATAATTTAATCGGCTGCTATTTATTGAAAAAGGTTTAAATGCAAGTAAATTCGACCCGCATAAAGTGGTAAAAAAGCACAAAAAGGAAATCAATAATGTGCCCACCATGAACAAACACACGCTGTCCCAACCAGATGTCAATGCGTTTCGGCAGAAGCCTTCAACAGGACAGGACAGGATATGGTTCTGTCCCAGGAAGCCTGCCCCAATTCTTCGGGCAATTCTGAGAGATGGCACAAATCCCGTCCAACTAGTTGCTTTTCAAAAGGGATTGTTCCATTCAATAAAGTGTAAAGTGCGAGGTTCCACAAAGAAAACCTGGCCTACGCGTTTCGGCAAAGAGCCTTTGACTGGGCCATCCCTATATATATTATATATATATATATATATATATATCTATATATAGATATCTATATATATATATATATATATATAGATATATATATATAGATATATATATATATATAGATATACAAATTAAACTTACCTGGTCGCCGTCGCACCGCCACCGCAGACCAGGCACAGGCTCCCATGTTGCCTTGCGCCAATCATGACGCTGCTCAGAGCAGTGTTATGATTGGCAGGAGCGCCCTTGCTGGGCGCTCCAACACAGACTGGGGGCCTGGGCCAGCTGTCTCCCACTCTGTAATACAGTGCAGGTTGGAGAGAGCCCTTGTGCGTATGTGTGTTTGGCCGGCCCGAGACGGCTGGCCAAACATACATGCACACTGAGGGAAGTGCTCTGTGCAGTCTCCTCATTGCTTGCCACCCCCATTACCCTGCCCCTTTAAAAAAACAAAGAAAATAAACACCGTTTATTATGGTTTTATTTCTAAAGGTTTGCAGCTCTTTTGGCTGCTGGCAGAGGGGGGGTGACGCTGGAGTAGCCGCCCCAGTTTAATTTGAGTAATTTGATTCCGCAAAATTATGCACAATGTAATGCTATATTTTAGAGTGACATATGTCTGTGTGTCCAATTTGAACGCAAGAATGAATTTAGCACTAAAAATACAGTCAAAACAATATAGGGAATGAGGGCTGCTCCTGTTCTCGACGTTTTCCTTTTTCTCATGCTCTTGCGCAGTAACTGTGCCACAAATCCGTCACAATTACCCAACATGGAGAAATTGCATAATTTTGTATGTTTTGTGGAACAATCGCAGTATGAAATTCGTGATATTCAGCCAGCTTAATTGAAACGTTGCACAACCTAGTAAAGAGGGAAAAAAGGCTCATATTAAGTGTATTCAGTTAGGAGGGCTGCTCCCTCTCAGTCCCATCCTCCTTCGGTGTTGCCTCTTATTGGAAAGTTGCATTTGCAGGCAGTGCTTAATTTGCCATAAAAAGGTGCCGGTGCTCAAAGCCTTCTTCTTAAACCTGCGCTGCTGCAATTAAATCTGCGAACACTGAATACTGAGGCAGCGTACGCCCGATGCCATCTCTGACCTCTTCAATCCATTTAAAGCCACTCCTTGACCCTTCAGCTCAGACCTGCAGCTTTCTGCTTTCTCTCATCGTGACGTGACGCTGTTCGTTTTTATCTTCTTTTGCTCGCAGCAAATGCTTGAGGCAGAAGACTAAGCGCCAGCCCTCAAAAATCCACCAGAAACAACAAGCACAAATTAAGCACTGTTTTCAGCTGCTCTTAGGCCCATATTTATACTTTTTGACGCTAAACTGCGCTAACGCAGTTTAGCGTCAAAAAATTTAGCGCCGTCTAACGCCATTCTGAAGCGCCATGCGGGCGCCGTATTTATGGAATGGCGTTAGCCGGCGCTAGCAGACCGGCGCTGCCTGGTTTGCGTGGAAAAAAAC
Organism: Pleurodeles waltl; assembly: GCF_031143425.1. NCBI lineage: Eukaryota > Metazoa > Chordata > Amphibia > Caudata > Salamandridae > Pleurodeles > Pleurodeles waltl. The sequence goes on along the minus strand of NC_090443.1, from coordinate 253,316,584 downwards.
CACGTACACCAGACAGCGCCGGCGTAGGGGGAAAATGGCGTATGGGCGTCTTAAAATGGGGCAAGTCAGGTTACGTCGAAAAAATCGTCGTAACCCGACTTGCGCCATTTTTTTTCGATGCCCATCCCCCATCAACATGACTCCTATCATTGTAAAGATAGGAGTCATGCCCCCTTGCCCAATGGCCATGCCCAGGGGACTTATGTCCCCTGGGCATGGTCATTGGGCATAGTGGCATGTAGGGGGGCACAAATCAGGCCCCCCTATGCCACAAAAAATAAAAAATAAAATACTTACCTGAACTTACCTTAATGTCCATGGGATGGGTCCCTCCGTCCTTGGGTGTCCTCCTGGGGTGGGCAAGGGTGGCAGGGGGGGTCCCTGGGGGCAGGGGAGGGCACTCTGGGCTCATTTTGAGCCCACTTGTCCCTTAACGCCATCCCTGACCCAGGCGTTAAAAAGCGGCGCAAATGCGCCGTTTTTGGCCACGCCCACTCCCGGGCGTCATTTTTGCCCGGGAGTATAAATTCCACGTAAAGGCCTGGGAGTCATTTTTTAAGACGGGAACGCCTCCCTTGCATATCATTAACGCAAGGAAGGGGTTCACGCTAAAAAATGACGCACACTCCGGGCACTTTGGCGCCCGAAGCGTCTAACGCCATAGTATAAATATGGCGTTAGTTGGCGTTAGTTTAGCGTCGAATTTGCGTCTAAAAAAACGACGCAAATTCGGCGCAACCAGAGTATAAATACGGCCCTTAATGTTTTGCAACATAGCATCTGTAAAAATTAGGGTATTTCCTGCATGGCCACGAAATCCACTAATGTAGTATTCATGTGTGCCTGTGTTTTCAAGACGTTTTTCACACTTTTTAATGGTGATGCCACCTAAACAATGAGATGTCAATGAGGTTATCACCTACATTTGGTGGTGGTATATTTCAGTGCAAAAGTCGATGCTACTTTCATAGTTATCAAGGTCGAAATAAATATTTTACCACCGATAGTTTCATTAGTTTTGCCATATGGAATTAATACCTACCGGCTTTTCACTGCAATCCTCTTCTCTCCCAGAAGATACCAAGTGATTACAATAGAAATTAGCAGTAACTCAATAACCTCATGTGACCACACCACATTAGATGATTATTCATTTTGAGTTTGGCCCTCTTTTTTTTTTTTTGCACCTCTAAAACCTAAAATGATTAGGCAAACTGCATCTTGATATTTCCGCGATCTAAATCCAGACATTACTTGTGTGACAAATTACGAAAAAATAGCTCATTCTTTGACCAGAGAAAAATTCTTTCGAGAAGAAAGGTCGTATCTTAATTAATCAATCTCAAACTTTCAGACCCATATTTATACTTTTACAGTGCCGCATTCGCGTCATTTTTTGACGCAAAAGCAGCACAAATTTACAGAATACAATTGTATTTTGTAAGTTTGCGCTGCTTTTGCGTCAGAAAACGACGCAAATGCGGCGCTATAAAAGTATAAATATGGGTCTCGGTATCGCCAGATATCACACTAACTCATGCACGATTACTCCGCCTCACTCACCCTATTAACATTCAGCCTGATTTGGAATTCAGCAGATGTGTTAATCGTCACACGTGTGGCGGATATCCCGTCTGCTGTACTGCAAGTGTCGTTAGATATAACAAGCAGACAGGATATTCGGCCCTTTGCCATCAATCTATCAAAAATGGAATACATGCAGATAGGAATCTCTCCCGGTAATCCAAAGATTCTCGGGGCCATATGCATGAATACTTTTTCCCATAGACACAGAATGGGTAAAATACTTTGCTACATCTGGCCCTTGCTCTTTTATTACTTCTTGTTCTATCCCTCTGTTTGTCCAGCCTTGAAACACCAGACACAAAATGGCAAATTAAATCCACTTCACTCCTTACACCACCCTTCTTTGCTGATGGCTGAAATGATCAAAAACATGTCTTCTTCTGCGATTACTCTCATCATCCAAATTGCCAATTGCTCTCTTTCCCAATGTCTCTTTTCTTCTGATTTTACAAAACGACAGAGTGGGCTGCAAGCTGGCGATTGTTGCATATTGTCAGGTATTTACCCTGCTTGTCAGTTTGACCTGAAGGCACACAATCGTGTGATTCAAGGCTGTTCCATTTCTCCGACACCTTGCTCCTGGATCCCTAATTGTAGATACAGGTGATTTGTTTCTTTTCCTGCGTGTTATAAGACGACGTGTGTTGCTGGGGCATCCATACAGCATTCACGGCAGTCCATTATACTGACAATGCCTGCTGTAATTTCAGTTATTCGTACGGATGTTGGTGACGGAGGCCCGAGAGTGCTGCAACCGTTCACTGTGAACTATCAGATGACAAGTCATTTTGTGGGAGGCAAACGCTTCCTTCCCGCTCGCAGTTTTGACCTCAGAGGCCGAGGAGACCAACCTGATATTGATCAGGATGGCCCTGAGGCTTTAAGGGACAGTTGATCAGAGCTTTTTCTTTTTTTTTGGTCTGTGTTCATAGCGTCCCCGTAACTACCTGCTCTAGAACGCTGGTTCATCTTCCTATTGCCCTGCCCATGACTGCAGCCCCTAATTCCAGCTCGTTGTGGGGCTGTTGATGACCAAAAGACCAAGACTCGCATGCACTACATGTGTGCTGCAAGTTGACAAGAGCTTCTGGGGGCTCAGACACTTCTTCTGTTCCAATTGTTTTGTTCGCAGGTGACCCTGTTCTACTGCCAGTTCTAAATTTCCGAAGCATCAACATTACAACCATTATCATAGTTCCCTCACTGATTCTAACTAGGAAAAGTGTCCTAATGCATGATTGTGCTTACTCCGTGTGAACTGTATCCTGAAGAGTCCTATAAATTGGATGTGCACTGCGTGACAGATTAGTCACATAGGATTCTACTGCAATGCCTGCCCCTGAAGTCTGTCAACAATCTCACAGTCTGCCTCCTGGCTCTCCCTCCCTATTCCAGCGAGGACAATGGTTAGTGGTACTAACTCCCCTGAGACCTGCAAACAGTGCGAACATGCACTCATAGCTTTCCTTCAATGTGCAGTTACAGTCCAGTCCAGATGAAGCAGGTCAAATAGCTGTGCCATCCATGCCTGTCAGTAGCCAGCAGAGGTTGAGAAAGGCCATTATGTTTTGTTCATGTATTTGGAGAAAACCTGACTGGTAAGGCTAGTATAACGGAGCAAGCTTAGAAATAAATTCCATCAACACCTCATGTTGTTACTTCTCCACAAGCAGTTACATCTCAGAAAATTGGAAAAGAAAAGCCACTATGTTTTTGGATATGGAATAATTTTTGAAAAACTTGCTCTGCAGCCTCCCATTTCTCTTGGCAGGTAGTAGATTACACTGATTTAGAGGGTTGAAATGTTGTAGTGATAAAGAACTGTGGTTGCAGAGCCTAATGTGGACTGCATACTAAAGCATTTCATACCCTCATGTGAAATGGTGATGGGAAGTCTGTATAGCACCAGAGAATACAATAGCATTTCGCAAGCGTGATTATATAATTCAGAGAGCTAGGCTCAGACCTAGGTTATTCTAGATTGACTTTTGTTCACATTTGGAGCTTTACAACAAAACCATCAAGTCTGGGTTCTGTGTACCTCTATTGCTACAAGCAATTACTAATATGCCTTAACTCAACACAACAATCCAATCAATCAGTTGTAAGACAACTTCACCATTTGCAAAGATCTGTGCTACTGACATAAGTTAATGTTTCTTGCAGCAGCAGAAATGTATTATTAAATATAAAAACCTTATTCAATCCAATTGGCCGAGTATAGGTTTCTTGTGGCGTCAACTTTGATCTATTAAGAGCTTTCGAGGGTGCTCCCTAGTTGTGGTCCATCTCACTGTAAGTCTTATGAATTATCCAGAGGTCGGCATAAACAAGAGCCTTCTTTTGTTAAAGCTAAGATGTAAGAAAGGATGACCTCACTGAATGACAAGGAATGTAGTGCATCTAAACAGTTGATAAAGGTTAAATATTTGTAATAAACAGTTGAAAACATCTGACTCGTCTTTAGGTGAAATTGAAGAAGATTAATGGCACTTATAAGGAACGGCACTTTTGTGAAGATCAATGCAAAGCAGGTAGCTGACATCAGATTGTTTATAATGTCGAGGAAATATACCAGGCAAAAGGTGGGAGGTGTGGCCCCTCCGCCATAAAGGACGGGCTGCAGCTGTCTATTTGGCAGGATAAGAATCAGATCGGGCCTTGGTGGACCCTTGGTGACTGATAAATCCCACTGAATGGGGTTATACCTGTACATTGTGTGCCTATGGAACAGGGAGAACATGAACATATATCTTCCTACCCATAACAGATTTGTCTTGATGACTCAGCTCAGCAAAAATAATCCCTAGCTCAGTGTGTGATCACGACTTGGTAGAAGTTACCATAGACTTGAATTTATTGCTGACATCACCGGGATACAGGAGTATGAATTGTGGCTAAGTATAGGGACCCCGAGGAGAAGGGTCAGTTGCGATATTTTTTTTAAAAGTACATGGAGATTAACAAGGGCATGGTGCTATCAACATCCATTCTCTGGGAGTAGGGAAGGGAGTATTACAAGAGACTTGATGAGAGATGCTGCACTCCAAAGGAAAAAAACTCTTGAGGAAAGAGTAACTTCAAAAAAATACAAGTGCAGCACGTTCACAAGGAATAAAAAAATTCTACCTTACGTGACAAGAATTTTCAATTCTATTAAGGACACGGAGGCGAGGATTATGCTTTCTCTTTCTTTTACTAAACTTTCACAGCAGCCAATTACAAAACGTTAAAGGAAAAAACTACATTTCCCAATATCACTTAATACATGTCACGTGCTCCAATCACCTATCGTGACCTCCAACCATTAGAGTCCTGAATCCCAACGTCACTTCCTCTTTCTTTGTATCACAGATAATCCTAAAACCACTTGAACACGAACTTCCTCTGAAAATGAAGAAACATGGAGCTTCTCTCTTGATATCGAATCTGGGGATTAATCCACTCCGGCAACAAGCCCAAAACGAATCCTACGAAGTAGAAGAAACCCAACGATTTTCTCACCGATCTCCAAAAAGATCTCAAGAATTCTTCTGATCAGAACCTGGAAAATAAGAGTACATAATAATACCCCTCATAGGAAGAATTATAAACATCTCATCAACAAAATCAAGGGAGGGCATGATTCTTTTATATACAATTATACAATTGAATAAAACTTCTCATACCCATAATGGGCGGGATAATCCTCGCCTCCGTGTCCTTAATAGAATTGAAAATTCTTGTCGCGTAAGCTAGAATTTTTTTTATTCTATGTCAGGACCGGAGGCTCGGATTATGCTCTTTTAAAGCTGTTCCATAACAATAGAGGCAACATCAAACACAGGTTTAAAGTAAAACTTACGAAATGTGTTCTCAGACGACCAGTCAGCCGTCTTCATAATATCTTGCAAACTAGAACCTAGACCAAATGATTTGGAAGCCATAGCTCCTCTCACCGAATGAGCTCCAAACTGCTCAGTATTCATACCTGCTTCACTCATTAACCATTTAACCCACCTTGCCAAAGTGGCAGAAGCTACTGGTCTAAATGGTTTTTGAATAGAAATTAACAATTGACCATTCATATTTTGTCTGAATTCCTCAGTGGCCGATTCATAGTCCTTCAAACATTGTTCCACACATAAATTATCCGGATAGCAAGGATAGGATACCGACCTGCAATTAGTTTTGGTCCTTCTGGAAATGGAAAAGGAAACACCTTCAGGAGAATATCTTCTGCCAGATAAATCTAGGGCTTTGACGTCAGAAACCCTTTTACAAGAAATCAAGCAAAGCAACATAGTTAATTTTGCTGATAGTTGTTTGCGCGATAAAAACTTATTACTAGGCCAGGAATCAAGAAATTTTAAGACCACATTTACATCCCATAAAGTGTTATACTTGGACTGAGGTGGGTTGGAAAACCTTATACCTCTCAATAATTTACAGACTAGAGGATGTTCCCCTACCGGTTTACCATCAATAGGCTTATGTCCGGCCGAAATAGCTGACCTGAAATTGTTAATAGTTCTATAAGCTAGTCCAGTGGAGGCTAAACTTGCTAAAAAATTAACCACTAAATCAATACTTGACTCCACAGGATTGATACTTCTTCCATCACACCAACTATTCCATCTGCGCCAAGAAGAAGCATGTCTCTTGTGGGTGCTAGAAGCCCAGGCCTGTTTGATAAAGTCTCTAGCTTGTTGCGAAATGCCTGGGGTTTCCCAATTTTTCCTGAAACCATCCATGCCATCAACGTAAGCGTCCCCGATGAGATCAGAGGATGTTGAAGTCCCTCCAAGCTCAACAACAAGTCCTGACGAGGAGGAATGAGCAACGGTAGAGCACAAGCTAACTGGAGCGCAATAGGGAACCAGGGCTGAAATCTCCAAACAGGAGTCACTAGTATCAGGTCTGCCTTCAGTCTCCGAATCTGAGATAGCACCCTGGGGATCAGAAGAAATGGAGGGAACGCATAACCCCGAAACGAGGACCAATCCTGTAGGAATGCATTGGTCGCTGAGGCCAGCGGATCCGGCCTCCAACTGAAGAACTTGTGAATCTGGGTGTTGAGGCGAGAGGCAAAAAGATCCACCTCGCAAGGGCCCCATATCTGAACTATCTGTTGAAAAATATTCTGATCCAATCTCCAATCGCTGGCATCCCTCAGATACCTGGAGTTCCAGTCCGCCACAGTGTTTTGGGTCCCCGGTAAATATTCCGCTACAATCACCAACCTGTGATCTAGACAATAATGCCAGAACTCCTTGGCTATCGCCGCTAAGATCCTGGATCTCGTACCCCCTAACTTGTTGACGTATCTTACTGCTGACACATTGTCCATCCTTAGCAGAATGCAACAATCTGTCTTGAGAGGGGATAAACTCTTTATCGCAAACGAGCCAGCTAGAAGTTCTAAACAATTGATGTGAAGGGATTGTTCCGTCGGAGACCAACGACCCCCTGTCACTACAAATCCGCAGCGGGCTCCCCATCCCCACTGGCTGGCATCGATTCTATCACCACTTCCGGATGGGACCCAAAGATGGTCCTGCCATTCCAGGCTTCCATGTGATGCAACCACCATTAAATCTCCTCTCTGACTTCCCTGGACAACGGGATTAAGGTTGAGTAATTCCAACCCTGACTCAGATATTTGATCTTTAACCTCTGTAAAGCTCGATAATGCAGAGGGGCTGGGAAGATTGCTTGAATGGATGAGGCCAGTAGACCCACCAATCGAGCAATGCTTCTTAAGGAAATATTCGGACTTGCTAGAGCCATCCTCAACTCCCTCTTTATGTTGCGAATCTTTAATGAGGGAAGAACCAGTTGCTCTTGTATCAAATCTATCTTGAAGCCCAAAAACTCTATTACTTGAGTCGGATTCAACAATGACTTCTGCGTATTGATAAGGAATCCCAAGTCCTGCAAAAGATTGATCGTCCAGTTCAAATGCCTTTGTACTGTAGCTGGTTCCTGGGCCATCAAAAGGATGTCGTCAAGGTAAATTATCAACCAAACTCCCTTGGTTCTCAAAAACTCCACAACTGGTCTCAACAACTTCGTGAAGCACCATGGTGCTGAGGATAGACTGAAGGGGAGGGCTGTGAACTCCAAGCATCGACCCTTCCAATGGAACTGAAGGAATTTCCTGTGAGGTGGAAAAATTGGAATTGAAAGATAAGCGTCCTTCAGATCCAATCTTACCATCCAGTCCCCTTCTATTAAAATATCTCGTAACATGTGGATTCCCTCCATTTTGAAGTGCCTGTACACCAGCCAGGAGTTGAAGTCCTTCAAGTTCAAAACCAGGCGATGACCTCCTCCCTTTTTGTCTACGACAAATATAGGGTTGCAAAACCCTTCTGGGTGAGGGGTTGAAAATATGACCGCACCCTTGTCTAAAAGTGCTTGAACCTCTGTATCTATAAAAGTCAGATTTTCTAGGGAAAAATTCATTTGAATCGGAGGGAATAATTGGTGAGGGGTACTGAGGAATTCCAGATAAAAACCTGAAACCGTCTGAAGCACCCAAGGGTCCCTGGAAACCTTTCTCCAATTGTGAGCGCACAAACCCACTCTTCCCCCAAGAATAACCTGAGAAGGGTGAATGAGACTTACCAGTATAGGAGGCGTCTTGGATCGCTCCTTGCTGCCCCCTGCGATGTCCTCTGCGGAACCTGGGTCTGCCACCTCTGTTCCGGGTGGGGTAGAAGGTGGTATCTGACTGGTCACCGGACCAGTTACCATGCCCTCTCAGATAATAACCTTGGGGACTTGTATAGGAGCCTCGGCCGGACATTCGTCCACCATAACGTCCGGCCCTGACAAAAAGGCCTCTTCTGAAAACCTTTTTATGAGACAATTGGGCCTTATCCAGCATAGAAAATGTGCAGCAAAACTTGGCAAGTTCCTTAATAAAGGAAGATCCGAATAAGAGGCCTTCGGCAGCTGGACCAGCCTCTGAGACTGCGAGATCTACCAACTTTGGGTCCATGCGCATAAGTATTGATTTCCTGCGCTCCGCTGATATAGCGTAATTAGTGTTGTCCAGTTGGCAAACCGCGCGCTGAGCCCAACCTAATAAGACATCCGTATTCACCGGAATACCAGATTCTTTAGAGCTAGCAGCCAAATCAAGGATCTTAGTAAGAGGTCCTGACATGTCTAGAAGTTTGTCCTGGCAAGAACGCCGTGACCTGTCCAAACCTTTCTTCGGGTCCCTAGAGAACTTTTTCAAAAAGGTTACCATGGTCGGGTCAACCTCTGGGGTCTCGGCTACATTGTTATCTAAATCAGGTCTGGGACATTCAGTCTTGAGGCGAGTGCATACCTCTTTATCATAACCTTTTCTCAGGTTATCGTGTACGTATTGCGCCACCTCTGAAGACGGGAGCCAGTTAGAGGACCTAGGATGCACTATTTCAGAGGGGTCGAAGTCTAAAAGCTGCGAAGTGGGGCGCTTCTTAGCTTTCTTGCTGGAAGTTGGCGTGGACTGGTCATCTGAGTCTTGATCTGAAGAATCACCAGAAGAGGAAGAATTTTCCAAATTACTATAGTTGTGTTCATCAATAAGCCTTCTGCGCAGTTTAGCAAATGCCTCTGCATGTATATCCTCAGGGTCACCTTCAATAATAATATTTTTTGTTTTAGCCTTAGATTTGGAGGCGTTTAGAGGGTTGACCCCTTTGGGATTATCAGAGGATGATCCCGGGACCCAGCCTTGAGAGTCAGCATACTCTAGTAGTTGTCCGGAAAAGGGACCTAACGCTCTCACCAAGGCATCATTTACAGATTGTTGCACTCTAGAGTCGAGTGCCTCAACTAAATTAACCTCCATTTGGTCAACCGTATCTTCAGAGTAGTACCCTGTCTCATCCTCATTCCATTGTGCCATTGTAAGCCGTAGTATATAATTCAAATGAAAGGGGGAGTGAAAAAACCCCTTAACAGGCAGATAGAACTCACAAATTCTAATTAACTATAATCTAAATATATATATTGGAGGGAGCCGCCTGTAATCCACTCTAGGCAGAGCCTAATTTAATTTTACGACCCAGCAGCACACTGCCTGGGCGTCAGGGACACACTTCTCCAGCCTGCCTCAGTGAATAAGCTAAATTGTACGAGCCGTGCTGCAATCTACGAGCCGATCCAAAGAAAATCACCCTAGGGCAGTGGTTCCCAAACTGTGCGCCGCGGCTCCTTGGTGCGCCGTCAAAATTAGCCAGGGGCGCCGCACACAGTCTGGAAACCACTCGGAGGTGCTTTTAATCGGTAGCTTTTCACCGTGGTTTTGGAAACAAAACCCCCTGCATTAATTATTGTGACCAGCGGAGGGCGCAAGAGTACCATTAATAATATCCCTATGACAAAAGAAAAGAAATAGTTTAAAATAAATGGTTTTCAGGAACCTGAACGAGAGAATAAAGAAGTCAAACTGTAAATAGTGTAGGTACAGGTACAGGCTGGGATTACGTTCCCCCACCCGCCAAAAAAAAGTAACATAATGGGGAGCCGTGGCCAACACGGCCAATAGGTCAAAGGAGCCGGGGATCGAAAAAGTTTGGGAACCACTGCCCTAGGGAATGGATCGGCTTGTAAAACGCGTGCGCCGGCCAAAATCGATACCAAGAGTGAAGACAGACTTCGCGCAGCGCGCGCAGTGTTCCCGCTCCGCTCTCAAAATAAATGCAAATTTTTTTTTTATAAATTAGTTTTACTAGCCGAAAGAGCGCGCGAAATCGCGGCGCTAAACACAGTGAAAATACACCAACAAGTTGTATAGAATTAACAAATAATGCAGGGAATAGATAAAAAGTCACTTATCTGCTGCGAAGCAGCAAAGAAAGAGGAAGTGCCGTTGGGGTTCAGGACTCTTATGGTTGGAGGTCACGATAGGTGATTAGAGCACGTGACATGTATTAAGTGATATTGGGAAATGTAGTTTTTTCCTTTAACGTTTTGTAATTGGCTGCTGTGAAAGTTTTGTAAAAGAAAGAGAAAGCATAATCCGAGCCTCTGGTCCTGACATAGAATACAAAACACTTTATCAATCCACATAGAGAACACTCCTGCAGGTGAATCATGACCAACATCTGATGTATGCTTGTAAAACTGATAACTTCTTATTTAAGCTTTAGCAGCAGCATTATGAAAATGGGTAACGAAGCTGGGAAGCTTCAAGCAACACAACTGAAACAGACATAGGCAGCCAGGATAATCCCAGAAATTAGGAATATAAAAGAAAAACTACTGACTAATCTGATGTAAATAATGACAGAATTTACAAAATATTAAAAATATGAAATACCTCAGATGCTCTCAACTTTGGAGTAGAGCAGGATCTGTTTATCATTGGCCTTGAAGAGAAAGTTACTTACCTTCAGTATCAAAGTTTTTGGTGTCTACTCTAGTTACCCACAGATTCCTCACCTTTGAATATCCCCAGGTGCGGAAGCTGAAGACTGGATCTGATAAATTCTGTAATAGTTCTTTGATGTCATTACAGGCCGTTGATTCAGTTGTGATATCAGATGTGCAGTCCTACTAATGCCACTGCAGTCGTATAATGTGGAGATTGGTGTCATAATGGCAACTCTGCTCCGTTTTTGCCGCGATGTTAGTGTCTCCACTCCAACGTCGAACAATCAACCAGTCTCCCAAAATGAAAGGAGAAAGTCGCTTATGTACGGTGTCTAGTGGTGTATTCGTCGAAGACCAGCAGTAACAGGATCTACGCATTTTGGCCATAGACCAGCCTTGATCATGATGTGGAACACCATCTGGTGCACATTCTTATAATCATGTGACAAGAACATGAATATAAACATAAAAAACATACTCAGACAGCCACTGAATTTCTCAAACGCGGACAGTGGTGCAGTGGCGTTAATGTTTATCACAAATACACTTTCTAAGCGATTATTTTGAAACAGTAATATAATGAATCATAAATGCAAAAAACCTCTGTCTGTAAATTATCACTTCAATTAGATTCACCATATCAGGAGTAAATTCAACTCTAATCCACATAGAGCTGCAGTTGGCAAAATGTCATTTCATATTCAATTCATATAAACAAACAATAAAAGTAATTCCCTTAATGTTCCAACGTAAGTAATAAGTATAACATTGTGTACAATTATATCAAAAGCAATTGAACACAATTCACAATGTGTAAGATACAAAATTGGGCCCAAGTGGGTGTTACCATGGATATTGTAGCTATTTTTTCCTCCTCCATCTGGCAGCACCTGCCAAATATAGAATTTCACTGGGTGAGAATGATCTGTGATAAATGTAAACAAGAATCATTAAAATATCTAATATAGAAAACAACATAAAACAACTGGACATCTATGTTTTAAAAAAATCACAAAATGTACATTTTAGTGAGCAATAGAAATTATAGCTCACCCCTGGAAAATGAAGTCTAAGTTTACTGTGTTATGAATGAATCTGCAGTTCTTCATCTCAATCGAGGCCTCTAAGAATACGGTTCAGAATCTGTCCTACTGATGAGATAACAGGTTATCTCTGAGTAGTAGACAAAGACTCTTCTTTGCCAATCATGACCAACGAGAATGACTTTAGCCCGGTTTTGGTGAATGTTTCTCAGCACTCGAGGAACCAAGGGTATGGAAAAAAATGTGAAGTGAAGTGGAAATTTTCAAGTCAGCAGAACCATATCCCCAATAGAACCCTGCACCAGGTTTGGAGGGGGCAGAACCTAAGGCAATGTGCATTGTTCTGAGCTGCATATACATCCACCTGTGGCGTGACCCACAGATTGAAGAGATCATGAACTATCTTTGGAGTAAAGTGCCATTTGTGGTCTGCACCACCTTAACTCCACTGCTATGTCCTCGGAGACCATAATGGATTCCATCAGTACTCCCTGATGTTGGAACCACTGTCTGCAGAGGCACCACTGGAGAGTGCCAGCATGCATGAGTGACCAGGAGGATGCAAGAACCAACAGACCAAGCACACATAAGATCTTCAGGACCAATACTTGAACTCCTGGTTGAAACATTTGAAAACATCCTCAATGTCTTGGGCCCTCTGTGGAGGAGGGAAGTCTTGTATACTGGCTTGGCTGATTTGCTATTGGGAAATGGACCAAAAGGCGATATAATGAATGGTAGCTGTAAGTTTTGGGAGGGCTCTAGGTGAGATTTGGACCAATTTAAAATGCAAAGTCACACAACAGAAAAGCAGTCAAAATGAGGTGATGAGACACCAACTAAAGCAAAATGGCTTTGATGAGCTAGTCATCTAAATATAGGTGTTTTGGGATTCCTGTTGGTCTGAGATGTGCTTCCACCACTATCAGCACCTTTGTGAACACTCAAGGTGCAGAGGTCAACCCAAAAGAATGTACTATAAATTGGTAATGGGTACAACCCACTATAAAGGTGATGCCACTATCCAGCCTTCTAAGTCCAACACCAGTCAAACCTGAACCAGTGACAGTATTATGCATTTGTTCTCTCTTAGGATCCAATTCAGGAACCTGAGGATTAGTATTGGATGTCTTTCTTGGGAATCAGGAAGTACCGAGGATGGTACCCCTTTAAAATGTTCTGCTCTGGCAAGTATGTCCACTGTCCCTTTCTGCAGCAGAACTGCCAACTCCTGCTGCATGATCTGTGGATGCTCCATGGAATAGTGTGAAGGAAGGGGTGGGCAACAAGGTAGGTAGTAGCAGAAGGGTAGGATATACCCCTTTTCTACAATCAGAAGGAGTGAACAGCTGAGACAATGACATTCAAGGCTTGTAGAAAAAAGGATATCTTTCCTCCCACCTGCACAAAATGCTTCTTCATAATCAGAAAATTGCTTCCCTGGGATGGGGAGATGAAGAGAAAGAAAATGGCTGCAGCTGCCTGTCCTTTCTTTTCCCTCATTCTCTGCACTAGTAAATTGAAGTATTGTGCTGCTGTTGTTGGCCTTGGGAATGATACACTTATTTGGAAAAACTCTTGTAAAAGACTGGGGCTTTCTGAAAGGGCGAAATTAACTAGAAGGCTCCAATCCTAAAAATCTAGCCATTGCTCTGCCCTCTTTCAATCTTTGCAGTTCAGCATCTGCTTTCTGACTAAAAAAGCCATTTCCCATCAAATGGCATATCCATTAGAGTATTTTGAATATCTGAGGAGAATCTTATAAATCTGAGCAAGGAATTTCTCCTCAGAGGTACAGAGCTCTAGCAAGAGAGCCAGCAGTATCTAATTGGACTTTTATAAAGTGATTAGATGCAACCTGTCCATTCTTAGCCACCTTCAAAAAGTGGTCATTTAGACGATTTGGTAAACTGAATTCAACCAAGGCCGCCATGTCCCAAAGTGCATGCATGTAATGGCCAAGAAGACATGACAGGGTACTACATCTTGGGGAAGTTGCCTGTAGAAAATAACATTTTACTATTGTTTCTTTTTTGATTCTCTATTCGGGCTTTGTTGAGAACACACCTGAGTTCAGCCTTGATGTGGATGAACTTTGGACCACAGAACTTTCTGGTGGCGGGTGAGTTGATAAGGAATGTAGATCCCCGAAAGTGGTCTGCACCTGCAAGGAACATTTATGCGAACAGCTGGACTTGTTGAAGTTTCAACCAAGACTCCTTTAATGTTTCCATTAATGTTTTAGTAAATGAAGGCAATGGTTCACTAGTGAAGGACGAATGTATAGAATAACTTTTAGGGTGTTAAGCTGGTAGTCCAACGTTCTTAGAGGTTGTTCAAAGAGTTCTGCTGCTTTTCTCAGTACTGAGTGGAACAAAGCCATTTCAGGTGGATCAGATGTAGTATCTAAACTGCTTGCCTCCTGGATTGTCAGTGTGCCGGATGATGGATTGTCAACATTGTCTGGATCTATGTTCTGAAAAGAATGCATCCCAGCCTCTCTTTGTTCCAATAATTGCAAGACTTCCATCTTATACCTGTGACATTTTACATCTAGAAATGTGTTTGAGGTAACCTGCCGAGGCGGAGCAAATAATGGCATTGTGTGAGACGCTGGATCCTGTATTTGAGATAGGGAGCTTATCGTGGTGTTAGCTGAGCCAAAGTTGACTTCGGTGCAAGTCTTGGAACCAACCCCACTGTGGTTTGGTGCGCCAAGTGGAAAACCCAAAATTGGGAGCTGTGGGAAAGAACATATATGGTGCCAAAGACTGTGGTGTTAGAAAACTGAAAGGCCCAACTACTTGTCACATGGGGCCGGCTGGCACACCAAAGGGGACATATGCTCTTACAGATATCTCCATCATATCCGCAAGAACGCAGATAGGTACCCTATCAGTATCGGGTAATTAAGGTAAGTGAGTACTGATGCCACTTGAGGTGGAGGAGGTGAAAAGGGTCATATCCATGGTCTATAGCATTGGTGCTGGGGAAATCTCGATCAATTTTGGTTCCAAGGCAGATGGAGCCAGAGGAGACTTACCTGTGGTTTTTAGTCAATGAGAAGAAATTTAACATGTCTTCTTCTTTAGAGACTTGTTTTCTATTTAGAAATATTAGTGAATGGTGGAGACCTCGAAATGGACCCTAGTCTCTGCTACAATCTCAATCTCTCCTGATGTCAACTCCTACAGCCTTCCTTGGATGGAGACATAAAAACTCTTGAATTTGCGTTCTTGATGGTTTATGTGCACATTTATCAACAGAGGTTGCACAAAGTGTCATGCTTTGAGTTGAGACACCAGAGGGAGTCAATGTGTGGGTCTGAGATAAACATATGACTATCACCAAGTTGAAATGGTTTAAAGCCTGATCAGTTATGAGAAGACATGTTCCTACCTGCACCAAATTTGAGAATTTTTTTAATTGTGAGAAATCACACAAGAGGGCAAAGCTCCGGGCTGCATGGATAGGAGTGGAGAAAATGGAACTAATATTCTGACACCAGGCTCAAGGATATATGGCTCTGTTGATGTCATCATGACTACACGTCTTACATCACAATGGAGTTGATGCCATGTACTGATGTCAAAGGGCTACTACAGAAATTTTCAGATCCAATCTGCACTCGGGATATTCAAAGTTGAGTACAAAATACCGATGGTCTTCCTGTTGAATGCTACTAGATTAATGGACCTTCCTTTACACAAGTTATATGATAACGTATCTGACACAAGAAACTTAAAGGATGAATGCAGCACAGTCAGGATCTCCTTAACACATAAGATGGAAAGACACCATTTCAGATGTGCTTATTACAGACTAAGCTCACTCATTCATACAGATGTGAAGAATGTGGCCAACATCTTGGCTACTAGCCTCAAAAAAGTTATTACTAACCTGAAACACCCAAGTCTAGCTGGCTTTGTCCTAGGCCGCTCGTTGTCTAATCACTTGAGGGCACTTTCCTTCTTGTTATGGCAGGTCAAGGATGACAGAAGTGAAAATGTGTTGTCATCTCTGGATGCTGAAAAAGAATTTAACTGAGCAGAATGGACATACTTATTTTGTGGGATGGAATGAATGGTACTGGGGACATAATTTATCAAACTGCTATATTGCAGCCCCAAGGCAACAGTAAATTGTAGAGATTTTGGGCCTCATTATGAACCTGGCGGGCGGCGGAGGCCGCCCGCCAGGATCCCGCCCTCCAAATTACCGCGCTGCGGTCAAAAGACCGCGGCGGGTATTACGAGTTTTCCCCTGGGCTGGCGGGCGGTTCCAGTTAAACCGCCCGCCAGCCCAGGGGAAAACAACCTTCCCACGAGGATGCCGGCTCGTAATCGAGCCGGCGGAGTGGGAAGGTGCGACGGGTGCTACTGCACCCGTCGCGTATTTCACTGTCTGCAAGGCAGACAGTGAAATACATTTTGGGGCACTCTTACGGGGGCCCCTGCCGTGCCCATGCCATTGGCATGGGCACGGCAGGGGCCCCCAGGGGCCCCGCGACCCCCCCTACCGCCATCCTGTTCATGGCGGCTTTCCCGCCATGAACTGGATGGCGGTAGGGGAGGTCAGAATCCTCATGGCTGCGGAGCGCGCTCCGCAGCCATGGAGGATTCCAATGAGCAGCGGAAAGTCAGCGGGAGACCGCTGACTTTCCGCTTCTGACCGCGGCTGAACCGCCGCGGTCAGAATGCTCATTGGAGCACCGCCAGCCTGTCGGCGGTGCTCCCGTGGTCGGTGGCCCTGGCGGCCACCGGCCGCCAGGGTCAGAATGACCCTCTTTATGTCTCCTTTTAACATCCCTTCTGGCACCAAGCAGTGATGACCGCTCTCATCACTGTTGTTCCTAATTGCTTTAGAACGGAAGGCCATCAGTATATGTAGATGCATTCGGGGAAATGGGTTAGGCATCATGGCAGGGAACAAAAATATTTTTTTTCTGCATACAATGTTCTTTCTAGACTGGTGAACTCTGTCCCAGTTCTTATATCCCCAAGTGACCAGTTCTCGAGATTCGTGGGCTATCAGATCAACAGATCTAAATGTGAAGCTCACCACTTACTAAACATCCTCTCTTGGAAAATGCCCTTTTAATGGAGTAAATCAAATTTTAAATATCTAGGAATGTACATCAATCAGGGGCTAGGGAACATGGTACATCTGAATATAATGCCACTGATCAATAAGAAAAAAGCTGAATGCGTGACTTGGCCCAAATTACAGTTATCTATGTGGGACAAAGTAGAGATTCTAAAAACAACCACTCCCCCTGTTTCAATTATGTGTTTGGTCTGCTACCACATGAAACTGTCATGGGCATTGATTCAGGCAATTGAAGGAAGATTAAGAATTGTATATGGTTACGTTGTCGGCAACCTCAAAAGTACATGCTGACAAGATCTGGGGAAGCTATGTCTCCCACACGTGGAAATCTACTGGATAGCCCATCAGTTAGTCTCACCTGTACGCATACTACAGATAGAGGCAGCCCTGCATTGGTATGGGTAAACAAAAAACATCCCAAGTCTAGCAGGATATATGACTGTATTTTATACCAACCAAAACAACACCAATATTGGCAGTAACTTCATTCCTCTCAATGGCCTTGAAAATATCCCATGAAATTGATCTCAGGGAGAGTGTCCATGCAATAACATCCTTGAATATAGATGAACCAATGAACCACCACAAAATCTTTGTGAACACACCAAAACAGGTAATACGTGATGAGTTGAACTGTGACACAACATAGTTTCAACTCAGTAATGTCAATGAAACAAAAGTTGTTGGAGACACACATAAGGAATTCCAATTGACCAATAACAACTGTGCCCCAGTCAACAATCATTCTCTTAGCCTACAAAATCATCCACAATATCCAGGTATTAGAAAAGCAGTAGCAAACACAGGCTCACATCCATCCAGATTTCCTTATAAAAACAAATGAATTGTCTAACACACGAATAAATAAATCAGTGAATGATTGAATGAATGCGAAAATGTGAAAGTGGAAGAATGCAGATTTACATTGTATGAAATTGCTTCACGAAAGCTTGAAGTGTTATGAGGATAGAAAGTAATGCATTCTCAAATCAAGATATGCAGAGACAAAAAAGACTGATCTAGCAAGCTTGTCAAGTGAAAAGTGATTTTGATGGTTTGAGTCTACTGGTTAACTATTTGGTAAA
The DNA here is from genome assembly GCF_031143425.1 of Pleurodeles waltl. Lineage (NCBI taxonomy): Eukaryota > Metazoa > Chordata > Amphibia > Caudata > Salamandridae > Pleurodeles > Pleurodeles waltl. The sequence goes on along the minus strand of NC_090443.1, from coordinate 253,298,406 downwards.
GATGAACAAGAAACAGAAAGGCATGTAGGATACACCTGCTGGAACACCTGATGATATTGAGGGACACTGCATGAAAGGGCCCGCAAAACAGAGTAAAACACATATAAAATCTATCCGCCTTAATCCCAGGGCAGATGCTTGCTAGAAATGACAAACTACAAGGAGAAGAAATTAGCTATAACTGGACCTCCTATTCTGGTCTAGGAAAGCAGGAATATCAGACTATTGCCACCTTGTAGCTTATGACAATAGTATTACAAAATGATTATGTTTGTAGCTAATAGCATTATATGATCAATTGACGGAGCATAAAGCACATCCATGAAAGACAATACAAACAACTGAATCAGTGGCTTACTTGGTGGGATTCCTAACCAATGGGTCATTAGAAATTAAAGCGTAGCCCAGATCTTTAACGTTGTGCTTTTCAAGAGATGCTTTGTCAGAACCCCTTTCAGAGGGATATGAGGCAAGGAGGAGCTATAGGGCCCAGCTGTGTGGGCTAGGACCTTTTACTCCTGATGTCCCGGGGCCTGATTTTCTATGGTTTATGAGTGACTGGGCACTGTCCAGCACTTACCTCTCAGTGAGAGAGGGGGTCGAGCAGTCAAAGGGTCTTCAGGGAGCCGTAAGTGCAAGGCATACATAGGCTCATGTCTCAGTGTACAAACATTAGTGGCAATATGATGACTGTCCAGTAAAATACTAGCTTTTTGTTTTTTTAAAAAGGAGTATTTTTAAGGTCTGTGTGCTACCGCTATCCGGGGTGGGATCATGAGTCCATCTGTCCCGTACATTGGGGGCGTATATTCCACATTTGAATAATCAAAGTGACTCCCAGATGAACTTAAGGTACTCTGTCATACCAAAGCCTATGCTTCGCCTTAGAAGTTATCATTAGCAGCTTTAAGCACTAAATGGATGTAAGTACCATATAGACCCACTGAACCCACCAGTCGTACCTGACTCCTTAGCAGTGGGCAAATCCTGGGAGGACTGGGACACTTCTTTGTGAGCTCTGGCCTCCCAACTCCATGGGCTGACATTCTGTTGGTTTTCTTTCCTGCTTACGTGTCAGCCACCTCAGTCTTTGAATGCCCCGCTTCTATGTCAGATGTCTTTGCCCAGCTCCAACAATCATTGTTAAGTATTCCTTCTGACGGGAGGGATGTTCACCCTCTGTTGGTCACACAGGAGGTTGCAGACCTCGGCCAGCCCATGGTGATAGACTTGTCTTCATGGCAGCCACTTCATCTGGCAAAACAGTAAGGTATTCAACACATACTCCACCACAGGCAATGGCCTGTCCTTCATGGTGGCTCCTCCTTTGCGATTCAGGGGTTGCCAACCTACTGGCAGCAGCAGGCTATGAACTGCACTTTGCAGTGACTCCCTCCACTGCAAAATGGGCACCACTGACCTGCTTGGAGGCTCGAGCGATGGACCGTACTTTATGGTGGCCTCCTCTTCTGTAACACAAAGGAGACCAACTTAATCACAGAAACAGAAATGGCATACACTCTGCTGCAATCCCTAAAGAACTGGTCATCTCATACTTTGCTCACCAGGATCCATATGCAAGGATCCCTGCTCATTCCTTCCAGGTGTTTTCTTCCTTCTTACAGGCCCCGCCAGTCTTGGCAGTCAGGCACCTCTATATGCTCTCCCAGTCACAGGGTTCTCTGATCCTGGCAGGCAGGCAGAAGGCTAGTGCTCCATGCTAAAGGCAAATGGTCTTGGCTTCCTGGTTGGTGGCACCTCACCCGGCAAGGAGACCTTGGTCCTCAGTCCTGGTTCTAGCAGCTAAAAGTCTTGGCTATCTCCCATCTCCTGATGAGAGAGCACTGCACAACAAGTATGGGCTTATGTTCCCATCCCTAGAGTCCAATCCAGACACATGGGAATTCTGTCTGGCCTTTGAAATTCGTGTTGGGGATGTCATCTCCTTTGACATGCCCTCTCCTCTGCCCTGCCCTTAGTGAAAGAGATAGTCTACCACAGCAGTGGGGGCTCCAATTCTGATTGCACCTTAACATAAGCAAAGGGGGTAACTCAGGACCACACCTGGCTGTCAGCCTCCTCTTAAATATACCTTATTAAAGGTTCAAAGGATTAAGCCTTCCTCTCTATCAAGATCTCATGGTAGTGCCAACCTGATCAGTCCAACCATCTCCCCGACAACAAGCATAGATCCCACTGACCAGTAACTCTTCTTAAAAAAAAGAGACATTTCAAGTGCACAGAGCTACCATTTTTTCTCCATTGTGTGTGTGACCTACCCCATTTCTCAGGAATAGGAATATCAGCAGTACAAATGTACTGTCTGGCAGTTGCAGTTCTCACACCTCCAGTTCCTGTGTTTTCAATATGGAACCCAAAGGCCTCCATGTTATGTGCTATAAATAGGCAAACACATGCAACCTAGCATGCACATGCAAGTATCACGTGATGTCCGGAGCCACACGCAAATCATGCAGGCCAAGGCTGGGTTAGGTACATAACCACAAAGGTTTACACAAGTTAGACAGTAGGTCTCACTCCAGTGACACAGGAAAAAATGCCTGCTCACACTACAGATTCTATTTAACACAAAAACGGATTTGCTGCCACCACCGTGCATGTGTCACTTGACTGCAGGTACCTCCATAAAGGTAGCGATCGACACCCCTCCCCTTCTAAGCTGACTGCATTATTATGAGGCAGGTGAGGATCATGGTGCACACCCATGATCCCTGTCCCCCATGACCAGTACTCAGTAGAAGAGATCCTGATATCCATGAGCTGAGGCACTTAGGGCAGGGGTGTATATCCATCATCAAGCAGGGGACTTTTCCTTCCCAAAAGACAACCCCCCAGAATCAGGCTACCACCAACCAACTCCTAACCTGGAGAAGTGAGTCATCAGATCAGCAAAACCTAGGGGAAAGTCTATCTGAATTCCTGTGGTTTAATCTGGCCTTATGCTTCCCTACAAAAATGTAACCCTTGAGGTAAAATGTATCATCTAATCAATTTGGGATTCTCTTTCTTCACAGCCATTAACCATTCTGATGGCCGACAATCCATTTGCAATACAAACTTAGTGCTAAATAAATACAGACAGAACTTCCTCAAGGCTCACACTATTGCAAAGCATTCCTTAATGGTTAATCTGGTTCCTCACCCTGGGTGGTAACCTTTTACTAGTAAACACCACCATATACTCTCCACCCTTGTCATCCAGTTGAGATAACTCAGCTCCAACTCCTTGGCCAGAGGCATCTGTCTGTACAATAAAAGACTGACTGTAGTCACATGCTTTCAGTACAGGTGAAAAATGGCCTTCACCTCAGCCTCCCACTCTATCACAGATTGTATCTTAGCATCCAGTGGCCAAACCTGCCCGTTACTCAGATCTTGCCCAAGGTAAACTACAGAGTAATGCCCCATTTGAAACTTAGTAACATTGATGTTCAGTTTAGCTTCCTGTATACTAGCCAAAACCTTGCCTAGGTGCCTCAGGTGGTCCTCATATGAATTGCTAAACACCGCAATATCATTCAGGTATGCCACACAGAGTTCCTTCTGCTCTGCCAGAACATGGTTTGACAGGCACTAAAAAATGTCAGAAGAATTCTTGGACCCAAAGGGCATTAACTTGAACTGATATAACCTCTCTGGCATAAAAAAATGCAGCCTTCTAGGCACTTGGTGGTAATTAGGGGTGTATGAAACTTTCATAGGTTGCTTTCGCGTAGTTAAGCAAAATTATGTGAAATCATGCAAAATGCAAATCTGTCATTTCATCCTACATTTTTACATGAAATGTGTCTTTGTGTCAATTTTTAATGTGAAGATGCATTAAATGAAAGCATGGCAAATATCAATTTGTGTTATTTTGTCCCTGTATGTTTGCAGTAAACTTTCACAATGAAATGCACTATTTGTGGTCAACTTTTAAAGCAAAAGTCATGTTATTACACAAAATGTTATAAGAGCATAATTTTGGGAACTTTGCATAAGAAGTGCAATGTGAAATTCCCAAACTTACTCAAACTATGTTGGCATACTTTAAATTTCACTCAAGCCCATTCCTAAAGTGACTCATCAGTATCCACTGTTCTGATCAAAGGTGCCCAAGTACAGCACCTAACCCATACACCAGATCATCTGCTCTTAGGATCAGATCAGATGGGCATCAGTCTTTATCACCTCATTGACTCATTGAGGACTTGGTAGTCCTCACAGAGACACAGGTCAGTAGATCCTTGCTTTGATAATCGTGCCACAGCACTAGACCATAGACTACGAGATCTCTCAATGACCCCCAGGGTGCAATATCTTGGTAACCTCCTCCTTGATGAATCCCTGAACCCAGTCTGACATCTGGTACGTTCTGTCCTTTGTTCATGTTCTGTGAATTGTGTCTACATCGTGGACACAGAGATGGGTTAAGCTTGGAGCCAGCAGAAGAGCTTGGGAAACCTCTCATTTTTTACACTGTCTCTGATTCTCAGGCATTAACCTTGGGGTAAACTGAACCCCTGTGGGTCAAGCGTTCATGAATGACTGGTATGATCAGAAGGCTATGCTGACTGGGTACTAGGAAGGCCAGGATGTGTTGGTGCTGAAGCCTATTTGAGCTTGGGCTTTGGAATACAAATGGTGTGGCCATACAAGGTAGTTAAGAAAGATTCTGAGGTTAATACTTAGTGGACAAAGGTGCCACAAGGAAACCAAAGAGGGTTCAATGTGAACAGGCTGAAGTCTTCCCTCCAGCATGATTACAAAGTGAATGCCATGGCTATGACAGAGGAGGTCCTCTATCTGACACGATGCATAGTGGCATAAAGGATAGCACCGTGGGAGAGTTTCAGTTAGGCCTCAAGTTGACGCACGAGCAACAGAGAGAGTTTTGGGAGTTTTCTAACCTCTTTTCTCTGGCATCAGGGTTAACATCTGCATGTGTCCACAGCATAGACATTGGTAACAGTTTGCCAGTAAAGGGTAAAATGTACAGGATTTCAGATAGGGTTAAGGGGTGTATTAGGGCGGGGTTGCAAATATATTGGACGTGAGGGTCAATGAGAAATCATGTAGTCCATGGTCTAGTCCTCTCTTGTAATCCGTGCTATAGTCCTGTGGTACTAGTACTAAATCAAGGTTCTACTAATTAGTGGTTCTGTGTGGACTGCCAAGCCCTTTGTGGGTGCCTTGAGGGCTGGTTAGGTGCTGCAAAGTATTTCAGCCCCTTTGATCTGACCAGAGGAGTACTTGCAGAACAAAATTAGCACCAAGTGTCAAGGAGAAGACAGAATTGTCTATGCCAGAGGGTTACATCAATTCCAGGTACTGCCCTTTGGGTTAAAGAATTCTCAATTTTTCAGTGCCTGATGAATCATTTTCTTGCAGTGCTGGAGGAGTTCTGTTTTGCGTACCTGAATGATAATTGTGGTGTTTAGCAATTCATGGTAGAACCACTTGAGCCACCTGGGACACGGCAGAAGGGAGTGCAAATGATCATCAAGGCAACTGTGTGTCAGGTGGGGCAGTCCTCTGTATTCTACCTTGGGCTTGAGGTGGGTAATCAGCAGGTGATTCCATTGGATGCCAAGACATAGGGGGTCATTCTGACCCTGGCGGTAATTACCGCCATGGCGGAGGTCGGCGGTAGCACCGCCAACAGGCTGGCGGTGCACCGCTGGGCATTCTGACCGCGGCGGTTCAGTTGCGGCCAGAAACGGAAAGTCGGCGGTGTCGCCGCGGCCATGGGGATTCTGACACCCCCTACCGCCATCCGGTTCCTGGCGGTTCTCCCGCCAGGAACAGGATGGCGGTAGGGGGTGCCGCGGGGCCCCTGGGGGCCCCACGAAGAATTTCAGTGTCTGCTTTGCAGACACTGAAATTCGCGACGGGTGCAACTGCACCCGTTGCACCTTCCCACTCCGCCGGCTCCATTCTGAGCCGGCGTCCTCGTGGGAAGGGTGTTTCCCGCTGGGCTGGCGGGCGGACTTTCGGCGGTCGCCCGCCGGCCCAGTGGGAAAGCCAGAATGACCGCTGCGGTCTTTTGACCGCGGAGCGGTCTTTCGGCGGGAACCGCTTGGCGGGCGGCGACCGCCGTCCGCCGCGGTCAGAATCACCCCCACTATCTGTTATGGAGTGGGAGATGGCCACTACCTAGACTGTGTTGGTGGCTTTTTAGGACTCACAGGCTATTACAGGAATGTGTTGGCAAACTGTATAAGAATAGTTTTTCCAATTAACTGCATTTTCTTCAAAACTGCAGCCCAGTAAGATGCGCTAGACACAGAAATATCAAAGGACATTTAAAGAACTGAAAATGGCACAATGCATTGCATCTGTACTAAAAGTACCTGACTACAATCATCATTTCATTGTACAGATGGATGCCATTGACCAAGACGTTTGAGCTGTGCTAGCTCAACTGGATAACAAGGGTAAACAGCATCTGGTGGCCTTTCATAGTATGAAGTTACTACCAAGGAAGAGAAACTGTGTGGCCATTGAGAAGTGCTCTGCGATAGTGTGAGCCTTGCAGAAGTTCATCAGGTAATTGCTTAGCACTAAGTCTTTCATTGCAAGGGTTACATTTTGTAGGAGAGCACAAGGTAGGATTAAATTAGAGCTATGCAGATGGACTTTGCCAAACTGTTGACTCACCCTTTCAAGGTTAGGCATTGGTTCAGGGTAGTCTGAACTGGGTAGGGTGTCTTTTGAGACATATGAGTCCATACATAGTAATCGGTGTGCACCACTGCCTGGATGTACCCTAGATGTATGAATAGCTAGATCCCCGGTACTGATTTTTGGTGTAGGCGGAACACAGATCATGTGGGAGTGCCGTGACCCAGGCCTGTCCCATGGTAATACGGTCTGCTTAGACTGGGGGGATGCACCAAACACTACCCTCATGAAGGTATAGGGCTAATGCCCTTACCTGGAATTAAACAACATTCAGGAGATGTGTATTTCTGACACTCCTGGGGGCTGGGCTAGGTCACACACAATGAAGGGAGAGAAGCAGGACATCCTCTGTGCACATACAAGTTATTTTTGATTCCAGGAAGTTAATGGTCACTGGGACCTGGGCTCATTGTCAAGGGGATGGTGAGACCGATAAGGCAGTCACTACCAGGGAATATTGAAAGAGAAAAAGGTGGGGTCCTTTGAATCTTTAAGGGGTATATTTCAGCAGAGGCAGATAGGCAGATGTAATCCCCCGTTACTCCCTTGGCATGTGTTGTGGTCCAATCAGGATCGGAGCCATTCCTACTGTGGAAGACTGTACATTTGAAAAAGGGCAGTACAGAAGAATGGACACTTCAAAGGAGCTGACACTCCTATCATGAATTTCAAAGTCCAAATTCTAAATCACAAATATGTCTATTTGGACTATAAAGGTGGGAGCACGATTCCCATATTTGTTGTATATCGCTCTCTCTCTTCCAGAGAAGAAAGACTGCTAAGACTACCTGCTGGAACTAGGACTGGAAACCAAGGTTTGTCAGTCTAGGTGCTGGGTGTGGGGCCATCACCCAGGAAATCAAGACCACTTGCCATAAGCCTGGAGCACCAGTCTTATGCCTGTCTGCCAACAGTACATAAGGCTGTGAGGAGTCCATCTAGAGTCTGCCTGCCTGCCAAGACCAGTGGGCCTTGTGGAGGAAAGCTCTTGGAAGCAACAAGGCCCATCTGTGATCCTGGTGACTGGATCCCAGTGAGAGAAATATAAAATGACTGGTCCTGTCAGAATTTGTTCAGTGTGTGGGTTGTTGCCCATGTCCGTGACTAAGTCAATCAACCATGGCTCCCAGGTTTGCTAGCTGCTATTGAGTTGGGTTAGACTGTTCGAGGCCAGTGGGACTATGTGGGACTTGTGCAAACTTAGAGCGTGAAGGCTGAACCAAGGACTCTTAAGGCAAATCATAGACTTTGGAGCATGGAACTATTGTGGGTAGTATATGGGACTAGCTTCTATAATTAAAATTGGAAATAGCCATCCCTACTAGTGCAGGGCAGAGGGACTAGGGCACCCCACCATAGAGAGAGCTAACATTCTGACCTTAAGAAGGGTGTGTGGATTATTTAGTGTGTCATACATGCTTTGAATGTTAACAATAAGTACTCCTTTTTCATAGAAGCTAATATTTGACTGGACAATCATCATATTGCTGCTACTGTGTGTACTTTGAGTAATTAACCTGTGCATGCCTTTCAACTACCTCCATATTAGGGAGCCTTTGACTGCTTGACCTCAGCTTCCTCTAACAGTCAAGTACTGGATTTGGTAAGATAAGATACAATAATATTTTTTGCTCGATTTATAAAAACCATTGCAATATGATACCAAGTCAGAACATTCATTTGGGGAGAATAAAATAAAACCATGGAACCATGTGAGTGAGTGACAGGGACAATGACTTCTTCAGGTTCTAACAAAACCCAACTGTCCCTTGCAATAGTTGGTGTATTTTTTATTTTTATTTAGTTTCACGATGGCTAACTTTACAAAACTTATTTCCTGAAGGGGCCTTAAATACCTAAAATGTTTACTGGATCAAACCTGTCTAGGTGTCTAGATGATCTTAAGATAGAGAAAAAAAGAAAGAGACACAGCTCTATGTATCATGGATAATGTCCCAGGTCGACCTAGGTCAGCTTCTTTTGAAATAGTTTTAAAAACCTTACCCCCCTGCAGCAAAATGGGTTTGAGTCACATTTGAGTCAGGTAATGACCACTGGTCTATAGGAGCGAATGTGGTTTGGTATAAAGGCAGGTTTTAGCAATATCCTTCTTTCGGGGCCAAGACCTGGGACAGATGCAAAAGGCATGCAGCAGTGATTTCTGATGGTAAGCACAAAGGCGGGAGTTCTGGTCAGGTACTGCTCTTTCCAGGATGGGTGAGCGTCTTTGGTGTCAAAAAGTCCCATGTGATACTGCAGAAATTGTTGTTTTATTCGGGTGGAAAAGTGTTCAGTTACATAGTGTTGAGGAGATGGGAGCGAATAGGACCCTAGGACTGCCCAGGTGTGCCATCTTTTGGCTAGGGAAGCTTTGTCGGTGATGAGAGAAAGCAAGCGAACTGAAAGGTTGACTATTCTCTTAAATTCAGATTTTCCTACGCTGCCTTTCCAAACATCTTCCATGCCCAGGCTGTTGATCACATGACTTAAGTAGCTTCCCCAGGAGCCTTTTCTACTGCAGTTTTGTTGAGCCTGGACTTCTTGCCAGCACGAATGAAGTATGGATGTATTCTCTGCAAGCCATAACCTCCATGATGCTTTGAAGAACGCTCCCATATGGATGATCTAATTTGTTAGGCCCATCTCCTGCCTGACCTGAGAGGGAGAGACATTTTTTGGTATGTTGAAAATGACCTTGTAGGTTCTAGCTTGGCTACTGTTAAGTGATGAGATCTCCCCGCCCTGTGATACTTTGGTCCTATAAGAATTGGCTGGGAGCAACTGGGCTGACATGACTTTTTGAAGGTTCGACCAATTTGGGCAATCAAGCTTTCTCTTAAGCAGCTTGAAACTATAAGTTATTAAGTTGGCCTTTGCCTGGATTGACAGCAGATGGCATTTCCATTTTAGGATTGGGTCGAGATGGACTCCCAAATATTTGTAAGCTTGTACCACCTCCACCTTTTTGTCTCCTAGGAACCAATTGAAAGATTTGTAATTCATCTAGAGGAGCCTCATCAGTTTTGTTTCGGCCAGGTTAATTGCTACACCTTGCTGGTCCATGAAGGTTTTGAGTGTCGATAGGCTCTGTTGCAGGCCTTGTGGAGGGTGACTTAAAAGTAAAATGTTATCAGCATATTGTAGGCATCCGATTTTGTCTCGGCCTAGGGCTGGGGAAAGATAGTTTACTTTTGCTATTATACCTGCGAGGTCTGCCAGATATAAGTTAAAAAGAAGTGCGGCCAGGACCCAGCTTTGCTTTAGGCCAGACTTTGTGGGAATTATTTTTTTGAGTCTTGTGATTTTACCTGAACCCAGGTGCCAGTGTTTATGTCTATAATGTCCCTTAGCAAGTTGGGAGGAATGCCCATTGAGCCAACTTGTACCAAAGTCTTTCTCTGGGGACCCTGTCAAAGGCCAATTTAAGATCCATAAAGCATGCATAAAGGTTCAATTTCCTGTGGCAGGCCCTTTCTACAATGAGGAAAAGGGCAATTAAGTTTGTTGATGTTCCCAGGCCTGCCCTAAAGCCCATCTGAAATCTTGGGAGGAGCATGTTCTCATCAGCCCAGGCTTGCAGGTGATGTAACAAGCAGGAGCCGTATAATTTGGCTTCCACGTCAGTGAGTGCTAGTAGCCCGTAATTCGTGGGTAGGGCCAGGCTTTCACTTTTGAAGATGGTGTGTATAATGCTGCCACTCCATGAATCTGGAATGTGGCTGACCAGAGCAGTGGTAGTGAAAAAGTGCAAGAAGTACTGTGCCCAATAATGTGGGTGGTTTTTAAAGATTGCTTTTGGGGGATGGTTCGGACCGGCAGCCCCCTCAGATTTCATCTCTCTAATTAGGCCGGCTATGTGGTCTGATTTCCAGACTGGGACCTGGGGATCCTTCTCGGCGGTGGTCATTGCTTGACGGCCTGCTATGTTGTTGTGACTCAAGGGCATTTGCTCCCCCTTCCGATTGAGTGGGATGATTCTTTTCCAACTTGTCGGGCCATACAGGCTACGGATATGACTCTCCCACATGGCCGGATTAATCCCATAACTGAGAAGATGTTTTTTTCCCAGGGCCAGCTCATTCACCATGTCCTAGAAGGCTTTGCTGTTTTTTATTTTGCTCGCCCAAAGTAGCTTGGACCAAGAATCTTTCAAAAAGTTTTTCTTTGTGACCCAGCAGTCCGCATGATACTTTTTTTCATGGACCTCAGGGAGGCTTTGTCGCCTTGCGCACCCCGCCTGGTGGCATTTGCCAATTTCCTGGCCTGCTGCGCAATATGTGTTTTCTATAGGCGCAGAGCTTTATTGAACCAGGATTGACCGTCTCAAACCCTTTTTGAATCAAAGGCCAGGCACTGAGCAGGAGCTTAGCAAACAGTTGGAAATTTTGAAAGAAGCCCACTCTCTGTGCTAGGCCCAGGTGTCAATCCAATGTGCTTTGGAAATGGGTTCCTATTGGTGCTTGTCTGCTATGTTTGTTCTCTCCTCTAAAGACCCGGCCTTTTGATACACCTCATCCATCACAGCCCGATCCCTGTTTGGTGCCATTTAAATCTCTTGAGGTTGAATGTTGCTGGGGCTGAGAGTAGATAATTTGAGGTCTGTAGTTTCTCGGGTTTATAAGCCAGTTCCAATGATTGTGGAAAATGAGCCCTCTCAGCTCTGCATTTTATTTGAAAGGAGCGCACCAGGAGTATCGCAGAGTTGTTTATCAGGGTGAAGTCAATGGGTGAGCTTGTTTTTCCGCTTGCAAAGGTTACTGCTGCTGTAGAGTCCTTTTCGCTGTTGCCATTTAATAGTGCCAGAGCTAAAAGATCCAGGTATTTCCTGTGGGTGCTTGCCAATCAGTTCTTCGCGGTTCCTCCTTTTGAGGAGAGCAAGTTGATATTGAAGTCACCACTGATGATGAATGTAGACTTGATGTGTTGCCTTTGTAATTTCTTGATTAATTCACCTAATTTTCCCACTTCCCCTCCCCTTTGAGCCTTTTTAGGATGAATGTACACGTTTATAAGAATTAGATCTAATTGACTATTTAGCGGACTACTAAGTGTGACTTTGGTTGCCTGAATCCAGTGTGACTCTGTGTCGATTGTGACTTTGTGGCCTATGAGGGCCGAGGAGATCATGGTTTTCATGCCTCCTTTTGCGTGACCATATTTGCTTCAACTCTTGTCTGGGATGTGAAAGGCGGTGTACCACGACACCGTGGTCGGATCTAAACTCCAGGTTTCCTGGAGTAGGATGATATCATACTCCTGGAGAAAGGCCTGGGCTTCTGGATCTTGTTATATTGACTCAATGCTGTGTATATTCCATGAGCAGATGTTAATGTGTGAGCTGAGAGGGCCCTAGCCCCCTCGCTGTTGATCATGGTCAGGGATATTTTTGTGAGCTGGGAGGAGCTCTTTTGAGGCCCAAAGAATGTGGCCTAACCATGGTTCGCCCATGTGCTTCACTACCATTAGGTTGTCTGTGGTCAATACGAGTGTGTCGGCTCCTGTTGCCCCTCTTAATATTGATTTGTTGTGGAGCTTTGACACCCGCAGTGGTCCCGGGTATCCGGAGTAATCCACTTGTCACAGTTCGATACCCCATGAATGAAAAATGTCAGAAAAAATAACTAGTTGGTCTACTAAGGCTGCTGAAGACCATGAAGTTAGTGTGGCCTCTTGATTGGTCCTTTGTGGATGAGGTTTGTATTTGGCTGAGAGATCTGCAGAGGTTATCTGAGATAGGTCACTTATTTCCCCTAGAAATTTTAGGATGTTTCCTCTATTGAGGATGTTGAAATTTCCCTCCGACTTGAAATATGGAATCAGGAGTAGTTTAAACTCCTCTGGGGACGTGACGGGTGTTGGGACCACCAGTTGGTGATCCCTGCTATAAAGCAATGTAAAGTTATTGGAGCACACTGTTGAGCGGTGTTGGGCAATTGATGTAACTGCTGACTCAGGCCGGGTGGACTCCTCTCTTTCCCTCTTTGGTACCGCAACTTCTGTATAGAATATCTGTTGTTTCGGGTTGCCAAGCTGTTGCACTGCTAAATTCAGTGCTTATGGGAAGGCTCACTGGAGTATGTTCGATGTCGACTGGCTTAGTCTTGCCTGGCTTACTGATTATATCTGCCTCTTTGTCTTTGTTGATTGACCTCGGTGCTGGATGACTGGAAGAGGCACTTTGGGTTTCGCTGCTCTGACCCCTCTCGTCGGTGGGTGTGGATAGTTTTTAGGGGCTTGGGTCCAAGATGGATCGATCCTTTATGGTACTAGACTGATCATGGTCAGGGGGTGAAGATGATTCTACAAGAATGTTGCTGGAATTGGGCTGCTTCTGCTTGAAAAGTTGCCAAATGCTTTTCTGCTTGTCCGATCTTTCTTTCTTCTGTGCGTCACTTTTCTTTTTCTTTCCCCTTTTTGATTTTGGTGGTGTTGAAAACTGAGAGAGGTTGGGGGAGGTGCTGTTGTTCCGTGAGTGATGGACTCCTTCCTGTAGGCAGGACTGAGGCCTGGGCTGTGGACTACCAGAGACTGTGCACCCTGGGAGTTGTGAAGCTTTTGGCATTGAAGACACTCTTAGACACTGTTCCATGGGCATGATCTTAGCTTCTTGTGCCGGTGCTTCTATGATTGAAAGTCATTCCCTTGGGTTAAGGGCCTGGGCCCTGACTTCCATGAGGATTTTGTTCAGGATGGGAGCAATGACCTGGGGCTTGTTCCCAGAGGGACTGCAATCACATCTTGCTTGTTGGACATTATTGTACTTTTGGGCTCGAAGTATCAGATCATTGAGTGCTTGCAAGTTAGAGTCAATGCCCAAGATGTATTTGGACATGATGTTGAGTAGGTTATCTTGGATGTCTTGTTTGTCCGCCTGGTGCTTTATTGCCACTGTGAGGACTTCAAGGGTTTGACAAGAGGGAGCCCCGTGTGTTGGTGGGCGCCCCTGAATGTTGCAGAGGATTTTGTGAGCGATCCAGGAACGGGCTTAAAGAGACATTGGGGGTCATTTTGACCTCAGCGGTCTTTTGCCAAGACCGCCGAGGGACCGCCGTGCTGAAGACCGCCAGTGGTGGCGGTTTTCCGCTCGGCGTATTATGACTGTTGGCAGCCCTCCGTCCTTTTTCGGACGGTGAGCCCCTAACAGCCATACTGGCGGGTGGCGGGGAAGTGGAGGTTGCTCCACCTCCAACGCCACGTCAACAGAACACCGCCCACCGAATCACATCCTGTGATTTGGCATGGCGGTGTTCTGTTGACGGTGTGGTGGCGGCGGAGCAGCTCCCATGGATCCCGTCCCCTCCCGGAGAATCAACGGACCAGGTAAGTTGATCGTCCGTTAGGGGAGGGTGGTGGGGGGGTGTTGTGTGTTGTGTGCGTGCATTGGGGTGTGCGTGTGTGTATGTAGAGGGGGTGTGTGAGTGCGTGTATGCTTGCGGGGGTGTTGTGTGTTTGGAAATGAGTGCGTGTATGTCTGTATGGATGTGTGCGTGTATGTTTGAATGTGGGAGTGGCTGTTGGCATGTATGTTGGTGTGTGTGCATGTATGTGTGTTGGTGGTGCCTGCGTGCGTGTCGGGTGTGTATGTGTGATGTGATGTTGGGGATAGGGGTGGGGAGGGGGATCCTGACACCTTTGGGGGGTGGCAGGGGTGGTGGGGGGTGTAGGGGAAGGACTCGGGGTGGGAGTGGGGGGTGGGTGAGACCCCTATCAGTGCCAGGGAAGGAATTCCCTGGCACTGATAGTACTTACCACCATGGATTTTATGGCGGTTACAAACCGCATGAAATCCATGGCGGTCAGCCGGGTCCAAATACTGCCGGCGGTATAGTGACGGGCGCCGGGCTGGAGACCCAGGTCTCCAGCCCAGCGGGCGGAACGGAGATGTGGCAGATGACCATGGCGGTAACCGCCATGGTCATAATTGCAAACATTTTACCGCCAGCCTGTGGCAGTCTTACCGCCACTTATTTGCCGTTGTAATGACCCCCTATGCTGTTTACGGGTTCCACCTCTTGCTGTTTGAGTGTTTCTGGGGGATTGGTACTCATATCCTGCATGATGCTAAATGCCTCCCCAAAAGAAACACAGAGTAAATCCATACAAGAGGGTTCTGTTAGGGGTGGGCCATGGGGGCTAACGGAGACCCAGTGGATTTATTACTCCCTCATGCTCAGATGTGAGGATTGATCCTCCCAGGTGCTGAAATCCAAGACTGAGGCAAGCTCTAAGGAGGATGCTCTTGTGGGTGCAGCCTTCAAGCTCCCTTCCATGAGGGGAAGGAGTGGATTGGAGTTATTGTTGCTTAGGGCCGGCCATTCTGGCTCTTGCGGGTTGAAGATTTGACTTGTGAGTTTACATGTGGGTGAGCGGACCTTTTTACATTTTTTATCAGGTATCTTCCCTGTGGTTGTTAATTCTGAAGGGTCAGTTGGGTCCTGAGAGGTTGATGGCAGGATAGTTAAAAAGTCGGTGATTTTGTAACCAGCTATTTTTTCTGAGAGAGCTGGGGTGGACTTGCAAGAGTTCACCCTCTGCTCCATGAGCTGAGCTCCTTCATTTGGTGATGAGACTGTAACAGCTGACTATGAGTTTGCTGGGGAGCTCTGTCTGCTCCTTTTATGTGGCAGTTTCTTCCCTCTGTTGGGGCCCCTCTGGGGTCTGCCGGATCGCATTTGCGCTGGCCGGCTGAGGGCACTGGAGCTGAAGAGCCAGCTGCTGAGCAAATTAAAAAAAGTTTTCAAGCTCTGCGCTTGTAGAGGCGAGGCTGCTGCTGGATCAGAGAGCGGGTCTCACATGGAGAACACAAGCCACACCCAGACCTAGCTGGGCCACTTCTGTGTGACTACAGCCACTGTGCTCAACCAGCATCCCCCCGGGTGCCTCCAGGCCAGAATTGTAGAAAACTGGGGGACCTGGTGTGGCTAGCTCTGATGATGCATGCCACTACGAGGGCTGCTGGGATTGCTGCTGGTGTGGGTGTGGGTGTTGGTCTCTCACCTTTTCTTCCTCCTCTTTTCTCCTTTTTTGAAGGCCTTAATTTGGTGGGGAGCGAGGTGCAAGGCAACATGTGGCGACTTGTGGTGGTGTGTGGCAATAGGGATTTCTCCCCGAGCCACTGTGTGGGTTAATGTCTTGCTTGACCCCTCTTTGCACCTCCTTGCGCTTCGGGCTCCCTGAATCTGGGTCCTGGGCCCGAGCCCGGAGCCCGGGGCCTGCCCTGCGTTGGCTCTCCCCCCTGTTGGGCAGCATTGGCCGTGCTGGGATGGGACAGGGGCAGTGCTGTCTGATTTCACTGTCGGTGCCGCTTAGCACGCCGTCTGCACCAATGCTGCTCCCGTCCTCCGCTCCTCGCCGCTCACCACACCAGCCACTCCAGCCGCTCCGGCTCTGCTCCGGGTCCGGTAGTCCCCTCGTTTCTGCTTCCGCAATCACTCCTTCTGCGAGTCCGTCCTTGCCTCCGTCAATCTGGATAACTCAGCCAGGGAGTCAGTCTGAAGTGTAACTGGCAATCCTAATCAGTGAGTTTTCGAGTCACTGAATACTGGATGGGATTGTACCTGTCCCAGTTACTCAGAACACATAGCAACTTGAGCATGTACATCAGGAATAAAAGGCCTCAACCCCATGGTTAGGCTCAGGATTTGCTGGTTTGCCCTGTGGCCTCAGAACCCTTTTCAGAGGGCCATGGGCAAAGCAGGAGCTACTGGGGCCCAATTATTGGGGTTGATGCCTTTTACTCCTGTTGCCCCAGGTTGACTTACTATGGGCTTTGAGTTCCTGGACCAAGTACTCCTCCACTCAGCATTTGACTCTCAGAGGTAGCGTGGTTGAACAGTCAAAGGCTCTTCTGATACAAAAGGTGAGTCAGTCTCTACAGAAGTAATCAATGAGATAGTGGAAATCGATACTCCCAAAAGCTTAGAAGGCAGAATCTATTAAAGATAAGAAGGTAAGAGACCAAACAACTCAGAAGATGATGTGGGGAACGGGTGATCAAAGTGAAAACCAACATCAAGATTCATGTTCAATTAACAATTGAGACAAAAACATCTGAATAACCACTGTGCACAGTCTTTGAGATGACCAAGTATATAAAATAAGGTATCACAAAGACCCACATTGACTTCTGGAGATGTCATTGTCATTTAAAGACAATTACAGAGAGATTAAGAACCTACAGTTCAAATACTGGTTTGCAGAGGCTGATGGATTAACTTATATGAAAATAATTGTACTTGTTTTATGTTTGGTGTACATGCAATGGGGTATTACATCAAAGGATATTACTTCATTAGATTTTGAAAAATAATTAGGATAACAAAGCAAATGTAGAATAGCAATAGCAAAATTCCATTCTAGGGCTACAACACATAACATTATAAAGTGAGTAAATGGAATCATAATATTTCCATTGATGTTGCTGAGATAAATGAGCTTTTGGACCATGTACTAGAAAAAAGTTAGGAATATAGAATTTGTAAATGTTTACCAGAGGAGGCAGGGTAGGTACAGTAAAACTCTAGTCTATAAAATTACTATCACAAACACAAGTTAAGGATGAATAAGAGTCTCACAAAAGAGATGGAAGAAATCGACAACCTAGTAACTACAATACGACTTGGTTAAAATCTGTAATATTTCTCAACTACCAGCCAAAGACAATATGGACAGTAATGGACAGGAATGGAGGGACATTGAATATGAACAGGAAATGGATACCCACCGAAACCAGAAGAACAGTCACCCAAGCCCTCGTAAGCAGCAAACTAGACCACAGCAATGCCCTCTACGCAGGAACCATGGTCAAACTCCAGAAGAGGCTGCAACGCATTAAGAACGCCTCCGCACGTCTCATCCTGGACATCCCCCGCCACTGCCACATCACAGACTACCTGAAAAACCTGCACTGGCTCCCAGTCAACAAGAGAATCACCTTCATACTCCTCACCCACGCTCACAAAGCACTGTACAACATTGGGCCAGAATACCTCAACAAAAGTCTCTCCTTCTACACCCTGACCGGGCATCTCCAATCCGCTGACCTCGCCCTTGCATCCGTCCCATGCGTCTGCAGAAGTACAACCGGCGGTAGATAATTTTCACACCTCGCCGCCAAAACGTGGAACACTCTTCCTACCCACCTGCTCCAGACCAAAGACCTCCTTACCTTCAGGAAACTTCTCAAGACGTGGCTGTTCGAGCAGTAGAAGCACCTCCCCTTCCACCTTCTCCCCCTCCCCTCCTCATCGTCTTGAGACCCTCATGGGTGAGTAGTGCACTTTACAAATCCCTGATTGATTGATTGATTGATCTACCTGGAGTGCTTAAGCAATGGAGAGGTTTAGAGTATAAATTAATATCAAACAGGAAAGGAATGGAGGCACATCAAGAAACATGGGAAACAGGCCGAATAATGTTTAATGATTATAGTTCATACAAAATTAAAGTAACTATACAAATATAAGACTAGCCATCTTGAGGGCTTGCAACTTTGATATATACTACTATGAAACCGAAAGAATCTGCATCAGTCATTCAATGCTCCTCACTGTAATAAAATGTGTCATCACTGATAATATGAGCATGAATATGGTGGGGCTTGTAGTGGAGAATGCGCTAATGCCCTTCTCCCCTCGATCTGCATTCAATATTCCCTTTAAGCCCCTAGTGGAAATACTGGAAGAACTCTAAATTGGTAACCCTAATTCTACAATCACGTTAGTAGGCAACTTCAATTCAGAATCTGCTTACACATGCTACTGACGCATGTATTAACATGTACAACTAAAGCATGGATGTATCAGAGCAGATTCAGAGGTAAGTGAGGTCTAACAAAGGAAGTAAACATCTGGATTCTATACCCAATGGATATTTCTTAACAGCTATAAATGTCAGCAGAGACCATTCAGCTCATAACATATGCTGCAATGGTTCTGCTAGCTCCCTACAGACTAAGGGGCATATTTATTCTCTGTTTGTACTGAATTTGTCTAAGTTTTTATGCAAATTCAGCGCAAACTTAACTCCATATGTATATTTTGACGCTAGACTCATCTAGTGTCAAAATATTGGAGTCAAAGTAATTTTTTGGACGCGTGACACCACCTTGCGTCAATGAGATGCAAGGTAGGCGTTCCCTTCCAAAAAATGACTCAAAGCCCCTAGCGCCTTATTTATCCTCCCATGCAAAAAAGGTGCACGAGTGGGAGGCGGACCTCAAAAAGCTTAGCTCCATTATTTAACACCTGGGTCAGAGCAGGCGTTAGGGGTATCTGTGGACCCATTTCCATGGTCAAACACCATGGAAAGGGCCTAGAGGTGCCCACCCCAAGCCCCAAGAACACCCACACCAGAGGATGAGGGGCCTCATCCCAGGTAAGCAGGGTAAGTATAAGTAAGTATTTCAAAAACAATTTTTAAGTTCCATTGGGGGTCCTGAAATGAACCCCCCTACATGGCACTGGGTGCAATGGCTATGCCCAGGGGACACTGGCCCCCATGATGGCCACTGGCGTGGTGGGCATGACTCCTGTCTTTCATAAGACAGGAGTTATGTGATATGGATGGCTAAGCATCAGGAAATGATGCTAGGCTCGTTAGAGGCATTTTTTATGCCTCAAACAGCCTAGCATCATTGTTTGGCGCTCAAACTCCATCTCCTCTACAGCCACCACCACCCGGCCAATATCTTTTTTTTTACATTAGCCCATGCTTAGTGCCGGCTTGCGTCATTCCTTAACTATGGGTCCCGCTGTAAAAAGGAGCAAGCCGGAGATTATCTTTTTGTCACAAAACTGCGTTTGCGCAGTTTTGTGTTGAAAGTATAAATATGGGCCTAGGTGTGACCCTCTTGTATGTACTCCAATATAATTGCAGATCTGAGAGAAGTGATTTGGGAGGAATTGATCATGCACCTTTAAAGATTGTTCTCCTCTTTGCCTGCAAAATATGTGAAAGTATGCAAAAACATAAAATATAGAATCGGAGCAGAATACATTGGATAATGAAAATGCAACCAAGATATACAAGTTAGGTTGAAAACCTTATTAAAGGAATAAGGAGGGTAAATTTAGAGAATGTTATAGATATTTATAACCTTTTTACAAATTTTGAAACATTCACTTGTAATGATAGACATGAAAACAAGAGAGAAGCTGAAGAGTAAAATTAATCCAAAATACAAAGCTAGGGTACGGGTTAATAGATACATCTGAGGCATCTTCAAACTACCCAGAAAGGAGAGTATGTCACGCATAAAGGAATTTATTATCCAATATAGATAAAATGATCAGACAAGAAGAATGTCCAGATCTGAGTTTGGTCCCTAAAACATAAATAAGTGGCACAATTTGGGGAATTAATTGTACTCTGTATGAATTAAACAAAAGATTGTGGCTACTTCAGTAACAGAGCAAAGTTTGATTCTTTTATACAAAAAAGTTATACATACACATTTAACAACAATATAAAGCAAGAAATCAGATATTAAACTGCTGCCTCATAAGCAGCATGTTAAAAAAAGGTGTTGTGTAGCCATTTTAGTTATAGCAACATGCACGTTATTTTAGCAAACTTCTAAGTTAGAGAGAGATTCCAGCCAGAGAACCAGACTGTATGCTGACTGCTGAACGCTTCGTACAGCTGCTTATGCAGACTTCAGGCCTTTGCTCAGGTATGGGGGATGATGTCTTCCCAGGAGAACCTAAAGGGCAGAATTAGAGCTTTATTATAGCATAGGTAGGAATTAGTCTATTGACTCTAGTGACAATATGGTAGCGTTATTTCTATGCCTTACTCTCCTTGTCACAATCTTAATCTTGTCATGCTGTATCGTCCTGGTTATTGCAGCACATGCTTTGCTAAGATGCAGTCGCTTCATTCAAATCTTATTGAACATATACTGCCTCTGTTTGTCATTGTGTATGTGAGACTACTGCAACTGAGAGAAATGGATGAGACCTAAGTGACCACGGTTTCCCTGAGAAATCAATTATGTCATGCGCCCGGCTGCACAATCATCCCTGCCCTTGGGTAGAAATGAGGCACTGCTAGTTAGCCGGAGCAAAACCCGGTTTGGGGCGTCAGGGGTCACCTGTAGTGGGTAAGACTCAGGGGCATATTTATACTCCATCTGCACTGAATGTGCATCAAAAATTTTGACGCACATTCAGCGCAAACCTTGCCCCACATTTAAACTTTGACACCCGAGCCCGCGGATGTCAAAATCCCGTCATGTGTGTCATTTTCTGGATGCGGGAAACCGCCTTGCGTGAATCATATGCAAGGTAGGCGTTCCCATCCAGAAAATGACTTCAACGCATGTGCGTCGTATTTATGCTTCCGGGCAAAAATCCCGCAAGGCCGGGAGGCGGAGTCAAAAAATGACGCACAGCCCAATTTGCATCACAAATTAACGCCTGGGTCAGGGCAGGCGTTAAAATGGGGCAAACACACCTGTATTTAATCAGAACACACAGAAGCAACAGCAGAGCAGCAAAAGGGAGACATGGAGGTGCTTCTCATCCAGCGTGCACGCAGACGCAGAGCCCAGCAACAACAACAGCAGCTACCACAACACCAGCAGGGACCCCAAAGGCAACGCAGAAGGCAGGAGAGGATATTCCGCACCAGGACAATCCTTCATGACCTCAGGGAACATGACATCATCCAGAGGTACAGGTTGAATTGGCAAGCCATTCAGCAGCTGCTGCGCAACATATAGCCACAGTTGGCACCCACCTTGCTGACACCCCACACCATCCCAACAGAAACCAAGCTGCTACCTGTACTTCACATGTTGGCAAGTGGCTCCTTTCAAACTACTGGTGCCCTGGTTTCCGGGATATCACTGCCATCATTCTCTGCCTTCTTGCCCAAAGTACTGGATGCCATCATTGTACTCACACCCCACCACATCTGCTTCCCAAACACATAGCAAAAGCAATAGGAGACAAAACAGGGGTTTTACCTCATTAATGGATTCCCACACGTCCTTGGTGCCATTGACTGAACACATGTACGCCTTGTGCCACCTGCAGCAACTGAACACCTATACCGCAACAGGAAGCACACACACTCCATCTATGTGCAGGCCATTGTGGATCACCAAGGATTGATCACCAATATTGTGGCAAAGTATCCTGGGAGTGTCCATGACTCATTCATCTTAAGTCACTGTACCATGAATCAACACTTCCAGGATGGACGATATGGCAATGGACTACTTGTTGGTAAGTACAGAAACCTACTTATATACACACTGCACAGCAACCCTCTAGGACACACAACACATACACCACGACAGCAACATGTGGACAGGAACACACTGAGGTTGTCACACCACCAGCCATGTTTGATAGGTCTGCAGTGAACGTGTCACACATCTGAAATTAGTGTACAGTCTAATGTCAATACGTCAATTATCACACCGTATGGAGAGGTTTGGCAAATTGTCACCTTGCAAAATGTAAGCGTCTCACTGATGTTTAAATTAATCCATTGCATATGTCTAAAGGTATGGGATGTCTAGGGTACATAGATGCTAACGTGTTACCACCACTGTCAAATTGAATCTGTGTATGGAACTATCATCTCACCCCCAGTGAAGACACAGGGACACCTGTATCACAAGTCACAATGCTAGGGAGTGCACACTGTACTGCAAATCCCAAAACATACTGCTGACAACCGGTCAGCAGGCAAACACTTGTTCAGCCAAGGAAACAACCCAATGCAGATGGTACATCCTAGAAGCCTAGGAATCAACACAATAACACAAAAGAGCCACAGACAACACAAGACAACTACTGCCATGCAAGGTGATATGAATGGGACAAGATACGTCAACATGATCCCAATCATTTTCTCTTTCAGCTGATCAGGGGTATGGGATACAGCCATGGATTATGACACCATTTGTCAACTCAAGCACTGCAGCAGTGCGTGCCTACAATAAGGCACATAGGAAGACATGCACCATAGTGGAGAGGACCTTTGGCATCCTCAAGTCGAGATTCAGGTGCCTCAACATCACTGGTGACAGCCTCCTATATTCACCAGAAATGGTCTGTAAGATCATTCTAACATGTGCCATCTTGCACAACATTTGTATACAAAGGAACAGTCCCCTATTAGAACCAGAGCCACTAATGCCTGAAGAGGAGGAAGAGGAGGATGCTGGGCTGCAACATGAGGGGGAAAAACAAAACACAGCTGCTGGATTGCGTAGGCGCCAACATATTGTGAACAATTTCTTTTGAAACAACTCACCATCACCACTGTATCAACATATGTAAATAAACACCGATAATAATCACCATATCATGGTCTGGGTAATCATTTTTGCTCACCTTTATCTCTAACTATCAGAATAAGAGTGTAGCCTCATGGAGCATTGCTGACATACAGATCAGGACACAGAACATTCCAAAGCAATTGTGATGCGTATTATACAACAGTCACATACACACACACTGTAAATGACCTATATCCTGTACATTTCACCTTTGAAGGGCAATAGCAGAGGACCACACCTATTTCACACATACATGTTGGCAACATGGTTCATCGCAGCATATGGCACACAAGTAAGACACCATCAGTTTATAAGGGAAAAAATGCCTTATACATGAGGCAGTGGATGTGCTATTGCATTGGTAACAGGAATGTATGACCAGACCCTTGACAGCAGTAAGCCGAACAGCACCTATCTTAGCAAGGACTATCTGTGACTAGAGTTCCATATAAGCAGAACATAGACAGCACAAGTGCCACACCTATGACAAGCATTGCGCACATGACATTCCTTATGCATGTCAGCCCATGTCCTAACTCCTGACACACCCATGGTCCTGGTCTCACCCCACCTGTCTGAAGAGGTCCCTGGAATGGTAATGTGTGTACCCAGATGTTCCCTCCTCTCCACACACAGACTAACAATAGTAATCCAGTGTGATTCACCCTTTCGTATGGTATGCCATTGTCATAGTACATCTTACTGCATGGACGCCAGGTCAATTAATACACTGGCTTGTAGTTTCTAAGCCCTGTTATCACCTGTAGATTGCCTCTCATGTGAAAGGTACTGTTGGCCATTTGAACTAGAATCTCACCTACAGAACTTGTGAGAAAGTGATGCAGCACACACCTGTGAGCACCTCCATGCAGACCACCCATTTGAACATGCACTGCCCTTGCAGATGCTTGGAAAAGCATAGAAGCTGCCATTTAGTCTATTACACTGTTATGCATTGCTAGAAAAATAAGCCGTGTAACACAGCCTTTGGGTTTCTGTGTCACCTTCCAAAACACAGGACAAACACAGTCTTCAATGTCAACTGTCTTGTTCTTCCGCCGACCAGTGTAAGTCAGACCTCTGAGTATGTACCTTGTGAAATTGCTGGCTCCTGATTGACATTGCATCCTGTCAGCCTGACTGGCACCTGTCTGTGTGTTACCCTAAAGGTTCCTTGTGTCTACAAATGTACCACACTTGCTTTACCAAACCTCACATTCCTCAGGGGGTATTTTGTCAGGTGCTTCCTCAATGCATACTCAAATACACTGTATAGCAACATCTGCTTTTTTATTGTACCATAATTGTAAATTTGTCTCCAAATACCAAAATCATGGCCTACCCCTTGTCTGGGTCTCATGTATGCATGAACGTCAAAGTGTGAAAGTGTACCAGGGCCGTATGCAGGGATTGGGTATGGTGCTTCCATTAGAACCAGCAACCTCTGATAATGTGCATGAAAATTCCACACATGTTAGGACCCTGACATTTCACACGCTGAATCAGATTGCTCACAACATATTGATGGCCTGTGCGTGCTGAATAGCTGCAAGATCAATCAAAACAGAGGCTATGATGTTCCCAGATGCAGTGGGAACTTTACAGGCCAACCTGTGTACAAATGTTGGAATGACACCTGCTGGAACATGACTCCTGAGATACGATCTCACTCAGCACACTAAGGTTGCCCTGTTGACAGTCTCATAACATATCTGCAGTGACAGGGTGGGACCATCCCCATGTAGGTTCTCATGTCCTCATCGACTTTACTTCCATTGATCTCAGAAGGATACTCAGTATATACAGGAATAGCCGCCACTGACTCATGATGAGACCTGGACGTAACTGTGACAACATAGACCCATAAAAATATACAGGTTCAACATTGGACCACACACATGATCACTGGAAATATGTGGCCACGTGCTGCCTCGTCTGCTGGTCCACCATTGCCACAGGAGAGTTGTGGCTCAGTCATATGAAGACAACTGTGGGGTGATATTAGAGTTGTGGGTCACCTTTGGCTTTCCGTGTCAATAACATGGTACCCACTTAGTCTGCACATGTGCCTGACTCACGGTGGGTTTACCAACAAGTGCCTAGGAAGCAGTTTCCAAATTTCCAGGCCATGTGATGGGCAACTTTTAGACCATTGACATGAACAAGCGTCTGCCATCTATCCGGTGCATGCTTTGTCATTTGTGGTGTCTACGTTACCCTAAATCTTGGAAGTGCACACAACAGATGTTGCTACATACAGCCCAGTGTTTCAAGGATTGCAAAAAGACCTAGGTAAGGAGCCTGAGATTTTTCTGGGTAAATAGTATTATTTCAACAAAAGTGTTTATTTCAGCTACCTGTGTCTGTTTTACTGTGGGCTCTCTGTGTTTCAGGCAGCCTGGCCTTTTTTAAAGTGGTGTTTTTTTTGTATTTGTTTTTGCCGTGACTGTGTGAATTGCCTTGTTAGTTTGTGGCACATCACCCCCCCCCCCTTTTTTCTTCTAAGTAAAATGGCTACATACATCTTGCAGAGAGTGTTTTTAGGAGACTGTTTTAATCTGTTTCTGTGATTTAAATTGTGTTATTGTGTTTACAAACTGTCTGCCCCCCTGTTTTTTGCCTTTAAAAAAACCCGATTTCAGAGTGCGCGCCCAGCAGTATTCCAGTGTTTGTTTTTTAAACAATCTCTCCCTTACCTGGAAAGTAGACTCTGCTAGCTTGGAAGTGTGGATTCAGCCTGTCTGTATCCAAGGAGATTCTGAATAGAGCAGCAGCTGCCTTTCCCCCTGCCCACACGGACTGGACTTGGCTGATTGGCTCTCTGAGTCCCTGTTGCACCTGAGCCCCGCCCCCCCACACCTGCTCTGGCCCCTTAAGTTTGTGGAGGGAAGCCCAAGACAGCCACCTCCATTTTGTGAGCCTCTGCATCTCCCCTGTGTCCTGATACAGCCCAGTGTTTTAAGGATTGCAAAAAGACCTAGGTAAGGAGCCTTGAGATTTTTCTGGGTAAATAGTATTATTTGTTCAAAAGTGTTTATTTCAGCTACCTGTGTCTGTTTTACTGTAGACTCTCTGTGTTTCAGGCAGCCTGGCCTCATTTAAAGTGGTGTTATTTTAAAATGCGTTTTTGCTGTGACTGTGTGAATTGCCTTGCTAGTTTGTGGCACATAACCCCCACCCCCTTTTTAATTCTAAGTAAAAAGGCTACATACATCTTGCAGAGTGTATTTTCAGGAGACTGTTTTAATCTGTTTATGTGATTTAAATTGTGTTTAAAAACTGTCTTCCCCCCTGTTTTTTCCCTTTAAAAAAGTCAGATTTGAGAGTGCGCGTCCAGCAGTATTCCAGTGTTTGTTTTTTAAACAATCTCTCCCTTACCTGGAAAGTAGACTCTGCTAGCTTGGAAGTGTGGATTTAGCCTGTCTGTATCCAAGGAGATTCTGAATAGAGCAGCAGCTGCCTTTCCCCCTGCCCACAGGGACTGGACTTCAGTTAACTTGCTCCTTATAAAAGTTCCTATTGGTTATTGCAAATGTTGTTGTGATAGGTTGTTGGGAGATGGTCTTTCAATTGGTTGCTGGCTTTAGGGCTGGGGTTATGATTGGTGGATAGGGCTGAGAATCTGATTGGCTGTTGGTTCTAGGGCTGGGGCTGTGATTGGTGGTCAGGAATAGGGCTATGATTGGTGATTAGGGCTGAGTCTCCCATTAGTTGTTTGAACCAGGGCTTGAAATTGGCTGGTTAGGGTTAGAACCAGCTTCTTATTGGCCAGTAGGGCTATTTACGGCTAGGACTCAGGGCGTCTCAGCCCGGGCGTCGAGATTAGGGGCGGAGAGGACAAGGGCAGTTGCCTGTTTGGGACAGATAGGGACTAGGGACTAGGGACAGAAATGCTGCCCATTTCTCAATTGACCAGGAATAGTTTCAGCCCCTACACATCCCTCAACATGCAAACACATATTCTACAAAGACATCCAACTCATGCATCACAAACTGACCACAGACAGATTTCATTGTCCCATCACCCAACACAATACCCTTTATACAACACATATACACATATCCTCCACAACTACAACAGTCAAACCCCTGCATTCTCACAACAAACACTACTCTGTCCACCCCCACTAACACAACCTGCCATCACCCACACAACACAAAACTACAGTATACATTACTTTCAGCCTTCCAAATACACACTCTCTGCTCATACTAACCAACAACACTATCCGCTGTTTGCTCCACACAGACCACCTGTCATCATAACAATGCCCAAACCCTGCCTTCAAACACACCATCTACAAACACTCTTCCCCTCTCTTCACCAATTACACACAACCATACAATCCCCACATTTCACTCCACCACACATATTACCTCTTCCAGTCATCACAACTAACACTAACTCCCCTGACACACATCCATCACCTCTTAAACACCTCGTACATTCATCTCCAAAACACATCAACACCCCATCTAACACTCAAATTGCACTCACCAGCACTAACTCACATACAAATCCCTTATCAAAAACAACTACACCAATATCCCTGCTCACTATTCCACAAAAACTATACAGACCACAAACATCGGCACATCAAATCAACACAAACTTACATTACACTTATCACCATACCCACTCCCACCCTCAGGACTACACAAAGAATACAAATTCCATCCTATCTCCACCCCTACTTTCTCACTCTTCACAAACACCTACCAAAAGCACCCGAACCCAGCAACTTTCCTTCACTCGCCTCTCCTCCATTGCACAATTTAGAGCCTTACATCATGATCCATATGCTCCTCCACCACCCCTAACCCATGCTCCATCCACACTAAACAAACGCAAACAAAATCAAAAACATACCACTCATAGCAACCTCGCATCCCCTTGTCTATTACACAATAAGACTACCCTACAAAAAACAGTATACTCTTCATGGCTCTCTCAGCCACCAAGTCCACCACCCACACACACAGACCCAACAAAATGCCTCCTAAGCCTGCTGGAAGAGGAACACCATATTGAAAAGCAAGACTATTGTGATCCTCAAACAGTTATCACAACTAGCAACACTCCTGCATCAAGCTCATATTATACTACTTACCCTTCTCCTAAACAAAACAACACTACCACTAACACACCTTTTCTAAACTGCCAGCTCATAAATGCTTGATCACTCTAAAAAAACAAGCACCACATCAATGACCTGCTCACCGACACACAACCTCACTTACTATTCATAACTGAATCCTGGTTGGGAGATGACATGGCCCCAGTGGTGCACGAAGCCGTTCCTCCAGGCTATCAAACCATAACACAAAACCATATAGGCAAGAGAGGAGGTGGACTAGCTATTATATTCAAACAGGCATTGAACCTCAGTAAAACAGACAGCATCTCCATACAAGGTTGTGAAGCCCTCCTTACCAGATGCCGCCCTATTCCAACTTCCTCCTGTAACTTTCTCCTCCTTTACAGACCTCCACCTAACAACTCTACATTCCCAGATGCTAATCTAGACACAGTCTCAAACCTTATTATACTATACTCCAACCTATGCATTCTTGGGGATCTAAACATTTGGTTTGACAAACCCAATATTCCCCATCCAAAAGCTATCACCACTGGCCTAGTCGCTTTGAACCTACATCAGATTGGATACAATCCCACACACATCGCTGGACACATCCTTGATGTCATTTTTGCTAAGCCTGAACTAGTTACTATTCATAGCATCACGCCAATCACTTGGTCAGACCACCATTTGATAACTTTCCGACATACAACTCCACAAATCAACGCACCCCACAACTCCTTACATACATACACCTATCGGCCATGGAGCAAACTCAATGTGGATGACTTAGAAACACAACTAACAGCCAACACAGATCTAGATACAATTAATTCTGTGCCCAAACTTTATGAGTGGCTACAAGAAGCTTTTGATATCCTAATACCACTAAGAAAAACTAAACACGACAAAAGAAAACCAACACCTTGGAAAAACACAGAACTTAAAAAGATAAAGCAACAAATCAGAAAGTTGCAGCGGACCCGGCTCAAAACAAACAACAGTCAAGGCAAACTACAGCTACACAAACTTAACAGAATATACAAATCATCAATCAAAAAAGCTAAAAAAAGGTACTACTCAGACAGAATTCAAAATGCTCAATCTACAACCAAGGAATTTTATAAAATTCTCAATTAATTTCGAAAACCTACATGTATGGAAGGAAGTCATCCCACTACTCAAGATTTCACAAACAAATTGGCAATTCACTACACAACCAAGGCAGACACACTGGACTCCTATTTAAAACAGAAGAAAAACATCAGCACCAACCCCTTTCCTAAAATACCCTCTAAGAATAAACCAACCCAACCTCTACAGTCCTTCAAACAAATATCCCAAGGTGAATTTATGGATTTTGTCAAAGAAAGCAGACCTTCCAGTTGCCCTTCTGACCCTTGCCCACCACAAATCTTCAAGAACATTCTTCTATCTACTTCTGCTGCCACACCTGTAAGAAAAATCATCAACAACTCTTAAACTTCAGGAACTTTTCCTGTAGACCTCAAAAAGGTATACATACGACCGTTATTAAAGAAAACAAACCTAGACCCGCAAGACCACAACAACTACAGACCAATCACAAATGGACCTTTCATGGGCAAATTGATAGAAAGAGCAGCATTCACCCAGATGTCACAATTCATTGAAGACAATTCTATACTTTCAGACTTCCAAACTGGATTCCGCCCAGGAAGAAGCACTGAATCGTCACTCATAGCAATCTGGGATGATCTTAAAAACACAGACGACCGCAATGGAGTTGCTGCACTACTTCTCTTGGATCTCTCAGCTGGCTTTGATACGGTTGACCATGACACCCTAATTCAAAGACTTCACAAAGCCGGCATACAAGGGTTTTCTCTTGACTGGATTACTTCCTATCTTCAAAAAAGATCTAATATCATCCACTCGCCCCCCTTCTCGTCTGAACTCTACCTCACAAAAGCAGGGGTCTCCCAATGATCAATCATCTCACCTTTGCTTTTCAACTTCTACATGATATCTTTACCAGAACTGATCAATGATTTCCATCTCACATGCTACAACTATGCAGATGACACACAAATACTACTTAAATTAGAATGCCCCAAAAACATTGAAAACTCACAAATCTTCAGTTGCCTCAGAGCTGTTGATCAGTGGATGACTTGGAGCCATCTCAAACTAAATACCTCCAAAACGGAAATACTCATATGTGGTGACTGGAAAAATGATGACCCTCTGTGCGTCTGGCCTGACGATCTCGGACCACCTCCTCAATTATCCAAGGAAGTTAAAAACCTAGGAATCACCATGGATTCCAAGTTAACTATGAATGCCCAAGTGGACAAATTAGCACGAACAAGCTTCATCACCTTGAAGACTTTACGACGCATTTTTCCCCACCTCGGATTACCACACCAGGTGCAAGCTACTATCTCGCTTGTACTATCCAAACTGGATTATGCCAATGGCCTCTATCATGGATCATCTCTATCTATTATGAAAAAACTACAACGTATCCAGAATTCCGCAGCCAGGCTACAATTACATGTAAAGCCGCAAGCCCACATCTCCCTTGCCTTGAGAGCACTACACTGGTTACCCGTTGCCAGAAGATACACTTTCAAGCTGCTTTGTATCACCCACAAAGCTATACATGGAACAGGACCGCTTTTTATCAGAAACAAAATAACCAAATACACTCAACAAAGAAACCTCCGCTCAAGATTGTCACCCCGCCTTAGAACACCACCATACAAGAAAAAGACTATAGGTGGTACATCCTTCTCCGTTCAAGCAGCCAAACTATGGAATTCATTACCCCCAACTATAAGAGCCACAGATAACTTTCTTGTCTTCAGAAAACTACTCAAGAGTTGGCTCTTTCCTTCATAACGACCATATTCAAACAACTATGGACTGCATCTGCCTATGTTGATAACAATTTTTTTTGATTATGTGTCTATTTCTAGTTATGTATAGTTCTTTAGAAAATATGTATCGCTACTATGTCATAACAATAAAATACACACACACTCTTTAAACCTGTTTGACTAAATATATTTACCAATGGCTCTAATTATGTATTGTTTGTGCATATGTGTGTGTATTCATGTGTGTTTGTTTGTGTGTGTGTATGTGTGTATGTATAAATATATATATGTATGTATGTGTATATGTTGTTTCTGTGCTTGGCATGTTTGTGGGTCATTGCAGGGCTCCTGGGTGAGTTGTTATATTAGATATCTATGAATTCCTGCTCTCATCTTATCACACTTATCTAACCATCATCATATGTCATGTCTCTATCAAACTATCCTTCACTCCCACTCTGACTCATCCCAAATCCTTTCTACTACTTTCATCTCCTAAAAACTCTGCCTAAGCTCTTCCCTCCGCTTCCACATCTAACTCACCAAACCCCACTCTACTACCATGACCTCCCACACA
Organism: Pleurodeles waltl; assembly: GCF_031143425.1. NCBI lineage: Eukaryota > Metazoa > Chordata > Amphibia > Caudata > Salamandridae > Pleurodeles > Pleurodeles waltl. Next base: position 253,266,909 of record NC_090443.1, on the reverse strand, counting down.
ACCCTACTAAATTCTCCCTCATTTATTTCACCCTGCTACTATGCTCTCCCTAACCCTTCCACAGACTCTTCTCTCCTCCATCCCCCTTTACTCATCACAAGCCTCTGGGTTGAGTAAATGAAGGATATACTCCCAATTAACACTTCTGGATTTCTTTCCTCCTCCACCCCTCCATTACTCCAGTCAATCTAACTAACAAACTCTCATATCCGCGGCTCAAATGAACTCATAATAATACTAAAACTGTACTCATTATTTCCCGATACTAATCCATCACTAATTCTTGTTGGGTTCCAGAGTAGCGTACTACTCACCGAAAAGCGCTTTGACGCCTCGTCAGGGGTAGTAAGCGCTATATAAATACTATTACAATACAATACAATACAATACATGTATGACTAACTCATGTCCTATCTCATGTCCACACTGACTTGCATCTAAGGTTTGGGCACATTGACTTCACATTCATACAAGCATATTTTCAAGAATGCATCTTGTGATGCAAACACACTGGGTCAACAACTACATTAGTAGCCAATGCACACACATTGAGCCATAGGCATTGAAGTATTGTACGTATGTGCGTCACATTGCTATCCTCTCCTGACGCCAAACACCCCCAATTTGTGCAATACATATATGTAGGCCACACATATGGCTATCTAGTGCATCAGCCAAGAGTGAAAATCCTGTTAAGGAAGTAGCTGATCATGGTTCGCAGCAGTATGATGTCTCACATGTGCCCATACACCGTCAAGACCAAAGTGGGTGCAATCAGCCTATCTCAGTTGTGTCACAAATGTTACATAACATTAAAATGGTAAAATGACCCAAACCCAGTTAATGCCCTGAAATGTTTACGCACACGCGTCATAAAATGACATTTATGCCCGAAAAATGAGGCATAATGCCCTGAAAACACCACTGATTCTTTCACACTGTACCTCAGAAAACTGGTTAAATGTTAGACTATTTCCAAATATATGGATGAGGGCTCATTTTTACTCCTGTGCATCGAAAAAAATGACGCCCAGACTGTATGTGTCAAAAACTTTTGACGCATAACGATAAAAACAGCCGCTATTTTAGGTAGGAAGTGATGTGATAGAATTTCCTGTTTACAGATTATTTACAGGGGGTGTACTTTCACTTTCACTTTGCAGGCTGTGATTCTTCTAGACTGTGTGGCTGTGTTGAGAGTTTTGTCTGGTCAAATTGTGCTTTTGTCTCGTGTGTGGTCCATTACTTGTCATTTTGTGAATAAAATAGTGTTTTTGTGTCCTGTCTGAGTTTTTATTGTGTACAATTGTCTAGTATTGTATTGTCCTTGTTGATTTTGGGAGTCTGTTGTGGGTAGTGATAGTTTGGGGATAGTTGGGCTGTTTTAGTTGTTTAGTTTACGTTTTTCATATTCTACTTTCCCCCTATTCTCCTTTGTTCTCCTTTATCCCCTATTACCCTTTTTTCTGCTAAGATGTTGGGTAGGCCTCATCTTGGCAAGATGGGTGAGGAGTAGCTTGGGGGTTTCATATGGCTGGTGTGCCATTTCCTCCCCCTTATGATTGAGGCAGGTGGGTGGGTGATACAGGGGTTTCACACTGAGGCACGGAGGATCCGGTGGGGAAAGGTATTGCATCACTTGCAATGCATCTATCGGACCCCAAGGAATGACCACCAGCTGAAGCACCGCTGGGCTGACCTCATCTCCAGGGAGCAAGATCTGCTGGACCACCTGGGAATTAAGATTGGTGGCCCTGTTGGTGAGTACAAATCATGTAAATGTGCACAATTAAATGCTGTGTAGTGACATCAGATGATTTGTACAATATCTGCTGGCAATGTTGTTGAGTGTGTGGAATGCTTTGGAAGCATACAGGGTCATTCATGGACTATGTTAAGCACCACAATTGCCAGCTGTTAGGAAGCAAGTGCTCTGCAAACTTAATGAATACTTTTGCTTAATGTAATTTGGTGCCACCTTTGTGGCAAAAAGCAACACAAATCAGGAGCCAATTATGTATAGATATAGGTCACATTTGCCTGTGAGGTATAGATTTTCAAAATCATTACCAACATTTGTTGTCGCAACAGCTAGACTGACTTTTGAAACACTGCATGAGGCTGAAAATTAGTGAAGGCTTCACATCAATTGATGATAGCAATGTGGCCCAAACATATGTCTTGTGTGTCTGGTGAGTGTGTAAGGAAAGCGATCACGGAAGTTGTATAAATCTTAGGGATTATTGTGGCCCTTCGTCTTTTCGGATACATGTCAGATCTGGATTTGGAGACATAGGGAAAAAGTTCAAGGTGCCCTCAGCTAACATCTTAGACTGGTATTTGGTGTTTGTTGTTCCACCTTTGGTTTACGGATGGCTGGCCAAAGGTATGCACATGGGTTTATATCTCTATGGTTGGTGCAACTCTTCATAGTTGGGCCACATCAGATGAAGAAAATGTAACAACATGAGGGCTTACAACTGTCCCTGCCCCTCTGTACATTGTACCTGTGTGTCATAAAGTTGTCATGGCCACAATGGCTGGTTGAATGGCAATGCAATCCTCAAGGAAAGTGGCTTTGGATGTCTGTCTTGGGTACACATGATGAGACAAATACACTCCATTATTATGTCTTCTCACTAATGAAGGAGCATGTTTGCCACCACATGATAGTTAGGGCCACTGCATGTGTGCAGATTTGTGGGTAAAATTCACAGAAGACCCATGGTATGTACATGTTAGCCGTGCTATATCGGATGCAGTATCATCATGTCTGAGTGGCTTTACCTACTTATGTAATCTTACACATAGTATTTGTCTTTGGAATTGTTGGACAGTGCACAGAATTTGAGCACATTTCTCTCTTCCATGCCTTACAGATGGACCCGCACCCTACACTGTGGGCGAGGTGGCTTCATTCGAGGACCCAGACAACTCCAGTAAGTGTTGATATGTCTGTTATGTGTTGTGTTTGCTGGTGATGTGTGATGGACTCCTGTGTGTTGAACACATAGCAAGGTGTGATGCGCTGGCCCATCATTTGACTTGTTCCATGAGTGAGATTTCATTTTATCGCCATTTTAGAATTGGCCAATCCTATTGTCTTATTTAGGGATTCTAGGTCAGTCTTGTAGGCCCCGCAATGTGAATGGGGATGAGTCATGTGAATTACACTTGTATCAGCAAGAGTCGCACTGGACCTAATCTGTGATTTAGTCAGCCGGTCAGACCCACATTCTCCCAGAATGGGGCTGCTAAATGCTTACCCACATACTTCGGCTTCCCTATTCACTAATGTACTTATTAAACTGTGGGTTGAACTTCCTAGCTGCATGTAGCTCCACATGTAGAGCTATGAGTATGTGGCACTTGAATACAATGGCCTAGGTGTGCATGCAAATCATGGACAGGGGTGTTCTTGCATCTCTGTGTTAGTTGTAAGTCATGGCTTACTGGAAGTATATGATGTGGACTAAGGTCTGCATTTCCAGACATGTGTGGCACTGGGATTGGTCAAGGGTTTGCTGTCTCCTATTTGTAGATACATCTTACCTGTGGTGTGTGTGTAGAGCCAACACGTGTCCAGCTTTCCTAAGCTTCCTCGGTGTCCATGTTGTTTGAAATTGTTAGTTGTTACTCCACACCCCCCACCCTCAAACACAGGCATGGGTTTGTGAATAGTGTACCTAGGACTGATGATACAAGTTTGGTACACCGACATGAAAATCAGTGAATCTTTTGTCTGAGCCTAGAATACACACTCATTTTTCCCTCATGAGTACTATACTAGCAAGTCCATTTACAACTTGCAGATCATGTGGCCCTAGATTTCCATCCCGTACAATGACATTTGTAGCCCTGGCATTGGCGGAGGATGTGCTGCATAATTGTTAGCTGACAACTGGCAGAACTCTGATGCCAAAACATGCCAGTTGCTACCCATCTTGTAGGGTTTGGATGTGCTATGTGTGATAGAACCTTTGTAGGCTGGCTTGCCATGTACTTCCTCAGGGACATTCAGTGATCTGTATGATGATATGAGCTGTTACAAGTATAGTAGATGTATTGTCTGATTTAATTCTTGTGCCATTTCACACAATGCAGTTCCTAATGTTATTTTTTCGATTTGTCTTCACGGCTGCGAATATGACACCCATCCAGGTGCGAGAATTCCAAAGGCGGGCAATGAGGTACCAGCACATACTTCAGGTAGAGTCTGGGTACCGAAGAATGGCCCTCAGATACCGGAACGAACGGGCCTCCAGAGCCTGGAGGGCATTCCTACAGGGCAGCCCCACTTTGCCCACCACAGCCACCACCAGCACCACCACCATTACCACCCAGGTGGCACCACCAACAGCTGGGACCGTTGTGGCAACCACATCAGCAAGTGCTCCAGGCCCTAGCACAGCACCACCTGCAGGGCAGCCCACAGCCATGGACACTACACGGCCCCACACTTCATCAGGTGGCTCCCAGACCACCCCAGCTGCAGCTATTGACCCTGCTGCTTTTATTGAGATGCAGCGTAAATTAGACCGTGTCCTGCGAAAAATGAGTCGCCTGCTGCAGGATGTGCGACATATAAACCGGCTGGTGCAGTCCATTAAGCGGACCCTCCAGAGGGCCAACCTATAGACATTTTGATGGACATGATTTCCTCCACTCCCTCCTCTTTCCTTATTCTCATACTTTGTGGGTTTAGGGGGCTTAGTGTTAGGTTAGTATAGGCTGTCAGTTTAGTTAGTGTTAGTGGGTGGGGGGTCCTGATTATTTCCAATGTTTCTTTTTGAGTGTGTGGGTGGGTGGGTGGCAATGTTGGGGTTCTTGTGTGTTAAAAATATATATATATATATATATAAAAATAAAAAAAATCCCCAAAAATATATATTTGTTCAGCATAGGATAGTATGTGTTTAGGTTAGTATCTGTTGACCTCCATGTGTCCCGTCTCATAAGAGGGTTGGGGGTTGATGTTTATAACGTTTCGTTACATGTGATAAGTAAGTTTAGCTTAGGTTAGTTAAGGACAGTTGTGGGTAATGAGTAGTTAGGGTAGATTAGGGTAGGTAAGGCTTTTCCCCGAGTTTTCTCTTCTGTTTCTACAGTTTAATAAATATGTAGTAAACCCTTTACAGTATGTGGGACATGCTTGTAGATCAGGGCCTTGGCATGAGTGTACATCATTTCTTTTGTATTATAATTTGTGTCCTATGCTACAAACAAATCCTAAATTAGCTGTAACATTGGCAGCTACCCCAAAGCAACCTTGCAAAGATTAGAACATTCATTGCAACCACCAATCACACTTACTATGGATCCCAGCGTGTTTTTTTCAATAAGAATGTTTTCAAAGTCACATACAATGCGTCCAGGTTTGGTATTGGGGACATTGTGTTATGTCTGACTGCAGTCTGATGTTCAAGGAAACCCTTATAAGGTCAGTGGTAATAAGCACTCTTGTAGTATCGTGTTCATGACTCACATAGATCATTTGTTACACTGTTCAGCATGATTACTTATTTGAATGTAAACTCAGACACCTCCATTCATGCAGTTTGGTGACTGTTCGCTTAGATTTGTGGGCAATGTTATATGTGTTAGTTTTGCATGGAGGCAACATTTTGCAGGCACTATTTAATGACTTAGATATCCCTTGAGGAAGCATTATTCTGTCCAACACAGCATTATGGTGTATAGTTTCGCTTTTCATCAGATATTACCCTCAGGCAGGGTAGAGTACGGTAGAATCCAGGCCACTGTGCATAGTTAGCAGACGTCAAAAACATGTAATACACTGTTCCAAATAAGAGATAGGAGACTGAGGGCTACCGTAGAGGGGGTCCTAAATTTTAGGAGCAAGGCACCTCACACATCCCGAGGGATGTCATGCTTCATCATCGGAGCAGCTCCTCGTCAGACTGGCGCTGCAATGTCTGACGGACTCCACCCCGTAGAGGGGGGGCTCTTTGCCGGAGATCTTTTATAGAGATGAAGCCGTAGCCCCAAATGTGGGAGAAAGTGAAGGAGGAGATCAAAGGTGTGGTTAAAATTGGCTCTCTGAATCAGCACCGGGTAACTTCTTTATTAACCCAAATGCAAAGAAAAAGGGGCCAAGGTTAAAAAAAAAAAAGGGTCACAAGAGTAGGACTGCAATAATGTTCAGTCACCCTGTATCAAAGTGGTCAAGAATAGGGTGGAGAAACCATCCCTAGCGTGGGTCAACATGTTTCGCATCCTGGTGGTCCATACGGATCCAGTGATGCTTCATCAGGACCAGTAAATACCTATAAGTGTCTCCTTAATATATAGAGAAAGAGATCTGGAAAAATAATTAGAAATTATCAAAAAGGTATCCAGTCACTTACATAAAAAAGAAAATTCTCTTTAGCCGTCGCCCAACCCAAATAGGGAAGTGCGCTTCATAGGGCCACACCGACCTTTGATCGAGCGCAAAAACAATTTGTTGATGCTGCCGTCAACGCCAGTAGACCTACCCGGGTCCGTGTTCCCTGGGATCAAAGGTCGGTGTGGCCCTATGAAGCGCACTTCCCTATTTGGGTTGGGCGACGGCTAAAGAGAATTTTCTTTTTTATGTAAGTGACTGGATACCTTTTCGATAATTTCTAATTATTTTTCCAGATCTCTTTCTCTATATATTAAGGAGACACTTATAGGTATTTACTGGTCCTGATGAAGCATCACTGGATCCGTATGGACCAACAGGATGCGAAACATGTTGACCCACGCTAGGGATGGTTTCTCCACCCTATTCTTGACCACTTTGATACAGGGTGACTGAACATTATTGCAGTCCTACTCTTGTGACCTTTTTTTTTTTTTAACCTTGGCCCCTTTTTCTTTGCATTTGGGTTAATAAAGAAGTTACCCGGTGCTGATTCAGAGAGCCAATTTTAACCACACCTTTGATCCCCTCCTTCACTTTCTCCCACATTTGGGGCTACGGCTTCATCTCTATAAAAGATCTCCGGCAAAGAGCCCCCCCTCTACGGGGTGGAGCCCGTCAGACATTGCAGCGCCAGTCTGACGAGGAGCTGCTCCGATGATGAAGCATGACATCCCTCGGGATGTGTGAGGTGCCTTGCTCCTAAAATTTAGGACCCCCTCTATGGTAGCCCTCAGTCTCCTATCTCTTATTTGGAACAGTGTATTACATGTTTTTGACGTATTCCTTGGGAGGATATACACTGGACCACAATACCTCCCCATCCCTTCTATTTTTTTGACATAGTTAGCAGACTACATTATTTCAGGGCAGTTGTATTGACAAGCTATGTAATTTGAAAGGAGGCAAAATTCAGTGGTGTACTGCACGGTTGATGTGTCACATTAAACAGAGACAAAGTGGTTGTGGAAGTGCTATTTATTGAAAAGTGCTGTAGTGCTATATGTACATTGTCCATGATTGTGAGTCCATTAGAGTGACATCTTCCATTGTGATCCTACACAAGTGCTAAAGGAAAATGCATTTGACATGCTGGGGTGATGTGTCAGACAGTGCAGAGGGACAGGATTTGCCAATGAGTAAGTGAGAGACAATAACAAGGCAGGCTGACAAGATATACAGTGGTTTGCAGAACAGTTGTTGAGTACAGTTGTTGCAAGACTGGCATGTTACAAAGCGCAGGACCTTGGTAATAGGTGGCTATGTGGCAGGGACTAGTGCTTCTGGGTACTTTTACGTGTGAAGGTGATCTGTTCTGTGTCTCCCTCTTATGATGTGTGTGTTGCCTAGAGAAGGTCTTAGGTGGTGGTGGTTGTGAAGGGGCAACAGACACCTCAGTGTTTGAAGACGTGGAGTCAGACATCCCGGTAGCTGCTACCTGTGAGGGTCTTAAGGGCAGTACTGCTGCAAGGAGGATCTGCTGGTTCTTAAGAATAGCAGCCACATCACGATGGTAGGCAGCCAGGTCGGCCCTGAGGGTATCACTGTTGCAGTCGTGCACGCGTTGACAGGATTGCTGTTGTAGGTGTTGGGTCAACTGTATTACAGCTGTGCTGATTACCTTCAGTCTTTTTTCTACTTCCTGCAAGATAATTGTTTGCCCTTGCTTAGCTGCTGCCTGTTCTTCAGTTGACATCATGCACGAAAGCACCCCCTCTAGGCTGGCTGCCATATTTTGCATCCCCACCCGCACCTCCTTGGCCAGCTCCCGCTGTACTCCGACTACAGTTCTCTCAAAGCTGGTGCCTGTGTCATCTGAGTCGTCAGCTGTATTGGAGCTGGCAGGTCTTACAATTGGGGTGGTGGGTGGGTTCTCTGTGATGGCTGCTACCTCTGTGCTCCTCCTTGTGACTGAAGGTGGGGTCTGGAGGGTTCCAAGGACATCTTGGAGGGTCTGGTGGCTGATGTTTGTCAGCTCGTCATCCATGTCATCAGGGTAGTCCTGGACAGGCATATCCGCGGGGGATCCACCGTCCTCTGGAATGAAATAGGCTACAATTAGTCTGTCTGTGTTGTGGCATTTGTGATGTGACATGCCTCCCTTGTGATGATTTCACATTGTGATCTTGTTTCCTGTTCATTGCTCCAGTCTTTCAGATGGGCATTCTCCCAGGCCTGGGCCCCACCTGCATGTCACATGTATTGTGGTAAGTTATTTGACTTGTCAGCATCATCTCCTCTAGGTGTTGGTTTTGGCCAAACAGTGATTTGCCACCTTCTTGTCCTACTCAACCCTCCCCCTACTTCCATTCTCATGGTGAGACCTTTCACTGGCTGTGGGTGCTCTAATGGCGCTAGCAGCACACTTAACAATCTGGACCTGTCCCAGTCTCTGATCTTTCACATCCACTATATATGTAGTTGAAATGTAGCGTATACTATGCATAGCATTGTTATGGCACGATGGATGTCAGCATTGGTAATGTGTACAGCTGATGTTGGGGAATGTGTGGTACATTGGAATGCCCTGAGAGTCATAGCAGTGTCCTATTTCCTCCTCTGACTGTGCAGGTGTATTTCATTGACCAGTTACATGTGTCCTCCCCCTCAATGCTGTTGTCTGAGCAGTATGACATTTGGGATGTTGCATTGTGACCCAGGCACAGGATGGACCCTGACATATGCAGCATGGGTGTGACCTTAGTGCTGTGTTGCTCCTAATGTTGATGACATTGGCTGATGTTTGCGGCAACTATGGGCATTCACAATTGACAGGACTGGAACATTTGTTTTGTTTCAGGGGATTGTTAAAGTTGTCATCCTCAACCCTCAAATTTAGGTGTGTATGATCCATGGGGACATTACTGCCATTGGCTACTTGACCAGCACACACAGCAGGGGTGGTAGTGGCAAATGTTGTCACTGTTACATTCCAGTTGTCGGTATGGCTAGAGGTTTTTAATTGGGCCCTAGTTAATGTAGGGGGTATAGTGGCTGACGTGTGACAGGATGTCAGTTTGACGTTGTGCTCTTCTCTCCTGGCGTGGCCTTATCTTTGCTACATTGTTGGCGTGGCAGCATACCCCCATGGAACTGTTGTTGGTGTTGTGTTATGGTGTGCCCCAGCTTTTCTCTGTACAGGCCATGCCCCTGTGCCGTACCCCTTTACCCATGCCACTCCATGTATATGATGACTTTCATGCATTTTGTAGTCGGTACCCCCCCCGGTTGTAGATGACATTAGTGCATTTTAATTCCCCATGCGACTTACCCTGCATGCGTGTTGTCTCCTGGTAGTCTGCACTGTCCTGTCCTTGAATCCCTGTGACGATCTCCTCAGGGATGATGGCTGCGACCATCTCCTCCATGTGGTCCAGGGCATCCTGGTGTGCTGGACTCCCACCTCCAGTCTGTAGTGCTGCCTTTCTGTTCCTGGCCATCTTGCAGTCATGCCAGCGTTTCTTGCACTCAATGACTGTTCTGCGTACTTCTGCCACACTGTTAATCTTGTCAACAATTTCTTGCCATATTTCCTCTCTCCTACTGATTGGCAACTTTGAGGTGACAAACAGTTGGTGCTGGTGTTCCGTCACCTCTTTTACCAGGATATCCTGCTCCTCTGCATTGAAGCAACACTTTCTTTTCTTCTTCTCCCTGTCCTGGGTCTTGTGTCGGTCCTCCTGGCTAGTTCCTGGTCATCTTCCTGGGTTCTGCACAGGCATCTGGAATCCAATTTGGCTCTCCTCTGCTGAAATGGCTGTGTTTGCGAGGAATTTTGACGCTATTGCGTCAAAAAACGCTGCATATCCGGTTTGCGGTGTCGTAAATCAGCTCACAGTTATCTCCGCTGTGTTAACGTCGTTTTCCTTTACGACATGATGGTGCGGTGTGCGTAAAAAAAATGACTTACACCTGAGGTTTGCGCCGCCGTGCTTCAAAGTATAAATTTGATGCCCGCACGGTGCAAAGAAATGGCGTTAGCCGGCGGTAATATTTTTACGCAAAACTGCGTCGGTGCAGTTTTGCATTAAAAAGTATAAATATGGGCCTCAGCCTCCGCTCTGCTGCTCAAAATCCAGAAGTCTCATTAGAATAATGAGAGCCTATGCGACAAAGGGAATGGGTCAGCTGCTCAATGTATGTACAATAATGTTTTCCAAGAACTAAATGAGATCGATTAAGTCCTGTCTTGGTCAAGGTCAAGATTGTATGGCAGTGAATATCATAAAACTGCAAGCAAATGTATGGTTTCCTATTAACACCAGCTAATAAGGATGTCATAAATAAGAAAATCTCTGATCCAGGGGTAGACGAATAAGAATACAATTTATAAAAAAGCTACTAGTTTCCTCCTTTTACAGGAAGATTCCCTTTCTTGGAAAATCCTAGCAACATATCTTTTAAAAAGTCTGGAAGAACTATTATGACATATTTGACTCACAAAGATTCTCATGCTTGGGTACTGCTGGGGCCAAATAGGTCACTGTCACACAAAAATAACCAACACCAAATGGCCTCAGGTCAGTTTGTATCCTAGCATTGCTTGCTATCTACATTTCTGATGCTCGTAAGGCTTTAGAACAAGCAGAATGTTTTGACACTAAAGTAAAGCAAAGAGACAATCCAATGCTTGTTCAATGCAGATTAAGAATTTCTACTTGGCTTGATAAGAACTGGCCTGCAAAAAACACCAACTTACTTTGATAGTCTGATTATTATAGTAACCAGCAACACCTAAAAATTAGCTGTGTAAAAATTCACTGAGGTCAGACATATAGGCCCTCATTCTGACCTTGGCGGTCGGCGGAGAGGCGGCGGTCGGACCGCGAACAGACCGGCGGTCAAAAAAATGGCATTCTGACCGCGGCGGTCACGGCCGCGATCGACCGCCACTTCCCCACTCCGACAGCCACGGCGGTCATGACCGACGGGCTGGAGTCTGCGCACTCCGGTCCGGCGGTCGACCCAAGACCGCCAACGGTATCATGACCCTGCTTACCGCCGCGGTTTCTGGCAGTCGGGAACCGCCATGCGAACCATGGCGGTAGGCACTATCGGGGCCAGGGAATTCCTTCCCTGGCACTGATAGGGGTCTCCCCCACCCCCCACTGCCCCCCCGAGTCCTCCCCCCACACCCTCCACCCCCCTGCCACCCCCCAGAGGTGGTACGAACCCCCTCCCCACCCCCACCCCGACATGCACATACACGCACCCCGACATGCACACACCCCCAACATGCACATATACACACCCCCTACACACACACATACACAACGGGGACACATACCCGCACACATACATGCCGACATGCGCACCCGCCGAACTACACACATTGCCCATAGGCACAGCAGCACTCCCCGCCCGCATGCACGCACTCACACACCCCCTCTACACACTCACACGCACACCCCCATGCACGCACACATCACACAACACCCCCCCACCCCCTCCCCTCACGGACGATCAACTTACCTTGTGCGTTGGTCCTCCGGGAGGCGACAGGAGCCATGGGGAGGTGACCGCCAACAGAAGACCGCCACACAGAAATGTGGGTCGTAATTCTGTGGGCGGTGTTCTGCTGGCGTGGCGGTGGAGGTTGACCAGTCTCCACTTTCCCGCCGACCGCCAGTGTGGCTGCTGGCGGTTTTCGCGCGGAACGCTCCCAGCGGTCGGAATGCGCACAGCGGCATACCGCCGCGGTCGGCGGTCTTCACCGCGGCGGTAACTCGGCGGTCTTGCGAAAAGACCGCCAAGGTCAGAATGACCCCCATAGTTTCCTATGGTATGTTTCTGTTCCAATATGGCATTTCATAAACAAACACCACTGGGTGATCAAGGAAGGTTGGTTGCAGAAACCTGGGGTAAAATGTATGGCTGCGCGGGTTATAAAAAGATGCGGGTACTAAGGGAAACCAATAAGTTAACATTGTGAATTTTCTATTTTCTGATGGATACATCTACCTGTGATTTCCTCACCTTTTGAATACTCACAATTTGCCAGCATTCAACGGAAATATTTTCTTTCTAGCTCTCCACATCGAAGAGGACCGAACAATAGTATGGCTCTGCACGCCACTTTGTCTGACATCATCGGAGTTCCCTTTTTTCCGTGCCTTCGACACTAACGTTTTGTTCTACCTCTCCTGTTTGTTACACTGTTTCAAGGTAGTTTTCTTCATTTAAATTTTGTTGTGTTACAATTTCAACACCGAAGAAGTCGGGCTTTAGGCTGTGTTGAGCATGTGGAGTCCTATTGTTGGTCACTGATCCGCACGGACTGCCTTTGGTGTCTCAGTTCTGACCACAACGTTAAGGGATGTTCTTTGGCCAAAGATTGATTGCCAAGGCTTGCAGGAAAGAGAAACTATCCTGTTCCTCCTGAAAGGCAAAAAAAGAGAAATGTGGTCGTAGGAGATCGAGAGGAGTCATCGACGCACCGATCGTCAAAGTTGCATTAGAAGCGCCATTGTTATGGCTCGCGGCGTTCTTCCTATCGAGATGATAGTCTAGCCCTGGCTTCTAAGTCTCGGCGCCGGTCGACTTTGAAGGTTAGTCCTACCTTGTCTCCTTCTCAGTCAATGTTTGCATGATGTGTCACCGGTGCAGTCTTTGGTGGAAATCTCAGTGTCTCCAACTACGCAACACTTCAGGTGACTTCGGTTGAGGAGGAGACAAGGTAGGACTAATCTCCCAAGTTGACCCTCACTGAGTCTTAGAAGCTGGGGATGGATTTTCATCATGAGAGGAATGATGCCGTGAGCTATGATGACCAAGCTTCTTATGAGACTTTGATGATCAATGCAACGACAACTCCTCCCAATTACTCAATCTCCTACGACCATGTTTTTTGGCTTTCGAGAGGAGCAGTTTGGCTTCTCTTTCCTTCAAAGCTTAAGGGTTCATCCTCTGGCACGAAGGACAACCTGTAAGGTCGTGGTCGGAACTGAGACACCAAAGGTAATCTTCGTGTGGGTCAGTGACCAACATATGACGTCCACACTCTTCACACGGCTTAAACCCCAACTTCTTTGGAAGTGACATTGTAACCCAATGAAACTTCAACGAATAAAACTACCTCGAAAAATTGTAATGAACAGGAGAGGTAGAAAAACCGTTAGTGTCGAGGGCGCCGAAAAAAGGGAACTGATGTCAGCATGCCCGCAAGGACTTCTTATGGCTCCGATGACATCAGACGGAGTCGCGTCTGGAGCCCTGCTATTGTTACGTCCCCGTTGATGTGGAGCGCTAGAGAGAATTTTCCGTCAAATGCTGGCGCGTTGGAAGAATTCAAAAGGTGAGGAATCCATAGGTAGATGTATCCATCAGAAAAATAAATACATTTGAATTCTTTAAACCATCTCTTTTAGAGCTATGCCAGATTAGTGATCTAGAAAATATATCTCAAAATAAAGATTTGCCAAATAAATGGGACACATGTCACAAAATATTCATAAATACTCTAAACTTCAAGAATTAAAAGCAAAATGCAATGTTTATCAGTCTGTATTTACCACTGAAAATCTACTATTGGACTGTTTGGGGGAAGATCTACTTCAGATATAATGGATTTCCCAAAATGAGTAGAATTTTTGGGAAATGATAGGAAGGGGCTGATGTGACCTTTCCAGGTTTAGCCTACATGTTCTCTAGGGTCTTTTAACCACATAAAGTACCCCTAGAATGCTAACTACTCTATAGGTTTGCCCAACCTAAATATTTGGTCACCAACCTCGACGTAAGTCTATTTTGGTAGTCCCAGAACAACATCCTGTTTACTTTAGTGAAATGTCAGTAGATTCAACTTGTTAGAAAGTTGCAAAGTTCTGATATTCAGGTAAATTTAAGTAAGCTAAGGGACCAATGTATTTAATTTTATGTTTACATTCCCAAATAATAATGCAAGTGTAAGTATTCAAATTCTTCGAAAAAGGACTTAGGGCCTGATTGCGACCTTGGCGGATGTGATACTCCGTCACAAATGTGACGGATATCCCATATGCTATATTACAAGTTCTATTATATCCTCTGGAACTTGTAAAATGGCAAACGGGATTCTGTCATGTTTGTGATGGAGTATCCCACCCACCAAGGTCGTAATCAGGCCCTTAATTATATTTTTTAAAACTCAATTTCCGCAAAATATTTGAAATGTTCCCTGGGTTATCTTGTTAGATTTTTATATAAATGGCAAGTGTTTTGAGATCCCCTTTAAATATTGATTTTCCCTATTGCCCTTTGTGCTCTGAATTTGAAAGTGGGTACAATGTATCCTTAGCTTTCCTGTTTCTTGGAGGTTTTCATGTTTCATGTTTGTATTTCTTTTTGACAAGTGCTATAGTGCATACATAAAATACCTAAAGCATAAACAAGTTAAAACTACTTTAAACTAACAAATACATAATACAGAAACAATAAAATGTATATTCATATGTTATAAAGATCAGATTACTCTGGTCAATGAGACACTTTAACAAATTCTTCATAGCTGATGTCTACCATCTATGGCCTGTTAAATAAGAAAAATAAAAGACACATCTAATTAGATTGAGTGATACGCAAAATTACCTTAAAACACTTGCAACAATAAAGCATTGCTAAATGACAACGAGTATATGCAAAATTACAGACTGGTTTCACAGGCCGGGTTTGTGGCAGTGAGCCCAATCGATGGATGTGCCCAGTGAATGCTGATAAAATCATGATTACAGAAAAAATGTATTATCCAAGTGCGTGGACTGGCGAAAGAGTAAGGGTAAGATATTCCACCTGCCACTCCTTCTTTCACTGAAGACAGACTTGGCCTGCCTTTTGGGTTCACATTGACCACTTTTGATAGGAGGGAAAGTTCTTGGCACCCTGTCTGCCTCCTCAAAAAAGGTGCCCATGGGTCTGCACTTGTGAAGGTACACTTCCACATTGGTGCCTCCAAAGAGCCTCTTTGCTTGTGTGTTCACATCTGCGGCATTGCAGCCTTTTTCTCTAAAGGAACTGATAAGGCAATGAACCTAAGTACATAAATGTTTTTTTCTGATTTTTGGGGTGCCATACCGATTCATAAGATAATACCAAGAGCTACTCTCTTTCAAGCCTTGTGTAATAGATTTAGAGGAAACCTCCAGTTGTTCTTTTGATAGTCAATCTATACTCCTATACATATCACTGTAGGCCTTATCGTACTGTGGCCCTTATTTATACTTTTTTAGCGCCGCGTTTGCGCCGCTTTTTGACGCAAAAACGGCGCAAACTTACAAAATACAATTGTATTTTGTAAGTTTGCGCCATTTTTGCATCAAAAAGCGGCGCAAATGCGGCACTAAAAAAGTATAAATATGGGTCTGTGTGTCTATATGAATGTCTACAAATGGCTATTTTGAATTCATGTTAGCCAGACTCCCCTTATGACATCTAAATAACCAGATATAAAACTTGTGCCCGAGGATAATAAGCCATGCCTTTGTCTCCAGCAAGTCTTACATTAGTTACCTGAACTTTAGGTGGATCAATAGGCAATAAAACTAATTGATTAATCTTGTGTTTATGAGCAAAATGATGCTTCAAAGTGTGATTCTGTTGTTGCTGTCAATATTCCTATCTACTAGCGCTAAAGAAGCAGGTTTCTCCCCTGTTTAATTAGATGGTAAGAAAGGACAATTTCCCAGTAGCTTCTTCATCCAATGGCTCATACAGACTTCATACGTACTAGAAGGAACTATATCAATGCGCATGAACCAGGCTCTAGAGCTATCTTGCCAAGATTAAGAAACTGTAGATTAAAATATTAAGAGGAAATTGCCCCAAAATTATGTTTGTTTGGGGCCAAAAAGAAAGTGCTTCTTCCTTTCTCCTCCTACAAGTCTTACCTGCCAAATTATATGATCCCTAAACTCTTCAGCAACACAAGGTTAACAAGCCCATTCATCCTTTTTTCTACAGGAGCAGCAAAAAAAGAGTTTTACATCACTGTAGCAGGATCAGTAGTTCACAAAGATCTGGAAGGAATCTAAGAGATGGAACTGGGCTGAAGTAGCCAGCGCAGTCTGTGGCAGAAACAACACCCAAACAACACAACTGAGCTAGCACAAAGGTAATGCTCCGCAACCTGAATGGGGTCCATAAACAGCCCAACTAGCTACTGTACAATAAAGGCACCTGGTGATGCAACAGATGATTCTAGTGAGGGTAAGGGTGTCTGCAGAATCTATGATTAGAGGAAGCAGGAAAGCCCAAAAGTAGCCAATCCATGATATTCACATAATGGTTTGCATAAAAGTGTCAGAAATTGACTGCCTATCACTTCCATGAACAGCTCATTAGGATAAGTCATTCCAGGGTGGAGATCAAGAAAGTCACAAACCTGCAGGGACCACAACTAACACCTACTTCTTACATGGAAAACAGCAGCATTAAATCATTCTGTAGGAGGAAAAGAAAAACGTATCAATATAAAGTTTGTGGTCTTAGAAAGTGTATAATTGATGGTTGTTTTATAATATGAACTTACTTTCATCTCGCAGAAGATTCATGGATGTGGGTATACAGAATAATGCACAACTTATTATAGCAGCATTTTGCCAAATGTGGGTGCATGTATCTGTATTAGTATATGAGTGTATGCATTGAGTATGAACTACTGATGGAGCTCAGTGGATACATAAAAATCTACCTGCCTTTCCTTAAGAGTCCAGGTATCCGGCCTTCCTTTACTTGCTCCTGCATCATCACAGTAACCACCACTCAATGTATAAAATTCCATAAAATGTACTATTTGTAAAGCACAGCCCTATTAAACCACCACATGCCATTAATCTTCCCAACATACCCACCAAATCTGTAAACCTGCATGTGTGTTTGCAATCATAATATGCTGGTAACTTGAAGTCAGCCCATGTTCGCCTTCATAAAAGAAATTATGAAACCTCATGGTTTGTTGCACCACTTTTTCTCTTATGTTCAAATATGTTAATAAATGCATTGCATACCTCTGTCACCATTTTCTTCTTACAAATGTCTCACTGGCCCTTGGTCTAAAAAAATAAACAAATTAAACAAGGCCACAGTTTTCTTACCACACTTTACACACACACACACACACAGTCCGGATGAAGTGCACAGCTAAATTTAAGGAAGTCCATCCTATCACAGCTCTCCACACCGCTCAGATAAAAACAGCACCTGCCGCCTCCTTTGTGGTAATAACCTTTTGAATACTGGGCCATAGCTCTGTTGAAAATGCTAAACATAGCATTAAGGAATGCTGCTGGATCCACTCCCGGAGTCGGGAAGGCAGGAAACCTCTGCTCATCCTGAGGCGGTTGGGCTGAATCAGAAGCTTGTGCCACCGGCTCCTGAGTTGACACAGAAGAAAAGTGAACAGGAGGACTCTCCGGGCACTCGAAGACCTCTATCAACGACGGCGCCAGAGAAGCCTAGGGACTCTGAGGCTGAGAAGTGACCGTTGGACTGACCTCCCACACCATACGGCGCCATCTGGGAGGGGAACAAGACTGATACCTGGAAGAACGGCGTTGGGAATCGTGCCGGCGCCACTTCTTATGAGACCTCGAGGACATATGTGAGGAAGAGTCCCTCTCCTTGGATCTTCAATGACCCTTATGCTCCTTCTTGGCTTTAGCCTCTCTCTCCTTCAAGGCCTTCCGGTTCATCCACTGGCAGGACACGCACCCCTCCACATCGTGGTCTGAGCTTAGGCACCACAAGCAGTTCTCATGAGGATCTGTGACCGGCATCCGACCCCCGCACTCATGACAAGGATAAAGCCCGATCTCTTCGGTGAAGACATTGTAACTACACAAGAAGAACAGCTTCGAAACAGTAACTGTTCGAGAGCCAGGAAAAAACAATAGCGTCAAAGGTGTGGAAAAAAGAGAACTGACGTCAGCACGCCGGATAAGGCCTTCTTATTGCCACGATGACGTCAGACGGAGTCGCGTGCAGAGCCGTGCAATTGTGACGTCCTTGTTGACGGAAGAGCTAGGAAGAAAATGTCTGTCCAATGCTGCCACATTGGGAGAATTCATAAGGGGAGGAATCCCCAGGTAGCTGTATCCATCAGAAATTTTGAATACTGTAGAACTGATCAGATTCCTCTTTTGAGCTAGCCACTACATAGACTTACTCCATTTATCTTTTTTAAAATTTTGTTCAGTCAATGTACATGAAAAGTGCCCTACTGATCCAATGGAAACTGAAGTCAGTCCTGCTAAAGGCATCCATGTCACCTGTTTTTTGGCAAGCGATCCTCATCTCATTAGGCCCTGTCACGATTACCTGGTGAGAGAGCCGAAACTGCCATGTTGTCTCTCTACAAAACATTCTGGGTTAGCTGTTGGCCGTTCGCAGAAACCACAAACATCATAAATAAAATAAATAATCTGTGTTCAATATTTTTAAAAATTACCTATATTTTAATCAGAACTCCTTTCCTGTTCTATAGCTCCTGGGCTGCATGGGTGGGGAGGATATTCTAGTTCACAGAAAACAAGGTGAGAAGGAAGGTGGGCAGTATGGCCGATGATGCAGCAAGAGGCAGTCGTGTGACAGCAAACATACAGGCTGTGTGACTGCTGCCAAATATCAACAGTCCACCCTCTGCCCCTTGCATCAGCATGAACAGGTCTGCACTGCTGCAAAGAGCCCTAAAGCCTCACCTCTTCTTCTGCAAAAGCTGTGCTTTGCAAAGCTTGGCACATGTTTCAAGAAAAATTTGTGAAATTGCCAGTCAGTCAGCTTGGTAACTTTGCGCTTCTTTAACTAGAACGAGTACTCAAATTATTTCACACTAAC